>NC_133130.1:29147850-33947850 GCF_048418815.1 Hemitrygon akajei
TTAAATGAGTTGCAAGATGCAATACCTTGGTATTCTGCTTTGTTATTTCATGGGAATGGAAAGATATCAGTAAACCCAGTAACTCTACTGATGCAATCTCTGATAAATGTGAGCAGTGGCATCAAGGGTAGCCTTTGTGTCTGGTTCTTCTATTTGAGGGGGATTAGAAGAGGCAGCAGCTCCATCTCTAACAATCACATGCGTATTTCTATCCTGCTGTCTTCCATCCAATCACCTTCTACTTTCCAGGATATTCCTGGAACACTGCTGTTCAGAATATTTTTTTAATTACCAATTCCATTCAACATAGTTTCCCTTCTCCCGCAGTGGACAGAGCCAAAGATCACATCTCATCAATTTCCTGCATCTCTGTTCTCATCTATTCTTCCTCTCACACCCCCTCCGCCTTAGGACAGAACAAGAACAGAGTTTTGCTGGTCCTCCCCTACCACCTACCGAATGTACCATAAGATATAGGAGCAGAAGTAGGCCATTCGGCCTGTCGAGTCTGCACCACCATTGAATCATGACTGATCCAATTCCTCCAGTCATTCCCATTCCCCTGCCTTCACCCCATACCCTTTGATGCCCTGGCACCATTAAGAACCTACTTATCTTACCATCCTTATGAATTGCCATTACATCCCTACCTATCCTTTCCTGCCATATACTCTTTACACACAACTGCCACATTTGCAGAATTAGTTCTGTCACCTCTTCCCTTCCCACCATCCCAATATGACAGGACTAACAGGATCAAATTAACCAACACACGTACCTCCTCACTGCTACATGAGTTCACTCTTTCAAAGAAATCCCCTTGGGTTTCACCCGGCATTGCTGCTATCCAGACTGACTTATTTCTCTCACTCTCCCAGATCTGATGAAGGGTCTCATGTCTGAAGCATTAATTATTTTTCTTTCCATGGATTTTGCCTGACCTGCGTAATTTTCCAGCATTTTCTATTTTTTGTTTCTTTTTCTTCCAGTCCTGCACACCGAGGTCTAGCTCACTGAGGCAAATCCCTGTGCCTAACTGTTAACAGCTCATTACCCAGGCCTAGTTGCTCAATGTCCACATTAAGTCATTTCAACTCATCCTATGACAGACATTCCCTAGTTGCATCAGTCTCATCCCCTGCTCCCATGATCTGAAGTATTAACTATTTTTCTTCTCTTAAAGTTACTACCTTAGTTGATTGTTTCTGGTTTTGTTTCAGATCTCTAGCATCTATGGTGTTTTATTTATAATTTTGGATATGTGTGCTTAGCTTATTTTGCAAGCTAATATACTATTATTGAATAAATATTACAGGCCAGTATCATGGGTGGTGGGGTTAAAGGAGGTGTAATGTGCTCCCTCCCCCTGCTTGCCTGCAGGTCATCCCCAGGCAGAGTGTAGCACCTGCTTAGCCCCCCAATCATGGTCATGTAAAGCTGTGAGAGCAGGTGGTGGATGATTGTATGAGCAGCTGGTGCATATCATAAATCCTGGTTATTTAACCACTGACACCAGGCAGGCAGTCTCTGAAGAGTATTGATAACGGCTGGGGTCACTCGTCTTGAAAGGACACTGTCCAGAAGAAAAAAATGTCAAACCACTTCTGCAGGAAAATTTGCCAAGAACAATCATGGTCATGAGACTATGATCGCCTACGCCTGAAGACATGGCAGATAATGATGATGCTAAAGTTATTGTGGCATATTTTCCTCCTGTTAAGCTGAGATAAACTATGTGGGTTTTTTATTCCTTCTGAAGCCATGGTGTCAATTGTACATTTTGCTTTATTTGTCCCTGACAGTTATCTCTGTTGCATAGTTATCTGTTCTGACATTAATCTCTTCTCTAATACCTCCTTGTGTGGCGAGTGGACTGAATCAACGTGAAACTGTAAATAGAGATGATCAAAAATGTGTTATTATCGTTGGAATATACTTCAGAAGGAAATGGGAGATTTAAAAATATAAAAACACTGAATATGTTAAAAGCTTGCCAGCAAGTTAGAGTTTTAAGTAATTAGTTTAAAGACAAGCACATAAGTTTAGCTATCACTTATCAAGAAACTAAAATTGTTTTTTGTATGCTTCAGCACTGAATTTGCCAGCCAAAGTAGAAGATATGTATCCCAATATTCCTTCCCTGGAATGCCTGTTGGAGGAGATAATGGAGCTGGCGGAATCTGGTCTACGTTACACACAGATGCCCCACGTGATGGAAGTCATTTTGCCCATGCTGTGCAGCTACATGTCCCACTGGTGGGAACATGGACCAGAGAACAACCCCGAGAAAGCAGAGCTGTGTTGCACTGCCCTCACCTCTGAGCACATGAATACCCTCTTGGGCAACATTCTGAAGATTATATCGAACAACTTGGGCATCGACGAAGGAGCATGGATGAAACGACTAGCAGGTACCAGTGTTTCTGATTGGTGCTCTTTATGAAGGCTTAACACATTTTTATTGATTTTCTGGCAAAATCTACATTTCTTATCCATTTTCAATTGTCCTTAAACTAAACAGGCAACTTAAGAATCAATAGCATTAGTTAGTTTGGTTCACATATATTCCAGCCTGGGTAAGGGCAGTAGAAAGGCCTAGATAGAGTGGGCATGGAGAGGGTGTTTCCAATAGTGGGAGAGTCTAGGACCAGAGGCAACTCTGTATAGAACTCTGTATAGAGGCAACTTCTGTATAGAAGAATGTCCCTTTAGAATAGAGATGGGAGGAATTTCTTTAGACAAATGGTGGTAGAATTCATTTCCATGGATGATTGTGATGGTAAAGTCATTGAATATATTTGAATCTGAGATTGATATGTTCTTGATTAGTAATATTGCCAAAGATTATGGGGAGTAGGCAAGAAAAATGGAATTAAGAAGACAAGTAAATCATCAATGATCGAACGGTAGAGCAGACTCGATGGACTGAATGGTCTAGTTCTACTCCTATGTCTTTTGGTCATTTCCATCCATGAAGGACATCAGTGAACCATGTGGGTTTTAATAATAATCCAGTAGTTTCATGGTTACTGTTGCTGCGCAAAGATAGAGAAAGTGATTCCAGATTTATTTCATTATACGATTTGAAATTGCCCAGCTGGGTTATGGTGAGACTCAAACTCATGTCAATCTGAGTGCAGAATGCTGGATACTAATCCAGCAATTTAACCACTGTGCTAGTGTATTGGACAGATACAGTATGGGGCATGGAAAAAAAGCTGAATATCACCAACAACATTTTCAGCTGCTTAATAATTGGATGGAAAGTGCAGAGAATAATTTCCATATTTTTCACCTCTATAAAGCTGAAGGTAGATTCAGAAAATAGACTATATTCTGTAACACCATTAAATTGAACTTGCCCCTTATGCTATTAGAGACAAATTTATTTTCCAGTTGGGGAATCTTTACTTATCTGACATAGTAACTAATGCGCTTGTTTGAGTCATCTTCATTCCTAATAATACATGACATTTCTCCTCTACTAGTCAGCCTTAAAATTGATACTTGGACTGCAGTGTTGAAAGAAATACTTTAATGCTCTGCAGACATCCATTCATATTGTGTGCTCAGAAGACATTAGCTGCAGGAGGACTCATCAATTAAAATGGGAATTGTGCCTTTGACTGAAGCCAGACTGAAAAATGTGCGTGTGCTAAAAACGCAATGGTGTGCAGAGTTACAGCGATAAAACTTTTTTAATGCCTGTATGCTCAAGTGTCTGTCTGGATGCCTCTTAAATGTTTTGATTTTATCTACTTTTACACTTTATTCTACATTCTGTTTTTTTCCCCTCGTAGTACCCTAATGCACAGCTGTAATGAATTGATCTGTTTCAGTGGCATTGCAAACGGGGTTTTGACTGTACTTTGGTACGTTTGACAGTAAAGAGCCAATTTTCCCTCTTGCAGCAGTCCACTTCAGGTACCTACCACTCCCAATGTAAAAAAAAATAGTCTTGCCAAACTCTTTTAAACTTTCACCCTTTCGCCTTCAATCTACGGCCTCTTGTATTTGACATTTCCACCCGAGGGAAGAGGGGCATAATTAACTACCCTGTCTATGCCTCTCATCATTTTGTATACAGTACTCCTATCAGTTCACCCTCAACCTCTAATATACGATTAATCTACAATAGAAGATAATCTACGATTTTCCATCCTCTCCTTATCGCTAATATAGACCAATCCAGGCCGAAGTTTTATACAGTTCTATTACTAAATGTCATCTAGATAAAGTTTTATTCAGCTGCAATATAACTTACTGATTTTTGTCCTGATTTCTCTCAGTGGTGAAGGCAAACATGCTACTGTATATGCCTTATTTCTACTTGTGTTATCACTTTCAGGGAACTATAGCCTTGCTCTGCGAGATCCTTCTGTAAATCTGTGCTCCTAAGGGTCCTGCCATTTACTGTATACTTCCTTCCTGCTTTTATACAAATATCTTTGCTTTTCTATCGAAAAGAAGAAGGGGTGTCTAAAGCTAGAGAACATAGATTTAATCTGAGGTATGCAGACGTGGCTGCCAGAAGACTTGATGGAGGCAGACGAAGTATTGATGTTTAAGAGGCAGGTACTTGAATGAGAAAGGCACAGTGGCTAAGTGGGAATATAATGATGGTCAGTGGGATGAATGTCCAGTATCTATGCTGTACAACTCTAAGAGTTTATGACTGTAATAACTATAAGTAAGGATATTGAAAAGGAGTGTATGTTTTCAGTTGTGTGTATTTTTTTTTGCTGCATTGGTGGTCTTGGTGCTATGCAGCACTGAAGGCAGACCTGAATCCCATTCAGCCTGAGCTGCTTCATCAGCCACAATTTCCTTCTCTTTCCCCACAATCTTACAATTTGCCTTGTGTATTAATCTAATTCCCCCTCAGAAGTTCCAATTGAATGTGCTTCCAACCGATTTCTCGAACTCACTGCTTTGCTTCCAACAGTATTCTCACTGCCGATTATCAGCAAAGTGAAACCGCAGCTCCTGAAAACTCACTTCCTTCCCTTGATGGAAAAGCTGAAGAAGAAGGTGGCCACAGTGGTTTTGGAAGAGGAACACCTAAAGGCTGAGGGCAGAGGAGATATGTCTGAAGCTGAGTTGCTAATTCTGGATGAGTTTACTGTGCTGGCTCGAGATCTTTATGCTTTCTACCCACTGCTGATCAGATTTGTGGATTATAACCGGTAAGATAGTTTTATAAATATTGGGCTGCACTGATTTAAAAATATAACCATTGTTGAGAGTCACAAATCTGCCAAATCCCTTTGGAAACACAATCTTTTGGTGAAGTCACTACTAAGCTCTAGGGAGTATCTGTTACTTCTACTCAATCTTCTCTCATAGATCATCTCTCGCAACCCAGAGTCAATCTAAAAAGGTTTATTAGATTGATCAAAAAACAAATAACCCATTCCTGATACAAGTATGCAGAAATCCAAGTCTACTTTCACTAAAGAACTGCACAGTTGCAGTAAGGCTCCTTACTTTTGCCCTTGAAACCTTTTGGCAATACAAGCCAACACAGCATATTCCTCCCTAATTAGCTGACCCATAAAGCCCTGATCTCCCTCGACAGTTTACTTTTTTTGATCTCTGTCGTGATAACATCACAGATGCTGTTCCCATCCTTCTTTGAGGCTCGATATCAGGTTTTGTTTGGCAGTGGTCCTCTAAAGCTCCTTGGGATGTTTTACCATGTGAAGTAAACTGAAAAACTAAAGCAGGATCAGGATGAATGACCTCTTGAGCCTGCCAAACAATTCAGTGTCAATGGTAAAATCCATAAACCCTCTTTCCTGTATCTTCTGATTCTTTTAAATCTCCAAGAATCTATCAATCTCATGCTTGAATATACTTGGTAACCAAACAGAGACTTGAGTGAAGGAATTTCAAAGGTTTATAATCTTCTAGGTACAAACCTTTCCTTGTCTAAAAGAACAATCCCTTATCCAGAGATTACCCCCAAGTTCCAGACTCAGCACTGTAAGTAATCCTATAAATATTGCCTTTTTCAATGAGATTGTCTCTCTAATGAAAAGGAATATGAAAAAAAGAGCTGTATATATTAGTATCCTGCCTGGCCTGCTGAGTTCCTCCAGCATTTTGTGTGTGTTGCTCGGATTTCCGGCATTTGCAGATTTTCTTTTGCTGTATAAAATAGATATGTAAAAACAGGATCTAGTGTTTTCTTGGCATATGTGATGAATAAACTCTTCACGGGCTTCCAGCCGGGTTCAAGAGTCGACTGTAACTGCCATTTCAATGACAAACTCTGCCATTTTTATCAGATATGATGCCTGGGCATGTCTAGTCCAGTGTTATTTATACCCCCGTAGTCTGTCCCTCCTGATTGGTTAGTCTGCATCCATCAGGTTTCTGCCCTTCCACCTAGTTTACAATTGAATTCCAGTTTTTATTTAGAGTGAGACCATCATCTTTGTTAAAATTCTTTTCCTTCAACTTTATTTCAATGGCTTTCTTTACCCGATTGGTAAAAGCCCAAAAATGGTCCCAAAAGCCATTGGCAGGGCATAGTATTTTTGTGCTGTCAAACTCAATCCAGTGGCCATTGTGAATGCAATGTTCTGCTGCCACCAATTTCTCCAGGTAACCCAAAAGGGTACACATCCTTTTCCCCTTGATGCGGGTTTCCGTCAGGCCAATATACACTGCTCAGCTTTCACAGAGAATCCTGTAAATGCCAGCCGACCTGAGTCCCAGGTCATCCTTGACCCACATAAGCTGTGATTTGAGCTCCCATATGGGCTTGTGGATGGTATAAATCTGGTATTTCTTCAGGATCCTGCTGATCTTTCCAGACACCATGGAATATAGGGAAGACAGTGAATATAGGAAATATAGGGAATTTTAACGTGCAAAAACCATTTTGGACTTGGGGAGTCTCCCCGAAGAAATAAGACAATTATGCACGATGTTCCTATAGAATGGCTACAAGATGAAGGAAATCAATCGGGCCCTCAAAAGGGCCAACCATGAAACCTAACAATGAGGAGGAACCAGTTGCTTACTGCCTGTCTTCCATATATTTCCACTGTGCTACGCCAATGGCTTTTGGAACCGCCTGGTGAAGGAAGCCATTGAAATAAAACTAGAAGAAAAGAATTTTAACAAAGATGAAGCTGTCACTATAAATAAGAACTGGAATTCAATTGTAAACAAGGTGGGAGAGTAGAAACCTGATTGGATGAGGACTAACATATCAGGAGGGACGGACTATAGGGGTATAAATACCATCAGATTAGACGTGCCCAGGCATCATCCCTGATGAAGATAGAACTTATCATTGAAATGTCAGTTATAATTGACACCAGCACCTGATGGGAATCTGAGAAGAGTTTTATTTGTCAAATAAATATAGCATTCTGCTTGGGCTTGATTGCTGTGTGGTGTTCAAACTTTTGGAAACACAGCATAAGTACCTGTAATTTTTATGCACATTAGCAGAAAAAGTGTTGCTTCTTCAGAACTTTTTTTTGTTTATGATAGACTGTTTGAAGATAATATAATTTCAGAATACTTGTATCACATAGGAATTTGGAGAAACAACAAATTAACTTTTGTTGAATATAATGTGTTTAATTGCATAATGGTGCTGATGCTTTGCAGTAGTTCAACTCAGTTAAAAATATGTTGCTAATGATTTTCATTTGTACTCAGTGTCTGAGGCTTCTCACTTAAGTGTCCAACAATAATTTGTCAGCATTGATGGATTCCAGTTGGTCTGGTATCTTTTCTCCATGACCGCAATGTCCTGGTGAAACCTTTCTCCATGCTCGTCACTAACAGCACTAAGATTTTCAGGGAGGAAGTCTATATGGGAATGTAGAAAAGGAATCTAGTGACAAGTTGCATTTCATGGTTTTATATGCTTGAAGCATGCTTTCAACCAGCTGCATGTAATTTGGTGCTCTGTAGATGCCAAGAAAAATTTCAACAACTTCCTTGAATGCCTTCCATGTGATTTTCTCTGGTCCTACTAGAAATTCTTCAAATTGCCTGTCATTGATGACCTATTTGATTTGTGGACCAACAAAAATGTTTTCCTTAATGTTGGCATTAGTTATTCTGGGAAGCATCTATCTCAAATATCAAAATCCTTCATAGTAATTTTTGTACCTGGTGACAGCATTTTCCATCCTTACAGTCCTGAACCCAATAATTATTACTAAAAGCTGTCCTGCCATGCAGCTGCCATGCCGCTTAAGCGGAAAGCTTAAGGGAAATTTCATGGTGTTTTTCATGATCAGTAGCCCAAAATTCATGAGATACATCTAAAGGTATTCAGGAAGCAAAATCTTTGTTGTCCAGTGTAATTATCATAGAGAACAAAGAGAGTGCAGCTTGTGTAATCTGGAGCAAAAGTACAAACTGCTGGAAGGGCACATCAGTGGATGTAGAGAGAGAACCAACGTTTTATGTCAAAACCATGTATTAGGACCATAGTTAACTTGGGTTAGCTAAGAGTCAGAATGGGGGTTTGAGAATGGAGTCATATAAAGGCCAGGTCAAACTAGGAAAGGATGACATACTTCCTGCACCTGAGAAAATGCAGGATGGGAGTTAGTGATCCCGATAAGCCTTTATGTTAATTCAGTGGTCTTAGGGTTACCATTACTGATGCCAGTCATTTTCATTTATTTAATTTGAATTTAAATAATATGGTGGGATTTGAACTTACTTTAAAGATCAACAGTTGACCTCTTGGAATTGAGTCTGGTAATATAACCACTATGTCAGTGTACCAGTTGCACTCTTGATTTCTGATTTGGAGATGATGGAAAACTACCCAGCTTCTCCTGGTCACACTGCTTGCAGATGAACCTGGTATTCCTTATTAATTTCAGTAATTCCTTAACACCTTTATACTTGGACTGTCTTTTACAAGTGGCAGCCAAGTTGCATCTCATAAAACTTAATTTTCCATCTATCAACTGATGGGCTTCCTGGAGCAGCATTCTTCCTTCCCACAGGATGACTTAGCCCAATTTTTGATTCCAACACGGAAGAGTTAAAGTGATACACAGCTTCTCAGATTTACCCATGAACTCTCTTCTTGTTCCATTTCAGTGCAAAATGGCTGAAAGAACCAAATTCTGATGCAGAAGAGCTTTTCCGTATGGTGGCTGAAGTTTTCATTTACTGGGCAAAATCTCACGTGAGCAAATATTCATCATAACACTAGCATTTAAAATATTCTCAATAAAGACGTTCATATTTTATCAATCTTATTCTCTTCCAACGTGTGTTTTTTTGTAGAATTTCAAAAGGGAAGAGCAGAACTTTGTGATTCAGAATGAAATCAACAACATGTCTTTCCTCATCACTGACACAAAATCCAAGATGTCCAAGGTTTCAAATTTGTTATGTATTTTTCTGTACTTTATATATTATAAAAACATCTACTTTTATTTTAGGTAGCATTGCAATGAATTTAAAGTTACCGGTATATGTATATTTTATTAGACATTACTCCAGTTCATTGGATAGCTGAGCTTAAGACCATTTATACATCTGAAATATCCCATGAAATAAGACCCTCATTTATAATTGCATGTAACATTCTTGCTCCATGATACCATGTAAAACAATCAAATAGATGAATTATTTCTTTTATAAATCTACCAGTTGCCTATACCTCTTCCCACCCTATCTCTTCCCACTAATTGCCCTCCTGGCACATATTCCTGCAAGTGACAGATATGCTACATTTATCTTACCTCCTCCCTTCCTCCATTCAGTGCCCCAAACAGCCCTTCCTGGACTGGAATCTGTTGGGGGTTATCTACTGTATCCAGGCTGCTCTACATTGGTGAGACCGGATGTAAATTGGGGAACTGCTATATTGATCGTTTCCGTTCCTTCCGCCAAAAGTGGAATTTTCCAGGAGCCAAACATTTTAACTTTCTCCCAGTTCCTGTTCTGACATGTTAGAACATAGAACATAGAAAATCTACAGCACATTACAGGCCCTTCGGCCCACAATGTTGAGCCCACCATGTAACCTACTCTAGAAGCTGCCTAGAATTTCTCTCCTGCATAGCCCTCTATTTTACTAAGCTCCATGTACCTATGTTGGACCATTGCCTCCTCTTTTGCAATGATGAGGTCACTCTCAGGGTGGAGGTGCAACACCTCGTATTCCATCTGGGTAGTCCTCAAACTGATGGCATAAGTATTGCTCTTCTGGTAATTCTTTTTCCTCCCCCTTCCCTCTCCTTCTATTCCCACTCTGGCCTCTTACCTCTTCTCCTAACCTGTCTACTACCTGCCCCTGGTGCCCCTCCTCCCTATTCTCCTTCTTCCTCCTCTCCTATCATATTCCTTTTTCTCCAGACCTCTACCTTTCCTACCCACTTGGCTTCTGCTATCGCCTTCTAGCTGGTCCTCCTTCCCCTCCCTCAATCTTTTTACTCTGGTGACTTCCCCCTTCCTTTCCAATCCTGAAGAAGGGTCTCAGCCCAAAACATTGACTGCTTATTCGTTTCATCAGAGGTTCCCAACCTGGGGTCCACAGACCCTTTGCTTAATGGTATTGGTTGACAAAATAAAAAAGGTTTGGAACCCCTGCTGTAGATGCTGCCTGACTTGCTGAGTTTCTCCAGCATTTTGTGTGTCAAGCTGAATTACTTACTCTCCTGTTGTCCTATGAAGGTTGGTCTCAAAAAAAGATGTAACCAAATAGAGGGCAAAACTATTATTTCCAGATTTATATGCAAATTAAGTTCAGAGTACTCAAGCCTGACTTCTCCATTGCAATGGTACATTAGTGATTATACCAATAATTTTATATTGGTTTGCTCTGAATTGGAAGACTTTTCAAGGCTGCATGTAATATCAAGTCTGTTGCCATAATAAATGAACATAATTGAATAATTCTCTTGTTAATTAAACCTAGTGACACCCGACCAGTGGATTTATGCATGATTTACTTATCCTCTCACTACATTTATCTGGAGCAGTTATTCTACTTTTATTGGGCAAAAGTGCTGGAGGATGTGTTTCCTCAGTTTTTTAAATAAACTCTGTTACTGATTAAATTGACTTGGTAAACTATTTGTCATGAGTAATGGGTCCTGGCCTTTCCCCAGTTCATTGATGAAGTTGACACCAAGTAGGATGGATGGATATTGGGCAGTAGGTGTTGTCTATATGGACTTTGTAAGACCTTTGACAAACTATCATGTGGTAGCTGATCTGGAAGAGTCGGTCGCATGGGGGGAGCTGCAGAGGTGAATTTAGAATTGGTTTAATGATAGGTAGCAAAGGGTGAATTGAAAGCAAATTCTCTAACTGGAGGACAGTGGCTAGTGGGTGCCTTAGGGGTCAGTAATGGGACCTCTGTCATTCATTACTTATGTAAGTAATTTGGATATGAATATATAATACACAATTAGCAAGACTGCCGATAATACTAAATCAGTAAGTCTTGTTGATAGTGGGGGTGTTTACAATGATTTGCAAAGAGATCTTGATCAGTTAAGGATATGGGCTGAGGAATGGCAAATGGATTTCAAATACATTTCAATGCATTTTTGGACAGTCAAACCTGTGAAGCGTCTATACAACGAATAGCAGGATATTGAGAAGTGTGATGGAACAAAAGGACTTGGGAGTACACATGCACAATTTGATGAAAGCAGCTCCTTAAGTAGACAGGATGGTGAAGAAGACATTTAGCTTGCTGGCCTTCAGCATTCAGGGCAGTGAGTTTAGGACTAGAGACATTATGTTGCAGTTATACATGTCATTAGTGAGGCTGCATGTAGAGAATTTTGTCTAGCTTTGGCCATCCTTTCAGAAGAAGAATATTGTCATGTTGAAAATGGTGCAGAAAAGACTTATGAGGATGCTGCTGGGCTAAACAGCCTGAGTGATAGGGAGAGGTTAGCCATGCTAGATCTTTATTCCTTGATCTGCAGGAGAACAAGAGGTGACATCACATAGGTTAATGAAACCACGAAAAGTATGGATAATGTGGATAGTCATAGTCTTTTGCCCAGGATTGGGGAATCCAAAACATGTACAAGATAAGATGGGAGCGATTTAGAACAGAGGACATAGAAAAATTTAACAGAGACCTGAACTATAACTTTAAACAGAAGGCAGTGAATACCTGGAATGAGAGAGAAAGTGGTCGAGGCAGGTACAATTACAAAATTTAAGAGGCATTTGGATAAGTATATAGAGAGGAAGGGCTGGAAGGTTGTGGGCAATAGGGACCAGCAGGGAGGATATACAATAGAGACTGCAGGTACTGAAAAACTGGAGTAGCATATTCAAAATTCTGGAGGAACTTAGCAAGTCAGGCAGCATCTATTGAGGGAAATGGACAACTGATATTTTGGGCCAAGAGCTTCTTGAGTTCTGATGAATGTCTTGGCCCAAAATGTTGGTTGTTTATTTCCCTTCCTAGATGCGGCCCGACCTGCTAAGTTTGTCCGATATTTTGAGTCTGTTGCTAGCAGGGAGGATGGTGTTGTTGGAATGAAGGGCATGCATCACACTATAAATCTTCGATTCTGGTCTGTACTTACAGATTGCGCCATGGATCAACCTATTCTGAGTTCCTGTCAGGGTTGAATCACTACAGTGCCTGTACTTCCTGCTCTGGCTGTTGAATGCCTCTCCTCTAGGATTGGTGACAGAATGTTCAGATGTCTTGCCCTTAAAACGTGTGACAGCAACACAATTTTTTTTTAATCTGTTAAGGAAGTCAACTATATTTCTATTTTCACAGGGAAGTGTGTCTGATCAAGAGAGGAAGAAATCAAAGAGGAAAGGAGACCGCTATTCTCTGCAAACATCCCTCATAGTTGCAGCACTGAAGAGGCTACTGCCTATTGGGTTAAACATTTGCGTGCCTGGTGACCAGGAACTAATCTCATTGGCCAAAAATAGGTTTAGCATGGTAGGCACACTACAAATTGGATTTTTTTCCCAGTAATGTCTAATTGTCTTGCCTTCAACCATTTTAGTATATTGGCAAGAAAATGCCCATGGTGTTACTTTAGAGCAGTGGTTCCCAACGTGGGGCGTACGCCCCACAGGGGGGTAATTTGATTTTTAAGGGGGGCAATTCGAGAATGAGTTATTAACAGTGAATTTTTTCTAGTAAGTCTGTGTGAGTATGAGTGTGTGTGCGAGTTAATACATATGTGTATATACAGTATGCATACATAAAAATACTTGTGTGTATGTACATGTGTAATTGCGTATGTACTGTATATATAGTGTATCACCATCATTACAACCATCAAATGGCTTTCATAATTAAATTAATGAATTGACTGATGTAGGAATGAATGAACAAGTCCAAACGCGTAAGAAACTCGTACGAGGTCGTGCCAATGCTGCTTTTTGCAGTAGCTTTCGGTTCTTGGTGGTGTGAAGGTGTGTACATTGCGTCATCTCTTTTAAACGGTGTATCTGTCTTTGTATGCTGTAGAAACGAATCGGCATTGTTTTATTTATTTATTATTATTATTATTTTAATATCACTTAAATGTTCTTTTTTTTTTACAATTTCTTAGTAATTTCTTCCTCAGAACTTTAACAGTCCTTTGGTTCTTTTATTTTTCTCTTTCATGAATGCCATGTTCTTTGGAAGCTTGTTTAAACCAAGTTAATGGTCTTTTAGGCTTCCTCCAGGTGAATAGGAGTTCACTTTTTGGATTATATATCACCACAGGGGGCATCAGGATTTTAGAGGTGATTAGGTGGGGCATGGCCAAAAAAAGGTTGGGAACCACTGCTTTAGAGCCTTGTATGTGCAACCAGATTGCAAATAAAATGTTTTTGACTCAGAATAGTTAAGATCAGGAATTTACTGCCCGCTGAGGTGCTGGAAATTGAATCAGTTGGTGCCTCACAGGGATTTGGGTATACACTGGAGAATGAATAATGTGCAGGGCTGTGGAGAAGGAGGAGGGAATGATGGGATTGCTTAATCTCGTTTGGCCAAATAGGCCTTGTTCTGGGGCCTAGCAGTTTTGTGTTTTAATTCTGCAATCAAAGAGGACAGCTAAGCAGCTATAACCATATAACAATTACAGCACAGAAACAGGCCATCTCGGCCCTTCTAGTCCGTGCCGAACGCTTACTCTCACCTAGTCCCACCGACCTGCACTCAGCCCATAACCCTCCATTCCTTTCCTGTCCATATACCTATCCAATTTTTAAAAAAATGACAATATCGAACCTGCCTCTACCACTTATACTGGAAGCTCGTTCCACAGAGCTACTACTCTCTGAGTAAAGAAGTTCCCCCTCGTGTTACCCCTAAACTTTTGTCCCCTTGTGGTGAACTACATATACCTGTCTGGACACGCCCCTCTGCTGACTGCTCCTGTAGCTCCGCCCACAGACCCCTGTATAAAGGCGATTGGAGGCACTGCTCCTCCCTCAGTCTCCAGGATGTTGTGTGGTAGCCTCTTGCTGCTAATCGTGGTCTCTTGCAGCTAATAAAAGCCTATCATTTACCTCCCGTCTCTGAGAGTTATTGATGGTGCATCACACCTAACTCTCAACTCATGTCCTCTTGTTTAAATCTCCCCTACTCTCAATGGAAAAAGCCTATCCACGTCAACTCTATCCCCCTCATAATTTTAAATACTTCTATCAAGTCCCCCCTCAACCTTCTACGCTCCAAAGAATTAAACTAGGATTGAAGGAATGCTGATACCTTGGGGGTTACACAGAAGAAGAGGGTGAAGTCTTTTGAAGAATTTGAAAATAAAAATACTAACTTTATAACCTGTGCTTCACTTAAATAAATCCAGTTCAGCAAGTATAGTGATGGTCTATGGGCCTGGTCCAAGCGACAATGAGAGTAGTTTTGGATGACACTATGTTTACAGAGAAGTGGTTGGCTGAGAGTATGATGGTGTAGTCAAGATTAGAAGCACCAGGTATATTGGTGATGAAGATTTTACTGATGGCTGACACCATTTAAGGTTGGTGACACTTCCACAGAACTGGGAGGCTGTGTGGGGAATTTATTACCTCCAAAGCAGGGCTGAGGGAAAGAGTGGGTGTGTAAGACTGAAGACTATATGGAGATAGGCTGAGATAGATCAAATGGTTACAGAACAGGAGTGCCGACTATTAGTGAGACATCTTAAACAAATTGGGTGAGACAGGGAGTTGAGCACAATAATGGGGAATGATGAGAGAGCAGTTTACCTGAAATTTCAGGCTTCAGTGTTCTTTCTGTGAAGATTTCAAACTGCCAGCATTGAAGATAAATGCTGTTGTACTATTTTACTTTGGGCCTCAGTATGACAATGAAGGAGGGGACAGGCAGGCAAGTTGGAATGGGATTGAGAATTGAAATGGTGTGCAACAGAAATCTCAGGATCACACCTGTGGACTGAGTGCAGATGCTCTCCAAAGCTGAAGACACTGTTTGAGTTCTTCCAGCATTTCTGCTTTTGTTTCATGTTCAAATGTTAATAGTGTTATTGTTTTTCCATTTTCAGTTGAACATGATGGGCTGAATGGCCTAATTCTGTTCCTATGTCTTACGGTCTTATATATATTTAAAGTTGATTTTAACAGGTTCTTGCTTAGTAAGTGTGTCAACGGTTACGGGGACAAGGCAGGTGAATAGGGTTGAGGGAGATAAGAAATCCCTCTCTATTACACTGCCGTAGGGTGGCACGGTAGCATAGTGGTTAGCGCAATGCTTTGCAGTCCCAGTGACCTGGGTTCAATTCCTGCTGCTGCCTATAAGGAATTCATACGTTCTCCTCACGACTGCGTGGGTTTGCTTATGGGTTTGCTCAGGTTGCTCTTCCCATAGTAGATTAATTGGTCATTGTAAACTGTCCTGAGATTAGGATCAAATATGGGGATTGCTAGGTGGTGTAGCTTGAAGGGCCGCAAGGCCTATTCTGCACTGTATCTCAATAAAATAAAAAAAATAAAAACCAGCCATGACAGATTCGACTCTAAGGGCTGAAAGGCCTAACTCTTCTTGAATGTCTTCTGGGACTGAGGCAGGTACTCTGTCACAAGGATGTACCCTCGGCTTTCTCTGTTTTCAGTATGAGTTCGCCTTGATGGTTTACCATTTGTGCCTCCTGCATTTGAAAAATAACTCAGTAAAGTTGATGGATGCAGGATAACAGTTTCTTAGTGCAGAAGCATCTGTAGTCAGAGAAATCAGGATGATATGGGACACAACATCTCTGTGTATCCGGAATATAAATGCAATTAGTCCTAAGTGCCCTCCAATGTTTTGTGGTGATGCTGAATTTCATTAAGTAATGGACTAGTAACATATTTCTGATATTGTTATGGCATAAGATGGCTGTGATCCATCCTCTATCTGGTCTCCTGTTTCTTGCCATGACTACTAAAACATCCCCTTTGTTCAGCAGTGACATGAACTTAGTAGCCAGATTCTTATTCTGCTCAGGGTATGTAACGATAATTAACTGTCTGCAATTCATCTGCTGTTTCCAGTTACAGGTTACTTTTGTGCAATTCATCTGATATCTAGGGTTTATGCTTCAGTGTGACGGTCTTGGGTTTATCTATAGGCTGCAGACAGTAACTCACATATTATCTTTAATGGATGGAAACCATTGGCTGGGAGAGCAGGGAAATAGATTAAATTGGCCACAGTGTTCTGAGCTTGTAACATTGCTTCTGCAATCATTATGGTCACTTTCTACTTCAATACGTATGTTGATTCTTTTATTCTTAAATATAATAAGCAGCTCTAATTTTGGGGGAGCTCCTGCCAGTGAACCTTGGGCACATTCTTTGAGTCACACTTTGTTGTCTTGATCTCCTCACATCTCCTGTGGGCACTCAGTGATCTTGTTAAATGTGAGTCTCCTGGATCCCTGGCGATGTTAAAGTGTGATGAGCATTACTCCTTTCTTATCTCCAGCACAGTCTTTGTGACTGTCCCCTTTCAATAGAAATTGCCCTGCAGTCAGCTGTTGGATATGCCCTACTGTTTTAAAAGTGTGTCTATAAACAGCTGCTCAAGCAGCATAGTTAATGATGCATCTTTAACTTTAGCTCATTCCTGGTTCATCAGAATTCCCACAATAAAATGTCGTCATTCCTGAAGGATCTTAAGCAACAGTGCTCTATGAGTAGTTTCTCGGCTCAGGTTTCTATAATCAAAATCTGAATCAGAATCAAGTTTAATATCACCAGAATATGTTGTGAAATTTGTTAACTTTGCCGCAGCGGTACAATGCAATACATGATAATAGAGAGAAGTAATGTAAAACAGGTACTGAGGTAGTGCATGTAGGCTCAATGCCTATTCAGAAGTCTGATGGCACAGGGAAAGAAGCTGTTCCTGAATCGTTGAGTGAGTGCCTTCATGCTTCTGTACTTCCTTCCTGATGGTAGCAATGAGAAGAATGCATGTCTTGGGTGGTGGAGGTCCTTAATGATGGACACCACCTTTCTGAGGCACCACTCATTGAAGATGACCTGGATACTATGAAGGCTAGCACCCACGATGCAGCTAGCTAATTTTACAACTCTCTGCAGCTTACTTAAAACCTGTGCAGTAGCACCCCCCCACCCCACCACTACCACCCCACCTTCCACAACCAGACAGTGATGCAGCCAGTCAGAATTCTCTCCTTGATACATCTGTAGTAATTTGTGAGTGTTTTTGATGACATACCAAATTTCCTCAAACTCCTAATGAAATATAGCTGCTGTCTTGCCTTCTTTATAGCTGCATCGATATGTTAGGTCCAGGTTAGGTTCTCAGAGATATTGACACCCAGGAACTTGAAATTGCTCTCTCTCCATTTCTGATCCCTCTATGACAACTGGTCTGTGTTCCCTTCCCTTTCTGAAGTCCACAATCATTTCTTTGATCTTACTGGTATTGAGTGCAAGGTTGTTGCTGTGACACCACTCAAGTAGGTGGTATATCTCATATATGGCTGATATATATAAATAATGGGTATAGCTCAATAATAACCCTTTGTGTGAAATGAAAAATAATATTAGACATATTCTTGTTCTTTCAATACTTGAGAGAGACTATCATTTTGACAGCTGGACTTTTATTGGCTGAACGCATCTCTAAAATTCTCAAAGATGTGAAACATCGTATACAAGTATTTGAAAAAAGTAAGATCATTAATTGTTCTCCCAATTATGCTGCAACTGTTTTATTGATCAAGTAAGGAGAAATGCATGACTTTGTAGATCTGTGGAAGGTAGTTTGTTAAAATTTAATGACTTTTCGTTCTTGAAACAGAAAGACACGGAGGATGAAGTTAGAGAAATAATCCGCAATAATCTACACCTTCAGGGAAAAGTAGGTTTCTGGCATGACTTACTGGCCAATTGCTGTTTTAATGCATGTTATAAAACTGCTGCTCTTTGATTTACTCTGCAGTGTAGAGCTTGGATCTTAAGCATGCTTCGTTGAACATGGTGCCTGGTGATTACATCTTTTATCTGTTAAATTCACACATGTTTGCCTCTTTCCCCCCCAGCATGTCTGCATGCTACCTTTCAGTTACAATTCTTTTATTATATGGAATTGCTGAAGAGGCTAATCATCATTCAGAAAAAGATGCATGACAAACCTTTCAAGTCCAGTTTGAAGCTCACTGACTCAAGTCCACATTTCTTAGCTAGACCATGTATTCAAAGGAGCTTGACCTTGTAAAAATGTTTTGCTGCAGTCAGCATTAATCCTCGAAGTCCTCGACCCACATTGAAACAAACTTCATTCTTTGACCACTTACCCATGACGAGGCAAAGATCCAGTCAAATTGGTTTGAGATATTGGCTAGCAAGACCAATAAAACCCTGAAAATATAAGGGACCACCACTGTAAATGATTATTTTAGGCACAAGAAACTGTTTGTAGATATGTGGGATAAATGTGAAAACCTGAATAATCTACATAAGTAACTAATAAAAACAGATAGCACCAATCTTCTGTGATGTGCTGATTTTCAATTGTGTAATTTTATTTTGCAATAGACCAGGTTTTCACGTATCTTTATAAAAAGGATTGCGTTTTGGTCAGATACTGTCAGAATTTATTCTTAAATATGATAAAATATTTAGTTCAAATACAAGTGAATAAATACATTCCTATCTATCTGTGTATTATTAGATTGCAGTTCTCAGAGAACAAAATCCCAATATTGGATTAAGAAAAAAGTTCACTTAACCAAAGGATATGCTTGGCTTTTTATTTTGGAATCACGTTGCTTATAAATTGACGTTAACCAATCAGTTTCTAGGACATAGGCCATAAAACAGGTTAAAATAACAGGAGTTTGCTCTATATCGGATATATTATTTCAATTTTTGTGTCTCCATTGCTTTAATGGTATATCTTATAGAGGTCAATCATGCAGGTAACAGTTACAGTTTAGATATGCTGTTTACGAATTAAACAAATACAGGTGCCAAAATTGTATTTTGCTATGTACTCTAAAGCTACAGCACCCTTTTGAAAGACAATCACCAAAAAAAGCGATGTTATTTATTATGCAAGTTCCAAGTCACTTATCGCCCAGTTTCCTTCCCTTAACCAGAAGATTGATTCCTCACAGGCAGAAGCATTTCAGTGGAGGTATCATCAGGTATTGCTGACACACACATAGTTGCCATTAACCCAGTGCAACACCTGTGCCAAGAAATATCCAAAGTGCAATAAAATCACTCACTTGAAGTGGGACAAAATAGTAAAAAACATTAAAGTGTCATGCCATTAATCCAAACACTACATCTTAACCTCAATGCGGATTCTGTAACCATTTTTTAACCTTTGTAACTTCTTTTGTAATCCATTTTTTAATCTTTTTTTCTGCAAGTGTTTCTGTGTACATGAATATTTTGGATTCTGGGCTTGTGTGCTTTGCAATAATTTATGGGTATTGGCTGCCTCTTCCATCTGATTTGTACAAATGATATTGTGGTTTCTTATAGATTTCTATCATTTAATAGCCTTGATTTTACATTGTATTGCTTAGAGAAATATTGTTATGAAAAATCTGAATGCATTCCATGTTTTGACAATCAGAAACCATTCAAAACCCCTGTTACCAGGACCCTAAGTATACCTTTGGAATATTCATATTGTGTAAATGTGTACAACAGTTTAAAAAACCCTTTCTCGATCTTCATTCATCCTGTATTTCTAATCTGCAATTTTAATTTAAGTTGTTCAGAAGTAATTATGTTTTATGGCTGTAGATTGTGTGATTAGTTAAGAGTACTGGAAAGATTTATTCAATGGTTTAGAAATACTCTATACTAAAAGAAAGTCATGTATGAGCTTTGGAAAAGGAACATACTGGGCTTCGTGGATGATGTGTGATAACTGACACTCGTTCCTTTCCATAGCTGGAAGATCCTGCCATTAGATGGCAGATGGCCCTTTACAAAGATCTACCCAACCGGAATGAAGATACCTCCGACCCAGAGAAAACAGTGGTGCGTGTGCTGGACATTGCCAACGTGGTCTTCCACTTGGAACAGGTCTGTTCTGTATTTAGTGTAAACGATGAACAGCAATCCTCTGCAGCTTAGTTCAGTGCAGGATATTAAGAGTAATATGGGGAGCTGCTAATGATTGTGTCAGGCATGGGAGTAGATATGGAGCGGCTGACAGTAGGTAGGAAGGGAAGAAGAAACGTGAGTCTGCCGATTTTGGAATATGTAGCAAAAAGAAAACAGGTGGAGGAACTCAGTGGCTCAACCAACATCTGCAGGGGCAAAAGGAATTTTGGTTCAAGACCTTGCATCAGGACTTATTGGCGGCTGAGGGGGAGGAGGAAAGCTGGCCAGTTTTAATCGTGTGGGGACAGGGTGCAACAGGATTCATGTAACTTCTAAATGTTTCCTATCCATGGGCATATCTTAGGACCTGATAGATGATAAGTAGAGTGAGATGGAAGGGCTATGGGTAGAGCAGAGGGCTACCCGAAGCTGGAAAATTCAATGTTCAATTGGGCTGCAGGCTACCTAAGTGATGGTGTTCCCCTTACTTGCATTCACCCTCACCGTGGCAGTGGAGAAGGTTGAGGGTATCAAACTGGTGTGGGATTGGAGGGGGTAGTTGAACCGGCGTGCTGCTGGAGAACGTAAGCGCTCTGTCTAGTCTACATTTGACTTCACTACTGTAGAGGTGGCCAGAGTGCAATCCCTGAACGTGATACACCAGGTTGGAAGAGGTGTATGTGAGTCTCTGCCTCACCTGGAAGATTTGTTTAGGTTCCTGGATGGTGGTGAGGGGGGAAAAAAGGGAGAATGTTCTAGAGGATAGGGAGGGTTAGGTGGGTGGAGGTGAGTGGACAATGGAATCCATAAGTGTTTGATCCCTGCAGAAAGAGTGGGGGAAGGAAGATGTGACTGGTGGTTTGATCTTGCTAGAGGATGATGTGTTGGATCTCTCTCTCTCTCTCTCTCTCTCTCTCTCTCTCTCTCTCTCTCTCTCTCTCTCTCTCTCTCTCTCTCTCTCTCTCTCTCTCTCTCTCTCTCTCTCTCTCTCTCTCTCTCTCTCTCTCTCTCTCTCTCTCTCTCTCTCTCTCTCTCTCTCTCTCTCCCTCTCTCTCTCTCTCCCCCCCTCCCCCCTCTCTCCCCTCTCCTCCCTCTCTCTCTCTCTCTACCCTCTCTCTCTCCCCTCTCTCTCTCTCTTCCCCCCCTCCCTTTCCCCCTCACTCCTTCCACCCCCCCCCCACACACACACACACACACACACATATTTTGTGGCACTCCTCACTCCCCCATCTGGTTCCACCGATCACCCACCGGCTTCTGTCCTATTCCCCCCACACTTTTAAATCTTTCTTTTTCTCCTCTCCTCTCCTCTCCCTCTCACCCCTCACCCACCCACCAATTCTATGCAGATTCTTGACCTGCAACATTGACACATGCCTTTTGTTTTCACAAATGTACCTTGAAGTTTGTATTTTCTTGAAGTTTGTTTTTTGTTTGTAATAGTTGGGAAAACCATTAGGCAACTAGAGTGTTTTTTAATCTTCATGCCTACAACAAATGATTAAACAATTTGCAAACTATTGATCAGACTAATCATTGTATTGTATTCGATTTGAGTTGGCTATTGATGTATAAAATTTCAACGTAAACCCCTAATGACATACTTTTCTTTGACAGAGACCTTGGTTTTGTATGTCCAACAGTGTTTGGAAATGGCAATAGGGATGGGAGAATGGTGATTGTAGGGGAGGAAATTAGGAGTATGAAGCACTATGAGGTTTTTTAGCATGATCATATCATTACCACTCCCAATTCCATTATCTACATCAAATGTATTTTCTGAAAATATGTACACAGTGGAAAATATTGGATTGTGAACAAATGACAAAGGCATCTCAGCCCATCTCAATCATCCAATCCCAAACTCTGCCCTACTGTGGCTAACTATCGCACATGCAGCCCTCCTATCGGGAGGATATTTCCTGACTTCAGTCCAAAAAGGAAGGTTTTTAATCATTTTAGTTGTCTGCACCACAATATGTGCCATTCAATTTCTACTGGTCTTCCTCCTCCCTTCCATTCTCTTCAAGCCTCCTTCATTTGTCCATAAATTAAGACATTTCCCAGTACTGAAGAACAATCATACAGACTGATAAGGTAGCTGTTTCTCTCTCTGTAGATGCTACTTGACCTGATGGGTATCTCCAGCATATTTCAGATTTATTCCTGATTTAAATTTATCATTCCCAATAATGACAAGGTGTGTCAGAATGTAAAGTCAGAGAAGGGCAGACTGGATGGGGAACATTAGTATTCATTACTACATGAAATCAGTATGTTTAAACAACAATTCAAAAATTACCTGTAGACTACTTCAAAAGCTGAATGCCTTGTGTTATTTCCATGACTTGGTTTATGGCATTTTCATTAAAAAAATTTTAAGCATTTTTCCACTTTATTTACTTCTGTAACATTATTTATCAAATTTGACTCAAAATTCTAAGGTGTGTAAAGTCTACATGTTAAAGTCTGTTTTATATTTATGAGCCCATTTTAAAATGTTGTTTGAAATGGGTGAATATTGCTTTTACTAAAACAACTGAAGGATTTCTGTACCAGCAGGTAAGATGCAATGTAAACCAATGTTGCACAGAATGCTTCCATCTGTGGTTGGGCTCAAAGCTGTCATACATAAGTCGCTTAATAGACAAACTCACATTCCAGCAGGAACAACGAGGACCAGTTCAGGAGTTTAAGCCAACTGATTATCATTCCATTCAAAGTTAGTCACACGGTTGTGGCATTAAGATTGACTTTTGTCTTTGTACTTAATCCTCCAGGTTGAGCACCCACAGAGATCTAAAAAAGCTGTCTGGCACAAGCTGTTGTCCAAGCAACGTAAACGGGCAGTAGTGGCCTGCTTCAGGATGGCACCGCTTTATAACTTACCTCGGTAGGAACTGATTGATTTCCCTCTTGACCCCAATAAGAGAACTGGTGTTGAATCTTGGCATTTCCTCTGCAGCACCAGGAACAACTCACAACATTATAAATAGATAGTACATGCTTCAAGTAGCAAAAGAGTACAATTTTTATTTGACCTGCCCAAATTTAGCTGACTAAATTTCGAGCACTTCACACACAGAAATTAAATATAGAAAAGTCAGCAGGATTAGTGATGAAATGGGTTTTAAAAAGACTTCTGGAGTCACAGAAGAAGTTATGAGTCAAAGGTAGCTATGCAGTGTTCCAGGAATTGAGAATGATTGAAGATCCAGCCATTAAAGAGAGAGACGAGGAATCTATACAAAACTGTTGCAGGAGTCTCATTAGGAAGAATCGTGGATGTGGGTTCATGAAGCTGGCAATACATTGGTTGGCCAAGACCTTGGGGGGATTTATAAATGAGGTTGGAGACTATGAATTCAGAATGAGAATCGGGTTTAAATGTAAGAGGGGACCATGTTGAAAAATAAATGTCCTAAGTTTTCTAAAATTGACTCCTTCTACCTTAGGCCACAAACTTATCAGTCACCCCTCATATATGAATTAAATTGTTACATTAAGATAAGTAGTACTAAAAACAGAACTTTAAAAAAAGTAGTGAGGTAGTGTTCATCGGCTCAATGTCCATTTAGAAATCGGGGAAGAAGCTGTTCCTGAATCACTGAGTATTTGTCTTCAGGCTTCTGTACCTCCTTCCTGATGGTAACAAGAAGGTGAGGGCATGTCCTAGGTGGGTGGGTGCCTTGATGATTGAAGCTGCTTTTCTGAGGCACTGCTCCTTGAAGATGTCTTGGATACTACGGAGCTTAGTACCCATGATGAGCTGACTAATTTTACAATTGTTTGCAGCCTGCTATGATTCTGTGCAGGAGCCCTCTTCTCCCTCTGTGCTCCCCCCCCCCCCCCACCCCCATATCAGACAGTGATGGAGCCAGTCAGAATGTTCTGCAGAAGTTTTTGAGATTTTCAAGTGACAAAACAAATCTCCTCAAACTCCATGCTGTTGATGTCAAGTATCCATGGCCAAGTTTTCTTGCACAAGCATGTTTCATGTTTTACTTATTGAATCGACTTTATTTCTTACACCCTTCTCGTACATGAGGGGTAAAAACTTTACGTTACGTCTCCATCTGAATGTGCTAATTATAGTACTGTGTAATAAACAGTATGTACAGTAAAATATACAACAGAACAGTCAATATAGCTTAGAATATATTTTAAAAGAACAAATGTAAATGCTGTGTAATTACAAAAATACATTTGCAAACCTAAACTTAGATGTGAGATTTATGTTGGTATACGCATTTTTCTCTATTATTAAAAATGACCCTAATCTGATTGAAGCAGATAAAAAAAATCTCGCTTGAGCTGGGAAATGGTCCAGACTCATTGCAACAGATGGTATTAACTGACAGGGAAGTGTCACAAAGAGGGCCTTCGCTAACAACTTTTGTTTTGTTAATCAGTTTAATGTTAGCGGCAATGATAGCCAGATCTGATGCATTAAATAAAGCAAGTAACCCTGTCACTGGATTATTCGTCTTCAGGCATCGAGCTGTCAATCTCTTCCTCCAAGGCTATGAGAAATCGTGGATTGAAACCGAGGAACATTATTTTGAAGATAAGCTAATAGAAGATATAGCTGTGAGTATCACTTTGTGGTTGATTCCTGTGGAGCTGGATTTGCACGAAATATAACCATGCTGAAAGATTATTCTATTCTCAGCGTGATTATTTTTCCATCACCACTTATTTATCTACAGTAAACACTTCCCACAGAGATTACTGCTTGATATGCGCATCCACCATTTTGAGCCTGGATTTCAGTAAGTAGGTTGACGTTAAAAAAAAGGCTATCTATGGCATTATTGTGTAAGATATAGGACATAAAATCTGTTAGGTAAAGAAATGATAAAGAAAAACAGTTATGGCTGTTGGAGGGTAACAGTCTCATCGTGAGGATATGAGCCACAGGAATTCCTTGGGGAAACATAGCATGCTCAAACCACTTCAGCTTTTTCATCCATGATTTTCACTTTATCATAAGCTTATGGGTGAGCTGTGGTTCCTTAAGGTTGTTATAGCCAGGGTTGGTAATGAGGGTACCTATTAAATGCTCCCAATGGCATGCATCTCAACAAGCCCCTGACAACCAAGTCCAGCTCCTGACCTTCACATGTGGCTTAGCCGCAAAGCCCACTGGAATTCTACAGTCCTACATTGAGTTCAATGCTGACTGGCAACTCCTGCGATACCACAGATGCCAAATTGTATCAGTCTCTGCTGTTCCTCTGGATTCATCAGGAGAAAGGGCAAAGGTGGGTTACTGGCACCTTAACACCAATCGATTCCAGCTGATATGGCTCGTCAGTCATCGTTGGCAGCTCATCTAGGAGAAGGAAAACTCTGATCTCAATCTCTGCTGCCTCATGGCTATAACCACTCATGGGGAGTAAACCCCAAGGGGACAATCTGGATCTGGAGTCCCGAAGGCAGTCCTACATTGAGTTCAACGCTGACTGGTAACTCCCGCGATGCCACAGGTGCCAAACCGTAGCAGTCTCTGCTGTTCCCTTGGATTCATCGGCTGCGTGGAGAGGTGGAGCCTGCTAGACGGGCAACAGCTTGCTATCCATGTCATACTGGCTTGCATATCACACAGAGGGCTAAGATGCCATATCCACAGTTGAACCCGACCAGTGGAGGGCCTCATAGCTGGGCTAATGGTTGCGTGCTGTTCTGTTCCAATGACAATTACTTAGAAGAAGCAAGAAAACAACTCAACAACTTTTCGAGTGCATCTGAGGAAGTCAATAGGTGTAAGCCTTGCTCACAATGTTCACATCCGAAGGAACTAAAAGTATAAAACATTGGACCTTTTAGAGGAAGAAGCTGTAATGGGTTGTGGTGCAGATATTAATTTCAAGTGATGTGTAAAGCTAATAAAGAACAAATTAGCATGAATCAAAGATAGATAGGAGTTAAACACATCCTAATCAGAGAGCAAGGACATGAGAGACAGGGCTAAGATTCAGAACTCTCTGTGGAAGTGGAAAGAATGACTCCCCTCTTCTCTGCTCTTTCTTCATAGATGCTGGGTGAGCTGTTGTTTGCTCCCAGCTTTGTTTGGAAAGTCGTGCATACATCAAAGATCAAAGTGGTTTGTTCTACCAGAGATAAACTATACATTTCTGGTGAACGGAGAACTGCTTTCAGAATATTTAACTTTTGTATAGTGAAATACACACTTTAATGTTCTAGATAGAATCTAAATGTATTTTTAGTACTGTGCTGGAATAACAATGCATTCATTGAATTCCAGTTTTCTTAGAAGCTTATCTGTTTCTTTCCTTAGAAACCAGGGGGAGAGAAGCCAGTGGAGGAAGAGGAGGGGACCAAACAACTTGACCCTCTTCACCAACTCATTCTGTTGTTTAGTCGAACGGCTTTGACAGAAAAATGGTAAGTTTAAGAAAGTTCCTCAATTAGCATTGAAACCAAAACTGCTAGAAATATACAAGTGATCATGTAGCAGGTGCGGAGAGAGGAGGATAATTCATTCAGGTCAATTACCTATAAACAGAAGGAAAAAATTAATCAGAGATGTAATTAGTTTTAGTCAAAATTGAAGGGGAGGGAAGGGAGAACAAAGGGGAAGGTCTGTGATAGAATGGAAGAGGGAAGAGATTAAATGACAGGATGGGGCAAAGCAAAAATAAATTATTGTAGATTGATAAAGAATTTTTTTTAAAAACTGACCCCCCCCCCAAATGAAACTAACATCAGCAAAATCATGACTAGTAGAAGGTGCCAAAACATCTGAATCTGTGGTATGTGTAATGCTTGGCTTACACACTGTGGGAATGTGTGTTCTCACCTTTTGACAGCTCCTCCTCTCAGTATTCAGTGTAGGGTCTTCACCATGGCCAGTTAAATCTTCCACTACCTCATCTGTCTGCGTCCCAACACTCTTAGTTAAATAGGTGCGGAGATGAGGAGGCATTGGTGTTGGTGCAGGAAGCATGGACCTTCACAGCAGTGACTGTTATACTACACCCTATCTGATAAACAAAGAATTCAAAGGCATGGAGTTTCCAAAGCTCTCATCACTAAAGTGATTGACATTGTGTGGAATGGTCTTTGCCATGCTGCTGAGGTCACATGATCTTTGTAAGCCATGGATCTCTGCCAGTTTTCTCACTTCTGAGACGACTGTCTCAGAAAAGGAGGTATTTCTGAGTAGCCCCTCAAAGTTCCTGCTCAGAAATGTCTCCTTTGATTGCAGTGGGGCTTGGTGACATATTGAGTACTGGTATTTGCCACTAGCATGGGGTTCCCAGGAGAGCTGGTAGCCATTTCATGACCATATGAGTTCCCCTAAAACAGACCCTATTATAAACAGGAAGTTTGTTCTCTCTGTCAGACATTTTCAACAGCCAGCACTGTCAACCGATATGAAACTTGGGGACAAGGGCTACTCTTCAGCTTCAGAAGCCAAGGTTTTCCTAATTACAGCGGTGGAGTGTAGACACAAGAGCCACATAACTATTGGGCTGGAATTGTTTTATTATTGTTGCATATGCCCCAATACACAGTGATAAGCTTGTCTTGTCTACTGTTCATACAGATCACTTCTGCTCTGAGGTACTGTAAATTAAAACCATAACATAACAGTGAGAAAAGGGTAACAATCAGATACAGGGTTATAACAAGGATGACGGTGAGATCAAGAACCCAACTTATCATTGCAGGAAAGCATTCAATAGTCTTATAACAGGGGATTGAAGCTGTCCTCGTGCCTGGTGGTACTTGATTTCAGGCTTTTTTATCTTCTTCCTGACAGAAGTGGGAATTCCGGGGTGGGTGGGGTCTTTGCTTATGCTTGTTGCTTTACTGAGGCAGCAAGAAGTATAGACAGAATCTGTTCAGTGGGGCGGTGGTCTGGTTTCCATTATGTGCTGGGCTGAGCTGTGTCCACAATTCTCTACAGTTTGTTTCTTGACACATGCATACCAATTGCAATTGTTACATACCCCGTAACTGGGTCACTTACCAGCAAAGATAGAGAGGTCCGTTGAAGTCTGATGGTACTATTTTTAACAGTATTTATTGATAAAAATACACAAAAATAATATCAATGCAACCATACAGATAATATACGTCGTCAATACTAAATCTAAAAGCGCGGGTATAATAATAATCAATAAGAAATAGCTCTATCGTTGTCTAGGGGATAATGTATTATCCGATGGAAATATAAAAGTCACTCAAGTTCATTCAAACTGCAGGCTGCAGCCTTTGGTTGGAGTCAAGAGAGAGAGTTTAAAACTTGCCCATTCCTTTTATGACATCAATCCTTCGAGAGTCGTTGGGGCTGATTTCTCCTTTGTGTTAGCTAAAGCCATTCTTCCGTGGTAAGGCCCACCAATTCCGAGGCAAATGGAAAAGGACGCACGTGGGCTTTCCACTGGCTTTCGCTATTACGCTGTTACAGGATTTCTAGCGTTTCTTCTGGTGCGTCTGAAGGGGCCGTTCCCCAGACCCTCTTTTATCCCCACTCACGGGGTCTCAGATGTCAATCAGGGTGGAATGATGCCATCCCCCAACCAGCCCACGTTGCCTGAGGGCTTCCACAAAGCACAGTACTCAATACACAATTCCGTCTCCAAGAGACAATGACCGCTTCCCGTTGCTTTGTAACGCTGAGGGCCAGGACATTCCAAACGTCTCTCTCTCATTTCCTGGGTCTCCTGACCTGAATTAATAGCAATCTTGCGATTCTCAAAAAGGAGGGGGCACAGGTATAACACCCCCTTTCTTCAACGCATTTTTACCATCGGTAAAAACGAAGTAATACAGAGTCTTACAGGATTTTAGAATCTAACACAATACAAAAGCTTTTTTTTCACTACAGAGTAATACAGTTATACATTCAATTCAGCATCTAAACAGGTAACGATTACATTGTCACTTCCTTTAATATCTTAACATCTTGTACCTTACTAAAGTCTTGTAGCATCAGACTCCAATTTAATAACCACCTATTTTTTTTCTTTCCTTCAGCAAACAAAAACTAAAGAGTTGTGATCTTAGCTTACGTGTATACTACAAAAGTTCATGCAAAATACTAATCTTTATGTTACTTTCAAACTTAACAGTCAAGCTTCCATGGGGGTTGTCTTTATTATTCACATGCTTTGTCGAAATCCCGTAAAACCGGCTTCTGCTATTTAAAAATAGCATCCCCATTAACCCTCGCCTCTTTTCCGGTTAATTCCCACGTGGGGAGCTTGTGCACCCTGGCGAAATAGGCTTTCGCCCGCTCCTTTCATAGGAGTTATTTTATCAACAATGTGTTCCAAACTTAGACCATTTCCCGAATTTCCACCCAATTCTTTAATTTTACGCAAGTTGCTAGTTTTCTCTTCAGGACCCTTGAGGCTATTAGTTTTCAGTTTAAACTCTTTGTTCAAACAGCATTTCAAATTCTGCCTTTTTACACCACACTCTGGAATAACAATAGCATGTGGGGCCCCTTTACCTTCCAACTCAACCTGTAATTGATTCACAGGCTTTGTGGTACCACGCCGTTGTCTCTGTAGCCTGGTTGCTGCTTTTGATATCAGTCCAGCCTTTAAATTTTCTTCATTCAATTTGGGAACTACACATTTTCCTTTTCCTTCAATAATAATATTCACCCCACCACCTTTGATCTCCTCACTGACTTTTACCACACCTTCGAGCACAAACACCTGGGAACTCTCACTTCCCACTATTACCAAGGTTAACCCTTTTTTCACTGAACCAAGTCCATCTGACCCACAAGGATTGCATTTCTTTTCAACTGAATCAAATACCTCAGACTTTTTCTGAGCTCCATTACTAGGTTCAGTACCACGTGCATCCACATCTTGGACACACTCAAACTGGACATTTGCCTCTTCCAGGATTTCAATACCCGTACCCGGTCCAAATTCTAAGTTCCCCTGATCCTCCCAGCTACTCTCTGGGCAACTCCCTTCCGGAGTAAACTCAACCCTGCGGGCTGAAACAACCTCATCTGCCAACCCAGCAGACTTCTTCAAGGTAAGGGCACCCTTTTCATCTAGGACTGCCCTCATTTCATTATCGGGAACACCTTTAGAATTTTCCACTTCTTCAAACAGTTCTGCCAAACCAGACAGATCATCCATGTCCAACCCTGGACCTTTTAACAACTTTATCTGTTTCTCATCTTTATTTCGTGCCTCTAGAACTTTTCTCCTCGCTAAGGGCAGGTCTACCTCCTCTCCCTTACTCTCTTTCACTTTACTACTCTTAGTTTTACCATCCTCTAAACCCTCGTGGGACAGGGTCGGTAAAAACGTCTCGGCCAAATCGATACTGGCCGGATTTAAACTGCTCTCATTCTCAGCTGCCTTTCTCGACATGCTGCGAGTGATCGTGCATGCAGGATAGATCTTGGAATCTAGGGGCGGGGCCTCCACAGGCTGTCTCGTCAGCTTCATTGCTGACCAAACCTTACCACCGGCTAAATCATTACCCAGAAGGACGTCCGCGTCAGTTCTCGGGAATTCTGATCGCACCCCCATTTCAACTGGTCCAGAGACTAGCTCACAATTCATAATGATCCTATGCAAGGGCACCATTTCCGACCCTTTTCCTATTCCTTTCACAGCTACCATTCCCATCTTGCGACCAAAATCCAGTACCTTACTGCTAATCAATGACAGTTCAGCCCCCGTGTCTCTCCAGATTCGCACGGGAACTGGGGGGTCTCCCTCTCTCACAGACACGGTTCCGTTTGACATACAAGTCTCAGACCCTTCTTGTACCCTGTCTACCCGGGACTCTCTTGTCAATTTACTGATTACCACGGCACATCCAATAGGGACTGCTGCTTTCCCTTTTCCTGTCTCCTTCCTCGGAGCAAAGCACCTAGATGCAATATGTCCCCCCTTTCCACAATTAAAATAGGTCAAGCCGGGAAATCTCTGGCCGTCTTGCCTCTCCTCCCCAACCTTACCACTAGCTCCCGGCGGGACCTCTGTCTCAGCCGGCGGGCTTTCTCTATCGCTCCCACGGTCTCTCTGGGAACTTTTATTCGAGGAAAACTTTGTCTTGTGGGTTGGGGCATATTCATCTGCGAACCTAGCAAATTCGGAGATGGACTTATTTGGCTTCTCATTCAAATACATCCGGATATCCTCCGAAACACAACCTTTAAATTCCTCAATCAGAATTAACTCCCTGAGACGCCAAAAATCCTCTTCCACTATTTCTGCTGTACACCAACGGTCCAAGAGCACACCCTTCTCATAGGCAAACTCGGTATACGTCTGATTCCACCCTTTCTTTAAATTTCTGAACTTTTGTCTATACGCTTCAGGTACCAATTCATAAGTCCGGAGAATGGCCGCTTTTACTTTGTCATAACTCTCCACCTCTTCCTCCTCCATGGACAACGCCATATATGCTCGTTGTGCCTTCCCTTTTAACACACTTTGCAACAACGCCACCCACTGCTCTTTGGGCCACTTCTGATTCACTGCCACCTTCTCAAAAAGCAAGAAATAACTATCAACATGCGTCTCCTCGAACGGAGGTACTAACCTCAACTCCTGACTAACGTTAAACCGCTCCTCTCGGTCTGACCCTTGATCTCTTCGCTCTTGCCTTAACTCCACCATCTCCAAGTCATGTTTCCTCTGTTTCTCTCCCTCCCTCTACTTCTTGGCTCTTTCCTTTTCTTTCTCAGCTCTCTCTCTCTCCTTTTCAGCTGCTTCCAGCTGTTTTAACTGAATTTCATGCTCCCTTTGTTTCTCAGCCCTGTCCTGCTCCCTTTTCACCTCCAACTCCTTTAGCTGGAGTTCATGCTCCCTTTGTCTCTCGGCCCTTTCTTTCTCTTTGTCTTTCTCGGCCCTTTCTTTCTCCTTCTCAGCTGCTTCCAGCTGCTTTAACTTAATTGTATGTTCCAACCTTAATTTCTCCAACTCTAACTGAGCCGTCCCACTAGCTGGTTCCTTTTCAGGGATATTTTCCAATACCTCCGCTGCAAACACATTCTTCTCAATATAATACTGAGTTATGGCCCTTCACACCTCCCGCTTTTTCATTGACAACCTCACCTCTGCGAGGTTTAGCCCCTTCGCCATATTTATCAAGTCTGATTTGGTGGCTGCCTCTAGCGCCTCCAGAGTCGGGTTTTCTATAAATTCACCCACGTCCATCTTTGCTGGTTTCCCGTCTGGCTAACCGCGTAACCAGATCCAAGTTTGGACTTACAAGCCCGATTCACTGGCCTCCCAATTTCGTGTCACATCCCGAGACGAGAACCCCAATTGTTACGTAACCCATAACTGGGTCACTTACCAGCAAAGATAGAGAGGTCCGTTGAAGTCTGATGGTACTATTTTTAACAGTATTTATTGATAAAAATACACAAAAATAATATCAATGCAAACATACAGATAATATACGTCGTCAATACTAAATCTAAAAGTGCGGGTATATTAATAATCAATAAGAAATAGCTCTATCGTTGTCTAGGGGATAATGTATTATCCGATGGAAATATAAAAGTCACTCAAGTTCATTCAAGCTGCAGGCTGCAGCCTTTGATTGGAGTCAAGAGAGAGAGTTTAAAACTTGCCCATTCCTTTTATGATGTCAATCCTTCGAGAGTCGTTGGGGCTGATTTCTCCTTTGTGTTAGCTAAAGCCATTCTTCCGTGGTAAGGCCCACCAATTCCGAGGCAAATGGAAAAGGACGCACGTGGGCTTTCCACCGGCTTTTGCTATTACGCTGTTACAGGATTTCTAGTGTTTCTTCTGGTGTGTCTGAAGGGGCCGTTCCCCAGACCCTCTTTTATCCCCACTCACGGGGTCTCAGATGTCAATCAGGGTGGAATGATGCCATCCCCCAACCAGCCCACGTTGCCTGAGGGCTTCCACGAAGCACAGTACTCAATACACAATTCCGTCTCCAAGAGACAATGACTGCTTCCCGTTGCTTTGTATCGCTGAGGGCCAGGACATTCCAAACGTCTCTCTCTCATTTCCTGGGTCTCCTGACCTGAATTAATAGCAATCTTACGATTCTCAAAAAGGAGGGGGCACAGGCATAACACCATCCAGACAGGATGCTTCCTACAGTGCATCGATACAAATTGGTAAGGGTTGATGGGGACATGCCATATTTCTTTAGGCTCCTGAAGAAATAGAGGCTTGGTGATCTTTCTTGGTTCTGGTGTCTATGTAGTTGGACCAGAACAGGCTATTGGTGATGTTCATTCCTAGGAACTTGAAGCTTGCATCCCTCTCATTCTCAACAACAATGATGTAGACAGGAGTCTGCACACTCCCCACACTCCCCAACTTTCCTGTAGTCAATGGCAACTGTACCGGCATTGAGGGGAAAGTTGTTACCATGACACCATGTTACTATCTCTCTCCTGTACTCTATTTATCTTCTTCTTCTCTCTACCTCCTTCCTGTACTCCAACTCCTTGCTTTTTGAGATGCATCCCACTGTAGCAGTATCATCTGCAAACTTGCAGATGGAGTTCGAGCAAATTCTGGCCACACAGCCATGGGTATCAGGGTTGTGCTGAAAAATGCCACTGGTCAGCTCAAGTTAGAATTCTGCTGCTGCCTCAGTTTGAGGGTACACTGCAGTACACAGCAGACAGCATTATCATCTACTGCATGGAGATCGAAGACGATGTCTGCTGATGGAAGAAGAAAACAAAGGAGACCCGAATTTTGAGCGCTTTGTAGTCTGGGAGTCCTAAGGACCAGTTAGTGCAGAGGGAAAGGAAGACTCCTTGGGGATATGCCTGCTCAGCACTCAAAGCCCCATCTCCCAGTGGTGTGGAGGAGCAGTCACTGATTGCATAGGACATGAGGGACTGACTAAGAGAGCTTCAGCCAGCTTGGCTTATGAAAATGCATATGATGTTTGAAGACATATTTGAACTTGTTACTCAAGTCACAGAGAAGGCTAATGAAAGGAACGTTCTAGACATTTGACTAAGTACCACATGTAGATCTTGTTAGCAAAACTGAAGGTGATGGATTAAGTGAATCAAATTTTAAAAAGCCAGTTGAAGGACAGAAAAGTGAGTCATTGCAATGAACTATTCATTTCACACTGAAGTATGATAGACTGGAGTGTTGTCCAAGGAGCATTGTTTTTATAGGTATTGGAAAAACAGTAAAATTTAAAATATTGGTATTGAAAGCAGACCTGGAGTGTGATACCAATTGATTACAAAGAACAAGCTGTTGGACAAACTGCTTGAGTCCTGATGCTAGTCTCGACCGGCACAGCATTGGGAGGCTTGTGCCTGTTTTGGAGCTGGCTGACTTTACTGCTTTCGCTGATCCTGCACAGTGGCAACTTCCACACCAGACAGTGATGCAACCAGTTGGAACGCTCTCCATGGTTCACCTGAGTGTCTTTGGTGACATATCAATCCTCCACAGGCTCCTAATGAAATATAGCCACTGCCCTGCTTTCTTTATAATTGCCTCAATATATTGTGCCCAGGATAAATCTTCAGAGATGTTGACAACTAAGAACTTGAAACTTCTGACGCTTTCCACTGCTAATCCCTCTATGAGGACTGATGTGTGTTTTCTTGACATCCTTTTCCTGATGACCATAATCAGTTCCTTGTTCTTCCTGACATTCAGTGAAGATTGTTTTTGCAACACCACTCAACCAGGTGACCTACCTCGCTCCTGTACACCCTCTCGTCACAGCTGAAATTCTGCCAACATTAATTGCGTCGGCAGCAAATTTATAAATGGCATATGAGCTGTGCCTAGCCACACAGTCAGAGAGAATGCAGAGAGAGTGGAGCAGTGGGCTAAGCATGCACCCTTAAGGTGTGCAAGTGTTGATTGTCAGGGAGGAGGAAATGTTTTTACCGATCTGGACAGACTACAGTCTCCCAGTAAGGAAGTCAAGGATCCATTTAGCGAGGGAGGTACAGAGGCCCAGGTTTTGGAACTTGTTGATTAGAAATGAGTGTATGACTCTGCATAATGCTGAGCTGTAGCCTGATGTGGGTATGGTTATTGTACAGGTGATCCAAGGCTGAGTGGAGGGCCAGTGAGATTGCATCTGCTGTGGACCAATTAGGGCGATGGGCAAATTGTAGTGGTCCAGACCCTTCCTATGCAGGAGTTGATTCTAGCTATGACCAAAGCATTTCACCACAGTAGATGTGAATACCACCCTGCTCTTCTTGGCACTGGTATGATTGTCCCCCTTTTGAAGTAGGCATGAACCTCTGACTGCAGCAGTGAGAGATTGCAGGTATCCTTGAACACACATTAGCACAGGTTGTCAATGTCCTATAGCATCAGACCCTGATGCCTTGCGAGGACTCACCCTCTAGAAAGATGTTCTGATATTGGCCTCTGAGATAGAGATTACAGGATCACCAGTTGCTGCAGGGATTTTCACAGGTGTAGTTTTATTCTCCCTTTCAGAGTGTGCATAAAAGGCATTGAGCTCGTCTGGGAGTGAAGTATCACAGCCACTTATGATGTCATGCTTTGCTTTGTAGGAATTAATGGCCTGCAAACCCTCCCAGAGCAGATGTACATCCGATTCCATCTCTAACCTCAAACGGAATTGTTTTGTTATTTGCTCTATGAGTTGGTGTGCTGGGGCAATGGCATCAACATGGGTGATGCCAGCAGGCTCAATAAACTAGAAAGACTGGCTCTGTTATAGGAGTCACACGGGACACATCAGAAGCTGTGCTAGAATAAAGGACCCTACGGAAAATCCTGGCAATTCTGAACAGAGGAGCACTTATATAGGAAATAGACTGAGACAACTGTACTGCTCCAAAGAGCACTATATGAGGGCATTCTTACCCTTGGCATTTGGCTCTATAATGAGTCAACCTATAGCCGGGGAAGGATGACCTCCTCCTGTTAGACTGTTTGTGGTACCTTATTTTTATTCTTTCTACTTCTCTTCTAATAGTTATATCTGTGCACTTGTAATGCTACCGAAACCCCCCTTTCCTGGGTGTCTCTGGAAATGCAGCTGGTTAGCCACTCGCTAACAGCCGCTGGATTCCATGTTGATAAACCCACCTTTCTCCGGTTTTGTGTGTCTAAGGTGTGTGTGACTTTGGTCCTGCCAGATTTGTGAGATTGGGATGTCTCGCCCACCCAAACCCCGGTGCGTGTGAATGCTGTGTGATATACTGTCCTGCAAAAGCCAGTCAGCACAAAATAACAGATCACACACTGCATACAATTATAAAAAAGTATATTTGTGAATGGTAACTTAGCCAAAGAGGTAGTAAAGAAAAGAAAGAAAACAAAGGGCCCATTATAATTAAACAGTCAAACGTGCACAGGTTGGAGTTCAAATATTCCAAAAGCCATATTCACCGATCCTTGGCAGGCTTCCGCGCCTGGGCTCCATCGAATCGCATTTCCCCACTGGGTCAAATCATACAACCAGTTCTCTCTAGTATCTTCTCTCTTCATCTACCACCCAACAAGACAAAGACCCACCAGCGGTGTCAGTCACAAAATTGCTCCCTTGGCCTTCTCCAGAACCTTCCTGATGTAGGATGACCCACATTCCTAAGCATTCCTTATCTCCCACAGCAACCCAAACAATGCTTCTACAGAAAAACCAGTACATGAAATAACTTAGAGCATTAGCAGTAACACCTTCACACTACTGTGACACTGTGATTTCTTTTGGGGTCAATAAAGTATCAATCTTAAAATAGCCTTCTATGTGTTGTAACTGGATTTCTTATACAGTATAGCTCTAGATCACCGGTCACGTTTCTCTGAGTTCCTCTCGCACTTTGTTTTGTTTTGCTCCAGATTACAGTCGGCTGACACTCTTCAGTCTCAACTGACTGAAGTAGGGCACAGATATGCTTGCAGAATAGGTTGAAAACTGGAAGATGAAATTTAACTCAGAGAAATGTGAGCTAGTGCCATTGCAGCAGTGAGAAATAGGGTGTTGACCCGGAATTGATGGCACCGTTCTAAATTGTCTGCAGGAAGAGAGAGACCGAGGTGCATAGATGTATGAAAATATCAGAACATGTTGAGAGAGTAAGATCTTGGCTTCATATGGTACAAAGTTATATTGAAACTTAATAAAGCTCTGGTCAGGCCACAACTCCTATAGTGTGTCTTATTGTGGTTTGCGGTGACCGCACGTTGTGAGGGATGTGGAAGTCCCCGAGCGGCTGAAGTATATCAGAGTGGTTTCAGGATGAGAAAGTTCGGCTAGAAGGTTATGTTGGATTAGCAAGGTCTGTTCTCTTCAGAGCTGAGGAGATCGGCAGAAGTGCCTAACGTTACAGAGAGTTGAGTTAAGGTAAACAAAGAAAAATTGCCCCCATTAAGTGGAGGCACACAGATGATGGTGTAGAATTCTGAGTTTTTGGAGATGAGATGCAGATGAGGACTGAGAAAGAATATGTAAAGAATAGTAAAGACCTTGAGCTCACTGTCAGTGAGGGTGGTTCAAAAGGAGACAATCACTGACTTCAACACAGAATTTCAGAAACACTTTTAGAAGGTGTTTGCAGGGCTGTAGGGATTGAGCCAGGGAGTCGGACTGAGTGGATTTCAAAATTATAAGTATGCGTATTATGTACATGCTTGAAAATCATCTTGCAGGCAGCCACAAATACAAAGAAACCCAATAGAACCTGTTGAAAAAGACCATCAAACATCTAACGTGCAAACAAAGAATACATTGCGCAAAAAATTAAATAGCACTCAGAACAAAAGTTCACGAAAGTGAGTCCACAGCCCCGAAGCCAGTTCATCACTGCAGCCCGCCTACAGCCCAGCAGTTGCAGGCCACACCCTCAGTTCAGCACAGAAGTGAGTAAACCTCATGGAGCAGCAATCTAAATACCAGCCTCCAGCCCTGACACCCTGACCTTTTCACTCTGGCCTGGCGCTTCAATCAACCAGGCATCAGCTTGTTCCCCACTGATGGGGCCCAGGCCCTGCTGCTTCAATTTGGCCACAAGTCTACTCCAGCTGTGGCCAAGCATTGGGTCATTTCTCGCTCTTGGGCCCGGGCCCTGCCACCTCGATTTGGCATGTACTTTTGAAATTCTAATTCACCAAATCCCCCAGAACACTGCAGAAAATGCCAGGTCGTACAGGTGGTTCAAAAGCACTGCTCCAAAAGGGAAGTTATAGGCTATTGACTGCAGTGACCATCGTCCAGAGGAAGTGTAACTGATAGATTAGTTAGTAGATTTGTTTGCTGCCAGTAAAGCGTCACTGTGTCTCACTAGCGCCAGCTTAAACCAGAAGGTGGACTAAATGGCTTCTGTGACTTCATCCTCCTGTTTTGTGACCAGGCCAGAGAGTTGTAGCTGAGACTAGGACACCTAGAGTGGGACAGTGTAGAGTGATGAGAATATGTTAGAATAACTTGAGCTCTACAGTCTCACAACAAGGTAAGTGCTGGGTAGACTTAATGGAAGTATATGCAGTACTAAATAGCCAGAAAATATATGAGACTGCATTGAATTATGTATATTAAAAGTAACCAAGGAACACAGGTATAAACCGGAAAAAGACATGTCAAAGGCAGATACAAAGTGATCACTGTGCATTGGTTGCCAGGTTTCAACAATGTGGACCTCTTTAATGAAAGCTGTCAAATGTTATGATTCATTTGCACCCAAAGCTGGGCCAGAGCCCTACCTTTGCTCAGTAAATCCAGGTCACTAACTTTTCAGTTACAGTGTAATGGAACTTCCTCAGGCTTGCTTCCACACAATAATTGTAAATTTACATTTAAATGGGCTTCCCATGTCCCTTCTGGCAATGTTGATACCCAGAAAAGGGGTATTTTCAAGCACATGTGAGTGATACCAATTTTCTAAACTTTTTTTTAATAATCCCTTGCAAATAACAAATCAACCTCACTATTTATGAATATGTGCTTTATTTTGCAATTCTCAGTTTGCTGTTTATGTTGCATACAATGTACACCTCTTGGTAGCTGTTGTGACAACTAGCGTAAAAATAATAAGGTTTGTCTTGACATGTTTTTGTTGCTTTGAAGTGTACAAGTTCTCTTTATGTTACTTTTTGTCAGATAACTTTATTGTAAATCGAAGTTTAAAGTAAATTTATTATCAAAGTACATATATGTCACCATATATAACACTATGATTCATTCACTTGCAGGCATACTCAGTAAATGTATAATAGAATAATAACCATACTGAACCAACTTGGGCGGTCAAGACTACAAGCTGTGCAAATACAAAAAGAAAGAAATAGTAATAAGAAATAATTAAGGAATAAATATCAGGAACAAGATAAAGAGTCTCTGAAAATGGGCCCATAGGTTGTGTTAAAATCTCAATGATGGGACAAGTGAGGTTGAATATTCCTCATGTTCTTAAAAGCAGCAACTGTAAACACGAAATGAATTTACTGACAAGTGATATACTCAAATATAATCTTATTTTAATTTTTAGCAACCTTGAAGAAGATTTTCTCTACATGGCTTATGCTGACATTATGGCAAAGGTATTTGAATAAATATTCAACATTGCATTTTGTTACATTTCTGTGATACATTTATTCAATCCTGAGGTAGAAAAATGTTTTCTTTTGGAAGTGATTTAGTCAGATGAGCAAAGTAGTTTGAAATAAGGGAGGTCAAAAAATTTGGGTTAAGAATTTTAGTTATCACTATCATGTGGTTGTAAGTTGAATCACATTTCATCGGATATTTCAATGTTCTATTATTGCAGAGTTGTCATGTAGAAGAAGATGAGGATGGTGAGGAAGAAGTTAAAACCTTTGAAGTAAGATTTTCCTCCATTAATCTCTCAACTGATACATAAAGTCTAGTATTCATTGCTTTCATGTCTCAAACTAATTATTTTTTGTAGATATCTTTGCTTTATACAAGGCACTGTGAGCTTTCTCCTTTGACATGACTGCACATTTTAAGTTCGACACGATGTTCAATTCCAACACAATTAATCAATTACAAATAGTGTAGGGCGCTTTTTTATTTGGCAACTCAATGTCTATGTGTAGAACAACAGGCCCTGAAGATAAACAAATACCTTCTCAATAAAGAAAATGCCGTAGTTCAAAGCTCAAAGTAAATTTATATTCAAAGTAAGTATATGTCACACCATATACCACTCTGAGATAGGTTGCTCTTTAAATTAGATTACATCATTGCAGATTCTGAGACCTTTCACACCATTACGTTCTTTTGAAGATAAACTGATCACCATTTAGGGTGTATGTGGTAACAAGAGTCAGTCAGAGAGCTAGAGAGCAAATCAGTTATTGAATCACTGAAAAGATGTAATCTAATAGTATGCTCAGTAGAAGTATGCATGGTTTTGATTATTATTGGAAAGTGATTGTAATCCAGCTCTTAATTTGTTGCATTTAATGTTGCACCGCACTTTTTTGAACCATAATGGGTGGATCTCAAAACTGGATAAAAGATCCAATTGTGATTTTTTTTTGGAATACCTACAATTTTTAAAATTTGGCATACAATATTTTATGAATCTAGTCCTATTCATATTTGCTGAGCTAAGCTTATTAAATGGAATAGTTTGATTGTTTGATTGGCACTTATTCTACAATGCCTTAATAGTGCTCTCACTAATAGCAGAATAAACCTTCAGTCCATTCACAACACGCGACAGCTCCTAAACAGTCAAGACATAAAGAAAAAGGAATTGATACAAACAGTCCTCTCAACAAAAACTGGAATAACGCATGAAATAATCTAAATTTCTGGAGATTTTGTATCAGAATTCCCCATTAATAACAGTGAGGCTAATGCCTTTTTCTGATCTATATTGGCCATTTACACAGCAATTTCAGCTGAGGGATGTCATGATGTTAGCTGTGTTGAAGTAGAAGATATAGTCCAATTGCACTGTTTGGAAGTTTGTTTGTGAAGATATCATCTAACTTATTGTTCAGTGGGGAATTCCTGTATTTGTGCAAATGATATGAAATAATCATCAGTATAAGTTAGTTCTTCCTCATGTCATTCCAGGAACCTTTTTTATGTTGTGATATGTAAGTTAATCATTCTGGCACTAAAAATGAATGAATTATCAATATTGAACTCAGCTTTTAATGGGTGGATGTCTTTTCTTTATTTAGATTGCTTTTCATTATTTACTTCTGCCTCTTTTTCATCTTTTTCTTTATCCCTCAATATATCACTGTCTGCACCTGATGTGTTAAATTCATTACCCCGTTACAAAAAAAAATATATATATATAGTTTATTTCACAGTCAGCTTACCTGTTTGTGGAGATCCACAGTTGCTTTTCTGGTTTACCTGGTTTACCAGTGCCTTTTGGAGGACTTTGTAGTGTCTCTGTTTTCCATTTCCACCAACTTGCAGTGCAAGATCTCTTTGATAGTATAGTAGTGTAGTGGTTGAGGTACTGAGTTGGCAGTCAGAATTCTGGACTACTGGTTGAAAGAGATGAGTTTGAATCACAGCATGGCATCTAGAGAATGTAATTTCAAGCAATTTAACTAAAACCCAGATTATTTTATTTTTTAAAAAGCTACAAAACAACTTGGTTGCCACGGAAGTCCGTTTGGCATACCATTTTCCTTAACTCATTTGGCCTGTTTATCAACAAGAGCAGGGATGACTAACATACCTGCTCCACTTTGTTTGAAGGTCGTGGCTGGTCTTTTACCTCAGCGTCAGTTTCCTGTGCTAACCTCACGTCCCTTGATTCTGTTAAAATCCAAAAACCTATCAAAGATAATCAGTCATTGAGCCTCCACTGATCTCTTGGGTTGTGAGTTCCAAAGATTCACCACCCTCTGAATGAGGGAAATCTCTGTGATAAAGACCAACTCCAACTTTGAGACAGTAATTCCGGGTCCTAGACACCCTAGCCAGGAGAAATGTCATTTCCACATTTTTCCATAAGAACATTAACGTTTCATATGTGACTCCATATCCGTCAAGGTAGTTGACTTATTTAGTTGCAAGTAGGAGCAATATTACATCCTCACAATTAATACGATGCCCACAATAGGTCAACGAGGAAGATAAACAAAGAACACTTAATTTATAGCAAGTAGCATTTGATGACTAGTTATAGGAGCTCAGAAATTTTAATTGGATGGCCTTTTTTATTTAGATTAATGAAATACTTTCCATGCATAACTTAAGAACAATGTTACGAGTTTTAACTCTTTACCCTGGAGAAATATTTAATGGAAATATCCCCATGCTGTATCCCATCAGTCCCTCACCTCAACGAACTACTCTTCCAGCACCTTATTTCCAAACTGTTTTCCAGGGGTTTCACATTCGGGGAACTTGGGTCAGAAATGGAGAGCCCTCTCGTGTGAAATAAAATAAAGTCAAGGAAGAGAGATTACATAAAATGCAAAATCCACCCATGAAGGCGACAAAAGAAATGCTGCAGCTTTAATAAAAACAAAGATCACTTTGTTTTAACAAAAACAAAGAATTCTTGTTTTCTTCACTGTGTGGCTACGAAGGAAGGAGTTGAAAATGAAGGCAAAACTATCAGATATTGGCATGGCTAAGTGAAGTAAGGCTGCGTTTTTAATTTACGCTCCCATTTTAGACATCACCATTTTCTTCCAGACTTGAGAGCTCTTGCACTCCATGGAAATGACAAAAACTGATCGATTTTGTTTTTGCAGCGTGGTATAATCAAAGATTTACGAAACAAATTTGGCAGCTTCTGGGAAACATCTCTGGTAAAACCAAAAAAAAAGAAAAGAAAGCAAACAAAAAAAACACTAATTGTTCTGTGTTAGTGTCATCTACTGTTTTACAAATTTTCATTTAGTTTCCAATTCATTACCTTGTTCATTTGTGCTATTGCTTTTTTTTTCCCCGTAGCTCCTTTCCTATGAAAGCCTTCCTTATCTTTAACCTCTTTCATTTGAACGTTTGGTTGTTCCAATGTGTTCCCGAATAGATTTGGGGGAACATAAAGGCAGCAAAGACAACTTCATTAGACTGTGTTTCTGCTGCTGCTTTTCGCTGCTTCGCTGCTGCTATTCATAAATCACCCGTCTCTCAGATTCCTTTTGTCTGGACATGATGTAGATCTAATTGTTTCATACCCCATTTTCTCAGCTTTGAGCTGCACCATTGAACACTCAATACTGTTTGCAGGGCTCTAAACTGTCTTCTGTTGGTCGCTCTTGTTCCATCCAAGCTGTGGTATCCTCCTTTTTCAGTTGACTTGCAAGGTTTAAATCACCAGGAGTTTGGACTTACTAAGGCGTGCTTAATTGTGTGGGTTTTGTCAGGCCTGTTTTGAAGGGAAGCTGTTGAAAAGAGTTGTTCCTATGTTCCTTATCAGAATCTGTAGTTGGAGTACTCTTGTGTGTGCTTCATTGGTTGTGTTCCAGTATAAAGATAATTTCCAATCACATCCTTAATAACTTTGTCAGCATCTTGCAATGTTGGACTGTACTCAGATACCAGAAGTATTAAAATTTCAACGTCAGATGTCCAATGTGCCCAGTCTGAGAAGTTAGCTTAGAGCCCGAAGTTTAAAAACAGAAGAATATCCTTGTCAGAGATCAGAAATGCTTAATTTGAACCCATTCAATCGCTTGGCATCTCTGTTTAGGAGAAGAAAATGGTGAAGCAGAAGCTTCTGTATCAACAGGCAAGACTTCATGTTGGAGGTGCTGCTGAGATAGTTCTGCTGATGAAGTGCCAAGTCATGGTCGCTACATACTTAAACTCGAGATAACAACTTTCCAGAGTGATAAAAGTTACTGGTAACCTATAAAATAGCCAGTTTCAACCTGTTGCAGAAAAAATGAGAAGCTTCTAGAAAATAGAGAATCAGCTGCCAAAAATTTACTCAGCAATTACACATAATGTTAGGTGATTATATAAAAATCATGAACAAGCACAGGAAACCTAAACTTTAAGAAAATTTTGGAAAAATAACAATTCTATACCCTAATCCAGCAATGACTGTGGGATGTGGGAAATGCTTATTACAATGGCATTTGTCTTTTCCTTGAAGATGGACATGGCTACTGTGCTTCTGAAGTCACCTGTTACATTTTCCTCCTCATCGACATGGGGAATCAGATTGTGAATTTGTGACTCAAGTTTAAGAGTTTCTGTTTCCAAGATCTTACTGTCAATCAGTTGGCCTTTATAACTTCTTGACTGGTGTGCCATCAAGGCAGAATGAATAATTCCCTGAGGAATGGAGTTGAAGGTACTAATATCACAGTTGAGTTCCTTCCAGTAGACCTTGACTCCCTTTCTGTCCTTGATAAATTGCCCGTCATTCTTGGTTCAGTGAAAAGTGCTTTGACTCCTTGGGCACACGAGGCCTTAACAACACTGAATGACCCAAGCACGTTATAGCAGTTCTGCCCTCTTCTTACCGCCCATCTATTTGTTAGATCATGGGTTTTCTTTCAGACCTCAGTCCTCACATGCCTGAAGAACTGTTCCTTTTTTCTCTTGAAGAATCGTGGTGTTGCAATCTAGAAACTTGTTGCATTTGCAGTTAATATCTCTGGTTATTTTCATCAACCTGCCCTGATATTTTCTGCGGAAGGACCTGAAATCTCTTCACAGATGATAGTTATGTTGGATTAATTTGTTTGTATTTTTATTTTACTTTGAAGTACAGTGTCCATTGAGCTACAGTTCCCAACAAACCATTAATTTCATCATCATCATTATGTGCCATGTTGTAAGATGTAGACAATTGTGGTCTTTCCATGGCCATGGTTGTTCTTGGAATTTTTTTCTACAGAAGTGGTATGCCATTGCTTTCTTCTAGGAAGTGTCTTTACAAGATGGTGATCACAGCCATTATCAATACCTTACAGAGATTGTTTGCTTGGCGTCAGTGGGCACATTACCAGGACTTGAGATATGCACCAACTGCTCATACAACCATCCACCACCTGCTCCCATGGCTTCACATGACCTAGATTGAGGGGTGGGGTAAGCACTTGCTACACCTTGCCCAAGGGTGACCTTCAGGCAAGTGGAGGGAAGGAGCGCCTTACACTTCCTTTAGTAGAGGCGTATCTCCCCACCCTACCTATTTAACCCTAGCCGAATCACAGGACAATTTATAATGACCAATTAACCAGTTTGTCCTTGGAATGTGGGAGGACATCAGAGCACCTGGAGGAAACCTACGTGCTTGTGGGAAGGACGTACAGACCTCATACAGGCAGCCTCAGAATTCCACTCTGAACTCTGAAGCCCTGTGGTGTAATTGTATCGCACTAACCACTACGCTAACGTGGCACCCCAGACAATTCAGGGCAGTCCAGATGATGTGGACATTCTGCAGCTCTTACTGGTTAGGAGGTCATCAAGCTCCTTCCTCCTGCCCACACAAAGCACCCATCTTCCTCTGCCTCTGCGAGGCGCGTTCTGTGGAAAGCACTGTTTGCAGAGTCCTTGAACCTTCATAAGAGTGTTTCTTTGTGATGATCTCTCTGTGACGGCCATTATTTTGGACCTGGTCTGATGGAGATAACAGACTGGTGCTCAATCTTATGTACATAGTATATACCGTCCACAGTTGCTTTCGTTCCTTGTGAAGAAGGTATCTTTGCAGGCTAACTCGTATTGTGACAGTGCCAGTGCTTGGGTTGAGGTGTTGTCATGAGATATTGTGCCTGTCCCTTTAATGAAGTATGAGTTGCCTATCACAAGACTTTTCTTCGTCTTTTAGTGAGGGGGAGGGTGCTGTTGCAATGAGCTTTGTCAGTCACTCTGTGCTAAAGAATTGTGCCCATTCTGAACCTGTCTAGGTAGTCTCTCATGATGCTCAATTTGTCTCCTCTTAAGATGAATAGAGTTTTTTTCAATGCTGGAACAGTGGACATTATCAGTAGTTTGCAGAGCTGAAGCAAACATGGAGAACCTTAACTTGATGGGTCTATGTAAGTGTGAGGAGCAAAAGGTCACAGGAGGATCACATAACCCTTGGAGAAGTCATTGAGTCATCTGACTAGCTCACTCTTGACAGCACTACCCAGTCCATGAAGACAAACTACCTTTTCCCATTTACACTTGCAGAAGAAGGCTTACCCATTATATAACTCTTCTGCAGACTTCCTCTCTGCCTTGAGTATCGTGTCTCTCTAATAGGAGAGTCAAAGATCAGAGGGCACAACCACAAAATAAAGAGTTCCCCCCTTTAAAAATGAAATGGGAAGTAATTTCTAAAGCCAGGGAATGGTGAATCTGTGGAATATACCATAAAGGACATTGGACACCAAGTCTTTGGGTATATAAACATATAACAATTACAGCACAGAAACAGGCCATCTCGGCCCTTCTAGACCGTGCTGAATGCTTACTCTCACCTAGTCCCACCGACCTGCACTAAGCCCATAACCCTCCATTCCTTTCCTGTCCATATACCTATCCAATTCTTTTTAAATGACAATATCGAACCTGCCTCTACCACCTCTACTGGAAGCTCGTTCCACACAGCTACAACGCTCTGATAAAGAAGTTCCCCCTCGTGTTACCCCTAAACTTTCGCCCCTTAACTCTCAACTCGTGTCCTCTTGTTTGAATCTCCCCTACTCTCAATGGAAAAAGCCTATCCACGTCAAATCTATCTATCCCCCTCATAATTTTAAATACCTCTATCAAGTCCCCCCTCAACCTTCTACGCTCCAAAGAATAAAAACCTAACTTGTTCAGCCTTTCCCTGTAACTTAGGTGCTGAAACCCAGGTAACATTCTGGTAAATCTTCTCTGTACTCTCTCTATTTTGTTGACATCTTTCCTATAATTCGGTGACCAGAACTGTACACAATACTCCAAATTTGGCCTCACCAATGCCTTGTACAATTTTAACATTACATCCCAACTCCTATACTCAATGCTCTGATTTATAAAGGCCAGCATACCAAAAGCTTGCTTCACCACCCTATCCACATGAGATTCCACCTTCAGGGAACTATGCAACATTATTCCTAGGTCACTTTGTTCTACTGCGTTCCTCAATGCCCTACCATTTACCATGTGTGTCCTATTTTGATTAGTCCTACCAAAGTGTAGCACCTCACACTTATCAGCATTAAACTCCATCTGCCATCTTTCAGCCCACTCTTCTAACTGGCCTAAATCTCTCTGCAAGCTTTGAAAACCTACTTCATTATCCACAACGCCACCTATCTTAGTATCATCTGCATACTTACTAATCCAATTCACCACCCCATCATCCAGATCATTAATGTATATGACAAACAACATTGAACCCAGTACAGATCCCTGAGGCACACCACTAGTCACCGGCCTCCAACCTGACAAACAGTTATCCACCACTACTCTCTGGCATCTCCCATCCAGCCACTGTTGAATCCATTTTATTACTTCAATATTAATACCTAACGATTGAACCTTCCTAACTAACCTTCCGTGTGGAACCTTGTCAAAGGCCTTACTGAATTCCATATAGACAACATCCACTGCTTTACCCTCATCAACTTTCCTAGTAACGTCTTTAAAAAATTCAATAAGATTTGTCAAACATGACCTTCCATGCACAAATCCATGTTGACTGTTCCTAATCAGACCCTGTCTATCCAGATAATTATATATACCATCTCTAAGAATACTTGACATTAATTTACCCACCACTGATGTCAACCTTACAGGCTGATAATTGCTAGGTTTACACTTAAAACCCTTTTTAAACAATAGAACCACATGAGCAATACGCCAGTCCTCCGGCACCATTCCTGTTTCTAATGACATTTGAAATATTTCTGTGAGAGCGCCTGCTATTTCTACACTAACTTCCCTGAAGGTCCTAGGGAATATCCTGTTAGGACCCAGAGACTTATCCACTTTTATATTCTTTAAAAATGCCAGTACTTCCTCTTCTTTTATCATCATAGTTTCTATAACTACCCTACTTGTTTCCCTTACCTTACACAATTTAATATCCTTCTCCTTAGTGAATACCGATGAAAAGAAATTGTTCAAAATCTCCCCCATCTCTTTTGGCTCCACACATAGCTGTCCACTCTGTTTCTCTAAGGGACCAATTTTATCCCTCACTATCCTTGTGCTATTAATATAACTGTAGTAACCCTTTGGATTTATTTTCACCTTACTTGCCAAAACAACCTCGTATCTTCTTTTAGCTTTTCTAATTTCTTTCTTAAGATTCTTTTTACATTCTTTATATTCCTTGAGCACCTCATTTACTCCATGCTGCCTATATTTATTGTAGATCTCCCTCTTTTTCTGAGCCAAGTTTCCAATATCCCTTGAAAACCATGGCTCTCTCAAACTTTTAACCTTTCCTTTCAACCTAACAGGAACATAAAGATTCTGTACCCTCAAAATTTCACCTTTAAATGACCTCCATTTCTCTATTACATCCCTTCCCATAAGACAAATTGTCCCAATCCACTCCTTCTAAATCCTTTCTCATCTCAAGGTCTTGATCCAAGGTCTTGATTTGTACAGGGGAGATTGGTCAGTATTGAATGGTAGAGAGACGATCTAATTCTGATCCTATATCATGTGCCTATTTGGACAGGTGCATGGACAGGAAAGATTTAGAGGGATCTGGGCCAAACTCAAGCCGATGGGAGTGGATTGGATAGGAATCTTGATCGGTTATAGCCAGTTGGGCTGAAGGAACTGTTTCTATGCTGTGACTCTAACTTACTTTCCATGTAATGAGATGTACTAATTCAGATGCATAGACAACCTAAAATATCTTCCAACTGGCTCAGATTGTACCCTTCTAAAACATGTGTACCACAATAGGATTAGTGGACACATGGAGCTGTACAGTTATTTTGATATTCTCTTCAGACACATTAAATTGAAGAAAGTATTTTCCTTATGCTGTAATGTATTTTTCAGCATCACATAAGAATAGCAGCCAAAGTTCCAGCTTGCATAAGGTTTGTTTTGGATCATTTTTGACTGCAATCTACTCAAAAAAGGATACTTCAGCTTATTATGATGGTTGAAGAAGCCATTAACACTATTTAAATGTGGTTGGGCAGATGCCTTGACACCTTTGTCAGCATCTTGCAAAGATGAATTGTACCCAGGTAACAGAAAAGCTGAAATTTCATTGCTAGACTCCAAAGTGCCCAGTCTGAGAAGTTAGCATAGAGCCCTAGGTTTAAAAACAGAAGAACATTCTTGTCAGAAAAAAAGAAAGTTGTTGACTTTGCCCCCATTCAATTGTTTGGCTTCTCTGTTTAGGAGAAGGAAATGGAGAAACAGAAGCTTCTGTATCAACAGGCGAGACTTCATGATCGAGGTGCTGCTGAGATGGTGCTGCAGATGATAAGTGCCAGCAAAGGTAAGGCAGCTAAGTATTTCACAATATATACTCATTGGCTACACCTGTACACTTGCACCTATCATTAGATAATGCAAATATCTAATCAGCCAATCATGTAACAGCAAGTCAGGAATGCATTTACTGAGAGCTCTCTGTCACAGTCCTGGTCAGGAGGTACATTTATTGTTCAGATCAAACAACAGAATGGGTAAGAAATGTGATCTGAGTAACTTTGACAGTGGAGTGATTGTTGGTGCCAGATTGAGTGGTTTGAGTATCTCATAAACTGTTGGATTTTCAAGCACAATAGGCTCTAGATTTTCCAGAGAATGGTGTTGAAAACAAAATAAACATCTAGTGAAGGCAGCTTTGTGGGTAAAAATGCCTTTTTAATGAGAGAGGTAGGCAAAGAGTGACCAGACTGGTTTGAACTGATAGGAAGGTGACAATAACTCAAATAACCGTACGTTACAACAGTGGTGTGCAGAAAAGAATCCCTGAACACATCAAACCTTAAAGTGGATGGGCTACAGTAGCAGAAGACCACAAACAGACACTCAGTGGCTACCTTACTGGGTACAGGAGGTACAGGAGGGCTTGTTGCATCACTGGACAATTTCCAGAGGATGTGACTTTGAATCCCTTAATTAATACTAGGGAAGTTAAGTTTAGTTTCATGAAACAAAAGAAAACCAATGACAAAATATTGTTCTAAGAACCTACTTGGATTACTGATGTTGTTTAGGAGAGAGAAGCAGCATTTTAATATAGTTTGGCCTGGACATATTCTAGAGCACTGGCTGTCTACAGAGGCCACAGTTCTCCCCACTCAAAGCAGTTAATGATAGATAATAAGCGTTTCTCAGCAAAAGAATGAAATTGCAGATAATGAATGGATTTCAGGGTCACAAGGTCTGAAGAGAAATATAGTAAACATAGCTTTTGCTCACTGAAGAAAACAGAGCACTTGAAATAAAAACATAAATCACGGTTGCTGTGGGAGAAATGGGTAATGTTATACATTTGAAATGAACGGAGTATTTTTGTTTAAGAATGACTGATTGTGGCTTTCATTGTTCTGACACAGTGCATAAACAATTTCTCACCTGATGCTATATACCAGCCACATTCATTGATCTTGTGGCATTTTTTGTGCCCACTTGTTGCATTATTTATGGAGCTGTGAAACTTTTCTTTCATTTACCTCAGGTGAAATGGGACCAATGGTTGCATCCACACTGAAGCTAGGCATTGCTATTCTGAATGGTGGGAATTCCACAGTTCAGCAGGTAAATCAGACCAAATGCAGAAGAACAGTATTGGTAATGACTTTGTACGAGTTGTTAGTATGGCCAAAATTAAATATAGTTCGAATGAATGGCCACATACTTGACTGCCAAGAAACCCTTCTTTGACAATTTTGACATTTCACAAACCATCAATTTATGTCCCGAGCCAGACTATTTATTGTATCATTGATCTTTATGTCATCAGCAAAGATGGAGATTAAACTCCATTGCTTCATCTAAGCTGTGAATAAATAAAATGAATAGTGGAGACCTGAGTACATTTTTGTCTTCCCTGACTGACTTCTGTCGCCTAATCAATCAAAGTCAATATTGTGTCTTCTTTTTCATTTGCTTTTATTTTTAACTTGCATTTTCTTCAGTGGAAAATTATAGGATCCCTTCTGCGGTTCAGTGTGATCCACATTGGCCAATATTCTACTCTTCATTAGTTTAGTCATTTCTGTAGAAAATCAGTGATTTTTTTCGGAAGCATGAACATTCTGCAGTCCGTTCAGATTGAACTGTGTTATTCTGTCCTTAATAAAGTCACAAATAATAGGCAGTGCCTAAAAATAGATTCCTTGGCTTTATTCACACGTTACAAGGTCATTCCATTGTGTGCCCATTTCTGACGTGTGCCTTATTGTGAGATTGGACTAGGCCAGTCTTGTCATGGTTGTGTTCAGTTCAAGCATTGGTCCTCTGTTTTGTATTTTGTACTAGATATGATGTCATGAACATGCATGGCAGTTTTAATTACCCAAAGACAGAAATTAGATCAAACAACCACAATGAATAGCTAATATGATGTATGTCATTTTGGAAATAGGGACACAGAGTAAATTAAAGTGATCCTCCAAGGATATTGTGTTGTGGTAGATCATCTCCTGTAATTTCTATTGAAGGAAGAACTGGTGTCATCAGTTCATTGTGAAGATAGAATATTTTGTGAACAGGCTAAGTGCAACTAATAGACTCCTGATCATTCCTGATGAAGGGTCTCGGCCCGAAACGTTGGCTACTCTTTTCTCACAGATGCTGCCTGACCTGCTGAGTTCTTCCAGCGTCGTGTACGTTTTCTTTGATCCACAGCATCTGCAGTTGTATTTTTGTGTTTAGATTCCTGATCAGTTGTTGAGTGAGGGAGCACAGGATTACCTGGACCATGAGATGCGTTTCACTACAAGGGTGGTTTGGTTGTACGTTACCCCAAGAGACTCAAGTACTACTTGCTACTCATCCCTTTTCCAGCATTTCCCATAATTCCACTTTGTCTCCCTTAACGCCACGGCCCCATAATGAGATCTTCAGGCAAGCAAACCCAGGTGTGGAATAAATTCAAGACTCAAAGGTAAAAAGTAACAATGAGGATTTATTCAAAGTCATGACAGAGGAATAACAAATAACTCAGAGAGTACTTACTCTAGAGGGCTACAGTACATAGAACGTTAGTTCACTCGGTGATGAATGTTAGTCATGACAAATTTAAATAGTGCCTATAGAACGAGAACCCTTTGGACTTCAAAATCAAAATTCAGTAAATTAAAAACAAGATGCATGAGGAATCTGCATTTCAAAAACAAATAGCATGAAAAACACAAGGAAAACTTAACGACTAAACCAGTTACTTAACAAGTTCTAGTTAAAACGAATGAGTGATGTTCAGGTGTGTCAGACTGCTGAAGCCTGAAGTTCTCTGGCGCCCTGCGCTGGTCTAAAAAGTTCATTGCACCCCGTCCCCATGTTCTTCCTATTGACAGCCACAGACTGATCTCTTGAAAGTTTCTGCAAACGATACAGTATTGGCCTGTTAAGAAAGCAACTGATATGTGAAATGTGCAGGTCGGGACAATGTACTGGTAGTACAGCATACCACAGCAATTGCTTGAAGAAGCATCTTAATAAAATAGCCTCATTTAAGCCCAATGTTCCGAGCAAAACAACATTGATTGAAGGATTACTTTTGGTAAACTGCTCCTGTGCTGTTAACTATTTCATGGCCATTTGACTTAGCATGAATGCAATGAACCAAATGGCCTCCTTCTGTCATGTAATCATTCTGTGCTTCCATTCCTGACACTGGAGGAATCTGAGACTGGAATTCACTGAAGTTCTCACTGAAAAGAAAAGGTTTAATTATTTCCAGCCCTTAAGATTGGAAAAGTGGAAATATTAACACTACCACTGAAAGGACATGATAGAGTGGGAATTCTTGGTCTGAATTGATTCTATTTTTTAGGAACGAATGGGAAATCATCATTTTTTTCATTCTGAAGACAATTAGTAATTATTCAACAGATTTAGCATTTATTCACTCTTATTTGCAATACTACATTACCTGCACCCGAATCTTCAGTGAAATGGACAAGAAATGCTTAAAATCAGGATATCAAAAGTAATAATTTGCTCCCCAACAGCTTTGACTTTGAGATGCTCAAGTAAGGTTATTTTATTGATGCAGTGTTTCAGTCCATGCTAAATAAGACATAAACTAAAACCGATCTAGTCACACATTTATTATACTGTCTAAGGCAAATGATCAATGGTTGAAATTTACTTCAATTCTTTTGAGTGAATGACATTCCAGCTGTTCATAGAAAGTAAGCAAATAGCTGTGCAAATTTTTTCTATCATTCAGGTGCGGAATGTCTTTTTTTCCTCAATAATGTTAGTTAACCAATGCGCTGTGTTATGTCTACACAATAAGATGGTTGTTAATCTTTCACATAAGGTTTGTTATTCATTTTCTCCAGAAAATGCTTGATTGTCTCAAAGAAAAGAAAGATGTGGGTTTCTTTCAGAGCCTGGCAGGTCTCATGCAGTCTTGCAGGTGAGGATATCATGCACTTCTTCACATTGAGTTCAATGGGACCACTGCTCTAATTTGCAGCTGGGAAAACCTATGGTAGTCTGTACAGCCCTGTTGGACTTCATGAGAAGTCCATCAGCTTCTACTCTGTTCGGCGTCCGAAAACCAAGCAGAGGATGTAGTGCAGGGTTTCCCAACCTGGGGTCCATGGACTCCTTAGTTAATGGTGAGGCTCAATGGCATTAAAAAGGTTGGTACCCCCGATCTAGAGCTACATTATCCAGAACAAAAAGAGAAAACCTACACCTTTGGATTTGAGTTTCTCTTCAATATACAGTAGTTTTTATATGGAACTAATATCAAGTATTAAATACTTAAGGCCATTCTATATTTGCCACATACATTATTTTAAAATGTGGAGTTTTTGTTTAAAAATAACTCAGTTTGAAAGGTACAGTTGTATTTTCATTACTAATGATGCTGACTATATGAAATGATAAAACACATCATACCATCTAGTTGTGTCACTTAGAATATGTGTTTCTCTGGAGTCTTATCATCGTCCGTATGATCATACATTATATTCTCAATTTTAGGAAAGCTAAAGAAACCTAAACAACTAAATCATACTTATTTACTTTAAACACAGTGTACTTGATCTAAATGCATTTGAACGGCAGAACAAAGCAGAAGGACTTGGCATGGTGACAGAAGAGGGATCAGGTATATGCTGAAGCACCTTTATGGTATTCTAGTCATATTTTATATGCTTTGAGAGAAAAAATTATGTCATGCTATATTATGGAATAATTACGTAACAGAAAATTAATGTGAAAAATGCGTGATGCATTTGTACATGTCTCCCTCCACTACCTTAGAAGTGGTGTTATCCTAAATTTTGGGCTGTGAGGACCATTAGAAATGAAAATAGAAATTCATACAATTATGTCACATATTTATGGCACAATTTTAAAATGGATGATAATAATAGCTAAAAGTATATTGCTTCAGCAATGCTAATTCATAATACTTGTATAGAACTAAAAGTAATAAGATAACTTTTGTAGTTATATTTGACAAACTGACAATATTTGCACTCTTTCCTCTTAAAAAAAAGTAGAAGTAATTTCAATTTATTTAAGGTCTCGGAATATATGATTCTGGAATGTAACAAAATAAATGCTTTTGGAAGGGTATTGCTGCTACAGTAAAGGCTCAGGCAAAGTATCTTTCTTATTTCAGAAAGAGTTGACATGACAAGATTTACTTCTGATTCAAAGACGTTTTATTTAAGTTGTCCATTAGGGCGAAGGGATAGAGGCAATGCAACTATTGCATGTTGTAGTGTGAGCACAGTCACCGAACGTTCATCTGCACTGTCGGCCACCTGATTTGTCCAAATGGCCCTTTAAGACTGAATTTCTATACCACAGAGGAAGGGAAATCTTAATACTTTTGCGATGTCAGAAATTTTCATCAATGTTTATTCCTGGGGCTGTTAGAAGCACCAACATTTTAAATGCTTAATTTAGATAAACCATATCAGGGTATCACAGTAGTGTAGCGGCTCGCGTGATGCTGTTACAGCTCGGAATTCTTTTCTGGTGCCACCCGTAAGAAATTTGTTTGTCTTTCCTGTGATCATGTGAGCTTAATCCCACAGTCCGAAGACTTACCATCTAGGTTAATTTGCCATTGTAAATTGTCCTATGATTAGGCGTGGGTTAAACAGGGGCTTGCTGGACAGGGTCAGAAGGGCCTGTTCCCATTGGCATCTCCAGATAAAAATAAATAAATAAATGTTTACAAAGACAGAAAATAGTCATACTAAAATTATTGAACCTAATTTTGATAGCGTAAAATCTATGCTTACAATCAACATTGAGTAGCACAGATTTACTGTGAGATTGACAGGACATTAAGCACTGTAGAACTAATGAGAGTGAACTGATTTAGTTTATAGAATATTCACGATCACATGAAATGGTGGAATGGTTGAAGTGCTGAATGGCCTACTCTTCTCCCTGTGTGCACTTTAACATTAGCATATGAACAGCTAACTTGTTGAACTGACATTCCTACGTCAATACATTAGAAGAATTAGACCCTTCAGTTTAAAATACAATTACAAATTTTTAGTTAAGTCAGCAAATGAATGCCATTCATGATGCATTATTATAGATGACGCTGGGGGCGACAGGTGTCCGAAGTTCTTTTCAAATGTTCCTTGTTCTTCAGTTTACCAAACAAGATAATATTACGTATTCATAATGCAAAAGCTGGAATTCAGCGACAGTTATCAAAAGATTATGCATTTTACTTTTTCAGCAACAAAATATCCTGTTTAATCCAACCTTTGATGTATCCAGCAAAAGGTATCCTTTGTAGGTGAAGATCCAAAGTTTAGCTGCTATAAAAAACTGTAAATACTTTTTGATCCTGAAACCTCTTTTTTGCTTGGGCATTAGCCAATCATACTGCTGCATTTTCCATTTTCAAATGTTGTGATAATTTTTGTTTGATCCCTTCCACTTAGTTTTCGAATCACTTGTCATTATAATATTCCAATTATTGTTCAATAATCATAGTCATCTTGTTGTGATTATAGCTATCACCTGTATTTTTGTTGTGTCATGTGACTTACCAAAACCGCATATTCAATGTTCCTTGAAAGATGGATGGCCATGTACCAAATTACAAACGGCAATTAAACAAAAAATAGATTTTCGGGAGGCTATAGGATCGGATATTAAATGATAAATGAGGAAGCCTTTTAACTGCGCAGATTTTTCAAGTACTTTTCCAATAGCAGTTTGTATAAAGTGTGTGTACCTGTGCAGAGGGATATGTACGTGTGTGCATGCCTTTATATGTCTATAATTTTTTTTGAAAAAATAAATCAAGTGTTTAATTTTTCTTTGTGTAAATGTTAAATAAACATGGGGTTTGTCAGTTATTGAAAATACCTTTGATTTATCTGACATAACCCCTTTGTTATTTGGTTTTAACAAAACAAGGAGATCTGTATATTCTCTGTTTATTAATATATAGTTTTCCTTCGGTGTGATTTTTAAAATTCTGTTTTCCCTGTTCTTTCAACCTACCTGATTCTTAAAAATATTTAAATGAAGTTGAGTATAATTTCTAATACCTAATCTCATCTTTTTTTTTCTTTTGATTTCAATTGTTCTGTCTTCCCCCTCCTCAGTCATCACTCATGAGCGCGGTAATTATAATTGCCATTTCCTTTGTTACCTTGTGTCAGCACTGTACAGGTCCTGAACCCCGTCAATTTGCACTTGTAGACATTGTGCATCATCTTTAATGAAAAAGAATAAAAATAAAACAAAATATCTTTCCTTTCTGTCCTTGCTTTAGAGGAGTTTAAGTCTTTTGATCACCTTTATGTCTGTTTTGCCTCTTTCAGGATTTGCACAGTAACTGACACATTAGATGTAAGAACTGTGAGCCGTTCAGTGGCGTAGTTTTTGCAGTGGTTGGATGCGCCAAATTGTGGTGTACAGTTACTGTAGTATTTGTCGTGTACTCAATGTGGCTTTATGGCTGCACCCATTTAATGTGCAAGTAACACATAAGGGATCTTTGGTGTTAAAGTTTGTACCTAATTTAAATTTTCAGTTGCTTTGAAACTGATGTGCAATGGTGCTGATTATTTTTGTATTGAAGATGATATTCTTTATGTGAGTTCTCTGCTATGTTTTATGAGCTGACTCTTTTTGCAACCCAGCTGGATTGCTTTGCATACATTGTATTGTAAATTTCAGGCTTGTCAGAGGGGTTTCTGATTAATTAGGTTCAGCCCATTAAAGATAAAACTCTAGAAGTCAGAATTGCATACTGGTTGCAGAAACAGACTAAAGCTTCGTAAGACAACGTAGTGGTCTTTAGTGTGGGAAGATTAAATAATTCACAATTAAAGTCTCAGTGATCAATGCCTCTGCAAGAAACTACAGTATTGACAGATTACATGAGTCAGAAGTTACTCCAGCTTGAAGTTACTATCGTGAGATGTCACTTTGCTTGAGCAGTCTCAAGAACTACTGGCAGCAGAAAAATAATTACATTTTTCCAAAACTAAAAAGAGCTGTGAATTACAAAACAGGTCCTAAAGCCCTCTACTAGTTTTTCAACACCTGAGCAAAGAACTGCATATGATATTGGTTAGACCAATGTGTATAGTTATAGTTACCTCAGTGCAGGAAAGATGCGATTGCATTGGAGAGGGTGGAGAGAAGGTTTGAGGATGTTGCCAGAACTGGCAAAATTGGAGTTGTAGGAAATGACTGGAAAATCTCATGTTGTTTTGAATAGAAGAGGGAGTCTGAGATCTTAGCTGAGTGGATAAAATTGTGAAGGGGAAGCTCGGTTGGCTAAATGGATTAAGCAGGAAGGATCAACTTTCCTTTGCAAAGAAGCAAAAAAAAAACAAGACATCATAAAATAACTGGTGAAAGGAATGTGGGTAAATACTTTTTACCTGAAAGGGTGGAAAAGGCAGAAAGCTTCAACACCTGAAATTCTACTCTAACTTGGATCTGTAGGAATAGGGATCATATCATCTTTGATAGGTTGAGTGAGTTAAGGCTGTAAATCTGTTCTCTTTGGAGCAAAGGAGGACGAGAAGTGGCTTGATGGAGATGAACAAGATGATGAGAGGCATAGATGGAGTGGACAGCCAGAGACTTTTTCCCAGAGCCGAAACTGCTAATGCAAGGGGGCATAATTTTAAGGTGATCGATTGGAAGTATGGGGGTGCGGGATGTCAGAGGTATGATGTTGTGCGGAAGGTGAAAGGTGTATGGAATGTGTTGCTAGTGGAGATGGTAGAGGAAGATACATTAGGAATGTATGTGAGACTCTTCGAAATGCACATGGATGAGGGGAAAATGGTGGGCTATGTGCAAGGGAATGATCAGATTGATTTTAGAGTAGTTTTAAAAGGTCGCCACAATATGGTGAGCTAAGAAAGGACTTGTGCTGTGGTATGTTCTGTAATGCTAATAAGTATGATTCTTCAGGGTCGACATTTTTTGACTGGTATTGATATGGTGGTTTTCTTTGTAAATACTCAATGATCTTGCATAATCTTATGGCAGAAGGCAAACTCTGTCTTCACCCAATGTCGATGTATTTGGAATATTGTATCATTGTAATTTTGCTCACTTTGACAGTTGCTAATCGCTGCAATATCACTTGCATAAGAGGTTAAGTCGATCAATGTTCTCCCTCAATTCTCAAACAGAAAATATTTTTTGTTACATCTCCCAGTTATCCCTTATAGTCCTTGTAAGTGTTTGGGTGTAGAGTTTCTGCCACCCTCATGCTAGAGAGCGAGTTTGGAAAGACTCAGTGGAAATTACAATTCCAGTTTTCATATTTATTCTCTTTTGCTCTGTTGGTTAGAAGTTACAGCTCTCAGAATAGCTGTAACTCCCTGTGTTTCTGGATCCAGTATGCTCTTTCAGCCAGGACAGTTCAGTAATTAAATTCACATCAAAATAATCTCTTGTTTTTTTGTTTCCCTGTGATGTCATTCATTCACTGTACTCCATCTGTAGTACACATCTTTTAAAAAAAGTCCCATGTGAAGTCATAAAGCCATTTTAGCATTAGCTTTTTTTCCATCAGCCATGACTTGTTGTCAGTGGTCTTCATATTTTAGAAATGTTGGCATGGTTCAGAGCAACAATTTGACATATTATTGGTTCTAATGACTAGTTTCAGAGTTTAAAACTGAGCTTGGACAAGCCCTGCAATTATATTAACTCCTCAGCTCTGTGAACAGGTGGAGACTGTAAGTGTTCACTTTGAATAACTTCCCTTATCAAGGGAGTACATTCTGGAAATTACTCTTTAGAACATTCAAGTTTCATTTTCATGACATTGCTCCGGATCTTGGCCACGGATTGCTCACTTGTCCTTAACTGGATTGGATGTGGAGGCACGACTTCGTTGGCTCCCACACGCTGGTGTCCAGTAGCATGGCTTGAACAGTGACAGAGTTCTAGTGATAGCTCTGTTTCCAACACAACTCTCACTCATTGACAGCCAGCAAAGTTGGGTGCTGTGCTTCGTCAACTGTAGAAGTTGTCACTCATGTCTAGTAGGTTTTGGATGTCTCTGAGATGTAAAACTTTTGAAAATGAAGAAACTAATTAACAGAAACAATAATGCGTAACAGCTACAGAGAAAGTGCAGAGCAGGTAGACAATAAGGTTCAAGGTCATACCAAAAGAGGTAATAAGTCTCTTTTGATCTCATAATATACCAGGGAAAGACTTGAAAATAAAACTGAATATTTTCTAGTGTAGTAACTTGTGAGTCCTAAAATTTTATCTATAGTATCTCCATTGACATCTCCAGCATCTCAGGTCCTGCTGAAACATGCACGTGCACTGAAAACAGATGAATGTTGGCAGTGATATTCAGAAATATTTGCAAAAGCCAGCAAAGTCTAGCTCATAATGTCTACCCTCTCACCTATCATATTTAGAAATGTTATGCCACGCACAGTTGGTAGTTGCAAGAGTGGATGGTTACTCTTCAACTAATTGCACAACAGCAGATTTGCAGCCAGGCAGCAGGGGCTGCGCTGTTTTACCCTCTATGCCACTGAAAACCTACTGCTTGTCTTGCCTCTGTAACTCCATCTGGCAGATGTTGAGTTCACTGGAATGGAGCAATTAGGTTTAACTAATTAATTTTAAACAATATTCCATCATCCCATAATATTTGGTTAATAAAACATATTCTGGAAGTAAGGAAATAAAAACAGAGGTTGCTGGAATTACTCAACAGGTCAGACAGCATCTGTGGGTAGGGAGTTAACATTTCAGTTCCATGACATTTCATCAGAATTGTAACAATGCAGCTGAAACAATTTACACTTGAATCTTGAAGATTGTTCTGTGCCTTCCCAAAATATTGTATTATTTATTTATTTCCAATGTTTTTTTTCTTTCTAATATTTTCAGGTTTTGTTTCAGAGACAGACTCACCTTTCATTCCTGTTAATGCCCATGTTCTCCCACTGCCTTTGTTAACTATTGTCTATTTTAGTTCTAAATTCAACCACCTCAGCTTTCAATATATACAACAAAATGCTTAAAATGAAAATGGTGTAGAATTACTAGTGTATCCAGGTTTTGATAGAACTGTTTCTTTATACAAAACATCCAATTCATTTTCGACTTAATTTGCTTCACACCACGTAGAACCTAAAACGTACTGAGAGAAAGAAAACAACATAAAGTATAACTCAACACCAAAGACTTGGAGCTTGTTATTGTGGGTTTTGTTCCATGTGACTATTCTTTTTGGTTTCCTTTTGATTAGCTTCATTCCAATGAACTTAGATCTGCAGAATTGCCATTCCTGAAACTCTTCCAATCCCAGCATCAGTCAACTAATTGACTAACTTCATTAACCATTGAAGCCCCACTGTAATGAAATGTACCTATTGAAGCTTTGCAGGTCAGCTATGTGTTTTAACTTAACTTGGTGTTGTTCAGGGACATCTGTAGAGTGCACACTTACACTTTACCACTCCAGTTCTTATAAGCAGAAAGCTCTCACAAATTTTAACACACAAATTTAGAAAGATCAGTCTTTGCTGGCAAGAGCCATGTCAACTTCTAAAATAGTTCTGTGTGTTTTGTTTTGAGTTGTTTCAGGTTTCATTTTTGTAGGCATATTCTGTGTGTGGCTGTTTTTCACTTGTTTTCTATCTGTGAAGTGCACCGTGTGGGCTTCTGATAGAACAGTAGATATGATTAGCATCTATTGGGAATATTGGAAGGATATGTGTATGTAAGCAAACAAGGAAAATGCAAGGTTTTTAGATGTAAGATGCACATACCAGGTTGCTGGTACTGACACACTGCAATCTTGCTCTCACTGACATCTTATAGGTGAGAAGGTGATGCAGGATGATGAATTTACGTGCGATCTCTTTCGATTCCTCCAGCTGCTTTGTGAAGGTCACAACTCAGGTGTGTAACAGGTTCTGCGTGTTTCTTGGACATGGCACGTGACATTCACCCACCTTTAAACAGCTATTGTTGTACTTGCATTTAATTCAATTTCACACTTGGAGTGGTAGCACAGCATTAAAAAGAACTTCTATCTAAAATCATTGAGGTTGGGGCTGTGCAAACTTGTGGTGTTAACATCCAGGTCAGTATTTCAAAACTAATTTATTTGCCTCTGTAGAGAAAATTAGGACCAAAAGAAGTACCTGGGTAAACAATTAAACAGCCAAAACCAGCAGAACGTCAGACCAAGAGCTGAGATGGTGGTTTCAATGAAAAGCCTTTTTTTTGGCTGGCATGGACACAAAGGCCCAGTGAACTCCTTCTGTGCTGTGAATAACTGAATCCCATAAAAATTAAAGTTAATTTAACCTACTTCAATGCAAGGCTCCAAACATCATATTTCGGAGTTGCATACGTCAAACTGTGGGAGTGCAAGCAGTATAAAAGTACAATCCATCATGTACGTAAAACTACTTGCACAAATCTGAGATCGCCAGAAACACAAGGAATTGGTACTATGCCATAAAGCACAAACCACTCAGTCATTAATAGCAAGAGCTTGTTACGTAATAGAAAAAAAAGCACATTCCAATATTGATGCACCATCAATAACTCACTCTGAGACGTAAGAAGCGAGGTATTTGCTTTTATTGACTGGAAGAATGAACAACATTACATCTTGGGGAATGAGGCTGGGCAACAGGCCTCAGTCGCCTTTATACAGGGGTCTGTGGGAGGAGCCACAGGAGCAGTCAGCAGGGGTCTGTGGGAGGAGCCACAGGAGCAGTCCAGACAGGTACATGTAGTTCACCACAAATATATTGAAGCACAAAGACATTCACTGTGGGAAAAGTAGCAAAATTCACCAAATCTATGATAAATGAGATCTTCTCTCACTCAAAACTCATCAACTGTATGCAATTATAAAGTCCCTAACCCAACTCCCCATATACAAAAATTGGCAACACTGCATGCAAATAAATACCATTTCTAGAGCATTCCAGGTTTTTGACAGTCTGTGAAATATTATTATCTCTTGGTTGATAGTTCATTAATGCAGGAATAGAGTGTACAATAGTTTGGATTGCTGTTCATTTATTGAAAATTCTGATTTCTTTTTCTGAAGATTTCCAGAATTACCTGCGCACTCAGACAGGCAATAACACAACAGTCAATATCATCATTTCAACGGTGGACTATCTCTTAAGAGTTCAGGTACTGTGTGTGAGAAGTTAATACTTTTATTTAATTTTGATGGGAACTGATGTTCGAGAAGATGTCATGAGAAACTGTACAAGTGATACTAAAATATCATTTTGGATGGGCAGAAGACAGAGGGTGGGGTCATGATGCTGCAACCAGAGATTGCTGAGGCTTGTATGAATCCATTCAAGACAGGTGAGGTGACAGTACGACTAAACGGCATACCAGATGATTCATTTAATAAGCAGGAGGCTCAAGGTCATAGGGATAATTGAATAAATTATGGAGCAACAGTTAATATGAGACCCTCTCTCCCTGTTCCCTCTCTGTGGTTTCTGCAGCAGTTTTTGTTTGTGGCATTTGCAGTTTCTTGCATCTAAATAAATTACGGTCGTGGCCCAGAAGAGCACTAGTGGCCCAGTGGAAAAGGTCATAGTCATACAACATTGGGTCCCTGCTGACCATCAAACACACGTTTATCCTAATCCTAGATTAATTCCTTTTTTTCACTCTCCCCACATTCTTATTAGCTCCTTCTTTGCCCCAGATCCAATGCATTTTTGGGATAAGGGAGCAAGCAAGCACCCAAAGGAACCCCACATGGTCACAGGTAGTGAGAACTCCACACAGCCAGCACCTGAGGCCAGGATGAAACCCAGGTGCCTAGCACTGTGAGGCAACAGTTCTATTAGCTGCACCACTGTAAATGTTCCAAAACTTGTTTCTCAAGCTCTCTTTGATGCCTTTGACTGTCAGAAGCCTGCAGTTTGGCTGAACCACAGTTAGATTTGCAGGACATTAGGATGAGCTTGACTGCATACTCAAAGTATTGCCTCACTCTGAGATCATCCAATTTCAACAGCAGTTTGATTTTCATGGCCTGCTATGTTTGTAAGTGATCCTCGTTATTTAGTTGAAGGTGAGCTAGAGCCAATTTGTAAGCTAGTCTTTTTATCAAATTAGCCCTGAGGTTTCAGCTTGGATGTGAACTCGGTGAGCAGTAAGCCTGAAATCATGGTTTTTAAACACAGGATTAAGTAGATCAGGTCTGACTCACATTCAAATCTGCCACCAGTGACATCAGACCAGTGCTGGAAGTTAAGAACTGGAGGTGGACAGCCACTCGACTGGTGCCCATCAGGATGGGTGGAAAGCAGGTTCTGTGATTCCACCTGAGGAATATCCATGCCCTGGCTTCAAAAGTTTTAAATGTAATGAGGCCCAAATGGTCTGGAGAGATGGTGACATGTTGCTCAAAGTGCACCTGCTGATTATTACATTGGCACCACAAACATTTCATCATCAGTAAACTTGAACATAGCCTTTCAAAAAATATTTTATTGATGTTGCTCTCCCATGATTAAGGATCTCAGCCCGCAACATCGACTGTTCATTCATTTGCATGGATGCTACCTGACCTGCTGAGTTCCTCCTGCATTTTGTATGTGTTAGTCTGGATTTCCTGCATCTGAAGAATCTCTTGTGTTTTCCTTCCACCTACTTTGCATATACAGAAACAACATATTATCAAGCGTCTCTTTTTTTCAGCTGATGATTCAGTGTCCAGCATTTTATGATATCCCTTTTTGATGAACTTTTTCATCACCTCTATAACTTGATAGGTTATACATTATCATTAGAATAGAATTTCTAAGGACCTTTAAAAGCCCTTTTTCTCCCTTTTTTGCCTTTGGTATTTCAACAGTTTTTTGTTTGTTTTACTTGCCTTCATAATGCCAGGATTCAGGAAATCTATCTAATTATTAATGCTTGATGATGAGCAATTTTGTATGGATATTATAAGCAGTCACTAGATCATAGAATTTGCCTTGTTTCAAAACTATGTTTAATCATGATTTATTTACAATCTCTGATCATACATTGAAATTATATAGTGATAAATCAATAATTAATATTAGAAGAATTGAAAATATTCAGAAGAATTCATGTCCTTGTTATGTATGAGGTTGGGGATGCTAGTGGAGGATTAGTTACAGGAGCTAAGCATAAGTGCTCAGAGCATTGATCAAAAATGTAATCATCTCCAGACGTTCGGTTAAAACCTGTTCACAGCTTAAATTCATTTGTGGCGAATGAAACCAATCATTCTAGTTTTGTCCCATTGAAACAACATGGGAAGACAGTAGATTCATGTTCCTGCCATAAGCACGTAAAGGAGAGATCTTATAAGGAGAGATCTTTCTTACCTGTTGACCTTTAGGTTAGCTGTATATTCATAGAGCTATCACTCAACAATGTAACAAAAGGGTACACTTTGGGTGTCTGGCTTTTGGAACAGACATCAGTATTGAGTATTCAAAAAGGATCTGCTCAATGAAATGTGCTGCACATTTAAAATATGCAAATCTATAAATTTACCCGACTGTATTCCAAATGTTAAACTTAAATAGGCATTGAGGAAGAGCTATTTCACCCAGCAAGTAATTGGAATCTAAAACAGACTACCTGAGAAGATGGTGGAGGCAGGTACTGTTGCAAGATTTCAGAAGTATCTTGCTCAGTGCATGAATCATTTCAGATCTGGTCAATTGCTGGAAGATCGGACTAATAAAGATGGGCACTTAATGGTTGGCTTGGTGGTCTACAGGGCATGGTCAAGATCATACACCATTCTTCTAAACATCCAGGTGTATAGACCCTAACGCTCTTGATCTTTGCTCCTGAGACAGCCCCTTTGTGACAGGAAACAATCTATTAAGATCTGTCTCCAATGCAATTATTTCCCTCTTTAAATAAGCCTAGTGAAGCTTGCACTGTGAATGATAATGGACTCAAAACCAACAACATGACGTGGTGGATCGGCATATTTGTAATTGTACTTTGTGGACTCAATATCATAACTAGCTATTATCCCTGGTAGTTCATGAACACATTAGCAATTATCCATTACATTAAATATTAAGTTTGCAAATACTGTAAATCAGGGGTGTCAAACTCATTTTAGGTCACGGGCCGGATTGAGCAAAATGCAGCTTCATGCGGGCCGGATCAGTCGGACGCGTGCGAACGCAGCTTTCGTTGCCTCCGTTTTTTCAGCCTGCTCTCATGTGTCTCAGTCTCTGCTATAACTACAAAGTGTTTCACTTTACAAATTCCGTTTCTTATGAAGAAGACTGCCGAGCAAGACTGCCGAATAAACACTAAAAACCCTGAAAACCTGGTACCTGAATAAACTCAGCATTAGCCATATCATACGCCAGAGGCGCTTCGATTACTGGGGCCAGCTTTAATAGTAATTAGATATAATCTCGCGGGCCAAAGATAATTCCACCGCGGGCCGGATTTGGCCCGCGGGCCTTGAGTTTGACATATATGCTGTAAATGAATTAAATATTTTCAGGTTAAGATGTTAGCCACAATTTGATAACAACTAATTGATCATAATGGGAATCAAAGTGCAAAAATAAAGCAACTGAAGACTAAAATGTAAGACAGAGAATGCATGACTGAATTCTGGATCACAGTTTCTGTCCAAAACTATTAGTTGCCTTGAGATATAGCTGAATTTCTCATATACGTTTACATTTTATTGCAACACACATTGGTGATGAGTAAAAATCTAACACAGATAAATTAGATTGGTAGACTAGTTTGTTGGTGCAAGTTCTGTTTTGCATGTCATCCTTACACCTCATTTCTTTACAATCGTGCATTGAAGTAGTGCAAGTTAAAACAAAAATAAAATGCAGAATGAAGTGTTGCAGTTACAAAAAAGTGCAGTGCAGCCAGACAATAAGATTTTAATCTCAGCTATGCATGTTTTATGTTATTAGTTAGCAGCAAGAACTTTTATGGGGTTACAATACATTTCAGGAATGTAGTCAGTAAGTGGATCATTTGCTATTCATGAAATAGTTCCAACAGAGTTATTTTGAATACTTCTAATTTCTATTATTAATAGAATATGATTAGCAATTATTAAAACACAGCTTTACTTAGGAAAATAAAATGAAGAGAGATGCATATTTTTATGTATGTGTAAAAAGAAAACTAAAAGAACACTAAATCATTTAATTACTGAAGCTTTTGTGGTATTTAGCAGTTGGTGTCTGTAAGAATCACAACCCTTCCTTCTTTTCATGCAGGAATCAATTAGTGACTTCTATTGGTTTTATTCTGCAAAAGACATCATTGATGAACAAGGACAGCGCAATTTCTCAAAGGCAATTAATGTGGCGAAGCAGGTGTTCAACACACTGACAGAATACATTCAGGTAGGATCAAGAGAAAGTCTCAGTACTTAGCAAAAATTAGATTTATTTGTCAGGAGACAGGATCGGGCATAAGCTGTACATTCACTGCCTCGTGGATCCTGATCTTCAGTTCTGTCTGGGTGGAGTCTCTATGTTCTCCTTGTGACTGTGTAGGCTGAGTACAAATACTTTACCTTCCTCACAAGTGCCAAAGACATTGAAAATGCTAGTTAATTGGTATTAGTAAATTGTCCCTAATTTATGTGAGTGCTTGAAGAAACAGGGTGGAGTTGATGTGAAAGAGAATAATGCAGGGAAAGAGGTGGGAGAATGATATTGTACTGCTCTGCGAGCTAGCATGGAACTTGATGGGCTCGGTGGCTTCCTATTACGTAAGAATTTCGAAACATAAATATAAGAAGCATCTCATGGAGAAGTGAAATACCTCTGTGGGATTCATCATAGTATCCTCTATATACTGAAGTGTCAACAAGCTTTGACAATCAATTTTCTAGGAAGATGGAAATAAAGTTTATTTTTGAGTTTGGCAGTTCAGTTATGTAAGAATTTTTAAAACTGAAGCAACTCGTAGAAAGGGAAGGGTATAGGTTTTCTAGAACATATTTATACTGCTGATCTGTCCCCAAACTATTGATTCAATTTTGCTCCATATCTCAATATAATCTGATTACCAAAATTATACACTTGAAGATTTCTTCTAACCCAATATCCATGGGTGGGCTCTTACAATATCATATTTTCAAAGACATTTTCCTGATTTTACTTCTACCTGATTCAACTCCAGTTTTAAAATTATTCTTCCATGTTTTGGTGAAATATGGGAAAATGTTTTCTTTTGTGTCTTATCATCTCAAGTTCCATTTAACATGTTAAAGTGCAAGCTGATTCACTCCTTAACCTTCAAGGTACAACCAAAATTAAACCGGGTTTAGACAAGCTATCTTCACCCTCAAGACTCCAGTATCATTCTGATGAATCTCCACTGCACTCCTTCCAAGGCCGTCATACTTTCGCTGAGTTGTGTTTGCTAATATACCTGGAAAGCTCAGTGATATTTGACCAGTAGGATATTGTGCGGTTGAAATATCACTCATTTTTATATTTCAGACTTCATAGAAACATAGAAAATAGGTGCAGGAGTAGGCCATTTGGCCCTTCGAGCCTGCACCACCATTCAGTATGATCATGGCTGATCATCCAACTCAGAACCCTGTACCTGCTTTCTCTCCATACCCCCGATCCCTTTAGCCACAAGGGCTATATCTAACTTCCTCTTAAATATAGCCAATGAACCGGCCTCTACTGTTTCCTGTGGCAGAGAATTCCACAGATTCACTGTGTGAAGAAGTTTTTTCTCATCTCGGTCCTAAAAGGCTTCCCCATTATCCTTAAACTGTGACCCCTCATTCTGGACTTCCCTAACATCGGAAACAATCTTCCTGCATCTAGCCTGTCCAATCCCTTTAGAATTGTATACGTTTCAATAAGATCCCCCCTCAATCTTCTAAATTCCGGTGAGTATAAGCCTAGTTGATCCAGTCTTTCTTCATATGAAAGTCCTGCCATCCCAGGAATCAATCTTGTGAACCTTCTCTGTACTCCCTCTGTGGCAAGCATGTCTTTCCTCAGATTAGGGGACCAAAACTGCACACAATGTTCTTGGTGCGGTCTCACCAAGGCCTTGTACAACTTCAGTAGAACTTCCCTGCTCCTGTACTCAAATCCTTTTGCTATGAATGCCAACATACCATTTGCCTTTTTCACCGCCTGCTGTACCTGCATGCCCACCTTCAATGACTGGTGTACAATGACACCCAGGTCTCGTTGCATCTCCCCTTTTCCTAATCGGCCACCGTTCAGATAATAATCTGTTTTCCTGTTCTTGCAACCAAGGTGGATAACCTCATATTTATCCACATTAAATTGCATCTGCCATGAATATGCCCACTCACCTAACCTATCCAAGTCACCCTGCATCCTCTTAGCATCCATTTTATTCATGAGGCAGAGGCTATCATTCAACATCCTTTTCAATTGTATTTTATACTAAGATATTAACTTTTACTGTATTTTTGTGTGTAGACATCCATGCATTGATGAATTTGGTTATTTTTCTCAGATCCCATGTCACTGATATTTCATTCCCTGCATTGGATCCCTGATTGCATTTGCACTTCACAAACAAGAGAAAATCTGTAGATACTGGAAATCTGAGTAACACACACACAATGCTGGAGAACTCAGCAGGCCAGGCAGCGTCTATGGAAAAAAAGTACAGTTGACATTTCGGACTGAAACCCTTTGCAAGTCCTGTCAAGCATTTTGTGTGTGTTGCACTTGTACTCTTTCCTAGTTTGTTTGCAGAGTCTGCAGTCTTGAACATTAACTGTATAAATCCACAGATGCAGCTTGACCAACAAGTGCTTCCAGCATTTACTCCTCTTAGACACTTGATCCAACTAGTCCATGACAACCAGCTTTTCAGCCTGGTCCCATCTACCTGGACCCAGACTCTTTTCCTCCAAACCTCTCCCATCCATGTACCTTCCCAAACATCTTTTAAATGTTATAAATGAACCTGCATCTAGCATTTCTGCTGGAAGCTTGTTCCACAATTTAACCATCCTTTGAGAGAAGAAGCACTGTTGAGAAAGCACTGAAGCATTATCATGTTTAAGCCTGCTGAGTTCTTTACTTCTAAAAGTCTATATCAACATCAAATGCACACCACTGATCAACTTTCACTGTTAACTCATTGAAAAATTAAATGTAGTTTGTTAGATTTGCCTTTAACAAATCTGTAATTGATTGGACTATGCTTTTTACAGGTGAAAATTGAAGCTTATTATATATAACACGTCACTTTTAGTTATCACTGCAACAAGTTGAACTGATCTCTTGATGCCAATATTTCAAATTAATTTTTTTTATTGTTGCACAGGGCCCATGTACTGGTAATCAGCAGAGCCTGGCACACAGCAGGCTGTGGGATGCAGTAGTTGGCTTTCTTCACGTCTTTGCTCACATGCAAATGAAGTTGTCCCAGGTTAGTTAATGATGAACCAAACAGGATGTCACAATTGATTCCAAGTTGAAGACACACACCAGCTGCAGGGCATCTCTTCCTTCCTTTCAAAAGGCTTCCTCTTCCAAAGCAAGAGACGTATTAACCGGGAAAAACATAATACAATGAAATTTCATTACAACTCTTTTAAATTCATGGGACTATGTTCTGCTGATTTTTTTTTACTAGGTGATAAATATGAAAAGTTATAGAACCATAGAACATTACAGCACAGAAACAGGCCTTTTGGCCCTCCTTGGCTGTTCCAAACCATTTTTCTGCCTACTCCCACCAACCTGCACCTGGCCCATATCCCATCATACCCCTCTCATCCATGTACCTGTCCAAGTTATTCTTAGATATTAAAAGTGAGCCCGCATTTACAACTTCATCTGACAGCTCATTCCACACTCTTACCACTCTCTGTGTGAAGAAGCCCCCCCCCATGTTCCCTTTAAACTTTTCCCCCTTCACCCTTCACCCTTAACCCATGTCCTCTGGTTTTTTTTCCTCCCCTAGCCTCAGTGAAAAAAGCCTGCTTGCATTCACTCTATCTATACCCATCATAATTTTATATACCTCTATCAAGTCTCCCCTCATTCCTCTACGGTCCAGGGAATAAAGTCCTAACCTATTTAACTTTTCTATGTAACTCAGTTTCTCAAGTCCCGGCAACATCCTTGTAAACCTTCTCTGCACTCTTTCACCCTTATTAATATCCTTCCTGTAATTTGGTGACCAAAACTGCACACAGTTATTTGCAATAATCCACTCACAATCTTGTACTGTGACTAGATCTTTCATCGCCAAACACCTTTCAGAAAATTTTCACAGCCTGAAAACAAAAAAATGTCATATAAACTTAAAACAGTGGTCTAGATGATTGGCAGGCCAATCGGCCAATGTAAATTGCCTCTATTGTGTTGTAGAGTGGTAAAACATGGGGAGGAATTAATGAGAATGTGGTAAGCATTTAAAAATAAGTCAAATTAATGTAGGATCAATGTCAGTGAATGGTTGATGATCTACATGGTTTCAGTGGGCTGAAGGGCCTGTTTCTATTCTGAGAGTGTCTTTGACTCAGTGAAATTCATTATAATGAAAATATCTATTAAAGCATCTTCTTATAATTTTAGGATTCCAGCCAGATTGAACTACTGAAGGAGCTAATGGATCTTCAAAAAGATATGGTGGTGATGCTGCTTTCAATGTTAGAAGGTGGTCTCTCTGATAAAATTCCATTAACTTTGACTTAATTGTGTAAAAAAGTTGTGATTTATTCTTACGACTACTCTTATTTCAGATTACTCCTTTTGCTTGTCCATTTATTGCCCTTTCTGTTTCCAACTCAGATTTTGTTTTCTACCAGAAACAACCTGTGTCTAGTAATCAGATTTTATCCTCCTTTGGTGTACTGAATGTGTGCTGAATTTAGGACTAACCCTCCACTGCAAACAAAACCATGAAATTGGTCAAACATACATTCTAAATGCAAGTATGGGGACATCCTAAATCATGCACTAATAACCTGTGTGGAGTTGTACAGAAATCCGGGAACTGCCTTGTCTTTGCTGAAATGGTCATTGTGTGGGGCATCGAACCTCTAAAGTGACCTCCCCTTTGCAGCCACGGAAGAGCTGCATACAAGGCTGTGATGCAAGTGACGGTGAACAAAGGGGAGTACAACATGCCCTCTTATGTGTCAAGGCACCTATCATATGATTTCCTCACCTGCTCAAGAAACATACTTCAGATGGCCCCCATGCCACTATGCAGGGACTAGGGTGGTTGATGTCACAGCCGGCAGCTCGGGTGTGAACTGCATGTTGTGGTCTGTGATGGGCCATGCTTATTATTGACTACAGCATATGAAACTGAGGCTGAAAGATATTGTACGCTTGGTTGCAGAGTGAAAATCACTTAACTAACATTTATAGTCTCAGTGCGATATCCTGCTAGTTATTTTGTGAGCGTTAAGGGTAGTTTGTGGTTTGTTCTTAAAAAAAAATCATGCCAGCAGTTGTTGAAACACTTCTAATATGATTACGATGAGCTATTTGGAAAGCCAATCCCTTAACTGTATTGTTTTAGAGTAAAATTGACATTTCTCTTTTAATGTAAATTACATCCTGTTCTTGCTTGATTCCAATGGTTAAGATTACCCTGTTTATAATACGTTTGTTTGTCTGGAAGGACAAAATCTGATTGGTCATGAATATTGCACAAGCAAACGTCTAATGTGCTTGAGAAGAATAGTTAATTGACCAAATGTAATTCCACATATATTGTTTATTTCAGGCAATGTTGTCAATGGGACAATTGGAAAACAGATGGTGGACATGTTGGTTGAATCTTCGAGCAATGTGGAAATGATTCTCAAATTCTTTGACATGTTCCTTAAGCTAAAGAACCTAACCTCATCTGATGCATTCAAAGAATACGATCCTGATAGCAAAGGGCTTATCTCTAAGAGGGATTTTCAGAAGGCCATGGAGAGTCACAAGCACTATACACAGTCAGAAACCGAATTCTTGCTCTCTTGTGCGGAGACGGATGAGAATGAGATGCTGGATTATGAGGAGTTTGTTGAACGGTTTCACGAACCTGCAAAGGACATTGGCTTCAATGTTGCCGTACTGCTTACTAACCTTTCTGAGCACATGCCCCATGATACTCGGCTACAGACCTTCCTGGAGTTGGCAGAGAGTGTTCTCAACTACTTCCAGCCATTTCTAGGCCGTATAGAGATTATGGGAAGTGCTAAGCGGATTGAGAGGGTCTACTTTGAGATCAGTGAATCTAGTCGGACTCAGTGGGAGAAGCCTCAGGTAAAGGAGTCCAAGAGGCAATTCATCTTCGATGTTGTAAATGAAGGAGGAGAGAAAGAAAAGATGGAACTCTTTGTCAATTTCTGTGAAGACACCATCTTTGAAATGCAATTGGCTGCACAGATCTCAGAGTCAGATTCTAATGAGCGGTTAGTGTGTAAAGGAGAAACTTTAAAAGACAAAATAGAGGAAGAGGACCCCAGAATGGGCTTTTTCTCCATTACAACAATTAGATCTGCCTTAATGGCTCTCAGGTACAATGTGATGATCCTCATGAAGCTGCTGACAACCAAAAGCCTCAAAAAACAGTTGAAGAAAATGAAAAAGATGACAATGAAAGATATGGCCATGGCCCTGTTATCCTTTTATTGGAGTTTATTGATCGGGTTTTCCCATTTTGTCTTCAGTGTTTTCCGTGGGTTTTTCCGCATCATGTACAGCACTTTCTTGGGTGGGAGTCTTGTTGAGGGGGCGAAGAAAATTAAAGTGACAGAACTTTTAGCGAACATGCCCGATCCGACACATGATGAGGTACGGGGTGAAATTGGAGAGAGGGAGGGGAAAGTTCGTCAGCCGACCCTGCCCACTGAAGACCTGACTGATCTGAGAGCTATCACCGAGGAGAGTGATTTCTTATCCGATATTTTTGGTTTGGACTTGCGGCGCGAGGGAGGACATTACAAACTAATTCCACATAACCCAAATGCCCGCATGAACGATCTGATTGGGCCACCTTCTCCTACTCTTTCACTACCAGAACTTCAGATTGGCTACCAGGTGATGTATGATATTGGTTATGCCTGGCAGTATTTTTAATAGGTTTTATTTTCAGTCATTATTTCGATGCAGTTTGCGGTGAATCTGAGCTTGGCCCACAACATTACAGTTTCATTTCTCCATTCTGTGCTCATTTTGGATGCAGTTCTCTACTTTCAGGATGGAAATGCTGAAGTTAAATGCAGACAGTTTTTCATTTCAATTTGCATGGAAACTAGGGTTAGTCTGCCTTGTAAATTTACCTTGTAATTTACCTTATAAATTAAAAGTTACAAGTGTCAAGATGAGGCCACCCTAAGGGTGACGGAGCAACACCTTATACCTTATCTGGGTACCCTCCAATCTGATGGCATGAATATTGATTTCTCCTTCCAGTAAACAAACACACCACCCTCCCACCCCTTGCTCTAATCCCACTCTTACCTCTAACTTCTTCTTGCCCCCAGGTCCCCTTCTTCCCTTTCTCCTGTGGTCCACTCTCCTCTCCTGTCAGATCCCTTCTTCTCCAGCCCTTGGCCTTTCCCACCTACCTGGCTTCACCTATGACCTTCCAAGTAGCCTCATTCCCCCCCCACCCCACCTTTTAAAATCTAGGCATCTTTTCCCTTCCTTCTCAGTCCTGAAGAAGGGTCTTGGCCTGAAACAGTGACGATCTACTCATTCCTATAGATGCTGTCAGAGTTCCTCCAGCACCTTGGATGTGTTGCTTCACAATTAACAGTTTCCCATTTCACTTTGTTTGGAAACTAGGGTTAGTCTGCCTCTTATCCTGCAAATTGAAACTGTTTTGAATTTTGCAATATTTCAGAACAACCGAGTAATGCATGGAATTAGAGGTTTCATTCTATCACTGGCCTTGCCATTATCAGTGTAGGTTTCCGATTCTTAATGCTCTGTGTCTTACAGGTCTATCTTTTCCTGCAGCGAAGTTTAGTCCAAGCTTCCAGTGCATTGGCCACTTACTACTTACTGAATATCATTCCACTTGTCCTGCACACATCCTTGTTTTGCCCTCTATTTCTCGTAGAATCTGATTATTCATTATTCTGACTTACTTTTTGCTCTGTTGGAAATTCAATTCGATAGTGGAAATTTTCCTTGTGTTAGTAAAGCAGAAACATGATTTACTCAATTCAAAAGAAACATGCATTTTTTTAATATATTGCTAGACTGAAGAAACAAAGGAAGATGAGACAGAAGAGAATGAAGAATATAAAGTTGAACCAGAGAAAGCTGAGTGAGTACTTTGCTCAATCCACATCCTTTTCATTTTGAAATTGAAGCAGATTGTGCAGGAAATCCTCGGCAGACCAATAGACTCGGCTCCTTTTACAAAGTGAACCGGCACAATGGGATCATTTATCAAACAAAAGAGACATTGAGCTAAATTTATAGCTTCTCTTCTTGCATTGTAACTTACCATATGGAAAACATATAGTCTTTGTCGTTCATTACTGCCCAGGCAGTAAAGATGAAGGTTTAGCCACAAATAATGCCGATGGTGAATTGAAGGAACTAAATTGAAACAAGAACTTTTCCTTGATGACACAGTGAGTTGAAAGTGAATGCATTCTTGGCCACTTAGTAATCCTTTGGCTTCTGTATTTTCTGCATGGACTTGATAACTACTGTCACATTGGTGAAACTTGATTGATGAATTTGGTTATTAAATTATCTCTTCCAGTGTCTGTTTTTACATTTAAAATAGTATATTTGCACTGGGGCTGTGTGTTATGTCAACACATTTTTCTGATCTGTCCATCAGTGGCCTGCCAGCCTTGATAGTGATTGGGGAAGAGAGAAAAAACAGAGCTAATGTTCTCTCTACATCCAAACATGTAGATACAAAAATGGTCATCTTGCTGTTATGGGCAGCAATTTGTTTCATAAATCAGGATTGCATATGATCAGCATGACAAACACTGCTAACAAATTGGATAAGGTTGAAGTGATTGCCTGGCAGAACAGACATTTGTTGATGGCATTCCTCATGCTTTGATGTTAACTCTGTCAATTCAGTTTGCAGAGAACAACCTTAATGCTTTGAATTACTCATGCATTCCAAAACTGATAGAACATTCCATCCTCCACCATCACATAGAAACATAGAAACTTAGAAATCTACATGATTGTTGGTGCCAGATGGGGTGGTTTGAGTATCTCGGAAACTGCTGATCTCCTGGGAGTTTCATACAAAACAACCTCTAGAATTTACAGAGAATGGTGCAAAAACAAACAAAACATTCCATGAGCAACAGTTCTGAGGACAAAACACCTTTTTGATGAAAGAGGCCAGTGTAGAATGTCCAGACTGCAGCAAGCTGACAGGAAGGCAACTGCAAATCAAATAACCACGCATTACAACAGGGGTGTGCAGAAGAGCATCTCTGAACAGACAGGCAGACATTGATCCCGAGGGAAATTGGGTTTTGTTACAGTCGCACCAACCAAGAATAGTGTAGAAATATAGCAATATAAAACCATAAATAATTAAATAATAATAAGTTAATTATGCCAAGTGGAAATAAGTCCAGGACCAACCTATTGGCTCAGGGTGTCTGACACTCCGAGGGAGGAGTTGTAAAGTTTGATGGCCACCCACAGGAATGACTTCTTATGACACTCAGTGTTGATTCTCGGTGGAATGAGTCTCTGGCTGAATGTACTCCTGTGCCTAACCAGCATATTATGGAGTGGATGGGAGACATTGTCCAAGATGGCATGCAACTTGGACAGCTCTTTTCAGACACCATTGTCAGAGAGTCCAGTTCCACCCCCACAACATCACTGGCCTTACGAATGAGTTTGTTGATTCTGTTGGTGTCTGCTAGCCTCAGCCTGCTGCCCCAGCACACAACAAGTCAAACCTTGAGGTACATGAGTACAGCAGCAGACCACAAACATACAGTGGCCATTTTATTAGGTACAGAAGGTACCTAACAAAGTGGCCACTGAGTGCACTCAGCATGATGGTTGGGTCTGCTTGTGTTGAAGTAGAGGCTGCCACCACTTTGTGCTGGATAGGATCACTTCTAGGCTCTGTGAAAACCCACCATGATTCTTGACATTCAGCACATGCAATTTGTAATATACTGAGTGAGCTGGCCCATCAAAGCCTGGATTTAATATTCTGAAATGGAACAGCAATTAAGTGACATGCACGTATAACTCAGTTACGTACACACATTTATGTGGGATGTAGCATATGTTCTCTGTAAGTCTGCAAAAAAGTATCTACCTGATGTTACCTGGAGTTTGTAATGGGTAGTACTAACCAGCACTAAGAGTCTGGCCCCTTCACCTCTTCCAAACAAGGAAGTAACCTTTTTGCTGCCCCTACCTGCAGTCCATTTAGATCCAGTGTGTCACCATGTACACACTGTATGTCATCTACTAAATGCTCTGCAGAAACCTACATAGGACACTCTGACAACACATTCCTGTATATGACTGCTGTCAGCAAGCAGGATAAGAGAAACAGGCATACTGAAACACCACCAACTACATGTCCGCCATCAGACTGCACGCCATCCTGACTCGTACCTCATTGTCAGGAGGACTTGTCTCTGGAGTGGGAGATTCCTTGGGTTAATAGAAACTATGGTTAATTTGCAAGGGCCAATAAAAAGAAGCAGGGCTTGAGCAGAGCAGCCATTGTGTGAGTGGACAGTGTTAGAGTGGCTGGGCTTCAGCTCAGCAGGCTTGAATGAGAACAGACGCAGGCTAGAACTTAAGTGTGAGAAGTTAGAGGCTCAACAAGCATAAGCAGGATGGTAGTTCAGACAGTGGCATGTTCTCCTGTGAGATGTGGCATTTCAGGATACCTTACAGTCTCTCTGTTGACTACATCTGCAGGAAGTGCACCCAATGTCAGCTCCTGACTGACAAAGTCAAAAACTCAAGCTGGAGATGGATGCACTCAGGACCACCTGGGAGGCTGAAAACTTAATGATGAGTCTTTTACTCTGCTGGTCACACCAAGAGTGTAGGCTTCAGATAGTAGATGGGGACCTCCAGGAGAAGTAATGGGAGTAAGCAGTCTCTGTAGGGTTTCCCTGTGGCCATTCCCCTCAGCAACAAGTATACCCCTTTGGATACTGCAGGGGGTGGGGAGTGGTATGACCTATTGGGGCACAGCTGCAGCAGCCAGGCCAGTGGTACTGTGGCCGGCCCTGGGACTCAGCAGGGAAGGGTAAAGTCAGGCAAATTGGTTGTGACAGGAGACTTGATAGTTAGGGGAATAGACAGGAGATTCTGTAGCTGCGAAAGAGAAGCCAGGATGGTGTATTACCTCCCAGGTGCTGGAGTCCAGGATGTTTCAGAGCAGCTGCAGAAGATTCTCAACAGGGAGGATGAGCTGTTAAAGGTCATGGTGCATATTGGAACCAATGAAATACAGTAGGTAGAAAGAGGGAAGAGGTCCTGCTCAGTTTGTATAAGGATTTAGGAAAAAAAAGGCTGGAGAACAGGAGTTCTGAGGTCTTAATCTCTGGATAACTCCCAGTGCTATGTGTGAGTCATATCAGGAATAGAATGTTAGTACCGATGAATGAGTGGCCAAGGAAGTAATGCAGGGGGCAGGGTTTCAGATTTCTGAATCATTGGGATCTTTTCTGGGAAAGGTATGACCCGTACAAAAAAAACTTAGATTACATCTGAACCCGAGGGAAAGGGTCAATAACCTTGGGGGCAGGTTTGCTAGAGCTGTTGGGGAGGGTTTAAACTAAGTTGATAGGAGAATGGGAATGGGAATGATAGGACTAAAGATGGGGTAGTTGACATACAAGTTGATGCAGTGTGTAGTGAGACTGTGAGGAAGGACAGGCAGACGATAGGGCAAAATTGCTGTCAGTGGGATGAGGTGAAGTATAACATGGGGGAAGAAATCGAAAAAGTGATTAATACAATACTGACGGTGTTATATTTGAATGCATGCAGTATACAGAATAAGGCAGATGATTTTATAGTGCATTTAGAGATTGGCAGGTATGACTTTATGGACATAACTGAGACGTGGCTGAAAGAAGATTACAATTGGAAGCTTAACATCCACAAATACACAATGTATCAAAAGGGCAGAGAGGTAGCCAGAGTGTGTGGGGTAGCTCGGTTGGTCATAAATGAAATCAAATCCTTAGAAAGGAGTAACATGGGATCAGAAGATGTAGAATCCTTGTGGCTAGAGTTAGACAACAGCAAGGGTGAAAAGACCCTGATGGGAATTATATGCAGGCCCCTAAATGGTAGTCAGAATGTGCGATACAAATTTCGACTAGAAATAAAAAAGGCATGTAATAGGGGCAATGTTGCGATTCAATATGCAGGTAGATTGGGAAAATCAGGTTGGTGATGGATCCCAAGAGGGGGAGTTTGTAGAATGCCTATAAGATGGCTTTAGAGCAACTTGTGGTTGAGCCCACTAGAGGAAAGATCATTCTGGATTGAGTGTAGTGTAACGAACCAGATTTGATTAAGAAGCTTAGGGTTTGCAGTTTGCGAGAGAGTAGATAAAGTCAGATATATCTCTATTACAGTGGTGGAAAGGGAATTACAGAGGCATGAGAGAAGACCTGGCCAAAGTTGATTGGAAGGGGACACAAGCAGGGATGACAGCAGAACAGCAATGGCTGGAATTTCTGGAAAAGTTCAGAAGAAGCAAGATAGATATATCCCAAAGTTGAAGAAAGGGAGGGTGAGGCAACCATAGCTGACAAGGGAAGCCAAAGACAGCATAAAAGCAAAAGAGAGGGCATATAATATAGCAAGACAATAATGCAAGGCAACAAAAAATCCGTAAGGAGAAAAAAGATGACATATGTAGGTAAGCTACCCAAAAAATATTAAAGAGGTTACCAAAAGCTTGTTCCGATATATAAAAAGTAAAAGAGAGGTGAGAGTGGATATTGGACCACAGGAAAATAATGCTGAAGACATAGTAATGGGAGACTAAGAAATGGTGTACAAAACTCTTAAGTATTTTGCATCAGTCTTCACTGTGGAAGACACTAGCAGTATGACAGAAATTTGAGAGTGTCAGGGGGCAGAAGTGAATGTAGTTCTTATTACTAGGGAGATGTGCTTGGGAAATTGAAAGGTCTGAAGATACGTAGGTCACTTGGACCAGATGGATGGCACTTCAAGGTTCTGAAAGAGGTAGCTGAAGTGATTGTGGAATCATTTGTAATTAACTTTCAAAATCAATTTCTGGAATGTTTCCAGAAAACTGGAAAATTGCAAATATCAGTCCACTCTTTAAGAAAGAAGGGAGACAAAAGAAAATAGATTGTAGGTCAATTAGCCTGATTTCAGTGGTTGTGAAGATATTATAAAGGATAAGGTTTAAAGCATTTGGAGACTCATGTAGGCCAAAGTCAGTATTGTTTCATTAAGGGGAAATCTTGCCTGGCAAATATGTTAGAATTCTTTGAGGAAATAACAGGCAGGACAGATAACAGCGAGTCAGTGGATATTGTTCACTTGGATTTTCCGAAGGCTTTTAGCAACGTGTAGCACATGAGGCTGCATAACAAGATAAGAGCCCATATTATTACATGAAAGATACCAGCATTGAAAGAAGATTGGCTGATTGGCAGGAGGAAAATGCTCAGAATAAAGGAGGCGTATTTTGGTTGGCTGTAGGTGACAAGTGTTGCTCCTCAGGGATCAGTATTGGGATCACTTCCTTTCACATTATATGTCAGCTCTTTAGATGACAGAAATGATGGTTTTGTGGCCAAGTTTGCAGACAGGTGTAAGGGCAGGTAGTGTTGAGGAAGCAGGGAGTCTGCAGAAGGACTTCATACAGATTGGGAGAATGGGCAAAGTAGTAGATGGAATATAGTGCAGAGAAGTGTATGGTCATGCACTTTGGTAGAAAGAATAAAGATGGAGATTATTTTCCAAACAGGAAGCAAATTAAAAAATCAGAGGTTCAAAAGGACTTGGGAGTCCTTGTGCAGGATTCACTAAAGGTCAACTTGCAGGTCGAGTCATGGTAAGGAAAACAAATGCTATGTAAGTATTCATTTTGAGAGGACTAGATAGGGAGATACTTTATTGATCCCAAAGGAAATTACAGTGTCACAGTAGCATTACAAGTGCACAGATATACAAATATGCAAATATTAGCGTTTGATGGCTCTGGCCTGTACTTGCTTGAGATTAGAAGAATGAGGGTGGTTTTCTTTGAAACCTGTTGAATATTGAAAGGTTTAGACAGAGTGGATGTTTAGAAGATGTTTCCTATAGTGGGTGAGTCTAGGACCAGAGTGTACAGCTTCAGAATAGAAGGACTCCCATTTAGAACAACGATGAGGAGGAACTTCTTTAGACAGACGCTGGTGAATCTGTGAAATTCATTGCCATGGAGGGCTGTAGACGCCAAGTCATTGAGTATATTTAAAGCAGAAGATGATACAGTTTCGGTTAGTCAAGGCATTAAAGGTTACGGGGAGAATGAGATTGAAAGGGATAATAATCAGCCATGATGGAATAGCAGAGCAGATTCAATAGGCCAAATAGCCTAATTCTTCTCCTATTCTGTGGCTGGCAGTAAGGACTAGATAATATACTGGCCTTCTTACTGGTGACCAATGTGGAAAATAGTTTAAAATAATTATTTGAGTGGGTGGGGTTACTGTTCTCCTCAACCTTAGTGAACACAGCAGGTCAACTGTAAGTTCTGGCTGTCAGGAAAGAGTCTACTGTCAGTGGACTTCAGTCCTAGTTAAGAGAGAGCAAAAGATGGAATGGTTTATATTACCAGCAGAGACTGGAGGATGAGATGAAAAAGCCTACTGAATGATCGCCTACAAGGATATAGCCTACTGAATGATCGCCAAACCACTGCACCTCAATCTCAGTGGCTCTCCTCCGCATACATTACTCACATTTTAAGTTTTGAATGCTGAAATTATGCCTATAGCATGTTAAATAGCAAATATCATTTTGGTTTAAAGTGGAGAGGATGGCGAGAAGGTGGAAAAAGTTGCAGAACAGAAGCCTCGGCGAAGAAGGAGACAGCGACATGCTGAGAAAGTCGATGAACCCGAAGTACAAGAGTCTGCTTTCTGGAAGAAGATTACAGCTTACCAGCAGAAGCTGCTTGTGAGTGTGATATTTGACTTTATGTTGATGCCGTCAGTGTAGAATAATTTGATTGCAAAACTGTTTTAGTATAGAACATGACCAGAACATATGTGTCAGTGTAGCTATCTCAGTTTTACATCTATCACAATACTTGTCAACATTGGGAAATATTTTAGAAAGTCTCTCCTTCGTCAAATGGTAACGATGTACAATTTTAGATTGAATCAGTGAATGACTAGCACAGATCGAAGAAGAGTTAACCAGCTTCAGAATCCGCGTCCAATCCTCCCATATAAAAGTCAAATTGAGTTCCTTCTCCCAATCCTGCTTAATCTTAAGTAAAGGACGCTTATCCCATTGTAATAATAAATTATAAATTCTTCCAATAGAACCTTTCATCGAAGGGTTCATATTCATAATAGTATCTAACAAGTCAGCCTCCAATATGTAAGGAAAATTACTTAAATATTTTTGTAAAAAGTATCTAACTTGAAGGTATTGTAAAAAGTGTGAATATGAGAGAGAATATTTATCGACAATTGTTCAAAAGACATCAATCTGCCTTCTTTAAATAAATCCAGAAAGGAATTAATACCTTTATTTTTCCAAAGTAAAAAAATTGGATCGCTCAGGGAAGGTTTAAAAAAGTAATTACGATAAATAAAACTACAAAGTTTAAATTTTTTAAGATTAAAAAAATTGTGGAACTGGAGCCAAATTTGTAGAGTGTTTAACCACAGGATATAGGTTTAAATTAGCAACTTTAGCTAATTGTATAGGTAGAGCAACTCCTAATAACGAGGTTAAATAGAACTGTTTCACATTGTCAGTTCCAGGTCTACCAAATTGGCTGATCATTTCTATCAACCCAATATAACCAAAATGACATATACCGCAAATTAACAGCCCAATAATACATTCTTAGATTAGGCAAAGCAAGTCCTCCATCCTTTTTCAACTTTTGTAAATGACATTTACTAATTCTTGGTCTTTTATTATCCCAAATAAAAGATAGGATAATAGAATCAATCCGATCAAAAAACTTCTTAGTCAAAAAAAAAACAGGAATATTCTGAAATAAATATAAAAATTTTGGTTAAATCATCATTTTAACTACATGAATACAGCCAACAAGTGAAAATGTAAGTGGGCTCCATCTACTAAATGAGTACTTCATTGGGTCCACTAAGGGAGGAAAATTGGCTTTATAGAGATCCTTATTATTTTTAGTAATTATGACACCTAAATATCTAAAAGAATCCATAACTTTAAAAGGAATATTATCATATATAGAGACAGATTCATTTAAAGGAAGCAAATCACTTTTACTAAAATTTATTTTATATCCTGAAAAATCTCTAAATTTGTCAAATAATTCTAGCAAAGCAGGAATAGATTCTTCAGGGTTAGATATATATACCAATAAACCATCAGCGTAAAGAGAGATCTTGTGCATGGTTCCATTCACAAAAATCCCATGAATATTTTTGGCTTCAAGAAGAGCAATAGCAAGGGGTTCTAATATTAAATTAAATAACAAAGGACTTAATGGACAACCTTGACTTGTCCCCCGTGATAGCTGAACAAAGGAGACCCACAGTTATTAGAGACAGTAGTAACAATAGGAGCTTTATATATCATTTAATCCAATTATTAAAATTAACACCAAAACCAAATTTTTCTAAAACATTAAATAAATATTTCCATTTGACTCAATCAAATGCTTTTTCAGCATCCAAAGATACAACGCATTGTGGAGTTTTAGAAGAGGGCGAATATATAATGTTAAATAGTCTCCGAACATTTTTAAAATAATAACGACCCTTTATAAAGCCTGTTTGATCTTTGAAAATAATTTCACTCAAAATACTCTCCAACCGATTGGCCATTATCTTTGACAGAATCTTAGCAACAATATTCAATAATGAAATAGGTCTATATGAGGCACAATCAGTAGGATCTTTATCCTTTTTGAGAATTAAAGAAATAGAAGCCTCATAAAAAGTAGAAGGTAAATCCCTTTTCACAAAAAAATCTTTAAACATCTCCAACATATATGGAGAAAGGAATTTTCAAAATTTTTTATAAAATTCTACAGGATAACCAACAAGTCCAGGGACCTTATCAGATTGCATTGAAAAAATAGCTTTATGAATTTTGGATTCAGTAATTTGGGCATCAAGAGTTTTTTGATCCTCAGCAGAAATTTTAGGAAAAGCAATCTTTCATAAAAAGGCATTCATTTCAGAAGAACCTACTGGACGTTGAGATTTATAAAGTTCAGTATAAAAATCTTATTAATTTCTTCATATGCCTGAGCCAGGGTACCATCCTTTCTACGAATTTTCAAAATTTGCATTTTGGCTCCAGCCGATTTTAATTGAGATGCAAATAGTTTGTTATTTTTATCTCCAAACATATAAAATTGGCTCTTTAACTTAAGCACATAACCTTCAATTGGTCGAGATAATAATAGGTTATACTGTGATTGAAGTTCCAGCCTTTTTAAAAAAATAAGTCAATATTAGGGGAAGTCGCATAGATGTTATCTAAATCTTTAATTTGTTTTGAAATTTTATCTAATTCTACTTTATTCTGTTTTTTAAGTTTAGCTGAATAAGAAATAATCTGACCACATGAAAATGCTTTAAATGTATCCATATAATTAATTTGGACATACCTCCTGTATCATTAAAAAGAAAAAATTCTTTTATCTGGCTTTCAATAAAACTGATAAAATCAGAGTTTTGCAATAAAGTCTGAGACATGCGCCATGGTGGATGGGCAAAAATGACATAATCAAATTCAAAGGATAAACTCAAAGGTGCATGATCAGATATAGCAATAGCGTTATATTCACAGTTTTTAACATCAGACAAAAGGTGGGGATCAATTATAATTTAATCAATCCTGGAATATTTTTTATAGACATGCGAAAAAAAGAAATATTCTCTGCTATCAGGGTGCAAATGCCTCCATAATTTAATCAACCCAAAATCGGTCAAAAAGGAGTTAATAACTGATGCAAAATGATTTGGAAGTCGCTGATTAGTTGAGCTCTTGTCAATCATAGGATTTAAACAACATTTAAAATCCCCACCCATTTTCAACATATATTCATTTAAATCCAGCAATAAAGCAAATACTTTTTTTTAAAAAAAGGATCATCTAAATTAGGACCATACAAATTGACCAAAACAACTTTTCTATTACAAATTACTCCTTTAACAATTAGAAATCTACCATTAGAATCTGATTCAATATCCTCTTGAGTAAATATATTAGATTTAACAAAGATAGACACGCCTTTAGTTTTACTCTGAGAAGTAGCATGAAGCTGTAATCCATTCCACCATCCAAAAAACCTATTTTGATCTCCTGCCCTGATATGCGTCTCCTGAGCAAAAATTATATCAGGTTGGAATTGATTAATAATTTTAAAAGTCTTTTTTAGCAGGATGATTCCAAACATGTACGTTCCAACTTATTACATTAATCCGTTTAACTGTCATACTCTCATTTTATTCTAATTTACTTTATACATGCGCAGAACACATACCAATATGGGATTATCAAAGATGGCGGTGATGATGAATACAACCATATAAAAAACATGCATGCTCTGAAACCACCCAATGGGAAAAAACTCCTAACTCTAGACCCACCCACCCTCCCAAAAGCCCGGAAAAAAGGCAAGCGAACTAAGATAGGATACAAAGCCATGGGTCGCTCTGTCGGTCTCCTCTCTCCCTCTCCCCAGACAGCACACAATAAAATAAAAAGATGTTGCAAGAAAGACAGTAACGTCTCAACAAAGGAGAGTGTTTACATTCCATTATGTATTAAACAAGAAAAGAACCAAAATAATATAAGCACTTAGAGAGAAAAACCAGCACCATCTTAAGTTTAGCTTTAAATCTCTAAGAAAACTTTAAATTCGGTTATAGGATGCTATAATAAAACAGAGAAAAAAAAGGTTAATAGTATATTTAACCAAACTAAATTTACAGAAATATTAATTAGTAATATCATAAGTAACTAAAGCCTCGCAGATATATATAAAAAGAAACCCTAATAATAGGAAAAAACTACCAATTAGTAAATTAAGAAACAGCAAAAAGAAACATCAAACCAAATATTAGATAAAAGGAACAAATCTTTTTATCCTCTTTTTTCAGTCAAATATCTAATTAGCCATTTAAGCAGTCAAACTTGAACCGTAAATCTTCTTTCCGAAAAAAAAAATCCAATAAGATGCAATAATAAGCAGGTTTTCTTATCTTTTATTAATCGCTCAATGAGATATCCAAATAACCTTCATATATCTTCTTTTCAAAATGTGAATAATATACAGATAATCAAACAGCTTTTCAGATAGTTCATTCGGTAGTAGCGTCAGTGACGGTGACAGGTATAACCTGAACAAAATCCAGTGCGGCTTTTGGATCAAAGAAAATGTGTGGGGAAGAATTAGGAGGAAAAACTTTCATTCTTGTCAGGTAACTCAAAGAGAGAAATAGTTTCTTATCATATACTTGTTTCATTACCAAAACAAATCTTGATCTTTGTTCCATTACTTCTTTCGGATAATCTTCATAAAAATGGAGCTCAGACTCGTTGAATCTGAAAACTCTCTGTTTTCTTGCCTGTCGCATTATTTGATATTTAATTTTAAAGTGATGAAAACAAACCAGAATAGATCTTGGTCTGCTTGAATCCTTAAATTTCGAAGTAAACGCTCTATGTGCTTTTTCAATAGCAGGCGGCTGTGATAAAATAGTCGGAAATAAGAGTATGAAAGAGCTTACCAAAGTAAACGGTTAAATCTCCATCTTCAGCTCCTTCTTGCAATCCAATGATTCGTATATTGTTTCGGTGAGACCTAGTTTCCAGGTCTATAATCTTATTTTGATATTTTTCCAAATGGGTTGTAGTTTCAGACAATTTTTGCTTAGTTAACTTCAATTCCTCTTCATGTTTAGTAACTTGAGTTTCCACGTCTTTAAGTTTTCCCAGAAATAACTTCATTTCATTATTATTCTTTTCCAGTTGATCTTTAATTGCTCTATTCTGATCTTGAATTGAATTCAGTGTCCGAACGATATCTTCAGCCCATGATGGCATTTCATCAGATCCTTCCTTCAGCATCTTTCCTTTTCCATTACTTTTGTCACTAGGTTCAGGCAGATTATTCCCACTTCTCATAGACATAGACATATTACTCCCCTTCAAGAATCAGCAATAAAAAATTTTAAATTCAAAATTTAAACTGGGGGGAGAGAGAGAAAACTAAGAGCAGCACAAAATTACTGCTACTCCATCGACAGACAGAGGCGACAGACAGTTTTGGAAGTCAGTCTTTTCGACAATTTCTAAAGCACTCAGAATCAACTTACAATCTAATAAATTGACTGTTTTTTGGAATAATTCCTCAAAATATCCATGGTATTTCTGTGTCTGACTAACATGTTATTGCGTTTGTTACATTGATAGCTAGGAGGGCCATCTTGTTGAAATGGAAGGATATATCGGCTCCTACTTTGTCACAATGGTTCGCTCAAGTGATGCTGTTGTCTTAGCTTGGAGAAATTTAGAAGTCGAACCTTTGAACCTTTATTTGATTTTGACAAGAGATGAGGCTCATTTGCTCGTTGTTATCATTTGAGTTAACTGATAGATTTTTTCCACGATCTAATTGTAAGTTTTTTAAAATATATTTTTCTTTCTTGTTGGCGGTTTGATGTTCATTTTTAGAAGCTTTCTTTATGACACATGGCTCCAGGGTTGTACCCCCAATGGGTTTCTTTTTTTTTCACACTTTTTTTGCTTAGTAGGGTTTTTTCATTCACAAAAATTTTCAATCTTTCAGATAATTTCTTTTTTTTGAGGCATTGTAAGTGTTGTTACTTCGATGTACCTGTGTATTTTTGAATAATAATAATAATAAAAAGATTTGAAAATAATAATTTGATTCACCATTTCAATCCTAAAAAGTTGACTTTTCAAACTATTTTCTCCCTGTTGAATTTTTTATAGTACAGAACAAGTTCATTCAGCTCATCAACTCTTGGTACAGAAATCTCTTGTGTTTTCTCAATGTCCAGCAAAGCTTCCCTTTTGAAAATACCTACATTCAATGAATTCCATGTCATAGCCACATGCCAGAGGTGTAGATATAGTTATATAGGATACAGGATCTCCCTGGGTTACAAACACCTGAAGTGTGGGTACTCATACATACTGACAAGCTCCCAGAAATATTATTATCTTCAAATGAGAGCCAGTCTTGAAATAAAAGCCTGCTTAGATGTAACCTCCCACAGTTTTCAGATACTATTGTTTCTTAAGAATGCAGGCTGCTCGTTGCACCATGGAAGGTCAGTTAAGAAAGTTGCTTCGGAAATTGGCAAGCAATTGTTCCCATTGAAACTTGCAATAATATTCTATTAAGCAATGTCACATCCACTGATACTTAAAGCCCACCGAAAGCAGCCATTGCATTTGAGACATCCTGATTCAGTGCCATTGTTCATTGGTAGGGGCATACAATAAATAAGAGTCCATACTAATTGACCCTCATCAACACCATTCGCTCTGGTACTGCGGAGGAATGGTTCTTGTATAAAGTGATTTTGTCTATATTCTGTCATATTTAAGCTTTAGACAGCTGTAAAACCTGAACCCATCTGTAACTCAGGGATGGCCTGCACAGAAAAACAGTTTTCTGCCAGTATTTATGTACTGCATATACCTCCTGCAATCCTCCTGCCTCTAAAGCCATCAATGTACCCTCTATTCTTTTCTCCTTTAAATACTTGTCCAGCTTCCTCTTGAGTGTATCTATACTATTCACTGTAAACTTTCTCCTTGGAGAAGGGGTCTCAGTATTTTCTCCCCATTAAGGAAGTATTTTATCTCCCTCCTTATATACCTGTGTCATATTTTAAATTACTATCTCGAGAAGAACTGCTGCATGGACTTTGTTACTCCAACAGCATCAGATTAAGGCAAAGTTAGAGAGCTGCAAACACTCTATGATTATAATTCATCGCCAATAATTCACTACATGCCAGAAATTTGTTTCTATTATCTTTCTGGTTATTGTGAAGTAATTTACATGACAATTATTCTCACAAAGAAAGGGCATTTTGAGTTATTTAAAGCAATGCTAAATGAGGCACTTTGAAATTGAAGGATATCTAAGATTCAGGGAAAGAAATATGAGAGTAAAGAATGTGAAAAAAACAGACCGTGTATACGTACTGTGGAGATAAACATGAAGACGACTGAGTTGAGATGCAGGTTTGATATCACTGGCATGGGTTGTGAAATTTATTGTTTCACAGCAGCAGTACAGTTCAATATATAATATTAGAGATCTATACATTGCAATAAGTATATATTAAAAAATTAAATTATATAAGTCATACAAAAAGGAAGAAAAAGAAGTTAGCTAGTGTTCATTGGTTCATCTTCCATTCAGAACTCTGATGGTGGAAGGGAAGAAGCGGTTCCTGAAACAGTTGAGTGTGTGTCTTCAGGCTCCTGTACATCCTCCTTGATGGTAGCAATGAGAAGAGGGAATGTCCTGGGTGATGGGGTCCTCAGTGATGGGCGCCACCTTTTTGAGACATCACCTTTTGAAGATGTCCTCAGTGCTGGGGAGGCAAGTGCCCGCGATTGTGCTGCCTGACTTTAGAATTTTCTGCAGCTTTTTCTGATCCTGTGCAGCGGTCCCTCCATACCAGATGGTATTGCAACCAGTTAGAATGCTCTGTATGGTACATCTGTAAAAGTTTGCCACTGTCTTTGATGTCATACCAAGTCTGCTCACATTCCCCATGAAATATAGCTGCTGTCAGGTGTAAGTCCACGATAGTACTTCAATGCTGTTGACATCAAGGAACTTGAAACTGCTCACCTTTTCCACTGCTGATCCCTTAATGTGGAACGGTGTGTGTTAATTCAACTCCCTTCCTGAAGTTCACAATCTTGGTCTTCGTGTAAGGTTGTTGCTGTGAGATCAACCAGCTGATCTGTTTCACTCCTGTACGCCTCCTTGTCACCACCTGAAATTCTGCCGACAATAGTTGAGTCAATAGCAAATTTATAGATGGTGTTTGAGCTGTGAGAGGCCACACAGTCATGGGTATAGAGGGAGGAGAGCAGTGGGCTAAAGCACACATTCTTGAGGTATGCCAGTATTGATAATCAGTCAGGAGCAGATATTATTTCCATTCTGCACTGAGTGGTCTCCTGGTTTGAAAGTCAAGGATCAGTGACAGAGGAAGGTACAGAGGCCCAGGTTTTGGCGCTTGTTGTTTAGAACTGAGGGTATGATTGTCTTGAACATTCAGCTCTAATAAACGAACAGCCGTCTGACGTAGGTGTTGCTATTGTCATAGTATCATGATATTGGGACTCTTGTCAGGAGAAAGGGGGCATACATTTTGGTGTAATCAGTTGGGATTAACTGAGTTCCATGAGCAGTATAAAGGATGTAGGAGTATACTTGAGAAGAAAATCCGGAGGGCAAAAGGGGAAAAAGATATCCCATTCTGACAAATGGTCTCCTCTACTGTCACAATGAGGCTAATCTCAGTCTGGAGGAGCAACACCTCATATTCTGCCTGGGTAGCCTCCAACCTGGTGGTGTCAGCATTGATATTTCTAACTCCCAGTAATTTCTCTCCCCTTCCCCTTCTCTCTTTTTCCATTCCCCATTCTGGCTTCCTCTTGCCCCTTCTCTTCTCCTTGTTTTATCAACACGTCTCTCCAGTGCCTTTCCTCCTTCCTTTTCTCCCATGGTCGACTATCACCTTCTATCAGATTTCTTCTTCTTTAGCCCTTCATTGCTTCCACCTTTCACCTCCCAACTTCTCACTTCATCCCTCTTCCCCACCCACTCACCTCCCCCCTCACCAGGTCTCACCCATCACCTGCCAGCTTGCACTCATTCCTCCTGCCCTTGCCTATCCTGTCTTCTGCTTCCTTCCTTTCTCATCCAGGTGAGGGTTCTTGGCCTGAAATGTTGGTTGTTTATTCCTGTTTATATACTGTATGCTGCCTGACTTGCTGAGTTCCTCTTGCATTTTAGAAACATAGAAAAACATAGAAACATAGAAAACAATACAGGCCCTTCGGCCCTCAAAGTTGTGCTGAACATGTCCCTACCTTAGAAATTACTAGGGTTACCCATAGCACTCTATTTTTCTAAACTCCATGTACCTATCCAAAAGTCTCTTAAAAGACCTTATCGTATCCGCCTCCGCCACTGTTGCCGGCAGCCCATTCCATGCACTTACCACTCTCTGGGTAAAAAGCTTACCCCTGACATCTCCTCTGTACCTGCTCCTCAGCACCTTAAACATGTGTCCTCTTGTGGCAGCCATTTCCGCCCTGGGAAAAAGCCTCTGACTATCCACACGATCAAATGCCTCAATTTTGTGTGTTTTGCTCAAGATTTCAGGATCTGTGGAACCTCTTGTGTTGAAGATTTGCTTCATTGCTGTTTTTGAATTTAGTTACTGTCATTAAATTCTTGGGTATATAAAGTTTGAATTTTATTCTTTATAATGAGCTTCCTGATTCACTCTTAACCTCTCTTTCCAGAATTACTTTGCACGCAACTTCTACAATATGAGGATGCTGGCGTTGTTTGTAGCCTTTGCAATTAACTTCATTCTCCTTTTCTATAAGGTAAGAAATGTGTTTATTAGGTTTTGTTCAATTTTATTTAACAATTCCTGGGCTGCTGAAGCAGTTGTGTGTGCGTGGGTTGGGGGGTGGGGGTGTGGTAGGGAGTTATGGTGTTTTGTGGCAAAATTTAATGGATATACAATGCAAATACACTGGAATGCGACCAATTGCAGGCTCCCCTGTAGCTGCTTACCGTTCTATCCCAGAAATATATCAGTTTCCTCATCGTGGCTAGATCTACATCATGGAACCTGATTTAGATCCAGAGATGTCATGGGACATTGCTGGATTTACATCATGGAACGTTCCCAGTGATGTCCTAGGAGTATCTTCACTGGAAGGACTGCAGCATTTCAATAAAGTGACTCATCTCCAACTTCTCAAGGGCAGTTAGGTATGGGCAACAGGTGCTGGTCTTGTCAGTGATATCCATGTTCTGTTAATGGAAACAGGGTTTTTTGACAGTATTATAATGTTCCACCCAGAGACTCTGCATTCCACTGATATGAATGATGCAATTACAATTTTCCTCTTTAATCATCAAAATGTGAGACTGTAGTTGACTATTCTCAACTGGTCTAAGTTAGGTAATTCACTACACAACTGTTACTTAATCAAAGCTCACACTTTATTGTTGATGCACAAACAACATAATGATGTTGACATTAGGCCAACAACTTAAAACATGAATATTACTGTACCAATATTCACTCAGACCATTTCTCCAAACTATAACACTGACACAGATGGTCTCCTGTTCAGATGATTGACTGGCATGAGGTTCTTCCTTGCGATAGTTAGTCTCCAGAGTTCTCACCAATTTGTGTTTGAAGCCCTTTGTTCTTACAGTCTTTCCTTATCAGATCAGATGTTGCATTTCAAAGTTGTTGATGCAAGGTCATTGGAATGATTCCCAATGGATGTAGTCCAAGCCAGCATTAGTTTATTGCCCTTCTGCAAATGATGACTTGGAATCTAAACCAGAGAGTGGTGCGGACAGCCCAGCGCATCTGTTGTTGTGAACTTCCCATGATTCAGCACCTTTACAAGGAAAGGTGCTTTGAATACATGCTGATTTGAGTGTATTCTATATTACATTGATTGTTCTATTTACACTTTGTATTATAAATTATTATAAATTACTATGATTGCACATTACTCATTTAGGTGGAGCTGTAACGAAAAGATTTTTACTCATGTATGTGAAGGATATAAGAAATAAAGTCAATTCAATGTCTTCAGCAATCTGAACAAAATTTAGAAGCATAGAAAACCTACAGCACAATACAGGTCCTTAGGCTCACAAAGCTGTGCTGAACATGTCCTTACCTGAGAAATTACCTAAGGTTGCCTAGAGCCCTCTATTTTTCTGAGCTCCATATACCTGTCCGGGAGTCTCTTAAAAGACCCTATCGTATCTGCCTCCACCACCGTTGCCGGCAGCCCATTCCACGCATTCACCACTCTCTGCGTAAAAAAACTTACCCCTGACATCTCCTCTGTACCTACTTCCAAGCACCTTAAAACTGTGCCCACTCATGCTAGCCATTTCAGCCCTGAGAAAAAGCCTCTGACTATCCACATGATCAATGCCTCTCATCATCTTATGCACTTCTATCAGGTCACCTCTGATCATTCGTCGCTCCAAGGAAAAAAGGCCGAGTTCACTCAACCAGTTCTCATAAGGCATGCTCCCCAATCCAGGAAACATCCTTGTAAATCTCCTTTGCACCCTATCTATGGTTTCGAAATCCTTCCTATAGCGAGGCGATCAGAAATGAGCATAGTACTCCAAGTGGGGTCTGACCAGGGTCCTATATAGCTGCAACTTTAACTCTCGGCTCCTAAACTCAAACCCACGATTGATGATGGCCAATGCACCGTATGCTTTTTTAACCACAGAGTCAATCTGTGCAGCAGCTTTGAGTGTCCTATGGACTTGGACCCCAAGATCTCTCTGATCCTCCACGCTGCCAAGAGTCTTACCATTAATATTATATTCTGTTATCATATTTGACCAACCAGAATGGACCACCTTACATTTATCTGGGTTGAACTCCATCTGCTACTTCTCAGCCCAGTTTTAGATCCTATCAATGTCCTGCTGTAACCTCTGACAGCCCCCCACACTATCCACCGCACCCCCAACCTTTGTATCATCAGCAAATTTACTAACCCATCCCTCCACTTCTTCATCCAGGTTATTTATAAAAATCACGAAGAGTAGGGGTCCCAGAACAGTTCCCTGAGGCACACCACTGGTCACCGACCTCCATGCAGAATATGACCCATCTACAACCACTCTTTGCCTTCTGTGGGCAAGCCAGTTCTGGATCCACAAAGCAATGTCCCCTTGGATCCCATGCCTCCTTACTTTCTCAATAAGTCTTGCATGGGGTACCTTATCAAATGCTTTGCTGCAATTCATATACACTACATCTGCTGCTCTACCTTAGTTAATGTGTTTCGTCGCATCCTCAAAAAAATTCAATCAAGCTCGTAAGGCATGACGTGCCTTTGACAAAGCCATGCTACTATTCCTAATCATATTATGCCTCTCCAGATGTTCATAAGTCCTGCCTCTCAGGATTTTCTCCATCAATTTTCTGACCACTGAAGTAAGACTCACTGGTCTATAATTTCCTGGGCTATTTCTCCTCTTTTTCTTGAATAATGGATGAACATCTGCAACCCTCCTATCCTCTGGAACATCGATGATGCAAAAATCATCACCAGAGGCTTAGCAATCTCCTCCCTCGCTTCCCACAGTAGCTTAGGGTACTTCTCATCTGGTCCCGGTGACTTATCCAACTTGATTCTTTCCAAAAGCTCCTGCTCATCCTCTTTCCTAATATCTACATTCTCAAGCTTTTCAGTCTGCTGTAATTCATCCTTACAATCACCAAGATCCTTTTCCATAGTGAAAACTGAAGCAAAGTGCTCATTAAGTACCTCTGCTATCTCCTCCAGTTCCATACACACCTTTCCACTGTCACACTTGATTGGTCCTATTCTCTCACATCTTATCCTCTTGCTCTTCACATACTTGTAGAATGCCTTGGGGTTTTCCTTAATCCTGTCCGCCAAGGCCCTCTCATGGCCCCTCCTGGCTCTCCTAATTTATTTCTTAAACTCCTTCCTGTTGGCCTTATAATCTTCCAGATCTCTATCATTACCTAGCTTTTTGAACCTTTCATAAGCTCTTCTTTTCTTCTTGACTAGATTTGCAACAGCCTTTGTACACCATGGTTCCTGTACCCTACCATCCTTTCCCTGTCTCATTGGAATGTACTTATGCAGAATACCACACAAATACCCCTGAAAATTTGCAACATTTCTTCCGTACATTTCCCTGAGGACATCTGTTCCCAATTTATGCTTCCAAGCTCCTGCCTGATAGCCTCATATTTCTCTTTACTCCAATTAAACACTTTCCTAACTTGTCTGTTCCTATCCCTCTTCAATATGATAAAGAGATAGAATTGTGATCACTATCTCCAAAATACTTTCCCACTGAGAGATCTGACACCTGAACAGGTTCATTTCCCAATACCAGATCAAGTAGAGCCTCTCCTCTTGTAGGCTTATCTACATATTGTGTCAAGACACCTTCTTGAACACACCTAACAAACTCCACCCCATCTGAACCCCTCACTCTAGGGACATGCCAATCGATATTTGTTACCAGTTGGCCTGTGTCTCATGTAACCACCAGTTTTCACCCTACCCATCCTATATACATAGCAGAATATGATGGTATCCCACCTCAAACATAGACATTAGGCTTCAATCTTCAAGCTCCTGCTGCAGTTTTGCCTATTCCCTGTCTGTCTAATCTGACAGGGGGAGCTGGTGCCAAAAAGGAGACTTTGAATGTTAGATGTCTCCTTTCCGGCACCAAGTCTCCCCACTTTATAGGATTCTTTTGATATTTTTGGGAGAGTATTGAGATGAAAGACAGCTGATTACTGGGAATTACTTCTTTTCTGTGCCTCCTGTAGTGGAGGGTCTGGGAATGAAATATTTCTTTGGATTTGTGTCCTTGCCAAGAGTTCAAATCTGAACTAATTCATGAACACTCTTTACCTTCCCTGTTCCATTGGTTTCACTCCCAGATGAGCTCAATGCCTTCTATGCTTGCTTTAACCATCAAAACATGGAGGACACTTCATGAACTCCCATAGCCCCAGAAGAAGCTGTGATTTCAGTCTCTGAGGCCAACATGAGAGCATCTTTCAGGAGGGTGAACACACAGAAAGCATCCAGCCTGGATGGAATACCTGGCTGAGTACTAAACACCTGTACTGATCAACTGGCTGGAGAGTTCACTGACATCATTATACTTGGCAGTCTCCAGTACACACCTGATTCAAGCAGGTTTCAATTATAACGGAGCTGAAGAAGAATGCGGTAACTTACCTCAATGACTATCATCCAGTCACACATAGATCCAGTGTGATGAAGTGCTTTGAGAATTTGGTGATGAAATATATCAACTCCTGCCTGAGAAGCAACTTTGGTCTGCTCCAACTTGCATGCCAGCACAACAGGTACATAGAAGATTACATTTCATTGGCTCTCCACTCAACGCTGGAACATCTGGACAGTGAAGATATATACATCAGAATGGTCTTTATTGACCACAGCTCAGCATCCAATACTTCATCCCCTCAAAACTAATCAATAAACTTCAGAACCTTAGCCTCAATACCTACTTGTGCAATTGGATCCTTGATATCTTCACTTGCAGATCCCAGCCAATTCTGATTGGCAAAAAACATCTCCTCCACAATCGTCATCAGCACAGGTGCTGGAGCAGAATTAGGCCAGTTGGCCCATTGAGTCTGCTCCACCATTAAAACATGGGCTGATCCAATTCTTCCAGCCATCCCCACTTGCCTGCCATCCCTCCATACTCTTTGATGCTATGGCTCATAAGGAACCTTTCTATCTCTGCCTTAAATGCACCCAATAACTTGGTCTCCACAGCCGCTCATTGCAACAAATTCCACAGCTTTACCACCCTCTGACTGAAATAATTTCTCTGCATCAGTGTTCAAAATAGACATCCTTCAATTCTGAAACCGTGCCCTCTTGTCCTAGACTCCCCTACCATGGGAAATAGCTTCACCATATCTAACCTGTTCAGGTAGAATGTTTCCATGAGATCTCCCTTCAATCTCCTGAACTCCAGGGAATACAGCCCAAGAGCTGCCAGATGTTCCTCATATGGTAACCCTTTCATTCCTGGAATCATTCTCATGAATCTTCTGTGAACTCTCTCTAATGTCACTATATCCTTTCTAAAATAAGGAGCCTAAAACAGCACACAATACTCCAAGTGTGGTCTCACGAGTGCCTTATAGAGCCTCAACATCACATACTTGCTCTTATATTCTATACCTCTCGAAATGAATGAGAACAATGCATTTGCCTTCTTCACCGACTCAACCTGCAGGTTAACCTTTAGGGTGTCCTACACAAGAACTCCCAAGTCCCTTTGCAGCTCTGCATTTTGAATTCTCTCCCCATCTGAATAATAGTCTGCCCATTTATTTCTTCCACCAAAGTGCATGACCGTACACTTTCCAACATTGTATTTCATTTGTCACTTCTTTGCCATTACCCTAAACTATCCAAGTCTCACTGCAGGCTCTCAGTTTCCTCAACACTACCTGTTCCTCCACCTATCTTTGTCCTATCTTTATCATCAGCAAATTTAGCCACAAATCCATTAATACTGTAGTCCAAATCATTGACATACATCATAAAAAGCAGGTTTCCCAACACCGACCCCATGGAACTCCGCTGGTAACCGGCAGCCAGCCAGAATAGGATCTGCTTATTACCACTCTCTGTTTTCTGCTGACCAGCCAATGCTCCACCCATGCTAGTAACTTCCCTGTAATTCCATGGGCTCTTATCTTGCTAAGCAGCCTCATGTGTGGCATCTTGTCAAAGGTCTTCTGCAAATCCAAGTACACCACATCTACTGCATCTCCTTTGTCTACCCTGCTAGTAATTTCCTCAAAAAATGCTGTAGGTTAGTCAGGCAGGATTTTCCTTTCAGGAAATCATGCTGGCTGTGACCTATCTTGTCATGTGCTTCCAGGTATTCCGTAATCTCATCCCTAACAATCGATTCCAACAATTTTCCAACCACTGATGTCAGGCTAATGGGTCTATAGTTTCCTTTCTGCCTCCCACCCTTCTTAAATAGTGGAGTAACATTTGCAATTTTCCAGCTATCCGGAACAACGCCAGAATCTATCGATTCTTGAAAGATCATTGTTAATGCCTCCGCAATCTATCCAGCTACTCCCTTCAGAAACCAAAGATGCATTCCATCAGGTCCAGGAGATTTATCCACCCTCAGACCATTAAGATTCCTGAGCACTTTCTCAGTCGTAATTTTCACTGCACGTAGTTCACTTTCCTGGCACTCTTGAATGTCCGGTATACTGCAAATGTCTTCCACTGTGAAGACTGATGCAAAATACACATTCAGTTCCTCTGCCATCTCTATGTCTCGCATTATAATATCTCCAATGTCATTTTCTATTGGTCCTATATCTACCCTTGACTCTCTGTTAACCTTTATATACTTCTAGTATCTTTTTTGATATTACTCTCCAGCTTCCCTTCATAATTCATCTTTCCCTTCCGAATGACCTTCTTAGTTTCCTTCTGCAAGTTTTTAAAAGCTTCCTAATCCTGTATCTTCCCACTAACTTTGGCTTCCTTGGATGCCCTCTCTTTTTGATTTTACTTTGGCTCTGACTTCACTTGTCAGCCACTGTAGTGTCCTTCTTCCATTCAAATTTATTTCTTATTTGGAATATATCTGTCTTGCACTTCCCTCATTTTTTGCAGAAACTCCAGCCATTACTGCTCTGCTGTTTTTCCTGCTAGTGTCCCTTTCCAGCCAACCTTGGCCAGCTCCCCTCTCATGCCATTGTAATTTCCTTTATTCCACTGAAATACTGACACATTTGAATTTAGTTTCTCCTTCTCAAATTTCAAAGTGAACTCAATCATATTGTGATCACTGCTCCCTAAGGGTTCCTTAAACTTAAGCTCTCTTATCATCTCCAGATCATTGCACAACACCCAATCTAGCACGGCCAAACCCTTAGTGGGCTCAACAACAAGCTGTTCTAAAAAGCCATCCCTTAGACATTCCGCGTATTCTCTCTCTTGAGGTCCAGTACTGACCTAGTTTTCCCAATCCACTTTCATGTTAAAATCCCCAACAAACATCATGACATTGCACTTATGACACGCCTTTTCTATCTCCTGCTGTAATTTGTAATCCACATCCCGGCTGCTGTTTGGAGGCCTGTACACAACAGCCATTACGGTCCTTTTACCCTTGCCATTTCTTAACGCAACCTATAGAGACTCTACACCTTCCAATTCTATGTCATCCCTTTCTAATGATTTAATATTATTTCTTATACACAGGGCTACACCACCCCCTCTGCCTACTAACCTATCTTTCTGATACACTGTATATCCTTGGACATTCAACTCCCATTGGCAGCCGTCCTTTAGCCAAGTTTCAGAGATGGTGACAACGTCATACTTGCCAGTCTGTAGCTGAATTTCAAGATTGTCCATTTTATTTCTCATGCTGCGTGCATTGAAGTACAACACTTTCAATCCAGTGTTTATTGCTTTCTGTTTTAACTGCACCACATCTCTATTGCCCTGTAACTCCTCCCACTGGCTGTGATTATACCTACTCTCCTGCCTGTCATTTCTGTTGCTATCAAGGATGTGTGAGCTTTCTATCATCTCTTCTATCAAGGATGTGTGAGCTTAACCCCCAGCTCTACTTGCTTTATTCTTATGACCGTGAGGGTAAGCACAACTCAATTGCCATATTTAAGTTTACTGATGACACCATTGTCAATGGTTGAAACAAAGGTCGTGATGAATCAGCATAGATGAGAGAGATTGAAAATCTGTCTGAATGGTGCCACAACAACAACCTCTTATTCAAAGTTAGCAAGACCAAGAAGCTGATTATTGATTTTAGGAGGAGAAAACTAGAGGTTGTATCCATGAGCCAGTTCTCATCGGGAGATCACAGGTGGAGAGGGTCAGCAACTTTAAATTTCTCAGTGTTATCATTTCAGAGGAGCTGTCCTGGTCCCAGCACATACCATTATGAAGAAAGCATGGCAACACCTCTACTTCCTTAGAAGTTTGCGAAGATTTGGCATGACACCTACAACTTTGACAAACTTCTATAGATGTGTGGTGGAGAGTATATTGACTGGCTACATCACAGCCTGGTATGGAAACACCAATGCCCTGGAATGGAAAATCCTACAAAAAGTAGTGCATATGGCTCAGTACATCATGGGTAAAGCCCCCCATGCCATTGAGCACATCTACATTGGGTGTTGTCGCAGGACAGCAGCATCCATCAACAGGGACACCGACCACCCAGACCATGCTCTCTTCTCACTGCTCCCATCAGGAAGGTGGTACAGGAGACTCGGGCCTCACATCACCAGATTCAGGAACAGTTATTACCCCTCAACCATCAGGCATTTGAACTAGAATCCACTCAAATCTTTCACTCTTCACTCAAATCCACCTGCCCCATTACTGAACTGTTCCCACAACCTATGGAGTCACTTTCAAGGACTCTTCATCTCATGTTCTCAATATTTATTGCTCATTTATTTACTGTTGCTATTTTTCTTTTGTATTTGCACAGTTTGTTGTCTTTTGCACTTTGTTTGTTTGTCTGTCCTGTTTGGTGCAGTCCTTGATCGCTTCTATTGTGTTTCTTGGATTTACCGTGCATACCTGCAAGAAAATGAATTTCAGGGTTATATATGATGACATATATGTACTTTGATAATGTAGTTACATTGTACATTGAGCTCTTCCTTACACCCTTGACAGACTACCTCCATCTTCAGCTCTCTATATTTTCCATATGCTTCCATGTCCTCTTTATCCAAATCTTGATCAAAGTCAAAGTACGTGTATTATCGAAGAATGTATATAGAATACAACCCTGGTATCTGCCTTGCTGATGGGCAGCAGCCACAAAACAAAAAAAAAGCACGGTGGAACCTGTTCAAGAAAACATCAAACACCCAACGCATGAGAAAAGGACAAATTGCGCAAATGGTAAAAAAACGAGTGAACAACATTTAGAATATCATACATCAAACCGGGATCCCAGCTCGCTTCAGTTAAGTGCCACGCTGCGCGCCCACAGCCTGACATTCCAGGTTCCTTGTATTTTTTACCCTTCTTACAAGAACATGGTGACCCTGAACTGGTGTTATCTCCTTTGAATGCAGCAATAAGATAAGAAGACTGAGTACTGAGATAACGATTAGCTCTTTTTAATTATCTCCTATTATTTTGGCTAAGAAATGCAGTGAATGCCATGAAACGTGTGTATGAGTGAAACTGAACAGAATCAGAAGTTATCACTGCAAGCTGTTTTGCCCTTGCTTATTTCCCACATTACAATAGCAACTAGACTTTGAAAGTACTTTAAAGCTCTTTCAGACTTGCTGAAAAGGCATTGAAGACTGTGCGCTTATGCAGGTAGTTCTTATCCAAAATAAGAGTATGGGCGAAACTGTTTACTTTTGAGAATTCCATGGAAGCATGAAAGTGGCTCAAATTGAACATGGTGGAAAACATCTTTGGCCAATCTTTATATAATACAGTAATGATAGTCAAATTTGAAATGCATTGTGAGTTTTGTGAACGACAGCATCAAGGAAAGTAAGTCTTCATTTTTACTCTCTGACCAAACGCCCACTAAAAGAGTGACATTAAAAAAAATCAATTTAATTCCATCAGAACCTTTGAATGGTGAGTATGAATAGTGTTGGGAATTTTGAACATTGTTGGCCTGCACCTGTTGCTAATGTGCAATATTCAACAGGTATCAACATCTCCATCCATAGAAGAGAAGGAAACCATACTTGGTGTTTACAGTCAAGAAGGTGGAGGCTCTCGATGGAGCGGCATGGGAAATGGACATAGAGTCACAGTTCATTACGTTCTACAAGAAAGCAGTGGCTATATGGAGCCCACTCTGAGAATTCTGGCCATCTTACACACTGTCATCTCCTTTTTCTGCATCATTGGTTATTATTGTTTAAAAGTAAGTCTCCAGTCACTTGCAAGCACTTCACAAACAAATATTCTATGGAAAATGTATGCACAAATTAATTACAGATCGATATGTTTTTCAATTATCAAACTAATATTGAGGTAACTTTATAAAATATGGTAACTTAATCTGATTTTAAATATCAAAACTGACAGTTTTCACATATAACACACACAAAACGCTGCAGGAGATCAACAGGTCAGGCATAATCCACAGAGCAGAATAGAGAGTCAAACTTTCGGAGCAAGACACTTTATTCCTCTCCATGGATGCTGCCTGACTTTGCTGAGTTCCTCCACCATTTGGTGTGAGTTCTGCTGCATTTCCAGTATCTGCAGCGTCTCTTGTGTTTATGATCTGCTGCTCTATGCAAAGTCTCTTTGAGGTATGCCTACCCTGAAGAAATGTTTACTCTTATTTTAATAATTAGATTCAACGATTTTTATTCAGTGATTTGGATTTTCCACATTGTTATTTTAAAAACCCAAATCTTACAGCAACCGTGAGAATGGTATTCATAATTTTTCTAGTCTGCGGCAAATGAATGGGTATTACTGGATACCTCGGAATCACTGTAAGAGAGAAATCGTCAACAAATTCTGCCAACATTAAAAAACCAATGTAAAAGAATAGTTTATAAACATCATCTGAAACCCAGCATTAGATTACATATTTAAAATTGCTTTTATTGCTCTGTGCAGTAAGTGTTCAGAAAGATATTGCAGATCAGTTTTGTACCATTAGCTGGTCTTATTTCTTTCTATAGCAGTGGTGGAAAAGATGGAATCAGTTATCATTTACTGCTGGGTTGGTTATCATAACGTAAGATAGATTATGCACCATTCATTCTGAAAATCTTGTACATTATTTACCATTATTGATCCTTAGCTTCAGAGTGACATTCTGTTCAATAGCATGCAATGTAGGCAGTACGTTTCCACATTGATGGAATTTCCACATTTCCAACATCTGTGGAGAGGAGAGAAAGGTTAATTGGCTAGAATCCGTAGATTTCCAAGGTAAACTGAATTTAAGCTCAGCTGATCCTCCCCGCAAATACTGGCAATGGAAAGCCAACCCAATCCCTAAATAGAGACCCCACATAGGGAAAGGGCATGGAGTTTTACAATGGGGATCTCTTAGGAGGGTCAGAAAATAACTGCATACAAGGAAGGTGAAAACATGTAGTTAGGAGGGTCAAAAAAATGACTGCACACAAAGAAGGTAAAAACATGTAGAAAAGCAAAAAAAAAACAAAAATGCTGGAAATAACCAGGACTCATGCAGTATCTTTGAAGAGAGAAACAGGGTTATTACTTCAGCTCAGTGACATTTTATCAGAACCCAGCACAGCTTTTTACCATCAAGTACTTGGTTTTCAATTGCTATGAAAAATATCTTAACAGCTAGTCAAACTATTTCCCCTGACCAGTTTTGATGTGACAGGTCATTAAATTAAAACATTAACCCTATTTCCTTCTCCACAAATACTGCCTGTCCTGCTAGGCCAGATGAAGTGAATTGAAGATGGTGACATAAATAAACTCTTCTTGTCCAAAGGACCTAATTTATCATTTTGCTGTTGTATATCAAACAGAATTCCACAGTTGTTCAAAGCCTTGTTATGTTTATATTGAACCATCAAAAGTGGTGCGAGTTCCACAGCTGGCTTTCTTGCATGGGGTCATAAATGATTCTACAGGCAAATGATTAGACGGTCCGCAGAATGGTGGAACACTGACCATTGAAATTGAGCTGTGACCAAATTCAGATCAGCTTGTTCAATGATTTTGTCCACGCAGGTTCCTCTGGTTATTTTCAAACGAGAGAAGGAGGTTGCCAGGAAGTTGGAGTTTGATGGATTATACATCACAGAGCAACCTTCAGAGGATGACATCAAGGGACAGTGGGATAGATTGGTTATAAACACGCAGTAAGTCACTTTGGTGCAGTTTGACTTTTTGATGCAGTTTTATCGGTGCATGCATAAAAGACAGTAAAAAAATTTGATAAGTGGCTCAGTGGATAGGATGAGAACTAATACCAGATGGATAAGATTAATTTCTTAAGGCTGCCGAATTCCAGGAGAAATGCAGGGAACTGCATCAGGTGCCATACATTGTTATTTTGACTTTACAAAAGACTTTCATTCTGTTATCAAAAGGGACGATGAAGCATCATTTTCAAATTTGGGTAGGCATGGAAAGTTGCCTCCATGTTACTTGTGCTTTTTGAAGCCATGCCAGAACCAATGAGTCTGTAATATACCTGACCTTTGTGCAGAAAGATGAAAACAAGGCTTTTATCATCCTTTTGCTTTGCCATGATGCTGCACCGTACCCGTGGCATTCGTGCTGTTATTGGTGGAGGCCTCCCAACTTCGAAGCATCAGATGGGAATGAGAGCTGGGTGTGAGGACGTTACTCTGCAGTTTGTTTGGCTGGCTAGTGTGAAATTCCAATCTACACTCTAGTTCTATTTACTATTTTCATGTGTCTTAGTTGATGGCTGGTGTAAAATAATATAGAAATTTGATGTAAGTGTGTAAACTGAGATTTTAACGAAAGAGGAACAGACGTCTCCAAATTTTGAAGCATTCAGGTCACATGTATTTTGCAGCATTACCAATAAAATAATTCAGAACTGCAGTGGCATTAATGTGTGTTGGTGGAACCAAGTTTCAGCTGCAGAGAAAAACACCCCAATTAGCTCTGGCTCCTTTAAAGAACAGATACACATTGTCCACACTCGAGAATGTGATCACATCAGCAACTGCTCTGGAAGTCCCCTCCCTTCACCACAATTTAGAAAACAAGGCAATAAATGCACTTTCTTTTAACCTTCCCTGGCATTGAGTCCACATGACAACATCTGCCTGCGGAGTTTGGCATGCTTATAATTTGTTCGATCCGAGCATTGCAGTAGATAAGGATTGATAATAATGCTGCACTCCTTTTTCCAGATCTTTCCCATACAATTACTGGGACAAGTTTGTGAAGAGAAAGGTAAAGACCACTTTCATATCTACACGGTCTGTGATGTTCTTTCATTTTGTTCTCCATGGGTTAACTTTGTGTTAACGCAGGAAAACTCGTCAATTCTTCTGGCTGCAAAGAGCCTGTGCTTATCCTCAAGCCCAATTCCTGGCCTGTAAGGCTTTGGAACCATTTAACGCCATCAGCTGAACTGCAAAGATGAAATAGTACTGGTGAGAATTTATAAGGCATTGGCTCGACCACATTTGCAATGTTGTCAGCAATATTGGGCTCTGTTGGCCTCTGGAGAGGGTCCAGACAAGATTCCGATGAATGATTCAATGGCTTAATGTGAGAGGAACATTTTGATGACCTTGGCCAGTGCTCCAAGGAATCAGAATGAGAATTGGGTTTATTATCACTGACATAGTTCATGCAATTTGTTTTTATGGCAGCAGGATTGCACAAAACATAAAAATTAACTATAAGCTACCATAATAAAATAAACAATTAGTGCAGAAGGGGAATGGTGAGGTAGAGTTCATGGGTTCAGGGACTGTTCAGAAAGCTGATGGTGGAGAGGAAGCAACTGTCCCTAAAACTCTGAGTGGAGGTCTCCAGCTCCTGTACCATCCCCCCCCCCCCCCCCCATTGATAGTTATGGGAAAGAGGGCATGTTCCGGATCATAAGGGACAATATGATGTATGCCACTCTCTTTTGAAGATGTCTTGATGGAGGGGAGGCTTGTGCTAGCTGAGTCTACAAGCCCCTGAAGCTTCTATTGATCCTGTGCTTTGGAGCCTCCACACTAGACAGTAACAGAACCTGTCAGAATGCTCTCCACTGTACATCTATAAAAATGTGCTGACGTTCAGGAGGATGAAGGGGAAATTGCATTGTAGCCTGCCAGGTACTGAAAGTCTGGGAGGGAGCAGATCTGGAGAGGATGCTTCTATTAGTGAGAGAATCTGGAATCTGAGGGCACAAACTCAGAATAAACAGATGTCCCTTTAAAACTGAAATGAGAAGGAATTACTTCAACCAGAGGCTGCTGAATCGGTGGAATTCATTGCTGTATTGTGCTGTAGAGGCCAGGTTACTGGGAGGTTGATATATTTTTGATTGGTGAGAGGGTTAAGGGCTATGGGGAGAAGATGTGAGAATGAGGTTGAAAAGGAAAATTAGCATTGAACGGTGGAGCTGATTCGAGGGCTCAGGGGCCTAATTCTGCTTCTATATCTTTAGCCTGAAAGCACTAAATGTTTGCACTGGTGAATATCACCGGACTAGGAGCTGAAGTTTTGACCCAATCTGTGGGCATTAAGGTAAGCTATGAAAGGGTACCTGAGCAGATTGCCACAGGACATTCCTGCTCCTGCCTCTTCCCCCGAAGCTCCACAGAAAAATTGATCACTTTTTCTTTAATATGTTCTCAGGCTGTGGACCTTGCTGCCATGTAACATCGATTCTCAATTGCCCTGCCGTGATCGTTAGGAGTCAATCACTTAAGTGGATATGGTGGGGTGGGGTGGCAGCATGGTGGTGCAGTGGTCAGCAGAAGACTATTATAATGCCAGCGACCTGGCTTCAATTCCCAGCACCATACCTAAAGGGTTGAACATTCTCCCTGTGACCATGTAGGTTTCCTCCAGGTGCCCCAGTTTCCTCCCACAATCCAAAGACCAGGTTAGTAGATAAATTGGTCACATGGGTGTAATTGGGTGGTGCGCACTCATTGGGCAGGAAGGGCCTGTTACCGTGCTGTATCTTAAAAGATTTACATCTTGCCCAGGTAAATTCCTTTCTAGGAAGGATATTGGACCATTCCCCTTGGGATTGATCAGAGCCAATATGTGATAGTGCAACAGTTTCTCTTTGGAATGACTATCAGCTCCCTCATTATACAATTCAGCTGAAACCATCATAAGGAAAGGAGCCTGCCGGCTGAATGAGGCCAGCCAGCACTTATGCACTAGCAGTAAACATTCTGTCAAAGGAACTCAGTGGATTGAATGGCTTCTGTGGGAGGAAAGCAATTGACAGTGTTTTGGGTCGAAACCCTGCATCAGCACTGAGAATCACAAGGCAAGACAGCAGATATAAAGAGGAGAGGGGGAGGGGTAAGATAGGAGTTGGAGGTGATTGGTGGACTGAGGAAGCGGGTGGGGGTAAGGTGACATTTAACTCTACACGTTGCTTTGGGATTCACTGTATTTCGGGAGTTCTGATAGTCCTGCCGTTATTCTCATTGTAAAGCCTGACACATAATTTAATACAGCACTGGAATATTTTGGTGACAGTTTCTCTTGCTTTACCTGCAGGTCATGGATAAGTATGGAGAATTCTATGGTAGGGATAGGATCAGCGAACTGCTAGGAATGGAAAAAGCTGCTTTAGATTTCAGCGATGCACAAGAAAAGAAAAAGCCCAAGAAAGAGAACTCCTTCTGTACAGTGTGAGTAGAATTTGCATCTACCATGAAATTGTCCAAGTGCAAGGACACATTGATCTATCTCATGTGGATTGGTCCTTCTCTTGAAGTGAGGGAAAACGGAAGGTGAAAGTTTCATTGGAGTGTGCAAACTGGGATCTATTTATTTTTTAAAAAAGTGTATAAAGTGTATATCTTGGGGCCATAAAGATAATGATTTGTTTCATTAGGATATTCAAAAGCAAAATGGCCTTTTTTTCCCCTCTTGATACCAGTATCAAACAACATATGTTGCTGAGTTTCTTAATAGATGCCTGGAAGATTTAATTGAGATTTTTGTTCGGGGGATTATTGTTGCTCTTTGGCAAAGAATGACTTTGTTACAATGGTCCATAGAGGCAGTAAGTCATCTGATATACATGGACAGAGAGTAATGGAGTAGAGGTGGACCCTCCTAATCCACAGCACCACTTACCTCCTAATCCATGAAATGCTGACAGCACCACTTACCTTGTATAAGGGTAATCAGAATTATTTGACTATCAGCACACACTCCAAAACCAGCAAACATTCCCACTGGCTGAACTCCAATCAATAGCAATTTAGTGCACAACCCTTATGCTTGGAATTACTGCTCATGCTTTCAGCTAGAAGCGGCCTTATTAATTCACAAATTTCACCAGGAACTGAACAACATGCTACCATGAAAAATAAGGATGACGGTGTGATTGTAGAAGAGAATCGTAGATAGCAACCTTGTACTCAGTGAAGTCAACCAGAAGCTTCTGAGCAACCAGAATCAGAATCAAATTTAATATCACTGGCATTGTGGCAACAGTACATTGCAACACATGATAACAAAAACTATAAATTACAATATATATAACCAATTGTGCATTTAAATGAAATACTGAGCAAAGTAGAACACTACCACCTCACTACAGGAAGGATGTGGATACTATAGAGAGAGTGCAGAGGAGATTTACAAGGATGTTCCCTGGATTGGAGGTTGTACCTTATGAGAATAGGTCGCGTGAGCTTGGCCTTTTCTCCGTGGAGCGACAGAGGATGAAAGGTGACCTGATAGAGGTATATAAGGCGATGAGAGGCTTTGATCATGTGGATGGTCAGAGGCTTTTTCCCAGGGCTGAAATGGCTAACATGAGGGTGCATAGTTTTAAGGTGTTTGGAAATAGGTACCGAGGGGATGTGAGGGGTAAGTTTTTCACACAGAGAGTGGTGAGCTCAGGCAGTGGTGTTGAAAGCAGATACAATAGGGTCTTTTAAGAACCTCGTGGATAGGTACATGAAGTTTAGTAAAATAGGGGGCTATGCGCTAGGGAAATTCTATGCAGTTTCTGGAATAGATTACATGGTTGGCACAACATTGTGGGCTGAAGGGCCTGAATTGTGCTGTACATTTCTATGTTCTGTGTTACTACCAATACTACGGGTGGTTGTCCGTTGTATCTGATGTAGACAGGGAAGCTGTGTGGAAGAGTCTTTAAAGTGGTAAAGCTGTTGCACTGGGGCAGTTCCACTCTCTCCACCTCAGAAGTGCGGGTCCAGAGGTATGAGCAAACATCACAACTGGAGCCTTCTTTGGTTGCAGTGAATGACCATGACTTCTGTGCCTTATCATGCCCTTCACTCCACAAAGCATTGCAGGACCGCCCTCCTGGCCATTGGAACTCACTGTAGATCTCATCTGCTCAGTCTGCCAGAGCTGACTTCGCATGCTAGGACAGGCATGTCCCTATCTCACCGGGGTATGAAGCCGCCGGCTACCCTCACCTGATTTAGCCCGCCTGTTGACACGGCATACTGGGGTGTGGCCACTGTCATATGCAAACAGTGTCATGGAGCCACAGATGAGAGCTGAGTATCCATGGGGGGGTGGGGGGCAAAGGTACCATTCAAAATGATTGTCAATACCTTCAAATTCTTCATAGCTGCTGACTTATTGAAGTAGTGAAATTGTTTCATTTTCACTCACGGCTGTTTCTGGCATCTCCAAGTCTCAATGTTTGAAACTGCAGTGTGCAAAACAGTTTTGAATTTTCTCACTGCTTATTTCTCACCAACTAATAGTGACAAAGATCATTGCTTTTTGAACACAAACACATGCAACTGACACTATTTTAGAAACTGTTCACTCTAAGCACAGTGTAGCATCTTATCGGCTACACAAGTCTGCACGACTGATGCTAGTTAGTACCTGTCTGGAAGTCTCTTGCCCAATTAAGAGGCATCATGTCCCAAATAAACACAGGGAATCACGGTAATTTTCTCAATTAAATAGTAGTGCAAAAAGAGAGGAAAAAATGCTGAGATAGTGTTCATGGTCCATTCAGAAATCTGATGGCAGATGGACAAAGCTGTTTCTGAAATATTGAATGTGCTATCTTCAGGCTTCTGTACCTCCTTGTTGGTGATAAAAATGAGAAGAGGGCATGTCCTGGGTGGTGGGTTTATTAATGATGGATGCCAGCATTTTGAGACATCTCCATCTGAAGGTGCCCTGGACGCTGGGGAGGCTAGTGCCCATGATGGAGCTGGCTGAGTTTACAATCTTCTGCAGCCTTTTCAGATCCTGTGCAGTGGCCCCTCTGTACCACACGGTGATGCAGCCAATTAGACTGCTCTTCATGGTACATCTGTAGAAATTTGCAAGTGCCTTTGAAGACATACCAATTCTCTTCAAACTCCTAATGAAATATAGCTGTTGCTTTGGCTTCTTTGTAATGGTATCAGTATGTCGTGCCCAGGACAGATCCTCAGATATTGACACCTGATAACTAGAAACTGCTCCCGTTCCCACTGCTGATCCCTCGATGAGGTATGTATTCTCTTAATTTCCCCTTCCTGAGGCCCACAATCAATTCCTTTGTCTTGCTGGTGTTGAGTGAAAGGTTGGTACAAAAGACAGCATGAAATGACAGACAGCATCTCCCTTTGTCAATTTTCATGCATTTCCCAGATGGATGAGAAAATGGTGACTTTAGCTTAGCAGATTCTTATGATGCTATTTATCTAATTCACTGAAAAATTGGTGGGTTGATGTTTAGGAGTAGACAATCTCCTGGTGGCAATGCACTCTCAAGGATAAACTTTGTACTCCATATAGTTTTACATGTAATAGAAATTTGCTGTGGTGTATTCATCAGTGTGTGACATGCAACACCAACAGCAAAATTCAACATTATATAAAAATAAAATTAGATGTTACGGAATAGGATGTGCATAAATACCAGTATGTATTTACAGCATAAACAACTTTATTAAAAAGTGGTTTAAAGTGTTTTCTGTGTTGTGCAGTGACTGAGGTAATAGAGGGCAAGCTCTCTAGAACGATTGATCAGATTAACTTCCTGGGTGAAGAAACTTTTAAGATTGTGATATTTTTGTTTTAATAGCTCTATAGCATTTTCCAGAAGGAAGCTTTTGGAAAAACCTGCTCGCAAGGTGGGTAGTGTCCAATGATTTTTCTGGCCCATGTCTTTGTCCTTGACAATCCTGTGGTGATGGTAGATTGCAGCCAATTACCTGTTCTGCTGATCTGACAGTCGTTTTCGTCTATTGTCAGAGGAAGCCACACCAAACCAGAAAGTCTAATGCCTCTCTACCTTTTAGCTGCTTCATGCCTTAACAAATTGCTTCGCTTCCTGTTGTAGGTGCCATTCTAAATATTAATCGCTTCTTTTGTCCTTCCAACACTTGTTGGCATCTCCATTTAGGTAGGCTGGATAGAATGACTGAGGTATGCCCTTGTTTGCCCCATATTGTTCACCAGCTGGAGATGATGATTTATCCAAAGCAGGAGCACTGCAAAGCTCACAGGTCACAGCAGAGCCAAGATTAAGCATGATCCAATTTTTTGTGCTGACATGGTCATATACAAATTCTATAAAGTATCAAGTCTGTCCTTCACTTGAATACAACAACTGAGGTTTGATTTCCATGCAAAGCAGTTATTGATGTTACTTTAATAGTTCAATAATTCAAAAGGAATGATACACACTAATTAACTCCCAGAATGAGGCAGATTAGGAATAATTGGTTATATGTTTTTGTGTGACTTCATTACAAATATTTGATGGGATATGGACACAAGAGATACTGATGCTGGAAACCTATAGCAATGCACACAATGTGCTAGAGGAGCTCAGTTGGTCAGGCAGCATCTGTGGCTGGGAATAAAGAGTTAACATTTTAGCTAAGACCTTTCACCTGTCCTGATGAATGGTCTGGACCAGAAGCATCGAATGCTTATTCCCATCCATTGGTGCTGCCTGACCTGCTGAGCTCCTCCAGCACATTGCCTGTATTGCATTTGATAAGATGTACTTTGATCTGAATGTTCATCGAAATTTTCAGTTGAATGAAGTCTTCTGGATTAAAAGTTAATGCATCAAATCCTTTTTTATAATTTTGAATGTTTTGGTGTCAATGAATATGTTAACAGACATTGTTTGTTCACTCACATGATGTTTTAATGTTTCTGCATGAATCTGAGCATAGAATAAAACTACCTAAAGATTCTATTGCCCTGCAATGACTTTATGGTTATATTAGGATCTCATCGGACTGCAGTAAAAGTGATGTTACTGCGGTCTATAAAAATGTTTGAACTAATTAGTTATTGACTCTAACACTGACACTGGTGAGGATATTTCAGAACGTGGTTAGGAGTTAACCATCTCAATGGGTCTTGAGTCACACATATAAGAAACAAGAACAGGTGTGGACTTATTGGCCCCTTGAACTTACTCCTCCATTCAATTCAAGTATGGCACAACACAACTTCCCTACTTTCTTCCCAGATCTCTTGACTGTCTTCTGGTGCTCTGCCTTGAAAATACTCAGGTCCAGCCTCCACAGATCCCTGAAGTAGAGAGTTCCAAAGATTCACAACACCCCAAGGAAAGAAATTCTTCTTCATTGCTCACTTGAATAGGTGAGCCCTTATTCGAAACCTATGTCCCAAATCATAATTCTGCCACTAGGGAAAACATAATCTCAGCACCATTCAGTTAAACCTCCTCAGAACTTTGCATATTACAATTAAGATCACCTCACCTCTCATTCTTCCTCATTTCACCGAGCTTGGGAAACCTGCTCAGGTAATCATCGCTCAGCGGCTTGTTCATCCTATGAATGTGCTGAGCGAATCTTCTCTGCCTCTAATTCAAGCACATCCTTCCTTAAATACAGAGACCAAAACTATACCTTGTACTCTATCGGTGCACTCTCATAAATCCCTCGGAAAGCAGCATCAAGACTTCCCTACTTTTATACAACATTCTCATTGCAGGCAGTGGTGTGGAGAGACTTCTACCAAAGGAAGTGTAAAGCGCTCCTTCCCTCTGCTAGTCTACAAGTCACCCTTGGACATAGTGTAGCACCAGCTTAGAACACCCCCCCCCCCCCCCCCCGACCCGATCATGGTCATGTGAAGCCATGGGAGCAGGTGGATGATTATGTGACCACTGATGCCAGGCAGACAATCTCTGAAGAGTATTGATAATGACTGGGGTCACCTGTCTTGTAAAGATACTACCCAGAAGAAGGCAATGGCGAATAGCTTCTGTTGAAAAATTTTCCAAGAACAATCATTGTCATGAGACCATGATCCCGTACATCATATGACATGACACATGATGATGATGGCTCCTTGTTAATTTTCAATAACATTCCTTGCCTGAATACTTTTCTTTAAATCTCATTCACGAGGGCTCCTAAATCCCTCAGTGCCATAAAATGTTGTAGTCCTACTCTGTTTTATAATGATTTGTCTTGTAAATCTCCTTTTGAAGTGGATAATACCATATTTTACTGCACATTACTCAACCTGTCCATTTGTTAAACCTGTCTACAGACACCCTGTTCCCCTAACAATTTGTTAACCATCTGCCCTTATACATCTATTTTCCTTCTGTCCCTAATATGGATTATAAATAACTGAGACTATCTCAGGGATTAGTCTGGTGAACCTTTTCTGAACTCCCTCCATTGCAAGGATTGTCTCTCTCACCTGACGGGAGGGTGACAGTAGTGCAAAACTACACACAGTACTGAGTGTTTTTACGAAGACCTTGTATGATCTTCCTCTCACTGTGTAGATCTGACCCTCGTGAATGGAAAGCTATCTTCTTCTGTCCTGCATATATATAAAAAGAGGTCCTGCCAAGGTATGCACATGCCCTGCTTTAATTTCTTGTTCTGGGTGTAAAACATCCCAGAAGCTGTTTCAAGCTGGATTTTAGCCCATTTTGAGATTTTATTTTTTTCTTTGCAGGAACCTACCTGGCCATCAATATTCAATGCAGTCATTTCTTAGCACAGCAGAAATAGGTGTAATTCTTTAATGCTTTAAAACATTTCATCATAAAAATGTGTTAATCCTTTCCTGATCCCAAGATATTAATATTGAATTTGTTCTTTACTAGTTCAGAAAAAAAGTATCTTCTTTAGTGTAATGAAACCTCTGCAATTCCTTTGATTATGTTTCATAATACAATCAAATGAGCCTCTCTTTTATAGTTCATGGTCTTTCTAGACTGGCACATACTTATGAGTACGAACTACATTTGAAGTTATATACCCCGTTAATATTTATTCTAGAAAGAAAACGAACCAAATAACTTGTTCAATTATTTGTTAGGATTCAACTCAATTTGCAGAACAATGCTAATATTAACAACCACTTTGAAATCCCTTCACAGTACAGAGACCTGGTGCATGTTTTCATAGACAAGATTTTCAAAGTTGCTTGAGAATGGGACCATAGCAGTTAATGGCAAAACCCAATTAAATTGTTGAAAAGCGATGTTCTCCTTTTATTTTTGTAAGAAATGTTCTTTCATGTTTGTGATTTGGTCTGCTCAATGATAAACATTGAAATTATCCCTGTGAATTCCTTTGAGTTTTATTTGGTTGATCCTTCAAAGCATATTAATCTGACGGTTTCTTATTTCAAAATTCTTTAATGCCATTTCCAGTCCACAAATATAAAGGGGAACGAAGTAATTTTTATCTGATGCAGCACAAAAAAACACAATAAGATAAAGAACACAATAATAATTTTAAAAGCACAAAATATGAATATGTAAGATAGCTTATATACATAGATTGAGTGGTGGTTGGGGATGTGGAAAGTGGATTGGTGGGTGGAGTGTCGATCAGCCTTACTGTTACGGTAAAGTAACTGTTTTTCAGTCTGGTGGTCCTGGCAGGAATGCTTACATATCCTCTACTTTGATGGGAGTGAGACAAATAGTTCATGAGCAGTGTGGGTGGGATCCTGCATGATATTACCTGCCCCTTTCTGGCTCCTTTGAATGTCCTTGATGATGGGTAGGCACTGGGCAGTTTTGACTACCTGTTATAGAGTCTTACTTTCCATCGCAGTACAGTTTCCACACCATGCAATGATGCAACTTGTTAGGATGCTCACTACAGCGCAGCCAGGTTCCTTCAGTTTAATGTTTGGATTTAACCAATTAAAAATGATAAGTTAGCAACTGCAGTGTATGATTCAAATTCAGTGCATGTCTAAGATTGTTTCAGTTTGAGTTTTTGTTGATTTATTGAAGGGACATGGACTGCAGTGTAAGCCAGCATTTAATTGCCAACCCTTATTGCCACTGAGAAGAACAGAGCACTTGTTGAAACCTAACGATTATATTTATTTATTTAGAGATACAGCATGGAACAGGCCTTTCCAGCCCAATGAGCTGCATCCTTCAGCAACCAACCTACTTAACACTAGCCTAATCACAGGACAATTTAGAATGACCAATGAGCCTAGTAACTGGTATACCTTTGGACCATAGAACGAAACTGGAGCACCCGGAGGAAACCCGCACAGTTACAGGGAGAATGAACCAACTCCTTATCGAAGGTGCTGGAACTGAAGTTCAGAATGCCTGAGCTGGAATAGCATTGCACTAACAGATGTGCTGCAGTGGCGCCCAGCTACTTGTGACTGATCAGTTGTTGAATGAAAGCAATAGGACTCGAAAGCCAAATTTCAGAAGAATTTGACTCCTGAATGTCATTATACCAGGCAAACAACTGAGGGCCTGTTTCTACATCCTTGGTCCATGAATAAACAGGCATAAAATTCGTGAATGTTCAAATTCCACAACATAAAACACATTACTCATCAGCAACCTTACTCTGTTTCTTGATTTTACACAAGCTGAAACTTTGCTATTGCCTTTGAAGATTCAACATAATTATTCATGACGTTTATACATATTTCTTCAAGACATTTTAAAACAAAAACAACTCTTAAGAGCCACAGCTTAATTTTATTTAAGATGAATAACTGGAGAACGTGTATATGTCAACGTTAGCGATCCCTGGGAGGAGTTTTAATTCTGCTGCATCCTCCCACCTCCCATGCCAGCTCACTGAGCATCTGTTCGTTAAAATGCTTTGAAGAACATTGGCACTGAAATTTGGCAGTGCCAATACTTACCTAAACACATCACTAAACAAAGTTCAAAGTAAATTTATTATCAAAGTACATGTATGTCACCCTGAGATTCAGTTTCTTGCGGTCAATAACCACAGGATAGTAGGACTTCCTCCCTTCAATAAAGCTAGATGACTCTGCCAAGTTAGTAACAGAATATACCAAGTTTATATAAAAGTACAAATGACCTTCCATCTCTCTTTTAGAGGCATGTGAAAATTAAAAAACCTTCTTCAGTTATTATTTTTATCAAATTAATTATTTCCGGTTTTCTTGGTTTTCCTTCAGTGATTGTTGTGTTGCTTCAAATGATAAAGTTCAAATCCTTACCGAGGTATCAGATAACTGGGTCTAATATAGGCTTATGAAAATTGAGCTTGTTTTTCCCTTGAGATCATCGCAACTCTATTAAATCATGCTGATTTATTTGGAAATGGATCATCACATTTCAATATAAAGTGTTCCTTTCAAAGTAAAACTGCCAATTTTTTTTTTGCTTAACCAGCTCTTAAAACAAATCCATATACAAGTGCAGAGTTGCGAATTGTCAGCCATTTTGTTTTTAAATAATGAACAATTTTATTCCTTTTGGTTATGATTTTCATTATTTCATAAGTATCTTTAATTAACAGTGTCTAGGGTTCTTTATAGGGTTCTTTAGTGTTTGAAGAGCCCAGTAAATATGATTGGTACAGATGGGTACTAGATGGTTGACATGGGCATGGCATGTCAAAGAGCTAGTGTCTGTGCTTATATGACGCTACACCTCTTGCAGAGGACATGGAACTTATCATCAACAGTCACCTACATTTAGTAGTTGCTCTGAGAAGCCAGAGATTTATTTCTTGCATAATAACTATTATTGTAGAAGTTGATTTTAACTTTTCACTTATTGACTGGGAGCCCTATACTGTAAAATATACTGGAATTTAGAATTATTTGGGGAACCTCATTGAAACCTTCTCTCTTCAGTTGTCCATCGGAATCCGATGACGACATCCACTCTTTTAACGGTGAGATCTTTGGTGACTGTACAGTCCTATCCTGGACCCACAAGCTCTATTGCAGGTGGGACATGTATATGTGGTAGAGGTGGTAGTGATGGCAACCATGGCAACCATGGCTGCATTTCTCCTGGCTCTCTTCTGCTGTCTTCAGGTTGTTCTTTTCATCTCCAGAATACAAACCCTGTCCCTACACAGCTGTCGCCAAGTGTTACAGTCAGCCACAACATCTTTCAGGTCCTCAGGTCTGATTTTGCACTTCCTTAAAGCATTCTTCATCTGATCCTTATACTGTAAAAGGACTAGATGTGAATAGAATTTGTCAAATGTGTTCAGTCTAGTATAGACTATAGGGAAGTCCCACTGAGAGAATGTGTGACATTAGATCTGCTATTAGGGAATGAGGCAGGGCAGGAGACAGAAGTTTGTGTAGGGGAATACTTTGCATCCATTGACCACAATGCCATAAGTTTCAAAGTAAATATGCAAAAAGATGGGTCTGGTCCACTGATTAAGATTCTAAATTGGAGAAAGGCTAATTTTGATGGTATCATAAATGATCTGGCAAGTGTCAATTGGGACGGTGTTTTCTGAGAAAGGTGTATTTGGAAAGTGGGAGACCTTTAAAAATGAAATCTTGAGAATAGAAAGCTTGTATGTGCCTCTCAGGTAAAGATAACAAGTCTGAGGAAGTTTAGTTTTTAAGGGATATTGAGGCCCTGGCTAAGAGGGAAAAAAAAGGTGAAGAGCGATGCAGGTATAGGCAAGTAGGTACAAATGAGGTGCTTATAAAGTGTAAGAAATGCTAGGGAACACTTATAAAAATCAGGAAGGCATGAAGTTACTCTAGCAGACAAGGTGAAAGAGAATCCTAAGGGATTCTCCAGATTGCAAGGGACAAAATTGGTCCTCTGGAAGTCCAGAATGGTAATCCATGTGTGGAGCTAAAACAGATGAGGGAGATCTCTACATGCATTCTTTGCATCTGTATTGACTCAGGAGATGGATTCAGAGCGGCATCAAATTCATGAACCCTGTACAGATTGCAGAGGAGGAGATATTTGCTACCCTGAAGCAAATCACAGTGGATATATCCCTAGGGCCTGACAAAGTGTTCTCCCGACCCCTATGGGAGGCAAGTGCAGAAATTGCCTGGGCCCTAGCAGAGATATTTAAAACATCCTTAGCGACAGGAGAGGCACTGGGGGGTTGGCAGATAACCAGTGGTGGTCTGCTGCTTAAAAAAGGCACTAAACAGAAATAGGAAGTTATAGGCCAGTGAGTCTAACGCCAGCTGTGGGAAAGTTATTGGAAAGTATTCTAGGGACTGGATATAGAAGGATTTGGACAGACATGGACTGATTAAGGACAGTCAGCATGGTTTTGTGTGTTGTTGGTCATGTCTGACCGATAGAATTTTTCAAGGAAGTTTGAGGAAATGTATGATAATGCATTTTGGTAAAAGGAACAATAGTGCGGACTATTATCTAAACGGGGAGAAGTTTAAATATCAGAGGTGCAAAGAGGCTCAGGAGTCCTCATGCAAGAATCCCAGAAGATTAAGTTACAGGTTGAGTCTGTGGTAAAGAAGTTAAATGTAATGTTGGCATTTATTTCAAGGCAAATAGAATATAAAAGCAAGAAGACACTAGTCAGGCTGCACTTTGAGTATTGTCAACAGTTTTAGGTCCCATGTCTCAGAAAGGATGTGTTGCCATTGCAGAGAGTCCAGAGGATTTTCATGAGGATAATTCCAGGAATGAAGGAGTTAATATATGTGTCTTTGGCAGCTTTGGAATTTAGAAGTATTTGGGGGAATCTCAGTGAAACATACCGAATGTTGTAAGGACTAGGTAGAGTGGATGTGGAGAGTACATTTTGTTTGGTGGGGGTATCCAGAACTAGAGGGCACAGCCTCAGAACTGAGGGGCAACCCTTTAGAACAGAGGTAAGGAGGAATTTTTTTTTAGCCAGAGAGTAGTAAATCTGTGGAATGCTCTGCCATAGACTGCAGTGGAGGCCAAGTCCATGTGTATATTTAAGGTGGAAGTTGATCATTTCCTGATTGGTCAGGGTGTCAAAGGATATGACAAGAAAGCAGGTGTAAGGGATCTGGGATCAGCCATGATAGAATAACGGAGCAGACGCAATGGGCTGAATGGCCTAATTCTGCTCCTGTGTCTTAAGATCTTATGGTCTTTTAGTTACCATGTGTGGATGAAGGCAAGGCAGTGGATGTTGTCTACGTGGACTTCAGTATGGCACTTGACAAGGACCCACATGGGAGGCATGTCAAGAAGATTCAGTCACTCACCATTCAGGATGAGGTAGTAAATTGGATTAGACATTGGCTTTGTGGGAGAAGCCAGAGAGTGGTAGTTTATGGTTGCCTCTCTGACTGGAGGCCTGTGACTAGTGGAGTGCCGCAGGGATTGGTGCTGGGTCCTTTGTTGTTTGTTATCTAGATCAATGATCTGGATGATAGTGTGGTTAACTGGATTAGCAAACCTGCAGATGACACAAAGATTGGGGCTAGAGTGGACAGTGAGGAAGGCTGTCATGGCTTGCAGATGGATCTGCATCAGCTGGGAAGATGGAAGAAAAATGACAGATGGAATTTAATTCAGGCAGGTGTGAGGTTTTGTACTTTGGTAGGATTAACCAGGGTAGGTCTTACCCAGTGAACGGTAGGGAACTGAGGAGTGTGGTAGAACAAAGGGATCTGGGAATACAGGCACATAATTCATTAAATGTGATGTCACATAGGATCATAAAGAAAGTTTTTGGCACATTGGCCTTCATAAAACAATGTATTGAATATGGAAGATGTTATGTTGAAGTTGTATAAGGCATTGGTGAGGCCTCATTTAGAGTATTGTGTGCAGTTTTGTTCATCTGCAAGAGAAATATAAATAGGATTGAAGGAGTGCAAAGAAAGTTCATAAGGATGTTGCCAGGCTTGGAGGACTTGATTTATAAGGAAAGATTGAATAGATTAGGATGTATTCTTCGGAACCTAGAAGACTGAGAGGAGATTTGATAGAGGTATACAAAATTATGAGGGGTATAGATAGGGTATAGACAAGCAGGCTTTTTCCACTGAGTTTGGGGGGACGACAACCAGAGATCATAGGTTAAGCGTGAAAGGTGAGAAGTTTAAGGGGTACATAAGGAAAACTTCTTCACTCAGAGGGTCACGGGCATGTGGAATGAGCTTGATTTCAACGTTCAAGAGAAGTTTGGATAGCTACATGGATAGTAGGGTTAGTAGTGCAGGTCATTGGGGGGGAGACAGTTTAAATGGTTTCAGCATGGATCAGATGGGCTGAAGGGCATGTTTCTGTACAGTACTTCTCTATGACTTTGTGATAACTGTTTATAACCAAGTGGTTTGCTAAGCCCTTTCATTGGCCATTAAAAACAACTATTTGCAGTCCAGATGCAGTGTTGATTATGGAAAATTCGTGAACTCCAGTTCCATTTCTAGAAAAATCTAAAGGTTTTCATGATAATCATTCTTCCCTGATTTCAATGAATAAATTCTATATTTTATTGGATACTGCATCATGACATTGATTTGTTCTTACAACATTTCAGTCACTTAACCAGCTAGCTGGCCTTGGCTTCTAATAGCTAATATTATGTCTATTTGAGTCACAGAGACCACCATTAGAATTCACTGTAGTGTACGATATTCTTATTATTCAATTTAGATTTAAAGGGGACATGAGGGGCAATTTTTCATACAGAAGGTGGTGGATATGTGAATTGAGCTGACTGAATAAGAGCTGTGGTGGGTACTATCATAACAAAACGGAAATGTGTACAGGTACATGAATAGAAAAAGGTTTAGAGGGATATGGGCCAACCACAGACAACTGAGACCAGCTCGGGTAAGAATTATTTTGGCAGAGACAAATTGGACCAATGGGCTTGTTTCTGAGCTGTTTAACTCTGAGTCCATGATTCTAAATTCAATGGCCATGTCATAAACCACCGAAATCCATGGTGATCTCACAAAGTGACTGAATTCACATAACAGAGCTAAGCCGTAAGGAGCAGAGCAATCTTAACATTTCAGAGCTTGTTTGTTTCTAACATGAGTGTAGCACAAGGAATGCCTGAATTGCAGGCGATCATCATTGCTAGTCCAGATTGATGGCATCAAAGAGTAACTTACTTACCATCAACTTGGCCTTATTTTTTCAGATTTGTTTTTCAAAATGTGGACATCAATAGTGAGGGCAGCGCACCTGCATTCCCCCTGAACAGAATGGCTTGGTATAACATTTCACTCAACAACGTTTCTGTTGGTCTCGTTATACATTGGTTGAAATGGTGAGGACTTTAAATTTTCTCCCCCAAAGAAATTCCAGCTTCAAGATTCAAGTACATTTATTATCACAGAATGTATAAATTATACAACCTTGAGATTTGCTTGCTCACAGGTCGCCACAAAGCCAGAAACCTGAAGGAACCCAATTTAAAGAAAAAAAGAATAAAAATAAAAATAAAAAACAACACCAGATGCGCATGAGAAAGAAAAAAAAATACAAACCATGCAAACAATTGAAGTAAACAACAACACTCCAAACCAAAATTGAGTTGACAGGTCTGAACCCAGAATAGCCTGGAGTCGGCTCAAAGCCTCGCTTATCAGTTCATCGTATTAATGGGCACAGAGCACAGCGACTGGGGCACTCTTTCTCACCTCAGCACCATGGAGACAGCGACTGGGGCACTCTTTCTCACCTCAGCACCATGGAGACAGCGACTGGGGCACTCTTTCTCACCTCAGCACCATGGAGACAGGAGTGACCATCGCAGAGAATGAGCGAAATCGGCTCTCGTCCCAGATCCTGACACCCTGTCTTTTCAGTCTATCTGGGCTGGCGTTTAAATTGACCAAACAACGGACAGTGAAAAGCTCTGGAGCACTGCAAGGAGGAGTAAAAACTGCAGAGAGTGTGTGAAATCGGCTCTCAACTCCGATCTGGGCTGGAATTTAGTTTGTCTAAACGACGCATTTTACCTCACACTAAGACTCAGGTACTGCTGTTACGAAAGGCTCCAGGCGTAGACTACACTACCCAGCAACTCACTCTGGTCCCAGATGTTGTGTTCCAGCCCAAAGCCACTCTCAAGCTCTTCAAGTCAGCTCATTACCCAGAGCAATCCAACCTCACACCTGGGCCAGTTTGGTGGGCATTGGAACTCTATCTGCATTGATTCTGTAACACACCATCTCAGCTCCTCATCTGCCCCTTCACTGTTGGCAGCAATAGTTTAACACAAGTTACCTCAGAAAAAGTACTTTTAGCAATGTTTTTAGTCAGACTTCTTTTCTTTTTAACTACCAGAGTACAGTCGCATCCGTTCGGTAGCACCATCTTAACCAGGCAGGTAGGTTTCCAGTTTGGGGTGTGGTACACTCTTTCCACTGATTCCATGAGGTTTCTGTGGCTCCTGATGGATGGCTTTGAGGTTCTCAATACCATGCCAATACTCCTCCCTTTGAGTGGTCAATAATCATTGACTTGAAGGAAGCAATGGCACGTTGCCTTTCTTTAAGGAAGCTTAGAGGACATTACATGAATCCAGCCAGTAATCTCTTTCCATGACAGAACTTAGAATAGAACATCAGATTCTGACACCTGTTGTCAGGCTGTTGTTAGTGGTGAGGTATGAAATGGCCAAGCCAGCGATAGTTCAGTGACATAGCTTTGTTTGGTTTCAGTCTTCACAGAGGCTGGTTCTGTTGTAAACCCTTTTGTTAGTATCATGGTCTACAGGCTTTTGTAGAGGAAACAGAAAATAAAGATGAATTTCTGTGAGCAGCTGAATTTGAAGTGGACTCTGTACAGACCTGAAAGAGTCAAAGGCTTTACTGAGGTCAAAGTGCTACCAATGGTAAAATAAGGAGAGAATGGATAGGCTGGGGCTATGTTTTTTTTTTCCTGGTGTGCAGGAAGCTGAGGTATGTCTTTATAGAGATATACTGTATAAAATCATGAGGATCTTGGATAATGTCTTTTCTCCTAGGATAGGGAGATTTTTAAAGTGAAAGGTTATGTGGTGTATGTTTTCCACATAGGGAGTGTTGGATTTATGGAAGAGGAGGTGAGTACAACTATGAACTTTAGAAGGTGCTTATGCAGGTGCATGAATAGAAAAGACTTTGAGAGATAGGAACCAAACACAGGAAAAAGAGACTATTTCAGATGGGAAACTTTGTTAGCATGAGTGTTAAGCCAGAGGTAATATTCCAGTTTTAAAATTTGCTTTCTTTTAGAGATCCCTTCTAATCTTCACTTTTCCTTTGTTCACCCTCTCCACTAACCCTACAAAACCCCGAAGTCTCGGTATTTTAATTCCCGGCCTTTATCCCTGCACCTGAAGGAATTGTTTATTTGTGTTTGCAGTATCTATTTCCATTATGGCCTTTATCCCATCTCCCAATGGCCTTATCTGTGCCAGAATGAGGTTTAATATGACAAACGTATATTATGAAATTTGTTATTTTGTGGTTGTTGCAGCAGTATAGTGCAATACCTTAAAAAATGCAAATTACACTAAGAAATATATATACCCAGGCTATATCTTCAGAGATGTTGACACCCAAGAACTTGAAATTACTCACTCCTTCCATCCTGATGTGTTTTCCCTTGACTTCTCCTTCCTGAAGTCCACAATTAATTCCATGATCTTATTAATACTGAACGTAAGGGTTTTTGTCCTCATTTTCTCTAGTGTATCAGCATAAAAATTCTATTTTGCCGCCTCACCTATGAGGGGTGATTGACACGTTTGTGGTCTAAGGTAGAAGGAGTCAATTTTAGAAAACCTAGCACATTTATTTTTCAACATAGTCCCCTCCTACATGTACACACTTAGTCCAGTGGTCGTGGAGCATGCGGATCTTGGACCTCCAGAAAGTGTCCACAGACGGGTGAATGATAGGTTTGTGGCCTAAGGTAGAAGGAGATGAGTTATACAGCGCTCGTTACATGCACATGCAGGTCAACTCTTTGAGTGATTATGCAGAAGGTTTGAAGTTCATAACTCATCTCCTTCTACCCTAGGCCGCAACCTTATCAATCACCCCTGTTGTGGACACTTTCTGGAGGTCTAAAATCTGTATGCTCCACGACCACTGGACTAAGTGTGTAAATGTAAGAGGGGACTATGTTGAAAAATAAATGTACTAGGTTTTCTAAAATTGACTTCTTATACCTTAGGCCACAAACTTATCAATCACCCTCGTATTTTGAAGGGTTAGCCTTCAGTTAACATTCTTCAATTCATTAGAATTTGCCTTGTCTACTCCTTTCTATCACCATGCATTCAATTATAACATTGAATCTAAAAAGGAGACTTGAACAAAATATTCAGGTGGTATACTGTACTGTATGTAGAAACAGAAAACCTAGAGCACAATACAGGCCCTTCAGCCCACAAATCTGTGCCGAACATGTCCTTACCTTAGATATTACCTAGGGTTACCCATAGCCCTGTATTTTTCTAAGCTCCAAGTAACTATCCAGGAGTCTCTTAAAAGACCCTATCATTTTAGGACCCAGACTCCACCACTGTCGCAGGCAGCCCATTCCACGCACTCACCACTCACTGCGTAATAAAAGTTACCCTTGACATCTCCTCTGTACCTACTTCCAAGCACCTTAAAACTATACCCTCTCATGCTAGCCATTTCAGCCCTAGGGAAAAGCCTCTGACTATCCACATGATCAATGCCTCTCATCATCTCGTACACCTCTATCAGGTCACCTCTTATCCTCCATCGCTCCAAGGAGAAAAGGCCAAGCTCACGCAACCTATTCTCATAAGGCATGCTCCCCAATCCAGGCAACACCCTTGTAAATCTCCTCTGCATCCTTTCTATGATTTCCCACATCCTTCCTATAGTGGGGCGACCAGAACTGAGCACAGTACTCCAAGTGGGGTCTGACCAGGGTCCTAGTTCTTGAGACTGGCAGGCTGGTGAGAACACAAAAAGAAGAGAGTCTGTGGATGCTGGAGGAACTCAGTAGGTCAGGCAGCATCTATGGAGAGAAATGAACAGTTGATGTTTAGGGCCAAGACCCTTCATTTGGAATTGAAAGAAAAGTAGAAGGCAGAATTGAGAATCAGAAGGTATTGGGATGAAAGATAGTAGTTGAAAGATCCTATGGGATAATGGTACTTATAAATATAAAATCTATAAAGTCATGATGAATTTTGATTAAGCACTAGTTCACCACAATTTACGAAAGAAGGGAAGTCTTTGGAGAACGTGCAGAAGAGAGTTACCTAAAATATTGCAGCAGCAAGAGACCTTTAAAGATGTGGATAAATTGAAACATCTCGGGATGTTCTCCTGGGCACAGTAATGGCTGCGAGGAGTTATGATCAAGATCATGAAGGATTATGGATAGAGTTAACTGAAGTAAATTATTCCCATAGGTTTAAAATGTCAAGACATGTGATTATAGAATGAAAGTGACTGGCAAAAGTGATGTTAAAGATATTTTCATGCTGTGAGTTATGTGTGAACTGCACTGTCAGATGTAGTAGTGGAGACAGATTAACGGTGTCTGAATAGAAAGAATTTTCAGGAACAAGAGGAAAACACAAGGGCTTAGATTCATCTGAATTTTTCTGCAAAGAGCTGGTCCTGACTTTACCAGCTGAATGGCTTTCTGTGCTGTAACCATTCTGTTATTGTGATTCTCTGAAGTCATTTCTTAAAACGGGCCACTGACCAAGTTGCACATAATATCATCTTTTTATGTAGCTATCGATCAAATGTTGTTAGAAAATATTCCTATGAATTACTGTCATAAAGCATTATATGAATGCTGTTTGCTCTTGCCATATCGCAGCAGTACTATAGGATACGGCCCACACTGAAGTATCAATATTATCCCTGTGGATTTATCTATTCATAAAGAATGGATGGTCAAATGGCTTTAACTTGTCTTTTAATCTACCAGTGAATAAAAATTCTAATCTTCCTCAGTATTTTCCTCTCTGTTCCTGGTCGATTTTCTGGGAAGTATTTCTTATCCATTGGTGTCTTGCAGTTTTTTTTTTGTAATTTATTTTTTTTTATTGAAGTTTATCAAACAAACATTTCCATAAGATGTATTCAGACATTGTACATATATATCATATTATCATATATATCACAAAATCTCCACAAAGTATTTATCTGGGATATACACTGATAGAAAAGAGTGGAAAGAAAAAACAAGCAAAAGGAAAGAACTATGTACAAGTAGGGAGTGATCTTTTTTTGTTAACAACAGATTCATTTATTTGTGAGAATAAAATCAGGCCTATGAGGCATTATGTAGTTAAACCATTCTTCCCAGTATGAATCAAATTGTTCCAGCTTATGATTAACAGATGCTGTTAACTTCTCCATTTTGTAAATGCCCATTGTCTTTCAGTTTTTAAATCTAAATCAACTGAATTTGTTTTGTTTCCTACAGACTTAACTCTATTGATATCAAGTATCAGATCTGGAAGTTGGGAGTGGTGTTTACAGACAATGTAAGTAAGAAATGGATGCCTGAAGCTAAACTTTTTCCTGAGTAAAATATTTTTCAGAAATGCAAGGATAATATTCAGGTTTAAGAAGTGTCATCATTAACTAATGATTGTTTCATGGTTTCAGTCAGTGCTGTTTTTGTGTGTGTGTGCTTGTCTGTGTGTCTTTTCACAATTATATTTTCCCTTGAACTTTCACAATTACAATTTTAGAGGCTACAGTGGCTAGAGACTGTGTGAAAATCAATGGCATTCTCCTTAGAGATGTTTTTGAGAGGGTGCTTTAATCATTGTTGGCAATGATAAAAGTCTTTTAGATAGATGAGGACAAAATGTGGAAGATTTATTTACCCATTTGTCTAGAGATAACGGTGTGGAATAGGCCAAGTTAGCCTTTCGAGTTGCACCACCAGCAACCCACTGATTTAACCCTTGCTTCATCACAAGAAAATTACAATGACCAATTAAACTACTAAATGGTATGTCTTTGGACTGTGAGAGGACGCTGAAACTGAACTCCAAACTGATGCCTCGAGCTGTAGTAGTGTTGCACTAACTGCTACATTACCGAGGTGCCTGTGATGTAATAATGTAATGAAATATAATACTGCTTTTCTTGAATCCTAGAAGCCACACATGAATGCTCTGTTTTCAACAGTTGGATGAGTTCTTTGTCCAACCCATTTGGTAGGCTAGGTGGAATTTGGTCTCCACAACAACCATGGAAGACTCGATTGCACTTGTCTTTTTCTACTCCCATCACATCCAGAAAGGGATTATCTCCTCTCCAACTCGGACAGGAAGTCTTTGAGAAGTTTTAATTAGTTTACTATTGGATTCTGGGCAGGGAGTGTTTGAAGTCAGCAGCTTACAGAATATACAGCTCAGTTGAAACAGAAGTGTATCAGTGCAGCCCAAAATGAATGACGTGGAGTTCAAAATCAGAAAGGTTGGAAGGAGTGTCTGGGAAAAGATGCATGTTGTTTTGGATGCAAGAGGGTCCACTGATGTGAATTTTCACTCCTTCCTTGGATTGTTCCAGTGTTACTCAATTTCTTCTGAGTTTGACCATCACATTAAACATCTTTCACAAGTTATTACACAAATGAGTGCCCTAGATCACTGTTTCTAACCTTTTTTAGTCTAATGCCCCCCAAAGCACTTTCATACTTGCCAACCCTCCCCTAAAGCAGCTTCATACTTGCCAATGCCCCTCTTAGTCACAATATACTTTCCGGCTCCCCATAGTGTAAAGGCATATGCTAACATGAGAAAAATGATAGTGCTTTAAATTTTTATTTGTTTTTAAACTTAGCTTACACAGTATCTGTTTGCTATACAGCAGCTTTGATATCAATGTGATCTGTGAACTTAGAGTTGAAATATCTGAATATCTGATTCAAGTTGTGACAGCAAAAGCCTTAATTCCCCATGCGTAATAATATCCAAGTAGTTTCTGTTTTTTTTTGTGTGAGCATGTGGTTCACTGCACTGAAGGCTCAACAAGGTAGAAGGATGGAAATGCAATGAAGAGCAGTTTGGCTCTTCTCCAAAGACCAGGAAACTTTGTATGACAGTCTAGCTACATTTCCACAAAAGCCAACCTTTTTGAAAAGAATTTTTGCTTCTTTACGCTGAATTTTATTAAATTCTTCTTGCAGTCTCTTCCTGTTCTTCCACCTTAAAAAGAAATGGGTTAACTACCCAGTCTGGAATTTCAAATCTTTGAATCGATTCTGAAAATCCTTCTCCAGTGACTGCAGGTGTAAGCAGTACTCTAGCAAATCACCATCAGTGAAAGAGTGTGCCATACTTTCCATGAAGAGAAACTGTGACTGCATTCCGGTGTTGCATTCCGCGCCCCCCCTCCAAGAATCTTGAACACCCCCGAAAACTTCTGTTTCCCCTAGCATTCCATCAGGACATGTAGCCCCTGTTGGGAATCACTGCCGTAGATGAAGTGTACAAGGGGACAGATAAGATATACAGAGCCACGTGCCAAGCTTAGTAATGAACCTTTCCTGATCCATAATAGTTAGCAGAAATCTCTGCTGCTGTAATGCCTTGTGTATCATAATGTACCAGGAAAGTTACAAGCTGTGGAGCATCTACAATCATAGAGTAAGCCCATGAGCTAACAACTGTGCAGCTTCCTGCACTCTCCCCTGCACTGAGAAAAACAGCACAAATTGGACAAGAGGCTCTAGCCAGTAATTCTTGGTTTACTTGGGCAGAGTCCTAGGCTAGCATGTTTTTCATACTGAACACGCAAGATAAGTTTCTGGTAACAAGTTTAGAAGTCATTCTCCCAATGATGGCTCCACCACCGCACTGGTGGTCCATCCTGCTGCCAAACCTGGACTGGACTGCACCTCGAAGTGGAATGCTACAGTGATGTCCCGTTATGTCATCCTCAAGGAGACGACATGGAACTGGATATACTTCACGATCAAGTTGTTGAAGAGGATTTTCCAGAGACAGTTGAAGAGGTTGCCAGAGCCACCAAGGGAGCTGTCCAAGAAAATTCATGAAGGCAAATTGAATTGGAGATGGGAATGAATGAGAATGATAAGACCTCCCTACAGGACATGGTATGAGCTCTTTGTGCATGGTATGAAGCTATCCAAAGTGGGGCTACTGAGAGCTGATCCCGAGGGTGCTTCTGTATTGGTGGGTGTTCACACTCAGTGTATGGAAATCATCCAGATTCTGTTGGCACTGATTTATGTTTGCACAGGATATTAAAAATCTGATAACGTCCTGCTTAACGTGTCCGAACAGCAGGCTAAAGCTGCCCACAACTACAATGAAAAGTGTTCCTCTTAGCAGATTCAATTCATCTTCTTTTGACCGGTATTGGAGTGTTCCTTTCTGCTGATTGATCACCACTCAAAGTGGTTGGAAGTGTTGGCCGTCAGACTGAGCGGTTTTTGGAATGGCCCACTCAAGGAGTCAGATCAGTGACTCTTGGGCTAGCCAAGGAACTGGATTCCAACAATAAAGGCCTGCATGTTTAAATAATGAAGCTGCAATTCATGCAAGAGAGGTCCACATGGTCTGCACGTCATCAGCGTGCATTGTTTTCACTGATGTGCAGGGCTATTCTGCAACCCGTCCTCACTCCAGCTGAGATGCTAATATATCAATAGTTGTGAACGTGCCTGAATTTTGTGCAGCCTGATCTGAAGTGACAAGTGGGAGAAAGGAGAGGAGTCAGAACGGAATTCTGTAAAATATCTTCTGAAAATCCCAACAACCAACATTCCCTCCATCATTGTTCTGCATTGCCTCATTAACTTTATGGGCACCAGCTTTTAATTCCCACATGGGAATTTAAATTTGACTTAGCAAACTTCCATGCTGGTGATTAAACTTGTATTTTCAAGAATCTTTATCCTTATCTGTCCCAGAATATAATCAGAACAAAACACTGGATTTATTATAAGCTTGACCTCCACAGCTTACAGGCACCCCAGTTTTATTTCATACTCATTATGATTGGAGTGCTATGGTTATCACGACACTATTATAGCCCAGGCATCGGAGCTCAGATTTCAAATCCAGCGCCGTCTGAAATGAATTTATATATTCTCCCCTTGAGCACTTGGGTTTCCTTTGAGTGCTCTGGATTCCTCCCACAGTCCAAACACATACCGTTTAGTAGGTTAATTGGTCATTGTAAATTGTCCCCTGATTAGACTAGTGTTAAATAGATGGGTTGCTGGGTGCCATGGTTTGTTGGGCCAGAAGGAACAGTTCTGTGCTAGGGGTTCCCAAACTTTTTTATGCCATGGACTCCTACCATTAACTGAGGGATCTGTGGAGCCCCTGTAAATCTGTGCTGTATCTCTAAACATAAACTTTTAAAAAGTTATACTGGAAGGAAAGTTTGATATCCTGGAAGTAGCAATTGAGATTGCTGAGTGTTGAGTGACAGTATTTGCTGTAAACTGACAAACTGTTCATGCCAAAAACAAGCATAATTAAAGTTAAATCATTCAGTACTCATTTCTTTAAACTAGAGTCACAAATTAAGCACAGCTTAAGCAGAATTTCAAGAATAATTTGATTGACATAATCTCAGCATGTATGATTCTCAAGAGGCAATCAAACGTAGAAGAATTCCAGGTGGGATTTTGGTACAATTTCCAATGATAATATGGAATTTCCCTTCCTTTCTTCTCACTTGCAAATCCCATTTACCCACGTGGGAGCCATGCAAGTAAATGGGGCTATTTACCTTAACTAGATATGGTAAATGAAAATGGTTGGTTTTCATCAGTCGTCGACTTAAGCAGCACTTTCAAAAATTATAAGTACAATTATCAAATGTTATACAAGAGCAATGGAGGATGAGAGGTGACCTGATAGAGGTGTACAAGATGATGAGAGGCATTGATCGTGTGGATGGTTAGAGGTTTTTCCCCAGGGCTGGAATGGCTAGCATGAGAGGGCATAGTTTTAAGATGCTTGGAAGTAGGTACTGAGTAGATGTCAGGAGTAAGTTTTTTTACGCAAAGAGTAGTGAGTGTGTGGAATGGGCTGCCGGTGGTGGTGGTGGAGGCGGAAATGATAGGGCCTTTTAAGAGACTCCTGGATGGCTACATGGAGCTTAGAAAAATAGAGGGCTATGGGTAAAGCCTAGGTAGTTCTAAGGTAAGGACATGTTTGGCACAGCCTTGTGTGCCAAAGGGCCTGTATTTGTGTTGTAGATTTTCTATGTTCTATGTTTCTATGTTCTAGAATATTTTGACCTGGACTTCCTATGTGATACTTTAATTATCTTACTATAGTTTTACTAGAAATCATCAATACCCGGTCAGCAATTCCCATGGCAGAAAACACAGGCACATTTTATTTATTATATATAGGACAGTGTTAGAATGTATTGTGGAACCCATTTAGGAACCTCATGCGATTGTTTTGATTCCCTGGAATAACAATAGCAGCTATTCCATGGAATTGGTTTGTGAAATGGCTGCTGTGGAAGTCTTGAAATATAAGACCACAAGACCATAAGGTATTGGATTAGAATAAAGCCATTTGCCTCATCGAGTCTGCTGTGCCATTTCATCATGGCTGATCCACTTTCCCTCTCAACCCCAGTCTCCTGCCTTCTCACTGTATCCCTTCATTCCCTGACCAATCGAGAATCGATCAACCTTTGCCTTAAATATACATAAAGACTTGGCCCCCACAGCCACCGGTGCTAACAAATGCCACAGATTCACCAATCTCTGGCTAAAGCAATTCCTTCTCATCTCTATTAGAAAAGGATGCCCCTCTATTCTGAGGCTGTGTCCGCTTCTCCCAGACTCTCCCACCACAGGAAACATCCTCTCCATATCGACTCTATAGAGGCCTTTCAACATCTGATAGGTTTCAATGAGGTCACCTCTCATTCTTCAGAATTCTAGTGAGCATGGGCCCAGAGCCATCAAACACTCTTCATACGACAGGCAGTTCAATCCCGGAATCATTTTCGTGAACCTCCTTTAAGCACTCACCAGCGTCAGCACATCCTTTCTAAGATAAGGGGCTAAAAACTGCTCACAATATTTCAAGTGAAGCCTCACCAATGCTTATAAATTCTCAGCATTACAACCTTGCTTTTATAGTCTAGTCTTCTTGAAATGAATGTCATCATTGCATTTGCCTTCCTCACCACAGACTCAACCTGCAAATTAACCTCTGGGGAATACTGCATGAGGACTCCCTGTTCCCTTTGCACTTCAGATTTTTGAATTTTCTCTCCACTAGAAAATGGTCTACCCTTTTATTTTTTCTACTAAAGTGCAAATGGCCTACCCTTTTATTTTCTACTTCCTGAAAATGTACTCCATCTGCCACTTCTTCACTTTTCTAATCTGTTTTAAGTCCTTCTGTAGCCTGTGGAACTAGTCACTGGCTGGCAACAAGGAAAGGCTCCCTTTTATTCTCACTCTTTGTCACCTGCCAATCAGCCACTGCTTTATCCATGCTAGAATCTTTCCTGTAATACCACGGACTCGTAGTTTGTTAAGCAACCTCATGTGTGGCACCTTTCAGTAGGCCTTCTGAAAATCCAAATACACAACATCAACTGATTCTCCTTTGTCTATCCTACTTGTTATTTTCTCAAATAATTCCAACAGGTTTGTCAGGCAAGATATCCCCTTAAAGATGCTGACTGTGACATATTTCATCATGTGCCTCCAAGTACCTTGAAACCACATCCTTAACTGTCGACTCCAACATCTTCCCTACCACTGAGGTCAGACTAATTGGCCTATAATTTCCTTTCTTCTGCCTGTCTCCCTTCTTGAAGAGTGGAGTGACATTTGCAATTACCCAGTGTTCCTGAAACATTCCAGTATCTAGTGATTCTTGAAATCTCATTATAATGCTACCACAATCTCTTCAGCCTCCTCCTTCAGAACCCTGACGTGTACCTCATCTCGTCCAAGTGTCTTATCTACCTTCAGACCTTGCAGTTTCCCAAGAACCTTTTCCTTCATTATAGCAACTTCACACACTTCTGACCCCTGACAACCATCCTGTTAGTGCCTTCCACAGTGAATAGAGGCAAAATACTTCTGAAATTCATCCGCCATTTCCTTGATTCCTATTACTACCTCTCCAGCATTCTTTTTCAGTGGTCTGATATCCACTCTTCTCTCTTTCACTTTATCTGAAGAAACTTTTTGTATCTCTTTACTATTATTTGCTAGCTTACTTTCGTATTTCATCTTTACTGTACAGTGTGCCATCTGCTTTCTATTTATGTTGGAAGCTGACTGTGTACCAAAGATTTTGTTTAATTTATTCATGTTTTTGGGATTTGGATTTGTAGTCAAGGCACTCGAGAAGGTGGGGATGAGCCACTCCCTTGAATCACTGCAGTACAGTGGAAAAGACAAAATTACAAAATTGTAAGACAACTTGATCAGCATGCAAATAAATAGCATCTTTAAAGAACAGCAAGTTGGTGCTGATAAAGGTTTCCAGTATAAAGTATAATCAGAATTTTACTGCATTCAATGAGATTTTACCGCATGTTGTCACTGCATTTCTGCTGTTGCCCATCTGTAATTTCTATTTCTGTGTTTGCAGTCCTTCTTGTACCTTGCCTGGTACATGACCATGTCAGTTCTGGGACATTACAACAACTTTTTCTTTGCTGCTCATCTGCTGGATATTGCGATGGGATTTAAAACTTTGCGTACCATCCTTTCTTCAGTGACGCATAATGGAAAACAGGTATCAAAGTATGGTTGGTGTGTTTTTACATTTAAAATCGTGATAGGTGACTACTAGGAGAATGCAAAATCCACTAATATCATGAGATAGGTCTTACCAGGTAGTTCTTTAAACTTGAAATGAAAAACACGAAGATCTATGTATACTAATTTAAGTACACATGTTATTAAGCAATGTGTCAGATGAATTGAGATTTATTTATCACAAGTACATCGAAACATACAGTAAAATGTGTTGTCTGCATCAACAACCCAGTCAGCCAAGGACATGCCAAGAGCAACTCTCAAGGGCGCCATACATGCCAGCGCCAACATAGCGTATGCACGATGTTCAACAGAACAGCACAAGCAGCAACATCAACTACTACAGAACAAAAAGAAGACAACAATAGTGAAAACAAGCACCTTACCCATCCTCTCCCTCGCATAACAGACAGGCACTTCCAGGCCCCCAGTTGTTGGGCCTGGACAATATTTATAATTAACATTAAATACAGAATCATATGGTATGGAAACAGCTCTTCGGCCTATGCTGTCTGACAAGCAGCCTTTTATACCCATCCTGATCTAATCCCCACTTACCCCAGGATCTGTCATGCATTAGGGAAAATTTACAACGACCAATTAACCTGCCAAGCCAAGTGTTTGTGAGAGAAAGGGGCAAAATGGAGCACCTTACGCAATCAAAGGGAGAGTATGCAAACATGATGCAAAAGTCACTAGAGGTCAGCACTGAACCTGGCTCACTGGAGCTGTACAACAGGAGCTCGACCTGTTGCATTACTATTCAGTTCCTCAAATATGGCCAAACGAACCAGGCAAACACAAAGTGAATGAATGAAACATTAAGGAATAATTAAAAAGACCTTTCCCCAGATTGTCTTTTTAAGTTGCTTGCAAAACAGTCCACTGCAAACAAACCATATGCTTTTTTTGTAATATATGAACATTAATTAATAAATACTGACTTGACATTGCAAATCTCTCCTTACTCCCATGCAGCTGGTTTTAACCGTGGGCTTGCTAGCTGTAGTGGTGTACCTGTACACCGTGGTTGCTTTTAATTTCTTCCGGAAATTCTACAACAAAAGTGAAGATGGAGACACACCAGATATGAAGTGTGATGATATGCTGACCGTAAGTGGCCTCCTGCTTGTGACTGAGTTCACTGACTAATTTGTGTTTGATTTCACTCCTAAACCATACAAGAGAACATAGGGAGTAGACCTTTCTGACTGTCGCTCCTGCTGTTCAATAAGATTGCGGTTGATCTGACTTGAGCCTCAACTCCACTAATTTACTGTTTCTTGTTACTCTTGATTTCTTGAGTCAAAAAATTTGACCATCTAAAATCTTCAGTGTGTCAGTCCCCATTGCTCTCTCTGGGATGTAGAGATTCATGTCCCACTGAGAGAAGACATTCCTCATGTCTGATTCAAGTGGGAAGCTGACAGTTCGGAAACTGTGACCCTTTGTTTGTGATTCCCCTGCTTCATTTATTTATTTAATTTATTTACTGAGATACAGTGCAGAATAGGCCCTTCCAACCCTTCGGGCCTTGTCACCCAGCAATCCCTTGATTTAACCCTCGCCTAATCACAGTTCAATTTACAATGACCTTTAGACCATTTTTACACTGTTTGAGGAAAAATGTTCGTGAAAAATCCTCTCTTCTGTATTGGCAACCCCCACAGACTAGTATGATTTCATAGGATCACTTCTCGTTCTTCTCAATCCTGAAAGACTTCGGCTCAGTCCAGATTCTCCTTTTGATTCTCTTCATCAGTCAACTCCTTCCTCTCAGCAATCATCACAAAGAACTTTCTCTAATCTGTCTCAGTGCAGGTTTATTCTGTCTTTTATCTGTAATTCTTATCCATCTGAGAAAGGAAATATTGGAAATGAGCTCATTCAAAGAAGATCTGAGCCCTTCTGCCAGAACTGTGAAAGAGAGAAAACAAGTTAATTTTAAATAGAGATGAGCTGGGGGGAGGGACAGCTAAAATAAAGGAGTATCTTTGATGGGGTGAGACCAAATAAGTTAATGCAGTGATTAGAATGAGATTTATGTTTTTCTGCTTGCATTATGTCATTTGCCATTCCATTTCCAATTGTCCAAAGGATATATCACATTTCCAACAATGTTTACAGACTCACAACGTGTATAGATCTGTGAATAGTTTTGGCTTATGTTATTTCTTGCGGCTTCCCCCCCACCCCCCCCCCCCCGTGTTTTTTCTCTGAATTTTAATTGAGGAGGAAACCCTCAATGAAAATCCACCTGGAAGCTGCATTGCATGGGTCATCCACACTGCAACTGGCTTTTAGAGACATATGACTGAAGAGCAACTTATGATTACCAACACCAAACGTAATCATTTGACCAAAGGAGGTGGTAGAAAAGTGCAAATATGTTGAAAATGGCTTCATGGAACCTTTGAAATTTACTGAAAGAGACCTAATATGTTCCTTCATTGTGTCCATATGCAAGTCTTTAGACTGTGAATTTTCTAGTGCCAGTTCTGTTGAAATGAAATGATGGTTGATCATGTTTAGTAGAAAGGAATGACAAAGTGGAAAGTTCGGAGATCTCTCTGGTTATGGCAATATCACGCTGACTGAGCTGTGATTTCTTTTGCAGTGTTATATGTTCCACATGTATGTGGGTGTCCGTGCTGGTGGAGGCATCGGCGATGAGATTGAAGATCCTGCTGGGGATGAATATGAAATCTATCGAATCATTTTTGACATCACCTTCTTCTTCTTTGTAATTGTCATCTTGCTGGCCATCATTCAAGGTATGACATTCTGTGTTGGAACATTTTATAACTGATTGGTGGTGTTCACAATCTTATGACTTTTTATCCATGTTAGTACTTCTCTCTAAATATAATTTTGTAACATATTGGCCATTCAGCTCATGGTGTCCGTGCTGACTGTTATGCCCATTTAAATTAATGCCATCTGCCTGCACATGGTTTGAAACTCATTGTCTTCATTTTCTTGTCGAAATGCAACTTAAATGTTATCATATTTGTTTGCTGCACCTCCCTACATTCCAGGAACCTACCATTCTCTATATTTAAAAAAAGCATGCCTAGCAATTTTTTTGTCATTGCTATCATCAGGAAGGAGGTACTGGAGCCTGAAGGCACACACTGAATGATTCAGGAACAAATCCTTCCCCTCTGCCATCTGATTTCTGAATAGACGTTGAACCCATGAACACTAGAACATAGAATATAGAACAATACAGCACAGTACAGGCCCTTTGGCCCACAATGCTGTGCCGACCCTTAAACCCTGACTCTCATATAACCCCACCTTAAATTCCTCCATTTACCTGTCTAGTAGTCTCTTAAATTTCACTAGTCTATCTGCCTCCACCACTGACTTAGGCAGTGCATTCCACACACCAACCACTCTCTGAGTAAAAAAACCTTCCTCTAATATCCCCCTTGAACTTCCCTCCCCTTACCATAAAGCCATGTCCTCTTGTACTGAGCAGTGGTGCCCTGGGGAAGAGGCGCTGGCTGTCCACTCTATCTATTCCTCTTAATATCTTGTACACCTCTATCATGTCTCCTCTCATCCTCCTTCTCTTCAGAGAGTAAACCCTAGCTCCCTTAATGTCTGATCATAATGCATACTCTCTAAACCAGGCAGCATCCTGGTAAATTTCCTCTGTACCCTTTCCAATGCTTCCACATCCTTCCTATAGTGAGGCGACCAGAACTGGACACAGTACTCCAAGTGTGGCCTAACTAGAGTTTTATAGAGCTGCATCATTATCCCGCGACTCTTAAACATTACCTCACTACTTTATTATTTCTATTTTTGCACTACTTATTTAAGTTAACTAATTTAATTAACTACTTCAACTACCTATTTCATTTAACATAAAATATATACTTACTGTAATTCCAGTTTTTTCTTTTCTATTATTTTGCATTGTATTGTATTGTCGCAAAGCTAACAAGTTTCATGACGTATGCCAGTGATGTTAACCCTGATTCTAATTCTCCTTCATCTTTTCCCTTCTCAGCTTAAAGCCAAACCCTCCAGTCTTTCACATTGAATATCTGTCCTACCTATGCCTGTCATAATTTTAAATAATTCTATCAGATTGTCCCTCAGCCTCTGATGGTCTAGAGGATACAGTCCAATCATGTCCAACTTCTCCTCAGAGATAATATTCTCCAATCCAAGCAACATCCTCGTTCGTGAGCCTTTTTTTGTGCCTTCTCCACGTCCTCCCTTCCTACAATGTCGTGACCAGAACTTTGGTCCTGAGGTGGCCTAACCAAAGTTTTATACAAATGAAACATGAGTTACCAAATTTTATACTCATTGCCTCAATTGCTGAAGGTAAATAGGCCATGCACCTGTTTTACAGCACTGCCTACCTAGAGCTGCTACTTGCAGAGAGCTATAGACTTGTACTCCAAGATCCAAATATTCTTCAGTGATCCTAAGGATTAGTGCCATATACTGTCTACTTCCCTTTTGCATTTTCCCTTCCAAAATGTAGCACCTCATATTGAATTATATTAGGAAAAAAGTACAAGCTTTCAAAGCACAGATTTGCTACTCTGGAAATCTGAAATATTTAATAAAAATAACAAAACATGCTGGACATATTCAGTACATCAGGCAGACATGGGCAGAGAAACAAGGTGATGGCCCTTCATCCGAACTGAAGATGAATGTTTACTGAACGGAAGCATAGCTCATTTTCTCTCTCCACAGACACTGCCAGGCTTCCTGAGTATTCCCACTACCTTCTTTTTCACATTTAACTTATCTGGAAGGAGTCTTTGTGCCTCAAGATAGTTGGAAATGAGGACACAAAACAGTAGATGTTGCATCTCCATTGGGTGTATGTGAATAGTTGGCATTGGTCACCATGTTTACGCCTAAATTACATTCATGCCATGAAGTTTAAATTTTCCCCACCATCTCTACAAGTAACAACACTTTAAATATTTCAGTGTTAGACTTCATGCAGCAGAAGGACAGATTCAACCCCCAGTCCATATTTAGAAAGCTCTCTTCAGCTGGAACTTCAAGAGTTAAAATTGGTCCCCAGTGCCTTTGAGTAAATGAAAAGAAAAACCAGACACAAGATTTGTGATTCAGTGAAAAATTGGTTGTGTAGATAATACTCAACAATTGATTAGGATTGTCGTCCTGATGAAGGGTCTCAGCCCAAAACGTTGACTGTTTACTCCCTTTTCCAGAGATGCTGCCTGGCCTGCTGAGTTCCTCCAGCATTTTGTGTGTGTTGCAACAATTGAGTGGAGCTGTATTTAACTGCCCAACCCCCACCCCACCCTTATTCAAATAACAACAGAATTTGTGACTCGATGCTATGAAAATGTTTGGGAAGAAAGTTCAGGATTAAAGGTTGATAATTTAAAACCAAGATAAAGAGGAAATTTGCTTCTCAGATTTGCATGCCTTTTGCTTTGTACCCTTGACAGCTGTGGGAGGTGAGTGATTATTTATTTACAAGATTGAGATCAATGAAGAGTAAAAAGACCTTGTTTTGTTTTATTTGGTTTGAGGCCAAGAACTACAGAGATAATGCTATTGTCAACAAGAGTTAGAGCCAGCACTTCAAACTTTATTTATCAATGAATAATACATAGATTACTTCTATGAAGAGAACATAAAAACAAAAAACACATGTGGCAATAACTATGCCTGATATATTAACCAAAATTGCAATGAATATGTCCAAAACTTTGTGAGGCTACTTCTGTAACTAATAAAGTGTATGTATCTTTCAATCCAGAAGATTATGATCCTGAACTCCTTTCAGTCCTTTTTTTAAAAACATTAGCAATTACACTGAAAATAATTGTTTTTCTCAGGCGACCTGGAAGAACGTTACTATTCATCAGAATCAAATGTAATAATATCACGTGCATGTATTGTGAAATTTGTTGTTTTGCAGTAGCAAAACATTGCAGTATATAATAAAAAATATAATTTACCAGTAGTATCGCTAGCAAAAATTAAATTAAATAAGTAGTGCAAAAAGAGGAAAAAATTAAGCGACACACACAAAACGCTAGAGGGACTTAGCAGGCCAGGCAGCGTCTATTTTGGGCCGAGATTTTTCATCAGGGCTGGAAAAAGAAGATGAGGAGTCTGAGTTAGTGGGTGGGGATGGGGGAGGTGGAGGAGAGGAAGAAACACAAGGTATTTGGTGAAACTGGGAGGGGGAAGGGGTGAAATAAAGAGCTGGGAAGTTGTTTGGTGAACGAGATACAGGGTTGGAGGAGTGGGAATCTGATAGGAGACCATGGATGAAAAAAAAGGGAGAGAAGCACCACAGGCAGGTGATGGACAGGTAAGGAGATAAGTTGAGAGGGAAATGGGAATGGTAAAGGTGGGGGCATTACCAGAAGTTTGAGAAATCAATGTTCATGCCATCAGGTTGGAGGCTACCCAGATGGGATATAAAGTGTTGCTCCTCCAATCTGAGTGTGACCTCATCGCAACTGTAGAGGACACCAAGGACTGGCATGCCAGAATGGGAAGTGGAATTAAAATAGGTCGCCACTGGGAGATCCTGCTTTCTCTGGCAGATGCGTCATAGGCGCTCAAAAAAACAATCTCACAATCTATGTTAGGTCTCACCTATACACAGGAGGCCAGACCAGGAGCACCGGATACAGTAGATGACCCCAACAGACTCACAGATGAAGTGTCACCTCACCTGGAAGGACTGTTTGGGATTCTGAATGGTAGTGAGGGAGGAGGTGTAGGAGCAGGTGTAGCACTTGTTCCGCTTGCAAGGGTAAGTGCCTGGAGGGAGATCAGTGGGAAGGGACGAATGGACAAGGGAGTTGTGTAGGGAGCATTCCTTGTGGAAAGCTGAATGTAGGGGGATGGTAAAGATGTGCTTGGTGGTGGAATCCCATGGAGATGGGGAAAGTTACGGAGAATTATGTGCTGGACATGGAGGAGGTGGGGTAGGTGAAGACAAGAGGATCCCTACCCCTAACAGGGTGGTGGGAGGAAGCAGTGAGGGCAGACGTGAGCGAAATGTAAGAGATGTAGTTGAGGAAAGCATTGATGGTGGAGGAAGGGAAACCACTTTCTTTGAAGAAGGAGGATACCTCCTTTGTTCTGGAATGAAAAGCCTCATCCTGAGAGCAGGTGCAGTGGAGACAGGAATTCAGAGAAGAGGATGGCATTTCTACAAGTAACAAGGTGGGAAGAGGTATAGTCCAGGTCGCTGTGAGAGTCCGTGGGTTTATAATGGGCATCAGTAGATAAGCTGTCTCCACAGATAGAAACAGAGAGATTGAGAAAGGGGAGGGAGGTGTCAAATGGATGAGGGAAAATTTGAGGGCAAGGTGGATGTTGGAGTTTGCAAGGTGGAAGTTGCAAAGTTGATGAAGTCGATGAGCTCGGCATGCATTCAGGAAGCAGCACCAATGCAGTCATTGATGTAGCGTGGGAAAAGTGGGGGAGAGACACCAGTGTAGGCTTCGAACATAGACTATTCCACATAGCTGACAAAAAGGCAGGTATGGCTGGGACCCATGCGAATGAGAGGAGCCAAAGGAGCAATTATTGAGAGTGAAGAAAAGTTCACCAGATGGAGGAGAGTGGTGGTGGAGGGGAGCTGGTTGGGTCTGGTGTCCAGAAAGAAATGGGGAGCTTTGAGACCTTCCTAGTGGGGGGATGGAGGTGTATAGGGACTGGACATCCATATTGAAAATAAGATGCTCAGGGCCAGTGAACTTGAAAGCATTGAAAAGATCAAGCGTGTGTGCAGTGTCACAAATATAGGTCGTAAATGGCACAAATATGAACCGGGGGGTGGGGGGAGGATAAAACTGAATCGAGGTATGCAGATATGAGTTTAATGGTGCAGGAACAAGCAGCAACAATTGTTTTACCTGGGCAGGCAGGTTTGTGGATCTTGGGTAGGAGGTAGAAGTGAGAGGAGCAGGGTGAGGGAACTATGAGGTTAGTGGCAGAGTTAATAAGGTTGGTGATGATGTGTGAGACATTGGCCTAGTGCTCCTTAGTGGGATCCTGTTCAAGGGGTAAGAGGTTTAATAAAAGTGAGGTAGTGTAAATGGATTCATTGAACATTTAGAAGCTGTTCCTGAATCATTGCATATGTGTCTTCAGGCTCCTGTACCTCTTCCCTGATGGTAGCTGTGCAAAGAGGACATGTCCTGGGTGATAGTGGTTGTTAATGATGGATGCCGCTTTTTAGAGGCATCGCCTTCCAAAGGTATCCTCAAAGTTGAGGTGGTTAATGCCTATAAAGTTGAAAGTTCAAAGTAAAATTTATTATCAGAGTAAATACATGTCATCACATCAACCCTGAGATTCTTATATAATGGAGCTGGATGCATTTACAACTTTCTGCCACTTTTTCTGATCCTGTGCAGTGCCCCCCCCCCCCCCCCATACCAAATGGTGATAGAATGCTGTTCACAGTACATCAGTAAAAATTTGCAAGAGTCGTTGGTGACCTACAAAGTCTCTTCAAACTCCTAATGAAATATAGCTGCTGTCTTTGTAATTGCATCAATATGTTTAGCTCAGGATAAATCTTCAGAGATGTAAACACCCAAGAACTTAAAACTGCTCACCCTTTCCACTGCTGATCCCTCAATGAAGACTGGTGGCGTGTGTTCTCTCAACTTACTCTGGCTGAAGTCCACAATTCCTTGTTTTTGGTGTATAACGTGATGAGAGGCATTGATCGTGTGGATAGTGCGAGGCTTTTTCCCAGGGCTGAAATGGTTGCCAGAAAGGACACAGGTTTAAGGTGCTGGGGAGTAGGTACAGAGGAGATGTCAGGGGTAAGTTTTTTACTCAGAGCGTTGTGAGTGCGTGGAATGGGCTGCCAGCAATACTGGTGGCGGCGGATACGATAGGGTCTTTTAAGAGACTTTTGGATAGGTACATGGAGCTTAGAAAAATAGAGGGCTATAGGTAAGTGTGGTAATTTCTAAGGTAGGGACACGTTTGGCACAACTTTGTGGGCCGAAGGGCCTGTATTGTGCTGTAGGTTTTTTCTATGTTTACTGACATTGAGTGCAAGGTTATTGTTGTGAAACCATGCGACCTACTGATCCATCTCGCTCCCGCACGCTTCCTCGTCACAATGTGAAATTCTGCCAATAATAGTTGTGTTGTCGGCAGATTTAGAAATGATGTGCCTAGCCGTGCCTAGCCTCACAGATGTGGGTGAAGAGAGAGTAGAGTGGTGGGTTACGCATGCATCTTTGAGGTGCACCGGTGTAAATAGTCAGTGAGGGGATGTTATTTCCGATCTGCACAGACCGTGGTCTCCCAGTAAGAAAGTCAGTGTCTAGTTGCAGAGGGAGGTACAGACAGCGATGTTTTGGAGCTTGTTTAATTGGAACTGAGGGTATGTCTGTGTTGAACATTGAGCTGTAATCAAACAGCAGTCTGAAATAGGTATCACTATTTTCCAGTTGATCCGAGTGGAGAGCTAGTGTGATTGTATCTGCTGTAGATCTATTGTGGCGATAAGCAAATTGCGCTGGGTCTAGGTCCTTGCTTAGGCAGAATTTGATTCTAGCCTTGACCAACTTCTCAAAACACTTCATTAAAGTAGATCTGAGTGTCACTATTTAACTCAGCCTGCTCTTCTTGGTCACTGGTATGACTGTCGCCCTTTTGAATCAAGAGGGACCCACTGACTGCAACAGTAAGAGACTGAAGATGTCCTTCAACACCCCTGATAGTTGGTTGGAATAGGTTTCAGAACCCTTCCATGTACACCATTAGGGCCTGACGCCTTACAAGGGTTTACCATCTTGAAAGATGTTCTGACATCAGCCTGTACTCACTACAGTTACTGCGGTTGGTTGTTGAAAAGCTTTAAAAAGCAGTAAGTTTTTAAACAGAAAACAAAATACAGGGAGTTAGGAAGGAAGCTGAGAAACAGGACATCAAGGCTAGTAATCTCAGGATTGCTCTCTGTGCCATACAACAGCAGGGATAGGAGTAGAATGAGGTGGCAGATAAATGCATGGCTGAAGAATTGGAGCCGGGTGCAAGAATTCAGATTTCTGGATAATTGGAACCTCTTCTGGGGCAGGTGTGACCTGTACTAAAGTGATGGGTTGCGCTTGAATCCGAGGGGGACCAATATTCTTGCAGGCAGGTTTACTAGAGCTGTTGGGAGTGGTTTAAACTAATATGGCAGAGGATAGGAACCAGTATGATAGAGCTGAGGATGAACCAGCAGGTTTACAGGTAGATGATGGGTATAATATGAATGTTAGGAAGGACAAGCCAATGATTGGGTACAAATGCAGACAGAACAAAGAGTTGAATTGTACCACAGAGGCAAAATTCAAAAGGACGAAGAATGTGGGACTGAAGGTGTTGTATTTAAACGTGTGTAGCATTCAGAATAAGGTTAATGAGCTCATGACACAATTAGGATTGGTCTGCATGATGTTATGGGCATCACTGAGTTTTAGCTGAAAGAAGGCCATTGTTGGGAGATTAATGTCAAAAAGTATACTTTGAATTGAATGGACAGGCAGGAAGGCATAGATGGTGGTGTGGCTCTGTTGGTAAGAGATAGAATTATATCCTTAGAAAGAGATGACATGGGGTCAGAGAATATCGAATTTTTGTGGGTGGCGTTAAGAAACTGCAAGGGTAAGAATCAGAATCAGGCTTATTATCAGCATGTGACGTGAAATTTGTTAACTTAGCAGCATCAGTATAATATAATACATAATATAGAAAAAAACAAAATAAAATAATAATAAATAAATCAACTACAGTATACATATATTGAATAGATTAAAAATTGTGCAAACATCAGAAATACTATATATTAAAAAAGTGAAGTAGTGTCCGAGGGTTCAATGTCCATTTAGGAATCAGATGGCGGAGGGGAAGAAGCTGTTTCTGAATCACTGAGTGTGTGCCTTTAGGCTTCTGTACCTCCTACCCGATGGTAACAGTGAGAAAAGGGCAAGCCCTGGGTGCTGGAGGTCCTTAATAATGGACGCTGACCTTCTGAGGCACCGCTTCTTGAAGATGTCCTGGGTACTTTGTAGGCTACTACCCAAGATGGAGCTGACTAAATTTACAACCCTCTGCAGCTTCTTTCGGTCCTGTGCAGTAGCTCCTCCCCCCACACCAGACAACGATGCAGCCTGTCAGAATGCTCTCCATGGTACATCTGTAGAAGTTTTTGAGTGTATTTGTTGACATGCCAAATCTCATCAAACTCCTAATGAAGTATAGCTGCTGCCTTGCCTTCTTTATAATCTGTCAATATGTTGGGACCAGGTTAGGTCCTCCGAGATCTTGACACTCAGGAACTTGAAACTGCTCACTCTCTCCACTTCTGATTCCTTTATGAGGATTGGTGTGGGTTCCTTCGTCTTACCCTTCCAGAAGTCCACTATCAGCTCTTCCATCTTACTGACGTTGAGTGCTCCGTTGTTACTGTGACACCACTCCACTAGTTGGCATATCTCACGCCCTCTCATCACCACCTGAGATTCTACCAACAATGGTAGTATTGTCAGCAAATTTACAGATGGTATTAGAGCTATGCCTAGCCGCACAGTCATGGGTATATGGAGAGTAGAGCAGTGGGCTAAGCACACACCCCTGAGGTGCACCAGTGTTGATCGTCAGCGAGGAGGATATATTACCACCAATCTGCACAGATTGTGGTGTTCTGGTTAGGAAGTCAAGCATCCAATTGCAGAGGGAGGTACAGAGTCCCAGGTTCTGCATCTTCTCAATCAGGATTGTGGGAATGATGGTATTAAATGCTGAGCTATAGTCAATGAACAGCATCCTGACGTAGGTGTTTGTGTTGTCCAGGTGGTCTAAAGCCATGTCAGGAGCCATTGAGATTGCATCTGCCATTGACCTATTGTGACAATAGGCAAATTGCAATGGGTCCAGGTCCTTGCTGAGGCAGGAGTTCAGTCTAGTCATGACCAGCTTCTCAAAGCATTTCATCACTGTCGATGTGAGTGCTAACAAGTGATAGTCATTAAGGCAGCTGACATAATTCTTCTTAGGCATAATTGTGGTATAATTGTCGCCTTTTTGAAATAAGTGGGAACTTAGCAGTGAGAGGTTGAAAATGTCCTTGAATACTCCTGCTAGTTGGTTGGTGCAGGTTTTCAGAGCCTTTCCCAGTACTCCATCGGGACCTTCCACCTTGTGAGGGTTCACTTTTTTTAAAGACAGCTTAACATCGGCCTCTGAGACAGAGATCACAGGGTCATCAGGTGGAGCAGAGATCTTCATAGCTGTAGTTGTATTCTCCCTTTCAAAACAGGCATAGAAGGCATTGAGTTCATCTGATAGTGAAGTATCACTGCCATTCATGCTATTGGGTTTTGCTTTGTAGGAGGTAATGTCTTGCAAATCTCGCCAGAATTGTTGTGTATTCAATGTCACCTCCAACCTCGCACGAAATTGTCTCTTAACCCTTGAAATAGCCCTCCGCAACTCATACCTGGTTTTCTGGTACTGGCTTGAGTCACCCAACTAGAATGCCACAGATCTGGCTTTCAGCAGATGACATACCTCTTGGTTCATCCATAAAAAAACAATTCTGAGAATCATATATAGATCTGTAAATAATAGCCAAGATGTGGGGTTGAGATTGCAAAGGGAGCTGGAAAAAGCATGTAATAAGGGTAATTGTAATAGGGGACATCAATATTCAAGGGGATTGGGAAAATCAGACTGGGTATTGTGTCATAACCCAGGTCTTATTAGGGAGCTTAACATAAAGGAACCTTTAGGAGGTAGTAATCACAATATGATTGAAATCATACTGCAATTTGAGAGGGAGAAGCACAAGTCACATGTATCAGTATCACAGTAGAATAAAGGGAATTACAGAGGCATGAGAGAGGAGCTTTCCCAGGTGGATTGGAGGAGGATACTGGACGGGATGACGGCAGAGAAAAGGTGGCTGAAGTTTCTGGGAATGGTTCACAAAGTGCAGGATAGATATGTCCCACAGAGAAATTGTTCTCCAATGGCAGGGGTAGGCAACCATGGCTGTCAAGGGAAGTCAAAGACTTTATAAAAGCCAAAGAAAGGGCATATAAGGTGGCAAAAGTGAATGGAAAGTTGGATGATTGAGAAGCTTTTAAAATCCAACAAAAGGCAATGGAAAGAGCTATAAGAAGGGAAAAGATGAAATATGAAGGCAAACCATCATGTCCATCTAATGCTCTGGTGCTGTGTGGAGATTACTGCCCACTCAGATTATTGACCTGAAACTTTAACTCCTGTGTCTTTCCTCAAAGATGTGGCCTGACCTGCTGAGTATTTCCAGCATTTTTTGTATTTATTTTAGATTTCAAGCATCTGAAATTTTACCTTGCTTGCTAAATTCACAGGTACTTCACTCCCACGAATGCCAAAACTGGCAAAGCTTTGCTTGTTCTCTGACAGGACTTTAGTCTGCTTCTTTTGTCTTGTTCACTCTCAATGCTTTCCATTTCCATTCTTTGAAAGTGGTTCAATCAGAAACACTGACTCGGTTTCTCTTCCCAGAGATGAAGCCTAAGCAATTTCTGGCTTGCTCTTAGCACAGGCAATTATCGATTAGTGTCTCGGCAAGAGCATGATTATAATTTGACACCAATAGCTGAACAACAGAGAGATGCCAAGGCAGTCACACAGTACCAGAGGAGCAAGGCACTTGGACCACCACAGCAGTGATGGTTTGAGCTCCCTTTGGCCAAGCAGTGAAGAAAGTTCCTTTTCACTGCCTTAGGGTCTCGTGCCCACCTGCCCCTCTGTCACTGCGTTAATATTATGCTATGGGGTAAATCTCAGGGACATCAGTAACATTAGTCATTACACTGTGCAGAAACACATTAAACTAGAGGAAGATTTGTTGCTTACAAAATGAATGCATTTTATCTCCTTCATCTTGCATGACCTGTGAAAGGATGTAGGGACCTTTTCATTTTAGGTAGTGGCACAAGTCCAAGGTGCCATGAGTTCCTCTGTCAGTCTTTTGATCTTTTCAGTGCTCTCACTGACTAGAAATGTGTCTGCTCTCAACAAGAAATTTGTTTACAGTCTACAACACTTCACATTACAAATGAAAACTCCTGCAGGGGCTGCCATAAGTCAAAGGAAATTTATTATCGAAGTACATATTTGTTACCATATTCTACACTTAATTTTGTTTTCCTGTAGGAAAATAAAGAAATACAAAGGTATTTATGAAAAACTATACAAAAAGTATACTTTATCTACAAAATTAGTGGATATGGTGCAGTCCATCAAGGGTGAAACCTTCCTCACTGTTGAGCATATCGGCATGAAACACTGTTGAAGGAAAGCAGCATCCATCATCAGTGGCCACCACCACCCAGGGCATGCTCTCTTCTCAATGCTGCCATTACGAAGACAGTACAGCAGCTTCAGGACTCACACCACCAGGTTCGGCAATAGTTATTACCTTTCAACCACCAGGCTCTTGAACCAAAGGGAAAAACCACTTAAATTCACTTGCCCATTATTTAAATATTCCCACAGCTAACAGACTCACTTTCAGGAATCATTATCCCATATTCTTAATATCTATTGCTTATTTAATTATTATTATTATTTCTTTCTTTTTGTATTTGCACAGTTCGCTATCTTTTGCATTCTCAACACTCAAGTTGGTGTGCTCTTTCATTCATTCTGTTGTGGTTATTGTTTTATTATGGATTTATTGAGTATGCCCGCAAGAAAATGAATCTTAGGGTTGTATATGGTGACATATGTGTACTTTGATCGTACATTTACTTTGAATTTTAAGCAAAGACTTACAAATGTGCAAAAGACACATTGTGCAATAAATAAATAAATAATACTGAAGACATGAGTTTGTGGAGTCCTTGAACTATAAGTTGTGAAATCAGCTCAGAGTTGTAATGAGTGATCCATGCCTGTTCAGGAGATTGATGGTTGTAGGGTAATAACTGTTCCTGAACCTAGTGGTTGGGACATGAGGCTCCTGTATCTCCTGCCCAATGGTAATAGCAAGAAGAGAAGATTGATTGGTTCTTGATGATAGATGCTGCTTTCACACAGATGTGCTATGGTGGGCAGACTTTGTTTGTGATGGAATGGGCTGTATCCATTGTTTTTTGTAAATGTTTCCGTTCCTGGTCACTAGTGTTTTCCTATCAAACCAGATAGGATCCTCTCTACTATGCAACTGCAGAAGGCTTTACTTTACAACGTGATCTTATTCTTGTTTTTAAATCAGGTCTAATTATAGATGCCTTCGGTGAACTAAGGGACCAGCAGGAGCAAGTGAAAGAAGACATGGAGGTAAGAGCATCAACACGGGGAATAGCAATGCCAGGAGTAAGGTCCTATACATCCGGCCACGGCATATGTGCCCTTGTCTCGAGAGACAACTCTTCTGGCTCTCACATTCGATCATCGCAGTGGAACAATTTTGCAAAGCTTATTTTCTGAATTCACGAAGAGTGCCACTTCCCACTGCAGATAATGGAGATCACATGAGTGTGTCTCTGTGAAAACTAGTGCCCTAATGAATACAGTTCAAGCTACTAATCTCCTACAAACGTCATCAGTAACAGAGGGTAAAGGGCAGATATCTGGCTTAGATTTTTCTGGAAAATGCCAGCTTCTCTTGGACTTCAGCACATGTACAATGAAACACAGAAGTCCTGAACTTACTCACCAATAGTTGGCATGAGAACTTAGTTGGCAGAGTCCTATGGCAGAACTGAGGTACCCCAGCAATTATCAGGGAATTTATAGATTCTGCATCTAGCCTAAGCACTGTTCCAATTGTCTTCAATGGTCTGTGCTGCTTCAGGGAAGAAAAGAAAGGAAGTGGTAAGTCTGATTTTGACATTTAGAAACAGTGAAAACCCCTGCTGGCATTGACAGCAAGCAAAGCTGGATGTGTGGTTTTGTTGACTGGCAAAAAGGAAATTTCTTTCTGAAGTTACTTCATTGTCACGTTCCCACTCTCGGACACTAGGATACTTCCATCCGGTCAGCTGGGTGCTCTATATTCGGAGCAATTAAATTCACAAATGGGGAGACTGTATTGTGTGAGCCAGTTGTAACATCAACTTGAACAGACCATTACCACTATTGGCAACCACATGGATAGTTATCTTATATGTCACACCCTCTGATCAATCCAATAATAATGTTCCAAAAAGTCGAAGAGGTGTATTTGATCATTTATTAGCAACTCACAAAACGTACAATCTTGAAGCAATGTAATTAAGCGATGTAAGTGGTCAACAAAAGATATGACACCCAGTGGTCCACAGCACTAAACACCGGCCGGAACAAAGTGCGAATACGTACATAAGCCCTTCCCTTTTACCACACCCCACACACATGACTAGCTGCCGTAATAAATGCGCAGCACAGAATACAGTACAGATAGAAAACAGACGCGTGGCAGCTACACCAGTATATTGCTAAAATAGGGCATCAGTCAAGGATAAGCACTAGTGGGAATGCAAATTTAATCTTAAAATATACATTTAGAATTAAATTGCCTTTAGTAAAGCTGTTGGGGAATGAAAACAAGTCAAATCCTCTTTCAAAGAAGCACTACAGATACAAGCCAAATTGCTTTTTGGTGAGCCCAGAAGTTCCATGGTCATAAGCTCGTGGGAACTCTTCTCAGATTCAAGTCAATCAGAACATGTTGTTTTCCATTAATTTTGAAGAAGGAGAGAATTATGTATGATTTTATTTATTATATCCCTTCCCGTTAGACATGAATGTCAGCAAATACCCAGTTATGTGTTCTGTGGTAATTATATTGACCAGGTTTAAATTGTTGAACAAATAATTTTGAGTTCAATTTAATTTCAGATATGCAAATATCTCAAACTTCTTTTCATAACTTTCCCACAGTTTATGTGACCATACAGAGGTAATTCAGGAATGAAGATCGAGTTGGAGGATGATTGGACAAAACATGTGACTGAAGCCTTGTGCTTTCCCCAGTGACTGATTAAAGCCATCAGATAATATTGATCTGCAATCTACCTTGCCAGTCATTCTTATCTTCCTCTTCTCTCTTTCCAGACTAAGTGCTTCATCTGTGGAATTGGCAATGACTACTTCGACACGGTGCCCCATGGCTTTGAGACTCACACACTGCAGGAGCACAATTTGGCAAATTACCTGTAAGTGCTCCCATTTCCTGCAACTCAATTACCCCAGAGACGGGCCTACGGTCTGGGCTTTAATCAGCAGAGTGGCCATAAGGAAGATAGGAAAACAAACTCTCTCAGTCAGTGGTGCATTTATAAGGGAAGAATGCAACCTGACAAAGAAAACAATCCCTCCTCAATGCAGAGTTTCATTGAACATCCTTTTACAGATAGACATCATTTTTATCACTGAACATTGCCAATTCCCTTTGTACCAGCAGATGGAGGCAAATGACTTGCCAAGAAAGTTACTATACTGTTAAACCAGCAGCTTCATAGTTTGAATGATTAAATAAGAATGCACACAGATTCATCATAGCTATAAGGCCAAGGGATTTTTACCTTCTAATGAGGATTCTGTATATGTTCAAAGAGGTTGTGTGGACAAGGAGCACAAAGCATCAGAATTTATATTTTCAGAGTGAAGAATAGAGGTGATGCAGCTTCAGTTGCTGAGGGATGAATGCAAAGAAACTACAGCCATAATCTTCCAAACATCTGTGAGTCAGGTGTGCTGGCTGACAGCTGGAGAATTGTAAAATCCAATTATCATCTTCTTTACCTATTAGATTGCATCCTTTTGTGTTCCTCCAGCAGCTATCTCACATCTTCACCCTCATCTCCCCCAACTTTGCTCTTCTTTTTTCTCACTTTTTCTGCCGCTCTTATCTACTTGCCATTGTCTCTAAACTAAACCCTCTTCCCTCCTATATCTGATGCAACTTGCCTGCCATCATACACCCTTCCTAATTTCACAAATCACCTGGGACTCCTTCCTCCCTATTCTCTCTCTCCTATTTACAATGGTCATCTCACTTCACCATCTCAGGCTGATGCAGAGTTTCAATCTGAGTTATTGTCAATTCCTTTCCTCTCACAGATGCTGCTGGAACTGCTGAGCTCCTCTAGTTGAGTATTTATTGATATAAGTTTTACACCCTTGTTCTTGAAGGGTGGCAGGGTGAAGATATGTCAGTCCCAAAGGAGATGTAACGTGCCCCTTCCCTCCGCTAGCCTACAGGTCACACTTTGGCATGTTGATCAAGGTCATGTGAAGCTATGAAAGCAGCTGGTGGATATCACAAGTCCTGGTTATGTGACCACAGATGCCCGGTGGATGATCATTGAAGAGTATTGATAATGGATGGGGTCACTCTACCATTATCAATACAACACCTGGTCAACAGACTACCCAGAAGAAGGCAATGGCAAACCACTTCTGTAAAAAGTTGGCAGATAAGGAACTGATGAAATGTAATACTGAGAAATGCCAAGTACTTCATGTTGATGGGAGGAATATGAATAGGCTATAATAGGTAATGGACATGACCAAGCGTACAGGAAGAGTGAGATCTTGGCATGTATATATGCAGAATTCATTGGAAAGTAGTCAAAGAAATGTACAAGATATTGTACTTTATAAATAGAGTTTTGGAGTACAAAACCAAGAAAATCATGATGCATCCTAATAAAAATTAGCTTGGTCACATCTGGAGAACAGTGTCCAGTTCCGGGTGCCAGATCTTAGATGAAAAGTCTTTATATAATTTGCAGAAAAGATACACTAAAATTATTCTGGGGATGAGGACCTTATGTTATCTGGATACACTTGAGATGCTGGAGTTACACCTCTTCCGAGAGAATCATCTAGAGGTATTTAAATAGTGAAGTGTATAGAAGAAATGGATAGAGTGGAACTGTTCCCATTACCTGAAGGGTTGTGAACTTGGTGAGGTAGAATGAAAGCGCCTGAGAAATGAACCAACAGTGATATGAGGACTTTGTCCTGCTGAGTGGATGGCTTTTGGAATGCACTGCCAGGGATTGCAATGGAAAAGATTCCGTTGTAGTATTCAAATAGGAGTTGGACAAGTCTCTGAAATGAATGAATGTTTAGGGTTATGGATGGAATGGTACAATCTAGTTTGCACATATAGAGCTCCTGCACCAACTGCTTAGATCTGGTCTCACTAGCACCTGGCATGGGTGTCAGTCTTGAGATCCCAACCCTCGAGATCCTGTCCTTTAACTTATCACCTAACTTCTTGAACTCACTTTTCAGGACCTCGTTATGCTCCAATCCATGTCATTGGTATTGACGTGGACCCTGACCTCTGACTGCTCACCCTCCCACTTAAGAATGTTGTGGACTTTGGGATGAGCTTTGGAAAAAATGTTACTGTGTCCTTCAATGCAGATCACATCTCACAATGATTTTACATTTCAGTTTGATCTCTCTTGCATTAGAAATCAATACTTCACTTTAAAAAAGCTAGAATGCATTCTGTAATTGATATTGAATTTGAATATAACTGTTATTTCAGGTCAAATTGTGTGTAAAGCTTATTTAAATGATACCGACTGATATCTTTATTCCTCCAGATTTTTCTTGATGTACCTTATTAATAAAGATGAAACTGAGCACACCGGACAGGTAAAAGCCTCCACTTTCTGATAAGATCGTACAACATAGGAGCATAACTCGGCCATTCAGCCCATCAAGTCTGCTCCTGAGTAAGGGTGTAGGGTTTAAAGACATGATACCCAGATTCTCAGCAAATGCAATATCAGCATTCATTTCAAGAGGACTAGAATATAAAAGGGAAGTATGTAATGTTGAGTCTTTATCAGGGATTGGCCAGACAACACTTGGAGTATTGTGTGCAGTTTTGAGCCCTTTATCTAAAAAGACATGTTCTGACATTAGAGATTGTTCAGAGGTGTTTCATAAGAAAAATTCTGAGGAGCACTTGATGGCTCTGGGCCTGCACCCGCTGCAGTTTAGAAGAAAGCAGGGGGATCTCATTAAAAACTATTGAATATTGAAAGGCATACACGAGGAAATCTGCAAATGCTGGAAATTCAAGCAACACACACAAAATGCTAGTGGAACGCAGCAGGCCAGGCAGCATCCATAGGAAGAAGCGCTGTCGATGTTTCGGGCCGACACCCTTCATCAGGACTAGTCTCGGCCCGAAACGTTGACAATGCTTCTCCCTATTAGATGCTGCCTGGCCTGCTGTGTTCCACCAGCATTTTGTGTGTGTTGCTTGAATATTGAAAGGTCTAGCTAAAGTGGATGTGGAGAAGATGTTTTCTATAGCGGTGAATCTAGGTCCGGCGGGCAGAGCCTCAGAATAGAGGGATGTCCCTTTAGAACAGAGATAAGGAGGAATTTCTTTAGCCAGAGCAGTGAATCTGGGAACTTCATTGCCCCAGATGGCTGTGGAGGCCAAGTCATTGTGTGTATTTAAAGCAGAAGTTGATAGTTTCATGATTAGTCAGGGCATCAAAGGTTACAGGGAGAAGGCAGAAGAATGGAGTTGAAAGGAATAATCAATCAGTCATGGCTTGATGGGTCAAACGGCCTAATTCTGCTCTTATGTCCAATGGTCTAAAAGAGAGTTTAAGCTGGAAGAAATTATTATTCACCATTATAGCAATTATTTTTTATTAATATTAATAATGAAAAATAATTAATATGGTCAGTGCATGAGCTCCCTCATTAAAGATCAGCACTTTCTTGTTTGGTAGCAAGCCCTGCTAGTTTTGTAACATTTTTTATACATGTAACATCTGGCAAGGCAGCAAATACTTTCAAACTTCATTGTAGAAGATTAAGGTTAGAGTGGACTGAAGTAGAAAGGAATTATGCCAAGAATACTATTTTTACCATGGCACGTTTGCTTTGGCAAGTTTCATGCAATGAATAACTCAGAGTGCTGTCTACAAAGTCTGTCTTTGTGTTTTAAGTAACTCTGGTGCTCTAATTGTCTATTTTCACCAAATAATTCTGTCTAATGTGTGGGAGCTCAACTCTCTTAACAGTTCTTTTAGTTGGCATTTAGTAAAAATGTACAAACTTGGCACAGTGCTGCCTGGATTGTTGAATACAGAGTGGCATACAGTGGCCTGCATAAGATAACATTTTAATTTTATCTATTAGGAATCCTACGTGTGGAAAATGTATCAAGAACGATGCTGGGAATTCTTTCCAGCTGGAGATTGCTTCCGCAAGCAGTACGAAGACCAGCTCAACTAAATGAGAACTAAGCTGGCCCACAAGCATTAGGACAACCTACAGATTTCCTCTTTGAATGCTTTCAAGCCTTTCGTTGTGTATAACCTGCTCAGTGTGCACTTGGAACACTGAAGCTATAGCTCACTGAGTGTGCTGTCAGCACATCTGCTTTCAAATCGATGTAGAGGAAAAAAAAACGTATTGATTTCAAACTGTGTGCCGATACATTTTAAGACATTTCCTTCATCCTGTGAGCACATAAGTGGAAGATGATAAATTGCTCTCATCCTAAACATTTATGTATTTCTTCATCTGGAATGATATTGTATACTTTTTTGATGTCCAGAGCAAACTGCTTACGGACACTGGGCTGTGATGAGGAAATAGTGCCTTACTATATGTGGGTTGAGCTATGCAAGAGGTTGTGTGCATGACCGTGTCACACTGTAAATCGATCTTTTGATGTACATGCTTCTGTCTGACTGCCATGCGTCTCAGGAGAAGTGCCGGACATTCACATAAACCTATGTTGTTAGTAATTTAGCTCTTTATTTTGGTAATGCTCTTATGCAATACAGCAACAGTCTGAATAAAGGATTCTTTCAAAGGAACAAAAAACTAAAATTATTCTATTGCATGTCTATTATGCAAGAACAAGAGAAAATAAAATGGCAAGCTGATTAATGTGACAGCTGTTTTTTAGGTTTAAGATTATTGATTACTCTGTAGTTACAAAGTGTTGTGTACCTTATTGTAGATTCAGAACCAGTTCCATCAGCCAAGAATGCCGTGTTTAAACTCGGTTGTTGTCTCACATATTTCCTGCCACTTGTGGTAAATATAGTGATTGAGGAATAAATGTCCACTCATTAATGACTGAAGCTGAAGCAATATCCATTCAGGGATTTCATCGGACACCATTGTAAAGTTATTATGTGTAGAATACTTCATTTGATTTGTTTTAACTTGTAATGCCAATCTTTCGAAATAAAACATTCGGAATAAAAATTGAGCATTTTTTTATTGCTTCATAAAGCTGAAGAAACAATTCTTAACAAGGCTTCTCTCCCTTCTCCGATTTTGCCTGTTTTCTCTTTTGGCAACAATAATTCTGACTGGGTGATACCTGCTCATGTGCTGGTTGCTTCTGGTCCTGGTGGAAGATGCACGGCCCTTTATCAATCCTGCTATCATGATGTTCCCAATGGCCAATTTCCACAGTGCATAGTCTGAAACTGAGAAGCAGTATGTTTGTTCACATGGAACTATATAGAACTTTATTGCTATTTATTTATATTCAGATTTGCAGTTTGTTGTTCATTATAGTTACTGTTCTATAGATTTGCTAAGTATGCCCACAGGAAAAAGAATCTCAGGGTTGTATGTGGTGACATGTATGTACTCTGACAATAAATTTTACTTTGAACTTACAACAGAACCCACTGACCCTGCTACCACCTCCCCTTACCTCATCCAATCTACGGAATCTTCAATTTCCTTCCCTCTCAGCTGCCCGGGACATTTATCTGTACCTATTTTCCTCACTTAGCTCTTGTGGGAATAAGCTCTGCACTCTAATCAATCTTTGTGGTAACAAATTCTACATTCTAACCAAATTTTGTGTCAGTGTTTCTTCCAAAGCCTTTAGAGGTTCTTCTCAACACCAATCCTACATTTATAGAACTCTCATTTAGCTACCTGCAAAAAGAAGCGTATTCTCTACAATTACCCTATCAAATTATTTTAAGTCTTAAACACCCCTGTTAGATCATCCTCTCTTTTGCAAAACCAAGTGCCCTACACCACTTAATTTTTACTGATGGGATTCAACATCTCTTTTCTAGAATTACCCTTGTGCTCATACTTGTATTTATAGATTGCAGGATGCCTGGCAAGGCCTAGTGTTTACTACAAAGTTCAATAGTCCTTCAGAGAGTCGTGATAAGTCACCTGCTTGAATTGCTACAACCCTGCTGTCAAACATACTTTCAAGTGAGGCAGGATGTTCCATGATTTCAACCCAATGACAAAAAGAGAATGGTGCCATATTTCCAAGTTGGGATGAAATTTTATGGAAGGAAATTTGTATGTAATAAGAGTTACCTTTTCCAAAAGTTCTTGTTCTTTTTGGATGTTGAAATAATTTGGACAATGTGATCCTCGGTTGATGGTTGGGTTGAGTTGTTCTTCGATCTTGGCAATCCATTTTCAAACATTTCATTGCTATATGAGGAGGCATCATCGGTGCGCTGTTCATTTGTGCTGTGTTTTCCAAATGTTTGGCCTTTACATTCTTATCAATCTATCAACTGGTCATCATTACAGAAGCTCAATTGTGACAAAGTGACGCGGTCTTGTCGCTGATTGGATGTGTGGTGAATTCTGTGTATTTTTTGGAATTTTACCCACATTCGCTTATAAATGGGATCAAGGTCCACAAGTTTGCTTATAGAATTGTTTGCAGAAAACCATGCTTCCAGGAATTCTCTTTCATACTACGTGTTTGCTTGTGCCATGACTTTGACTGATGCCCAGTCAAATTTGTGCCCCTCTTGATCTTAATGGGTAGGGACTATGCCGCTTAAAGCCAGTTGATGTTCGTGGATCCTTGTAGATGGTTTTCTCCCAGCTGGTCAATGCAATATTTGCTGCAGTCCCCACATTGGAATTTGTAGACCATATTGTTCTTGTCCAATACCTTGGTTTGTTCTTTAGGTTTGCAGGGTACTCTCCTCAATCTTGCTGTTGGTTTATGAGCGACTGAAATTTTATGTTCTTGGAGGAATCAAGATGTCATTTCCAAGATGTTTTAAATGTAAGGAAGGGCAACCCCTTTTGTCACGATGGAAAAAGAAACTGAGGGGAAACTGGCATTCTTGGAAACACAGACAGCACTTAAGAAACATTTGTTTATCATAAAAGAACACATACAGATGAGATCCTGAACTATCACAGTAACCATCCAAATGCACACAAGAAGAGCTGATTCAAAATGTTGTTCTGAAGAGTGGAAACACACTGCAGCATGGTGGAGCTGAAGGATAAAGAGGACAAACAACTCTTTTAAAAAGTATTTGCACGATCGATGCCTACGAGGTCGACAACGCACCAACCAATGAGGAACCAAATTGGTTGCCCTTCCATGCATTTGAAATATCTGGGAATTGACAGCCTGACTGCTCCGAGAACATAGAATTTCAGCCACGCATAAACCAACAGCAAGATGGAGGAGAGTACTCTGCAGACCAAAAGAGTGAACCAAGCTATTGGACAAGAACAATGTGGTCCACAAAATCCATTGCAGGAACTGCAGCAAATACTACATTGGCCAAAGTGGGAGAAAACTATCCAGAAGGATCCATATACATCAACTGGCTGTAAGTGGCATGATCAACTCTCCCTCGTCCCTACCCATGAAGATCGAGGGGGGCACAAATTTGACTAGGTATCACTGAAAGTCATGGCGCAAACAAACACACAGCATGAAAGAATTCCTAAAAGCATGGTTTTCTGCAAACAATTGTATAAACATACATATAGACTTTGATCCCATTTATAAGCCTATGTGGGCAAAATTCCAGATAATACACAAGAGTTCACCACATAACCCATCAGCAATGAGACTCCCTCCCTATGTCACAATCGATCTTCCATAATGAGGACCAATCAACGATTGTAAGTATATAAAGGCCAAGTATTTGGTGGACACACCACAAGTGAACAGTGACCTGATTATGTGTCCTCATATGCTGATGAAATGTTTGCAGATGGATTGCCAAGATCAGAGAACAACTCAACCCAAACATTTTTTTGGGTGTGCTGCATTCCTTGAAAATGGTGCCTATTGCTGTCTTCCACAACATGAAGCTGCATTATCATCACACAGGTCAATAAATTACAAAATAATATGTTCTTATTTACTTAATTATTTTTCAAATAAATTCCATGACAGCATATTAAATTCAGGATCTCAAATCTTTGGGTAATAAATTGTGAAATGTGAAATGTTGAATTGCAGTGTGTGCAAACTTAATATTACTGTAGTCATGGGTAAACCTAGTTTGTATTGGGGTCCAGAATAGACCCTATGAACTGTGCTGCTATTAAAAGAGAGAGAGAGGAAGGCGTCCAACACAGTGTGTGTGTGTGTGTGTGTGAGAGAGAGAGAGAGAGAGAGAGAGAGAGAGAGAGAGAGAGAGAGAGAGAGAGAGAGAGAGAGAGAGAGAGAGAGAGAGAGAGAGAGAGAGAGAGAGAGAGAGAGAGAGAGAAACTGCTCAAAAGATTGATGTTATGGTTTCTCTGCCAGCTTGTTTACCTTTCCCCAAGGTCACTTGCATGCTTGTAAAGTTCCTGCAGAAAGAGAGGAGGGTGGAGCAGGTTGATAGACTGCAACATGTGGAGATAAAAACCAGGTCCGCTGTTACACAGACAGACACAGTTTGGACACTGAATGAGCTTTGTTGCACCCACACGAAGGTGGGGGTTTTGGAGGATCGATTTGGAGAAATTGATTAGTGGCTCACAGTGTGAAGAGGTGCGACCGGTGGGGAATTATTTGCGCGTCCATCCTTGCCTGGGTGAGAATTCCACCACTGAAGAATGGTCATACGTATCATGGTCATAGTCAGTGACAATGGGAAGTCAACGGGAAGATCGATGGCATCACCTCTCAACTCTCTCTCTCCAACGTTACTCAACTAACTACCTTGAACTGAACTGAACTCTCTTCATCACATCGTAAGACTGTACCCATTTACCCCTAGGTTTGAAAGAGCCCAGTTTTGTTCTTATTTCCACACACACACACAAAATTGCTAACCTGTTCAATATATTTGCATTTATATTACTGTGTTGCTTAGTTACTAATAAACACTATTAGTTCATAGTAATACCAGACTCCAGAGTGTTTTCCATTTCTGCTGGTTCTGTAAACCAGTCACGGGGTACGTGACGCTGTTCCCTCTAAGCTGCCTGGGTCTGTGGCTGTGCAGTAACTGAAATGCTCTTGCACATATAGCTTTTGTTGGCATACAGCTGGAATTTTCTTTTATATAATGTTAATATAAATTTGAACTCTAGGTTAATATAATTGTATAATCCTGTAATACATGTTAATGAATATATCTGTAAGTTTTCTAAATAATAAGTGTACCACAATCTTTACTTTGAAACACTTTAGAGCTTCAACATATTTACATTGTCAGTGTTTCAAGTTATAACACTGTTATAAATTGTAACAATAAATACAGAGTGGAAGTTGGTAGCTCATTGTTAATAAAGCCATTCACTGATTTGTCAAACTATGTTCATAGAAACAAAGAATTTAAAGAACTGTCAATTCTGGCTGATGTCGTTGGAACATTTCAAGCTTCTAGTGCTGACTGTGAATATCGGTTCGGTCTTATGAATTTAATCAAATATATATCCAGAAACAGACTAGAAGTGGAACATTTGGATGATCTGATGAGGAATAAGATGTATCTTTCATCTGAATGTGAAATTAATCTGGACAATGTTCATAGAGAATGGATTTGTAAAAAAAAAACATGATAAAAAGTTTCAAATCATGAAAGATTTTCTTTGTTTTACTGTCTTTCATTAGACCCTAAAATTAATGAAAAAATCAAAGGTATGTGAGTTTTCAATTTTCATTCTTAGTATTACAGAAAGAAAGCGTTTAAAGTGCGGCACAGTTTTCAGGCCACGTAAAAATTTCCTGCTCAGAGCAATTATTGGTTTGCGTAGCTATAAAAGAAATTAGAGGGAATGTTGGTCTTTATCTGTTCTGATGGTGAAAATATCTTCAACCACTTTTTATAAGACAATCTGGCTGTCCAACTTGTGTAACAAGCACCTCTGGCTTTGTTTTTTTCTTTCCTTGGTTTCTTTACCACGTCAGCTAATGCAAACATTGTCAGGAAGAGCAGCCATGTTGTCTAAGTGTAGCGTTTAAGTCTTTCAAACAACAAACTGCATCAACCCTCAGAAATTATTTGAAAGATTACATAAAGTTTATGCCCACAAGAATATTCTCAATAGAAACAATAATTAGAGATGTAATTGCCCAATATCTTTCAACGGGCTTCTGATTAGAGTAGTAGGTTGTGCTTGGGGACAATTGTTTGCACCAATTAATTGCAACTGAGATTCAATCAGCACTGCTTCCCCCACGGGGTGTCAGATTATCAGAATGAGAATTAAATTTGATTATAGATAGCAACAGTGAATTGTGTGAAGAATGTTGTTTCTGAAATATCTTTCACCACGTACTTTATATTCGTAATAATAACCCTGATTCTGATTTTGATCTTTTCACGGGCATTTTGCAATTGGTAGTGCAGAGAGCCAGCAACTTTAATTTTCTGGGCGCTAACAATATTGGATGACCTGTCGAGGGCCCAGCTCATAGATGCAATTATCGGGAAAACACGTTAGTATCTTAAGTTTCTGGGGATGTATGGCTTGTCACTGAACACTCTAACAAACTTCTAAAGATGCACTGTTGGAAGAGTCCTGACTGGTTGCATCATGGTCTGGTACAGCAATCAGAAAGCATAGGAACTTATAAAGCTGCAGAGAGTACTGGTCGGTGTACAGTCTATCCAAGCTGACCACAATGTCTTTTCTTATCCAGTCCCATTTGACGATGACTATCTAAGTGACTGTAAACTGTGCAAATTGGTAAGGTTGTTCAGAAGGTGTATGGTGTGTTGTCGGGAGATTGAGTTCCTGAGCCCTGAGGTAACGTTGCAACTCTATAAAAACCTGGTTAGACAACACTTGAAGTATTGTCTTCATTTCCAGTGACCTCATTGCAGGATGGGTGTGGACACTTTAGAGAGGGGCCAGAGGAGATTTACTAGGATGCTGCCTGGATTAGAGAGCATATTTTATGAGGATAAGACCTAATAGCACACCTGATAGAGTAAGGTGACCTGATAGAGGCACAGACAGCCACTTATTTCCCAGGGTGGAAATAGCTAATATGAGTGGAGATATTTCAAAGGAGACTGAAGTTAAGTATGGGGAAGTATGTCAGAGGTAAGTTTTTTTACACTGACTGGACCTGACCGGACCGGACCCGACCTGACAGTACTGTACCGGACCAGATCAGACCGGACCCGAACCCGACCCGGGACCTACAGATTTACAACCGAATTTTACAAAACTCATAACATTTCAGAAATAAAGCAGATTGAATACAGCTCTTCAGTAAAATGTACAATGCTAAACTTCTCTGCATCTCATTACATTTAACCTAGTGTAGATAAATTACCCACTGTTACTCGTGCCTTCTCTTGCTGCATTAAGTAAAGAACTTTATATTTCCTTTGCAGGAGTGAGATTAAATTATCCTGACCTGGAAGTAGATCAGTAAGAACACATCTGAACTATTTTTCCTTAAGTGTAAAGTTTAAGGGGAAAAAATTGAGCATTTCTTGAAGTGTTTGCTCCCATTTACTGTTGGAGGTCGACTTTTCATGGAGCTGTACCATGTACTTCTTGTCAAGATGCATCCTATGTGGCTGTCCATCTCTCTTTGTTCAGCACATGTTCAAGGATCTCACCAAATGTTTATGATGTCCATTAGTTATTTATCCACAGAAACTAATCATAAGACCATGAGCCTCAATCTTCATATTTAGCTCTCAGTAAAGTAAGGACTAGCTGGTATCTACTGTGATTCTCCCTGCCATTTTCCACCATCTCCTCAGCTCATTTTCTGTGCTGTACAAGGGAGGCTGTATCCCTCATGGAGAGAGTTATTTAATAACATTGCCACATGTCTCACGATCAGTGTGAAAATGATGCAACAGCTGTCAGCTATTGTACAATTGAGTTTTTGCACTTCTGAAATGGAGGAAAAAATGAGAGAAACCTTTTGAAAGCAAGGATATCCCAGTTCTGTAATACTTTTGATGACATTTAATACAACATTGGGGAAAAATGTAACACCTATTAGTGCAGCAACAATGGGTAAAATCCAGCTCATGACTCTGATCCACAAATGATTTGCCTTTATAACTATAAGTGGCTACTGTCATTGCTAGAATGTCACGCATCATCGCGATTTATAAATGGAGGTCCTTTTGTCAAAATATCCAAGGCATTGGTGATTGTGGAACACTCGATAGGTGTCTGGATTTTAAATTCCACATCATTCCTATACAATCATTAGTAGAATTTTCACAGCAAAAGCAGCTATAATTTTTAAAGAACTTTTAACATTAGGGGAGGCAATAGTAAGCTAGGTCCCATTGCAAATATTGCTGTAACCAGAGGTCGCTACGGCAGAGAGAAGATATAAGGTAGACTTTTCTTTTACTTGGAGGGTGGGTGGAATTTGGATTATACCTTCTGAGAGGGTGGAAGAAGCAGAGACTCTTGTAATATTTGAGTAGTGCCTAGTTGAGAACTTGATTTGTCAAGGGCGACTGAAGTGTCTGCTTCTGTGCGGTGTAACTCTATGGTTCTGCAGCAACATATCTCCAGGTAGGTGACATCATTCAACAAGCACCAGTGTCAGCCACTACTTGGGCAGATGACTAAAGACCGAATATAGAGAATTCCAGCATCCATTCTTCACTCAAGGCAAGGTCCGTATCAGTTGCTGAGCAGAGAGATCTTGGGATCCAAGTTCATATAGCTCCTTGAAAGTGGCTACACAGGTTGATAAGGTGGTTCAGAAGGCTTATGAAACACTTATTTTTATTAGTCGAGATGCTGAGATCAAAAAGGCAAGAGGTTATGTTGCAACTTTGTCACTAGCTAGGCCTCATCTGGAGTATTGCAGACTGTTCTGGTTGCCCCACTATAGGAAAAACTTTGATACCTGGGAGAGGGTGCAGAAGAGCTTCACCAGGAATGCTGATTGGTTTAAAGGACATAAACTATCATGACAGGCTGAATAAATGCGGGTTTTTTTGTCTGGAACATCAGAGATTGAGTGGAGTTCTGTTAGAAGTTTTTAAGATGACGAGAGGGATAGATAGAGTGGACAGAGAGTATCTGTTTCCCAGGTCTGAGATATCTAATACCAGAGGGCATGCATTGAAAGTGAGAGTGGGTAGTTTCAAGAGGGATGTGAGGGGTAAGTTTTTCTTACTCCGAGGGTCGTGGATGTCTGGAATGCGGTGCCTGTTATGGTGGTAGGGGCAAGTATGTTAGAGGCTTTTCAGACACACTTGGATAGGCACATGGATGTAAGGAAGATGGAGGGATATGGACATGGTGTAGGTCGGAAGGATGGGTGTTTGGGTGTTGCTGATTTGCTCTCTTGCTGGTTCGGCATAATATTGTGTGGCTTGCTCCTGTACTGTTAAGTTCTATGTTCATGCTGCCACTGTTTGGTTTACCCGCTGATTTGTCAAGTGGGCAGTCATTTATCTGCTCACTTCCTCCATTCAGTCGACTCAGCTCAATTCCAAACAGGTTCTGAAACATTATAGGAAGGATGTGGAAGCTATGGAGAGGGTGCAGAGGATGCACCCTGGTTTGCCTGGTTTGGAGAACAAGTCATACGAAGCAAGGTTAGCAGAACTGGGAATTTTCACTTTGGACCATAGAAGAATGAGAGGGGACTTGATAGAGGTCTACAAGATTATGAGAGGCATAGATAGGGTGGATAGTCAGTACCTGTTTCCCAGGGCACCAATAGCAAACACCAGAGGGCAGATGTGAAAAATTAAGGGAGGGAAGTTTAGGGGAGACATCAGGGGTAAGTTTTTTTAAACAGAGGGTTGTGAGTGCCTGGAATGACTTGTCAGGGATGGTGGTGGAGTCTAGAACATTGGGGGTATTTAAGAGCCTCTTGGACAGGCACATGGATGAAAGAAAAATGGAGGGTTATGGGGTAGTGTGGGTTTAGTACTTTTTTTTATGCATCATATGGGTCGGCACAACATGGAGGGCTGAAGGGCCTGTACTGTGCTGTAGTGTTCTATAGAGTGATCACAAACTGCTGAAGGATTCACTGCTTATGCGGTCGTGTTTACATGACGGTGGCACAGTAGTGTAGTTGTTAGCGCAATGCTTTACTGTCGGTGATCGGGGTTCAATTCTCGCTGCTGTCTGTAAGGAGTTTGTACATTCTCCCTGTGACTGTGTGGATCTCACCTGGGTTCTCTGGTTTCCTCCCACGTTCCAAAGATGTAAGGTTTAGTTAGCTGTGATCATGCTATGCTGGTGCTGGAAGCAAGGTAACACTTGCGGGCTACCCCCAGGACTATGTTGGACATTGATGCACGTGATGCATTTCATTCAATGTTCCTATCTACAAACCCCATTTCCAGAAAAGTTGGGATATTTTCCAAAATGCAATAAAAACAAAAATCTGTGATATGTTAATCCACGTGAACCTTTATTTAACTGACAAAAGTACAAAGAAAAGATTTTCAATAGTTTTACTGACCAACTTAATCGTATTTTGTAAATATACACAAATTTAGAATTTGATGGCTGCAACACACTCAACAAAAGTTGGGACAGAGTTAAAATAAGATTGAAAAGTGCACAGAATATTCAAGTAACACCGGTTTGGAAGACTCCACATTAAGCAGGCTAATTGGTAGCAGGTGAGGTATCATGACTGGGTATAAAAGTAGCGTCCATCAAAGGCTCAGTCTTTGCAAGCAAGGATGGGTCGTGGCTCACCCCTTTGTGCCAAAATTCATGAGAGAATTGTTAGTCAGTTCAAAAGGAACATTTCCCAACGCAAGATTGCAGAGAATTTAGGTCTTTCAACATCTACAGTACATAATATTGTGAAAAGATTCAGAGAATTCAGAGACATCTCAGTGCATAAAGGGAAAGGTAAGAAACCACTGCTGAATGTGCGTGATCTTCGAGCCCTCAGGCGGCACTGCCTAAGAAACCGTCATGCTACTGTGACAATTATAGCCACCTGGGCTCGGGAGTACTTCGGAAAACCATTGTCACTTAACACAGTCTGTCGCTGCATCCTGAAATGCAACTTGAAACTGTATTACACAAGGAGGAATCCATACATCAACTCTATGCAGAAACGCCGGTGAGTTCTCTGGGCCCGAGCTCATCTCAGATGGATCGAGAGACTGTGGAACCGTGTGCTGTGGTCAGATGAGTCCACATTTCAGCTAGTTTTCGGAAAAAAACGGGCGTCGAGTTCTCCGTGCCAAAGATGAAAACGACCATCCTGATTGTTATCAGCGAAAGGTGCAAAAGTCAGCATCTGTGATGGTATGGGGGTGCATCAGTGCCCACGGCATGGGTGAGTTGCATGTATGTGAAGGTACCATTGACTCTGAGGCGTATATTAGGATTTTAGAGAGACATATGTTGCCATCAAGGCAATGTCTCTTCCCGGGACGTCCATGCTTATTTCAGCAGGACAATGCCAGACCACATTCTGCACAGGCTACCACAGCGTGGCTTTGTAGACACAGAGTGCGTGTGCTTGACTAGCCTGCTGCCAGTCCAGATCTATTTCCTATTGAAAATGTATGGCACATCATGAAGAGGAGAATCAGACAACGGAGACTACGGACTGTTGAGCAGCTGAAAGTCTTATATCAAGCAAGAATGGACAAAATTTCCAATTGCATCTTCAGTTCCAAAACGATTAAAAAGTGTTATTAAAAGGAAAGGTGATGTAACACAATGGTAAACATGCCTCTGTCCCAACTTTTGTTGAGTGTGTTGCAGCCATCAAATTCTAAATTTGTGTATATTTACAAAATACAATTAAGTTGGTCAGTAAAACTATTGAAAATCTTTTCTTTGTACTTTTGTCAGTTAAATAAACATTAACATTAAGATTAACATATCACAGATTTTTGTTTTTATTGCATTTTGGAAAATATCCCAACTTTTCTGGAAATGGGGTTTGTACATGTGATAATAAAACTGATCTATCTAATCTAATTTAGTCCAATCAGTGTCATGTGGTGGCCTGATATAAAAAGACTGCAGATAAATTAGCTGAATAAGCAGAGTGGTGTACTTGTTTGAACTTTTATCTAATAGGTTCTGTTACTTGAGTTCAAGTCTTGATCCCAAAGTGCTCTCTGTGTAGGTTTCCTCAGGGTGCTCTGTTTTCTGAAGATGTTACATTAACAGACCATTGTAAGTTGCCTCTAGTGTGCTGGTGAGTGTTGATGATTCAAAGGTTCATTTGTTATCAGAGTATCCAACTCGAAAATTCTTCAATTCTCCAGGTAGCCACGAAACCAGAAATGAAAAGAAAGGCAGCACGATCATCAACTCCCAAATCCTATCATCCCGTAACAAAGAAATGGAACAGGCACATCAACCACCAAATCCCTCCTCCCGCACAAAAAAAAAGAACTAATGAATCAGGCACATCCACCTCGAAATTCCTCTTCCCCGCACGAGAAAACAAACACAAACAAAACGGTTCAGACACATTGACCCCCAAATCCCCCCTCTCATGCAAAAAATTGAGCGAAACAGATCTTTTGTATTGACCCTTCCCCCCCACCTCTTAAACCCACTCCCTGCACAAAAGAACAAGATCAGGTGAAAAAAAAACAGAATATTAAAACCATAAGACTGAAAGAAAAAATATCTATGGTCCAAAGTCCAAATCCAAATTGCAGAACGAACCTGGACAACAGTCTGCACAGTGACAGGCTCTCCCTCTCTGGTACAGAGCCGCGATTACTGGGCAAGCAGCCAGCGCTCCCTCTCTGCAATCGCTTTGATCTCTCTCATTGCTTTAGTTGGCGAACAATGGGAACTTTAATTGGTGAAAGGGAACCAAACGTCAGCTTGTGATCTGTCCTGCAGCCCGCAGAGTCCGAGATTCGTGCACCCTGCCTCTGCCTTTTGGAATCCTCTTAGAGACTGCAGAGTGCTGGAACACCCAAATGGCCTCCAAACTTCTGCACTCGCCTTGATGTTTCAATCCCTCTCGTTGTTTTGGTTGGTGAACAATGGAAGTTTTAATCGGTGAAATGGGGTCCAACATCGGCTCACGTGCCATCCCACAGCCTCCTCACCACAACGTTTGTTCACTCTGCCTCTGCCTCCTGTAATCGTCTCGGAGGCTGCAGAATGTTGAAGCACCAAACCAATCTCCAAACAGCAAAAAAAGGTTCCAACAGTTCCAGAATCACATTTGAGATGAGAAACAGATGTAAAAGATATAAAAGTGGAAAAGATGCTTTCATGATCTACCAGAAGATGTCGACATGGTACCCAGGTGCCATCTTGATGGGAAGAATAATGTGGATATGAGTAGGGGATTTGTGCAAATGAGTGCTTGATAGTCAGTATGGATTGGGTGGGCAGAATGGCCTGTTTCCACATTGTATGACCCTTTAAATCCGATCACATTGGTGTCTTCTGTCTGAAAAACTAACTCAATGGGAATAAAGAGGGAGGAAATAGACCAAGGATCTATTTTTTTTTCTCTTGCCACAGACTTTGCCAACTTTCATGAGCAGACCGAAGAGATCAATAGTTACTTTGATGCACCATTGTTATTTGCAGATCAATGTGCCATCACAGTGGTGACATGAACATATCAAAGTCGTGACTGGAAATCCATGGAGTTATTAACATGTCAGAGTCTTATCCGAGTCAGGTTTAATATCACCGGAATGTGTTGTGGAACTTGTTAATTTTGTGGCAGTGGTATAATGATATAGGGAAAAAGAGTAAGTGTGTATATGCGTATGGGTGTGTATGTATACATAGTAAGTATATGTATATATCAAATAGTTAAATTAAATAAGTAGTGAAAAACATAAATTAAGGAAAGTAGTGAGGCTCATTGGGTTTGTAGGCTCAATGTCTATTCAGAAATCAGATGGCAGAGGGGGAGTTGTTCCTGAATCGCTGAGTGTGTGCCTTCAGGCTTCTGTACCTCCTTCCTGATGGTAAAAGTGAGAAGAGGGCATGCCCTGGGCGATGGGGATTCTTTATGATGGATGTCACCTTTTTGAGGCACCATTCATGGAACATAATAATTTATTATTATTTATTGAAATACAGCATGGAATAGGCCCTTCTGGCCCTTTGGGCTGCACCGCTCAGCAACACCGAGGTAATCCCAGTTTAAAGATGGGACAATTTACAATGATCAAGTAACCTACCAACCAGTACTGTGGGAGGAAACCGGAGCACCCAGAGGTAACCCACATGGTCGCGGGGAAAATGTGCAAAGTCCTTACAGAGAGTGTCAGGAACAGTACCCGGATCGCTGGTGCTGTAAAGTATGGTGCTACCGTGCCACCTTAATAAAAATGCATTAAAGCAGGGGTTCCCAACCTTTTTTCTGCCATGGATGCCTCCCATTAACTGAGGGGTCTGTGGAACCCAGCTGAGGGACTCCTGCATTAAAGGAACTTTAAAAACAGAAATGCTGGAATTACTCAGCAGCTCAGACAGGATCTGTGGAGATAAGAGCAGAGTTGACCTTTCAGGCTGATAACCTTCCATCAGAACTCTTTCATCGGCATTCACTCTTTCTCCCTCTTCGTTGTCGATCGGGGGTGGAGGAACGTTCATCTGCTAGTCACCCTCCAATAGCTGCTGCCCGTCTAGCTGGACATTTTCTGCATTCTGTTTTATTTCAGATTTCCACCAGGTGTGGTATTTTATGAACGTGCAAGTGAATAATGCACCGCTTCATATAAAGTAGTTTGCTAAATAGTGATGTAAGTAACTCTGACTGACTGCTTAGGCACATCCGTCTGTATTTAGGATTTGTGCCCAGAGAATGAAAGTAACGCGCCTGACATGTGAACCATACAAGTGTAGTTGTTGTGGTACAGACAGTAAACAAATACTCAGCATCTGGATGAGGGCCAGCTGAGTAAAGAATAGGAATATGGATGAGTGAATTAATTGGATTAGTTAAAAGAGAATAGTGCAGCTTTCAGAATTCTTTCAAAACCCATTAAAATCAAGGTCATTTCAAAGATGCATGCAAATCTAATGAATAATTCAGATCTATAATTAAAGTAATTTAACAGTAGAAATGCCAGACAGCTAGTCATTGTACTGAAGGGGATAATTTTTCACAACTATACCTGTTTTATTTCTGCATGCTTCTGTTCAAACTTATCAGTTCAAAACAGGGCAAATGTAATTACAGGTCCTGTATTAAAGCTGGATGTGCAGAAAAGAATGTCAAATTTGTGAGAGTTGGTGTCTACTTTGGGAGATCAAATGTGAAGGAACTGTACACTGTTAGTCAAGTTTAATGTATTTTAACTGTACATATATACTGTCAAATGTGACAATGGTGGAGGATCAGAGGGATCTTGGAGTCTGAGTCCATAGGACACTCAAAGCTGCTGTGTTGGTTGCCTTTGTGACTAAGAAGGCATATGGTGTATTGGTCTTCATCAATCGTGGAATGGAATTTAGGAGCCGAGAGGTAATGTTGCAGCTATATAGGACCCTGGTCAGATCCCACTTGGAGTACTGTGCTCGGTTCTGGTCGCCTCACTACAGGAAGGATGTGGAAGCCATAGAAAGGGTACAAAGAAGACTTACAAGGAGGTTGCCTGGATTGGGGAGAATGCCTTATGAAAATAGGTTGAGAGAACTCGGCCCTTTCTCCTTGGAGCGACGGAGGATGAGAGGTGACCTGAGAGGTGTACAAGATGATGAAAGACATTGATCGTGTGTCAGGCTTTTGCCCAGGGCCCAGGGCTGGAATGGCTAGCATGAGAGGGCACAGTTTTAAGGTGCTTGGAAGCAGGTACAGAAAACACAGAATAGTACAGCACAGTACAGGCCCTTCGGCCCACAATGTTGTGCCAACCCTTAAACCCTGCCGAACGTATATCCCCCCACCTTAAATTCCTCCATATACCCATCTAGCAGTCTATTAAATTTCACTAGTGTATTTGCCTCCACCACTGACTCAGGCAATTCATTCCACACACCAACCACTCTGAGTAAAAAACCTTCCTCTAATATCCCCCTTGAACTTCCCACCCCTTACCTTAAAGCCATGTCTTCTTGTATTGAGCAATGGTGCCCTGGGGAAGAGGCACTGGCTGTCCACTATCTATTCCTCTTAATATCTTGTATACCACTATCATGTCTCCTCTCATCCTCCTCTCCAAAGAGTAAAGTCCTAGCTCCCTTAATCTCTGACCATAATGCATACTCTCTAAACCAGGCAGCATCCTGGTAAATCTCCTCTGTACCCTTCCAATGCTTCCACATCCTTCCTATAGTGAGGCAACCAGAACTGGACACAGTACTCCAAGTGTGGCCTAACCAGAGTTTTAAAAAGCTGCATCATTACCCCGGAGACTTACCTGTCCTAATGCATTTTAACAACTCCAATACCTCTTCTCCCTTAATATCAACATGCTCTAGAACATCAGCCTCACTCATTGTCCTCACCATCATCAAGTTCCCTCTCAATGGTGAATACCAAAGGGAAGTATTCATTGAGGATCTCGCTCACTTCCACAGCCTCCAGGCACATCTTCCCACCTTTATCTCTAATCAGTTCTATCTTCACTCCCGTCAACCTTTTGTGCTTCACATAATTGAAGAATGCCTTGGGGATTTTCCTTTACCCTACTCGCCAAGGCCTTCTCATGCCCCCTTCTTGCTCTCCTCAGCCCCCTCTTAAGCTCCTTTCTTGCTACCCTATATTCCTCAATAGACCCATCTGATCCTTGCTTCCTAAACCTCATGTATGCTGCCTTCTTCCACCTGACTAGATTCTCCACCTCACCCATGGTTCCTTCACCCTACCATTCCTTATCTTCCTCACCGGGACAAATTTATCCCTAACATCCTGCAAGAGATCCCTAAACATTGACCACATGTCCATAGTACAATTCCCTGCAAAAGCATCATCCCAATTCACACCCGCAAGTTCTAGCCTTATAGCCTCATAATTTGCCCTTCCCCAATTAAAAATTTCCTGTCCCCTCTGATTCTATCCTTTTCCATGATAATGCTAAAAGCCAGGGAGCGGTGGTCACTGTCCCCCAGATCTGACAGATCTGTGACCTGACCTCATTTGTTACCTAATACTAGATCTAGTGTGGCATTCCCCCTAGTTGGCCTGTCAACACACTGTGACTGGAAGCTGTCCTGGACACACTTTACAAACTCTGCCCCGTCTAAACCATTGGAACTAATCAGGTGCCAATCAATATTAGGGAAGTTAAAGTCACCCATGATAACAACCCTGTTATTTTTGCACCTTTCCAAAATCCACCTCTCAAACTGCTCCTCAGTATCTCTGGTGCTACTAGGGGGCCGATAGAATACTTCCAATAGAGTAACTGCTCCCTTCTGTTCCTGACTTCCACCCATACTGACTCAAAAGAGAATCTTGCTACATTACCCACCCTTTCTGTAGCTGTAGTAGTATCCCTGACCAGTAATGCCACCCCTCCTCCCCCCCATCCCTTCCCCAGAAGAGATTCCAATGATCCAAAAATCTAAAACCCTGCTCCCTGCACCAACTCGTCAGCCACGCATTCAACTGCCATCTCCCCCAATTCTCACCGTCACTATCACGTAGCACTGGCAACAATCCTGAGAACGCCACCCTTGAGGTTCTAGTTCCCGAAACTCACACTTCAGGACCTCACCCTCTTCCTGCCTACGCAGTTGGTTCCAAAATGTATCACGACTTCTGGTTGCTTTCCCTCTTGTACCAGGATGTCGTGCACCTGGTCAGAGACATCTCGGACCCTGGCGCCCGGGAGGCAACAAACCATGCAGGTGTCCTCCTCACATCCACAAAATCTCCTGTCTATTCCCCTGACTATAGAGTCTCCAATGACGACAGCTCTCCTCTTCTCCGTCCCATCCTTCTGCACCACAGGGTCAGACTCAGTGGTGGAGGCCCTGCCATTGTGGCTCACCCCTGGCCAGTCATCCCCGCCAACAGTATCCAGGACGGTATACTTATTATTCAGGGGAATGGCTACAGGGTGCTCTGCACTACCTATCTACTCACCTCTCTTCCCCCCCCGACTGTCACCTAACAACCTGCTTCCTGCAGCCTAGGTGTGACTACCTCCCTGTAGCTCTCATCTATGACTGTCTCATTCTCCGTTATGAGTCCAAGGTCATCCAGCTGCTGCTCCAGATTCCTCACACGGTCTTCCAGATCGCCCAGCCGCATGCACTTCTGGCAGATGTGACTCTGCAGGAGAGGGGAGTTCACTCAAAACTACCACATCAAACTGCTTGGTCACCCGACCTCAATTGCCCAATCAGCTGCTTTCTGCTGAGTATGAGCTATTCAAATCTTGATTGTCTAATCAACGGCTTTCTGCTGAGCTATTCAAATCTTGATTGACTTGATTGCACAGTCCAACTGCCAAAACTGCCAGAATCTCTCGGGTCAAAGCTTCACTCCTTCACTGGCCCACTCACTCACTGGCCACTTTCCAGGCTAGCAAAGGGGAGCTGTCGGGGTAAATTTTTTACGCAGAGTGTGGTGAGTGCATGGAATGGTGATGGTGGTGGAGGCGGATACGGTAGAGTCTTTTAAGAGGCCCCTGGATAGTTACATTGAGCTTAGAAAAATAGAGGGCTATGGGTAATCTTAGGTAATTTTGAAGTTAAGGACACGTTTGGCAAAGCTTTGTGGGCCAAAGGGCCTGTATTGTGCTGTAGGTTTTCTATGTTTCTAATGTTTCTCAAACCAGGGTGTAAAACATTGTAGTACTCATAACACACGTTGCAGACAATAACTTAGAAAAGTAAGGATAAAATCTGCAGATGAATTATGCATAAATAAACAAAGTGCATAAATATTGTAAGACACAGAACAGATTAACTGGTGACACTTTGAGTGCGATGTGGCAGGGAGTTCAGGAATGTCGCGGTCTGAGGGAAGAAACTGCTTCCTATCCTGACTGTTCCCGTTTTAATGCCTGATGGTAGAAAATCAAAGAGGATGCTAGATGAATGGGTAGGATCCCTGATAATACTAAGGGCCCTGTGTACGCAGCACTCCTGATAAATAAACATATCACCATTACAGCACAGAAACAGGCCACCTCAGCCCTTCTAGACCGTGCAGAATGCTTACTCTCACCTAGTCCCACCCACCTGCACTCAGCCCATAACCCTCCATTCCTTTCCTGTCCATATACCTATCCAATTTTACTTTAAATGACAATATCGAACCTGTCTCTACCACTTCTACTGGAAGCTTGTTCCACACAGCTACAACTTTCTGAGTAAAGAAGTTCCCCCTCGTGTTATCCCTAAACTTTTGCCCCCTAACTCTCAACTCATGTCCTCTTGTTTGAATCTCCTCTACTCTCAATGGAAAATACCTATCCAAGTAAACTCTGTCTATCCCCCTAATAATTATAAATACCTCTATCAAGTCCCCCCTCAACTTTCTACGCTCCAAAGAATAAAGACCTAACTTGTTCAACCTTTCCCTGTAACTTAGGTGCTGAAACCCAGCTAACATTCTAGTAAATCTCTTCTGTACTCTCTCTATTTTGTTGACATCTTTCCTATAATTCAGTGACCAGAACTGTACACAATACTCCAAATTTGGCCTCACCAATGCCTTGTACAATTTTAACATTACATCCCAACTTCTATACTCAATGCTGATTTATAAAGGCCAGCATATCAAAAGCTTTCTTCACCACTCTATCCACATGAGATTCCACCTTCAGGGAACTATGCACCATTATTCCTAGGTCACTTTGTTCTACTGCATTCCTCAATGCTCTACCATTTACAATGTATGTCCTATTTTGATTATTCCTACCAAAATGTAGCACCTCACACTTATCAGCATTAAACTGCATCTGCTATCTTTCAGCCCACTTTTCTAACTGGCCTAAATCTCTCTGCAAGCTTTGAAAACCTACTTCATTATCCACAACGCCATCTATTTTAGTATAATCTGCATACTTACTAATCCAATTTACCACCCCATCATCCAGATCATTAATGTATATGACAAACAACATTGGACCCAGTACAGATCCCTGAGGCACACCACTAGTCATCAGCCTCCAACCTGACAAAGTTATCCACCACTACTCTCTGGCATCTCCCATCCAGCCACTGTTGAATCCATTTTACTACTTCAATAATAATACCTAACGATTAAACCTTCCTAACTAACGTTCCGTGTGGAACCTTGTCAAAGGCCTTACTAAAGTCCATATAGATAACATCCACTGCTTTACCCTCGTCAACTTTCCTAGTAACCTCTTCAAAAAATTCCAATAAGATTTGTCAAACATGACCTTCCACGCACAAATCCATGTTGACTGTTCCTAATCAGACCCTGTCTATCCGGATACATCTATATACCATCTCTAAGAATACTTTCCATTAATTTATCCACCACAGACGTCAAACCTACATGCCGATAATTAGTAGGTTTACTCTTAGAACCCTTTTTGAACAATAGCACCACATGAGCAATACGCCAGTCCTCTGGAACCATCCCCGTTTCTAATGACATTTGAAATATTTCTATGAGAGCCCCTGCTATTTCTACACTAACTTCCCTGAAGGTCCTAGGGAATATCCTGTCAGGATCTGGAGACTTACCCACTTTTGTATTGTTTAAAAGCAGCAGTACTTCTTCTTTAATTATCATAATTTCCATAACTACCCTATTTGTTTCCCTTACCTTACACAATTCAATATTCCTCTCCTTAGTGAATACCGAAGAAAAGAAATTGTTCAAAATCTCCCCCATCTCTTTTGGCTCAACATAGCTGTCCACTCTGATTCTCTAAGGGACCAAATTTATCCCTCACTATCCTTTTGCTATTAATATAACTGTAGAAATCCTTTGGATTTATTTTCAGCTTCCTTGCCAAAGCAACCTCATCTTCTTATAGCTTTTCTAATTTATTTCTTAAGATTCTTTTGACATTCTTTATATTCCTTGAGCACCTATTTACTCCGTGCTGCCTATATTTATTGTAGATCTCGCACTTTTTTCGAACCACGTTTCCAATATCCCTTGAAAACCATGGCTCTCTCAAACTCTTTTTTGAGAAAATGGAGTTTCCTTTCAACCTAACAGGAACATAAAGATTTTGTACTCTCAAAATTTCACCTTTAAATGACCTCCATTTCTCTAGTACATCCTTCCCATAAAACAAGTTGTCCCAATCCACTCCTTCTAAATCCTTTCGCATCTCCTCAAAGTTAGCCTTTCTCCAATCAAAAATCTCAACCCTGGGTCCAGTCCTATCTTCCTTCATAATTATATTGAAATTAATGGCATTGTGATCACTAGACCCGAAGTGCTCCCCAACACATACCTCCTTCACCTGACCTATTTCATTCCCTTACAGGAGATCCAACACTGCCCCTTCTCTATTTGGCACCTCTATGTATTGCTGCAAAAAACTATCCTGCACACATTTTACAAACTCCAGACCATCCAGCCCTTTTACAGAATGGGCTTCCCAGTCTATGTTTGGAAAATTAAAATCTCCCACAATCACAACCTTGTACTTACTACAAATATCTGCTATCTCCTTACAAATTTGCTCCTCCAATTCTCGCTCCCCATTAGGCAGTCTATAATACACCCCATAAGTGTTACTACATCTTTCCCCTTCCTCAATTCCACTCAGATAGCCTCCCTAGACGAGCCCTCTAATCTATCCTGCCAAAGCTCCGCTGTAATATTTTCTCTGACAAGCAATGCAACACCTCCCCCTCTTGCACCTCCAATTCTATCACACCTGAAGCAACAAAATCTGGGAATAATTAGTTGCCAATCACACCACTCTTGTAACCATGTTTCACTAATAGCGACATCATCATATTTCCAGGTATAAATCCATGCTCCAAGCTCATCCATCTTTCTTACAATAAATGCATTTAAGAAAATATCCACCTTTTACTCTCTGTTTATCCCTAACAGAGCAAACAACTTTACTATCTTCTTTTTCTTCCTTCTCCCCTACATCTTCAGTCTGAGCACTCCCCTTCTCTATCACCTGCCTATCCTCCCTCACACACTGTCTACAAGATTTCTCTATTTGTGAACTAACCTCCTCTCTTCCAGTCTGTTCAATTTTATTCCCACCCCCCAACCATTCTAGTTTAACATCTCCCCAGTAGCCTTAGCAAATCTCCCCGCCAGGATATTGGTTCCCCTTGGATTCAAGTGCAACCTGTCCTTTTTGTACAGGTCACACCTGCCCCAAAAGAGGTCCCAATGATCCAGAAACTTGAATCCCTGCCCCTTGCTCCAATCCCTCAGCTGCACATTTATCCTCCACCTCATTTCATTCCTACTCTCACTGTCACGTGGCACAGGCAGTAATCCTGAGATTACTACCTTTGCGGTCCTTCTTCTCAACTCCCTTCCTAACTCCCTATATTCTCCTTTCAGGACCTCTTCCCTTTTCCTACCTATGTCATTGGTACCTATATGTACCACGACCTCTGGCTCCTCACCCTCCCACTTCAGGATATCTTGGACGTGATCAGAAACATCCCGGACCCTTGCACCAGGGAGGCAAACTACCATCCAGGTCTCCTAACTGTGTCCACAGAATTGCCTATCTGACCCCCTAACTATCGAGTCCCCTATTACTACTGCCTTCCTCTTCCTTTCCCTACCCCTCTGAGCTGCAGGGCACTCAGACTTCCTTCTCCAAATTCTCCAAAATTCTTCAAAATGTCCCCGAAAGATGGTAGGGAGACCCCTGTGATCTCTCAACTATTCTCACAGTTTTTGTAGAGACTTCCAGTCCAATGCTTGGCTGCTCCCATACCAGATGGAGATGCAGCTTGTCAGGATGCTCTCAACGGTGCACTTGTAAAATGGCAAGATGTTCACGTGCAGAGAGATCTTTGTGTCCAAGTCCACACCCCTCTGAAAGTGGCTCCACAGGCTGGTAGGGTGGTAAAATTGGCATCTGGCATGCTTGTCTTTATTAGTTGAGGAACTGAGTTCAAGAGCTAGAAGGTTATGGTGCAGCTTTATAAAATTCTGTTTAGGCTGCATTTGGAATTTGCATTCATTTCTAATCACCCTTTGGAGCGTGTGCCGAAGAGGTATACCAGGATGCTGCCTGGATTAGAGGGAATATACTAAGAGAAGAGGTTGGGTGAACTTGGGTTCATTTCTCTGGGCAGCTGAGGCTGAGAGAAGATCTGACAGAGGTTTATAAAATTATGAGAGGCATAATCTCAGCTAGTAAATTTCTCCCAGGGTTAAAATAACTAATACCAAACGGATGCATTTAAGGTAAGAGAGGGTATGTTCAAAGGAGATGTGCCAAAGGAGAAGTATTTTTTTTACACAGAAAGCGTTGAGTGCCCAGACTGCACTGCCAGAGGTACTGGTGGAGGCAAATAAAATGTACTGAGTAGGCAGAATGAATTATTTCAGTTGGGCGTTTGATTACTAATTTAATTTGTTCAGCACAGGGCTTCTTTATGTTCTGTACTGTCCTACGTTCTAAATTCTGAGGTGGTGTACTTATGGAATGAGGAGATTATCTTATGAAGAGCAATTGAGGAAGTTTGATTACTGCTCAGTGAAATGTATTGGCACGAGAGGCAATCTCACTGAGGCTTTCCAGGGAAAGTAGATCTGTAGATATCAAGAACGTAGCGTGATATAGAAATATAACGACCCATCTGCTGCACTCAGTGCCCTGACTGATGAAGGCCAACATGCTAAGAACCTTTTTCACTTCCCTGTCTATCTCTGACATCTGTCAATCTGTGATAATAAACTATGCCCTTGGATCTCTAGGTCCCCCTTTCCATTACATTCTCTCATGCCTACCATTCAAAGTAGGTCATGCACTGCTTTGGCTTTCCAGAAAAACATCAACTCACACTTATTTGTATTGAAATCCATTTGCCACTCTTTGCTCCATTTCCCCAAATGATCAAGATCATTTTGTAATCTACAATAACCTCCTTCACTATCAACCACATCTCATAATTTTGTGTCATCTGTAAATTTACTGATCAAATCCAAATCATTTATATGAATAACAAGCAAAAAAAAGTCCGAACACCAACTAGCAGCACATCACTTGTTGCCAGTCTCCGCTCCCAGATACAATGTCAATGGCTGCTTTTTCTGCTTCCTACTTCCGAGCCAGTCTTGAGTCCACCTAAATGGTCCTTCCTGCTTTCCATGGGGCCTATCCTTCTGGACCAGCCTATCATATGGGACGTTGTTGAAGATCATGCTGAAGTCCAAGTAGACAACATTCATAGCTCTATCCTAATTTGCACTTAGCCTCTATATATTGGCTTGGGGAATCTTTCCTGGAGACATTTCACAAATTCCACCTTGTTAAAGCTCTTAACACTCTCTGTGGCTCAGTGAAGATCAGGGAATTAAATTCACCCACTAGTGCAACTATTATTCTTAAGCTGTGAACAATTTCTCTGTACGCCTGCTGCTCCAGTTCCTGGTGGCTTATTGAAGGTGAGAGGGGTGGTGGGGGATGAGTCTAAAATACAGCCTCAGGAGAATAAACCCCAAATTGCTCCGAAATTTTACCCATGGTAAATATAGAACAGCAGAGTGTAGTCAGAAGCCCACTGAAGCATAATGAAAATCTATTCCATCCCATCTGTCCGTATCCTTCCACTATTTCCTTCTACATTCATATCCTTCTATAATGTGTAGTGAGAGAGGCTGTTGATAGTGCAGAATTGCAGTCAACAGGATGAGATACAAAGGAAAGGGGTGGATAAAATTGAAATGGATGAATACAGGACTGAAGGTGTTATATTTGAATGTGACGAGCATACAAAATACGTTTGTAAGATAAACTCGGAGCACAGTTGCAGATTAGCAACTGTGTGATGTTGTAGGCATCACTGAATCATGGTTGAAAGAAGCACATAGCAGTAAGGTTAATATCCAAGGATATACATTGTGTTAAAAGGATAGGCCGAAAGGCAGAGGAGATGGCATTGTTGTGTTGCTAAAGTAATGAAATCACCTCATTAGAAAGGGGTGACGTAGAGTTGGAAGGTGTTGAATCATTGTGTGTAGAGTTAAGGAACTGCAAGGGTGAAGAGACCCTGATGTGAGTTGCTGACAGACCCCCAAACAGTAGTAAGGTTGTAGCCTACGAATTTCTACAGGAGCATGCCTAAAGGGAGATGTTATAGATAGTCATGGGGGACTTCAATATGTAGGTAGATTGGGAAAATCAGGTTGGCTTTCTAATGAAGCTCATGGATGAGTCCACTAAGGGATAAGCTACTCTGGAATGGGTGTTGTGCAATGAACCAGATTTGGTTCGAGAGCTTAAGGTAAAAGAACCCCTAAGGGAAAGTGATCATAATGTTATTGAATTCACTCTGAAATTCGAAAAGAAGAATCTAAAGTCAGATGTACCAGTATTACAGTGGAGTAAAGGAAATTAGAGAGACAGGAGAGAGGAACTGGCCAGAATTGAAAGGAAGAGAACACAGGCAGGGATGATGGCAGAGCAGCAATGGCTGGAATTTCTGGAAGCAATTCAGTTGACACAGGATATATATATCCTAAAGAGAAGACGTCAAGATGACACAACTGTGGCTAATAAGAGAAGTCAAAGCCAACATAAAAGCCAAAGAAAGGGCATATAATAGAGCATAAATGAGTGGGTAATTACAGGATTGTGAAACTTTTTGAAAACCAGAAGGCCACCAAAAAAAGTCATTACAAAGGTAAATATGGAATATGAAAGTAGGCTAGCTAATAATATTAAAGAGGATACCACCAGTTTCTACAGATACATAAAGTGTAAAGGAGAGGCAAGAATGGATATTGGACTACTGTAAAATGATGCTGGAGAGGTAGTAATGGGGGAGAAGGAAATGTCGGACAAACTGTGGAAGTATTTTGCATCAATCTTCACGGTGGACACTAGCAGTATGGAGGATGTTCCAGGTGTCAGGGGTGATGAAGTGTGTGAAGTTACCACAATTCAAGAGGAGGTTCTTGGGAAACTCGAAGGTCTGAAGGTAGATAAGTCATCTGGACCAGACAGAGTACACCCAGAGTTCTGAAAGGGTTAACTGAAGAGAATGTGGAGGCATTGGTAATGATCCTTCATGAATCACTAGATCCTGGAATGATTCCAGAAGACTGGAAAATTACAAATATCACTCCACTCTTTGAAGGGAGAGTGGCAGAAGAAAGGAAATTATAGGCCAGTTAGTCTGATCTTAGTGGTTGTGATGATGTTGGAGTTGATTGTTAAGGATGTGGTTTTGGGATATTTAAATGCACACTATAAAATAAGCCATAGTCAGCATGGTTTCCTCAAGAGAAAATCCTGCCTGACAAATCTGATGACATTCTTTGAAGAAATAACAAACAGGATAGACAAAGGAGAATTGGTTGATATTGTGTACTTGGATTTTCAGAAGGCCTTTGACAAGGTGCCACACATGAGGCCGCATAACAAGCTATAACCCCATGGTATAACAAGAAAGATTCTAGCATTGATAAAGCAGTGGCTGATTGGCAGAGGCAAAGAGTGAGAATAAAGGGAGCCTTTTCTGATTGGCTGTCAGTGACCAGTGGTGTTCCACAGAAGTCTGTGTTGGGTCCGATTCTTTTATGTTATATATTAATGATTTGAATGATGAAATTGATGGCTTTGTTGCAGAGTCTGCAGACAATATGAAGATAGGTGGAGGGGCAGGGAGTTTTGAAGATATATAGAGGTTACAGGAGGCGTATACAGATTCGGAGAAGGGGCAAATAAATGGCAGTTGGAATACAGTGTCTGGAAGTGTATGGTCAAGTGTTTTGGTTGACTATTTTCTAAAAGGAGAGAAAATGCAAATAATTGAAGCGCAAAGAGACAAAAGGAGTTCTTGTGCAGAATTACCTAAAGGTTCATTTTCAGGCTGAGTATGGTGTGAGGAAGGCGAATGCGGTTTTTAGCATTCATTTCAAGAGGACTGGAATATAAAAGGAAATGTTGAGAATTTATAAAGCACCAGTGAGGCCTCACTTGGAGTATTGTGAGCTGGCTTGGGCCCTTATCTTACAAAGGGTGTGCTGAAACTGGAGAGGGTTCAAAGGTTCATGAAAATGACTCCAGAATGGGATGGCTTGTCATATAAAGTCCATTTGATGGCTCTGGGCCTTTATTCATGAGAATTCAGAAGAATGAGATGTGTCCTCATTGAAACCAATCAAATGGTGAATGACCTTGATAAGAGTGGATGTGGAGAGGATGTTTCCTATGGCGGGAGAGTCTAAGACCGGGGGGACACAGTCTCAGGACAGAGGGGCGTCCTTTTAGAATGGAGATGTGGAGGAATTTCTTTAGCCAGAGAGTGGTGAATCTGTGGAATTCTTTTCCACAGGCAGCTGTTGAGGTCAAGTCTTTATGTATATTTAAAGCAGAGGTTGATAGATTCAGGGCATGAAGGGAAATGGGGAGAAGGCAAGAGATTGGGGCTGAGAGGAATATTGGATCAGCCACAATGAAATGTGGAGCAGGCTTGATAGGCCAAATGGCCTAATTCTGTTCCTATAACTTATTTCCTGTGTAAAATAAAAAAAAGAGAAAAAATCCTCAGAAAACTTTTTTAAACTTTCTCTCCCTTCCCCCCCCCCCCTTACCTCAAAGAGATGCCCTCTGGTAATTTACTTCTTCACACAAGGGGGTATTTGAAAGGTGCTTGAGATTCATCTGGTGACCCAAAAACAGCTCTATACTGTGGAGACAACAAAGTGGTAGATCTAGTAGAACTGCTGCCTCACGGTTCCAGTGACCCCAATTCAATTGTGATCTTGTGTGTAGACTCTGTGGAACTTGTACATTGTCCTTTGGGCTACAAGGTTACCTTGGGGAGGTCTGCTTTCTTCCTATGTCCCAAAGATGGTGTTGGCAGAGGTTACTTGATCTCTATAAGTTGCTTCTAGTGTGCAAGTGAGCAGTTGAATCTGGGGAGAGCTGAAGGGAATGGGGGGGGGGGGGGCAGTGAGGAATCAAATGGGTTAATTAATTGTAAATTGAGGCTTGATAGTTGGCATGAATTCGATGCGGTGAAGGGTCTGTTTCCGACTGTATGACTGTAAACTTGAGTTCTCTTGCTTGGTTAGCAATTCTTGCACATTGAATTGCTTGTCTAAATTGAGTACAAGAAGGAGACTTGAGTTTGCAAGACAAGAAATTCATCTGAAATTATGCTTACTTGAAAAACTGCGGTCAGTAGCCTTTCAGAATCAAAATCAGTTTTATTATCAATCTTTCATAAGATGTGAAATTTGTTGATTTGAAAGAGATAAATTACAAAATAAATTAATAGTGCAAACAAAAGCCCAGAGTAATGAATTAGTCTTCATGAGTTCATGGACTGCTCAGAAATCTGATGATTGGTGTGGGTGGGGTTGGTGGTAGAAGAAGCTCTTCCTGAATCGATGAGAATATCTCTCTACCTCTTCCCTGATGGAAGGAAGTAATGGAAATTGAACTGATGTAATTGCTCTCATAGGCAGCACAGTGTCACTGTCTCCCATCTATATCATAAGAAAATCAGCAGTATATGCCTCATAGATTTCAAAGTTCAAAGAACATTTATTATCAAAGTATGTATACCATATAAAACTTTAAGGTTTGTTTCCTTACAACCAGCCACAAAACAAAGAAACCCAATCAAACTCATTGAAAAAGACCATCAATCACCCAACGTGCAGGAAAGAAAACCCAATTCATGCTAAAAATAAAGGTTAGCAAATAGCATTCAGAACGGTAGTTCACAAAGTGAGTCCACAGATATTGAAGCAGGTAGCAAGTCAGTTCAGGAGCCACAGCCTCAGTTCAGCGCAGAGGTGAGTAAGCTTCATGGAGCAATGAGTTGAACTGGTCCATCCTCATCTCCAGCCTCGGCACTTAAACCTTTTCATTCTGACCTGGTGTTTAAATCGTCCAAACCTTGGGTGGTTCAGGTTTGATAGGATAAGATGCCATTATTTTGATAGCACGTAATTGAAGGCAGAAGCAGTGACGATACATTGCTAAGTTGTGGGCACAGATGAAGCTGCCTTCTGGCCAAGTAAAGTTGGGTTTGTTGACATGTGAGCAACTATGGTGAGGTATAGGTGCAACAGAAAAATCTTGCTTGTGGCAGCATCACAGGCACATAGATATAAAATACATTCAGAGAGTATGAATTATGCAAATGAAGTGAGATAAAAATGTGCAAAAGCAGGACCTTGGTCCAAAGAAAGACGCATCATCAGCCTTGTGTGCAGAGCACAGATAACACAACGAGCAATATAGAATGGACACCGTACACACAGTGAGCAACAAGCAATGCTAATAATCTCTGTTCTTTTACCACGTCTCTTGGTTGCGTGATGAACACTTGTGAACCAGCTCCTGTGTTAAAGGTCATCTCAGCATTCAGCATACAAACCAAGTCAGGCAGTAAACTCTTTACAATATGAAACATAAATCTAAAACCTGCATGCGGACTGCACTTCAGATTGACTCACAACTTTCAGAGTTTGGTTTGGCTGTCACATTTGAAAATTCTTTTCCTTTTTTTCCCCCAATTCTCACTAAGAGGCTCACTACTCTTTATCTCTGTTATGTCCACCACAATCCTCTTTTGAACACTCCAAAATTTAATTGATCATTCTTTGCAATTTGCTTCAAAAGCCTTAAACATTTAAACTCTCTGCCTTTTGATCCATTTAAAAAATTACTACTTTGATCAGGCTTTTGGTCTTTTCTCCTTGAGACTCAATTTGCAGCTCAAAACATTTTTTTTTGTTTTATTGCCATTTTCTGTGAATGATCTTGGTACTTTGCTTATGTTAGGTGCTCCTTAAATTGAAGTTGTTGTTGTTGCAGTCAACTATGTTCAAAATCTATTTCATTGAAGAATTGTTGGTAGAAGATGCACCATGGTCTGCATGGAGAGTCTTGATGAAATATGTCCAGAAAGTGATTAATGATTGCAGCCAGATTGACCTGACGAGGTGAGCCATTAAAAGATTTATTGCCATAATAATAAACACTAATTATTCTTCACTCTAAATTGTCTGTTTCTACCTCCCAAGCTTGTTTGATTTATTGGAGTTTGTATCATTTTTTATTAAACTCATTTAAAAGTTAATTGTATGCCTGATTAGGCAGACAAGAAAGGCAGTAATGCAATATTCTGTTTGACTTCCTGTGTGGCTGTGGAAAATTTGAGAAATGGCTTTCATTTTCAATAAACCCAATAGTATGTTAACTCTGAACCCTTTAAACTTGAACAAAAGCCTTTTATATTATGTTCATGGCAAAAGAGTTGTCTTTCATTTTATGACAAAGATCCAAAACTCAATTATTTGCAAAGTGTAAGACTGCTGTCAATATTGTCATGGAACAGAATAGGACATGGGACATTTTGAATACATCCCTGGGAAAGTGCAAGCCCTCAAGGAATAAAACAACAGTTTTGTCACTGAAGACAGAACAGATAAATAGATTTTTGTAGTAAAGAAAGTTTGCATTTTGTTGGACTGATGGTTAGCTCTGATTTTCAGAAAAAGATTCTGTGCACCACAGTTCCTGAGGGCACATTTCATTGCAAAGCAGGAGACAGAGTTATATAAATAATAGCAGACAGTCAGGACATTTTGTGCACCACAGTTCCCAAGGAGACCATAAGATATAGGAATAGAATTGGGCCATTTGGCCGATCGTGTCTGCTCTGTCATTTCATCATGGTTAATCAATTTTTCCTCCCAGCCCCAATGTTCTGCCTTCTCCCTGTATCCCTTCATACCCTGATCAATCAGGGATCTATCAACCTTTGCCTTAAATATACATAAAGACTTGACCTCAACAGCTGCCTGTGGCAAAGAATTCCACAGATTCACCACTCTCTGGCTAAAGAAATTCCTCCTCATCTCCGTTCTAAAAGGATGTCCCTCTATTCTGGGGCTGTGTCCTCTGGTCAGACTCCATCTTAGGAAGCATCCTCTCCACATCCACTCCATCAAGGTCTTTCACCATTCAATAGGTTTCAGTGAGGTCAGCCCTCATTCTTCTAAATTCCAGTGAATACAGGCCCAGAGCCATCAAACACTCTTTATATGACAAGCCATTCAACTGTGGAATAATTTTTGTGAACCTCCTTTGAGCCTTCCCCAGTTTTAGCACATCCTTTCTAAGATAAGGGGCCCAAATCTGCTCACAATACTCCAAGTGAGGCCTCATCAGTGTTTTATAAAGTCTCAACATTACATCTTTGCTTTTATATCCTAGTCCTCTTGAAATGAATGCTAACATTGCATTTGCATTCCTCACCACAGACTCAACCTAAAGTTAACCTTTGGGAATCCTGCATAGGGATTCCCAAGTCCTTTTGTATCACAGTTTTTTTTTTTTTTGCCATTTAGAAAATAGACAAAACTGTTAAATTTTGTCTACCAAACTGTATGACCATACACTTCCTGACATTATTCCATCTGCCAATTCTTTGGCCATTCTCCTCATCTGTCTGAGTCCTTCTATAGCCTGTGTACTTCCTCAAAACCAAATACCCCTCCACTTATCTTAATTTTGTCTGCAAACTTTGCAACAAAGCCATCAATTCCATCATCCAGATCCTAGACATATAACGTAAAAAGAATTGCTCCCAACACAGATCCCTGTGGAACACTGCTGGTCACCGGCAGCCGGCCAGAAAAAACTCCCTTTATTCCCACTCTTTGCCTTTGCCAGTCAGCCACTATTTTATCCATGCTAGAATCTTTCCTGTAATACCATGGGCTCATAGCTTGTTAGCAGCCTCATGTGTGGCATATTTTCAAAGGCCTTATGAAAATCCAAGTACATAACATCAACCGATTCTCCTTTGTCTACCCTGCTTGTTATTTATTCAAAGAATTCCAACAGATTTTTTAGGTAAGATTTTCCCTTGAGGAAACCATGCTCCAAGTACCCTGAGACCTCATCATTAATAATCAACTCCAACATCTTCCCAACCACTGAGGTCAGACTAACTGGCCTATAATTTATTTTCTTCTGCCTCTCTTCCTTCTTCAAGAGTGGAGTGACAATTGCAATTTCCCTGCCTTTCAGAACCATTCCAGAGTCTAGTGACTCTACCTTCATAACTTTCAGTTTCACAAGAACCTTCTCTCTAATTGTGGTAACTTCACACAGTTCATCACCCCTAACACCTGGAACATCCTCCATACTGCTAGTGTCTTCCACTGTGAAGACTGATGCAAAATACTTAGACAATTTGTCCAACATTTTCTTGTCCCCCATTACTACCTCTCCAGCATTGTTTTCCAATGGTCTAGTATCTACTCTTTCCTTGACATTGGACTGCTCATAATTTAGCACCTGACAAGGGACAAAAAAAAGGTAGTTTGCTTTAAGCAGAGTGGGCATTATGGGAGAGGCCAGTGTTAGAGAGGGAATTCAGGTTTTGGTGAGAAAGGGAGTAGATTTTCTTCATTTAATTTTTCTTCCTTTCTTTCTTATTCCACAGTCAGAGCAGTGGGGATGCCAGGAAGGATAATGGAATGCTCCTCTTGTTGGATGAGGCAATGCAGGCAGACCTCCAGTATTCTTGATTACACTTGCAAGTGCATCCAACTGCAATGTCTTTCAGACCATGTTAAGGAATTTGAGCTGGAAGTGGATGAACTCTGGATTATTCTGGAGACTGAGGGATTGATTGCCAGAGCTTACAGGAAGGTAACTACATCCAACGCCTAGGACACAGGTAACTGGATGACTACCAGGAGAGAAAAGGAGATAGGCAGCCTGTGTAGGATTCCAATCTGATGTTCCTGTTGTGCATTTAATATTTCAGTAATATTTGAGTAATATTGTAAATACATTGTTCTGTGTATTCTTACGTTATTTATTACGGGTTATTTGTAAAAGTACTTGAATGGCATACGTCTTTACACCACCACATCATATGTGCACACCTCCCTAAAGTTTAAAAAAAATTCTGGTTTCTGTGCTTTTCTTTTGATTAATTTCGGGAGTAACAACATATAACAGTGGTGATGAGTAAGTTTTAAATCAAATCTGAGATGATTACCTCCCTGTTGAACCATAGCATGACATCTGAGATTTTTTTTAAAAAAAGCACAACATGCATTCTTTGCACGAGGAGAGACACAGTTGAGATTTAAAAAAAATGCAGAACATGTGTGTCTTCAGAAGAGAGATGGTAGAGTTGAAAAAAGGACACAAAGTGGGTTCATCAATAGTAAGAACTGGACGAAAATAATAATAAATAAAAGACAGCAGAAATAACTGGCTACTTTGCTGAGATAGACATGTTTGATAGCAGAAAAGATAACCGGATCATGAAAGTTGAGTGAATTGAGCAGTATTTTGAAGTAAATGAAATAGCCATTAAGAATAATTGTGCTTTTGGCACATTGATCTTCATAAATCAAAGTATTGATTTAAATTTTGCCTTGTAAAATGTCCTGGGTAGATAGAACTAAGCACCCAATGGAGCAGTTCAATATTTCGTTTAACTCTTTGTATGGCTGTGCAATCTTTGCAAAATGGCTTCTGTTAGCCCAAAAGAATATTAAACTTCAACTTCTTTCAACTTAATGAAAATATTATTTCTCATCTGAAATCTGGTTTCATTTTTAAACACAATCTGAAATATTGTGCAAATACAGATTGAGGTCAATTTCTCCCCAAATATCTCACTAAACTGTATGGTACACTCTCTAATCCTAACTCGTTATTAGAATGGAGGGAGCTGGGATAATATAAATAATGTAAGAGAATGTTGTGAACACTGGATTGACGAGGGTATTGCAATCAGGGGAGGCTGAGGAAACATTCACCGTTTGAGACAAGGATGAAAAATGAGACTATTAGGGCTTGCAGAAAGATGAGCAGTCAGAAGTATTAGATGATTGGTAAAGGATGGAAGTGGATCAACTGAAGACTTGTACTCAACTACTGGAGGCAAGTAAAAACTAATCATTCTTAACACCGACAAACTTTAGTTGGATCACACTTTTGACCTAACTAAAATGGCTTGAGGTCAGAATCAGAGACAGAATCCCAATCAGAATCAGGTTTATTATCACCGGCATGTGATGTGAAATTTGTTACCTTAGCAGCAGCAGTTCAATACAATACATAATATAGAAGGGAAAAATAAATAAATAAAATAAAATTAAAATAAGTAAATCAATCACAGTATACATATATTGAAAAGATTGAAAAATGTGCAAAAAACAGAAATACTGTATATTAAAAAAAAGGTGAGGTAGAGTTCTAAGGTTCAAATTCCATTTAGGAATCGGATGACAGAGGGGAAGAAGCTGTCCCTGAATCACTGAGTGTGTGCCTTCAGGCTTCTGTACTTCCTACCTGATGGCAACAGTGAGAAAAGGGCATGCCCTGGGTGCTGGAGGTCCTTAATAATGGACACCGCCTTTCTGAGGCACTGTTCCCTAAAGATGTCCTGGGTACTTTGTAGGCTAGTACCCAGGATGGAGCTGACTAGATTTACAACCCTCTGCAGCTTCTTTCGGTCCAGTGCAGTAGCCCCTCCCCCCCACCCCCCAATACCAGACAATGATGTCAGAATGCTCTCCACAGTACATCTATAGAAGTTTTTGAGTGTGTTTGTTGACATACCAAATACACTTACTCCACTTGCACTTTTGACCTAACTAAAATAGCTTGAGGTGGTTCACAGAAGTGTTCCAATCAAACATTGAACCCTCAGCCACATAAGGCTATAGTCAGGCATGTGAACAGAACAGTTAGGTTTCAAGGAGGAAAGCAGGATTGCAAGGTAGAAGTGTTTATGGAGAGAATGCCATGGTTTACGACCTTGGCAATCAAATGTGCACTTGTGTGGGATGGTTTAAATGAATTCAAGGAAGCATGACAAATTGGAATTGGGACTTGAGGTATCTCTTAGGATGATGGGTCTTGAAGAAACTGCAGAGACGCAGAGGTATGAGAGCAGGAAAGAATTGAAAATTCAATGAATAAAGTACTAACCAACCCAACCTCTTCCTATAACTCAAACCCTTGACTGCTGGCAACATTCTCATAAGTCATCTTTGAAATCTCACCTGCCCAAGTGTCTTTTAAATGGTCTTACTGTAAGTGTATATCATGCCAAATGATATTCCTGGAGCAGACCTGATTTAAAAAAATACTCATTATAAATGAGCAGTACCAAGAAAACATGACAGAGTGGAATGTTCGGCACAATTCAGGTTTGTGATTGAAGAGCATTGGCAAGGAGAGTAAATATCTGGTAATTTGTAACTTTATATAACAGGTAATAATCATGTGATTGATTCCTGGGGAAATGGGTATCCTGCAGTTAAGAATATTAACAAACATAAGGACTTTGAGGTTCACTGATTTTGGGTTTCTGAGTGGGTTTGGCAGATTTCTTCAAATTCCTGCAGTGTATGCATGAGTTCTTTTTAACTTTAATTATCAGGGAGTTTTGTTCAAGTACATTTACATTTTATTTACTTGTTCATGTTGGACACATGAAAATGCAGAGAATCGATGGATATGGATTATATGCATGCAGAAGAGACTTACAACAACACACACAAAATGCTGGTAGAACACAGCAGGCTAGGCAGCATCTATAGGGAGAAGCGATGTTGACATTTCGGGCCGAGACCCTTCGTCAAGAGACTTAGTTTGATTTGGCATCTTGTTCAGCACAGACAACATAGAACAGACGATAAATACCATGAAACATAGGAACAGAATTAGGCCATTTGACCAGTCAAGTCTACTCCATCATGTCATCATGGCTCATCCATTTTCTCTCTCAACCCCATTCTCCAGCCTTCTCCTGTAACCTCTGATGCCCTGACTAATGAAGAACCTATCAACCTCTGCCTTAAATACATCCAAAACCCTGGCCTCCACAGCTGCATGTGGCAGTGAATTCCAACGATTCACCACTCTCTGGCTAAATAAATTCCTCTTCTGCATTCTCCTCTGTTTTGAGGCTGTGCTTTTTGGTCCTCTTCTCACCCATTATAGAAAACATCCTCTCCACAACTACTCTATTGAGGACTTTCCATATTTGATGGGCTCAGTGAGATCCCACCTTCATTCTTCTAAATTCCAGTGAGTCCAGGACAAACGCTCCTCATATGATAACCCTTCCATTCCCAGAATCATTCTCATGAACCTCCTCTGAACTCTTGTCCAATGTCAACACATCCTTTCTTAGATAAGGGGCCAAAACTGCTCATAATACTCCAAGTGAAGTCTCACCAATGCCTTATAGAGTCTCAGAGCCTTATAGAGTTTATATTCTAGTCCTCTCAAAATGAATTCTAACGTTGCATTTGCCTTCCTCACCACTGACTCAAGCAACAAGTTAACCTTTAGGGAACCTGCACAAGGACACTGAAGTTCCTTTGCACCTCAGACTTCTGAATTTTTCTGCACTTTGAGAAAATAGTTGATGCTTTTGTTCCTTCTACCAAAGTGCATGACCGTACACTTCCTGCAACTGTATTCCATCTGCCTCTACATTGAACAAGTCTGTCGAAGTCCTGCTGCAGCCTCCCTGCCTCCTCAACGCTACCTGCCCCTCCACCTATCTTCATATCATCTGCAAACTTGGCCACAAAGCCATCAATTTCATCATCCAAATCATTGACGTATAACTTTTTTTTAAAAAACGCAGTCCCAATAACTACCCCTGTGCATCATCACTTGTCACCAGCAGCCAATCAGAAAAGGCTCCCCTTATTTTTACTCTTTGCCTCCTGCCAATCAGACAATTTTCTGTCCATGTTAGTATCTTTTCTGTGATATCCTATGTTCTTATCTTGTTAAGAAGCTTCATGCACTGCACCTTGTCAAAGGCCTTCTAAAAAACCAAGTACACAACATCCACTGATTCTCCTTTGTCTGTGCTGCTTATTATTTCCTCAAAGAATTCCATCTGATTCCAGCTGATTTGTCAAGCAAGATATTCCTATAAAGAAGCTATACTGATTTTGGTCTATTTTATCATGTGCCTCCAAGTCCCTGAGACCTCATCCATAATAATCGACTCCAACATCATCCCAACCACTGAGGTCAGACTGACTATAATTTCCTTTCTTCTGCCTCTCCCCCTTCTTGAAGAGTCAGGTGACAATTGCAATATTTTCCAGTCTTTTTGCAACCATTCCAGAATCTAGTGATTTTTGAAAAAGCACAGAGACAAGACCAATACAGCACAGTACAGGCCCTTTGGCTCTCAACGTTGTGCTGAACGTTTTAACATACTTCAAGATTAATCTAACCCTTGCCTCTTACATATCCTCCATTTCTCTTTTATCCATTTGCCCATCTAAGAGTCTCTTAAATGTCCCTAATACATCTGCTTATACCACCACCCCTGATGGTGTGTTTTACATATACACCACTCTCTGTATTTAAAAAAAACTACACCTGACATTGCCCCCCCCACCCCCAAACTTCCCTCCAAACACTTTACAATCTTGTATTAGCCATTGCCATCCTGGGAAGAAGGTGCTCTATATATCTCTGTCTCATCATTTTATACACATCTATCAAGTCACCTCTCATCTCTAAGGCTTCCACTTCCTTCCTATAATGAGGCGACTAGAACTGTGCATGATATATCAAGGGTGGTCTAATCAGAGTTTTATAGAGCTGTAGCATTACCTCATAGCTTTAGTGATCTGCCTAATGAAGGCCAACGCTTTCTTAACGCCCTCTCAACTCGCTTGACAACTTTAAAGAATCTAAGGATCTGGACTCCGAGATACCCTCTGTTCATTCATGCTGCTAAGAATCCTGCCATTAACCTTGTACTCTGTTCAACCTTGCAAAGTGAATCGCTTCTGGATTGAACTCCATCTGCCACTTCTCAGTGCAGCTCTGCATCCTATCAAGATCTATCTGAAACCTACGATAATTTTTTACACTACCCACCATGCTGTCAGTTGTTCCACTTCCTCATCAAAGTCATTTATCGAGATCTCAAAGAGGCCTTGGAACAGATCCCTGTGGAAAACCACTTGTCATGGACCTCCATGCAGAAGGTGGCATGGTAGTGTGGCAGTTAGTTGAACGCTACCACTGCGCCACCAGTGACCTGGTTAAATTCTGCTGCTGTCTGTAAGGGATTGTTACATTCTTCCCATGACCCTGTGGGTTTCCACCACATGCTACAATTATTTCTCACACTCCAAGGACATGAGGGTTAGTAGGTCAATTGGTCACACAAATGTAGTCAGCTGGCGTGCGCTTATTGGGCCAGAAGGGCCATTACTGCGCTGAATCTCGAAAGTAAAAATAAATAACTAAAAAGAACATGCTCCATCTACTACCACCCCTTGTGAGCAAGCCAATTCTGAATCTCTGCTGCACAATGTCCCTGCATCCCATGCTTCCTGACTTTCTGAATGAAACTACCATGGGGACCGTTGTCAAATGATTCCCTAAAATCTAAATACACCACATCCACCACTCTACCTTCATCAATTTGTTTTTCCACTTCCTCAAAAAATTCAATCAGGCTCACGAGGCATGACCTGCCCCTCGCAAAGCCATGCTGACTGTCTTTAATCGGACTAGGCTATGCTTCTCCAAATGCTCACAAATCCTGTTTCTAAAAATGTTCTCTATCAGTTTGCCCACCACTGATGCAAGACTCACTGCTCTATAATTCAAAGGATTATTTCTATTAACAACACACACAAAATGCTGGTAGAACACAGCAGGCCAGGCAGCATCAATAGGGAGAAGCGCTGTCGACGTTTCGGGCTGAGACCCTTTGTCAGGACTAACCGAAAGGAAAGATAGTAAGAGATTTGAAAGTAGTGGGGGGAGGGGGAAATGCGAAATGATAGGAGAAGACTGGAGGGGGTGGGATGAAGCTAAGATTGGCGAAAGTGATACAGAGCTGGAGAAGGGCAAGGATCATGGGACGGGAGGCCTCAGGAGAAAGAAGGGGGGGGGGAGCACCAGATGGAGATGGAGAACAGGCAAACAACTAAATATGTCAGGGATGGGGTAAGAAGGGGAGGAGGGGCATTAACGGAAGTTAGAGAAGTCAATGTTCATGCCATCAGGTTGGAGGCTACCCAGCCGGTATATAAGGTGTTGTTCCTCCAACCTGAGTTTGGATTCATTTTGACAATAGAGGAGGCAATGGATAGACGTATCTATTACCTTTTTTTGACAAAGGCATAACATGTGCCACCTTCCAAACTTCTGGTAGAAATTCTATATTGAGCGAGGATGTAAAGATTATCACTAAAGGCACAGAAATGTTTTCTCTCACTTCCTGTAGTAACCGGGGTCCATCATGTCAGGCTCTAGGGACTTACCTATCCTAATAGTTTTCAAAACTTCCAGCACATCTTCTTTCTTAACGTTAATATGTTCCGGCATATCAGTCTGTTATAAAATTAGCTTTATTTGTACATCAAAACATACAGTGAAATTCACAAATGAAGTATTTCCTTTCAGTGGGGGCGGAGCTGGCAGCTGAAGACAAGCGGCTGCCACATGCCTATGACCAAGCACCCTCATGCCTCATGCACAACACCCACAGCATCGCCCGAAGCGTCGGTAGAAATGACTATGGGCACTTTGCGAGCGGGAGCACCAGTAGGGTTGTGCTGGAAAGAACTCATTTGATATCATCAAATGCCCTGGTCATGTTCACTGAACTAGTCAAGCATGTGATTAGGGGTGTTGCCTTTAAGTGCACTATGCAGGGGAAGCACAAGTTCAGCAGCTGGTAGAATGAAACGTGGATAGAAATTTACCATGTCTGAAAGCTCCTGTAGTTTTTTAGTAGTACAGGGCAGTGGGAAATCCATAATAGTGGCTACTTTCAATGGGAGGGGTCTCACACCTTCTGCAGAAATGTGATGGCTGAAAAAGTCAATAGTTGACAACCCAAATTGGCATTTAGCTGGGTTAATAAGCACCTGAGCAGTGTGTGGAGATGGAATACATGTTCAGATTTGAACACACTGGTGACAAGTATGTCATCCAGGTAAACAAAAAGATCTAAGTCTTTTACGACAGAGTCAATCAGCTGTTGGAAAATCTGTGCTGCATTTTTCAGCCCATAGACATGTGCAGAAACTCAGACCAAATGAGGTTATTAGCAGTTGGTTTGGGAATGTCCTCCAACACACAGGCACCTGATAGTAGCCCCTAACTAGATCGACTTTAGAAAAATTTGACTTTCCGGCTAAGTGTTTTGAAAAGTCTTGGACGTGTAGGACTGGGTAATGATCGGGGGTGGTGATCTCATTAAGGCATCAGTGATCGCCACATGGGAGGCAACCACCATTGGACTTAGGGACCATATGGAGGGGCAAAGCCTAGGCCTACTTGACCAGCATACAAAGCCAGGTCTTTCCATATTGGCAAACTCAGCCTTTGCGTTTGCCAGCTTTTCTGGGTCCAGTTTGCATGCATGAGCATGAACTGGCGGGCCAGTCATAAAAATGTTGTGCTTATCCCCATGTTTTGTGACTGTCGTGGAGAATGTGGGCTTGGTAAGGTTTGGGAATTTGCCCAGCAGTCGAGTAACTCACATGTGGTGGTGTCTGCGCTTGACAGAGACATGGGAAATTTACTGGGGGAACAGGGTAATGATCCAAAGTCCTTGGCATCCACAAGCTGAGACTTCTTATGATCAACTAACAGTTCTTGGGCACACAGGAAATCTGCACTGAGCTGAGGTCCAGTCACTTCAGTCAGGACAAAGCCCCATGTGTAAAGTTGCACACTGAAGTAGAGCGGTCACTCGTTGTATCCCATAAATCGGGATCTTGCAGCTGTTGGCAGCCTCCAGTGACGTTTCATCACTCTTTGCCTTCTCATCAATAGGTGAGGCTGGCAGCACACTCACTTGAGCACCCATGCCACACAAAAAGCATTATAGAAACAGAAAACCTACAGTACAATACAGGTCCTTCGGCCCACAAAGTTGTGCCGAACGTGTCCCTACCTTAGAAATGACTAGGCTTATCCATAGCCCTCTATTTTTCTAAGCTCCATGTACCTATACAAAAGTCTCTTAAAAGACCCTATTGTATCCGCCTCCACCACTGTTGCCGGCAGCCCATTCCACGCACTCACCACTCCCTGAGTAAAAAACTTACCCCGACATCTCCTCTGTACCTACTCCCCAGCACCTTAAACATGTGTCCTCTTGTGGCAACTATTTGAGCCCTGGGAATAAGCCTCTGACTATCCACACAATCAGTGCCTCTCCTCATCTTATTGTCTTGAACCTTATTGTCAAGCATTGTGTTGAATGGGTGTCCATAACGAACAGTAGGTGTGCCTGGCAGCTGAAACCCACGGTGTTCACAGACCTCTGATGTACTGATGTGCTGGCAGTGTCGAAGCTGCATGGTGGTCGAGACTCCTCGCGTTCGTACCAAAGTGAGGATGGTAAAAACACGGCCCAGATTCATCTGTTTTGCAGTTGAAGATGACCTTATGATGGGGGTCTTGCTAACTGAGGTAGAGAAAGGAGGAGGAATGATGCAACACTGCCTAGCTGAGTGTAGACTATCAGCCATTTTCGCAAGCTCCTTGTAGTCCTTCACGGGTGCATTAGCAAGGGTTATGTGAATTTGATCAGGCATTTGCTGCATGAGGAGTTCTTTTAAAAATAAAACAAGGACGGTGATTTGCCAGGAGGGCCAGCATGTGGTCCACTCGCTCTGAAGCCGAGAATCACCAGAACTGGGTAAGGAGATCAACCGTTGGGTGTGCTCAGACTAGGATGGTCCAAAAGTATGTGAGAGATGACTTATCAGTGATCAATATTTATCATGCTCAGGCGAGTGCTGTCGGCAGAGATTTCTTGAAACACAAATTGAGCTTATACAAACCAAGCAAAGGTATTTTGTTCTCAAAACTCTGGCATTTTCAAAGCAACTGTTGGCCAACACACTCAATAACTTTGCAATAACTCTAAGTTCGTCCTAGAGCATTGGGGTCACCAATGTAGGATTTTGCAAATGAAACAATGGAGGTATTTTATGTCTCAGAAAAGCCATAGTAACTCAGTTATTGAACACCAAAAGACTGAACACAAAAGCGCGCTGAAAATCCCTTTACATAATTATGTCATAACGTCAGCCCAGCCTCTTAACGTGAAACCACAACTCAATGTCGGTGTTTGTAAATTATGTACATTTCCACCAATTATGTTACCCTACACATAAACAACGCTTTAGAGTTTTCCTTAATCCTACTTGCCAAGGCCTTCTCCTTCTAGCTGTCCTAAATCACATCCTAGGGAGCTGTGGTCACTATCTCAAAGAGGTTTGTCACCTGACCAGCCTCATTGTCAAGTCAGCCTATCTACATATTGTGTCAGGAATCCTTCCTGGAAACGGCTAACAAACTCTGCCTTTCGCACCATGGAGGCACCAATCAATATTAGGGAAGCTGACATTACATCACGACACAACCTGTTATTTTCACACCTTGTCAAAATCTGTCTTCCAGTCTGCTCCTTGCTGTCTCTATTGCTATTGGAATACTCCCCATGGAGTGATTGCTCCCTTCCTGTTTCTGACTTCACCTCCACTGACTCAGTAGACAGTCCCTCTATGACGTCCTCCTTTCTACAGCTGTGATGCCATGCCACAGCCCCATCTTTTTACCTCCTCCTCTGTTTTTTTGAAGCACCTAAACCTCAGATCATCCAGCAGCCATTACAGCTCTTGTGATAGCCAAGTCGATAATGGCCACAATGTTACACAGTAGCTCCAAGTACTGATTCATGCTCTAAATTTGTCACCTTGTTCCTGAAACTTCTTCCATTAAACACATTTGAAGTTATTCAAATGACTGCGTTCATACCCCATCCACTGCCTATCCCGACCCTTCCTCAGTCTCTCTACAGATTGCATCTACTTTTGCACCAACTGCTCCGTCACTTGATCTATCACTCAGCTTCCAATAGCCCTGCCAATGTAGTTTAAACCCTTCCCAACATGCTCCAGCTCCTTGAGGACATTGGTCCCTTTTGTGTTCAGTCATCTCTTCTATACAGGAGATCCCAATGATCCACAAATCTGAAATCCTGCTCCCTGTACCAATTCTTCAGCTGTACATTCATCTGCCATGTCATCCTATTCTTACCCTCACTGGGTCATGGCACAGGCAGCCGTTCAAAGATTACTACCCTGCTTTTTAGCTTCCTACCTAGTTCCTCATATTTACTCTTTCAGGACCTCATCCCTTTTCCTACCTACGTAGCTGGATCCAACGTGTATCACCCTACCCCTGAAAAACGCTGCTGACCTGATCTGAGACTTCATTGACCATGTCGCCTGGGTGAGTCTCTATCACATCCGTCGAATCTTCTGTCTGTTCCACTAATTATTGAATGCACTATGCAAGATATCCAAAGTGGTATACTTGCTATTGAGGGGAAAGACCACAAGAAGTACTGTGCTCTGTCTGGCAACCCTTTCTCTATCCTGACAGTAAAGTGGGTATTTTGTGTGACTGCTTCCCTGTAGCTCTTATCTATCAACTCCGCACTCTCCCGAATGTACTGTTCTATATTAGGGATATTTATTTATTTGTTTGTTGACATAGAGCATGGAGGGCCTTTTGGCTCTTCAATTTCCCCGATTTAATCCCGGCCTAATCCTGGGACAATTTCCAATGACCAATTAATCTACCAATTGGTATGCCTTTGGACTGTGGGAGGAGACCAGAGCACCCAGAGGAAATCCACGTGGTCATAGGGAAAATGTACAACCTTCTTACAGGCTGTGATGGGAATTGAAACTGGGTCACTGGTACTGTAAAGTGCTGCACTAACCGCTACATTACTGTGCTGCCCCATGGGTATTGTTGGAAAGGCAATATATACTGCTTATCCCTCTTTGACCTTGAGGCTAAGCGATGGGTTTGGAGTCATATGTAGGCCAAACCAGTAAGGTTAGAGATTTATTAATATTATTGTTTTCTGTGGCTGGAGTGAAACATTGTGTATTCGCAGCCTCAAAAGCAGTGATAGAGAGGACTTACTTGATGGATCCAACCTTTTGCAACCTTCTTTTACCCGCTGAGGGCTTGGAAATTTGGCCAAGCTGGGCTAAAATTAAAGCCCTCTAAAAATAACTACATGCAACTTCACCTGAGATTCAGCACATCGTCCTGGTCTCTCTATATAAGGAATGATATTAATATATTGGAAACAGTTCAGAGAAGTTTGCCTTTTCAGGTGGCCCGGCAAAGTAATAAATTCTGATATAAAATTTTAATTCATTAATCTCCTGCCTTATGTCACCATAGGACAGCACCCAATTCAGAGCCCATAATATCTCTAACTTAAGCACTTTCAGCACATTTATTTTAAACTGAACTGATAGAGTGTTCAGTGGCTCTGATGTGGAAAACACCAGCTGTGATTGATGCACATTTTCTTACCTACTCAAAAATGGCACATGGATGCCAGTCACAAGGCTTGTACTGGTGTTTCATCTCTAATTATCATCAAACTGGAAATACATGAGTCTTGGGTTACATATTAAAGGCAACACAAATGAAGTCAAATTTGAACTAACTGAGTGTTTTACAACAAATGAGAACCTTCCTGCTTATTATTCCAAATGTATATAGTTACTTCTAAAAATAATTAAAATCTAAACAAGCTAATTTCTGCGGTTCCAGTCCTCTGAATGCTAGTCTAGTAATTTACCCACATTGCTGCTATGTCTGAACCTATTGTTACTACATCCACCTTTCATTCTGAGCTGACAGCTAAGCCATGGAGTTAATAGAGCACAGAAACAAACCCTTCATCCAAACTAATCCATGCCAACCAAGATGCCCATCTCAGCTAGTGCTGTTTGCCCACTTTTAGCCAAGGGCTGTCTATTCATCTTGCAAAAATTCTAAGCAACAGAACCGGTTACTTCCAACCCCTACATCACCACAGACACGGACTTTTTAAATTCCTTCAACTCGCTGTTAAGCATGCAATAATGCAAGTTTGGAAAATTCAACAACATCAACATCGTCATCATCATTATGTGCCATGTCGTATGACCATGATTGTTCTTTGAAATTTTTTTTACTGAAGTGGTTTGTCATTGCCTTCTTCCTGGCAATGTCTTTAGAGCACAGGTGAACCCAGCCATTATCAAAACTCTCCTGGGATTGTCTGCCTGGTGTCAGTGGTTGCATAACCATGACTTGTGATATGCACCGGCTGCTCATACAACCATCCATCGCCTGCTTCCATGGCTTCCTCATCCAGGTCATTTATAAAAATCACGAAGAGTAGGGGTCCCAGAACAGATCCCTGAGGCACACCACTGGTCACCGACATCCATGCAGAATATGACCCATCTACAAACACTCTTTGCCTTCTGTGGGCAAGCCAATTATGGATCCACAAAGTGGGGCAAATGTTCAAGAGATATTTGTGTGGAGTTCTGCATAGGTATATTCCAATGGGACAGGGAAGTTATGGTAGGGTACAAGAACCCTGGTGTACAAAGGCTGTAGTAAATCTAGTCAAGAAGAAAAGAAAAGCTTATGAAAGGTTCAGAGAGCTAGGTAATGTTAGAGATCTAGAAGATTATAAGGCTAACAGGAAGGAGCTTAAGAAGGAAATTAGGAGAGCCAGAAGGGGCCATGAGAAGGCCTTGATGAGCATGATTAAAGAAAACCCCAAGGCATTCTACATGTAGGTGAAGAGCAAGAGGATAAGATGTGATAGAATAGGACCAATCAAGGGTGACAGTGGAAAGTGTGCATGGAACCGGAGGAGATAGTAGAGGTACTTAATGAATACTTTGTTTCAGTATTCACTATGGAAAAGGATCTTGACGATTGTAGAGATGACTTAGAGTATATTGAAAAGCTTGAGCATATAGACATTAAGAAAGAGGATGTTCTGGAGCTTTTGGAAAGCCTCAAGTTGGTTAAGTCTTTGGGACTGGATGAGATGTATCTCAGGCTACTGTATGAAGCAAGGGAGAAGATTGCTGAGCCTCTGGCATGGATCTTTGCATCATCAGTAGGGACAGGAGAGGTTCCAGAGGATTGTAGGATTGCAGATGTTTTTCCCTTATTCAAGAAAGGGAGTGGAGATAGCCCAGGAAGTCATAGACCAGTGAGTCTTACTTCAGTGGTTGGTATGTTGATGGAAAAGCTCCTGAGAGGCAGTATTTAAGAACAGTTGGAGAGGCATAATATGATTAGGAATAGTCAGCATGGCTTTGTCTAGGGCAGGTCTTGCCTTAAGAGCCTGATTGAATTTTTTGAGGATGTGACTAAACACGTTGATGAAGGTAGAGCAGTAGATGTAGTTTATATGGATTTCAGCAAAGCATTTGATAAGGTACCCCATGCAAGGCTTATTGAGAAAGTAAGGAGGCATGGGATCCAAGGGGACCTTGCTCTGTGGATCCAGAACTGGCTTGTCTACAGAAGGCAAAGAGTGGCCACCGACCTCTATGGTGTGCCTCAGGGATCTGTTCTGGGACCCCTTCTCTTCGTGACTTTTATAAATGAGCTGGATGAGGAAGTGGAGGGATGGGTTAGTGAATTTGCTGATGACACAAAGGTTGGGGGTATCGTGGATAGTAAGGTTACAGCGGGACATCGGGAGGATGCAAAACTGGGCTGAGCAGTGGTAGATGGAATTCAGCCCAGAAAAGTATGAAGAGGTTCACTTTGGTAGGACAAATATGATGGCAGAATATAGTATTAATGGTAAGACTGTTGGTGGTGTGGAGAATCAGAGGGATCTTGGGGTCCAAGTCCATAGGACACTCAAAGCTGCTACACAGGTTGACTCTGTGGCTAAGAAGGCATATGGTGCATTGACTTTCATCAACTGTGGGACTGAGTTTAAGAGCCGAGAGGTAATGTTACAGGTATATAAGATCCTGCTCAGATTCCACTTGGAGTACTGTGCTCAGTTCTGGTCACCTCACTACAGGAAGGATGTGGAAACTATAGAAAGGGTGCAGAGGAGATTTACAAGGATGTTGGCTTGATTGGAGAGCATGCTTTATGAGAATAGGTTGAGTGAACTTGGCATTTTCTCCTTGGAGCAGCAAAAGATGAGAGGTGACCTGATAGATGTGTATAAGATGATGAGAGGCATTGATCATGTGGATAGTCAGAGGCTTTTTCCCAGGGCTGCGATGGCTAACACGAAAGGGCACAATTTTAAGGTGATTGGAAGTAGGTACAGAGGAGATGTCAGGGGTAAGTTTTTTACACAGAGAGTGGTGAGTGCGTGGAATGGGATGCCGGTGATTATGGTGGAGGCGGATACAATAGAGTCTTTTAAGAGACTCCTGGATAGGTACATGGAGCTTAGTAAAATAGAGGGCTATGGGTAATCCTAGGTAATTTCTGAAGTAAATACATGCTCAGCACAGCATTATGGGCTGAAGGGCCTGTATTCTGCTGTAGGTTTTCTATGTTTCTAACCCAGTGTAACACACACAAAGTGCTGGAGGAACTCAGCAGGTCAGGCTGTATCTATGGAGAGGAATAAACAGTCAACATTTCAGTAAATGCCTACATATACATACTTTGATAATAATGTTACCTTGACGATATATTAAGGGGTTAGGGAAAGTAGAATGACTAGAGAGCTGTGCTTTACACAAGAGAAGAAAAATGAGTCAGAAATGGGAAAATCAATGTAAATGATGGCAAGTGGATGTTGCCAGTCATAATTACAGGTTGAGCCTGCAACTAGATCCAGTGGGTTGTAATCAGATGAAATCGTTATCTTTGCAAACCATGAAGAGCTAATTATCTAGTGGGGGAAACCCAGAGGAGGTTTGGCATAGATTTCCATTGTGGCAGCTCTCTGTGTCAAACAATAAGTTTGAGTGAAAACAAATGACTACTTTCATCATTTTCACAGCAGCTTCTGCCAACACTGTTTCAAGGTGACAAATCATGCAGTACATTGCATTTTACAATGCTGCATCAGGCTCTTATTAATTTGTCATTGGCTGGAACCAGCTGCCACCCATGTAGCCATCTCGGGTGGCAATGATCCTCTGCCATTCTTAAAGGGGGTAAAAACGCACATATGAAGTGAATATGTTTGGCCTTCTCTCTTTGGAAGAAGGTAACCTGCAAAAGTGCTTAAAAGTATTAATAGGTTAGTTGTGATGAAAATGTTCCCACTTGCATGCAAAACCGAAATTAAAGACCATAAGTGCAAATAGCTTCTGGTAGCAAACAGAGAATGAGAAGTTTTATTTACACTGAGAACTGGTAAAGGAAATTCAATACCAAGTAGAAAGGTTTATTCATGTACTGTATTTTGAATACATCGAGAAGCAAATAAGCATATGAGAAAAGAGGGAATGGAAAGATGTAATGAAAAGCAGTGATGAAGTGGATTGAATGGGAGAATATTCATATGGTGTATACACACCATACGGATTGTACAGCTGTTCCTGATGTGTTTATTTCATGTGGTTTTATGTAACAATCAGAGGTTACAATCTTAAACCACTTAATCCAAAAACTAATTTATAACCAAGTGCTGTTTAATATTTGAAGAACCACTTAAGTTTTGTCCTCTGTCACCAGAAATTCCTACATTTTATGTGCTGTCACTATTTGATGGCATATTTGGTTTAGTCTCATTAATGATTTCAATCATGGCTGGATTGTTATTCCAATGTGAGTGTAGGCCTTGTCGTGACCAGCAATGTTGCTTTATATGGGTTTGCTGTGGTACTGCACAAACCCATTAACAGTCAATGGAGAAGAGATTTATAGTGCGTTACAAAGCAATCTTGCCTCTGCCGTGCTTTCTATACATGGCCCTGAGTCTAGATCTTGAACCTTACTTTTCATGCTAACCTCTAATATTGAATAGCTGCTCAATACTTGATAAAATAAATATTTGTTTTATTGAGATTACGACAAACCACAGAAACAGATTACCCGACTGCAAGGTTATTTGAGGCAGTTGTTCATTCAGTCTGCTTGTGATCAAGTAGGACGTGATTTTCAAACCCAGAAATCAGATATTTTTGTGAGCTGTTAATTCCTTTCTCCACTAACCTACTCACCATAACTGTTCCCACCCAGCCTCTGGTTCTCTGGTTAATCTTTCAACTGTTGTAGTGTGTGATCTTAACACCAGCTAATAGAATAGCTTCAGGATGCAATGACAGTGTTCTTGGACGTAAGGAATATGTTTCCTGCATCCAAGAATACTGCTATGCCAATCCAATTTCAAAACTGTACAATGTGAACATTTCTCTTTCTGTCTTGAGATCCTATTGAGAGACATTGCCAAAAGGTGACCATGGCTAAACTTTCGCTTGCATTACCAGAGCAGATCCAGAAACAGATGAGATCTTATGTCACATCCGTTAATTTCTTGTGTGCGAGAGAGGGGGTTGGGGTTTGATGTTATTGTCACTGTTTTTTTGTGCATGGGAGGGGGTTGGAGGGTTAGGAGCTTGCTGTTACAGCTGTGGTTTTAGTGTGAGGGAGGGTTTGGGGTTTGCAATTATTGTTTCTTGACTAATTGGAGAAGACGCATCTCAGAGTTCTATTCTGCATGCACGCTTTGATAAAAAAATGAACCTTTGAAACTTTGACATCCTGGGGCTGCTTTGCAGAACACATTCGTTCAGTCTTCAAGAGCAACTGTGAGCTTCTGATTGGCTGTCTGCCCACCCCCACTCTGACCAACTCCCACCACCACTGTCTCTGGCCTCCCACATTGCTCTAATGGTGCTTAACATAAACTGAAAGAACATCACCCCCTCTTCCGTCTGCCAGCACTGCAGCCCTCGGTACTCAGTAATGAAGTTAACAATATTGGGAATTCACTCTGCTTTCTCTCTAGTGATATGGCTGTACGGTATGTTTCTATTTGTTTCTGTTCTGTCAGTAACTGCAGATTTTAAAAGTAGTTATTATGTTGACAACTTTGGCCTGCATCTTACCTCAGGGTTCTTGACCTGAAATGATGACTCCTTTAATGTTTACCATTGCTGCCAGACCTGCTGAAGGTTTCCAGCATTTTATGCACTGTTCCACATTTTCAGCACCTGCTGTGTTTATTCTCTATTCAGAGCAAGGGCTCAATAACTTGGTGTTTTTTTTATAGACCACCCAATAGTAACAGGGATATCGAAGAGCATTTAGGGAAACAGATTCTGGAAAGGTGTAATAATAACAGGGTTGTCATAATGGGAGATTTTAATTTCCCAAATATCGATTGGCATCTCCCTGGAGCAAGGGGTTTAGATGGGGTGGAGATTGTTAGGTGTGTTCAGGAAGATTTCTTGACACAATATGTAGATAATCCCACAAGAGGAGAGGCTGACCTTGATTTGGTATTGGGAAATGAGCCTGGTCAGGTGTCAGATCTCTCAGTGGGAGAGCATTTTGGAGATTGTGATCATAATTCTATCTCATTTACAGTAGCATTGGAGAGAGACAGGAACAGACAAGTTAGAAAAGCGTTTAATTGGAGTAAGGGGAATTATGGGGCTATCAGGAAGGAAATTGGAAGCTTAAGTTGGAAACAGGTATTCTCAGGGAAAATTACGGAAGAAATGTGGCAAATATTCAGGGGATATTTGTGTGGAGTTCTGCACAGGTACATTCCAATGAGACAGGGAGGTTATGGTAGGGTACAGGAACCGTGGTGTACAAAGGCTGTAATAAATCTAGTCAAAAAGAAAAGAAAAGCTTACAAAAGGTTCAGAGAGCTAGGTAATGTTAGAGATCTAGAAGATTATAAGGCTAACAGGAAGGAGCTTAAGAAGGAAATTAGGAAAGTCAGGAGGGGCCATGAGAAGACCTTGGCAGGGAGGATTAAGGAAAACCCCAAGGCATTCCACAAGTATGTGAAGAACAAGAGGATAAGACATGAGAGAATAGGACCAATCAAATGTGACAGTGGAAAAGTGTGTATGGAACCGAAGGAAATAGCAGAGGTACTTAATGAATACTTTACTTCAGTATTCACTATGGAAAAGGATCTTAGTGATTGTAGTGATGACTTGCAGCAGACTGAAAAGCTGTAGATATTAAGAAAGAGGATGTACTACAGCTTTTGGAAAGCATCAAGTTGGATAAGTCACCAGGACCAGATGAGATGTACCCCAGACTACTGTGGGAGGCAAGGGAGGAGATTGCTGAGCCTCTGGCGATGATCTTTGCAACATCAATGGGGATGGGAGAAGTTCCAGAGGATTGGAGGGTTGCAGATATTGTTCCTTTATTCAAGAAAGGGAGTAGAGATTGCCTAGGAAATTATAGATCAGTGAGTCTTACTTCAGTGGTTGTTAAGTTGATGGAGAGATCCTGAGAGGCAGGATTTATGAACATTTGGAGAGGTATAATATGATTAGGAATAGTCAGCATGGCTTTGTAAAAGACAGGTCATGCCTTACGAGCCTGACTGAAATTTCTGAGGATGTGACCAAACACATTGATGAAGAAAGAGCGGTAGATGTAGTGTATATGGATTTCAGCAAGGCATTTCATAAGGCACCCCATACAAGACTTATTGAGAAAGTAAGAAGGCATCGGATCCAAGGGGACATTGATTTGTGGATCCAGAACTTGCTTGCCCACAGAAGGCAAAGAACGGTTGTAGACGGATCATTTTCTGCATGGAGGTTGGTGACCTATGATGTGCCTTAGGGATCTGTTCTGGGACCCTTACTCTTTGTGATTTTTATAAATGACTTGGATGTGGAAGTGGAGGGATGGGTTAGTAAATTTGCTGATGACACCAAGGTTGGAGGTGTTGTGGGTAGTGTGGAGGGCTGTCAGAGGTTACAGTAGGACATTGATAGAATGCAAAACTGGGCTGAGAAGTGGCAGATGGAGTTCAACCCAGATAAGTGTGAGGTGGTTCATTTTGGTAAGTCAAATACGATGGCAGAATATAGTATTAATGGTAAGACTCTTGGCAGTGTGGAGGAGCAGAGGGATCTTGGGGTCCGAGTCCATATGACGCTCAAAGCAGATGTGCGGGTTGACTCTGTGTTTAAGAAGGCGTATGGTGTATTGGCCTTCATCAATCGTGGAATTGAATTTAGGAGATGAGAGGTAATGTTACAGCTCTATAGGACCCTGGTCAGACCCCACTTGAAGTACTGTGCTCAGTTCTGGTCACCTTACGAAAGGAAGGATGTGGAAACCATACAAAGGGTGCAGAGGAGATTTATAAGGATGTATACCTTATCTCCCGCCTAGGTATCCTCCTTCCTGCTGGCATGCGATGGAGCAATACCTTATCTCCCGCCTAGGTAGCCTCCTTGCTGCCGGCATGAACATCCAACTCACTGACCTCCGTTGATACCCCTGCCCCCCACCCTTACCCCCATCCCTATCTATTATTTTAGTCTGGTTCTCTTTCTCTCTCTTTTTCCCCCCTCATTATAATCTCTCCCCCCAGCCCTACCTTTCTTTCTCTTTTATTTCCCATAATTCTCCACCTTCCCCCTAGTACATTTCCCTCCAGCCTATCACTTCCCAGCTCTCTACTTTATCCCCCCCCACTTCTTATCCCCCCTCGACCATCCCATGTTACTTCACTCCTGATGAAGTGTTTCAGCCCGAAACGTCTTTATTACCTTCTCCCATAGATGCTGTCTGGCCTGCTGAGTTCTGCCAGCATTTCGTGTTTTTTTATTTATAAGGATGTTGCCTGGATTGGGGAGCATGCCTTATGAGAACAGGTTGAGTGAACTCGGGCTTTTCTCCTTGGAGCGATGGAGGATAAAAGGTGACCTGATAGAGGTGTATAAGATGATAAGAGGCATTGATTGTGTCAGAGGCTTTTTCCCAGGGCTGAAATGGTTGTCACAATAGGACACAGGTTTAAGGTGCTGGGGAGTAGGTACAGAGGAGATGTCAGGGGTAAGTTTTTTTACTCAGAGAGTGGTGAGTGCGTGGAATGGGCTGCCGGCAACAGTGATAGAGGCAGATACGATAGGTTATTTTAAGAGACTTTTGGATAGGCACATGAAGCTTAGAAAAATAGTGGGCTGTGGCTAAGCCTAGTAATTTCAAAGGTAGGGACATGTTCGGCACAACTTTGTATTGTTTTTCTATGTTTCTACATAGAATCCTTGTTGTTTTTCCCTCTTGTTGGCTGAAATTGCAGCAGCTCTTCATCATAGAGAGAAAAAAATGTTTAATTTGCTGTCATACATGTTGCCTGTCTCAATTAAACTTTCAAGATTGCATTTGCCAGAAGAAGAGCAATTTGAAGTGAACTGAGTTTGGCAAAGTTGGAATTGAACAAATCCTTGGCGCAATTTTTGAGAAGAAAAACGTAATAAGATTCTGTGAGGATATGACTTCACACAGACAGTGAAGGCCAGTGGACCATGAATGAGTTACCTGACTAGCAACTCAGATGCCTTATGAATTATTTAAAGGCATAAATTCAAATCCCACAGTGGCTGTCGAACTTCAGTTAAATCCGATTTGAAATTAAAACAGAATGTCTGAGTAATGGTGAGCACAAAATGACTAGATTGACACAGAAAAAAAATCTCTGATTTACTGATGCCCTTGGGAGGAGATCGTTTGTCCTTAGCTGTTCTGACTCTGAACAATTAATGATGGGGTGATCAACCTCAATGGCTTAGCAGGCAATTCAGTTGTAACATAAGTGGCATGTTAAAACAGAAAACAGGTTCAAGCGAAGCACTAAGCTGTTGAATTTAGACATGGTGAATTTGCTTTGGTTGACCATGCAAAGTCCTCCATAGTTTCTTTCTCCGCAGAGGCTGAATTACCTAATGAGCATTCCCAGCCTTCTTCAGCGCTATCACTCTTCAAAGTGGCTGGCCATCAGAGTCTAAGTTGGGAGAACTGTTCTACAAAATAGTATGACAGATTCATACTCACGTAATTATTCCTTTCAGACAACATGCCAGTCCTGTCCACCATAGCCTCTCTGTATGTTCTTCTAAAACAGCAGGACAAATCCTCTAGAAGGGATATTCTAGTGAGAAACAGGAGGGAGAAATGCCAGGAATCATTAATATAGATTTTATATTCCATGAAAGTCTAGGGCAATAGGTGAAAGTCAAAATAAATTTATTACCATGTACTATCTTGAGATTCATTCTCTTGTGGGCATTTACAGGAAAATAAATCAATATAATAGGATTTATGAAAAACTATATGTAAACAAAGACTAACAACCAATGTGAAAAAGATGACAAATTGTGTAAATAATCAAAATAGTAGTGAGAATATGAGTTATAGAGTCCTTGAAAGTAAGTTGGTAGGCTGTGAATTCAGTTCAGTTATGGTTATTGAAGTTATCCACACCAGTTCACTATCCTGATGGGTACAACACTTTATTATCTACCTTCCTCCCCCGTGAATGAATCAGATCTCCTTCATTTGGATGCAAACATCCCATCTCTCCCGGAAATTCCAGGAGTCTCCCGCAAATTGATAGTGGCTCCCTGACGCCCGCAAATTATATACAATATCCCGGAAATCGATTTTTTTTTGAGAGGGGAGGGAGCGGGAGTGATCCGTTCATTAGCATAGCTAACGTTATTTAATCTAGCTGGCTAGCTGCTAAGGAGCTACTCTATTGCAGACATCCCACCTCTCCCGGGAGTCTCCCGCAAATTGATGGTGCTACCTCCCTGAAATGAGTTTTTGCGGGGTGGGATGTCTGTGGATAAGTCCTTGGAAGAAACACAAAAAGTTGTTTGGCTACAGAATATACTCTGCTTCAATGTCCATCACCAGGAATGGCTTGGTAGCACCTCCAGAGACTGGTTTGGCTGTCACTCGAGGATATAGCTGCCATCTTGTTTCTGTAGCATTGAGTGAATGAATAACACAAGGGATAAGCCAGCTTGAAACAAGAAATAAAACTGCTTACTTTCATTACAGCTGTGTCAAGTTAGAAGTTTAGTTGCAGATAAAGGGAGATGGGCAGAGAAAACAAAGGGAAACCCAGGGACAGGGTGAAAACCAACAGCAAGTGACATTTACTGTATAATGGTGGTGCTGAGTAAACAAGATTGGAAATGAAATACCAGAAGAGGAGAGAAATAAAACCTAGATTTTGGAGATCTAACAAACAAGACTGGAATGATTTCCCAAAACTGTTCAACTTGATCTTGAGTCCTGAGGCAGAACACAGCTGAAGTTTAATCCATGATAATCAGTAACCTGATGATCCACACATCTCTCGTTCTACCTTTATAATCAAGCAAAAAGATCAACCCAGATTCAATGAGAAGTTCAAAAGGACAGAAACAGCTTCAGATATGTCTCAAAATGTGATGCCAACCAGGTGAAGCTGAAACAGGGTTATTTGTAAAATTAAAAACCGTGTATTCGGTTAAAGAAAAGGCTGGAGTATATGCAGCCATGTGCAGCCAGCAGTGCTGGTTGGATGATCTATTTTGGCTTCCTGCCGAGGCCTCCATCATTACAACAGGTCGCTTTTAACCAATTAAATTCACTTCAATCTCACAAATGTCAGTTTTGCCTGTCACTCCGCGGATGTTGCTTAAGCTGTTGAGAATATATATCTTCTGCTTTGCTTTCCTGTTTCTAATGCTCATGGTGGAAAACCTCATCCCTAATTGTCCTTTCAGAACCTCCTTGCCATATATGTAAGCAGCTGCCCGACCTGCTAGGTAGATCCAGAATTTTCTAATTGTATTACACTTTAATAGTCAAAGTCTAGTTTGGTATTTGCTAGGACCATCGCACCTTTGATTCAAGAAAGGGACGAAGAAGTAGGTTTGAGAGTCGAGGTGAGTGTGTCACTTTCTGATTCACTGTCTAGCAATGCACCTGCCTATCCACTGCTAATGCCCCCTCCCCCACTACATCTAGTCAGGGTTGGGAGATTCAGGAATCTCTTCACCAATTCTTGGGGAGAGGACATAAGCTAACATACACCACACCCCCTTTTCCTCATCCTCTGAGCCTGTACGCCATTCAGTAGTTGGGTCCCTCTCAGGTCTTTCTGCTGATTGCCTTCTGTTCTCCACCTTCTGCACAGAGTTCTCCTACTATGTGTAGGTTCCATGTCAGATACCCGCACATACCTCCTGCCCCAGGGGTAAATTCCAATAGAGGGTGATTCCAATAGAGAATTTTGACAAAGTCATTCCTATCTACTGGCTTCACCTGGAAAACTAGCACGGTTGGCATCTGGCTCTCCACTATGTAAAGTGTCGACACCCAATGGTCAGCCAATTTCTGCTTCCCTGGTCATTCCAAATTTCTTATTAAAATGTGGTCACCATGTATCAACTGAGAGAACCTAATCTTTTGATCACATCTCTTCTTCTTTCCTTGTTTTTACTTGGTAGCAGAGACTGCTGCTCGCTCATAAGCCTTCTGCAGTTCTTTCCTCATGTCAGGCACAGACTTAAGATACATCTTCTGTGGTGAGTCTTCACCACCAGCTCCATAACAAAGATCTATAGGCAATCTCACTTTGCGCCTGAACATCAAATAGTATGGCACGTATCCAGCAGCTTCATTCTGTGTATGGTTGTAGCAGTGGACCGAATGCCAATATGCTGACTCTGTTCTTTCTGATGATATCCAGGGTTCCAAACATGTCTAACATTGTCTGGTTGAACCTTTCAGGCTGGGGATCACCCTGAGGATGATAGGGCATGGTCCTTGACTTCTTGACTCCAAGCATGCTCAATAACTCATGTATGAGCCAACTCTCAAAATCCCTTCCTTGATCTCTGTGTATTCTTTCTGGGAGGCCATAATGAACAAAATACTTCTCCCATAACACTAAAAATGCTATAAGAAGGGGAAAGATGAAATATGAGGGCAAATTAGCTGATAAAATAAGGCAGGATACCAAAACTGTTTGTCAGTTATATTAAGAATAAAAGGGAGGATTCTGGACAACTGGAAAATGATGCTGGTGAGGTAGTAATGGGGGACAAAGAAATGGCAGATACATTTTAATAAGTACTTTGCTTCATTCTTTACTGTGGAAGACACTAGCTGTATTCCAGAGATCCGTGAGTGTCAGGGTGCAGGAGTGAGTGCCATTGCTATTACAAAGAAAAAGGTGCAAGACAAACATAGAAAAATAGAAAGCCTACAGAACAATACAGGCCCTTCGGCCCACAAAGTTGTGCCAAGCATGTTTCCACCTTAGAAATTACTAGCCTTACCTATAGCTCTCTATCTTTCTAAGATCCATGTAACTATCCAAAAGTCTCTTAAAAGACCCTATTGTATCTGCCTCGACAGATACAATAGGGTTGCCGGCAGCCCATTTCACACACTCACCACTCTCTGAGTAAAAAAACATACCCCTGACATCTCCTCTGTACCTACTCCCCAGCACCGTAAACCTGTGCCCTCTTGTGGCAACCATTTCAGCCCTGGGAAAAAGCCTCTTACTATCCACACGATCAATGCCTCTCATCATCTTATACACCTCTATCAGGTCACCTCTCATCCTCCATTGCTCCAAGGAGAAAAGGCTGAGTTCACTCAACCTATTCTCATAAGGCATGATCTCTAATCCAGGCAACATCCTTGTAAATCTCATCTGCACCCTTTCTATGGCTTCCACATCCTTCCTGTAGTGAGGCAACCAGAACTGAGCACAGTACTCCAAGTGGAGTCTGACTAGGGACCTATATAGCTGCAACATTACCTCTTGGCTCCTAAATTCAATTCCATGATTGATGAAGGCCAATACACCGTACACCTTCTTAACCACTGAGTCAACCTGCACAGCTGCTTTGAGCGTCCTATGGACTCGGACCCCAAGATCCCTCTGATCCTCCACACTACCAACAGTCTTACCATTAATACTATATTCTGTCATCATAGTTGACCTACCAAAATGAACCACTTCACACTTATCTGGGTTGAACTTCATCTGCCCCTTCTCAGCCCAGTTCTGCGTCCTATCAATGTCCCGCTGTAACCTCTGTCGGCCCTCCACACTATCCGCAACACCTCCAACCTTATCAGCAAACTTACTAACCTATCTCTCCACTTTCTCATCCAGATCATTTATAAAAATCATGAAGAGTAAGGGACCCAGAATGGATCCCTGAGGCATACCACTGGTCACCGACCTCCATGCAGAATATGACCTGTCTACAACCATTCTTTGCCTTCTGTGGGCAAGCCAGTTCTGGATCCACAAAGCAATGTCCCCTTGGATCCCATGCCTCCTTACTTTCTCAATAAGCCTTGCATGGGGTAGCTTATCAAATGCCTTGCTGACTGGTCTTAAGGTGGATAAGCCACCTAGACCAGATGGACTACATCCCAGAGTCCTGACAGAGGTTGCTGAAGAGATAATGGATGTATTGGTCGTGATCTTTCAAGAATCACTTGATTCTGGCACGGTCCTGGAGGATGGAAAATTGCAAATGTCACTCTACTCTTTAAGAAAGGAGCAATACAAAAGGGAGGAAATTATAGGCCAGTTAGCCTAACCTCAGTGGTTGAGAGAGTGTTGGAGTCCGTTATTGAGGACAAGGTTTCGGGGTACTTGGAGACTAATGATAAAGTAAGTCAAAGTCAGCATGGTTTCTGTAAAGGGAAATCTTGCTTGACAAATCTGTTAGAACTCTTTGAGGAAGTAACAAGCAGGGTGGACAAAAGAGAGGCAGTGGATGTCAATTACTTCCATTTTCAGAAGGTTTTTGATAAGGTGCCTCACATGAGGTTGCCTAACAAGATAAAATCCTATGGTATTACAGGAAATATACTGACATGGATAGAGGAATGGCTGACAGGCAGGAGGTAGAGCATGGGAATAAAGGGAGCCTCTACTCTTTGGCTGCCAGTGACTAGTGGTCTCCTTCAGTATTGGGACCGCTACTTTTCACATTGTTTGTTAATGATTTAAATAATGGAATTGATGACTTTGGGTTAAAGTTTGCAAATGATACGAAGATAGGTGGAGCGATAGGTAGTGCTGAGAAAGCAATGCAGTTGCAGCAGGGTTTAGTCAAATTGGAAGAATGGGCAAAAAAGTGGCAGATGGAATACAGTGTTGGGAAATGTACGATAATGCATTTTGGTAGAAGGAACAATAGTGCAGACTATTATCTAAATGGGGAGAAAATTCAAACATCAGAGGTGCAAGTGACTTAGGAGTCTTCATGCAAGACTCACAGAAGCTTAATTCACAGGTTGAGTCTGTGGTAAAGAAGGCCAGTGCAATGTTGGATTTATTTCAAGGAGAATAGAATATAAAAACAAGGAGATAATGCTGAAGCTTTATAAGACACTATTCAGGCCCCACTTGAAGTATTGTTTACAGTTTTTGGCCCCTTATCTCAGATAGGATGTGTTGCCATTGGAGAGAGAGTCAAGAGCAAGTTCACAAGGATGATTCTGGGAATGAGTTAACATATGAGGAGCATTTGGCAGCTTTGAGCCTGTATTCCCTGGGATATAGAAGAATGTGGGGGATCCTATTGAAACCTATCAAATGTTGAAAGAACTAGATAAGGTGTATGTGGAGAGGATACTTCCTCTGGTGGGGGTATCCAGAACTAGAGGGCACCCCCTCAATACTGAAGGGCGACCCTTTAGAACAGAAGTAAGGAGGAATATTTTTAGCCGAAGAGTGGTGAATCTGTGGAATGCTGTGATTCTTTCTGTGGTAGAGGCCACCCATAGGTACATTCAAAGCGAAAGTTGAAAGATCCCTAATTGGACAGGACATCAAGGGATATGGTGAGAGGGCAGGTGAATGGGGTTGAATGGGATCTGGGATCAGCCATCATGAAATGGTGGAGTGGATTCAATGGGCTGAATGACCTAATTCTGCTCCTATGTCTTATGGTATTTAATAATTGTAATAAGAGCAATTTGTAGAATTTTGTTTTCACTTTGAAAAGAAAGAGTATTTTCTGTTGATCAATGCCAAGAAAGCCAAATTGAATCCACTGTGATTCAATGTTGTAAAATCATAAAACATGAAACCCTCTAAGGGAAGTGAAAACTTTTTATCCGTACTGTATCAAGAGCCTCAGCTACTCCAACATCTGTTTCAATGACATGTAACCATCAGTACTAAGGCTCCAAATTTCTAGAGCATTGAGTAGTGTCAATGCTAAATGCGCCAAGTACTAGTTTTAAAGCTTCTCCGTGGATTAGCACCTTGTCGTGGTGGAATAGGTTGTGTGGTCCTGAGATCCTGAGAGTGATGTCATCTGGAGCTATGCTCCTGGTAGGGTCACCCATGGCAGTAAGGTCGAGTGTGAGGTCCCTCACAAGGAACAATCCACCAATACCTCAACGGTGGAACAGGCAGGCGAAGTTACTTCGAACTCAATGGCTTTGAAGGCGGATGAAGGCTGCCATAAATCCATGAGCTCCAATCGTCGTGGTTTCCATGCCATTGAAATCAGTTGGTTGATTTGTGAAGTATCGTGTGCTTCTTGGAGTGCAACATCAAGTACACGTTAAACAAATACATGCACAGTCGTCTTCGCTCTGTGGGCCACATTTTCAAGTGATCAATGGAATGAAGACCATCATACTTGACCTCGAGGGATAGCCACAACGACTAGTTTTTAAAGGATCTGTCGGGTACCTGAGAACCTCTGTCAAGTATTGCTTTAGCATAAGTGCCCTAAATCCATATGGATACACCCAAGCATTCAGGAATAGAGTTTTGCATTTTTATGTTTTCCTGCTACATTTTTGGAATAAGTACCCCACCCACCACTGAGATGCCCAGACATACTCTTACTGGGTCTCTCTTAAGTTTCCTGTCTTCCTTTTCTGTTTAAGTAACCATTGGGTTACTTTCTGAAGGTCTTCCTGTCCTTCACACTCCCTCTTGAAATGTCCATCCTCGCCACAGTTGTAACAGAAAGTATCATTCGCTTCCCTTATCAATAGTAGCCCTCTGCTTAGCATGTCCTACCGGTGGGTCCAGTTTCCTATCGGACTTGTCACACTTGGTGGCAGCACTAGCCAACATCAAATGAGCTTGCAGGTTTTTCACTACATCCTGTAAAACCTCTGCTTGTGGGTATCAAGGGTCACTTTGGCAACAGGGGCTATCAGTGAGGACTTTGCCCTGCAGATGGAGGTCTCCTGCTCCTCCATCGTGTTTTCCTTCTCTCTTACTTCTCTGATCAGCTCAAGAAATAGTGAGACTAACTGTCCCTGATACTTTCACAGAACTCAGCAGTCTAATTAGGGAATCATCACGACTGCAAGTATCCACCTCGCTCAGAACACAAGCTTTTTTTGTGGGTAATCTCTATGAATCGCACCAAAACTTAATCCCTGCAGCGTCAACAGTAAAGTACTTTCAAATCACTTTCCATGACAGTAGTTTAAACACAGGCTTAAACACACAAACTACTTAATGAATTCTTAACAGTAATTACACATCGAGTAACATTCAAGTTGATTGGCAATACCTTTTTGTAATTCCTAACTTTTTGAAGTAGTGAAATTTTTCATTTTCACTCCCAGCTGTTCCTGGCATCTTCAAGCCTGAGTGCTTAAAACCACGGTGAGCGAAACAGTTCCGAATTGTCTTTCTGCTAATTTCTCGCCAACTATCAGTGACAAGAACTGCTGTTTTTTGAACACACACACACACACACATGCAAATTGCACTGTTTTAAAAACTGTTTGCTCTAAGTACAGTGTACGTTCTAACAGCTACACAAGTGCACGTGACTGACACTAGTTAGAAACTGTTCTACAATAGTCTCCTGTCCCAATTAAGTCTTATAGTGTCCCAAATAAATGTAGAGAATCCCAGTTATTTTCTCAATTCATTTTTGGTCTTTAAGTATTTCCCTAAATAAATGGCTGCCCTGATTAACCTATGACCCAATTCACCAGAATCCAAAGTTCTCTCTATGTAACTGTTGACATGAGTGTGCTTAATATTGGAATGCTATCGGTTAACATCCATGCCTGCTGCTGTCAAACTCTGCATTTGGATCAGCGGGATTGAGCTTCTCATAATCACAAGAATTATTGACTAAACTTTTCAAGCTTACAGCTGTGGTTGGTTCTGCTACTTCAAAATGACTCAATCATGCTTGTTCTTTACTTAGTGGAGGGTATCAGATTTTCTGCCACTGTTTATTAAACAAACATAACCATTACTGAATGTTTTTACATGAGTTTGCTGAGAAATTTGCTGGAACACCAAACAAAGAAAAAAGGCACAGGATTTATTATTATATCCTGACAATCTGGCAGCAAACTTTAATAATACATTGGCTTTAAACAATACTTTAATTTGGGAACTGACAGGGTCATTTTTCATTGCAGATTTATTTTTGTATCTTAATGTTTATTTCAATTCAGTAATTGGCCATTTGCTAGCAATCTATGTGTATGAGTGTCCAGAGAGCGGTAGCACCTCTGATGAACGGGCTTGTCGTGTCCATTCTAGGGCAGTTCATTCACCTTTGGTCTTCACCGGACACTCACCTCTCAACTGCGGCTCCAAGTAGCTGTTTACTTGAGACAATGGCCACACCCCAGTGCATTACTTTGACAAGGCAGGCAAAACCAGGTGAGGGTAGCCAGAGGACCTCATACTGCACTGAGATAGGGACATGCTTGTCCTAGTATGTAGTCAGCTCAGGCGGACTGGGCAGATGAGATCTTCAGTGAGATCCATGCTCTGCGGAGGGTGAAGGGCATGATGAGGCACAGAGAATTCATGGTCATCCACTGCAAGCTGGGAAGACCCAGTTGAGATGACTACCTGTAACATAGGATCCGGAGTTAGAAGATCAAGAGAGCTGAACTGTCCCAATCCAATGAATTTTCCACTTTAAAAACTTGCCTGCACAGGTTTCAAGTCATCGTTGGATATAATAGACAACCACCACGAGCAATCTAAAATATTGTCCTTAAGGCACAATTTCCATGGATATTTATCTATTCCCTGTGGAGTTCATGAACTGGAGCCATCTTCCTCTCTCTCCTAAGAAATTTGGTGAAGATGAAAGATTAGCATTATTTGTCACAAGTACATTAAAACATTGAAATATACAGTGAATTACATTGTGTATGTCGATGACCAACATAGTTTGAGGATGCGCTAGGGACAGTCCTAGTGTCACCATGTTTGTACAGCCAGATTAGCATGCCCACAGTTTATGAGCTGTTACTAACCCATACGTCTTTGGAATGTAGGAGGAAACTGGAGCACATAGAAGAAATCCATGTAGTCACGGGTAAACGTAAAAACCCCTTACAGACGATGGTAGGAATTTAACTCCAATTGCCAGTGATCTAAAGCATTATGCTGCTGCTAAAGTCTATCCTTTTTTAATCAAGCCAGGTATCTCTCACTGTGACTTTTTTTATTGATGATATGACAAAAAAAAATCATTGCTGTCATTGTTCACTTTTTAAAGATCATTTAAATGTCTTCAAATTTTTATCAAATAAATTGAAAAAACATTTAGCCTCCTTTTGAAAAATAGTATGAACTAAATTTAGATGTTGCATATGGTATTTTCAAGTTCAGGTTTATTGCCCTGGGCAATGAAAGTTAACCTTTTGCAGCAGCAGAAAAGTACATTTCAAAGATGACAAGCATAAATCAGAATTGGGTTTAATATCACTGGCATTTGTCATGAAATTTGTTGTGTTGAGGCTGCAGTATGTTCAATAATAAAAACTGCAAATTTCAGTAATAAGTATATATATATTTAAAAAGTTAAATTAAATAATCAGTGAAAAAGAGGAAAGTAGTGAGGTAGTGTTCATGGGTTCAATGTCCATTCAAAAATAGGATGGCGGGGGGGAAAGCTGTTCCTGAATCATTGAGTGTGTACCTAATCCTTGATGGTATGTCCTGGGTGATGGGGGTCCTTATGGATGGATGCTGCCTTTTTTGAGGCATCGCTCTTGGAAGATGTCTTGGATGCTAGGGAGGCCAGTGCCCATCATGGAGCTGACTGAGTTTACAACCTTCTGCAGCTTACTTTGCAGTGCCGTCCCCTCCCATATACCAGACGGTGATCCAACCAGTTAGAATACTCTCCGCGGTACCCCTGTGGAAATTTGCGAGTCTCTTTGGTGACATACCAAATTGCCTCAAACTCCTAAAGAAATGTAGCCACTGTTGTACTTTCTTTATAACTGCATTGACATGTTGGGCCCAAAATAGATCCTTGGAGATATTGACTCCCAGGAACTTGCTCACTCTTTCCACTTTTGAAGCCTCGATGAGTACTGGTGTGTATACTCTAGTCTTACCCTTTCTGAAGTCAACGATCAATTCGTTGGTCTTACTGATGTAGAGTGCAAGATTGTTGCTGTGGCACCACTCAACCAGCTGATCTATCTCACTCCTGCATGCCTCTGCATCACCATCTGAGATTTTGCCAATAATGGTTGTATCATCAGCAAATTTATAGATAGCTTTTGGGCTATGCCTATCCACACAGTCATGGGGGTAGAGAGAGTGGAGCAGTGCGCGAAGCACACATTCTAGAACTGTGCCAATATTGATTATCAGCAAGACGGAGATGTTATTTCCAAGCTGCACAGATTGTGGTCTTCGTGTAAGGAAGTCGAGGAGTCACTTGCAGAGGGTGGTACAGAGGCCCAGGTTTTGGAGCTTTTGATCAGAACAATAGAATTTATTGTGTTAACAAAACATAAAGTTATATTAATATAAATTATACATCATTTCCAAGACAAAATAAACAAAATTAGATCTAATCACATTAGTGAAAATTAAGGGATATATTCTGATGTAGAATTAGAGCTTTTTAGATTGGTTCAAGAAACTGATGGTAATGTGGAAGAATTCATTGTTGAACCTTGAAGTATGGATTTTAATGCTCCTGTACCTTCTGCCTCAGAATCAGGTTACTCTTTTCTCACAGATGCTGCCTGACCTGCTGAGTTCTTCCAGCATTGTGTACGTATTCTTTGATCCACAGCATCTGCAGTTGTATTTTTGTGTTCAGAATCAGGTTCATTGTCAACAACATGTGACGTGAAACTTATTAACTTAGCAGCAGCAGTTCAATGCATAATCAATACATAATCAAGCAAGGAAAAAAATAAATAAATTTAAAAATATATAATAAAAAATAAATAAACAAGCATATCAATTACATATGTTGAAGGATTTAAAACAATGTGCAAAAACGGGCATACTGTATATTAAAAAAAAATGAGGTGGTGTCCAAAGATTCAATGTCCATTTAGGAATCGGATGGCAGAGGGGAAGGAGCTGCTCCTGAATCGTTCAGTGTGTGCTTTCAGGCTTCAGTACCTCCTAGCTGATGGTAACAGTGAGAAAAGGACATGCCCAGGATGCTGGAGGTCTTTAATAATGGATATTGCCTTTCTGGGACATCGCTCCCTAAAGATGTCCTGGGTACTTTGTAGGCCAGTGCCCAAGATGGGGCCAACTAGATTTACAACCTTCTGCAGCTTCTGCTGCCTGATGGCAGTAAAGAAAAGAAAGCATGGTCCTGGTTAGTAAGAATTATTACATTTATACACAAATACTATATATTTTAAATTGCTGGTGCATGGTTTGTCTGCAGATGCATTGCATATGGGCTACTATTGAAAAATTCAGGACATACACCAAGAGAGAATGTCCTTCTATGTACATCTATGCTGTGGGATGTTTGAAGGGAATTAGGCAAGAGGATGGAGAGGTTGCATGAGCTGGAGTTGGAGGTTTGATGGGAGCCTACAGCGAAGTGGAAGGGTTGAGGATCGTAAGTGTAATGCCCTGGTTCACATCTTTACTGTTATGCTGTAGGTATTTCATTTAACGGCTCTGTAAGAGATGTTTGTTCTGCTTTCAGCCTGTCTGGGTTATTGTTGAAGATAAGGGATGTTGTGGAATGTGTGGTATACAATTAGCAGGAGGTTCTCTTGATGTGGGACAATAAGGTTGGTGGAGCTTTTGTTCGAGAGAAGATGAAGAGAGAAGATGCTGGGGAGAGCCGGTCATAGCATTTGATCCAGTGGGAGACCCATTTGTTCGACAAGGATTGTGAGTGACGATCGGAAGGTGGTGTGTGCTTTCATGTTGATCGAGGGCCTAGAGCGTGAGTGACAGAGAAGTTCAAGATGAGCTTCAATTTGTGCTCATTTGACTGTTTAATTACAATGGGCTATTTTCTCTTTGTTTTTCTTTACTAACCTTTCAATTAAGATTCATAAATGCAATTCCTTAAATCATACAGTATTCAGTGCACTGTCTGTTATTTTGTGGCATTAATTTGTAGCAGGGTAGCAAATGACATAGCAAATGGTGTGGGATCAAGTGCGCCTCAATCTCACGGGTTTGGTGGGGCCAGTTGTTGTCTTCCCTAGACTTACACCGCTGAGGAAGCCAAGGTGGTTTCATAAGAGAAGTTGTTGAGTTGTGACCAACAGCCAAATTATTGGTCGAAGAGGCTGGTGGATGGACAATCAGTTGAAAGGAGGTAGGATCTACTCTTGAGAAATCATTCTTGGGTTTGGCTAAGAGATCTGAGTGATCTTTGGGGGATTAGCCAAGTGGTTTGGGAGGTAGATAAGGGTGTGCACAAAGGGTTCAGGAAGTCAGTCACGGTTTAGGCTGAGAGGGTCACATGGTCTGTAGATGGGTCAGGCTGTAGACTGATGTTCAGAAAAACATGGAGAAGGCCAACCTTTGTGCATTTAATTTCCATATAGCTGGAGGTGTTCTATCATTAACCTCAGTCTCCCATTCAAAAGCTTAAAATAGATTTCTCACACTTAAATTGAAAAGAATAATAAAGGAAAATGAGGTGAAGTGAGAAAAAAGTTCGTAGAGAAAATTAATAACTGGCATTCTTATTTAATTCCTGAAAGATTGAAATTCAGATAGAAGAAATTAATAGACTTAGCTTTTGCATATATGAGATTAATTCCAAATCATTTATAATCATCCTTTCATTAAAAGTAGACCTGGATGGGAAATCAGTTAATGACTTTCCATGAATGGACTTGTTGGTTGATTAATGTGGAAATAAGACCATAAGACATAGGAGCAGAGTTAGGCCATTCAGCCCATTGAGTCTACTGCACCATTCAGTTATGGCTGATTTATTATCCCTCCCAACCCCATAAGCTTTAACACCCCGACTAATCAAGAACCTATCAACCTCCGTTTTAGATATATTCAATGACTTGGTCTCAAAAACTGTCTGAGACAATGAATTCCATAGATTCTCTATCCTCTGAAATTTCTCCTCCTCTCTGTTCAAAATGGATGTCCCTCTATTCTGAGTCTGTACCCTTTCATCCTGGACTCACCCATGATATGAAACATCCTCTCTACATCCACCCTGGCTAGGTCTTACACATTTAGTAGGTTTTAATTAGATTCCCTCATTCCATTGAGTACAGGCCCAGAGCTATCAAATGCTTCTCATGCACTAACACTTTCATTCCCAGAATCTTTCTCTTCTGGACCCACTCCAATGCCAGCACATCTTTTCATAGATGAAGGGCCCAAAACTGCTCACAATACTCCAGGTGCAGCATAACCAATGCCTGATAAAGTCTCTGCACCACATCCTTGCTCTTACACAATAGTCATGTTATAATGAACACTAACATTGCATTTAACTTCCTTACCACTGACTCAACCTGCAAGTCAACCTTTAGGGAACCCCACACTAGGACTCCCAAGTCCATTTGCACCCCTGATTTTTTGAATTTTCTCTCCATTTAGAAAATAGCCTATGCCTTTATACTTTCTATCAAAGTACATGGCTATGCACTTCTGTTGGATCTGATGATTTATTTACATTTGTCAATTTCTTTATAGCTTTACAATCAATTATCCACTTGTATTTCAAGTAGCCTTTAAATGCATAACAGTTTACTATGCCTCTAGTGGTTATTCTAAAGTATTATTTTGGAAGCTTCTAAAAGAGCTTCTTTGATATCTGCATTAAGTGGCTAATATTTTTTTATTGGCTGATTTTATTGTGGAATTTTCCAACTGGGATTATCCTTATCAATGGAATTCTGTTATCTTTGGATATAAAAGTAGCTGTATTTTGCTCAGCACCTGTTTTCTTCCTTTATATTTCTCTTCAAGTAGTAGATCTGCCCTTGTTTGTTGCAACTTTCCTTCATTCTCTCAACTCAAAATAAAAACAATCATGAAGCAACAAGTTTTATGCCTTATTCCTGACTTCTAATAGAAGCTCCAATTTAAATAGCAGAATCCGATACTTCCCTACACTATACTTCATCTTCCATTTCTTTGTCCATTCTCCCAATCTGTCTAAGTCCTACAGACTTCCTACTTTCTCAACACTACCTGTGTCTCCACCTGTATTTGTATCATCTGCAAACTTGGTCATGATGCCATCAATTCCATCATCCAAATTGTTGACAAATACAACTAAAAGAAGCATTCTCAATACCTTTTGCTACAGAACTCCACTAGTCACTGGCAGCCAACCAGAATAGTCTCCTTTATTCCCACTCTTTTTCTCCTGCCAGTCAGCCAATTTTTTTTCCATGCCGGTATCTTTCTTGTAATACCATGGGATCTTATCTTGTTAAGCAGCCCCATGTGCGGCATCTTGTCAAAAGCCTGCTGAAAATATTAGTAAACATCATCCACTGACTGTCCATTGTCTATCCTGTCTGTTATTTCCTCAAATAATTCCAAAGGATTTGTCAGACAAGATTTCCCCTTCAGGAAATCATGCCGATTTTGGCTTACTTTATCATGTGTCTCCAAGTACCCTGAAACCTCATCCTTAATAATGGACTCCAACGTCTCCACTGAAGTCAGGCTAACTGGCTGATAATTTCCTTTCTTCTACCACCCTCTCTTCTTAAGGAGTAGAATGACAGTTGCAATTTTCCAGTCCTCTGGAACGTTTCCAGAATCTAGCGATTCTTAATAGATCATTACTAATGCCTCCACAATCTCTTCAGCTACCTCTTTCAGAACCCTGGAGGGTTAGCACATCTGGTCCAGGTAACTTATCAATCTTCCGACCCCACCCCCCATTACTACCTCTTCAGTATCATTTTCCAGAAGTCTAATATCCACTCTCACCTCTCTTTTACTCTTTAATACTGTGTCTGGAAGAAAAACTTTTGGTATCCTCTTTCATATTATTGGCCAGATTACCTTCATAGTTAATCTTTCTTTGTGGCTTTTTAGTTGTCTTCTGTTGGTTTTTTATAAGCTTCTCAATCCTCTAACTTCCCATTAATTTTTGCTATATATTACACGCTCTGTCTTTACCTTTTATGTTTTCTATGATTTCCTTTGTCAGTCACGGTTGCCACATCCTCTCCTTGGAATACTTCTTCATCTTTGTGATGTATTTATCCTGCATCTTCTGAGTTGCCCCCAGAAACTTCAGCCATTGATGTTCTGCCATCACCCCTGCTGGTGTTCCCTTCCAATCAACTTTGATAGGGTCTTTTAGGAGACTTTTGGATTGGTACATGGAGCTTAGAAAAATAGAGGGCTATGGGTAAATGTAGTAATTTCTAAGGTGGGGACATGTTCGGCACAACTTTGTGAGCTGAAGGGCCTGTATTATACTGTAGGTTTTCTATGATTCTATGTTTCAAACTCTTCTCTCATGTCTTTACAATTCCCTTTACTCCACTGTAATATTGATGCATCTGACTTCATCTTCTCCCTCTCAAATGCAGCTTGTTTATTTTGATTACTGCCTCCTAAGAGATCCTTTACCTTAAGCTTCCTAATTAAATCTGGTTCATTACACAACACCGAATCCAGAATTCCGTTTCTCCTCGTGGGCTCAACCACAAGCTGCTATAAAAAGCCATCTTATTGACATTCTACAAATACTGTCTCTTGGAATCACCAACCTAATTGTCCCAATTTACCTTCGGATTGAAATCTCCCATGACTATCATAACATTGCCCTTATTACATGCATCTTTTAATCCTATTTTGTAATTTATATCCCTCATCCTGGAAATGCAGGAACTTGTGAAAATGTTGAAAGCTTAAGGCCAACTACTTAGAATTCAATGATAATGGAGAGGTTTCACCTCCCATACTATGGGATACTCTGAAGGCTGTCTTAAGAGGGAAAATTATTGCGATATCTTCATATAAGAAAAAAATAAGGAATAAAACATTAGAGAAATTACAAAATAGCCTGAAGGAACTAGAGAAAAAAACACAAATTGAATTTGGCACAGGATACATTAGAGGAAATTTTAAAAAATTAGGAATGAAATTAATAGTTTGGGTATGCAAGAAATCAAGAAAAATTTAATGTTTCTGAAACAGAGACATTATGAATGTGGATCTAAGTCTATGAAAATACTGGCGTGGAAACTGAAAAAAAGATAGCAGAAAATACAATTCATAGAATTAGCGATCCAAGAACAAAAATGATTAAAAAAAAGTAAGTGAAATTCAAGAAGCTTTTGAAGTGTTTTACAAAACTCTATATTCCAAAGTTCCGGGGGGAGCATAACCCCAATTGACACCTTCCTGAATTCTCTAGAGTTACCCACTTTAAGCGAAGAACAAAATAGAACGATGACTGATGACATAACTGAAATTGAATTAAAAGCTGCAAATGCCACCCAGTTGGAAGGAAACGATAATCTCAGCTATACCGAAAGAAGGCAAGGATAAAATGGAATGCGTGTCATTTAGACCAATATCCGTTCTTAATGTAGATTATAGATTATTTACCTCCATCATGGCCAAACGATTAGAAGAGTTTCTACCCATACTGATACGTAATGATCAGACAGGTTTTATATGACAACACCAAACACAAGACAATATATGAAGGATTATGGATCATATACAAAAAAATAAAATCGAAGCAATAGTGATAAGCGTGGACGCTGAAAAGGCATTTGATTCCGTTAATTGGAGTTTTACATAGATTTGGTTTCCAAGACACAATTATTAAAACTATACAGACACTATATGACAACCCTACTGCTGGGATTAAAATCAATGGATATTTATCAAATAGTCTTACCCTAGAAAGGGGCATGAGACAGGGTTGTGCATGGTCACTGCTACTCTTCGCGTTATATCTGGAACCATTAGCTCAATACAGCAGACAAAATGAAGATATCAGGAGAATTACTATTAAAGAGACAGAGCATAATTTGGCTTGTTACGCGAATGACATTTTGATCTATCTAGGGCAACCAACATACTCTTTACCTAAATTGATGCAATCCTTTGAACAATATGGTCAATTATCAGGATACAAGATCAACATGGATAAAACCCAATTACTTTCGTATAACTATAACCCACCAAGAGAAATTGAAAGTAGATATCCCTGGGCATGGCAAACAGAGTCTTTCAAATATTTGGGCATCATTATGCCAAAAGATTTGGCAAAATTATCAGAATGCAATTATCAGCCTTTATATAAAAAAATTAAGGAAGATATGGCAAGATGGAACCTGATTCCCTTTTTCAGCCTCAGTTCAAGGATTGAGTCTATTAAAATGAATATACTGCCCAGACTGTTATATTTCTTTCAGACCCTACCAATAGAGATGAATCAAAATCAATTCAATGAATGGAACAAGATGTTATCAAGGTATATTTGGCAGGATAAAAGGCCTAGAATTCATCTCAAAACCTTGCAATTAGCAAAGGAATGGGGGGATGGGGCTTGCCTTCTCTTAGAGATTATTATTTTGCAGCACAGTTGAGAGCTGTGATATGTTGGTGCAACCCATCATATGATGCTCAATGGAGAAACATTGAGGAGCGGGTACTTCCCATCCCCATACAAGCAATTTTGGCTGATAACCTGCAAAGGTACATAAATACTATTGATAACCCATGGGTGAAATTGACTCTTAAAATATGGAAAACTACTATAAAAGAATATAATCTAGAGGGAGATATTGCAATTCTTAAAAGGTGTGCATATGACTCAGATTTTACGCCGAATAAAGTGGATGCTAGATTTAAGGACTGGACAGTTAAAGGAATAACAGTTCTTTGCAACATAATGAAAGAAGGAACACTGTTCAGTTTTGAAATGCTAAAAGAGAAACACTTATTAGAAAAACAAGATTTTTTTTGGTATTTACAGATGCAACAATATGTTAATAGGATGCTTAAAAATATAACCAAGGCAAGTACATGCTTGATAGAGCTATTTAGAAAAGCATATAATTCAGATAACGGTAGTAGAATCATTTCAAGCATGTATAAGGGTTTGTCAAATTTTAAAACACATTCAACTTCATACATTCAAACAAAATGGGAGAAGGAAGGAGGGATCATTATATCTGAGGAAGAATGGACAATAATATGGAGGTATCAATGGAAGTGTAACAGTTCACAGAAATGGAGGGAGTTCGGATGGAAAAACTTGATAAGATATTTTATTACACCCTCTCAGAAATCCCATTATGATAGTAACCTCACTGTTTGCTTGAGAAATTGTGGAAAACAAAATGCAAATCATTATCATATTTTTTGGGACTGCCCTGTTATCAAAGACTATTGGAGGGGGATACACAATACCCTACAAGACATCTTTAAATGTGAAATAGCCTTAGAGAGTAAGACCATATCTTTTGGATATATACCTCAAGAATGGTTGAAAAGAGATAAATATTTAGTGAATATACTGTTGGTGGCTGGTAAAAAGACTCTTACTAGGAAATGGTTATCACAGGAGAGCCCAACTTTAAATGCATGGATGGAAATTACAATGGACATTTACAAAATGGAGAAGATAACAGCATCTGTTAATCATAAGCTGGAACGATTTGATTTGTACTGGGAAAAATGGTTTAACTACATAATGCCTCATAGGCCTGATTTTATTCTCACAAATCAATGAATCTGTTGTAAAAAAAAGATCACTCCGTACTTGTACATAGCTTTTTCCTTTTGCTTGTTTTTTCTTTCAACTCTTTTCTATAAGTGTATACCTCAGATAAATACTATGTGGAGATTTGTGACGTATATGATATATATGTACAATGTCTGAAATACATCTTCTGGAAATGTTTGTTTGATGATGAACTTCAATAAAAAATAAATTACAAAAAAAAAGAAAGATTAAGGCCAAGATTCTGCTTTAAGACATTGGTGGAATATCACAAGCTGACCAACAATTTCTGAAGATTAACAATTCCTCATATACTATTTCCTCTTTAGAAGTTCTGATTTGAATTTTACTTTAGAGGATGCACTGTTAGGATACCTCTCATTTTTAGTAAAATGCAAAGTGAGGATGTTGATGCCATCCTGAAGGCAGCAACATGAAGATAGCATTCAGATATGGGACTATAAATGGCAATTAATATTAATACTATAGAATAGGTGCCCATGGTATTACAGGTAAGGAACTAGCATGGATAGAAAATAGGCTGGCTGGAAGAAGGCAAAGCATGGAAACAAGAGTCCTTTTCTTTCTGGTTGGCTGCTGGTATTGAGTGGTATTCTGCAGGATTTGGTGTTGGTCCACTACTTTTCATGTTATATGTGGCGATCTGGATGAACAAAGTCATGGCTCTGTGGCCAAGTTGGCAGATGATAAAGAGAAAGGTGGAGGGGCAAGTAGTACTGAGGAAACAGGAAGTGACTTGAACAGGTTGGGAGAATAGGCAAAGAAGTAGCAGGAACTGATATTGGTTTATTATTATCTTACTGAGAAGCAGTGAAAAGCTTGTCCTGAGCACAAGAGATTCTGCAGGTGCTGGAAATCCAGAGTTACATACACAAAATATTGGAGAAACTTAGCAGTTCAGGCAGAATCTATGGAGGGGAATAAAGAGTCGACGTTTTGGGCATAGACCTTTTTGGCTTGCATATTATGCATACAGATCAAATCATTACACAGTGCATTGAGGTAGTACAAGGGATAATAGCAGGATGCAGTGTACCTGCTATAGAGAAAGCGCAGTGCAGGTGGACTATAATGTGGAAGATCACAAGAAGTTAGATTGTGAGGTCTAGAGTCCGCTTTATCATACTAGGGAACCCAAGTCTTCTAATATCCCTATAGTAGCAGGTTAGAAACTGTTCTTGACCTTGTTCATACTTGCCTCCAGCCATTTGTATTTTCTGCCCAATGGGAGAGGGGAGAAAGGAGAATGTCTGGGGTGGGTGTGGTCTTTGATTATACTGGCTGCTTTACTGAGGCAATGAGAAGTACAGACAGAGACCATAGAGGGAAGATTGGTTTCTGTGATGTGCTGAGTTGTGTCCTTATCACTCTGCAGTTTCTTGCGGCCAGATGCCAAGCAGTTGCCATTCCAAGCCATGATGCATCCACATATGATCCTTTCTATGGTGCATCAAAAAAAATTGTTCCAGTTCAACAAGAACATGCCAAATATCTTTAGCCTTCTGAGGAAGTAGAAGCTTTGATTAGCTTTTGGCCACGACATCAACATAATTAGACCAGGACAGGTTAGGAACTTGAAGCTCTCAACCTTCTCTCCTTCAGCACTGCTAATGTAGATAGGAGCATGTGTACTGCCCCACTTCCTGAAGTCAAGGACAAGCTCTTCTGTGTAGCTGATGTTGAGGGAAAGGTATTGCCACGGCACCTTGTCACTAAGCTCTCTATCTCCTTCCTGTACTCTGACTCATCATCATTTGAGACATGGCCCACTATGAGAGTATCATTTGCAAACTTGTAGATGGAATTAGAGCATAATCTGACCATAATCTGACTGCACAGGGAGCAGAATAGGGGGCTGAGGATGCAATCTTGTACAGCAGCACTGCTGAGAATAACTGTGGCGAACTATCCCGAACTGATTGTAGTCTGGTGGTCAGGAGTTTGGGGAGCCATTTGCAGAAGGAGTTATTGATTCCCAGGTATCAGTTTCAAAGTTCAAAGTAAATTTATTGTTGAAGTACATGTCATTTCAGATTCATTTTTCAGATTCGTATAGGACCCATTATAGTCATATTGGGTCCTTGCCAATGGACTTCAACTATGGAGGGAAAGTCTGTCGAGGGCCAAAATGTGAAGCAGAACAAATGGAAAAATACAATGAAAGAAAAAGGAAGGAATAGGGTGAGTGAAGGTAGATCAGACTACACATAAATTCCGAAAAACAGCCAATGTGCAGAAGAAGACAAACTGTGAAAATAAATAAATAAATACATAAATTAATAATGCAGACAGCATGAGTTGTAGAGTCCTTGAAAGCGAGTCCATAGGTTATGGAATCAGTTCAGAGTTGAGGTGATTGAAGTTATCCATGCTGGTGATGACTTAGCTTGACACTTTAGTATTAAAAGGGGAGCTGTAATCAATAAACAGTAATCGAATGTAGGCTAAGTCCATCATGAAAACTCACCTCTGAACAAGCACCTTGCTGATTTTTTAAAAATTCCCCTTCATACTCAGAATTCTTTTTGGTTATTCATCCGTGCAACACTTTGAAATGTTAATGCGTTAAGGGTGCTGCGTGATTAGAAGTTGTTATTTCTTAACCTGTGATGAATTATGTGTCAAAACAAATTGCCTTTGGCTGCTTTTTGTGGACATCATTCCGATAGAGTTGAAACATTCAGTGAATTTAAGCTGATTCTGGCTCTATTTACGGGTCATATTTTGGTATTATGCTGGTGTTGAACAGTAGATCCATGTAAGTCCTGCCTCAGCTTCTGTTCTGCCAGCAAATTTGCATCCTTGGTAATAATTGGTCAGAATTTACATGAGCAGGGCACCTCTCGGGGAAGACTGTGAATTGGATCATTATTTCCCTCGCCTATCGGCCCTAGTTATTTTTGCAACAGATGGGCAGAGTTGATAAGAACACAATGCAAATGCTGGGATTATCTACATATTAGTCCGAGCCAATGGACTTCAACTATGGAGGCCAAAATGTGAAGCAGAGCTAATGGAAAAATACAAAGAAAGAAAGAGGAAGGAATAGGGTGAGTGAAGGTAGATTGGAAAAGAAAGTAAGAAGTTCAGAAAAAAAACATGCAAACCTGATATTCTCAATTTTTTTATGCATCTGAAGTTAACTGGCAGTATAGAATCACAACTCCTAAAGTGAAAACAGACCTCTTGACAAATGCCATCTCCTAAATGGCTGTGGCAAGATTCAATTGGACATAGGGCACAAGTCCAGCAATTTCTTGGCATTCATCAGGAGGTTAATGGCAACCTTCCACTTGGCAGAAGCTGTTCTAGTTATTATTTGATTTATCTCTTATTTTAAAATAGAAAATGAGGCTCAAATCTCTGATAATATGAATCAAGAATGGCTGAGTCAGTAGCATTCTTGTCCTTGACTCAGGAGGATATTGATTAAGGATTTACTCTCTGTCCTGGGGAAAACATATAGACTGTCCCTCCACTCTGTTCCACAAATGAAGCAATGCTTTATTCTTGGTGATTTCTGGATGAGACACTAAATTGAAGCCTATCTGGACTCCAAGACTGGCATAAACAATCTAGTGGAACTATTCACCGAAGGATAGGGAGTTCTGTCACGTCTCAGTATCATAATGAAAATCATATTAGTACTTGTGATGATTAGCAGCTCCTGAGCTATCTTACCCCTGCCAGGAACTGCTGTGCTGTTTTCATACAAAAGATGACACGAGCCATGAACTCACTCGACACTTACTTCCAATTTCTCAGTTTAACAAGACACTGAATATGAAAATAGCAGCTCAGAATTTATATTGTATATCACAAACATTTTGGGGCCTTCCTCATAGAATCTTTTCAAAAACTCAATTGTGAGACAAATTGGGTATTAAATGTCGGAGATTAAATGTTGTTCCTCCATGTATATCAATACAGAGGCTCTAAAATGAACAGTGATATTAAATGTCATGCAAAGCAGATTCTGTTAACTTATTCAGAGTTGTGTTACACCATTCACAGAGGTTTGCATATTGGAGCAAGTATTTAAGGAGTGCATTTATGAAGTCACTTAGGGCAGCAGCGTGGCACATTCGGTAGAGCTCCTGTCTCACTGCTTCTGTCACTTGGGTTCAGTCCTGACTCGTGGTGCTGTCGGTGTGGGGCTTGCCCTTTCTCCTGCACTTGCATGGATTTTCTCCACATGCTCTGATTTTTCCTCAATATCACAACAGCATGCAGATCAGTGGATATTTTGCCATTGTAAATTGCAGCAGGTGCGGAAATGAGCGTTAGAACGTGGACAGAATTACTGAGAATGTGAAAATTGGTCACAGGAAGAAAAATCCTACTGGGAGGGGGGTCAGTTGTAGCTACTCTCTGACCTGGCATGGACTTGATGGGCTCAATTATTATCCTTTAACATTTCAAAGAAGCCGGAAACTATATAAGATGTGAAACTCAATTGCCTCTCGTCTTCTGCCACTAATTCCCTGCAATGATGAAGCGTTTGAATGAAAGGTATTTCGCTGAAGCCAGTTTTTTCACACACACCGCCTTGGCAATGTATTACTGCCAGGGACCCTCACTGGGGCAACTCGGTAGCGTAGTGGTTAGCACAACACTTTACAGTACAGGGGACCCAGGTTCAGTTCTTGATACCCCCTGAAAGGAGTTCCTCCCCCGTGACTGCGCAGGTTTCCTCTGGGTGCTCCAGTTTCTTCCCACAGCCCAAAGACATTACAGTTAGTCTGTAAATTGTCCCATGATTAGGCTCAGATTACTGGGCAGCGCGGCTCAAAGGGTCAGAAGGCCTTGTTCCGCACTGTATCTCAATAAATAAATAATATGCTCAAGTTCTGTTGCTTTAATGTGCCTTTTCAAGACTCTTACATTTTTAGTTTAGACACCCCAGTAAAATTACTTATTGGAGGACTGTTTATAGAATCGATTGTATTATTCTAGAAAGTTTAGTTATTCTTAAATATTCAGTAGAGTTTGAGTGAAGCCCACTTCCATATTTAAGCTCTTGTCTATAACTTATGAATGCTTTATGAGAAAATAAAACACAAGTAAAACAAGAAATTAAAAAATCAGAAATTGTTGATCAAAAATTCTAAATAGGATCAGCACAGTGTTTGAACTGAAAGCAGAATAATACAGAATGATAAAGGAACCCAGCAAGTCAGATAGCATCCATGGAGGGGAATAAACAGTTGTCATTTTGGATTGAGGGTTGCTGTAGATTTCCAGCATCTGCAGAATCTCATGTATCTATGAAGTAAAAGTGGGTTCAGATTTAACATAGAAAGTGGAACTGCGCAGAAATAGCCCTTTTGGTCCACGATGTTGTGCCAAGTTAATGACCTCTAATTCCTTCTATCTACACACATATCCCTCCATACAGTGCATATCATCTTCCAATAAGATGGTGATTTGATGCAGCAGCCTCTCTGGCACCAGCTGAAAGTGTTTTCTTTTCTCTTTTTTAAATGTCTTTTTTGCAATTGCAAGGCAATGCTGGGTATTAAGAACTTCAAGTAATGCAGGCCCGCCTCAGCAGCAAGCTGGACTTGGTGTGAATCGTTTTGCTGCCTGCTACAGAAAGATATCAGAGTTGGGTGTGAAGGTGGTGTGCAACCTAACAGCAAGTGTTTGTCTTTGACACTTTTCTTGTGAACGCAAGACCCCGTTGCACCTTGGTAATGTAAAATACTGCAAGTCTGATTCACTGGTTTATTGGAGAGACTGACTGCAGGGGAGCTGCGTGGCCTTGAGTTTAGGCCTTGTGCCATGGGCTTGCCTGCTGCAGCAGTGCAGGAGGACAGACCCCATAGGTGATGCGATGCAACGTGCTTGCCGGAGTAGGGGCTGGGCCCTCCTGTCAGTGCTACCCTCCAGTATTCGCTCTGTTGAAGACAAGTTGGATTACATGTGTGCTTGCATACATTCATCTGTGGACTGCTCATGCTGATAAAACCCATGTGTTAATTTATGTAACTCCAAAACATAAAACCAATTGAAAGAAAAACAAGGGAGCCTGAGAGATGCATATAAACTTTGCTTTTTTTTTTTTAGTGAGATGAATGCACTTATGACGTGGTGGCATAATGACGTACACCATTTACATAGTTTTACATATAACCTGTAATGAATTATGTAAACAACAAAGAATGGTTAATCAAACAGTATAGATAACATATTATTCAATTATGAAATACACAATACACTTCCCTGCTTAGCTATAAATTCCAACTCAATATAGAATGAATCTCAAATATATACACAGTATACTATATACTAAAACTACTATTTAGACATCCACAGCATAGTAAATTTTAAATTGTCCCATTCAGGCCTAAAGTTTTAAAGGATTTTTAACTCTAGTGGCATAACATCTTTCCTGATGAGAGAGGTCACACTGCTGGACAGGTGAGACTTGTGGCTGTGAAACAATCTCAGGTCTGGGCCTCCATCGTGATGATTGCAGGAGTTGACTTTGGAACTGCAGGAAGTGGTTCTGACAGCTCTGTATAACTTTCTTTGGGACGTGTTTGCATCCAAAGCCGTGCATAGCAAACTGCTCGATCTGATGATCTATCCCAGTCCTAGATGGTCAGCATATAGCTCCTCCAACACTTAGCTCTCAGCTTGGATGTTGCAATGATTCTCAATGCCTACATAAAGCAAACCCTGGCAAGGGCAAGTTCAGTCTGCACTGCTGAAAATGGGGGAATTAGGATTTCTGCTGGATGATCCAGCCATTTTGAGTTGCCATGTAGACCTGAGACAATGTGGGGTCCTTCCTAGATTACCTTTGTATCATCTCTGTTGTAATAGGAAGACTATGATTTGCTTTAGGGAGAATACATCAAGAGGTGTGTTCTCTTTTGTGAATGTTCAGGTATTTTCTTTTCCAAGGGTTCATGGGACAATCCATCAGCATTTCCTTGATTAGCCATCCTCTTAAATTTGAATTTGTAATTGTGTCCTCCAAGAAAACAAGTCCACCTCTGCATTCGTGCTGCTGCTGTTAGTGGAACACCCAGAGCAGCAATGTCTGGAATTTCAGGAAACAACTTGAAAAGCACAGGATAGATATATCCCAAAGAGGAAGAAGTATTCTAAAGGAAAGGTAATGCAACCATGCCTAACAAGAGAAGTCAAAGCCAACTTAAAATCCAGAGAGGGCATATAATACAGCAAGGATTAGTGGGAAGTTAGAGGATTGGGAAGCTTTTAAAAACCAACAGAAGGCAACTAAAAAGTCCATTAAGAAGGAAAAAATGGAATACAAAAATGAACTAGCAAATAAAATTAAAGAGGATACCAAAAGTTTCTTCAGATACATAAAGTGTAAAAGAGAGGTGAGAGTGGATATTGAAGCATTAAGAAACAATGCTGGAGAGATAGTAATAAGACTATAGGACTATAAGATATAGGAGAAGAATTAGGTCACTTGGCACATCGTCTGTTCCACCATTCAATCATGGCTGATGGTTTTTTTTTCCTCCTCAGCCCCACTCTCCAACCTTCACTCTATAACCTTTGATGCCATGTCCAAACAAGAACCTGTCAAGCTCTGCCTTAAATACAGCCAAAGACCTGGCCTCCACAGCAGCCAGTGGTAACAAATACCACACGTTCACCATCTTCTGTCCGAAGGAATTTCTCCACATCTCTTATTTAAATGGATGCCCCTCTATCCTGAGGCTATGTCCTCTTGTCCTAGACTCGCCCACCATGGGAAAGATCCATTCCACATTTACTCTGTCTAGACCTTTCAACATTCAAAAGGTTTCAGTGAGATCCCCCCACCATCCTTCTGAATTCCAGCAAGTACAGACCCAGAGCCATCAAACATTCCTCATATGATAACCCTTTCATTCCTGACATCATCCTTGTGAACCTCCACTGAATCTTCTCCAATGCCAGCACATCTTTTCTTAGACGAGGAGCCCAAAACTGTTCAGAATACTCAAGGTGAGGCCTCGCCAGTGCCTTATAATTCCTCAGCATCACATCCCTGCTCTTGTATTCTAGACCTCTTGAAATGAATGTTAACATGGCATTTGCCTTCCTCACCACCAACTCAATCTGCAACTTAACCTTTTGGTTGTTCTGCACAAGGATTCCCATGTCCCTTTGCATCTTAGATTTTTGGATTTTCTCCCCATTTAGAAAATAGTCTTCACATTTATTTCTACTACCAAAGTGCATGACCATGCATTTTCCAACATTGTATTTCATTTGCCACTTTCTTGCCCATTCTCCTAACTTGTCTAAATCCTGCAGCCTACCTGTTTCCTTAATACTACCTGCCCCTCCTCCAAACTTCTGGGGAACAAGGGGGCAGAGTTCGAGAGTGTCAGCAGTTAAAAGTGTGTGAAGTTGCCTACATTAGGAAACTGAAAGGTCTCAAGGTAGATAAGTCACCTAAACCAGATAATCTCCACTCCAGGGTTCTGAAAGAGGTGGCTGAAAAGGTTGTGGAGACACTAGTAATGACCCTTCAAGAATCACAGGATTCTAAAGTGACTCCAGAAATCTAGAAAATTGCAACTGTCAGTCTACTCTTCAAGAAGAGAGAGAGGTAGAAGAAATGAAGTTATAGACCAGTTAGTCTGAACTCAGTGGTTGGGAAGATGTTGGGATCAATTGTTAACAATGTTGTTTCAGGGCTGGTTTAGCATGGTTTCAGCATGGTTTCTTCAAAGGAAGATCTTGCCTGACAAATCTATTGGAATTCTTTGAAGAAACAGCAAGCAGGATAGACAAAGGAGAATTGGTGGAAGTTGTGTACTTGGCTCTGGTAACATGGCCTTTGGCCTAGTGGCATCCAATACTGTTTGAATTTTAAGAGTCCATTTGTGTCAATTTTGTGTGTCACTGGTGTTATCACTATAAGTGATGCTTTGATTAAAGAATTCACACTTTATGTATTGTGCTGTAAGCCCATAGTCTAATCGTTACAACACTGCTTTGAGATTTTAGAGATGTTCCTTGTCATCTTCACTGGTAACAATGATGTCATCCAGATAACACTGAGTGCCTGGCAGCACTGCAGCACCTGGTCCATAGTTTTGTGCCAGAGCACAGGTTCAGATGCTACTCCAGAAATAAACCTATTATAGCGATAAAGCTGTTTGTGAGTGTTTATGGTGAGAAACACTTTGGACTCTTCTTGCATCTCCATCTGTAGGTAGGTCTCAGTTAAGTCCAATGTTTTGAAGTGTTTCCCTCTAGCAAGTTTTGCAAAGACATCCCTCATCTCAGCAGAGGGTATTAATCTACTTTCAGTACTGGGTTGATGTTGACCTTAAAATCACCTCAGATTGATTTTTCTTGGTTACTGGGTTCACTAACATTGCCCATGGGCTTCATTCAGCCTTGGAAAGAATTTAGCTCACTGGCAAGTTTATCATAGATGGTATAAGGGACCAGATGGGCTTTGTAAGACATGTGTGGCATTTCCATTTGACACTATTTTACCCTTTATATGTTTGAGTTTTTCAGTGCCATCATTGAACACTGCTGTGGCATCAGCCAGTACCTTTCTTGCTTTGCTTTCAGCTGACTCCTGCAGGGGATGTGGCAAGAAAATGGTGGATGGATCTGCTGCCAAGTTGTAGTTGTCTCAGCCAATCATGGCCCCACAATGCTGGTGCTTCTTTTCTTTTACCATATACAAGCTCAATGTGGCTTGTTGGTTGTTGTATTTCACTGTTACAAATGTCATTCCCACTGGAGTTCTCTTTACTCAGTGTAAATTCTTATTTGGATATCTGCTGATTTCAGTTCATTTTCCTTGAAATGCCCTTCAATCTCATGTTGTGGAATGACTTATCGAGATGAGCCAGTGTCCAATTTAATTTCAATTAATCTGTCTTTCACTTCTGGAATAAGCCATATTGATAGTCTGTTGTTAGTTTTCACATTGAAAATCTCAAGGCTACCCTGATGTGCATCACTCTCATCCCATCAGAGTTTCATCAGCGCCATACAGATTAACGCCCTTCTTAATTACTTTTTTTTCTTTTTCCTGTGCAGTCCATTTTTTTTTATCTGCCCTTCAGGCTCTTTGTATGTGTTCTACTTTGTTGTATCTTGTGCACGTTTCTCCTGTAACCCTGCATTGGTCTGGTGTATGTGGGCTGCTGCCACAACGGTAACACAATTTGTTCTGCCAGGGAAGTTTCTGCTTAGATGTTGCAAATTTGTTCACATTCGCTTTTATTCCTGACTGCAACTCAATCGCATCTCTGTCTGCTGTTTCCATTGATATAGCAATTTCAACTGCTCTCTTAATTGGGAGTAGCATTTCAGTAAGGAGCTATTTTTGAATGCTTTCCTGTAAGATTGCATAAACTAACCCATCAGTGCATCAATAAGCCATCAGTGAATTGAAAATGCTTAGACTTTCTTCTTCAATTCAACTTCATATGCTAAAATGGACTCCCCTACCTTTTGATTCTGCTTATAAAATCTAAAGCATTCTGCAATCAATAATAGTTTTGGTTCTAAATGTTCCTGTATTAATTTTGTGATATCTGCACAGCTCATTTCAGATGGCTTGGCTGGATGAGTTAAATTTTTAAGCAAATTGAATGCCTTCAGACCCAAAGCACTCAGTAAAATTGGCATTCGCTTTTCATTGGCTATTTCATTTCCTTCCAAACTACTGCTCAACTCGCTCAGTGTACAATATCCAATTATCTCTTGTGCAAGTGAATGTATCTCTCTTTCCAATACAGCCTTCCATTTCTGCTTTTTAAGATTATTTTCACTGGTACTCTCTGTCTATGAACCCAAGAATTTGTCCATCTTCTGCCTTTTTTGTTAACCACAACCATATCTGTCCCTTCCTGAGGAAGCATGTGCTGTGCCTATTTCTTTTACTTGATTGGTTCTCACTGGGCTTTCTTTTTAAAAACTCAAGAGTCTTGCTGCTGATAAACAAGTTGGCAGCCATCTTGGGGTTATTTAAAACTTCCTCTTTGCCACTGTTATGTTTTGTAACTCCAAAACATAAAACCAATTGAAAGTGAAAGAAGGGAGCCTGAGAGATGTGCGTAAACTTTGCTTTCCTTTCTTCAGTGAGACATGCACAGTTATGATGTGGTGGCATAATGCCATATGCCATTTACGTACTTTTACATATGACCCATAATGAATTATGTAAACAGCAAAGAGTGCTTGGTCAGACATTATGTCTACCACAAACAACACACACAAAATCCTGGAGGAACTCAGCAGGCCAGGCAACATCTATGGAAAAGAATACAGTCAACAATTTGGGCTGAGAATCTACCACATTGTTCAAATATTAACGAAATATTAAATACACAACACTATGCACCATCAATTTATAGGACATGTCACTCAGGGACTTGGGCTAAATATATATATTTTTTGTGACTGTGTGTTTGCTTGATATCGTATTTGTGCTATGTATGCCTTCAGCTGGGTATTACTGCTGGTAAGGTGTTTGCATCTTGGCCCTGGATGAATTCTGTTTCATTTGTCTGTATTCATGGCTATTTATGTATGGTTGAATGATAATTAAACTTGATTTTGAACTTTGAACTTCATATTCTTCTGCCTGTGTAAGAGCCTCTTAGATGCCTCTATCTTACTTGCCTCCACCACCCTCTCCGGCAGTGTATTCCAGGCATCCACCACTCTGTGTAAAGAAAAGTACTTCAAACCCCTTAATTGCTCTGTTCGGTTTCTGGGGCGAGACAGATTTATGTCTGGGTCCGACCAAATGCCGAATACTATCCTTTGCCTCTCTCCTGGCTAGACGCTTGATCCTCCTTAGATGGAGAGATGTTGCCCCGCCCACTCATGCGCAATGGCTTAACGACATTATGGCCTGCTTGGACCTCGAAAAAATTCATTATTCAGTTCTTAATTTGGATCTAAAGTTCCATAAGGTCTGGGGACCTTTTATCGAGTACTTTCATAACCTTCCTCTTGACTAGGGTTTTTTTTTCTTTTTTTTTCTTCTTTTCGGTCCCTTGCTTTCAGCTCCCTTTTTTTTTCTGGTAGTAGGCATTATTATCCTCTGTTGCTAAGTGTATTCACAGTCTGGGAGTTTGACTGTCCTGACATACTCTCTATATTGTGTTGTGGTCGGTCTGGAGTTGTTTTTTTCTTGTGTTGTGGGGCTTGGGGAGGACACTAAGCTTACTTGTCTTTAATTTAGGTGCTTTTTTGTTAAATTCTCTTCCTTTGTAGCATATTGTTATTGTATGCTTAATTTTGCACTGTATTAATGCTCCTCATTGGGATTTGGGGTTTTTAATTTGTAAAATGTTTTGAAAAACTAATTAAAAATTTTTTTTAAAAAGTACTTAACTCGCACATCACTTTTGAACTTTTCCCCCACTTTACCTTAAAGGTATGCTCTCTAGTATTAGCCATTTCAAAAGCACAAGGGATTCAACAGATGTGGTTATGCAGAGTGACACATACACAATACAGAAGAAACTCAGCAGGTTCGGGAAAGTTGATGCTTCCGGCTGAGACCACTCATCGGGACATCAGTCTGAGGAAGGGTCTCGGCCCAAAACATCAACTGTTCAGCTTTCTCAGCCCTAGGAAAAAAATATATCTATGTGTCTGCTACTTTTATCAATTTCTGTCAGGCCTTCCCTCAGAATCTGTCGCTACAGAGAAAACAGTCCAAGTTTGTCCAACCTCTCCTGGCTGCACATGCCCTCCATTCCAGGCAACGCCTTGAAAAACCTCTTCTGAACCCTCTCCATAGCCTCCACACCCTTCCTAGAGAACTGTAATCAATGTTCCAGAGCAGCCTAACTGGAGTTTTATAAAGTTTCAACATATCCTCCTGACTCTTGAACTCAGTGTGTTGACTAATAAAAGCAAGCATGGAATATGACTTCTTTACCGTCCTATCAATTTGTGCAGCCACTTTCAGGGAGCTATAGGTTTGGGCTCAATAATCCCTCTGTACATCCGTGCTGTTAAGGATCCTGGCATGAACTTTGCACATTCACTTTACTTCTGAAATACCCGCATTGATGATACTCCACCCACTTAGTTTCTCTAGATTCTAGCAATGTCAGTCCCTGGTGTCTCGAGGCTGAACTGTAGTTAGCTTCATAATTTAACCACATGATGGCAGACTAGGAAATGACTTCAGCAAAATGTGGCGATGTCAAATATTGACACATTCAAATTCAAGTTATGTCTAAATCTCAACCAATCTGCCATGACAAAACAAGAAAGCGATCAAGGAAATGCTGAACTTTATGCTTTAAATTACAAATACTTCCTGCTCTAATTCAGCACTAAAATTTATTGTGAATTGCTTGCTTCGCTCATAAATCACTGTATCTTGGTACAATGTGGATATTTACCAAGCGGTGTAATGATTGCCATAAATTGCAGCCACTAGATCAGTATACAGTTGCTACCAGTCTTATTTACTATGTCATTTTCAAATATTATAATCTCTACAATTGTGCTCACTGAAGCAGATTGAAACCGTCCAGCCATCGTGAATTTGTCCTTGCTTTTTGGTCAGAAGCCATTTGTTTCATTGGACTTGTGCAATAAAGTCAAAACTAAATCCATGTTTATTCTTATAGAATCATGGAAAATTTATAGGAGGCCATTCATCCTATTGTGTCCATGTCAGTTGAAAAAGGAATGCCCAATGTAATCCCACTTCCTCCAGATCTGTACACGTATGGCCTTTCAGTGACTCATATTGAGCCTTTTGTAGTGAACTACATATACCTGTCTGGACACACCCCCCTGCTGACTGCTCCTGTGGCTCCTCCCACAGACCCCTGTATAAAGGTGATTGGAGGCACTGCTCCTCCCTCTGTCTCCAGGATGTTGTGTGATGGTCTCTTGCTGCTGACAGTGCTTTCTTCCAGCTAATAAAAGCCTATCTCTCTCCTCACGTCTCCAAGAGTTATTGATGGTGCTTCACCTTTCCAATGAGATAACGGATTCTCCTTCCACCTCTCCTTCAGGCAGTGAGTTCCACAACCTTTACTATCACCTCAACTCTTCTCTAATCCCTCCACCAAGTACAGATTGAAACATTACAGTCTGGCACCCTTGAAACCTGACTGTTACTGGACCACAGAAAATCTGGTTCACAGAAATTGCCCACAATCATCTTCCACCGAGCAAGAGAACTTGAGTATAGATTATGGAAGGGTTCCAGGAATTGTCCGTAACCTGAAATTTCTGTGAGTCAGAAACCTTGTAGGCTGGGATCACAGAAGTTGCACTGGTAGGTTAACTAACTATACCACCCTTACACAGTGGCGTCAAGAAAACAACCCCCCTCTCAATGTCGCAGAAACAAATGAGCTGGTTGTGGACTACAGGAGGAATGCAGACAGACTAACCCCTATTGATATCAATGGATCTGGGGTTGAGAGGGTGAACAGCTTTAAGTTCCTCAGCATCCACATCACTGAAGATCTCATGTAGTCTGTACGTAATGGCTGTGTGGTGAAAGAAATCTCCACATCCTAAGGACTTTCAACAAGGGCACAACTGAGAACATCCTGACTGGCTGCATCACTGCGGGTATAGGAACTGTACTTCCCTCAATCACAGGACTCTACAGAGAGTGATGCGGACAGCCCACTGCATTTATAGATGTGAACTTCCCACTGTTCAGGACATTTACAGAGACAGGTGTGTAAAAAGGGCCCAAAGGGTCATTGGGGACCCAAGTCACCCCAACCACAAACTGTTCCAGCTGCTACCATCTGGGAAATGGTACCGCAGCATAAAAGCCAGGACCAACAGGTTCCAGGATAGATTCTTCCATCAGGCCATCAGACTGATTAATTCATGCTGATACAATTGTATTTCTATGCTATATTGACTGTCCTGTTGTACTTACTATTTATTACAAATTACTATAAATTCCACATTGCACATTTAGACAGGGACATGATGTAAAGATTTTTACTCCTCATGTAATGTGAAGGATATAAGAAATAAAGTCAATTCAAATTCAGATCCAGATTATTTCAGAAATTAGTTAATTTTAGATCTTAATTAGAGTTAATTAAATTACATAATTCCACACTACAGATTCAAAGCCTCTCATATTATGGGAGTTGCCAAATCACTGCATGATTTCAACCTGTATTTTAATTCTGTGCCTCCTGGTCTTTGATTGAGAGCACAAGGGCTACGGGTCCTTCTTATTTATTCTATATAGGCCCTTCCTAAATTTATGCATCTCCCTCAGCATTTTTCCCCAAAAAATTCTATTTGTCTACTTTTTTCCTATCGCTAAAATATTCTGGGTCCAGCAACATCCCTGAAAAATCTCTGAGCTATCTTGGTGCAATAATATCTTTCCTGTAATGTGCTGGTTAGAACTGTTGCTCAAGCTGTGGCCCAGGAAGCAACTCTAGTGTAGCTATCTGTTCTCCTATGCTGTGTCTCCATTTATAAAGGGAAGTACACTGTGTTTCATTTTATCTGCCTCTAAGAATCCATGGATGCACACCACAAGGTTCCTCCTTTCCACCTTATGCTTTATATTCCCACACAGGGAAGGAGTGTATGCAGCTTAAATGGTTTGGCACAGACTAGTTGAGCTGAAGGGCCTGTTTCTGTGCTCTACTCTTCAATGATTCTATGACTCTATGGCAGTTTCTTAGAACTTTCTCCTTTCTGTAAACCTCATTACCCACTTTGGTCTGGGGTGTGGTAAAGAAAAATTTAGCTGCTGCATTTTTTGAAATGGATGCTAATAATGTTATTGTCTGTAAAAACATAAAATGATTTTTAAATTAAGATTATGTTGTAATGAATCATGCAGTTAACTTTTTCTTCTGATACTGCGTTGTCAGTGATGAAACTTACAGAGCCAGGGTCTCAGAAACAACAATTATGCCTTCTGAAGCCTATGCAAATTCATTTAGTACTTAAACCCACATTCCAGCAGAGAACCCAGTTGTCACATCATTGATAACGAAGTCATGCTTAGCAAGGCCATTAAACCAATATCTTACCACAAACATAATGTGAAGCCAAATGTGAAATGCTCAGCAGTTGAAGAAAATACGATGATCCAAATGGCCACCATCTGTGCATGGTGAAACATGATGTAGATAATCTATGCAGTGCATAATTTCCATTGCACAGTACCTCGGTAGGTCATCACCAAGTGTAACCATGAAGGTGACAGTGGAAGTAAGGAAAGCAGCTGGAAAAGCAGACCATTAAAAAACGTATGTGCTGACACCCAAGCGTCAGAATGGATCAAATGAAAGTAGCACGTTGATTTGGGAATTGGACAGGACTGATGAGTGGAAGGAGTTATTGAAAGCACAAATCCAGGGAAAAAGAGCTAAGATCTAATAGGATCAGATAAAAAGCCAGTGGTTCTCGAAAGAGCTTAAAAAGGAAAATATCTCATGGTATCAAGATTGAAAAAGGGATATTTTTATCATTTATTACATCTTCTAGGAAAGTCATAATGCATATAATGCAAATCTCAGTTTGACTCCTTCCTTAACTCAGAATTAATTACTTTATGTCCCATAACCATGGAAAGAGCACTGAGATCCCACAACTTGCCTAGAAATGAACAATAAGAAATATAGATATGTTCTGGTCTTGCCCTCTTTTGGGAAAAATATTGGAAAGACATTTTTGATATTATTTCAGTAGTTTTGTGTATTGATTTATAACCTCATCCTATTACTGCAATTTTTGGATTACCAGTATGGACTCTAGTCAATTATCCCCTTCAGTTTGCCATTGTATTGCATTCGTTACATTAATAGCCAGAAGATTGATTTTATTTAAATGGGAAGATTCTAATCCCCCTACTACACTTCAATGGTTTTCCCAAAATATAACATGTTTAAACTTAGAAAAAATTAGGAGTGGCACTAGCGACCCTTCAGTTAAATATGAAGAAACTTGGAGGCCATTTATTCAACATTTTCATATAATGTAAGCTGACCATTTCCGAATCCTTCTCGATAACTTTTAGTTCATGTATAGAGGAGTGGAGTTAATGACAAATAATGATTTTAACAGATGAAACAAGGCAGCCCAGCTTTTGTTTTGTTTTGTTTTTAATTTGTTTTTTTTTAGTTTAGGGCGACTTTCCTTTTCTGTATAAAATTTTTTTGAATCATTTTATGTTCACTTATTAAGAGATTGGGAGGTTTAGATTACACATGTTACTCGGAGTCTGTTTCTGTATACGTTAACCGTTATTAATGTAATCCCCATCTCTTTGTATCATTATCATTGTTACATTTATCTATTTGAAACTTAACAAAAAAATTGAGAAAGAAAGAAATACAGATTTCAGCTTCAGTAGTGAAAGAGAAACATGTTCTCTTTGAATACTTAGCAATGAACACTCTTTGAGTCTGATTCTGAATTCTCAACTGAAATAATGGAACAGGCGAACAAAATTAACATGACATCCTCCATGTAAGATGGTTTCTCCGATGAAATAATGCCCCCTCAGTTCTCATATAAACCTGATTAAAAAGAATGGGAATGAAAAGAATGAAGCAATATTAAAAGAAGATCAAGAGGCAGCAAGTAGCCTGAGTTAGAATATCTCCCAGGAACTGTACTGAATTAAAGATAGAAATGACAATGAAAATTATTTTGTAAGTCTTAAAATTTCATAGAAAGAGGTGACATAGGATCAGAAGTTGTAGAACCTTGTGGGTAGAGATAAGAAACTGCAAGGGTAAAAAATACCCTCATGGAAGTTATATATAGGCCTCCAAACAGTAGCCAGGATGTGAGCAAACAATAGGAGGTAGAAAAGGCATGTAAAAAGAGTAATGTTGCTATAATCATGGGGGATTTCAATACACAGGTGTATTGGGAAAATCAGGTTGGTGCTATGTCAAATGCCTATGAAACGTCTTTCTAGACTAGTTTGTGGTTGAACCCATGAAGAGAACCAAAATTATGGATTTAGTGTTAAGTAATGGCCAAGATTTAATTAAGGAGTTTAAGGTTAAGGAACCCTTAGGAGGCAGTGATCGTAATATGATAAAATTCACCCTGCAGTTTGAGAAGGAGAAGCTAAAATCAGATGTGTCAGTATTACACTGGAGTAAAGGGAATTGCAGAGGGATGAGGGAGGAGCTGGTGAACATTAATTGGAAGGGATGATGGCAGAACAGCAATGACTGGAGTTTCTGAGGGCAATTTGAAAGTTGAAGGGTAGATACATCCCAAAGATGAAGAAGAATTCTTTTTTTTATTAGTTTTTTTAATACATTTTCTACATAGCTACAGATAAAAAAAACCCAAATCAAAATGAACATTGATACAGTGCAAAAATAAACATACAATAATAATATAATACAAAGAAAGATAATTGAGAAAGCACTCAAATTGAAGACATGTAAAATTAGTATCCTCCCCAAGCCCCGCAACAAAAAAAACTCCAGACCAACCACAACACAATATAGAGAATATAAATCAGGACAATCAAACCCCCAAAACTGTAAATACACTTAGCAACAGAAGATATTAATGCCTACTACCAACAAAAAAAAGAGCTGAAAGCAAGGGACCGAAAAAAAACCCTAGTCAAGAGGAAGGTTATGAAAGTACTCAATAAAAGGTCCCCAGACCTTATGGAAATTTAAATCCGAATTAAGAACTGAATAATGAATTTTTTCAAGGTCTAAGCAGGCCATAATATCGTTAAGCCATTGAGCATGCGTGGGCGGGGCAACATCTCTCCATCTAAGGAGGATTAAACGTCTAGCCAGGAGAGAGGCAAAAGATAATATTCGACACTTAGTTGAATTCAGACATAAATCTGTCTCACCCCAGAAACCGAACAAAGCAATTAAAGAGTTAGGTTCTAGGTGGTGATTCAGAATATGCGATAACATTATGAAGACATCTTTCCAAAATTTCTCCAAGCTAGGACAAAGCCAGTACATATGAATGAGAGAGGCCTCGCCCCTTTTGCATTTATCACAAAGTGGACTAATGTTAGGGTAAAATCGAGATAATTTAGATTTAGACATATGGGCTCTATGAACAATCTTAAACTGTAAAAGGCAATGGCGAGCACAAAGAGAGGTTGAATTAACCGATTTGAGAATCGAGTCCCAAGTCTCATCAGATAAGGAGGTATTTAAATCATGCTCCCATGCCATTTTAATTTTATCCACAGGGGGATGAAGAAGAATTCTAAAGGGATGATTAGGCAACATGGCTGATGATGGATATCAAAAACAACATAAAAGCAAAAATTAATCTGAAGTTAAAGGATTGGGAAGTTTCTAAAAACCAGCAGAAAGCAACTAAAAAGCCAGAAAGAGGGATTTGATGAAACATGAAGGTAAGCTAGCCCATAATATAAAATTGGATACAAAAAGTTTTTCCAGATATATAAACAATAAAAGAGGAGTCAGAGTAGATATTAGAATGTTGGAAAATGGCACTGGAGAGGTAGTATTGGGGGACAAAGCAGAAGAACTTAGTAAATATGTTGCCTCAGTCTTCATTGTGGAAGAAACTAGCAGAATGCCAGAAATGCAAGAGTGTCAGGAAGTAGAAGTGAGTATTGTTGCTATTACTAAGCTGAAGGTGCTCAGGAAGTTGAAAGGTCTGAAGGTAGATAAATCACCTGGAAAAATGCACTACACCCCAGAACTATAACTGAAAGAGGTAGCGGAAGAGGTTTTGGTGGCATTAGTACTGATCTTGCAAGAATCACTAGATTCTGGAGCAGTTCCAGTGGACTGGAAAATGGTAAATGTCACTCCACACTTTAAGAAGGGAGGGAGGCAAAAGAAAATAAATTATAGGGTAGTTAACCCCATTTCAGTGGTTGGAAAGATGTTGGAGTCTTTTATTAAGGATAAGGGGTACTTGGAAGCATACAATAAAATTGGCCAAAGTCTGCATGGTTTTCTTAAAGGGATATCTTTCCTGTCAAATCTGTTAGAATTCTTTGGAGAAATAACAGGCAGGATACACAAATGAGAGTCAGTGGATGTTGTTTACATGAATTTTCAAAAGGCTGTTGAAGCTGCTTAACAAAATAGGAATCCATGATATTAAAGGAAGTATAATCGCATGGGTCGAGGTAGGCTAACTGGCAGGAGGTAAAAAGAGGGAATAAAGGGGGCATTTTCTGGTTGGTTGCGGTGACTAGCAGTTTGATACAGAGGTTGGTGTTGGGACCACTTCTTCTGATGATGGAATTGAAGGCTTTGTGGCCAAGTTTGCAGATGATACAAAGATAGGTTAAAGGTCAGGTTGTGTTGAGAAAGTGGGTTGTCTGCAGAAGGACTTAGACAGATTGGGGAAATGGGCAAAGAGGTGGCAGATGGAATATAGCAGGTTGAGTCTGTGGTAAGGAAGGCAAACACAATGTCAGCACTCATTTGGAGATAACTAGAATACAAAAAGAAGGGTGAAATGCTACGGCATTATAAGGCACTGGTCAGAATGCACTCGAAGTATTGTGAGTAGTTTTGGGCCCCTTAACTATGAAAAGGTGTGATGGAAATGGAGAGGGGCTAGAGGAGGTTCATGAGAATGCTCGCAGGAATAAAAGGATGAACATATGAGGAGCATTTGATCACCCTGGGCCTGTACTCGCTGGAGATTAGAAGCATGAGGGGGGATCTTATTGAAACCTATCAAATATTGAAAGACGTAGATCAAGTGGATGTTTCCTTTACTGGGCAGTCTAAGACCAGTAGGTACAACCTTTGAATTGAGGGATATCCATTTAGAACAGAGATAAGGAAAAATTTCTTTAGACAAAGGGTGGGGAATCTGTAGAACTCATTGCCACAGAAAGCTATGCAGGCCAGTTCATTGGGTATACAGTATTTAAGGCGGAGCTTGATAGGTTCTTGATTAATCAGGCAGAAGGCAGGAGAGTGGGGTTGAGAGGGATATTAAATCAATCATGATGGAATGGCAGAGCAGACTCGATGGGCCAAATGGCCGAATTCTGCTCATAAAAGTCTTATGGTTTAACATCATCACTGGCAGTAATTTTAAGAGGTTTTTGGAAAACCATCCCATTTACTCATTAGTAACGGCCGGCGGTGCAGTTCCATCTGCAACAGACTTGGAGGCGAGCGGCTCCGCATTCGAATCTGGCTGCCTCCTCGCACGATTTTCCATCGATTCTGATTTGAGCATCAGCCTCGTTAAAACAAACAGACAAAATGCTAAAGAAACGGCAAGGTTGCAACCCTAGCAACACAAGGCATGGAGAAAAACAACAACAACTCATCAGTTATGCGCACACTGATGTGTGACGTGTAAACATTTAGTGTTGTGTAACCATTCATTTTGTGATGCATTATTCAACAGTACATTGTTGCAGGACTGCTTAATTTATCTGTTGCCAATTATTGGTGACAGATGTTATATTGAGATTCATGGGATGAAGAAGACATGGAATGATCTATGAACACGAAATATTTAACAGATACTTGAAATCTAGAGCAAGATACTCAAAGTACCAGAGGAACTCAGCAGGTCAGGCAGCATCTATGGAAATTAATGAACAGTCGACATTTCAGGCTGAGATCTTTCTTCGTGAGCGGAGAGGTAAGTGGAAGACACCAGAATAAAAAGTTTAGTGGCGTGGAAGGAGGACCAGCTAGAGCAGCCTTTCTGAACTTTTTTGCCCTGGAGGAACCCTTGAAATAATTTTCAGGTCTCAGGGAACCCCTATGTAAAAATTATTGTATCTACAGCTTATGGTACATTAGCATATTCGGTAAGTTGTAGATACAATTGTCCAAAAATAATTATCGATTCTCTTTTGAGTAGAGAGTTAATTTTGAGCCAACCTTTCTTGAAAAAAAACAGGTAGTTAAGCTTAGCTTACCTTTCTTTCTCTTTCTCTTTAATAAATTTTAAAAACCCATAAGGGAAACATGATAAATTTCCATTAACTTACTGGCTTAAGCCAAAATGGGATTTAATTTTTCAAAGGAGAGGGTCGGTTGTTTTAATTTAAATAAAGGCTGTAAATTGATTTTAAGTAATGCTATTTACAACATGAAAATTTATTAACAATGTTGAACAATAAACATAAGAACATAAGAAATAGGAGCAGGAGTAGGCCATCTGGCCCTTCAATCCTGCTCTGCCATTCAATAATATCATGGCTGGTCTGACCATGGACTCATCTCCACCTACCTGCCTTTTCCCCATAACCCTTAATTCTTCTACTATGCAAAAATCTATCCAACCAAATCTTAAATATAATTACTGAGGTAGTGTCCATCACTTTGTAGGGCAGAGAATTCCACAGATTCATTTGGGAAAAGCCCTTCCTCCTCATCTCTGCCCCAAATTTACTCCCCTGAACTTCCCTGCCTCTATCTTATCTGTCCCTTTCATAATTTTATATGTTTCTATAAGATGTCCTCTCATTCTGATTCCAATGAGTACGGTCCCAAGCGACTCAATCTCTCCTCATAGTCTAACCTCATCATCTCTGGAATCAACCTGGTGAACCTCCACTGCACCACCTCCAAAGCCAGTATATCCTTCCTCAAGTAAATAGACCAGAACTGCAGGTGCTGCCTCACCAGTACCCTGTACAATTGCACTATAACCTCCCTGTTCTTAAACTCAATCCCTTGAGCAATGAAGGCCAACATTCCATTTGCCTTCTTGATAGCCTTCAGCACCTGCAAGACAACTTTTTGCAATTCATGAACAAGCACTCTCAAGTCCCTCTGCACAGCAACATGCTGCAATCTTTTACCATTTAAATAATAATCTGATCTTCCATTTTTTCTACCAAAGTGGATGACCTCGCATTTACCAACATTGTACTCCATCTGCCAGACCCTTGCCCGCTCACTTAACCTACTTATATCTCTCTGCAGACTCTTCGTATCTTCAGCACAATTTGCTTTTCCACTCAATTACGTGTCATCAGCAAACTTAGATACACTACACTTGGTCCCCTCTTCCAGATCGTTAATATATATCGTGAACAGTTGCGGGCCCAGCACTGACTCCTGTGGTGCCCCGCTCACCACTGATTGCTAACTGGAAAAACACCCATGTATCCCAACTCTCTGCTTTCTATTGGTTAACCAATCCTCTATCTATAATAATACATCACCTCCAACTCAATACATCCTTACCTTATGGATAAGTCTTTCATGTGGCACCTTATCGAATGCCTTCTGGAAATCCAAGCAAATAATGTTCATCTATTCCCCTCTATCCACTGTGTTCATTATAACCTCAAAGAACTCTAATAAGTTTGTCAAACCTTTGCTGAATCCATGCTCTGTCTGCCTGATGGATCCATTTCTTTCCTGATGCCTTGCTATTGCTTCTTTAATGATAGCTTCAAGCATTTTCCCAACTACAGATGTTAAAATAACTGGCCTATAGTTACCTGCCTTTTGCCTACATCCTATTTTGAATAGTGGCATGACATTTGCTATCTTCCAATCTGCCGGGACCCGTAGAGAGTCCAGACAATTTTGGTAAATTATCACCAAAGCCTCTACTATAACCTCTGCCATTTCTTTCAGTACCCTGGGATGCAAATCATCAGGACTAGGGGACTTGTCTATCTTTAGGCCCACAGGTTTGCTCAGCACTACCTCTTTAGTGATAGCTATTGTATCGAGGTCCTCACCTCCCAATGCATCTATATCATCTCTCTTATGCATGTTAGACAGGTCCTCCACTATGAAGACTGACACAAACTAGTCATTCAAAGCCTCAGCCATTTCTTCATTACCCAATATTAATTCCCCCTTCTCGTCCTACATTCACTTTAGCTACCCTTTTCTGTGTTATATAAGTATAAAGCATTTACTATCCATTTTTATATTTTGTGCTAGTTTATTTTCATAATCTAGCTTCCCTTTCTTTATTGCTTGTTTAGTGATTCCTTGTTGCTTTTTAAAGTTTTTCCAATCTTCCAGTTTTCCACTACTCTTGGCGACTCTGTACGCACAAGCTTTTAGTTTGATGCCTCCTTTTATTTCCTTAGTCATCCACGGCTGGCTCTCCCCACCTTATTGTCCTTGCTTTTAACTGGAATATACTTCTGTTGTGCACCGTAAAAAATCTCTTTGAAAGTCTTTCACCATTCGTCAACCCTCCCACCATATAGCCTGTGTTCCCAGTCTACCCTATCCAACTCCTCCCTCATCCCATTGGAGTCTCCCTTGTTTAGGCATAATACACTGGATTTAGATTGAACTATTGCATCCTCCATTTGTATGAGAAACTCAGTCATACTGTGATCACTCTTTCCAAGAGGATCCCTAACTACAAGATTGCTCATTTTACTTGTCCCCTTGCTCGGGAACAGATCCAAGGTAAGGTGTTCCCTTGTAGGTTCAGTAACATGCCGTTCAAGAAATGCTATCATGTATGTATTCTATAAAGTCCTTCTCAAGACTGCCTCAACCAACTTAATTCACCCAATCTACATGTGAGTTAAAGTCCCCCCATGATAACTGCTGTTCCATTGTTAAATGCCTGAGATATTCTCAGTTTATTGCCTGTGCCACCATTATGTTATTATTCAGTGGCCTCTAGACAACTCCCATCAGTGAGTTTTTCTCTTTACTGTTCCTAATCTCTACCCAAATGGATTCAGTATTCTGCTCCTTTGATCTTATATTGTCTCTCACTATGGCCCTGATCTCATCTTTCATTAAGAGTGCTATCCCACCTCCCTTAACTTCCTGCTTATCCTTCATTACCTGATATCCTTAGATATTTAATTCCCAGTCCTCTCCAAACTGCAACCATGTTTCTGTAGTGACCACTACATCATACCCCTTTGTACTGATTTGTGCCACAAGTTTACTGACCTTGTTTGGAACACTAAGGGCATTCAGATAAAGTGCCCTTACACTCATGATGCGTTTCAATAGGTACATTTAATTCAGAAATGTATACAATTTACATCCGGAAATTCTTTTTCTTTGCAAACATCCCCAAAGAATGAATGACAGTTAAATGTTAGAACCCCAAAGCCCCCCAGCTTCCCCCTCCCATGCACAAGCAGCAGCAAAGCAATAACCCTCCCCACCACCAAAAAAGCATCTGCACCCTCCGCCGAGCACTCAAGTGTGCAGCAAAACATCAATAAAGACACAGACTTGCAGTACCCCACAGATTACTCGTTTACCTGGTAATTCAACATACCACAGGCTCTCTCTCTCTCCCTCCCTGATAAAGGAAAAAGAGATATTCCCACTTCACAGCAAGAGGAGAAACAGTGTTAAAAGTCTGTTGCGTCGCTTTGAACTTGGGTCTCTGGGCACACAGCCAGCTCATTGCTTTTGATCTTCTGTGTACTGCCATGACATCACAGTCTTCTGTGGCGGGACCGAGCTCAAATCCGTCCGTCTCCAGAGCCTGAAGCTGCACTGGTCTTACAAGCCGCATCTATGGCATATCGAAAAGTGGCCGACCGTGAGACCCTGAGAGCGGGTCCCATTCCCGCAAAGAACCAGTCAGTGTGTACTCCAGGTCAGGGTCTTCATAAGAACCCTGAAAAGGAAAAAAAAAGTTATTAAAGATAGAAATAGAGCTGTTTCCGGAGATGTGAGCAAAGGAGTCGCCGTTAGGCGCCATATTCCTAAGCTCCGCCCTCTATCCTTGATTTCAAAATCTTGTAAACTTTGTTTCTTCTGCACTTGGCATTTCTGCACTCCACCCTTACTTTCCTCTTCCTTAACTATTACTTTATCTTCGTTCACACTTTTCTCCTTTACTCTATCCATTCTTCTCCAATTTGTTGAACACAGCTCCTTGCTATTTAGTTTAAAGCCCTATCCACAGCCCTCATTATGCAATTTGCCAGGATCCAGGTCCCATCAGGGAAGGAAGGAACAGCTCCTTCCTTCCCTGATACTGGAGCCAGTTACCCATGAATTCAAACCCACTTCTCCCACACCAATCCTTGAGACACACATTTAAAATTCTAATCTTCTTGACTCTGTGCCAAATTGCATGTGGCTCAGGCCATAATCCAGAGATTGCCACCTGTTTTGGTTTTGCTTTTTAATTTAGTCCCTTGCTGCTCAAATTCCCTCAGCAGAACCTCTTTCCTTGTTCTTTCTACATTACTGATACCCACATGGACCATGACAACCAGATCTTGCCCCTCCCACTGCAAATTCCTTAGCAGGTCAGAAAAGATGTTCCGAATTCTCTGAAAACAATAATATTTTTATTTTTATGAATAAAAATATAGACTAAGAGACAATTTGAAAGATTTGAAAATACATTTTCTTACTAAGTGACATGATCAGGTTCAAATATAGGCCTAGAATGTGAAACCTGTGCTTGTTTTTTGCTGCACAAATACTCAGTTATGTGCCGAACTTGAGGTAAGCTCACATGGATTTAGTAGGTGGTTTAGAGCTGTGATCTGAAAGTGGACACAACTCTAACAGTCAGCACTGGGGAGCAAAGTGTTGTAGCCAAACGGTCCCAAGCAGAGGTCATTTATTAATTGAACTGCAGATGAGGACTTTGTGGAGACAGCCTGTGGAGAGAAAATGCTGGAGGTGCACAATGAAACATTCAGTGCTTTGGACAGCCTACTTGAGAACTTGCATTCCATGAAAGAACCCAACACCAACATGGTACAGGACTTGTGTGGTGTCTGAAATCAAGACTGCGCTGGGTATCAGCTCGCAGGTTTTGCCACACATTTCGGAACCAGTTAGCATGCCCACAGCACAACACAAGCAACAACAACAACAGCAACTAAACAAACCAAGACAGCAACAGTAAATCAAGCCCAATTGCCATCCCACCCTCACACCCAGACAGACCTCCAACCCTTGGACAGTTTTACTCTGGGTCTCCAGTCCTTGTCCCGATTTTCAGACCCAAAGAGATTGGGCCCCCAGAACGCCAATTACAGGTTTGACCTTTGGGCCTCCACTTTTGGACTTCTGTATGAACGTTTTGTGGACAGAGCTCCCAATGCATTGACAAATAGTGATAGAGTGACAGGTTCTCAGAGAATGGAGGGCGCTATCAGTGTTTGTGCCCATTTGACTTTTTATCAATGATGATGTTGAGTAACTTGTAATTAGTGTTATTCTTCATCATCATAAATAAAAAACTAATAGACGTCTTTTGAAAATGGAATAGCAAACAAATTTTCTCTGCTGCATTTTTAATGTAAAGCACTTAAAATGTTGACATAAAGAGGAATTCACCATTAAAATTACTGGGAAAGAATCCATCATGTGAAATTATGAATGCTTTATATAGGTACCCAGGCAACCCAGCTTTCTAGCTGATTGAAGGCAGGAAGTTAGTGACTAATTATGTGAAACACAAAGAGTCATCTGGCAAGCCATATTATCTGCCATAGATGAAAGTGTATCTTCCTTGCAGTATTTTCTATTCAGTATTTAGTTCATGTGACAAGGTTACTTCAATTATGTGCAGGTGTTCAGGTTGGGGTAATCATAATGCAAAAGAGTGAATAAATTATAACAGATCAAAGTGAGCATTTCTTTACACAATGTATTACATAAGAGAGACAACCAGGAACCAGACTGTTGGACAAAATTCCTTTCTGTTGTTTTCTCTCTCTCCGGAGCATTTTGCTAGTTCTGTGTGTTGAAAATTCTTATCCTCCTTTTTGTAGCCACCCACTTGAACTGTATTTAAATGCTGAATTGATCTCTTCTTCTGTCATTAACTCCAGAAAAAAAGATAAGAAAAATACATGCTCCATCCTAAATCTCCTAGATTTAACCTTTTTTTTTATGGTGCCATTGTTCGATGTTCCTCAATCATTGCAAGTCTGTATTTTGTATGTAACCTGTCTTATCCTTTCTTATTTCAATGCATTTCTCTCAAATCATCCAGTAATCTGTTCGGGATTTGTGTTTCCTGTCTAGCAATATCTTAGCGAATCTGCATTGAAACTTCCGTTATGCTTCTGGGTCATGCATATGGTGTTGAGCTCAGGGCTGTCTACAGCACCCTTGACATACTTTTACATGTTTGCTATTGCGTTTTGACCCAGATATTCAATACTGTAGTTCTTCCCACTGAACTCAGTATTCAGTTTGCTTTCTGATTATCTTAGACTTTTGAAATGCTGCTTTTAATATCTTACAAACATGAATTGAAACACCACCATCACAACTGAACAAGGGAACATAGTTACAAGATAAGGGCAACACACACAAAATGCCGGAGAAACTCAGCAGGCCAGGAAGCCTCTATGGAAAAAAAGTACAGTCGACGTTTTGGCCCGAAATATTGTCAAGGGCAGGTTGTGCCTTGTGAGCCTGATTGAATTTTTTGAAGATGTGACTAAACACATTGATGAAGGAAGAGCAGTAGATGCAGTGTATATGGATTTCAGCAAGGCATTCGATAAGGTACCCCATGCCAGGCTTATTGAGAAAGTAAGAAGGCATGAGACCCAAGGGGATATTGCTTTGTGGATACAGAACTGGCTTGCCTACAGAAGGCAAAGAGTGGTTGTAGATGGGTCACACCAGTGGAGTGCCTCGGACCCTTACTCTTCGTGATTTTTATAAATGACCTGGATGAGGAAGTGGAGGGATGGGCTAGTAAGTTTGCTGATGACACAAAGGTTGGAGTGTGTGGTGCATGGCCAAGTGGTTAAGGCATTGGACTAGTGATCTGAAGGTTGTGAGTTCAAGCCCCAGCTGAGGCAGCTTGAGCTTGTCCTTGAGCAAGACAATTAACCACACACTGCTCCAGTCCACTCAACTGAAAACGGGTACCGGCAAAATGCTGGGGGTTAACCTCGAGATAGAGGTTAACCTCGAGATAGACTGGTGTCCTATCAAGGGTGGGGGGGGGGGTGGGTGGGGAGTCTTCTACTCTCAGTTGCTTCACGGAAACTGGCATAAGCACCGCCCTGATGAGACCCAATATGAGACCCTATAAGCCTGTACAGTCGGGACAGACTGTAATTAACTAACAAAGGTAGGAGGTGTTGTGATTAGTGTGGAGTGCTGTCAGAGTTTACAGAGGGATGCAAAAATTGATAGGATGCAAAACTGGGCTGAGAAGTGGCAGATGGAATTCAACCTAGATAAGTGTGAAGTGGTTCATTTTGGAAGGTCAAATATGAACCTTCCATATTTGATATTTGATGATATATATCAAATATGATGGCAGAATATAGCATTAATGGTAAGACTCTTGGCAGTGTGGAGGATCAGAGGGATCTTGGAAAAACCTGGCAGATTCAACATTCAGTCTAACACAAAAAAAAACTGTCCAGTCAAACATTCAGTCCGTCAGGAGGTTTGCAAGTGCACTGTGATCTGCGCACTATCCCCGGTGACCCAGCAGGCACTGCTGGTGGGGGTGTTTTGGGTTGATCTGGTGTTGGGGACACAAGAGGGGTCTGTGTGTCTGCGTGAGAATGTCCATCCTCCTCAGGGGACCCCGACCCCTCTGCCAGCATCTCTCTCTCTCTGGCAAAGTCACTGGTGGACCTGCTTCCACAGTAGTCTGTCTCACCATTAGAAACTCCGTGGAACTGTCTGCCTCTGAGCCTGTATCATGACGCAGGCACACGTGGTCCTGCTGGAGGCACGTATGTAGTAACAGGTGTCTCAGGTAAAGGTAGTTGACTCAGCGCATCAATGTTTGCATTATCCCTACCTGTTCTGTACACTATAGTGTACAGGTAGGCTGACAATGTGAGAGCACAATGCTACATCCTGGCTGAGGTTAGCGGTGGGATGCATCTAGTCTCATTGAACAGGCTCATCAGTGGTTTATGGTTCATATAAATTGTGAATGCACGTCCATAGAGGTACTAATGAAAGTATTTGACCGCAAAAACAATGGCCAGACCTTCTTTGGTTAGCTGTGAAAATCCCTTCTCAGCAGCCATCAGGGTACATGAAGCAAAACCAACAGGCTTCTCTGAACGGTCCTCCATTACATGTGAGAGAACTGCCCCGACTCCATAGGGCGAGGCATCACATGAAAGGGTGATCTCCTTGTCTGCGTCATTGAACAAACAGCTTCGCCGAGTGGAGGAGTTCTTTCACTTCCTTGAAAGCTTCCTCCTGGGAGACTTTCTTCTGGTCGCTGATGGAGTAAGCAGCTTTCTGAAGTTGCTCCAATTTTACTTACTTTACTGCTTCCAACTTGTTTTGAAACCTTAAACTCTATATTGCTTCACTATGACTAGGAGGACTGCCAAAGCTACTAGAAAAAAAGAGGATCCTCCTGCATCTTGGAATCTATTATGGATTTGCTTCAAAGACACAGAAAAGAATCCTCTGAGGAGTTCCAGCAACAATTCCATCAGCTCAGATCTGAAATTAAACAGGTGGATGCAAAATTGGATTCTCTGCAAAAAACCTTAGTTGAACATGATAAACAAATTGAAGATAATGAAGCAATTCTGATTATTTTGGATGCAAAAACTGATGACTTACAAAAGCTTTGTAAAAAAAAGCAATCAAATCCTAATGAAAAATTAATGCAGAAGATTGTCAACTTAGAAAACAGAAGCAGAAGAAACAATCTACGAATGCTGGGCCTTGAAGAATTAACTGAAGGTGATCAGCCTATGTAATTCTTTGCAAGTTTTTTGGCACAATTATTTCCTGAAATTTTATTGTCTTTGCCTATGGTTGATCGAGCGCATAGATCGTTTGTTCCTAAACCCGCTCCAGGAGAAAGACCCAGATTGGTCATAGTCTGTTTACATGAATTTCAAATTAAGGAGCTTTTAATTCGTGAATCCCATCGAAGAAGAATGATTGATTATAAAGGCCAAAAGATTAGAATCATCGAGGATTTTCCACCTGAGGCCATGAATGAACGTGTTAAGTTTTAAAAGGTTATGTCGGAACATTTTAAAATATTTCAAGCCTTCTCTTCGTTATCCTGCACGGCACAGAATTATATTGAAGGATGGCTCAAAGAAGTGGTTCTGTTTGGTTCAAGATGCTCAAACTTCTTGGAATCAGAAGATTAATTGCTCACTATATTTCTGCATGAATATCTGCCTCTCTTACTCTTGGTAACTCTTTGTAGCTAACTCTTTTTTTGAACCGTTTAGTGTTTTACTAAGAGAATAAGGTTTTAATGAGCTAGTACCTTGTGTTCATGTATTTTGATTTTTGATTTTTTTGATATTTTATATTATATATATATTTTTTGAGTTTTTTCTCTATTAACAAGGCAGTATGGGTATTTATTATTTTATACTTTTGAAATTGCAATAATTAATCTCTCTGTGTTTTTTGTATGAGGTTTAAGATTTTTTTTCTCTCTTGTTTTGTCTAGGTTAGAATGCAGTTAACCTTGATAAAGATTGGAGCTAAAACAGTAGGATATTTTGGGGGGGGGGGGGGATGACGTTATTAGCCGCCGGCTATATATTGGTCAGCTTTCTGGCTTTGGGGGGTGGGGGTGGGCTTTTTTTCTGGAAGTTGTATTGGGTTCTCAGCCAAATCTGTTGTTTGGTTACCTTATCTCAAGGTTTGATGTCTGGTTTTAATATACATTCCAGTATGATCATTATCTTAATCTTTCTTTGAAATAATATTAAAAATGGATCAAACTATTAATTTCCTTAGTCTTCACATGAAAGGGTTAAATCACCCTGTGAAACGGAATAAGATTTTTGCCTATATTAAAACACTTAAGGTCCCAATTATTTTTTTACAAGAAACTCACATACGTAAATGTGAGAATCCATGCCTTTTTAGCAGATGGAAAAGGCTGCATTTTCATTCCTCTTTTCAAGCTAAATCTAGGGGGGGGGTTTTCAATGTTTATAGACAATACTGTTCCTTTTGTTCAACATAAAGTAATGTCTGATATTAATGGGTGTTTTGTTATAGTGTCAAAGAAAATTAGATAATAAATTAATGGTATTCACTAATCTGCCTGAATATAGATGACCCAGGATTCTTTAAGCATTTTTTTCGCTCTGGCCAGATTTGAGTCTTTATTCATTAGTTTTGGGAGGAGACTTTAATTGCTGGTTAGGTCCAGTTTTAGATCGGTCATCTTCCAAACCAGCTACCCTTAACAAATCAGCTTTATTTATTCTATCTTCCCTAATGAAATGTGGTATTGTTGATATTTGGTGTTTTTTATATCCAGAAGATAGGAAGTAATCATTTTTTTACTCATTTATTCCAGGATTGAATTTTTTTATTGATAGTCAAATGATTTCATTAGTTCGATACTGTGAATATATATATTTTACTGTTTCAGATCATGCTCCTGTGCTTTTATATTTAAACCTTCCTGGTCTCCCTCAAACAAACAGATTTTGACATTTTAATCTAACTTTGCTATCTGATAAGGATTTTTAAAAGTTTCTGGAGAAACAAATTATTCTTTTTTTAAGAGAATATGCTAGAAGAGACTTCTAGTATGGGATGCTTTTAAGGCCTATATTAGAGGACAAAATATTTATTGTACTGCAAGTGTTAAGAAAAAAGCCAATAAAGAGAGAATTGATTTAGCTAATCAGTTGAAACAATTGGACCAAAAATATGCTTTGGCTCCAGATCCTGCTTTATACAAAAGACATGTTGAAATTAAAACTAAATATGATCTTCTTTTAACATATCCAATTGAAAGTCAACTCCTAAAAGATAAAAGTCAATTCTATATTCATGGAGACAAAACAGGTAAATTATTGGCTAACCAATTAAAAACCTTTATCGCTAAATGGCAAATTAAAGAAGTTTGTGAAGCTAATGGTGATCGGACAACTGATCATTTAGAAATAAATGATACCTTTAGAGAATTTTATTCTAAACTTTCTAGTTCTGACTCTCCTAAAGATAAGATTGTAATTAATAATTCTTTTAGACCAATTAAACATTCCTGTGCTTTCTGTTGATAATCGAAAGCAGTTGGATCAACCTATTTCTTATGAGGAAATTGCCGAGGCTGTATGTTCATTGCACTCCGGGAAGACTCCGGGTCCTGATGGATTTTCTGGAGAATTTTACAAGGCTTTTTCCTCATTGCTTATACCTCATTTATGTTCTGTCTTTTCAGATTCCTTCAAGTTGGGTAGGCTGCCATAATCTTTTTCTGAAGCTTCCATTTTGCTTATTCTTAAAAAAATAAGAACCCAGCTGAATGCTCTTCATATAGACCAATTTGTTTACTTAATGTTGATACTAAAATTTCTTCCAAAGTTTTGGCTCGTAGACTTGAAAATATTTAAACATCTATCATATCTGATGATCAGACTGGATTTATTAAAAATCGCTATTCCCATTTTAATATTTGTCGTTTACTGAATGTTATGTATTCTCCTCCTAAGGAGATATTGGAAAACGTGATATCTCTAGACCCTAAGAAGGTTTTTGGTCAGATTGAATGGAATTATTTATTTAAAACCTTAGAAAAATTTAACTTTGGGCCCAATTTCATTCAATGGATTAAATTACTTTATTTATCTCCCTCTGCTTGGGTTCTTACTTATTTTCAGAATTCTAAACCTTTTAAACTCCAACGTGGAACCAGACAAGGATGTTCTTTGAGTCCTTTGCTCTTTGATCTGGCTTTAGAACCCTTAGCTATTGCTTTTCGAGAATCTAGTGATATCACTGGTATTTTAAGGAGAGGTACCACCCACAAGGTTTCACCCTATGCTGATGATCGATTGCTTTTTATTTCAAATGTTGAGACCTCGTTTACCTATGCTTTCTTTACTCTCCTGTTTTAGCCAGTTTTCAGGATAAAAATTGAATTTACATAAGAGTGACCTTTTCCCCTTGAATAATCTGGTATCAATTAATACTAACCTTCCTTTTAAAATTGTAAGAAATCAATTTACCTATTTGGTTGCAATAATTACTAAGAATTATAAACACTTACTTAAAGAAAATTTTCTTACTCTGTTGAATTATGTGAAAACGGCACTATCAAACTGGTTGCCCCTCTCTCTATCATTGATTGGTCAAATTAACTCTATTAAAATGAATATCCTTCCTAAATTTATATATCTTTTTCAGGCCATACCAGTTTTTATTCCTAAGTCCTTTTTTGATTTTCCTGATTGAATTCTATCTTCTTACATATGGAAAAACAAACATTCTCGATTAAATAAGGTTCACTTTCAAAAAGTTAAAAAGAATGGAGATTTAGCTTTACCAAATTTTAGGTTTTATTACTGGGCAGTCAATATACAAAATCTTATGTTTTGGTCATATTACATTAGCCGTGAGGACTGTCCAGTATGGGTCTCTTTAGAAGCTAACTCTGTTAAAAAAATTTCTATTATTTCTCTTCTTGGATCCTCACTTCCTTTATCTTTAAATAAACTAACTGACAATTTGATAGTTAAACATTCTTCGAGGAGCTGGATACAATTTAGAAAATACTTTGATTTATTGAGATTTTCTCTTTCGAGTCCCATTTTTTCTAATTGTTTTTTTAAACCTTCTATGACCAATACAATTTTTAAAGAATGGGATAGATTGGGTATTAAATACATCCAGGATCTGTTTGTTGGAGGAAGTCTCTTTTCGTTTGAGTAACTGTCAGCTAAGTATAGCTTACCAAAAACTTAGTTTCTGTGATCTCAATTACATACATTTCCTATGAGTCCTGATAAGAACTTATTAGATGTAATTTCTAATTTGAAACCTTTTCATAATGGCTCAATATCCAATATTTATGGTGTGTTGTTGGGAATAAGAGAGGCTCCTTTGGATAAAATTAAAAATGCTTGAGAGCAAGATTTACAGATTTCAATTTCTCAGGAGACTTGGAATGAATTTTTTAAATTGGTTAACACTTCATCACTATGTGCTTGCCACTCCCTTCTACAATTTAAAGAGGTCCATAGGGCCCACATGTCCACAGACAATCTATCTTGTTTATATCCAGATATATCTCCCTATTGCGATAGATGTAACAATGGAGAGGCTTCACTAATCCATATGTTTTGGAAAATACTGGAAAGAAGTATTCCAAACATTTTAAGCCTAACCCTTTGATTGCCTTGTTTGGTATTGTTGGAGAAAAAGGCATAACTTTGGAGACTTCTGCTTTGCATATATTGGCTTTTATTTCTCTTATAGCTAGGAGGGCGTTCTTGCTTAAATGGAAGGATGTCGTTCTGCCTACTCACGCTCAATGGTTACGTGATGTTATGTCATGCTTAAATTTAGAGAAGATCCTTTGTTCAATTTCTGATTCTAACCAAGACTTTCAAACATTGTGGGGACCATTCTTGAATTACTTTCAAAACCTTTGATTTGGTGTTAAAGTACAGATGTTGGCTAATAACAGAAATCACTATGTGATAAGGATTTTTTTTCTGCCTTTCTTTCTTTATCATACAACTTTGACTTTGGTGGTGGGTTTAGATTCTACTTTTATAATAAAATTATTACAATTCAAATTACAATTTAATTAATGTATGTGTATGATTATGAATCTAGGGTACTGTGATTGCAAGTGTGATTTAAATATAATTTTTTTGATTCGTAATATATATCCTCATGTACTCTGTATTCTTCTATGTGAAAATTAATAAAAATATTGAAAGAGAAAACTTCCTCCTGCTCTTCACCCAAGTGCCACTTAGTGTCACTGTGAAGCAGCTTGTACAGTGGGGCCAAAACCTTGGAGAAGTCAGGAAGAAACTTGCCATAATAATTCACCATACCCAAAAATGACCTGAGTTCAGTGACGCTTTTGGGGCTTGGGGCCTCCTTGATAGCTCTCACTTTGTCTTCCACTGGGCAGAGCCCCTCAGCTGTGATCTGGTGTCCCAGGTAGGTCACACTCGGTGCCAGGAACACACATTAGCCACGTTTCAATCACAGCCCTGCGTCTGAGAGCCTCTTCAGCACCTGTTCTAAGTTAGTTAGATGCTCCACCTCCGTGACCCCTGTGATCAAAATATCATCAAGATATACTGCTACGTGTGGAATCCCCTGCAGCAAAGAGTCCATTGTCCTTTGGAAAATGGCGGGGCTAGAAGCCACTCCAAACACCAGGCGATTGTATTTGAATAATCCTTTGTACGTGTTGATTGTGACATACTCCTTTGAATCCTCGTTGAGCAGCAGCTGTTGGTAAGCGTGGCTCATGTCCAGCTTTGTGAACAGCTTACCCCCTGACAGGCTCGCAAACAGGTCATCCACCCGTGGCAATGGGTACTCCTCCAGCTTAGAGACCCGATTCACCGTAAGCTTGTAGTCCCCACATATCCTCACCATTTTATCTGCCTTCAAAACTGGAACAATAGGAGCCGCCCACCTTGAAAACTGGACAAACTTAATAATGCCCAGCTTCTGTAAATGTTCCAGCTCCTCCTCAACTTTGCCTTTCATAGCATAGGGAACCGACCTGGGCTTCAGAAAATGTGGTGTGGCCTTAGGGTTGACATGGAGTTTCACTGTTATGTCCTTCAGTGTGCCCAGCTCGGGCCTGAAAACGTCACTGTATCACTGCAGAATGTCCTCCGTCGTGCGTGCATTCTTAATTTCATGCCAGTTGAGCCCGATTTTGCGAAGCCGATCGCGGCCCAAAAGACTGGGCCCACTGCCCTTAGCCATCACCAGTCTGACTTCAGCATTCTGACCACCGACTGAAATGTCCATGTATAACACCCCTAAGTGAGATATGGGCTGCCCCATATAGGTCCTGTGTTTGAGCTTTGACGGTCTGATGGGAGGCAGGTTTGACCCCCATATCCTCCTGTAGGTCTCCTCACCCTGAATCAATCTCAAACTTAATGTCCTTTCCCCTGGCAGTAACTGTGGCATAATATGGTTCAGGTGGCTCCTCATCCGTTTCCACTCCAAACATGTGGTAGGCACTCGCTGCCTCTTCGTCTGCTTCTTCTAGGTGGTGTGTGGCTGCCTGAGTCTGTTGAGCTTTCCCCTGCCCAGGCTTAACCTTACCCTTTAAACTCCTGCACTTTCTAGCCAAATGTCCCGTTTTGCTACAAGCATGGCAGACAGTATCTTTGAATTTGTGAACATTTGCATAGTGCGTCCCTCCACACCGAAAACCTTCCACCCGCTTTGCCTGTTTACCAGTCTCCCTCCTGACTTGGTGCCCTGCTGCTGACTGCGACCCCCCATGTCCTTTCTGGATATCCTTGGCATTATTAGCAGCCATCTCCAGCCTTGGGAAATCTCTAGGGCTTTCTTGAAGGTCAACGGTGGGGTTTCCCCCAGCAGGCGGTGTTGTATGGCATCATTATTAATGCTGCGTACCAATCTGTCACGGAGCATGTCATCCAACACTGCACCGAAATCACAATGCTCCAATGTCATGGAGGATCTTGATTTTATTCAAGGTTATTATAGGCCAATTGGGTGAGGATTACGGGGAAAGGCATGCAAATGCAGGTGAGGCCATGTTCTAATCATTTATGATCTTTCTTCCATCCCAGCTATGGAAACATCAAGAAACATAACAAAGTACTTTCAGCAGCCTTTGTAGAAGAGAATGGACTTATACCCCCAAAGAGAGAAGTCAAAAACAAATAGACATGGATTCAAAGCAATTGCTATTAGGAATAAATGGGAACTAAGGAAATATTTTTCACTGGAATGGGTGCTGAACTCAGTGAAATGATGGTGGGGTCAGACACCCACAACATACTTTGAAGTATTTTAAGTGGCATTAGCCCATATGGCTGTACACCAGTAGTTTCTTTTTCAATCAGCATAGACATGATCGGCTGAATGGCCTCCTTTATGTGGTCATTTCAGTTATGTGCAAAGGTCTTAGGCTTTTATATATACCTAAGAGTTTGCACAGTGCTGTATTTGTCACCATGGATCGGAGAGCAAGTTTGTACATCTGGCGGGCGAAAACAAAGGATGTTGGGAATGGAGAGGGTGGACCACTATGGGAGGGGTGTGGGACAGGTGGCAGAGCAGGATGTCAAGGGTGGGGGGTGGTGAGAGTGCAGACACACACAGCCCTGAGACAACAGGGAAGGTGATTTGATTCGAAATAATTGGTTTATTGATCATTACAGAATGTCTCTGGTGTTTTCCTCTTCCTTCCCTCTCCCTGCCCCTTTCCCACTCCCAATCCACCGAAGAGACCCATATCAGAATTAGGTTATCATCACTTACATATGTCATGAAATTTGTTTCTTTATTTTTGCAGCAGCAGTACAGACCCATACATAAAATTACCACAATACTGTAAAAGTCTTAAGCATCCTTGCTATACATATGTGCCAAAGACTTTTGCACAGTCCTAGTTCCATGGCAGGGAAGAGAACATTTTATCTATTGTGGCCAATGTATGTTTGTCACTTTGTCCCTTCATTGGATGACCTTGCAACGAATGATGATAGGGAGGAAATTTATTAACAAGGAGTATTTTTTTCAATTACAGTGTCTGATTCTTGTTTTACTTGGTCCTTACTCTAACTAGTCTCAGCTGACTCCTCTGAGATGCTTTACTGTAAAATGATTTTGAAGCTTCAATGGCTCATCATCACCTTTCTACTCCAAGCAACAATTAATGGGACATTTCCTGCTGTTCGGTGAGGTGAGGAAGGATTCTCACTACTGTAAATAGGGAGAAAGATTTTTCTTATGTTTAAGGTGATAATGTTCGTTGGTGGGGAATGAGATATAATGCAAGAGGGCAATAATAGAACATAACTTGACAATTCAACCTGAAAATTAAACTTCAAGGAAAGTCAGCTGCAAATCAAATGACTTACTCTATTTTCTTTGTTATGAGAGCAGAGAAGCAGGAATTCATTTGGTTGACCTAAGTAAACCTTCCAAAAATTACTTCTTTGTTGGAATGTCCGATAAAGTTGTTCCTGGCACCTCAATGTTAAGCCACCTGAGTTAGTCTCAAATCTAAGTTTAAGCATATTGTTCATTGATAATGTAACGTTTTATGGTGAAGGTTTGCCTGAAATAGTGTGGCACAAACCATAGTTAAAAATGCTCTGAATCAATAAAATTGTACACAGACTTCTTATGACAGCTTCTTAAACTTAACCAAAGAGTTTGCATTAAATTTCTTCAGAGTACCCTGTTATAATAGATAGGAAAAGTTCAGATGGACATGGTCAAATGAGAATCTTCACCTGTTTCTGAAGTGTAAAACTCTGTCACGCTATGTCTCCATGACAATAGGAACATCACCTCTAACTAAATGTGGCAATTTTTTATTTCTTTTGCCTAATAGACACCAACATTTACTATCCAAAGGGGAAAAAGAAGTCTTTGTTTACTTTTCAATAGCTCCTGCTTAGCTCACTTAATGTCATCAAAAGAACTGGGCATTGCTTTCAGGAGAAGGAGCAGTGTACGTGGTCCTGTTTGATGGGTCGAAAAGGCCGGGTGTCGGGACCAGAGGCAAGGGTTGGGCCGCTTCTGGTAGCTGCTCTGCAGTGTTTTCTCCCCTCTTTGCTGCACTGAGGCTGAGGCTGTGGGCCTGCTCCAGCTGCTCAGGGCTTGGTGTTTGTGGCTCCATGATGTTTACTCCACAGTGTGATGACCTGAAGCTGAGGCTGTGGGCCTGCTCCAGCTGCTCAGGGCTTGGTGTTTGTGGGCTCCATGATGTTTACTCCACTATGTCATGAACTGAAGCTGAGGCTGTGGGCCTGCTCTGGGCTTCGTGTCTGAGGACTCACTTTCCTTCTAAATGCTGTTTGATTACTTTTATTGATTGCACAATTTGTTTCTCTCTCTCTCTCTCTTTCTTTCTCTCTCTGTCTGTCTGTCTGTCTGTCTCTCTCTTCATGCAAGACATTTGTCGATTTTTTAAGGGTTCTTCTGGGTTTCTTGTTTTCTGGCTACCTGTAAGGAGACGAATCTCAAAGTTGTATTATGTTTATATACTTTGATCATGAATGTACTTTGAACTTTGTTTACATCAGTGGTGCTGAGGTGCTTGGGAGCCTCAGGTTCCTTGGTATAAGCATCACAAACAGCTCTCTGGTCCAACCAAATAGGTGCCATGTGCAAGGAAGTGCAGCAGTACCTCGACATGGACAGAAAGAAATTCTGCATGCTCCTGTAGAGCTTCACTAATTTTTATAGAAGCACCATAGAAAACATCTTACAAGGATGTATGACAACTGCTCTGGACAAGATGGCAAGGAACCGCAAAGAGTTGTGGACAAATCTCGGCATATCACGAAAACAAACTCTACTTCATGAACACTGTTTATACTTCAGCAGCCAACGTAATCAAAGATTCCTCCACTCTCGACATTTTCTGTACTCCTCCCCTCCCATCAGGTGAAGATATAGAAGAACAAAAACATGTACCACCAGGCTTAAGGACAGGAGGTCTGTTCAAGAGTTTTACATCAGTAAACCAGCTATGGATCACTGATATAAGAGTCTTGATCAAGCCCTTTGTACAACAAGATGGATTCTTGACCTCACAGTCTACCTTGCCATGGTGTTAAATTTATTGTCTTCCTGCACTGCACTTTCTCTGAACGATATTCTCTTTTCCGTTATTACTTTTCCCGATACTAATTTAATGTAATGATGTAATAAAACAAACTCAACGGATAGCATGCAAAACTATATTAACTGTACCTCAGTACATGTAACAATAATAAACCAATCATCAATTTCCTGCATCCCGATTTAAATAGGGCATAAAGTGTTCACTCCTTTTTATAACTGCAGGTACATGAGGAACAGGAGGATAAAGGTGAAGGTTGGACTGCTCAGGGGTAAAAATGGAAACATATAACTGGAGGCAGAGAGAGTAGGGAATATCCTTAATGAATATCTTGCTTTAGTGTTCACCAAGGTGTGGAATAAAGCTCTGACAAAGGCCATTGCCAACAGGGTTGATTCTGTTCTCAGACTAGTGATCCACCTGGACTAAACCTGGGAGGAAGATCTTTGTCAGTCTCATGCTGCTGAGGGACACTATCACCCATGTGCAGGTTGGAGGGGTGGGGTGATGAATGTCTGCCTGATCAGCTTGGATCACGGGAAAGTCCTTGACAGGACAAACACACACATACATGATGGACATACTCTACTAAATGGGCTTTGTGGAGGGAATCAGGAATTGGATCCAACTGCTCTACACAGACATCTGTAGTGCAGTCCAAACGAGTGGGTGGAAAACAGATAGCTTCCCTGTCAGGTCTGGAGTCTGGCAGGGTTACCCACTCTCCCCTGTCTTGTTGTTGTGCTGTATAGAACCATTAGCCAAAGCCATTTGGAAGAATGGGAGCATAAGAGGGCTGACGCTGCCAGGCCGATGAAGGACCCATTTGAAAATCTCCCTGTTCATGGATGATATCACCACCTTCTGCTCGGATCTGAGGTCAGTTCATAGATTGATTAGCATCCGCTACCAGTTTGAGCTGGTGTCTGGGGCCAGAGTTAACCGCAGGAAGAGCAAGGCCATGCTCTTCAGCAACTGGCTCAACCAGTCCCGCTTCCCCTTTACCATCAGGTCTGATGACGTGAAGGTGCTTGGGATCTGGTTTGAAGGGGCTGAAGCACGCACCAGGAATTGTCTGGAATGGACTGTGAAAGTAAAACAGAAATTGGGACTGTGGGATGGGTGCTCCCCTTCGATAACTGGGAAGAACCTGGTCATCAGCTGTGAGGTGCTCTCAGGGAAGCCGTACTTGGTGCAGGTGTGGCCTGTCCCCCCACTCCTCCAGCTGGGGTATCACCCAAGCTATCTTCAGATTCATCTGGGGAGCCAAGATGGAATGAGTCAGATGGGTCACAATGCACGTTCCTGGACAATGGGGGCACGAAATGTCCTGCAGACACTGCAGGAGAAGGACTCGATGGACACAGTGGGGTGGTTTCCTCAGCAGTCTGTCCAGACCATCTTGCAGAATGCCTCATCTACAGGCACCACAAAGTTGCATGGCTGATAGTGAGAGGGGCCCTCACAGTCAGATACATCCTCCATGCGTGGAGCTCTACTCCCACCGTTTGCTGCCGCTGGGATGACTGCAGTGGGAAAAGATGGTAGCTCACCTCGTTGTGGACTGTGCGTTTGCGAAGAGGGTGTGCAGAAAGATGAAAGTGTCTGTGTTGTACGTCACCTCAGCAGCTGTTGACAGTGGACTCTCTGAACTACGTGCTGTTTCCAGGGACACACAAGGAGACAAACATCATGTGCTGCTGGCAAATCGCCAACTTGGTGAAAGACTCTCTTTGGTTTGTCTGAAGCTTGTTGGTCTGGCAGGATATTGAGATGTCCTTGGCAGACTGATGCCAACTAGCACATCAAGGACTGCAGGAGTATGTGCTGAGGGATGCAATGAAGCTTGGTGCAGCCATTGCAAGGGCTCAGTGGGGAAGGACCACAGTGTATGATTCTTCTCCTACTGGAGAGGGAGAGGCTGGGTTTAGGGGGCAACCCCCTCAATTATTATTGTAGTTGCATACCACATCAGAGTACCACATGAGAGGGAACAGTGCTATTGATGTGTACGTATTTAATACAACAGTACAAAAAGCTTTGACTATGCATGTAAAGAATAAAAAGGCATTGAACGGTTTATTCTTGAATGAATTTTTTATTATCAATAAAGTTTATTTTGTTTAAAAAACTTGAAAAACGTGAGTAAAAACACAAAATGCTGGCAGAACTCAGCAGGCCAGACAGCATCTGTGGGAGGAGGTATTGACGACGTTTTGGACCGAAACCCTTCATCAGGAGCTGTTGACAGCGGTCTCTGATCTACGTGCTCCTATAGGCTGCACCTATTTTGCATGTTAACATATACTCAGTGTCCACATTATTAGATACCTCCTGTACCTAATGAAGTGGCCATTGAGTGTATATTCATCACGACTCCTGATGAAGGGTTTCAGCCCGAAACGTCGTCACTACCTCCTCCCATAGATGCTGTCTGGCCTGCTGAGTTCTGCAGCATTTTGAGTTTTTATTTATTTCCAGCATCTGCAGATTCACTCGTGTTGCCTTTGAAAAACGTGAGGTCAACTTAGAATGGGCTTATGTGCTGAAGCATGTTGAAGTTAAGAGAGGGAGGTGTTGGAGCTTCAGAAGCATGTTTGGATAGATAAGTCTCCGGAGCCAAATGGGAGATACCCTTGGCTACTATGGAAAGTGAGGTAGGAGATTGCTGTGTATTGACAATGATCTTTGTGTTCTCCCTGGTCAGAGGAATAGTACCATAGGATTAAACGATGGCAAATGCTGTTCCGAAGCTCAAGAAAGATAATAGTGATAATTCTTGGGAATGATAGACCAGTGAGTCTTACATCAATGGTTGGGCAAACTAATGGAGAGGAGTCTTAGGAACAGGATTTATGAGCATTTGGAGAAGCATAGTCTGATCTGGGATCATAGACATAGCTTTGTGAGAGGCAGGTTGTGTTTCATGAGCCTGATCGAGTTTTTTGAGGAGATGGCAAAACAAATTTATGAAGATAGAGTGGTTAAGAGAGGGGTGTCATGATCTTTGACAGATACCAGTTTGTTTGCTTACCATTTGGATTGAGTTTACAGGTATGAACAAACTTCATAAGGGATGAAAGTCAGGCTGCACCTATTTTTCATGTTAACATATACTCAGTGTCCACATTATTAGATACCTCCTGTACCTAATGAAGTGGCCATTGTGTGTATATTCATGTTCTTCTGCTGCTGTAGCCCATCCACTTCAAGGTTCAATGTATTGCACATTCACAGAAGTCCTTCTGCATGCCACTGTTGTGCATATTTATTTGAATTATTGTCACCTTCTAGATGGACCATTCTCCTTTGACCTCTCTCATTAACAATGGTTTTTGCCCTCGGAACTGCTGCTCACAAGATGCATTTTGTTTCTTGCACCATTCTTTGTAGTCCCTAGAGGCTGTTATGTGTGAAAATCCCAGGAGATCAACAGTTTGCAAAATACTCAAACCACTCCATCTGGCACCAACAATCACTTCACAGTCAAAGTCACTTAGATCACATTTCTTCTCCATTCTAATGTTTAGACTGAACAACCATGAATCCATGAATTGTTGAACATGAATCCATGTTTATATGCATTAAGTTGCTGCCAAATGATTGACTGATTAGATATTAGCTGTACCCAGTGAAGAGCCCACAGATGTATAATAGTGAAAAACTTATTTCTCATCCTAGAGTCAAGTAACCTGAACCATTTGGACTATTGTGCTGACTCTAATCATCCAATTAAAATGCAGTTTCCTTGTACATATCAATCCACTTTAGATTCCTCTGGAGTTGCCTTATTTAAGGTTGTCTTGATTTGCAATATTCCCTTCAGACCTTGAACTTACATATGAAATTCAATCACATTATGTTTGCAAGAATATTCTTTGCAGTAAGTTTGCTGATTATTTGCTGTTTATTACTTATCACAAAATCTAATTTGGCCATTTTCCTTAATATTTATGTGCTGCTGTTCCAAGGTGTAATTTCTAAGTCAAGGTGAAGAAATGAAGTTATGAAGGTTAATCATAAAATTAGAAGTAAGAGGCTGAAGGCACCTATCCGCATTTAGTTGTGGATATCACATAGCAGAAGCTTTGTTATGACAGAGCACAGATGATTTCCTATTTAGGAATAGCGAGAACATTTTTACTCCAAGCTGCTGCTTTGAGGAGTTCAGGAGGAGATTACAGGGGATTTGCAACGTCTCTTTCTACAAACCAAGAAAGACAGAAAGCCACTTAGCTTGCAATCACCTCAACAGAAACTGAGTGAAATCCTTCCAAACCAAGTCACACAGACTTCTTGACCACACAAAACATAAACCCACAATTCCAAATAAGGTCTGCAAAGCCAAAGAATATTTTGCAGATTACCTGAACCAAGAAGATTGAGCTATATTACAACATTTATAAATGCAAAGATAAAAGAAAACATTTGTACTGATGAAATATAATGGTCTTTAATTTTGCAAGTAGAATTCTCAATATAAATATTTACCATATTGCCATATAACAATGTGGTCTGCTGAAATCACATGCTTAACCCAATCTAATTTTGGATTCCATTTTGTCACTAAATGATTAATGCATCAACCATAAAACAACCAACATAAATCATTTTCACATGACCAGGAATGTTTTCAAGAAGCAGAAATATTTCCCTGAGAACATTAACACATAAATTGTTGATGTCGTGATGATATTTGTTCTCTGTAATTGGGAATTGGCTATTGGTCACATACACCAGGACATAGTGAAAAGCATTTCATTGCATGCCATCCATACAGATCATTTCATACACTAGTACATTGAAGCAGTACAAAATGAAAAATGATTTTTTTCTTGGTTGCAGAGAAATCACAGTGTAAGTGGACAAATAAGGTACAATGGGCCTTGGCAGGGGAGGGTGACAGTTCAAGACTTCATCTCATACAAGAGGTCCATTCAAGTGTCTTATATTAGCAGATGGGTGGCAGGGTGGAAATAAGTCTCTACCAAAGGAGGTGAAAGGTGGTTCTTCCCTTCGCTAGCCTGCTAGTCATCTTTGGGCAAAGTGAAGAACCCCCGATCAGGATCATGTGAAGCCATGGGAGCAGGTGGTGGATGGTCGTGTGAGCAGCTGGTCCATGTGCCAACCCTGGCTATGTGACCACCAATGCTAGGCGGACAGCCTCTGAGGAGTATTGATAATGGCTGGTGTTACGTAACCTCATAACCAGGTAACTTACCAGCAAAGATAGCGGGATCAGCTGAGTCGGATGCTACTATTTTCAAACATTTTATTCAAAAAGGGGCACAAACATATGGTTAATACAAAACATTCAGATCATATACATCGTCAAAACTCAATCTAAAACACCAGTGTAATAATAATCATTCAAAACACAAGCTCGATCGTCGTCTAGGGGTAATGTAGATTTTATATCGTTTGCTGGATATCTAAGTCTTTTAGATCACGGCAGTTTCACTTAGTTGCCGGCGGAAGTGTCGCGTTGGTGCACTTTTGATAGAAAGACAGAGAGAGGGATTTAAGAGTTTACCCGATCGGGTTTCCAACCTGGAGTAGTTCAGTTTGTCGGAGCCTCGTTGGGGAATGAACGCTCATCGGTGGCCTTCCCCTGTAGCTAGACCGTCTTCCGTGGTGAAGTTGCCAATCCCAGGCAAGGGAAGGACGCACACGACCCCACCATCGGCTGTAGCTATTAAAATGCTGTCGCAGGATTTCTAGCGTTTCTCCTTCGTGTGTTTCCTTGGTGCGTCTTCTTGGTGCGTCTGAGGGTTGTCCCCCCCTCAGACCCTCCTTTATACTTCTTCACGGGATCGCAGGTGTCAATCAGGTTGCAGGTGATGCGATCTCTCTCTCAACCAGCCCACTTTGCCTGAGGGCTTTTCACGTTGTCTCCATGAGACAATAGTCAATGTCGCCTTTATTCTGCTTCTCGGGAGAATGTGATCTTCCGCACGTCTCCCTCTCTCTCTCCCATTTCCTGTGTCTATTCAGCACGTCTCTCCCCCACTTGGGTCAGTTGACCCCCCCCTTGACTAGGGCTGTTGCAATTCTCACAAAGGAGTGGGCCAAGGTCATAACACTGGGGTCACCCGTCTTGTAAAGATACTCCCCAGAAGAAGGCAATAGCGAACCACTTCTGTAGAAAAGTTTGCCAAGAACCATCATGGTCAAAGACCATGTCACCCACACCATATGACATGGTAATGATGATGATGATGATGATATCTGCAGGACAGGAACTATCCTTGAGCTTGGTGGATTGTGCTTTCAAGGTTTTGTTATTTTCTGCCCAATGACAGAGGGTCAAAGAGAAAATAACTGGACTGGGAGGTGTGTGTGGGGGGGGGGGGTGACTTTGATCACATTAGCTGCTTTAATGAGGCAGTGGGAAGTATACATAGAGTCAATGGAAGAGAGATTGGTTTTCAAGATTGGTTTGTTTTCACAACTCTACAATTTCTTGAATTCTTGGTCAGAGCATTTGCCATTCCAAGCCATAGTTCATCTAGATATGTTACTTTCTATGGCACATCTTTAAAATTGTTAACCACCTGCTTCCAAGCAACGGTTTGGACGCATATCAGTGGACAAGTAGGATTAATCCATGTATAAATAGCAAGTGGAATGAGTAACGGGAAGAGATGTGACCTACACACCAACTGCATGCACAGATCGTATGCCTGATTTCATAGAACTGGATACAGAATAGAGTTGAGGTGGTAGCTGGGGAATTTCTCTATGTATCTATGGGATTCCCAATTTCCTGTACTAATTAGTAGTAGGTCAGCTATTATAATTTGCTTCAACCATTATCTCCTCACAACCTTGTTCAAATTGATATCTGGAAAGTAATTGGAGAGATGCTAGTGGCTACACCTGACATTGCAGGTTGTGAGGGTGGAGGAGGGAAGGTAAGGATGGGATCATATATATCACTGGTAAAATCAGCAGGAAGAGGGAGGTTTGTGAGTTTACAGACAGTGCTGGAGAGACAGAATATGCAAAGTCTCAGGGAATGCTTGTAGAATCACTAAAGGCATGAGGAAAGATTGGAGAGCTGCAGGCATAGTATAACAACAAGGCATTGCAATGCTGTGGCTGTGATAAAGAACCGGCCAACATAAAATACAGGAATGTTTTCTAACTTTTTATGGTGATAAGACGTTTAGGAAAGAGAGGGGCATATATAAATAATAGATGGATGTGTTGGCTGTGCAGGAACTGTGGGTGGTGATGATCATTATTGTTGCTTGATTGAGGAGAATGTTGTAGCACTGAGAACGTAAGGAGTCCTGGAAAAGCTAAGCATAGAGGACAAATAGATGGGGGAAAGAACTTTAGAAGTGTATTCAGGAGAACATTCTTGATGATGATGTTTTCAGTCCAAAGTTAAAGGAAATGTTGATAGATAGATAGATAGATAGATAGATAGATAGATAGATAGATAGATACTTTATTCATCCCCATGGGGAAATTCAACATTTTTTCCAATGTCCCATACATTTGTTGTAGCAAAAACTCATTACATACAATACTTAACTCAGTAATAATATGATATGCATCTAAAATCACTAACTCAAAAAGCATTAATAATAGCTTTAAAAAAAAAGTTCTTAAGTCCTGGCAGTTGAATTGTAAAGCCTAATGGCATTGGGGAGTATTGACCTCTTCATCCTGTCTGAGGAGCATTGCATCGACAGTAACCTGTCGCTGAAACTGCTTCTCTGTCTCTGGATGGTGCTATGTAGAGGATGTTCAGGGTTTTCCATAATTGACCATAGCCTACTCAGCGCCCTTCGCTCAGCTACCGATGTTAAACTCTCCAGTACTTTGCCCACGACAGAGCCCGCCTTCCTTATCAGCTTATTAAGACGTGAGGCGTCCTTCTTCTTAATGCTTCCTCCCCAACATGCCACCACAAAGAAGAGGGCGCTCTCAACAACTGACCTATAGAACATCTTCAGCATCTCACTGCAGACATTGAATGACTCAGTACTCAGTCCTGAAGAATGAGTCGAGTGGATCAAGGATCAGTGGGAGAATATCTGGGGAAGAACAACAATTGGGCAAGTTCAAAGTAAATTTATTATCAAAGTACATATGTGTCACCTAGTACAACCCTGAGATTCATTTTCTTGTGGGCATACTCATTAAATTTATCGAATGACAACAATAACAGAATCAATGAAAAAATGCCCAACATGGGTCACAGCTGAATGAAAGACAACAATTCATTCAAATACAAAAAGAAATAATAATAATAAAAATTAAGCAATAAATATTGAGAAAATTAGAAGAAGAATACAGGTGTGCACTGCTTACCTGCTATTCGGACAATGTCTGATCGCATATACGTCCGTAGTCCCGATCGGAGAACGTGATGTAACGGATGTAACCAATCTCGTGATTCGCGTGTTTCTTGACTGTAGTAGCATTATCTCTCTGTTTAATTTTCTTTCGAAAATATTACCGTAAAGTGCTTCATGGCTTCCAAACACAGCAAAACCACTCCTAGTGATAGCAGCAGCAAGAGGCAAAGGAAAAGTATTGATTTGGAGGTGAAAGAAAAGTTTATTAAACAATATAAAGGTGGAATTTATGAAGAATTTATGAAGAAAAGAAAAATCAAACTAGGCAAACAACACTGGACATATTCCCGAAGGAGCCAACACCTCCTGAAGAAGTGGAACACAGTGAGAAAGTTGAGAATAGTGATGTGGATAATCCTAATCCTCTTTGATAAATTGTGTGTGATATAGGCTAAGAAAGTGTTTACATAAAAGTTTAAAAGGTGAAAAAAATTGAAAAGTTTAAAATGAAATAAAAAATTATAGTGTATTTATGTATTATAGTGTACAGTGTACAGTTTTAGTGTAAGTTCTTGGCTATTTAGTCAATACAAGTACACTGCAGTACTCCATATAGGTTTGCTAAGTATATAATATGGTGTTCCCACAACGTCCAAATCCCAGGGCAGATCCTCCAAAATAAGTTTTAGAATAAGTTTTGGAAATAGATATAGGCTGCTCCAGGTAACCATAATCTATCAAATTAAAGTCACGCTCAATGGATAAGAATGAATTTGGTCTGTATAAATAGGAACCTAATATTAGAATGCAAGATTTAAAAAAATGGGAAACCTTTTATGTGAAGATGTTTCGGGCGCATTCAAGGTACTGAGAAGGCAGGGAAATTAAAAATGACTAAAATATCAGATGCCAGATAAAGAGTTCAATATGTATGAGGAACAGACTGAACATAAAACTGGAATAGAAACAGAAGAGACAAAGATAGAAAGCAAAGACAAAAAGAGAACAAATAAGTATATAGGCATATAAATAATTAAAGTATGGTAGATGTACGCAAGGAGGTATAGGGCAAAAGTGGTGTATAATTGAAGAGATTGGTCTTTATCAAGGAATGAAAATGCTTGAAGAGTGTGAGTGCTTTTACCTGATTGATTACATTTACCTTGAGCTGAAAACTTGGGGTTGGAGTTTTCTGATGTTTATGCTTAAACATTGCAGTTGTACTGTAGTTTTTACTTTGCTCTTTACCATTGTTGTTAATATTTACAGAAGGATAAAATGCACGTGACAAATTATTATCTGTTGTACCAGATTGTTAAATAAAGTTGTTAAGCAAGGAAGCATTGAATGGTGAAAAAGTTGGAATTGTTTGTTGTCATTAGGCCACTGCCACACTGTCAGGTCTCAGTCACCATCGTCAGATAGAACATCCTTTGTTTTAAATTAATATGCTTACAATCTGTTCCTGTAACGAAAACCAATTTCCCTCAGTATTAATAAAGTATGTCTGTCTGTCTCCAAAAAAGTTGATTTATTGAAGTAATTGTCTCTTTAAAATTAAAAATGTATGTTTTATGTCCAAAATTGTTATTTTGTATATTTAATGTTAATGATTAAAGTTGCATGATGTAAGATATTTTAAAGGAGTACACGTGAAATAGTATAAAAAATGAACATTCAACATTTAACAGCATATATGTGTACCTATGGTGTAGACACAATGATTTAAAAGCTCTAAATTTATATAAGACTAAATAAATAGGAATAATTTGCTTTTTATTTTGTCTGACTGTGTTGACAAAAACTTAGTAATGACAGGAAAAACACATATTTTACGGAAAAATTACAAAATCAGGAGGTTGCACTGAAATATTGCTTGATTGCTGAGACCTTGTTCTATGAACATGCAAGTTTAGACTTCTTAACATTTAATTTTCTTTTCTTTTCAAAATTGAAACCTGTTTTATCCAAATTCTCAAGAATCAGTGGCATGCAATTTGCCAGCAGATGTGGAAAGCCCAACAATGGTCTTCAGACTGGAAAAGATCAGTTTATGTCCCAATTCCCAAGAAGGAAAATGTAAAGGAATGTTCAAATTACCAAACAATTTCACTAATTTCACATGCTAGCAAGGCACTACTAAAGATCATTCAAGCAGGACTCCAGCAATATATGGAACAAGAACAGCCAGATGTACAAGCTGGTTTTAGAAGAGGCAGAGACACCAGAGACCGAATTGCTAACCTACACCGGATAACAGAGAAATTGATGGAATTCCAGAAAAGTATTTGTCCATGTTTTTTGATTACTCTAAAGGCTTCAACAGAGTAAACCATAATAAACTTTGGGAAATCCTTAAAGAAATGGGGTTACATAGAAAAAAAATCAGAAACATAGAAAACCTACAGCACAATACAGGCCCTTCGGCCCACAAAGCTGTGCCGAACATGTCTCTACCTTAGAACTACCTTGGCTTCACCCATAGCCCTCTACTTTTCTAAGCTCCATGTAGCCATCCAGGAGTCTCTTAAAAGACCCTATCATTTCCGCCTCCAACACTGTTGCCAACAGCCCATTCCACACACTCACTACTCTCTGCGTAAAAAAATTACTCCTAACATCTCCTCTGTACCTACTTCCAAGCTACTATGCCCTATCATGCTAGCCACTTCAGCCCTCGGAAAAAGCCTTTGACTATCCACATGATCAATGCCTCTCATTATCTTGTACACCTCTATCAGGCCACCTTTCATCCTCTGTCGTTCCAAGGAGAAAAGGCCAAGTTCACTCAATCTTTTCTCATAAGGCATGCTCCCTAATTCAGGCAACAACCCTGTAAATCTCCTCTGCACCCATTCTATGGCTTCCACATCCTTCCTGTAGTGAGGTGGCCAGAATTGAGCACAGTACTTCAAGTGTGGTCTGACCAGGGTCCTATATAGCTGCAACATTACCTCTTGGATCTGAAACTCAATCCCACGATTGATGAAGGCCAATGCACCGTATGCTTTCTTAACCACAGAGTCAACCTGTGCAGCTGCTTTGAGTGTCCTGTGGACTTGGATCCCAAGATCCCTCTGATCCTCCACACTGCCAAGAGTCTTACCATTAATGCTATATAACTGGACATTTGATCTGCCTTATGAGAAACTTGTATGAAGATCAAGAAGCAACAGTTAGAACTGAACACGGAACAACAGACTGGTTCAAGATTGAGAAAGGAGTATGACAAGACTGCATTTAATCTAAATGCTGAACACACCATGAGGAATGCTGGTCTAGAGGACTCAAATGTTGGAATCAAAATTCCCGTATGAACTGTGAACAACCTCAGATATGCAGATGATACCACTCTAATGGCTGAAAGTGAGGAGGATCTGAGGAAGCTTCTAATCAAAGAGAAAGAAGAAAGTGCAAAAGCTGGCTTGATGCTCAATATTAAGAAAACCAAGATTATGCCAACAGCCCTTTTAACTTCATGGTAATAAGTGTAAAGGAAGTGGAAGCCATGATGGATTTTGTCTTCCTCGGTTCAAAGATTTCTATAAATGGTAACTGCAGCCATGAAATTAAACAGCACTTACCTCTGGGGTGGGTAGCAATGGCAAATTTAGATAAAATACTGAAGATCAGAGACGTTACATTGCCTACAAAGATCCGTATAGTTAAGTCAATGGTATTTCCAGTTGTGATGTATGGCTGTGAGAGCTGGACTATTAGTAAGGCTGAGTAAAAAGGAATCGACGCCTTTGAACTTGGATGTTGGAGGAAAGTGTTAAGAGCTTGTTGGACAGCAAGAAGATTCAACAAGTCCATACTTGACATGGCTCCAGGGTGACCAAGGATGGGAGCTCAACATACAGGGATATTCAATATTCAGGAGTGATAGACAGGAAAGAAAAGGAGGTGGGGTAGCATTGCTGGTTAGAGAGGAGATTAACGCAATAGAAAGGAAGGACATTAGCCTGGAGGATGTGGAATCGTTATGGGTAGAGCTGCAGAGCACTAAGGGGCAGAAAACGCTGGTGGCAGTTGTGTACAGGCCACCTAACAGTAGTAGTGAAGTTGGGGATGGCATTAAACAGGAAATTAGAAATGTGTGCAATAAAGGAACAGTAGTTATAATGGGTGACTTCAATCTACATATAGATTGGGTGAACCAAATTGGTAAGGGTGCTGAGGAAGAGGATTTCTTGGAACGTATGCGGGATGGTTTTCTGAACCAGCATGTCGAGGAACCAACTAGAGAGCAGGCCATTCTAGATTGGGCATTGAGCAATGAGGAAGGGTTAGTTAGCAATCTTGTGCGAGGCCCCTTGGGTAAGAGTGACCATAATATGGTGGAATTCTTCATTAAGATGGAGAGTGACATAGTTAATTCAGAAACAAAGGTTCTGAACTTAAAGAAGGGTAACTTTGAAGGTATGAGACGTGAATTAGCTAAGATAGACTGGCAAATGATACTTAAAGGGTTGACGGTGGATATGCAATGGCAAGCATTTAAAGATCGCATGGATGAACTACAACAATTGTTCATCCCAGTTTCGCAGAAGAATAAACCAGGGTATGTAATGCACCCGTGGCTGACAAGGGAAATTAGGGATTGTATCAAGTCCAAAGAAGAAACATATAAATTAGCAAAAAAAGCAGCACACCTGAGGACTGGGAGAAATTCAGAGACCAGCAGAGGAGGACAAAGGGCTTAATGAGGAAAGGGAAAAAAGATTATGAGAGAAAGCTGGCAGGGAACATAAAAACTGACTGTAAAAGCTTTTATAGATATGTGAAAAGAAAAAGATTGGTCAAGCCAAATGTAGGTCCCTTACAGTCAGAAACAGGTGAATTGATCATAGGGAACAAAGACATGGCAGGCCAATTGAATAACTACGTTGGTTCTGTCTTCACTCAGGAGGACATAAATAATCTTCTGGAAATAGTAAGGGACCGAGGGTCTAGTGAGATGGAGGAACTGAGGGAAATATATATTAGTAGGGAGTGGTGTTAGGTAAATTGAAGGGATTAAAGGCAGATAAATCCCCAGGGCCAGATGGTCTGCATCCCAGAGTGCTTAAGGAAGTAGCCCAAGAAATAGTGGATGCTTTAGTGATAATTTTTCAAAACTCCTTAGATTCTGGATTAGTTCCTGAGGATTGGAGGGTGGCTAATGTAACCCCACTTTTTAAAAAAGGGAGAGAAAAACTGGTGAATTATAGACCGGTTAGTCTGACATCGGTGGTGGGGAAAATGCTAGAGTTGGTTATCAAAGATGTGGTAACAGCACATTTGGAAAGAGGTGAAATCATCGGACAAAGTCAGCATGGATTTGTGAAAGGAAAATCATGTCTGACGAATAATAGAATTTTTTGAAGATGTAACTAGTAGAGTGGATAGGGGAGAGGTATATGTGGTATATTTGGATTTTCAAAAGGCTTTTGACAAAGTCTCACATAGGAGATTAGTGTGCAAACAAAGCACACGGTATTGGGGGTATGGTTTTGATGTGGATAGAAAATTGGTTGGCAGACAGGAAGCAAAGAGTGGGAGTAAACGGGACCTTTTCAGAATGGCAGGCAGTGACTAGTGGGGTACCGCAAGGCTCAGTGCTGGGACCCCAGTTGCTTACAATATATATTAATGATTTAGACGAGGGAATTAAATGCAGCATCTCCAAGTTTGCGAATGACACGAAGCTGGGCGGCGGTGTTAGCTGTGAGGAGGATGCTAAGAGGATGCAGGGTGACTTGGATAGGTTAGGTGAGTGGGCAAATTCTTGGCAGATGCAATTTAATGTGGATAAATGTGAGGTTATCCACTTTGGTTGCAAGAACAGGAAAACAGATTATTATCTGAACGGTGGCCAATTTGGAAAAGGGGAGGTGCAACGAGACCTGGGTGTCATTGTACACTAGTCATTGAAAGTGGGCATGCAGGTACAGCAGGCTGTGAAAAAGGGAAATGGTATGTTGGCATTCATAGCAAGAGGATTTGAGTACAGGAGCAGGGAGGTTCTACTGCAGTTGTACAAGGCCTTGGTGAGACCACACCTAGAGTATTGTGTGCAGTTTTGGTCCCCTAATCTGAGGAAAGACATTCTTGCCATAGAGGGAGTACAAAGAAGGTTCACCAGATTGATTCCTGGGATGGCAGGATTTTCATATGAAGAAAGACTGGATCGACTAGGCTTATACTCACTGGAATTTAGAAGATTGAGGGGGGATCTTATTGAAACGTGAGGAATTCTAAAGGGATTGGACAGGCTAGATGCAGGAAGATTGTTCCCGATGTTGGGGAAGTCCAGAACGAGGAGTCACAGTTTAAGGATAAAGGTGAAGCCTTTTATGACCGAGATGAGGGAAAACTTCTTCACACAGAGAGTGGTGAATCTGTGGAATTCTCTGCCACAGGAAACAGTTGAGGCCGGTTCATTGGCTATATTTAAGAGGAAGTTAGATATGGCCCTTGTGGCTAAAGAGATCAGGGGGTATGGAGAGAAAGCAGGTACAGGGTTCTGAGTTGGATGATCAGCCATGATCATACTGAATGGTGGTGCAGGCTCAAAGGGCTGAATGGCCTACTCCTGCACCTATTTTCTATGTTTCTATGTTTCTATGTTGAAGAAATACAGCCAGACTGCTCTCTAGGATGCTTGAATATAAGACAGCAGCTCCAATATTTTGGCCACATCATGAGAAGACAGGATTATTGGAAAAGACTCTATGCTAGGTGAAACAGAAGGTAAAAGAAGGAGAGGATGACAGAGGCTACGACGGATAGATAATATTGCTCAGACAATGCGTATGACCTTAGGGGATCTTTGAGAGGCACTTTCCAATAAGAAGGCTTGGTGTGCAGGAGTCCATGAGGTCACAAAGAGTAGACTTGACTTAATGACTGGACAACAAAAATTTCTTCTTCTTTATTTCTCATTCCTTGTGTCTTAGGGCACAGTTACTGCAATGGAAATGGCTCCAGGGGCTGTGTTGTGTCCTTTGTGTGAGAGGGAGGAATTCTGGGAGACCAGCCTCCCAGATAACCACATCTCCCAGGCGCACCAAACTGCAGCATCTTAGAGAACCTGTTGAGGAACTGGACCTGCAGCTCAATGACCTTTGGCTCTTAAAGGACCCTGAGGAAGACATGGTCAGGAGGCACAGGGAGGTAGTCACCCTGAGGATGCAGGAGGCAGGTAACTGGGTGACTGTTGGGAGAAGAAAGGGAAATGGACAGCCAGTACAGAGTTCCCCTTTGGCCATTACTCTCAATCATAAGTACACCACTTTGCATACTGTTGAGGGACAACAACCTGTCGGGGGGAGCTGCAGTGACCAGATCGCTGGCACTGAGTCTGGCACAGTGGCTCAGGAAAGAGAGGTGAAGAGGACTGCAGAAGTGATAGGAGATTCCATAGTTAAAGTCAGAGGCAAGATTCTATTGATGCGATAAAGACACCAAGATGGTGTGTTGCCTCCAGGTGCCAGGATCAGGGATGTCTTATATCCAGTCCGCAGCATTCTTAAGGAGGAGGTGAAGCAGCCAGAAGTCTTTGTACGTACTTGCACCAATGAGATAGGTAGGAAAGGCAAGGAGGTCCTGAAGAGAAATTTTAGAGAGCTCAGTAGAAGGCTGAGAATCAGTTCCTCCAAAGTAGTATCGTATGGATTGCTGTCTGTGGCATGCAGCAGTGAGGGCAAGAATAGGAGCATTTGGCAGCTGATTGTGTGGCTGAGGAACTGGTGTAGGGGGAGGGGTTCAGATTTCTGCATCAGTGGGATCTCTTCCGGGGAAGGTACGAGCTGTACAAAAAGGATACGATGCACCCGAACCCAAGTGGGACAAATAACCTTGTGGGAAAATTTGTTGGAGCTGTTCGAGAGGGTTTAAATTAATTTGACCGGGGATGGGAGTTGGATCATAGGGTTGAGGATGGAGCAATTGGTTTATGAACGGAGTCAGTCTGTAGTGAGACACAACACACTGCCATTCCTTCCCTTACAACTCAGAGGATCTCGAAAATCTGAAACGGTCACAGCGACCTATGTTGCACTTAAATACTGTAAACTTGTACAGTCACCAGACTGAGTGGTGATAAAATCACCTTTACCAGACTCCATATGTCTAGGGTTGTTATGATTTGGGTTTCACCAAATTGTGGAGGTATGGATGTCTCGCTCATCTGAACCCCGATCTGTGGGAATACTGTCTAATCACTGCCCCCATGCAATCATCTGTCAGCAAGAAATAACAGACTGTACACTGCATACATTTGCAAAGAAAGTAAATTTATGAATGTTAACTTAACCAAACTGTTATTAAAGAAGGAGAAAAAGAAAAAAAAAACAAAGGGTCCATCATAATTAAAACAGTCAAATGTGCACAGGTTGGAGTTCAAATCTCCAAAAGCTGATGTGGCTGATGTACACACGGTGCCAACTCCTATTCATCGATCACTGTTAGCATTTTCCCTCTTGGCATCCATTGAATGGTGCATTCCCATTGTGTCAAATCGATGGCCAATCCTCTGAAGCTTCTTCTCTCTCCAGCTCCCACTGAAAAAGGCCTTGACTATCTCCAGTATCTGTCACAACAACCTCGCCTCCCTGCATTCTCTGGAACCCTCTCCTGATTCCACCATCCTGACCAGATGACACAACATTCCTAAGCTGAACATCGCAACCCCTTATCTTTAATGGTAATGCAAACACTACCAGCAGAAGACATGGCTTCTACAGAAAACCATGAAATGAACTACCCTACAACACTAGCAGTGAAATCTCAACCAGGGCATTACACTTACAATTGAAGTTTGACTTAATTAAACTTTGTGGATAATTCTGACAAATAAACAAATAAATAACTTTATACTCTGAATTTCCCAGTATGAATCCTTTTGTTCCACAGGCAGAAAAAGAGCAATGTGGAAAAAATCTTTTCCTTTACCACTCATGTCAGGATGCAAGCGAAGCTGGGCATCATTAACAATAACAATCCATTCCTTCCCAATGTGCTTAAATCTTTCGATGCACAGTTTGAACAGAAGAGGATTGTGGTCCATCCTCACCCATCCCAATAGCCTCCAATATGCCTGAATCCACAGTCACTATTACGTTCATAAGATCAGTTTTCCACAGAGTGAACACATGGGAAGCATCTGGACTGGATGGTTTCTCTGTTGTGTTCTTAGATTTTGTGCAGATCAGTGGCAGGGGAATGAGAGCACAGTTTAAATGCCTCCTCCCTTCAATCTGAGGTTTGCACCTGCTTTAAGACTAGTATCATCCCAGCACATAAGAAAAACAAAGTAACAAGCCTTAATGACCACCACCCAGTTGCTCAGACATCCACCATCATGGTGTGCTTTGAGAGACTAGTCATGACATGCACTAACTCCAGATTCACAGCATTGACCTGTTGGAGTTCACTTACTGCCAAAACAGGTCTTGCAATAGACATCATCTCCCAGGTCCAACATTCCCCTCTGGAGCATCTGGATAGTAAAACACTGATTTCTGTCTTCTGTTTATTGCACCTCAGTATTCAGTACTTTTACTCCAAGCAATCAATTTGAAACTGGATTCTCAAATTCCTGATCAACAGATCTCGATCAGTAATGACAGTGAGTTACACCTTTGCCACAATTATTTTCAACATTGGAGTTCAACAAGGTTGCGTCCACAAACCCCTACTCCTCTCCCTGTACACTTAGAACTGCACAGCCATATTCTGCTCTAACTCTGTCTACAAGTTTTCAGATGATTCCGCCTCAGAGGGTTATATCTCACAGAACAATGAGACAGAGTAGAGCGCTTGCAGACATGGTGTCCTCACAACAACCTTTTGCTCAATATCAGCAAAATGAAAGAGCAGGTGATTGATATAAAGAAGGGGGATCAGTGCACATGCTCCTGTCTACATCAACCAGGCTGATGTTGAGAGGGTTGAAAGCTCCAAATTCTAACAATAAACACAGCCTATTCTTGTCAAACGCAGCCTATCCTCATCAAAACATGGCCAACCTCATCAAATACAGCCCATCCTTGTCCAAAAAATACCCATCCTCGTCAATTGAAGCCCACCCTCGTCAATCGAAGCCCATCCTCGTCAGTCGCAGCACATCCTCGTCAGTCACAGCACATCCTCATCAGTCGCAGCCTATCATCGTCAAACGCAGCCCATCATCGTCAAACACAGCCCATCCTCGTCAATCGAAGCCCATCCTTGTCCAAGAACAGATGTCATGGCTAAGAAAGTTCACCAACACTGCAACTTTCTCAGAAGGGTGAAGAAATTTTTTCATGTTGGCAACTCTTACCAAATTTTAGGATGTAGACCGTAAGACCATAAGACGTAGGAGCAGAATTAGGCCATTTGGCCCATCAAGCCTGCTCCGCCACTCAATCATGGATGATGTTTTTTCTCCCCCTGCTCAGCCCCAATCCCCAGCCCTCTCCCTATAACCTTTGATGCCTTGGCTAATAAAGAACTGATCATTCTCTGCTTTAAATACACCCAACCATCTGTCCTCCACAGCTGCCTATGGTAATAAATTCCACATGTACAACACCCTCTGGCTTAAGAAATTTCCCCTCATCTGTGCTTTAAATGGATGCCCCCCTATCCTGAGGGGCATCCTCTTGTCCTAAACTCTCCCACCACTGGAAACATCCTTTCCACATCTACTCTGTCTAGGCCTTTCAACATTCCAAAGATTTCAATCAGATCCCCCTCATCCTTCTGACTTCCAGTGATTACTGGCCCAGAGTCATCATTTGTTCCTTGTATGATAACCCTTTCAATTCTGGAATCATCCTTATGAATCGACTCTGGACCCTCTCCAGTGCCAGCACATCTTTCTTAGATGAAGAGCCCAAAGCTGTTCATAATACTCAAGGTGAGGTCTTAGCAGTGCATTATAAAGCCTCAGCATCACATCCCTGCTTTTGCATTCAAGTCCTCTTGAAATGAATACTAACATTGCATTTGTTTTCCTCACCACTAACTGTAACTTAACCTTTAGGATATTCTGCACAAGGTCTCCCAAGTCCCTTTGCATCTCAGATTTTTGGATTTTCTCCCTGTTTAGAAAATAGTCTGCACATTTATTTCTACTACCAAAGTACCAACATTATATTTCAATGCTCTAACTATGTTAGAATCTTTCCTGTAATACCATGGGCTTGTAACTTGGTAAGCACTTTGCCAAAGGCCTTTTGAAAGTCTAAATATAGAAGATCCACTAAATCCCCTTTATCCATTCTACTCATAATCTCCTCAAAAAATTCTAACAGTTTTGTCAGGCAAGATTTTTCCTTAAGGAATCCATGCTGACTTTGTCCTACCTTGTCCCGTGTCACCAAGTACTCCATAACCTTATCCTTAATAATTGATTCCAATATCTTGTAACCACTGAGGTCAGGCTAACTGGTCTATAATTTCCTGTCTGCTGCCTTTACCTTTTGTTAAAAAGTAGAATGACATTTGCAATTTTTCAGTCCTCTGGCAGCATGCCAGAGTCCAACGATTTTTGAAAATTCTTTGCTAATGCCTGCACAAGCTCAACCCGCCACCTCTTTCAGAACCCAGGGTGCAGTTCATCTGGTCCAGGTGACTTAAGTACCCTTAGATCTTTCAGCTTTTTGAGCACCTTCTCCCTTGTGATAGTAACTGCACTCACTTCTCTTCCTTCACACACTAGAACATCTGCCACACTGCTAGCATTTTCGACAGTGAAGACTAATGCAAAATATTCATTTAGTTCATCTGTTATCTCCTTGTTCTCTGTTATTATTTCTCCAGCCTCATATTCACTCTCATCTCTCTTTTATTTTTTTGCATACTTGAAAAAGCTTTTACTATCCGCTTTGATATTGTTTGGTAGCTTGCTTTCATGTTTTATCTTTTCACTTCTAATGTTTCTTTTAGTTGCTCTCTGCAGGTATTTAAAAGCTTTCCAAACTTCCATCTTCCTGCGAATTTTTCCTTTTTGTATGTCCTCACTTTTGCTTCTACATTAGCTTTGACTTCTCTTGTCAGTCATGGTTGTACTGTTTTGTCTTTTGAGTATTTCTTCATTTTTGGAATAGATCTGCCCTCCATCTTCCTCATTTTATCCAGAAATGCACGGCATTCCTGCTCTGCTGACATCCAACTTACTTTAGCTGACTCCTCTCTCAAACCACTGTAATTTTCTTTACTCCACTGAAATACTGCTACATCAGATTTTAATCTCCTGATCAAATTTCAAGTTGAACTCAATCATGTTGTTATCATTGGCTCCTAAGGGCTCTCTTACTCTAGCTCTCTAATCGCCTCTGGTTCATTACATAACACTCAATCCAGTTTAACTAATTCCCTAGTAGGCTCAACAACAAACTGCTCTAAAAAACCATCTCATAGGCACTCAACAAACTGACTCTCTTGAGGTCCATTACCAACCGCGTTTTCCTGATTGACTTCCATGTTAAAATCTCCCATGACTATCATAACTTTGCCCTTTTGACAACTTTTGCAGTTTCTTAACTCAACCCACAAGGATCCAACATCTTCTGATCCTATGTCACATTTTTTACTAATTTGATGCCATTCTTTACCAGCAGAGCCACAACACCTGCTCTGCCTACCTTCCTATCCCTCCAATACAACATGTAACCTTGGACATTCAATTCCTAACTACAACCATCCTTCAGGCATGATTCAATAAGGTCCACACATCATACTTGACAATCTGTGCAACAAGATCGTCCACCTTACCTTCTGCACAACAGACCCATGCTCAGTGCCAGTAACCTAGTCTCTGTGGCATTCCCCTGGGAGGTCATCCCCACAACAATATCCTAAACTGTATACTTATTTTTGAGGGGAATGGCCACAGGGCTGCTCTTCGCTAACTTCCAATTCACATTTCCGTTTCACCTGACAGTCACCCAGCTACTCACCTCATGCAATTCCGGGGTGACTACTTCCCTACAATTCTGATCGATTATCTCTTCACTCTCCCGTACAAGCCGAAGGTCATCCAGCTGCTGCTCCAGATCCCTAACACGGTCTGCAGGGAGCTTCATCTGGATGCACTTCACGCAGATGGAGTTCCCTGGGAGACTCTTGTCCCGGGACTCCAACATCTGACATGAAGAACACCCGATAGCCATTTACTACATCAGGTACAGTAAGTGAAAAAAAGGGAACCTTAACAGAAACCTACACAGCGCCAATGCCTCTTCTGAGCCGAAGCCTCTTTTGAGCCAAAGCCTGACACTCCTACTCTCACTACCAGCCTCCTCTGAACAATGGGCACCCCACTTGTCCCTTCTGTACTTTTATTAATGTCACTCTGCTCTGCACCCGCTGCTGACTGGGGCTCCAGAATATCCGAATGCCCGCAAAGTTCTCTTTTTAAACAAACCGCCGACCTGCGAGAAGCCTCGTTACTGTGCCACTGATTGGGCCTCCATGGAACCCATCCAATGGAGACGCATCACAGCTTGATATGGTAACTGCTCTGACTGTGACTGCATAAACTGAGGAGAGCTTTGGACACAGTTGAGCACATCACAGAAAACAGATGCTGTTCCATGTCCTCTGTCTACACTTCTCACTGCCTTAGTAAAGCAGCCAGTACAAGCAGCAGATCGAGCAGCTTGCTATGTACAGTGGGGGGTGCTAACACATCAAGAAGATGCCAAGAGCAGCACCTCTGGATCCCTAGGAATGGCCTGGACTGCCCTAGCAGAGGATTCATGTGCAGAACACACTATACTGATACTGAACCAGAAGCTCATCAATTTCCTCCTTGCATTTCACAGCGCAGCACACTCCACAATCAACAACTCACCAGCTATCCTGTTCTTGGGTCCTCCCTTTTGTTCGTGTTTGGTTCTCCTCAGAAGGAGTATGAAGGACAAGGAACTGACACAAATTGAAGGTTCCTCAAGCAAAAAGGTTTGATGTTTCACTCCTGGACAAGCAGACCTAGCAAGGGACGACTGAAGTGATCAAAAATGAGCACAGCAGGATTAAGGACAGAACTGGTCCACTCTCCTACACAGTGGAGATTACATCTGATATTATCTGGAGGCAACACATTGATCAATTCAAGAGAGCAGAGTCACTTGTGAGAGAAGAAAGGTGGCTACCCCTGTCTGAACCACTTCCTGCTGTCTCAGAGTCAACTCCTACAACCATATAACCATATAACAATTACGGCATAGAAACAGACCGTCTCGGCCCTTCTAGTCAATAGACAATAGACAGTAGGTGCAGGAGTAGGCCATTCGGCCCTTCTAGCCAGCACCGCCATTCACTGTGATCATGGCTGATCATACACAATCAGTACCCTATTCCTGCCCTCTCCCCATATCCCTTGACCCCGCTATCTATGAGAGCTCTATCTAACTCTCTCTTGAATGCATCCGGAGACTTGGCCTCCACTGCCTTCTGGGGCAGAGCATTCCACAAATCCACCACTCTCTGGGTGAAAAAGATTTTCCGCATCTCTGTTCTAAATGGCCTACCCCTTATTCTTAAACTGTGGCCTCTGGTTCTGGACTCACCCATCAACGGGAACATGCTTCCTGCCTCCAATGTGTCCAATCCCTTAATAATCTTATAATTTTCAATCAGATCCCCTCTCATCCTTCTAAATTCCAGTGTATACAAGCCCGTTGCTCCAATCTTTCAACATATGACAGTCCCGCCATTCTGGGAATTAACTTTGTGAGCCTACGCTGCACTCCCTCAATAGCAAGAATGTCCTTCCTCAAATTTGGAGACCAAAACTGAACACAATACTCCAGGTGGGGTCTCACCAGGGCCCTGTACAGCTGCAGAAGGACCTCTTTACTCCTATACTCAATTCCTCTTGTTATAAAGGCCAGCATGCCATTAGCTTTCTTCACTGCCTGCTGTACCTGCATGCTTGCTTTCATTGACTGATGTACAAGAACACTTAGATCTCGTTGTACTTCCCCTTTTCCTAACTTGACTCCATTTAGATAGTAATCTGCCTTCCTGTTCTTGCCACCAAAGTGGATAACTTTGTGGATAGTCTGTGCCGAACGCTTACTCTCACCTAGTCCCACCGACCTACACTCAGCCCACAACCCTTCATTCCTTTCCTGTCCATATACCTATCCAATTTTACTTTGAAATTTTACTTTAACCACTCCAGAGGAGGCCCCAGAACCTGAGATTGTTTCACAGCCATAAATCTCCTCTGTCAAACAAAGTGATCCCCCTTGTGAGGAAAGACATTATCCTGAAAGAGTAAGAAATCCTCCACAGCAATTAAACCTTTATAACTGAATAGGACAATTTAAAATGTACTCTGCTGTGGATGTCTGTAAAGTAGTTGTATTAAATAGTATACGGTGTATATAGTTGAGATGCATTCTCTACTGAGTTGGAGTTTATAACTAAGCAGGGAGGAATGTTGTGTATTTAGTATTTCAGCAGTATTTGAGTAAACTTGTGTACATATTGCTTGATTAAGCATTCTTGTTTAAATAATTCATTATGGATTATCTATAAATACATGAATTGCATATGTCATCGCACTGCCATGTGATACGGGTGCATCTCATCTGAAGTAAACCCGAAGGTAGACTTACATTTCAGACTCACGTGTCTTCCTTCGAATTAGTTTAATGTTTTGAAGTTACAAAATAAAACACGGGCTGCCTGCACTGTACTTTTCTCGATAGTTGTTCCACACATGTACAGGTTGTTCAGGGATCACACACCACCTTCAGGAACAGTTATTATCTTTCAACCATCAGGCTCCTGAGCCAGAGTGGATGACGTCACTCATCTCAATGCTGAACTGCTTCCACAGCGTACCCCCGATGTACAAAAAGAATCCCAGCACCGGCCCATGTGACACACCATCTGTGAAATTCACCTGCTTTGTTCAAAGGGAAATCCAGTAATCCTGAGGCTGTGCCTCTGGTAATGGACTCCACCGCTCCAGAAAGCATCTTTTACATGTCCACTCCATCAATATTCGATAGGTTTCAATGAGATCCCTCCCTTCGTTTTTCTAAACTCCAGTGGCTCAAAGCCCACAGCCAAATGCTCTTCATATATTAACCCTTTCATTCCTGAAATGATTCATATTTCTGTGTCTTTCAAAGGCTCAAGAGGTGGAGTATATTTTATACTCTACCCCTCTCTCGCCCGACCTGGAACACCCAGCAATCAAGTGTCATCTATTTTATCTGATTCGGGAGCTTGCAGTCATCATGTTGATAGCGATGCACATTCCACCTCAGGCCGTGGGGAACAGGCTCTGGTTGAACTCAACATTGTAATCAACAGGCATGAAGCCGTGCACCTTGCTGCCTTCCCCATCAGTTTTGGGGATTTTAACCCTGATGCACCATCAATAACTCTCTCTGAGACGTGAAGGCGAGATATCTGCTTTTATTGACTGGAAGAAAGAACAAGCAGTAGTTGACCACCATACTACATCTTTATACCGGGGTCTGTGGGAGGAGCCACGGTCAGTGTGAGGGGCCACAGGAGCAGTCAGCAGGGGGCGTGTCCAGACAGGTATATGTAGTTCACCGCAAACCCGGCCATCTATCCTGAGCAGAACTTATCGATGCAGTGACCAAGAAGGCATGACAGCAGCTATATTTCATGAGGAGCTTGAGGAGATTTGGTATGTCACCAAAAACACACGCAAATTTCTATAAAAATGTGACATGGAGAACACTGAACCGACTGCATCACAATCTGGTATTGGGGGTGGGGGAGGGGGCCACTGCACAGGATCAAAATAAGCTCCACAAAGTTGTGAACTCAGTCAACTCCATCATGGAAACTAGCCTCCCCGGCATCCAGGACATCTTCAAGGAGCGATGCCTCTTCAAGAAGCAAAATTGTTTACAATTCACCAAGCCTCAGCGTTACATCCTCCACTTATATTCTTAATCTTCTCAAAATGAATGCTAACGTGGCATTTGCCATTCTTTCACCGACTTAACCTACAAGTTAATCTTTAGGGAATATTGCATGAGGACTCTGAAATCTCTTTGCAGTTCTGATTTCTGAATTTTCTCCTTGTTTAGAATATAATTTTCATCTTTATTCCTTCTACCAAAGTGCCCGACAGTACACATCCCTACACGATATTCCATCTGCCACTTCTTTGACCATTCTCCTAATCTATGTCCATCTGCAGACTCTCTGCTTCCGGCTTCTTCAACACCGTATGCCCCAGCACCTGTTTTCATATTTTCTGCAAACGTGGCCACAAAGCTATCAGTCTCCTGTACCCAAATCAATGCCATATATCATTGAAAGAATCTGTCCCAACACTGGCACAGGTCCCACCTGACCTCGAAAAGAGCCTACAGTTGTCTCTCTGAAGCCTTCCCTCCTGCTCCAGCTCCTTAACCACATATTCAACTGCAATATTTTTATTTTCTGGAACAAGTAACTGTTGGGGTCCCTCCATCTGCCCTGTCTCCTGCTGGGACTGGTGGGCAAGCTGCGGAGGGGTTGTAAGGGAGGTGTTCAGGATACAAGGGGCAGGGCCTGCCCTCATTTTTAATGAAGGAAAGTTTCAGGCCTCTCCCCTTCATGCCCTCCCTCCCCATGACCTCACAAAGGGAATTGTGATCTCACAGAGCTGATGGCCCTAGTAACAGCTGGAGAGGAGACGTACAGGACAGATGTTCTGGTGTGAGCCTGATGAGTGAGGGGCATTATTGAGCTGCTCTCTATCCACCCCTGAACACAAGCCAACTTGGAACCATAGAACCATAGAACATTACAGCACAGAAACAGGCCTTATGGCCCTTCTTGGCTGTGCTGAACCATTTTTCTGACTAGTCCCACTGACCTGCATCTGGACCATATCCTTCCATACACGTCTCATAGAAACATAGAAACATAGAAAATAGGTGCAGGAGTAGGCCATTCGGCCCTTCGAGCCTGCACCACCATTCAGTATGATCATGGCTGATCATCCAACTCAGAACCCTGTACCTGCTTTCTCTCCATACCCCCTGATCCCTTTAGCCACAAGGGCCATATCTAACTTCCTCTTAAATATTGCCTCATCCATGTACCTGTCCAAGTTTTTCTTAAATGTTAAAAGTGAGCCCGTATTTACCACTTCATCTGGCAGCTCATTTCCCCTAATGTTCCCTTTAAACTATTCCCCCTTCACCCTTAACCCATGTCCTCTGTTTTTTTTCTCCCCTAGGCTCAGTGGAAAAAGCCTGCTTGTATTCACTCTATCTATACCCATCATAATTTTATATACCTCTATCAAATTTCCCCTCATTCTTCTACGCTCCAGGGAAGAAAGTCCTAACCTATTCAACCTTTCTCTGTAATTCAGTTTCTCAAGTCCCAGCAACATCCTTGTAAACCCTCTCTGCACTCTTTCAACCTTATTAATATCCTTCCTGTAATGCGGAGACCAAAACTGCACACAATACTCCAAATTTGGTCTCACCAATGTCTTATACAACCTCACCATTACATTCCAACTCTTATACTCAATACTTTGATTTATAAAGGCCAATGGACCAAAAGTTCTCTTTACGACCCTATCTACTTGTGATGCCACTTTTAGGGAATTATGTATCTGTACTCCCAGATCCCTCTGTTCTACTGCACTCCTCTGTGTCCTACCATTTACCTTGTATGTTCTACCTTGGTTTGACCTTCCGAAGTGCAATACCTCACACTTGTCCGCATTAAACTCCATCTGCCATTTTTCTGCCCATTCCTCCAACTGGTCCAATTCCCTCTGCAAGCTTTGAAAACCTTCCTCACTGTCCACTACACCTCCAATCTTTGTATCATCAGCAAATTTGCTGGTCCAGTTTGCCACATTATCATCCAGATCATTGATATAGATGACAAATAACAATGGACCCAGCACTGATCCCTGTGGCACACCACTAGTCTCAGGCCTCCACTCAGAGTAGCAATCCTCCACTACCACTCTCTGGCTTCTTCCATTGAGCCAATGTCTAATCCAATTTACTACCTCTCCATGTATACCTAGCGACTGAATCTTCCTAACTAACCTCCCATGTGGGACCTTGTCAAAGGCCTTACTGAAGTCCATGTAGACAACATCCATTTTCCTTGTAACCTCCTTGAAAAACTCTAATAGATTTGTTAAATATGACCTACCACGCACAAAGCCGTGTTGACTCTCCCTTATAAGTCCCTGTTTATCTAAATACTTGTAGATCCTATCTCTTAGTACTCCTTCCAATAATTTACCTGCTACTGACGTCAAACTTACCGGCCTATAATTTCCCGGATTACTTTTAGAGCCTTTAACCTCAGACATTACTTTTTTCATGGGATATTTTCTTATCACTGTGAAGACCCAACTACAGCCTGCTAGACAACGGAGTAAAGGTGAGAGCAAAAGACAGGTTCTTGTAGCTGGAGCAAATTCTGCCTGGAGGTTGGTGGCTAGTCGTGTGCTGCGGCGATCTGTTCTGGCAGCCCAGCTCTTTGGGATTTTCATAAATGTCTCAGATGTGGAAGGATGTGTTACTAAGTCTGCAGATGACAAACTCTTGAAGAGTGGATAGTGTAAAGGTTTGTCACAGGTTACAATTCGATAAAGACAGGATGTAGAGCTGGACTGAAATGTGGCAAATGGGGCTCATTACAGAAAAATGTTAAGTGATTCACTTTGGAAGATCAAACTTAAAGGCAGAGTACAAGGTTACTGTCAGAATTGTCAGCAGTGTGGAGGAAGAGAAGGACTCTGGGTTCCAGGTGCACAGATCCCTCAGTTGACGCATAAGTTGATAAGTGTGGTTAAGAAGGCAAATGGTATGCTGGCCATCTTTAGTCACGTCCAAGAGTCATGGGGTAATGTTGCAACTTTATAGAACTCTGGTTAAATGTATTTGTTTTGTTCTGGATGCCTCATTACAGGAAGGATGTGAAAGCTTTAGGAGGAGTGCAGAGGATATTTACCAGGATGTTGTTCAGATTAGACAATACATCTTATGAGGAAATGATAAGCAAGTGTGAGCTTTTCTTTTCTGAACGGTGGAAGATGAGAGGAAACTTTATAACACTTGTAAGAAGATAAGAGATAGTGTTCATAGCCAACAACTTTTCCCTGGGTTGCAATGCAGAGGACATCGTTTAATGGGAAATGTCAGAGGGAGGCGTCTGCACAGAGAGCTTGGTGTCTGAAACATACCATCAGGAGTGGTGGTAGTGGATGTTACAAAAGGGGCATAAACTCTTCAATAGGCACAAGGATGTAAGAAAAATGGAGGGTTATGGATTGTGTAGGAGGGACGGTTTAGATTGATCATGGACGTTTAAATTTGTCCACAAGACATTGTGGCCCGAAGTGCCCATACTGAGCTGTACTGTTCTATGTTCTGATTCTCCCTCGGATGATATTACCCTCAACTTACACTAAGACATTTAGTTAACTGTGTTTATTGCAGCAAATATATTATGTATAACTTATATTAATGTTTGTGTAATCTATGTTTTATTGTGATCGTCATGTATTGTATTGCTGTTGCAAAAAGCTCATTTTTCTGTCCTATTTGACATTTGACATTTTTCTGTCCTATCTGTCTGTCTGCTCATGACGGTAAACCTTAATTTGAACTTGGTGATGCAGAGATAGCAAACATATTGCAAACAATTTTCCAGGGTTCCTGTTTGCATGTTGCTGTAATGGTGAAACAGAGTGACTCGCTGGGAAATTTCAGAGGGTGTTCAAGAACTGTTGGGTCCGGAGTCACATATTGGCCAAACAAAGAGAGGACAGGGGATCTTCTCACCTGAGAGACAAATGAACCTGATCTGTATTAACCCACTTGTTCCCTGGTCTCTGTTACTGTGGTGACTGGTGGTTGTTTTGCAAAATCTGGAATGAGAACTGACCTTACATTCTAGTGTGATGATGTCATGAGGCATCACAATGGAAACCATGACAGTGGTGAGATGAGGGTCAGCTCCAGTTGGTAAAAGCCAGTGGACAAGGAAGGAGCATTTTAGTTCAAAGAATCGTGAAACAGTCAAGTCTCCTGTGAGTGAGACAGAGGGGACAGTGGTCAACAGCTAGAGATCACCTCAGTGTGCCGAATTCATTGGGGAGACCAAGCAGCCAAATGATTTACAGAATTAATTTCTTCAAACCTTGGCAGAAGTGAAACAGCGAGCAGTTACATGAGTGGCCTGGGGTAGTGAGGAATTGATTGTGAAGGAAAAACAGCGAATGAAAGAGAGACCGAGACGAGAGAACAATGAAGCCATGAGTGGGAAGAGGAAGTGAGAAAATGGGAGAGTAATTACAAAAATAGTTTTGTGTAAACATGTGAGTGAGTGGAGAGAAAGGAGAGAAGGGATAAGAGAGTAGAGAGAGGACAGCTATGTAGAGTGAGTGACCCAGAAACAAGAAGGGAATGAGAGCCAAGCCCAAGTAAGGGGAGGGATTGAATGAAATCTTCATTTGGAGTTTGAAGAGATTTGGTATGTCAACAAATTCACTCAAAATCCTCTGTAGATGTACTGTGGAGAGCATTTTGACAGGTTTCATCACTGTCTGGGTTGGTGGGGGGGGGGGGGTGCTACAGCACAGGACCGGAAGAAGCTGCAGAGGATTGTAAATTTAGTCGGCTCCATCTTAGGTACAAGCCTACTAAGCACCCAGGACATCTTCAGGGAGCAGTGTCTCAGAAAGGCAGCGTCCATTATTAAGGACCTCCAGCACCCAGGGCATGCCATTTTCTCACTGTTACCATCAGGTAGGAAGTACAGAAGCCTGAAGGCACACACTCAGTGATTCAGGAACAGCTTCTTCCCCTCTGCCATCCGATCCCTAAATGGACATTGAACCCGTGAACAATACCTCACTTATTAATATACAGTAAGTCTCATGCTCTTGCACAAGGTTTGTATAGATATAATTGGACAAATGTTTCTTTCTTCACTGCAGTTGCCCAATGTTGAATCAGAGAGGGACCTGGTCACTGCACAGGAGGAGTTTGGACAGGGCCAAATATGGAAGCTCTCTCACAGAGAAGCAAGTCCTGCTTCTCACTGAAGAGATTTCAAATTATATTATCATAAAATCATGGAGATTTACAACATAGAAGGAGATTGTTTGACACATCATGTCCACGTTAGCCACTAAAAATGCTATTTAGGCTAATCCTACTACACAGTTCACTTAGGTCATACTTCTTCAGGGGCTTGTCGAAGTACTTTCTAAATGTGGTGAGATTTTCTGCCTCTCTTGCCTTTTCACTCAGATGAACTGCACACTGGAGAACATTCTTTTATTCAACACCTTTGAATAAATTCCTTCTACCTTGTATCCAGGACAAAGATTATTGATGTCCCTGCTGTGGGAAAAGGTTGCAAGCTGTTTATCTTGCTTCGGTCTCTCATAATGGAATATACCTTTGTTAAGCCTTCCCGGAAACTCTGATGTTCCAAAAGAAACACACACAGCCAAGGCAATGTCTCCTTATCACTAAAATGCTTCACTTTGGCATTAGTTACCTCACAGATTCAGCCAACCTTACCTCCACTTAATTGTTTGGTTTCCTAAGCCTCACTACAATATACAGTATATTATAAATTACATATATAGATGGGGCTATGGAGCAGAAATTGTTAAGTAATGTCCCAAAATATCAAATTTGGCTATGGGAGTGACTGAGGCTGGCTTTATGTGTATTATTTATATAGAACCAACCTACTCTCACTGAATTTTTATGGAGAAATTATGCTGTATTTTTCCAGACAGAAGTTCCTTCAGTTTGTTGCTTCTGTGCTTTAAATAGAGCTTGTTTACACAGGAAAATGATTTTGTCTGCTGTGTATTACGTTGTTTCCGGTGAGTTCACCATCAATCCCCACTCCCTGCTCACTGTCTCACAGACTCACAGGATGTTGATAATATTTCTTGATTAGGTTACCAGGAGAAGGCAGGAGAATGGGTTTGAGAGGGATAATAAATCAGCCATGATCAGACTTGATGGAACGAGTGGCCTAATCCTGCACCCATGTCTTTATAAATGCAATTATATAAAACCACAGATAAAATTAAGGTTCCTAGAAAGATTTCACGAGCAGACACACCTCCTGAAAAAGGATTGGGCACCTGCCTTCCGACCTACCTCAGCAAAAATTCAGAAACAGTTATCATCCTTCAACCATCAGGCCCCTGAACCAGCACAGATAACCCCCCTCACATCAACTCTGAACTGACACCACAACCAATGGACTCACTTCCAAAGACTCTACAACTCATGGTCTCAGTATTATTTATCTATTTATTTGTTTGTTTATTTATCTATTTATTTATTTATTATTTTTTTATTTGCGCATTGGTTCTTTGCTAGTCTTTGTGAGTAGTTTTCCATTGTTTCTAGAGCTTTTGCCTTGTTCTACTGTGAATGCCTGTAAGAAAATGAATACCAGGGTAGTATATGGTGACATATATCTGTTTTGATAATAGATTTACTTTGTACTTTAAAAATGGGAAGTGGATGGTATTGAGGCCAGATTCAAGATTTTCTTTATTTTTAATGCTCGAGGGTTAATTGTCCCATGTGATGTGCCTGAGTGAGACAGTCGGACGTGCCATAGTGAAATGTAAGATGAAGGAGTGGGAGAACATGATGATCAGTGAATGCACCAGTTGTGAATCTTGGTTTGATGTTATAGGTTAGACCATTAATATTTTCAGCAGAATGCATCACTGTGTTGAATGATCCAAAACAATTTACAAGAGCAGCACCTATACGTTTTAGTGCATGTTTAAACCACCTTGGTGAAGGTAATGAAGCATTTACAAATTCTTTTATTGGATTCAACCATCATTGGTGAACCCAGCCTGAATTATTCATCCCTAATTGCCCTCGGGAAGGTGATGGCTCACCACCTCCTTTAGTTCTAGTGAAGGTACTGCTATAGTGCTGCTTGGTAGGTAGTTAGACAATGAATTTACATAATTAGCAACACGCACAAAATGCTGGAGGAACTCGGCAGATCTGGCAATATCTATGAAAGAAAGTAAACAGTCAACATTTTGAGATTATATTTCCAAGTTGGTAAGACGTGTGACTTGAAAGGGTTGAAATTTCCATGAGCCTGTGTTCCTTTACCATCTTGGTGGTTGATGCTATAGTTGGAAGGTAGCCTAAACTTGCAATTACCATCTAGTGTGCAGACAGGATGCACTGCAGCTATGGTGACAGGGAAATGAATGATGACAGTTGTGAATGGGGTGCATTTTCCTGGAGAGTTTTGAACATTTTGAATCTTTTTGGAAAAGGCTAAGGGGTTATGAGGTGAGTGACCTAGCCTCTGATGTACTCTAAGAGCCACAACACTTATAAAATTGATCCAAGTAGGTCAGCTTTGATCAATGGTGACTGCAATAATGTTGATGATTGGAGATGTAATGTGGCCTTGAAGATGAAAGGTAAGAGCTAATGTTCTCCCTTGTTAAAGACTGTCATCGCCTTGTACTTCGTGTTTCACGAACACTATAATGACTGGAATATAAAAGCAAGGATGTATCATTGAGGCTTTATAAAGCACTGATGAGGCCTCACTTGGAGTATTGTGAGCAGTTTTTGGCCCCTTATCTTAGAAACGATGTGCTGACACCGGAAAGGGTTTAAAGGAGATCCACCAAAGTGATTTCAGGACTGAACGGCTTGTCATATGAAGAGTGTTTAATGGCTCTGGGCCTGTGTTCACTAGAATTCAGAAGAATGAGGGCTGACCTCATTGAAACCTATCAAACAGTAAAAGGATTTGGTAGAGTGGATGTGGAGAGGATATTTCCTGTGGTGGGAGAGTCTAATACACAGCCTCAGTTTAGAGGGCCATCCTTTTAGAATGGGGATGAGGAGGAATTTCTTTAGCTAGAAAATGGTGAATCTGTGGAACTCTTTGCCAAAGGTAGCTGTGGAGGCCAAGTCTTCATGTATATTGAAAGCAGAGGTTGATAGATTCTTTATTGGTCAGGACATGGAGGGATACATAGAGAAGGTAGGAGATTGGGGCTGAGAGGAAAATTGGATCAGCCATGATGAAATGGAGGAGCAGACTCAGTGGGCCAAATGGCCTTATTCTGCTCCTATGCATTATGGTCTTGTTGTCTATCTCTTTCTACTTGTTCGAATATTCCTGAATGTTGTTCAGATCTTTTCACCTTCAGTCTTCAGCTGCCTTGTTCTCTCATGAGCTGTTTGCAAGAAGACTATATTCACATAGCTTTTGTTGATTGTGATCTGAGATGATGAGTGAAAGGAAGACAGATTTTTATCCTAAGACCCTGTTAATGCAATGGATACTGACAACAGGTTTGTTCAATGTAAATTAGTGAAAAAAGACAAAATCTATTTAAAAAGAAGATTTATTTTGAGAGACAGTGTAAGACAGGCCCTTCCAGCCTAATGAGCTGTACCACCCAGCAGCACTAGTCCTGTCACAGAACAATTTATGATCCATTGGCTGCAAATTATCAGCTGGAATTTTCAGTAAATATCCTCCGGAGGTCAGGAATAGAAAGGGCAAGCAGCTTCAAGTTCCTGAATTTCAACATCTCAGAGGATCTATCCTGAGCCCAACATATTGATGCTGTACAACAAATGGCTGTACTTCATCAGGAGTTTGAGGAGACTTGCAATGTCATAGGAACATAGAAAATAGGTGCAGGAGTAGGCCATTCGGCCCTTCGAGCCTGCACCGCCATTCAGTATGATCATGGCTGATCATCCAACTCAGAACCCTGTAACTGCTTTCTCTCCATACCCCCTGATCCCTTTAGCCACAAGGGCCTTATCTAACTTCCTCTTAAATATAGCCAACGAACCGGCCTCAACTGTTTCCTGTGGCAGAGAATTCCACAGATTCACCACTCTCTGCGTGAAGAAGTTTTTCCTCATCTCGGTCCTAAAAGGCTTCCCCTTTATCCTTAAACTATGACCCCTCATTCTGGACTCCCCCAACATCGGAAACAATCTTCCTGCATCTAGCCTGTCCAATCCCTGTTCATCAGGAGTTTGAGGAGACTTGCAATGTCACCAAAGACTCCAGCAAATTTCTACAGATGCACCATGGAGAGCATTTTGACTGGTTGCATCACTCCCTGTGGGGGGTTGGGGGCTATATGCACAAGGTTCTAAGAAGCATCACGTACCCCCTGACCGGGTTAAAGAACCAGCAGAAATGGAGAACGCACTGGAGTCTGGTAATGCTATAAAGTTTAGTGTTTATTAGTAAACTGCGCAATACAGTACTATAAATGCAAATATATCAACCGGGTTAGCAATGATATATATAGGCTCTTTCAAACCTAGGGGTAAATGGGTACAGTCTTACGATGATGAAGAGAGTTCAGTTCAGTTCAAGGAAGTTAGTTGAGTAATGTTGGAGCGAGAGAGAGAGAGAGAGAGGTGAGAGGTGATGCCATCAATTTTCCTGCTGTCTTCCGAAGTCCTGTTGTGGTCACCGACTATGACCACAAAACGTACGACCGTTCTTCAGTGGTGGAATTATCACCCAGGCAAGGATGGACACACAAATAATTCCCCACCGGTCACACCTTTTCTCACTGTGAGCTACAGGTCGATTTTCCGAATCGTTCCTCCAAAACCCCACCTTCTTGTGGGTGCAACAAAGCTCGTTCAGTGTCCAAACTGTGTGTCTCATGATGTGTCTGTCTGTGTAACAGCGAACCTGGTTTTTAACTCCACATGTTGGACACCAGCTGTCCATCAACCTGCTCCACCCTCCTCTCTTTGCAAGAACTTTAACAAGCAGGCAAGTGCCCTTGTGGAAAGATAAACAACTTGTAGAGAAACCATAACATCAATCTTTCGAGCAGTTTCTGTCTCTCTCTCTCTCTCATTGCGCTGGACGCCTCCCTCTCTCTCTCTTAATAGCAGCACAGTTCATGGGGTCAAATCTGGACCCCGTTCCAAACTAGGGTTACCCATGACAAGCTGTAAACGCAGCCAACTCCATCATAGACACAAGGCCTCTCCACCATCGCGAACATCATCATTTGCTGAGCGTGAAGTTCTAATTATGCCAATCTGATATAGATAGCTATAGGTACTATCATTAAAGGAGATTACACTGTAACTAGCCAATCTTTGAATACGGATTCACTTCCCTATTTTCACTCGATGGCGAATTTAGCTGCCAATACCCACAATTTGACTGCTGGGTCCACCCTCCCTACCAAAAAAATATTTCAAGCTAACAAAGAAGTTTAAATACAGTTCATTTCCTTTCAGGGATAGACGCTTAAATTCAAACAACATTCTTTAAACACATTTAAAACTCACAAAGGATTTCTATCTTATGAAAGATTTCCAAATTACAAACCTTTTGTGAAAACACAAAGGATTTCCAAAACACAGGTGCATTTTCTACAAGCTAAAATGACAAAACATCATGCCACCAATGAACTAGTCGTTCATCACAGTAAACAAAGACTGAGAAATGGATTCAACATCAACCTGTGTTTCTATTGCTGTTCATGATGTTCCCGGAACCAATCCTAATAAGCCTGAACTAATTTCTTGATTTGTATGTCCTTTTGCTACACTGGAGACTTCATACACATGGGATATTTTTTCAGATACCTTTTAACACAAGCAGTCTAAAAGCTCTGGAGCCAGCGATCCCAGGTATCCACAATTAATGCTGTGAAACCGACTCTTTGAGTATACAAACATTCCAACTTATTAATAGATCAGCTGTTGATAAGCTAAATGATATTATCCAACACGTTTTCAAACATCTTTGAACTAAATAGCTTAAGCAGCATTGTTTGTTTTGAAACAAGCTAAATAAAACTAGCCCATTGTCTTATATTACACCTCTTTATCAGTTAGCACAAGTTCTTTGAGCCAACATCCTGCTCCAGTGACAGTGCTTGTTTGCAAAGCTGTGTTTTTAACTTCAAACTGATTACTGCCTGCCATTTATATTAAGAACTGAATACTGGCTCCTATTTATGACCAGAAGGTAAAAAGGGATATTACGTAGAACATAGAAAATCCACAGCACATTACAGGCCCTTTGGTCCACAATGTTGTGCCGACCATGTAACCTGCTCCGGAAGCTGCCTAGGATTTCCCAACCGCATAGCCCTCTATTTTCCTAAGCTCCATGTACCTATCTGAGAGTCTCTTAAAAGACCCTATCGTATCCACCTCTACCACCTTCGCTGGTAGTGCGTTCCATGCACCCATCACTCTGTGTGAAAAACTTACCTCTGACATCCCCCTTGTACCTACTCCCAAGCACCTTAAAACTATGCCCTCTAATGTTAGCCATTTCAGCCTTGGGAAAAAGCCTCTCCAGCGCTATGGTGAAGGAGACAGAGTTCTGAGCACTGCTTCCAAAATGCTCTCCCAACAAGTGATCTGACACCTGACCAGGTTCATGTCTCAATACCAGATCAAGTACAGCTTCTCCTCTAGTTGGCTTATCTACATATTGCATTAGGAAACCTTCCTGAACACACCTAGCAAACTCCACTTAGTTGGAAGTTTAACTTATTAAAAAACAACACTTTGACCTTTATAAGTGGCAGCTGCTGTTTTTAGAAAATGGACCATGGCAAAATGAAGACTCCCTGACCCAAAGACTTTGAATATTCATCACACAGGAAGAAGGTACAGGAGATTGATAACACTCACTTAGTATTTCAGGAACAACTTCTTACCCTCTTCCATTGGATCTCGGAATGGTTCCTGACCTCATGAACATGACCTCTTTTGCAGTATGTAATTATTTTGTTTTTTATTGTAACTTATTTTTATGAGCTCCTCTGGCCTGTGCAGGGTGCTGGAGAGTGTTAGCTCTTTGGTTTCTCGAGCACCCAAATGTGTTAATTGTTGTTTTAACGAGAGTCATTAATCCCTTTTGTGCTTCCTGTTTACTCATGTTGCTAATTTCACTTGCACAGTTTTTCCACGTTCTGTGATTATTTAAGCAGACTCCCGACTAGCGCTTATCCCAGGGTCCTAGTTTTGAGAATGATACGTCTCTCGGTTTTGCTTTGCTGAGCAACAGATGTTTTGTTGGAACTCTTGTGAATAAACTCCAGTCACCATCTCCACATGGTAGTCTGTATTTCCTCTGCACTTGTGTTCAATCATTGCCAGTGCACACCGTGACAAAAGGACTCATAATACAATGGACCCAATGGAGGTTGTGTAGTGTCATCTTAACATCAGTTGGCTTCCGAGTGTCGCTGGTCTACATTCCATGGTTCTCTAATCTATGTTCCAAGTTCACATTCTGAACTTCCCGAGTCTACATTGAAGGCTTTTTCTAAGGTTTCCAATGTCATCTCCCGTGGCCCTCCGGGTTTCTGAGGACTATTGGTTTACAAGATATGTTCCATGTTTCTTAGGTTTATTCAACGTCTTGAGTTCCCCATGTCTGTCTTGACTTCTCTAGGTCTGCCTCGAGTTCCCCAGGTCTCCATGGGCTGTCAGGTGCTGGCCATAGAAAGGAGGACAAAGTTATGAGCTCCTCTGATCAGTGTGGGGAGCTTGGGAGCGTTGGGCACTGAGGTTTCCAGAACACCTGAATTTGTTATTTGTTGCTTTAACAAGAGGCATTAATCCCTTTTGCCTTCTGTTTAATTTTGTTAAGTTAATTATAACAGTCATGGGTTGCTTTCTGTGATTATTTAAGCGGACTCCTGATTAGTGCTTACCACAGGTCCTAGTATGAGAATGTTACATCTCATGGAGTCATTTTGCTGAGCCACCAAAGTTTGCCGGAACTCTTATGATTAAACTCTGGTTGTTGTCTCCACACAGGAGTCTGTTTTTCCTCTGCACTTGGGTTCAGTCTTCACCAATGCACACCGTGACACTTACAGTAATTTTAAAAAAATATTGTATACTGTACAGAAACACTCACAAAACAACAAATTTCACAACATACTGCATGTCATTGATAAAAACTTGACACTGACTCTGTTTCACTATCTTGCCCCTACAGCCATATAACCATCCTACATTCCTCGTGGTGTCAGGAAATATAGAGGAGTCTGGAACCAAACACAGAGCAGTAGGGACAATGTAACAGTGAGTGATCGCTTTAATAATAAACTGCAAAATAATAAGCCTTTAGGGACCACAAAACAAGAGAGAATAGATACACAGCCTGGCATGGTAACAAGATAACTGAAGGCTAGGAGCAACTGGTTAAGGCTGGCTGGTTTGATGGGTGAAAGAGGACTGTGGATGAGAGCTGGGTTCAAATAGGCTGCCGGTGATGAGATGGAAATGAGTGGCAGGTGACTCCTGTTTGCTGGGCGGAGAATGGGAGTTCCTACCTGTGCAGGCCTGACATTGAGAAGTCTCGATCGTACTCAACACCACTAATGCTTAGAATCTCCTCAGCAGTGGGATCCATTCACTAAACCTCGCTGCATCTCTTTCTCCTACTTTGCTGGTCATTAAAACAAAGTGATCTAAATGTCCTTGATCAACTTTTTGGTCATCCATTCTAACATTTTTAAATTTGGTTTGATATGTTTACAGGTACAGTTACTATGTAAATGCAGTATATAAATTTAAGTTGATTTTAGTAAGAGTAAGTTCCCTTAATGGGAGTTACAGAGCACGTGAACAGTATGATTTAATAATTTAAATGGTACTGTATGTTAACTAAGCTGACTATGGTGGGAAAGAGCTAATCAGCAATTTAAGACATGATAACAACAAGTTATTGAAGCAGTTGTTGTCAACAGATAGAATGTAAGTTTTCTTTTAAATGTTACACTAATTGCTCTCTTAAACCAAGTTCTCTAATGCTTGGCAAACACCTGCTAACAAGATGTAGTTAGGCATCACTAAGTAAGGCTCTAGGGCTGTAGGAAATGTAAACATCGCTGTAACAAAACAGTTGCTGACTTGGATCACAGCCCTTCAGCATATGTAGCAACCTTCAGGCAAAGTAAATACAGATGGTACTTCTGTCAGCCATCACTTAAACCTTTCAGATTACTTAAGAAAGAATAGTCTGCTGAGTGAATAACATGGAATGATTTAATTTTTAGCAAGTTAATGGAGACAGATGAAAAGTAAAAAAGACTATAGTGTTTGAACAAGAGTTGCATACTGCTGAATACAAATGTTGTGATAGGGAAGGCTATAGCTTAAGTGCTGAAAAATGGAATGGTTACCATGGACTTGCTGGACTGGAGGACCTGCCTCCATGCTGCACGACCCTCTGGTAAGCAAGTTGCAGGTGATGTAGACAAACAAGACAGTGAAATTTTTTTTTCAGAATATACTTTAATGTTTAAATGCACTTTCCACTGTTAGCAATTGACTGCTGGCTACCACAGAGTTGCTGAACAACAATAATGAAATTAAGTCAGAATCAGAATCAGGTTTATTATCTCTGACATATAGGTTGTGAATTATGCTGTTTTGTAGCAGCAGATAATCAAGTCATAGAGAAGTACAACACAGAAACAGGCCCTTCAGCCCATTTAAAAAACCATTTTAAACTGCCTATTCTCATCGATCTGCACTGGGACTGTAGCCCTCCACATCCCTACCATCCATGTACCTATCCAAACTTCTCCTAAATGTTGAAATTGAGCTTGCATTCACCACTTGTCCTGGCAGCTCATTCCACACTCTCACCACCCTCTGAGTTAAGAAGTTTCCCTTCATGTTCCCCTTAAATTTCTCATCTTTTACCCTTAACTCATGACCTCTAGTTCTATTCCCTATCTATACCCTTCATAATTTTGTTTACCTTTATTAAATCTGTCCTCAGTCTTCTACATTCTAAAGAATATAGTCCTAACCTATTCAGTCTTTCCTTAAACTCAGGTTCTCCAAACCCAGCAATATCCTTGTAAATTTTCTCTGTACCCTTTCCTTGTTTGTATCTTTCCTGTAGGTAGGCACACAATACTCCAAATCAGGCCTTATACAACTTCAACATAACATCCCATCTTCTGTACTCAATACATCCATTTATGAAGGCCAATGTGCCAAAGGCTTTCTTTAAAACCCAATCTACCTGTGACACCACTTTCAATGGATTATGGACCTGTATTTCCAAATCTCTTTGTTCCACGACACTCCTCAATGCCTTTTAATCAAAAAGGGGGCACATTCGCAAACTCCCACAGCCCCTGAAGACCCTGTGATTTCAGTCTCTGAAGCCAAAGTGAGCCCATCCTTTAGGAGATTGAACCCACAGAGAGCATTGAACCCAGACAGGGTACGTGGTCAAATACTAAAGACCTGTGCTGATCAAATGGCTGGAGTGTTCATTGTTATCTTTAAATTTCAAGCAGACTTCAATTATACTAATGGCCAAGAAGAATTTGGTAATCTGCCTCAATGATTATCATCCAGTAGTATTTACTTCCACAGTGATGAATTGTTTTGAGAGGTTGATGATGAAGCATATCACCTCCTGCCTGAGAAGTGACTTGGATCCTCTCAAATTTGCCTACTGTTACTACAGATCAAAAGTAGATGCCACTTTGTTTGTTCTTCACTCAATTGTGCAGCATCCATTCTTCAGGAGGCTCTTCATTGACATTCACTACTATCATCCACTCATAACTAATCAATAAGCTTCAAGTCCTTGGCCTCAGTACTGCCGTGTGCACCTGTATCCTCAATTTCCTTACTTGCAAACCCCAGTCAGTTCAGGTTGGCAACACCATCTCCCCCACAATCAATATCAGCGTAGATGCACCACAAGGTTGTGTGCTTAGCCCCCCTGTACAACTTGCTTTATACTTAAGATTGTGAGGCTAGGCACAGGTCCAAAGCCATATTTAAATTTTCTGATGACACCACTGTTGTTGGCCCAAGCAAAAGTGCTGACAATCAGCATATAGGAGGGAAACTGAAAATCTGGTTGATTGCTGCTATAACAACAACCTCTTACTCAATGTCAGCAATATCAAGGAGATGATTATTGACTTCAGGAGGAGGAAATTAGAGATCCATGTGCCAGCTCCCATTAGGAAATCAAAGGTGGAGAGGATCAGCAACTTCAAATGCCTCAGTTTTATAATTTCAGATGATCTGTCCTGGGTCCAACACACGTGCCATTAGGAAGAAATGCCTCTGCATGTCATCTAAGATTCTGACAAACTTCCATATATGTGTGGTGAAGAGTATATTGACAGCTGGCATCACAGACTGGTATGGAAACACCAATGCCCTTTAAATGGGAAAATCTACAAGTAGTAGTAGATATAGCCCAGTCTATCATGGGTAAAGCACTCCCCATTATTGAACACATCTGTACAGACCTCAGTTGCAGGAAAGTAGCATCCATCATCAAGGACTCCCCACTATCCAGTTGATGCTAACTTCTCACGGTTGCCATCAGGAAGAAGTTACAGGAGCCTTAAATCCCACACTACCAGGTTTAGGAACAATTATTACTCTTCAACCATCAGCCTCTTGAACCAGAGGGGATACTTCACTGAACTTCACTTGCCCCATCACTGAACTGTTCCCACAGCCAATGAACTCACTTTCAAGGACCCTTCATCTGATATTCTTGATATTTATTGTTTATTAATTTATTACATCTTCTCTTTCTTTTTGTACTTATACAGTTAATTGCTTTTCAATTTTTTTTGCACATTGGTTGTTGTCCGCCCTGTTTGGTGAAGTCTTTCATTGATTCTATTGTATTTCTATTGTATTACTGTGATTGCCTGCAAGAAAATGAATCTCAAGGGTATATATGGTGACATATATGTACAGTACTTTGAACTTTGGTCCAACTTGCCCAAGTTTGTTCAAGATATCTAGCTGGACATTTAGCCCACGTCTCTTTAAACCTTTCCATTTTGTCGAAACGTTGTTCAAGCATTGTAATTGCACCTGCTCCACCACTTCTGCTGGCAGGTTTGACTATCTTGATGCAGAGTTTGACTGAAATGTTAACAATATTTCTCCTCCCTTGGCCCTCTGTGGTCCTCTAGCAGACTGCTTCTTGCTCCCTCTAGTTTGAGTTTTCTCTCCTGATAACTCAAGTTCTCCAGGCAAGGCGACATCCTTGAGAATCATTTCTGCTCTCCCACTAGCTTATGTATAGTTCTATAGTTTCCTATAGCTTGGTGACTGGAACTGCACACAATATTCCAGATGCCATCTAACCAACAGACCACACAGCTGTAACATGACATCCTAAATCTTGTACCCAGTGCCCTATCTGATTAAGGTGAATGTGCCATAAACCTTCACCACCACTTCCGTCTACCCATTTTACCATTTTCAGCAAACTTTACACTTCTGCAGCTCTGTGGCTCTGATTTACAATGTTCCCCAAAGCTCTGTCATTTAAGTTGAGTAACAACGTGTGTAAGTTGTGCCCTGGTTTAACTTCCCGAGGGGGGAGAATAAAATGGGATTACTGTAGGATCAGTGTAAAATGCGTGATTGATAGCATAGACTCAGTGCTGCCTTTTTAACTTGCAGCTCGAGTTCTGGTAATTGAAACCTATAATTGAAGACTTCCTCATGATTAACAATGTTATTAAGGTTGTTAACTTTTAAGATCTAGACTGCAAGGATCCATTAAATAATTGATTTGTGTTTGGAAACTGGGTTGTTCATTAAGTGCTAAATTTCCTGATTGGTCTAGTTTGAATGCTCAAAACAAATTATTCAAAACAATACTGCACGTAAAAATTTCACACCCATACTTGGGTGTCTGGCACAATGTTACTTGTAACTCAGCAGTAACAGTTGTTAATCAATAACCATATAATTGTTGAATGAGTATAAAACCAGGCTCTTTGACCCATGAGGCACACTCTTACACAAATCTAGGCCAATTGCATTTGGTCTGCCTACAGTCCCATTGACTTGGTCCAGATTCTCCCATCTACTTGTACATTGAAGGCAACTTGGTGTGTGTGACCAATCAACTTACTAATGTGAACATTCCTACGATGTAGGAGGACAACAACATAGCTGAAGGAGCCTGCCAGGTTCATGGGGAGAACAAATAAACAGTTACACAGGCAGCAGCGGAGATCAGGAATGAACCTAGGTCAATGGAACTGTGAGACAACAGCACTACTAACTTCACCACTGTGCAGTCCCAGAAAAGGGCCATTCAGCCCATTTACTATATGCTGACTCCTTGTAGACTATTTATTTATGCTCTTGTGTGGAACGCCCTGCTAGTGGTGGTGGTAGAGGCAGATACATTAGGAGCATTTCAAGAAACTCTTGCTGGTGTTACGTAACCTCGTAACCAGGTAACTTACCAGCAAAGATAGCAGGATCAGCTGAGTCGGATGCTACTATTTTCAAATGTTTTATTCAAAAAGGGGCACAAACGTATGGTTAATACAAAACATTCAGATCATATACATCGTCAAAACTCAATCTAAAACACCGGTGTAATAATAATCAATCAGAAATAAGCTCTATAGTTGTCTAGGGGATAATACTGAGTCCAATTGAAATATAAAGAGTCACTCAGAAGTCTGCAGGCTTTTCCCTTTTGGGAACCGCTGGGGTTTCACGTTGTGGAGAGAGAGAGATGGTTGAGAAAGGATAAACACTTGTCCGTTGTCTTTACAGAGCAAATCCTTGGAATCAGGGGAGCAGGCTTCCCCGTTGTTAGTTAAAAGCGGTCTTCCGTTGGTTCTAGCCACAGATTCAAAATTTGGAATCTAACGCACGTGGCTTCCTTCAAAATGGCTTCCCGCTCCCACGGGAATCGGTATCGTGCTTCCTTGGTGTCTCCTTGGTGCGTCTGAGGGTTGTCCCCCCCTCAGACCCTCCTTTATACTTCTTCACGGGATCGCAGGTGTCAATCAGGTTGCAGGTGATGCGATCTCTCTCTCAACCAGCCCACTTTGCCCGAGGGCTTTTCACGTGGTCTCCATGAGACAATAGTCAATGTCGCCTTTATTCTGCTTCTCGGGAGAACGCGGTCTTCTGCACGTCTCCCTCTCTCTCTCCCATTTCCTGTGTCTATTCAGCACGTCTCTCCCCCTCTTGGGTCAGTTGACCCCCCCTTGACTAGGGCTCTTGCGATTCTCACAAAGGAGGGGGCCGAGGGCATAACACTGGGCACATGGAAAATGGAGGGTTATGTAGAAGGGAAAGGCCAGATTGATCTTAAAGTAGGTTAAAAGGTCAGCACAGCATCATGGGCTCAAGAGCCTGTACTGTTCTACATTCTATGTCATATGTTCATTCCCCATCACTAGTCCAGTAGCCCGTCAAGTTATTTCCCTTGAGTTCTTGTATTAAATGGTAACTTGCTGCAAATTGTAAATGTAATGTGTTATCCCTGTGCAATTCTGCTTTAAAATAAATATTGTGTGGAAATGGAGAAGAGAATTGAAAATAAGTGCACACAGTTGGCTGGGCAGCATCGATGGAAAAGAGTAAACAGTCAAACTCTTGGGTCATGTCCCTTCTGTCCTGATGAAGGGCCTCAGTCCGAAATGTTGACCGCTTACTCTTTAGCATCGATGCTGCCTGACCTGCTAAGTTCCTCTACTATCATTTATGTGTTGCTATGGGCTTCCATCAGATTTTCTCACATAAAATGGACTCAACTCAGTTCTGCCATGATAACCTCTTTCCAAAATATTTTCCGATTTAATGCAGCCAGAGAACAACCAAAAACCCATGGGAAATTGTATATTAAACAGTGAAAAATAATTTCAAGACTTTATAATAAGGATTACTTAGCTCATGTCATACTGATTCCTTCAAGAAGAAACTATTTGTTAGAGTAACTTTAATAATGCCAGAGAGGGAGGGTAATTACTCAAAATGGTGCCGAATACGGCATCTGTGTTGCGAGCTTTGTACCAACTTTATAGTGTACTGCTAATTTCTGCAATTTCCTTCACATTTCTTGTTCAAGAAGCTGATAGTCTTATCGGATATGATAGGCTTACTCTTCTGAATAGTGGGAAGATGGCATTTATCCACAATGTGCCGCCTTTCCTACACTGGGAATCCCTGCTTACGTGACTCATGGGAGGTTCATTTATTACACTGCCGTTACCTCGGACGTGGCGCTGGAGGAAAAGGAGAAGGGCAGGTGTCCTGGTGAGGCTGAGACAGCGTGCTAATCAGATGCTGCACCCTAGCACACTCCTGGGTAACGTTCATTCGCTGTGTGAACTGAGAACCAGAATCTCCTGTCAGCGGGAAACAAAGGAATGCTTGGTGGAGACCTGGGTGACAGAGGAGATACTGGATCATGTCATTGAGCCCTTGGTGTTCTCCCTGTCCTGGCAGGACAGGTGTAAAACCCTCTCTGGGAAGAGTAAGGGAGCTGGGGTATGCTTCATGGTCAATAATGCGTGGTGTAACTTCTCAGAATGTGCATGCCCTCAAATCATTTTGTTCCCTGGATCTGGAGTACCTGGTGCTGCTGTGTAGACCTTTCTGGCTGCCTAGTTCACGCACAGCTGTGTATATTCCACTGCAGGCTGATACTGACCTGGCTCTCAAGGAACTGTATGAGACCATCAGCACCCTGGAGACTGTACACCCAGAGGCTGCCTTCATCGTCGCTGGAAACTTTAATAGAGTGTTGCTGTTTAAAATCTCTCCGAAGTTTTGTCAACACATCCAGGTGAGCACATGGGGAGATAGCATACTCAATCATACTACTCACCCTTCTGCAACGCTTACAAAGCGCTCCCTTATCCACCATTTGGGAAGTTGGATCACTCCTCCATCTTGCTTCTGCCGACGTACAGGCAGAAGCTGAAACAGGAGGTGGCCATAGTTAAAACCATCCACTGTTGGTGGGACCAATTGGTCGCCATGCTACAGGACTGCTTTGATGGTGTCAACTGGAATGACTTTCGTGATGTGGATGTCTCCAAGTTCACGGATGAGATCACGAGTTTCATCCAGAAATGCATCGAGAATGATGTCACTCAAAAATCAGTCAGGGTCTATCCAAACAAGGAAGTTTGGATCAACAGTTCCATGCAAGCAGCACTTAGCATGCGACGCAGAGCTTACACTGCCAGTGACCAACGGGAGCTCATGAAATACCGCTACGCTCTGCGCAAAGTCATCAAGGCAGTGAAACAATAATACAGGGACAAGATCCAGACTCGACTTTCCACCAACAACACATGCTGCTTATGGCAAGGTCTGCACACCATCACAGACTTCAAAGCTAAACGCAGCGGAGTTTCCAACATTGATGCCTGTCTCCCAGATGAGCTAACTTTTTTTTACACTCGATTCGACGTTGCCAACACTGAGCCCCTGAGGAGAGCGGCTGAAGTAACCTGCACCTTGGTCATCTCTGAGGCTGAAGTATGCAGATCTTTCCAATGAGTGGACTGTCGCGAGGCCATGGGACTGGATGGCATCCCAGGGTGGACACTCAGGATATGCGCAGCACAACTGGCAGGTGTGTTTACAGGCATTTTTAATCTCTCTGTCCCCCAGTGTGGACTGCCATCCTGCTTCAAGACATCCACCATTGTTCCTGGACATCAAAAGACCAAGGTAACATGTCTGAACGACGGGTGTCCTGTCACACTCACCTCAATCATCAGCAAATGCTTTGAGAGGCTGGTCAAGGACTACATCTGCAGCATGCTACCACCCAAACTGGACCCCCTACAACTTGCCTACTGACACAACCGATTGACAGACAACGTAATAGCCACAGCTCTACACACCATCGTTACACATCTGGAGAAGAGGGATGCTCATGTGAGAGTGCTATTCTTGGACTACAGTTCAGCATTCAACACCATAATTCCCTCCAGGCTTGTCAAGAAACTCAGAGACCTTGGCCTTCACCCTGCCTTGTGCAGCTGGATCCTGGACTTCCTGTCAAATTGCCGGCAGGTGGTAAGAGTGGGCTACCTCAGCTCTGCCCCTCTGACCCTCAACACAGGTGCCCCTCAGAGCTGTGTCCTAAGTCCCTTGCTTTACTGTTTCGATACCCATGACTGTGTCGCCACCCACAGCTCCAATCTGCTAATTAAATTTGCTGATGATACTACATTGATTGGCCTTATTTCAAATACTGGCTGTGTGGTGATAAAAGCACGACGGTGCCTCTTTCACCTCTGACGGTTGAAGAAGTTTGGTATGAGTCCCCAGATCCTAAGGACTTCCTGCAGGGGCACAATTGAGAGTATCCTGACTGGCTGCATCACTGCCTGGTATAGGAACTGAACTTCCCTCAATCGCAGGGCTCTGCAGAGAGTGGTGTGGACAGCCCAGTGCATCTGTAGATGTGAACTTCCCACTATTCAGGACATTTATAGAGAGACAGGTGCGTAAAAAGGGCCTGAAGGATCATTGGGGACCCGAGTCACCCCAATCACAAACTGTTCCCGCTGCTACCAACTGGGAAATGGTACCGCAACATAAAAGCCAGGACCAGCATGCTCCAGGACAGCTTCTTCCACCAGGCCATCAGACTGATTAGTTCATGCTGATACAATTGTATTTCTATGTTATATTGACTGTCCTGTTGTACATACTATTTATAATAAATTACTATAAATTCCACATTGCACATTTAGACAGAGACATAGCGTAAAGATTTTTACTCCCCATGTATGTGAAGGATTTAAGAAATAAAATCAATTCAATTCAATGTGACTAATGGTGAAGTTGGTAAGGGAATTCAGAAGGTAAAATTGTACATTAAAATAATTATGAGATTCTTACGGCAGGAGGGGACGAGAAAAGAGACTGCAGAGTGGGTGAACAAACTGACCACAGCTCTGTGGTGCTGGGGATCATTCAAGTTAGGGGAGATGGAGGTGGAATTCAATCTAAAAATCTGAACTCCACTGCGACTGTTGACCTAAATTTGTTTTTATGTGTACATAACACAACAGGACCATCGAATGATTAAACATAATATCAGAAATAAGAACAATGCCTTGATAAAGTTATTGGGGAGATCATTAAGTAAGTTCAGCTATTTCTATTATGTGTGCAGAAGTGGAACATTATTGAGTGTACTGAATTATCATCTTTATATTGAGCAAACAAAACCCAATAATTATCAAAAGCTAACAACACCTCTGTCTTTTCCGCACTTTTATAATAATCCTCTAGTTGCTAGTTTTGAAGGGACTATGCCTCACTGGAGCATTTAATGGAAGATGACTCTATTTAAGTGCTTACTGTATTGAAGTGGATGAATAGCATTCGGATATACTAATTCCGAGTAATCCCAAATGAGTCTAGAATCCCAAATGTTTATTCTTTGTGCACACGCAGGACAGTGTCGCTGACTGTTCAAGAGTGGAAGTCACTACAGGTAGTGGATGTGATGCCCTCATCCAACAGTCACATCTACTAACTTTCAGCAAAACTCCCATTATGATAAAGAACAAGAATTGAGACTTACTTTGTTTTGCTTTGAGTTGATCAGCAGTTTCAGTCTATACTAAAATGTTGACCTAAATGTGCATATACATACAAACAATAAACCACGGTATAAAGATTAGATTTATTTATCACAGGTACATCAAAACGTACGGTGAAATGCATTATTTGCATCAACGATCAACACAGTCTAAATAAGCATCGGGGACAGCCCACAATTGTCATCATGCTTCTGGCGTGCCCACGACTTATTAACCCTAACCTATACATCTTCGGAATGTGGGAGGAATCCAGAACAGCTGAAGGAAACCCACATGGTCAAGGGAAAACGTACAAACTTCTCACAGACAGCAGCTGCAATTGAACTCCAATTGCTGAATGCCGGCACTGTAAGGGTGTTACACTAACCACTATGCTATCATGCCGTGTGTGTGCATAACTACAGCACACAGTTGAAAGCAGATCCTAATTTTAATGTTGTGGTCAAGCTTACAGTCACCAGCTTTACCTCTGTTAACAGCTCTCTTCCCTGGAAATCAAAACCGACATTGGGATGAGCTCAAAGATCAAGATTGTTGTTCTGGAGCGGATGAACCATGGTACTGTCTGCATGGGAAACAAAACCAATCACTGACTAGTCTTTACAGAAGAATATGTGGCACTATGGCACGATTTCAGGAAAAATTGTCCAAAATTACTTCTCCCCCAGAATCACTGCGACACTGCTGTTTATACTAAGTGCATTTCACAAAGTTTTAAATTGCATTGGAGTTAATTAGTAACTGGAAGGCACCATATAAATGTCACTTTTTTCCCCCTGACTAAATCCTTTTGGTCTTGCTACTTTTTAATAACTTTACTATCTGTAATGATCTATTATTTCTGAATTTTGCTGTGCTATTTTGTAATTCAAGTAATCCATCATCAGAAATATTCACGCTTGTCACATATAATTGAACCGCAGGGACCTTCCTGTTATGCAGCACACACATACCCGAGTCAGTGCTATGCCGAACTATTATTTCCAAAAACAGAAATTTGGTATCTGGAAAACAATGGGTATATCTGGAAAACAGTGAGGTATAATTTATGCCTGTTTTACCTGGCCAATCACCAAAGCTTTTTTCTTTATACTAACTTTAATTTAGATCAGTAAGTAAAAGCTTCATACCCAAAGGTTCACATGAAACTTGTTATCTTTTGCTCTGACTTTCTCTCAGTCCAAGCTGTTGAACAAAAGGAATGTCAAGTATTCCAAAATTATGGCATTTTATTTCATTACCTCTTAAATCAATTATGTCCGGTGGTCATAAAGGAAAGAATGTGAGCAGCAAATTTTATGTGGCTTCAAAGTTCAAAGTAAATTTTATTTTCAAAGTATATTTATATCACCATATACAATCCTGAGATTCATTTTCCTGTGGTACTGCAGCTCCATAGAAAGTCACCGATGATTGCCGGTGTCCTCTTGGTTCTCCAGCAGTAGATGTGTTGTGTCACTGCTTTGAAGATCTGGCAAACCTTTTCAGTTGGAAGTTTCAGTTGAAATCCTAGTAAAGTAACAGAGAACAGGATCATTGTATACACTGACTTGCACCAGGGCTCTGCCTCACTCTCTGACTCAGGAAGCCCAGCAAATATAATATGGTGCAGCAGAGTGTCTCAGTGGCTCACACCTCCAGCTACTCAGTTTCAGTCCTGACCCTGAGTGTGGAGTGTGTACGTACTCCCAATGAATACATGGATTTCCACCTGGAGGTCCCAGTATCCTTCCGCACCAAAGATTTGCTTGTTGGTAACTTAATTGGCTACCGCAAGACTCTTCTTATTTAGCTGCATGGTGAAAGAATTGGGGAAGAGTTGTAGTTGAGTTTTGAAAGATCACTACTAATGCCTCCACAATCTCTTCAGCTACCTCCTTCAGAACCCCATAGTGAATCCATCTGGCCCAGGTGACATATATTTTCAAATCTTTCAGCTTCTCAAGCATCTTTTCTTTAGTAATAGTAACTACACTCACTTCTGAACCCTGAATATCTTGCATACTGCTAGTGCCTTTCACAGTGAAGACCGATGCAAAATATTGATTAAGTTGGCCTGCCATTTCTTTGTTCCCGTTTCTATCTCTTCGTCATACTCTAGCACTCTGATATCCACTCTCAACTCTCTTTTATTCTTCATATATCTGAAAAAACTTCTTGTATCCTCTTTTATATTATTGACTATTTAATCTTTTCTCTCCTTATTGCCTATGTAGTTGCCTTCTGCTTTTTTTAAAAGCTTCCCAATCCTCTAACTTCTCACAAATTGTTGCTCTATTATATGCCCACTCTTTTGCTCTTATGCCGTCTTTGACCATTTGTTGTTAGTCCTCCCTTTAGAATACTTCTTCATCTTTACTGGACTGGGCTGTATTGACTATTTTTTGTAGTTTTTTTCTGTTCAAGGACGTTGGTGTTTCCATAGCAGGTTGTGCTGCAGCCAGTCAGTCAGTATATAGTGTGTAACCTTGGATGTTAGGCTTCCAATTATGATTTTCTTACAGTCATGGCTGAGCGATGCCCAATCTACCAATCTCTAACTGCACTTCAAGAGTATCTACCTTATTCTGTAAACTGTGTGCATTCAAATATAACATCTTCAGTCCTGTTTTATTTCTGATTTTGCTCCCATGTTACACTTCAACTCATTCCACTGAGTGCAATTTTGCCCTGTCGTCTGCTTGTCCTTTCTCATAATCTCACTACTGTATCCTCAGCCCTGTTGCTCAGGTCCCCACCCTCCTGCCAAATTCATTTATACCCTCCCCTACAGCTCTACCAATCCTCCCTGTATGGCTATCGGTCTGGCTGTTCTTCTTCAGGTGTAACACATCCTTTTTGTTCAGGTCAGAGCGTCCCCAGAAGAGAACCCAAAGACCCAGAAATCTAAAACCCTGCTCCCTGCGCCAATTTCTCAGCCATATAATCTGCTAAAACATCCTATTCTTACCCTCACTAGTGTGTGGCACAGGTGGCACAATCCGGAGATTACTACTCTTGAGGTCCTGCTTTTTAGGTTCTACTTAGCTCTCTAAGTTCCCTCATCAGGACCTCATTCCTTTTCCTAACTATGTCTTTAGTCAAGTCAAGTCAACTTTTATTGTCATTTTGACCATAACTGCTGGGACAGTGCATAGTAAAAATGAGACAACGTTTTTCAGGACCATGGTGTTACATGACACAGTGCAAAAACTAGACTGAACTACGTAAAAAAAAAACAACACAGAGAAAGCTACACTAGACTACAGACCTACACAGGACTGCATAAAGTACACAAAAACAGTGCAGGCATTACAATAAATAATAAACAGGACAGTAGGGCAAGGTGTCAGTTCAGGCTTTGGGTATTGAGGAGTCTGATAGCTTGGGGGAAGAAACTGTTACATAGTCTAGTCGTGAGAGCCCGAATGCTTCGGAGCCTTTTCTCAGACGGCAGGAGGGAGAAGAGATTGTATGAGGGGTGCATGGGGTCTTTCATAATGCTGTTTCCTTTGCGGATGCAGCGTGTAGTGTAAATGTCCGTGATGGCGGGAAGAGAGACCCCGATGATCTTCTCAGCTGACCTCACTATCCGCTGCAGGGTCTTGCGATCCGAGATGGTGCAATTTCCGAACCAGGCAGTGATGCAGCTGCTCAGGATGGTCTCAATACAACCCCTATAGAATGTGATGAGGATGGGGGGTGGGAGATGGACTTTCCTCAGCCTTCGCAAAAAGTAGAGACGCCGCTGGGCTTTCTTTGCTATGGAGCTGGTGTTGAGGGACCAGGTGAGATTCTCCATCAGGTGAACACCAAGAAATTTGGTGCTCTTTACGATCTCTACCAAGGAGCCGTCGATGTTCAGCGGGGAGTGGTCGCTCCGTGCCCTCCAGTACCAAAATGTATAGTACCATGTCTTCTGGCTGTTCACACTCTGCCTTTAAAATGCTGTGGACTTGATCTGAGACATCCCTGACCCAGGCACTATCCCAGTGTCTCACTCACGTCCAAGAAATCTCCTTTCTGCTCCTCTAACTATGGCATCCCCTATTACTACTGCACTCCTCTTCTTCCCTCTTCCCTTCTGAGCTGTGGCTTCCCCCCTCCTAACAACAGTATCCAAAATTATATACTTATTATTGAGGGGAACAGCCACAGGAGTACTCTGCACTGGCTGTCCATTTCCCTTCCCTCTCTTGACAGTCATTCAGGCTGCTGCCTCCTACAATTTAGGAGAGTCTACCTTCTTGTAATTCCTATCTATCACTTCCTGGTTCTTCTGTATGAGCTGAGGTTCAGCCTGTTGCAGGTCTCGCTCCTTCACGTCTCTAAGGAGCTGCAGCTTAATCAACTTCATGCAGATTTAGTTAAGGAGAGTGGAGGTCTCCCAGAGTACCCACATCTTGCATGAAGAACATACCACTACACCGGGATCCATTCTTACCACAGTAGTTGTGTACTAATTAACAGAGGAGGAGAAACAAAAAAATACTAGAAACTTAGAGCCTTCACCTGTTCTTGCCTAAGGCAAAGCCTGGTCATTCCAACACTGGCCCACTCACATTATGGCCGAACCCAAAATAGCCAGTCTACTTACACCTTTAAGTGACCCATCTACTAGAATATGATGATATGGACTAATTAGGATGATGGATAATCATTAGTGATTTTAACATAGGGTTTCTGCCAGAAACTGACATTTTCATCATTTCATGAAAAATTGAACAGACTAAAGTGCTTTTTTTGTAGATTAATAAGTATGAAAGATGACTTGAGGAAATCTTTAGGACAGATAACAGCCTTGATGAGGCAGATGCAGAAAAAATATCTGAATTGGAAGGCACACCAAAATAAGCATTGTAAATATAAAACAGACACCATAAATCCAATAATGAGACACAATAAATCACAGCTGCTGAAATCTGGACCAACAGACATCCTGCTTGAGGAACACAGCAAATTGAGCAGCATCTGTGAGGGAAATGGAATTGTTAATAATTTGGGTTGAAATCAAACATCAGGACTGTAATTCCAACAGGCAATTCGGAATAATATGTCTTTAACAAAGTGTTGATTTAATCCTGGACTTTATGCTATAGGAAAATTTGAAAGAGAGTATATAGAATCTATTATTGAGCATTGAAAGGTGAAAAGTATGGAACTTTAGATGAAGGAGAGCGTTTGAAGAAGCTTTAATAGGATATATTTGACCAGGTGACTGTTGAATATCATTTTTTATTGCTAAAAACAGCTGCCTGTGTCTTTAAGAGAAAATGGTGATGTCATTTTGTTTGGGTGAAGTAGAATGAAGAGTTGGCATGTTCTGGAAAGGATAACATTTGAATCCTTTTCCCAGGTTTGGTGAGGAAAGGTGAATAATGTTTGATAATTTCCATGTAAATTCATTTTGTACTTGTTTGTAAATCTAGAATATCGATAATCTGGCATGTTTTACATGTGGATGGTGTAGATTTTCATGAATAAATTGATCAGTGCTGGATTGTGTGATTGCGTGACGTTCCTTATCAGCCTACTAGGTTAGTCTTTTTAGTAATTTTTATAAGGTATTATATTGTAAAAGTTTGCTTGTCTTTCTTTATTGTTTCATGACTGTATGTGAGTGTAACAGAGTGATGTAATCTAGCCTATGTGTGTTTGGAAGTTAAGCATGTGTGTGCCAAATGTGAATATATCTCTTAGTTAAAACAAGATGTATTTATTCATATTTTTGATGTTGTGTATAAAGTACAGGGTTGGTGGGATTCTAACATTGTTTGTATTTTTTGTAGAATTGCCACTACTGTGTTTTGTATATTTTGATTTAGTTATTTTCATATTGCATTCATAACAAGGATATAGTCCAAAGTTAAGTTGAGATTGTAATAGCGGGAACTGATTTTTAAAATTTATTTTGTTGATTTTTATTTTGATACCCTCTTTCTGCAATAAAACATCAAAAACAGATAAAAGAATTTTAGACTCAAAAATGTATCTGTTGTCCTGCGTATGTATTTTCCCCCAGGCTACAAAAATATAAATGCAAACATGAGCAGATAGATCAAAAAAATCTTTTTTTGTACTATGGGAGCAATAAAACTATATATGATTATTTCACAATCTGTGCTTTTATTACTGGTTGGGGGATGTGAAGATGTATAAAAGAGAAAAATAAGGCAATAAAAACACTTTAGATGAAAATTTTCCAAATATTGTCATAATTTACAGTAAGTACAAACATACTTATTGAAGTTATGTTTTAAAATATGATTGTAAAGTGTTAAAACTAATCACAAGCAGAAATTATTCATGGATGTTAGAAGATCTGGAAGATGAAGTCAGTGTGCCCAACTCCCACTGATGGCTATGGTTCTGACAAAGAGCAAATATATTCAAATTCATCAGCTAATAACCTCAAAGATTTCATTTTAATCTTCTTTTTCATCAATTTCATCAAGTATTTGAAACAGAAAATGCTGCTTCAATATTTTCTGTTTTTATTGAAGTACCCATTGTGCTTTGTTCTAGCCAAAAAAATATAATGCCTCCAAAGAGCTAATAAGAACTGAGACATCACTGATGTTTCTCTGGTCTATGGAACACTTTACTACACCTGCTATTTTGTGTGAGTATCCAGTGTTCCCATGGCAGAGAGAATTACTTCCTGGTATGCACAGGATCAATAAAAACTACAAAGAGTAGTATGAACTCGGCCAGCTTCGATATGGGCCCTAATCTCCCCAGCATCGAGGACACCTTCAAAAGACAGTGCCTCAAAGTGACGGCATCCATCATTAAGGATTCCCCATTGCCCAGGACATACTCTCTTCTCATTACTACCATCAGAGAGGGGGTACAGGAGTCTGCAGTCATACAGCACACTCAGTGTTTTAGGAACAGCTTCTTTCTCTCTGCTGTCAGATTTCTGAACGGATGATGAATCAACCCATAATGATACTTAAATATTTTTGTTCTCTTTTACATTACTTACTTAATTTTTATATGTATGTTTCTTATAGTAATTTTATGTATTGCACTGTACTGCCGTCGCAAAACAACATGTCACCAGCACTGATGCTGCCCTCACCTGTATCTCCTCCGTTTCCCAGACGTCCGCGCTTACCCCATGCTCCCACCTCCTTAACAAGGAAAGAGTTCATTTGTCCTCACCTGCCACCCCATGAACCTTTATATGCAACACATCATTCTCTGCAACTACAGTCATCTTCAATGGGATCCTACCACCAATCTCATCTCTACCTTTGCCCTCCCCATCTCTCCACTTTCCACAAGGATTTCTTCCTCCATGATTCCCTTGTCCATTTGTCCCAACCCCCATTTTCTCCCCGCTAGTGACCAAAATGCTACACCTGCCCATTTACTTCCTTCTTTTTCCTCCATACAGGGCCCCAGACAGTCCTTCCAGGTGAGGCAATACTTCAGTTTCTAATCTGTTGGAGTCATCTACTGCATACGCTGCTCCTGGTGAGGCCTCCTGTGCATTGTGAAACTCAATGGAAATCAGGGAATCACTTTATCGAGCACCTCTGCCTCATCTGCCAAGAGCAGAATTTCCTGGTGGCCAACCAGTGTAATTCCTATCCCCATTCCCTTTCTGACATGCCAGTCCACAGCCTCCTCTTTTGACATGATGAAGCCACTTTCAGGGTGAAGGAGCAACACTTTATATTCTGTCTCGGTAGCTTCCAGCCTGATGGCATGAACATCGACTTTCCCTTCCAGTAAAAATCTCCATCACCCCTTCCCTCTTTTTCTGTTCTCCACTTTTGCTTCTTAGTTCTTCTCCTCACTTGTCTATCACCACCCACTGGTGCCCTTCCTCCTTTCCTTTCTCCTATGGTCCACTCTCCTTTCCTATTAAGTTTCTTCCCAACCAGCCCTTTACCTTTCCTACCCATCTGGCTTCACTTTCATCTTTTAGCTACTTCCACTTTCCCCCGCACTTTTACTCTGGCATCTTCCCCCTTCCTTTCCAGTCCTGATGAAGGGTCTGGGCCTGAAACGCCGACTGTTTATTCATTTCCATGGATGCAGCCTGACCTGCTGAGTTCCTCCAGCAATTTGCGTGTGTTGCAACATCTGCAGGTTCTTGTGTTTATATTTCATGACATACGTCAGAGATAATAAACCTGATTCTGATTCTGATTCAATGCTGAAGTGGGCTGAGACAGTCCAAGTTCACTCGGTGTCAGAAATTTCAGTTAGATAACATTCCATCAATCTGGTTAAATTCCAATTAATTGTGAAAGGACATTGTGCTAAAACCACTCCAATATCAATCCCATCTGTTCTCCCATATGGTTAAATCATCAGCATTCTTGAGATAAAAATTGCAAGATATGGAACCTTAATTATGAACATAGGAGAGTAAAGGGACATATCTGTTACAAGTTCATCAGTGTTAAGTAACAAATAAAATGCTTACTGAACCACAGCAAAGTAAGAGCACGGATCAAAATAGGTTTGAGATGACACTAGAGTATAATTTGTTCAATTATTCTTTAAGGGCTGCATATAATTCCTCAATTCATGGCCTGAAAGTGAGCACATTTATTAGTTTTAAAAAGTACCTCTGAAATTTCCCCTTCTAGCATCTTGTGTTAATATTAAATATATTCCCATTTCTTTTCATCTCCTACCATCTCTCAAACTTCGCACAAGCTTGTTTTGCAGAATGGTTTGAGATAATTGAAAGTAATGAGCCCCTGAAGACAGAAAGCAATGACTGGGGTGGGAAGTAATTTAGCCTGATGACAGTAATGTTGAGGGTTTAAGGTTTAAGTATCGATTTGGATCGATCAATGCAGCTTCTCCTGGGCAAATGCTGAAAGACACCAATTAATAGAGAACTGAGTTAATAGAGCACAGGAGGTTACTGTTTGTCAATGAGTAAATAGAAGATGGTAATACGCAGCAAAAATTCCTTACATTTTGACTTGTGATCGAGAAACAAAACAAGTAAGTGTTTTATCATTAGTGTTTGGAAAGCATGATTAGAAATAATTCATTACACTGCAGTACTTATCTACTAGTTATATAACAGCATAAACGGAAATTTTCAGCAAGGTTTTGACCCTCTTCCTGCCTACATGAAGGGAATTAAAGCATTCTAAAAATATATTGTCTCTGTTCTGTTTTCTAACTCCAGAACATTAACTTAATTCAAAGGAAAACAAGAGAGCCGAGAGGTATGAGTCTTAGTTTGTTCTTTACTTTAAGTGAAGTGCGCACGTATCAAGTGGAGTGTCATAATGAATGGAATTCACTTACTTTTACAAATAACCCATAGTGAATTATTTAAACAAACAACAATGCTTAATCAAACATTATATTTACAATATTACTAAAATAATCAATGCACAACGTCTCTGATTTTATAATGTCACAGAGCACTACAGCACAAAATCAGGCCCTTCTGTGATTTTGTAAGGTCACAGAATCATAGAGCGCACAGAATCAGGACTTGTCTAAGATATAATCAAGAAAGTGGATGGTTGATTTTAAAGTTATCACAGAAAAAATACAATTTAACATTAACAATATTTTGCAGAAAGGATCACAGCATTATTGCATTAAATCTATAGTGCAGTTCCTTAAGAATACAGGGCTTTTTCATAGAATTTGATACAGGCATAAATATATAGTATTTAGATATCCTGACCCTCCCTCCAGTTCAGAAGGTGGTGGTTATGCACCTCAAAGCTGTTTGCCAACCACCATAAAACCTCAGAAGAAGAAGAAACAGTCCCTTCTGTCCATCTAGTCTATGCCAGCCTGGTCTTTTGCCTAGTCTCATCTACCTCCTTGTTTTTGTCACTTTAAGTTCTCTATTTGAAATATTTGAAATATTGCTGGTGTTCTTTTAAGAGCAGCCAGTCAATTGAATTGAAACTAATTGGAGAAAAAAGGGTTTCCTTGGGAACAAAGCCATTGATTCTTTTAAGATCCATGGAGAGAGTGGAGGGGTGTCACTGCAGTTGGGTCTGAGGCATCTTTATTTTGTTTTCTTAGCCTATGCAGTAGTTTACAGTAGATCTGAACCACAGCGTTTTTGACCTCCTTACTGATGCATTCACTGCAGAATTTTGTTGAGCGCACCCAAATTATAGTATGCTGATTTCTATCTCACTTCTGCCTTTATTTTTGACTGGCTTCATGTGACCTCAGAACCACATGTTGTGGTTGACTTTCAACTGCCCCTCAGTGCAGGAGACAACTAGTTATGAAAAATACATGTGATGGCCTTCTCAGCCACATGCAAAAACTGTGGATGGATAAATTGCAAAAAACACTTCTTTAGGAAGAATTAGTGATATGCGTATAAAGCATTTAAGATTTTTCTCTTGTTATAAAGCCATAAGGATAAGTGCCAGCATAAAGTATCTATTAATACTATTACTCAGTGTGTGGCCTGTAAACTTCTGTGCTTCAAGTGCTCAGCTGAACACGTTTTAAATGTTCTTTGCTGTGTAATCAGAATCAGAATGAGGTTTAATATCACCAGCAAATATCGTGAAATTTGTTACAACGAAATACATGATAAATAACTATAGAGAAAATAAACTGATTTACATACGTACGTCCATTAAATAGTTGAGTTAAAATAAGTTGTGCAAAATGACAAAAATAAAAAGTAGTGTTCATGGGTTCAACGTCCGTTTAGAAATCGGATGGCAGAGAGGAAGAAGCTGTCCCTGAATCACTGAGTGTGTGCCTTCAGGCTTCTGTACTCCTTCCCGACAGTAACAGTGTGAAGAGGGCATGTCCTGGGTGGTGAAGGTCCTTAATGATGGAAGCTGTCTTCCAAAGGCACCGCTCACCACTCCTTGAAGATGCCTTGGATACTAGGGAGGCTGATACCCGTGATGGAGCTGACCAGTTTTACAAGTTTCTGCAATTTACTTGCACCTTGTGCAGTAGCACCACTCCCCCTCCCCCCTCCCCCCCCACCCCCGCCACCATAGGGTGATGCAGCCAGTCAGAATGCTCTCCACGGTACATTTGTAGAAGTTTTTGAGTGTTTTTAGTTTACAAATGAAAGCTCCTCAAACTCCTAATGAAATATAGCCACTGTCTTGCTTTCGTTATAGCTGCATTGATATGTTGCTTCTAGGTTAAATTAAGTCTGCAGAGATATTGACTCCCAGGAACTTGAAATTGATCGCTCTCTCCACTGCTGATCCCTCAGTTTGTGCTCCCTTGTTCTAACCTTCCTGAAGTCCACAATCAGCTTTTTGGTCTTGCTGATGTTGAGTCAAGGTTGTTGCTGAGACGCCACTAAACTAATTGATAAATCTCGCTCCTGTACACCCTTTCGTCACCATCTGAAATTCTGCCAACATGGTTATATCATCAGCAAATCTGGATGCTGTTTCTGCCTGGAGGAGCAGTTTACCACCAAATATCTTACCTAAGCCATTCACTGTTTTGTATCCCTCAATCAGATTGCCCCATCCTCTCACCTCAGCTTACTCCGCTCCTTGTTGTGATGAATGAAGACTTTTATATCACCAGCTTCAGTGTCTCTCTGGTGTCTGTGATCATCATCACAACAGCTGTGGCCTCAATGATATCTTCAGGGATTCTTGTGCATGTACACCAAATTCCCTCTGTTGTGTTGGCTTTCTCACCATCTCATCTGCCAGCGATATCCTCGAGAGGACAAAAGGCACTGCAGATGTTGGAATCTGGAATAATAATCAGAACACTGGATTAATACAGCAGCTTAGGCTGCCTCTCTGGAGTTGTAGGGTTTGAGTCAAGGCCATTGGATCATTGATCCTGCCGTTGTCAAGTCATCGTTGTATCAGAAGTGTGTCTGTACGATAGGAGGACATGCCTTCCATCACACTCATCTCAGTGGCTCGTTCTGAACTGCAACTAATTCCCAAACAGCAAACAAACCGCAGCTGAGGAAATGTGAAATAAAAATGGCCAGTGCTGGAAATACTCCACATGACAGCCTCACCCACTGAGTATTTCCAGCCCTGTCTGTGGACAGTGTAGTAGCAAAGTATGATGCTTTACATGCCAGCATTTGGAAGATTAAGTTTTGATTCCCATTGCTGTCTGTAAGGAGTTTGTATGTTCTTCCCATGACTGCTTGGATTTCCTCTGGGTGCTCCAGTTTGCTTCCTATGTTCCAAAAAAAGATGTACAGGTTCCGGATAATAAGTTGTGCACTAACTATGTTGGCAACTGAAGCATGGGAACACTTGTGGGCAACCCAGTGTAACTTTGGGCTGTGTTATTTGTTGATGCAGATAATGCGTTTCACTGTAAGCTTTGATGTTTCAATGCACATGTGAGAAATAAAGTTAAACTTCAGTCTTTATCGCAACTAACTTCTTCCTTGATCTTTGAATGTTCTATTCTCTTCATAGGTCTGTTTCTGTTCTTGTGAAAACCATTGTGGTTAATTTCTCATTGTCATTGAAAGGTTGCCAAAAAGATGGACATGGTTGTCACCAGGACAAGAACATTAGAAAGTTTAGAAAGCTTTTGACAAGAACATTAGAAAGCTTAGACAGTTTTTGACAAGAACAGGCCATTTGACCCAACAAATTTGCCAAATTCCTGCTTACATAGTGTGTTGAAATAATAGTCAAGTTTAGATTTGAAAGTCCCTCAGGTACTACTCCCAACTATACAGCTAGGTAGTTTGTTCCATGTGTTTTCAACTTGCTTTGTAAAGAAATGCTTCCTGATGTTAGTCTGAAATCCCCCTTTAAACAATCTCTACATATGGCCCCCTGTCCTTGATAATGGATTAATTCTGAAGTAGCACCTGGCATCCACCTTATTTATAGCCTTCATGATTTTGAACACTTCTATCATGTTTCCTCTCATTCTACATCTACTTAGGCCAAAGAAATGTAATTATTTATATCTTTATCCATAGCTCATTCCCTGCAGACCTGGAATGAGCTTAGTTGCCCTTCTCTGGACTCTCTCCAGTGCCTTCACGTTCCTCACACAATATGGAGACTAAATTGTACACAGTTTTCAAGATGTGGCCTCACACGTACATTATACAACTTAAGGTGAACGTCTCTAGACTTGAACTCCACTGAGTGCATTATATCTCCCAACATTCTGTTAGCCTTCCCAGTTGCTTCTGTGCATTATCCAGATGTTGATAGTAAGGAGTCTACCAGGATGCCCAAATCCTTTTCATATAACTATATAACCATATATGATGCACTTTTGAACTCAAGACATAGAAATATAGAAAACCTACAGCACAATACAAGCCCTTTGGCCCACAATGCTGTGCCAAATCTGTATTTACTTAAGAAATTACCTTGGGTTACCTATAGCCCTCTACTTAAGACCCCCTATTGTATACTTATACCTAACATTTCTACTGTATTTCTTATATGTAAAACTTCACACATACTTACATTAAATTTCATCAGCCATTTATCTGCTCACATCTGGGTTTTGCTTAGATCTAACTGTATTGATTCTGCTGCCTGAACGTTATCAGCCCATCTCCCTAATTTTGTCTCATCAGCAAATTTTACTAGTTTTATTTGTTATATGCTTACATGATTCATTAATGTAAATTTAAAACAGCAGCAGTCCCAAAACCGATCCCTGTGGAACCCCACTTTTAACTTCTTCTCAGTATGAAAATGGTCCTCTCACCAAAATTCATTGTTATCTGTTTTTGAGCCAGTTCTGCACCCATTTCCACACCTTAACATGAATTCCTACTTCTATGATGTGATTCTTAACCTCAGTGGGATACCTTGTCAAAAGCCTTCTGAAAGTCCAGGTAAATGATATCGCATTACTCTATTGTTATCATAAATGCAGGTGAGTTGTAAGGAGAGGCCAGATAGTTTAGGTTTTTTTTTCCCTTGAGTGTAGGAGGCTGAGGAGTGACCTTAAAGAGGTTTATAAAATCATGAACGGCATATATAACGTGTGTAGCCATAGTCCTTTCATCATGTAGGGGAAGCTAGAGGGCAAAGGTTTAAACTGAGAGGGGAAGTTTTAAAAGGTTCCTCAGGGACAATTTCTTCACATTAAGGCAGGTGCATATACAGAATGAGTTACCAGAATTGGAGATATAGGCGAGTACATTTTTATGGCATTGAAAAGCCATTGAGACAAGTATCCGTATAGGAAAGATTCAGAGGGATATGGCCTATGCATGCAAGCTAGCTCAGTTTAGCAACTTGGATAGGATGGATGATTAGGGCTGAAGGGTCTTTTTTCCTATCCTGTATATCTCCATGACAACAGAGTTCTGGACTCAAGGGAAGAGAGATCAGAATCAGAATCAGGTTTATTATCACCGGCATGTGACGTGGAATTCGTTAGCTTAGCAGCAGCAGTTCAATGAAATACATAATCTAGCAGAGAAAAAAATAATTAATAATCAAGTAAATCAATTATGTATATTGAATAGATTACAAAAAAGTGCAAAAATAGAAGTACTGTATATTTGAAGAAAAGCGAGCTAGTGTCCAAAGCTTCAATGTCCATTTAGGAATCGAATGGCAGAGGGGAAGAAGCTGTTCCTGAATCACTGAGTGTGTGCCTTCAGGCTTCTGTACCTCCTACCTGATGGTAACAGTGAGTTGCTAGGCTTCAGACACAGCACCCTGAGGCACTGGTGATAATCACAGGGGACTTCAACCATGTGACTTTGGACAAGACACTACCTGCTTTCTCCCAGTACGTGGATTGTTACACCAGGGGTAATAGGACTATTGACCTACTGTATGCAAACGTAGAGGATGCATACAGTGCATCCCCACTGCCTGCACTGGGGAAAGCTGATCACAACCTGGTTTTGTTACAGCCCAGATATAAATCAATTGTGATGAGGCATCCCACTACCACACGCTCTTTTAGAAAGTGGACTCCTGAAGCTGAACAGGCCCTGAGAGACTGCTTCGGTACTACTAACTGGGATGTACTGCAAGGGGGGCTCTGTGGGGGCGTTGAGGAGGTCACTGAATGCACAACGGACTATATTAACTTTTGTGTGGATGCTGTTGTTCCTGTTAGAACTGTTCACTGCTATCCCAATAATAAGCCCTGGATCACTAGTCACATCAAAGGCCTCCTAAACCAGAAGAAGAGGGCCTTTAAAGATGGTGATCGGTTGGAGCTTAAAAGAGTTCAGAAGGAACTCAGAGTACAGATAAGGGGGGCAAAGGAGCAGTATAGGAGGAAGCTAGAACAAAAGCTGCAGAAAAAAAGCATGAAGGAGGTGTGGGATGGGATGAAGATCATCACCGGATGCGGTGCAAAGCGGGGGGCAAACATAAGTGGAGATGTGGAGAAAGCGAACCAGCTGAACAACTTCTTCAATAGGTTCGACAGCACAATCTCATCCTCACCGCAGAACTCCACACCAGGCTTACTTCCCTCACAGGAAAATAGCCACTCACAGGAGACCTTGCCCACGTCCAGGATTACGGCTGCACAGGTGGAAGGTCAACTGAGGAAGATCTGTACCAGCAAGGCGGCGGGACCGGATGGAGTTTCCCCACGATTACTGAGGGCCTGTGCGACTGAGCTGGGAGAACCACTACAGCGCATCTTCAACATGAGCCTGGAGCAGAGAAGAGTACCCAGACAGTGGAAAACATCCTGTATTGGCCCGGTACCGAAGAAACCACAACCAAAGGAGTTGAATGACTTCAGACCTGTTGCCTTGACGTCGCACGTGATGAAGACCATGGAGCGGCTGATAATACAGAATCTGAGGCCACAAACCAGGCACGCCCGGGATCCTCTTCAGTTTGCGTATAAGGAGAAGGTGGGAGTGGAGGATGCTATCACGTATTTGCTGCACAAATCCCTCTCTCACCTAGATGGGGTCAGTGGTGCTGTGAGGATTACATTCCTGGACTTCTCTAGTGCCTTTAACACCATCCAGCCCAAGATCTTAAGGCACAAACTAACGGAGATGGGAGTAGACTCTCACATGGTGGATTGGATAGTGGACTACTTGACAGAGAGACCTCAGTATGTGCGGTTGGGAGACTGTAGGTCTGACACGGTTGTCAGCAGCACAGGAGCGCCGCAGGGGACCGTGCTCTCTCCGGTCCTGTTCACCCTGTACACATCAGACTTCCAATATAACTCGGAGTCCTGCCATGTGCAGAAGTTCGCTGACGACACGGCCATAGTGGGGTGTGTCAGGAATGGACAGGAGGAGGAGTATAGGAAACTGATACAGGACTTTGTGATATGGTGCAACTCAAACTACCTGCGTCTCAATATCACCAAGACCAAGGAGATGGTGGTGGACTTTAGGAGATCTAGGCCTCATATGGAGCCAGTGATCATTAATGGAGAATGTGTGGAGCAGGTTAAGACCTACAAGTATCTGGGAGTACAGTTAGACGAGAAGCTAGACTGGACTGCCAACACAGATGCCTTGTGCAGGAAGGCACAGAGTCGACTGTACTTCCTTAGAAGGTTGGCGTCATTCAATGTCTGTAGTGAGATGCTGAAGATGTTCTATAAGTCAGTTGTGGAGAGCGCCCTCTTCTTTGTGGTGGCGTGTTGGGGAGGCAGCATTAAGAAGAGGGATGCCTCACGTCTTAATAAGCTGGTAAGGAAGGCAGGCTCTGTCGTGGGCAAAGTACTGGAGAGTATAACATCGGTAGCTGAGCGAAGGGCGCTGAGTAGGCTACGGTCAATTATGGAAAACCCTGAACATCCTCTAAATAGCACCATCCAGAGACAGAGAAGCAGTTTCAGCGACAGGTTGCTATCGATGCAATGTTCCTCAGACAGGATGAAGAGGTCAATACTCCCCATTGCCATTAGGCTTTACAATTCAACCGCCAGGAGTAAGATATGTTAAAGTTCCGGGGTTGATTGTATTTAATGTATCTAAGTAAACTACTTAAGAACTTTTTAAAAGCTATTATTAATGCTTTTTGAGAGAGTGATTTAGATGCATATCATATTTTTACTGAGTTAAGTATTGTATGTAATTAGTTTTGCTAAAACAAGTGTATGGGACATTGGAAAAAATGTTGAATTTCCCCATGGGGATGAATAAAGTATCTATCTATCTATCTATCTATCTAAGAGGGCATGCCCTGGGTGCTGGAGGTCCTTAATAATGGACGCTGCCTTTCTGAGGCACCGCTCCTTGAAGATGTCCTGGGTACCTTATAGGCTAGTACCCAAGATGGAGCTGACTAGATTTACACCCCTCCATAGCAGACAGTGATGCAGCCTGTCAGAATGCTCTCCACAGTACAGCTTTAGAAGTTTTTGGGTGTATTTGTTGACGTACCAAATCTTTTCGAACTCCTAATGAAGTATAGCTGCTCACACAAAGTACACTGCAGATGCTGTGGTCAAATCAAGACGTACAAAAAAGCTAGATGAACTCAGCAGGTCGGGCAGCATCCATTGAAAGAAGCAGTCAATGTTTCGGGTCGAGACCCTTCGTCAGGATGCTGCTCGACCTGCTGAGTTCATCCAGTTTTTTGTATGTCTTGAAGTATAGCTGCTGTCTTGCCTTCTTTATAACTACATTGATAAGTTGGGACCAGGTTAGATCCTCAGAGATCTTGACACCCAGGAACTTGAAGCTGCTCACTCTGTCCACTTCTGATCCTTCTATGATGATTGGTTTGTGTTCCTTCACCTTACCCTTCCAGAATTCCACAATCAGCTCTTTCATCTTACTGACGTTGAGCACCAGGTTATTGCTGTGGCACCACTCCACTAGTTGGCTTATCTCCCACCTTCTTGTCACCGCCCGAGATTCTACCAACAATGGTTGGATCGTCAGCAAATTTATGGATGGTATTTGAGCTATGCCTAGCCACACTGTCATGTGTATACAGAGAGTAGAGCAGTGGGCTAAGCACACACCCCTGAGGTGCACCAATGTTGATAATCAATAGTTGTGACTCCTTCTCCTTTTTTACCAAGTAATTTTACATTTCCTAATATTGATTGGCATTCTCTTAGCACAGGCGGTTTAGATGGGCTGGAGTTTGTTAGGTGCATTCAGGAAGGTTTCCTAACGCAAGAAGCCAACACTGGGAGAGGCTGTACTTGATCTGGTATTGGGAAATGAACCTGGTCAGGTGTCAGATCTCTCGATGGGAGAGCATTTTGGAGGCAGTGACCACAACTCTCTCTCCTTCACCATAGCGCTGACAAGGGATAGGAGCAGACAGTTTGGAAAAATATTGAATTGGGGTAGGGGGAAATATAATGCTATTAGGCAGAAATTTGGGAGCATAAATTGGGAACAGATGTTCTCAGGGAAATGCATGTAGAAATGTGGCAAATGTTCCAGGAACACGTGCATGGCATTCTGCACAGTTATGTTCCATTGATGCAGGGAAAATATGGTAGGGTTTAAAAAGGATGTAGAAAATCTAGTTAAGAAGGAAAGAAAAGCTTACGAAAGTTTCAAGAAACTAGGTGCTGTTAGAGCTCTAGAAAATTACAAGGTTACTACAAAGGAACTTAAGAATGGAATTAGGAGAGCTAGAAGGTGAGCCTTGGTGAGCAGGATTACAGAAAACCCCAAACCATTCTACAAGTATGTGAAGAGCAAGAGGATGAGCCGTGTGAGAATAGGACCAATCAGGTACGATAGTGGAAATGTGTGTATGGAGTGGGAGGAGGTAGTGGAGGTACTTAATGAAATACTTTGCTTCAGTATTTACCAGGGAAAAAGAACTTGGCAAATGTTGGGTGACTTACAGCAGACTGAAACGCTTGAGCATATAGACATTAAGAAAGAGGATGTGCTGGAGCTTTTGAAAAACATTAAGTTAGATAATTCACTAGGACTAGATGAGATATACCCTAGGCTACTGTGGGAAGCAGAGGAGGAGATTGCTGAGCCTCTTGTGATAATCTTTGCATCAACAATAGGGATGGGAGAAGTACCAGAGGACTGGAGGGTTGCAAATGTTGTTTCCTTGTTCAAGAAAGGAAGTAGAGATAACTCAGTAAATTATAGATCAGTGAGTCTGATTTCAGTGATGGGCAAGTTGTTGGAGAAGATCCTGAGAGGCAGGATTATGAGGATTTGGAGAGAGATAAACTGATCAGGGATAGTCAGCATGGCTTTGTCAAAGGCAGGTCATGCCTTACAAGCCTGATTGAATTCCTTGAAGATGTAACCAAACACATTGATAAAGGTAGAGCAGGGGATGTAGTGTGTATGGATTTCAGTAAGGCATTTGATAAGGTTCCCCATGCAAGGCTTCTTCAGAAAGTAAGGAGGTATGGGATGCCTGGAGACCTTGCTTTGTGAATCCAGAATTGGCTTGCCAATAGAATGCAAAGGGTGGTTGTAGATAGTTCATATTCTGCATGGAGATCGGTGGCCAGTGGTATTCTGCAGGGATCTGTTCTGGGACATCTCCTCTTTGTGATTTTTATAAATGACCTGGATGAAAAAGTAGAACAGTGGGTTAGCAAGTTTGCTGATGACACAAAGGTTGGTGGTGTTGTGGATAGACTGGAGGATTGTCAGAGGTTACAGACAGCCATCGATAGGATGCAGAATTGGACTGAGAAGTGACAGATGAACTTCAACCCAGATAAATGTGAAGTGGTTCATTTCAGTAGGTCTAATTTGAAGACAGCTATAATATAAATAGTAAGACTCTTGGCAGAGTGAAGGATCTGAGAGATCTTGGGGTCCGTGTCGATAGGACACTCAAAGCTGCTGCGCAGGTTGACAGTGTTGCTAAGAAGGTGTATGGTGTTTTGGCATTCATCAACCATGGGACTGAGTTCAAGAGCCGTGAGGTAATGTTATATTTATATAAGACCTTTGTCAGATCTCACTTGGAGTACCGTGTTCATTTCTGGTCACAGTACAGGAAGGATGTGGATACTATAGAGAGAGTGCTGAGGAGATTTACAAGGAGATTGCCTGGATTGGAGGGTGTACCTTATGAGAATAGGTTGGGTGTACTTGGCCTTTTCTCCTTTGGAGTGACAGAGGATGAGAGGTGACCTGATAAAGGTGTATAAGATGTTGAGGGGCATTGATTGTGTGGATAGTCAGAAGCTTTTTCCCGGGGCTGAAATGGCTAACATGAGAGGGCATAGATTTAAGGTCCTTGGAAATGGGTACCGAGGGTATGTCAGGGGTAAGTTTTTCACAGTGGTGGGTGTGTAGAATGCACTGCCAGCGGCAGTGGAAATGGATACAATAGGGTCTTTTAAGAGCCTCTTAGATGGGTACATGGAGCATTAAAAAATAGAGGACTATGCACTAGGGAAGTTCTAGGCATTCTAGAGTAGGTTACATGGTCCTGTAATGTGCTGCAAATTTCTATGTTCTATTTCAGCGTCTGTTGTAGTGACTAACAGGAAATTGTACTGTGATCTGCATGATGACAAAATGTAAGCCCTGTTTTTTGTTCTCAAGGATTTGATGGGGGAGCAACCACCTGCATGTTTTGTCCAGGACCACAATAGAGAAATTATGTTGACTGATGGTAGAATCGTGCCATAACAAAGGAAACTGGTTTGAAAGCTGAATCCAGGCCATTACATCTCTCTCCAGAAGTACCTTCCTACCTGCTGAATCATTCATGCACTTGCCATTGTTATTTTTTAAAAGCAATCAGATAAAGCATTAATTTTCTGAAGTTTCATTGTACTGTTTTGATCCTCTATGTGCAGTGAGAAGTTCTGGATTAATCTGACTAGCAATGAGAGCTTGGTTTATTCACAGATTTTCTTAGCATGATATCAAAATGCTTCAGTTGTTCTGAAATGACCCAGTTGACCCAACATTAAATTGTTTATTATCTTCAAGGTTTTCTGTGGCATAATTATGTGAAACTCATATATCGAGTAGTTTACTTATGCATACTTTTCTTTTTTCCCACTATTAATCTCTAGTCCAATATTTATGTTGATTTAAATGATGTCCCACTTTCAAGACTTCATTCAAATGATGGCATCTGGCATCTGGCCAAGGTAAAAATTGCCTTTCCTGCTTTGCAGAATATCTTCGGAATTCTTTTGATATTAAAGCGTTTGGTAAATGAGAATGCTACATCATCAGGAAGACCATGATCGCCTACATCATATGGCACAGCAGATAATGAACAAATGATACAGTAAGGGTAACCAGTTGCCTTGATATCCTACTTGGCTTTACAGTAAACCCCAATGAATCCTGCCCAGACACTCAAACCCAGTTTGAACTCTTTTGATTCAATTGAAAACCACGAAGACTCCAAATCGTTCCGAAAAGATGGCTAGAAATTGTGACACAATGTGTGAGTGAAATAACTATCTTGATTTGACAAATGAACATACACTCAGAGGAGACTAGGATCAAACTGCTTTATTTACAAGGTATATCATGGGGTGCCCACCTCACGACCTTGCATTCCAAATAAGCAGTGGAAAGTTCCTTCTTATATACGGTATGGAAACAAGATGTTCATAATTTTAGTCTTAACCACACAAAAGAAAAAGTCAAATCAAGTCAAGTCAGGTCAGTTTTTATTGTCATTTCGACCATTACTGCTGGTACGGTACAGAGTAAAAACGAGACAACGTTTCTCAGGACCATGGTACTACATGAAACAGTACAAAAACTAGACTGAACTATGTAAAAAACAACACAGAAAAAAACTACACTAGGCTACAGACCTACTGAGGACTGCATAAAGTGCACAAAACAGTGCAGGCATTACAATAAATAATAGACAAGGCAATAGGCACAGTAGAGGGCAGTAAGTTGGTGTCAGTCCAGGATCTGGGTATTGAGGAGTCTGATAGCTTGGGGGAAGAAACTATTACATAGTCTGGTCGTGAGAGCCCAAATGCTTCGGTGCCTTTTCCCAGACGGCAGGAGGGAGAAGAGTTTGTATGAGGGGTGCGTGGGGTCCTTCATAATGCTGTTTGCTTTGTGGATGCAGCGTGTAGTGTAACTGTCTGTAATGGTGGGAAGAGAGACCCCGATGATCTTCTCAGCTGACCTCACTATCCGCTGCAGGGTCTTGCGATCTGAGATGGTGCAATTTCTGAACCAGGCAGTGATGCAGCTGCTCAGGATGCTCTCAATACAACCCCTGTAGAATGTGATGAGGATGGGGGGTGGGAGATGGACTGTCCTCAGCCTTCACAGAAAGTAGAGACTCTGCTGGGCTTTCTTTGCTATGGAGTTGGTGTTGAAGGACCAGGTGAGATTCTCCACCAGGTGAACACCAAGAAATTTGGTGCTTTTAACGATCTCTACAGAGGAGCCGTTGATGTTCATCGGGGAGTGGTTGCTCCGTGCCCTCCTGAAGTCAACAACCATCTCTTTTGTTTTGTTCACATTCAGAGACAGGTTGTTGGCTCTGCACCAGTCCGTTAGCCGCTGCACCTCCTCTCTGTCAGCTGACTCGTCATTCTTGCTGATGAGACCCACCACGGTCGTGTCATCGGTGAACTTGATGATGTGGTTCGAGCTGTGTGTTGCTGCACAGTCGTGGGTCAGATGCTCATCTGGTGCTCATCTCTGAGCCATTGCCTAAATAATCTCAGGTGAGGTAAATAATCTCTGTGTCACTATTTTGTGGAATGCTTCACTTCTCTTAGTTTCCAAAGATTCTTATCCAATATAGACTCAGTAGCAATAAGCCAATTTTGTCAAAGAAAAGAGAGATCCAAAGAATAAACCATAAAACGAAAAGTTATGAAAATGTTGTCAAGACTTGAGGTCCTCAGCTGGGAAGGAGAAATGGGCAAGCTAGGATTTTAATTCTTGGGGCAATCTTGTAGAGATGTATCTTGCGTCAATGCATGCAATCTTTTTCCCAGGAAAAGGGAACAAAAAACTACAGGATATAGTATTACAGATTTAAAATGGGCAACTTTTTCATACAGAGGGTGCTGTGCATATGGATAAGTTACCAGAGAAAGTGGTTGGGACTGTTACGAACCCTGTAACTGGGTCACTTACCAGCAAAGATGGAGACGTCCGTTGAAGTCTGATGATACTATTCTTAACAGTATTTATTAGTAAAAATACACAAAAATAATATCAATGCAAATATACAGATAATATACGTCGTCAATACTAAATCTAAAAGTGCGGGTATAATAATAATCAATAAGAAATAAGCTCTATCGTTGTCTAGGGGATAATGTATTGTCCGATGGAAATATAAAGTTCACTCAGTTCATGCAGGCTGCAGCCATTGGGGACCGCTGTGTTGCAATGGTTGGAGAGAGAGAGAGATTTGGAGAAAAACTTGCCGGCTTTCCTTTTATGATTTCGATCTGTCAGGAGTCCCGTTGGTGTGGCCGTTCACTCGTGGCCTCTCCTTTAGCTAAACCGTTCTTCCGTGATGAGCCCGCCACCCTGGCAAGGGAGGACACACACAAGCCCTCACCGGCGTTCGCTATAAAACACTGTCACTGGATTTCCAGCGTTTCTCCTGGTGCGTCTGAAGGGGTTGTTCCCCAGACCCCTCTTTTATCCTTACTCACGGGGTCTCAGATGTCAATCAGGTTGGGATGATGCAATCCCTCAACCAGACCACTCTGGTTGTCCCCTGAGGGGTTTCAATGACTAGTACAGTACTCAATACACAATTCCATCTCCAAGAGACAATAGCCGTTATCAGTGGTTCTGTTTCGCTGAGGTCAGGAGACATTCCAAACCTTGTGTATTCTGGACTTCTCTCTCTCATTTCCTGGGTCTCAGACCCGAATTAATAGCGATCTTGTGATTCTCAAAAAGGAGGGGGCGACTTTGTACCCTTCGGCCCCTCAGAGTTGCTTCACATTCATAACACCCCCTTCCTTCTAAGATTTTTACCACAGGTAAAAATTAATTAATACAGAGTCTTACAGGATTTCAGAATCTAACACAATACAAAAGAGTTTTTTTTCCACTACAGAGTAATACAGTTATACATTCAATTCAGCATCTAAACAGTTAGCGATTACATTGTCACTTCCTTTAATATCTTAACATCTTGTACCTTAATAAATTCTTGTAGCATCAGACTCCAATTTAATAACCACCTATTTTTTTATTCCTTTTTCTTCAGCAAACAAAAACTAAAGAGTTGTGATCTTAGCTTACGTGTATATTACAAAAGCTCATGCAAATACTAATCTTTATTTTACTTTCAAACTTAACAGTAAATCTTCCATGGGGGTTGTCATTATTATTCACATGCTTTGTCGAAATCCCTTAAAACCGGATCCTGTTATTTAAAGTGGCATCCCGTCAACCCTCGCCCCTTTTCCAGTTAACTCCCACGTGGTTAACTTGTGCACCAGTGTGGAATAGGCTTTTGCATGCTCCTTTCATAGGAGTTATTTTATCAACAATGTTTTCCAAACGTAGCCCATTTACCGAATTTCCACACAATTCTTTATTTTTAAGCAAGTCGTTAATTTTATCTTCAGGACCCTTCATTCTATTAGTTTTCAATTTAAGATCTGCAAGCGATCCCTCTTTGTCCAAACAGCATTTCAAATTCTGCCTCTTCACAGCACTCTCTTGAATAACAATAGCGGGTGGGGCACCTTTACATTCCAAATCAACCTGTAATTGACTCACAGGCACCGTGTTAATAAGCCATTGTCCCTTCAGCCTGGTTGCTGCTTCTGACATCAATCCAGACTTTAAATTTTCTTCATTCAATTTAGGAACTACACTTTTCCCTTCTCCTTCAATAATAAGATTCACATCACCACCTTTTATCTCTTCACTAACTTTTAACACACCTTCGAACACAAACAACTGGGAATTCTCACTTCCCACTAGTACCACGGTTAACCCTTTCTTCACTGAACCAAGTCCATCTGACCCACAAGGACTGCGTTCCTTTTCAACTGAATCACATACCTCAGACTTTTTCTGAGTTCCATTACAAGGTTCAGTACCACGTGCATCCACATCTTGAACACACTCAAATGGGACATCTGCCTCTTCCAGGCTTTCAATACCCGTACCCTTTTCAAATTCTAAGTTCCCCTGATCCTCCCAGTTACTCTCTGGGCAACTCCCTTCCGGAGTAAACTCAACCCCGCGGGCTGAAACAACCTCATCTGCCAACCCAGCAGACTTCTTCAAGGTAATGGCATCCTTTTCATCTAGGACTGCCCTCATTTCATTATCGGGAACACCTTTAGAATTTTCAACTTCTTCAAACAGTTCTGCCAAACCAGACAGATCATCCATGTCCAACCCTGGACCTTCTAACAGCCTTATCTGTTTCTCATTTTTACTCCGTGCCTCTATAAATCTCCTCCTGGCTAAGGGCAGGTCTACCTCCTTTCCCTTACTCTCTTTCACCTCCCTATTCTCCGTTTTACCACCCTCTAACCCCTCTTGGTACAGGGTCGGTAAAAACGTCTCAGCCAAATCGATACTGGCCTGATTTAAACTGGTCTCTTTCTCAGATGCCTTTCTCGACATGCTGCGAGTGGTCGCGCATGCGTGATAGATCTTGGAATCTAGGGGCGGGTCCTCAACACTTACAGGCTGGCTCATCAGCTCCATGGCCGACCAAACGTCACCACCAGCTAAATCATTACCCAGAAGGATGTCTATGTCAGTTCTCGGAAATTCTGATCGCACCCCTATTTCAACTGGTCCAGATACCAGCTCACAATTTATAATGATCCTATGCAAAGGCACAGCTTCTGTCCCTTTTCCTATGCCTCTCAAAGCTACCTCTCCAGTCTCAGGACCAAAATCTAGTACCATACTGCGAATCAGTGACAGCTCAGCTCCAGTGTCTCTCCAGATCCGCACTGGAACTGGTGTGTCTCCCTCTTTCACAGACACGGTTCCTTCTGAAATAAATTTCTCAGGCCCCTCTCGTATTCTGTCTACGTGGGGCTTTCTCGTTGACTTACTGATCACCACAATACATCCTGTAGGGACTGCTGCTTTCCCTTTTCCTATCTCCTTCCTCGGAGCAAGGCACTTAGATGCAATATGACCCACCTTTCCACAATTAAAACAGGTCAAGCCAGGACCTCTCCTGCCGTCTTGCCTTTCCTCCTCATTATTGTTACCCCTAGCTGCCGGCTGGATCTCTGCCTCAGCTGGCGGGCTTTCTCTACCGTTCCCACGGTATTTTTGGTAACTTTTATTCGAGGAAAACTTTGTCTTGTGGGTTAGGGCATATTCATCTGCGAACCTAACAAATTCGGATATGGACTTATTCGGCTTCTCGTTCAAATACATCCGGATATCATCTGAAACACAACCTTTAAATTCCTCAATCAGAATTAACTCCCTGAGACACCAAAAATCTTCTTCCACCATTTCTGCTGCACATCAGCGATCCAAGAGCACACCCTTCTCATAGGCAAACTCTGCGTACGTCTGATTCCACCCTTTCTTTAAATTTCTGAACTTTTGTCTATAGGCCTCAGGTACCAATTCATAGGTCCAAAGAATGGTCTCCTTCACTTTCTCATAATTCTCAGACTCCTCCTCCTCCATGGACAACGCCGTATATGCCCGTTGTGCCTTCCCTTTTAACACACTTTGTAACAATGCCACCCACTGATCTCTGGGCCACTTCTGACTCACTGCCACCTTTTCAAAATGCAAGAAATAACTATCAACATCCGTCTCCTCGAACAGAGGTACTAACCTAAACTCCCTACTAACATTAAATCTCTCCTCTCGGTCTGGCCCTTGAGCTCTTCGCTCTTGCCTTAACTTCTCCAGGTCCATCTCATGTTACCTCTGTTTCTCCTTCTCCCCATACTCCCTCTCCTTTTCGGCTCTCTCCTTCTCTTTTTTGGCCCTTTCCTTCTCTTTTTCAGCTGCTTCCAGCTGTTTTAACTTAATTTCATGCTCCCTCTGCTTCTCAGCTCTTTCCTGCTCCCTTTTCACCTCTAACTCCTTTAGCTGGAGCTCATACTCCCTTTGCTTGTCAGCTCTTTCTTTTTCCTTTTCAGCTGCTTCCAGCTGTTTTAACCTAATTTCATGTTCCAACCTTAATTTCTCCAACTCTAAATGAGCCATCCCACTAGCTGGTACCTTGTCAGGGATATTTTCCAATACCTCAGCCGAAAACACATTCTTCACAATATAATACTGAGTTATGGCTCTCCGCACCTCCTGCTTTTTCATCAACAACCTCACCTCTGCGAGATTTAGTCCTTTCACAATATTTATCAAGTCTGACTTTGTGGCAGCCTCTAGCACCTCCAGAGTCGGGTTTTCTATAAATTCGTCTACGTCTATCTTTGCTGGTTTCCCATCTGGTTACCTGCGCAACCAGACCCACGTTTGGACTTAAAAGCCCGATTTACTGGCCTCCAATTTGATATCAAATCCCAGACGAGCCCCCACGTTGTTACGAACCCTGTAACTGGGTCACTTACCAGCAAAGATGGAGACGTCCGTTGAAGTCTGATGATACTATTCTTAACAGTATTTATTAGTAAAAATACACAAAAATAATATCAATGCAAATATACAGATAATATACGTTGTCAATACGAAATCTAAAAGTGCGGGTATAATAATAATCAATAAGAAATAAGCTCTATCGTTGTCTAGGGGATAATGTATTGTCCGATGGAAATATAAAGTTCACTCAGTTCATGCAGGCTGCAGCCATTGGGGACCGCTGTGTTGCAATGGTTGGAGAGAGAGAGAGATTTGGAGAAAAACTTGCCGGCTTTCCTTTTATGATTTCGATCCGTCAGGAGTCCCGCTGGTGTGGCCGTTCACTTGTGGCCTCTCCTTTAGCTAAACTGTTCTTCCGTGATGAGCCCGCCACCCTGGCAAGGGAGGACACACACAAGCCCCCACCGGCGTTCGCTATAAAACGCTGTCACTGGATTTCCAGCGTTTCTCCTGGTGCGTCTAAAGGGGTTGTTCCCCAGACCCCTCTTTTATCCTTACTCACGGGGTCTCAGATGTCAATCAGGTTGGGATGATGCAATCCCTCAACCAGACCACTCTGGTTGTCCCCTGAGGGGTTTCAATGACTAGTACAGTATTCAATACACAATTCTGTCTCCAAGAGACAATAGCCGTTATCAGTGGTTCCGTTTCGCTGAGGTCAGGAGACATTCCAAACCTTGTGTATTCTGGACCTCTCTCTCTCATTTCCTGGGTCTCAGACCCGAATTAATAGCGATCTTGCGATTCTCAAAAAGGAGGGGGCGACTTTGTACCCTTCGGCCCCTCAGGGTTGCTTCACATTCATAACAGGACAATATTTAAAAGATAAGCACATGGATAGGAAAGGTTTAGAGCTGCGGTTCCCAGATTGAGGTCCACAGAGCCCTTGGTTAATGGTAAGATTTCATGGCATTAAAAAAAGGTCTGGAACCCCTGGTTTAGAGGGATGTGGATGAAATGCAGGCAAATGTAACTAACTTAGGTGGACATCTTGGTGAGCATGGAAGAAGTTGGCTAAAGGATGTACAGTTGTTCCATGCTGTAGAACTCTATTACTGTATGATTCTATATAAGGTTAGAAAGTGGAATATTCCTGGCATTCTGCATCCCCTTAATTCCAAAGCTTCGCTCAGCCATGCATGTCACAATAACATAGCCCAAATTATATAATTTGAACTCAGTCACCCTTTTAAATTTGTAAGTCTCTTGTACATCCAAGTTCAAGGGCTGCAAGGATAATGAGGACCATTTCTTTCATATGACTTGCAAAGCTTGTTTGAAAAACTCAAATAACTTTAATCCAATTATTCACCATCAAAAGCTAATATTTATATAAGTGCAATATAACAAGATGTAAATATCAACCCTAGATTATAAAAGCAAAAAATAAAGGAAATGTATACATCTTTTCGTGAAATCCTGCGTGCAGAATAGAAAGGAAGCATTTGTGGAATTACACAAGCAAAGGTTAATTATTTTCTTGATAAAACCCAATGCATTTCTGCGTCTTTGCTACATAATATTCAAAGCAGAGTACTGCTAGTCTGCAGAGAACACCTGCCAGATTTCACAAGAGAGTTATTTGAAAATGCTTTTATCTGCTTCTTTTCATTCACTCAATAGTCACACACTCACTCAAGCTGCTCCCACACCATCGGATTATCACGTATGTACTTCAGCTTTAATTGTACCAGCGTGTTCTACAAAGAGCAATGATAGGCAATGGGGGGTGGGGGAAATCTCTGCTTTTAAGCTTGGTCGCCTGTCATGGGAGAATGTCAGGAATGTGTCCGCGTTAAGGTTTGTGAACATAAGCACCGAAATTGAAGTCACAATGTTTGCGAAGCAAGGATGGGAAATGCTGAAGGACTCCACAAGTCAGGGAGCATGTGTGAAGAGAGAATCGGGGTTAATGCTTCAGGTTACTGAAGGAGGTCAACAAACAGTGCTTTTATGCCTGCTGCATGTCAGCGATTCTCCTGAAGGAGGGGGTGTCTCTCAATCTTACGAACGAGTAAAGGTTGGCTGAAGGCGACATATCAGATTCTTACTTCTATGTGGGGAATTAGTAAATACCTCTCTCATCTCTTTCAAATAGAAATTCCTTTTTTTATTCATTTGTGGAGTAAGACTGGTGAATCAGCCCTTTGTTAGCCTCCCTGATATGTTGCAATACCAATTTTTCCTTCATTCTTTTCCTTCTTCTATCTGTTCCTTCTTACTGTATTCAGCTTTCTTTTCCTTTTCCCATCTTCTTCCAATAACATTCCCATCTCCACTGAAGAAAGCTTTGCCCATCAATTCCTCACATTCAAAGCTATATTAGAATGAACGTCATAATTCAGAAGAGAAAATCAAATTCCTGATAGTCAGCGAGCTTCTATAAAATACGTAAGTGTCGCTGACAGAGACCTTATATTCAGACGGCAAGAAAGAAATTCTAGAAAAGTTATAAGAGATTAGCCATTAAAAACTGCTGTATAATTTTTAAAGAACAAAAGAACATAAGAAATAGGAGCAGGAGTAGGCCATCTGGCGCATCAAACCTGCTCCACCATTCAGTAAGATCATGGCTGAACTGACAATGGACTCATCTCCATCTACCTACCTTTCTCCATAACCCTTAATTCCCCTACTATGCAAAAATCTATCCAACCTTATCTTAAGTATATTTACTGAGGTAGCCTCCACTGCTTCATTGGGCAGAGAATTCCACAGATTCATCAGTCTCTGGGAAAAGCTCCTCTTCATCTCCATCCTAAATCTACTCCCCCGAATTTTGAGGCTCGTTCTAACCTCATGTACCAGTGGAAACAACTTTCCTGCTTCTATCTTTTCTATCCCTTTCATTATTTTATATGTTTCTACAAGATGTCCTCTCATCCTTTTGAATTCAATGAGTACAGTCCCAGGTGACTCAAACTCTCTTCATAGTCTAACCCTCTCATCTCTGGAATCAACCTGGTGAACCTCCTCTGCACCGTTTCCAAAGCCAGTATATCCTTTCTCAAGTAAGGATATCACAACTGTGCGCAGTACTCCAGATATGGCCTCAGCAGTACCCTATATAGTTGCATTATAACTTCCCTGCACTAAAATTCAGTCATTTGAGCCAATAAGGCCAACATCCCACTTGCCTTCTTCATAGCCTGCTGCACCTGCAAACCAACCTTTTGTGATTCATGCACAAGTACTCCCAAGTCCTTCTACACAGCAGCATGCTGCATTCTCTTAACATCAAAATAATAATCTGATCTTCCATTTTCCTTCCAAAATGGATGACCTCACGTTTGCCAACATTGTACTCAATCTGCCAGACCCTTGTCCACTCTCTGAACCTATCTATATCTCTCTGCAGACTCCCCATATCCTCTGCACAATTTGCTTTTACACTCAATTTAGAATCATCAGCAAACTTAGATACACTACACATTCTTATTGTCAATGTAGGTTGTGAACAGTTGTGGGCCCAGCACCAAACTCTGTGGCACTCCACTCACCACTGACTGCCAACCAGGGAGACATCCATATATCCCAACTCAACACACACAAAACTCAGCAGGCCAGGTAGCATCTAGGAAAAGAGTGTAGTCAATGTTTCAGGCCAAAACCCTTCGGAAGGACTGAAGAAAAGTATCCCAACTCTCTGCTTTCTATTGATATGGATCCATGCTGATGCATCACCCCCAACTCTGTGCATCCTTATCCTTTGGATAAGTCCTTTTTGTGGCCCCTTATCCAAAATCTTCTGGAAATCCAAGTAAATGATTTCCATCTGTTTCCCTCTAACCACAGCGCTTGTTGTATCCTCAAAGAACTGCAGTACATTTGACAAACAGGACCTGCCTTTGCTGAATCCCTGCTGCATCTACATGAAGGATCTATTTCTTTCCAGATGCCTTGCTATTTCAGCTTAACTGATAGCTTCAAGCATATTCCCAACTACAGATGTTAAACTAATTCTTCACTCATTGCACTGAGAATCTTGCATTTGTCTACTCTCAAGGGCTGTGAATGCATGATCAATGTGTATGTTTAGGATGAGATTGAAATATTACACAGGACAACACATTTCTTCAGAAGTTTTGCATCTCAATTTTTTTTGATTATGATAGACTGCTTGAAGCTGAACACAAATATAATTTCAGACTACTTGTATCATGGAGGAATTTGGAGCCACAAGAAATTAACTTTTATTGAATATAATGCATCTAATTGCATAATGGTTCTGATCTTTGTAATGGTTCAACATGTTTTGTTGATGATTTTCATTTGTGCTCAGTCTCTGAGGCTTCTTACTTAAGTGTCCAATTATAATCAGCCAGCTTTGCTGGATTCCAAGTGCCCTGATACGATTTCCCCATGACCATAATGTGGTCACAATGACCAAAAAACCTTTCACCATGCTTGTCACTGACACCATCAAGATTTGCAGGGAAGAATTCTAAATAGGAATGCAGAAAACAAATCTATAATGACATGCTGCACTTCATGGATTGTGGGCAACATTTTAGTTGACTTGAACTATGAATTGAAATAACAAATGTAGGTGATTTAAAAAAGAATGGTGCATGACGGGGAAATTCCATGGTGATTTTCATGATCAGCAGCTGAAAATCCATAAGATACACCGAAATATTCAGCAAGCAAAATCTTTGTTGTCCAGTGATATTTGACACTGAGATAACCAGGAGATTTGGGGTGAGACTAAATTTTGCAAAACCCCACTCTCTATTTTGAAAGGTCTGTAGGAAGTTCAATGAGACTGCCTGGTAAACAGAATAGTTGAAGTTTCAGAAAGAGGTAATTCTGCAGCTTGACATAGAAGGAGAATTTCTGGTGTAATAGGAAAGCTGCTCTATTGTTTGGAATATCACAGCAGAGACATGGGCCTCACTGCCTCCAAAGAGGACGAGTTGGAGGCCTTGATATTGGACTTGTATCAGAGGAATATTTGGATCGGGAAGACTGCCCCTCACAAAGCACAGGTGCCAGTTGTTTAGAAGGAGTTTTTCATCTGAGCTGGGCCAAAGCAGTCACTCAATAAATATGCATTGAAACTGCTTTATCGACGAATTCATTTTTTAATGTTTTCACATTGTTAAAGGGGGCATTGTATCCTCCTGGTACTTCCCATGATTTTGCTTCACAACTGAATTTTTTTCTTGGAAATGAAGGCAGCAGATGAGGATTAAACAAGCAATGCTAAATTCACCTTTCACTCCTGCACCTGAGAATAACAACTTTCAATGCCATACCTCCTTTAACACAATCTTAACATTGTGAAGATTTCTCAAGGCAATTCACAGCAGCGAAGGCAAACGAAATCTGATGATGGGTTATAGAAGGAGATCAAAGCTTTCGACAAGTCTTGGGCCTTTGCACCTCCCTTTGCAATTGGATCCTCGACTTCCTAACCGGAAGACCACAGTCTGTGTGGATTGGTGATAATATTTCCTTGTTGCTTGACTATAACACTAGTACACCTCAGGGGTGTGTGCTTAGGCCACTGCTTGACTCTCTCTATACCAGTGGTTCCCAACATGGGGCATACGCCCCAAAGGGGGGTAATTTGATTTTTAAGGGGGGCAATTCGAGAATGAGTTATTAACAGTGAATTTTTTCTAGTAAGTCTGTGTGAGTATGAGTGTGTGTGCGAGTTAATACATATGTGTATATACAGTATGCATACATAAAAATACTTGTGTGTATGTACATGTGTAATTGCGTATGTACTGTATATATAGTGTATCACCATCATTACAACCATCAAATGGCTTTCATAATTAAATTAATGAATTGACTGATGTAGGAAGGAACGAATGAACAAGTCCAAACGCGTAAGAAACTCGAACGAGGTCGCGCCAATGCTGCTTTTTGCAGTAGCTTTCGGTTCTTGGTGGTGTGAAGCTGTGTACATTGCGTCATCTCTTTTAAACGGTGTATCTGTCTTTGTATGCTGTAGAAACAAATCGGCATTGTTTTATTTATTTATTATTATTATCCACATATGAGACAATCCACATATATTTCAATATTCTATTTTCTCGCTCTCTCTTTATTACCAGTGAATACTCTTTTATTGTTATATTTATCATTATTATTATTTTAATATCACTTAATGTTCTTTTTTTACAGTTTCTTAGTAATTTCTTCCTCAGAACTTTAACAGTCCTTTGGTTCTTTTATTTTTCTCTTTCATGAATGCCATGTCCTTTGGAAGCTTGTTTAAACCAAGTTAATGGTCTTTTAGGCTTCCTCCAGGTGAATAGGAGTTCACTTTTTGAATAATAAAAATTATATATCACCACAGGGGGCATCAGGATTTTAGAGGAGATTAGGTGGGGCATGGCCAAAAAAAGGTTGGAAACCACTGCTCTACTCTCTCCATACCCATGACTGTGTGGCTAGGCATAGGTCAAATATCCATCTATAAATTTGCTGATGATACAACCATTGTTGGTAGAATCTCAGGTGGAGACGAGAGGGCGTACAGGAGTGAGATATGCCAACTAGTGGAGTGGTGTCGCGGCAACAACCTGGCAGTCAATGTCAGTAAGATGAAAGAGCTGACTGTGGACTTCAGGAAGTGTAAGATGAAGGAATACTTACCAATCTTCATAGAAGAACCATAAGTGGAGAGAGTGAATAGTTTTAAGTTCCTGGGTGTCAAGATCTCAGAGGATCTAACCTGGTCCCAACATATCGATGTAGTTATAAAGAAGGCAAGACAGTGATTATACTTCATTAGGAGTTTGAAGAGATTTGGTATGTCAACAAATACACTCAAAAACTACTACAGATGACCGGGGAGAGCATTCTGACAGGCTGCATCACTGTCTGGTATGGGAGGGAGGTGTGTGGCTACTGCATAGGATTGAAAGAAGCTACAGAAGGTTGTAAATTTAGTCAGCTCCGCCTTGGGCACCAGCCTATAAAGTAGCCAGGACATCTTCAGGGAGCGGTGTCTCAGAAAGGCAGTGTCCATTATTAAGGACCTCCAGCACCCAGGGCATGCCCTTTTCTCACTGTTACCATCAGGTAGGAGGTACACAAGCCTGAAGACACACACTCAGTGATTCAGGAACAGCTTCTTTCCCCCTGCCAGCCAATTCCTAAATGGACATTGAACCTGTGAATTCTACCTCACTTTTTCAATATATATTATTTATGTTTTTGAATGATTTTTAATCTCCAATATGCATATACTATAATTGATTTACTTATTCTTTTTTCTTCTATATTATGTATTGCATTGAACAGCTGCTGCTAAGTAACAAGCTTGCTGTTGATAATAAACTTGATTCTGATTCTGATTTACAGGGTGGTGGAGAAACAGGGAGATTAGAAGAGAAGCGATGAGGGCTCAGAAGCTGGAGGCAAGGTTGCAGAGAAATGGAACTAGGAAAGCTGGAGATGCTGAACAGCCGAGAATCACAGGAGCTTGCCGTTCTCAGTGGAACCAGAAGCCATGGGAGCAGTGGAAATCCATGCACACTAAACAGGAAATTATAGGCCAGTTAGCCTGACTTCAGTGGGCGGCAAGCTATTAGAGTTCATTATTAAGGATGGAGTTTCAGAGGCGCACGATAAAACAAGTGGAAGTCAGCATGATTTCATTGAGGAGAAACCTGGCCTGTCAAATTTGTTGGAATTCTTTGAGGAAGTATGACAAGAATGATATTAGAGTGGAGAGAAGACTGGCTGACTAGCAGAAGGCAAAGAATGGGAATAAAGGGAGCCTTTGAGGTTGGAGGCTGGTGACAGGAGGTGCTCCAGAGAGGTCAGAGTTCATGTTATACATTAATGATCTGGATGATGGAATTGATGGCTATGTGGCCAAGTTTGCGGAGGATACAAAGATAGATGGAGCAGGAGGAAACGGCGAGTCTGAAGAGATTAGGAGAATGGGCAAAGAAGTGGCAGAAGTGGCAGTGTAGGGAGTATATGGTCATACACTTAGGCAGAAGGAATAAAGGTGTTGACTACTTTCTGAAAGGGGAGTGAATTCAGAAATGAGAGGTGTAAAAGGAACTGGGAATCCTAGTGTAGAAATCCTTAAAAGGTTAACTTGTAGGTGGAGTCTGTGGTAAGGATGCTCAATGCAATGTTATTATTTTAAGAGGACTGGAACATAAAAGCAAGGATGTAAGGCTGAGGCTTTGTAAGGCTCTTGGAGTTTTGTGAGCAGTTTTGAGCCCCATATTGAAGAAAGAAAGCATTACAGAGGGTCCAGAGGAAGTTTACACAAATAATCCCAGGAATGTAAGCATTAATGCACGAGAAGCATTTAATGGTTCTGGGCCATTTCTCACTAGAGTTTAGACCAATGGGGGAGTGAGGAATCACAGTGAAACTTACCAAATATTGAAAGGCTTAGATAGAGTGGACATGGAGAGGATGTTCCTAACTATAGGGGGATTTAGGACCAGAGGGCAGAGCTCAGATAGAAGGGCAGCCCTTTAGAGCAAAGATGAGGAAGAATTGTTTTAGCCAAAGGGTGGTAAATCTGTAGAATTCATTGCTGCAGAGTCCAAGTCATTGGGTACATTTAAAATGGAGGTTGATAGATTCTTGATGAGCAAGGGTATCAAAGATTACATGGAGAAGACAAAAGAATGTAGTTGAGAGGAAAATCATACATAATCCAATGGTGGGGTAGACTCCATGTCAGTGGAGGAGGCAACCGGCATGTCACTGGAAGAGCCATACAGTTTACGGTTCAGAGGATCTACCTGCTACTGAAAGGCATCAGATTTGGAGCGCGAAGACGACGTGCAGTGTAACAGTGGGTGATTGTCTTGGACAGTTCTCTTGCAATCACAAAACCCTGTTGGCCATTGATAACGTAAGATGCCGCAGGACTGTTTCCCTTGTTTGGTGGTGAGACATGTGGCGTGGAAGCTGCATAGCCTCGGATGCAATGTGGACCAGGCCTCAAGCTGCAGGCCTGCCTTCTGCTGTAGTCCAGGAGAGAACACGCCAGAGGCAGTGCAGCATGGGGGCTGGCCTCTTCTGTTGGTGCTACCCTCCAGTGTTCGATCGGTGAAATGAGAGGCTGGATTGTGTGCATCTACACACTGCCGGGAGACTGTATCATTGATTTTTCAGGATTTGTCACTCAGGGTCTTGGACTAAATATGTGTGTTTTTTTGCGTAACAATGTTTTTTTTGCTCACTCTTTTAAATGTGCTCCATATGTTTTACATCTTGGTCCCAGAGGAATGCTGTTTCTTTGTCTGTATACATGAAAAGTTTAATGATGATTAAACTTGACTTGATTTGATTCTGATTTGACTCAATGGGTTAAATGGTCTAATTCTGCTATGACGTCCTATGGTTTTACGGTCTTACACAAATTTTTTTTCCAAGCAAACAAAGATTCAAAAGCTTTTGCTCATATATAAACTGCATAAATATTGGAGCGGGAAGGGCAAGAATTAGATACTAGGGAGTACCCCTGTGGCTGCACCCCTTAATAATAAGTACTCCTGTTTGAGTCCTGCTGAGGGGTGGGGGACAGCCTACCTGGGGGAAGCAACAGTGGCCATGCCTCGGGCACAGAGTCTGGCCCTGTGGCTCAGAAGAGTAGGGAAAGGAAGAGGATGGCAGCAGTGACAGGGGACTCTATAGTTAGGGGGTCAGACAGGCGATTCTGTGGATGCAGGAAAGAAACTCAGAAGGTAGTTTGCCTCCCAGGTGCCAGGGTCCAGATGTTTTCAGATTGCGTCCAAGATATCTGCAGTGGGAGGGAGAACAGCCAGGAGTTGTGGTACATATTGGTGCCAATGACATAGGTAGGAAAAGGGAAGAGGTCCTGAAAACAGACTACAGAGAGTTAGGAAGGAAGTTGAGAAGCAGAACAGCAAAGGTAGTAATCTCAGGATTACTGCCTGTGCCATGTGACTAAGTATAGGAATAGAATGAGGTGGAGGATAAATGCGTGGCTGAGGGATTGGAGCAGGGGGCAGGGATTCAGATTTCTGGGTCATTGGGACCTCTTTTGGGGCAGGTGTGATCTGTATAAAAATGAGTGGTTGCACTTGAATCCAAGGGGGACCAATATCCTGGCGGGGAGATTTGCTAATCATACTGGGGAGAGTTTAAACTAGAATTGTTGGGGAGTGGGAACTGAACTGAAGGGACTGGGGAAGAAGTGGTTGGCTCACAAATAGAGAAAGCTTGGAGACAGTGTGTGAGGGAGGATTGGCAGGTGATAGAGAAGGGATGCACTCAGACCGACGAATTGAGATGTGTCTATTTTAACGCAAGGAGTATTGTGAACAAAGCGGATAAGCTTAGAGCATGGATCAGTACTTGGAGCTATAATGTGGTGGCCATTACAGAGACTTAGATGGCTCAGGGACAGGAATGGTTACTTCAAGTGCCGGGTTTTAGATGTTTCAGACAGGACAGGGAGGGAGGCAAAAGAGGTGGGGGCTTGGCACTGTTGCTCAGAGATAGGTCACGGCTGCAGAAAAGGTGGTTGTCATGGATGGATTGTCTACGGAGTCTCTGTGGATGGAGGTTAAGAACAGGAAGGGGTCAATAACCTTACCTGATGTGTTTTATAGGCCGCCCAATAGTAACAGGGATGTTGAGGAACAGATAGGGAAATAGATCCTGGAAAGTTGTAATAATAACAGAGTCGACGTGATGGGAGACTTTAATTTCCCAAATATCAATTGGCATCTCCTTAGAGTGAGGGGTTAGATGGGGTGGAGTTTGTTAGGTGTGTTCAGGAAGGTTTTGTGACACAGTATGTAGATAAGCCTACAAGAGGAAAGGCTGTACTTGATTTGGTATTGGGAAAGGAACCTGGTCAGGTGTCAGATCTCTCAGTGGGAGAGCATTTTGGAGATAGTGATCATAATTCTATCGCCTTTACAATAGCATTGGAGAGAGATAGGAACAGACAAGTTAGAAAAGCATTTTATTGGAGTAAGGGGAATTATGAGGCTATCAGGTAGGAAATTGGAAGCTTAAATTGGGAACAGATGTTCTCAGGGAAAAGTACAGAAGAAATGTGGCAAATATTCAGGGGATATTTGTGTGGAGTTCTGCACAAGTATGTTCCAATGAGACAGGGAAGTTATGGTAGGGTACAGGAACCGCGGTGTACAAAGGTTGTAATAAATCTAGTCAAGAAGAACAGAAAAGTTTACAAAAGGTGCAGAGAGCTAGGTAATGTTAGAGATCTAGAAAATTATAAGGCTAACAGGAAGGAGCTTAAGAGGCAAATTAGGAGAGCCAGAAGGGGCCATGAGAAGACCTTGGCAGGGAGGATTAAGGAAAACCCCAAGGCATTCTACAAGTATGTGAAGAACAAGAGGATAACATGTCAAAGAATAGGACCTATCAAGTGTGACAGTGGGAAAATGTGTATGGAACCGGAGGAAATAGCAAAGGTACTTAATGAATACTTTACTTCAGTATTCACTATGGAAAAGGATCTTGGTGATTGTAGTGATGACTTGCAGCAGACTGAAAAGCTTGAGCATGTAGATATTAAGGAAGAGGATGTGCTGGAGTTTTTGGAAAGCATCAAGTTGGATAAGTCACCTGGACCAGATGAGATGTACCCCAAGTTACTGTGGAAGATGAGGGAGGAGATTGCTGAGCCACTGGTGATGATCTTTGCATCATCAATGGGGATGGGAGAGGTTCCGGAGGATTGGACAGTTGCAGATGTTGTTCCTTTATTCAAGAAAGGGAGTAGAGATAGCCCAGGAAATAATAGACCAGTGAGTCTTACTGCAGTGGTTGCTAAGTTGATGGAGAAGATCCTGAGAGGTAGGATTTATGAATATTTGGAGAGGTATAATATGATTAGGGATAGTCAGCATGGCTTTGTCGAGGGCAGGTCTTGCCTTACAGGCCTGATTGAATTTTCTGAGGATGTGACTAACCACATCGATGAAGGAAGAGCAGTAGATGTAGTGTATATATGTAGTGTATATGGATATCAGAAAAGCATTTGATAAGGTACCCCATATAAAGCTTATTGAGAAAGTAAGGAGGCATGGGATCCAAGGGGACATTGCTTTGTGGATCCAGAACTGGCTTGCTCACAGAAGGCAAAGAGTGGTTGTAGACGGATCATATTCTGCACAGAGGTCAGTCAGCAGTGGAGTGCCTCAGGGATCTGTTCTGGGAACCTTACTCTTTGTGATTTTTATAAATGACCTGGACGAGAAAGTGGAGGGATGGGTTAGTAAATCTGCTGATGACACAAAGGTTGGGGGTGTTGTGGATAGTGTAGAGGGCTATCAGAAGTTACAGCGGGTCATTGAAAGGATGCAAAACTGGGCTGAGAAGTGGCAGATGGAGTTCAACCCAGATAAGTGTGAAGTGGTGGTTCATTTTGGTAGGTCAAATATGATGGCAGAATATAGTATTAATGGTAAGACTCTTGGCAGTGTGAAGGATCAGAGGGATCTTGGGGTTCGAGTCCATAGGACGCTCAAAGCAGCTATGCAGGTTAACCCTGTGGTTAAGAAAGCATACGGTGTATTGGCCTTCATCAATCCTGGAATTGAATTTAGGAGCTGAGAGGTAATGCTGCAGCTATATAGGACCCTGGTCAGACCCCACTTGGAATACTGTGCTCAGTTCTGATTGCCTCACTACAGGAAGGATGTGGAAACCATAGAAAGGGTACAGAGAAGATTTACAAAGATGTTGCCTGGATTGGGGAGCATGCCTTAGGAGAATAGGTTGAGTGAAATTGGTCTTTTCTCCTTGGAGTGAAGGAGGATAAGAGGTGACCTGATAGAGGTGGATAAGATGATGAGAGGCATTGATCGTGTGGATAGTCAGAGGCTTTTTCCCAGGGCTGAAATTTCTGCCACAAGAGGACACAGTTTTAAGGTGATAGGGAGTAGATACAGAGGAGACATCAGGGGTAAGTTTTTTATGCAGAGAGTGGTGAGTGCATGGAATTGGCTGCTGGCAACGGTGGTGGAGGAAGATACGTTATGGTCTTTTAAGAGTCTTTTGGATAGGTACATGGAGCTTTGCAAAATAGAGGGCAATGTGTAAGCCTAGTAATTTCTAAGGTAGGAACATGTTTGGCACAACTTTGTGGGCTGAAGGTCCTATATTGTGCTGTAGGTTTTCTATGTTTCTAACTAGATGAGCTTTTACAGCAGACTTCATCTCTTGTAAGACACTACTCTCGTAAATGGGTAACACAGACTCTGCTACCTTCCCTATCTGAAGTTTCCTTTCCTGAAGCCTCAGGTGAACTCAGCAGTCTTCCTTAAGTAGTGCCAGAACATATTCAGAATGCACAATTTAGTGTTCATTGGTAAAACTAAATTGTTTAATGTGACTTTGAATCAAATCATTTTATGTGCTGTGATATTGGGAAAAAAACAATACTCTGATTATGACCCAATTGGAATCAAACATTGCTGCTTTAAAGAAGGACTTCATTTAGCTGAATGTTTTAGTTTGCCTGCCAATTGAACTTCCCTCCCTCATTATCTGTCTCTATTACTTCACTGGTCCAATGAAGTTCATTGAAATCTCATGGGGGCACACATATATTTCAACTGGATATATTACAGCCTTGCTGACAACCCTGAGGCCAACAATTGCAGGTTTCGCTGCTCTTCTCATTTGTATTTCTCCTAGACCATCTCCTATGTCCTTGTCCTTATTGTACCACTAGGATCAAGAATGTCTTCGGTCCCACTGTTATCCTATTAAGTGAACCTGTTGTACAATAAGATAAACTATTGGCCTGTTATATTCTAGCACTTTACTGTTTCATTCACTACACTTCCTCATTAGCTTTTACGTTTTATTCTGTATTGTTATTATTTTACCTTGTTCTACCTCAAAGCTCTGTGTAATACTTTGATCTGTATGAAAGACAAGCTTTTCAGCATAACGTGGTACATGTGACAATCATAAACTCATACGTTGTCACAGTATCACCTTTTTTTCACCTGGCATCAACATCAATTCATCTTTTCCACCCTCCAGTCTGTCAGAGACCTTCCACTTTATGCACTCCTCCTCTTCTTTTCTCTAAATTTTAAATCTTCCTCATAGTTAGCTTTACCAGTTCTGATAAGAGAACATCAATAGGAAACTGCAAAGCCACTTTGACCTCTACAGACACTGCCAGTCCACTGTGTATTTTCTTCGTTTTATTTCAAGTTACTGGGAATTGTGATATTTTTCTTTTGGATCACACTGATAAGATTTCCACTTAAGGCAGGGAGAGAGTGGGGAGGTTTGGAAGTGACACAGTGGCACAACTCAGAGAAGTGCTGTTTTACAGCTTCAGTCAGCCAGCGTTAATAATGTACTGTCTGTGAGGAGTTTGCATGCACTCTCCCTGTGACTGTGTGGGTTTCCTTTGTGTGCCACAGATTCCTTGCACTTCCCAATGACATAAGATCATAAGACATAGGAGCAGAATTAGGCCTCTCAGCCTGTTGTGCCTGCACCACCATTCTATCATGTCTAATTTATTATCCTTCTCAATCCCATTATTAACCAAGAACTTACTTTATTAACCTCTGCTTTAAATATACTCAATGACTTAGCCTCCACACCCATCTGTGGCAATGAATTCCACATATTCACCATTCTCTGACTAAAGAAATTCTTCCTCATCTCTGTTCTAAATGGACATCCTTCTATTTTGAGGCTATGCTTTCTGGCCTAGATTCACCCACCATAGACGATAGACAATAGACAATAGGTGCAGAAGTAGACCATTCGGCCCTTCAAGCCTGCACTGCCATTTTGAGATCATGGCTGATCATCTACTATCAATACCCGGTTGCTGCCTTGTCCCTATATCCCTTGATTCCCCTATCCATTAGATACCTATCTAGCTCCTTCTTGAAAGCATCCAGAGAATTGGCCTCCACTGCCTTCCGAGGCAGTGCATTCCACACCCCCACAACTCTCTGGGAGAAGAAGTTTTTCCTTAACTCTGTCCTAAATGACCTACCCCTTATTCTCAAACCATGCCCTCTGGTACTGGACTCTCCCAGCATCTGGAACATATTTCCTGCCTCTATCTTGTCCAATCCCTTAATAATCTTATATGTTGCAATTAGATCCCCTCTCAATCTCCTTAATTCCAGCGTGTACAAGCCCAGTCTCGCTAACCTCTCTGCATAAGACAGTTCAGACATCCCAGAAATTAACCTCGTGAATCTACGCCGCACGTCCTCTACAGCCAGGATGTCCTTCCTTAACCCTGGAGACCAAAACTGTACACAATACTCCAGGTGTGGTCTCACCAGGGCTCTGTACAAATGCAAGAGGATTTCCTTGCTCTTGTACTCAATTCCCTTTGTAATAAAGGCCAACATTCCATTAGCCTTCTTCACTGCCTGCTGCACTTGCTCATTCACCTTCAGTGACTGATGAACAAGGACTCCTAGATCTCTTTGTATTTCTCCCTTACCTAACTCTACACCATTCAGATAATAATCTGCCTTCCTGTTATTACTCCCAAAGTGGATAACCTCACACTTATTCACATTAAACGTCATCTGCCAAGTATCTGCCCACTCACTCAGCCTATCCAAGTCACCCTGAATTCTCCTAACATCCTCATCACATGTCACACTGCCACCCAGCTTAGTATCATCAGCAAACTTGCTGATGTTATTCTCAATGCCTTCATCTAAATCGTTGATGTAAATTGTAAACAGCTGTTGTCCCAATACCGAGCCCAGTGGCACCCCACTAGTCACCACCTGCCATTCCGAGAAACACCCATTCACCGTTATCCTTTGCTTTCTATCTGCCAACCAGTTTTCTATCCATGTCAATATCTTCCCCCCAATGCCATGAGCTCTGATTTTATCCACCAATCTCCTGTGTGGGACCTTATCAAATGCCTTCTGAAAATCTAGGTACACTACATCCACTGGATCTCCCTTGTCTAACTTCCTGGTTACATCCTCGAAAAACCCTAATAGATTAGTCAAGCATGATTTGCCCTTGGTAAATCCATGCTGGCTCAGCCCAATCCTATCACTGCTATCTAGTGATATTGGAGTCAATTGTTAAGATATTGGAGTCAAGATATTGGAGTCAATTGTTAAGATATTGGAGTCAATTGTTAAGATATTGGAGTCAATTGTTAAGGATGAGGTGATGGAGTATTTGGTGACACAGGACAAGATATTACAAAGTCAGCATGGTTTCCTTATGGAAAAATCCTGCCTGATGAACCTGTTGGAATTCTTTGAGAAGATTACAAGTATGATAGATAAAGGGATGCAGTGGATGTTGTATATTGGGACTTACAGAAGGCGTTTGACAAGGTGCCACACATGAGGCTGCTTACCAAGTTAAGAGCCCATCATATTACAGGAAAATTACTAACATGGTTAGAGCATTGGCTGATTGGAAGAAGGCAGTGAGTAGGAATAAAAGGGTACTTCTCTGGTTGGTGGCCAGTGACGAGTGGTGTTTTGCAAGGGTTGGTTTTGGAACCATTTCTTTTTATTTTGTAATTAAATGATTTAGATGATGGAATAGATGGCTTTATTGCCAAGTTTGCAGATGATGCGAAGATAGGTGGAAGGGCAGGTACTACTGAGGAAACAGGTAGAATGCAGAAGGACTTTGACAGATTAGGAAAATAGGCAAGAAAGTGATAAATGAAATATAGTTTTGGAAAATGCATGGTAATGCATTTTGGTAGTGGAAATAAATGTGCAGACTATTTTCTAAACAGGGAGAAAATCCAAAAATCTGAGATGCAAAGGGACTTGGAAATCATTGTGAGAAACACCCTAAAGGTTAAGTTGAAGGTTGAGTTGGTGGTGCAGAAGGCAAATGCGGTGCTAGCATTCATTTCAAGAGGTCTAAAATACAAGCGCAGGGATGTGGTTCTGAGGCTTTATAAGGCACTGATGAGGCCTCACCTTGAGAATTGTCTACAGTTTTGGGCTCCTCATCTTAGATGTGCTGACATTGGAGTAATGGGGGACAATGAAATGGCGGATGAACTAACAAATATTTTATATCAGTCTTCACTGTGGAAGACACTAGCAGTATAGTGGAAGTTCCAGGTGTCAGGGGGCATTAACAGGGAGAAGGTTCTTGGGAAAATGAAAGGTCTGAAGGTAGATATGTCACCTGGACCATATGGTGTACACCTCAGAGTCCTGAAAGATGTGGCTGAAGAGATTGTGGAGCTAATATTAGTGATGTTTCAAGGATCACTAGATTATGGAATGATTCTGGAAGACTGGAAAATTGCATATGTCACTGCACTCTTCAAGAGGGGAGAGAGGCAGAAGAAAGGAAACTTTAGGCCAGTTAGTCTGTCCTCAGTGGTTGGGAAGATGTTGGATTAGATTGTTAAAGATGAGATGTTAGGGTATTTGGAGGCACATGATAAAATAGGCCATAGTCAGCATTGTTTCCTCAAGGGATGATCTTGCCTGACAGATCTGTTGGAAATCTTTGAAGAAATAAAAAGCAGGATAGACAAAGGAGCTTGGATTGTTGTGCACTTGGAATTTCAGAAGGCCTTTGACAAGGCGCCAGACATGACACTGCTTAACAAGCTATGGGCCACAGTACTACAGGAAAGATTTCTAGCATGGATAAAGCAATGGCTGACAGACAGGAGGCAAGAGTGGGAATAAAGGGAGCCTTTTCTTTTTGGCAGCCGGTGACTAGTGATATTCCACAAGGTTCTGTGTTGGGTCCAATTCTTTTTTCATTATATGTCAATGATTTTGATGATGGAATTATTCCTTTGCTGCAAAGTTTGCAGACAATACAAAGGTTGGTTGAAGGAGGGGCAGTTGTGAGGAAGTAGAAAGGCTACAGATGAATTTAGACAGATTAGGAGAATAGGGAAAGAAGTGGCAGATGGAATACAGTGTCAAGAAGTGTACGGTCATGCACTTTGGTAGAAGAAATGAAAGGTTTAATTATTTTCTAAATGGACAGAAACTACAATAAACTGAGGTGCAAAGGGATTTGGGAGTCTTTGTGCAGGATTCCCTAAAGGTTAATTTACAGGTTGAGCCTATGGTGAGGAAGGCAAATGCATTCATTTCATTTGTGAGCAGTTTTGGGCCTCTTTTGTTTGAAAGGTTGTGCTGAAACAGGAGATCGTTCGAAGGAAGTTCACAGAAATGATTCCAGGATAAAATGGCTTGTCATATGAAGGACATTTGATGGCTCTGGGTTGTATATACTAGAATCTGAAGAATGAGTGGTGTCCTAATTGAAACCTATCAAATGTGAAAGGCCTTGAAAAAGTGGATGTGGAGAGGATGTTTACTATGGTGGAAGATTCTGAGACCAGAGGACACAACCTCAGAAGAGAGGGGTGCCCTTTTAGAATGGAGGTGAGGAGGAATTTCATGAGCCAGAGAGTAGTGAATCTGTGGAATCAATTGTCACAGCCAACCAAGGAGGCCAAGTCTTTATGAATATTTAAGGCAGAGGTTGATAGGTTCTTGACTGGTCAGGGTATGAAGGGATACAGGGTGAAGGCAGGAGATTGGGACTGAGAGGAAAAAATGGATCAGCTGTAATGAAATAGCGGAGCAAACAATGGGCAGAATGGTCCAATATTGCTCCAATATCTTACGGTCTTAAACTCTCTCAGAGACTGTATAAGCATAAACCCTTTATTCAAAGCCTTCGGTTAGCCGCTCAAACAGGAACAGTAACAGACAGCTTGGTCCACCAACTAACTGGCAGTTCCTCTTACAGAATAGATATAGTCATTTGGATACCCCCACAAAAGATAGGCTGGAACCAGACTTATCCATGTGCATGACAGTACCGAGAGACAAATTACAGAATAGATATAATGGCTTGCATACACGGAACAGGCTGGAGCGGTCTTATCTATGTGCATGACTGCACGAGGAGACAAGAACCTTGAAACACTGTCTAACATCAAGAAGAAAAATGGCTCAGTACGTCTTAGCAGATCTGTTGATCATCAGCGGTTTCTTACAGGAAAAACAGGCTGCTATTGTTTAACTGTCCATGTTAACCCTTTACATACTTTATCAGAAATCCGAGCAACACACAACATGCTGGAGGAACTCAGCAGGCCAGGTAGCTCCTGCTGAAGTGTCTTGGCCCAAAACATCGACAGTCCAGATTAAGCTTTCATAATTTGCAACAATTTCAATGACAAGATCAACTTCATATAACAACATGGATTAATTCTGCTCCTGCTAACAGTGAGTAGACCTGTACTCTTTTTTCTTCATATTCTGTGACACCCTCCTGAGAAGATCAGGAGGGATCTTGTTTTAAGAACTCACTCAAAAGTTGGCACCTCCATCATTACAGAACTCCCTCAATGCTTTTGCAGACTCAGCCGGTGGTGGGACTAGAATCCAAGAATTTCAGACTCTGTGGAGTGAGTGCTGTCCATGAATCATGGTTGACATCCTTTGATTTCCAATTATTCTCTACTGTGCATTGAGAGGTTAAGTCAGAAGAATACTCTGATCATAAGACAGCAGAGTGGTTTAAAATAGAAAGGTTGACAGGACAGAGAGTGATGTGGGTAGTTATGTTTGTCTCTTGATTTTAATTGCCCCCTTGCCTGGATATTATCAACTGGTTAAATTTAAAATCTCTCTTAGTTTCTGGGCCTTAGAGTATTAGACAAAATCTCAGTCAAAATAATGAATGCCAAATGCCATTACATTATCTTTGAAATGAACTAAAATGTAGTCAACGTTCAAAAACTATACCACTGTGTCTTAAAATAATGAGTCCACAGTGAAATGGACACAGTGCCCTTTCTGATTCATAAGACTATAAGACAATGGAGCAGAAGTCGGACATTTGGCCCATCGAGTCTGTGCGGCCGTTTCATCATGAGCTGATCCAATCTCCCCTTTAGTCCCATTCCCCTGTCTTCTCACCATAACCTTTGATGCCCTGACTACTCAGATACCAATCAATCTCTGCCTTAAATACACCCAATGACTTAGCCTCTACTGCCGCCTGTGGCAACAAATTCCATAGATTCACCACCCTCTGGGTAAAAAAAAATCTTTCGCATCTCTGTTCTGAATGGGCACCCTGCAATCCTCAAGTCATGTCCTCTCGTACTAGACTCCCCACCATGGGAAACAACTTTGCCACATCCACTCTGTCCATGCCTTTCAACATTCGAAATGTTTCTATGAGGTCCCCCCTCATTCTTCTAAACTCCAAGGAGTACAGTCCAAGAGCGGTCAAACGTTCCTCATATGTTAACCTTCTCATTCCTGGAATCATTCTAATGAATCTTCTGTGAACCCTCTCCAATGCCAGCAGTCCCTTCTTAAATAAGGAGCCCAACACTGCACACAGTATTCCAAGTGAGGTCTTACCAGTGCCTTATAGAGACTCAACATCACATCCCTGCTCCTATACTCTATTCCTCTAGAAATGAATGCCAACATTGCATTCACCTTCTTCACCACCAAATCAACCTGGAGGTTAACCTTAAGGGTTTCCTGCACGAGGACTCCCAAGTCCCGTTGCATCTCAGAACTTTGAATTCTCTCCCCATTTAAATAATAGTCTGCCCATTTATTTCTTCTACCAAAGTGCATGACCATACACTTTCCAACATTGTGATTCATTTGCCACTTCTTTGCCCATTCCCCCAATCTATCCAAGTCTCTCTCCAGACTCTCTGTTTCCTCAGCACTACCGGCCTCTCCACCTATCTTTGTATCATCAGCAAACTTAGCCACAAAGCTATCTATTCCATTATCCAAATCGTTGATATACAACATAAAAAGAAGCGGCCCCAACACAGACCCCTGTGGAACACCACTGGCAACCGGCAGCCAACCAGAATGGGATCCCTTTATTCCCACTCGCTGTTTCCTGCCAATCAACCAAAGCTCTATCCAGGTATGTAACTTGCCCATAATCCCATGGGCTCTTATCTTGTTTAGCAGCCTCATGTGCGGCACCTTGTCAAAGGCCTTCTGAAAATCCAAATACACAACATCCACTGCATCTCCCTTGTCTAGCCTACTTGTAATTTCCTCAAAAAATTGCACTAGGTTTGTCAGGCAGGATTTTCCTTTAAGGAAGCCATGCTGAGTTCTGCCTATCTTGTCATATGCCTCCAGGTACTCCGTAACCTCATCCTTGACAATCGTCTCCAACAACTTCCCAACCACCAATGTCAAGCTAACAGGTCTATAATTTCCTTTTTGCTTCCTTGCCCCCTTCTTAAATAGCAGAGTGACATTTGCAATCTTCCAGTCCTCCGGAACCAGGCCAGAATCTATCGAATTTTGAAAGATCATTGCTAATGCCTCTGCAATCTCCACTGCTACTTCCTTCAGAACATGAGGGTGCATTCCATCTGGTCCAGGAGATTTATCTACCCTTAGACTATTCAGCTTCCTGAGTACTTTCTCTGTTGTAATTGTGACTGTGCATATTGCTCTTCTCTGACACCCTTGAATGTCCGGTATACTGCTGATGTCTTCCTCAGTGAAGACTGATGCAAAATACTCGTTCAGTTCCTCCGCCATCTCCTTATCTCCCATTACAATTTCTCCAGCATCATTTTCTATTGGTCCTATATCGACTCTCACCTGTCTTTTACTCTTTATATACTTGAAACAGCTTTTAGTATCCTCTTTGATATTATTTGCTAGCTTCCTTTCATAGTTCATCTTTTCCCTCTTAATGACCTTCTTAGTTTTCTTTTGTAAGCTTTTAAAAACTTCCCAATCCTCTGTCTTCCCACTAATTTTTGCTTCCTTGTATGCCCTCTGCTTTGCTTTTACTTTGGCTTTGACTTCTCTTGTCAGCCACGGTTGCATCCTTTTTCCATTTGAAAATTTCTTCTTCTTTGGAATATATCTGTCTTGCACCTTCTTCACTTCTCGCATAAACTCCAGCCACTGCTGCTCTGCTGTCCTTCCCGCTAGTGTCCCTTTCCAGTCAACCTTGGCCAGTTCCTCTCTCATGCCACTGTAATTTCCTTTACTCCACTGAAATACCGACACATCAGATTTCGGCTTCTCTTTCTCAAATTTCACAGTGAACTCAATCATGTTGTGATCACTGCCTCCTAAGGGTTCCTTCACTTCCATCTCTCTAATCACCTCTGGTTCATTACACAATACCCAATCCAGTACAGCCGATTCCCTAGTGGGCTCAACAACAAGCTGTTCTAAAAAGCCATCTCGTAGACATTCTACAAATTCTCTCTTGAGATCCAGTGCCAACCTGATTTTCCCAATCCACTCGCATGTTAAAATCCCCGACAATTATCATAACACTGCCCTTCTGGCAAGCCTTTTCTATTTCCTGTTGTAATTTGTAGTCCACATCACTACAGCTGTTTGGAGGCCTGTAGATAACTGCCATCAGGGTCCTTTTACCCTGGCGAATTCTTAGCTCAACCCATTAAGATTCTGTACCTTTTGATCCTATGTCAACTCTTTCTAATGATTTAATATCATTTCCTACCGTTAAAGCCATGCCACCCCCTCTACCTACCTGCCTATCCTTCCAATGCACCGTGTATCCTTGGACGTTCAGCTCCAGAGACATGCATCCTTTAGCCACGTCCTAGTGATGGCCACAATATCATACCTGCCAATCTGTAACTGTACAACAAGATCATCCACCTTATTCCTTATGCTGCGTGCATTTAAGTATAACACCTTAAGTCCAGTATTTGGCACTTTTTGCATTGATTGCACTGCAACTCATCCCAATGGCTGCAAATTTGCTCCATAACCTGCCCGTCCTTCCTGACATCCTTACTGCTCACTACCTTCGATCTATTTCTGTTTTCCCCCTCCTCTGCTCCATCATTCTGGTTCCCATCCCCCTGCCAAATTAGTTTAAACCCTCCCTAACAGCTCTATTAAACCCTCCTGCCAGGATATTGGTCCCCCTAGGATTCAAGTGTAACCCGTCCTTTTTGTACAGGTCACACCTGCCCCAAAAGAGGTCCCACTGATCCAGAAACTTGAATCCCTGCCCCCTGCTCCAATCCCTCAGCCACACATTTATCCCCCACCTCATTCCATTCCTACTCTCACTGTCGCGTGGCACAGGCAGTAATCCTGAGATTACTACCTTTGCGGTCCTTCTTCTCAACTGCCTTCCTAACTCCCTATATTCTCCTTTCAGGACCTCTTCCTTTTTCCTACCTATGTCATTGGTACCTATATGTACCACAACCTCTGGCTCCTCACCCTCCCACTTCAGGACATCATGGATGCGATCAGAAACATTCCGGACCCTGGCACCAGGGAGGCAATCTACCATCCGGGTCTCCTGATCGCATCCACAGAATTGCCTATCTGACCCCCTAACTATCGAGTCCCCTATGACTACTGCCTTCCTCTTCCTTTCCCTACCCTTCTGAGCTACAGGGCCGACTCTGTGCCGGAGACACAGCCACTGTTGCTTTCCCCAGGTAGGCTGTCCCCCCCAACAGTACTCAAACAGGAGTACTTATTGTCAAGGGGTACAGCCACTGGGGTACTCTCTAGTACCTGACTCTTCCCCTTCCCCCTTCTAACCGTGACCCACCTGTCTGCCTCCCATGGCCCTAGTGTGACCACCTGCCTGTAACTCCTCTCTATCAACTCCTCACTCACCCTAACCAGACAAAGGTCATCGAGCTGCAGCTCCAGTTCCCTAACATGGTCCCTTAGGAACTGCAGCTCGGCGCACCTGGTGTAGATGTGGACGTCTGGGAGGCTAGGAGACTCCAGGACCTCCCACATCTGACACCAAGAACAACAAGCTGCCCTCACACTCATACTTCCCCCCTTCCTCAAATAACAGGAAAATCTGAAACCTAAACCCACCTTGCCTCACCCGTTTCCGCCTAAGCCCATTGAGCCCAAGCCCTTAAGCCTTCACTCTGCTCCTGGCTCACTCCTCTGCCCGCAAACGATGCTGCCCACTGTTTAAGGCTGTGTCATTTTTAAAATCTTTCCCGCTTCACTTCCCAACGTCACACGCTTGCGCAGTCCCACCTCTCTTAACTCCGATGAGAATAAGAAAAAGTCAAAATGGCTCCCGCCGCACTCCCGTTCTGATCCTCCGACTTCCTTCTCCAAATGAAGAAAGGGAAGCGTGGAACTTTATTTTTCAAGTTTTTCTGAACAAGAATACAAGTAAATTGCAGCACTGATCAGGCAATTCAGATGAAGTGACTGCATTCATTGACATGAGCTCCATCCTCTGCTCATCTCTCCTTCCTCGTTGTGTAATATCCAGATTCTACATACTTCCCTTAACTACTGCATGCAGTAGCAAGTTCTACATCCTCACCACTCTCTGGAGGAAGAGATTTATTGGGAATTGCTGATTGCATTTATTGATTAGAAAAGTCAATCAGCATGGAAACAATGCTACCGAGTCCCCACTGACTATCAGTTATCCACTGGCTGACAGTAATCTTACACTCATTCCATTTTGTTCTCCTCAGAATCAACAATGCAACAACACTCAGTGGCTACTTTATTGAGTACTGTGTCGCCCTTAAGGCATTTGTTTAGTTTATTATATTTTTGCTTTAGTAATTCGTTTGTAATCGTTTTCTAGTTAAACCTAAGGTTGTTGAAAGTAAATTTGTTGTCTGTGATATATTGTGGCATGCGATAACGTCACACCCGGTTTCACCGCGTCTTGTGGGAAAATACCGGTTTGGAGAAACGGGAAGGAGGGAGCTTGTGTGTGCAGGATCAGTGCGAGAAAACTTTCTTTCTACGCACTAGAAACATCATAGAAGTTCATAAGATAATCGATATATTGAAGTAAAAATGTTAACGCTGATTCTGTTAAAAGTAATGATGGTTGATAAAGTTTATGTTCTTTGTTATTTAAAGAGTTGCGGATAATTTGTGTTGAAGTATTTAAAGCAGTTGATGGCGTAGGTAGATTCTGACTGTATGTTGTACTTTAATCTAATATAGTTTGTTGTAGTTTTATTTTTCCAAGTATTTATGATGTAAATGTGATGCCGAGAAGGAAACAAATACTGTATATATTTTGTATTGTTTTATCAACAGTTTTCACCATACGTTAATGTGGAAGAGTGAACAGTAAATGGTTAATCTTACTGGGATCGCGCCTCATTGACCAGTTTATACTTGGTGTTTAGTTCAGAGTTTTTACACCTGTGCGAGAACACTACAGTGAAAAGGCGGCATTACCAGGTGTTTCAAGTGCTACGATGGCATCACGATCCAGCATCAAGTCGTTGCCATCCAGCGCCAGGAGCTGTAGGGCATCAACAAATAAGACTGCCCATGCAAGAGGTAAAGCAGAAACCACTAAGGTCCGAGTGTCATATGCTGAACAGGTAGCAAAACTGAAAATGGAAAAGGCTGCCAGAGAAGCCGAAAACCAGAAGGAAGTGGCTGCCAGAGAAGCCGAAAACCAGTTGGAAAGGGTAAGGATAGAGTCAGAGTTAGAAGTGCTGACGCTACACCGAGAAGCAGAAGCTGCCAGGGTGGAAGCAGAGATATTAGAAAATGCTGAAGAAATGCATGTTCGGGAAGAAGTAAAATCAACTTCAGAAAGGACCAGATTGGAACGCACTAGCGACTACGTCCAATCTCAAGTGGACCTGAAGATTTGTTCTTCCTCTCCATACTTATATGCTAACATCCCATTTCATGAGGAGTCAAAGAGAGGCCCAATTGCATCACATCCATCTGAGGAAGACAATTTACCCTTGCAACTTCGCGACGAATTCAAGAATGAAAGGGCTGATAACAAATACTTCTCGACACCAAACTTACCAGATTTGGCAAGAGGAGAGGCAAAGACTGAATTCAGAACATCAAATCCCATAACAAATGTACACCCTCAGTCATATACCCGCCGACATATTCCCCTAGCCAGCATGCCACTTGCAGTTGAACCCATGGCACAGTATTTAGCATGACGAGATTTCGTCACTTCAGGACTATACCAGTTTGACGATAAGCCTAAAAATTACCATGCATGGTACTCCTCATTCACCAACGCTACCGGCGGAGTCCAGCTTGAAGCAACCCAAGAATTGGATCTTATGACAAAATGGCTGGGAACAGAATCATGCGAACAGGTGAGACGCATACGTTCAGAGTACGTCAACAACCCCAAGCTAGCCTTACGCAAAGCATGGGAGAGACTTCGGGAGTGCTATGCGGCCCCTGAAATTATTGAAACGGCATTATTTCGATGTCTGGAAAATTTTCCTAAGGTGTCAGCCAAGGACCACACTAAGCTAAGAGAGCTTGGAGATCTACTCATGGAGATTGAAGGCGCTAAAGAAGACGGCTATTTCACTGGCCTGTCATATTTAGATACTTCATACAGAATTAGACCAATCGTGGACAAACTTCCATTTGGGCTGCAGGAAAGGTCTGTTGGCTCAGAGTACAAGGAAGAGAACGATGGTCGATTTCCTCCCTTTCAGTATTTCACTAGGTTTGTGTGCAAGGAGGCAAAGAATTGAAACGACCCTAGCTTCATGAGTCAAGGTAGCAGTACAATTCACACCGCCAGTCAAATCCACTTCAAATAATTTGAACGTCAATAAACCTGTCTCAGTGCGTAAAACTGAAGTCTCTACAACTAACAATGACCCTAGCAAGAATTGTCCATTGCACAACAAACCCCACCCCCTCAAAAAACACAGAACGTTTAGGAAAAAACTCTTTGATGAGAGAATGGCCCTTCTCAAGGAGAAAAAAATATGTTTTAAAAGCTGTTCCTCTACCTCTCACCTCGCTAGAGAGTGTACGATCCCCATGAAGTGCTCGGAATGTAATAGCACTAATCACGATGGGGCCATGCACTCCGGCCCATTACCGCAAACCAACAAAGCTCCTTCACCCTCACAAGAGGACGGCGGGGAGGGAGAGGATCACTCCAAGACAACTGTTGTCAGCTCGAGCTGCACAGAAGTTTGCGGTCAAGGTCAGTCAAGCTGTTCTTGTTCAAAGATCTGCCTCATTAAGGTGTACCCGAAGGGAGCCAAAGACAAGGCCATCAAAGCCTATGTAATTCTGGACGACCAGAGCAATTGCTCACTAGTCAGACCAGAGTTCTTTGACTTGTTCAATGTAGGGAGTAATCAGTTCCCAGACTACCTTAGAACTTGCTCAGGAAGCGTAGAAAGATATGGAAGGGAGGCAGAAGGCTTCCAGCTCGAGTCGCTGGATGGTAAAGTTGTCATCTGTCTCCATCCGCTCTTAGAGTGCAATGAAATTTTGAATAACCGCACCGAGATCCTGACGCCAAGCGTTGTGCGACACCAGCTCCACCACATCGCCAAGCACATCCCAGAACTGTACCCAAAAGCAGAAATACTCCTGCTACTAGGAAGAGATGTTCTCCAGGTGCACAAGGTCAGGCAGCAGGTCAATGGACCACATGACGCCCCCTTTGCCCAATGCCTGGATCTGGGCTGGGTGGTGATAGGAGAGGTGTGCCTTGGCAATGTACACAAATTGACAGTTAACACACTCAAGACCAATGTGCTAGAGAGTGGTTGCCATTCAATTTTTCAACCCTGCACAAGCTTCATGTGTATCAAGGAAGCACGACAAGGCTTCAACAAGTGTAGTAAAGTAACCGACAAGACACTGGGACAGTCAGTCTTCGCTCAAACTGAGCATGATAATAAACTTGCTCCATCAGCACAAGACAAAATAATGGACACCAAGGTCTTCAGAGACGAAGCAAATAACTGGGTCGCCCCACCGCCTTTCAGAGAACCACGCCAGTGCTTGCCAAACAACAAAGAGCAGGCAGTCAAGTGGTTCACGTCTTTCCAAAAAACCCTGAAAAGGGTTTGTAGCAACAATATGTAGCATTCATGGAGAAGATATTCAGTAATGGACATGCTGAAGTAGCACCACCACTGAGGGAAGGCAAGGAGTGCTGGTACCTCCCAACGTTTGGGGTTTACCACCCACAAAAGCCCAATCAGATCAGGGTGGTCTTTGACTCCAGTGCTCAGTGCGCTGGTATCTCCCTTAATGACGTGCTCCTCACAGGCCCCGACCTCAACAATACCTTTCTCGGGGTCCTGCTGTGCTTCCGGAAGGAGAAGGTCGCAATCCTAGTGGACATCCAGCAGATGTTCCATTGCTTCTTAGTACAGGAAGACCATTGCAATTTCCTCCGTTTCTTATGGCACAAGGACAATGACATTAACAAGGAAGTCATTGGGTACCGGATGAAAGTCCATGTTTTCGGCAATAGTCCATCACCTGCCGTGGCCATCTATGGGCTGCGAAGAGCCATCGAAGAGCGAAGAGCACAGGAACACGGCAATGACACCGTTCAGTTTGTGGAAAGGTACTTCTAGGTTGATGACGGCTTGATATCGCTACAGAAAGAAGACAAAGCAATCGATCTGCTCCGACAAACACAAGCCTCACTCGCTGAGTCAAACCTCCGCTTGCACAAGTTCGCATCAAACTGTCAGGCAGTAATGGAGGCCTTTCCACACGATGACTGTGCTCCGGCATTCAAAGACCTAGATCTAGATGGAGAAACCATACCCACACAAAGGAGTTTGGGCCTCCTTTGGGAGATTACAACTGACACATTCACGTTCTCCGTGCTGACCGCGATCAAGCCATTCACCCGCCGTGGAGTTCTCTCCACCATCAATAGTGTTTTTGATCCCTTGGGTCTACTGGTCTATTTACGATCCAGGGAAGAGTCCTTCTCAGAGAACTTCCCTCTGAGCTCTCTGACTGGGATACTTCCCTACCAGAAGACAAGCTAAACAGATGGGAGGCTTGGAGAGATTCACTTCAAGATCTAAAACAGCTTCATATCCCACGTAGGTGCACTGCGGACAAATTGGCCCAGGCAAAGGATGTCATCCTTAAAGCAACTCAAAGAGCAGCTTTTGCAAGGGAGTTTTTGACCCTCCAAGCTAATAAACCAATACCAAAGGACAGCCCTTTGTGGAAACTCAACCCGATCCTGAAGAACAATCTCATTTGCATTGGAGGCCGGTTAATACACTCTCACCTTTCAGCTGCAGAAAAGAGCCCAGTAATCCTGCCCAAAGACAGCCATGTGTCCTTAATGCTTACTCGCCATCACCATGAACAGGTAAGGGATCAGGGCCGTCACCTGACAGAGGGAGCAATCAGGGCAGCGGGACTGTGGATCTTGGGAGGCAAAACACTGATCAATTTAGCACTCCACACCACAGATGTGTAACCTGCAGGAAACTGCAAGGGAAGATGGAAGGCGTATGGCGGACCTCCCACCGGAACGCCTTGAAGCCTGCCCTCCTTTTACGTATGTGGGGCTAGATGTATTTGGTCCCTGGACTATCACTACTAGACGCACCAGAGGAGGACAAGCAGAGAGCAAACGGTGGGCCATCATGTTCAGGTGCATGAGTTCAAGAGCGGTACACATTGAGGTAATCAAATCTTTGGATACATCCAGCTGCATTAACGCTCTCAGGCGCTTCTTTGCTCTAAGAGGCCCTGCAAAACAGTTAAGGTCTGATTGTGGCACGAACTTTGTTGGAGCGTCCAAGGAGCTCGGGATGGACAAGACGGTGCAAAGGTACCTCAGTGAGCAGGGATGCAACTGGGAGTTCAACACACCACACGCCTCTCACATGGGAGGCCCATGGGAGCGGATGATTGGTATCGCCAGAAGGATCCTTGATTCAATGTTTCTGCAGCAACGCACCCGACTGACCCACGAAGTACTGTGCACACTAATGGCAGAGGTCACAGCCATTATAAATGCATGAGCACTCCTACCTGTCTCTTCTGACCCGGCAAGCCCCTTCATACTCTCGCCATCAATGCTCCTTACGCAGAAGACAGGAGCTCCCGCTCCACCTGGGGACTTCTTCGATAAGGATTTGTACACAAAGCAATGGAGACAGGTTCAGGCTCTCGCAAATCAGTTCTGGTCTCGTTGGAGCCATGAATATCTACCTTTGTTGCAACACAGACAAAAGTGGACAGAACCTTGCAGGAATCTTCAGAACCTTGCAGGAGATTTAGTCCTGCTCAGGGACAAGCAGATCACCTGCAACTGCTGGCCAATGGCCAGAATCACTGCCACATTCCCTGGTAGGGATGGACATGTCAGGAAGGTTGAGTTGAAACCTTCTGACCAAGGTGATGTGAAAACTTACCAAAGGCCAGTTGCAGAAGTCACTCTGCTTCTACCTAAGGATTGATTTAGAGGCTGAAGTTAGTATTACGTTCATAGTGACCTTACAAAAGTCAGGCGGGGAGTGTGTTACCCTTAAGGCATTTGTTTAGTTTATTATATTTTTGCTTTAGTAATTCATTTGTAATCGTTTTCTAGTTAAAGCTAAGGTTGTTGAAAGTAAATTCGTTGTCTGTGATATATCGCGGCATGCGATGATGCCACACCCAGTTTCGCCGTGTCTTGTGGGAAAATACCGGTTTGGAGAAACGGGAAGGAGGGGGCTTGTGTGTGCAGGATCAGCACAAGAAAAGTTTCTTTCTACGCACTAGAAACATCATAGAAGCAACGCCGTAAGTTCATAAGATAATCAATATGTTGAAGTAAAAATGTTAACGCTGATTCTGTTAAAAGTAATGACGGTTGATAAAGTTTATGTTCTTTGTTATTTAAAGAGTTGCGGATAGTTTGTGTTGAAGTACTTAAAGCAGTTGATGGCATAGGTAGATTCTGACTGTATGTTGTACTTTAATGTAATATAGTTTGTTGTAGTTTTATTTTTCCCAAGTATTTATGATGTAAATGTGATGCCAAGAAGGAAACAAATACTGTATATATTTTGCATTGTTTTATCAACAGTTTTCACCATACGTTAACGTGGAAGAGTGCACAGTAAACGGTTAATCTTACTGGGATCGCGCCTCATTGACCAGTTTATACTTGGTGTTTAGTTCAGAGTTTTTACACCTGTGCAAGAACACTACAAGTACACCTGCTCGTCAATGCAAATATCTAATCAGCCAATCATGTGGCAGCAACTCAATGCATAAAAGCATGTAGACATGGTCAAGAGGTTCAACTGCTGTTCAGACCAAACATCAGAATTAGGGAATAAATGTGGTCTGAGTGACTTAGATGTGGAATGTTTGTTGGTTCCAAATGAGGCAGTTTGAGTATCTCAGAAACTGCTGGTCTCCTTGAATTTTCACACGCAACAGTCTCTGGAGTTTACAGAGTCTGGTGCAAAACACAAAAAAGAGCATCCAGTGAGCTGTAGTTCTATGGGTGACAATGTCTTGTTTATGAGAAAGTTCAGAGGATAATGGCCAAACTGGTTCAAGCTGACAGGAAGGTGACAGTAACTCAGATAACCAAGCTTTACAACAGTGATATACAGAAGAGCATCTTTGAATGCACAGCATTTCCAAGTTTGATATGGATGGGCTACTTTAGCAGAAGACCACAAACATACACTCTGTGGCCACTTTATTAGACACAGGAGTCATCTAATAAAGTGGCGACTGATAGTAATTCGAATGTATTAGGGGAAATTTACAGTGGCTAATTAGCCTACCAACCAACTTATAAAGTCAAGATTGGGGTGCTGGAGAACACCACATGATCACAGGAGAACAAGAAAATTCAACACAAGAGAGCTCGGAGATTGGAATTAAGCTCAGGTAACTGGAGCTATGAGCCAGCAGCTCTACTATCTGCACTTTCATGTTCTCTTTGAATAAACACGCAAGAAGTTCAGCAGAAGAGAAATTTGAAGAAGTAGGATATGTAGAGGTGAGCCAGAGAGGTTTAGGTTGAAAAATCTATTGGTGGAGATCTTGGCAGGTAATGATCAACAATTGTTGAGTGTTTACATTCGGTGATGATCCAAACTCTAAAGTTGGAGGAGAGCAGAGAATGCAGGAAACTGCAGAGAGTTGTGGACGTAGCTCAACACTCACAAAAACCAGCCTCCCATGAACTCTGTACACATTTCTTGCTGCCTCAGTAAAGTGGCCAACACAATCATAGACCCAACCTAGCCTAGGCATTCTCTTTTCCTGTCAGATCCTCCTTGCCATGGTGGACAAAAAATATCTACCTTGATATGGATTTGTATGTTATTGTAGGCCTGTGGTACACATTCTCTGCAATGGCAATGCTTTATTCTGTATTCTGTTATTGTTTTTCCTTGTCCTTGGCATCAAAGTGTGACTTGAAAATGATGTCAAAAGTTTTAAAATCAAGATGTTTATTAACTGGGAAGCCAGATAAGTCAGCAAGCACAGCAGAAGATAAATGGGATGATATGGATTAGAACATGGGTGGTTAGGATTTAGAATGACCTCCTATGGAAATTGGGACGAGGAGGGCCAGCACTGGGATTGTCAAGCTTAAATGAAGCAATGAGCCTTTCAGCAAAGAAAGAGGTAAGTCAGTAACTGTGTCAGGCATGTTGCCCAGATGGAAATAGGTTCTGCCTGCGATTGTGCTAATATGTGGTCTGAAGGGACTAGGCAGAATAACAATCTGGTATGAACTACGTGAGCTGAAGGGCACGTTTCTGTGCTGCAGTGTGTTATGACTCCATGATATATGACAACAAGATTATGAACTGACTGGTTTTGCCTCAAACAAATTCCAGAGAGAAACTGGCAAAGAAAAACAAATTGTTTCAGGGATCACAGACCATGGCTTTGTTCTTTATCATATTTAGTAGAAGAAAATACCTGTTCATCCAGAACTAAATATCAGATGAACAGACTGCAAATTTTGACATTGGGGCTGGTGATGAAGGAAGTTTTACATGGATAATTGTGTATTCCGTGGAAGTAGGCTGCACGGGTAATGCCATAGAAATATTATCCTGGAATCCAAAATTGCCGACCTCAATAGTCGGAACTTTATTATTTGATTGATATTATTGTTCCTTTTATGGTCACCAAAAATCTATACAGCACTTTATCATTGTTTGCATGGGTCATTAAATAAAGTGGATAATGTTGCACTGCAAATTCTGCCTATTCAAAATTTTTGTTAATGTTACTGCTTTGAAATTCAAAATAGGAAATAGAACATTCCAGCTTCATTTAAGAAAGAAAATCTGCTTAAACATTTTGCAAAGACACAGGTTGATTGAAATACAAATCAAGACATGGTTGTGATTTATTATTAATTTAGTGTAAGGGCATTGCAAGTAACTGATATTATCTGTGATGACATGTCCTTTTATTTTATGCTGGCAAAAAAAAATGTTTGGAAGATTTTTTATGCAAAAGAAACATTTTTTGCAACGTTTGTTAGATAAACAGAGTCCAGGATAGATACTCATATCTCAGGGTAGAGAGTCACTCACTGTCTTTTAACCAAGGTGGAAATATTCATGTACAGGGTCACAAGAGGCTGCAGAGGTTTATAGACTCAACCTGCACCATGATGGGCACAACACTGTCCACCACTGTCCACCACTGTCCATCTTCAATAAAGCAAAGCCTCAAAAATGCAGCATCCATCATTAAGGACTCTCACCATCTGGGAAGTACCCTCTTCCCATTACTTCCATCAGAGAGGAGGTACAGCAGCCGGAAGTCCCACACTCAACAACTTAGGAACAGGTTCTTCCCCACAAAGTCCATACACTACCATGTTATTCCATTCTTTGAAATTTTTGAATGAATGAATGAATAAATAAAATCTTATAAACATAAGTACAAACATAACAAAAAGCATCACTTTCAATAAGCTGAAGCTACAGCTTATTACGCCTACCCCTCTTACTTTTTCAAAAACATATTTGGTGTCAATCATCACATCAAAACAAAAAAATTTCATCATCTTTTAACACAAAATCAATTCCAAGTGTCATTTATTTACACTGCTCCCATTCATTTTCAATCATGTATTTTATATTTGTTCATTAAATTATTTTTAAGTAATTTTTAAACTTGTTAAGTGTGGTACATGTTTTTAAATTCTTACAACTGTTCCATATATTCACCCCTCTGACTAATATACAATGATTTTTTATATTTGTTCTTATCCTTTGTTTTGGAAATATACATGTTCCTCTCAAATCATGTTGACTTTCTCTCATTTTAAACAATCTTTGGATACTTTGTGGTAACTGTCCAATTTTAACTTTATACATATTTACGTATTATTTTAAAATCTACAAAATCTCTGAATTTTGAATCTACAAACCTCTCTGATGGTGGTGTCTAAAAAGAGGATGCTGTCCAAGTTGCCTGCCATCTTGGACAATGTCTCCCATCCACTCAATAATGTACTGGTTAGGCACAGGAGTACATTCAGCCAGAGACTCATTCCACTGAGTTGCAACACTGAGTGTCATAGCACGTCATTCCTGCCTGTGGCCATCAAACTTTACAATTCCTCCCTCGGAGTGTCAGACACCCTGAGCCAATAGGCTGGTCCAGTACTTATTTCCACTTGGCATAATTTACTTATTATTATTTAATTATTTATGGTTTTATATTGCTATATTTCTACACTATTCTTGGTTGGTGCAACTGTAATGAAACCCAATTTCCCTCGGGATCAATAAAGTATGTCTGTCTGTCTGTCTGTCTGTCTGTTTAAAGTGTTTAGTTGAATAAATAGTGGATTGGTTGGCTCATAATAACTTGTCTTATTTGCAATTTGAATGGCTTTCTTTTAGAGTAGAAAAATTGAGTTTGTATTTGTTTTGTATGTATTTCCCTGTACCTCTACACAGTAAGTCATGTATGGGACTATAAGTGAACAGTATAATGTATACAAAGATTCCTGATTTAAGAAATCTTGCGCTTTGTATTGCAATAGATTTTGACATTTTTGCTTTGACCTAATTTATATGTGGTTTCCAGCTTAATTTACTATCTATTACCACTCCTAAAATTTTTGTTTCAGATAACTTATCAATTTCAACATCGTTTATTCTAAGTTTACTCTGAGTTTGGTACACGGTTTCCACATTCTTTGAAATTTATAGATTTATGTATTTGCACTGTACAGCTGTCACAAAACAACATGTGGCATATGTCAATGATAATAAATCTGATTCTGACAAGAACATGAACATGCAGTGAATAGAAAAATACAGACTACGTACAGTCAGGTGGGATTAGTTTGGATTGGCATCATGGATGTCATAGGCATCACGGTCTGAAGGGCATGTTCCTGTGCTGTATTAGTTCAAAGTTCAAAGTAAATGTTTTGTCCAAGTACACATATTCACCATGTACAACCCTGAGATTCATTTTCTTATGGGAATTCACATTAAATACAAAGAAATAATAAATAATAACAACAATAATAAATAAGCAAAAAATATCAAGGACATGAGATGAAGAGCCCTTGAAAGTGAGTCCATAGGTTATTGGGACAGTTCAGTGTTGGGGTGAGTGAAGTTCTCCCCTCTGGTTCTAGAGCCTGATGGTTGAAGGTTTAGTGGTTCCTGAACCTTGTGGTCTGGATCCTTCAACTCCTGTTCCTGATGGCAGCATGGTTGAATGGTGGGAGTCCTTGATGATGGATGATACTTTCCTGTAACAGTGCTCCAAGTAGATGTGCCCTATGGTGTGGAGGGCTTTATCTGTGACGGACTGGGCCATATCCACTACTCCTTATAGGCTTTTTTGTTCAAGGACATTAAGTGTTTCCATACCAAGCTATGGAAGTAGCGGTGCTTCCGTGCTTTCTTCATAATTGTAACCGATCAATATACTCTCCACTGCAACTCTAATAGAAGTTTGTCAATGTTTTAGATGACATGTCAAATCTTTGTAAACTGCTAAGATAGTAGAGGCGATACCTTGCTTTCTTTGTAATGGCACTTCGTGCTGGGCCCAGGACAGATCCTTTGAAATGATAACACTGAGGGATCTAAAGCTGCTGGCTGTCTGCACTTCTGATCCCCTAATGAGGAATTGCTCATGGACCTTTAGCTTCTTCATCCTGCTGTCAATAATTAGCTCCTTGGTCTTGCTGACATCGAGTAAAAGGTTGCTCTTGTGTCACTGCTGAGCCAGATTTTCATCCTGTTTCCTATATGCTGATTTGTCACCCCCTTTGATTTGGCCCATGATGGTAGTGTTGTCATCAAACTTAATATGCAATTGGATCATGCTTAGCCACACAATCATAAATGTAAAGCGAGTAGTGCAGGGGCTAAACACAAAGCTTTGTGGTGTCTCTGTACTGATAATGATTGTGGAGGAGATGTTATTGCTAATCACACTTGACTGGGATCTGCAAGTGAGGAAATCGAAGATCTATCTGCACAAGGTCTCTCTCTCTCCCTCCCTCCCACTCCCCCTCTCTCTCTCCCTCCCACTCTCTCTCTCCTTCCCTCCTACTCCCTGTCTCTCTCTCTCTCTCTTTGCCTTTCAGACTGGATCCTGAACTTCTTGACAGAAAGGCAATAGTCAGTCCATATTGGTAACACCTCGCTGAGCACCAGCACCCCCCAGGACTTCATCCTCCGTCCACTGCTGTCCATGCTCCTGACACATGAATGTACTGCAAGATCCAGTTCAAACTTACTGATGACACAACAGTGGCTGGCCTCATCAAAAACGATGATGAGATGGCTTACAGAGAGGAGGTTGAGCAGCTGGTAGAATGGTGCAAGCACAACAACAATGTGGACAAGAGCATCCAGATGATTGTGGACTTTAGGAAGCTGCAGATTGACCACTCCTCCCTGCACATAAGTGGCTCCTCTGGGGAGAGAGTTAGGAGCACCAGCTTCCTGTGAATGCATGTAATGGGGGGATCTCAGCTAGTCCTTTACTTTTATTGTCACTTTTACTTTTGATGTCCTTTACTTTAACACCACCTCTTTAGCCAAGAAGGCATAGCAGCATCTCCACTTTCTGTGGAGATTGAGGCGAGCTAGGCTCTCTCCCCCCCTTACGGTTATTTTTTACAAGTGCATCATCGAGGGTGGTTGCATCATCATCTAGTACGGAAATCACGAGGCATCTGACTGCAAGTCCCTGCAAAGGATTGCGAAGCCTGCTGAGAGGATCAGGGTCATCTCTTCCACCCATCAGAGATATTTATCAGGAGAGTTCAGTGCCCTTAGCATCGACATTGATACCCCCTATCCATCCAACAATCTCTTTGACAAATACCACCAGGAAGGTGATACCATAGCTTTAAGACAAGAACTGTTAGGATGTGAAGCAGTTTCTTTCCCCAGGCCGTAGGATTACTGAACTCTCTGCCACCACCCAGGTCTCATCACATAAGAAGCGCCAGTTGCATTATACTGATTTTTTTTTAAACTTGTGTTTAAATGCACCTTATTACTTGTTAACTTGTTTGTGGTAATATCATTTTACGTGTTGTGTGCGAGTTATATGGACTGTGTTGTGCACCTCGGTGTGGAAGAACTCGTTTCATTTCATGTATACACGCGCAACATTGAATGGCAATAACCTCAACTTGAAAATGGAACTGTATGTTTTGGTGGGCATGTAACAAATAAAGCTAATCTTAAACCTTTGATGACATTGTGCGTACTGACTCATTTCCCAGGAAATGAAACGTATCATTTTCAGCATTCTCGGTCAGGTCACAGATAGATCTTAAAGCTACCTAAAATTATGTGGCAATGTTCTGTGGGGGGCAAAGGAATGGTCAACATTTTGGGTGGTATCCCTGCATCAAGTTTCACTCTCCCTCAAATGCTTCTCAGCCTGCTGAGTTCCTACAACAGATTTTTTGGTTGCCCCTGAGTCCACCAGCTGCAATCTCTTGCGTCTCAATGCTCCAGGTGGGAATCTTTCTCCCCGGAACTTGGCGGCAGAAAAGATAACCAATCATAGCTCAAAGGCAGAATGCCCCGCTCCTCTTGATAAGGTGCCACACGGCAGTACTTTATATGTAGTTCTCAATTGGACTCCATTGCAACTCCACGTAAGGAAGGAGAATTGATCTGTAGGTGTACCGTGAAGTTAAAATGTTGTCCATTTAATGGCTTCGCAGGAAACGGTCCAGATTAATATTCATCCCTGTTGATGAATCCACGCTGCTCTCTGATTAAATTGATTCCACCAGGGTGAAAATTCGCCAAGAAAGCTTCAGGTGAATTATAAGCGTTTTCTCCATTTGTCATCGCTGTCAGCTGTTTATCGGGAAATCTGGAACTTGTTAAGCAACCTAGTCTGTTCTTGCATAGCACGAGTGCGCTGTGAGGTTTATTTTATATGCAAAAGAAATCCTTTCAGCGTGAACCGTCGATAAAAGAAGATTTAAGCCAAGGGAAAAATAACTGCATTTACAGATCTGGCAGAGTCACGGATAATGGCTGGGGGGAGTCTCAATCTGAGACACCAAGAGAAGCTGGAGCAAAGGAAAAAGAAGAGAAGTTTAACTGATGTGGAAGAACCCGAGGATGACCTTGAGGTGAGTCAATAAACTCTTTACTGCTCGCGTCTTGCGTGGCGCCGTGAAATAGAATACACTTGGGTGAGCTGTCGAACCATTGATGAAGGCGAGCTGAGAATGGTTTGCAGATGACCACCCCCCACCCCGTTTAAAGTGAATCAAAGTTGTGATGTGTTATCACAGCTCCCACTGCCGCTGTTAATAGTAGAGACCAGTAATTATTTCACTAAGATGCGGACGTGTTTGCTTGTTACCCGTCCATGACAAGTATTGTTGACAGCAAGTTATCACAAGTGTAAATTTGCCACAGTGCTCGTGTGATTTTTGTTTGTTGTTGAGGGTGCTATTATTTAGTGTTTTTTATTTAAAGAACGAGGTTCCTGACAACATACATTAAATACCGGAGGAACTCAGCAGGCCAGGCAGTACCTGTGGAAAGAGTACTGTTGGCGTTTCGGGCTGAGACCCTTTAGCAGACCCTGAAGTAGTTTTGTAGATTTGTGGGGGGTGGGGAGGAATTGATTGGGAATTCCCTAAAACCAATGCAAGATACCTCCGTAAAAGTTACCGTCAGAACACTCTCGCAGCTTTTGACTATAAAGTCACTATAAAGCAGAAAACAGCTTTAAGTGTTGAAGAATAGCGGTAAAACTGCGTTCTCAATTTGTCAGAAAACCACGGAATTACCTGTAGAGACTTGCTACCGAACTTTGCCGCACGTAGTTTGAAAGTATTAACGAATTAATTTCATACCCTTTCCCTTTCCCCCTCCCCTGTTGTTCTCCAGCTGATACTTTCTCCTTTTTACTTAAAACATAATTAAAGAGTGCATAGATGAAAAGAATTGAGTTTCATCATACATTATTCAATGGTGCAAAGACAGGCATGTTATCAGTTTATATAAATGTCTCAAGGCCATGGAGTATTTTAAAGGAAAATGCAAGATTATAGACTCTATATACAGAACACACACTATGAAGTGGAGATGTTATTCTTAACCATGACAGATGAAAGCTTTAGAAACCACTATAAATGCTGAAAATTTAGGATTTTAAAAAATGCTGGAAGCAGTTGAAGACACTCCAAGTAAAATTTATTATCAGAGTATGTGCACGTCACCACATACAACGGAGATTCTTTTTTTCTGTAGGCATACTTAGCAAATCTATAGAACAGGAACTGTTAACTGTATACAAACTGTGCAAATGCAGATATAAATAATGAGCATGAAATAACAATATAAGTCCTTAAGTGAATGTAGCTATTCACTTTTATTCAAGAGCCTGATGGTTGAGGGGTAGTAACTGATCTTGAACCTGATAGTGCGAGTTCTGAGGCACCTGTACTTCTACCTGATGGCAGGTAAGCATCTTTGATGGGTGCTGCTTTCCTACGGCAGAGTTTCATGTTGATGTGATCAATGGTTGGGCAGTTTTTACCTATGTTGTACGACCCTTTGTAGAATGTTCTGCTCAAAGGCGTTGTTGTTTCCATACCAGGCTGTAACGCAGCCGGTCAGCACACTCTCTACCACACATCTACAGAGGTTTGCCAAGATCTTCAATGACATGCTAAAACTCCACAGATGCCTGAAGAAGTGTAGGTGCTGTCCTGCTTTCTTGGCAATAGTATTTATATGCTGGGTCCAGGACAGGTTCTCTGTGATGGTGATAACCCGGAATTTAAAGTTACTGACCGTCTCCCCCTCTGATCCTCCAATGATTATGTCTCATGGACCTCTGGTTTTCCCCCTCCAGAAGTCTACAATCTGTTCCTTGGTCTTATTGACATTAAGTGAGAGGTAGTTGTAATTACACCACTCAGCCAAAGTTTCAATCTCCCTCCTGTATACTGATTCATCAGCCTCGTTGATACAGGCCACAACAGTGATGTCATCAGCAAACTTGTATATGGTGTTGGAGCTGTAATTAGCCATACAATCATCGATGTAAAGCAGATAGAGCAGAGGATTAAGCACACAGCCCTGTGATGCTTCTGTGTTGATGGATATTGTGAAGGAGATGCTTTTGCCGATCTGAACTGACTCACCAGGTAAAGTGGACTAAAGAACTATGAATACAAACTGTTAACTCTGTTTCTCTTTCCATAGAGCCTTTCTGACTTGTTGAGAGTTTCAAGCACTTTTTTGTCTGTATACAAAGGATAATGAGCACATTTTTTTTTTTGTTAATGTGTTGGGACTTCTGGTATAAAGTGAATTGCAACTGTGCAGCCTTCTGCAATTTATTCTTTCATATGGGCTGTACTTTCATCAATCATTCATCTGGTGCTATAGAGTTCTATGACTCTCTTCATTTTATTTTGCATTCACTATTTTTCTTACAACTGCATCTCCTCAAATGATTTGAAATTGAATTTCTTTTCCACTCTGCTAATTGCTTTTAGCAGAACTTAACAATATTGCTTGGCTACTATTTTGCTTACCATCTAACTGTGGTAAATAGTACTATCATGGGTAAAGTGCTTGTGAATCTTTAATGGATATGCAGAAGATTTGTAGGGAGTTGCATCAATAATCTATCATTGTATAAATAATAAAGAGACTTTGAAACAGGATGTGCTATCCCTCTGGGCTTTGTCATGTGTCCTGGTGTTTGGTGTTTCCTATTGCTACAGTTCATCACTTAAATTCTTGAGAAATGTTGTTTTTGCACTATTTTAAGATTAACATGGGAGAAGTGTCCAGCAATTTCTTGGAACATAGACCATTACAGCATAGGTGCTGTGTGAACTTTTAACCTACTCTAAGATCAATCTAAACCTTCCCTCCATTTTTCTGTCATCCATGTGCATATCTAAGAGTTTCTTAAATGTCCCCTATGTATCTGCCTCTAGAATCAACTTTCCAAACAAGAAAAAATAAAATCACCAACATTCCCTTTATAATTTACTCTAATAACCTTAAAATTATGCGCCCTTGCATTGGCCATTCCTGCCCTGGAACAAGGGTCTCAGGCTATCCACTTGATCAATGACTTTTATTATCTTGTACATTTCTATGAAGTCACCTCTCATCCTTCTTTGCACAACCTATCCTCATAAGACATGTTTTCTAGTTGAGGCAGTATCCTGGTACATCTCCTCTATCCTCTGAGGCTTCCACATCCTTCCTATAATGAGGCGACCAGAACTGAGCACAATATTCTGTGTGACCTAACTAGGGTATTCTCTAGATGTAACACCAACAAATCACACAGCTTTTTAACCACCCTATCAACTTGTGCAGAAACTTTGAGGGGTCTCTGTTCATGGAGCCCTCTGTACTTTAGCACAAAGAATCCTACCATAAACACTCCCCAGACCACCCTCCCCTGTATTCTGCTTCTTGAATTTAGATCATATGACCAGAAGGTATAGAAACTGAATTGGGCCATTTGGCCTATCAAGTCTGCTCTGCCATTTCATCATGGCTGATCCAACTTTCCTCTCAGCCCCAAACTCCTGCCTTCTCCCCATATCCCTTCATGCTCTGACCAATCACAAATCTTCTCACCTTTGCCTTAAATATACATAAAGACTTGGCCTCCAGAGCTGCCTGTGCCAAATAATTCCACAGATTCGCCACTCTCTGGCTAAAGAAATTCCTCATCATCTCCATTCTAAAAGGGCACACCTCTGTTCTGAGGCTGTGTCCTCCAGTCTTAGACTCTCCCACCAAAGGAAACATCTTCTCCACATCTACTCCATCAAAGCCTTTGGCCTTTCAATGAGGTCACCCCTCATTCTTCTAAATTCTAGTGAGTACAGGCTCAGAGCCATCAAATGCTTTTCATAAGGCAAGCCATTCAATCCTGGAATCATTTTCATGAATCTCCTTTGAACTCTATCCAGCTTCAGGATATCCTTTCTAAGGTAGGGGACCCAAACCTGCTCCTAATCGTCCAAGTGAGGCCTCACCAGTGCTTTATAAACTTTCAACATTATATTCTTGCTTGTATATTCTAGTCCTCTTGTAATGAATGCTAACATTGCATTTGCCTTCCTCACCCCAGACTCAACCTGCAAATTAACCTTTAGAGGATCCTGCACAGTGACTCCCATGTCCCTTTTGCATCACAGTTTTTGTATCTTCATTTAGAAAATAGTCAATCCTTTCAATTCTTCTAGCAAAGTGCCTGACTATACATTTCCCAGTACTGTATTCCATTACCCATTTTCCTAATTGAAGTCCTTTTGTAGCTTCTGTACTTTTCCAAAACTACCTGCTCCTCCACCTATTTCCATATCATCTGCAAACTTTGCAACAAAGCCATCAATTCCATCATCCAAATTATTGATGTAATGTAAAAAGAATTGGTCATAAAACACAGACCCCTGTGAAACAGCAACTAGCCAGAAAAGGCTCCCTCTTATTCAGCTCTTTGCGTGCTGCCAATCAGCCAATGCTTTGTCCAAGCTTGAATTTGTACTGTAATACCATAGAATCATAGCTTGTTAAGCAGCCTTGTGTGGCACCCTGTCAAAGGCTTTTAGAAAATCCAAGTTTACAACATCAACTGATTCTCCTTTGTCTATTATTGTTGTTTCCTCAAAAAGATTCCAAATTTGTCCGGCAAAATTTTCCTTTGAGGAAACCATGGTGACTATGGCCTTTTTTTTCTTCAGTGCCTCCAAGTACCCAGGGACCTCATACTTAGTGATCAACTCCAACATCTTCCCAGCCACTGAGGTCAGACTAACTGGCCTCCTGTTTCCTTTCTTCTGCCTCTCTCCCTTCTTGAAGAGTGGAGTGACATTCTCAAATTAATGAATTCTGTTTTCTTAATTCAGATTTCTAATAACCTGGATCAACATTTTTTTTCCTTCAAATGAGATGAAAGGTGATTTTATAAAGCAAAGTGTTAGCTGATTACATTTTGAAATGACCAACACATTGACACTCTGTCCTATGGACCATATCAGCTCAAACTCATGTAAATAAAAATCTCTGAAGTTTGATGCAAATCAATAACACAGGGTTGAGCATGGTGGTTTACCAGTATTACACAGACAATGAATTAATAGCTCAGGAAATTTAGCCAAGTTCTAGGGGGATGATTTCAGCAAATTTGGCCTGTTGTAAGTATTGTAGACTTATTCAAGAGTGAAGTAATTTTCTTTGCTGTTGGGAAGCATTTGGCATCCTCTATCCACAGTAAGTTCTGTTTTTCTCCACTCTGCACTAACAAGATGCTGTCAAGTTAAGAAATGGAATGCAATTATGAGAACGATTGAAGAGTTTGATAATGCAAAATTAGTTTGTGTTAAATCAAATTCTTTCTATTACAAAAAATGTTGTCTGTCATGTTTCAAATTTCTGGTTTTAACTGCTCTATCAAGAACAAGCAGTCAGTCAATTCATGTGTACTGCAGTATTATCTGGTGTTTGTTGAAATGTAAAGCATAACCTCTGCACTTTTTTCCTTGGGCTCATTGAAATTGATTTCTGGCACCATTGTGGCATCTTCCCCCCTTCCTTTTGAGCCCTGAAGGGTTTTGGCCTGAAACATCAACCATTTATTCACTTCCATGGATTTTGCTTGACCTGCTGAATTCCTCTAGCATGTGTGTGTATTTCCAGCATCAGAATATCTGATGTTTCTGATACCACTGCTGTGGATGGCAGTATTTGCTGCATACTGTTTGGATGCCTGATATAAACACTCAACTGTGGTGGAAAATTGAAACTGTCGCAAACATATATGACTGCATTGTGTGAAATTGCACTTTGCTATGGTAGCCAATGCAGCAATAATTACAAGTGTGAAATATCTTAATAGGATGAAGCAGCAGATATTGTATAAGCTGGAGAAAGGAATACTGATTGTAATGTGGTAGCAACAATTCATCAAGATATTTGATCTTTGATAATTCATCAAACTCAGTTCACAAAACGCCATGGAAATCTGACTATCCATGTTCACTTCCTTTCCAATTCCGAAGGACAGGAAATTGATATGATTCAGTGTTTCCATTCTTTTTTAGATTGTCTCCCTTGAACTGATTTTCTTTCTATAGTTTGTAAAGACCTATTAAATTTATAATCGGGCAACAGTACAGCACAAGAACACGCCCATGATATTGGAGTTGAGAATAGTTACTGATGAAACTAAACTTCTATGTATACATATCACTCCATTTCCTGAATATTCGTGAATCTATCTAAAAGCTTCCTAAATGTGACTAAATGCAACAGGGCCCAGGCCTTTGAGCAAGGAGTGACCTGATGTTTGCATGATTTAGATATTCAGCCAGGTGGACTGAAAAGGCAGGGTGTCAAGAGAGGTAAAGGTTAGCTGATTCCACTCTTTGCTGCGCTGTTTCAGCGGCTCCGAACTCCATGATGTTTTGCTGCACTGTGTAATGAACTGAGTCTGTGGGCTTGCTCCACTGCCTTGGGCTTCATGTCTGTGGGCTTGCTGTCGTTCTGAATGCTGTTTGCTTGCTTTTATTGTTTGCATGATTTGTTTTCCTCCCTCTGCACATCGGTTGTTTGGCTTTTTTAATGGGTTCTTTTGGGTTTCTTGATTTTTTTAGCCGCCTGTAAGGAGACAGATCTCAAGGTTGTACGAGGGGTGATTTGTTAAGTTTGTGGCCTAAGGTAGAAGGAGTCAATTTTAGAAAACCTAGCACATTTATTTTTCAACATATTCCCCTCCTACATTTATACACTTAGTCCAGCAGTTGTGGAGCATACGGATCTTGGACCTCCAGAAAGTGCCCACAACAGGGGTGATTGATAAGTTCGTGGCCTAAGGTAGGAGATGAGTTATACAGATCTCGTTAAATGTATGTGCAGGTCAATTCCTTGAGTGATTATGCAGAAAGTTTGAAGTTAATAACTCATCCGGGTGATTGATAAGTTTGTGGCCTAAGGTAAGATGTGTTATCAACTTCAAACTTCCCTCATAATCACTCAAAGTTGACCTGCATGTGCATGTAACAAGAGCTGTATAACTCATCTCCTTCTACCTTAGGACACAAACTTATCAATCACCCCTTGCATGATGTATCTATAATTTGATGATAAATATACTTCAACTTTGCATGTGTTCTGTGTTTTAAAAACAAAATTTGCCCTGCACATCATCTTCAAGCTATCTCACATTAACCCTTAACTTCAGAAAAAGAAAAGACTTTCACCATATACTGTATCCATATTCCTCATAATTTTATGAAATTCTATATGGTCTCTTTCTTGGCCTTTGCTTGAGGGGAAAAAAATCCAGATTTATTCAATTTCTGCTTGTAGCTCATGCCAGGAGGCTGCTTGGATTAGATGGTAAAACTTTTCTGCATTCTTTTCAGATCTTGTCTATGAATCTGTCAGTAAATGAGGGAAAATCTTTCAGTCACTATTCAATGCAAGCGGTACCATTACCCTTGATGTTGGACTGAATTAAGAACACATTTGTTGAAAAGGTGAATTGTTAATTTTTTTTGTCTAAAAGAGCACCTTGGCACTGTATGACTCAGATCTTTGTATGGTTGATATGATAAAGGTTATGCAATTGATTTTTTTTTTCTTGTGACAGTTGTCGCTCCTTTTGGCTTTGTGCACACTGAGTCATCTTTTTGGCCATGATTAGAATGCTTGTTGAACTTTGTAGAATATTTTTGCCTGAAATGTCAAGCTGCTAATAATTCATCATGTGCTGTCAGCTTGATAGGCGTCACTTTAACCTTTGCAGATAAAGAATTGGTTGGATGGAAGAGTTTGAAACCTGGTACTTATGTTAAGTGGAGGTGTTTTGGCCTATTAATGCAACACGTCACAGTTTCCTGGAAACTGCCTCCATGACCACTCAAAATGAAAAAGGAACATTCACTGTGGCACTGACTCAAATTCATGAGTCAGATGGATAAAGGAGTACACCACCTCAAACCAACAAGAACCAGTGGTTCCCACATTAGCCCCCTCAGGCATTTCGCAATCCACAGAAATAGTGCAAACAAGACATCGTTGCACAAAGGAGACTAAGTTGGTGAAGAAACTCTTTGAAATGTTTTCAGTGAGATTGGGGAGTGTGGTGCCTAGGCTGTGGAAAGACTGAAAATCTGAAACAAAGAGACATACAGAGAGATAGTTACACCCAAGGTGTAGGACTTGGGGAAACTGGATGACAGTCAGGAAGGGGAAAGGGGATAAAGATCCAGTGCAGAAAACTCGTGGCCATCCCTTAACAACAGGTAAATCACTTTGGATACTATTGTTTGGGGGGGTGGGGGGGGGGGGGGAGAGAGACCTGGCAGAGGAAAGTCTCAGCAGTTGGAAATCTGGCTCTAAGTTTGACTCCTGAAGGGAAGGCAGAAGAAGAGGCACGCTGTGGTGATAAGGGAACAGAAATGAGGTTCTGTGGACGAGAGCGAGATTCCTGAATAGTATGTTGCCTCCTGGATACGGGGTCTTGGACATCTCAGATCACGTCCTCAGTGTTCTTAAGTGGAAGGGTGAATAGCCAGAGGTTGTGGTCCACATAAGTACCAATGATGTGGGTAGGAAGAGTGACAAAGTTCTGCAAAGGGAGTTGGGTGCTAAGTTAAAGGGCAGCTTCTCCAGGGTTATGGTCTGAGGATTGCTGCTCATGCCACACATTGGTGAGGCTAGAACAAGAAACGTTATACAGTTTAATACATGGCTAAGGTGTTGGTGTAGGAGGGAGGCCATAAGGTGTTTGGATCATTGGGCTCTCATCAGGGAAGGTGGGAACTGTACAGAAGAGTTGGTTTGCGGCTGTACTGGAGGGGTACTAATACCCTAGTTTGCTAGTGCTGTACGGTGGGGTTCAAACTGGAGTTGTAGGGGGATGAGAGCCAGCGTGGCAGAATAGTTAATGGAGAGGTTGTGAAGACTGATGCTGGTAAGACCAGTGGAATTAAAAGGTTGAGTGTGATGCAACTAGTGTATGAGGTGTGTATATTTCAATGCAAGAAGTATAGAACATAGAACAATACGGCACAGTACAGGCCCTTCAGCCCACAATGTTGTGCTGACCCTTAAACCCTGCCTCCCATATAACCCCCCACCCTAAATTCCTCCATATACCTGTCTAGTAGTCTCGTAAATTTCACTAGTGTATCTTCCTCCACCACTGACTCAGGCAGTGCATTCCACGCACTAACCACTCTCTGAATAAAAAACCTTCCTCTAATATCCTCGAACTTTCCTCTCCTCACTTTATGTAAGGGGGTTTCTTCTTGGTGTAAGGGTTTTTTTTTTGTTACTGCGTATGTTAATCAAAATGGCTTCTTGGTTTTGTTGAAAGTAGGAATGCTTCTTTGTTATAAGTGCTTTCTCTCGCAGTTTGTTTGGGTTAAAATTACTGATAATGAGAATTGTATTCATTTATTAACCAATTGGGATTCATGTTATTCTCTCTTCTGGGTCTGTAAACTAGTGTTGGCAGGCTTTTGGGGAGTTGGCATCGGGGTGAGAGAGAGGACGCAATTCTGTAAGTTGGGTGACGGAGCGGACCCCGAGTGGGGGTCCGAGGCTGGGGTTTTTGGCAAGGAGAGGAGACGAAGACAGACGTGCCGGGGGTGCTTGGTTGATCATTTCGGGTGGTCCTGAGCTACGAGTCGAGGAGGTCTGAGTGGATCGAATGGTGGCCAGAAGACTTCGTAAATTGAGCTCCAGCGGTTGTGCATGAAGTGGTTTGGACTTTGATAAGTTTGGCGCCTTTATTTTCTTTTCCTTCATATATACTGTATCGTTATTCATCACTTCTAGTAATATCTATAAAGTGTAATTATTTAATGCATATGGTGTACTGTCTGTTATTTGGCGTGTTGGGGACATCACACAGCATCCACACAAGCTGGCTACCCAGTTTGGCGGGGCCGAAGGCTGCTCCCCCTAGACGGAAGCGAGTTGAGCGAGCCTGAGGCGTGCCAGGGGGCTACACTTAAAGCCATGTCCTCTTGTATTGAGCAGTGGTGCTCTGGAGAAGAGGTGCTGGCTGTCCACTTCATCTATTCCTCTTAATATCTTGTACACCTCTATCATGTCTCCTCTCATCCTCCTCTCCAGAGAGTAAAGCCCTAGCTCCCTTAATCTCTGATCATAATGCATACTCTCTAAACCAGGCAGCATCCTGGTAAATCTCCTCTGTACCCTTTTCAATGCTTCCACATCCTTCCTACAGTGAGGCGACCAGAACTGGACACAGTACTCCAAGTGTGGCCTAACCAGAGTTTTATAGAGCTGCATCATTACCCCACGACTCTTAAACTCTATCCCTTGACTTGTGAAAGCTAGCACCCCATAAACTTTCTTAACTACCCTATCTACCTGTGAGGCAAATTTCAGGGATCTGTGGACATGTACCCCAAGATCTCTCTGCTCCTCCACACTTCCAAGTATTCTGCCATTTACTTTGTACTCTGCCGTAGAGTTTGTCCTTCCAAAGTGTACCGCCTCACACTTCTCGGGGTTGAACTCCACCTGCCACTTCTCAGCCCACTTCTGCATCCTATCAATGTCTCCCTTCAATCTTCAACAATCCTCAACACTATCCACAGCACCACCAACCTTTGCGTCATCTGCAAACTTGCCAACCCACCCTTCTACCCCCACATCCAGGTCGTTAATAAAAATCACGAAAAGTAGAGGTCCCAGAACCGATCCTTATGGGACACCACTAGTCACAACCCTCCAATCTGAATGTACTCCCTCCACCACAACCCTCTGCTTTCTGCAGGCAAGCCAATTCTGAATCCAGCTGGCCAAACTTCCCTGGATCCCATGCCTTCTGACTTTCTGAATAAGCCTACCGTATGGTGCCATGGGAATCATGGTGAACTCAGGGTATAGATCAACCCTTGGAGGGACAGGACTGGCAGCTCAGTACCTTGGGGTTCCATTTTTTTTTATTATTAGACATGACAGTGGGATGGATTAAAGAACGAGGAGGGGTGGTGTTAGTAGTCAGGGAAAATGTCACTGCAGTGCTCTGAGGATAGACCGGAGAACTCGTCTAGTGAGGCTTGATGGGTAGAAGTGAGGAATAAGAAAGCTATGACCTCATTAATGGGGCTATGTTACAGACCACCTCACATTCCTAGAGATTTTGAGGAAAAAAATTGAGGGGATCGCAGACTGTTGCAAGAAACATAAGGTTGTTATAGCAGGTAATTTTTAACTTTCTACCCAACTGGATCTGGAATTAGGAAATGAGACAAAAGTTTGTGTAGGGGAATGCTTTGCATCCAATGGTCACAGTGCCATTAGTTTCAAAGTAAGTATGCAAAAAGATAGGTCTGGTCCATGGGTTGAGATTTTACATTGGAGAAAGGCCAGTTTTGATGATATCATAAATGACCTGGGAAGTTTTGATTGGGACAGTGTGATTTCTGGCAAAGGTATACTTGATAAGAGGGAGGCTTTCAAAAGTGAGATTTTTGAGAGTCACAAAGCTTGCTTGTGTCTGTCAGAGTAAAAGATAAAGATAACAACTGTAGGGACCCTTGGTTTTCAAGAGATTTTGGGGCTCTGGTTAAGAGAGAAAAGGAGGTACATAGCAGGTATAGACAGTTAGGAACAAATGACAAGAAATGCCAGGAAACACTTAAGAAGGAAATCAATAGGACTGAAAGAAGGCATGAACTTTGCCCTGGCAGACAAAGTAAAGAAAAATCCCAAGGGATTCTACGGATATATTAAGAAGCAAAAGATTGCAAGGGACAAAATTGGTCCTCTGGAAGATCAAAATGGTTATCCATGCATGGAGCCCAAATAGATGGGGAAGATCTTAAATAATTTTTTTTTGCATTTGTATTTACTCCGATGACAGACACAGTAAATAGAGGTGAAGCAAAGTGGCAACAACTTCATGGACCCTATAAAGATTACAGAGGAAGAGGTGTTTGCAGTCCTGAGGCAAATCAGGGATGATAAATCTCCAGGACTGGACAATGTGTTCCCTTGTATCATACAGGAGGCAAGTGCAGAAATTGCTTGAGCAGAGCTATTTAAAACATCCTTAGCAACAGGAGAGGTACCAGAGCATTGGAGGAGAGCCACTGTTGTACCACTATTGAAGAAAGGCTTTAAACATAAACCAGAAAATTATAGGCTGTTGAGTCTGACATCAGTTGTGGGGAAAGTAATTGGAAGGTATTCTAAGAGACTAGATATTTAAGTATTTGGATAGATGTGGACTGATTAAGAATAGTCGGCATAGCTTTGTGCATGGTAGGTCATGTCTAAACAATCTTCTAGAGCTTTCCAAGGAAATTACCAGGAAAGTGGATGAAGGCAAGGCAGTGGATGTTGTCTGCGTGGACTTTAGCAAGGTGGTTGACAAGATCCTACATGGGAGGTTGGTCAAGAAGGTTCAGTCACTTGGCATTCAAGATGAGGCAGTAAATTTGCTTAGACATTAGCTTTGCGGGAGAAGCCAGAGTGTGGTAGTAGATGATTGTCTCTCTCTGATTGGAGACCTGTGAATAGAGGTGTGCGACAGGGATCAGTGCTGGATCCGTTGTTGTTTGTCCTCTATCCGGATAATGTGATAAACTGGATCGGCAAAGTGGATGACGTCAGGATTGGGGGATAGTGGACCGCTAGAAAGAGCATCATGGATCTGGATCAGCTGGAACAATGGGCTGAAAAATGGCAGATGGATTTTGATGCAGACAAGTGAGGTGTTGCACTCAACCATGGTAGGCTTTACACACTTAATGGTAGGGCACTGAGGAATGCAGTAGAACAAAGGGATTTGGGAGTACAGGTCTATTATTCATTGAAAGTGGCGTCAGAGTTTGATAGGGTTGTAAAAGCTTTTGGCATGTTGAGCTTCATAAACCAATGTAATGAGTGTAGGAGATGGGATGTTACGTTCAAGTTGCTTAAGACATTGGTGAGGTGGAGTTGTGATATTGTGTGCAGTTTTGGTCACTTACCTAAGGGAAATATAAATAAAGTTGCTGAGAATACAGAGAACATTTAAAAGGATATTGCCGGGCTTGTTGAATCTGAGTTGTATGGATAGATTGAATAGGTTAGGACTTTATTCCTGGGAACATAGAAGATTGAGAGGAGATTTGACAGAGGTTTACAAAATTATGAAGGATATGAGGTAAAAACCTTTACTGGGGTTGGATGGAACTACAACCAGAGGTCATGGGTTAAAGGTGAAATGTTTCAGGGAAACATGGGGGGAAGCTTCCTTATTCAGAGGGCTGTGAGCATGTGGAATGAGCTGCCAGTATGTGATGCATGAAAGCTAGTTTTTGGAGTTTAAGGGAAGTTTGAATAGGTACATGGATTGTAGGGGTATGGAGGGCTATGGTCCCGGTCAAGGTTGATTGGAATAGGCAACTTAAATGGATTTGGCAAGGACTAGATGGCCCAAAGGGCCTGTTTCTGTGCTGTACTTTTCTATGACTGTGTCTGTAAAAACTAAACTCTGGAATACTGAGCAGATCAGGTAGTATCTGTGAGGTAAGAGGCAGGAGGAGGAAGGAGGTAACATTTTGGGATGAGCCAGTTAAGTCCTGCAGATCAAAAGTTGCATATTGTCAGACAAGGATAGGATGGTACGTTATTGACAGGAAGGTGTTCTGTGGTCACTGTTGCTATGTTTTGTAACTCCAAAACTTTTCAAAAGAAAAACGCAGGAATGGGAATAACTCATGTGTACATTTTAATTTAGCAATGTCTGCACATATGACAGAGTGTAATGACATGTGCCATTCGGGTACTTTTACATATAACCTGTAATGAGTCATTTAAAAAAAAAAAACCAGACTACTTAATCAACAGTATATTTACAATATTATTCATTTTTCCTTTCTTTATATCTTTACATCTGCTCAGCTAGGATGGTAAAGATGCCAGACAGGATAGTGAAATGCTCCTCTTGTGGGATGTGGGAAGGCAGGGAGCCCTCCAGTGTCCCTGATTATTACAACTGCGAGAAGAGCATCCAGCTGCAGCTTCCAACAAACCATGTTAAGGAGATGGAGCTGGGTGAACTCTGGATCATTCAGGAGGCTGATAGTTTGGACATAGAGGGGTTGGTGTACACAAAGTGCAGGATACAGGAGACTGGGTGACAGTCAGGTAGGGGAACGTGGTTAAGGAGCCAGTGCAGAGTACCCCTATGGCCATCCTACTCAACAACAGGTATGTGACTTTGGATACTGTTGGAAGTGGGAAGTTAGAGTTCTGGTCTCTAGCACTGAGCGTGGCTCTACAGTTCAGAAGGGAAGAGAAAAGGCACGTTGTGGTGATAGGCGATTCTTTTGTTAGGGGAACGGACAGTAGGTTTGTGGGTGAGAATGAGATTCATGGATGTTATGTTGCCTCCTGGATGCCAGGGTCTGGGATATTTTAGATCGAGTCCTCAGCATTCTTAAGTGGGAGGGTGAACAGCTGGAGCTGTGGTCCATGTAGGTACTGGTGACATGGGTAGGATGAGTGATGAGGTTTTGCATAGGGAGTTCAGGGAGTTGGGTGCTAAGTTAAAGGGCAGGACCTCCAGGGTTGTGATCTCAGGATTGCTACCCACGCCATGTGCTAGTGAGGCCAGAACTAGGAAGAGTATACAATTTAATACATGGCTGAGGAGTTGGTGAAGGAGGGATGGGGTACGATTTTTGGATCATTGGGCTCTCCTCCAGGGAATGTCAGACTTGTACTGGAGCATAAGTTTGCAACTGAACCAGAGGTGGACTACTATACTAGCAAGAAGGTTTGTTAATGCTGCACGGTGGGGTTTAAACTAGAGATGCAGGGGGATGGGAACCAGAGTGCCAGAACAGTCAGTGGAGAGGCTGTGGAGGCAGATGGTAAGACTTCAGACAAAGTTAGGAATCAGAAGTTTGGGATGGCATGACTAGTGTCCTGAGCTGCGTATGTTTCAATGCAAGAGATATCATAGGGAAGGCGGATAATAGTGCTGAAGATGAGGTAGCTGGTTTACAAACAGAGACAATGTGTAGTGAGGAGAGGCTGTTGATAGGGCAAAATTGCGCTCAACAGGATGAGTTGCAACGTAAAAGGCAAACAAAATTGAAAAGGGTGAATACAAGACTGAAGGTGTTGTATTTGAATGTGTGCTGTATTTGGCATTGGGCAGATGGACTTTCAGCACATTTGCAGATTGAGTGTATGATGTTGTGGGCATCACTGAATCATGGCAGAAAGATTCTAGCTGGGAGCCTAATGTCCAAGGATATGTATTGTATCAAAAGGAAGGCAGAGGGGGCAGTATTGCTCTGTTTGTTTAAAAAAAAATAATGAAATGAAATTATTAGAAAGAGGTGACATAGGGTTGGAAGATGTTGAATCATTGTGGATAGAGTAAGGAACTGCAAGGGTTAAAAGACCCTGATGGAAGTTGTATACAGACCCCCAAGCAGTAGTAAAGATGTGGTCTAAAAATTACAACATGAGACAGAAAATGCATACCAAAAGGGCAATGTCACAATAGACAGCGGATTTCAATATGCAAGTAGATTGGGGGAAATCAGGTTGGTGCTGGATTCCAGGAGAGGGATTTTCTAGAGTGCCAACGAAGTGGCTTTTTAGAACTACTCATGGCTGAGCTCACTAGGGGATCACAAACAAGAGAAAAGTCTGCAGGTGCTGGAAATCTGAGCAACACGCACAAAATGCTGGAGGAGCTCAAAAGGCCAGGCAACATCTTTGGGGTGGGGGGGTGGGGGGGAAGAAAGTCCAGCTGACATTTCATGCTGAAACCCTTTGGCAAGACTAATGGTGAGAGAGTCTAAGGCCAGAGGGGACAGTCTCAGAATAGAGTGGCATCCTTTTAGAATGGCAATGAGGAGGAATTTCTTTAGCCAGAGAGTCCTAAATCTGTGGAATTCTTTGCCACAGGCAGCTGTGGAGGCTGAAGCTTTAAGGCAGAGGCTGATAGATTCTTGATATGGGGAGAAGGCAGGAGATTGGGGATGCGAGGGAATTTGTATTAGCCTTGATGGGCCTAATGGCCTAATTCTGCTCCGATAACCTGTGGTCTTATTACAGAAATATTAAATAAACAGCATCCATGACTCGCATAAACATGTTATTCCAGGTGTATTAGGGTAAATAAATTGAAATTCCTTTGCTGCCAACTTGCGATTCCTACTCGTGTCCCTGATTCAACGTCAACTTCTGGGAACTAGTTCAGCCGATTGAGTGTCTTCCATCTGAGCAATGTGTAAGCCAGAAATTGACATCCAAGTCTGTTTATCTGAACAATGAGTAAGCCAAGGCAGAAATTAATGTCCAGTTCTGTCATTGACAGCCCAACAAACACCTTGATCCCCTGAACAACTTACTGATATTTTTTGTAGAATATCAGGGTTGGTGAATGATTCTCAATAGGGAAATGGTGTGTTTACCAGAGGTGGCAGAGTCCTCACCTGTGCACTGCTTCAGTTGGGTAGCTGTAGAATATTAGACTATCAACTTCCTAGCTCTTTGCTTCATCCCTCCTCCTCCAAGTTTCTCTCACCCCTACCCCACCCTTCAAATCTACTGCTCAGCTTTTTTACTCCTGTCCTGCTGAAGGGATTTTTTCCATCGATGCTGCCTGGCTTGCTGAGTTCCTCCAGCATTTTGTGTTTGTTACTTGGATTTCCAGCATCTGCAGATCTTCTCTTGTTTGTGTGGAATATTGTTTGTTCAATGCTTATCAGGAAATTCTACCCAGTGTAATAAAAAAAAAAATCACTTCTGGAGAACTGAAACAATATGAGTTTCTGTTCCTGGGCATACTAAACTTCCTGATGTTTGCAAGGAAACTTTGCTTCATACTTCGTCATGCCCCCAGCATGTGCCAGAAGTCATACAAGCCCTCAGAGTATGCTCTAGACACTTCTAGTCAATGGCAGTCCGATATCTGATGGAACAGTTTAAATGACCATAAATTTCACCAGCTGTGGGTTCTTAACTCATCCAATCAATGAAGTGCCAGACAATAATCTTGCAAGGAAAACATGGACAACCATCAATCATGTGAGGACAAGCTGGGGCCATTGTGACCTCCTGTACTACAAATGGAACAACTTGTCTTGTGACTCGGTCCATCCAAGTCTGACCATCCCCCACCAACTCGTGTTCTGTTCAGTGAGGATCCTATCTGGTAGCATTCTCACTGCCTCACCTAAAGCCATGGAAATGGAGCGCTAACCTTAAAGTCAAACCACAACTGCATTTTTGATAAAAATGTGTGCCTCCTGTGTAGTGTTCAGTAATATGAACAGTATTAACTTTATAAATACAGTGACACTCAGTAAATATTGAAATACTGACATATCTCTTTATTACAGGGGCCACTTCAATCTATAAACCCTCTGTCAGCCTGCAGAGATATCCCATTTCTATTCAGAGATACAGCATGGTAACAGGCCTTTCCGGCCGAATGAGCCTTCACCGCCCGGTTACACTGATGTGACCAATTGACCAAGTTTAGAATGCAGAGGAAACCCATGCAGTCATGGCGAGAATGGACAAACTCCTTTGAGACAGTAGTGGGAATTGAACCTGGGCTGCTGGCACTGTAATACCGTTATGCTGCAAGAACCTCCATGCAGTCTATTTTCCAACTCCCCCACCCCCAGTGTTGTACCTTGTGCCTAAATACTAGGTGCATTTTGGTCAATATTTAACATACTAACCTGCAGAGTGTTGGGATGTGATAGGAAACCTGGGCGGGAAAATCCCATGCAGTCACGGGGAGAACATACAAATTCTACACAATTGGGATAAACCTGACTGATGTAGAAGAATCTCTTGGCTGTGCCATTGTGTTGTCCATTAGCTATTGAACCTATTCCTTTGATCATGAGAGACTCTGTAGGTGCTGGAAAGCCTGAGCAGCACGCACACAATACTGGAGAAACTCAGCACGTCAGGTGGTATCTGGGGAGGGGAATAAACAGTCTTGGGGCGAGACCGTTCATCAGTTCTGAGTTCCTCCAGCACTTTGTTCCTTTTGTAATGTCCATTTCCACCCGGCTAAAACAACATTTATTTTGCAGTTTGATAAGGGGAGTGAGTTTAGAGGATCTGGTATTAAAATTCTACTCTGACTGCAAGGTCCTATGAATACATGCAATAAAATGAACTGTTCAATTTTCACCAAGCCTTTCTGTGGTGTGTAGTTAAACAAGTTAAATAAATGACCTCTTTAATTGATGAAATGGTGATGATAGTATTTAAGTAATTGAAGGAAGTCAAAGCATTCTCAGCTGGAATTGTCCTGAATTACGAACAAATGTTTTTGCATCTCTGGATCAAACTGAGTCAGAGTTAAACAGCTCATGTATCTGCAGCCAGACAAATGTCATCAGGAGCTTCAACAGTGTGAAGTTGTGACTTTAGGCTGCGAGTGGGTCTGTTCCTTGGATTACATCTCCCAAAATGGAGATGGAATGTTGCACAACTTTGTAAATAATAAAATGGGTACATACACAAAAAGAAGGGATCACATTTTAGACAGTTTTTAAAATATTAGATCCATTGAACAATTTGAAACTATAACAGCTGTTGCCAATAATGAATAACAGCTGACCTGAAATAAGCCCTATTTGATGGTCTGATGGGATTAATTTTTATCCATGGCAGCTTTTTTTTGCTTCTGTAAGAATCCCGAGTTAGAAATACAGAAGAGCAGGAAAATCAAAGGGGGAAGTAAAAAGTGATTGAATCAAGATGGAAATCATGGCTGTTTTATTATTCTTCTCGACCCCATTCTCCTGCCTTCTCTCAATAACGTTTGATGCCCTTACTAATCAAGAAGCTATCAACCTTCTCTACCCCATGACGTGTCCTCCATGGCCATCTATGGCAATGAATTCCACGGATTCACCACCCTCCAGCTTAAGAAATTCCTCCTCGTCTAATCTAAATGAACATTTCCTCTATTCTGAGGCAATGCCCTCTTGTTTTGCCCCCTCCCCTCCACTACAGGAAACTTCCTCTCTACATCAACTCTGTCCAGGCCATTTAGTACTTGATAGGTTACAATAAAATCTCCCATCTCTATCTTCTACACTCCACTGAGTACAAGCCCAGAGAGTCATCAAACACTCCTCATATGTTAACTCTTTCATTCCCTGAACCATTCTTGTGAACCTCCTCTGGACCCTCTCCAATGACTGAACATCCTTCCTTAGATAAGGGACCCAAAACTGCTCACAATACTCCAAATGTGATCTGACCAACAGCTTGTAAAGTTTTGTATTCTAGTCCTCTCGAAATGAAAGCTAACATTGCAGTTGCTTTCCTCACCACTGACTCAACCTTTAGGGAATCCTTCATGAGGACTCCTGAGTCTTTTTGCACCTCTGATTTCTGAATTTTCTCCCCATTTAGAAAATACTCTGCACCTTTATTCCTTCTGCCAAAATGAATGACCATCCAGTTCTCTACACTATACTCCATCTGCCACTTCATTGCCTATTCTCCTAATCTGCCCAAGTCCTTCTGCAGACTCCCTGCTTCCTCAGCATTACCTGTTCCTCCACAAAGTCTTTAATTCCTAAGACCAGATGGCACAGCCTCAGATTAAAAGGATATCCTTTAGAGCTGAGATGAGGAGGAATTTGTATATCCTGAGGATGAGAAAGTGTGAAGTATATTGTCTCAGACAGCCGTGGAGGTAAAGTCATTGAGTATATTTAAAGGGGAGGTTGACACCATTACCAATGTAGAACCTATCAAGCATAGAGCCAGGTTTTATAGACAGAATACAGAAGAAGATTGTGAATTGAAAAGATTTCCCACTCCTCTTAAGACCATAAGATATTGGAGTAGAATTAGGCTATTCAGTCCATAGTCTGGTCTGCCATTTGATCATGGCTTACATATTTTCCTACTTGACCACACTCTGCTGCCTTCTTCCCATAACTTTTGACACCCTTGCTAATCAAGAACCTTCACAGCCATATGCGGCAATAGATTCCCCAGATTCACAATCCTCTGGCTAAAAATTTCCTTCTCAGCTCAGTTCAAAAGGTATGCCCTTCTATTCTGAGGCTGTGTTGTCTGGTCCTAGACACTTTCTCCATTGGAAATATCCTTTCTGCATCCACTCCAAGAACTCAATATTTGATCTTTCAGTAAAGTCCTCCCTCACTTTTTCTAAACAGGCCCAGAACCAGCAAATGCTCCGCATAAGTTAACTATTTAATTTTCAGGATCCTTCTGTAACACTTCTCTTGACCCTCTCCAATGCCAGCACAGCTTGAATAGGAGGCACAGAATTGCTCTCAATACTTAATAGGGGTATGGTCTGACCAATGCCTTATAAAGACTGAGCATTACATCCTTGCATTTATATTCTAGTCCTCTCATAAGGAATGCTAACATTGCATTTGCCTCCCTTACTACTGACTCAACCAACAAATTAACCCTTGTGGAATCCTGCTCCAGGACTCCAAACAGCACACACACAAAATGCTGGAGGAACTCAGCAGACCAGGCAGCATCTATGGAAAAGAGTACAGTCAACGTTTCGGGCTGAAAACCTTTGGCATGGTTTTGGCCAGAAACGTCAACTGTTCTCTCTTCCATAGACGCTGCCTGGTCTGCTGAGTTCCTCCAGCATTTTGTGTGTGTGTGTTGCTTGGTTTTCCAGCATCTGCAGCTTTTATCTTGTTTGTGCTAGAACTCCCAAGTACCTTTACACTCTAGATTTCTGAATTTTCTCCCCATTTAGATATCAATGCCTTTATTATTTCTTCCAAAGTGTGTGATCAGAAGCTTTTCCTTCAATGTATTCCATCTGCTAATTCTCCAATTCTGTGCAGGGCAGCCGGAACTGTGATCTGAATGTGTTTGGCAGCATGATGAATTTTTTTAGTCTAGTATTTAAAATCTAGATCAACAGTAGGAAAGTAAGTTACAACTGTTCAATTTTTAATCGGATGTTGCCATATATGGTTGTTGCTGGAGAAAGAATAGCGCTTTCATTTACTTTTTGATTCACTTATTCCTAATGGTCTCAAAACAGAATTGATATCATAAACACAAGAAAATCTGCAGGTCAAGCAAGAGAAAATCTGAAAATGCTGGAAATCCAAGCAACACATACAAAATGCTGGAAGAACTTAGCAGGCCAGGTAGCATCTACGGAAAGGAATAAACAGTCGACATATCTGGCCGAGATCCTTGTTCAGGACTGAAAAGGAGGGGAATGATGCCAGAATAGAAAGATGGGGGGAATGGGAAGGAGACTAGTTTGTAGGTGATGGGTAAAACCAGGTGAGTGGGAAAGATCAAGGACTGGAGAAGAGAATTAATCTGATAGGAGAATGGATAACAGGAGGAAAGAAAGGAGGAGGAATCCTGGTGGAAGCATTGGGCATGTGAGAAGAAGTAACACATCAGCATGGGGAATTTGTTTACTTGAAGGAGAAATCAATATTCTTGTTGAATCAGGTTGGAATACAAGGTGTTGCTCATCCACTCTGTGATCTGTCTGAACTTTTACATTGTTTAAAGTGGTATCACCAGTGTTGAAAATGTATACAATTTTAATTTGTTTAATTTCACAAAAGCAACCCAGGTGGCAACACTTTTAAATGTGGCCTGTTAAATGTGAATGTTCCCACAATATTGAGGTTGTTAGGCTGAAGAAATTGTTTACAGTTGAAGACCTATTCAAACAATAGGTCACGATTCTAATGATTATACAAAAATGTTTTAAAATATTCTAACCTGATCTGGATATATTTGGTTCAAGTTCCACTTTGTGCCAGGATCCTATCAGTCATCAAACTGAGGCAGACTAAATGCAATCTATCATCAATCATCCCTTCCTTGTCCATTCCCTTTGGTTTATACAATGCCTTCTGTTAAGTTTTTGAAACATCAAAAGATTAAACTAATTCAAATGAAGACTATGAGTTTATCTTCAAGTTTACTTCAAACAATGTATGCCTGTTTTGCGTGGTAACATGATGACATATTCAGTTAATGCATTTTTACATATAATTTATTAAACAACCAAGAATGTTCAATTAAACAATGTATGTACAAGATTACTCAAATGTTATCAAAACATAAATACACAACACGGGTTGGTGCTGGGCCCGCAACTGTTTACCATTTACAATGATGATTTGGAAGAGGGGACTGAGTGTCGCAAAGCAAAATTGCCACTAAGCTGAGTGGAAAAGCAAATTGTACAGAGGATGTGGAGAGTCTGCAGAGGGATATAGATAGGTTAAGTGAGTGGGCCAAGGTCTGGCAGATGGAATACAACATTGGTAAATGCAAGATCATCCACTTTGGAATGAATAATGGAAGAGCAGATTATTATTCAAATAGTGAAAGATTGCCGCATGCTGTTGTGCAGAGGGACTTGGGAGTGCTTGTGCATGAATCACAAAAATTTGGCTTGCAACAGGTTATTAAGAAGGCAAATGGAATGTTGGCCTTCATTGCTCGAGGGATTGAATGCAAGAGCAGGGACGTCATGCTGCAACTATACAGGGTACTGGTGAGACTGCACCTGGAATACTGTGTGCAGTTCTGGTCTCCATACTTGAGGAAGGATATACTGGCTTTGGAGACAGTGCAGAGGAGGTTCACCAGGTTGATTCCAGGGATGCAGGGGTTAACCTATGAGGAGAGATTGAGTCGCCTGGGACTATACTCTCTGGAATTCAGAAGAATGAGAGGGTTTCTTATAGAAACATGCAAATTTTTGAAAGGGATAGATAAGATAGAAGTAGAAAAGTTGTTTCCATTGGTAGGTGAGACTAGAACTAGGGGACATCACCTCAAGGTTCAGGGGAGAAGATTTAGGATGGAGATGAGGAGAAACTGCTTTTCCCAGAGAGTGGTGAATCTGTGGAATTCTCTGCCCAGAGAAGCAGTTGAGGCTTCTTCACTAAATATATTTAAGATAGTTAGATAGATTTTTACATAGTAAGGAAATTGAGGGTTATGGGGGAAAGGCCGGTAGATGGAGCTGAGTTTATGGACAGATCAGCCATGATCTTATTGAATGGTGGGGTAGGTTCGATGGGCCGGATGGCCTACTCCTGCTCCTATTTCTTATGTTCAACACCTTCAGTTCTCTTGCTCAAATATTCTGTTTTATAATTCCTGATGTGGAAAAAATGGAATTGGGGATCCGCGAACAGCCCCAATTATGGGCATATTTGTTAGTGGCTGGAAGATGTGGAGGGAATGTAGATGTGTAAATCTTTATGCCTTGTCCATAGAGACCTAATCCAGCAGGATATTTGAAATGAACCATTTACTTGAGGTCTGAATCCCCAAAATATTGCAGTCGGCTGTAAAACAACATCAGGAGATAAGAATTATTGCTTTGAAGCAAGATCAAAGTCATTTAAGCTGTTTGGCTCATATCTACTTAGTACTGCAAAGGCAGAACAGGAATTAGGAAAACAAAAATTGGCAGAGTAGGCCTCAGGCATAAAATTGATGGACAGAAATTCCTACAGGGCTTGTTGACCTCTCCATTATCAGTCCTGAAACTAGAGAGCAGTGGAAGCTGGTTCTTAAATCGACTATTTCAGCTCATTGCATTATTGAAAGTCCAGAATAAATGCAGAACTCTTATAATTGATACCCATTGTGCTTTTAGCTCTGATTGCTTTTGCTTCCTACGGTGTTCATTTTCCGTGTGAGGGAAGTTTTAAATTATTATTTAAAATTGGTTTGGTTCTATTGTAGAAAGGGCATGTGCAGTATATAACTGGTTGGAAGTGGGAAAGGAAATGTAAATGGCTGCTTTTACCCATGCTAGAAACAAGCATCAGTACTTTAACCTTTTAAGTGCACTTGTTTAAGGTACTTGCTTAACATATCAGGCAAAACATTTTTTTAATAATCCATAGATTAGAGAACTGCACAACATTTCAGTGGCAAATATTAAAATACACAATATTTTGTAGTTTAAGGCAAAATATAAATCTTTGAGGCACTTCCATTTTGAAAGATTGATGCTTTTCAGCTTGTTCTACAGGTACCTGCCTTGAAGGATACTAGCAGCAGCTGTTCTAGGCATTTTTTAGTACAAGATGCAGCTTGTGTATATGTTTGAATATCTTTCACTAGTATCAACATATTCCTAAACTATTTTTAATTCTCAGATTCTAGGATTAATTGTTAGACCCCCATTTCTACAAACCTTAATTTCCAAATTTTCTGCCATAATTAATTCTGCCTTCAACTTTGAAGGCAAGTGGCAGAGCATAGCTGGAATGCCTCTGACAGATATTCTCTGCTGACGTTCTGGATCGTGCCCACACCAGCTGCGTATATCCTGCTCTTTTTCAGAGTGCTGGTGCTGAGCCCAACTGCAAAGGAACCCATCAGAGCTCGAGCTGCTGTTTGCTCACTTAGAAACCAGTCTGATGTCAAACATGACCCCCTGAAGCATGAGCATGATCTCATGACCCACTGGGAGATGACATTTCACGGAGAGCTTGATATGATCATTCGGCCTCTTTCCTACAGAACTGACTATATTTCTTGTCCATTAATTCAGCGAAGCTCTTTATTTGGTTCTGGCCAGCTCCAGCAATGATGTAATCACTATTTACCAGCAAATTCAACTAATCTATAAAAATAGTTTCAAAGATAGAAACATGTTTGCACTAATTGACTTGTAACTAATTTATGGCAAGAGTTTGCAGATTTCCATGGAGAGTGTTTCAACTTAAAGACAGGGCTATCCAAGTTTCATGTTTTTTTTTTAAGTGGTTGACTTTTTTTTCAATCAAGCAAGGTACAATGCTTGACAAATACTGCACACAATTTTTCTTCCATTTTTCAAGTAGCTCCTTGGTGTTGATGATCTGGTTTCCTTGTACTTGCCTATACAGTTACACACAGATATAGAAGGATTTTTCATTGTTATTTCTGTAACAATTTTTTTTGACCAGTCAGGGTTGTTACATACCTCGGGGGTATGACTGTCTTTTTGTGACTGTCTTGTGAGCATGATGTAACTGAATATCTTGTGAGCATGATGTAATTGTCTTGTGATGGTGGGGTGATGTAATTTTCCCGCCAGTGTAAGGTCACATGATGTAATTTTCCCGTCGGTGTGAAGTCATGTGATGGCCTGTTCCAACAGGTATAAAACGGGAAAGCGCTGCTGTGACGCAGGAGTTTTGTGTTGGTTGGTTCCTCAGTTACTTCATTAGTTTTTAGTTTTGCTGCGTATTCGTCTCATGATGCAGTTTTGTTTTAAAGTGAAGTTTTACTTTCTATTGTAAGGTAAAATCGTTGTGCTGGCAATTTCTCCAGTTGCTGCCAGTTTTGTTTGGGGTATCTTTGATTTACTTTTATGGTCCAGGATTGGAGAGTGAAGAAAGAAGTGGGGAAAGTTGGTGTCATTCAGCGGTTTTATTAAGGATCGATCTTATTGAATCATCATTCAAGAATGGTGGCCTGAATTTGAGATAACCTCTGCAAGAGTAGGAATGTTTGGTGCAGTGTCCATCCTCCAGAATAAAAAGGTCAGTTCCTTTAAGCCATTTTATTTCCTTCATTGTGAATCCTTCAGACAAGACATATTTTGTCTGGGATCAGCAGTAACATCACGTTGTCAAGGAATTCTTTACTTCAGGAAAGTCTCTCCTAATTGACTGTATAAGTCACTTGAACTTTTGAATTTACTGCCTTAAGACTGTGTTCGCATTTACCACTTTAAGAACTATTCCAGAGTTGCCGTATAGCAGTTAACTTCTGGTTAAGTTAGTCGTTTGAATACTTTTTGCTATTGAGCAGAGTTTAATAAATGTTTGTTTATAAAACTTGTCTCAATTATTTATTCATTGTTGCTGGTCACATGACAGGGTTGTTAGCCCTGAGCTGAACCCCAGAACCTGGAGGACTGGTGGACCTTAGTCTGCCCTCTACCAGTTGACCTGTTTGGCATGGGTGACCTTACCAGGAACCAAAGCACAAGACCTGACTCCAGCCAACATCACTCTCTGGGTCATTGAGGTATGCAAGCCTCCAAACCCTACAATAAGGTTGTCATCCTCCTAGAGGTGTTTTCTCTTGTGCTCTATGTATTTCTATGGTGGCAAAGGCTAATGTGGGAACTGCTTCAACATTGCCACAGGTGGAAGAGAAGGCACTCGATGGGATGGCAGGTTGTTCGTTCTGTCCACTGTCTGCCCTTCTGTATGTTCCAGACATGAGCCTGAGATCCCAGAGCTCTGGGCATTTATGGGCTATGGTTTCAATAGAGAGGTTTTATTCTTTAGTGTTTCCTTTGGCTGCCTGATCTGTATACAATGTTGCTTGTTTGATGGAGCTCAGTGGAGTATAATTTCATGCCAATATTGTTTCAGGAACTTACAAGTGATGTGTCCTGTCATTGAGCCAACTTAGCTGTTAATTAGTGTTTTGGCACTGGAGGTGTTGTCTGTGTTCATGTTGGTTTGCTGATGCTGTTGGTGGATATACCAATTAAACACCAGTCAGATTGCACATCTTTGCCTGCAGTAGGGTATTAAATTCTCCTCTTGCCGAATGGTGTGACTGAAGTAAAATTGTCTGCTCTCAATTGTTCTTAGCAGAGATCATCAGGTGGTGATTGATGCTCATTAGTACCATATGCAAAGTCGACCAATCAATTGTTGACTTTAGGCCCATGACTGACTGTTTGCTATTAGCTTTAATTCCAACTTCTACCTAAAATTATCATCTTTTCCCCTCTGTCAGCTACAAGACTTGTTGACTTGCTGCTTAATCTACAGATGCTATGGACATGGCAATTTTAATCAACACTGCACCTCAGTATCACATGTTAAAATGCACAAGATTTTGTAATATGTAATTTTTTTGAGACACTTCCATTATAAATCTTGAAATTCCTGTTTTGTACATTTGATGCATCTTTTTGGCTTGTTCTGCAGATATCTACCTTGAAGGATGCTGGCAGGGGCCATTCTGGCCAATGATTCATTGCTACCTGATACTTTGTGGTGGTGAAATGAAAGCAGGAATTATTCCAATATGAAGGCATCAGCATGTTTCAGGATCAGCACATTCTAACCTATTTCAGATATGGTTAATTTTGTTTGAGTGGGTTCTAGTAGATTGATAGGAATGTAAGTGATTGAAATTTTTTTTTGCTAAAGATTGTAATGAGGGCACCAAACTCTGATTTCAAGATGTGTTCTTCATCTTCAAAGGTCAACACTGTATGTGAATCATGGACAGTTTCATGGGCTTGCAGACCCCATCAGGTCAGGTGCACCACCTCCCCAATCTCCATCAGCTCAGGTGCACCACATGGTTGTGTGCTTAGCCCTCTGCTGTGCTCACTTTTCACTTGACTCTGTTTCTAAGTGCAGCTCCAATGCTGTATTCAAGTTTGTTGAAGACAACTCTGTCATAGGCCGAATCGAAGATTGTGTTGAATCAGCATATCGGAGGGAGATTGAAAATCTTTGAGTGGTGCCACAACATCCTGTTACTCAATGTCAGCTGATTATTGATGTGAGGAGGAGGGATCCGGACATCCATGTCCTCATCGGAGGTGGAGAGGATCAGCAACTCTAAAATTCCTTGGTGTTATCATTTCTGAGGACCTGTCTTGGGCCCAGCCCATAAATGCAATTACAAAGAAGGCAGAGACAGTGCCTCTACTTCCTTGGAGTTTGCCAAGATTTGGCATGACATCTAAAACTTTGAGAAACTTCTATAGATGTGTGGGGGAGAGTATATTGACTGGTTGCATTACAGCCTGGTATGGAAACATCAATGCCCTTGAATGAAAAATCCCACAAAAAGTAGTGAATATGGCCATCATGAGTAAAAAACCACCCCACCATTGAGCAGATTGAAACGGAGTGATGTTGCAGGAAAGCAGCATCTATGATTAGGGACCTCCACCACCCAGGTCATAGTCTCTTCTCACTGCTGCCACCATGAAGAAGGTACAAGAGCCCCAGGTCTCACACCACCAGGTTCAGGAACAGTTATTACCCCTCAACCACTGGGGTCTTGAACCAGAGGAGATGACTTCACTTGCCCCATCACTGAACTGTTCCCACAACCTATGGACTCACCTTCAAGGACTCTTCATATCATGTTCTTGATATCTATTCCTTATTTATTTATTGTTATGATTGTTATTTCTTTTGTAGTTTGTTGTCATTTGCACTTTAGTTGGTACGATTATTGGATTTACTGAGTATACCTAAAAGAGAATAAATCTCAGTGTTTTATTTGGTGTTAGACATGTACTTTGATCTTTGAATTTCACTGGGATTGCCCTGTTGCTATCTAACTGATCCAGTTACACAGTTCTTTGGTGCTGAATATAAAACATGTTTTCTCAGAATCTTTGAAATCTATTACACAAAACAAATTGCTAAATTTGGTAGACCTGTCAAAGAAAATCCAGTACAGCTGCTAAAATAATCTAACATGTGCTACTCTATGAGCAGCTTGTGAATAATAGTGCCCTCCAGGCAAATTATGAGCTTGTGCTGAAGGAGTAATTTAGTCACAATACCTAATACTCAACTTCCAGAATTATATTCCCTTAATGTTAATCTGGAGACCTACCATGATATTACATGGTAGTGTAATGGTTATCCTAATTGCTTTACAGCACCAGTGATCACTGATTCCCATCGCTGTCTGTAAGGAGTTTGAACATTCTCCCCGTGACAGTGTGGGTTTCCTCTGTGTACTCTGGTTCCCTCCCACATTCCAAAGATGTACATATGACTTGGGTTTGTAAGTTGTGAATGTGTTAGTTGGCAGAGCAAGTGCAGTGACAATTCTGGGCAGTCGCCAGCGCAATCCTTGCTGAGCTCATTTGATGCAAATAACACATTTCACCATATGTTTGGATGTAAATATGACAAATAAATTTAAACTCTTAAACTCTATCTCAGTGTAATGTAGTTTACTCGTAATGCTGTAGAGACAGCTGCAAATTCTGCCTTGTTATTATTCAATATTCAAATAGCAGGTACCATGGAAGAGATGAAAAAAAAAACGCATGGTTTTTGTTGTCTTTAGTGAATAAAGTCCCATCAAAGAAATGTTGTAAACGTAATCAAACTTTCCAAATTGCGTTTTGGATGACAAACTTAATGGATATGAATGGCAAACATGAGAAAATCTGCAGAAGATGGAAATCCAAAGCAACGCACAAAATGCTGGAGGAACTCAGCAGGTCAGGCAGCATCTATGGAAAAGAGGAAATAGTCAACGGTCACTCGTTTTCCATAGATGCTACCTGGCCTGCTGAATTCCTCCTGCATTTTATGGATATGAATAAAGGGTCAGGAATGTTGTATGGATAGTTTGCTTAATAATAATGTCAAAGCAAAAGTGAAAACTAGCTTTGATTTAGATTAGTAACACTCTCAAAAAGCTGGAAGAACTCAGCAGGTCAGGCAGCATCTATGGGGTGAATAAACAGTCGACGTTTCAGGCTGAGACTCTTAAAGACAGGGTTTCCAGCATCTGGAGAATTTTTTAAAATTCGTGATTTAGATTAGTTATTTCTTAAAATGAGACAAAAACATGCTCATACTTAAGGAACCCTCTAACAATAATGACAGTGTTAGATTGTCAATCAAGTATTAAGATCTAAGGTAATGTGTAGTTCTCAGGGAAATGTAATCTTTATGTAGAGTAGTGAAACAAAATTGGCTTAAGTAATTTTGGGAATGGATTTGCACAATTACATTTGGAGAGGTTTCCTGGAGCAATATATTAAAACATAACAAGGGGTTGACAGTTTTAGACCTAGAGAGAGGTCCTCTAATTAATCCTCTCATTGAGCTTACTAAGGATCACAATGTGATGAAACTTTATCAAAGAGCAAAATGCTATTGGGACAGAAACTTGAAGTGTCAATTTTGAAGAAAGCAAGTAATGTAGATGTAGTATGTTTTTGGGAAATTTGTAGTTAGAATGCTAAGTTATGAACTTTTCTAACTGTATAATGTCTCTTTAGGTGTATTTTTGTTTTATTTAAAAAGATAAAGTTGATGATCAGAATCCTTTTCCCGCAACAGGGAGAATCTAAAACTGGAAGGCATAGGTTTATGGTGAGAGATGACAAATTTAAAGAAAATGAGGGTAAAGTTTTCACACAGAGGATGGTGGTTATATGGAAGAACTGTCAGAGGAGATGATGAGAAGCATTTGGGTAGTTGCATAAAAGAGGAGTACAGAGATGTATGACTAAAGCAGGCAAGTTGGAAATGTTAGGGTGGGGGGGGGGGGGGGGGAGGTTGCGGGAGGTGGCTGAGATGAGAGATGGCCCGATTCAGATCACTACTCCACAACTTGGCTCTGTGCTGAACTATGCTGAACAATGGGTTTCTCTTTGCAGACCAATTCAAAATGCTATTTGCTTGTGGTTATTGTCTGCATGATATGTTTTGTATCTCTGCACATTGGGTACTCAGTGGTCTTTTTTTAATAGGTTCTTTTTTTATGGGCATGGGGTGTTTTTATTCTTTACACATTGGGTGTTCAATGGTCTTAAAATATAGGGTTTTTTTTTAGGTTTCTTTGTTTTGTGGCTGCCTGTCAGGAGACCAACTTCAAGGTTGTCTAATATATGCATACCTTGATAATAAATGTAGCTTTGAACTTTGAAATACATTAGTGCACTAAAGTATCACTGTTGCCATGGATGAGATGGGCCACAATGGTGCATTTCTATGTGATACAACTTTAACATTAATGCTGAGTATCAAGTGGACTTCTTGACTAGATTAGAAACTAAAAGGGTTCTTCATTCTGACATCGTTGTTGGAAAAAAAGAGCTAGAGTGTTCACTTGGTATGTCTATCCGAGCTGAAAGCGGTATCTTTTTATTAGTGAAAATGTGTTTCTTTCACATCTTGGACAAAAAAAAAATACTTCCACTATGCTCTCAAGAAGCTACAAAAATTTTCAGTTTGATGTGCATTTCAAGTGTAGTCAGGTGAAGGTGTATGAAGTGCAGCAACCATTGTGCATGTAACAAGCTGTCACAGGCAGAAGTATGACAGTGATCTGGTAACCTCTGTATGGTAATAGTTGAGAAGTAAATATTGGCCCAGATACTGATGTTAACTCCCCTGCTTCTCTTCAGATCACTGCTGTGGAATCTTCTGTGTCCTCTTGAGAGATCAGTTTGATATTTCATCTTTTTTCTTCATGAAGGTATCACTTCCTGAGTACTGTAACTACATGAACCTATCAGTCTAAGTTCTCATATTAAATTTTGGAGTGGGGTTTGAACCTGCAAGTCTCTGACTGGGACATGGTTGCTACTAATTGAGCCCTGATTTACCAAGCTTGCCACCAAAAGTATAAAGAAGAAAATGGGCACAGACCACAAAAAGAACATTGATATTAAGAAAAAATAAATTGCAAAATCTGAAAATAGAATCACTGGCGTTTGTCATGTAATTTGTTAACTTTATGGCAGCAGTGCAATGTAATACAAGATAAATATAGGAAAAACTTGCAATGTTTATGTTGCATGTTTATTAAATAGTTAAATCAAAATAAGTAGTGCAAAAGCAGACATTTAAAAAAAGTAATGAGGTAGTGTTCATGGACTCGTGTCTATTTAGAAATTGGATGGTGGAGGGGAAGAAGCTGTTTCTGAATCGCTGAATGTGTGCCTTCAGGCTTCTGTACCTCCTTCCTGATGGTAACAGTGAGAGGAGGGCATGTTCTGTGTGGTGGGGATCATTAATGGTGGACACCACCTTTTTAAGGCTCTGCTCCTTAATGATGTCTTTGATGCCACCGATGCTAGTACCCATAATGGAGATGCCTAATTCTTCAACACTCGGTGGGTCAGGTAGCATCTGTGGAAAGTGAAACCAAATTGATATTTTGGGTCAAAGACACTTCATCAGAAATGCTGAGTGTGTGGAATGTTTTCTTATTTTTAGATTTCTATTATCGGTGTTTAATTGAGAGGGTTGTTCAATGGCCTGAAATATTAGTTGTATTTTTGTGTTGACATTTGTTATAGAGTAGGGTGTTCTAAGAATTAGTATGTAACACATTCATCCCAGCAGAAAATGAAGATTGATTGTAAGTGGTTTATTATTGCCATGTGCACTGAGATGGGTAAAACAAAATGTTTTTCACTGTCAACCATACAGATTAGTTCAGAACATCGGCATATTGAGGTAGTACAAAGGTAAAAAAGCAGTAACCATGCAGAATAGTAATAGAGGGATGGAGCAAGAGCAGGGCAGGTAGACAATAAAATGCAAGGGACATTAAATGGTAGATTGAGGTTGAGAGTTTATTATGGAGTGGTCTTTTCAAGAGTGGTACCACTGGCTCAAGGGCAGCAGTTATGTATATTTTGCCCAATAAATGGGGGAGAAGTGACTGCCTGTCGGGGGTGAGTAGGGTTCCTGACGATGTTGGCTACATTTGAGGCAGTGAAGCGTAGACAGAGACTATGGAGGGGTGGTTGATTTTTGCGATGGACTAAACTGCGTTGACTTGAGCAGAGCAATTGCTATACAAAGCTGCGATGCCTTGAATAAACTCCAGTTGTCACTGCCTTTACTTGGCATTAGTGAGCAGTTTCTCAAATAATCTACAAAGGAATATACTTGTTATCAATCACTAATTGACCTTCTTGATGCACAGTAGCTCGGCACACAAAGGTGCTCCCGTAGTATTGTAAGGAGGACAATTCCTAGATTTAAAACTGACATTATTTTGAAGCCTAATCTGCATCAGCAATGCTACAAATATGGATGGGTCCATTTTGGCAAGCTGATTGGCCTGCTTTAATATGGAATTCGAATACTTACAATTTAAGGACTTTTTTGTTCAGAGCTGGTGCTGTCCAGATTTAAAAGTGGTCTATGACGTGGGTGATCTTGGTCTTTCCATGACCATGATTGCTCTTGGCAAATTTTTCTGCAGAAGTGGTTTGCTATTGCCGCCTTCTGGGCAGTGTATTTACAAGATGGGTGACCCCAGCTATTATTAATACTCTCCAGAGTTTTGTCTGCCTGGCGTAGTTAGTCGCATAACCAGGACTTGTGATGTGCACCAGCTGCCCATATGAGCATCCATCACCTGCTCCCATGGCTGCATGTGACCCTGATCAGGGGGCTAAGCAGGTGCTACACCTTGGCTAAGGGTGAGCTGCAGGCTAACAGAGGGAAGGAGCACCTTGCATCTCCTTTAATAGAGGTATACTCCACTCCATAATCACCTTCTGCATAGAATAAGGTCCTTATCCCAAGTATATTTATGTACCCATCAATTTAAATCTGTCCCATCTGTTGTGCTGATGGGAAAAGACAGCAATGAAGCACTCTACACATGTCGCCTCCTGTGTCAAATGCCTCATGGACTCCTTTGTCGCAAGAGGAATTATTTTCTGAGAATCCCCAGAGAGAAGAAGTAATGTCGATCACAGCCATCTGGGAGCTCTCCCAGGTAAATTAGTCCCCGTCTTCATTGCTGGCTACTTTCCTGGCACCATTGCAAGGACTTTGTCTGGTATGTTGGGGTTCGGAAATTACGGTCTCTTATTCACTGCCAGAATGGGCATTTGGCCGGAACTGCTGAAGTGGATGAGTCCTTTTTAATGAGTCGAAAATCAGGACTGTTCTGCTTATCAGATCAGGTTGAACCCCAGGGATCTTGCTAGCCGATGAATAATCTCCAGGTCATTCCTACAATAATGTAATAAACATTGGTATATGATAACCTTACAACTGCATGGTTCAAATACAATGAAATTGGTGTATGTTTTAATGATTTTATGAATTTAATCTTTTATATTAGAATGTAAACTAATCTGAAATAGCAGTAATAAATCTATATGTCATTTTGTAACAATGGACAGTGTTGTGTAGCAGAAGACTTAAATTCACTTACTTATAAAAACCTGTACTTATCGATGAGAGCTACACACCGAGAACATTTTGGCATTGTGTGGTGTTAAATAATGAGATGGTAAGGAAACAGTTTTAACGCATTGAGTGTAAGGAGACAGATATTCTTGAGAATTGATGTAGAGTTAGAACTGAACTAAGATCGAGGTTGTTGTAGTTTTGGATCTAACATGAGATCCACAACCAACAATGAGTGTGGCACTGGAACGCTCTAGAAACGAACATGTATTCAGATTAAATTTTGAGGGTTTGCCCATGAGGCATTGTATCCTCCTTTTGGCTTCAGCAGATAGATGGGTAAGAATAAGAAGAGAGCCATTTTGAAAAACAATTGAAGTCAGTTATAAATGAGGATTCTGCCGATGCTGGAAATCCAAAGCAACACACACAAAATGCTGGAGGAACGAAGTCAAAGTAAAATCTACTATCGGAGTTCATACACGTCACCACATACAACCCTGAGATTCTTTTTCTGTAGGCATTCTTAACAAATCTACAGAATAGTAACTGTGAAAAGGATCAGTGGACATCAAACTGTGAAAATGTAGATATAAGTAGCAATAAATAATGAGTATGAAATAGCAAGATAGCAAGTCCTTGAGTGTAGTGTTGATCTTTTTTGTTCACAAGCCTGATGATTGAGGAGTAGGAACTGTTCTTGAACCTGGTAGTGTGAGTCCTGAGGCTCCTGTACCTTCTACGTGAAAGAAGTGGTGAGACAAAGGCATGGTCTGGGTGGTGAGGATCTTTTATAATGGATGCTGCTTTGCTATGGCAACATTTCATGCAGATGTGCTCAGTGGTTGGGAGACTTTTACCCATGATGTAACGGGCTGAATCCACGACCACTCAAAAGCATTGGTGTTCCCATATCATGCCGTAATGCAACCAGTTAACGCACCTTCCACCACACATCTATAGAAGCTGGCCGAGGTTTTTGATGGCACGCTGAATCTCCGCAGAATCCTGAGGAAGTAGAGGTGCTGTCGTGCTTTCTTCGCAATTATATTTATATGATGGGTCCAGGACAGGTCTTCTGAGATGGTGACATCCAGGAATTTAAATGTACTGACCCTCTCCACCTCTGATCCTCCTATAAATACTGGTTCATGGACCTCTGGTTTCCCTCTATAATCAGTTCCTTGGCCTTATTGACACTGAGTGAGAGATTGTTGGATTACACCACTCGACCAAATTTTCAAACTTCCTCCTGCATGCTGATTCCTGCGGTGATGCCTTTGATATGGCCCATGACAGTAGTGTTGGGTCTGTACTTCACCACACAGTCATGGGTGTAAAGCGTGTAGAGCAGGGGCCTGTGCATATCCCTGCAGTACTCCTTTGCTGATGGAGATTATGGAGGAGGTGTTTTTGCCAAACCAGACTGACTGGATCTACAAGTGAGGAAATCCAGGATCCAATTGCACAAGGGGTATTGAGGCCCAGGTCTTGGAGTTTACTGATTAGTGTTGACAGGATGATGGTGTTAAATGCTGAGTTGTAATCGATAAAGAGCATCCTTAAATGTACATCTTTACTGTCCAGATCTTCTCTGCTTGTGTGAAGAGCTAACACAATAGCATCTGCTGTAGACTTGTTGCTTCAATAGGCAAATTGGAATGGATCCAAGTTGCCACTCAGACAGGAGCTGATTTGCTTCAACACCAGCCTCAGAAAACACTTCATCACAGTGGATGTAAGTGCCACTGGGCAATAGTCATCTAGACAGCTTACATTGCTCTTGGGCAATGGTATGATTGAAACCTGCTTGAAACAGGTGGGTATCTCACACTGCCCAAGTGGAAGGTTGGCGATATCCATGAATACACCAGACAGTTAGTCAGCACAGGTCTTTGGTATTCAGCTAGGTACTCCATCCAGACTGGATGCTTTCCTTGGATTCACTCTCTTGAAGGCCGCCTACATGCCATCTTCAGATACTGAGACCAAAGGATCATCGAGAGACATGGGGGTACACTGTGGCTTCTCCTTGTTCTGGTGATCAAAGCGATCATAGAAGGCATTGCATTCATTTGGAAGCTAAGCTTTGATGTCCACTATGTTGCAAGATTTAACTTTGTTAAATCCTACCACTGTACTGCAGCTAAGTTTTCTCATTTGGATAGAGGAAAAAAAACAAAAGAAAACTGCTTAATCTTCCACAAATCCATCAGCATCTGTAGAAAATAAATTATGTGAATGCTCCTAGTTGATAACTTGCATTTTTGTATTTCTGCCATCTCTGTTGCAGAAGCAGGGCAAAAATAGCCTAAGACAAATAGTGTGGTGCCTCAACAGAAACAAAATGGAGTGTAGCTGGATAGCAGTTTACCAAGTTCAGCCAATCAATTTGGGGCTTGAACATTGAGGAAATCTTGAAATTCGCTGTGCTTCATAGCAAGGAAGGTCAGTGTGCTTAACTACCAGCAAATTCCAGACCAGAGATCATGACAGTGCGTGGGACAAGTGCCACAGTTCTGAGGAGACATTGGATTTTCTTTGATTAGGCGCTTGGCAAGAACCAATAAAAAGAAGTTTGGTTCAAGTTGAGCGGCCATTATGAGAGGGGTCATTGTGTGAGTGTGCCAATTTTAGAGTGGGGAGTTCAAGTTTTGGCTCATTACAGATATACATCTGTGAGGGGATGTATATGCCATAAGTAGTTTTTTTTTCTCCCTGTTATTTTTTTCTTTCTTTTGCACATTTTTAGAACACTGAGAATGCCAGACAGGATACTGGAATGCTTTTGTATGATGTGGGAAGGCAGGGAGACTGCCAGAGTTCCCAGTGACTACACCTGCAAGATGTACATTCAATTGCAGCTTCTAACAGACTGGGTTAAGGAATTGGAGCTGGAACTGGGTGAACTTCAGATCATTTGGGAGGCTGTAGGGTTGATGGTCAGGACATACAGGGAGATGATTGACAGTCAGGATATACAGAGATATGGTGCAAGGCTCGGGTAACTGGGTGTCTGTCAGGAGGGGGGGGGGATGTGGGTAGGCAGATAATGCAGAGTTACTCCTGTGGCTGTTCCCCCTCAACAATAACTTTGAATACTTTGGGGACAAATGATCGAGCAGAAGAAAGCCATAATGGTCAGGTGTCTGGCACTGACCCTGTCTCTGTGGCTTGGAATGGAAAAGGGGAGAAGTGAGCTGTAGTGATGTGGGATTTGTTGGTTTGGGGAATAGAAAGATGTTCTGCAGACAAGAATGAGAATTCTGGATGGTTTGTTACCTCACAGGTGGCAAGATCGGTGAAATCTGAGTCCACAACATTCTTAAGTGGGAGGGTGAGGAGTCAGAAGTTGTGGTCTATGTTGGTACCGATGACATGGGTAAGATCGGTGATGAGGTCCTGCAAAATGTTCAGGGACTTTAGTGCTAAGTTAAAGGACAGGATCTCCAGGATTGTGATTACAGAATTTCTTGATGTGCCACATGCTAGTGAGGCCAGAAGTAGGAAGATCATACATTTTAATATGTGGCTAAGGAGTTGGTGCAGGAGGGAGAGCTTTAGAATTCTGGATCATTGGGCTCTCTAGGGAAGGTGGGATCTGCACAGAAGGGAAGGTTTGCACATGAACTGGAGGGGAACTAATATCCTTGTGGGAAGGTTTGCTAGTGCTGCATAGGGGTGTTTAAACTAGAGTTGCAAGGGTATGGGAACCAGAGTGGAGTGGTTGTCTAGAAAGATGCTGTCGAAAGGTTGAACATGGAAGGATTAAAGTTTGGAGCTGCATATATTTCAATACAAGGAGTATTATAGGAAAGGCAGATCATAATGCCATTAGATTCAAGGTAATCATGGAAAAGGATAGGTCTGTTCCTCTGGTTGAGGTTTTAAATTGGAGAAAAGCCAGTTTTGATTATCAGAAAGGTTCTGGCAAGTGTACATTGGGATAAGTTCTTTTCTGGTAAAGGTGTACTTGGTAAGTGGGAGGCCTGCAAAAGTGAAATTTGTGTTACGCAGCTTATATGCATCTGTCAGAATAAAATGTAAAGATTACAGGTTTAGGGAATCTTGACTTTCAAGAGATACTGAGGCAGGTAGGAACAAATGCGGTACTTGAGGAATATTAAAAAAAAATGCAAGAAAATACTTAAAGAAATCAGGAGGGCGAAAAGAAGACATGAGGTTGCCCAAGCAGATAAGGTGAAGGAGAATCCCAAGAGCTTTTCCAGATTTGTTAAGAGCTGAAGGATAGAAAGGGGAAAAAGTTTGGTCCTTTGGAAGATCAGTGGGAATCTATGCATGGAGGCGAGAGAGATGGTGGAGTTCTTAAATGGACTTTTTGCATCTCAGGAGAGAGAAAGACTCTATAAATGTGAAGCCATATGGCAGTGAGGTTGTAGACTCTGCACATATGCAAAGGAGATGTAGTTGATGTCTTGAGGCAAATTAGGATGAATAAATCATCAGGGCCTGATGATGTTCCCTCAGACCCTGTGGGAGGCTAGTGCAGAAATTGCAGGGCCTGAGAAGAGCTATTTAAGATGTCCTTCGCCTTGGGTAAGGTACTGGAGGATAGCTAATGTTGTTTCATTGTTTATGAAAAAGCTGGGAAATTATTGGCTAGTGAGCCTGACATCTGTCATAGCAAAGTTATTGGAAGGTGTTCAATGAGACCTTCAATACATGAGTATTTGGAGAGAGATGTGGACTGATTAGGAATAGTCAACTTGGCTTTGTGTGTGGTAGGTCAGGTCTAACCAATTTTGGAGACTGTCAAGGAAGTTAACAGGAAAGTTGATGAAGACAATGCAGTGAATGTTGTCTGCATGGACTTTATCAAGGCCTTTGACAAGGTCCCAGATGGGAGCTTAGTCAAGAAGTTTCAGTTGCTTGCCATTCAAAATGAGGTGGTAAGATGGATTAGACATTAGCTTCATGGAAGAAGCCAGGGAGAGGTTGTAAATGGCTACCTCTCTGACTGGAGGTGCGCTGCAGAGATCAGTGCTGTCATCTCTATCAGTGATCTGGATGATGATGATGATGTAGTAAACTGGATCAGCAAATTTGCAGGTGACACCAAAATTTGGGGTGTGGATAGTAAGAGAGATTTTCAAAGCTTGCAGGGGAGCTGGAGAAATGGGCTGAAAGATAGCAGAGGGAATTTAATGCAAACGTGTGAGGTGTTGCACTTTGGGAAGACCAACCATGGTAGGTCTTGTATGGTAAACGGTAGGGCCCTGAGGAATGCGGTAGACCTGAGACATCTGGTAATACAGATTTACAATTCCGTGAAAGTGGCATTGCAGATAGATGGGGTCTTAAAGATTTCTGCACATTGATCTTCATAAATCAATATTTTGAGTATAGAAGATGCAATGTTATGTTGAAGTATAAAATGTTGGTCAGGTCAAATTTGGAGTATTTCTGGTCACTAACTTACAGGAAAGATGTAAATAAGTTTGAAAGAGTACAGAGAAAATTTGCAAGGATGTTGCAGGGACTTGAGGACCTAAGTTGTGAGGAAAGATTGAATAGGTTAGGACTTTATTCACTAGAATGTAGAAGAATGAGGGGAGATTTGATAGAGGTATACAATATTATAAGGGGTATAGATAAGGTAAATGCAAGCATGCTTTTTCCACTGTGGTTGGGTGAGACTGCTACTAGGGGTTATGGGTTAAGGGTGAAAGGTGGAATGTTTAAGGGGATCCTCATTCAGGAAGGGTGAGAGTTTCGAATAGGGTTCCAGCACAAGCAGAGTATGCAACATTGTGGAAAAATATGGATAGAGGGTTATGGTCTGGCTGCATGCTAGGTAGATTAATGGTTTAGCACAGACTGGATGGGCTGAAGGGCTTTTCTGTGCTGTAGTGTTCCATGGTTCTCTGACTAAACTGTCTGTAATCCTATCGCAGTGTATCGTATTATGGTGGCTCTTTTCATAGTGTACTTGTCGGTGTTTGAAGATGATAAATTGTTTCATCTGCCTTTTTTCTTTGGATTTCTGATCATTAAATAAAAAAACTGATGTTATATCACTAGTAGGGTGATACAGCAAGGTAACTATTATTTTGGTAATATTTCAAAACTTGTAGAAGGTATCTGACATAGTGAAACAGATTTGATTGATTTGAATAAGTATCTTTCTCTTCATGACACTGAAGTGCATTTTAAATGTGGAAGCTCTGTAGAGAAGCCATGGGTAGTCAGTTTTATTTAGAGATGCAGCACTTTAACAGGCTGTTCTGACCCAACAAGCCTGTGCCACCCAATTACACCCTTGTGGCCAATTAATCTACTAACCTGGATGTCCTTGGATTGTGAAGTGGAACTGGAACACCTGGAGGAAACCCATTTGGTCACAGAGAGAATGTACAAACTCATTACAGATGGCAGTGGAACTGAACCCAGTCACTGGAGCTGTAATAGCGTTATGCTAACCACTATTCTACTGTGCTGTGCTACATGTGAACCACTCCTCTCCAGTGCATGGCAATTAAGGCATTCCTAACCAGTAAGGCTAGATATTTGTCAATCATTTTGTACACTTTTTCACAAATGCGGAATATGGAACAGATACTAGACCAGGGTTTCTCAACTGGGGTTCCACGAGAGGTCGCTAGAGGTTCCTCGAGATCATGATTGGGGAAAATAATAAACCATCTTTTGGAGCTAGGTGCGATACATGATGCTGGTGCTCACATTGGTGGGCAATGACTGAGTAGCCCCAAGCGCAGTACAACTCTGTTTACACAAGGAAATCTGCAGATACTGGAAATTCAAGCAACACACACAAAATGCTGGTGGAACACAGCAGGCCAGGCAACATCTAGGAGGCAAAGACAATTAAATGTGAGTACCTGGGAGGCAGAGTCCTGACGAAGGGTCTCGGCCTGAAATGTCAACTGTGCTTCTTCCTATAGATGCTGCCTGGCCTGCTGCCTTCCACCAGCATTTTGTGCGTGTTGCAGGACTCTGTTTATTTGGTTGAGTCCATTTTCAGTTTTTTTTTTACATGAAGTAAGGAAGGCCGTTGATAATTGGTGAGGAACTGTGTTGGCATCTGTATTGATGGTGCCCCATCAGTGGCTGGCTCCATGAGAGATTTCATTTCCCTTTTTTTTTTAAATGAAGAAAATGCTGAGATTGTCACAACACTTTGCTTTCGTCACACAGAGGTGCTGATGTCAAAAACTCTTGGGGTGGGGTTGGTGGGGGGTGTTCTGGATGATGCTACAAAATGGTTAATTTTATTAAACAGAGACCAGCTCACTCAAGAATGTTTTAGAAAAAATCTGAAAACCTGGACAAAGAGCACACCAATCTCCTGTTACATACTGCAATCCGGTGGTTTAGCAGGGGAAGAGTTCTCAACAGGGTGTTTGAGCTGAAAGGTGAATTACAGGAGTATTTTCAAGAAAAGAGTAGGCAAGATTTTCCTGAATACTTTGAAGATGAAAATGGCTGCAAAAACTAGCCTACTTAGCGGACAGTTGTCATCATATGAACCAGTTGAACGAGTCTCTGCAAGGCTTTGGCGAAAATGTTTTGACTTCAAGTGACAAGATTCTTGGATTTAAAAGAAAACTGAATCTTTGGAAAAATCAAGTTGCAGAAGGAAATCTTGAAATGTTTCCACTGCTGCTTGGGCTTGAGAGTGAGGAAGAGTATCAGAAAGTTTTGATAAACCACCTGGAAGAACTGCTGAACAAAATAGAACAATATTTGTTCCTCCCTTTCAACACAAATGTATGACTGGATGAGGGACCCTTTCTCCAAATATTCTGCTCAGCCTGAGGACTTTGAGAGAAGAGGAAGAACTTTGAGAATGTAGTATGATCATGCACTCAAGATGAGATTTACTGACCTGTCCCTGGACAAGTTCTGGAAGTCTGTGAAAGAGTGTTCTGCCATTCGTAGGAAAGCAATGTATGCTTTGCTGTAGCTTTCAAGGTCTTGTAGGTGTGAGCAAGCTTTTTCTTGTTTAACAAGTATCAAGAGCAAGGACAGAAATTGTCTCATTTCAGTTGAAGGTAAAATCCACATGTGCTTGTCTCACATTTGACCCAGAACTGAGTATTTGTGCAGTAAAAAGTAAGCACAGGTTTCACATGCTAGGCCTATGTTTGAGCCTGACCATGTCACTTTTAGTAAGAAAATGTTTTTTCAAAATCTTGTATAAAGTTGTGTCTGAGGCTATATTTTTATCAATATTGCTTTGGTTTAAGGTTTTTATTAACTTTACTATTCAACGTTGTCAATAAGTGTTCATGTTGTAAATAGAATTACTTAAAATCAATTTACAGCTTTTATTTAAACTAAATCTACAGATCCTATCTTAATCCCCTTTTGGTTTAAGCCATTTATTAACAGAAATTTATTATGTCTGTCTTATTTTTAAAATTTATGAAGGGGAAAGAAAGATTAATTTCAAGAAAGGTAAGCTAAACTTAACTATTTTTTTCCCAAGAAAGGTTGGTTAAATATTCATTTTCTACTCAAAAGAGCATTGACAATTATTTTTGGATCATTATATCTGCAACTTACTGATTGTGCTAATGTACCGTGAGCTGTAGATATAATAATTTTCATGCAGGGGTTCCCTGAGACCTGAAAATTATTCAAGGATTCCTCCAGACAAAAAAGTTGACTAAGGCAGTACTAGACGTGCATCATTTGAAGGTGAGGCTCACTTAAGTGAGCATACAAATACACAGGAAAAAGTTCACTGAGGCTTGAGTTGTAGCTGTCAATGTATATTTCAACTTGGTTAGTATTGTAATTGTATTTGACAAGCCAGGTGAAACAGAAAATATACAGGATTCTGTTAATTTAAAAGGTAAGTCATAAGAAAAGTTCAAATTTGTGCAAGGCTGTTGACCTCGAACTGTCTCCGAATACCCTTCCATCCAGTGAATTAACTTTGATGGGTAGCCTTTTCTGCTAAATATCAAAGATTAAAAGTTAGATAATTCAAGGAATATACTGTATCTGGTCAATAATTGCTATTGAGATCCAAGGTTTCAGGCAGGAAGTGGAAAGGGAGAGCCTGTGCAGAGCACCCCTGCGGCCATTCCCCTCAACAACAGGTATATCACTTCGGATACTGTTGGGGGCAATAACCTAAAAGAGGAAAGTCACACGGTCTGCCTCTGTGACTCAGAAGGGAAGGGGTCAGGGGCCCCTTCTGTGGTGTTAGGGGAACGGGCAGGAGGTTTTGTGGGTGAGAATTAGATTCCTGGATTGTATGTTGCCTCCTGGGTGCCAGGGTCAAGGATATCTCACATTGAGTCCTCGGTGTTCTTAAGTGAGAAGGTGAACAGCCAGAATTCATGGTCCATGTAAGTACCAATGATGTGGGTAGGACGAGTGACCGGGTTCTGCAAGGTGCATAGTGAGTTCAGGGAGTTCTGAAAGAGGTGGCTGAACAGATTGTGGAGGCATTAGAAATGATGTTTTGTGAATCACTAGATTCTGGAATGGTTCCTGAGGACTGAAAAATTGCAAATCTCTCTTCCGCTCTTCAAGAAGAAAGAGAGAGGCAGAAGAAAGGAGAATCGGTTGATGTTACGTACTTGGATTATCAGAAGGCCTTTGACAAGATGCCACAAATAAGGCAGTTTAACAAGCTACAAGCCCATGGTATTACAGGACAGATTCTAATATGGATAAAGCAGTGCCTGATTGGCAACAGCTAAAGAATGGGAATAAAGGGAACCTTTGCTGATTGCCGGTGACTGGTGGTGTTTCACTTCGTGTTGGGTCCAATTCATTTTCCATTGTATGTCAATGATTTGGATGATGGAATTGATGGCTTTGTTGCAGAGTTTGCAGATGATATGAAAATGAGTGGCAGGTAGTTTTGAGGAAGTAGAGGGGCTGCAGAAGGACTCCAACAGATTGGGAGAATGGGCAAAGAAATGACATGGAATACAGTGTCAGGAAATGAATGGTCATGCACTTTGGTAGAAGAAATGAAAGGGTTCTAATAAAGAGAAAATGCATAAAAACTGAGATGTAAGATGAGGAGTCCTTGTGCAGGATTCCTAATGGTTAATTTGCAGGTTAAGTCAGTGGTGAGGAAGGCAAGTGGAATGTTAGCATTCATTTCAAGAGGACTTGGATATAAAAGCAAGGATGTAATGTTGAAACTTTCTAAAGCACTGAGGCCTTAATTGCAGTATTGTGAGCAAGTTTGGGCCCCTTATCGTTCAAAGGAGGTCTATGAAAATGATTCCAGGATTGAATGGCTTGTTATATGAAGAGCATTTGATGGCTCTGGGCCTGTATATGGTAGAATTCAGAAGAATGAGGGGTGGCCTCATTGAAACCTATCAAATGGTAATGGGCCTTAATAGAGTGGATGTAGAAAGGATGTTTCCTATGATATGAGAGAGTCTACGACTAGAGGACACAGCCTCAGAATAGAGTGCTGTCCTTTTAAACTGAGATGAGTAATTTCTTTAGCCAGAGAGTGGTAAATCTATGAAATTCTTTGCCACAGGCAGCTGTGGAGGCCAAGTCTTTTTGTATATTTTGAGGCATAGTTTGATAGATTCTTGATTGGTCAGGGCATGAAGGGATATGGGGAGAAAGGATGAGATTGGGACTGAGAGGAAAATTGGATCAGCCATGATGAAATGGCGGCACAGAGTCAATTGGCCAAATGGCTTAATTCTGCTCCTATATCTTATGATCTTAAACTTCGGTGTCTGACTCTGAATGTATGTTGTAATACGGAGGGAAACCAGATGGCCCAGCAATGACAAGACAGTGAAGAGCATACACTTGCCTTTACAATAGCAGGTTAATGAGGCTGTTTGTTTGTGTGTGTGCAAATGTTTGTGTGTGTTTACCAAGTGCTCTCCATCACACACATAATAGTTGTATAGTCAGATTTTTTAAAAATTTATTTACGGGATGTGGGCATTGCTAGCTAAGCCGGCATTGATTACCCATCCCTAGTTTCCCTTGAAAGTGTTGATGAGCTGCCTTCTTGAACCGTTGCAGCCCCTGAGGTGTAGGTACACCCACAGTGCTGTTGGGGAGCAAAGTCCTTGATTTTTGACCCAGTGACAATGAAAGAATGGTGATATGTTTCCAAGTCAGGATGGTGAGCGACTTGGAGGGGGATTTCCCAGTGGAGGTGTTCCCAGGTATCTGCTGTTCTCGTCCTTCTAGATGGTAGTGGTTGTGGGTCTGGAAGGTGCTGCCTTAGGAACTTTGGTGTGTTGTTGCAGTGCATCTTGTAGATAGCACACACTGCTGCAACTGTTTGTCGATGGTGGAGGGACTGGATGCTTGTGGAAGGGGTACCAATCAAGTGGCTGCCTTGTACTGGATGGTGTCAAGCTTCCTGCGTGTTGATGGAGCTGCACTCATCCAGGCGAGTGGCGAGTATTCCATTTCACTCCTGACCTGAGCCTTGTAGATGGTGGACAGACTTTGGGAAGTCAGGAGGTGAGTTACACGGCACAGGATTCCTAGTCTTTGACCTGCTTTGGTAGCCACGGTATTTATATGGCTGGACCAGTTCAGCTTCCTGTCACTAGTAACCCCCAGGGTGGTGGTGGTAGGGGATTCAGTAATGGTGATGCCACTGAATGTCAAGGGACAATGGTTAGAGCCTCTCTTGTTGGACATGGTCATTGCCTGGCACTCGCCTGGCTCGAATATTACTTGCCACTTGTCAGCCCAAGCCTGGATGTTGTCCAGGTCCTCCTGCATTTGGATATGAGCTGTTTCATTATCTGAGGAGCCATGAATGGTGCTGAACATTGTGCAGTCATTTGCGAATGTCCCCACTTCTGACCTTATAGCGGAAGGAAAATCATTGAAGCAGCTGAAGATGGCTGGTCTATGACAACCAGCTAGGATGTTGGAAGCAGTTGACTGGTGAATCTTGCATTTGATTTTCTTTTGGTTCCTCAGTATCATTACAGTGAATCAGACAGTCCTGACATCTTACCAATGATTGCACAGAGAAGATGCTATTGCATATATTACAGATGACCATGTTTGCATACTGCTGCATGGAAGGACAGAATCATCTGAAGATTATATGGAAGTGAACTTGTGCACAATGATGCAGGGAACAGTGGTGACAATGATTAGTTTATCAGAGCCGTTCTATGTGCCGTGACTCCTAATCCAGACAAAAGAATTCAAGTTCCATGGAATTTAAATTCAATTAATAATTTGCTTTCTGTCTATTGCTTGTATTCCATCAACTTCATTCTTGCACATTGTAGAGTGATGTAATGGTTAATGAAGACATTTTCAAACCTTTCCTTGACCCTTGGGGTTCATCTGGAGAGTAACTCAACATAGTCTCTTTGGCAGCATGTCTCTGACTCTCTTTATCTCCTAGCTGCTGATTTTTGGGCTATTCTACCTCCTTCCATTTATGGCTTATCTATTAATAGCACCTATTCTGCAGATTGAGCCATTCTTGTGTACTCTTGCAGACTGGGCTGCTCTGTGAAAGGTGCCCTTGTACTGACCGTCAGGATTTCTGCAGCAAACATTGCTTATTCAGGAGAGTTGTCCTGTGTTCCAATGACTCCTTTGTCTTCTCTACCTCAGTATTCCAGCCTTTACAAGTCCCATACTTCATTAACACCTCCTTGGTAGTTGTCACTTATTGTTTGAATCTCGGCGGTTTGCTTTCAATATAATACTGCAGTCTACTGTTATCTCTCCATATTCAGCAAATGGGTACTAAGCATTATTTTTGAATTATGTAGCCATGCTTGGAGTTAATATATTTAGCAGAGAGATGAAGAAGAATTTCTTTAGCTAGAGGATGGTGAACCTGTGTACTTCACTGCCAAAGACAGCTGCGGACGCCAAGTCATTGGGTATATTTAAAGTTGAGGCTGATAGGTTTTTGATTAGTAAGTGTTAAAGTTTACAGGATGAGAGCTGGAGAATGGGATTGAGGGGGTTAATAAATCAGCCATGATAGTGAAGCAGATCAGATGGGCTGAATGGCCTAATTCTGCTCCTATGTCTTGTGGTCTCATGGTTGTTTTAACAATCCATACAACAGTTTTCTATTACAGTAATGACACTAAACCACTAATGTACATTAGGACCACTAAAATATGTTTGTACATCTGGGGAGGAAAAAAAATCACCATTTGCTGATGTTGTCTCATACACTACCTACCACCCTCCCCAACTGAAGCAGTACTTCTCCATGCTGAAGGAAGCTTGCAAGAAGCACTGAGAGTAGCGGGATGTACCCTGGGTTGTCGTCATCACCGATCAAGCTGGGTGCAGCCTGAAGGACATAATTGCCAGAGTTGATCTATGGCAGGTAGTGTGTTAAAGGTCTCCACTGCATGGTCATGGAGACAACGTCATCTTCATCACCAAGGACACCCTCTGTCATGTTGTCACATCATAGGTGTAGCATATCAGAGAGACTCGGAACACGCTTTGATAGATAGATAGATAGATACTTTATTCATCCCCATGGGGAAATTCAACTTTTTTTCCAATGTCCCATACACTTGTTGTAGCAAAAATAATTACATACAATACTTAACTCAGTAAAAAAATATGATATGCATCTAAATCACTATCTCAAAAAGCATTAATAATAGCTTTTAAAAAGTTCTTAAGTCCTGGCGGTTGAATTGTAAAGCCTAATGGCATTGGGGAGTATTGACCTCTTCATCCTGTCTGAGGAGCATTGCATCGATAGTAACCTGTCGCTGAAACTGCTTCTCTGTCTCTGGATGGTGCTATGTAGAGGATATTCAGAGTTTTCCATAATTGACCGTAGCCTACTCAGCGCCCTTCGCTCAGCTACCGATGTTAAACTCTCCAGTACTTTGCCCACGACAGAGCCCGCCTTCCTTACCAGCTTATTAAGACGTGAGGCGTCCCTCTTCTTAATGCTTCCTCCCCAACACGCCACCACAAAGAAGAGGGCTCTCTCCACAACTGACCTATAGAACATCTTCAGCATCTCACTACAGACATTGAATGATGCCAACCTTCTAAGGAAGTACAGTCAACTCTGTGCCTTCCTGCACAAGGCATCTGTGTTGGCAGTCCAACTGTACTCGTCTAACTGTACTCCCAGATACTTGTAGGTCTTAACCTGCTCCACACATTCTCCAATGATCACTGGCTCCATATGAGGCCTAAATCTCCTAAAGTCCACCACCATCTCCTTGGTCTTGGTGATATTGAGACGCAGGTAGTTTGAGTCGCACCATATCACAAAGTCCTGTATCAGTTTCCTATACTCCTCCTCCTGTCCATTCCTGACACACCCCACTATGGCCGTGTCATCAGCGAACCTCTGCACATGGCAGGACTCTGAGCTATATTGGAAGTCTGATGTGAACAGGACCGGAGAGAGTACGGTTCCCTGCGGCGCTCCTGTGCTGCTGACCACCGTGTCAGACCTACAGTCTCCCAACCGCACATACTGAGGTCTATCTGTCAAGTAGTCCACTATCCAATCCACCATGTGAGAGTCTACTCCCATCTCCGTTAGTTTGTGCCTTAAGATCTTGGGATGCTCAGAAGTAGGCATCAATGAGTCTCTGTGGACCATCGGTAGCTGCAGAAATACACTTGCCATCTCTAACCTCTACCCAACATCTGCCTTGTTCTGTTGTTACAATCAAGGAATAAATCCCGTTTCAATGAGGATTATAGAAAGTTGCAGCACAGGTGGACCCACCAGGTGAAGCTGCAATGTTTGACCTGCAACAAGTGGGTAAGTTCAGTCTGCGGTCTGACCATGTCTCGATTGAAAAGTGATTCCCAGAAAAACACCAAAAACATCCCCTCTCGTCTGTGATGCTTTGGTCCAGTATGTGAAGACAAAAGTAGTCTAAAGGCATGTGGCTGATCTTTCTCATTAAATGTCCATTCTCCAGCCTATTTCTTTCATTCCATTTGGAATCAAGAACTAGCTGACAGCATGAGATGCAAAAAAAAATCTCTCTAACTCCAGAGCAGAAAATTCCTGAAGCCAATAGGATCCAAGTCAGACAGATGTCATCTCAGAGTTGGGCAGTGGGTCATCATGGGGCAGTGTGGACAGGTGCTGGAAGGTTTAAACTAATTTGGTAGTATTGGCTGAAACGGGTAGTGTGGACAAGGAAAATAAATGGAGCAAGACTGTTGGGAATAAAATGAATGTTCTTAGACTGGACCACATTTAACAGTGAACGTGAGAGGGTGGAATCTTTGCAGTAGCCATGGTGGTGCAATTAGCTACATGCAATTTCTATGTTATGTAAATAGCAAAGGCCTAGTGTAACAAATGCTAGGAGTAATTTTAGATATTCCTGGAAACCCAGATTGCTCAGCCCTGAATAAGAAAACCAGGTATGACTTGCAGAAGCTATTTCAAGAATGAAGAAATAATTCCCTGTGAGGGATCATCAGATGCATATCAACTCTAGCGAATGGCAGTGATGCTTCACTACCAGATGAGTTCAATGCCTTGTATGCAGGCTTTGAAAGGGAGAATATAACTACCTGTGATCTCTGTCTTGGAGGCTGATGTCAGACAGTCTTTCACAGGTGGAGTACTTGGTAAGGCTCTGAAGACTAGAGCCAACCAACTGGCAGGTGTATGCAAGAACATTTTTAACCTGTGATTGCTACAGACAGAAGTTCACACCTGCTTCAAAAAGGCAACCAGTGCCCAAGAAGTGTAGTGTGAGCTGCCTTAATGATGATCATCCAGCAGCACTCACATCTATGGTGATGAAATGCTTTGAGAGGTTGGTCATGGCTAGAATCAACTCCTGCTTCAGCAAGGACCTGGACCCACGGCTAATTTTCCAATCACCATAATAGGTCTACAGCAGACACAATCTCGATAACTCTTTACACGGCCTCAGATCACCTGGGCAATACAGACATCTCTATCTGGATGCTGTTTGACTAAAACTCAGCATTTTTAGACCATCATTCCTACAGTCCCGATTGATAAGCTATGGAACCTAGGTCTTTGTACCTCCCTGTGCAATTGGATCTTCAACTTCCTAACCAGACGACCACAGTCTGTGCGGATTGCCGTTAATTATTCCTCACTGGCATACCTCAGGGATGTGTGTTTAGCCCGCTGCTTTACTCTCTCTATCCCCATTACTATGTGGCTAAGCATAACTCAAGTGCCATCTGTAAATTTGTTGTTGATACAACCATTGTTGGTAGACTCTCTCAAGTGGAGATGGGAGGGCGTACGTAGGCAGCCATCGATCCCAGGAGATCATGGGTTTGCACCTCTGGTGGACTGTGTCCTCTCTGGAGCACAAGCCTCGGTGGGAAGATTTGAAGAACCAGCTGTTGCCCATGCAGTGGGATCCCCCTCTCCAGGTCACTAATGTAGTCCAAGGGAAGGGCACGCACCGAAACAGTTTGGCACCAGTGTCATCGCAGAGGTTGCCAGAGTGAAGTTGTAAACAAAATCAAACTGACTTGGGGACCCCGGCTCCGGATTTCTTCCTTGGGGTTTACTCCGGAAACATTTCCCATGGGTGGGGACGGTCACAAGGCAGCGGTGCTTTAAAATCAAAGTTTTCCTTCTCCCAAGCAAGCTGCTGTTCGAGGCTGATGAGCCCCACCTGAAGGCGCACAGGAGCAAGATATGAGGTACTTGAGTGGTGTTACAGCAACGACCTGGCACTCAGTGTCAGTAAGATGAAAGAGCCTATTGTGGACTTCAGGAAGGGTTAGACGAGGGAAGACAGCAATCCTCACAGAGGGATCAGAAGTGGAGAGAGTGAGCGATTTCAAGTTCCTGGATGTCAATATCATCTGGTCCCAAAATATCAGTGCAGCTTTAAAGAAGGCAAGACAGTGGCTATACTTCATTTGAAGTTTAAGGAGATTTGGCTTGTCACCGAAAACACTCAAACTTTTACAGATGTACTGTAGAGAGCATTCTGACAGGCTGCATCACTCTGGTGTGGGGGAAGGGTACCACTGCTCAAGATCATAAGAAGCTATAGAAAGTTGTAAAATTAGCTGAGTCCATTATTAAGGGTTCTCATCACTCTCTTGCACTCTCCTCATTGTGGCGGTCAGGGAGAAGGAACACACTCCAGTAACAGCTTCTTCCCCTTTGCCATTCGATTCCTAAATGGACATTGAGCCCAAGAAAACTACCTCCCTTTTATTATTTCTGTTTTCTGCACTATTTTTAATATAACTGTTTAAGAGGGGTATATATACTTACTGTAATTAATTTACTCTTTTCCCCTATATTATCATGTATTACTTTATGCTGCTAAGTTAACAAATTTCATGCAATATACTGATGATATAAATCTGATTCTGAACAATATGGAAGGAAAGAAAAATTGGAGACAGGGCAGCTGGGAATGGATGATGATTCATTACAGAATCCTGATATTGATGGAGGAGAGTATATATCGGAGAGTCTGGCTGACTTTGACTGATTAAGGACAGAACTTATCTGCCTGGAAATAAGAAATATGAGGTGCAGTTAGAGAAGTATTTGATGAGCAGCTAGGCTTCTAAGGCTGTTCAATAGTCTGCCAAATGGTAGGACGGAAACTGTGTAACTTTTAGCTCAATTTCAGTTTTAAAACAATCTAAAAGGAGTGAAGCTGGAGGCTTCAGCCATGGTCTTGTGTAGTAAAAACATAATGGGGCAAGGATTGTTGGATTTCTGAAGGTTGTTCTGGAGAAATGTCTTAATTGTTAAATTTTTACCCCAGCACAGAAGACGTGGCTTGGGGACCTCAGCTCAGTGGCTTACCTTTTACCACAATATTTATTTTGGAACTGCAGTACCTGGAGCAAGTATTAATTGCTCCGTGGTGGTTGGGAGGAGGTCTTGAAAACAGCAAAATAAAACAGCAATGGTCAGATTTGGAATAGTTGTGGTGTAAACTAATTGTCCGTTTATACGGCTACACTCAAACAGTTACTTGAATATTGTGTTTTATAGGACTGCTTTTATATTTATTGTTTTTTTTCATTGTGTTCTTTATGCTTATTGTGTTCGTTAAGCTTCATTTTGATCTGAAATAACAATTTGTTCACCTTGACACGTGTACTGAAGAATGACAACAAACCATCTCGAATCCTGAATCTTGAAGAGAAAACCTGGGAAAAAGATTGCAGAAAGTGTGAAAAGGAGTCCAGAAGTGTTCTGTCTGGGCTGTGAAATAGATAAAGGATTAAGAGGATGGGCTTGGTTGCTCAGAGAAAAAGAGAGGCCACACTGGGAAATGGTTAGATAAAGTATATGGGCAAAGTGCCGTCAGATGAAATCTAATGTGATACAATATAAAATAGCTCAATTTAGATGGAAAATATTTGTGTAATTGGTGAGAAAATGCTGAATTTAGAATTGCATGAGAGAGTTGTTCTATTTGGCGAAAGCTGTTTCTCATTTTTTTTTTGTTTTGGAGCATAACATTAAGTCCATAACATATCTCAGCCACAACTTGTCCTCCCCCTCCCAGTATAACTTGTTCTTATTATTGGAATATGATGTTAGCCACCCTAACAGGAGGACAAATGGGGAGCTCTGAGGGGTCCACAGAAGCATATTGATAACAAAAGAATGATAAAATAGACTAAGCTCCTGGCTCTGCTACCTTTGGGTTTATCACATTTTCAGTAAATTATCCCTGGGGAAAGAATATCGTATGTGGAATTGCAACTCCTTTGAAAGAGGAAATTGGAGATTTCTGAATGAGATTTCATGGGCATTCTGAAATTTTAGCTGATTTTCCTCAAGTCTGTAGTGACACAGATAGGTAGAGCAACGAAGAAAGCTTCTGACAAGCTTGCCTTTGTATAGTGAGGTCAGCTGAGAAGATCATCGGGGTCTCTCTTCCCGTCATTACGGACATTTACACTACACGCTGCACCTGCAAAGCAAACAGCATCATGAAGGACCCCAAGCACCCCACATACATACAAACTCTTCTTCCTCCTGCCATCTGGGAAAAGGCACCGAAGCATTCGGGCTCTCACGACCAGACTATGTAACAGTTTCTTCCCCCAAGCTATCAGACTCCTCAATACCCAGAGCCAGGACTGACAGCTTACTGCCCTATTGTCTTATTATTACTGCCCTATTATTTATTGTAATGCCTATACTGTTTTGTGCACTTTATGCAGTCCTGGGTAGGTCTGTAGTCTAGTGTAGTTTTATTCGTGTTGTTTTTTACATAGTTCAGTCTAGTTTTTGTACTGTTACGTAACACCATGGTCCTGAAAATCGTCTCAGTTTTACTATGTACTGTACCAGCAGTTATGGTCGAAATGACAAAAGTGACTTGTAGGCTGAGGCATTAAGGAGAAGAGTTGGGGTGTTGCAGTCGTACAAGACATTAGTTATGCTGCACTTGAAGTACTCTATACAGTTCTGGTTTCCATGACACAGGAAGGATGTTGTTGCTTTAGAAAGGCTGGAGAAGAGAGTTTCCAAGTTGTTGCTTGGAATGGTGGCAAAATTGAATAGGCTGGGTTTGATCTCACTGGAGCTTACAAAGCTGAAATGTGACCTCATAGAGATTTATAAAATTATGGTCAATGATAGGATTGATAATCGGACAACCTTTTGTCCCACGGTAGGAGAGTCTTAAAATAGGAGGCGCAGGTTTAAGGTTGGGGGGTGGAATTTAAAGGAGAATTGCGGAGTTTTTCCAGAAAATGGTGGTAATATGGAGGTACAATTACACATTTTATTTTGTAATTTATTTTTTATTGAAGTTCATCATCAAACAAACATTTCCATAAGATGTATTTCAGACATTGTACATATATATCTTATAATCATATATATCACAAATCTCCACAAACTATTTATCTGAGGTATACACTCATAGAAAAGAGTGGAAAGAAAAAACAAGCAAAGGAAAGAACTATGTACAAGTAGGGAGTGATTTTTTTATTTTTTTTTAGAACAGATTCATTTATTTGTGAAAACCTTTCCTCTAGCTCAACGCAGGGTCATCTACTAGAGATCTCAGCCTTGGAATCACACATTAGTTGCCATTTTTGTTGTTGTTTGTGTTTCTTGGTTCTTATTTGTTCAGGGAGTAGATCGATTAAGTTTTATTCTAATTTCAATGGTACATTGACAGATAAATACAGATGGCTAAGGACAAGGTAAAATTCATTTCTTTTAATGTCAATGGGCTTATTAAATCCAATCAAACGTAAGAGAATTTTATCCAATTTGGAACAATTTGATTCATACTGGGAAAAATGGTTTAACTACATAATGCCTCATAGGCCTGATTTTATTCTCACAATTACACATTTTAAAAGGAAATGGGGCAGGTATTTGGAAAGGAGAAGAGAGAGATGGGCAAATGTGATTAATGTAAATGTGCCTCCTGGTCAGCATGAGGGATATTGGGCTGTGGGCTCCCTGCTGTGCTGTGCTGCTCCATGACTCCTGTGTTAAGCAAAACTGCTTTAGTGCGGTGTCACAAACATGAGAACATTTCTACTGTACTGGGAATCCAAAGCAACACACACACACAATGCTGGAGGACCTCAGTAGGTCAGACAGCATCTATGGAAAAGAACAAAAACGGTCGACATTTTGGGCTGAGACCCTTCATCAGGGCTGGAAAGGAAGGGGAGAAGTCAGGACAAGATGGTGGGGGAAGGGGAGAAGAAATGCAAAGTGGCAAGAGGTAGGTGAAGGTGGGAGAGGAGGAGGGGGAGAAGAAAGAGCTGGGAAGTTGATTTGTGAAAGAGATAAAGGGACAGAAGGGGGAATCTGATGGGAGAGGACAGAAGACCATGGAAGAGGAGGAAGGCAGAGGAGCACCAGAGAGAGGTGATGGGCACGTAAGGAGAAAAAGTGAGAGAGAAATGGGAATTATGAAGGTGGGGGGAGGGAGGCAATAACTAGATGTTTGAGAAATTAATGTTCATGCCATCAGGTTGAAGGCTACCCAGATGGAATATAAGGTGCTACTCCTCCAACCTGAGCGTGGCCTCATTGAGGAAGTAGAGGAGGCCATGGATCAACATGCAAGGATGGGAATAGGAAGTAGAATTGAAATGGGTGGCCACTTTTTTTGTGGCAGATGGAGTGAAGGTGTTCAACAAAGCAGTCTGATTTCTCTCCTGGTACTTGTCCTTGCAAGCAGAAAAACTGCAGCACCTGCACTTGCAGCTCTTCCCTCACCAGCATTCAGGGCCCCAGACTGTCCTTCCAAGTAAGGCGACATTTGCCGTATCCAGTGCTCCCAGTGTAGCCTCGTATACATTGGTGAGACCTGACATTGACTGGGAGACCATTTTATCAAACACCTTTGCTTCATCAGCCAAAAAAAGTGGGATCTACTGGTAGCTACTCAGAACCTGTCACCTTGTGCTTCTTCCTCTACTACCTCCCACCTTCTTACTCCAGATTTTCATCTTTATTTTCCAGCCCTGACGAAGGGTCTCAACCTGAACTGTCGACTCTACTCTCTTCCATGGAGGCGGCCTAACCTGCTAAGTTCCTCCAGCATTTTGTGTGTGTTGCTTGAGTGTAGGCAGTTTTGATTATCAATATTGGGTAAGCTATACATGAAAATTTCCCCAATTTATTCACACAACTTACTATGTTTGTGATGCTTTGCCGAGCAATCCTTACAACCAAAATTTTCTGTCGTGGAAAGTTCACCAGGAAAGTTCTGGAACATTTTTGCAGGGTCACTGAGTTGTCTTCCAAGGAAGATTAGTGCAAACCCTGGAGAAATCGTGCTAATGGCTGTTTTTTCCTCTGTGCTCTTTATCAATCAGATGGAGGTCAAAGGAGTGATTGAATTTGTGCTGCTTCAACACCAATACCTATCATTAATTTGCTACCTATTTCAGAGCTATTCACTGCAATGATTTACTGTTTTAGTTCCCACGTAAACACCATGTACTGTTAAATGAAAAGAAGACGTATTCAAGGACAATGTAGTTTACGTATTTTGACTATGACAAGAGAAACAGATAGAACTTTAAAAAGAGTCATTGAGGCAAAAAAAAGTACAGCACAGAAACAGGCCCTTTGGCCCATTGAGTCCATGCTGAACCATTGAAACTGCCTACTCCCATCAACCTACACCAGAACCATAGCCCTCCATGACTCTGTTGTGCATACACCTATCCAAACTTCTGCTCAACAGTGAAATCAAGCTCACATGCACCACTTGGGCTGGCAGCTCGTTCCACTCCCTGACAACCCTCCGAGTGAAGAAGTTTCCCCTCGTACTCCCCTTAGAATCTTAGAAATGAACTGTAAAAGTGCCAAGGCTTTATTCTACATATTTCTAGGAAGTGTATATGCGGAATGAGAATCCACTCAAATACATGTTGAAGCGGTGTTGTCATTCAGCTCAACATTCACAAAATGCTGCAGGAACTCAACAGTTCAGGCAGCATCTGTGGAAATGAATAAACGGTTGACGCTTTGAGCCGAGACCCTTCTTAATGACTAGAAAGGAAGGGGAAAGATGCCAGAATAAAAAGTGATTGGAGTGGAAGGAGGACCACCTAAAAGGGGATAGGTGAAGCAGGGGTGGGTGGGAAAGGTAAAGAGCTGGAGTCTGATTGGAGGAATCTGAAGGAATCTGATTGGAGCAGAGAGTGAACCAGGGGAGAACAGGAAAAAGGAAGGACACCAGAGGGAGGTGGTAGACAGGTGTGAGGAGAAGAGGTTAGAGGATAGAGTGAGGAGTGTGGAAGAAGAGAGAAGGGGGAGGGGAAAAATACCAGAAGGAGAAAGAGAAATCAATGTTCATGCCATCAGGTTGGCGGCCACCTAAGTGGAATGAGGTGTTGTTTCTTCAACCTGAGAATGGCCTTATTGTGGTAAAAGAGGAGGCCACGGACCAGCATGTTGGAATGAAAATGGGGATAGGAATTAAAATGGTTGGCCACTGGGAAATTCTGCTTGTGGCGGATGGAGTGGAGGTGCTCGACAAATCATTCCCAATGGTCTTTCCAATGGAGAGAAGACTGCTTTGGGAACACTGGATACAATAGACATACCCAAAAGATTCACAGGTGAAGTGTTGCCTCACTTGCAAGGACTGTATGGGGCACTGAGTGAAGGCAAGGGGGTAGATAAATGGGCAAGTATAGCATTTCTGCTGCTTGCAGGAATATTTGTCAGGAGGGAGATTAATGGGGAGGGATGAATGGACAAGGGTATCAATGAGGGAACAATTCTGGCTGAAAGCAGGGAGTTGAGGGGGAGGTTAAAAATGTGCTTGGTGGCAGGATCCTGTTGAAGATGGTGATGTTGTGGAGAATAACGGGTTGGATGTGGAGGTTTGTGGAGTGGTAGGTAAGGACAAGAGGAACTCTATCCCTGTTAAAGCAGTGGGAAGATGGGGTGAGTTTGGATGTTCGTGAAATGGAGGAGATGCGGATGAGGGCAGATGCAATGGTACATAAGAACCCAAGAAATAGCAGTAGGTCATCTGCTCTGCCATTCAATAAGATCATGGCTGATCTGGCCATGGACTCATCTCCACCTACCTGTCTTTTCCCCGTAATTCTTAATACCCCTACTATGCAAGGAAACCCCATTATTTCAAGAAGGAGGACATCCCAGATGTCCTGGAAAGGGAAGACTCATCCTGGGCCTTGATATAGTGGATATAGAGAGGATGCTTCCTATGGTGGGAGAGGCCTAGATCAGAGGACAGAGCCTTAGAGAAGAGGGGCATCCATTTAGAAAGGAAGTGAGGAGGAATTCCTTCAGCGAGAGAGCGGTGAATCTGTGGAACACTGAATAGGAATAGAGAATTGTTGAAAAAGAAACTCAGCAGGTCGGATAGTTTTACTTTGATATTTTTTAACTTTCAGAATTTGTCATATTTTAGAGATTCACAAAAAAATTTTGCTCCTTTAGTACTTGCACTTGTAGTAAGTCAGTATTTTGTGTGGATGTAAAGTAGGTGTATTTCAGTAAAAACGTCTCCCTTTGTTATATTCAGGTAATGCCATGAGGCATGGCCACCCATGTGAACTTCCAATTAAACCGATTATTAAAAGACAGAGTTGACTTAAGTAAGCCTATTAATATTCTTGAATTACTTTCTGAACACTAGTTTATGTGATCAAGGCACTTTTCAACCAGACTTTAAATATCCTCTTTGGAAGAGCAGTGCTTAGTGACATATAATTCTCTCCTAGTTGAGAATGCAATAACTTATACAAATTGCTCCCAGTGGGAAGGCAATTACTGAAAGCAATTAACAAGGCTAATGGTATATTGGCTTTTTATCTTAAAGGTGACAGAAATACAAAAGGACGATATCTATTGATTACATATAGCTTGGACTGACTTCAACAACAGCACTGAGCTCCATTATTGTTAGTCTTGAAAGGGGTGTTTTGTGGAAGAGACTGAGACCCTAAGGGTAAAAATACAAGGACTGATTGTAGAATTTGAATTGTTTTCTGAGTTTCGAAGGATGAGGTTGATCTAATGTCTATATTATTTTTAAAGTGAGATTTTGATAAGATGAAAACAGGAAACTTTTCTCAGGGGAAATGGGCAACAAAAGTGTATTATTGCATGGAAGGTCATGTGAGGACTAGTGAAAATCTGCCAGTCTTTTACCCAGTCTCTCCATCTCACTAAAAGGTGAGGAATTCCAGGTCTTTTGAATTGTCAAGATAAAAAATGACTGCTGACTTGTTATAAAGTCAAAATAATAAGGGGCGGATTGGCTATCAAAAACGTGGAGTAATACTGTTCATGTGTCAGGAACGTAAGATATCGGAGCAGAATTAGGCCATTTGGCCCATTGAGTCTACTGTGCCATTTCAACATGGGTGATCTAATTTTCCTCTGTCACAATCCCCTCCCCTTCTCCCTGTATCCCTTCATGTCCTGACCAATCAAGAATCTATCAGCTTCTACTTCAACTATACATAAGGACTTGACCTCCACAGCTGCCCGTGGTAAAGAATTCCACAGATTCACCATGCTCTGGCTAAAGAAATTCCTCCTCATCTCCTTTCTAAAAGGATGCCCCTCTATTCTAAGGCTGTGTCTTCTGGTCTTAGACTCTCCCACCATAGGAAACATCCTCTCCACATCCACTCTATCAAGGCCTATCACCATTTGACATGTTTCAATGAGGTCACCACTTATTCTTCTGAATTCCAGCCGTTAAACACTCTTTAGATAATAAGCCATTCAATCCTGGAATTATTTTCTTGCGCATCTTTTAGAAACCTCTCCAATTTCAGTACGTCCTTTCTAAGATGAGGGGTCCAAAACGCCTCACAATAGTCTCAACATTACATCCTTGGTTTTATATTGTAGCCCTCTTGATATGAATGCTAACGTTGCAGTTGCCTTCCTCACCACAGACTCAGCCTGTAAATTAACCTTTAGGGAATCCTGCACGAGGACTCCCAAGTCTCTTTGCACTCAGTTTCTTTGTATTTTCTCTCCATTTAAAAAAAAAGTTAACCCTTCCATTTCTTCTGCCAAACTGCATAGTTATGCACTTGCTGACACTGCATTGCATTTGCCATTCTTTGCCCATTCTCCTAATTTGTCTGTCCTATTGTAGCCTCTCTACTTCCTCAAAACTACCTGCCCCTCAATCTATCTTTGTATTGTCAGCAAATTTTGCAACAAAGCCATCAATTCAACCATCGAAATCATTGACTTGCAACATAAAAAGGATGGTCAACATAGACCCCTAGTCACCTGCAGCCAACCAGAAAAGGCTCCCGATATTCCCATTCTTTGCTGCCTGTCAATCTGCCATTGTTTTATACATGTGACAATCTTTCCTGTTATGCCATGGGCTCTTAGCTTGTTAAGCAGCATCATGTGTGGCACCTTGTCAAAGGCCTTCTGACAATCCAAGCACAAAACATCAACCAAATTTCCTTTGTCTATCCTGCTACAAAGAATTCCGACAGATCAACCAGGCTAACTATGTCTCTTGTACAAAGTGTCTCCAAGCGCCCTGAAACCATATCCTTAACAATTGACTCCAACAACTTCCCAACCACTGAGGCCAAACTAACTGGCCAATACTTTCCTTTCTTCTGCCTCTCTCCCTTCTTGAAGAGTGGAGTGACATATGCAATTTTCCAGTCCTCTGGAACCAATCCAGAATCTAGTGTTTCTTGAAAGATCATTCCTAATGCCTCCATGATCTCTTGAACCACCTCCTTCAGGACCCTGGGGTGTACATCTGGTCGGATGACTTATCTACATTGAGACCTTTCAGTTTCCAAAAATCTTCACTCTATTTTTATTAATTTAACATAATACTTGCCCCCTGACACTTGGAACTTCCACCATACTGCCAGTGTCTTCCATAATGAAGACTGATGCAAAAATACTTAGAAACATAGAAAACCTTCAGCACAGTACAGGCCGTTTGACCCACAAAGTTGTGCTGAACATGTTCCTACCTTAGAAATTGCTAGGCTTACCCACAGCCTTCTATTTTTCTAGGCTCCATATACCTATCCAAAATACTCTTAAAAGACCCTATTGTATTTGCCTCCACCGCCGTTGCAGGCAGCCCATTCCACGCGCTCACCAGTCTGAGTAAAAAACTTACCCCTGACATCTCCTCTGTACCTACTCCCAAGCACCTTAAATCTGTGTCCTCTTGTGGCAACCATTCCATTTCAGCCCTGGGAAAAAGTCTCTGACTATCCACATGATCAATGCCTCTCATCATCTTATACACCTCTATCAGGTCACCTCTCATCCTCCATCGTTCCAAGGAGAAAAGGTCGCATTCGCTCAACCTATTCTCGTAAGGCATGCTCCCCAATCCAGGCAACATCCTTGTAGATCTTCTCTGCACCCTTTCTATGGCTTCCACATCCTTCCTGTAGTGAGGCAACCAGAACTGAGCACAGTACTCCATGTGGGGTCTGACCAGGGTTTTATAGAGCTGCCACATTACCCTCTCGGCTCCTAAATTCAATTCCGCAATTGATGAAGGCCAATACACCATACGCCGCCTTAACCACAGAGTCAGCCTAAACAGCTGCTTTGAGCATTCTATGGACTTGGATCCCAAGATCCCTCTGATCCTCCACACTGCCAAGAGTCTTACCATTAATACTATATTCTACCATCATATTTGACCTACCAAAATGAACCATTTCACACTTATCTGGGTTGAACTTCATCTGCTACTTCTCAGCCCAGTTTTGCACCCTATCAATGCCCCGCTGTAACCTCTGACAGCCCTCCACATTATCCACAATATCTCCAACCTTTGTGTCATCAGCAAATTTACTAACTCATCCCTCCACTTCCTCATCCAGGTCAGTTATAAAAATCATGAAGAGTAAGGGTCCTAGAACAGATCCCTGAGGCACACCACTGGTCACCAACCTCCATGCAGAATATGACCCGTCTCCAACCACTCTTTGCCTTCTGTGGGCAAGTCAGTTCTGGATCCACAAATCAGTGTCCCCTTGCATCCCATGCCTCCTTACTTTCTCAGTAAGCCTTGCATGGGGTACTTTATCAAATGCCTTGCTGAAATCCATGTACACTACATCTACTGATCTTCCTTCATCAATGTGTTTAGTCACTTCCTCAAAATTCAATCAGGCTCGTAAGGCAGGACATGCCCTTGACAAAGCCATGCTGACTATTCCTAATCATATTATGCCTCTCCAAATGTTCACAAGTCCTGCCTCTCAGGATCTTCTCCATCAACTTACCAACTACTGAAGTAAGACTCACTGGGCCTTCTCGACTCCCTTTCTTGAATAAAGGAACAACATCCGCAACCCTCCAATCCTCTGGAACCTCTCCTGTCCCCATTGATGATGCAAAGATCATTGCCAGAGACTCAGCAATCTCCTCCCTCACCTTCCACAGTAGCCTGGGGTACATCTCATCTGGTCTTGGTGACTTATCCAACTTGATGCTTTCCAAAAGCTCCAGCACATCCTCTTTCTTAATATCTACATACTCAAGCTTTTCATTCTGCTGTTTGTCTGTCTGCCATTTCATTGTCCCACCATTACTACCTGTCCAGCATTGTTTTCTAATGGTCTGATATCCACTCCCACCTCTTTTTTTTAAACTTCATGTATCTGAAGAAACTTCCTTCATTGACTTTAACAACCCCAGAGAGGTGGTTGAGGAAAGGAAGCAATCTTTTTGCTCCAGAAGCAATTTATGATGCTTGTTAGGTGCCTGAGATGATTATGAATTAAAATTGCTTTAGAGGTAACAAATGATAATTACAATCTGTCCAAATATTTTAAATTATTGCCCGTCATGAGGCGGTGCAGCTGCTGGTAAGGAGGAAGATATCTTGCAAGATGTATTTAAATTAGAGATGCTAATCTGAAGATTGGCTTTGGTTGTCATGTACCCTTCAAAAGAATATACAGTGAAATGAACACGAGGAAATCTGCAGATGCTGGAAATTCAAGCAACACACATAAAATGCTGGTGGAATGCAACAGGCCAGGCAGCATCTATAGGAAGAAGCACTGTCAATGTTTCGGGCCGAGACCCTTCGTCAGGACTAACTGAAAGGAAAGATAGTAAGAGATTTGAAAGTGGGAGGGGGAGGGGAAATGCAAAATGATAGGAGAAGACTGGAGGGTGTGGGGTGAAGCTAAGAGCTGGATAGGTGATTGGCAAAAGGGATACATTGCTGGAGGAGAGAAAGGATTATGGGACGAGAGGTCTAGGGAGGAAAAAAAGGGGGACAGGAGCACCAGAGGGAGATGGAGAACAGGCAGAGTGATGGGCAGAGAGAGGAAAAATAGGGTTGTCCCCCTTTGTCCACACCTCAGCGAGGTTCCATGATGCTGAACTCTTCTTCTGCCAGCTCCATCTTAGAACCTACTTCTTCGACAAGGACTCTCCCACCCCCACCAATGACCCCTTCTCCCATTCAACCCTCCTCCTCCTTCATGGACACCCCGCTCTGGTCTTCTGCCCGCTCTGGATCTCTTTATTGCCAATTGCCGACGGGACATCAACTGTCTCGACTTCACCACACCTTGTTCCAATTCCAACCTCACTCCTTCCAAACGCTCTGCTCTCCACTCCCTCCGCACCAATCCCAACCTCACTATAAAACCTGTTGATAAGGGGGGAGCTGTTGTTGTCTGGCGTACTGACCTCTACCTGGCTGAGGCGCAGCGACAACTTTCTGATACCTCCTCTTATTTACCCCTTGATCATGACCCCACTAAGGAGCACCAGGCCATTGTCTCCTATACCATCACTAACCTTATTAGCTCTGGGGATCTCCCATCCACTGCCACCAACCTCATTGTTCCCACACCCCGCACTTCCCGTTTCTACCTCCTACCCAAGATCCATAAACCTGCCTGTCCAGGTAGACCTATTGTCTCAGCTTGCTCCTGCCCTACCAAACTCCTTTCTGCATATCTCAACACTGTTTTATCCCCCCTTGTTCAATCTCTTCCCACCTATGTTCGTAACACTCCTCACGCTTCAAATTTTTCCAATGATTTAAGTTCCCTGGCCCCCACCGCCTTATTTTCACCATGGACATCCAGTCCCTATATACTCCATCCCCCACCAGGAAGGTCTCAAAGCTCTCAGCTTCTATTTGGATTCCAGACCCAACCAATTCCCCTCTACCACCACTCTCCTCCGTCTAGCAGAATTAGTTCTTACTCTCAATAATTTCTCCTTTGGCTCCTCCCACTTCCTCCAAACCAAATGTGTAGCCATGGGCACCCGCATGGGTCCCAGTTATGCCCGCCTTTTTGTTGGCTTTGTGGAACAGTCCACGTTCCAAGTCTATACGGGTATCTGTCCCCCTCTTTTCCTTCGCTATATCGACGACTGCATTGGCGCTGCCTCCTGCACACGTGCTGAGCTCGATGACTTCATTAACTTTGCCTCCAACTTTCACCCTGCCCTCAAATTTACCTGGTCCATTTCCGACACCTCCCTCCCCTTTCTTGATCTTTCTGTCTCCATCTCTGGAGACAGCTTATCTACTGATATCTACTATAAGCCTACAGACTCTCACAGCTACCTGAACTATTCCTCTTCCCACCCTGTCTCTTGCTGCTCTGGACTCACTTTAGTGAAAGTAAAAAAAAAAGTCTCAGGAGGTGTTCAAGAATCTTCAAAGATTTAAAGTACATTTAAGGATTAAAGATACACAGGACGGACAACAAATACTTTTTGAATCTTTAATTCCTTTATCTGTTTTGGATGTTTTAATACAGAAAGCATATCAAAATAAAAATGACAAAATAAATTTAAAGTTCATACTGTTTCAATCTTGGCTTAATTTCAGACCACAATGCAGTATGAAAATAAATAAAATACAGAAAACCAGTACAGTAGTGGCAATTTTTGGCACACATGTGCTTAACTTTCAAATACATATAGGCTAGATCCTGAAACGAGTTCTCCTTGCTCATGCTACTAGGCCAATAGGGAACTCATGTAATCTATCACTGATACCTTCCTCGCAAAATTCTTTCCTCACCATATGAATAGCATTCAATGTCCTTTCTGGAACCTTCCAACTCTTCTTTCTGCTCCACATGTGCACAATGATGTCACTGTTGTCTCTTGAAGCTGCAGGCAGCTGCTTTAGCATTACCAGAGTGAATACACACGAGCATTCTAACAATAGAAAATTATATTCAACGGTCACCTGGTTACATAAATTTAATATCAAAGGGTACATATAAATTATACAACCTTAAGAGTTATCTGCCTGCAGGCAGCCACGAAGCAAGAAATCTGAAAGAATCTGATTAAACAAAAAAAACCAACACCCAATGCACAGAGAAAGAGGAGTAAAAAAAACATAAAACATGAAAACAATAAAAGCAAGCACCAGCATTCTGAACCAAATTCTGGAGCAGCCAGAGTAGGCCCATATTCTCAGTCTCAGTTCATCATGTAGTAGGGCAAATCACTGAAGCTTGCAGACACAGAGCGCATGACAGTTGGAGCACTCTGTCAGCGTATTGGAGAGAGGAGTGAACATCATGGAGGAGCGAGTGGAATCCGGCTGACCCTCATTTCCAGCCCTGACACCCTGCCTTTTCGGTTTATCTTGGCCAGCGTTTAGATTGTCCAAACACTGGATTGTCCTGCACGTGAGGATCCAGGCCCTGCTGCATCATTATGCTTTGGGCGTTGACCCTGCAGCCCAGCCTGAAGCTGATCGCGAACTTTACATATCTGTTCGGTGTTTGGATTGATCTAACCCTCATGTCCCATGCCGTGGATAATAATAATTCCGATTCTGACCTTTCTTCTGGTTTAGGCGGATGGGTACCAAAGCTCCTCTGCCTCATCTCCTCTCCAAATTGCTTGCTTCAACTCCATCGCTGACTCGGTCTCGAACACGTTATGCTCCGACTTTGCATCGTAACAGCACAGCTCAACCCTGGCCGCCTTTGCTCGCCTCTTCGTTCTTTGTGGTGATAATTTACCACAATTTACCTCAAAAAAAATAATGTTTCTAGTCATATTTCTTATTTTCTGAACTACCAGTAAGCTTTTTCCCAACATTAGTAGGGCCATCTTAAACCAGAATCTGTTGCTTTTATGGAATCTGATATTGCAAGATGGTCTTGAGCATCTCCTATTATACAGCACTGCAAATCAAATACTTAACTTCCTTTGCAAACTTGGTATTGATGTATCCAAAAGTGTATATGCATAATTGTTAACATTTCAAATAATTTATGCATTTTAATCTCTTTATTAGATGGTTTAAAAAGATGTTTGTGTGAATCAGAATCATGTTTATTACCAATTCTTGTATGATGTGAAGGTTGTTGTTTTGCTGCCACGGTACAGTGCAAATACATAAACATCTTGAGAACCACCAAGCATTTATGCTCATTCTTACTTTTCTTAATCGTGATGCATTCCCCTTTCAGTCAAAGTGAAGTGTCCAGCCCTCGCCATTGCAATATTTTTCTCACTTTATGAAGCTTGATCAAGTGAGCTGTCAGTCTAAGTTTGAAATGGGCACTCAGCTCTTTGGGCCCATTTGTATAACAAAAACACAAAATGGGGGAAATGGATTATGGCTCCTTGTGTGTGATGGACCAAAAAAGGGATACAGCTTTCCAACTGTATGAGGCTTTTAATGGTTTGAATGGACACTTTGATATGAGTTATTCGGTGAATGCAGCCTAACAATACAGGGTTTTAGCATTATAACTTAACATTGAATGGGAATAGTGTGATGCATTGTCATAGCCAATTAGGACAAAAACCGAGGCATACAGTTGCTGTGGCTTTGTAACATCCAATGTACTGCCCAGACTTGTGTATCTAGACAGCTAGGATGCAATATCCATGGTCAACTCTGACTGATGGAATCCTCAGATCTGTTTTAAGATGACCACTATCATCCCAGGGAAAAAAGGTGCTCTTTAGATCCATATCCTGTCAGGTGGGATGTATATCTAGAATGGCTCTGGTCCAAGTTCTTAGCACTTTATTTGTTCATTCCCAATTACATGACGGGGACACACAAAATAAATCTCATCCACAGACTCATGAAGGTTTTCATTGGACAAAGAATAGAAAAAGCAATCCTTTGCTCAAGGTGAAAATAGTGAATGCCGTTCAGTGCTTTTAAAGCTATTTAGTGTTGGAGACTGATGCGTCTCTTCATCGTGCTCCAGGAAGTTTGAAGGCTAATTTCTCTCAGTGAGCAGTTAATCATTACTCAGACCAACAGCGAGGTTTATAATATGTTAATATGTATGCAATTATTAGCAACATGGTTAAAGAATCAGAGTTGCTAGTACCTACCATTAATATTCACATTGAAAACATGTACATGCAGCTTTATGGAGTTTGGAGGTGAGCTTGCTGGAAATTACGGCTGAGCTTGTCAATAAACTATCTAACCCAGTCTGACCCAGGTGACTTTATGGCCCAGGTGTTCAGGGATTTGGTGATTGCTATAGCCCTGTTTCAGAATTAGGCAAGTTGCAGTGAGTTGAGGCTCTCTGAGAGGCAAGCTTTGGTTTTTGCCTTGACCAGCCACTCGATGCACTTCATGATTGTGGATCTCAGAGTCACCAGGCAGTTAGCCATTAAGGCACCTTTTTTCCTCTGATATGATCGTGGTCATCTTAAAACAGACCTTTTTTAAGTCTTCTTAAAAAAAGTCTTCTTAAAAAAGATGAGTCTTCTGTTGGTCAGAGTTGACCATAGATGTTGCATTCCAGCTGTCTCGATACGCAAGTCTGGGCAGTATGGTATGGAGAGCAAGCTGTTGCCCATGTAGCAAGCTCCCCCTCTCCACGCATCTGATTAACCCAAAGGAACAGCAGAGACTGATACAGTTTGGTACCAAAAGCATTGCAAGAGTTGCCAGTCAGCATCGAATTCCATGTGGGACTGCCTTAGGGACTCCAGATCCAGATTTTTCCACAGGTTTTACTTCCAAAGCCTTCCTCATGAGTGTATAATAGCTGCAAGACAGCAGAGGTTTGAGATCAGAGTTTCCTTCTCCGAGATGAGCTGCCATGCCCCATCTGCCCAAAGTGACTGGTTTCAAGGTGCCAGTAACCCCGCTTTGCCCCTTCTCCTGTCAATTGAAACGGTTCCACCGGGTTTAGTAGCTTAGCCACGTGTGAAGGCCAGGAGCTGCACTTAGTTGTCAGAGGCTATTTGAGGTGAAAATATCCTATGAAGATTTGGGCACAGAAGGAGACCATCTGGCCCATTATGTCTTACCTGCTCTCTACCAGAGCTACTCACTAGTTCCACACCCACTCTCACTCTTTCTCCTCACCAGGATATTTATCCAGTTTTCTCTTGAAGTATGTAATAGAAGATGCTTCCACCCCATACTCAGGAAATTGATTTAATAATTCAACCATTGACTGAATTATCCAAAAGAAGATATCCTCATGTCACTCTTAACTTAATGTCCTTTTATTTCTGTGACATCAGATCCTTAACCCTCCCACCAATGGGAACAACCTCCCATTCTCCTGTGTGCACAATCCCATCATCAACATTTGTACCTCCATCTTAAAAGAAGAATCCACATCTCTAATCAGTTGTTATTATTATCTTTCATATCAAGAGCCCCCTTGATCTTCTCCAACACCACCTTATTCCGCCAATAGTAAAGTGACCAGAAATGAATATGTTGGCGAGGTCTCAGCTGGAGTAACATTTTATGAAGATTCAGCAGGACTTCCCTGCTATTGAATTCAAATCCACCATTGATATAGCTCGGAACAGTGTGTGCCTTATCAACTGCTTTCTCAACTTGCCACATTCTTGATGTATCTAAGCCCTTAGGGTCTCTCTTAGCCCTGCTAGATTAAATATGTGGGTTGATATGTGAACACAATTTCCAATTTGAAGTAGCAGTGATGTGTGAGAATGTGATAAGGTGACCTTTGTAAAATGGCTTCCATTAAACAGTTATTGGAATACTTACATTATAAAAGAGCAATTGCCTGAAGTTTGATCTTAATCTATTTAAAAGTTAGGATGTACTTATCCTTCATCATAAATGTTCAGTATTTGAATAATTTAAGATAATGTAATATCCTGCATTAAATTAGTTCTTTAGAATAGAGGAACAGAGTAAGAAAGTGGAGTTAATGTAGCAGATCAGTGATGATATTGAATGATACTTCATTTCAAATGAAGACCACTTCCCCCTCCCATCATGTAGGCTACGCCCTCTTCTCACAACTCCCATTAAGCAGGAAGTACACAAGTCTTGGGTACCACACCACCAGGTTCAGGAACATTTAATACTTTAGAACCATTAGGCTCCTGAACCAGCGTGGTTAACTGCATTCACTGTTAGTCTGAACTGATTCAATGACCTACAGACTCATTTTCAAGGATTTTTTACAATTCTTGTCCGGAGTATTATTTTTTTATTTGCACAGTTTCACATTGGTTGTTTGTCTTTTACATTCAGTATAGTTTTCATAAATTCCACTTGTTTATTCCTGTAGATGCAAGAAAATGAATCTCCAGAATTAGTATATGGTAACACATACAGATTTTGATAATAGATTTACCATGAACTTTTGAACAAATATTATGATAAAAGTGTTATATTTTACATTGGTACTGGGCATTGGTTTAACACAGCATTTGTTCTGTTCTGTTCCATCTGCAAAGCATATTAATTTTGCTGCCTGCAAAATTTGGTAGAGGCTGGTTTTACCACATGATTAATTGTAAAAGGGTATTTAAACAGAAAATCAAGATGCTGGAGGAACTCAGTGGGTCAGGCATCATCTGTTGAGGGAAATAGATAGGTGGACTGAAAAGGGGTATCAGAGAGCAAAATGAGCAAGTTGGCTGGGAAGGGATTATCATTTGTAGTTTGGCTATCACAGGGTTTAAATAAATAATACCAGTTTAACATTAATGAAACTAGGATTAGAGTCACATGGCAGAAGGAAGAATGTTTGAAATTTGCACCATATGAAAGTTTTTGTAAAATGCATTGTAATTTTAGCATGAAGTGATCATCAGCAGGCTTACTGCAGCATTATTAATTGCTGTAATAATTCTGTGCATCCTTAATCTAGTTGTCAACATCTGGTGTCAGCATCATTTCACCCAGATGACAGCTGTAACTCAGTAGTGGCACATCCCGTAGGTCAGACGCTAGAAGGTCCAAGCCCTGTGCGAGAGAGGATGTCCAGGGCTGTTTGTCTTGGTTTTATATGGGTGGTGCACATCACTGGAGGTGCTGTGATTTGAATTTGACTTCTGTTCTCTTAGGTCAATCTTGAATATTCTGTGACACTATTTTCTCAGTGTTTTGCAGAGGTTGAACCCCTTAACCAGCTTTAGTAAAATAATTAGATTGTTTTAACTATCAGCAATAACGAGCAAACCTGGTGACTCCAGATGTTGTGGATCTCTTGATGTGAGAGGCACTCAATCTAAATTGTTGTGCATCAAGTGTGTCTTGCACAAAATAATACTGTTGAATTGGTCCGGTGGATATGGTATTGGGTCAAACATGCCTCACCCAAAAAAGGGAATGAAGATTAGCCTTATCCAGTTTGATGGTTTAGAGAAACATTGAATATTTTTTCCCCATAATTAAGGCCAATGGAGGCTTGGAACATGCTCTCTTTTTGAAGGTGAGAGGATTTTGGGATAATACCCTCTACTCTTCCTGATCTCTCAGCACCACCTCTATAGCCAAGAAAGCATAGCAGTGTTTCCACTTCCTGAGAAGATTCTAACCAGTTTTTAGAAGAACACCATTGGGAGTGTCTGGTGCGAGAATGGCAAGGTATCTAACCACAAGACCCTACAAAGATTGCAAGGATTGCTCTTTGCAACCCATCCAAGAAATTTATCGGAAGTGCTATGTATGCAGGACTCTTAGCATTGTCAATGGTCCATCTTATCCATCCAACAATCTCTTGGACACACTACTATCAGGCAGGTCACACCAGAGCATGAGGACAAGAACTGTTAGGATGGGCAAGAGCTTCTTCACCCAGGCTGTGACACTACTAAACTACATGCCACCAGGTCCCAGTGCCAGTAGCATTATACTGTTCACCTTTCTAACTTGGGCACCTTATTACAGGAACTCATAATTTTATTTGTGGTATTATTGCTGTATGTTTTGTGTATATGTACTGTGCTGGGCACCTTTGTCTGGAGAAATGCTGTTATGCTTGGCAGTATATATGTATATGGTTGAATGACTTGAATTTGACTTGAGCTTGACTTGAATTGAGCTTTTTGGGACACTGAGTAATTTGAAAGATTCTCTGAAATATAAACAGAGCTTCAAAAGCTCTGCGAGCCAGGCTGCATCTGTGGAGAGAGAGAAAAAAATACTTCAGATTAAACATCACTTCATCATCAGTGTGAAAAGTTAAATTAAAACCAATTTTAAGAGGCAGTGGTAGGGTATGTATGCAGGGGTTTGGGGTGGGGTGGGGCTGCAGGTGAGATAGTGAAAGGGTGGCTACTGGCCAAAGCCCAGAGGAAGTGAAAATACAAATAACTAGAAATTACCAAAGACATTGGAAGAACATCTGAAAATAGCTTTGAAGAAATATTGATTATTTCTAATAATCAATTTTCTTTTGCATCAAAGATTAGGTATTATTCCTCAGATAAGATATTATAGAGATACTAAACATAATAGAGCCAGAACATAGCAAGTGAGGCAGAAATTGAAGTGATAGGTTTCTGGGAGTTCAGATTCACAAAAAGGTCCAAGGGGATGCCTCTGCTGAGTTGAGTTGAGCTCCGGACCAACCAGCCCTGATCCAAGTAAATTGTGGGACCACTTTTATGGTATTGAATGGCTTTCTCCTGTTCTGGTGATATATATCTCAGATGCAGCATTGTATTTCTAAACATGCATACCCCTTTAACTTTCAGCTGTTTACCAGCATATCTTCAACACCCACACGAGATTGGTCCTGATGTAAACCAAACTCCCTGAGGCATTCATGCTGGGTAATTAAATGAACTGACCCCAGATTATGAATAGATGCCTCGATGCACTTTGGTTTTGCAATGAGGGCTCATTTCTTAGCAGCTCCATTTCAGGAGAGTGATAAAAGCAGCCAACACCAACAGGAAATGCGATTGAAGAATCTCTAATAATTAGCAGCATTGAGAGAGACAGAAGGAAGAAAACTGGGTTTGAAGTTTTCCTTTAAGATGTCTCTGGCTGATTTTTTTAATGACTTTACACTCTTGACAATCTATCTGAATGCTAATTACGATATCATGAAACGTTTTATGCTGTCAAAGTGATGGGAAAGTATGGAGGCTGTCAACATAAGCAACAATGTAAACATCAAGTCTAATGAAAGATCACTGACCCAATACATTAATTCTGTTTCTCTCACCACAATATTCTTCCACAATAGTTTGCTTTTAAGCATAACAGCTGTTTAGAAAAAGAGCAGATGAATTTTCCTTTTAATGTACAGGAGGTAGGTTGACAATGGGACTGGGATATTTTGCATTCTATTTGTGGATGGTTTTTACAAGGCCATAAGATATAGGAGCAGAATTAGGCCATTTGGCCCATCAAGTCTGTTCTGCCATTTCATCATGACTGATCAATTTTATTTCTCAACCCCAATCTCTTGCCTTCTCCTTAATTCCTTTCATACCTTGATTAATCAAGAATCTATCAACCTCTGCATTAAGTATTGCCTGTGGCAACAAATTCCACAGATTCGCCACCCTCTGGGTAAAGAAATTCCTCCTCAACTCCATTGCAAAAGGATGCCCCTCTATTCCAAGCCTGTGTCTTCTGGTCCTAGACTCTTCCAGCATAGGACACATCCTCTCCACATTCACTCTATCAAGGCCTTATACCATTTGATAGGTTTCAATTAGGTCACCCCTTATTCTCCTGAATTCTAGAGAATATAGGCCCAGAGCCATAAAATGCTCTTCATCTGACAAGCCATTTAATCCTAGAATCATTTTCGTGAACCTCCTTTGAACCCTCTCCAGTGTCAGCACATCCTTTCTAAGATGAGGGGTCCAAAAAAAGATGGTGTGGGACGGAGAATAAAAATAAAAATTTCACTTGGGAAGAAACTCACTGTGAGCCAGAGTGCCACTTGCACCAGTTGCTTGATGTTTACCATGATGGGGATTAAGGATGAACCATTAGTTTCTGTGTTTGACGAAGAGCTCATTGCATTGATTTTTTTTTTGGGGGGGGGGGGAAGTACCAAGAAAGTTTTGTGGTGACTTCCACCGCAATAAACTCAATTAAAATTTAGGTTAGAGGCTATCCAAGCTGTTAATTCTATCAGGTTGGATGCTTCCCAAATGCCCACTGCCATGATGAACCACTTTCAGGCTGGAGGAACAATGCCTCAGTTTCCATTTGAGTAGCTTACAACCTGAGAGCATGAACATTGACTTCTCCAACTTCCAATAATTTCTTACCCCCCTTTTCTCTCCTTTTGCATTCCCCATTCTCCCATTCTGGCGCTCCTCTTACCTCTTCTCTTCTTAGCTGCCCAATACCACTCCCTGGCACTACCTCCTCCCTTTACTCCCATGGTCCACTCTCCTGTCAGATTCCTCCTTCATCCCTTTACCTTTTCCACCTTCACCTCCCAGTTTCTCAATTCATCACCCCTTCCTCCTCGACTCACCTACCTGCCCCCTTCACCTGGCTTCACTCATCACCCTTCAGCTTGTACTCCTCCCCCTCCCCTCACCTCCTTATTCTGCTTTCTACCCCCACCCATTCCTTTCAAGTCCTGATGAAGCGCCTTGCCCCAAAGTGTCGACTCTTTATTCCTTTCCATAGAAGCTGCCTGAACTGCTGAGTTCCTCCAGCATTTTGTGTGCGTGTGTTGCTCTGGATTCACAGCATCTTCAGAGTATCTTCTGTTTTTAACCTCGATTAACACACTATGTCCTGGAAGACTGATGTTTTTGAATGCTGGAACTCAGTCCATATTTGAAGTCACAGAGACAAAGGGACGTGGAATTGACAGTGGAATATCATCAGGAAGGAAAAAATGATGATTAGCTTTATTTGTCATGTGCATCGAAATGTACCGTGAAATGCATTGTTTGTGTCAGTTCAAATCTGGAAGTGTCGAAATGCTTCTCCCCAACCCAGTATGCCCACAATTTACTGACCCTAACTGTATGTCTTTGGAATATGGGAGGAAGGAAAGGGTCAAAAGTAGTACTAAAATCTACAGCAGTATCTATCTTTTTCTTTGCACTTGCTGTTACAGCCATGCACATAATGAAATAATATCACATTATGTGTTTTAAAATGCTTTCAAACCTTTTAACTTGTATGAATATTACAATTTTTGCAAGAATATCATGTGCTTGTATGTGCACAATCTCTAATGTTCTTTTGCATTCATGTGCATTTGTGTATTGTGTGCATTAAATATGCGACTTTTATATCAGTATTTATCATCAACCATTCAAAATAAGTTAATCAAAAAGCTGGTTTATAAAAGCCTTTTTTAAATTTCAAGCTTAATTCAGTTATATTTTGTTTGCATGTTACTAGCTTGGTTTTGTTGCATTGTTTTTAAATTCTAAGATGTTGTCATACTTCAGCGAACAATGGCAGTGCTTTCAAATTACATTAATCATTTGTTATATATCTGCACGAAACTGCAGAGAAACAGAAGATTGTACTCAATGAAACTTGAAAGAAAGTTAGAGATTCAGCAAACGTGATTGTATAATATTTATTGGGTTCTCATCTGTCTCTGTTTTATTTTATATACTTTGTGCTCTCAAATCCTGTCTCTAAAACTGGAAATGTTTTACAATCTGCCCCATCACTTTGTAATTTCAGATAGCTACACATGATGCCATCATCAGATACAGCTCTCACCCCATTCAGCTTTATTAGTGGGGCATCCTAGCAGGATGCTCTGGATCATTTTTTCATCTTCACCAATTGAACTTCCCGATAAGTGTGAAGTGTTTCATTTTGTAAAGTCAGATCAAGGAATTGGAGTGTTCTACAACAGTGGGAACTTGGAGTTCAAGTACATGGCTCCATTCAAATACTACTACAGGTAGACAGGCTGATGAAGAAGGTGTTTGGCATGCTGATCTTCATAAGTCAGGGCAATGAGTATAAAAATTGGTAGGTCATGATGTGATTGTACACGATGCTGGTGAGATCTCACTTAGAGTATTGTGTTCAGTTCTGGTCATCCTGCAAAATGAAAGATGTTAAAACTGGAAAGAAAGCAGAAAAGATTTGCAAGGATGTTGCTTGGACTTGAGGGACTGAGCTACAGGGAGAGGTTAGGCAGGCCAGGGCATGGAGCAGAGGAGAGTGAGGGTCAATCTTGTAGAGGTGTATAAAATCATGAGGGGCATAGGAAGGGTGAATGCCCTGGTCTTCTTCCCAGGACTGGGACATCGGCGATTGCAGGGTTTAGGGTTAAGATGAGAGGGAATACATTAAGTACAGGTTAGAGTAGCATCTTTATTTTTTTTTACACTTTTCCAAATTGAACTCCCTCTGCCGCTGCTCAAGTCAGTTCTGCATCCTACCAGGGTCCTGTTGTAACCTATTACAGCTTTCTCTACTATCCGTAATATCACCAACCTACTTGCCACATAAAATCTTCCTAGCCCACCCTTCCACTTCTTCATCCAAGTCATTAATAAAATTCACAAAGAGTTGCGGTACTAGGAGAGATCCCCATGGATAACGACTCATGGGCCAAGTCATGGACCTCTAGGCAGAATACACTCTATACACTACTGACCTCTGCTTTCTGTGGACAAGCCAGTTCTGAATCCATGCATCCATACAATTCTCCATGGATCTTGTGCCTCTTGAATTTCTGGATGAGCCTATCATGGGGAACCTTGTTGAACATCTTATTAAAATCCATTTACACAATATCCACCACTCTACCCTTATCAATTTGTTTAGTCACTTCCTCAAAACATATCAATTGGGCTCATAAGCCACTACCTTCTGGTCACAAAACCATGCTGACTATTCCTAATCAGACTAGGCTTCTCCAAATGTTCATAAATCCTGTCCCTAAGAATCATCTCCAATAATTGGCCCACAAATTTTTCCATTACCTTTCTTGAACAAAGGAATAGTATTTACAAGTCACCAACTTCTGGTACCACTCATGTGACCAGTGAGGATGTAATGACATCACCAACAGTGCAGCAATGTCTCCCTCCTTTGCAAAGTAACCTAGGATATTTTCCACCTAGGATATTTTCCACCCAGCTGGATTATCAAATCCAGATAATCAGTATTATTCTAAAACCCTTCTTTGATAATTTCTGATAATATTGCAATAATGTCTCTACTTTTTGCGAAGGCTGAGGAAAGTCCATCTCCCACCCCCCCACCCTCATCACATTCTACAGGGGTTGTATTGAGAGTGTACTGAGCAGCTGCATCACTGCCTGGTTCGGAAATTGCACCATCTCGGATTGCAAGACCCTGCAGCGGATAGTGAGGTCAGCTGAGAAGATCATCGGGGTCTATCTTCCCGCCATCACAGACATTTACACTACATGCTGCATCCACAAAGCAAACAGTAGAGACCATGCATATTATGAAGGAGTCCATGCACCCCTCATACAATCTCTTCTCCCTCCTGCCATCTGGGAAAAGGTTCTGAAGCATTCGGGCTCTTACGACCAGACTATGTAACAGTTTCTTCCCCCAAGCTATCAGACTCCTCAATACCCAAAGCCTGGACTGACACCTTGCCCTACTGTCCTGTTTATTATTTATTGTAATGTCTGCACTGTCTTTGTGCACATTATGCAGTCCAGTGTAGGTCTGTAGTATAGCTTTCTCTTTTTTTTTTATTATGTAGTTCAGTCTAGTTTTTTGTACTGTGTCATGTAAACCATGGTCCTGAAAAATGTTGTCTCATTTTTACTATGCACTGTACCAGCAGTTATGGTCAAAATGACAATAAAAGTTGACTTGACTTGATGTTTATTTAGTTAGACTTGTTCAGTATTACCACAGTTTTCCCTTTATTTGTTACATTATTTCTCCTAGCTCCAAACCTATCAGAAACCATCCATGTGTTTTCTTTTCTTTCCCCACTGTATTTCCGCACCTCCAAGGTTGTTTGGTCTTTCTGCATTCCTGATTCTGATGAAGGACCATCAATTTGAAAAGAAAACCTTGTCACTGTTTTTGCTGAGAGCTGAGTATTTTTACCATGCCCAGTACTTGGCCTTTTCAATAAAGAAAAGTGCTTATGTTCCAGCTACTTTTCGTATGACTATCTAATTTGAACAAAAATGTTGAAATTCCCTGTTGGGTTTCAGGTAATTTCTGGATTGTGACTGACCCAATGTAATTTTATGTTATTTGATAATGACATTTTTGAACAGGTGGGATAGTGAATCCAGGGTGAGTTTCAGGGGCATTTTTTCAATACCTGTGGAGAAATGGACTTTTATACACTTTTTAATGGAAGAGGACAAATATCAGTAGCACATGCACATCGACTATTCCCCTACCCATTCATAATTCATGCCCAAAGAATCCCATTGATCCAGCACAGGGAGATAAATATTATTCCACTATTTACGAAGGGAGGGTGGCAGAAGAAAGGAAATTATAAGCCATTTAGCCTGACTTCAGTGGCTGAGAAGATATTAGAGTACATTATTATGGATGAGGTTTTGGGGTACTTGGAGGCACATGATAAAATAGGTCACAGTCAGACTAGTTTCCTTCAGGGGAAATCTTGCCTGAAAAAACCCATTGGAATTCTTGGAGGAAATAACATGCAGGATAGTCAAAGGAGAGTCAGTGGGTATTGTTACTTGGATTTTCAGAAGGTCTTTGACAAGATGCTGTACATGAGGCTGCTCAACTAGATAAGAGCCATGGTGTTACAGGAAAGATACTGGCATGGACAGAAGACTGGCTGACTGGTGGGAGGCAAAAAGTTGGAATAAAGGGGACCTTTTCTGGTTGGCTGCTGGTGACCAGTGCTGTTCCACAAGTATTGCAGGTAGGACCTCTTTTTATGTTATGTGTAAATGATTGGTTGATGGAATTGGATTTGTGGCCAAGTTTGTGGATAATATAAAGATAGGTGGATAGGTGGAGGTGTTGAGGAATGAGAGTCTACTGAAGGACTTAGACAAAATGGTCTAAATCTGCTCCTATATCTTATGGTCTCATTAGAACCATAGAACCATAGAACATTACAGCACAGAAACAGGCCTTTTGGCCCTTCTTGGCTGTGCCAAGCCATTTTTCTGCCTAGTCCCACTGACCTGCACCTGGACCTTATCCCTCCATACACCTCTCATCCATATACCTGTCCAAGATTTTTTAAAATGTTAAAAGTGAGCCTGCATTCACCACTTCAACTGGCAGCTCATTCCAAACTCCTACCACTCCCTGTGTGAAGAAGCCCCCCCCTAATGTTCCCTTTAAACTTTTCCCTTTTCACCCTTAACCCATATCCTCCGTTTTTTTTTCTCCCCTAGCCTTAGTGGGAAAAAGCCTGCTTGCATTCACTCTATCTATACCCATCATAATTTTGTACACCTCTATCAAATCTCCCCTCATTCTTCTATGCTCCAGGGAATAACGTCCTAACCTATTCAACCTTTCTCTAACTCAATTTTTCAAGTCCCAGCAACATCCTTGTAAATCTTCTCTGCACTCTTTCAACCTTATTAATATCCTTCCTGGAATTCAGTGACAAAGCAGCACTCAATATTCCAAATCTGGCCTCACCAATGTCTTACACAACCTCACCATAACATTCCAACTCTTATACTCAATACTTTGATTTATAAAGACCAATGTACCAAAAGCTCTTTCTACTACCCTATCTACCTGTGACATCACTCTTAGGGAATTTTGTATCTGTATTCCTAGATCCCTCTGTTTTACTGCACTCCCCAGTGTCCTACTATTTACCTTGTATGTTGTAACTTGGTTGTCCTTCCAAAGTGCAATACCTCACACTTATCTGCATTAAACTCCATCTGCCATTTGTCAGCCCATTTTTCCAGCTAGTCTAAATCCCTCTGCAAGCTTTGAAAACCTTCCTCACTGTCCACTATACCTCCAATCTTGGTATCATCAGCAAATTTGCTGATCCAATTTACCACTTTATCATCCAGATCATTCTCCTGAATGATCCAGAGGTCATCCAGCTCCTACTCCAGTTCCCTAACGCATTTTGTTAGGAGCTGCAGCTGGATGCACTTCTTGCAGGTGTCGTTGTCAGGAACACTGGAGGTCTCCCTGACTTCCCACATCCTGCAAGAGAAGCATTCCAACATTCTGCCTGGCATTCTCTCTAAACTTTCTAGTTAAAAAAGAAATTGAATGAGAAAAAAGCAACAACAACTTACCAGAACCTACACTCTCCTCTGCCTGTTCATGCCAAAGCCTGTTGAGCCAAAGCCGTCCCACTCCGACTCAGTCCACTCTGACGATGGCCGCTACAATTTTTATTTGGTGAAAAAGTCATATGGAGCACTTGTGGTCACTAGCTGGGCCAAAGAGTTTTAAGAAGGTCTTGGTTAGGTTATAACTGTAATATTGTGGGCAGTAAAGGAAAGATGTGATTTTATTGGAGAAGGTGCAGAACGGATTCAAGATGGTGTTGTCTGGGATGGAAACTTTCGATTATGAGGAGAGACCGCATAGGCTGTGGCTTTTTTGAGTGGAGATGACAATGGGAAAACCTGATACTTCACTAAAAATTGAGGGGCATTTATAGGATGGATAGTAAGAAACAAAATTATGAGGGGCATAGACAGGGTAAATGCAGGTTTTTCCATTGAGGTTGGATGGGATTGCAACCAGAGTTTGCGTTAAGGGTGAAACGTGAGACGTTTAAAGGGAACATGAGGAAAATCTTCTTCATTCAGAGGATCGTGAGAGTGTGGAATGAACTGCCAGCACAGGTGGTGCATGCGAGCTTGATTTCAATGTTTAAGAAAAGTTTGGATGAGACATTGTGCCAGACTAATTAAACCAATAATTAAAAACCTAACTAAACTGGTCCCTTTTACCTGCACGTTCTTGTTCCTCCATTCTCTGCACACTCACACATCTACCTTACAGTCTCATAAATGCCTCTACTGTTCTTGCCTCCACTGCCATCCCTGGCAGAGCATTCCAGGCACCTACCACTCTGTTTATTTAAAAAAAAACCTTGTCCTGTACATCACCTGAAATGTATGCCCCGAGGTATCGGACATTTTAACCCTGGGATAAAGATAGCACGACTATTAAGGCAGAAGAGAAAGCAGTCAGTGTGAGTAACTGAAATGTACAATTGGAAATCCTGGCCAGGATTTGGGGGGTAAGGTTTATTTTATTTTATTTTAAGGAACAGTCTCTTCTATCTCCAACAAACTGTGCTGCCCAGCTACCCACCGACTTAACCCTGGACTAAGAACCGAACAATTTACAGAGATCAATGAACCTGCTAACTGGCCCATCTTTGTGCTGTGAGCATCCAAAAGAAACCTATGCAGTTATAGGAACAATGCAGAAACTCCTTACAGGCAGTGCCGGAATTGAACTCCCAACCCTGACAGCCTGAGCTGTAATGGTGTTGCGCTGTGGTAGTGAAAGTCTAACTCATGAACCTAAACAGTATACCTGAAGTGTCCATTCTAATCTGTCCAATACTCTAATGCACCTTAGACCCCCAAAAATAGAATATGCCTTACACTACGCTGATCTATTTCAAATGCTGGTCATTTTCACTGATCCAAGTTCACCAAACTCGCAGCACCAAAATAAACTGAGCAAGCCATCTTAGAGTAATCTTACTGAGAACTGGATCAATGTCTGATGTTGTAACCAGAAGTGGAAAGGATGCTGGTTGACAATTGGCATAAGTAAAGTAGAAAATGATTAAAAAGTGCAATTCAAATATTACTGTTGGTCTGTTGTCAACAGTCTGGAAATATCCTAGCTAACATTTGAAAGCAACATATGATATTTGTTTTGAAAATGTCTGTAACAGAAAAATAAAGGTTTTGGAAAGGGTTGCACCTTTTGCTCTCAGTATAAATGTATTATAACATGTAACAACGTAAATAAAATCAACTGTAGAACTCACAACCACCTTCAATTATAGTCATCATAATTTCACAAGTATTCAAATACCAACACAAACCCATTTTACCTCTGACATTTCCCTCAATGGGAAGATGAGCATAACGTACTCATAATTTATTTGCTCATAACCTAAACACTTTAAGTTCTTGGAGTTGGTCGGTATTCAAAATGGTGCTGAATCTAGCTAGGTGCATAATTATCTGCTTGTATTTCCAAATAACATACTGTGTCATCATCTTTAACTCCAGTTTCAAAGAAACTGTCATTTATTTGTCTTTGACTGAGGGAGCTGCATTTTACAACCATTAATTTGGACTCTCGAAACCTTTGGGAAATGTGGTTGGCCAGGTCAGTTGTTCAGTATATAATCTCATTGGCATGTACGAAGTGACAGAGAGAAGTCTAAGACAAGGATTAATGCTGGACATGTCCATGGTGAACAAACTTCAAAGGTTCTCAGAGGCTTTAGCAAAGGCAAATTGGGTGGATGTGTGCCTAATGAGATGACTCTATCATAGTGGAGGAAAGGTTTGTGGGAATCAAAATGGTTATAAAGGACTATGAGGTACTTTCCCTTAGTATCCAAGACAACACAAAATCAAACATTTTGCCACTATTGACCTAACATGTCAGGTCGCAACACGTGTCTGGCCACAGCACGTGTCTAGCCTATGGTTCTGGTCTCTAGATCACAGAAAAGAGGCAATTGCACTGGAGGGCGGGCAGAGGGAATTTGCAAAGAGGTTAACAAGATTGGAGAATTGTAGTTATGAGGAAAGTTTGGAGAAGCTGACGTTGTTTTCTTTTGGCAAAGAGTAAGTGAAGACTATAAAGAAGTGTTTATTTATATTTTATAAATTACTTGAGATAGTAAGTAGGAAGAGGAGTCAAAGACAGGGAATGCAAGGATGTAAGGTGAAATGAGGAAGGTTCATTTTTAAACCCAAGGGTAGAAGGGTATGGGATTAATCATAGAGGCAGAAGTCTTTATCACATTTAAAATCTAATAAAACAGGAGGCCTTTGATCTGAAACACTAGATGTTTCTCTCCATAGATATGGCTAGACCTGCAGAATATTTCCAGAATTTTCTGTTTTATTTAAGAGTTTTAAGAAGTGCCTGGATATGTATTTGAAGAGTTATAATCTACACGGCTACTGTGAGGTTGAGGAAAATGGAATTAGGTTAGCTGACTTTTTTTTGTCTGAAACAGACATGATGGTTGAATAGCCTCATTGTCAATATTTTTGTGAGATAATTCAGTACTAAGTCAACCACTGTTTTTTTTTAAAAAAAAAAGCTGGTGAAAGTAAGTGAAGGCCTAATTAACTTCATGTGACTGAAGAGCTCAGTCATACAGCTAATATACCTCACATTAGGCACCTCACTCTTGGTCCATCCCAGACTCATATTTCCTGCCACCATGTTAGTGCTTCTTGGACTTCCTAAGACCAGTGGAGAAATCTGCACAGCAATTGGCATCAATAGACATGCCCCCTGTGTTAAGTGGAAATAAGGCCATGGTACAATTCCCTGAATTGCTCTGTGAGCACCTACAATTTCCAAGCATGTTTTGTGTTTGGGTTCCTGTTGGAAACCTATTGTAAAGTGCATAAAATGCTGTACGGTGGCAGAGCTACTGTGACAATATGCTGAAGCGTCTCCGACCTGAAGCATTAACCGTCTCTCTTGCCACAGATGTGGCCTGACCTGTTGTATATTTGAAGCATTTCTCTTCCCACTGATTCGGAATTCTGTGCTCCTGTTGTATCTTTTCCTTTTAACCTGGACTCCGGGAAAGCCCTGTTTCCTAACCAGAACTCGAGGAGGTGCTGTTGTTAGCAAGAGCTAACAACAGAAAATGTTTTTTTACAGTCAGGAGTAGCAGCCACAATATAATTCAGAATTATGAACTTGGTGCTTTGACTTTAGATTATTTGGAATGCTGTCATGAAGGCTATTAGCTCAATTCATCTTGTGCCCACTATATGTGGATTGCATGCTCACATTTATAATGATGAGATTGGTTTTGGCTTCATATGAAAGTGAAGAACAGCCAACAAATGAGTCTGTTTTAACATTGTTCCTTTATTTGGCTCTTCCAATGGAAATTGCTTCTTCTTTCAAGTGGAACATCAGGCATTAATTTAGCAAAAGCATCTAAAAGTATATCACAAGTGTTATACCAATGCACATATTTTACCAAGTAAGGGAATTACAGGATGGCATTTCAAAGGAATAAATTTCAGTGTTTTAAGGGAGGACAGGGGTAATTGAAATGCTGGGGTCTTTGTTGAAATCATGAGTGTCGGCCGTAACAGGATTAAAACTGAAGCAAACACTGGATCTTGTAAGCGACAAGAAGATTTAGGATTCAATGATGTTTAATATCAAAGAATTATAAAATATGCAATCTTGAGATTTGCTTGCTCACTGGTAGCCACAAAGCAAGAAATCTGAAAAAAAATTTAAAAAATAAAAGTAAAAATAAAAAAAACACTATGTGCAAAACAAAAAGAAAAAAATACAAATCATGCAAAGAATTGAAGTGAGCAACAGCACACTGAACCAAGAATGAATTCTCAGTACAAACCTTGGAGCAACCCAGAGTAGACCCAAAGCCTCACCTATAATTCATTGTGTTAGTATACCACCTTAAAGTATCCATCTGTTCAGTCCCCTGGCCTCCCCGCAGCATCTGTGGAAAATTCCACAGTTCCCATGTTGGTCTGATCATTTGTCTCCATATCCGCAAAACTGGAGTAGAAGCAAATGGTCTTCAATCCCAAGAGACTGTCCAAGAAGATAAATATCAACCCATAAACATTCGAAGATTTAGATTCCACTGCCAGTTCAGGGAGAGAGTTCCAAAAACCTATCCTCTAAGAAATAAAGAATCTCATCCTTGTCTTATGTTAAAACAATGATGTGTAGTTTTAGTGGAGATTCTGCAGATGCTGGAAGTCCAGAGCAACACACAAAATGCTGCAGGACCTCAGCAGCCAAGCAGCATCGATAGCAGGATTCCCAAGCTGGGATCCACAAAGCCCTCAGTTAATGGTAGGGGTCCAGGGCATGAAAAATGTTGGGAACCCCTGATCTATAGAGAGGAATAAACTATTGATGCTTTAGGCTAATACAGAAAACCTACAGCACAATGCTGTGCCAAACATGTACTTACTTTAGAAATTACCTTGGGTTACCCATAATACACATGACTGTGTGGCTAGGCATAGCTCAAATACCATCTATAAATTTGCTGACAATACAACCGTTGTTGGTAGAGTCTCGGGAGGTGACAAGAGGGTGTACAGGAGTGAGATATGCCAACTAGTGGAATGGTGTTGCAGCAACAACCTGGCACTCAACGTCAGTAAGATGGAAGAGCTGATTATGGGCTTCAGGAAGGATAAGATGAAGGAGTTTTCTCTATTTGTGAGCCAACTGCCCCTTCCTCTGTCTCTTCAGTTCAGTTCCCACGCCCCAGGAATTCTAGTTTAAACTCTCCTTGATATGAAGGTCCTAATCTCAGGAAGGTCCTAATGAAGGGTCTAAGGCCCAAAACTCTTGATTTCTCGAGATCAGGTTTATTGTCCTGTATTAGTCCCTATTGATCTCTTGTAGATTAAAGGGATAGAGGGGCTCCAAACTTATCTGTTATTTGACATCATTCATATATTGATGTGTCCTTCTTGAGTTTGATATTTGCTTGGGTATTGTACAAGTTGTTAAACTTACTGAAGGTCCAAATAGCATAGCTCAGTATTTGCCATTAGCATTACTAACCTGCTACTGTGTTCCATCTGCATGGCTGAGGAGGACTTTATGTAATTAGATCACAGCAACATAGTGCATATGATTATTTTAAACTTTCAGTGATATTCAACTATTAGATCTGCTGCAGCAAAAAATAGAATGTTGTGTGTTTTGCCACAACAAGCAGGAGCCTCAATTGTAAATTTAAAAAAAACCAGGAGCATGAAATCTGGAATAAATCCACAAAATGTTGCATGAACTCAGCATTTCATTTATTGAATGGAAAATCAGCGGTAAAGTCTAATTCCCTTTATCAGGAGTAATTTATGGAAGGGCAAAGGCCAGGGTTTATGAAGAAGTAAGATCTCCGTGGCACCCATGTGGAAAGACTCATCACCAGAGCAAATACTATGAAGGCGGAGAATGTTCTGACAGAGTCTTGAGCCTGAACCATTAAAATTGTGTTTTTGTTTAACCACAGGATGCCTTGTACCCTGATTTTCCAGAATTTTCTGCTTTTAATTTCTCTTGCTAGTAACTGCACGTGGTGGGGGGTCCGAATTCATAATATTCACTGCAGTCTAATTCTCCCTGTGATTTGGCATCAAATTTAATTTAATAATGCTACTGTAAAGTGTTAGGGATATTTTAATACCTGAAAGGTTCTTTATAAATACATAATGCGGTTATTAAGGTTGGCGACGCAGCTGGTGCAGAAATGGTTGGTTAGAAAGCTGTGCTCTTCAAAAGATGATGTTACAGAACTGTGGTGAAGGCCTGTGCAAACTACAGTCAGCCTGAATGGTTTTTGACCTGGAAATTGGTGTTTAACATATTCCAATGGATATTCTGGGTGGCATAGCAGTTTGCATAATGCAATTTCAGTGCCCCGACCGGGTTCAGTTCTGCTGCTGACTGTATGGAGTTTGCATGTTCTCCCCATGACCGTGTGGATTTTCTCTGGGTGCTCCTGTTTCCTCCCACATTTTAAAGATTTATTGGTTAGTACGTTAATTTTCAAAGTAAATTTATAATCAATGTACATAGATTGTATGTTCGCTTATACTATCCTGAGATTCATTTTCTTCTGGGCATTCACAGTAGATACAAAGAAACAGAATAAAAATCAATGAATAATTACACTCAAAGACAGACAAACAACCAATGTGCAAAATACAACAAATTGTCCATATGCAAACAAAATAATAATAAATAATTATTATTCGGCCCAGTATTTCCCTCCCAACCATTGAGCACATTTACATGAAACATTGTCTTAGAAAAGCAGTGTCCATCATCAGAGATCCTCACCACCCAGGCCATGCTCTTTTCTCACTGCTGCCATCAGGTAGAAGGTACAGGTGTCTCAGGACTCACACCACCTGGTTCAAGAACAGTTACTACCCCTCAACCATGAGGCTCTTGAATAAAAGCAGATAGCTTCACTCATTTAAGGACTCTGTTATATTGTTATTTCATGCTTGTAATTGATGACTATTTATTTATATCTGCATTTGCACTGTTTGTTGACAGTTCCTGGTGTTTACAGTTTCTGTTCTATAGATTTGCAAAGTATGCCTGCAGTAAAAGAATCTCAGGGTTGTCTGTGGTGACATGTATGTACCCTTCAGCAGGACTGCAGAAAACAGATGAGTAGAGTTAAAAGGGGAGGGGCAGGAGAAACACAAGGTGATAGGTGAAATTAAAAGGAGGAGGAGTGAAGTAAAGAGCTGGGGAGTTGTTTGGTGAAAAAGGCACAGGGCTGGAGAAGGGGGAGTCTAATAGGAGAGGACAGAAGGCTATGGAAGAAATAAAAGGGGGAGGAGCACCAGAGGGCAGGCAAGGAGAGAAGACGAGAGAGGGAAATGGGGATGGGGAATGGTAAGTGTGGGGGAGGGGTGGTGGTGGAAGCCATTACCGGAAGTTTGAGAAATCGGCGTTCATATCATCTGGTTGGAGGCGATCCAGATGGAAGATCACCAGCATCTGCAAATTTTCTCTTGTTTGATTAGAGGAAATCTCTGTTCACAGGCCAAATAAAAATTGCACATGTCTCAAATGAAGTGGATGAAGAGCACATTCCTTCAGCACCAAATTAGAACCCAAAGCAATTGGTTTATGCCTCCAAACTACTGCAACAAATTGTTCAGACCAACAGGAAATGGAGCTTGTCAGAGTGTTTTCTTTTCATTTTAAAAACACTAAGACAGAGGAATTCCCTTGTTGATTACTGCTAGGTAGTTATTTTTAAAAATCCATTTTTTCTATCAGAAATCAATTCCAAAATAACAACAATGAAAATGTTGCTGGCTGAGGCATTTCTTGAGAAATGTTTTGCTGGGTCTTGAGTTTTATTTTGGTGTTGGCTGTATAATAGCAAAGACAGAGACAGAACAGGGCAGCATAACCTTTATTAAAGATCAATAACTCTTTTCTAACAGGTACTGCCATTAAAATTCAAGGAGACAAAGCCTTACTTAGCACATGGTATGCTCAGTTCTTCTTTATGCTATGGGTGCTGTACCTTATTTCGACTGACAAGCAAGAGGCTGTCTAACAGAATATGGAGGGGTTATTTGTGCATCATTTCTGAAACTCTTGTTATGGGCAGCACAATATCACTCCAAGTCGAGACACTACCTCACAGAATTAAAAACGGGGGTCGACCCTGATCTCAGTGCTATCTGTGTGGAGTTTGCCCAGATGGAAGATTTCCAGCACCTGCACTCCATCTGCCAGAAAAAGTAGGATCTCCTAGTGGCCACCCACTTTCATTCCACTTCCCATTCCCATTCTGATATGTCTATCCATGGCCTCCTCCACTGTCACAATGAGGCCACACTCAAGTTGGAGGAACAACACCTTATATTCCATCTGGGTAGTTTCCAACCTGATGGCATGAACATCGATTTCTTGAACTTCTAGAAATGCCCCCCCCCCTTCACTATTCCCCATCCCCTTTTCCCTCTCTCACCTTATCTCCATGTCTGCCCACCACCTCCCTCTGGTGCTCCTCCCCCCTTTTTTTTCTTCCATGGCCTTCTGACCTCTTCTATCAGACTCCCCCTTCTCCAGCCCTGTATCTCTTTCACCATTCAACTTCCCATCTCTTTACTTCATCCGTCCACCTCCCGGTTTCATCTATCACCTTGTGCTTCTCCCATACCTCCCCTCCACCTTTTAACTTCACTCATCTTTTTTTCTCCAGTCCTGCTGAAGGGTCTCGGCTCGAAATGTTGACTGTTCTCTTTTCCTTAGATGCTGCCTGGCCTGCTGAATTCCTCCAGCATTTTGGGTGCGTTGCTTGGATTTCCAGCATCTGTGGATTTTCTCTTGTTTTTGATTTCATTGAAGTTGTAATGAAAATTAAACATTTGTTTCAATTTATCACTCACTACTTGATTTCCTTCTCTCATTTTCTCCTACTGTGAATGGACATATTCAGAGTTTAGAACCTTCTGCTGTGAGATTTAGAGGAGAGTCTGCTGTGATAAAATGGTGAGGAATTAACACTACCAGTAAATATATGCAACACACACAAAATGCTGGTGGAACACAGCAGGCCAGGCAGTATCTGTAGGGAGAAGCAATGTCCATATTTTGGGCTGAGACCCTTCGTCAGGACTAACTGAAAGGAAAGATAGTAAGAGAATTGAAAGTAACGGGGGGGGGGGGGGCCTCATGGCCTCCTCTAATGTCAAGATGAAGCCACACTCAGGTTGGAGGAACAACACCTTATATACCGTCTGGGTAGCCTCCAACCTGATGGCATGAACATTGACTTCTCTAACTTCCGTTAATGCCCCTCTCCCCTTCTTACTCCATTTCTGATATATTTAGTTTTCTCCCTGTGGTGAACTAGATATACCTGTCTGACTGCTCCTGTGGCTCCTCCCACTCCTCCCAAGACCCTGCTGACTGCCCCTGTGGCTCCTCCCACAGACCCCTGTATAAAGGCGACTGTGGCCTGCTGCTCTCCCTCATTTTCCCCAGGATGTAGTGTTGTTCATCAGTCAATAAAAGCCGATATCTCACTTCCTAAGTCTCGGCGTGAGTTATTGATGGTGCATCACTCCCCCTCCCCTTTTTTCACTCTCTCTGCCCATCACTGCCTGTTCTCCATCTCCTCTGGTGCTGCCCTCCCCCTTTCTTTCTCCCTAAGCCTCCTGTCCCATGATTTTTTCCCTTCTCCAGCTCTGTATCCCTTTTGCCAATCACCTTTCTGGCTCTCAGCTTCACCCCACCTCCTCCGGTCTTTCCTATCATTTCTCATTTCCCCCTCCCCCTCCTACTTTCAAATCTCTTACCATCATTTCTTTCAGTTAGTCCTGTCAAAGGGTCTCGGCCCGAAACGTCGACAGTGTTTCTTCCTGTAGATGCTGCCTGGCCTGCTGTGTTCCAGCAGCATTTTGTGTGTGTTGCTTGAATGTCCAGCATCTGCAGATTTCCTCGTGTTGACCAGTAAGTATATATTCTTTTCATGGGCTAGGTTTCACAATAGAAAAGAGGACCTGTCCTGGTAATCAAGTTAAGTTTTCATAGGTCTCCATACAACACTGAAGGAGGCTGCTCAGTCCTTAGTCCGTGTTGACTTCTAGAGTGCCCTACCAGTCCCATGTAGAAAACAAGAGCATGAGACATGGAGCAGAACTCAGCCAGTCAGCCCAGTGAGTCTGCTCTGGGATCATAGCTGATTTATTAACCCTCTCATTATCATTCTCCTACCTTCTCATCCATAACCTTTGACGTTCTGACTAACCAAGAGCATATCAATCTCTGCTTTAAGTATGCTCAATGACCTGGCCTACATAGCCATCTATAGTGATGAATCCACAGATTCACCTCCCACTAGCTAAAGAAATTCCTCCTCGCCTCTTTTCGAAATGGACGCCCCTCTAATCTGGTCCAAGACTCGCTCACAAAGGAAGCATCCTTTCCATATCCACTCTGTCTAGGCCTTTCAGTAAGCGATAGGCTTCATTGAGATGCTCCCTCATTCTATAAGCTCCAGTGAGTACAGGCCCAGAGCTATTAAATGTTCCTTGTGTGTTAACCCTTTCATTCCTGGAAAAATTCTCTTGAACCTTCTGGACCCTCACCAGTACCTTAGCTAAGAGGCCCAAACCTGCTCACAATACTCCCAAATGCATTTTGAGTAATGCCTTATCTTACCTTAGTGTCATATCATTGGTCTGAAATTCTAGTCCTCTCGAAATGAATGCTAACATTGTGTTTGTCTTCCTTACCACCGACTCAACCTGAAAGTTAATGTTTAGGAAAACCTGCTCTAAGACTACAAAGTCTGCACCTCTCATTTCTGAATTTTATCTCTATTTAGAAAATAGTCTATGCTTTTATTCCTTCTACCAAAGAGCATGACCAAACATTTCCCTACACTGTATTTCATCTACTTCTTCTTTGCCCTTTCTCCCAGTCTAAGTCCTTCTGAAGACTCTCTGCTTCCTCAACACTAATTGTCCCTACAGCCATCTTTACATCATCTGCAAACTTGGCCACAAAACCATCAAGTCCATCATCTAAATCATTGACATATATAACCTGAAATGAAGCAGTTCCAATACCTGTGGAACACCTGTCACCAGAAACCAACCAGTATAGGCCCCTTTATCCTGACTCTTTACCTCCAACCGGTCACTCAGTTTTAATCCATGCTAGTATATTTTCTGTAATACCATAGTTCAAAGGCCTTCTGAAAATCCAAGTAAACAACATCTACTGACTCTCCTTTGTCTGTCCCTTGAAGGAAACCAGGCTGACTAACATATTTTATCACTTGTCTCCAACTACTGCCAAACTTCATCTGTAATAGTGGACTCCAGCATCTTCCCAACTACAGAAGTCAAGCCTACCGGCCCCTTCTGACTTCGTCCCTGCTTAAAGAGTGGAGTGATATTTGCAATTTTACAATCCTCAGAAATCATTCTAGAATCTTGGGATTCTTGAAAGATCATTAACAATGCTTCCACAAACTCTTCAGCCACCTCTATCAGAGCACTGGAGTTTAGTCCATCTCGTCAGGTAACTTGTTTATCTTCAGACCTTTCAGCTTCCCAAGCACTTTCTTAGTAATAGCAACTCTGCTGACTTCCTCCCCCCAACACTCATGAATTTCTGGCATATTGCTAGTGCCTTCCACACTGAAGACAGACACAAAGTTCATACTTAATTTCATTGTCTCCCATTACTACCTCACCAACATCATTTACCAATATCCACTCTCACCTCTCTTTAAACATTTAAAAACTTTTGCTATACACTTCGATATTATTAGCTAGCTTTCCTTCACAGAATCAGAATTCAAACTCAGGTTTATTATCACCGGCATGTGTCATGAAATTTGTCAACTTAGCAGCAGCAGTTCAATGCAATACTTAAAAAAAAAGAAGAAAAATAAAATAATAGTAAATAACTAAATAAATTACAGTATACATATATTGAATAGATAAAAATCATGCAAAAACAGGAAGAATATATATTAAAAAAGTGAGCTAGTGTCCAAGGATTCAATGTCCATTTCGGAATCGGATGGCAGAGGGGAAGAAGCTGTTCCTGAATCGCTGAGTGTGTGCCTTCAGGCTTCTGTACGTCCTGCCTGATGGTAACAATGAGAAAAGGACATGCCCTGGGTGCTGGAGGTCTTTAATAATGGATAATGCCTTTCTGAGACACCATTCCTTGAAGAAATCCTGGGTACTTTGTAGGCTAGTACCCAGGATGGAGCTGACTAGATTTACAACCTTCTGCAGCTTCTTTCGGTCCTGTGCAGTAGCCCCTCCATACCAGACAGTGATGCAGCCTGTCAGAATGCTCTCCATGGTACATCAATAGAAGTTTTTGAGTGTATTTGTTTACATACCAATACACTGATGAGGAGGAGCTATTACAACCAATCTGCACAGATTGTGGTTTTACAGTTAGGAAGTCAAGGATCCAATTGCAGAGGGAGGTACAGAGTCCCAGGTTCTGCAACTTCTCAATCAGCATTGTGGGAATGATGGTATGAAATGCTGAGCTATAGTCCTGACGTAGGTGTTTGTGTTGTCCAGGTGGTTGAAAGCCATTTGAAGAGCCTTTGAGATTGCATCTGCCGTTGACCTATTGTGGTGACAGGCAAATTGCTATGGGTCCAGGTCCTTGCTGAGGCAGCAGTTCAGTCTAGTCATGATCAACCTCTCAAAGCATTTCATCACTGTCGATGTGAGTGCTACCGGGTGATATTCATTAAAGCAGCTCAGGCTATTCTTCTTAGGCATTGTTGCCTTTTTGAAGCAAGTGGGAACTTCCACCCATAGCAGTGAGAGATTGAAAATATCCTTGATTACTCCCACTAGTCGGTTGGCACAGATTTTCAGAGCCTTACCATGTATTCCATCGGGACCTTCCACCTTGGGAGGGTTCACTCTCTTTAAAGACAGCCTAACATTGGCCTCTTAGATAGAGATCACAGGGTCATCAGGTGCAGCAGGGATCTTCACAGCTGTATTTCTGTTCTCCCTTTCAAAGCCGGCATAGAAGACGTTGAGTTCATCTGGTAGTGAAGCATCGCTGCCATTCATGCTATTGGGTTTCGCTTTGAAGGATGTAATGTCTGGCAAACCCTGCCAGAGTTGTCGTGTATCCGATGTCGCCTCCAATCACATTTGAAATTGTTTCTTCGCCCTTGAAATAGTCCTCCACAAATCATATCTGGTTTTCTGGTACAGGCCTGGGTTGCCAGACTTGAATGCCACAGATCCAAACAATGTACCTCCTGGTTCATCCACGGTTTTTGGTTTGGGAATGTACAGTTAAGTCTTTGTAAGCATACACTTATCCACACAGGTTTTAATGAAGTCGGTAACAACTGCAGCATATTCATCCAGGTTCCAAGATGAATTCCTAAATACAGTACATTCCACTGATTCAAAGCCATCCTCTGAGTACTCCTGTGCTTCCCTTGTCCATACCTTCTTGGTCCTCACTGCTGGTGCTGCAGTCTTCAGTCTCTGCCTATACTCAGGGAGTAGAAGTACAGCCAGGTGATCAGACTTCCCAAAGTGAGGGCGTGGAATAGCACGGTAGGCATTCTTGATGGTGGTGTAACAATGGTCCAGTGTGTTGTTTCCTCTGGTATTGCAAGTGATCTGTTGATGGTAATTGCTTAGTGATTTTTTCAGACTGGCCTGGTTAAAATCTCCTAAAATAATTATGAGGGCATTAGGATGTTCTGTTTCATGCATGTTGATCCCATTGCTCAGATCACCTAAAGCTTGATTGACATTGTCCTGAGGTGGAATGTAAACTGCTTCCAAAATGATCCTGGATAATCCTGGTAGGTAAAAAGGACGGAACTTGACTGCTAGATATTTCAGATCTGGTGAGCAGATTTTGGACAGCACTGATATATTTGTGCACCAAAAGAGTTGATCATGAGGCATACTCCTCCACCTCCACTTTTGAGAGACTCTGTAGATCTATCCTGACAGTGTATAGTAAACCCATCGATCTGAGTTGCTGTATCTGGTATGGAAGCGGTTAACCAGCATTCCGTGAAACAAAGGACACATGCCGTCGTAATGTCCCTCTGATCCAGCACCTGAGCTCTGAGATCATCGATTTTATTCACCAGAGACTGCACGTTTGCCGGCAAGATGGTCGGTATAGGGAGTTTAAAACCCCGTTTCCTTAAATGCATTTGTATCCCTGATCTGCGTGGAATCCTACTTGGACGCAGCCATCTACAATTAGTGTTGTTTCCATCAGTTTTAAGCAGCGATAGTTCATTTAAACACATCCTTGTTGACTCTACTGACCTTGGAAACTGTTGTGCTTTTTAGCTGTATCAGGATGAAAGGAGAATATTTAATTGTATCCTTTGAGAGTTCTGCTGCTATTCGAGCTGCCCCCTAGGTGCCTATAGTTCATCTTTTCACTTTCTGTTGCCTTCTGTTGATTTTTAAAATCTTCCCAATCCTGTAACTTCAGAATAAACCTTGCTAATGACATGCCCTCTTTTATGTTGGCTTTGACTTCTGTGTCTGACTTCCCTTGTCAGCCACGGTTGTGTCATCCTCCTTTTAGAATACTTCTTCCCCTTTTAGATAGTTCTGTCATGCGCCTTCCATAGTGATGCACCATCAGTAACTCTCTCTGAGACGTGAAGGCGAGATATCGGCTTTTATTGACTGGAAGAAAGAACAAGCAGTAGTTGACCACCACACTACATCCTGGAGACTGAGAGGCAGGGCTCAGGCCTCAATCGCCTTTATACCGGGGTCTGTGGGAGGAGCCACGGTCAGTGGGAGGGGCCACAGGAGCAGTCAGCAGGGGGCGTGTCCAGACAGGTATGTGTAGTTCACCACACATAGCGCTGCCGGAAATGTCAGCCATTGCTGTTCTGCTGTCATCCCAGCTTGTGTCTCCTTCAACTTTGGCCAGCTCCTCTCATGCCTCTGTAATTTTCTTTACTCCTCCCTCTCTTTAGAGCTAAACACTTTTTAGCTCCTCCCTCTCAATCACATAATGTTGACTGTCTTCTAAGGGTTCCTTTACCTTAAGATCTCGAATCAAACTTGGTTCATGACATGACACCCAATCCAGAATTGTCTTTCCCCTAATGGGTGTTGGATCTATGTTTATTTCCTGTTCCTCCGGGTTCTTCCAGGAGTCAGGAATGATGAGTAGTCTTAATTCCAAGATTTCAGTTTATTTTAGAGTACAAACAAACATACAAATGCTATGCAATTTAAGTAAAGAGCTGAGCATTGATGCTAAGAGATGGATAGACAAAGGCATTAAAGATAGTGCTTCTGAAAATCTAGCAGTTGTATAGATACATAGAAAATCTACAGAACATCACAGACCCTTCAGCCCACAATGTTATGCTGAGCATGTACCTACTCTAGAAGCTGCCTCTATTTTTTTAAGTTCTGTGTACCTATCTAAGAGTCTCTTAAAAGACCCTAATGTATCTGCCCCTACCACTGTCGCTGGCAGTGCATTCCATGTACCTACCACTCTCTGTGTGAAAAACTTCTCCTGACATCCCCCTTGTACCTACTTCCAAGCATCTTAAAACCGTGCAGTTTCAGCCCTGAGACAAAGCCTCTGGTTAGCCACGCAATCAATGCCTCTCATCATCTTATGAACAAGATAAGAGAAATTCCTTAGATAGAGTTAAACTAGCCGATAGTCTACATAATTAAACAATTACATCGTGTAGGTAGTAATATGCTCATATTTAGCCAATGAAAAATGCAGATAGTGATAAACAGTTAGTTTAGCTGCTATTCAAATTTCTGAGTGTGAAAATACTTAAGTTTGTGAAAAAGTACAAATCTTATAAAAAGTATTATTTAAAAAACAGTGGTTTCCAGCATGGGCTCAGCCACAAGCTGCTTTAAAGAGCCATCTCATAAGCATTCTACCAATTCCCTTGCTTGGGATGAAGCACCAACCTAATTTTCCCAATCGACCTGCTTATGGAAATTCCTGCCTTGCCAGTGCTTCTTTTTCCAATCAATTCTGGTCAACTCCTCTCTCATGCCTCTGTATTTCCTTTTACTGCACTGGAATACTGATGCACCTGACTTTAACTTTTCCTTCTCAAACTTCAGGATGAATTCAATCATATTATGAACACTAGCCCCTAAGGGTTCTTTTACCTTAAGATCTCTAAAGAATTATTGCACAACACCCAATCCAGAATAGTTGATCCCGAATAGTTGAGATTTCAGCACTGGTGCCTGTAGCAACTGACTAGTTGTTGAGTTTCAGTCCATGGCAGATACATTTAATTTGACTTGTGTTGGTCAATGATTCCGTGGTTCCATTTAGCAAAAGAGAATGTTCATAATATACAAGCTGAAATTCTAACTCTCTGCAGATATCCTCAAAAAAGAAGACCCCCAAAGAATGAATGACATAATAGCGGGGTCAAGGGATATGGGAAGAGGGCAGGAACGGGGTACTGATTGTGTATGATCAGCCATGATCACAGTGAATAGCGGTGCTGGCTAGAAGGGCCGAATGGCCTACTCCTGCTCCTACTGTCTATTGTCTATAAACCCCACTAAAGCACGCTGCCCCCCCCCCCCAGGCACAAGCAGCATTGACCTTCCCCTCCCCTTTCTGCCACTTATTCTAGCAGAAAACATCAGCACTCCCACCACCCATCATGCAAGCAATGGAAAAGCCCCAAAGATAGACCATGGTCTACAGTCATAGTCCATGACAAACTACTGTTCATCTCAACACTAGGCCACACCCAGAAGGCAACCATCTTTCAGGCCACTTATAGAGATATGTAAAACGCGGCCAACCGGTGAGAGTAGTTGTGGATCATAGACTCCTACAGGCCCTCAGCCGCCTTGGAAAAGAAAAATTAGGCATTAGAAAAAGTGGAATTTAACTTATGCGCTTATAAGCTGGGAGGAGTCATCCTCTGGCGCCATCTTTAGTTCCACCTGCTGGCCACTTAGCTATTTCGCTATCTATCCCAATATGTTGCCCACAACCCTGTTCATATTCTATGCAATCGGCTTTTATTTGGTACCTTGTTGATTGTCTTCTGGAAGTCCAAATATAGTGAATGTTTTGGTTCTCCTTCAACAATTCTGCTCAGTACTTTTGAAAAGAAAGTGAGCAAATGTTTCAAACAAAATGCTGGTGAAACGCAGCAGGCCAGGCAGCATCTATAGGAAGTAGCACTGTTGACGTTTTGGGCCGAGACCCTTCGTCAGGACTTGGCCCGTAACGTCGACAGCGCTTCTCCCTATAGATGCTGCCTGGCCTGCTGTGTTCCACCAGCATTTTGTGCGTGTTGCTTGAATTTCTTGCATCTGCAGATTTCCTTGTGTAAATGTTTTAAATACAGCTTCCCTTTAATAATCTCCCGTAAAGTCTATGTGAATTGTTGTTCCAGTAATGACAAGGTGGGTTGTTGATGTGAATGCTCCATGCTGGGTGGAAAATGGTGTCTACCTTCACCTCCATTTAATAGAAGCAAAGGAACATAGAAAAACTACAGCGCAATACAGGTCCTTCGGCCCACAATGCTGTGCCGAACATGTACTTACTTTAGAAATTACTTAGGGTTACCCATAGCCCTCTATTTTTCTAAGCTCCATGTTCCTATCCAGCAGTCTCTTAAAAGACCATATTGTATCCGCCTCCACCAACAACGCTGGCAGCCCATTCCACGCACTCACCATTCTCTGTGTAAAAAAAAAACTTACCCCTGACATCTCCTCTGTACCTGCTTCCAAGCACCTTAGACCTGTGCCCGCCCTGGGGAAAATGCCTCTGACTATCCACACGATCAATTTCTCTCATCATCTTATACACCTCTATCAGGTCACCTCTGATCCTCCGTCGCTCCAAGGAGAAAGTGAGGTGTAGTGAGTGGGGTCTGATCAGGGTCCTATATAGCTGTAACATTAGTTTTCGGCTCTTAAACTCAATCCCATGGTTGATGAAGGCCAAGGCACCATATGCTTTCTTAACCACAGAGCCAACCTGCACTTCAGCTTTGAGTGTCCTATGGACTCGGACCCCAAGATCCCTCTGATCCTCCACACTGCCAAGAGCTTACCATTAATACTGTGGTGACCCACTTTCCAGTGCACTTGAACCGGCTCACAAAATGGTGCGCACCGGCAGAGAGGCCGGCCCCAAAAAGGGCGCGAGGCCTTCTTCACCAGCAAGGGGAAAAGTCCACGCGCGGGAAGGGACTTTGAATATGCCCCTTCTACAGCATTCCCGCCCGGGGAGGGCGGAAACGGGAAGGCTTAAAAGCGAGGCCACGAAGTTTGAATAAATCTTTTACGCAACTGCAACTCACCGTCTGCGTGTCGTTATTCCAGCGCTGTGTGTAGCACACCGCTACAATTGGTGACCCCGATGGCCCAAACAATATTTGGACCGAAGATGAACGACGCCGCATCTGTTCATGCAGTTTTGTTAAAACTGCCAAGCTTCTGGACACTGCAACCTCACCTATGGTTCCAGCAAGCAGAAGCCCAATTCCACATTCGGCAGATAACCTCGGATTCCACATAGATAGATAGATAGATACTTTATTCATCCCCGTGGGGAAATTCAACATTTTTTCCAATGTCCCATACACTTGTTGTAGCAAAAACTCATTACATACAATACTTAACTCAGTAATAATATGATATGCATCTAAATCACTAACTCAAAAAGCATTAATAATAGCTTTAAAAAAAAAAGTTCTTAAGTCCTGGCAGTTGAATTGTAAAGCCTAATGGCATTGGGGAGTATTGACCTCTTCATCCTATCTGAGGAGCATTGCATCGACAGTAACCTGTCGCTGAAACTGCTTCTCTGTCTCTGGATGGTGCTATGTAGAGGATGTTCAGGGTTTTCCATAATTGACCGTAGCCTACTCAGCGCCCTTCGCTCAGCTACCGATGTTAAACTCTCCAGTACTTTGCCCACGACAGAGCCCGCCTTCCTTATCAGCTTATTAAGACGTGAAAAAGAGAGAGAGAGATACCGCTTCTACCTCTTCTAACGATTCTGAGTGAGGCACAGAGAGATCGGTATTTACTGACAATTACCTTTATTGTTCAAACTAACAAATACGTGAATTCATACACTAAATACCTTGTGCGCCCACCTGCTAAGTATCCCCGACTCTCCTGGACAGTCAAAGAATAGCAAAGGTATTACCCTGATGGAGGAATTTACGCTGGCCAGGCGTTCCTTGTTCCTCGTGATCCCGATTCACTCTCCACGTGCTTCACGCAGGGTTCTTCTCGCTTGTATCTGTGATGGTTATTCTTTGAAGTTACCACCACTGGCACACACAAAGCATCCACTTTTATATCCATTGCTTATCAATTCAAATGTCACATTCCCATGTCATTGGCCGCAGGTCATGTGTCTGGCCTTTAACACCTGGTCATTAGCTCTGGTCCAAGCCAGCATCCATCTATTGTCCTCTTCCCATCAAGGGACAGTTGCTGACTCGTGGCTCTTTGTTCTCAGTCAGCAATGAGCTTGAATTGCCTCAGGCATTCATAATCCTGCATGTTATAGCCAACCAAAAAACACCTCACAAATAACTCCTTATTTGGAAATGACCTCCAGTCCAGCAGATTACCTGAAGAGTCTTTGTGCCTTCTTTAAAACACTAATCAAGTCCAGCATGTCAAGCTCACAAAATGGAGAATCGAGTGTCTTCACAAAATGGCAGCCTCCATCCCCCAAGCACATGGCAAGAACAAAGACTGCTTCCACTGTCCTTGATTTATTTGAATTCACTGATTTGAAGATTGTCATTCTTTCTGGCCAACATATTCCTCCTCTTGATCCAAAGATTTATCTTAGGATCACTATCCTCCTCTGTTCTATTGACCATCCATTGGATTGCCATAGATTCCCAGCAGGTGTGCTGCACTTACAGTATAACTTTTACTTACTAAATTCATACAATTTTTATACTGGCCATCTTTTTTCAGTAGTGCAAAATCATTCCCCTCTACCTTTTGCATAATTTCAGCCTTCCATCTTCTGAGTTGATACATATTAAATAATACAATAACCAGTGTACAAAAAATTAATATTACTGCAGCATGTGAGATTATCCTCACCCATGGACGTACTTGAACATTTGATCCCCAATTCCAAAATTTATCCCAAAAGTCTAAGTCACTCAACATCTCATTTGCCTTCTCAGCATGTGTTTTAATAACTTTTGAATGTTCAGACCACTGATGAATTATTTCCTTTGCCTCCTCCACCACTCGTATCCAGTCTGCAGTCAAATGAGGAATCGGTGGCAACTCAGTTACAACATAGTCCCACAAATATCGATCTGTATCAGTTCATTGGATTGAAAGACTTTCCTCCACTACCTTCTCCACTGCTGGTTCAGGCAAAGTTTGTCCTCCAATAGTCAAATTTAAAGTCATCCTCAATTGCAACATTGTGACTTTCCAAAGGACACTCTTTCCATCCCTTGGTATAACTCATAGCTGATGTTGCTATATAATATGTTTGTCCCACCAGTGCATACTGCAGAAAAGAATCATTACCCACAGGCAAAATAGACAATGAGCAATTTTCATAAGTATTAAATCCACAATCCACAAGTTTTTGTCTAGTCATCTCTTCTGGACAAGCCCAGTGATTTCCCCCCTCAATGATATTTCGATAAATCTATTCCTTTTCTGATACCATTCATAACAATAGCATGTTTTGGTGGGTTGCTTAAGGATATCCAAGTATTCTCATGATATTTACCTACATTGTGAACCCTTTTCAAGGAGTAAGTTAAATTATTTCCATGATGGGGAATGTGGAATACTGCACCCACATAAAACCTCCCTTTATCATCATCACAAGTACCCAGTACCCTATGGAATATTTAATGTTTTATCCATTCACATCAAACCATCTACCCCAGCATAATACAAATTCGAGTCTTCCGTTTCTTCCACATGCGCCCGTATTACCCGTATCTGTTGAGAAAAGTTTCTTTTGATCACCGAATAGTCTTAAGATAACGACGTTGTTGTTGACAAGTTAATCGGCAGTAATGTTTCGGAAGCACAACCAATCATGACCCCAGTCATGGTCAATTCCATCACCATAAAATGTATTATTCTCTTCATATTGAATTAAATCTGTAAATACACAAAGGGTAATATCTGCTCTTATTCCCAGTTTCAATCTTGAATTACTTTAAATCCATGTTTGGACTCTCACTTTTGAGCTGCCCGCTTACTGCACCTGGATGGTTTGGGAGACAGGCCGCCGTTGGCATTAATGGACGAGATGCTGGCCCTGGCTGAAGGACACAAGCCCTGCCTCAAGTTTGAGCAGGCGTTTCTGGAGCAGCTGCCCGAGGATATACGCCTGCTGCTGTCCGACGTGGATTTCAGCGACCCCCGGAAGGTGGCGGCCCAGGCAGATGTGCTGTGGAAAGCCAAGAAGGGGTGTCCATCGCACAGATCACCAAGCCACGCGCCTGGCAGCAGAGCCCACAAAACCCAGAGGCAGGGGTGAGGAGGCCAACGAACAATGGTGCTTCTACCACCAGCGGTGGGGCACAGAAGCCCGCCGCTGTAGCCCGCCCTGCAACTTCCCGGGAAACGCCAGGGCCAGCCACCGCTGATGGCTACGGCGGCTGGCCATCGGGATAGCCTCCTGTATGTCTGGGACAAATAGTCAGGACGCTGCTTTTTGGTCAACACCAGAGCCGAGATCAGCGTCTTACCTCCGACGAGTTATGACACCCGCAACAGAGAACCGGGACCCACCCTGTGGGCCACAAATGGCAGCACAATATGGACCTACAGCACCCGTACAGTGCGGCTACAGTTTAGGCTCCAGCCAGTTCACATGGACTTCACACTGGCCACTGTAGCCCAACCACTCCTGGGGGCGGATTTTTTGTGAGCTCACAGCCTGCTAGTCGACCTGCAAGGGAAGAGACTAGTCCACGCCAAGACTTTTCAAACGTCCTCCCTGGGTGAAGCGAAGTTGCCGGCCCCACACCTGGACTCCATCACGCTGTCTGACGACGAATTCACCAGAGTCCTGGTGGACTTCCCATCAGTTCTGGCACCACAGTTCACAGCAGCCATGCCCAGACACGGAGTACAGCACCACATCCCGACCCAGGGACCACCCCTCCACGCCCGTGCTCGAAGGCTTCCCCCGGACAAGCTCCGACTGGTGAAGGAGGAGTTCAAGAGGATGGAGGAATTGGGGATCATTCGGCGGTCCGCCAGCCCATGGGCCTCCCCCCTGCACATGGTGCCCAAAGCGACAGGAGGCTGGAGACCATGCGGCGACTACCGCAGACTGAACAAGGCTACAACACCGGATTGCTACCCTGTGCCGCACATTCAGGACTCTGCAGCAAACCTGCATGGCGCAAGGATCTTTTCCAAGGTAGACCTCATCTGGGGATACGATCAAATTCTGATGCATCCGGACGACATCCCCAAAACAGCACTCATCACTCCGTTCGGCCTTTTTGAATTCCTCCGAATGCCGTTCGGTCTAAAGAATGCTGCACAGACGTTCCAGCGGCTCATGGACGCGGTGGGACGCAACCTGGACTTTGCATTCATCAATTTGGATGACATCCTCATAGCCAGCAGCAGTCGTCAGGAGTATCTGTTCCACCTCCGTCAACTCTACGCCCGACTGAGTGAATACGGCCTAACAATCAACCCGGCCAAATGCCAGTTCGGACTTGACACCATCAACTTCCTGGGCCACCGGATTACTAAAGACAGGGCAACCCCTCTGCCCGCCAAGGTAGATGCGGTCCGCCACTTCCCCCAACCCAACACAATCAAAGGCCTGCAGGAATTCATGAGAATGGTGAATTTCTACCACCACTTCCTCCCCTCAACAGCCCGAATCATGCGCCCCTGTTCACCCTGATGTCGGGTAAGGACAAGGACATTACCTGGGATGAAGAGGCCGCAGCTGTTTTCGTTAAAACCAAAGAAGCCTTGGGAAATGTCGTGATGCTAGTGCACCCCAGAACGGATGTCCCTACCGCCCTCACAGTGGACGCATCTAACACGGCAGTTGGTGGAGTGCTGGAACAACTCATCGAGGGTCGCTGGCAACCCCTGGCGTTTTTCAGCAAACACCTGCGACCACCCGAACTCAAATACAGTGCTTTTGACTGGGAGCTGTTGGCACTATACCTGGCAATACAGCATTTCAGGTACTTCTTAGAAGGTAGGCCCTTCACCGCATTCATGGACCACAAACCGCTTACCTTTGTGTTCACAAAGGCATCCGATCCGTGGTCATCCCACCAGCAGCGACATCTGTCCTACATCTCCGAATACACGATGGACATCCAGCATGTCTCGGGAAAGGACAACGTTGTGGCGGACGCACTATCCAGACCTACCATCCAAGCCCTGTCCTGGGGGTAGACTATGAAGCACTGGCGGAGGCGCAGCAGGCAGACGATGAGATCCCTAGTTACAGAACTGCAGTCTCTGGTTTGCAGCTCCAAGACTTCCCCGTAGGCCCAGGTGAGAGGACCCTACTGTGTGACATAGTTACCGGCCAACCTCACCCCATCGTCCCGGCTGCCTGGCGGCGGCGAGTTTTCAACTCCATTCACAACTTAGTGCACCCCTCCATCAGGACAACCGTCCGGATGGTCTCCAGCAGGTTCGTTTGGCACGGACTCCGCAAGCAGGTCAGTGAATGGGCCAAAACGTGCATGCAGTGCCAAACAGCCAAGGTGCTGCGGCGCACCAAAGCCCCGCCGCAGCAGTTCCACCCCACCCGCCGGCGTTTTGACCACATTCATGTGGATATCGCGGCACCTCCTAACTATCATAGACCGGTTCACAAGATGGCCAGAGGCAGTCCCGCTCACCGACACCATCTCCGAATCCTGCGCCCGAGTACTGATTGCAACCACACAACTGCCTACCACCCACAATCGAACGGAATAGCGGAGTTTTTCCACCGTCACCTGAAGTTGACTGTCATGGCCCACCTGAAAGGGCCTAACTGGGCGGACGAACTTCCCTGGGTCCTGCTCGGAATCCGCACGGTGCCCAAAGAGGATCTTCACACCTCGTCGGCTGAGTTGGTGTACGGCGCACCCCTGGCCGTCCCAGGAGAGTTCATACCAGCCCCAAGGGGGCAAGAGGAAGAACCCGCAGCAGTCCTGGACAGACTACGTGAGAGGCTTGGTAACCTGGCCCCCATACCCACTTCACAGCATGGACAGAGCCTGACCTGCGTACCCAAAGACCTGCAGCACTGTAGGTTTGTTTTTGTACGACGGGGCGGACATCGGGCACCACTACAGTGGCCTTACGAGGGGCTGTTTAAGGTGATCAGGAACAATGGGTCCACGTTCGTGCTGGACATTGGGGGGAACGAGGAGGTTTTCACAGTGGACCGACTCAAACCGCCCCTTGTGGACTTTGCGCAGCCGGTCGAGGCTCGGGCACAGCAGCGCAGAGGCAGACCTCCCAAACAGAGGCCGACTCAGACTGTGGACATTGGGGGGTGTATTGCTGGTTCTGGGGGGAGGGGGGGGTTATGTGGTGACCCACTTTCCAGTGCACTCGAACCGGCTCACAAAATGGCGCGCGCCGGCATTGAGGCCGGTCCCAAAAAGGGCGCCAGGCCTTCTTCACCAGCAAGGGGAAAAGCCCACGCACAGGAAGGGACTTTGAATATGTGCCCCCTACAGCATTCCCACCCGGGAGGGTGGAAACGGGAAGGCTTAAAAGCGAGGCTGCGAAGTTTGAATAAATCTTTTACGCAACTCACCGTCTGCGTGTCGTTATTCCAACGCTGTGTGTAGCACACCACTACAATACTATATTCTGCCATTATATTTGACCTACCAAAATGAACCACCTCACATTTCTCTGGGTTGAACTTCATCTGCCACTTCTCAGCCCAGTTTTGCATCCTATCAATGTCCCACTGTAACCTCTGACAGCCCTCCACACTATCCACAACACCCCCCAACCTTTGTGTCATCAGCAGATTTACTAACCCATCCCTCCACTTCCTCATCCAGGTGATTTATAAAAATCACGAAGAGTCAGGGTCTCAGAACAAATCCCTGAGGCACAACACTGGTGACTGACCTCCATGCAGAATATGACCTGTCTACAACCACTCTTTGCCTTCTGTGGGCAAGCCAGTTCTGGGTCCACAAAGCAAGTCCACTTGGATCCCATGCCTCCTTATTTCTCAATAAGCCTTGCATGGGGTACCTTATCAAATGCCTTGCTGAAATCCACATACACTACATCTACTTCTCTACCTTCATCAATGTGTTCAGTCACATCCTCAGAAAATTCAATCAGGCTTGTAAGGCACGACCTGCTTTTGACAAAGCCATGCTGACTATTCCTAATCATATTATGCCTCTCCAATGGTTCATAAATCTTGCCTCTCAGGATCTTCTCCATCAGCTTGCCAACCACGGAAGTAAGAATCACTGGTCTATAATTTCCTAGGCTCTCTCTACTCCCTTTCTTGAATAATGGGACAACATCTGCAACCCTCCAATCTGCTGGAACCTCTCCCGTCCTCATTGATGATGCAAAGATCATTGGCAGAGGCTCAGCAATCTCCTCCCTCACCTCCCTCGGTAGCCTGGGTGCATTTCATCCAGACTGTTGAGTGGATGCAACCGAAAGTCCTTTGACATGATTTCAACATTATATTCTGATATTATATCACCCATAATCTGTCTGATGTTGATTGTCTAATCAACAGAATGTTTATTTTCACACCAGTGCCTGTGATCTTACTACATGCAAATTGCCTGCTGTGTTTGTTAAATTTTAGTAGTTTAAGTTTGTACTTCACTGGCCATTAGCCGAAGAGGTAATATAAAAGTCACCATGATAGTCACGTGCCTTACCTTCAGAGCAGAAAGGAAAATAATTTAGGTTTTGATGTCCATGTAGCCAGTAAAAGTGCTAGTGTGTTATGGGGACCCTACTGAGTGGAAGTTTCAATGTAGACTGTTAATGCTCAGAGGCTCAAACACACTACAATTTGTTTCCATGTAACACATGCATAATGATAAAATAAACAGTGATGTATCTAGCTATAAATAAAATACTTGTAAGTTATGAATAAATGCCATAAAAGTGGCACCTTTCCAAAGAACCTGAGGAAAAGCTTAGTTTTGTAGTAACAGAAAAATACCAGTGCTCACCAATGGCACTGAGTTCTGATGCTGATCCTTCGGAACTGTATGTGGGAGATCATACAAAGTTGAAAAGATCCTTGATTAGACGTTAGTCTGTTGCAAGTTAGGGGGTGGAAGAGAGATACCTTCTGTTTGAGATGTCCCAGGACCTTTGCCCATCTGCACTTTAGTTGCAGAATCCTATCCTCTTTTGCCCCCTCACTCCCTCCCCTCCTCCTCTGCCACCATTTCAAAAGCAACACAATAGCTGAAGGGTGCCACAGTGGTTTAGAGGTTAGCGTGACACTATTTCAGCTTGGGGTGTCGGAGTTTGGAGTTCAAATTCGGCATCCTGTGTATGGAGATATTGTACTTTCTCTCTGTGACCACGTGGGCTTCATCCAATGCTCTGCTTTTCTACCACAGTCAACAGACCTACTAATTAGTAAATTCATAAACACAAGAGATTCTCCAGATGCTGGAAATCCAGGGCAACACAGGCAAAATGCTGGAAGAATTCAGCAGGTCAGGCAGCATCCATGGAAGTGAATAAACAGTCGACGTTTCAGCCCAAGGTCTTTCACCCTGACTGGAAAGGGAGAGGGAAGGATCCAAAATAAGAAGGTGGGGAAGGGGAAGAGGTACAAGGTAAAAGGTGATAGGTGAAGCCAGGTGGGTGGGGGAGGGACAACAAAAAAAGAAACAGAAAGGTAACCAGTGGGAAAGGTAGAGTGCTGGAGAAGAAGGAATCTGATATAAGAGGAGAGTGGACTATTGGAGAAAGGGAAGGAGGAAGGGCATCGGGGAGGTGATAGGCAGATGATGAGAAAAGGCAGGTAAAAAGGGAGTTCAAGTGAGGAATGGAAGAAGAGGAAAGTGGGAAGGGTAAAAATTACTGGAAGTTAGAGAAAACCCTGTTCATGGCATCAGGGTTTTCTAACTAACCAGAGGTATATATGTGGAGTTGCTACTTCAACCTCAGAATGACCTCAATATGGCAGTAGAGGAGGCCAATAACTGATATGCTGATATGGGAAATAAGAGTGAAATTAGAATGGTTTGCCAAAGAGAAATCCAGCTTTTTGTGGATGGAATGAAGGTGCTGGAGAAAACAATCTTCCAGTATGCATCAGGTTTCACCAATGTGATGTTTAATCCTTGAGTAGATTTAAGAAACTGCAAGGTTCAAAAGACCCTGATTGGAGTTTATAGACAAGCCTTCGAACACTGGTCAGAATGTGGGGGTATATATTTCAACAGGAAATATAAAAGACATGTTATAAGGTCAAAGTTATGATAATCATGGGGGAATATGCAGGTAGGTTGGGAAAAGGAGGTTAGTGCTGGAATCCAAGAGAGGGAATTTGTAAAATCCCGAAGAGGTCGATAGTATCAAAGGCATTTTCAAGGAGTGGTGCCTTAGGAAGATGGTGTCCATCGTTAAGAGTTCCCACCATCAGTAGGGAGGTACAGAACCCTGAAGGCACTCACTCAGGAATTCAGAAACATCTCCTTCCTCTCTGCCTTCTGATTCTCAGATGGACATTGAACCTACGTACACTACTTCACTATTTTTTATTGTTTTTTTGTACTACTTATTTTAAATTAACTGTTTAATAGATACATATTTTTTTGGAAAAAAGGGATCTTGTGCTTTCCTGGCATATATGATGAATAAAGTCATCTTGGGCTTCCAGCTGGGTACAGATGTCGATAAAAACCTATGTTTCAATGACAAACTCTGCCACCTTCATCAGGGATGATGCCTAGGCGTGTCTGGTTGGGCGATATTTATACCCCTATAGTCCATCCCTCCTGATTGTTTAATCCTCATCCAATCAGATTTCCAGTCTCCTGCCTTGTTTACAATCGCATTTCAGTTCTTAATTAGAGCAAGACTGTCGTCTTTGTTAAAATTCTTTTCCTCTAGTTTTACTGGAATATGTTCCTTCACTAAGCAGTCTTAAAAGTCATTGGTGCAGCAGAATAGTTCTGTGCCATCGATGTCAATCCTATGGCTATTGTGAATTGGCGGTAGCAGAGCAAATTTCATAACACATGGTAGTGATATTAAACCTGATTCTGATTCTGAAGAGATAGTTTTTCAGAACAGCTTGTAGTTGAGCCCATAAAGGAAAGGCTATTCTGGACTAGGTATTGTGCAATGAATTGGATTTGATTAGGGAGCCTAAGGTAATTCTAAAGAAGCAGTGATCTTAAGATGATAGAATTTGCCCTGCAGTTTGAGAGGGAGAAACTAAAGTCAGATGTATCAGTATTACAGTGGAGTGAAGGGAATTACAGGGGCATGAGAGAGGAGCTGGCCAAAGTTGATTGGCAGAAAAACAATGGCTGGAGTGTCTAGGTTCAATTCAGAAGATCGATTCCTTCAAAGAAAAACTATTCTAAGAGAAGGATGAGGTAGTCAGTGGTATGGGGAACATTTCACTGGTAGAGGGAAGAATGAATTCAATTAAATACCAGCAAATTCTGGAAGCAAACGTCACATCATCTGTAAAAAAAAAGCTGAAGATGAAAAGAGGATGGCTTCTACAACAGGATAATGATCCTAAACACACCTCAAAATCCACAATGGACTACCTCAAAAGGCGCAAGCTAAAGATTTTGCCATTGCCCTGACAGTCCCTCCCCCCCCCCCCGATCTAAACATCATTGAAAATCTGTGGATAGACCTCAAAAGAGAAGTGCGTGCAAAATGGCCCAAGAGTCTCACAGAACTAGAAGTCTTTTGCAAGGAAGAATGGGCGAAAATCCCCCAAGCAAGAATTGAAAGACTCTTAGCTGGCTACAGAAAGTGTCTACAAGCTGTGATACTTGCCAAAGGGGATGTTACCAAGTACTGACCATGCAGGGTGCTCCGGGCCCTTTTCATTTTTGTTATTTTGAAACTGTAAAAGACGGAAATAAAAAGAAATCTTGCTTAAAATATTAACGAAATGTGTCATCTTTAACTTTATGCCTTTTGGAAATCGGGTCATCTTTTACTCGTTTAGCTATTCACAGTAACAGAAATTTTGATTGGGGTGCCCAAACGTTTGCATGCCACTGTATATTTAAGGCAGAGGTTAATAGATTCCTGATTGGTCAGGGCTTGAAGGGATATGGGAAGAAGGTAGGAGATTGGAACTGAGAGGAAAATTAGGTCAGCCATGATGAAAAGATGGAGCAGACTCAATGGGCCAAATGGCCAAATTCTGCTCCTATTTTTATGGTCTTATTTGTATGAATCCTGGCAAATGACTTGAACCTGTAGTCAGCTCTAATTTGATTCATACGTAGCCTTTTGAATAAGGTGTAATTGGTCAGTAATGTGAATCCTGGTTGGGTGACCTGCAGATGAAGATTTCATTCTTGCCCCTGGGATTTGGCTGACAAAATCGATGGCTTTGTGCCCAAGATTGCAGATGATGTGGAGACAGGTAGAGGTGTGGGTAGTGCTGAGGAAGCAGAAACTATATAAGACCATAAGATATAGAAGGACTTAGAAAGACTAGGAGAATGAGCAAAGAGGTATCAGAAGGAATTTAGTGTAGGGAAGTGTATAGTCACGCAGTCTGGTAGAAAGATTAAAGGCATAGACTATTTTCTAAGCGGGAAGAAAGTTCAGAAATCAGAGGTGCAAGGGGACTTGTGAGTCCCCATGCAGGATTCACGAGAGGTTAACTTGCAGGTTGAGACAGTGGTATAAAGTCTACTGTAATGCCCTTTTTAAAGATTTTTACTGCTATGCTGTGAGGTATTTTTATTTTAGCAGTTTTCTGCAAAAGCAGTGTGTCCTGTTAGTAGGAGTGTTTTCATTTCGTCTAAAGATAAGGAGCCGTTTTGTCCAACTTCAGCATGTCATGTCAACCAGTCAGGTTTGTCTTGTTAATGTGTTGTAATTTTCTGCCCAGTGGGATGCGGTGGAAGATTTGAGAGAGCTGGGTGGGATCAGATAGCTGAGGAGCAGTAGCCAGGTTTGGGGTTTCTGCCCAGTGGGATGCTGTGGAAGATTTGAGAGAGCTGGGTGGGATCAGATAGCTGAGGAGCAGTAGCCAGGTTTGGGGTTTCTGCCCAGTGGGATGCGGTGGAAGATTTGAGAGAGCTGGGTGGGATCAGATTGCTGAGGAGCAGTAGCCAGGTTTGGGGTTTCTGCTGAGGAGCTGTGGAGCACAAGGGGGGAAGATGCTAGTAGAATGCCTCTGGGAGGAGAGACCCTGTTGTAAGAAGTGCTTTGTACAGATGAATGGCTGCAAGGAAGAACGGCCAATATCTTTGAGTTAGCCAGTTCATTTGAGATGGTCTTAAAGGGAAGTCCAAACTGTGGCTGCTGTCTTTCATGCTGAACGTGGGTTCAATGTGTGAATAATCAAAGCAAAGCATCCTGACTAATTCAGTAATGAGCTTCAACATTCGTGTGCTTATTTGGACTGGTTTAGCTGTAATGGAGCTTTCTCTTTTTCTTTTTTTTCTGCTGTTTGTTGAAGTTGAAATATTGGTAAATTATATGCAGTGTACAATCTGTTATTTTTCCGGCAAACATTAACTTTGTATGGGACAGTATTTAGACAGCATCAACCACAAGTCATGTTCCTTCCTGGAACTTTCCAACTTTCCTGTTTGATTGTATCTAAATCCTGCTGACCCTAAATGTGTGTTGCTTATAGAAGGGGGCCTTCTCAGTGCTGACTCATGTGGTTGTTAACAGAATTAGCTAATGAGCCAAGTTTGCATACGAGCCCAGGGAGGGGTTTATACTACAGTTGTATAAACTGTCAGTTGTGCTGTGAGGATTACATTCCTTGACTTCTCTAGTGCCTTTAACACCATCCAGCCCAAGATCTTAAGGCACAAACTAACGGAGATGGGAGTAGACTCTCACATGGTGGATTGGATAGTGGACTACTTGACAGATAGACCTCAGTATGTGCGGTTGGGAGACTGTAGGTCTGACACGGTGGTCAGCAGCACAGGGGCGCCGCAGGGAACCGTACTCTCTCCGGTCCTGTTCACCCTGTACACATCAGACTTCCAATATAACTCGGAGTCCTGCCATGTGCAGAAGTTCGCTGATGACACGGCCATAGTGGGATGTGTCAGGAATGGACAGGAGGAGGAGTATAGGAAACTGATACAGGACTTTGTGATATGGTGCAACTCAAACTACCTGCGTCTCAATATCACCAAGACCAAGGAGATGGTGGTGGACTTTAGGAGATCTAGGCCTCATATGGAGCCAGTGATCATTAATGGAGAATGTGTGGAGCAGGTTAAGACCTACAAGTATCTGGGAGTACAGTTAGACGAGAAGCTAGACTGGACTGCCAACACAGATGCCTTGTGCAGGAAGGCACAGAGTCGACTGTACTTCCTAAGAAGGTTGGTGTCATTCAATGTCTGTAGTGAGATGCTGAAGATGTTCTATAGGTCAGTTGTGGAGAGCGCCCTCTTCTTTGTGGTGGCGTGTTGGGGAGGAAGCATTAAGAAGAGGGACGCCTCACGTCTTAATAAGCTGGTAAGGAAGGCGGGCTCTGTCGTGGGCAAAGTACTCGAGAGTTTAACATCGGTAGCTGAGCGAAGGGCGCTGAGTAGGCTACGGTCAATTATGGATAACTCTGAACATCCTCTACATAGCACCATCCAGAGACAGAGAAGCAGTTTCAGCGACAGGTTACTATCGATGCAATGCTCCTCAGACAGGATGAAGAGGTCAATACTCCCCAATGCCATTAGGCTTTACAATTCTACCGCCAGGACTTAAGAACTTTTTAAAAGCTATTATTAATGCTTTTTGAGATAGTGATTTAGATGCATATCATATTTTTTTTACTGAGTTAAGTATTGTATGTAATTAGTTTTGCTACAACAAGTGTATGGGACATTGGAAAAAAGTTGAATTTCCCCATGGGGATGAATAAAGTATCTATCTATCTATCTACAATATAAAAGCAATAATGTAATGCTGAGGTTCTTTAAGGCATTAGTTGGATTGCACTTGGAGTACTGTGAACAGTTTAGTGCCCCTATCTAAGAAAAGATGTGCTGACATTGGAGAGTGTTAAGCGGAGGTTCACAAGAATGATTCCAAGAATGAAAGGGTTTATAAGCAGTATGAAGAGTGTTTGATGGCTCTGGGCCGGTACTGGCTGGAGTTCAGAAGAATGAGAGGGGATCTAATTGAAAGCTATAGAATACTGAAAGGCTTATATGGACTGGATGTGGAGAGGATGTTTCCTATAGTGGGTGAATCTAGGACCAATGGCACTGTCTTAGAATAGAGTGGTCCATCTAGAACAGAGATGAGGCGGAATTTCTTCAGTCAGTGTGCAGTGAGTCCATGAATTACTTTGCTATGGACTGCTGTGGAGGCCAATTCATTGAGTATATTGAAAGTGGAGGTTGATTAGTCAGTGTATCAAAGGTTATGGTGAGAAGGCAGAAATATGGAGATGATCAGGCAGCCATGATGGAATGGCAGAATAGACTCAATGGGCTGAGTGGCCTCATTCTGCTCATGTCTTACAGAAGGCCTCAAACAGTCATTCCAGGTGAGGCATGAATCTTCGCCAGAGGACAAGTACAGACATGGCAATGCTTACTGATAAAATCCACATTAGATTCAATTGGGAATGTTAGATTGATATTAAAGATTTTTCATTTCTTCCTCTTAGTGAAAAGTGTGAAGGTTCTTCTATATTGTTTTGCAAAGGCAGGAACACATGTGGTATTTTACACAGTAACAATTAGTTTGTTAAAAGAGCCACTTGGCAGAATTTGCCCATTATAACTCGGGCTAACTTTCAACTCTGTTGAAATCAATGGGATTGAATACTGGGAAAGGGGATGGATGGTGCATGACCTTGTCATGCAGTCCAGAATGAATGTTTGGAGAGCTGCTTCAGGCAGCTGTGCATAGCAATATCAATAGGTTTGTCACTCAGTCCTGATCCTCACGAATTCAAGTTTTTTCACCAGAAATCCATGAGTTTTGATTCAGTGTTGAAGGCGTGATTTTGCCCTCTGTGCCCTCAGTGATTTTGCCTTCAGTGACTCCCTACTGAAATGAGCACAAGAGATTGCAGATGCTGGAATCTAGAGCCACACACAAAAGCTGGAGGAATTCAATAGCATCAATGAAGGTAAATGGACAGCTGGTTTTTAACGTTACTGAAGCTGGTCTATCTGAAAGCACAAATTTAAACAACAAGTTCACAAAATATTTAGTGCAATATTTCAAGATGTTGAGGCATTGAAGGAGAAATTCTCTTTCACTGCCTTTGGAAGTGTTGCATTGAGGGATAATGTTAACTCTAGTAGTTTAAATGTTTGTTCCAAATAGAGAATATCAACTCTCTTTCAGTACCGAGAATCTGAATTGAACATGTTGTCTATTGGGAAGCATCTGCAGTTGTTGGAATGGTAGCATCCCAATTTCTGGATTTGAAATTTTGGAAAAATAAATACTTTATCTAATCAAAACAAAATGCCATTGAATAATGCCTACATCTGCTGTTCATGCAAACCTGGGCAGCATTTTGCATATTTGTCGTTGTGCATGGAACAATTTTTTACAATATCATAAAGGATAAGTCCTCTTGAACAAATTCATGCAACAGAGTTTTGGAGGGTGTGGGTCACATTTCCTTTCTGTGGGTCTTGTATCACATAGTCATGGAGTTTGAGCTGTGTCAACCATATAAAGGTTGAACAAATTAGGTCTTTATTCTTTGGAGCGTAGAAGGTTGAGGGGGACTTGATAGAGGTATTTAAAATTATGAGGGGGATAGATAGAGTTGACGTGGATAGGCTTTTTTCCATTGAGAGTAGGGGAGATTCAAACAAGAGGACATGAGTTGAGAGTTAGGGGGCAAAAGTTTAAGGGTGACACGAGGGGGAATTTCTTTACTCAGAGAGTGGTAGCTGTGTGGAATGAGCTTCCAGCAGAAGTGGTAGAGGCAGGTTCGGTATTGTCATTTAAAGTAAAATTGGATAGGTATATGGACAGGAAAGGAACGGAGGGTTATGGGCTGAGTGCAGGTCAGTGGGACTAGGTGAGAGTAAGCGTTTGGCACGGACTAGAAGGGCTGTGATGGCCTGTTTCCGTGCTGTAATTGTTATATGGTGATATGGTTATATATAACCTATAACAATTACAGCATGGAAACAGGCCATCTCGGCCCTTCTAGTCCGTGTTAGATGGCAGTGTTCCTTCTGATGAAAGACCAGCAAGTTCCAGGCACTACTGGAAGACCCTTCCACTGATCAGCGGGCTTTCCATCTCTAATCGGTGCAGACAGCAGCCGTTTGTGAAGCCTGTCTTGTCTCTCAGCATCTGTGGCATGCTGCGAGAAAGGATCTCCTTGGCAATTTATGCGGAGGATTTTTGTTTGGTTATCTGTTACAATTCTTGATCATTGTAGGTGTCTGAAGCTGGCAATGTGCAAGCAAACTGTTGTGGGCAGATGCATAACTAATTGGAACATTGCCCTGGACTTACAGGTCAGCGAACAAATAATGCAATGCTCCCTATGGCCAAATAAATGATTCAGGTGAGTGATCACAGTTATGTACAGGATCATCTCTGCACGGGCATTCATTTTAAATAAGAAACTACTTTTCACATCAACTTATGGAATGGGGTGTTGTTTGGGAAATGTAAACCTGTAGGATTTCTTTTCCAATCTCTCCCAAACTAGAATTGAAAACATTTTTGTGTGCATGTGAAAATTAAAATTTCTATTCATTTTGAGGAATTTGATACAGGACTCCTATTTCCATAAATTACCATATAAAATGTTGCAGCTGAATGAAGAAATCAAACCAGCCTTGTTTGGAAGAAACGGACCAGTATCTCCTGTGGCTGTTGACCTGCCAGATTTTTGGCAATTTATGTGAACTGAGGGCTATTGACTGAACTATACTGATTTTTGCTTTGCTTGTTTTTATTTTGTTTGGAGTTTCTAATATTTGCAGAATGATTTAAAATTTAGAGGTATATTTAGGGTTTTAGAGTTAAAAGCTGGCTTAAGTTTAACAGTAGTTGGCAACTGATGCAATGCAAATGCTGGTTTAAAATAAAATAACACCTTAAATGTAAGTATATGAAGAAAAGTATATACCTTGGTCTTTATCAGTTCACACAGAAGATAATGGAGGAACTCAGGAAGCTGAGGCAGCATCTATGGAAGGGCATAAGCACTCATTGTTTTGAGCAGAGTCCCTTCATCCTGATGAAGTGTCTTGGCCCAAAGCATTGACAATTTTTCCCCTCCATAGGCGCTGTCGGAATTGCCGAGATCTTCTTTCAGCATTTTATTTCTTTCTTTCTTTAGAGATATGATGTGGAACAGGCCATTTCAGCGCACCGTGTCACGCCACCGAGCAATCCACCAATTAACACTAGTCTAATCACAGGACAATTACAATGACCAATTAGCCTACTAACAAGTACATCTTTATACTGTTGGAGGAAACCAGAGCAGCCGGAGGAAACCCATGCACACTTGGGAAGGAACACACAAACCAGCTTGCAGGGGACACCAGAATTGAGCTTCTAACTCCAGTGCTCCGAGCTGTAATAGCATTGTGCTAACCACTAGTGCATTTTGTGTGAGTTGCTCAAGATTTCCAGCAATCTACAGAATCTTTTGTATTTATGTCTTCACCTTTTATCTGCTCTCCCTCTCTTTCTATGTATCTGAGAACATGGTTATCCCTATTTCTAATTCCTCTAAAAGACAATGGCCTGAAACATTTATTTTATATGTCGGTGCCTGAGGCTTATAAATTGTGTTTGGGTTTTATGTATTTTGGGGAAACGTTACTAATGCTCAGACTCTCCCACTCAATTATTGGTAGGAAAATAAAATGAGAGAGATCTTTAGAGTTAAGGTTTATGTTTCCATAGTATAATGTCATGGGAAAGGACTTAAAGGCAATATAATCGACCAAGCGAATTGATTATAAAGCTCTAATCTCACTAAGGAAGGGAGATCAGAATGACTTGAACTTTGAAATATCATGATACTAAACTCAAGCAATAAAACAGTGCTTGGCTTTGCCTGGAGCTGTTCAAAGGAGTTGACAAAGAATTATGACCTATTGCAACAATGAAAGTGTTTTTACTTCACACACTAAACTTTATTGTAAAGTGTTGTTTCACAGCATGAAATCAGAAAAAAAGTGATGGCCTGTTATAATTGTACTAGCCAAACTGTGACATCTTTAAGTTATTCTCACATCCCAGTAGTTCATCATTCTTCAAATGCTCATCCAGATATACTTTTAAATTTGATAGTTTCTTTCAAGAAAAATCTGACAGCCCTTTGCTGCTCTGTGGTTAAATAAATTTTCTCCCACTTTTTACTAATCCATCCACCAAGAAATAGTATACATCCTCATAACCCATTTGCCAAGGGAAATGGGCCTTAACCTGAAACATGCAGTGGACCTCTGTGCATTTTCACACACTTCAAGAGCACCTGGGGTCCAGGGACAATAATTCTATCTGTTTTAAAATAATTGTGGAGAGGGATACAGTTGGTTTATAGTTTAAGGTCTAGCACTGTGACAGCAAAGTTTGGAGCCATTGGGCGGGATCTTGCAGTGATTGATCAGATGATATTGTTTCCAGGGAAGGAAGTGTCTGTTTAGTGGAAGGCCGACATCTTGTCAAAAGTTCAAGGCTTATATGTTCCTGTTAGGGTGAAGGGTAACACCATCAGGTATAGGGAACAATGGTTGATTAAAGCAACTGGGAATTAGTGAAAATCTTGATGGCTGCAAGAAATGTAGCGGAGCACCATAGAGAAGTTAGGAGGGCAGCAAAGAGGATATGAGAAGGATCTGGCAGGAAAGGCAAAGCAAAATAATAGAACATAGAACAGTACTGTACATCATGGGCTGACATCTATAAACCTACTTCACTATCAATCTAGTCCTTCCCTTCTATATGGCACATAACCCTCCATTTTTGCTGCATCCATTTGAGAGTCCCTTAAATGTCCCTGTTCTATCAGCTTCTACCACCACCCGCGACAGTGTATTTCAGGCATATATCAAACACTGTGTTTATATTAATATACAACCTACCTCTGGCATTTCCCATAAAAGTCCTCCACTTACCCTTTGGTATTTACCATTGCTGCCCTAGGAATAAGGAGCTGGCTGCCCACCCTATCTGTGCTTCTCGTAATCGTATGTGCCTTTATCAAATTGCTTCTCCTCCTGATTTTACTCTGAGGAGAAAATCCCAAGCTCACTCAACCTTTCCTCAGAAGACATGTTCTCTAGCCCAGGCAGCATCCTGGTAAATCTCCTCATCACCTTTCCAAAGCTTCCACAGGCAACCATAATGAGATAACCAGACTATAATGAACACAATGATTCATCTGTGATCTTAACAGAGCTCTTCAGAAACAGAATCAGAATCAGGTTTATTATCACCGCATGCAACGTGAAATTTGTTAACTTAGCAGCAGCAGTTCAAAGCAATACATAATCCAGCAGAGAGAAAAAAAAATAATAATATATAAAATAAAATATAATAAACAAATAAATCAATTATGTATAATGAATAGATTAAAATTGTGCAAAAAGCAGAAATAATATACATGTAAAAGGTGAAGTAGTGTTCACAGTTCAATGTCCATTTAGGAATCAGATGGCAGAGGTGAAAAAGCTGTTCCTGAATCGCTGAGTGTATGCGTTCAGGCTTCTGTATCTCCTACCTAATGGTAACAGTGAGAGAAGGGCATGCCCTGGGTGCTGGAGGTCCTTAATAATGGACGCTGCCTTTCTGAGATACTGCACCCTTAAGATGTCCTGGATACTTTGTAGGCTAGTGCCCAAGATGGAGCTGACTAAATTTACAACCCTCTGCAGCTTCTTTCGGTCCTGTGCAGCAGCCCCTCCATACCAAACCATCCCCAACTTCTCCAATCTTTGTGTCATCCGCAAACTTGCTCACCCATCCTTCCGCCTCTACATCCAGGTCATTTATAAAAATCACAAATAGCAGGGGTCCCAGGACAGATCCCTACGGTACTCCACTAGTCACCGACCTCCAGGCAGAATACTTTCCTTCCTCAACTCCCCTCTGCTTTCTTCCTTTAAGCCAATTTTTTATCCAAACAGCCAAGGTTCCACTTATCCCATGTCTTATGACTTTCTGGATGAGTCTCTCATGATGGACCTTGTCAAATGCTTTGGTCCATGTAGACCACATCCGTCATCAATTTCTTTTGTTACCTCTTCATAAAACTCAATCAGGCTCGTGAGGCACGATCTTCCCTTAACAAAGCCATGTTGACTATCCAAATAGTCAACTGTACTTCTCCAAATGCTCGTAGATCCTATCCTTAAGAATCCTTTCCAGTAGTTTGCATACCACTGACATAAGACTCCCTGGTCTATAGTTCCCAGGTTTCTCCCTATTACCTTTTTTAAACAAGGGAACTACATTTGCCATTCTCCAGTCCTCCGGGACTTCCCCTGTAGCTAAAGAGGATTCAAAGATCATAGCTAATGCTCTTGCGATCTCTTCTTTCAATTCCCACAACAACCTGGGGTGTATCATTTCTGGCCCTGGGAATTTATCAATCTTAATGTTTTTAAGATGATCCATCACTACTTGCTTAATCTCCACATTGTCCAGCACACAGGCCCGCTCTACTTCAACCTCATCCTGATCAAAATCCTTTTTACTTGTGAATACTGAAACAAAGTATTCATTTAGGACTTCCCCAACCTCCTCCACTTCCAGGCACATGTTGCCCTCTTTATCCTTTAGCGGTCCCATCTTCGTTCTCGTCATCCTCCTATTCTTCACATACGAATAGAACGCCTTGGGGTTCTCCTTAATCCTACATGCCAAGGCCTTCTCATGTCCCCTTCAAGCTCTCCTAAGTCCTTTCTTTAGCTCCTTCCTGGCTACCCTATATTTCTCATAAGCCCCTCCTACTTCCTGCTTCTTATATCTAACATATGCTTCCTTTTTCCTCTTGATGATATGTTATCACCAATCCGCATAAATTGTGGTCTTCCGGTTAGGAAGCTGAGGATCCAATTGCAGAGGGAGGTACAGAGGCCCAGGTTCTGCAACTTCTCAGTCAGGGTTGTGGGAATGATGGTATTAAATGCTGAGCTATAGATGATGAACAGCAACCTGACGTAGGTGGTTGTGTACTCTAGGTGGTCTAAAGCTGCGTGGAGAGCCATTGAGATTGCACCTGCTGTTGACCTATTGTGGCGATAGGCAAATAACAATGGGTCCAGGTCCTCGCTGAGGCAGGAGTTCAGTCTAGTCATAACCAACCTCTCAAAGCATTTCATCACTGTTGATGGGAGTGCTACTGGGTGATAGTCATTATGCGGCCCATATTCTTCTTCTTAGGCACTGGTATAATTGTTGCCGTTTTGAAGCAGGTGGGAACTTCTGCCCATAGCAGTGAGAGGTTGAAAATGTTCTTGAATACTCCCACTAGTTGGTTTTCAGAGCCTTTCTAGGTACTCCATAGAGACCTACTGCCTTGCAAGGGTTCACTCTCTTTAAAGACAGTCTAACGTTGGCCTCTGAGGTGGAGATCACAGGGTCATTAGGTGCAGGAGGGTTCTTCACAGCTGTAGTTGTGTTCTGCCTTTCAAAGCAGGCATAGAAAGCATTGAGTTCATCTGGTAGTGAAGCATTACTGCCATTCATACTATTGGGTTTCACTTTGTAGCAAGTAATGTCTTGCAAACCCTGCCAGAGTTGCCGTGCATCTGATATCACCTCCAACCTCGTTCAGTATTGTCTCTTATTGAACTCAATCCTCTGGCCAATGAAAACTGATGTGACATGTGACTTTTTAACCATCTTTTCAACTTGTGAGGTAACTTTGAGGGATCTGTGGACTTGGACCCCAGAATCCTTCTGTTCGTCTGTTTTGCTGATGATAATATCAAAATGTATCACTTCACACTTTTTCAATTGAACTCCATCTGCCTCTTCTCTACCTAGGTCTACACCTTGTCTATGTCCTGTTCTAAACTGTGACAACTTCCTACACTATCAACAACAACACCAACCTTCATGGCATCGGCAAACTTAATAACCTACACTTTACTTCCACTTCATCTAAGTTATAAAGTCAGGGGTCCCAGAATAGATCCCTGCAGGACACCACTAATCACTGAGCTCCAGGCAGAATCTGCTCCATGTACTATCTCCCTCTGCTTTCTTCGGGCAGGTCAGTTCCAAATCCCTGCAGCCAAATTTCCATGGATCTCATGCCTCATGACCTCTGGATGAACTTTCTATGGGGAACCTTGTAAAAACTTTACTGAAATCCACATGCACCATATTCTTTGCTCTACTTTCATCAATTTGTTTTGTCATTTCCTCAGAAAAAGTAAAGCAGGTTTGTGAGGCATGACCTTCCTCTCAAAAATCCATGCTGACTTGTCCTAACAACACCATGCATCTCTAAATGCTCATATATCCTGTCCATATGTTTACCCACCACTGATGTAAGGCTGTTTGGTCTATAATTTGCAGGATTATTCTCACTAGCTTTTTTGAAAAACAGAACGACGTTTGCCACCTTCTACCCTCTGGTTGTGCAATCAATCAAGTCAAGTAAGATGTTCTTCTCCGGGGTTGTCTGTTGGTGGGTCATCAGGTGACTGTTGAGGCCGATCTGGGTTCCACAAATTTTGGTGCAGGGTGGACATGGGTAAATGGTGGCTGTAGTCAGAGATTGGTTCTATTGGTTGTTCATTCTCTCCTTTTGCAGCTGCCACGTGTTCTCTGTGGCACAGCGGTGGTGGGTCTCTGTTTCGATCTATGTATTGCAGGGTTTATGACAGTAACATGACAGCACTGCTCATTAGCTGGTCAGAAGGCACGCTACCTGCCAATCAAAGTTTGACCCCTCCTCACCCATCAATGCACACCGAACCATTGGCCCCTTTAATTAGCCTTGTACTTGGCCTCAGGCAATTGGCCTTTGTAATCAGCTTAACTCTGCTGGCACTGAGCCATTGGCCTTCTTATGAATTACCTGGGTGGAACCCTCCAGCCCTGCTGCACTATAAAGAGTGCCACGTGTGCTGGACCCTTTCTCTTTTTTGCAATCACCGAGGGACCATCCTGCTTTACTCCAGGCCAAGAATTGTAGCAACACTGGAGAGACTGTTGGTGAGTTGTGCATTGAATAGGGTTGGGAGCGTTAATGATTGTCCCTAATAGCATAAGAGCTGTGCCTGCACAGAATCAAGGGGGGCGGGTATTGTTTTGACTTTTCCCTTGGTTGTATGCATTTTGCTTCTGTTGTCATTTTCCCACGTTTGCCTTCTGTAAATAAAATCCTTTACTACCAAGGCTGCGTGTCCAGAATCCTTGTCCTTGAGACTTATCAAATCTGTTTCCTCACTCACAACAATCTAATACTAATGTAATTAGTCCTCTGCCAATTACATACTTCCTATATCGTCTGCAAACATACTTGTCCATGGCTATGCCAAAGATCAGGGAGTTATGGTCGCTATCTCCAAAATGCTCCAAATCCCAAGAGATTGACAGGTATATTCAGAGTTGAAGGATGTCTCAGGATTGAATCGGTCTCCTTAAAGGGCCCCTCAAATGTGACCGTCCATGTGTGAAACCATGGGAAGTGCATGAGATTTTAAATTAATATTTCTCTTCTGCTTTTAGTGTTGGAAATACAATGTAATTTACGAAAGTAGTGGTGTTATCTTGGACTATAATTAGCAAGGAGGAGATATTGGAGGCTTTAAGGTTTATCATGTTGGATAAATTCCCAGAGCCTGACCTGGTGCAATCTTGAACCTTGTGGGAAGATTGTAAAGCAATTGTTCAGGACCTTGTTTCCTCTGGCTCCACCCATCCATATTTCCCTTCACCTCGTCTCACCCCATCACCTGTCAGAATGTACAACTGTCTCTTCCCTCCCCCACTTCAACACCTTATTCTGGCCTCTGCGACCTCCCTTCCCCATCATGATGAAGGACCATGGACTGAAACATAAACCATTTATTCCTCTCCGTACATGCTGCCTGACCTGTTGAGGTCCTCCAGCATTTTCTGTGTTGATACACATAGACTGATTATTTTTCATCCTTGCATGTACTTGCATGCACAAAGAACTTTAAGTAAGTCAAATTCAACTTCTCGTTCTTTAAACCATATTGACTTTGCTTGATGACAAGGTGCAGAGGGTGATGGTGGAGAGTTGCTTTACTGACAGGAAATCTGTAAGCCGTAGGGTACTCCATAAATCAGGGCTGTTTATCATATGTATAGATGACTTGCAAGGTAATCTCTGGTCTGATTAGTAACTCTGAAGTGGAGTTGTAGACAACAAGGATTTTTTGCCTAAGGATGCAGATGGACAGATCTGCTGGATTGCTTCTGAAATAAATGAAGGAAATAGATGAGGGAAATAACAGGTTTTTTCTGCTCCCAGAGGAGGGTTTAAAACTAGAGGGCAATGGTTTTATATGAGAGGGGAAAACATTAAAAGGGCCAATTTTTTCCACAAAGTGGAATGAGCTGCCAGAGGAAGGGTGGGTTCAATTGAAACCATTTTGATGACATTTGGGCAGATACATGGAAAGCAAAGGATATGGGAAAACATTTGGCAATGGGACTCACTCATTTAGACAGTCAAGTAGTCTGATGGTCATATTTATTTATTCATCAAATTTCGTGTATATACATTCACCAGCTGTCATCACCCCCGCAGATCAAAAAATCTGTGAATGCAAGTCCAGAAATTTAATACCCAATACTCAAAATGAGTTTTTACCAAGACTCAATTACTTCTAAAGATTGAAGTTTTTTGACACTTGTGCACATGTGATTTCCTTTATTTTGTATGTGGTTACCATTAAGATAGTACTCTTCTAGTACAGTTCTCAAGCATTGGTTTAGTTAGTGTATTGTCACAGTGAATGAAGGATGAAGTATGACAATTTCATATTAGGTAAAATTTCTATTCTATTAGTCCTATTTTGCCTGAAGAAGGGTCTAGGTCTGAAACATTGACTGAAAGTGGATAGTAAAAGCTTTTTGTAAAAAATAAAAAGAGAGATGACAGTGGATATAGGACTGCTAGAAAATGAGGCTGGAGAAATAATAATGGGGGACAAGGAGATGGCAGATGAACTAAGTGAGTATTTTGCATCAGTCTTCACTGTGGAAGACACTAGAAGCATGTCAGGTGTTGAAGGGTGTGAGAGAAGAGAAATGAGTGCAGTTACTTTTACAAGGGAGAAGGTGCTCAAAAGACTGAAAGACCTAAGTGTACATAAGTCACCCTGACCAGATGAACTGCACACTGGGGTTCTGAAAGAGGTAGCAGTAGAGATTGTGGAGGCATTATTAAGGATCTTCCAAAAATCATTGGATTCTGGCATGGTGCCAGAGGACTGGAAAATTTGCAAATGTCACTCCACTCTTTCAGAAAGGAGGAAGGCAGCAGAAAGGAAATTATAGACAAATTAGCCTGACCTCAGTGGTTGGGAAGATGTTGGAGTCAATTGTTAAGGATGAGGTTGTGCAGAACTTGGTGACACAGAACATATTAGGACCAAGTCAGCATGGTTTTCTGAAGGGAAAATCTTACCTGACAAACCTGTTTCTGCTTTCTGAGGAGATCACAAGTAGAACAGATAAAGGGATTGCAGTGGATGTTGTATATTTGGACTTTCAGAAGACATTTGACAAAGTGCTGCACATGAGGCAGCTTACCAGTTAAGAGCCCATGGTATTACAGGAATATTACTGGCATGGTTAGAGCATTGGCTGATTGGTAGGAGGCAGCGAGTGGGAATAAAAGGATTTGTTTCTGGTTGGCTGCCAGTGACTAGTGGTGTTCTGTAGGGGTTGGTATTTGGACTGCTTTTTATGCTGTATATCAATGATTTAGATGATGGAATAGATGGCTTCGTTGCCCAGTTTGTGGATTATACGAAGACTGGTAGAGAAGCAGGTAGTGGTAAGGAAACAGGTAGGCTGCAGAAGGTCTTAGACAGATTGGGAGAATGGGCAAGTAAGTGGCAAATGAAATACAACATTGGAAAATGCATGGTCATGCACTTTGGTAGTAGAAATAAATGTGCAGACTATTTTCTAAATGGGGAGAAAATCCAAAAATCTGAGATGCAAAGGGACTTGGGAGTTCTTGAGCAGAACACTCTAAAGGTTAAACTGCAGGTTGAGTCTGTGGTGATGAAGGCAAATGCAAAGAGGTCTAGAATACAAGAGCAAGGATGTCATGCTGAGGCTTTCTAAGGCACTGGTGAGGCCTCAGCTTGAGTATTGTGAACAGTTTTGGGTCCCTCATCTAAGAAAAGATGTTTGGCATTGGAGAGGGTACAGAGGAGGTTAGCAAGGATGATTCCAGGAATTAAGAGGTTATCATACGAGGATCATTTGATGACCCTGGGTCTGTACTCACTGGAATTTAGAAGAATGAGGGGAGATCTCATTGAAACCTTTCGAATGTTGAAAGGCCTAGACAGAGTAGATGCAGAAAGGAAATTTCCCATGGTGGGCAAGTCTAGGACAAAAGGACACAGCCTCAGGATAGATGGGCATCCATTTAAAACAGAGATGCAAAGAAATTTCTTTAGCCAGAGGGTGGTGAATTTGTGCAATTTGTTGCCACATGCAGCTGTGGAGGCCAGGGTTTTGGGTGTTTTTAAGGCAGAGATTGATAGGTTCTTGATTGGACACGCATCAAATGTTATGGGGAGAAGGCTGGGGTGTGGGGTTGAGGAGGGGAAAAAGATCAGTCATAATTGAATGGCCTAGCAGACTTAATGGGCCAAATGGGCTAATTCTGCTCCTATGTCTTATGGTCTTATGTTTGTTCATCTCCATAGATGCTGCCTGACCTGCTGAGTTTCTCTGGCATTTTGTGTGTGTTGCTTTGGATTTCCAGATCTGAATACTTTCTCACGTTCTTGCTACTATTATTACTGGTACTATTTTTACTACTACTACTACTCCTACTATTATTACAACTGCTACTGCTACTACTGCTATGAGCACTGTTACTACTACTGCACTTCTAGGCTATAACTGCTGTGAATATTTCCATTTTGCAGCAGCAGTACAGTACAAGTATGAGAAACATAAATTCTATAAAAATAAGCAAATTAAGACATAAGGATATTAGGCAATGTTGAGGAAAATATAGTCAGAGGTAGAATTATACTTTCTGGGGTCTGTTCAATAACCTAATGGCAGTGGAGAAGGTGCTGTTGTTGAACCCCGAGGATATTATGTTTAATTTATGCCATTGATCAATACTATCTTGATATTTTCAGATTATTTGGGTTAATTATCACAGAGAGTGAGTAGGTTTGTCTTGAATTTGTTATTTTATCTATGTTTGTTATTTCAGCTGATAGTGCTGTTGCCTCACAAGTTCTTCCTCCTGGTTTCAACTCTGACTCTGGTGCTGTCTGTGTGCAGTTTGCACGCTCTCCGTCCCTGAAGGCATGCAAGAGTTTCTTCTTACATACTCCACTTTCCTCCCACATACTGAAGTGTGGGTTAGGAGGTCAATTGGCCCTGGTGTGTAGGTGTGTGGTAGACTCTTAGGGTGATTGAAGAAAATATCGGGAGAATAGGTTCTAGAGAATAAGCAGTGAGGGAGAGGGTTGCCGGGTAAGCCACTATTGACTGGATGGGTTGCAATGACTTCCTTGTATGTCATATAGAAGTATAAATCAAAAATGACAACTTACAAGGGTCAATTTCCTGCGATTCTTTACCACTGAATCACAAGGTGATAATCTTACAGATTCTGTTCTGGAGCCCTTAAGACAAAGTTTCCCAACCTCTTTTATGCCATGGACGCCTGCTATTAACCGAGGGGTCTGAGGAGCCCAGGTTGGGAACCCCTGACTTAACAACTGTCTAGAGTAATCATTTTGATGCAGTACAATGCAGAGTAAAGAGTGCAGTCGGGAGTGATCTTTTGAAAGAGGTGCTTAAATGACTGGAGAATTAACCAGTGTTATGGACCATTGATTCAGAGACTTGATGTAATTTGGCAACTGGTGAATTAAATTCTAAGTCAAACTGGATTTTTAAAAAAATTGTATTTAATTGCCGGATTATCTTAAGAACCTGTCTGGTTCTATGAAGCTCCTCAGAGAAGGAAATCTTCCCTAAATGAAAGTCAGAAAACAGCAGATGATAATGGAAAATAAAAACCAGAAGAGCAGGAGATACTCTGCTGGCTTTTTCTGATCTAGTCTATATATGACTCCTGACCCACCAATTAGCTATTAATTGCTCTCTTAGTTGGGGCCTGGTGTGTAGGCGCGTGGCCTAGTGGATAAGGCATCGAACTAGTAATCTGAAAGTCACTGGTTCGAGCCTCAGCTGAGGCAGCGCATTGTGTCCTTGAGCAAGGCACTTAACAACAAATTGCTCTGCGACGTCACCGGTGCCAAGCTGCTTGGGTCCTAGTGTCCTTCCCTTGGACAACATTGGTGGCGTGGAGAGGGGAAGGCTTATAGCATGGGCAACTCCAGTCTCCCATGCAATCCTGCCCAAGCCTGCAGCCTTGAAATCTTCCAAGGCACAAATCCATGGTCTCACGAGACTAACGGATGCCTATTATTAGTTAGGGCCTATTACAGATGGACATTCCATGTTGGGATTGCCAGTGACATCCACATCCCAGGAAAGAATGGATTAGAAGTTACCAAGGCATTGTCCACAATCCAGAGCAGAATATCCTGTAAGTCTGTTCCCTGTCTCATCTAGTACTTATAGTCAAAGTGAGGTGCAACATGGAAATAGGCCTTTTGGCCTACTCTGACCATCAACCACCTTTCCCCACATTCTCTTTTCCACTCTCCTCATATTATATCACTTAAGAAGGAAATTGTTTTGGGGTCATTTGCAGTGGCCAATTGACCTGTCAAACTGCACGTCTTTGGTAGCAAATTGGAGCATGTGGAGGAAATCCATGCGGTCACAAGGAGAGATACAAATTACACATAGACAGCACCCAAGGTCAAGACTGAACCTGGATTTCTGGCTCTGTGAAGCAACAACTCTACTAACTGCACTACTGTGGAATCCAGAGGATTTATCCTGCAGTCAACATTTCTAAAGAAAGATTAACTCATGGAAGCTCGCTGTGTGTGATTTGCCTGACGTATCTCTGTTACAATACTTCATTCCTTACAAAATGCTGTGGATGCATTAGACATGCTACATAAATATAAGCCTTTCTTTCATTCATTTATCTGCAATTTATGCTGTATGCACAATTTCAAACCTTGAGTAGAAATTTAATATTATGGGTGACCATCCATTTGTATTTTTTAATAATAGTAGAAGTTGAACAGACTCAAAACAAAATTATAATTTATGAATACTTTTTCATAGTATTAGTTCAGTGCTAGGCTATATTTCTGGTGATGGTGAGTTACAGAATTAAGTCTGTGAGGGAGTTCTGCCAAGATGTTACAAAGTGAGAAATTTAAATGAGCTCAGTAACATATTATGGAAATACATTATGTTTGGTGCTTTGCTTGAGTTAGCTGAAGGATAGAAAGCTGTAATGGAAAACAGCCTGTTCCCTGTGGCTGAATAAATGATTCAAGTCAGAGATCCCAAAACTAAAAAAAAATTATTTGCCAGTCTGTCTCCTTGCATAATAAATGTAAATTCGGAAACAGTAGGTTTGATCACATTGATCAGTACATAGTGGATACCAAACTAAAATTAATTTACTGAAGAGAGTACCTAATTGAATAGGTCTCAGAATCTGACTCAAGTCAAAATCGAAGCTGTAACACTATGTGTCCTTGTCTTCCTTGCGTTCAGCAGCCTCGTATGGGTAATCCGAATGTTTCCTGATATTGTATTACTACCTGAGAAATTGAAACAAGCAAAATGATAATAGAATTGTGCACAGATCCCTTGGAAATAAACTATGGAACGCTCTCATTATTGTGTTTGGGATGCTACTACTGACTGAAGTTAAGGTGGAGTAAATTGGTAACCATCAGGCATTCTCAGCTTCCGTGAGCCATTCTTTGCCGTATTTGCAGCAGCAGAATAATGATATTTTTCACAAATACTATTGGTACAAATATTCTTTGTCATTATATGTAGACTGAGGACCTTTCATTTATTTCAGCAATCAGTTATTGAATTTCCTAGAATAGAAATTCAGGTGGAATGCATTATGGCAGCTGATTCAAAAAGCACATTGGGAAAGAAGTCAAGGAGCAAATATAAGCCATTGTTTTGGGAGATATGGAGCCATTTTGTCCCAGCATAGACAGTGTATGAGGCTATACATGTAGCAAAGCTGTTGTCTTCACTTCCCTTATTGGAACCTCGCTGTCCAACGTGGCAGCCAGCATAACCAAGGATCCCACCCACTCCAGACATTCTCTCTTCACCCCTCTCCATCAGGCAGAAGATGTAAACAAGTTTGAAAGAGTACAAGGAAAATCTTCAAGGATGTTGCCAGGTGTGGAGGACCTGCATTACTAGGAAAGATTAAATAGGTTAGGACTTTATTCTTTAGAATGTGGAAGATTGAGGGGAGATTTGATGGAATTATGAATTATTATGACAAAATTATGATGGGTATACAGACCAGGGGTTGGATGGAACTACAACCAAAAGTCATAGGTTAAGGGTGAAAGGTGAGAAGTTTAAGGGGAATATGAGGGGAAACTTCTTCACTCAGAGGGTCATGAGAGTGTGGAATGAGCTGCCACACAAGTGGTGCATGCGAACTTGATTTCAACGTTTAAGAGAAGTTTAGATAGGTACATAGATGGTAGGGGTATCGAGGGCTATGGTCCCAGTCAGGTCGATGGGAGTAGGCAGTTTAAATGGTTCCGCATGGACTGGATGGGCCAATAGATCTGTTTCTGTGTTGTACTTCTATGACTCTATACAAAAGCCTAAAAGCATGTACCACCATGCTCAAGGACAGCTGCTATCCCACTGTTATTAGACTCTTGAATGAACCTCTTGTATGATAAGATGGACTCTTGGCCTTGCAATCCACCTTGCTATGATCTTGTGCTTTATCGTTTCAATGCTCTGCACTCTTTCAGTGGCATTTATACTGTTGTTTTACCTTATTCCAGCTCAATGCACTGCGCTATGATTTGATCTGTATAAATAGGTTTTCACTTTATATTGATAGGCATGACAATAAACTAATACCGATATCTGGCCACATGAGAGAAAAGTGCGGTTTCTGCAGAGAATCAGCTGGTGACGTGGATAGGACATTATGCCTTTGCAATTTTGTCCAGAGCAAGAAGATGCAGGTGAGGCTTGAATCATTTTTGTCAGCATTTGTCAAGGAAGTAGACTTCATAGCGACACACACAATATACAATTCTGTCTTGTTTGTGAATAGACTTCATAGTTGGAGAATTCAATAAAAGGACAGATGACTATCTCGTGTTGTTTTCAATTAATAACGAGGAAGTACTTGGTGCCTTAGTGGGCCTGGAAGAATCTAATTGCGCAGGGGTGGATGAGATTTATAGCAGCTGCTATGGAACTGATGCTGGTTTATTATTATCGTATGTACCGAGGCATAGTGAAATGCCTATCGTGCATGCTATTCACACTGATCGATTAATTACACTGTGTACTGAGTTAGTACAAGGTAAAACAACAACAGAATCAAAGTTCAAAGTAAACTTATTCTCTGAGTACATATATCTCTATATATTACCCTGCGATTTATTTTCTTGTGTGTATTCACAGTAGAACAAAACAATACAATAGAATCAATGAAAAACTACACTCAAACAAAGACTGACAAGCAACTAATGTGAAAAAGACAAACTGTGCAAATACAAAAAAAACTGAGTAATAAATAATATAGATTTATTTTATTATTTGTAGAGTACTTGAAAATGAATCTACAGCAGTGGTTCCTAAAGTATTGTCCATTGGGAGGGGGTGTTTAGAGTTTCTAACAGGGAGGGTAAATGGGGGCAGCTGAGGGATTGCAGGCTTAATTTATGGAATTAAGTGTTTGATTTTCAGTGACAGAATTGATTACAATCATCACTTGCTTAACCCACCAATTTCTTTGACTTTGCTTGAAGTGCATTATAGTTGTTAAAACTTCTGTTGTGGCATATCATGAGACTGGACTGAAGAAATCGTGTTATTTCTGGGCCCACCCTGCGCGTTATTGCTGCTCACTACTGTAGTACGATGTTAGTATGATTCCCATACTCTAATCACGCAGTGAATTAGGGTATGGTGTTCAATGGGATAAGGTTCAGCATCTGCCCTTTCCAATGGCCTTGACAGCATTTCTCTAGCCGATGACTCAACTGAGATATCACTGCCCCACTTTATGTTCCTTCAAGCAGAGAGTCATGTTTTGCCTGAGCTATGATGAAGTCATAACTTTCCCCTTTATTGATCGCAGTGTATGAGGTTGAACTGAAACAATAGGTGATTGACCAAGGTCTTTAATCAATAATGAAAATGGCAGAAGCAAAGCAAATGAAAATAAGAATAGACAGTATTGTGTGGAGTATCTGAAATATGGATTTATACCAGCACCAAACAACCAACACCAGCCAATGTGTCTGTTGTGTGAAAAAGTTTTTTTTTCAAAGGAGGCAATGAAATGGTCCAGGCCTCTTGAATATGTGAAAAGGGTACACTCTGATAAAGTAAACAAAAACTTGGCTTATTTCAATCACTTTGTGAAAACTTTCAGAAATCGAAAACACTTCAAAACATTCCGTTGCTCATTGCCTGAGCTGGAAAGCCCCATACAATTGAAGGAGAACTGATTCTGTCAGCAGTAAGGGAGCTTCTGAGTATATGTTTGCATAATTCACCAGAACAAATCATTAAAGTGAATCCACTCAGCGATAACTCTGTTCAAAGATGAATAGATGAAATGTCTGAGAATGTGCAAGACACTTTGTCTAACATCCTTAAGACAACAGAATTTGTTGGATGAATTTCTAGAGTTGGACGACTCAGCTTTTCCAGGCTTTACTTCTTGGTTACGTTTGCTTCGTAAAAAATAAAAGCGTGATTTATTTGCAAGGGGACTTGGAACAGATATGAAGGAACATATATTTCAGATTGCAGAGCAATTTTTCAAAGAGAATGACATACCATTCACCAATATTCTTACTTGTGCAACAGATGGGGCAATATTGATGACAGGACAGCACCATGGGGTTATTACTTTCTTGATAAAAGCTGTACCTAACATATTTACTATTCACTGTAATTCACTGACAATAACTTGTCGCAAATAAAAAAACCTAAGTGATTGGCTGCACAAATCATTAAATAATGTTATCCTAGTGGTAAATATAATCAAGTCCTATGCTTCAGTTCTTGATTACTTTGAGAACTTTACTTTGAAAATCAACTGAAGGATATTAGGCATGGTGTTACTTGTCAGAATTATTCACAAAGCTTAATAAAAACAATCTTTAATTGCAAGGAAATGAGTTAAATCAGTAATTTTCACATTTCTGTCCAAGTTAACCCTATTCAAGCACATTGGCCGTTGTGACCTTTTCCAATTTCTGAGCCTCTCTGAGTTGAAAGAGAAACAAAGGATACCAGATGATGATCTTCAAGTATACTGTACCCACCTGGGTGAGCTGCATAAGGACATGTCAGAGAGATCTCAGGATCTTCTCTTGATCCAATTTCCAGATTGGGTAATAAATCCACTTGTAATGAGGAATTAACAGGCAGGATGGAGAAAGAACTGATCCTGCTATAAAATAACAGAGCTGAAGCCACGGTTTCAAAAAAATCACATCAAGACTTATGGTTGCAGAAAGAAATGCCTGAATGCTATCTTGCACTGTGGAAAAAGGTCAAGATGTTCTTCAATTCCTTTCCAACATCATAGTTAATGGAATGTGGTTTCGGTGCAGTTGCCCAACTTCATTCCAAGTAACAAAACGGACTATAAATGACTGAATGTGGGGATCTGATACTCCTGAGTGACATTCAGCTAGATTTGGAGAAGCTGATACCACTGCACCGAGCTCATCCATCTCATTGAAAGGTGACAAAGTAATGAAGTAGTGAATGGTTGGACTACTAATGAACTCTCTAAAGTTGTTGATAATTTGGTACTGTAATTAAATAAAAATGATTTTGTCATATGGATTTGAATAGTTTTGGCAATTATTTGTCACTGCTTTGAATTTGCAGTTCTGATTTTCTTTCACTGTGCATTATAAATCAAAATTCTTTATAGTTTTTATGGAATGGCTGGAAAGGGAGAGAGGAGGCACTGGGAATGTGCTCTGGGAGCCAGTGAGGCACTGGAGCAGAAGTTACAAAATTTTGTAAGCACGTCCCTCCAGGCTAAATTCATCTTCTATCCCATGGTTTTAAGATGATTAAGTGGTCTCCTAGAACAATAAGGTGGATTCTTGACCTCACTATCTACTTCGTTATGATCTTGCACTTCATTGTTTAAACTCCCTGCACTTTATTCTGCAACCTGTTATTGTTTTACCTGGTTGTACATAAACGTACTGTGTAATGAATTGATCTAGATGAACAGTATGCTTGACAAGCTTTTCACTGTACCTCTGTACATGTGACATATACGTATACGTACAGTGTATGTATGTATATATGTATGTATATATATATATATATACATACATACATGTATGCATATGTGTGTGCATAATATATAATTTAGACGGTGCAAAACCACAGCTTCATTAAATTTTGTTGAGATGTATGATCATTTGATGTGTTGTTGCTGCATGATGTGGCAGCCAGTGGACCCCGTTGTGGTTCCCGAATACCTCATCTGCAGCAAGTGTTGGCTGCTCAAGGAACTCGGGCTCGAAGTTGATGACCTGGAATCGAGCATCGCAATGGTTTAGAGTAGGGAAGAGTTATCTGGATATTTTGTTTCAGGAGGCAGTCGCACCCATTAGATTAACTACTTTGAATTCAGTCTATGGCCAGGGACAAGATGGTGTAGGTGCAAGTGAGGCAGGTAGGGGATCCAGGAGGTAGTGCTGGAGGAGCCTCAGCCCTTGAATTTGCCAAACAGGTCTGCGATTGTTGCTCCCTGTGAGGATGAGAGTAGTGACAGAAGGCAGGATGAGCAATGGAGCAGTGACACTGTGGTTCAGGAAGCCATTCAAGAGGAAGGAGGGACGAGAAATGACACTGGATTTGTGTTTAATCAGGAGAATAAACACAATTCTTTGTCATAAGATTTATAGTCCTAAAGGTTGTATTGTCTGCCTTCTGCCCAAATTCGGGACATCTTATTTGACCCGCACAGGAATTGGAGATGGAGGGGAAAGATTCAGTTGTCATGGTCTATGTGGATACCAACAATGTACTAGGCAGAACAAGGTTCTGCTGAGGGAATTTGAGTAGCTAGGGACTAAATTAAAATGCAGAACAAAAAAGGTAAGAATTTCTGGATTGTTATGTGAGTTGTATGCAAATAGGCAGAGGTTTAATAAGATCAGGGAACTAAATGCATAGCTCAAAGATTAGTGTGGGGAAACTGGATTTGAATTTGTGGAGCTTTGGCGCCAGGATTGGGGAAGGAGGGAGCTGTTACAATATGATAAGCTCCACCTGAACAGTGCTGGGACCTGCATCCTGGTGGATGCATTACTGGGGCTGTGGATAGGGCTTTAAACTAAATGGTGGGTGGGAATTTGGAAAATTGAGGATAAAGTAAAAGGGATGGCTAGTGCAGGAGAGGACATGGAAGCCTTCAGAATAACTAAAACAACAAAAAGTTTAGAAAGGATCTGAATTTAACTTCTGGTCATATGGAAACAAAACTGAAAAGCAAACAGGACTGAAGGTGTTATATTTGAATGCACATAGTAGACAAAATAAGGTTTATGACCTTGTGTGCAGTTTGATATTGGCACCTATGACATTGTGGATGTCATTGAGTTGTAGCTGAAAGCAGATCACAGAAGGGAGCTTAACGTCCAAGGATACATATTGTATCAAAAGATAGATGTGGGTAGAGGTCAAGCTAAGTGATCCTCCATTCCTCCAGGTTCAAGGGTTCAGCTCAGGGCTAACATCCTGACTGGTAAAACAAAACTGTTGCAGAAATAGCAAAGAGGAGTTTGAGTGTGATGGTATTGCTGAGTCTCCACTAGGACATGAGTGACAGACAGACAAGTGAAAACCGAGCTACTGACACGATGAAGGAAGCCCTGAACACCGCCAGAGATGGAGGACCTTCATTGCTGTCCTAAACACCAGTGGCATAATGGGCAGTAAGCAAGCAAGCACACAGTGTACAGCATTAGCACAGTTAGGAATTGCCAGGTATAACGTTGTGGGCATCATTGGGTTGTACTGAAAGAAGATCATAATTGACAGCTTAACATCGATGGGTGCACATCGTATTGGAAAAACAGACAGTTGGGAAGAGTGAGTGGGGTGGCTTTGTTGGTAATAAATAAAAACAAATCCTTAGAAAGAAGGATCAGAAGCTGTTGAATTCTTGTGGGCAGAATTAAGAAACTGCAAGAATAAAAGACCCTGATGGAAATTCTACAGTACATCAGAAATTGGAGATGATTTAATTGCATTATTCCATAATCTCAATGCCTGAATTTGAACTTACCCAGGGGATTCATATGTCACTTCATTCTACTGAACCTTATGAAACACGGGCCTCAATTATTCAGTCCTCTATGGCACGGTCAGTAAGCATGTGGATACTTGCTAATCGATTGTTCAGTGGATTGACAATGCATGTGGATATGCTTTGAAGCGGGTTTGCGGGTAGATAGGGTGGTGATTAAAGTCGTTTAGCACAGTCCTTCATCATTCAGGGAATGGAGTATTGGAATTGGGACATTAGGTTGCAATTTATAATTTGTTGGCGAGCTGCACTTGGAGTAATGTTTTGGTCACTCTGTAAAGGAAAGACATTGTTAAACTGGAGAGATGGCAGAAAAGATTTGTTTGAATATTGCTGGGCCTAGAAAGCCTGTGTTAAAGGGAGTGTATATACAGGTTAAATATTAATTCCTTGGAGAATGAGAGCGATGTTATAGAAATATTTAAAATGCTGAGAGGCATGAAAAATGTGGATGGCCGGCCAGCCTTTTCTCCAAAGTTGGAAAGACTAAAATCTAGGGAGTATAGATTTAGGGTGAGGAGGAAATACTTAAAAGGGACCACAAGACATATCAGAATTAGGCCATTTAGCCATCGAGCCTGCTCTGCCATTGATGTATTATCCCTCAACACCATTCCTATGCCTTCTCCCCATGACCTTTGAAGCAGGTACCAATCAAGAACCGATCAACCTCTGCTTTGAATGTACCCAATGACTTGGCCTCAACAGCTGCCTCTGGCAATGAATCCCACAGGTTCACCATCCTCTTGCTATTATTTATTTCTTTTGTTCTGATGTTGCCCTCTAGTCATAGATTATTCCACTGTAGAAAACTTCCTCTCAATGTCCACTCAATAGAGGCCTTTCAATATTCAATAGGTTTTAATAAAATTCCACCCCCCTCCCACAAGCACGCGCCCTTCTAAACTACAGTGAATACAGGCCTGAGCCATTAAAAATTCTTCATACCTTAACTCACTAATTCCTGGGAATTTACTCTGGACCGTCACCTATGCTAGCACATATTTTTTTTACTTTGTAGAACGGTTGACCAAAGCTGCTCACAACTCATGTTCCTAATCATATTATTCATTTTTTATTTGTTGTAATTACATAATTTGTTGTCTTTTGCACATTGGTTGTTTGCCCATCTTTGCTGTATGCCATTTTTCATTGATCTTATTGTGAATGCCCACAAGAAAATGCATCTCAGTGTTGTATATGTTGACATGTACATTATGTACTTTGATGATGAATTTACTTTGACCTTTGAATATTGTAGTGCAGTTTGACCATTGCCTTATAAAATTTTATCATTACGTCCATGCTTTTATCGTCGATTCCTCTCAAAATGAATGCTAACATTGCATGTGCCTTTCAAACCAATGACTCAACCTGCAAGTTAACTTTTAAGGAATCCTGCATGAGGACTCCCAAGTCCCTTTGTACCTCTGATTTTTGAATTTTCTCCCTTTTTAGAAAATAGTCTAGGTCTTTGTTCCTTCCACCAATAATCATGACCATCCACTTCCCTACTCTAGATTCCATTTCCAATTCTTTGTCCATTCTCCTAATCTCTGCAAGATCATCTTCAGACTCCCTACTTCCTCAACAGTATGTTCCCTTCCACATTTCTTTGTCTCGTCTGCAAACTCAGCCACTAAACAATCAATTCCATCGTTCAGGTCTTTAAGATATAATGTGAAAATCCAACATCAAGCCCTGTGGAACACTAATACTCACTTTAGTGAATCATCCACGTAGCTTCCCAAGTCACTTTTCATCGTATAATTTCTGAATTTGCTCCCCATTGAGAAAATAGTTAATGCCTTGACAGAGAGGTGATACTTATGGATATCTGCAAAGAATAAGGACTTCAGGTTGAATGCTGTGTGCAATCTCTGATATCAAGTGGAACCAATTGAAACTTCATTCCTTTTATGCAAAGTGCATAACCATATACTTCTTTACACTGTATTGAATCTGCCACTTCTTTGTCCATTCTCTTAATCTGTCTAAGTCCTTCTGCAGACTCCTTGTTTCCTCAATGGCACCTGCCCCTCCAACCTTTCGATTGACCACAAACTTGCCACAAAGCCATCATTTCTGACAACCAAATCATTTGCATATTCTGTGAAAAGAAGTGGTCTCAACTAAATGGGACTTGAGGGATAACACATATCCTTGCAAATGGTGGTGCATGTATGCAATAAGCTACCAGAGGAAGTGATTGAGGCAGGTACAAGAGTGTCAGTAAGTAAGTGCTCAAACAGGTAAGTGGTCACTGTGGCAGGCGGGTAGGCCTCTCCCTCATGTGGTATCCCACTTCTTCGATGAATGTTGCTGAAATAGGAGCATGATATCGGGGTTCTGCATTTATGGAATAGACTATTGGGTTTATGGACTGTGGACTTTTTCAGACTTATGGTTTTTATATTTTGTGGTTCCTGTTGCCGATTCCTTTTCCGTTTTGTTGTGCGAGGGGAGGATGTTTTGGGGGTTGACGCACTGGTAGTTTTTTTGTGCAGGGGAGGTGTTGATTTTTGGAGATCAATGTTTTTGTTACGTTTTTGTGCAGCAAAGCAGGAGGGTGGTGTTTGAGGGTTGATGAATGGGATGCCGTTGTTTATTGTGCTGGGGGGGAGGAGGTGTTTGATGTTCCTCCTTTCTTTGTTTCGTGGCTACCTGGAAAAGACAAATTTCAGAGTTGTATATGGATACATTGATAATAAATCAACCTTTGAACCTTTGGAGGGGTGTTGCTTAGAGGAATACGGACCAAATGTAGGAAATTGGGACTAGGTGGGTCATCACTGCGGTTGGCCTGGACTGGTCAGGTTAAAGGGCGTGTCTCTCTGCTGCATTACTCTGTGACTCCATGACTCTTCACTTGTTCCACCACACAAGTGATTTTTAAACACCTTATCCTACTCCACTTGTTCACATGTTGATCACTCCATGTGAGTGAAGAGAACAAACTGTGATGTATGTATGCCCATAGTTGTTTTTCAGTTGACGTTGGAGTTATTCTTTGACAGTGATCTGTTCCCATGCCTTTCCTTCTGAGATCTTTCCATGAGGTCATCTGTTAACTTCTCTTCATCTTTGTTGTTTTCTTAAGGCAGGGAGAGATTATCCCTGATTCTGAATCTGATTCTGATGGACGGTGGTGGGAAAATCAAGGTCAGGAATTTCAGGTGGTTTGAAAATCATGGTGGAACAGTTCTCTTTCCCCCACACCCTCACCACACATCTCTTCCCACATCTTAATGAAGTATCGGAATTGGTAAAAACATAACTGAGTTTAGTTTAATGGCAGAAAGAACAAAAGGAGAATTGATGGGCATTTGTGAGGGACAATATGTTCCAGAGTACAAAGCAATTGTGAGGCAGAGTTGGAACTGATTGGATTGTCCCCCTGAGTGCTGTCCAACTGGATTCTTTCTGAGTTGTTTAGTGCAGAATAAAGAGATTCACAAGAGAAGGCAGGAATAATCTCTCTTCAATCACAAAATACAGTGAAAGCAGTCAATTTGAATTAAACAACCTGAGGTTTAGAAGACCTCCACAGAATGGCAGGACTGCTTAATTATTCCAAGGCAGTAAACTTGAACAGCGTTGATATTTTTGTGAAGCCTTTGAGCAAAATTGCTGGGAGCACCCTGTGGACCACTTTGCCCTGCTCTTGGTTAAAATAATGCAGTAACCTGAATGTCAACTGTACAGTAGCATTTCAATAGAAGACAGTGCAGATTGGGGAAAATTGAGATGCAGTGAAATTCTTGGGTATTTGAAAGGACAAACAGTCCAATGTTTGGAATCTCAATCAGAAATGTGATATTTAGTGAGAGGCCACAGGACTGTTGTCAGGACTGCACTGTTTCATTACTGTTTCACAAAAATTGTGCGGCCAAATTAAAATGCTTCAGATATTGAACATCATTTCCAGTACACAAGTGGAAAGTAGAATTGATAATTGTTACTCTGGATCCAATACAGCACAAAATAAACCCAATAAGATAGAGAACACAAAAATAAAAACTCAATAAATATAAATACATAAGATAGCTTGTATAGTTATAGCAAGTGTATGTCCATAAAGTGATGCTAGGCACGGGCTGTCTGTACATAAGGTACCTCTGAAAGGATGAGATAAAGTACTGGTGCTGGGGTTGTGGAGGGCTGGGTTAGTGGGTGAAGGTGTTGATCAGACTGACTGTTTTTGAGTCTGGTGTGCTTGGCGTGGATGTTACGTAGCCTCCTCCCTGACAGGAGTGGGACATGCATACCATGAGTAGGGTGGTATGATCCTTTATGATGCTACCGGCCCTTTTACACAAATTTCTGTTATGTTTTGTAACTCCAAAACATTAAATTAATCAAAATAAAAACAAGGAGGTGGGAGGCAAATGTATGTTCTTAGTTTTTTTACTTTACGCACATATCATGTGGTGGTGTCACGAGGCATGTAGTTTTTACATATAATCATAATGAATTTTTATAAACAACAAAGTCTGCTTCATCAAACAATATATTTACAAGATTACTCCAATTTCACTGTAATATAAAGTAGACAACTCTTTCTGTAGCTATGTCCTTTACGGTGGGTAGGTGGGTACTGCTGATGTGTTGGGCAGTATGAACTGCCCCCGTTGTAGAGCCTTCCTGCCCTCCACAGAGATGTTTCTGTACTCTGCAGAGATGTAGCATGTTAGGATGCTCTCTGCTGCGAATCTGTAGAAGGACATGAGTGTAGATTTACACAGTCCAGCTCTCTTCAGCCTCCGGAGAGAGTAGAGGTGTTTGTGAGCTTTCGTGACAGTGTACAATGTGTTCTGGGGCCATGAAAGGTTGTGCAAGATGTCCACTCCCAGGAGTTTGAAACTGTTCAGTGTTTCCACTGCTGTGCTGCTGATGTAAAGAGGGGTGTGAGTGAAGCGAGTTCTCCCAAATTTGATAACCATCTCTTTTGTCTTGTTGACATTGAGAAAGTGATAATTTGCCTGGAACCAAGCTTTGAGGTCTTCCACCTTTTCTCATCATTGATGGTCAGGAGCCCCACCACTGTTGTATTATCAGTGAACTTGACAATGCAGTTGCTCGGGTGTTTGGCCGAGCAGTCTTGTGTGAGCAGAGCAATGTGTACACAGCAATGGAATCAGTGCACATCCCTGGGAGACACCCATGTTGAGGATGATGGAGAGGGAGGAAGTGTTGTGCATGCTCACTATCTGAGTTCTGTTGGTTCGGAAGTGCAATACCCAGTTGCACAACGGTGTACTTAGATCGAGGAGAAGGAGTTTGTTCACCAAGATCGGTGGGACAGTAGTGTTGAATGCTGAACTGAAATCCAGAAACAGCATTCTGACATGTGTCTTTGTCTTATATACAGGTCAGGGCCAGGTTCATGGTCGATGCTGTGATATCTGTTGTAGGGTGGGTCTGTCAGTAAGCATAATGGTGAGTGTCCAGTGTGGCAAGGAATGGGATTTTTGTTTGTGGCATCATCAGCCATTCAAATCACTTCATGATTGGCATCAGTCTGAAGGTGTAGAGTTCTTCGGTGTAGGGATGATGGTGGCTGACATGAATCAGTGGAGGAGCAGGAAAAGTGAGTTGAAGGTGAGGAACTGAGACGAGTGTTGATGTAGCGGGTGAAAAGGTAGAGAGAGATGTGGAGCTTGACAACAATAGATTGCAGTCACCCTTAAACAAAACCAGGCAAGCAGGTTGAACTTTGATTGTGGAGTCATTGTGTGGAGCTTCTCTTCCCAAAGCATTGGGGGGTTTCACCCCTTTCTGTAGAGCTGTTAGATCAGGGGTACAGATGCCATTGTTACTGAGGGGTCTCATGGTAGAGTGGTGATGTTGCAGGCACACCCAGCGCTGAACCACCAGGCAGGGTCACTTGGTTCCAAATGATTGGTTCAGTGATCATTACAGGACGTCTCTCTGGTGCATCCCACTTCCTCCCCTCCCCCACCCCCTTTTCTCAACCATGATTCCCCTCTCCCTGCCCCCTTCCTATTCTCACTGTACACTAGAGAATCAGTCCGACCCTCCTTCTGCCCCACCAGTCCCTTACTCAGCTGCTCGCCCCTCAGCTCCCCACACCGACAACCTCCTCCAGTCTACCCTCTCTATCCCATTCCGGATCCCGGAATGTCGGGTGTCCCTCTGCCCCCACAGATGCCGTTCAGACCACAGAGTTCCCTCCAGTGGGGACGTGAGAGATGCTGACGCTGAGATCTGGAACAACACACAGATTCTGTAACCTTTCTCTGATGGGGTGGGGGTGTGGGGGCTGGAGGGGGTTACGGAGTTGCATCCTCTCCTTCCCTTTGGCCCCTATGCTTCTCTATCCTCCACAACCCAATCTAACCCTAACCTACCGATGTACCTGTTTCTATAACCTCCCACTGGACCCAACACACCTATCTCTGTGAGTCTCTCTGAGAAACCCCTCCAGCCCCTGCATCCCTTCCTGTCTCTGTGACCCCCCCCCCCCCCACCCAGTCTCTGTATCCCTTCCTGTCTCTGTGAAATGTCCTTAGTAATGGATGCTGCCTTTCTGAGACACTGCTCCCTGAAAATGTCCTGGGTGCTTAGTAGGCTCGTGCCTAAGATGGAGCCAACTAAATTTACAATCCTCTGCAGCTTCTTCCAGTCCTGTGCCATAACAACCCCCACCCCCCCATACCAAACAGTGATGCAGCCTGTCAGAATGCTCTCCACAGTACATCTATAGAAGTTTTTGAGTGCATTTGTTGACATGACAAATCTCTTCAAACTCCGGATGAAATATAGATTTCATTCAATCCCTCCCCTCACTTGGGCTTGGCTCTCATTCCCTTCTTGTTTCTGGGTCACTCACTCTACATAGCTGTCCTCTCTCTACTCTCTTATCCCTTCCCTCCTTTCTCTCCACTCACTCATGTTTCCACAAAGCTATTTTTGTAATTACTCTCCCATTTTCTCACTTCCTCTTCCCACTCATGGCCTTGTTGTCCTCTCGTCTCGGTCACTCTTTCATTCGCTGTTTTTCCTTCACAATCGATTCCTCACTAATCGATTCTTCCTCCTCCCCCTCCCCCTTTAAGGTGCATTACCGCCACCTACTAGACTGGAGTGTGGATCGTTTGATAAACAGGAGGAATGAAAAGAATTGCATTCCCTAAATTCTATATAATAAACCAGAGTCTTTCAGATACTTCATGATATAGGTCCGTGTTTCTCTTGAACCCCCACCTAAAATGTCTTCTATACCCACAGCAGTTTTTTTTTGTTTATCTTGAGCGCTCCTATCATCTTCACTCTTTCTCTTTCATACTTCTTACATTTTATCAATAAATGTTCAACTGTTTCTGGTTGGTTACAGTATTCACACAACCCAGTAGGATGTTCCCCTATTTTGTATAATGTGTAATTAAGACTTGTGTGACCAATTCTTAAACGACTGATGATCACTTCTATCTTTCTATGCCCACCTGATATTCTTTGGTATCTGACTTGCCTTTGTATTTTGAACAGTTGTCTCCCTGTTTCACTCTCATCCCAGTGCTATATATTCTTGTACTATCAGTATGATTCCACATTTAGACTTTTTTAAAAAGCTGTTGCAGGTTTATATCCACTGTATGTATTGTAAAGAGCCATGGAGGAACATCAGATAATGGAACTGTAGGGCTATATTCCAGCTCGTGTAGACCATATGTTTGTGCTACTGCATCCAAAGCTATTATAATTTGAATTATTATGTTCCCAGCAAATTTTTAATATAGCTTTAGCTGGATGTGAATTGTTATGCCCCATGATGTCAACCCAGTAATGTAGCATTAACTTTATTCTTCTAAGTCTTAATGACATATCCCCTGTTTCAACTTGAAGAGCTGATACAGGTGATGTTCTGAAGGCACCACTACTTATCCTGAGGAGGGTCTGAGCTTGCTCAACATTCAGCATTTTTAAATTACTCTCTGCAGCTGACATGTATGCCACACATCCATAATCCAAAGTAGCCCTCATTAGAGCTTGATAAATACTTAATAGCGATAACCTGCTCGCACCCCAATCCTGTCCAGCAATACACCTCAATAAGTTGTTTTTTTTTCATTTGTTTGTAACTTCCTCAATTTGCTTTTTCCATGTAAGTTTCTCATCAAATAACAAACCGAGCAACGGAATTACCTTTTACCTACTCTAATTTTTGTTTATATAATTTTGCGGAAACTGGTTTATGATTTCTTGAGAAACATATCACTTGCGACTTACTTATAGACAGTTTGAAACCCCATTTACTTGCCCACTCCTCCACTTTATTAATTGCATCTGGCATTTTCCTTTGTATATAAATTAGATTTCTTCCCCTCACCCATAAAGCCCCATCATCTGCATACAAGGATTTCCCCACACTCTGTTCAACTTGCTCAAATATGTCATTTATCATTATGATAAATAGTAATGGACTGCAGACACTACCTTGTGGTGTTCTGTTTTCAACCGAATATGTCCTGGAGTACTCTTCTTCCACCTTGACTTGAATTGTTCGATTAAAAAGGAAGTCTAGAACCCAGTTATATAATTTTCCTTCCACCCCTAATTCTTTTAATTTAATTAACACTCCCTCTTTCCAGAGCATATCGTATGCCTTTTCTATGTTGAAGACTACCGCCAGGACCATTTCTTTGTTAGTTTGAGCCTTCCTAATTTCAGATTCCAAGCTGAGCATTGTATCTACTGTAGTTCTTCGTTTACAAAAACCGCTTTGGTAGGGAGAAATAAGACTTATTTTTTCTAGAAAGTATGTAAGCCTATCAGTTATTATTCGTTCCATAATTTTACCTAGCTGTGAAGTTAATGACCTATAATTTGTTAGGTCTGATGTGTCTTTACCAGGTTTTAATATTGGAACAATAACAGAATGTTTCCATGCAGATAGTATTTTATCTCTTTCCCATATATCATTAAACAGTCTCTGCAGAACTAGAAGTGCACTTCCTGATGAGTGCTTCAGCATTATACTCCATACTTGGTCCTTCCCAGGAGAAGTTGGCCGCGCATTCATAATGGCTCTTTCTATTTCTGTTATACTAATAGGAGTATCCAGCACTTCTTGCTCTTTTGTCTGTAATTCCTGGATTTTGCTTAAGCCTCTCCTCCCTTTGCCGGCTAGCCTCAACTGTCAAATTTTCCGAGCTATGTATATTAACAAAAGTTTTTGCCAATGTTTCTGCTTTTTCTACATTGTTGATTGCCATTTTGTCCTTGTTTTTTAGCACAGGAATCTCTTTGCTGCTTCTTATACTATTCATTTTCCTTATCATGCCCCATGTTTCAGACAGTTGAGTTTCTCTTCCAATTTTGTTACAATATTGTCTCCAGTATGCTCTCTTTGCCTATCTGATTATTTTCTGAACTACTGCCTGTGCTCTTTTATATTGTATTAATGTTTCTACAGAATGTTGTCTTTTTAACACTTTAAATGCTTTATTTCTTACTCTTATACCACCATGGAACACTTTTCCTCTCTCCTCTACCTTTAGTTTTCGGAATTGTTTCTTCTGCCGAATTTAAAATTGCTGTGACTAATTTATCATTCATTTCTTCTATATCCAATATATCTTCATCTAAAATCTTTATGCATCTTGCTTCACTTCTTCTTTGAAATAATGCTCCTTCCTTGTCCACTGGCTTTTACCAACTGGCACCTGACCCTCATCTCACCACTGTCATGGTTTCCATTGTGATGCCTCATGACATCACTACCCTAGAAATGTAAGGTCAGTTCTTGTTCTGAATTTTGTAAAACAACCACCAGTCACCATGGTAGCAGTGACCAGAGAACAAGTTGGTTAAAACAGATCAGGTTCATTTGTCTCTCAGGCGAGAAGATCCCCTGTCCTCTCTTGGTTTGGCCAATATTTGACTCCGGACCCAGCAATTCTTGAATACCCTTTGAAATTTCCCAGCGAGTCACTCTGTTTCACCATTACAGCAACATGCAAACAGGAACCCTGGAAAATTGTTTGCAATATGTTTGCTATCTCTGCAGCACCAAGTTCAAATTAAGGTTTACCGTCATGAGCAGACAGAACCAGGGTAAATAAGACAGAAAAATGAGCTTTTTGCAACAGCAATACAATACATGACGATCACAATAAAACATAGATTAAGCAAACTGAAATTAACGTAAGTTATACTTAATATATTTGCCGCAATAAACACAATTAACAAAATGACTTAGTGCAAGTTGAGGGTAATATCATCCGAGGGAGAATCAGAACATAGAACAGTGCAGCTCAGTATGGGCACTTCGGGCAACAATACCTTGTTGACAAATATAAACGTCCATGATCAATCTAAACCATCCCTCCTGCACAATCCATAACCCTCCATTCTCTTTGACATCCTTGTGCCTATTGAAGAGTTTATGCCCCTATTGTATCATCTACTACCACCACTCCCGATGGTATGTTCCAGACACCTAGCTCCCTGTGTAAACACCTACCTTTGACAATTCCCATTAAATGATGTCCTCTCCTATTAACCATTGCACAGAGAAAAGCTGCTGGCTATGAACACTATCTGTTGTGCCTCATATCATCTTATGCAACTCTATCAAGTTGCCTGTCATCTTGGGCAGGGGGGTTTACGAGCTGATGGTGTGTCTGAGGCCTGGACCCCAAAGGGGACAAAAGCATACCTTCTGCCTGGGGGGGGGGGGATTTATGGTGCATTCCCTCTGCAACTGTGAGCTTCACCTTCGAAGCCCTGTGATACTCCCCCTCATTAATCTCCAACCCCTCCTCTCTCTGGTTCTCATCTTCCCTTTGTCGTCCGGCAGGCTGGTCTTCCCAGGGTCTAGTTGTCTTACTGTTGAATGAAGTGGTGCCAAAGTTGGCTGGACTTCAGGGATGGATACTTTTTTCCCAAAAATACTTTATTCAGAAATATTACAAAATAAAGTTATTTACATTCATTAAATCTGAGTCCATATGCAACAAATAAAGTTATTTACAATAAATTATGCATTGGCTCTCTGTTCCTATTCAAATTAAAGATGTTTACAATAAAACATTCATTGACTCTCAAACTTTAGGCAAGGATTAAAGACTTATTTACAATAAAATAAAAATGATTAACTTCAGGGATGGATACAGAGCAGATCTGCGATGCTCCTGACTCTCTCGTCTCTCCCAAATATCTGTCCCATACCTCACCTCACCAACGGTCGCAGGGCCTGGAGGTCTGTGACATCACAGAGCAGCAGATGTCCCAAGGGAAACCCCTTTGTGAGGGCATGGAGAGGGTGGGGGAAGGCAGGCCTGAGTCCTTCCCTGTTGAAAAGCGGGTTGGCCCTGCAACCCAGGAACATGGAAGAACACTTATTTCAGTCCAAGGAGTTTCCGTTGTAAAGCCGATACTCGTGCCTGTGTCAGTGTGCAGGAGTATGATGGTGTGGGCATTGTACAGACTTTGTGAGGGGACAGGATTGACAGCGCAGAGTTACAGAAATCAATGCTTTAGACATGATGAAAGAGCGGGGTGAGGTAGTGGTGCAGTTACATTACTCATCAGGGAAATGAGAGAGACAGGCATTCTAATGAGTTTGGGCAATTTGTGATCAAGAAGGAGATGTTTTTGAGTCTCTTTGTAATGATTTTTTTAAAATAACCAGGTTCTGAAATGCTTCTTGAGGAATGAAAAATTGCAAATGTCACTCCACTCTTTAAGAAGTGAGGAAGACAGGATATTATAGGTCAGTTTGCGTGGCTTCAGTGGTTGGAGTCCATTGTTCAGATGTTGGAGTCCATTGTTGAATATGAGATTAAGGATTCTTGGACATACAGGATTAAATAGGAGGAAGTCAGCATAGTTTTCTTGCCTGATGAATCTGTTGGAATTTTTTTGAAGGAAGTTACAAGCAGGATAGACAAAGGAAAATTGGTGAATGTTGTGCTCTTGGATTTTCAGAAGGCCCATCATAAGGTGCTGCACATGAGGTTGCAAATCAAGATGAGAACCCACGGTATCATAGGAAAGAAATAGATGAAAGATAGGTTGATTGGCAGAAGGTAAAAAAGGGGACTAAAGGTTTTTTTTACTGGTTGGTTGCCAGTGATTTGTGGTGTTCCGTAGGGGTCAGTGTTAAGACTGCTTCTTTTCACATTTTATGTCAATGATTTAGATATCAAAACTGATGGCTTTGTGGCCACATTTGTGGACAATATGAAATTGTTACTTGACTAGTAAGGGTGTGATAGGTAATGGGCAGAGGTTATAGTTAGCTAGTGTTGAGGAAGAGGGGAGGCTGCAGAAGGACTTGGACAGTTTAGGAGAAAGGGCAAAGAAGTGGCAGATGGAATATAGTGTAAAGTGCATTTTGTTTGAAGGAATTAAGGCATAGACTATTTTCCAAATGGAGAGGAAGTTCAGAAGTGAGAAGCACAAGGAGACTGGAAAGTTGTCATGCAGGATTCCATAAAGGTTAACTTGCAGGTTAAGCCAGAGACAGGGAAGGCCAATTCAATGTTAGCATTTATTTCGAGAAGAGTAGAATATAAATGCACTGATGTAATACTGAGGCTTGAAAAGACATTAGTTAGATCACCCTTGGAGTATTGTGGGCAGTTTTGGTCTCCTTATCTAAGAAAGGATCTGCTAGCAATGGAGAGGGTCTTGAGGAAGTTCAGGAGAATGATCCCAGGACTGAAAGGTTAATGTCTGAAGAACATATTGTGGTTCTGGACCTTTAGTTGCTGGAGTTTACAGGAATAAGTTTATTCCACTGAAACCTATCAAATATTGACAGGTCTAGATAGAGTGGACATGGAGAGGATATTTCCTGTACTGGACAAGTGGACACTGCCTCAAAATGGAGGGACATCCCTTTAGAACATAGATGAAGACAAATTTCTTCAATCAGAGGGGTGGTGAATCTGTGGAATTCATTGCCACCCTGGCTGTGAATGCCATCCCATTGGGTATATTTAAAGTGGAGTTTGGTAGATTCTTGGTTAGTAAAGGTGCCAAAGGTTACAGGGAGAAGGCAGGAGAATGGGGTTCAAACGAGACCGACTGGTGGAGAATGGCTCAATATTTCTCCTATGTCATATGGTCTTATGGTCTCTTGAGGAGCATTAAGGTGGTTGACTGTATTTGGATTTCAGCAAGGTCCTGTATGGCAGGCTCTGGAAGTTTAAATCCCATGGGATCTAGGGAGAGATAGCTAAATGGGTTCATATTTGGCTCAATGTAGGGAGCAGAGTAAAGGCTGAAAATTGTTTTTACTCTGGAGTCCTGTGACAAATAATATGCCACAGGGGTCATTGCTTGGACTCTGTTTGTTTGTTATAGGTCTAAATCATTAGTTCCCAGTGTGCATGATATTGCCCCCTCCCAGGGACAGTGGGAGTTGCTGAGGAGGCAATAAAGTTATAGGGGGCTGTTGGGGCACATGGTAGCAAGGGAAGCAGCTGAAGGATGACAGGCTTAACTTAAGAAATGAATTACTTATTTTAAGCATTTGATCCTCAGGACCTTATAATTGATTACAATGATCATGTGATCACATCTCTTCCCATATGTCGTTCTCTTAGACTTTGTTTGAATTGTGCTATAGTTGTTGAAAACCAATGCAACACTTCTGTATTTGGCATATCATGAGAAATCTGGACTGAAGAAATTGTGTTATTTCTGGGCCAGGCGTGAGCACTACTCCTGTGCAGTATTGTAGAACAGTGTTAGCTAGTACGATTCCAATAGTCTAATCATGCAACGACACGATTTCTATGAATTAGGATATGGTGTTCATCGGGGTAGAAATTCTGAACCTGTCCTTTTGAATGGTCTTGACTGCATTTTTCTAGCCCATGGCCCAACCGGAATATCACTGCCCTACTTTATGTAGCTTCAGGCAGACAGTCATGTTTTGCCTGAGCTATGATGATGTCTTGACTTTCCCCTTCATTGATCACAGTGCTTGAGGTTGGACTGAAGCAATAGATGATTGATGATTGACCAAGGTCTTTAATTAGTAATGAAAATGGCAGAAGCAAAGCAAATGAAAATGAAGAATTGTGTGGATTATCTGGAAATATGGATATATACCAGCATCAACAAACGGCAGTCAATTTGCCTGTTGTGTTAATAAGTTTTTTTTTAAATAAGGCAATGAGACCATCCAGCCTCCTTAAACATTAGAAGAGAATGCACTCTGCTAAAGCAACAAGAAACTTGGTTTGCTTTCAGTCACTTTGTGAAAACTTTGAGAAACAGAATACACTTCAAAACATGTTTGTCAGCACTTCACAACAAAACAGTGATAGTTGGCGTGTGTAACATCCTGGGAAATGTTTCACTGTTAATGTAATGCTTTCTCTGTTGCAGCAGTGTTTGGGTTATGACTAGAGATAACCGGGGCTTTGGAATGTGCACCTTCCAATGAGGAAAGTGGTTTTTCTTTCTTGTGTGTCCGAGAACAAGGGATTTGCGGTCTTTGTTCAGCAGAAGATGGAGAGAGAAGATGCCAGAATGGAGAGGTTATGGACTGCAGGATGGAGTGGACTTGGAATGGGGCCAGGACTTGATGCCACCCGGGGGAAATCGATGGAGGACTAACGGACGGGAAAACTGTGAGCTCCAACCTGCACATTAGACTGTTTCATTGAAATGGGCCCTTTTTGTTTTCTTTACTAATCCTCTAGTCAAAATAAAAATTATAAAGCTAAATTGTTTAATTGCATATGGTGTACTGTTTGTTATTTCGTGCTACTGCATTGTAACAGAGGAACACATCAAGCAGCATCCACACAAACAAAAGGTTTAGCATTTCAGATTTCACATGTTTAGTGGGACCAGAGACTGTCTTCCCTAGATTAACACCGCTGACCAAATGTGAAGGTTACATGTGGTTCATACAACATTTCATTGTTCATTGCTAAATCTGGAAAGCCCAAAGAAATGGGGAAGAACTGATTCTGCTTGCAGTCAGGGAGGTTCTGAGTCACCAGACCAAATTATTAAAGTGATTCCACTCACTGACAACTCTATTCAAAGTCAAATAGATGAAATGTCTGAAAATGTTGGAGACACATTGTGCAACATACTTAGGACAACAGAATTAGCTTTGCAGTTGAATAAATCAGCTTTTCCAGTTAACGAATCTTTCTTTCTTACTGTTTGCTTCAAAAAAAGTGAAAGCATGATTGAAGAGCTATTATTTGCGAGGGGATTAGAAACAGATATGAAATGAAAGTCAATATGTCAGGTTGTTCAGCAATTTTTCCAAAGAGAATGACATTCCGCTCACCAACGTTCTTGCTTGTGGAACAGATAGGGCACCATCAATGACAAAATATCACCGTGGGATTATTATTTTCCTGAAAAAAAGCTATTCCTAGCATATTACCATTCACTGTAATTCACTGACAACAACTTGTCGCAGATAAACCTAAGTGATCAGCTGCACAAGTCATTAAATACTGTTATCACAGTGGTAAATAAAATCGTCCCATGTTTCAAACCTTGTCTCTTTCAAGAGCTTTGTACTGAGAATGATGAATACTTTGAATGTTTGCTGTTGCACATAGAAGTCAAATGGCTCTCAAAAGGCAACTGCCTGAAGCACTTTTATGCCCTTTTTCAAAATGTAATGAAATTCTTTGAAAATTTGAATGCTTCATTCAATAATAACATTAAGAATATTTGGCATGGAGTTGCTTATTTGTCAGAATTATTCACGAAGTTTAATGAAATCAATCTTTAATTGCAAGCAAATGATGTAAATCTTATCAAAGTCAAATCTGCGTCTCCACACTGCCGTCCGAGTGCAACCTGTTCAAGTGCAACACTGGCTGTTGCAACTTTTCCAATTAATGAGCCTCCCTGAGTTGGAAGAGAAAGAAATAGAAATAGAAAACCTACAGCACTATACAGGCCCTTTGGCCCACAATGCATGTACTTTAGAAATTATCTAGGGTTACCCATAGCCCTCTATTTTTCTAAACTCCATGTACCTATCCAGGAGTCTCTTAAAAGACCCTATTGTATCCGCCTCCACCACCGTCACCAGTAGCACATTCCAGGCACTCAGTACTCTCTGCGTAAAAAAAAAAAACCTTAGCCCTGACATCTACTCTGTGCCTACTTCAAAAATCTGTCCTCTCATATTAGTCATTTCAGCCCTGGAAAAAAAACCTCTGACTATCCACACAATCAATGCCTCTCATCATCTTATACACCTTAGGAATACCAGATGATGATCTTCAACTATACTGCACCCACCTGGGTGAGCTGCATGAAGACATGTCAGAGAGAATTCAAGATCTTCTCTAGATCCAAATTCCAGGTTGGATAATAAATTCATTCCTGAACACATGTAATGAGAAATTCACAGGAAGGACGGGAGGAAAAAAAGAAACTGATCTCACCACAAAATGACTTTGAATTGAAGCCAACTTTCAAAAATTCTTAACAAAACTTTTGATTGCAGAAAAAAATCTCTGAAATCTGTCATGTACTGTGGAAAAAAGTCAAGATGCTCTTTATTGACTCCTCCTACTGGCATTGCATGGAGTAGACATGTTTCTTGAATGGCACCGTTCTTTTTAAATTATTGAATCCAATCTGCTTTGAAAACTTACTCTTAGAGTATTATGATGTCTCGTGCTAAAACTTCTAAAAAGGAAGAGGATCCTTCCGTGACTATGGAAGCTATTGCAGAGCTAATTTGGAAAGCTCAGAGCAAAACGGCTGAACAACTTTAGGATATGTGTTTAAAAGTTATCACAGAGCTTAAACGAATGGAGGTTCTGCTGCAGACTATTCAAAAAACTTTACAGGAACATACTACTCAGAGTCAAGAACATGAAAATGCTTTAATGAGACTGGATACTAAGACGGATGTGTTGGAAAAGTTCGGAGATAAACAATCGAAAATTGTTGAATCTTTAAGACAAAAGATTGTCGCCTTGGAGAATAAATCAGGAAGGAACAATATATGAATTTTAGGTCTTCCTGAGTTGGTCGAAGGCAATCGACCTTCAGAATTCTTTGCAAAGCTGTTCGCTCGTTTGTTTTCTGATGTTTTGGATACTCCACCAAGAATAAATCGAGCTCACCACATCCCAGCTTTTAGATCCTCTTCTCAACAAAAACCTCGACCTGTGATAATTGCTTTTCATGACTTCCAAACAAAGGTTACTATAATTCGCCAGTCTCGTTGGTTAGGTATGATTAACTTTGAAGATTATAAGATAAGGTTGGTGAAGATTATTCCTTGAGGTATTAAATGAATGTTTTAAGTATAAAAAGGTCATGGCAGAATTATATAACAAAGGCTATAAACCTTCATTAAATTACCCCATTCGCCTCAGGATTATTTTGAAAAATGGATCTCCTAAGTGGTTTCTTTTGATTGAGGAAGTGCACAATTTTCTTCAGGCCAAATCAAGTCCAGAAGATTAATTGTTTAATATTGTACCATATAAACGTTCCCTTAGTTTGATCGATTCTTTGTTGTTGGAATTTTGTAGTCTAGTGGTTTTGTACGTTTTTCTTTTGAACAATTCTCTCTTCTATTCTCCTATATTCTCATAATTAGTTTCTGTTGTTATCATATTTTCTTTGCTGAGTTAATTTTTTTTTTCAATATGTTGTTTTGAACTCAATTTTAGCTCTTTTGAATATTATTTAGTCTATCAACTCCAGAAGTTTAACTGCTTATTTCTGCTTCATATAACCTTGGTCCCTTAGTTTGGCTGATCAATTTGTTGCAATTTTACAGTTTATTTGTTTATTACTTTTTTCTTTGAACAATTATTTTTCTTTTGATATATTTTCATAAATAGTCCTTTTTCTTCTCGTATTTTCATTTTTTCTGTTTAGAAAATTAATAGACAACTTCAGTAAGTTTTCTTTGAAATTATTCTTTGCAAACACTATGTTTTGAATTTTCTTTAAGTTCTTTTGAAGGTTATGTAGTCTAGGTTAGAATTCATTCTATACTAATCTTTTCCTCTCTTGGAGCTCTGCCAGTATAATATTGTGTGTGTGATTTATCAGTAGATTAGCCTTCGTCCTCTCTTGGGGAATTTTTTTCTTTGGGGGGGGCGGGAGTGGGCTGTTTTCTTTTTCTTTTTCTTTTTTTTATCAGCTGTTCGGTTATCCTCGCCTCATCTATTGCTTGGTTAAGTATTTGAATTTTAAGGTTTGGAATTTTTGTATATTCCAGTGGTTTATATGTTTAACCTCTGTTTTAAACATATTTAAATGGTACACAATATTAATTTACTTAGTTTAAATGTGAAAGATTTATACACCCTGTGAAACACAATAAGATTTTTACCTATATTAAGAAATTGAATGCCTCAATTTTTTTTTACAAGAAGCACATGTTCACAGATCTGACTGTGGGCATTTGTTCAAGCATTGTTCAAGCATTCATTCTTCCTTTCAAGCCAAGGACAGAGGTACTTCGATTTTGATTGACAATTCAGTTGCTTTTCTTCAATATGATGTAATGTCTGACCCCAATGGGTGGTTCGTTATAGTCTCAGGGAAATTAGATAACAAGTTAATGGTTTTTGCTAATCTCTATGCTCCGAATATAGATGATCCCGGCTTTTTTGACCTTTTTTTTTCTTTTTTATCAGACTTACATTTGTACTCTTTAATCTTGGGAGGTGACTTTAATTGCTGTCTTGACCCTGTTTATCTTCAAAACAATTGAATGTTAGTAGATCTGCCTCCTATATCCAATCTTTACTAATGAAATGTGACATTATTGATGTTTGGCATTATTTACACCCAACAAGTAGAGAATATTCCTTTTTTTCTTATGTTCATCATACCTATTCCAGGATTGATTATTTTTTTGTCGATACTCATTTGACACCGTATGCTTGATCCTGTGAATATAAAGAAATTGCTGTTTCAGATCATGCCCCCATCTTTTTATCTTTAAATCTCCTGGATGTTTCTCGATCAAACAGATTTTGGCATTTTAATCCAATTTTATTATCGGATAAGGTTTGTTAAAAATTTTTAGAGAGTCCAATTACCTTTTTCTTTGAAGAGAATACACTAGATGGCACTTCTAGCCTTATTATTTGGGATGCTTTCAAGGCCTATAATAGAGGCCAAATTATTTCTTATACAGCAAGTATTAAGAAAAAAGCTAATAAGGAGAGAACTGATTTAGCCAATCAGCTGAAACATTTATATCAAAAATATGCTTCCGATCCAGATCCCGTCTTATATAAAAGACGTGTTGAAGTTAAAACTAAATATGATCTGCTCTTAACTTACCCTGTTGAAACTCAACTTTTAAAAGATAAAAGTCAATTTTATGTTCATGGTGATAAAACGGGCAATCTTTTGGATACTCAATTTAAAACTTTTATGGTTGAACGTCAAATTAAGGAAATCTCCAAAGCGAGTGGTGATGTAACTTCTGATCAATTAGAAATAAAAGATACTTTTAGAGAATTTTACTCTAAACTGTATAGCTCTGATTCCCCTAAAGCCTATTTTGCTATGAATAATTTTCTAGATCATTTAAATATTCCCTCACTTTCTAAGGTTAATCAAAAATGGTTAGATCACCTTTTTCTTCTGAGGAAATTGCCCAGGTTGTCCATTCTCTGAGTTTGCAGAAGGCTCCTGGTCCTGATGGATTTTCCGGAGAGTTCTATAAGGCTTTTGCTCCTTTGCTTATTCCTCACTTACTTTCTGTTCTCTCTGACTCTTTTAAATTAGGCAGGTTGCCACAATCCTTTTATGACGCCTCTATTTTGCTTATTCTCAAAAAGAATAAAGATCCAACTGACTGATCTTCCTACAGACCTATTTCTTTACTTAATGTTGATGTTAACATTTTATCTAAACGTTTGGCCCATAGGATGGAAAACATTCTGCCTTCTATTATCTCTGATGACCAGACCGGATTTATCAAAAATCGTTATTCTCATTTTAACATTTGTCATTTACTGAATGTTATTTGTTCTCCTTCTAAAGAAACTTCAGAATGCGTGATTTCTTTAGATGCTGAGAAGGCCTTTGACTGGGTTGAATGGAATTATTTATTTAATATATTAGAAAAATTTAACTTTGGGTCCAATTTTATTCAATGGATTAAATTACTTTATTTATTTCCCACTGCACAGGTTCTTACTAACTCTCAGAGTTCTAAACCATTTAGTCTCCAACATGGAACCAGACAAGGATGTCCTTTGAGTGCTTTGCTTTTTGATTTGGCTTTAGAGCCTTTAGCCATTGCGTTTCGTGAATCCATTGATGACTCAGGTATTTTAAGGAGGGGTATCACTCATAAGTTTGATGACCTTTTCCTCTCTACCCTCAGTATTTCCTTTACTTTCTGAATTTAGTCAGTTCTCAGGATATAAGCTTAATCATCATAAGAGTGAACTTTTTCCTTTGAATAATTTGCTATCACTCAACTCTGACCTTCCTCTTAAAATTGTAAGAAATCAATTTACTTATTTGTGTATAACAATTACTAGGAATTATAAATCTCTTTTTAAAGAAAACTTTCTCACTCTTTTGGAGTATGTTAAGAAGGTACTATCAAACTGGTCTCCTCTTTATCGCTGATTGGATGTATCAATTCTATTAAAATGAATATTTTGCCTAAATTTTTATATTTATTTCAGCCCTTCCTGTTTTTATTCCTAAATCTTTTTTGACTCTTTAGATTTGATTATATCTTCTTATATATGGAAGAATAAAAGCCCCCAATTAAACAAAGTTCATCTTCAGAAAACTAAAAAAAAAATGGGGGATTAGCCCTTACCCAATTTTAGGTTTTACTATTGGGCAGTCAATATACGTTGTCTTTCATATTGGTTATATTATATTAATCATGAAGACTGTCCTGTCTGGGTTTCCACAGAAGTTAATTCTGTTAATAAATTTTCTATTATTTCTCTTCTTGGTTCTTCAATTTCTCTATGCTTAAGTAATTTAACTGATAATTATGTAGTTAAATATTCTTTGTGGATTTGGTTACAATTTAGAAAATTCTTTGGGTTATTTGGTTTTTCACTCTCTAGTCCCATTTTTTCTAATTATTTTTTTAAACCTTCTTTGACTGATGTAGTTTTTAAAGAGTGGAATAGACTAGGTATTAAATGTTTTCAGGATCTGTTTGTTGGAGATAGTCTTTTGTCATTTGATCAACTATCTATTAAACATAATCTTCATAAAGCTCACTTTTTTATATATTTACAAATTAGAGACTTTTTGCTTTCTCAACTTCATACATTTCCTAATTGTCCAGATAAGAATCTAACTGATGCAATTTTTACTCTGAAACCTTTTCATAATGATTTTTTTTCAAATATTTATAGTATGTTGTTGGCAATGAGAAACAATCCGTTAGATAAAATTAAAAACCTCTGGGAACAAGTCCTACAGATATCAATTGATGAGGATACTTGGAATGAAATTTTTAAAGTTGTTAACACCTCTTCGTTATGTGCGCGTTGCCCTCTTTTACAATTTAAAGAAGTTCATAGAGCCTATATGACCAAAGATAAGCTCTCTCGTTTTTACTCAGATTTTTCTCCATACTGTAATAGGTGTAATGTCAAAGAGGCCTCTCTAATTCATATGTTTTGGTCCGGCCCATGGTTTGATATATTTTGGAAAGGAGTATTTCAAACTTTCTCGGAGGTTTTTAAAGTAAACTTTAAGCTCAACCCTCTGACTGCCTTGTTTGGCATTGTTGGAGGAAATGATTTTACTTTTAAGCCAAATGATTTGCATATTTTGGCTTTTATTTCTCTTTTAGTCAGAAGAGTTTGGTTGCTTAAATGGAAAGATGCTGCTCCGCCTCCTCATGCCCATTGGTTGATTGATGTTATGTCATGTCTAAATTTAGAGAAGATTACCTAGACAAGATTTTTTCACATTATGGGAACCTTTTTGGTACTACTTTCATAATCTTTGACTTATCCAGCAATGATGATGGCTATTATTTGAATTTACGACTATGTTCAGGATTTTTTTTCTTTTAACCAAACAGCTGTTTTTTCCCCTCTTTTTCTTTCTTTTTGTAATGGGGTTTTGATTTTGTTTTAGATTAGAATAAAATATACCTTTTCAATATTACATTTAATTTACTATATACTGATGTGGGGCATTTCATCTTTGTTTCTGTTTTCATGATATCATAATTTATTTGTATTCATCTATGCAAATAATCAATAAAACTATTGAAAAAGAAAGATGTTCTTTATTGCCTTCACAGTATCATATCTAGTGGAGCCCGGTTTTAGCGCAGTCATCCAACTTCTTTCAAAGTAATGAACCACACTGCAAATTACTGAACATGGGAATCTGAGTCTCCCGAGTAGCATTGAGAACACTGCACCAAAGACATCCATCTCACTGAAGTGTGAAAAAGCAATGAAGTAGTCAGTAGTTGGACTTCTAAATTACTTTCTAAAATTGTTGATGGAAATTGTTTTTACTGTAATTCAATTTAAAAATAATTTTATTTGTTGCTTTAAATAGATTTGAATAATTTTGGCAATTACTTGTCACTGTATTCAACTAGCTGTTCCTGTTTTCTTCCACTGTGCATTGTAAATCAAAGTTCTTGATAGTTTCTATGTAATGGCTAGAAAGGAAGGGGCACTGGGGATGTGGACTGGGAACCATTGGGTTGGTAACCCAAGAAAGTTTTGGATCCACTGGTCTATAGGTTATGGAATCAGTTCAGCAGCGATGTGAATGAAGTAATCCCTGTGGGTTGAAAGGTAATAACTGTTCCTGAACATGGTGGCGTAGGACCTAATTTCCCTATATGGAAGTTGAACTGCTTTAGAAAAAGTGGAGTGCAGGTAGACCAGAAGTTGCTTGAAAGTAGATTGTTTGGCCAATAATCCATCATATTGTACTAGAGAACTATTGAACAGTCTTAAAATAGTGGGATAGAAACTGTCCTACAGTCCTGAGATATGAGCTTTCACATTTTTGTATCTTCTGCCTGACTGTAGGGGAAAGAAAAGAGTAAGGTGGCATCTCTGATTATGCTGGCTTTTCTACTGTGGTGTAAAAAGTACAGACAGAGTCCATGGAGAGGAGGCTGTTTTCCCTGATGTGCTGAAATGTGTCGAAAACTCTCTGCAGTTTCTTGAGTCAGTCAGGGGAGTTATCGTATCAAACTGTGATGCATCTCGATTGAATGCGTTCTATGGTACAATGTTAAAAATAGGTAAGTGTTAAGGGGAACATGCAAAATTTCTTCAGCCTTCTGAGAGAGTTGCTGTGTTGATGTCCTTTCTTGGCCATGACATCTGTGCTTGGACGAGGATGGGTAGTGATAGGGGACTTGATAGTGAAGGGAACAGACAGGAATTTCTGTGGATGTGAACAGGACACCTGGATGGTATGTTGCCTCCCAGGTGCCAGGGTCAGGGATGTCTCAGGTCGCGTCCACAACATTTTGGAGAGAGAGAGGGAGAGCAGCCAGATGTCTTGGTACACATTGGTAATAATGACATAGGAAGGAAAAGCAATGAAGTCCTGAAAAGAAAATTTAGAGAGCTGGGTAGAAAGCTGAGAAGCAGGAACTCCTGGGTAGTAATTTCTGGATTGATGCCTGTGCCACATGCCAGTGAAGACAGAAATAGAATGAAGTGGCAGATAAATGTGTGTTGAGAAGCTGGTGCAGGGGGCAGGGCTTCAGGTTCTTGGATAAATGGGACTTCATCTGGGGGCGGTATGACCTGTTCAAAACTGATGGGTTACACCTGAACCTGCAGGGGACCAATATTCTTGTGGGGAGGTTTGTTGGAGCTGTTGGGGAGGGTTTAAACTAACTTGGCAGGTGGGTGGGAAACTGAGTGAAGGGACTCAGACTAGGACGGATGGTAAACAGTGAAATTTGCATGCACTCAGATTGTCAAGAAGGGCAGGCAGGTGATGGGACTTAGTTGCAGCCAACAGGCTGAGTATCAAATCATCAGGGATGCAGAATCAGAAAGGCTAGCAGATGTGCTATTCAAGGTTTTGTATCTAAATGTGCATAGTATAAGAAATAAGGTGGATGATCTTGTTGCAATATTGCACATTGCCAGGTATGATATTGTGGCCATCACTGAATTGTGGCTGAAGGATGGTTGTAGTTGGGAGCTGAATGTTGAAGGTTACATGTTATATTGGAGGGTTACAAAGGTAGGCAGAGTGGGTGGGGTGGCTCTGCTGGAAAAGAATGGCATCAAATCAGTACAAAGAGGTGATATAGGATTTGAAGATGTTGAATCCTTGTGGGTTGAGTTAAAAAACTGCAAGGGTAAAAAGACGTTGCTGGCAGTGATATACAGGCCTCCCAACAGTAGCTGGAAGGTGAACCACAGGTTACAACAGGAAATAGAAAAAGCGAGTCAAAGGGGCAATGTTATGATAGTCATGGGAGCTTTTAAGATGCAGGTCAATTGAGAAAATCAGGTTGGTAATGGATCTCAAGAGAGTGAGTTTGTTGAAGGCCTAAGAGAGAGCTTTTTAGAGCAGTTTGTCAGTGAGCCTACAGGGGGATTAGTTATACTGGACTGAGTGTTGTGTAATGAACCGGAGGCGATTAGGGAGCTAAAGGTTAAAAAAAAACCCTCAGGAACCAGTGATCACAATATGATTGAGTTCAACTTGAAATTTGATAGGGAGAAAGTAAAGTCTGATGTAACACTATTTCAGTGGAGTAAGGGAAATTACAGTGGTATGAGAGAGGAGTTGGCCAAAGTAAATTGGAAGGAGCTGCTGGCAGGGATGTCAGCAGAGCAGCAATGGCGTGCGTTTCTGGGAAAAATGAGGGAGGCGCAGGGCATCTGTATTCCAATAACGAAGAAATAATCAAATGGTAAAATAGTACAGCCATTGCTGACAAAGGAAGTCAAAGCTATTGAAAAAGCAAAAGAAAGGGCATACAACAAAGCAAAAATAATGGGAAGGTAGAAGATTGGGAAGTTTTTAAAAACCTACAGAGAGCAACTAAAAAAAATCAGTAGAAGGGAAAAAATGAAATATGAAAGAAAGCAAAGTAATGTCAAAGAGGATAGTAAAGGTTTTTTCAAGTTGTTAAAAATAAAAGGGAAATGAGAGTGGAAAATGAAGCAGGAGAAATAATAACAGGGCCAAAGAGATGGCTGATGAACGAAATTAGTATTTTGAATCAGTCTTTACTGTAGAAGACATAAGCAGTATGGCTAATGTTGTAGTGTATGAAGGAAGAGAAGTAGGTGCAGTTACTTTTACAAGAGAGAGGATGCTCAGAAAGCTAAAAGACCTAAAGGTTCATAAGTCACCCGGACCAGATGAACTACACCCTGGGGTTCTGAAAGAGGTAGCATTAGAGATTGTGGTGGCATTAGAAATGATCTTTCAAAAATCATTGGACTCTGGCCTGGTGTCAGAGGACTGGCAAATTGCAAATGTCACTCCACACTTTAAGAGAGAAGGAAGGCACCAGAAAGGAAATTGTAGAGCAGTTAGCCTGACCTCAGTGGCTGGGAAGATGTTGGAGTCAGTTGTTAAGGATGAGGTGATGGAGTACTTGGTGACACAGGACAAGATAGTACAAAGTCAGCATGGTTTCCTTCTGGGAAAATCCTGCCTGACAAACCTGTTGGAATTCTTTGAGGAGATTACAAGTAGAACAGTTAAAGGGGATGCAGTGGATGTTGTATATTTGGACTTTCAGAAGGCCTTTAACAAGGTGCCACACATGAGGCAGCTTACCAAATTAAGAGCCCATGGTATTACAGGAAAGTTACTAACATGGTTAAAGCAATGGCTGATTGGTAGGAGGCAGCAAGTGGAAATAAAAGGATCCTTTTCTGGTTGGCTGCCAGTGACTAGTGGTGTTCCACAGGGGTTGGTGTTGGGACCACTTCTGTTTTTGCTGTAGATAAATGATTGAGATAACGAAATAGATGGCTTTGTTGCCAAGTTTGCAACAAAGATTGGTGGAGGGGCAGGTAGTGTTGAGGAAACAGGTAGGCTGCAGAAGGACTTAGACAGATTAGGAGAATGGGCCAGAGAGTGGCAAATGAAATACAGTGTTGGAAAATGCATGGTCATGCACTTCGGATGTAGAAATAAATGTGCGGATTATTTTCTAAATGGGGAGAAAATCCAGGAATCTGAGATGCAGAGAGACTTGGGAGTCCATGTGCAGAACATCCTGAAGATCAGCTTGCAGCTTGAGTAAGTGGTGAGGAAAGCAAATGCTATTTTAGCATTCATTTCTAGAAGTCAAGATTACAAGAGCAAGAATGTGATGCTGAGGCTTTATAAGGCACTGGTGAGGTCTCAACTTGAGGGTTGTGAACAGTTTAGGGCTCCTCAACTCAGAATAGATGTGCTGGCATTGGAGAGGGTCCAGAAGATGTTCACAAGGATGATTTAAGGGTTATCATTCAAGGAATGTTTGATGGCTCTGGGTCTGTACTTGCTGGAATTCACAAGGATGAGGGGGGGATTGAAACCTTTCAAATATTGAAAAGCCTAAACAGAGTAGATGTGGAAAGGATGTTTCCCATGGTGGGAGAGTCTGGGACAGCCTCAGGATAGAGGGGCGCCCTTTCAAAACAGAGATGCAGAAACATTTCTTTAGCCAAAGTGTTATTAATTTGTGGAATTTGTTGCCACATGCAGCTGTGGAGGCCAGGCCATTTGGTGTATTTAAAGCAAAGATTGATAGCTTCTTGATTGGACATGGCATCAAAGGTTACGGGGGGAAGGCCAGGAACTAGGGTTGAGGAGGAGATTAAAAAAAGGATCAGCTATGATTGAATGGTGGACTCGATGGGCCAGGTGGCCTAATTCTGCTCCTGTGTCTTATGGCTATTGGCGATTGTTAGAACTTGAACTTCTCAATCTTCTCAACCTTAGAATGGTTGATGCAAAGGTTAATTTTATTATCAAAGTACGTATGCAGAATAACACCAAAAAATGTAAAAACAGAAAAACTATGGCTCCCTCACAAAAAGCTAACAAATTGTCCACAAGGGGGAAAAAAAGGCATCAACAATAATGTCAAGCCCCTAACCCCTCTCTTGCACACAAAAGGCTAAAAGATACGCCACATGGAAAATACCAACATGAACATCAGACCCCAAATCCCCAACCCCTCCCTCACACAAAAATGAACAGATTGCCCACAAAGTTATCAAACACTAACCCGCCCATCGGCAACAAGAAGGAAAGCACAGAAAACTGAAGGAGACCAATATAAACTACAGTCCACACCAATAATCACATAAATCTCAGTTTCAAAAACATTATCTATCAGCATTGAGGAGAACGATCGCTCAAACGCAGACCTCCTGTAGAGACTGACCTCGGACAAGCATCCTCCATGGAGAACATCACTGAACTGACCTCCTCTGCATTCACTTCGACGATTCAATCTTCCTTGACACTTTGATCGGTGAGAAATGGAGCTGAACTCCCTGTCTCTCGTCTTCTACTCGAGACAGCTCAAGCTCGCAGTCCTCTCCTGGAATTTTCTTGGGGACAGCAGAATGTTAGGTCACACCATCAAACTGCAAACTGTAAGTCGCAGGCTCCAACAGTTTCCGAAACACAATTAAGATGTAAAGAATAAGGTGCACAAAAACTGAAATAGTTGATAGGTGTCGCTCAAGGAATCGTTTGCTGGTGCCATCTTGACTGGAAGCATGTGTACTGCACACCCTTCTTGAAGTCAATCACCAGCTGTTTGTTTTGCTGATATTGAGGGAACGGTTGTTGTCATGACACCATGTCTGCAAGCTCTCTATCTCCTTTCTGTATTCTGTCTCATTGTTATTTGAGATGTGTCCCCCTTTAGTGCTGTCATCTCCAAACTTGTAGGTGGAGTTAGTGCAGAATCTGGCCATGTGGTGATAAGTGTACAGGGAGTGAAGGAGGAGGCTGTGGATGCAACCTTGTGGAACACCAATGTTAAAAATAATCGTTGCTGAGGTGTTGCTGTCGATCATTGCTGATTGAGATCTGTTGACCAGGAAGTTGAGGATCCAGTTGCAAAGGGAAGTATTGGCTCCTAGGTCTTGGAATTTGGCAATGAACTTGTTTGGACTGGAACAGATTCAGAACCACGATCAGAATCAGGTTTATTATCACCGGCATGTGTCATGAAATTTGTTAACTGAGCAACAGTTCAATGCAATACATAATATAGAAGAAACAAAAAAAAACAAATGAATAAGTAAATCAATTACAGTATATGTATACTGAATAGATTAAAAATTGTGCAAAAAACAGAAATAATATATACTTTTAAAAAAGCGAGGTAGAGTCCAAGAGTTCAATATCCATTTAGGAATTGGATGGCTGAGGGGGAAGAGGCTGTTCCCAAATCGCTGTGTATGTGCCTTAATAATGGACACTGGCTTTCTGAGACCCTGCTCCTTGAAGATATCCTGGGTACTTTGTAGGCTAGTACCCAAGGTGGAACCAACTAAGTTTATAACCCTCTGCAGCTTCTTTCGGTCCTGTGCAGTAGCCCCCCCTCATACCAGACAGAGATGCAGCCTGTCAGAATACTCTCCATGGTACACCTATAGAAGGTTCTGAATGTATTTGTTGACATACCACATTTCTTTAAACTCTTAATGAAGTATAGCCGTTGTCTTGCCTTCTTTATAACTGCATCGATATATTGGGACCAGGTTAGGTTCTCAGAGATCTTGACACCCAGGAACTTGAAACTGCTCACTCTCTCCACTTCTGATCCCCCTATGAGGATTAGCATGTGTTCCTTTGTCTTACCTTTCCAGAAGTTCTTTCATCTTATTGACGTTGAGTGCCAGGTTGTTGCTGCGACACCACTCCGCTAATTGGCATATCTCACTCCTGTACACCCTCTTGTTACCATCTGAGATTCTACCAACAATGGTCATATCATCAACAAATTTATAGATGGATATTTGAGCTGTGTCTAGCCACACAGTCATGGGTATAGAGAGAGTAGAACAGTGGGCTAAGCACACACCTCTGAGGCGCGCCAGTACTGAAGGTTAAGCTGTAGTCAATAAACAGTAATCTGAAATCAGAGTCTTTACTGTTCGGATACCACAGAGGGTCCAGGGAGATGGTGTCTGCTGTACGCCTGTTTTGGCAGTAAGGGAATTACAATGAATCAGGGTTATCTGGGAGGATGGGATTAATGCATGCCATGACCATCCTCTCAAAGCACGTCGTAATAGTGGATGTCAGAACCACTGGCCGAAAGTCATTAATGCATGTTGCCTTGTTTTCTTATGTACAGTTTAAGAGTCATAGAGCACTACGATACAGAAACAGGCCCTTTGGTCCATCTAGTGGTGCTAAACCATTAATCTGCCTAGTACTATCGACCTGCATCTGTACCTTCACTGCTTCCCAGACCAATTGATCTCTCTGTTTACTGTTTCTAATGATGGATTGCCCATCTGAAATGTTAACTGTTTCCCCTTTCCACTGATGCTGCCTAACTTTCTTTTCAGCATCTTCCAATTTCTGACATGCAAGTCCCACCACTTAACCATGAAGAACAAATGATACAAGTCAAGTGGCTCATGGGCTGATATATAACCCCATTTTGATTTATCCTATCACAGATAAGCTCTTTGTTCTTCACGTCCCTCTCTGCCTTCCCTCAGACTGTAAACCCACATCTATCTCTTCCCCAATTCTAATGATGGGTGATGCACTTGCAACATTTACTGTTTCTCTTTCCACAAATACAGCATGACTTGCTTGGTTTCCCCAGCAGTCTCTGTTTTGATTTCAAATGTTTGTATTTAATGTAATTTTGCACTTTTTAAATGTTTCTGACTTTACACTGTACAGCTGCCACAAAACAACAAATTTCACATCATGAGGAAATCTGCAGATGCTGGAAATTCAAACAACAACACACACAAAATGCTAGTGGAACACAGCAGGCCAGGCAGCATCTATAGGGAGAAGCGCTGTCGACGTTTCGGGCCGAGACCCTTCATCAGGACCTGGCCCGAAAGGAAAGATAGTAAGAGATTTGAAAGTAGTGGGGGGAGGGGGAAATGCGAAATGATAGGAGAAGACTGGAGGGAGTGGGATGAAGCTAAGAGCTGGAAAAGTGATTGGCGAAAGTGATACAGAGCTGGAGAAGGGAAAGGATCATGGGACGGGAGGCCTCAGGGGAAAGAAAGGGGGTGGGGGAGCACCAGAGGGAGATGGAGAACAGGCAAACAACTAAATATGACAGGGATGGGGTAAGAAGGGGAGGAGGGGCATTAACGGAAGTTAGAGAAGTCAATGTTCATGCCATCAGGTTGGAGGCTACCCAGCCGTTCCTCCAACCTGAGTTTGGATTCATTTTGACAATAGAGAAGGCCATGGATAGACATATCAGAATGGGAATGGGACGTGGAATTAAAATTTGTGGCCACTGGGAGATCCAGCTTTTTCTGGCGGACTGAGCGTAGGTGTTCAGCAAAACGGTCTCCCAGTCTGCGTCGGGTCTCACCAATATATAAAAGGCCACACCGGGAGCACTGGACACAGTATACCACACCAGCGTAAGTCTAATAATAAACATGATTTTGTTGTATGATTATGAAGTACATGGATGGTTGAGACTTGGGAAAGTGAATGTTTATCTTCCTGTATCCTTCAAAAGCACTTTAGCATTCAGTAACTTTAAAAAAAATATATATTTATTGAGATACAGCATGGAATAAGCTGGCCCTTTGAGCAGCACTGCTATGCAGTTCCCCGATTTAACCCTAGCCTAATTATGAGACAATTTACAATGACCAATTAACCTACCAACCAGTACATTTTTGAACTGTGGGTAAAAACCAGAGCACCCGGAGGAAACCCATGCATTCCACGGGAAGAACGTACAAACTCCTTATAGGCAGCAGCAGGAAATGAACTCGGGCTGCTTGTACTGTAAAGCATTGTGCTAACCACTAATCTGGTGTTAAAAATGTACTTAGTTGTCACATGGGGCTAGATAGGTCTTGCGAGTTTGTCAGCTGTTGCTCTGTGGATTGCACTGTTGCTCTTTAATCGAAACAAATCCAAAGCCATATTTGAACAAAAAATTCCAGGCTTGTATCTCTACTGTATTACTTTATGACTGTGTGACAGTGATTTGCCTTTTGAAATAAAATGGAAAGAGAATTTGGGTCAATATCTTTTTTTAGTTCTGATGAAAGACCATTGTTCTGAATTGTTAACTCAACTTCTCTCTGTGTGCTTAACATTGACCTGTAAGTATTTCCAGCATTTTTATAGGAATTTACAGCATATGCAGTTCTGAGTTTGCTCTTTGAATCATTGCCTTCTGATTTTTTGCTGAAGAACCTTTTAGTTGCGGAATCATATAATTGCTATGGAACAGAATGAAGCTGTTCAGCCCATCAGATAAATATTGACTCCTTGAAAAGCAATGTTATTTCTCACATTCATAGGACTTTCCTGGAGGTCTGAAAATTACTTTCACTCAAGTGCCTCTCATATTCCTTCCTGAAAGAACTAATTGATTTTGTTTTGATCATCCCTCCGTGCACTAAATTCCAGATCATAACCTACCCTTCATATATTAGAAAAATTAATTCACATCCCTCGTGTAAATTTAGCACAAGTGATCAAATCCATTGCCCTGGTCCATGAACACTCCACTAATGGGAACAATTTCTCTCATGTATGACTTGACAGTGAATGTCAACAGGTGATTCTAATATGGATAGCTTACTGGCTTAACGAAGACTGACAACACTGGTCAAAAGTACTCCTGGGCATTTGGTCTCTTGGCCTGTACCCACTTTCTCACTATTGCTTGGCCAATGTGTTCATCCTCATGGTGCACAGCCTTCCTACCAAATTAGATTGTGAACACTCACCTCACTTCCAATTTGACATTATTTTTTTCTTGATTTTAAAATTTTAAAACAACTTTAATTTCCATTGTTCTAATAACTGATCAGCAACCATTCAGATTTGTGGAAGAAATGTCAGTTTACTTAGTAATGACCACATAATTTTCTCCAGATTTAATACAGTATCTTCCCAATTTGAGGGGAAAAAACTTCCATTTATGTTTCTTCCTTCACATCTATTTTATAATGTCAAAAGGTTCTTTCAAGCATAGTCACTGTTAAATTCTATGAAATAGTGTGCAGCAGTTCCAAATATCAGCAACAGGATAATGATCAATTGTTCTGCTCGGGATGGTGCCGAGCTGAGGTCTCCATTGAGGTTATAGATACTACAGCACAGAAATAGGCCCCTTGGCTCATCTAGTTCATGTTGAACTACTAATCTGCCTCGTCCCATTGACCTGTACCCAGACCATATCCTTCCATACCCCTCCCATCTATGCATCTACCCAAATTTCTCTTAAAAGCTGGCAGCTCATTCCACACTCCCACCATCCTCTGAGTGAAAAAGTTCCCCTTAAACTTTTTCACCTTTCACTTTTAACCCATGACCTCTGTTTTTAGTCTCACCCATCCTCAGTGGTAAAAGCCTGTTTGCATTTACCCTATCCATACCCCTCATAATTTTGTATACCTCTATCAAATCCTCCCTCATTCTTCTATGCTCTGGAGAATGAAGTCCTCACCTATTCATCCTTGCACTATATTTCAGGTCTTCAAGTCCTGAAACACCATTGTCAATTTTCTTCCAATTTTACTGACATCGTTCTAGTGAATAGGTAACCAAAATTACACCAGATTTCCAAATTAGGCCTACTGTACTGAATACTTTGATTTATGAAGGTCAACGTGCCAAAAGTTTTTTTACAATTCTATCTACTTGTGGTGCCACTTTCAAAGAATTATGGATCCTATTCCCAGATCCCTCTTTTATACCACACAGCACAATATCCTACCACTCACCATATAAGTTCTACGGTGGTTTGTCCTCCCAAAGTGCAAGCTGTCACATCTGTCTGCATTGAATTCCATCTGCCATTTTTCAGCCCATTTTTCCAGCTGGTCCAGATGCTGCTGCAAGCTTTGATAGACTTCCTCCTGTTCACTACAGCCCCAACTTTGGAGTCATTAGGAAATTTGCTGACCCTGTTTACCACATTATCATCAGATAATTGATATAGTTGACAAACAACAATGGACCCAGCACCAATCCATGCGCCATGCCACTAGTCACAGGCCTCCTGACAGAGAGGCAACCACCTACAACTACTCTCAAGCTTCGTCCGTGAAGTCAATGCCTAATCCTCATCTTGAATGCCAAGCAACTGAACCTTCTTATGGGACCTTGTCAAAGACCTTGTTGTCAAGGTCAATGTAGTCAACATCCACTGCCTTGCCTTCCTCATCTTTCATGATAACTTCCTCGATTAATTCTGTAAGATTGGTTTGACACGACCTACCATTCACAAAGCCATGTTGACTATCCTTAATCAGTCCCTGTCTATCCAGATACTTATACTTCCGGTCCCTTAGAATACCATCCAATAACTTTGTCACTGCTGATATCAGGCTCACCAGCCTATAATTTCCTGGCTTAATCTAAGAAACTATCTTTAACAATTGAACATTAGCTATCCTCCAATCCTCTGGCTATCTCTGCTAGGACCCCTGAAATTTCTACACTAGCCTCGCACACAGTCTGAGGGAGCACCTTGTCAGGCCCTGAGGGATTATCAACCCTAATTTTCTTCAAAACAGCAAACACTGCCTTCTCTGTAATCTGTATGCAGTCCATGACTTCACTGCAGCTTTGTCTTACTCTATAGACTCTGTGTCCATCTCCCAAATAAATACAGATACAAAAAAATCAATTTAAGATCTCTCACATCTCTTTTGCCTCCAGGCATGGATGACTATTCTGATCTTTCAGAGGACCAATTTTGCCCCTTTTTATCCTCTGTTGTTAACATATCTGTAGAAGCCCTTGGGATTCTTCTTCAGCTTGTCTGCTAGAATAACCTCATGCCTTCTCTTGGCCCACCTGATTTCCTCCTTAACTGTTCCCTATACTCCTCAAGCACCTCATTTTTTCTGCCTGCCTATGCATCTGTGATGCATCTCCTTTTTCTTACCTAAGGCCTCAATATCTCTCAAAAACCAAGGTTCCCTTGACCTATTATCCTTGCCTTTTTTTCCCGACAGGAACATACAAGCTCTATATTCAAAATTTCTCTTTTGAAGGTCTCCCACTTACCAAGTGCACTAAGTCATGGCTCAGACTCAGCTTTTTTTAGGTTTGTCAGGGTGGCTTCAGCAACAGAGAGGGGAGTTAGGATTGGGTTAGGGTTTAGACACTGCGATGTGAGAGAGTTATAGAACTGTAAGTTTCTGCTCCATGTTCCGCATTTGAAGGCCAGCGATGTGTACGTGTGCCAAGGGATATCTGTGGACCAATGTTGGGCTGGCACCTCCTATGGTCAAAGACCAGTGAAGACAAGGGCTGGTGGGACCCCAGGTCAGCAACTTCCCTCAGAATGGCAGTTTCTGGGATTGGAGGACCTGGTGGGCAGGAGGCTTGAGGGTCGGTGATCCCCTTGGTACAGTCAGTGAGTCTGGAGTTCAAGACCTGAACTTCAGGGTTCCATCATTGGTGAGTCCTAGGGTCACCGAGCATCAAACTCTTGAAGCAGAAGGGATAACGCCACTCAACTTCACTCACCCCATCACTGAACTGTTCCCATAAACTATCAATTCACTTTCAACATCTTTTCATCTATGTTTCTCAATATTTATTGTTTATTTATTTTCATTGTTATTTTCTTTTGTTCTGTATTTACGGTTTATCTCCTTTTGCACATTGCTTGCTTGTCCATCCTGTTGGGTGCTTTCTTCCATTGATTCTGTTGTGTTTACTATGAATCTTAGGGTGGTAAATGTGACATATACTGAATGTACCTTGATAATAAATTAACTTTGGAATTTGAACTATGATTGAAGCCTCAAGTTCAATCGGAAATCTGGAAGTTGAGGACCGATACCCATAAGCCTGGATCTGCAAGTCTGCAAATCCACTGGGGAAACCAAAGGGCCAATACCTGTGAGTCCACCGGGAACGGAAAGACTGCCTGTCCCAGAGTTGGAGGAGTGAGTGAGTGAGTGAGTGAGTGAGTGAGTGAGTGAGTGAGTGAGTGAGTGAGTGAGTGTGTGTGTGTGTGTGTGTGTGTGTGTGTGTGTGTGTGTGTGTGTGTGTGTGTGTGTGTGTGTGTGTGTGTGTGTGTGTGTGTGTGTGTGTGTGTGTGTGTGTGTGTGTGTGTGTGTGTTGTTATTGCTTGTGTTATTCTACTGAACATTGTGGACATGCTATGTTGGCATTGAAATGTGTGACAACATCGTGGGTTGCCCCCAGCACATGCCGAGGTTGTGTTGGTTGTTAACACAAACAATACATTTCACTGTATGATTTCATGTGCACGTGATAAACAAAGGAATCTGAATTTGACTTGAATCTCACTGAAAAAAAGATCAGCTTTGGTTTAAGATGGAACTATTTTTCTTGTATGTCTGCTTAAGTGGATGGGACAAGATTTAGTTCCATGTCTCACCCAAAGGATAGTAGCTGTGACACCACAGCAGTCTCGCAGTGCTGAACCAGTGTCAGTTGTGACTGGCCTGCTAAAATGTCGAGTGTGAAACAGAAATCCACTAACTCAAGTTACTTACAGAGCCGATCGTGGAGCTATAGAAATCCATGCATCTGATTAACAGCATTCAGGTAGGGAATCCTGTGTTTGTTTCTGTTCAGCTTATTGTGTCTGGAGTTGCAGATGTTTCAGCCCACATCCCAATGGAGAGATAATTAATCTGTTGAAACTTACAGAAGAAAATCATACAAAGAAAATGGAGCTTTTCCTATTATTTTGGATGCTTATTAGTTCTAACTAATTTGGAAATGGGAAAGTAAAAAAATAAAATCTTGGGTCAAAGCAATTTCCATTGGATTGGATGTCATGGGAATCATTTATTAAATCTGGAGCCTGCCTGGTCTAATTGCTAAAGAGCTATCAGAAGCATTCCACAGAGTTCTTAATTAAATTTTATGTTAATAAGAGATCTGTTATGTCATGGCTGAAATAGATTTATAACTGGACTATATAAAATCTGTTAGCTTCACTTGCTTCTATGGTTGCCTTTTACATGGGATTAGTCTGTTTTTACTGACAGAACAAATAAAATGCCACGACTTACTAGACTTGTTCTCCAGTGACCTGATTCCACAGTTCCAATGGTATCTCATTCACAGTTTCCTTTCACACTTGGGTTGCTCCCAATAACTCTAATAAACATGGTTTGCCATGTTTCAGAGATAGATGTAATTGTTTGTTGTTGTCCTCGTTGACGAGAGCTTGTTACACTCAGTGCTGTCACTGGGAAAGACTTTCCCATCATGAAAATCAGAGGTCACTGTGTATAGATCTATATTCTATATGCTGCTTTATGGATCTGTGTATATTTCTGTTTTAGAGCACCAGCTGGAAGTGTTCCATTTCAAAATGCAGATTTGGGATGCTGCACATTGTACATCTGTCCACCATAGTGCTTCAACACTTTGTTGAAGTGACTACAGTATTTGTGGATGGAAGATCATTATCTGATTGTATGATCCCTTCTAGTGATCTATGGAAATGCAATTGTAAATATTTTAGGAGTTACTGCAGAATCAGACCAATAGAAATTATTGCAGAGAAAACTTTATCCAGGGAGCTGTGGTGTGTGTAGAAATTAATTTCAAAGTTCAAAGATTTAGAACAAAGAAACAACATAGAATCAATTAAAATGCACACAATGATGGACAAACAACCAGTTCAAAAGATAATGAATACTGCAAATACAAAAGCAAAATAATAATAATTAAAAAAAATAATATTGGGAACATGAGATCGGTGACATTAATTAATGATGGGACTTAACAGGATTGATGCTTCACCTTGCTGGAGTGTCTAGAACCAGGGGCGACAGTCTCCAAATGAGGTGTTGTCCAAATGGGACACAGATGGAAAGAAATTTCTTCATCTAGAATGAATCTGGATATCTTGAGCTGAGAGAGTTATTGATATTGACATATTTTTAGATATTAAATGGATCAAGAGTTCTGTAGTTAGTACTGGAAAGTAACAGTAAGGTAAAGGATTAGTGATGAACCTACTGAATATTAGTGGTGATATAAGGGACCAGATTTCCTGCTCTTGTCTTTATTATATTCTCACCGTGAAAACCATTGCTGTAGATTCAAATTGAAAATAGAATTACAGGCCTAATTGAGCAAATAAGTCTGGTACTCTGCATTTGTGAAGGCGATGTATTTTAGCATGATATTTTGCTGTTCTTTTCCCTTCACAGATTTACACTTTGCTGACAGCGTTTTTGCTACGTCGTACAGCAGAATTAAAACTCATTTATATTCAGCTTTCCTTTGAAGCTCTGTTGGCTGAGGCTGGCTGAGGTTTCAAACCCACAGAAGTGCATATTTATGGAATAAATTGAGACATCGACCTGTGGTGGAATCTTCACCCTCGCTGTTACTTCAGAGCCTGTTCCTCCAACCCCACCTGAAAACCTTGCAATGGAGCCCAAAGTGAACTCTGGATTTGTTTACGAACCGCAGTCCATCGGGCTGGAGCTGTGAATTGACTGATCATCTTTTACATGCATAGATTTATTTCAGCATGCAATTTGATTCTTGCCTTGGTGGAACTCTTTTGAGTGAACTATAGGCAAAGCTATGATCAGGATTCTATTCCAGCAAAGTGAAGATTGACATTGTGGTGTCAGGCAATAAAGTGGAGGCCAGGACAGGACTGACTTGCAGGTAGGATTAACATTAAATGGACTTGACGGTATACACCAGCAGCCTATTTAATCAGAAGTGTGCATGTACTCATCAGCATCTTTACAAACTCATGACAATACTGCAGAAAACCCACAAGTTGAATTATCGTGGCTGATTGGTGCCTAATATAAATGCTATATGTAAAACCGGCCCATGTACATCAGAGATCTTTTTCCAATTTGTTTTTAATGTATGAGGAGCATTTGAAGGCTTTGTGCCTTTATTCACTGGAGCTTAAAAGAATGATGGAGGATCTCACTGAAACATTAAGTATTAAAAGGCTGAGATAGAATGAACATGGAGAGGAGGCTTCCTATAGTGCCAGAGTCCAGGACGAGAGTGCTCTGCCTCAGCATCCAAGGACATCCCATTAAAACAGAGATGAGGAGTGACAGAGAGTGGTGAATCATGGATGTTATTGGTTATATTTCAAGCAGATGTTAAGTTCTTGATTAGTTAGGCATCAAAGGTTATGGGGAGAAGGCAGGAGAATGAGGTTGTAAGGGGTAATATATCGGTCATGATGGAATGATGGAACAAACACAATGGGCTGAATAGCCTAATTCTGTTCCTTTGTCTTATGGTCTTTTTTAATGAAGGAATGTTTGTTTTAATTTCTTACCTATAGCCCATTGATTACCTGTTATACTTAAGGACACAAATTCCCTTCCATGATGTGGAAGTCATTTGTATTCATTCAATCAAGGCCCCTAAGAATCTTGCACTCTTCATTAAGATTGCTCCTTTTTCTTTCAATTCCAGTGATTACAAAACAACCTATTCAATACTTCCATATCAAAAAGCCCCTCCATATCTGGAATCATTCAAGTGCATACCTTCCAATAGTTAAGTTTATTTTTTAAAATGGGATAACAGATCTGTACATTGTGCTTCCAGGTGTGATCTTATTTGTGCTTTGCACAGTTGCAGAAAGATTTCATTTTTTTTCTTACCCCAATCCTACTGAAGTAAAAGCCATTATTCTGATGACTGGCATTTCATTAACTTGCTGATTAATTGCTGCACCTCTGTGCTTGGCTTCTTCTGGTTTGTGCTCGAGACCCTCAGATCCCTTTGTGATGTATTATTATGCTGTCTTGCTCAACTTAAATATTCAGTCCTTACCACCACACCACGAGCTTTGGTGTCCAACACATTATTCTCTGTGATCACTGTCACCTCTGACAGGATCCTGCCATCAAGCTAATGTTTCCCCTCCCTCTCCCTCCCCTCTTTGTTCTCTGTACCGATCACTCTCTATGTGACTTCATTGTCCTCTCGTCCCTCCCCACTGATCTCCCTCTTGGCTCTTATCGCAATAAGTGCGACACTGCCCCTACACCTCCTCCCTCAGCACCAGTCAAGGCCTCAAGCAGTCCTTCAAGGTGAGGCACCAGATCACCAGCACTGAATACAGTAGTTGTTAGGATCCCTCCTATCCCCTTCCCTTGCTCTACCCTCCATTCTATCCTCTTTCCTCACTCTTGCCTTTCTCCTATCCCTTTTGCTCGCGCTGCCCTCTCTTCTATCTCCTTCCCTCTCTCTGTTCCCTCTCCTATCTTCCTTCACTCTGTCCTCTCTCCTACCCATTTCCCTTGGTCTGCCATTTATCCTTTCTACCATTCCCTCTCTCCATTCCCATTATCTCGCTCTGCCCTCTCATTCCCTCACTTTGCTCTCTCTCTTATTCCCTTCCCTAGCTCTGCCCTCACTCCTATTCCGCTTTCCCTTGCTCTGCCCTCTCTCCTCTCCCCCATCCTCACTCTGCACGCACAATTTTCATGTGCACAGAGCCTTGCTTTACGTCATGCATGCTGGATTGCAATAGTTATTCAATATCTGGATATTGTGACACAAGTATTCTTTGTTTCCAACCACTTTGCCTCACTAGTATAGCCACTCTTTCTGTTACCCCTTCTGTTATTGCTGCAGCATGTCTATTTTATAAGGCAACCCAAAATAAGTTCGGAACACTTGTTTAGATATTGTAAGGAAAGTTCTTTTAAATACAGAGTGTATTTTCCAGCTGTAAGGAGAGGAGCCAGATCCAAGGTGTAGAGTGGTACTCAATGTGCTTTGGAGCACCTGGACACCCACAAGACACGTCAGACTCCAGTTTGTCGATTACAGCTTGCCGTTCAACATCACACTAACTCAGTACTAATAACCAAACTTCAAAACCTGGGCTTCTGTATCTCCCTTTGCAACTGGGTTCTCAACTTGCTTATTGGGAGACCACAATCTGTATGGATTAGTAATGATACCTCCTCATCGTTATTGATACGGGCATACTTCAGGGGTCTAGGTGAAGGGTCTCGGCCCAAAAGGTCGACTGTTTACTTTTTTCTATAGATGCTGCCTGACTTGCTGAGTTTTGTGTGCTCTACACTCTCTATGTAGTGACTGTGTAGCTAAGCACAACTCAAATATTATCTATAACTTTCCTGATGTCCCCACAGTTTTGGTAGAGATAAAAAGATATACAAGGGTGAGATAGATGAGCTGGTTGAGTGGTGGTGTCAGAAAAACCAAGGATCCGATTGCTGACTATGGAAAGGGGAGATTGAGCAAACACACAGCAGTCCCCGTTGAGGGGTCAGCAATGAAAGGGTGAGTAGCTTCAGGTTCCTGGGTGTCAACATCTCAGAGAATCTATCCTGGGGCTCAACAATCATGAGGAAGGCACCCCAGTGACTCTGCATCATTCGGAGTTTGACAAGATTTTATATTTCATCGAAGAAGCTTCTCAAGATGTACAAAAGAGAATATTCTACTTGATTGCATCACAGTCTTGTGTGCAACCTCTCACCTTGTAAGGACACTGCCCAGAAGGTGGCAATGGCAACCTGCTTCAGTAGAAAAAATTGCCAAGAACAATCATGGCCATGGAAAGACCATGATCGCCTATGTCATACACCACAGCACATAATGAATGAATATATTTGAATCTTTCCTTTTTTATAGTTTCCTGCAAGATTTTCATTGTCTGAAATCTAGATGAAGTTTGCAATTATTTTCTTTTTAAAAATACTCGTTATTCCAGCTTTTCTATTTTTCTTACTGTTTTCTTGATGTCATGGTTACTGGTGTTGTATTTTAATTGGAATTTATAATATGATCAAATCTATTTTCTGCTTTCAATTAACTTTGCAATCAGCAACTAATTTGCTGAACATTTTGGTGAGTCACTGTACACAGTGCAGTACACCCCACAGTATCTCTGTTTCAAAGTAAAATATTACCTCAGAGAATTTATTCTGCAGCATCCTTTTCAAACAAAAAACTCATTCAGTAGTGTGGTTCAAACTTTGCTCTCCAGTAATATTTATGTTCAACACACAGTGGGAAGTGTTGATTTTGATTTTAGATGAGGATGAGGTTGGTTTTGAGGGTTCATAGTGAAGGGTAAATTCCATTTGTGGTCCAGTCTTGCTCAGTAGTTTGATCACTTGGATAGGGCATGAGGGTGCAATTGGTATTAGTGTAATCAGTATAGTAACAACATAAGACATTGTGATTGAAACAGTGACAACTATTTGCCATTTGGCAAAAGCTGTTGCATAACCTTATCCCAGAACCAATTAGGCACCCTGCCAAGTAATGTAAGCATCGTATCAACTCAATGAGATATCATGGTAGGTGACAACGACTGCAGCCCTTAATGCCTGAACCTTAAAGCATTTCTCAGCTCCAGAAATGCCACCAAATGTACATTATGTCTTGTTAAAGATTGAGCAGATAGATCCTGATGTATGTCACAGGATATCTTAGAGAATTCTTCCTTCTCTGAATAATGTGCAGCCTTAGTTGATGATGTGGATATACTTGAGAGGATATTGGAGGTTGTATGTCATGAAACTTTCCCAGCCTGTTCCACAAAGTGATGAGTCCACGATTGGTGTGGTTGTTCAAGTGTCAAGTGATTCCTAGCATCTTGGAAAGTCACCTGTTATGTTTTGTAAATCCAGAAACTAATCAAAAGGAAAACTGACAAGCGGAGGATAATGGTCTATTTAGTTTTTCTTCAGTGAGTCGCTGGTATTGTAATGACATAGACCATTCACATACTTCTTACATATAACCTGTAATGAATTAGGTAAACTAACAAAGAATGCTTAATCAAAAAAAGATATATATATATATATATATATATACACCCACACAGTACACTATGTAAATCAGCTACCATATAGACATACTCAGCATAATAATACATTTTAACTTGTCCCATTCAGGCCTGAAGATTTCATTGCTGTGGAGGATTTCTTACCCTTGTGGGATAATACCTTTCCTGCTTGGCAGGTGAGGCTCATGGTGGCAAAACAATCTCAGGTTCTGGGGCCTCCTCTGTTGTGGTTGTAGAGGCTGGCTCTGAGACTGCAGGAAGTGATTCTGACAGGACTGCATGCCTTACTTCTCCATAAATTGACTTTGCCCTCACAATGTGTTGTGTCCAGATGATATCAGACGCAACGTATAGGAGAGTCATCTAGTTCTGACCATTATCTTTCCTTGTACCCAATTTTGATCACCTCTGTAAGACCATAAGACATGGGAGCAAATTAGGCCATCTGGCCCATCGAGTCTGCTCCACCATTCAATCATGGCTGATCATCTTTTTTATCTCTTCCTCAACCTCAGTTCCCAGCCTTCTCCCTGTAACTTTGATGCCATGTCCAATCAAGCACCTACCAATTCCTGTCTTAAATACACACAACAACCTGCCTTCCACGGCTGCATGCGGTAACAAATTCCACAAATTCACCTCTCTTTGACTAAAGAAATGTTTCCACATCTCAGTTTTGAAAGGGCACCCCTCTAACCTGAGGCTGTGCCCTCTTGCCCTAGACTTTCCCACCATAGGAATCATCCTTTCCACATTTACTCTGTCTTGGCCTTTCAACATTTGAAAGGTTTCAATGAGATCCCCCTCATCCTTCTGAATTCCAGCGAGTATAGACCGAGAGCCATCAAACGTTCCTCGTGTGATTACCCTTTCATTCCTGAAATCATCCTTGTGACCCTCTGGACCCTCTCCAATGCCAGCACATCTATTCTGAGTTGAGGGGCCCAAAATTGTTCACAGTACTCAAGGAGAGACCTCACCAGTGCCTTATAAAGCCTCAGCATCACATTCTTCATCTTGTATTCTAGACCTCTTGAAATGAATGCTAACACGGCCTTTGTCTTCCTCACCATCGACTTGACCTACAAGTTAACCTTTAGGGTGTTCTGCACAAGGACTCCTAAGTCCCTCTGCATCTCAGATCTTTGAATTTTCTCTCCGTTTAGAAAATAGTCCACACAATTATTTCTACTACCAAAGTTCATGACCATGAATTTTCCAACATTGTATTTCATTTGCCAACTTCTTGCGTATTCTCCTAATTTGTCTAAGTCCTTCTGTTTCCCCAACACTACCTGCCCCTCCGCAATCTTTGTATCATCTGCAAATTTAGCAACAAAGCCATCATTCCATTATCACAATCATTTATATACAGCAAAAAAAGAACTGGTCCCAACACCAACCTCTGTAGAACACCACTAGTCACTGGCAGCCAACCAGAAAAGGATCCTTTTATTCCCACTCACTGCCTCCTACCAATCAGCTGATGCTCTAACCATGTTAATAACTTTTCTGTAATACCATAGGCTCTTAATTTGGTAAACTGCCTCATGTGTGGCAGCTTGTCAAAGGCCTTTTGAAAGTCCAAATATACAACATCCACTGCATCCCCTTTATCTATCCTACTTGTAATCTCCTCAAATAAATCCAACAGGTTCATCAGGTAGGATTTTCCCTGAAGGAAACCATGCTGACTTTGTACTATCTTGTCCTGTGTCACCAAGTAGTCCATCACCTCTTCCTTAATGATTGACTCTAACATCTTCCCAGCCACTGAGGTCAGGCTAACTGCTCTATAATTTCCTTTCTGTTGCCTTCCTTCTCTTTTAAAGAGTCGGGTGACATTTGTAATTTGCCAGTCCTCTGGTACCAGGCCAGAGTCCAATGATTTTTGAAAGATCATTTCTGATGCCACCACAATCTCTAATGCTACCTCTTTCAGAACCCCAGGGTGCAGTTCATTTGGTCTGGGTGACTTATGTACCTTTAGGTCTTTTAGCTTTCTGAGCATCTTCTCTGTTGTAAAAGTAATTGCACCCACTTCTCTTCCTTCACACACTACAACATCAGGCATACTGCTAGTGTCTTCCACAGTGAAGACTGATGCAAAATACTAATTTAGTTCATTAGCCATCTCCTTGTCCCCAGTTATTATTTCTCCTGCCTCTTTTTCTAATAGTCCTATATCCACTCTCATTTCTCTTTTATTTTTAGCATACTTGAAAAAACTTTTGCTATTCACTTTAATATTTTTGCTTGCTTGCTTTCATATTTCATCTTTTCCCTTCTAAAGATTTTTTTTAGTTGCTCTCTGTAGGTTTTTAAAAACTTGCCAATCCTTTATCTTCCCATTATTTTTGCTTTGATATATGTCTATTCTTTTGCTTTTACAATAGCTTTGACTTTCCTTGTTAGCTGCAGTTGTACTATTTTACCATTTAAATATTTCTTCACTTTTGGAATACAGATGCCCTGCACCTTCCTCATTTTTCCCAGGAACGCGCACCATTGCTGCTCTGCTGCCATCTGTGCTCCTTCCAATTTACTTTGGCCATCTCCTCTCTCATACCACTGTAATTTCCCTTACTCCAATGAAATACTGCTACATCAGACTTAAGTTTCTCCCTATCAAGTTTCAAGTTGAACTCAATCATATTGTGATCACTGGTTCCTAAGGGTTCTTTTACCTTAAGCTTCCTAATCGCCTCCAATTCATTACACAACACCCAATCCAGTATAGCTGATCCCCTAGTAGGCTCAACAACAAACTGCTCTAAAAAGCCATCTCTTAGACATTCAACAAACCCACTCTTCAGATCCATTACCAACCCAATTATTCTTCGTATTAGAATTCGGGAGGCCACCCATCTCTAATATTGGTTCAGTTTTTTCTCTCTACATTAGCACAGCTTAACCTGCTGGGCATTTCCTCTAGCTCTGCATTTTTCTACTTTACAGTGTTTTCTCCTCATCTCTAAGAACCCTCATTAAATGTATCAACAAAATGGCTTCATCTAAAGTTCAGCTTTGCTTTATTGAAATGTTGACCATTCCCATGCCACCACTTGTCAAAAATGTTGGATAGGTACTTGGATGGTAGGGGTATGGAGGGCTATGGTTCAGGTGCAGCTCGATGGGAGTATGCAGTTTAAATGTTTTGGCATGGTCTAGATGGGCTGAAAGCCCAGTTTATGTTCTGTACTGTTCTATGACTCTATGTTCCCTCTGTCCCAGCCATCTTTTCTGTAACTTAAATGCATTTTCTCATTTCTCCTATTCAGGGTGAAGGAGGGTTGATCTGAAGTATTAGCTTTGCTCACAGATGCTGCCTGACCAGCTGAGTATTTCCAGCATTTCTGCAGTATGGTTGACAATATTAATTGAGTAGGACAAAGTATTTGCTTTGTTTTTGGATCCTCTCCAACGATCATAATGTCTTATACTCTGCAATGGAGAGTCATATAACATGGAAACAGGTCCTTTGGTCCAATGAGTCTTTACCAACTCCAATGAGTCCATTTAGAGTAAAATTACACCATGGTAGCTTAGAGGTTGGTGTTACCCTATTACAGCTCAGGGCAGTTCAGAGTTCGGAGTTCAATTGCGGTGACATCTGTATGAAGCTTGTACATTTTTCCTGTGAACCTGACATTCTTCAAGTTATGAGGTAGCAACGTTCCCAGATGCACCACCATGTCACCCTGTCGCCTTAAATACAGAAATTGTATCGTTAGGTTGTTGGCAGATAGTTTTATTATGAATTAGATATGATATTACTCATAAGTTTGCTGGAGTTCTGAGATCAAGTGTCACTGATTTATTAAGTATTCAGAATGCAGAACATTTCAACAGGCACTTAAAATACTGTATTTACAACCTCATTTGATGGTTTGGTTGGGATGCATTACTTCCAAGTTTGTGATGTCAGAGAATTATTAATTCAAATTATAATCTGTCTCTTTTTACACATACCCCTGACTACTTCCACATTATAATCAATACAGTTCTGCATTACATCATATTGAAAAACAATAAGTCCCTTTAAGGGAATGAAAGATAGAATTGTGTAACACCGAACAGGCCTTTTGACCCACATGTTCCAATGATCTTTTAACCTACTCCAGGATCCATCCAGCTTTTCCCTCCCACATACCACTCCATTTTTCTTTGACCCATGAGCCCATCTAAGAGTCTTTTGTGTGTTCTTAATGGAGAAATTCCTTATAATTGAATTTTTCCTTGACAAGTAGTTCAGTAAATAGCCACTTACATATAATATTGCTCATCAGTTTGCCAGTAGTCTCAGTTTTGTTTATTACATTCTGTCATGAAACTTTTAATCACATGTCGCTCTGTTCCATTGAGCACCTGCAGGTTCCAGCTCTCTCATCCACAACAAAGAGCTGCCTCATTAAGTCTTCCATATTGCTAGCCTGTGATATAGAATCAGAATCAGCTTTAATATCACTGGCATATGTTGTGAAATTTGATGTTTTGTAGCAGCAGTACATTGCAATACATAATAGTTGTAAGTTACAGTAAAAAGTATATATATATTTCTTTGTAAGTTAAATAAGTAGTGCAAAATGAGAAAATAGAACTGAAGTAGTGATCATGGGGTCAATGTTCATTCAGAAATCTGAAGGCAGAGTGGAAGAAGGTGTTCCTGAATCATTGAGTGTGTGTCTTCAGGCTTTTGTACCTCCTTCCTGATGGTAACAATGAGAGGAGTGCATGTGGGTCCTTAATGATGGATGCCACTTTTTGAGGCATCGCTCCTTGAAGATATCCTGCATGCTGTGGAGGCCAATGCCCATGATGGTGCTGACTGAGTTCTCAACTTTCTGCTGCTTATGTAGATCCTGTGCAATGCCCACCATCCTTACCAGATGGTGATGCAGCCAGCTAGAATGCTCCCCACGATGCATCTGTAGAAATTTGCTAGAGTCTATGGTGACATACCAATTCTCCTCAAACTCCTAAAGAAATACAGCCGTTGTTATGCCTTCTTTCGTACAGCATCAATATGTTGGGCCCAGGATAGGTCACATTTTCCATTTCTGCCCCCTTGTGTGTTCCCTCATCTTGTTCCTTCTGAAGTCCACAATTAAAACTTCCGTCTTACTGATGATGTGTGCTATAATCAACCTCTCAAGGCACTTCTTCACTGTATCAGAATCAGAATCGGAATCAGGTTTATTATCACCGGCATGTGACGTGAAATCTGTTAACTTAGCAGCAGCTGTTCAATGCAATACATAATATGGAAACAAGAGAACAAAATAAAATAATAATAAATAAATAAATACATTACAGTGTACGTATGTTGAATAGATTAAAAATGAGCAAAAACAGAAATAATATATATTTAAATAGTGAGGTAGTGTCTAAGGGTTCAATATCCATTTAGGAATCAGATGGCAGAGGGGATGAAGCTGTTCCTGAATCGTTGAGTGTGTGCCTTCAGGCTTCTGTACCTCTTACCTGATGGTATCAGTGAGAAAAGGGCATGTCCTGGGTGCTGGAAGTCCTTAATAATGGATGCTGCCTTTCTGAGACACCGCTTCCTGAGAATGTCCTGGGTACTTTGTAGGCTAGGAGCCAAGATGGAGCTGACTAAATTTACAACCCTCTGCAGCTTCTTTCAGTCCTGTGCAGTAGCTCTCCCCCCCCCCATACCAGACAGTGATGCAGCCTGTCAGAATGCTCTCCACGGTACATCTATAGAAGTTTTTGAGTGTATTTGTTGACATATCAGATCTCTTCAGACTCCTAATGAAGTATGGTTGCTGTCTTGCCTTCTTTATAACTGCATCGATATGTTGGGACCAGGTTAGATCCTCAGAGATCTTGACATCCAGGAACTTGAAACTGCTCACTCTCTCCACTTCTGATCCCTCTATGAGGATTGGTGTGTGTTCCTTCATCTTACCCTTCCTGAAGTCCACAATCAGCTCTTTCATCCTACTGACGTTGAGTGCCAGGTTGTTGCTGTGGCACCACTTCAGTAGTTGGCATATCTCACTCCTGTATACCCTCTTGTCACCATCTGAGATTCTACCAACAGTGGTTGTATCGTCAGCAAATTTATCGATGGTATTTGAGCTATGTCTAGCCACACAGTCATGGGTATAGAGAGAGTCGAGCAGTGGGCAAGCACACACCCCTGAGGTACACCTGTGTTAATTGTCAGCGAGGAGGAGATGTTATCGCCAATCCACACAGATTGTGGTCCTCCGGTTAGGAATTTGAGGATCCAATTGCAGAGGGAGGTACAGAGGCCCAGGTTCTGTAACTTCTCAGTCAAGATTGTGGGAATGATGATATTAAATGCTGAGCTATGGTCAATGAACAGCATCCCAATATAGGTGTTTGTGTTGTCCAGGTGGCCTAAAGCCATGTGAAGAGCCATTGAGATTGCATCTGCCATTGACCTATTGTGGTGATAGGCAAATTGCAATGGGTCCGGGTCCTTGCTGAGTTTAGTCATGACCAACCTCTCAAAGCATTTCATCACTGTAGATGTGAGTGCTACTGGACAATAGTCATTAAGGCAGCTCACATTATTCTTCTTAGGCACTGGTATAATTGTTGCCTTTTTGAAGCAAGTGGGAACTTGCCCCTCTTAGCAGTGAGAGGTTGAAAACGTCCTTGAATACTCCTGCTAGTTGGTTGGCACAGGTTTTCAGAGTCTTACCAGGTTCTCCATCGGGACTTTCTGCCTTGCGAGGGTTCACTCTCTTTAAAGACAGCCTAACATCGGCCTCTGAGACAGGGATCACGGGGTCATCAGTTGCTGCAGGGATCTTCACAGCAGTAGTTATATTCTCCCTTTCAAAGCAGTTATAGAAGGTATTGATTTCATCTGGTGGTGAAGCATCGCTGCCATTCATGCTATTGTGTTTCGCTTTGAAGGAAGGAATGTTTTGCAAACCTTGCCAGAGTTGTCGTACATCCAATTTCACATCCAACCTCATTCAAAATTGTCTCTTTGCCTTTGAAATAGCCCTCCACAAATCATACCTGGTTTTCTGGTACAGCCCTGGGTCGCCACACTTGAATGCCTCAGATCTAGCCTTCAGCAGACGACATACCTCTTAGTCCATCCGTGGCTTTGGATGTGAGTGCACCTGTACAATACTCGATAAGACATCTCACCCTATTCTGTTTGGGCACTGGTTTGACTATTGCCCTTTTGAAATGAGTAGGAACTTCCGAATGTAGCAAAGAGAGATTGAAAATCTATTAATATTTTTTGAAAGGCATAATTTTGCAGTGTGTGTTATGCCAGGGTTACTCTGTGAAACTGCCTTAAAACAATTTAATGAGAATTCCTTGGAGTTGAGGAAGAGGGTTGAGCTTATTCAAACATACAAGATTTTAAAGGGGTGTGACAGAGTTTAGGGGGAATCGCAAGCAATGCGGCATAGCTGCAAAATAATAAGCATGTCATTTAAAATGGAAATGGGCAGTGAGTCTCAAAGGCTAGTGAGTCCCTAAAAATCTCTGCCCCTGAGAGTGATGGAAGCCAGAATACTAGATGTGTTTAGGATGGATGGAGATAGATTTTAGGTTGAGGAACTGGCGGTTTATGAAGGATTGACATGGAAAAGAAGTAGAGGACAGTTTGCATCAGTTCTGATTATCTGGAATAATAGGGTAGGCTTGATGAGCAAGCTGGCCCAATCTTGCTAAGTTCTTATTTTGAAGTTGTTGCTAAATTGTTCAAGAAATGCTCCCTAAATGTTCAAATAATATGATACACTCTTCATAATCTTTATCTATATTTTCTGATTGACATAGAATATCAAATCACAATATGAGTCCTATTGCCCAAACACCACACAGACACAGAAGTACAGAGACAGACATAGACAGACCAACAGACACACACACACAATCTGTTGGTGTCCAGGTGTCCTTAAAGCTAGCATTATGGTAATTGAGAGATTAATTATGCTGGAAGATATAATGATGTGAGTTTTAGCACCTTCTTCACATCAATGGACTGCTAGAATGCTTGAAGTGGCATTAGAAACAATTTTGTTTCAATGGGTAAATGATAAAATTAAATTAAAAACAAGCTAGGAGCTCTTGAAGTGACGGAAACTCTGAATGAATACCTTGGAGAACATGGTTAGTGCTGGAGACTGAGGAATGAAATTGGGAGAGATGGACTGTGGGGCCTGAAGGTCGATCAACACTGGAGAAGGTCGGTGAGAGAAAGATATAGAGAAAAGGCATCATGTGATCAGGTTTCACAAGCTTGTCTTATTAGATACATAGTCAAAATTTTAGAAGGCATTCATCAGTCCATTCACTACTGCTATCACCAACCTTACTGGGATGCAGCTTGTCAGGTTCTGAAGGTCCACTAATTTCTCCAAAACTTTTCAGAATCAGAATCCAGTTTAATATCACTATCATATGTCATGAAATTTGTTGATTTGTTGGTTTTGTGGCAGCAGTGTAATGCAATACATAATAAAAGAGAAAAAAAGCTGTGAGTTACAGTAAGTGTGTGTGTATATGTATATATATTATAACTATTAAGTAGTGTAAAATATAGAAATGAAAATGTAGTGAAGTAGTCTTCATGGGTTAAATGCCCATTCAGAAGAGACATCGCTCCTTGAAGATGTCCTGGATACTATTCTGGAGGTTAGTGCTCATGATAGAGCTGACTAAGTGTACAATTTTCTGCAGCTTATTTCAAGGTGGTGGCACCCACCCCACCCCCCATATTAAAGAGAGATGCAGCCAGTTAGAATGCTCTCCATAGTACATCTGAAGACATTTTTTATTGTTTTTGGTACCATACTAAACCTTCTCAAATTCCTAATGATACACAGCTGCTGTCATTCCTTCTTTGTTGCTGCATCAATATGTTGGGTCCTCAGACATATTGATACCCAGGAACTTGAAATTGCTCATTCTTTCCCATTTGGACTCCTCTATGAGGACTGGTATGTGTTCTCTTTTCTTACTGTTTCTGAAGCCCACGATCAGCTCTTTGGTTTGCTGACGTTGAGTGCAAGCTGGTTGCTGTGACACCGGTTAACTAGCTGATATATCTTGCTCCTGTATGTCCTCTCATCACCGTCAGAAATTCTGCCAACAATGGTTGAATCATCAGCAAATAGATGACACTTGAGCTGTGATGGCCACACAGTCATTAATGCTAATTCCCATTGGCCCCTCATGCAATTGAAGGAAAATGTGCTTTAGAAGAAGCCTGCAACCTTGTAACAGCATGGTGTGCCTTGTTAATTACTTGACCGAGTGCTTACTGTAGATTTCTAATGGCCAGGGTGGACCAAGTGATAGTGGGAATGGTCATCAATAACAGATCGGTAATTATTGCCAAGAGAGGCATTGATGTCATTATCTATTTCTTTGGAGGTCTCAACAATGGACTATCAACATTGTTGTAGAAGATATTTTTGCCAATAAAGTAGGTAGTCTTGATTCTCAGAGAATTCTCATTTTCATATTTGCAATCACTCTTAGCATCTACACAGTGACTACATAAGCTGCAGGGCACATTCCTTTTAATGTGGATCTGATGGTATGAGAACTATCTTGCAGCATAGCCATCTGGTAGGGTAAACTGGCACTGGGAGAAATTACTGTGAACGTTCTTTAGCAGGTGCCTCTCCAATACTAATGTGATATCAGTGTATGCAGAATGGGAAGTTCTCCAAAAAAAATCGAAGGCAAAATGCTTCAAGTTAGAGAAAGCAGATGGCTTGTTATCTTCTTTTTTCAAGTTGTTGTCAAATCAATATTCAGAGACGTTAAAGATTATCTTTCCATTATAGTGTTGGCATTAGTGAGTAACACTCCTGCTGTGAACCGTATTTTCTAGCTGGGTTTCACTCTCAACCCACCACCATCAGACACCCATAAAAAAAATTCATAGTACCAAATGACATTTTTTATCTTTTGCAGTGGCTAATTGACCACTCCATTTTTGCTAGGTCTTTAATATCTGCAACATTGATTTTGTTTGGCCAACACTGGCAACAGCTAACAGCTGGAGGAGCTTGCTGACACCTCTGATGCCATCTTCAGAGAGCACCCACGCTTTGAAAACATCATCTTCCTTGCACCAGTGCCAGTTTGTCAGGATGGGGTTTACCAGCAGTTGAACTTGTGGATTCAGAGCTGTTGGGACTGGTATAGCAAAATAATATCAAAACTAGTCAAATGGGTTTTGTCTGCATAACATGCTTCGAACTGGATTGCTGACAGGAAGGAAAGTAAACAAGTGACAACAGTGCACATTGATTGCAGGTGTCTGATTAAATGCTCCTCCCTTGGTATTTGTGTCTGGATATTTGAAAGCACACAATGCATGTGATGGTAACATCATTGCTGAAGGACAGCATTATATTTCTTGCCATCAGGGCCCGGTACCATCAGGCTAATGCAGCCTGACATTTCTGAGAAACCATTAGCTGAGTTTGCCTCTGCAGTCACTTCCTGAACAGTAAATTCTGTCAAACATTTCAGCTGAAGATGGATCTCTTCTTCCCTTGCAGCCACAGTGGAGGAGATGAATGCAGGCTCGGCAAGGTGACAGCGATTTCTTCATTAGAACAGAAGAAGGCAGTCTGTTGTATAAGGCAGTTCATGACTGGATTGAGTCTCATTACAGTGCGGACTGCTGGCTGACTCATTTATCGGCACTTCATCCAAAATCTGGAACCAGATTTTAAATTGCACTGTGTGTAATCCATTTGCTTTAAAAGTTAAATCTTTTGATAATGCTACAAATTGATAATAGAATCTTCTAGCATAGAAATGGGCCCAACTTGTCTTTCCTATCCAAGTACCTGTCCAAGTGCCTTTTTTATCATTTTGAACACTCTTCTATGACCTCATCTGGCAGCTCATTCCAGACTGTATGGAAAACATCACGTATGGTCCCAGTACCTAAGAAGAACCAATCGGAAGTCTTGAAAGACTACCATCCAGTGACCCTAATCTCACACATCATGAAGACCCTAGGGAGGCTGGTCCTGGATTACCTCTGACCCCTGGTCAAATCAACCCTCGAATCCCTGCAGTTTGTTTACCAGGAGCACAGTGGAGTCGCCAATGCTGTCATGTACCTGCTGAACAGAGCCTACCCCCATATGGATAAGCAGGGCTTCACTGCGAGGATCATGCTTTTTGATTTCTCAAGTGCCTTCAATACCATACAGTCCTCATTGCTGAGGGAAAAGCTCTTTTCAATGCAGTTTGGCACTTCCATTGTATCCTGGATAATGGACTTCCTGATTGGCAGACCACAGGCAAGAGGAAATCTGCAGATGCCGGAAATCCGAGTAATACACACAAAATGCTAGAGGAGCTCAGCAGGCAAGGCAGCATCTATGGAAAAAAGTACAGGCAACGTTTCGGGCCGAGACCCTTTGGCAGGACCCTGTTAGACTGTTTGAGGTAACTTATTTTTTAATTCTATTTTATTTCTCCTCTAATATTTGTATATTTGTATACCTGTGCACTTGCAATGCTACTGTGACACTGTAATTTCCTTTTGGGTGAGTGAAGTACCTGTCTATAAAAACCAGCCCGTTTGAAAAGCATGCTCTTCAGATCTTCTTCCTTCTCTCTCAGAATCAGAATCAGGTTTAGTGTCATTGACATATATCGTGAAATTTGTTGTTTTGTGGTAGCAGTGCAGGGCAATACATAAAAGATCCAATAAATTTCAATAGGAAATGTACAGTATTTTATAAAGCTGTAAAACACTGAGTGTGTGTCTTCTGGCTTCTGTATGTCCTGCAGAGACTATTGTGCTGGAAAGGAGAAGGGAAATTGTTTTTAGTTGTCTGGAGTTAAATGTGGGCAAAATGGTTCACTGTTTGCACTCTCCGCCATGCATTCTCTTCCATTGACTTCACTGTGGAAGAAAAAGGACTGATATTTATAATCATATTCGGCTCAAGCAAAAGAAATCAACCTTCCCCAAAAGGACAGAAAGGAAGGCTCATATCTACAATCACATTTTTAGCATACTTGTCCAACATTGTCAATAAAGATAAATAATGAGGGAAAGATAAAAGATATAAAGGAAAAATGTAACTAAAGTTGAAAGAGTACAAAGAAAATTTACAAGGATATTGCTGAGTATGGAGGACTTGAGTTATGAGGAAAGATTGAATAGAGTAGGACTTTATTCCTTGGAATGTAAAAGATTAAGAGGAGATTTGATAGACATATATAAAATTATGAGGGGTATAGATAGAGTAAATGCAAGCAGGCTTTTACCATCAAGGTTGGTGGGACTAGAACAAGAGACCATACGTTAAGGTGAAAAGTTTAAGGGGAACATGAGGGAAAACTATTACACTCAGAGGGTGGTGAGAGTATGGCATGAGCTACCAGCACAAGTGGTGCATGTGAGCTATATTTCAACATTAAGGAAGTTTGGATATGTACATGGGTGGGAGGGATGTGGAGTGCTATGGGCTGGGCAGAGGTTAATGGGATTAGGCAGCTTAAATGGTTTGCCTTAGACTTAGATGGGCCAAAGGGCCTGTTTCTGTGCTGTACTTTACTATGACTCTGAAGTACTGATAAAATGTAGTCACTGTTGTATTGTTGGAAGCATTGCACCCAATTTGATCTCAGTAAACTGTTCAAAAAAGCAACAGATTAGAGGAAATCTCTGTTCATAAGCCAATTAAAATTTGTACATGTCCTCCAATGAGGTGGATGAAGAGCACCATTCCTTCAGAACTAAATTAGAACCCAAAGCAATTGGCTTATGCCTCCAAACTACTGCAACAAATTGTTCAGACCAACATGAAATGGAGCTTGTCAGAGTGTTTTCTTTTCATTTTAAAAACACTAAGACAGAGGAATTCTCTTGTTGATTACTGCTAGGTAGTTATTTTTAAAAATCCATTTTTCTATCAGAAATCAATTCCAACATAACAACAATGAAAATGTTGCTGGCTGAGGCATTTCTTGAGAAATGTTTTGTTGGATCTTGAGTTTTTTTTTGGTGTTGGATATATAATGTCAAAGACAGAGATAGAACAGGGCAGCATAACCTTTATTAAAGATCAATAACTCTTTTATAACAGGTACTGCCATTAAAATTCAGGGAGACAAAGCCTTACTTACCACATGGTATGCTCAGTTGTCCTTTATGCTATGGGTGCTGTACCTTATTTTGACTGACAAGCAAGGGGCCATCTAACAGAATATGGAGGGGTTATTTGTGCATCATTTCTGAAACTCTTGTTATGGGCAGCACAATATCACTCCAAGTAGAGACACTACCTCACAGAATTAAAAACAGGGGTCGACCCTGGTCTCAGGTGCTAGCTGTGTGGAGTTTGCATGCTCTTTTTGTAACGACATGGGGTTCCTTCAAGTGCTTTGGTTTCCCCACACATCCCCAAAGATAGGCAGATAGGTAGGTTAGTTGACCCTTGTGTGCAGTTAAGTTGCTGAATTGAATCTGGGGTGAGTTGATGAGAACGTGGTGAGAATAAAGCAAAAAGGATTAGTATAGTTATAGAATAAGTGTTAGTGGGTTGTTGATGGACAGCCAGACTCAGGCTACATCCACACTAGGCCAGATAATTTTGAAAACGCTGGTTTTGCATAAAAACAATAGGCGTCCACACTATGCATTTTTGAAAATATCTCTATCCGCACTGAAACGGAGATTTTGGTGAATCTCCTCCTGCTGCGCATGCGCAGGACACATCTACTGAAAACAAGCGACATGTTTGGTGTCGAATCTCGCCATAGAAGTGCGCGTTTGTGTAGTTACAGACTAGAAAAACTTAAAATGACGGACAGCTGTTGGCTCTCACGCAGGAGAACTTAAAACTTAAATAAAAAACAAATACTGGAGTGTACGGAGGCAACCGACAGGGAGTTCACGGACAGATTGACCCGACTGACGACGAACATTGAAAAACTGACTAACTCTGTTGCATTAATAAAGCCCCTTGTTAAATGTGTAAAACATGTCTGCATCAGTGTTTCTTGTATTTCCATACAATGTTACATTAGGCTGTTACACATCTATTGTCAGAGAAGTACTTGCATAAATAGGTAAACCACCTTCATACGAGCAAGGACAGAAAACAGGGCAAAGTGAGTACAGTATACTTATTTATTCAGTAAGTTATGGGTCAAGGGATTTGGTGAGTACATCTAACTCTTCTGGCTTCAGTCTCATTGCTGTCTGTTCTGAAATTGTTAGGTTGTATTCAAGAAAACAATGAAATAGCGCGCTGCCGTCTGACAGTGTTTTCAGAAGTCTCCGGTTACGCTGTTCACACTGATCTGCCCGAGCAGTGTTTTCAAAGATATCCACCTTGGAAAGCGTTTTTGGAAAGCTCCGGTTTCAGGAGACAAAAATGCCGTTTCAGTGTGGACGAAGAGAAAAAGCTTTGGTTACGGATTTATCCGGCGTAGTGTGGATGTAGCCTCAGTAAACAAAGGGTCTGTTTAAGTGCTGGAGACCCAAGGGATTGCAGATGCTGGAATCTGGAGCAAAACACAAAAGCTGGTGGGACTCAGTAGGACAGGCAACATCTATGGAGGGAAATGGACCATCATTCCCACTCTCACCTGGGCTCACTAATCATCTGTTTACTCTTACCCCTTCCCTTTGCTCCACCTCTTAGTACTAGTTATCTCCCCTCTATCTTTTGGTACAGCTTAAGGGTCTCAATCAAAAATGTTGGCTGGCCATTTCCTTCCATGGATGCTGTCTGACCCACTGAGTTCCTCCAGAATTCTCAATGTTACTCCTCTGTCTCTGATGTACACTTTTTCCACTACATAACTGCTGTCTGCCAGAATAATGTGGGAAGGTGCATTAAATCACAAATGACTAATTTAAAATTCTAATGCAAGTTACAGCAATATCTCATCCAAAAGAAAAGTGTCAGTACTATCTAGAAGCTGTTACATTCAGCTATAAATGCAAAGAAAAAGTTTCTAGTTGCTCAGTGCTCACAGATAAAAGACTAATGCCTGGTGCGGTTATAATGTGACTGGAAATTTCTGCAGAATGGGCAGTGTTTCACCAGTTTTTGAACTGATCTAGCTTTATAAGTGACTTTATAAATTTTCATTTAATTCTATGACATTTTATGTCCTTGCAACACTTCTGAACAGCTAATCTCCAATACTTATTAGCTGATGTATATTCTGTTTCATTTGCAATGCTCATACTTCAAATTCTAAGAAGTCTTAATTCTTACAATTAAGGTGAAAAGTCTTGCAATGTAAGAAGACATTTTGTCTTCTTTTGCACTTTGATTGTCCATTAATCTTTGTTTGTATGTAGTTTTTTTATTGATTCAGAAGTATTTCTGTGTTCTACTGTGAATGCCTGTAAATAAAAAAAAATCTCCGATAATCAGAATCAGGTTTAATAGCACTGTCATATGTCATGAAATTTGATGTTTTGTGGCAGCAGTACATAATAAGAAAGAAGACTATAAATTACTACAATATATATCCTGTTTGATGGTAGCAATGAGAAGAGGACATGTCCTGAGTGATGGATGCTGGCTTTCTGAGGCATTGTCATTTGAAGGTGTCCTCTATCCTGCAGGAAGGAGGGCAGGTTAGTGCCCACGATAGGGCTGGCTGAGCTCACAACATTCTAATGCTGTTCGGTGACCCCTCCGTACCAGATGGTGACGCAACTAGTTATATAGTGACATGCACGCACTTCGATAATAAATTAACTTTGAACTTTCTGGCAGTGCAGTAAGTAAATAACCACTGCTGTACTGGGACATGATCTGTAACTCATCCTGTCATTTCTCAGTCAGAATGTCACATCATGTGGTGATTGCATAATGGAATACTCGGTGTGTCCAAAACCAATGAAAATTGAATAGTAATTATGATTTTTTAAAAAACCTTCCTCACCTTTCGTAAAGGATTTGAAAGTGAAATGTGTGAGTGGTCATTAGAAACAATTTGATTTGGTGTATTTTGGATATGCTGCATTATAAATCAAAATGACTTATTCTAATCTTTTGCGAGTTTGTCACATCCAACTCATTCTGAAGACTTTCCCAACAGAAATTAAGGTTTCTTAACAATTATGTATAATTAATGCCATACCCTACTACTATTTTTCAATTACATCCTCAATTCCAATGCCCACCCCCCACTTTACATCAACACTACTGCATCCACCACCAACGCGGCTGGTTTTAAGGTGCCTGTAACCCGCCTTTGTTTCTTCTCCTGTCAGTAGAAACGGTTCTGCTGGGCTTAGTAGCTAAACTACATGTGAAGGCCAGGAGCTGGACTTGGTTGTCAGTGACTGTTTGATGTGCACGCCATTGGGAGAATTTAATAGGTAGTGGGAGCTTGTCCCCATTACTACACTTGGCTATAACAACCTTAAGGAATCTCTGAACAATGTATCATTTTCAATTTTAACTGTTTCATAATAAATATTGTATTTTTGTGGATTGATTAAGCTCTTATTTTGTATATTCAAAATTTGTGGAACTGGGTAAATGTACTTGATGTAAAATAATCTTTAGAAGACATTTTGGAAGAACTGAGGAAAGATTTAATTAATGAGTGTAAAATTATGATAAATCTAGACAGAGTGTAAAGAAAGGAGTTCTTGCCACGGTATGTTAAAGAAAGTAAGTAGAGGTATGGATTTAATTGAATTATAATAATAACAGGAAAAATGATTTCATGCTAAGAGTGATGGGAGCCTGAAGACCATTGCCTGAAGGTCTGTTAGAGCAAGAAGCCCTCATCATATTTAAAAGGTACTTCAAAAAGCTTTTGAAAAGCCATAAATTTTAGGCTAATTGACCCAAGGTCAGTATCAACAAGATGGGCTGAATGGTCTTCTGCATTGCCTTAATTTCCAATTCATTCAGTATATATACAGAAATCAAGGGATTTACAAAATGTTGGCTGGATGGAGAGCATCCCTTACGAGAATAGGTTGAGTGAACTTGGCCTTTTCTCCTTGCAGCGATGGAGGATGAGAGGTGATCTGATAGAGGTGTATAAGATGATGAGAGGCATTGATCATGTGGATAGCCAGAGGCTTTTTCCCAGGGCTGAAATGACTAACACGAGGGGGCATAGTTTTAAGGTGCTTGGAAGTAGGTATGGGAGGCTGTCACTGGTAAGATTTTCACACAGAGAGTGGTGAGTGCATGGAATGGACTGCCAGTGATGGTGGCAGACATGGATACAGTAGGGTCTTTTAAGAGACTCTTAGATAGGTACATGGAGCTTAGAACAATAGAGGGCAATGCAGTAGGAAAGTCTAGGCAGTTTCTGGAGTAGTTTACATGGTCAGCACAACATAGTGGGTCGAAGGGCTTGTAATATGCTGTAGATTTCTATGTTCTATGTTCTGTATGTTCAGTTTTCCCTTGGAATAATATGAAAAGCATGTCTCAAAAATAAAGAACACTCATTGCTTGGAAAAGAAAAGCCAGTGGGGGAGAAAAAGCAAAATCGTAAATGATTACATCAGTCCCAGCTTACTGGAAGGATAGAAAAAATTAGAATGTTGTGGAGACATAGGATGGGTGCTGCAGGAACCGGGAGCAAAAGAAAAACTGCTGGAAGAAGTCAATGGGTCAAGCAGAATTAGTGGGACGAAGGAATCATGGGCTTTTAAGCTTAGAACTGGCATTAGGACATTTGAGTATGTTTAACTGGAGGCTTGTAAAATAGGCCAGTTATGTCACTGTTCTGCATTGAACTAAAACAGTTTCAGCTTCTCATTGATACAGTTCATGTGTGTAGTCAACATAATATAGATAAGTGCTTTAAAACTGCTTCCAAGATTGAGAATTCAGTTTTACTTAGGAATTTGTTGTCTCTCTACATGCATTGATGTATCAGTGATTCGATCTATATTACAAAACAATTAAGATGGCAAACAATATTCTCTTGGTTACAACCTAACATCAACTTTCAAGACCAATCCCCGATTTTTGAACAAATGAGTTTATTCTTATATAATTCTTCCTTCTGACCGCAGATTTTCCCCCCAAAATTCCCTGCCTGATACTGTACAATGTTGATTTTAGATCTATATCTAATATCTTTGTAGGTACCTGGTTTGTATAAATATTCTTTCCTAGTTAACTTCCCAATTCCCAGCTGAATTTGAGAAGTTATTAACAAATCCCTTTCAGTAAACATTTTCTCCGGGCATTTCAGGATGATTCATGATCTCAATAGACTTTCTATACTTTTAGGCTTTTTTAAACTTTTAAATCAGCTTTTAGAAAGAAATACAACCATGAATCATTCTGCAAAACAAGGGCAGAGAAGAAGAGAGTAATTCAAGACAGACAGATCTGCTAAATAACTCTGCATACAAAATGATGCCATTTTATGGTCAGAAAATAAAATCTGTCAGCTCCTGTTGAGCTGTGGACCTGACAGCAAATGTTGCATGAGCACATACAGATTTTAACACAGATTCTCAGAAGTTGCCATAGAGATTCCTCATTCTTCCATGGGGTGTGCTGATTCTCCAATGCTGTTGTCCTGGCAACAATATATGAATGCCTCAACTACTGATCTGGAGATGAGCATTAAAATGTAAGATAAAATCATAAATGCAGAATTTAAAAAAACTAAGCAACACACACAAAATGCTGGTGGAACACAGCAGGCCAGGCAGCATCTATAGGAAGAAGTACAGTCGACGTTTCGGGTGGAGACCCTTCGTCAGGACTAGAGGGTCTCAGCCCGAAATGTCGACTGTACTTCTTCCTATAGGTGCTGCCTGGCCTGCTGTGTTCCACCAGAATTTTGTGTGTGTTGCTTGAATTTCCAGCATCTGCAGATTTCCTCGTGTTTGTGATTAAAAAAAACTAATGTTAGTTTCATTGATGGTGCTCATAGAACTATTGGATTATTATAAAAACCCAAAAGGTTTATTAATGTTAAACAGGAGAAGTAATCTGCCATTCCAAGCCAATTTCATTTATTGTTAGGTCAGACTAATAGGAATATTATTGACTCCTAATCGTCCTCTGAAACAGACCTGAAAATCTTTTAGTTCAAGGGCAATAGGATAGGCAATGAATATTGACCCATGAACCGTGGTGAAAAAATACATACAGCTGTAAAAATGGAATATTGACAAAATTCTCAGACTTAATAAAATATTTTTCCTGTAAAATTTGTTTTATTTCAGAGTGGAGATGCTAGTTGAAAATATAAAGCATTGTTCTTCTAAACTCAACTATGTTTCCTGTGTCACACTGAGTAATAGCCACTGTTTGGTTAAGTCTGTCAAAAAGAAAAACGTTCCTTCATATAAATAAATAAAATCCAGTGAATTATAAATTAATACAGTTTGATTCTTCAAGTAATTATTTAATATCTATAAAATTATTTGAAATATTTGTGAATATTAATCCTTTTTATTTCCTGGCTTGCTGTCTGCAGGGATTCCCCTGTGCAGTCAGTTCCTTAGCTGATGTTTTATGAATGGTCTCCCCTACACTAGACAAATGCAGACTGGGCGATGGCCATGCTAAGCACCTATGTTTACTCCACAGGACTGACCCTCAGCTTTAAGTTGGCAGCCACTTTAAATGTCCATCATACTCCCACTCTCTGACCTCACTGTCTGTGACATCCAGCACCATTGTGAAAAAGCATAATGTAAGCTCAAGAAATGTTGCATTTTCCATCAGGACATTTTGCAGCCACCTCGACACAATGTTGAAAATGGAAGTCTAGGCTCCAGGAAGAGGTGATAGGCAGGTGAGGAGAAGAGGCAAGAGGCCGTAGTGGGGAATAGAAGAAAAGAGAAGGGACAGGGGAAAAAAATACTAGAAGGGGAAATCAGTGTTCATGCCATCAGGTTGGGGCTACTTACAAACCCCATTTCCAGAAAGATTGGGATATTTTCCAAAATACAATAAAAACAAAAATCTGTGATCTGTTAACTCACGTGAACCTTTATTTAATTGACAGAAGTACAAATAGGTTTTCAGTAGTTTTACTGACCAACTTAATTGTATTTTGTAAATATACACAAATTTAGAATTTGATGGCTGCAACACACTCAACAAAAGTTGGGACAGAGGCATGTTTCCCATTGTGTTACATCACCTTTCCTTTTAATACCACTTTTTAATTGATTTGGAACTGAGGAGACTAATTGTAGTAGATTTGCAATTGGAAATTTTGTCCATTCTTGCTTGATATAAGACTTCAGCTGCTCAACAGTCCGTGGTCTCCAATGTCTGATTCTCCTCTTCATGATGCGCCATACATTTTCAATAGGAGATAGATCTGGACTGGCAGCAAGCCAGTCAAGCACACGCACTCTGTGTCTACAAAGCCACGCTGTTGTAGCCTGTGCAGAATGTGGTCTGGCATTGTCCTGCTGAAATAAGCATGGACGTCCCGGGAAGAGACGCCGCCTTGATGGCAACATATGTCTCTCTAAAATCCTAATATACGCCTCAGAGTCAATGGTACCTTCACATACATGCAACTCACCCATGCCGTGGGCACTGATGCACCCCCATACCATCACAGATGCTGGCTTTTGCACCTTTCGCTGATAACAATCAGGATGGTCGTTTTCATCTTTAGCACGGAGAACTCGACGCCCGTTTTTCCGAAAACTAGCTGAAATGTGGACTCATCTGACCACAGCACACGGTTCCACAGTCTTTTGGTCCATCTGAGATGAGCTCAGGCCCAGAGAACTCGCCGACGTTTCTGCATAGAGTTGATGTATGGCTTCGTCCTTGCGTAATACAGTTTCAAGTTGCATTTCTGGATGCAGCGACGGACTGTGTTAAGTGACAATGGTTTTCCGAAGTACTCCCGAGCCCAGGTGGCTATAATTGTCACAGTAGCATAACAGTTTCTTAGGCAGTGCCGCCTGAGGGCTCGAAGATCACACGCATTCAACAGTGGTTTCCGACCTTCCCCTTTACGCACTGAGATGTCTCTGAATTCTCTGAATCTTTTCACAATATTATGTACTGTAGATGTAGAAAGACCTAAATTCTCTGCAATCTTGCGTTGGGAAATGTTCCTTTTGAACTGACTAACAATTCTCTCACGAATTTTGGCACAAAGGGGTGAGCCACGACCCATCCTTGCTTGCAAAGACTGAGCCTTTGATGGACACTACTTTTATACCCAGTCATGATACCTCACCTGCTACCAATTAGCCTGCTTAATGTGGAGTCTTCCAAACCGGTGTTACTTGAATATTCTGTGCACTTTTCAATCTTATTTTAATTCTGTCCCAACTTTTGTTGAGTGTGTTGCAGCCATCAAATTCTAAATTTGTGTATATTTACAAAATACTATTAAGTTGGTCAGTAAAACTATTGAAAATCTTTTCTTTGTACTTTTGTCAGTTAAATAAGGGTTCACATGAATTAACATATCACAGATTTTTGTTTTTATTGCATTTTGGAAAATATCCCAACTTTCCTGGAAATGGGGTTTGTAGATGGAATATGAGGTGTTGCTCCTCCACCCTGAGTGTGGTCTCACTATGGCAGAAGAGGAGGCTGTGGACCGATATGTCGGAATGGGAATGAGGATAGGAATTAAAATGATTGGCTTCTGGTGTTACAATATGGCAACAATGAATATAGAATTGAGACAGTTTTTTATAAACAAATAAACATTTATTTAAACTCTGCTCAATAAAAATGAAAAGTAAACCAACGATTAACTTAACCGGATGTTAACTGCTATATGACAATTCGAACAGTTCTTAAAGTGATAACTGCAGAAGTCCAAATGGTTTATACAGTCAATTAGGAGAGACTTTCCTGAAGTAACGAATTCCTTGACGACATGACGTTACTGTTGATCCCAGCTGAAATATGCCTTGCTGAAGGATTCACGATGAAGGAAATTTAGAACGGCTTGAAGGAACTGACCTTTTCCTTTGTGAATAGCACTGCACCCAACCCTTTCTGCTCTTACAATGCAGGGGCTATCTCGGATGCAGGTTACTATTTCCGGAACGAAGATCCAATAAGGTTGACCCTGTATTACGGCTGACGACACCAACTTTACTTGATCCTTCGGGTTTCCATACTTAGGTAAATCTTCACTCTCCAATATTTAGACTTTAAAATTAAATCGAAGATACATCAAACATAACTGGCAGTGATTTTCAAAACTTCCGGCACAATGACAATGAACCTTAAAGTAAGAATTAAAACTCCACTTTAAAACAAAACTGCGTCTTGAAACCAAATATGCAGCATAATGGAGTAACGGATGACTTAAGTGACGTCCCTACAAAAACTCCTGCATCACAGCAGGCTTTCCCCGTTTTATACCTGTTGGATCAGGCCCTCACATGACTTCACACTGGTGGGAAAATTACATCATGTGACCTCAAACTGGTGGGAAAATACATTCACCCCATCATCACAAGACCATTACGTCATGGTCACAAGATACTCAATTACATCATGGTCACAAGACAATCACAAAATACCCACGAGGTATGTTAAACTGGGAATTTCTGATTTTGACAGATGGAGCGGAGGTGATCGAGAAAGTGTCCCCCAGTTTATTTTGGGTCTCAAAAATGTACAGCAGCCCTGGATACAATAAATGACACAACATTTGCACAGCTGAAATGTTTACTCACCTGGAAAGACTGTTTGAGACTCTAAATGGAAGTAAGGAAGAAGGTAAATGTTCAGAGGCACCGTTTCTGTTACTTGCAGGGATAGAAATTAGTGGGGAGGGGCAAGTGAACAAGAGAATTACAGATTCCTGTGGAAAGGGTAGAGTGAGGGAGAGGTAAAGATGTGTTTGGTGGTAGGATCCCATTGGAGATGGCGGAGAATGATGTGCCATGGGGTTGTATGTGAGGACAAGAGGACCTGTAGTCCTGTTAAGGTAGCAGATGATGGGGTGGGAACGGATATCTGGGAAATGAAGGAGATGCTGGTGAGGGAAGCATCAATGGTGGATGAAGGGAAATTACATACTTTGTAGAAGGAGGATGTTTCTGATGTCCTGGAAAGGAAAACCTCATCCGGGGAACAGATGTGGTAGAGCCGAAGGAACTGAGAAAAGGGAATAGCATTCTTACAGGCGACATGGTAGGAGGAGGTATAGTCAAGATAGCCTTGGGAATCAGTAGGTTTATAAAACATATTAGTCGACAGTTTGGCTCCAGAGAGATCAAGAAAGGGAAAAAAGGTGTCAGAATTGGACCAAATGAATTTAAGGTCAGGGTGGAATTTGGAAGCAAAGTTGATTAAAAAAAACATTGACATGTTCAGCATAGGTACATGAAGCAACAGCAGTGAAGTCATCAATTTAGTACAGGAAGAGTTGGGGAACATTACCAATGAAGGCTTGCAACATGGACTGTTCTATGTAGCCAGTGAAAAGGCAGGAATAGCTGGGGCACATGCAGGTGCCCATGGCTACCCCTTGAATCTGGAGAAAGTGGGAGGAGCTGAAGGAGAAATTGTTGAGGGTGAGAACCAGTTCTGCTGGTAGGGGGAGGGGAATTGATTGGGTCTTTTGTTGAGAAAGAAGCAGAGAGCTTTAAGGCCTTCTTGATGGGGATTAGATGTATGTAGAGACTGGACATCCATAGTGAAAATGAAGGCCAGGGAATTAAAAGTTGTTAAGGAAATCGAAAGCATGTGAAGTATCGTGGATGTAGGTGGGAAAGGACTGAACCAAGGAGAATAGAATGGAGGTTTGGTATGCAGACGTGAGCTCAGTGGGCCAGCTGCAGGCAGAGACAATGGCATACCCCAGCAATCAGGTTTGTTGATCTTGAGTAGGAGGTAGGAATGAGTAGTGCGGAGTAACGGGACTATGAGTTTGCTGGCGATGGATGGGAGTTCTCCAGAGAAAATCATGAATTAAAAATAAATTATACACAATTTTTACAAGATAAAACATAATTGGAACAAATTTAAACACCAGAAGTCTATTTCAGTGCAAATATTCAAAGTGGTCATAGTGCATTTGGTAACTTAATCTTCTTGTTTGTATCTTTTCCACCAGTCATCATTTTGGCCCAATCTTTCCCTTTTGATTAGTTTGACATTGACTGCTGGGCCTGTCCCACAGTCTCACAGAAGACAAAATATAACAAAGACAAAGGCTTATAATGTGTGACTTCTGCACATTGGTCATTTGTTCTCAGCTAAGGAGAGATGTTCATTTAGTTCTCCACATCCTTCCTCCTCATCCTCTGCTACCAAAAGCTAACTTGTCACCCTCCCCCAGCCCCTCAGTTTTGTTGAATGACTCGGATCTGAAATTTTGACTCTTTCTCTTGCCACAAATCCTGCACTTCCTATTTTTTTCATGGATACTGCTGGATAATAGGATGAGAATGGAGCTGATGTGTAGAAACAACTGATTGAGCAAATGGTCGGTCCCACGCCACAGAGCCTGCTGGATGTGAATGAATGTGGCCTGCCTATCTTTATGGTGGCACTGCAAACTTCGGGCTCTTAAAACTTTACTGAAAGCCTACTATTTTTTAAATACAGGTCTCAAGCGCAACATTTTCATGGAACCTTTCATGATATTTTCTGTTTGTCAGTCATTACCACCTAAGGGAGACTTGTATACATTGGAGTCATTTGCTGTGTTAATAAAAATCCAGAATTGGACTGATTAAATCTACCATAATTGTTATACCATTTGCAAGGCTGTATTAATTATGTGAGGAATCTGAGCCAGATCAAGTTATTCTCAAGCTAGCAGTGGGCACTTATTAGTCTCTGCTTCATTGCAAAAACACTGAGCGATTTATTTGGCTTGAGATGTTCCCAATGCAGCAGGAAGACTGAACCTCCACTAATGTCCGATAGACGTACAACGTCAAAGATAGGGGTCTCAGTATCATCAATGAATCAGTAAATTGTCCTCGTGCCAAAGGACGTCATACTAACCAACTCACCCCTGATCTTTTCCCTTAGTCCTGCAACTTAGTCAGTCTAATTCATTTTGAAATTACTGATTGATTCATCACTAACTCACCTAAACCTTACAGTGTGATCATATTGATTAAAAAGTTTTCTTATTGCATATATTGTGAATTTTTTGTCTTGGGTTTTAATTCTTTGCACTTGGTCACACATTAAAAATTCTCCAGATGCTGGAAATTCAGAGACACACACAAAATGCTGGAGTAATTCAGCAGGTCAGGCACCACTCAAGGAAACAAAAAAAAAGTCAACACTTCAGGAATGGAAAGGAAGAGGAATGATGTCAAAATAAAAAGTTTGGGGTAGAGTAAGTAGGATAGCTTGAAAGTGATAGGTGAAGCCAGGTGGATGGGAAAGGCAAAGGGCTGGAGAAGAAGGAATCTGACAGGAGAGGAGAGTGGACCATTGGAGAAAGGGAAGGAGGAGGGAACCCAAGAGGAGGTGATAGGTAGGTGATAGGCCAGAGTGGGGAATAGAAGATGAGGGGAGGAGGGGGGAAAATTTGTTTTCTGGCAGGAGAAATTGATATTCATGCCATCAGGTTGGGGGCTACCCAGATGGAATATAAACTGCTGCTCCTCAACCCTGAGGGTGGCTTCATTGTGGCCACAGACAGACATGTTGGAATGGGAATGGGAAATTAGCTTTTGGCAGATGAAGTGGAGGTGCTCGATGAAGCAGTCACCCATTTTATGGTGGGTCTCACCAGTGTAGAGGAAGATGCACCATGAGCACTGGATACAATAGAAGACCCAAGCAGATTCACAGGTGAAGTGTTGCCTTGCCTGGAATGTCTGGATTCCTGAATAGCAGTGAAGAATGAGCAGGTGTAGCACTTTGCTTGCAGGGATAAGTGCTGGGAGGGAGGTTACTGGGGAGGGAGGAATGGACAAGGGAATCACAGAGGGAGAGATCCTTGTGGAAAGCGGAGGGTGGGGTAAGGTAAAGATATGTTTAGTGGTTGGATTCATTTGAAGATGGCGGAAGTCATGGATGTAGAACCTCATGGGGAAGTAGGTAAGGACAGCTCTATCAATGTTACTGCGGTGGAAAGATGGGGTGTTGATGTATGTCGGGAAATGGAGGAGGTATGGGTGAAAGCAGCATCGATGGTGGAGGAAGGGAAACCCCGTGCTTTGAAGAAGGAGAACATCTCTGATGCCCTGGAAAGGAAAGCTGCTTCCTGGGAACATTTGAGGTGGAGATAAAGGAACTGAGGAAAGTGAATAGCATTTTAAAAGGAGACAGGCTGGGAAGAGGTTTAGTCAAGATAACCATGGAAATTGGTCAGTTTATGAAAGATGTCAGTTGACAGTTTGAGGGATCAAGAAAGGGGAGGGAGTTGTCAAAAATGGACCAAGTGAATTTAAGGGCAGGATGGAAGTTAGAGGCAAATTTGATGAAATCAAGGAGCTCAACATAGGTACATGATGCAGCATCAATGTCGTCAATGCACACAGAGTACTAGTTCCTCCGGTTGATTGTTGCTCCTGATTCCAACATAGAAGAGAGGAAGTCAAAAGAAAGGAAATTACAGGCCAGTTAGCTGAGTCTCAGTGGTTGGGAACGTGTTAGAGTCTATTATTAAGGTTGAGGACTTGAGGTACTTGGAGACTAATGTTAAAATAAGTCAAAGTCAGCATGGTTTCTGTAAAGGGAAATCTTGCTTCCCAAGGCATTTGATAAGGTCCCGCATGGGAGGTTGGTCAAGAAGGTTCATTCAGGATGAGTTAGTAAATTGGATTAGACCTTGGCTTTGTGGGCGAAGCCAGAGAGTGGTAGTAAAGGGTTGTCTCTCTGACTGGAGGCTTGTGCTAGTGATGTGCTGCAGGGATCGGTGCTGGCTCCTTTATTGTTTGTCATCTATATCACATATCTGGATGATAATGTGATTAACTGAATCAGCAATTTTGCAGATGACACCAAGTTTGGGGGTGTAGTGGGCAGTGAAGAGTGCTATCGTGGCTTGCAGAAGGATCTGCGTCAGCTGAAAAAATGGGCTGAAAAATGGCAGATGGAATCTAATGCAGACAAATGTGAGGTTCTGCACTTTGGTAAGTCTAACCAGAGCAGGTCTTATACAGTGAATGTTAGGGCACTGAGGGGCATTGTAGAACAAAGGGAACTGGGAATACAGGTCCATCATTCGTTGAAAGGGGCATCATAGGCGAATAGGGTCATAAAGAAAGTTTTTGGCACATTGGCCTTCATAAATCAATGTATTGGGTACAGAAGATGGGATGTTATGTTGAAGTTGTATAAGACGTTGGTGCAGCCTGATTTGGAGCATTATGTGCAGTTTTGTTCACCAACCCAAAGGAAAGATCTAAATAAGTTTCAAAGAGTACAGAAACAAATTACAAGGATCTGGAGAACCTGAGCTATAGGGTAAGATTGAATAGATGAAGACTGTATTTTTTAGAATGATTGAGAGGAGATTTGATAGAGGTATATAAAATTATGAGGGGTGCAGATAGGGTAAATGCAAGCAGGTGTTTTCCACTGTGGTTGGGTGGGACTACAACTAGAGGTCATGGGTTAAGGGTGAAAGGAGAAAAGTTTAAGGGGAACATGAGGAGGAACTTTTTCACTCAGAGGGTTGTGAGAGCATGCAATAGGCTGCCAGCTCAATTGGTGCATGTGAGCTTGATTTCAACGTTTAAGAGAAGTTTTGATAGGTTCATGGATAGTAGTGATACGGATGACTATGGTTCTGCTGCAAGTTGATGGGAGTGGGCAGTTTCAATGGTTTCAGCATGGACTAGATGGGCTGAAGGGCCTGTTTCTGGGCTATGCTTCTGTAAGGCTCTATGATTCTGGATTTGGGTGCAGAAACTGTGTGAAACCAGAGCTACAAGAGTGTACAGACAGACTCAGTGAGACAGGATATTGGATATAATGTCCCCAGCATTTAGAGCTAACAGCGGGCTGGACAAACACCTTTGTCGAAATAACGCACCTATTCCATTACTTACATATTACTCACCTTCCAGAAAATCTCAACAAACAACAAGCTAAGAGCACAAGGGTAAAGAAAAACTTTATAATTCATCAGTTGAGATCTGATTTGCATTTTATCATGCAATTCCTACAATGAGCAACACATAGGGATCAACTAAGTACACACCGAGGTGAAGCTGTACCCGAGCTCTGTTCTCTTATTTGGATCGGTATGCGGGCACATGACAAATAGTGACCTTGCCAAGCTGCTGTCATGCCACACCATGAAACTTTGGAAGATCCCTGTACTTTCTGGCCAAGAAAGATCTCCAACCACACCCTACTCCTTTGGTGTCCTGGCCACAATCATCATGAGGAAATGGGAGAGGCCAACTCCATCATCAAGCATTTAATTGGACGCCTGAAGGGCAAAGGAAACATGGGAGACCAAAGACAGAAATGAGGAGCCTGAACACAATAGAGAAGATGGTCAAGGACATACAGAGATGGAGGACCTTCATTGCTACCCTAAACACAAGCAGCATAATGGGCAGTAAGTAAGTAACTTAGAGAGAGAGAGAGTTTATTCATGTTACTGCATGAAAATTAGAAATTAGAGGAATAGAGATAATTTAGAAAAAAAATACATTTTAAGAGATCTTGAGATAATTCTTTAAATAGATATGACAGAATATGTGCTGGAGTGATAAAGGAAGCAGATGGTTCTTTATCTGCATTTGATGTCTGTTCAGGGTTAACATACAGTGTATATCCTGTACAGAAAGTTGAACAGTTTGCAAGTAAATTTGACTGGTCTCTACAACTTTGGCAGTGCCAAGTACTTTGGAGCTGATGCTTACAGATAGGGGATACTTATTAGGTAAGGTGAAGGGAGATGCCGATATGGCTCAGTGATTATGGAGTACAGGACAGGAACATGGGGAGGGTATACAGCATCCTTCGTCCTTTCTCTCACTTGGTGAAGTCATTGCTGAACTGTTCTAATCTCCCAACTATTCTACTGCTGAATAACCACAAATGAGACAATCATGAAGCTTTAGTTGATCATTTCCCACCGTTGTTGATACTCGCTGTTTGTTAAATTGTAACCCCATCAGTATCATGTGGCAATAGAAGTTTTGGCCAACTACATTTCGCTGCTAAGTTCTTCAAATATTGAATTACTAACATGTAGTCTGTGTTGCACATAATAATTGCCTGTATCCTTGAAAGCAGAAAATACCTTTTAATTCAAAGAAATAAAGCTTCTTTGAATATTTTAATTCAAAGAAGCTTTCAAGTCAATGCAAAATAAATTAACATTAATGCAATAAACATTCTCTATTGTCACTGTGATATCCTTCCTAATAGTAGGAGGTGGTAAAGTTGTTGGAACAGTTACATTCTATTTGCATTTTATAATGATGATATGGAATTACTTATTACAAGATATGATTCATGGTTGTATGACATCTGTTAATAATATATATACCAGGTTATAGTTGTTTTTTCTCTCTCCGCACATTGGGTGTTCGTCAGTCTTTTTTTTCAATGCGTTCTTTTGGGTTTCTTGTTTTATGGCCAGGGAGAGAGAGAACCTTTGGTTTGTCAAATGTCGGATGAAATGCGAGGCCTTTGGGGTAACTTTGGTCGGTGTCTTTGCTACTGTTTAGCACAGGCTTGGGCTTGGTGACGGTACAGATGCGTGTTTTTTTTGCTGGTGGGGGAGATCGTTGCTCACTGCCGCTTACACGCGGTAGGGCGGAGCTGGGGGGGGCCTTTAGGGTTCTCACGTTTACCTGTCGTTCATTCTTTGGGGCACTTCTCTGTGAAGAAAAAGCATTTCAGGATGTTTATTGTATACATTTCTCTGGCATTAAATTTAACCTTTGAACCTGTAAAGAGATGAATCTCAAGGTTGTATAATGTATACAAACTTTGTGATAATAAATGTACTTTGAACTTTGATATTTTCCTTCACAAAAAAATAAAGTTCCAAGAACTTCATAGTGTTTTACTCTCTTCTCATTCCACCCAAAGCTACCTTAGAAAATGCTTCTGACATCCCAGTGTGGTCTCTCTGGGTACAAACAAAGTCAAGTCAAGCCATTGTCATTTCAACTATAACTGCTGGTACAGTACACAGTAAAAACGAAACAACGTTCCTCCAGGTCCATGGTGCTACATGAAGCAACACAAAACTACACTAGACTATGTGAAACAACACCAAACTACATTAGACTACAGACCTACACAGGACTACATAAAGTGCACAAAACAGTACAATAATTAATAAACAAGACAATAGGTACAGTAAAGGGCAAATTACAATATAATAATAAATGATGTAAATGTAAACAATATAAACAATATTTTAGCAGGAATTAAGAAAGAAATGAGTAAAAATTGTAAAGGGAGTGGAGGTGTGTGTGTGTGTGTGTGTGTGTGTGTGTGTGTGTGTGTGTGTGTGTGTGTGTGTGTGTGTGTGTGTGTGTGTGTGTGTGTGTGTGTGTGTGTGTGTGTGTGTGTGTGTGTGTGCATATGTATATATATATATATATATATATATATATATATATGGGTAGGTTGGTGTCAGACTAGACTCTGTGAATTGAGGAGTCCAATGGCTTGGGGAAAGAAGCTGTTACACAGTCTGGTTGTGACAGCCCAAATGCTTCAGTGCCTTTTGCCAGATGGCAGGAAGGAGAAGAGTTTTTATGAGGAGTGCGTAATTCTTCATCCTTTACATCTTTTTTATGGTCGCAAGACACTACTGGATATTAAGAACATCAAGAAGTGCAGGTCTACCTCACTAGTGAGTTGCTTGATAGGAATGGAGCTGGTCTTGTGGACCATGTTTCACCTGCTACAGGAAGGAAGCAGTGCACCATCCAAAAGACAGTGCAAATTATTGTCTTGGATGTTTTTGTTATGATTGCAAGACGCTGTTGGCCATTGGTAATGTAGAACAGGTAGGAACTTCCGACTGTAGCAGTGAGAAGTAGAAAATGTGCTTGAATACTCCTCCGAGTTGGTTGGGACAAGTTTTCAGACCCTTACTAGGTACTCTTTCAGGACCTGCTGCCTTGTGAGGGTTCACCCTCCTGACATCAGCCTCTGAGACAGAGATCACAGGGTCACCAGGTGTAGCAGGGATCTTCACAGCTGTAATCATGTTCTCCCTTTCAAAATGGTCACAGAAGGCATTGAACTCATATGGTAGTGAAGCATCGCTGACATTCATGCTATTGGGTTTTGTTTTGTTGGAAGTAATGTCCTGCAAACCCTGCCAGAATTGATGTGCATCCAATGTCGCCTCCAACCTCACTCAGAATTGTCTCTTCACTCTTGAAATAGCCCTCTGCAAATCATACCTGGTTTTCTTGTACAGACCTGGGTCGCCTGCCTTTAATGCCACAGATCTAACCTTTAGCAGATGACATACCCCCTGGTTCATCCACAGCTTTTGGTTTGGGAATGTACAGTAAGTCTTTGTGGGCACACACTCATCCACACAGGTTTTAATGATGTCAGTAAGAACCGTAGCAAACTCATCCAGATTCAAAGATGAATCTCTGAATACAGTCCAGTCCATTGATTCAAAGCAGTCCTGTAGGCACTCCTGTGCTTCCCTTGTCCATACCCTCTTGGTCCTCACTGCTGGTGCTGCAGTCTTCAGTCTCTGCCTACATTCAGGGAGTAGAAGCATAGCCAGATGATCAGACTTCCCAAAATGTGAGCTTGGGATGGCACAGTAGGCATTCTTGATGGTGGTGAACAATGGCTCGGTGTGTTGTTCCCTCTGATAGTATAAGTGATTTGTTGATGATAATTATTTAGTGACATTTTCAAGCTGGCCTGGTTTAAATCTCCCAAAATGATTGTCAAGGCATCAGGGTGTGCTGTTTCGTGCATGTTGGTCCCATTGCTCAGATTGTCTAGAGCCTGTTTGACATTGGCCTGAAGTGGAATGTACACTGCTACAAAAATGATCGCTGAAATCACCCGCAGCAGCTAAAATGGATGGCACTTAAGTGCGAAATATTCCAGGTCTGGTGATTTGAATTTGGACAACACTGATACACTTGTGTACCAAGAGGAGTTGATCATGAGGCATGCACCTTCACCTCATCTTCTGAGAGACTCGACAGTCCTATCCTGGAGGTATGTAGTCATTCTGACTTGCTGTGTCCTGTATGGAAAGGGTTAACCAGGATTCTGTGAAACAAAGGATGCAAGTGGTCGTACTGTCCCTCTGATACAGCACCCTCTCTCTGAGATATTTGAATTTACTAACTAGAGACTGTATGTTTTCCAACAAGATAGTCGGTATTGGGAGTCTAAAACTCCGTTTTCTTAAACGCACCTGTATCCCTGACCGGCAGCCACATTTCTTATGAGGAGTCCAGTGAGAAGTACGGCCACAATCCGCACTGTTTCTGTGGGGTTTCAGCAGCGATAGTTTATTCAATTGCATTAAGATATCTTTATCAACTGTATTGACAAAAACATTGGACATAGACCATAGAAATTTACAGCACAGTACAGGCCCTTTGGCCCACAATGTTTTGCCAACCATAAAAGCTACTCCAGAGACTACCTAGAATTTCCCTACTGCATAGCCCTCTATTTTTTTAAGCTCCATGTATCAATCTAAGAGGGCCTATTGTATCCGCTTCCACCACATCCACCGGCAGTGCATACCACACACCCACCACTCTGGTGAAAAACTTACCTCTGATATCCCCTCGGTAGCTACTTCCAAGCACCTTAAAACTATGTTCCCTCACGTTAGCCATTTCAGCCCTCGGAAAAGCCTCTGACTATCCACATGATCAATGCCCCTCATCATCTTATACACTTCTATCAGGTCATCTCTTATCCTCCATCGCTCCAAGGAAAAATAGGTGAGTTCACTCAACCTATTCTCATAAGATATGCCCTCCAATCCAGGCAACATCCTTGTAAATCTCCTCTGCACTCTCGCTATAGGATCCACATCCTGCCTGTACTGAGGTGACCAGAACTGAACACAGTACTCCATGTGGGGTCTGACCTAGGTCTCATATAGCTGTAACATTACCTCACGGTTCTTGAACTCAATCCCATGGTTGATGAATGCCAACACACCATACGTCTTCTTAACAACACTGTCAACCTGCATGGCAGCTTTGAGTATCCTATCCATATGGACCCCACGATCTCTTAGATCCTCCACACTGCCGAGAGTCTTACCATTTATATTATATTCTGTCTTCAAATTGGACCTACCAAAATGAACCTCTTCACACTTATCTGGGTTGAAGTCCAGTTCTTCATCCTATCGATGTTCCGCTGTAACCTCTGATAGCCCTCCAGATTATCCACAACACTCCCAAGCTTTGTGTCATCAGCAAACTTACTAACCCACCCTTCCACTTCTTCATCAAGGTCATTTATAAACATCACAAAGAGGAGAGATCCTAGAACAGATCCCTGTGGAACACCACTGGTCACTGACCTCCATGCAGAATACAAACCATCTAAAAGCACCCTTTGCCTTCTGAGGGAAAGCCAATTCCGGAACCACAAAGCAAGGATCCCATGCTTCCTTACTTTCTGAATGAGCCTTGCATGGGGAACCTTATCAAATGTCTTACTGAAATCCATATACACTACATCCACTGCTCTACCTTCATCAATGTGTTTTTTTATTTCCTCAAATAATTCAATCAGGCTCGTAAGGCACGACTTGCCCTTGACAAAGCTATGCTGCCTATCCTTAATCAGATCATGTCTCTGCAAATGCTCATAAATCCTGCCTCTCAGGATCTTCTCCAACAACTTGCCCACTACTGAATTCAGACTCACTGGTCTATATTTCCTGGGTTATTTCTATTCCCTTTCTTGAAGAAAGGAACAACATTTGCAACCCTCCAGTCCTACGGTACTTCTCCTGTCCCTATTGATGATGCAAAGATCATCGCAAGAGGTTCAACTATCTCCTGCTTTGCTTCTCACAGTGGCCTGGCATATATCTCATTCGGTTCCAGTGACTTACCTAACTTAATGCTTTTCAAAAGCTCCAGCACATCCAGCTTCTTAATGTCTATATGATCAAGTGTTTCAATGCGCTGTAAGTCATCACCACAATTCCCAAGGTCTTTTTCCATGTCAATACTGAAGCAAAGTATTCATTCAGTACCTCCACTACCTCCTCCAACTCCATGCACATGTTTCCATCATCTCACCTGATTGGTCCTATTCTCACATGGCTCATCCTCTTACTCTTCACATATTTGTAGAATGCCTTGGGGTTGTCCTTAATCCTGCTCACCAAGGCCTTCTCATGGCCCCTTCCGGATCTCCTAATTCCATTCTTAAGCTCCTTCCTAGCAACCTTGTAATTTTCTAGAGCTCTAACAGTAACTAGTTTCTTGAACCTTTTATAAGCTTTTCTTCTTAACTAGATTTTCTACATCCTTTGTACACCATGGTTCTTTAACACTACCATCCTTTCCCTGCCTCAATGGAACATACCTATGCAGAACTCCATGCAAATATTCCCTAAACATTTGCCACATTTCTGCCGTGTGTTTCCCTGAGAACATCTGCTCCCAATCTATGTTCCCAAGTTCCTGCCTAATAGCATCATATTTCCCCCCCACGCCAATTAAATGTTTTCCCAAATTGTCTGCTCTTATCCCTCTCCAGCACTATGGTGAAGGAGGCAGAGTTGTCACTACCTCCAAAATGCTCTCCCACTGAGAGATCTGACACCTGACCAGGTTCATTTCCCAATAACAGATCAAGCGCAGCCTCTCCTTTAGTTGGCTTATCTACACATTGCATCAGGAAACCTTCCTGAACAAACCTAACAAACTCTGCCCCATCTAAACCCCTTGCTCTAAGGAGATACCAGTCAATATTAGGAAAGTTAAAATCACCCATCATAGCAACCCTATTATTTTTGCACCGTTTCAGAATCTGCCTCCCTATCTGTTCCTCGATGTCTCTGTTACTATTGGGGGTCTATAAAAAACACTCACTAGCGTTATTGCCCCTTTCCTGTCTCTGACTTCCACCCAGACTGACTCAGTAGACAATCCCTCCATGACTTCCTCCTTTTCTGCAGCCGTGACACTTTCTGATTAGCAATGCCATGAACCCACCTCTTTTGCCTCCCTCTCTGTTCTTTTTGAAACATCTGAAACCTGGCACACTCAGCAGCCATTCCTGCTCCCAAGACATCCAAGTCTCTATAATGGCCACAACATCACAGTTTCATGTATTGATCCACGCTTAAAATCATCTGCCTTGTTTATGATACTCCTTGCATTAAAATTGACACATCCCTAACTATCAGGCTGAGTGCATCTTTGCTCTAGCATCTGCCTATTCTTTCTCACAAATTCCATACAAACTGTCTCTACTTGTGCTCCAACCTCCCCATCCTCTGCCTCTTCACTTCAGTTCCCACCCCCCTGCAAATCTAGTTTAAACCCTCCCCATAGCATTAACGAACCTGCCCGCCAGGATATTGGTCCCCCTTGGATCCAAGTGCAACCCTTCCTTTTTGTACTGGTCACACCTGCCCCAGAAGAGGTCCCAATGACCCAAAAATCTGAATCCCTGCCCCTTTCTCCAATCCTTCAGCCACGCATTTATCCTCCATCTCATTCTATTCCTATACTCAAAGTCACGTGCCACAAGCAGCAATCTCGAGATTGAGGTCCTGCTTCTCAGCTTCCTTCCTAACTCACTGTATTCTGCTTTCAGGACCTCCTCCCTTTTTCTCCCTATGCCATTGGTACCAATAGGTAGCCTGACCTCTGGCTGACCACCCTCCCATTTCAGGATATTGATATTGTGCTCAGAAACATCACGAGCCCTGGCACCTGGGAGGCAAACTACCATCCTTGTTTCTTTTTCATGTACACAGGATCACCTATCTGTCCCCCTAACTATAGCTTCCTCTATTACCGCTACCACCCTTTCCATTCCATACCCTTCTGTGCCACAGGGCCAAACTCAGTTCCAGAGGCACGGCCATGGTTGCCTCCCCCAGGTAGGTCGTTTCTCCCCCCCCCCCCCCCCACAGCACTCAAAATGGAGTACTTATTATTAAGGGGGACAGCCACAGGGGTGCTCTCCAATATCTGATGCCCCCCCCCACTTCCCTCTCCTGATAGTCACTGACTTATCTGTCTCCTGTGGCCCCGGGGTGACTAAACTCTGCTTCTTGACCTGTGCAAAGCTCTCTCTCTCTTTTTGAGTTGATTGGTCCACTGCTAATGCGCCAAGCCCTGGGAAATGCTCCTTTTTAAAACTTTACTCCCTGACCTATGCAAAGCTCTCTCTCGATGAATTGAGAGAATGAGAGAGAGAGACTGACTGACCGATCTGGGAAGCAATTGTGATTTTCAGCTGTATCAGGCTGAAACGTGAATATTTAATCACATCCATTGAGCTCTGTTGCATGAGATTACCATTCCCAAGGTGAATAATTGGTGAGACCGGTGGCAGAAGAGATGCATGGCCTTAGATGTTACATGGACCAGACCTTTATGCCATGGGGGTCGCCTGTTACAGCTGCCCAGAGGAGGAGAAGCCAGAGGTGGTAGTCCAGTGGGTATCCATGCTGGTTAGGCACTGGTCCTTCCTGACGGTGCTACCCCCCCAGTGTTGGCTTGGTGAGAGATAAGCTGGATTGCTTTCACCTGCGATAACACCAGCATGCGATGAATTTGAACTTATTTATTTAAATCTTACATCCATCCCACAATGTGAGGGAGTAAAAATCTTTGCATTATGACTCTGATGCAATGTAGACATGTGAATTTGTAGGTCTAATGGTTGGCAGGAAAAGCTGTCCTGTAGCCTGTTGGTCCTGGCTTTAATGCTGCAGTACCATTTTCCAGGTGGAAGCAGCTGGAACAGTGTATGGTTGGGGTGACTGGTGTTCCTAGTGATCTTCCAGGCCTTCTTTACACACCTGCTGCTGTAAATGTCCGCAGTGGAGGGAAGTTCACATCCACAGATGTGCCGGGCTGTCCGTATCACTCTTTGCAGTGCCCAGTGATCAAGGTCGGTGCAGTTCCCATACCAGGCAGTGATACAGTCAGTCAGGATGCTCTCAATGGTGCTCCTGTAGAAAGTCTTGAGGATTTGTGTGCTATTGCCAAACTTCTCCAGCCACCTGAGGTGGATTAAACACTCTCGTACTTATTTTGCCACACAGCCGGTGTGTACAGTGCAGGTGAGATCTTCGGTGATGTGTATACCGGGGAACTTGAAACTCCTCACCCTCTCAACTGCAGACCCATTGATGTTGATCGAGGTGAGACTGTCTCCGTTCCTCCTGTAATCCTGCGATCGGACTGCTTCAGGCTTGTTCTTTCCGATAACATTCTATGCACCGTTAGTCTACAGGACCTGACACCCAGGAATTAGAGCAATATTGTTATTCTTTTTGTGACTGTATGCTTACTGCTGTCGTAATTATGTGTGCTTTGTCCTGTGTATGACTGCTGACACTGTGTTTTGCACCTTGGGCCCGGAGTTATGTTTTATTTGGCTGTATTCACGGGTATTGATAAATCGTTGAACGATAATTAGACTTGAACATGAACCAGACAGATGGAAACTTATCAATCCTGTTTCTATATTGGCTAGAATAGTGAGTCCAAGATATTTCAACACAAATATATAATATACATTAATGTATAGCAGCTCACTTTTGTTGCTTAGACTTCAGTCTGACTGATTCACCAAATAATGGAAAAAGATCATCGAAGAGTACAGCAGAGGAAACCAGCCTTTTGGCACCTAGTGTCTGTACCGACTATGACATCAGTCTAAACTCATCCCATCACTTTGCTCAAGATCCATACCCCTCTATTCCCTACCTATTCGTGTGTCTGCCTAAATGCTTCTTAACCATTGCTCTTGTATATGATTCTACCACTGACCCGGCAGCAGTAAAACAAAAACTTTCCTCATAAATCCCAGCCTTTAAACCATGCCCTCTATCTTTTATCATCCTGGGAAAAGGACTCTATCCCACCTGTGCCCTTCGTAGTTTTGCTGTCTATATTTCTATAAGTTCTACCCTCAGACTTTGAAGCTCTAGAGAAAGCAACACGAATTTGTCCATCCTTGCCTTGTAGCTAATACTCTCCTCTAGACTACAAGCTGAAATTGTTTGGCCTTCACTCACAAATTTAAATGGTCAGTTTTAGATCTTTAACCACCCTGGCTTGATAGATAAAAGCAAATCTGTGGATGCTGCAAATGCATAAATGAGCAGCACATCACTTCTCATCTGAAACCAGGGTAAAGGAGCATTGTACTCTATCAAACAATGCTACTCTTCAGAAGTTCAGCTATCAGATTGATCAGTTAAAACAAAAACAAATGCCTTTGACCCAGGGCTGAGTATCCCTGATTTACCTGGTTGAATGTTATTTTTGAGTAATTGTTTTGATCTTCCTAAAAGATGAATGTGCTACACAATATCCAAATAGCAGTCTATGGAATTAACCCTACTATACTGTGCTGATGTTACTGTTAGACAATAAAGGTCTTTCTACCTTCCGTTTTCTCTAAGTGTTTCTGGGATTGCTGAGATTATGATGATTCACAATTGGAGAGGCAAAATGCCATTCAAAGCCAAGATTCAAATTCAGGCTTCTTAACAGGAGTCACATGCTCGATTATACAATGGTGAGACCCAAATAACTCCTAATATTGGGCATTAGTGGCCCTTAATAGGCACTGAAGTGGTAGCAAAAGTTGCCTGCACAGTCATTTTGAGAAGGATTTCAAGAAGACTAGCAAAGAGGTTTGCCTGGAAAAGTGGTGCAAGAACTTTGCAGTGGAATGACTGTGCAGGGGCGGTGGAGAAATAACTGATGGCCATTAAAATATTGGGCATTAGTTAGTCACTGCCAGCTTTCTCTTATGTTGAGTTACTGGCATCAGCACTGCCAATATTAGTAGCCTGGATCTGTGAAAGCATCCGATACCTTGGGATTGTAATTACCCTTTCTCTTTGCGGACTAGTACAGGTGGGGATGGGAATGTGATGGGAGGAAACCCCTGCTCGCTTGGCATCACATTCAGCCCTGTCTTTCTGACTCGGCTTTCTTTAAATGCATTTACTGGTGGGCATGGGTCTTTCAAGAAGAAAAGTGATCTTTGAAGAGTTTTATGATATTTGAATTGGTTAGAAATTCAGCCTAATATTGTGCTGTACTGTGCTGTAGTGTTCCATGTTCTAGATGGGACCAAAGCTGGCCATGAAATGCAAGATCAAAAGATCTGGCAGCTCCTTCCGGCTTGGATGCAATATCCTGCTATTATAAGACCATAAAATATATGGGCAAAATTAGGCTATTTGGCCCATCGAGTTTCTATACCATCCCATCATGTCTGATATATTATCTGTCTCAACCCTATTCTCCTGCCTTCTTCCTGTAACATTGAAACTTATAAAACCTACAGCACAATACAGGCCCTTTGGCCCACAAAGCTGTGCCGAACATGTCCTTACCTTAGAAATTATCTAGGGTTACCCATAGCCCTCTATTTTTCTGAGCTCCATGTACCTGTCCAGGAGTCTCTTAAAAGACCCTATCGTATCTGCCTCCGCCACCATCATCGGCAGCCCATTCCATGCACTCACCACTCTCTGTGTGAAAAACTCACCCCTGACATCTTCTCTGTACCTACTTCCAAGCACCTCCTGACGAACGTCGACAGTGCTTCTCCTTATAGATGCTGCCTGGCCTGCTGTGTTCTACCAGCATTTTGTGTGTGTTGCTTGAATTTCCAGCATCTGCAGATTTCCTCGTGTAAAACTGTCCCTTCTTCTGTTAGCCATTTCAGCCCTGGGAAAAAGCCTCTGACTATCTACACAATGAATGCCTCTCATCATCTTATACACAAGGTAACCTTTGCTGTCTTGACTAATCAAAAACGAATCAACCTCTGCTTTAAATATACCCAATTTTTGGCCCTTCACAGTTGTTTGTGGCAATGAATTCCACAGAGTCATCTGCCTAAAGAAATTCTTTCTCATCTAAGTTCAAGGACATCCTTGAGTTCTGAGGCTGTGCCTTCTGGTCCTACATTGCCCCATTCTAAGAAACATCCTCTCCACATCCACTCTATCTAGGCTTTTCAATAGTTGATAGATTTCAATCAGATCCATCTCATTCTTCTAAACTCCAAAAGGCGATTGAACAGACCTCTTGTATGATAAGGTGGAGTATGAAATTCCCAGTCTACCTCATTCTGGTCTTGCACATCATTGTCTAACTGTATGGCCCTTGCTCTGTAATTGTAACACACTATTCTCATTCTGTTCCTGCTTCTCACCTGCACTGACTTGATGTATTGAAGTGATGACGTAACTTGTATGCATGGCATGCAAAACAAATATTTTCTTTGTACCTTGGTACATGTGACGATAATAAACCATTTACCAATCAAAGGTTACGAGGAAAGTTGACGAGGGTAAAGCAGTGGATGTTGTCTATATGGACTTTAGTAAGGCCTTTGACAAGGTTCCGCATGGAAGGTTAGTTAGGAAGGTTCAATCATTAGGTATTAATATTGAAGTAGTAAAATGGATTCAACAGTGGCTGGATGGGAGATGCCAGAGAGTAGTGGTGGATAACTGTTTGTCTGGTTGGAGGCCGGTGACTAGTGGTGTGCCTCAGGGATCTGTACTGGGTCCAATGTTGTTTGTCATATACATTAATGATCTGGATGATGGGGTGATAAATTGGATTAGTAAGTATGCAGATGATACTAAGGTAGGTGGCGTTGTGGATAATGAAGTAGGTTTTCAAAGTTTGCAGAGACATTTAGGCCAGTTAGAAGAGTGGGCTGAATGATGGCAGATGGATTTTAATGCTGGTAAGTGTGAGGTGCTACATTTTGGTAGGAATAATTCAAATAGGACATACATGGTAAATGGTAGGGCATTGAAGAATGCAGTAGAACAGAGTGATCTAGGAATATGATGCATAGTTCCCTGAAGGTGGAATCTCATGTGGTGAAGAAAGCTTTTGGTATGCTGGCCTTTATAAATCAGAGCATTGAGTATAGGAGTTGGGATGTAATGTTAAAATTGTACAAGGCCAAATTTGGAGTATTGTGTACAGTTCTGGTCACCGAATTATAGGAAAGATGTCAACAAAATAGAAAGAGTACAGAGAAGATTTACTAGAATGTTACCTGGGTTTCAGCTTCTAAGTTACAGGGAAAAGTTGAACAAGTGAGGTCTTTATTCTTTGGAGCATAGAAGATTGAGGGGGACTTGATAGAGGTATTTAAAATTATGAAGGGGATAGATAGAGTTGACGTGGATAGGCTTTTTCCATTGAGAGTAGGAGAGATTCAAACAAGAGGACATGAGTTGAGAGTTAGGGGCAAAAGTTTAAGGGTAACACGAGGGGAAATTTCTTTACTCAGAGAGTGGTAGCTGTGTGGAACGAGCTTCCAGCAGAAGTGGTAGAGGCAGGTTCAGTATTGCCATTTAAAGTAAAATTGTATAGGTATCTGGACAGGAAAGGAATGGAGGGTTATGGGCTGAGTGCGGGTCAGTGGGACTAGGTGAGAGTAAGCATTCAGCATGGACTAGAAGGGCCGAGATGGCCTGTTTCTGTGCTGTAATTGTTATATGGTTATATCATGGTCGTGGGAGAACTCCTTGCTCCTTTTGCAAATGCGGTAAATTGCCTCATGCCGAACAAAAACACACATGAATATCAGGAAATAAGAGAAGGAAAGCCACGTAATTTCTCATGCCTGACCCCCATTCAAGATAATAATGGCTGATCAATCCCAAGCCTCAACTTCAGATTATGCTTCTGCCTTTCTAGGGCAATGGCCTAAATTGTGATGACTGTAACCGTGCTTTGAGTAGGATTTTCTGGCTTCCAGCCATGCCCGCAGAACTAAGTCACAGATTTAAGTGGACCTGCTTCAAGTCTAGAACACACAGAGTGACAGATGCCATGCATCCATGACTTTACTCTATTGCTGACCTTTACATGGTAGAGTACTGCCTTGCTGAGGAATGTGTCTCATTGTCCATCCTAATGGCTGTTTGTCTTCCATTAGATCAAAAGTCCCATTTATTGGACTGTCAATTTCTGACCTGGACACTACGATGGAACTGATACTTAATTTTATAATTATTTTAATATTTTAATACTTTTATTGTGTTTTGGTTAATTTCCTTTTCTAAAATTTTCCTAATAATTTATAGCTTTTAATAGTTCAGTGATGTCCCTGTTTTAATTTAAAGCTGTTATGAAGACTTGGCAAAACTGAGACTCTGCCTTTGAGCTTTAACTCGTAGCATCATGGACACAGGGAAACGAGGTTCTTGGCCTGATGAATCTAAGCCAATCATCAATGCTCCACAGATGTGTCCTGAGATCAGGGCCTCATTAGTACCCCCAGAGATTTTGCTTGCCGCTTAGCCTTCCCAAAGTGCTGATGGTGTCAAGGTCCGGTCCATTGACTCCTCATTTCAGTTAATTTCCTTTACCCCATGTTCCACTGGGCTCCTTGATTAGGGAACCTGATTCTCATCTGAACCAGCAGCTTAAAAACTTTGGCTTACATCTACACTGGGCTGGACTATCACCTTGCCCAGTGCGGCAATGCACGTTCCGGGCCACCTAGAATAGCGAATTCTAAGTTGCTTTGGGAATACTGTCGTCTTAGTGTCCAGCTGAGAATTGCTGGCCATTTGCCGCTCCTCCGAGTCAAGATACAAATTCTGTCGTTTTCGTGGGCAGCTGAGAATTGCTGGCCATTTGCCGCTACTCCGAGCCAAGATACGAATTGTCTGTCATTGGTTGGTTTTGTCATTACAAGTCCGAGTCTCAGCTCCGTGTCCAAGGTTCGAGTCCCAGCTACATGTCCAAGGTTCGAGTCCCAGCTCTATGTCTGAGTCCAAGTTCAGGTCCAGGCTCTGTGTCCAAGTCTAAGTCTGAGTCCTGGCTCCATGTTCGAGTTTGAGTCCCAGCTCTGTGTCCAAGTCAGAGATCATGTCTAGACTCAATGTCCAAGTCCAAGCTCCATGTCTGAATCCAAGTCCGAGTCCAGGCTCCGTGTTCAAGTCTGAGTCCAAGTCCAGATTCTGTGTTCAAGTCCAAGTCTCGGCTTTGTGTCCAGGTCTGAGTCCCGGCTTCGGGTCCAAGTCTGAGTCCAAGTCCAGATTCCGTGTTCAAGTCATGGAGCCAATGACCAAGCTTCGGGTCCAGGCTCCTCCGGGTTGTTGTCCAGCGTTCATGTCCACATAAACATCTAATTCTCGCTCCCTGGCCTTCCTTGCAACTATTAATAAACTCACTTCTGTTAATGCTACCTATGTGTCCATGTCCTGCACTTGGGTCCACTCCAGTCGCCCACATTGCAACAGATGGTTGTTCCAAGGGGTGGACCATTATCTTGAACAGCGCTCTTTATTTGGCCCAGATAGGAATGGGCAGTGGGTCTCAATCTTAGGCAGCAAGACTTGGCACTGGGCTGGATCTAGCTTGATTTGGTTCAATGCCTCTAGCTCTTCTTCTCAGAGTAAAGCCTCATCTAATGGATGTCTATTTTTTTAAATCATTTTCATTGGATTCAATGTTTCTTGTATCTCCAGCTCGTGTGGATTGAAATAGAGGTGGTTGTTAACCAAGCAGTTCTAAAGTGGGTGATAATGTTATTCACACAGTCACAATTGTTTAATGTAATTTTCAGTACACAAGCATAAAAGAGAATGACATAATTGCTATTTAAATGACATAATTTAAAGCAGCACAAAAACACAATAAGATAAAGAACATGGTAATAAAAAACACAATAAATATAATCACATAAGATGGCTTATATACATAGATTGATTGTATATCCATAAAGTGATGCTTGGCACAGGAGAGACTATACAAATGGCTTTTGACAAGAAACAGTATAGCAGTGCTGGTGAGGTTGTGTGGAGAGTTGGGTTAATTGGTGTAGGTGTTGATCAGCCCTACTGCTTGGGAAAAGTAGCTGTTTTTGAGGCTGGTGGTCCTGCCATGGATGCTACATATCCTCCTCCCCAATGAAAGTGGGACAAACAGTCCATCAGCAGTGTGAATTAGAATCAGGTTTACTATCACCGGCATATGTTGTGAAACTTGTTGTTTTTTGGCAGCAGTACTTTGCAATACATTGCAATACATACAAAATATGTATACAAAATTGCATTAAATAAGTAGAAAAGAGAGCAAAAAAAAGGAAAAAAATATTGAAGTAGTGTTTGTGAATTCATTGTCCATGCAGAAATTTGATGGTCGAGAGAAGAAGCTGTTCCTGAAACATCGAGTGTGTGTCTTCAGGCTCTTGTAGCTCCTTCCTGATGATGGCAATGAGAAAAGGGCATGTTTTGGGTGACAGGGATCTTTAAAGATGGATGCCACCTTTTTGAGGCATCGCTCCTTGAAGATGTCTTGGATGTACGAGTAGGTCTGTAGGTGCTGGATATCCAGAGCGACACACACAAAATGTTGGAGGAGCTCAGCAGGTCAGGCAGAATTTTCTGTGTGTTGCTGGAGTGACAAGTGCCCATGATGGATCTGACTGAGTTTACAACCCTCTGCAGCTTATTATGATCCTGTCCAGTGCCCCCCGCCATACCAGACAGTGATGCAGCCAGTTTGAATGTGCTCCATGGTACATCTGTAGAAATTTACAAGTGACTTTGATGACATGCCAGATCTCCTCAAACTCCTAATGAAATATAGCTGTTGCCATGCCTTCTTTGTAACTAAATAGATAGGTTGGGCTCAGAAACTTCAAATTGCTCCCCTTTCCACTTCCAATTGGGTAGCAGATACCAACAGAATTAACAAACTCATTCGCAAGGCCAGTGATGTTGTGGGGGTGGAACTGGACTCTCTGATGGTGGTGTCTGAAAAGAGGATGCTGTCCAAGTTGCATGCCATCTTGGACAATGACTCCCATCCACTCCATAATGTACTGGTTAGGCACAGGAGTTCATTAAGCCAGAGACTTATTCCACTGAGATGTAACACTGAGCGTCATAGGAAGTCATTCCTGCCTGTGGCCATCAAACTTTACAACTCCTCCCTCGGAGTGTCAGACACTCTGAGCCAATAGGCTGGTCCTGGACTTATTTCCACTTGACATAATTTACTTATTATCATTTAATTATTTCTGGTTTTATTTTGCTATATTTCTACTCTATTCTTGGTTGGTGCAACTGTAACGAAACTCAGTTTCCCTCGGGATCAATAAAGTATGTCTGTCTGTCTCTGTCAATCCCTCTATGAGGACTGACATGTATTCCTTTATCTTCCCCTTTCTGAAGTCCACACTCAATTCTTTGGTTTTACTGACGTTGAGTGCAAGGTTGTTGCTGTGGCACCACCCAACTAGCTGATATATCTCACTCCTGTATGCCTTTTTGTCACCATCTGAAACTCTGCCTACAGTAGTTGTGTTGTCAGCAGATTTACAGATGGCATTGAAAGAGATGATCCTTTATGAAGTCACTGGCCCTTTCTGATGGTGAGTAGGCTGTGAATCATATTCATCAAATTGAGGTAAGTGTCTCCAACAATTTTCCAAATTTTACTCTTAGATGTTTTGACAAGTTATGTAAATTGAAGTTACATAAAAGCAATTTGATGTTTATCAGCTAAATGTATAGTTTATTTTTATTGAGTCCTCTTCTCTCTCTGCACAACCCTATACAGAGTGCAGTACAAATCCAACACTTTACAGGATATATATTCATAAACTGATTCTCTTGTTTGAAGTAGTACATTTCTGATTTTTGTTTCCATTTCAGTCATTACTAGCTTCACACAAATATAATTTCTATGAAATGAAGTTCGTGCTTTACAGTTCTTATAGAGGGCTATGCTGATGGAGGAAACCCATCTTGTTCGATCAAAATTCATTTCACTGATTGAGACCATTAGACATTAAAATACCATCAAATTCATATGTTATCTGCCAGATTTAAATACAGTGTAAAATAATGTATGAACAAATGAGTCACTGTATCATTATAATCATAAGCATTATTGGTAAAATTTAAAGTAACTAGATTTTAAACATACATCACACCAAGGCAATCAAAAATGAACTGGCCTGAATCTTTATGAGTCTTTGCATTGGATGAGTGACAAGCCTTTTTGCTTCCCCTGAAGGGAAGGTGCAATCTCCTATCCACTTAGTGGAAATTCCAGAGTCCACTAGTTACCGGAGCTTGCTCTGAATTTTCTGAATCACTGAACCAATGAGTAGTTTAAATATTCTTCCTCCATATTACAATCATTCCATCTGATGATACCTTAGGTAAGCCTGTATTGTTGGAGTTTATTCGAATTCTTAGGAGATGAAATGTAAGGATCAATCATTTCACTTCATGTGGATTCATAACCAGTTGTCATCTTTAGAAGGAGCAGGATTGCTATAATGGCAAGCAATGTATAATTCTATTTAAAGAGATGCATAGAGTTCTTAATTTTATTTGGCATTTCTTTTTATGAGATGTAATTACTTTGTTACGCCCCATAGCAATTCTGGAAGCAAAGGTGCAATATTGTTTTTCTGCAAAAAGCACTTGCATTTTGGGTGTGGATGATACGGCTCTATCGGGGATGGTATAACATCGTAAGATATAGGAACAGAATTAGGCCATTCAGTCCATCGAGTCCACTTCATCATCACAGCTGATTTATTATCCCTCAACTCATTTTCCTGCCTTCTCCCTGTAACCCATGATGCCCTTACTAATCAAGAACATATCAATCTCTGCTTTAAACATATCCAATGACTTGGCCTCCACAACCATCTATGGAAAGGAATTTCACAAATTCACTACTCTCTGACTAAAGAAATTCATCCCCATCTCTATTCTAAATTGTTGTCCCTCTGATCTGAGTTTGTGCACTCTGGTGTGAGGCTTCAGCACTATAGGAAAGATCCTCTCGACATCCATTCTATCTTGGCCTTTCAAAATTTGATAGGTTTCAATGAGGATCCTCCCTCATTGTTCTAAGTTTCAGCAAGTACAGGCCCTCATACCTCATGAACTTCCTCTGGAACTTTCTCAAATGCCAGCACATCTTTTCTTACATAGAGACTCAAAACAATACTTCATATGTAGTCTGACTAATGCCTTATAAAGACTGTTAAAATATTACAGGACAGCTGCTGATAGTGGAACAAGAAAATTTTGGAATCAATCAGGAGACTAGAGCAGTCTTCACAACTCTCAACGAGCTATGAGCTGGATGAGTGAGGGAATGTCATCAGGAAAGTTAAAAGCCAATGGTGAATATTTTAAAACGGAGGTGTTTGTGAAATAGGGACATAAAGTGAGTTAGAACATGGACTGCTGAGTCTTGGATGACATCACGTTCACTGAGAGTAGAAGCCAATCAGAGTTGTGCTGCAGTAGTTATATTTGGATATATTTCATTAGTTTGTGAGGAGATGGTTTCAAAATTGTCAGGAGATTAAATGATCCAGGGATTAGCATGGATATATAGTGCACAGTTCATTCTAGGGCCAAATAAAGATGCCAGATTTGCAAACCATGTGGTTCAGTTTCCTGGGGGAAGGATAGATTCTGTGGTTAGGGTATAAAACCGAAGAGAATAGGTGGACCTGATCTGTGCCATATATTTAGCTCTTGTGTGATGTGTGCATTCACACTAACTTAAAAACATGTTATTTTCAAGCCACAAAAAACTAGTGCAACAGTATGGGTGCGGGCATTTGACCCAGTTCATTCAAGCAACAAAGATGTCTACGCACACTAATCCTACTTGCCTGTGTTTAGCTCATATATCTGTAAACCTTTCCCATCCATTTACCAGTGCAAATGGAATTGCACACACCCCTACTACCTCCTCTGACAGCTCATTCCATGCAGCCGCCATCCTCTGTGTACAAAACTGACCCCTCAGATCACCTTTACCCTCTCACTTTAAATCTATTCCATCTGGCTTTAGACTCCTGTTTCCTGGGAAAGCAATATTAATCTATCTACCCTTACTGTGTCCCTTATAGTTTTATATATCTTATAGTATCACACAACAGTCTTCTTTGGTCTAGGGAAAGCTGTCACAGTCTATCTAATCTCTCTCTATATCACGAGCCCTCCAGTTGAGGCAACCTTCCTGTGAAACATTTCTGTACCCTTTCCAGCTTAATCACATCCTCCCAATAGTGGGGTGTCAAGAACTTCACACAAAACTCCCGTGTATTGTATCCAATGATGTGTACAACTGGAACATGACATCGCAATGCTTGTACAGACACAAATGTTTGAGTTACACCTGACTTGTTCTCTATCCCATGACTCAGCAGTAAGTTCAGTAGTTGTTCAATCGAGCACTGAGCTGATTGGGTGGGTTTGCTCTGTATTTTGTTCCTTGAGTTATCCTGGTACTTAGCTGGATAAAATTTCTGTTCACCCTTAATGGTCAAGCTGCCTAATGAATTCAAGAGAGTGCAGATGTATGTTCAAAAAAATACGAAATTAAAATTGCAGAGGCGGTAAATAAAACACATCAGTGCAGTACAAAAATGACTCTTCTGTGCTGACCATGCCAAATTTAACCAATCTCAATCTACAGACAAACCAATTTTCAATACAAACTAGCAGGTCTCCATGGATACCATAGATCTGTCTATCTTGAGTGACCTTGTCAAATACCTTACTGATGTCCATGTAGACAACATCCACTGCCTTGTTATCATGAGTCTTTTTCATCATCTCCTCAAAACCTCAATCAGATGTGTAAAATGTAACCTCCACACACAAAGCCACACTGACTGAGCTCTTATTTTTAAGTTTGACCTGGTTTTTCAAATGTTAAGAAAGTCAAAAGTTCATGAAATGATCATTGAAACACAGACAATCCAAATAATTCAACTGAATTCCTCCAGGCGTGATTGCATTTAATGTTTCCTTTAAATAAGCAAAGCTGACTGAGTGAACTGTGCATTGATATAAAACCCTGTTTAAATCAGGAGTATTGGAAGGCTGAGACAGAAGCAATATATTTTTCTTTTGCTCTGATTTGTATAATCTTCAGTTCAGAAACAGCTATTTGGTTAAAGTCAGTAAAAGTGTGCAAGTGTTAGATAACCCAGCTGATTTACCACAACATGCTAGATTGTATAATTTGTTTTTTGCAGTTGTGATTTAGCTACATAAATAATTATTACCCTCACTTGATATAGTATGTTTAATGTCATTAAAACATTCAAAACAATGAAGCTTGCTGTAAAATACTGAGGATTTTAGATAACATTGTAAAACTGATGACCAGAGTGAAAATGGCTTATCAATGTCATCTCAACCCTTGGATCAGTTGTAACTTTGCATTAAACTGTGTAACTCTTCTGAAAGCTGAACAAAATGACTAATTCCCTGAACATTGTCGCTTGTTCCTGAGAGCAGATTATTTTAATCACACAAGCTACAAATAATAGGCACTCATGTTAGAATTCAATGAAAAAGTTGGTGATGAATTACGTATATTAAATGTTATTCATGGAACGTGAGCATTGGGATTGAGGCTAGCATTTAATGCATACCTAATTCCCCAAGAGAAGGTTGCAGGAGGGTGCCTTCTTGAATTATTGCAGTTCATCTATAGATGGTATTTATGCAGTGCTTAAAGGTGAGAATGCCAGAGGTTTGACCCGGGGTGATGAGGAAAAAAAAACAGGATTATATTTCCAGAATAGTGAAGGAATTACTCACAATGCCAGCAGTTTTTATCCTTAAGAGGTAGATTTCCATGCTTCAGAGGAGAATCTTGTGGTCTTGTGAGTGGCGGAGGCACTAAATGTTTAATGGAAAGCATTGTATCTTCTCCTCTCCTTAGTTTAATTATTAACATGCTGCCAGGAGTAGTGGTAGGAGCAGAAAAATTAGGGAATTGTAAGAGACTCTTAGATTGGTACATGGATGGAAGAAAAATGAAGTGCAATGGGGAAGGGAAGGGTTAGATTTATCTTACTTGTGGGCTACATCATGGGTTGGAGGGCCTTGTTTTTTAGCATCCCTTCCTTGGGACACTCCGTGTTCTGAAGGTTTACTTTGTCTCAAAGTGGCACAGTATTGTGGCTGTTAGTGCTCCTGCCTCATAGCTCCTGTGACCCTGGGTTGCTGGTGACCTTTGATGTTCTTCTTAGCGACACGGCATGGAACAGGTCCTTCCGGCCCTTTGAGCTGCGCTGCCCAGCAACTTGATTTATCCCAGCCCTAATCATCAGGCAAATTTATGTAAAGGGGGTTTCTTCTTTTTTCTTTGTTACTGTGTATGTAATCAAAATGGCTTCTTTGTTTTGTTAAAAGCAGGAATGCGAGAGAGTGCTGGAATCTTGTTTGGGTTAAAATTTACTGATAACGAGAATTGTATTCCTTTGTAAACCAATTGGGATTAATGTTGTTCTTTCTTCTGAGTCTGTACGCTATTGTTGGCGGGCTTTTGGGGGGATCGGGGCGAGGGGTTGAGAGAGAGTGAGGACGCGATGCTGTAAACTGGGCGAGGAATGGACCCCAAGCGGGGGTCCAAGGCCAGGAGGTACTCTGAGGAGAGGAGATAAAGCTAGATGTGCTTGGTTGACCACTTCGGATGGTCCTAAGCTGCGAGTCGAGGAGTTCGGAGGGGATCGAATGGTGGCCAGAAGACTTCAGTAATTGAGCTCCAATGATTGTGCACGAAGTGGTTTGGACTTTGATAAGTTTGGTGCCTTTTCTTTATTGTTTTTCCTTCATATATACTGTATCATTATTAATCACTTAGTTATAGTAACCTTTATAAATTGTACTCATTTAATCGCATATGGTGTACTGTCTGTTTTTGGGCGAGGCGGGGACATCACACAGCATCCACACCAGCTGATTACCCAGTTTGGCGGGGCCGAAGGCTGCTCCCCGTAGATGGGAATGAGCTGAGCGGGCCTGAGGCGACCCAGGGGGTTACATTGTGGGGGCTCATCCGGGATTGATTTCTGTGGAAGCTGTGTGATCACCCTCTTTAAATTATGTCTGCGGTGAAGAGCTGGTGTGCCTTTGTGGGTTTGCGATTGCTGGTTATCTCTGCATGTGTGTTGGGTGAGTGGCAGTGCTTGGCTGAGGGAAAGTGACAGGGACTGGTTGAAAGTTTGAGTAGGCGGGCTGGTGACGTTGTTAGAACTGTCGGGTACAATTACCTCGAAGTGACAGCTGCCAGTTCCGGGAAAGTGTGGGAAAATGCGTGTGGTTTGACTGGAAGTCAAATGCCGCAGCTGGGGGGCTTATCATATCCGTGGCAGGAGATTGGTGGAAAGTTTTTAGGGTATCCCTTTTGGCTAGGGGGGCAGATAAATTGCTTGCAGTGCCAGGGGGATCTGTCAAGGGGATCAGCTCCTCCCTCAGTTGTTCAGTTGATCCGAGAGCTATCGGGAAACTTAGAGGAGGTCCAGTGGGGGAACGGTTTGGGGTCTCTGGGGGAGCACGTTCCCAGCGATGTACCAAGGAACTCCCGAAAGGAACAGACCCTATTCCTGAAGGCTTAGAGGGACCAAGCGCACAGGTGTTGTTACGGATGGATGGAAGTCAAGTTAAAGCCATCCTCGGCACCGGGGCACCGGTTAAGTTGCTGTTCAGTTTGTTTTATAACCATTATTGGAAGCATTTACCCTTGACGACATTGAGGGCACTGGAGATTTGGGGTACCAGTGCCAGTGATTATCCAGACGACGGTTGTTGGTCAGTGAAAATGGAGTTCTTGGAGGCAAAAGTGGAGGTGACTGAGGTTCGTGAATCATTAATGCTGATGTGTCTGGGCACTGTTGAGACGGGCAGCGTTTCGGTTCTGGAGAGAACCAATATCCTGCTGGTGCGCTTGGGGGCCTGCCCGGAGGAGGCGGGTGAGCGCTGTTTGGAGGCATTGTCGATGCACCCAGAGTTTCGAGCTGCTTGTGCGGACGTGTGTAGCAGCATTGGGCCGATACCGAATTCAAACAAGAGCCGGTGGTGGTACGGCCTGGGGGAAATATCTGAGGGTGAGACCCTCTTAGTGGACGCTGCGAAATACCACAAGGGAGGGGAGTTGACCGCTGAAGACACCTTGGAGAGAGAGAGGTTGCAGCGACTGGCCCCTGAAGCTGTGGAAGACGTAGGCAGCGTGTGTGTGGATTATATTGCGCTGAAGAGGCGCACTGTCAGTGACCAGAATATGGCCCCGAGGGCCGAAGAGGCGATGGCCTATCTGAGTGATGCGAAGTGGTTTAAGGTGCTGGATCTGAGGAGTGGATGTTGCCAGATCCCGATGAGTGGGGCCGACAAGGTGAAGACGGCCGTTATAAATTCCCTAGGAGTTTTCCGGTCCGAAAAGATGCCACAGGGCATATCTGGAGCCCTTGCAACCTTCCTGCGGGGCATGTGGAAGACCATGGGGGATGTGGAGGCGTTTGGAGTTTTGGTGTATGTGGATGATCTCTTGGTATTTGGATTTGCCTCAGGAGAATATGAAGTGAGGTCATTGCAGGAGCGGCTGAGAACTACAGAGTTAAAGTGTTTTCTGGACACGTGCCAGGGCTGGTGAAGGTCACAGCTCGTGAGTGGATGTCTCTACGGAATCAAGTTTGAAATGAAGATGGAGAGACTGGAGAAAGTGATCTGGAACCATTTGGAAGACTTACAAGTTGGAGAGAACAAAGAAAGTTGTCTGACTGAGGGCAACAGCAAACTGAGAACCTGGAGAGGGGAGTTTGCGGAGGTGAAGAAATTACAGACAAATCTCGGAAGAGAGAAGCGGAAGCTTGAAGGGAACCTGAAGATGACCATCGACAGTTCAAATGAAGTGCAAAACCTGAAAGTTGATCTGGAAGAAGTCATGAGGAAGAAAAAACTGGAGAGAAGTGCAGTGAATACTGAACTGGAGGCTGACCGATCTTTAACTGCTGCTTTTCAGGTCAGGGTGGAAGAAGCTGTTGGAGTAACTGCGTCCCAGATTGAGATGGCCGGGATGCGTGAATCAGAACTGCTGAGCCTATGGCGAGAGTTGCAGGGGCCAGAGAAGAAGCTGATATCTCAATTGCAGGAGGCTGAAGAGATTGCAGGAACAGTGCAGGCCACGTGTTTCCGGTTGGAGAAGATCAAACAGCAGCTACCAATTGCAGAAATGAGGAAGAATACAGATTCGATGGATAATGTGCTGGATGTGTGGTACATGCTGCCTTTTGCTGACTTTCCCTTGATTGAGGAAGGGACCTTTGGCCCTCCTCCCACTGAGTCAGGTGTAGTGGGGAGGGTTAGCTATGTGCAGTGTGGGGCATGAGTGAGAGGTTGAGAGAGGAGTTGGTAGCGGGCCCGAGGTATTCCCAGTTGTGTCCGAGCCTGAAGGGTTTCGGTGAGGGGGTATGGAGGTCTCAAAAGGGTTAGGGAACTTCCAGATAGTTGGCCTATGTAGAGCCTGAGGAACAGGGCGTAAGGTTTACTGTGTGGGGAGGAGATGTCATTGTTTGTGCTTGGGTTACGGTGTGTTGGCAGGAAAAGTGGCGAGTTATTTAATAGTCATGAGGACATGACTTTTAATTGGTGGGGGGAAGAGTGTAAAGGGGGTTTCTTCTTTTTTCTTTGTTACTGTGTATGTAATCAAAATGGCTTCTTTGTTTTGTTAAAAGCAGGAATGCTTCTTTTTGCTAGAGAGTGCTGGAAGCTTGTTTGGGTTAAAATTTATTGATAACGAGAATTGTATTCCTTTGTAAACCAATTGGGATTAATGTTGTTCTTTCTTCTGAGTCTGTACGCTATTGTTGGCGGGCTTTTGGGGGGATCGGCGCGAGGGGTTGAGAGAGAGAGGACGCAATGCTGTAAACTGGGCGAGGAACGGACCCCAAGCGGGGGTCCAAGGCCAGGAGGTACTCCGAGGAGAGGAGATAAAGCTAGATGTGCTTGGTTGACCACTTCGGGTGGTCCTAAGCTGCGAGTCGAGGAGTTTGGAGGGGATCGAATGGTGGCCAGAAGACTTCAGTAATTGAGCTCCAACGATTGTGCATGAAGTGGTTTGGACTTTGATAAATTTGGCACCTTTTCTTTATTGTTTTTTCCTTCATATATACTGTATCGTTATTAATCACTTAGTTATAGTAACTTTTATAAATTGTACTCATTTAATCGCATATGGTGTACTGTCTGTTTTTGGGCGAGGCGGGGACATCACACAGCATCCACACCAGCTGATTACCCAGTTTGGCGGGGCCGAAGACTGCTCCCCCTAGATGGGAACGAGCTGAGCGAGCCTGAGGCGACCCAGGGGGTTACATTTAAATGACCAACCAGTACGCCTTTGGACTGTGGGAGGAAACTGGAATGCCCAAACAAAACCCACACAGTCAATGGGAGCACATACAAACCCCTTACAAACAATAGCGGGAGTTGAACCCAGGTCGCTGGTATTGTAATGTGTTGTGCAAACCACTGCACTCCCCTGCTGCCCAAGTAGACTGTGTGAGGTTTGCAATTTCTCCTCAGATGCTGCAGTTTTCTCCTGTAGGTGAGGACTGTAGATAACATCGCAAATCAGGTGACTAGAGTAAAAATAGCTTATCGTTGTCATCTCAACCCTGGGATCTGTTGCTATAAATTTCTACTCAGTTGGTGGGTAGTTGGAGAATTGGGAGGGAGGTGATAAAGGTGGGGAAGAGAATAAGTTACAGGGAGGTAAATGGGAGAAGGAGATTGGGGAGTATGCTCTGAGAGTCAGATTGGATGGAAAGGTCTCTTCGACGTCAGTGGAAAGCATGTACAATATATGAGAAATATAGGATTACTTAAAAGTATCACAGATTTACTGGTGGTGGCTGATGGAGTAGCAGCAATCTCCCGTTGCTCCAACTTTTATTATCTTACTATTTCTAACGTCTTGAAACTTCCTTTTTAAGTGTGATATTTCATTATGGCTACAACAGTGTGTGGCAGAGGTACTAAAAAGGATGATCCCCCTGCTTCTTTGGATTCTATTATGGATTTGCTGCAAAGTCATACATGAGAAGCCTCTGAGAAGTTTCAGCAATTCAGCTCTGAATTTAAACAAATAGATGGTACATTGGATTCTATTCAGCAAACTCTTAATGAACAAGATAACCGTATAAAAAAAAATGAAGCAATGTTGTCGTCTCTGGAAACGGAGTCCAATGAAAAGTTAAGACAGAAGATTATCAACATATAAAATAGAAGTAGTAGGAACAACCTACAGGTTCTGGGTCTTGAAGAATTAATCAAAGGTAATCATCCAATGGAATTCTTTGCAAACTTTCTGCAAGAATTATTTCCAGAAATGTTGGCGTTTTTGCCTATGATTGATGGAGTTCACAGATCTTCTGTGTTTAGAATTAACAGAGATAGACCAAAATCAGTAATAATTTGTTTTCATGAATTTATAACAAAGGAACTGTTAATACGTGAATCTCGTCAAAGAGGCATGATTGATTATCGTGGCGGCAAGATTAGAATTGTTGAAGATTATTCACCTGAGGTTATGCAGGAATGTGCTAAGTTCAAAGAAGTTATGTCCAAGTTTTTTAAAAAGGGTTTTAAATCCTTCCTTCGCAATCCAGCTTGTCTCAGAATCACACTTAAAAAGTTTCTTTTGAATTGTTTCATTCAACTGCTGAAGCATAAAGGTTTTTAAAATCCGAAGGCTAGCTGTTTAGTTTGTCCTTACATGAAGACACAAGATTAAATGAGAAATTTTTAATTCGCAAATCCCGTAAAGGGGCATGATTCGTTATAGGGTGGAATATTAGATTCTCAAAGACTATTCGCTTGAGGTTATGCAGGAATGTGCTAAGTTTAAACAAGCTTTCTTGGAATTTTTTAGCAAAGGTTTTAACACGTCCCTTTGCTACTCAGTTTGACTGAGAATCTCATTAAAGACAGACCCTTGGAATGGTTTTGTTTGAATGCTGAAGCATAAAGATCTTTTAAAATTTGAAAGCTAACTGCTTAGCTTGTTTTCTCATGAAAATATAAGATTAAATGTTTAATGCCTTTCTGTATGAATAATGGTATCTTTTACTTTTGGTAAACCTTTGTAATTAATTTCCTTTTGTATTTTTAATACTGTATTTTTGATATACGAACATTGAATTTCTTGTCAGGATTTTGTTTAGTCTAGGTTGGAATATAAACAACCTTGAAACTAATTGGAGCGATCACCAGGTTTTTTGGAGGGTTATCCATATTTGTCAATTCTGGCTTTCTATTGGTTGGTTTTCCTTCTTTGGGAGGTGGATGGGGGGATGTTTTTTTCTCAGAAACTGTTTTTGAAATTTTTTTTAGCCAACTTGTTGCTTAGTTACCATTTCTCAAGGTTTATGGATTGGTTTTAACTTACATTTTAACCCTTCCTTTAAATAATATTAAAATGGATCAAACTATTAACTTACTCAGTTTTAACGTGAAAGGATTTTTGCTTATATTAAGAAATTTAAGGTCCCTATTATTTTTTTTTTACAAGAAACTCACATATGTAAATGTGATAATCTATGTTTTTTTAGCCGTTGGAATGGACTTTGTTTTCATTCGTCTTTTCAGGCTAAATCTAGGGGCGTTTTGATTCTTATAGATAATATACTTTCCTTTGTCCAACATAAATTAGTGTCTGATACTAATGGACGTTTCTTTATAGTTTCAGGAAAACTAGATAATAAATTAAAAGTACTTGCCAATGTGTATGCCCCAAATGTAGATGATCCAGGATTCTTTGAGCATCTTTTTTTTTGTTTTTACCATATCTGAGTCTTTATTCTTTGGTGATGGGAGAAGATTTTAACTGCTAGATAGACTCAATTTTATACCAATCATCTTTTAAACCAGCATCTCTTAATAAATCAGCTTTGTTTATTCAATCTTTTTTTATTGAAATTTGGTATTGCTGATGTTTGGTGTTTCTTAGATCCTTTAGATAGAGGGTACTCATTTTTTCCCATGTTCATCATGCATATTCCAGGATTGATTATATTAATATTGATAGTCAAATGATTTCATCAGTTTGTTCCTGTGAATATAAAGAGATTTCTGCTTCAGATCATGGTCCTGTATTTCTATCTTTAAATCTCACTGGTCTTCCTCAAACAAACAGAATTTGGCATTTTAATACAACTTTTTTTTATCTGATAATGAATGTTTAAAATTTCTAGAGAGGCATATTATTTTGTTTTTTGAAGAGAATAAAAAGGAAGTTTGTACTGTATGGGATAGTTTCAAGGCCTATATTAGAGGACAAATTATTTCATATAGTGCAAGTGTTAAGAATAAAGGTAATAAAGAAAGAATTGAATTAGCCAATCAATTGAAACAATTAGATCAAAAATATTCTATAGCTCCAGATCCTGTTTAATATAAAAGACCTGTTGAAGTTAAATCTAATTATGATCTTCTGCTAACATATCCATTTGAAACTCAACTTCTTAAAAATAAAACTCAATTTTACATTCATGGAGATAAATCAGGCAAAGTATTGGCTAACCAATTAAAAACTTCTGTAGTTAAACAACAAATTAAAGAAATTTGTAAAACTAATGGTGATAGGACAACTAATCACTCCAAAATAAATGATACCTTTAGAGAGTACTATTCTAATCTTTATTGTTCTGATTCCCCTAAATATAATACTGTAATGAATAATTTTCTAGATAAATTAAATATCTCTGCACTTTCTGCACAGAATTGTAAACAGATGGATCAACCCATTTCTTATGAGTAAATTTCTGAGGCTATACGTTCATTACATATGGGAAGGCTCCGGGTCCAGGTGGATTTTCTGAAAAATTTTATAAAGCTTTTTCTTCATTAATTATACCGCAGTTACACTTAGTCTTTTTGGATTCTTTCAAATTGTGTAGCTTGCCTCAATCTTTCTATGAAGCCTCTATTTCACTTATCCTAAAGAAGAACAAGGATCCAAGTGAATGCTCTTCATATAGGCCAATTTCATTACTCAATGTTGATACTAAAATCCTTTCTAAAGTTCTGGCTCGTAGGATTGAAAATATTCTACCTTCTATTACTTCTGATGATCATACTGGGTTTATTAAAAAATGACATTCCCATTTTAATATAAACCATGTATTAAATGTTATTTACTCTCCCTCCTAGGAGATATCAGAATGTGTGATATCCTTAGATGCTAAGAAGGCCTTCAATTGGTTGAATGGAATTATTTATTTAAAACCTTAGAAAAATTTAATTTTGGACCAGATTTTATTCAATGGATTAAATTACTTTATCTATCTCCTGCTCGGGTTGTTAGTAATTTCAAAATTCCAAACCATTTAAACTTCATCGTGGAACTAGCCAAGGCTGTCCGTTGAGCCCTTTGCTCTTTGATCTAGCTTTAGAACCTCTTTCCATTGCTTTTCAAGAATCTAGTGATATCTGTGGTATTTTAAGGAGAGGTACTACTCACAAAATTTCACTTTACGCTGATGATGTATTGCTGTTTATCTCTAATGTTGAGACCTCGTTACCTTGTGTACTTTCTTTACGCCCATTTTAGCCAGTTTTCAGGAGATAAGTTGAACCTACATAAGAGTGAATTATTTCCTTTAAATAATTTGGTATCAATTAATACTAATCTCCCTTTTAAAGTTGTAAGGAATCAATTTACTTATTTGGGTGTAACAGTCACTAAGAATTGCAAACACCTGATTAAAGAAAACTTTGTTACTTTATTGAATCATGTAAAAAGGATATCATTAAATTCAGGACGAAATTCTGACATCCTGACGAAGGGTCTCAGCCCGAAATATCAACAGTGCTTCTCCCTATAGATGCTGCCTGGCCTGCTGTGTTCCATTAGCATTTTGTGTGTGTTGCTTGAATTTCCAGCATCTGCAGATTTCCTCATGTTATCATTAAATTGGTCATTTCTTTCAATTTTGTTGATTGGACGAATTAGTTCCATTAAAATGAATATTCTACCTAAATTTATATATTTTTTTCAGGCTTTACCCATTTTTATTCCTGAATCCTATTTTGACTCTCTTGATTCTATTTTATCCTCTTATATATGGAAAAATAAACGTCCTTATTTAAATAAAGTTAATCTTCAAAAATCTAAAAAGTCTGGAAGTTTAGCCTTACCTAATTTTAGGTTTTATTACTGGGCAGTTAATATACAATATCTTATGTTTTGGCTATATTATATTAATTATGTAGATTGTCCAGTATGGGTTTCTTTAGAAGCTAACTCATTTAATAAATTTTCTATTATTTCTCTTCTTGGATCCTCACTTCCTTTATCTGTAAATAAACTAACTGATAATTTAATAGTTAAACATACTCTGAGGATCTGGATACAATTTAGAACACACTTCGGTTTATTGAGATTTTCCCTTTCAAGTCCCATTTATTCTAATTTTTTTAACCCTCCATGACTGATTTAGTTTTTAAAGAATGGGACAGATTGGGTATTAAATGTTTTTGGGATCTGTTTGTTGGAGGAAACCTTTTTTCATATGAGCAATTGTCAGCTAAATATAGCTTACCCAAAACTCACTTTTTTATATATTTACAAATCAGAGACTTTTTAAGATCTCAATTATGTATATTTCCTATAAGCTCAGATAAGAACTTACTAGATGTAATTTTTAGTTTGACACCTTTTCATAATGGTTCAATATCTAATATTTATGGTATGTTACTGGAGATGAGCAATGTTCCTTCAGACAAAATTAAGAATCTCTGGGAACAAGATTTACAGTCATCAATATCTGAGGAAAGTTGGAATGAAATTTTTAAGCTGGTTAATGCTTCATCGCTACGTGCTCATCATTCCCTCATACAATTTAAGGTGGTATGTAGAGTTCATATGACTAAGGATAAGCTATCTCGTTTTTATTCGGATATATCTCCCTACTGTGACAGATGTAAATATGGAGAATTCATTAATTCATATATTTTGGACTTGTCCGACTCTTGAAAAATACTGTAACAAAGTTTTTCAAACTTTTTCCTTACTTTTTCAAGTCAATTTTAAGCCTAACCCTCTGACAGCCCTATTTGGTATTGTTGCAGGACAAGATATTAAGCTGAAGGCATCTAATTTACATATTTTGGCCTTTAGCTCTCTTATAGCAAGGAGGATGCTTTTGTTTAACTGGAAAGATCTTTTTCCTCCTACTCATGCTCAATGGTTATGAAACATTGTGTCATGTTTATATTTAGAGAAGATTCATTGTTCAATTTCTGAATAACGTCAAGACTTTCAAACATTGTGGGGACCTTTTATGAATTATTTTCAAAGCCTTCAATTCATTGTTTAAACTCAGATGTTGGCTATTATTAATTTTTATTATATGAGAAGGTATTTTACCTTCTTTTCTCCTGAATGAACAGCTTTGGTCTTGGTAGGGGTTAGATTCTTATTTTTTGTAATAAATTAGTACAGTTCAATATTACTATTGATTAACTTATATGAATACGGGGTAATGAGATTGTTATTATGAACAGATATAATGTAATTGGTAGTTTTTAAAATCTTTTTTGACCTTTAATATACACTTTCTTGTACTCTGTATTCTTCCATGTAGAAACTAATTTAAAAAATTGGAAAAGAAAGTATCAGAAGAAGGATGTATAGCTCACCTTCTGAAAAAGTAATGTCTTGTAAAATAACCACAGACAGTAATGATGTCAGTTTTATATACAAGATATAGCTTTAGGGGCTAGAATTCATAGAGATGTTCAAACAGCTTTAGTGCTAAAACATAATACATAGAGAAATCCTGAAGAAGGGTCCCGGCCTGAAATGTTTTCTGTTTATTCATTTTCATAGATGCTGCCTGATCTGCTGAGTTCCTCCAGCATTTTGCTTTGGATTTCCATCATCTGCAGACTTACTTCTGTTAATACATAGATCCTTTTCTTTTGAAAGATTGAAGATGAATAAACAACTGATTGAAGGGGAATAACTTTGGAGGAAAATGCTTTTATTTATTTTTCTGGGTGTGGCCTTTACTGTTTATTATTGATTGTCGTTGGAAAGGTGATAAATAACCATGTTTTTGAATCATCTACTGAAAACCATTCTATACTGTTGCTGGATGATCATCTTAAAATAGGAGTTTCAGGGACCACAATTCAGGGACCAGAATTAAAATATAGACAAATCTGAAGTAAACCTTTGAAAGAGGAACTTTACTTTCAGCAGATTTCTCTGTGCTCAGGTTTAGAACTTGATGCTAAAAACGTGAATTATCATTGGAATTGGTTTCTTGTTGTCATGTGTGCTGAGCGGCAGTGAATTGCTGGTCTTACACACTGTTGATACAGGTCAAACCATTACATAGTGCTTTGAGATAGAACAAGATAAAACAATAACAATGCTGAATAAAGTGTAAAGGTACAGTGCAGACAAACAATAAGGTCTAAGGTCATAGTGAGGTAGGCTGGGAGATCGGGAGGCCATTGTCTCATATTAGGGAACAATTTAATTATCTTATAACATGGAAGCTGTCCTTGAGCTTGGTGGTACATGCTTTCAGGGCGTTGTATCTTGTGTCTAATGGAAGAGGGGAGAAGAGAGAACGTCTGGAATGTGTCCTTTACTGAGGCAGTAGGTGGCACAGACAGAGTCTAAAGGTGGGTGTGGGGTGACTGATTTCTCAGTTGCTATGGTCCATATCATGCTGAGATACAGGACTCTGAACACCCACAATTAGTGATTTAGAAACCATTTCTTCCCATACACCATCAGATTTCTGCACAGTCCATGAACACATCATCTCTTCCTATTCCTTGTTTTTGCACTGTGTATTTATGTTTATAATTTGTAGTAACTTTATATGTTTTATATCACACAACAATAAATTGTAGTAGTCATATAAAGCAGTGATAATAAATCTGATTTTACATTGATTCCCTGTAGGAATTCACGGGAATTTCTGTCATGGGAATTTTTTGTTTACATGTTTGCAAAAGTAGTGCCTAATGGTTGGTTATATTAAGTTATTAGAAAATAGAGAAATAAAGTTGGAGTATTAACGCAAGTATATCCTGACTTAATGCTAGTAAGGGCACATATCATAACTCCATTCCTGCCACATTTGACACTCACCAATACGCTTACTGACAGAACTGCTCTACAACTGATACCAGAGCATCTATCATGCACCTGGCCCTGACACACTGAGACAACAAGTTCGGCGTTCAACACTATTGTGTCATAAGCACTGGTGAACAAGCTCCTAACCCTCGGTCTAAATGCGGCCCAGTGCAACTGAGTGTTGGTTTCCTCACCAACAAACCTTAGATAGTCAGGATGCACGACCTTCCCTATTATCACCAACACAGTTGCCTCCAGGGCTGTGTGCTGAGCCCATTGCTGTACGCTCTGCTCACACATGACTGCAAGGCCAAATATCCGAGTAACCACATTGTCAAGTTTGTCGATGACATGACAGTAGGGGGGGCTCATCAAGAACAACAATGAGCCGGCCTACAGAAAGGAGGTGGAAGAGCTCAAGGTCTGGTGCCAGGCAAATAGCTTCTTCCTCAATGTCAACAAAGCAAAGGAGATGATTATCAACTTCAGAAGAACTCGCACCACTCACACCCTCCGTATATCAGCCACACTGATATCAGCAAGCAGTTTCGAACTGCAGGGAGTCCACATCCTCCACAACCTCTCATGGTCCCAGGACGCATTCTGTATGATCAGGGAAGCTGACCAAAGGAGGCTGAAGAGTGTTGGATGAGGCACATCCATACCCCCACCATGCCAGCAAAAGCAAAAGCCCCCCAAAGCCACCTTAATCTAGAGTCCAGCAGATTCAGGTGTATTTTCACTGGAATGTGTCATGAAATTTGTTAACTTAGCAGCAGCCGTTCAATGCAAACCATAATATCGAAGAAAAATAAATTTAAAAATCAATTAATTACAGTATATATGTTGAAGAGATTAAAAATCATGTAAAAAACAGAAATAATATAAATTTAACAAGTGAAGTACTGTTTACGGGTTTAATGTCCATTTAGGAATCGGATGGCAGAGGGGAAGAAGCTGTTCCTGAATTGCTGAGTGTGTGCCTTCAGGCTTCTGTACCTCCTACCCGATGGTAACAGTGAGAAAAGGGCATGCCCCAGCTGCTGGTGGTCTTTAATAATGGACACTGCCTTTCTGAGATACCGCTCCGCGAAGATGTCCTGGGTATGTTATAGGCTGGTACCCAAGAAGGAGTCGACTAAATTTATGACCCGCTGCAGCTTCTCATGGTCCTGTGCAGTAGCACCCCCCACCCCCATACCAGACAGCAATGCAGTCTGTCACAATGCTCTCCATGGTACATCTATAGATGTTTTTGAGGGTTTTTGTTGACATATCAAATCTGTTCAAACTCCTAATGAAGTATTGTTGCTGTCATCCTTCTTTATAGCTGCATTGATATGTGTCCTGCTTTTCAATGCAATATAGGAAAAAAGTAATAAATAAATAAATACATCAATTACAGTATATGTATATTGAATACATTAAAAATCATGCAAAAAAACCCCGAGTTAATATATATTTAAAAAGTGAGGCAGTGTTCAAGAGTTCAATGTCCATTTAGGAATCGGATGGCAGAGGGGAAGAAGCTGTTCCTGAATTGCTGAGTGTGTGCCTTCAGGCTTCTGTATCTCCTACCTGATGGTAACAGTGAGAAAAGGGCATGCCCTGGGTGCTGGATGTCCTTAATAATGGATGCTGCCTTTCTGAGACACTGCTCCTTGAAGATGTTCTGGGTACTTTGTAGGCTAGTACTCAAGAAGGAGTCGACTAAATTTACAACCCTCTGCAGCTTCTTTGGTCCTGTGCAGTAGACAGCCCTCCCCCCCCCCCCCGCCATACCAGAGAGTGATGCAGCCTGTCAGAATGCTCTCCACGATACATTTATAAAAGTTTTTAAGTGTATTTGTTGTCATACCAAATCTCTTCAAACTCCTAATGAAGTATAGTCATTGTTTTTCCTTTTTTATAACTGCATCAATATGTTGGGACCAGGTTAGATCCTCAGAGATCTTGACACCCAGGAACTTGAAACTGCTCACTCTCTCCACTTCTGATCCCTCTATGAGGAGTAGCATATGTTCCTTTGTCTTAGCCTTCCTGAAGGCCACAATTGAGCCCTTTCGTCTTACTGATGTTGAGTGCAAGGCTGTTGCTACGACACCACTCTACTGGTAGGTAAATCTCTGCATCTGGGATTCTACCAACAACAATTGTATCACTAGGAAATTTATAGATGGTTTTTGATCCACTCAGTCATGGGAATAGAGAGGGTAGAGCAGTGCTGATCGTCAGAGAGGAGGAGATGTTATCACCAGTCCTCACGGATTGTGGTCTTCTAGTTGGGAAGTTGAGGATCCAATTGCACAGGGAGGTATAGAGGCCCAGGTTCTGTAACTTATCATACAGGATTGTGGGAATGATGTGTTAAATGCTGAGGTATAGTCATAGAAACATAGAAACTTAGAAAACCTACAGCACAATACAGGCCCTTCAGCCCACAAAGCTGTGCCGAATATGTCCTTAACTTAGAAATTACCTAGGGTTACCCATAGCCCTCTATTTTTCTGAGCTCCATGTACCTGTCCCAGAGTCTCTTAAAAAACCCTATCATATCCGCCTCCAACACCCTCGACGGCAGTCCATTCCACGCACTCACCACTCTCTGCGTAAAAAACTTAACCCTGACATCTCCTCTGTACCTACTTCCAAGCACCTTAAAACTGTGCCCTCTTGCTCTAGCAATTTCAGCCCTGGGAAAAAGCCTCGGACTATCCACACGATCAATGCCTCTCATCATCTTGTACACCTCTATCAGGTCACCTCTCATCCTTCGTCGCTCCAACAATAAAAGGCCGAGTTCACTCAACCTGCTGTCATAAGGAATGCTCCCCAATCCAGGCAACATCCTTGTAAATCTACTCTGCATCCTTTCTATGGTTTCCACATCCTTCCTGTAGTGAGGTGACCAGAACTGAGCACAGTACTCCAAGTGGGGTCTGTCCAGGGTTCTATATAGTTGCACCATTACATTTCGGCTCCTAAACTCAATCCCATGATTGATGAAGGCCAATGCAGAACAGATCCCTGAGGCACAGCACTGGTCACCGACCTCCATGCAGGATATGACTGGTCTACAACCACTGTTTGCCTTCTGTGGGCAAGCCAGTTCTGGATCCACAAAGCAATGTCCCCTTGGGTCCCATGCCTCCTTACTTTCTCAATAAGCCTTGCATGGGGTACCTTATCAAATACCCTGCTGAAATCCATATACACTACATGTACGGCTGTACCTTCATCAATGTGTTTAGTCACATCCTCAAAAAATTTAGTCAGGCTCGTAAGGCATGACCGTTTTTCACAAAGCCATGCTGACTATTCCTAATCATATTATACCTCTCCAAGTGTTCATAAATCCTGCCTCTCAGGATCTTTTCCATCAACTTACCAACTACTGAAGTAAGACTCACTGGTCTATAATCTCCTGGGCTATCTCTACTCCCTTTCTTGAATAATAGAACAACATCCACAACCCTCCAATCCTCTGGAACCTCTCCCGTCCCCATTGATGATGCAAAGATCATTGCCAGAGGCTCAGCAATCTCCTCCCTCGCTTCCTACAGTAGCCTGGAGTACATCTCATCCGGTCCTGGTGACTTATCCAACTTGATGCTTTCCAAAAGCTCCTGCACATCCTCTTTCTTAATATTTACATGTTCAAGCTTTTCAGTCTGCTGTAAGTCATCTTTACAATCGCCAAGATCCTTTTCCATAGTGAATACTGAAGCAAAGTACTCATTAAGTGCCTCTGCTATCTCTATACTCACTTTTCCACTGTCACACTTGATTGGTCTTATTCTTTTACGCCTTATCCTCTTGCTCTTCACATACTTGTGGAATGCCTTGGGGCTTTCCTTAATCCTGTCCACCAAGACCTTCTCATAGCCCCTTCTGGCTCTCCTAATTTCGTTCTTAAGCTCTTCCTGTTAGCCTTATAATCTTCTATGTCTCTATCATTATCTAGTTTTTTTAACCTTTCATAAACTCTTCTTTTCTTCTTGACTAGATTTTCAACAGCCTTTGTACAGGATGGTTCCTGTATCCTTCCATCCTTTCCCTGTCTCATTGGAACATACCTATGCAGAATTCCATGCAAATATCCCCTGAATGTTTGCCATGTTTCTTCCGTACATTTCCCTGAGAACATCTGTTCCCAATTTATGCTTCCAAGTTCCTGCCTGATAGCCCCATATTTCCCCTTACTCCAATTAAACACTTTCCTAACTTGTCTGTTCCTATCCCTCTCCAAAAGTATGGTGAAGGAGAGAGAATTGTGAATACTATCTCCAAAACGCTCTCTCACTGAGAGACTTGACACCTAACCAGGTACATTTCCCAATACCAGATCTAGTATAGCCTCTTCTCTTGTAGACTTATCTACATATTGTGTCAAGAAGCCTTCCTGAACACACATAAAAAATCCCTCCATGACTTCCTCCTTTTCTGCAGCTGTGACACTATCTCTAATGAACAGTGCCACACCCCCACCTCTTTTGCCTCCCTCCCTATCCTTTCTGAAATATCTAAGGCCTGGCACTCAAAGTAACCATTCCTGCCCCTAAGTCATCCAAGTCTCTGTAATGGCCACAACATCATTGCTCCAAGTACTGATCCACGCTCTAAGCTCATCCTCTTTGTTCATAATACTCCTGCATTAAAATAGACACATCTCAAACCATCGGTCTGAGTGTGTCCCTTCTCTATCACCTACCTATCCTCCCTATCACACTGTCTACAAGCTTTCTCTATTTGTGAGCTGACCGTCCCTTCTTCTACCTCTTCAGTTTGGTTCCCAACCCGCAGCAATCCTAATTTAAACTCTCTCCAATAGCCTTATCAAACCTCCCCACCAGGATATTGGTCCCCCTCGGATTCAAGTACAACCCGTCTTTTTTGTACAGGTCACTCCTGTCCCAAAAGAGGTCCCAATGATCCAGAAATCTGTATCACTTCCTTCTGCTCCAATCCGTCAGCCGCACATTTTTCCTCCACCTCATTCTATTCCTATACTCACTGTCACATAGCACAGGCAGTAATCCCAAGATTACTACCTTTGTGGTCCTACTTCTCAACTTCCTTCCGAACTCTCTGTCGTCTGCTTTCAGATCTCCTCCCTTTTCCTGCCTATGTCATTGGTCCCAATATGTATCACAACCTCTGGCTGTTCTCCTTCCCACTTCGGGTATGGTGAACGCGATCAGACACATCCGTGACCCTGACACCTCGAAGGCAAACTACCATCTGTGTTTCCTTCCTGCATCCACAAAATCACCTGTCTGACCCCTTAACTATAGAGTCCCCTAGCACTGCTGCCATTCTCTTCCTTTCCCTACCCTTCTGAGCCACGGGGTTAGACTCTGATGAACAGCTTTTTGACATAGGTGTTTGTATTGTCCAAGTGGTCTAAGACCATTGAGACTGCAACATTGACCTATTGTGGCTACAGGCAAATTGCAGTGGGTCTGGGTTTTGCTGAGGCAGGAGTTCAGTCTAGTCATGACCAACCTCTCCAAGCATTTCATCACTCTATGTGTGAGTACTTCTGGGCGATAGTCTTTAATGCAGCCTACATTATTCTTCTTAGGCACTGATATCATTGTTGCCTTTTGAAGCAGATGGGAACTTCCGCCCATAGCAGGTGAAGGTTGAGAACGACCTTGAATACTCCCACCAGTTGGTTGGCACAAGTTTTCAGAGCCCTACCAGATACTCCGTCTGGGCCGTCTGCCGTGTGAGGGTTCAACCTCTTTAAAGTCTGCCTAACATTTGTCTCCGAGACAGAGATCACAGAATCACCAGGTGCAACAGGGATCTTCACAACTGTAGTTGTGCTCTCCCTTTCAAAATGGGCATAGTTGAGTTCATCTGGTAGTGAAGCATCGCTGCCATTCATGCTATTGGATTTTGTTTTGTAGGAAGTTAAGACCTGCAAACACTGCCAGAGTTGACAGGCATCCAATATCTCCTCCAACCTCTGTTCAAAGTTGTTTCTTCATCCTTGAAATAGCCCTCTGTAGATTGTACCTGGCTTTCTGGTACAGACCTGGGTCACCAGACTTGAATGCTACATATCTAGCCTTCAGCAGGCAACATACCTTCTGGTTCATCCATGGCTTTTGGTTTGGGAATGTTCAGCAAGTCTTTGTAGGCACACACTCATCCACACAGGTATAAATGAAATTGGTTACAACTGCTGCATATTTATTCAGATTTGAAGATGAATCTCTGAATACAGTCCAGTCCACCGACTCAAAGCAGTCCTGTAGGTGCTCCTGTGCTTCTCTTGTCCAAACCTTCTTGGTCCTCACTGCTGGTGCTGCAGTCTTCAGTCTCTACCTGTACTCAGGGAGTAGAAGTACAGCCAGGTGATCAGACTTCCCGAAGTGAGGGCGTGGAATAGCACGGTAGGCATTCTTGATGGTTGTCCAGTGTGTTGTTCCCTCTGGTGTTGTAAGTGATCTTTTGATGGTATTTGTTTAGTTATTTTTTCAGACTGGCCTGGTTAAAATCTCCCAAAACGATGGTGAAGGCGTTAGGATCCATTGTTTCATGTATGTTGATCCCATTGCTCAGATCATTTAAAGCCTGAGGTGGGATGTATACCACTACCAAAACAATCATGGAAATCTCCCGTGGTAGGTAAAATGGACGGCAAAAATCGGTCCATAACCCATCACTTAAACAGGCTTTCTCTCACCAGGGAGGGAGAGGGAGAGGTTGCTCCTGTAACAATGAAAGGAGAGACTAGCAGCTCACTGTTCCAATGTTGCAGTCTTCTGTGTCACTTCTCCAAGCCCCTTGACTCGAGGACTGAAAGGCTCTCACTGACATTAAAAGAAAGAGAGAGACGAATCACTCGAGTACAGGGGCCATCTTCCGACAGCAGCACACACGGCCTGCTGTCTCAATGTTCCAGTCTGCCATGACACTTCAGTTGGTAAAGTCGATGAGGAACCAGCTTGTCTACAGGGCTGCTTCCCAAAGGCACATAGCTTCCAGCTGTTCCTGGAGACAGCTAAGCACCAGACTGAATGGATGGACTGAAGACCCACTGTTTGCGAAGAACCGTGGTTCGAACTGTAGCTCACGGGCTCCAGCAGAACCCCAACCACCTAGAACAGAAAAGAAAGACATAAGGGAAGAAGAATAACCTGTTTCTTCGATGAACTGGAAGAAGTCGCCTGGGTCTGCAAAAACCACTGGTGCCATCTTTCCTGGCTCCTTCTCCCCATCACTCTGTAAACTATCTTATGTATTTATTGTGTTTTTCTTATTATTATTGTGTACTTTATCTTACTGTTGTTTTTTTGTTGTGCTAATTGGAGCCAGAGTAACAATTATTTTGTTCTTTAAACAATCTTGAATCTTGAATAATGTCTGCAGCCCAAGTGGTTAGGGCTTTGAAATGAGCTAGCTTTTCTATTGGTGATGTGTGGCTTTCTATCAATCTTAGATGCTGTAAACTTGTAAAATAACATGTTGTGGGATAAAATCAAGAATTAGAGTAGTTCCTCATTAACAGTCTGGCACGAGAGCCACACTACAGTTAAACTTGGAAAGAGGGGTTTTAAGGAGAGGCTGTGCTTCCCTTCTGCTCCTTCTGTCACTTCATTAAAACAAGCAGAAGGAAGTTTTCAGTTCAGAGACAGTTACAAACTAATGATATTTTCCAAGCTTTGGATAGCAGACATTGGCTCAGTTCATGGATTGAAATAAAGCCGGCATAGATGTATCCATCCAGATCATGGTTGTTCTCATGAGGAAGGAGGTAAGGAAGCCTGAAAGCACACACTCAATGATTTGGGAACAGCTTCTTCCCCTCTGCCGTCTGATTTCTGAATGGACATTGAGCCCATGAGCACTACCTCTCTACTTTTTTATTTCTATTTTTGCACAACTTATTTAATTTAACTATATATACATATATATATATATATATTGTGGCGAGCATTTGGTCCATAATGACAGACGGGGGAGCCGTTTAACTCAACAACCTTTTTACAGACCGGGTACCATGACCCGGAGAGTGAACCCAGCCAGTCTTACACTGACAGGGGTGGTGACCATCACACACCCTGGTTACAGTTAGGGTGACCCACAAATACACAAACAAATGACTGTGTAACCCAAGCTAAAATGTAACAATAAACGAACTGGAACTTCCCAGCATAGTCCCACAAAAGCATTTTTAACACAAGAACAATAAACAGTACTGGTCATTAGAAATGCAGGAGCGGGCTGTCGATCACGCCCCCACCCAGAACATCACAATATATTTACTATAATTCACTTTTTAAAAATTATTATCTTGCATCGTACTGCTATTGCAAAGACAACAAATTCCGCAACATATGCTGGCAATATTAAACCTGATTCTGAACCAGCCCTTTTGCTTCCCTTTTTGAGAATCACAGTAATAATGGATTTAAAAGTGTTAATCAAGAATGAATGATCCTGCAGAGCTGATATTTTCCTGGACCTAGGTAAATTTCAGAAAGTACCTTGGATTTTTACAATTCTAGTATAGGCATGCTGATCTGTGTGTACTGTATCCGTTAGGCGTTATGATTGTTGTTGGTCCTAAGATCCTTCTGGATGTTGGATGAGAATGGAATTGGCCTCCTGTGAGATTTGCTTGATACCATGATTGCATGATGAGAACATCTAGATGTGAGGAAGCTGCCAGCAGTTGTGTGCATGGGAGTCACTGCCCAAGGCAAATGGGGAAATATAACAAATGACAAGAAAATCTGCAGATGCTGGAAATCCAAAGCAACACACACAAAATGCTGGAGGGACTCAGCAGGCCAGCACTATTTACAGAAAAGTGTAAACAGTTGAAGTTTCAAGCTGAGATCCTCATCATACAACAAATACTATGAGCTGAAAGTGTCGAAGCTCTTGAGATTGGATTAGTCCTCTCATTGCCTCTATCAAAATCCTGGAAGCGTTTGAAAATTTAATTTCTTTCCACCCTTCTGCTAATTTTGGCAAGATAACCATTTACGGCATGTCAGCCATTCGTTGAACTGATCAATATAAACATAACAGTTGGGTTGGCTCATGTAAGAATCAGAAAATGTGCAAAAGATTAAACTAAGTAGCAGACAATAGCTGGAAAGAAAAGTAGCTTAAAATACAGCGGGCAAACTGTCAACGTGTATTGTTCTGTCTGCTACTCCATTGTTGATATGAATTGTTTGGGAAAGTGAGAGCAGGAATAATTCATCACAATAGAAATCCCCAGTTACCTATATGGTACACAGTGAAAGCTCAGTTACCCAGCCATACTGGACTTGACAGTTGGCAGTTAATCAAATATGGTGTTGAATCTGATGTTGGCCTAGGAGCTCTCTAGTTACTGCCCTGATCTTGGCCAGTTAGCCCCTTAGCATAGCCCCATGACTGGACAAGCTCTTTTCTTTCAAAATCTGGTTATAGAGTGTGCCAACTGGTGAAATTCCAGATCAAGTTCAAGTTGTGGGCATACATACCCAGGGAATAAATGTCATGAAAATTAGCTTTTTGCAGCAGCAGCACAGAAATAACAAAATAGATGACAGAAATTTGGGTTAGGTTAACATAAATTATGCAGAACATGCATAACAAATTAACAAAAATAGTCATAATGACATTCATGCAGATTTACAGGTTTTGAGAATTATAGGAATTACAGGTGGGGGATTCTAAGACTGGAGGACACAGCCTCTGAATAGAGGGTGAATAGCAGGAGGGTGGGGCTGAGAGGAAAATTAATCAGCCATGATGAAATGGCGGAGCAGACTCAATGGGCCAAATGACATAATCATGCACCTATATCTTATGCTCTTATGGTTTTTAGGTTGGTTAAAGAACCTATTAACAGTGGGCAAGAAGTTATTATTGAACCATGAAGTGTGGGTCTTCTGGTTCCAGAAGTGGCTGGTGAGGGCACTTAATAACAAATGTTTCCTTCCTGAGATATCACCCCTTGGAAATGTTGTTGACGGTCGATGGTGGGGAGAGCTGTGGCCGTGATGGAACTGGTTGAGTCTATCATGCTCTGTAGCTTTTATTGTAATAGAGATTCGTAGAGGAAGTTAAATGTAATAGCTCAAGTTGTTTCATTGTTTAAGAAAGGCTATCAGAATAAACTGGGAAACTATAGGTCAGTGTGCCTGGCATCAGTGGTGGGAAAGTTATTGGAAGGAGCTGGATATAAAAGTATTTGGATAGACAGAGATTGATTTGGGATAGTCAGCATGGGTTTGTGCGTGGTAGGTCATATCTAACTGACCTTACAGAGTTTCTTGAGTAAGTTAACAGGTAAGTGGATGAAGGCAACGCAGTAGACGTTGATGACAAAGACTTTAACAAGGCTTTTGAGAAGATCCAGCATGGGAGGTTGGTCAAGAATGTTCAGTCATTTGGCATTCAAAATGAGATAGTAAATTAGATTAGACATTTGGCTTCGTGGAAGAGCCCAGAGAGTGGTTGTAGATGGTTGCCTCTCTGATTGTTGTCTAGCGGAGTGCCGCAGGGATTGGTGATGGGTTTGTTGTTGATTGTCATCAGTATTAATGTTTTGGATGATAATGTGGTCAACTGTATCAGCAAATTTGCTGATGACACCAAGATAGTGGGTGTGGTGAACAGCAAGGAAAACTACCAAAGTTTGTAGCTGGATCTAGACCAGCTGGAAAAATGGGTTGAAAAATGGCAGATGCAATTTAATTCAGGCAAGTGTGAGGTGTTGTATTTTGGGTGGAACACAAAGGCATGGTGAACAGTGGTTCACAGAGGAGTGTGTAAAACAGAGGGAGCTGGGAATACAGGTCCATAATTCCTTGAACGTGCCATCACGGGTAGATAGGGTCATAAAGCTTTTTGGCATATTGGCCTTCATAAATTAATGTACTGAATGCAGGAGTTGGGATGCTATATTGAAATTGTATAAGATGTTGGTGAGGCCTAATCTGGAGTAATGTGTGCAGTTTTGGTCACCACCTACAGGAAAAGTGTAAATTAGATTGAAAGAATGCCAAGAAAATTTATAAGGATGTTACTGGATCTGGAGGATCTGAGTTATAGTGAAAGGTTGAAGAGATTAGGACTTCATTCCCGATAATATAGAAGATTGAGGGCAGCTTTGATACAAAATTATGAGGGATGTAGATACGATAAATGCAAGCTGGTTGTTTTCCATTCAGGTTGGGTGAAACAACTAGAGGTCATGGGTTAAGGGTGAAAGGTGAAATATTTAAGGGGAACATGAAGGAAAACTTCTTCACTCAAAGGCTGGTGAGAGTGTGGAGTGAGCTATCAGCGCAAGTGGTGGATATTGGTGATTTCAACTTTTAAGAGAAAGTTGGATGGGTACATGGATGAGAGTGGTATGGGGGAGCATGCAGGTTGATGGATCTTGTCAGATTAATGGTTCAGCGTGGAGTAGGTGGGTTGAAAGGCCTGTTCTGTGCTATAGTTTTCAATGACAGTATGACTCTATAATGGAGCTTTAACGGCAGTACTAGCCGAGAATGGTATGCTAATTCTAACAGTTAATTCTGTTGAAATGTTTAGGTGTAGATTTTCAAAGCAGTAGAACGCACCACGACTGTGATATATGTGTATTCAGCATGAGCAGCAAAAATGCATTTTATTCATAACATTTCTAGGTTCCTATATTTAGAGAGAACAAGGATGTGAAGTGTTAATGTTCATTTCAAGCAGAGGATACAAAACATAAAGCATTATTCTAGCGTACAAGTTAATATATTTACAAAGAACATAAATTATACAAATATTGCTGATCTTCCCATGATTTAACTTCATTTGTTGGAATGATTGCAGTTCACTGAATCAGTTCTGAACTAATGATTATCGTTTTATCTTTTATTGTTTGTTTGCCATTGAAAAAGCCTGTTTAGATATGGAATCCATTTAATACATTTTGTGCAGCACGTGATTATAATACCAATAGGTTTATTCCATTAATTTTACAATAATCTGCCTTCAAAGCAATTAAATTATTTCTGGTTGTTTTCTTTCATTGTAAGACAGTGGAGAGGCAAGTAGGAAGGTTGAATTAGCTGAAGAAATTCAGCTCGATGTCACACTGTAAATGCTGCTCCCACAGAACAATTGATCCAGGGCTTCTGGTTCAGGAAGACCCTGACCGACTTCTGGGGGACAACATGTCGATGCATTTCCGGATGAAGCACATGAGTCCATCGGTGAACTTGGAGACATCCCCAACATGGAAGACATTCTAGTCGATGTTGTCAAAGCAGTCCTGCAGCATGGAGGCCAATTGGTCGGACCAACAGTAGACGGCTTTAACTATTTGCCTATACGTTGGCAAAAGCAGGATCGAAGAGTGGTCTGATGTTCCAAAAGCTGGGCGAAGGAGAGCTTTGTAAGCGTTGTGGAAGGGAGTGTAACAGTGGTCAAGTGTGCTATCTCCATGAGTGTTCACCTCAATGTGCTGACAAAACTTCGGAGAGACTTTCGTCAGCGATGTTCGATTCAAGTCACCGGCGATGATGAAGACAGCCTCCGGTTATGCAGTCTCCAGCATGTTGCTGGTCTCGTACAGTTCCTTGAGAGCCAGGTCAGTATCAGCCTGCGCGGAATGTACACTGCTGTGATGATAACAACTGTGAACTCCCTAGGCAGCCAGTAGGGTCTGCACAGCAGCACCAGGTATTCCAGGTCTGGGGAACAAAAGGATTTGAGGGCATGCACATTCTGGGGGTCACACCAAGCGTTATTGACCATGAAGTATACCTCCTCCTCCTTTACTGAGGTTTTTTGACATTTATGCCATTTATAAGGCAATTTGGCAGTTACATGATTAGGGAAGATTTAGAGGGATTGAAGCACATGCAGCAAATAGGACTGGCTTAGTTACGCAACTTGATCAGCATGGATGTGCCTGTTCCATTCTGTGTAAATCTATGATTCTATGTAGTCCAGGGTGATTTCTTCTCACAATACAATAGTAAACCAGATTTTTTCTTTACAGGTATCCTATACTTTCATGTTAAGAGCTACTGAGGTTAGATTAAAAAGATGTTATTGGTCAGGTTTGGGCACCACAGTGGCATAGCGGTCAGCGCAATGCTTTGTGGAGCTCGGAGTTCAGTTCTGGCGTCATCTGTCAGGAGTCTGTACGTTCTCCTGGTGGAATGTGTGGGTTTTCCCTGGGCACTCTGGTTTCCTCACACAGGCTAAAGATTTACAGGGTAGCTTAATTGGTCATTATAAATTGTCCCACGATTAGGTTAGGGGTAAATCGGGGTTGTTGGGGGTTGCTGTGGCGATATGGCTCGAAAGACCTGAAGGGCCTATTCTGTGTTGGATCGTTAAATAAATATCGAAACTTAATTTACTTTGGTTCGTTTTCCCATTCCGCTGTGGTAGGATTTGATCATGCGTCTCTGGATCTCTTCCGTTGTTGGTGCCGGAACGTCAAAAAGATAGTTCACAGTTTGGAGAGTCACCGCTTCAAGTGCTGTCTGTGCAGATTTTGCATGCTCTCCCATTAAATGTGTTGTTTTCCACCGGTACTCCAGTTACCTCACACATCCCATTGACTTACAGTTTCGAAGCTTAATTGGTCACCGTAAACTGACTCTGTTGGTGCAGGTTAGTGGTAAAATCTGGGGGATGTGGGGAGGAGCGGGGGATGTTGATAGGATGGGGAATTGTTAAAACAGAATTGATGAAGGATTGGTACAGATCGGCATCTGATGGTTGGCATGGATTTGGTGGGTTGAAGGGCTTGTTTACATACTGTATGTAACCATTATTATACTCCTGCATTTAGGAGGTAATTATGGGATAATAATCCTAGGAATAGACTAGAGTTATATATACGGTATGTCTTCAGTGTAAGGATGGCAAATGTTCCTATCTAAAAGCTATCAGTAAATTACATTGATCTTCATGACAATGCAATGGCATCAAAACCATTCTACAGACACCAGCTAATTATCTGGTGATTTAGATTTAAAAAAATAAGCTGGAAAGGTCAAACAAGAGTTTGTAATCATTGTGGAAGTTTATGCATTTCCTTAATGTTCAGTTCAGGGTTCTAGGTTATAAGTTCTAAGGTAAGGACGTGTTTGGCACAGCTTTGTGGGCTGAAGGGCTTGTAGTATTGTGCTGTGGGTTTTCTATGTTTCTATGTCTGGTAATGTAATCATCATACTATCACAATTTTACTTTCTTCTGTGGCAGAAGTAATTTCATCAGATTTGGATCAAGAATAGTAAGATTTAACTGAATGTCTTTTTAGCCAAAAATTTGTTAAAATACAATGTGAAACCTAACTAGCAACATAGTCATAAATAAAATAAAAAATGAATGCAGAATTTCCCAGCCATGAGTCACTGGAATATTTGGGCCACCAAATTGCCAGATTGTAATGGAGAATGGATTTTGATTTTCACGCATCTGCAGGGACTTCTCAATATCGTGTTTTGTAGAAATCTTTAGATGAGTGGTCCATTGAGAGTAGCCCAAGCACTCCTTATTTTTGAAAGGTACCTGGATACCAGTTTGTCTTCTGCATCTGAAAGTTCCCACTGCTCTCCATTTTGATGGGTCATCAGACAACTCTTCCCAGAATTCACAGCAGGTGCCTGAGGAATGTTTTGCCAACTTGCCTTTTGGTGAATGCAGCCAGATTCTAATGGAATAATTGTAAAGAGTCATTCAGAGTATTAAGTATTCTTAATCATATTCATATACAAAAATTAGATTTCAGACAGTTCTTTGAACAACTTCAGTATCTATAGACCAATGAACTAACACTACAGAGAAATGAATCATTCTATCTCCTTTAGCAGGCCCTTTTGTGATTTGTTTTGATTCTGAGGAGTTTTAAGAACATCTTTAAAGAGGGTGAACCCTCGCAAGGTGCCAAGCCCTGGTGGTGTACCTGGTGGGGCTCTGAAAATCTGTGCCAACTAATTGGCAGAAGTGAATAGCTTCAATTTCTCACTGTGGCAGTTGGAGGTCTCCATTTGCTTTAAAAGTGTGACAATCATACCTGTTCTCAAGAAGAGTAGGACGAGCTGCCTCAGTAACTATTTCCCACTCATATCTACTGTGATGAAATACTTTGAGAGGTCGGTTGTGGTTAGAACCAAATCCTGCCTATGCAAGGACCTAGATCTGCTGCAGGTTGCCATTTGTCACAACAGATCTACAGTGGCTTTCCGCTCACCTTGGATTACATGGACAATAACAATACCAACATCAGGCTGCTGTTTATTGAATACAGCTCAGCATTCAACACAATTAGTTCTAATCAACAAGATTCAAAACCTGGGCCTCTGTACCTCCCTCTGCAACTGGATCCTTGTCTTCCTCATTGGGAGAATGCTGTGCAGTGCTGATGAAATAACATCTCCTCCTCGCTAACAACCAACAATGGCACACCTCGAGGATGTGTGCTTAGACCACTGCTCTAATACACATGATTGTGTGACTGTGCACAGCTCAAATGCCATCTATAAATTTGCCACTGACACAACTATTGTTGGCAGAATTTGAGTGGTGGTGAAGAGGAGTACAGGAGCAAGATAGATCAGCTGGTTGAGTGGTGTAACAGTAACAACCTTGCACTCAACAACAGTAAGAACAAGGAACTGAATATGGACTTCAGGAAGGAGAAGCTAAGGGAACACACATCAGTCTTCATCAAGGGATCAGAAGTAGAAAAGGTGAACACTTTCAAATTCCTGGGTTTCTGAAGATTTCTGAAGATCTTACATATTGACACCATTGCAAAGAAGGCATGCCTGCAGCTAAATTAAATAATTTTATGTCACCAAATATACCTGCAAATTTCAACAGATGTGCTGTGGAGGGCATTCTAACTGATTGCGTTATCATCTGGTAGGAAGCGCCCACTGAACAGGATAAGAACAAGCTGCAGGAACTTGTAAACTCTACCAGGTCCATCGTGGGCATGAGCCTTCCCAGCAACCAGGACACCTTCAAAAGGCAATTCCTCCCAAACGATGGCATCCATCATTGAGGACATGGCCTCTTCTCATTGCTGCCATCAGGGAGGAGGTACAGGAGCCTGAAGGCACACACTCAGCGATTCAGGAACAGCTTCTTCCCCTCTGCCATCAGGGAGGAGGTACAGGAGCCTGAAGGCACACACTCAGCGATTCAGGAACAGCTTCTTCCCCTCTGCCATCAGGGAGGAGGTACAGGAGCCTGAAGACACACACTCAGCGATTCAGGAACAGCTTCTTCCTCTCTGCCGTCACATTTCTGAATAGACAATGAACCCATGAACACTACCTCACTAATTTTTTTCCATCTCTTTTAAAATTTAATTATTTAATTTAAATTTACATTTTCATATATAGTTATTGTAATTTATAGTTTCTATTATGATATATTGCAATGTAATGCTGCCCCAAAACAACACATTGCATGACATAGGCAATGATATTAAACATGATTCTGAGATTCCGATGGCTCCAGCCTTGCTTAATGAACTTTCTGATATAAATAATTAAATGTTGGATCAACAATCCTCTTTTAAATGAATACATTTGAGGTATGGCAAAGACAGTTGCCTAAAGTGATTTCAAAAGCAGACTAGTAAAGGAGCTGTTCAGTTACTACATGAATTCCAACATAAATATTCCCTGTCAGTAAAATGGAGACAGTTGCTCCTCCCTTGCCTCACAAATGATGTGGATGCTATGTTCATAAAACAAAATATATGAGATGGATACAAGAGCATATTGTAATTATCAGAAAATAACAACTCTGCTGGCTGGTGTGGATGCTGGATCAGAAAGAGATATGGATTGAATTAAGCAGCATATCAAAGAGTTAGAATTAGGTATTTTTCAAATTTCAAAATAAGTTTATTATCAAAGTGTACATATATATATATCAGCATATACAACCCTGTGATTTATTTTCCTGCTGTCATATTCAATAAACCTATAATAAAATCAATGAAAGACCACACCAACTTGGGTGTTCAACCAGTGTGCAAAAGACAACAAACTGTGCAAATACAAAAATAAATAAATAATAATAATAATAACAGCACTACCTCACTTCTTTAATATACAGTATTTCTGTTTTTGCACATTAAAAAAAATCTCTTCAATATACGTAATTGATTTACTTGTTTATTTATTATTCTGTTTTATTTTATTTATTATTTCGCTCTCTGCTAGATTATGTATTGCATTGAATTACTGCTGCTAAGTTAACAAATATCATGTCACATGCCAGTGATAATAAACTGATCCTGATAATAAATAAATAAGCAATAAATACTGATAACATGAGATGAAGAGTCCTTGAACGTGAGTCATAGGTTGTGGGAACATTTCAATGATGAAGTTGAGTGAAATTATCCGCTTTGGTTAAAGAGTCTGATGGTTGCGGTGTAGTAATTGTTGCTGAACCTGGTGGTTTGAGTCCTGAGACTCCTGTACCTTCTTCCTATTGGCAGCAGCAGGAAGAGAGCATGGCCTGGGTGGTGTGGGTCCCTGATAATGGATACTGCTTTCCTGTCCAAACGTTTTGTGTGGATGTACTGAACAGTGGGAAGGGCTTTACTCGTGATGGACAGGGCCGTATCCTGTCACAAGCAGAAAATCTGCAGATGCTGGAAATCCAAGCTACACACATAAAATACTGGAGGAGCTCAGCAGGCCAGGCGGCATCTATGGAAAAAAAGTACAGTCCTGCTGAAGGGTTTTGGTGTGAAACATCGACTGTACTCTTTTCCATCGATGCTGCCTGACCTGCTGGGTTCCTCCAGCATTTTGGGTGTGTTGCTTGGGCTGTATACATACATTTTTGTTGTATTTTCAATTCAAGAGCATTGGTGTTTCAAGGCCTCACCTGTGGATCTGAATGAATACACTATGGTTGCCACAGACTTTATAAAAACAGTTGTAGACAAATGTGTCCGAGCAAAAATCATTCAGAGTCTTCCCCAACCAAAAGCCCTGGATGAACCATGAGATCTACAATCTGCTGAGGGTCAGATCAGAGGCATTCAAGTCTGGTGACCAAGGAAGTTACAAGAGGTAAAACCATCTTCAGAAAACCATCTCACAGGTGAAGTGGCAAATTCCGGAGTAAACTTGAATCAACAAAAGTTCAGTGTCTATGTGCAGAAGAGGTACATGGTGAAAGAGATAAAAGAGGAATTGGCAACAGAAGTCATGATTCCAGTTGCCTTGTGTCATGGAAACATATGGGTCTTCTTGACTGGATAAACACATGGATGGGTGTGGAGGGATGTGGACCAAGTGCAGGCAAATGGGGAGCGTGATCAGCATGGTAAAGTGGATCGATGGGCCTGTTTCCATGCTGAATTTCTCTACAACTTAATAACTTCATGCCTCTAGTATGTGGAGGGATGCTGACTTGATTACATGGAGTAAGATTGAGGGCGAGAAGGAAGGTGAAATATTGAGTGCAATGACGCTGAAGTGTGCTGCTTGTAGGTCATACAATCTGAGTTTCAAGGGAAGAAAGTATTCTCAGTCTTACATTATGTTGTTCCCTGAGGCTTATTTCTTAGATAAGTTCTGCACCGAGGATCCAACAAATGGAGTAAACTGAAAATGTGATATTGTTCATTTTAGCAGGGAAAAATAAAAATAAGCATGTTATTTAACTCAATGGCTTTCAATCTTTAACTAGATAACCCGATAGTATCATTTTCCCTGATTTATTTGAAAGCAGGAGAGACTGAAAATATAAAGACGATAAAGTCTGCAGATGCTGAAAATCCAAAACAACACGCATTGAATACTGGAGGAACTCAGCAGGTCAAGCAGCATCTGCGGAAAATAGTAAACAGTCGAAGTTTTGGGCTGAGACCCTGCCAAAACATCAACTGTCTACACTTTTCCACAGATGCTGTATGACCTGCTGAGCGAGAAATCATGTTTTAAATATCTTTTTCATCTCCCACTTCAAAAATCTGTGACTAGATGGTGAGAGATTGTCATGCTGTAGAGAGATCTGGTTGCTTTGATGTATGATTTGCAAAGGGTTAGAATTCACGTCAAGAAAGTCATTAGTAAAGCCAACAGAATCCTTTTCTTTTACCCCTAGTGGAATTATCAGCAAGCTAGGTGGTTACGCTTCGGTTATATAGGGCATTAGTAAGACCACATGTGGTGTATTGTGCACAGAACTGTTCTCCCTATTGACGAAGAATGTAAATGTGTTGGAAGCAGTTCAAAGAAGGCTGACTTGACCAACTATAATTAATGCCTTATTACTGAACTTTTACACAACTTACATATTTCTATCATAGGTAAACAGTAAACAGACAATCTTCGGCTCTCAAGCTTGCCTTATGAGGAAAGGTTTGACATGCTAAATTCACTGTCATCGGATTTTGGAAGAGAGAAAGACAACACTGGATTGAACCATAAGATTGTGGTAGGTTTTGGCAAGCCAGATGCAGAGAAACTTGTTTGTTAAGTGTCTTTTTCTTTATTTTTAAGCAGGATCGCTGCTTAAAAATAATCAGCTAATGGTTGGGAGGGCTTTACCCGTGATGTTTCAATGTATATGAGACAAGTAAAGCTAATCTCTCCCCCTGTGTCTGCAATCCCAGATAACATTGATCTTTTCCCAGTCTGATTGAATTGTATATAACTCCTAAAAGGAATTGCAAGTCTAATGCTGCCACACTGGAAGTTAGTAACTCTGACTTGCTGGAATAAAAGCAGTTCAGAATGGGAATTAAACCTGACCCCTCCTCAGCCTGTCAAAGGGAGTCTGCATTCTCTTAAGACCATAAGACACAGGAGCAGAATTAAGCCATTCAGCCATCAAGTCTGCTCCGCCATTTCATCATGGCTGATCTTGGAACTCATTCAACCCCAAACACCTGCCCTTTCACCATATCCCTTGATGCCCCAACCAATCAGAAATCTATCAACTTCCACTTTGAATATACCCACGGACTTGGCCTCCACCTCAGTCTGTGGCAGAGCATTCCACAGATTCATCACTCTCTAACTAAAAAAATTCTTCCTTTCTTCTGTTCTAAAGGGTTGCCCCTCAATTTTGAGTCTGTGCCCTCTAGTTCTGGATACCCCCACCAGAGGAATCCTTCTTTCCACATCCACTTTATCTAGTCCTTTCAACATTCGGTGGGTTTCAATGAGATCCCAACGCATTCTTCTAAATTCCAGTGAGGACAGGCTGAGAACTGCCAAACAATCTCCAAATGTTAACAGACAGATAGACAGACATACTTTATTAATCCCGAGGGAAATTGGGTTTTGTTACAGTTGCACCAACCAAGAATAGAGTAGAAATATAGCAAACTAAATCCAGAAATAATTAAATGAAAATAAGTAAATTATTCCAAGTGCAAGTAAGTCCAGGACCAGCCTGTTGGCTCAGAGTGTCTGACACTCCGAGGGAGGAGTTGTAAAGTTTGATGGTCACAGGCAGGAATGACTTCCTATGATGCTCAATGTTGCATCTCGGTGGAATGAGTCTCTGGCTGAATGTACTCCTGTGCCTAACCAGTACATTATGGAGTGGATGGGAGACATTGTCCAAGATGGCATGCAACTTGGACAGCATCCTCTTTTCAGACACCACCGTCAGAGAGTCGAGTTCCACCCCCACAACATCACTGGCCTCGCGAATGAGTTTGTTGATTCTGTTGGTGTCTGCTACCCTCAGCCTGCTGCCCCAGCACACAACAGCAAACATGATAGCACTGGGCACTACAGACTCGTAGAACATCCTCAGCATCGTCCAGCAGATGTTAAAGGACCTCAGTCTCCTCAGGAAGTAGAGACAACTCTGGCCCTTCTTGTAGACAGCCTTAGTGTTCTTTGACCAGTCCAGTCTATTGTTAACCCCTTCATTCCCAGAATTATCCTCATGAACCTCCTCTGGACTCCATCCAATGACAACACATCCTTTCCAAAATATGAGGTCCAAAACTATTGACAATACTCCAATTGCGGCCTGACTAGTATCTTACAAAGTCTCCGCATTACCTCCTTGTTTTTAATATTCTATTCTCCTTGAAATAAATGCCAACATTGAATTTTCCTTCTTTACCAATGACACAACCTGTGAATTAACCTTCTGGGAATCTTGCACGAGGACTCCTAAGTCCCTTTGCTTCTCTGATGTTTGAATTTTCTCCCCATTTAGATCATAGTCTGCATTATTGTTCCTTTTACCAAAATGCCTTATCATATATTTCCGAACACTGTATTCCATCTGCCACTTTTTGCTCATTCTTCCAATTTGTTTAAGTCCTGCTGCAATCACATTGCTTCCTCAGCACTACCTACCCCTCCACCTTCCTTCATATCATTTGCAAACTTTGCCACAAAGCTATCAATTCCATTATCTAAATCATTGACAAACAATGTGAAATGTTGCGGACCCAATACTGACCCCTGAGGAACACCACCAGTCACTGTCAGCCAACCAGGAAGGGCCCCCTGTATTCCCATCACTGCCTCCTTCCTGTTAATCATTCATCTATCCATGCCTGTATATCTCCTATAACACCATAGGATTTTATCATGTTTAGTAGCCTCATGGGAGGCACCTTAATAAATGCCTTCTTAAAATCCAAGTAAATGATACCCACTGCCTCTCCCTGCTTGTTACTTCCTCAAGTAATTCTAACAGATTTGTCAGGCAAGATTTCCCTTTACAGAAACCATGCTGACTTTGACATATTTTATCATTAGGCTCCAAGTAACTCAAAACCTCGTCCTTAATAATGGACTCCAACACTTTCCCAAACACTGAGGTTAAGCTAACTGGCCTGTAATTTCTTCTCTATTGTCTTCCTCCCTTCATAAAGAGTGGAGTGACATTTGCAACTTTCCAGTCCTCCAGGACCATATCAGAATTAAATGATTCTTGAAAGATAATGACCAATGCAACCATTATCTCTTCAGCAACCTCTCGCAGGACTCTGGGCTGTAGTCCATCTAGTCCAGGTGAATTATCAACATTAAAATCTTTAAATCTGCCTAGCACTATTTCCTTTGTAATAGCAATGGCACTGACTCCTGCTCTCTGGAACTCACGGACCTCTGGCATACAGCTCGTGTCTTCCACAGTAAAGACTGAAGCAAAGTACTTATTAAGTTCATCTGCCATTTCTTTGTCCCCCATTACTACCTCACCAGCATCATTCTCCAGTGGTCCAATATCAACTCTCACCTCCCGGTTATTCTTTAAATCTTTTAGTATCCTGCTTTATATTAATGACTAGTTTGCCCTCATATTTCATCTTTTCCCTTCTTATAGCTTGTTTCCCTTCCTCCCACAGCTTCTTTGACCTCCTACTGTCAGGCAGAACGTACCACAGTATAGGCACAAGGACTGTTATGCTGGGTACCAACTCTTTCTCCAGACTGTGAGACTTCTGAACCTTCCGCTACCACCCAGTACGTTATTTATGACAGCACCAGTAGCATTATACTGTTGTATATTCAACTACCTGCCTTACACGCACTTTATGCCAACTTGTACATCCACAGAATTTTTAAAAATTATCTGTTAATATTATTATGTTAATATTATTCTAAGTGCTATATGTGTACCGTGCTTTGCAGCTTGGTCCCAGAGGTAAATTGGTCTGGTTAGTTGTATCTGTGTGTATGATTGAATAATGGTAAACTTGAACTTGAACCTGAAATGACCCCTAACACGAACTCTGAAATTCTTACCCCACACACTGCTTGGCCTGCTGGATGTTTGCAATATTTTCCATATTATTTCAGCTGCTGTTAGATAAATTAAGCAGTATTTTTGACATCTATTGAATACATCGCACAAGGAGCACCAAATGAAGAGTCTGTCTGATTTAAGAGACATTCATACAGTAAGTAAGCAGTATCTTGTCTTAATTGCTATTAATATGTTTCTTCTCACAATATTTAATGGTTTAAAATCAATGTTCCCTCTGAGGTGTGCGCATGTGTGCACACACACATCTTTTTCTACCAGTGCGCAAAGGATTTTAAACTGCGCACAAAAGGTTGTCACCCTCTGCCTCGTTGGCATGTTAAATATATTTCACAATCATACACAATCACATTTCCTTTTAAGGTTTTTGATGCAGACAGTGTTGCGAATGTGGAGTTGGTGATGATTTGGCTGCAGATTTTAGAACTGGCTTATTTATTGAAGAAATTATTCAGTGTGCACATGTTGTTGTCACTGGGCAAATAATTGCACAGCTCAAGACTTTTTTGCACATTGGTCATTAAAGTTAGAGGGAGCGTTGTTTGAAATCCCAAGGAAACAAAGACATCAGCATTGATTATAAGGAGATTGCCCAGACATTGTTTTATGACTTCTGTTCACTAGTATTCCTGCACACATTAGTCGTGGCATCTCTAAGGAACTGCAGTGCCTGTCCTACAACAGAGTGATGTCACCAAAGGAACAAGCATTCTTTAAAAGCTGATACACTAAAGAGGACAAGGAATGGAAAGAGATCAACACTGAAATGATCAAAACATAGCTATCCTCTGGGTCATTGCATGGCTACATTGTTTCAAATAACAAGATTCATATTTGCAATCCAAGTCCTGAACGGTTGGAACTGCTTCAAACTTGCCAACTTTTTCTGGCCAAATTGATCACAGAGACAAACAATAAGGAAGCGGTAGATATAGAAATAAAGTTCAGATTCTCTACAGTGCATCGTGTAGGTTCCTATTAATTTAAACACTTGGACAAACCAATAAAAAGGAATCAAATTCCAAACCTATTCAACAGGAAAGGAATAAAAAATATTGGTTTATTATTTTTACCAATATACAGTGAGAAGTTTGTCTTGACAACAATAAGCTAATACCAGTAACAATAGGTTTATTATTTTTATGCTTAAAATGTTTGGAATTTGATGCCTTTTTTTCACTTTCAACACGTACAATTATATAACTATTATTTAATCATGAGGCAAGGTAGATGAATCATTGTCAACATTGTTAATGACAACTGCTATTTTGATTAACATTTTTGATTTATTAAAATACCTTACTTTCGGAGTAAAGAAAGGTTTTAATTTATTATGTGCTTTTCACTCCCATTTAAATGTCCCAAGTTCTTTGTAGTTGGTTAACTGTTTAAGGACAAATGTATTGGAAAGTGGGTTATGCATAGTGGTGTCAGGCATAGAAGCTCCTTCAAACAGGTGTACGAGAATTACCACATAATCTGTTCTCCCAATGTATAAGTGTTTAATTGCGATACTGGGGATAATTAATCTGCTTTTCAAAGTAGAGCATCAGGTCACATGTTCCCTTCAAAGAAGAAATAGAGCCTTGGCTTAATAAATTGAGGAGTGCAACAGTCCTTTAATCTAAGCTGGATTTTTGTGTTCAAGTCAAAGTTTTTGCTCAAAAAAAAAAAAAAATTATCACACTGAAAGCTTAAAGTTAGTGTTTGTTACCACCGATGATCAAGAAGGCCAGCTGCTTTGTATTGCTTGCTGAATGGAACTAGTTTCCATGTGCATTAAGTGACTGAGGCTGGTCTGCCCCAGACTAGTGTAAATTACTGAAGTTATTATGTTCCTGTTAGCCATATGAAGCTAGTTTTTTTCACGGGTTTGCCTTTGTTGGAATTGTTTTGTGTCTCCTTCTCATTCAGCAAGCTTACGTGACTCAGATGTAAAATAGAAATGAACATGTGCCGAGCACTTTTTTTTTAACTTGGTATCACCCGGTGTATACAATTCCTTTTACCTTTTCAGAGTTAATCTTCACAGCTTGGATTGGAATAATTGATTTTGGGATACCCAAAATGAAATTATTATATTTTGAACACAGTTATATAAGATTGGATTTTTTTCAGGGATACCCAAAGATGAAATGATTATATTTTGATAATCATTTGTATAAGATTGGATTTTTTTTAGTTCTGAGTTGTATATCAAGTACATGCCCAGGTCTGGAGACCCCGTTTGAATGACTTGGCGGAGCTGATCTTCCTTCAATCATGAACATAGTACAGTGAAAAGTAAAAATAAAATCTGATTGTTTTCCATTTTCTGGTGTCGTGGATTTCAATTTTATTTTGACAGTTTAATTCTTTCCTGTTATCTGCTACGTTCTTCATGTTTCAAATTGCCTAGTTTTTTCTTAGTTATGCCTTGGTTCAGATTTTTTTTCTGTGGCAGTTATTTGTTTTTGTTTTGCATTTTAATACTTTGTGCTCATATTAAGTGCTGCTTGTCTCACTGTGCCAAGGACCCACTTCAGTTGGAGTGGACTTACTCACTCCAAGCTAGTCTTATCCGCAAAACCAATCTCCTACTGGTAGTCTGTTTTCTGCTAAGCTCCTCTTTACTCATATTTCCGTTTGAGTTCTTCCATCGTGAGATATTGGTGGCGGTTTTCCCTTCTCAGGTACTGTGTCGTATGCTTCACATCTGCAATCGCTGCTTCTCCTTTATTGCCCTTCTGACCTTGCAAGCTTTCTCTCCATCTCCAACTCTTTTCCTCTTGAGGTGTGAATTCCTCCCGCCCCCCCCCCCCCCCAGATCCCATATTCCAACCCTCTTCTGTCCTTGTCAGAACATATTTTGCTCTCTTCAGCTGAAGAGCTCAGGTCTTCATTGAACTGAAATATACTGAATACAATTGGTTTAATCATTGAGGGTCTCCATATTTATATAAATAGCATAGGCACAAGCTATATTGTTTGAATGTTACTCTAATCCTGACCAAGGGGCTTCTAATCTTCTCATTGCTATCATCAGAGAGGAGGTACAAGAGCCTGAAGGCACACACTCAATGTTTCAGGAACAGCCTCTTCCCCACTGCCATAAAATTTCAGAATGAACATGGAACCCAGGAACACTACCTCACAAAGAAAAGAATATCTGCAGATGCTGGAAATCGAGGCAACACACACTAAAAGCTAGAGGAACTCAGGAGGCCAGGTGGCATCTATGGTAAAGAGTACATTTGATGTTTTGGGCCAAAACTCTTCAGCAGGACTGGAGAAGGAAAGGAAAGTCAGAGTAAGAAGTTGGGGGAGGGGAGGAGGAGCCACAAGGTGAAAGGTGAAACTGGGAGAGTGGAGGGATGAAATAAAGTGTTGGAAAGTTGATTAATGAAACAGATACAGGGTTGGAAAAGGGGGAATCTGATAGGAGAGGGCAGAGGGGCATAGAAGAAAGAGAAGGTGGAGAAGCACTAGATGGAGCAGCAGAGGGAAACGGGAATAGGGATTGGTGAAGGGGTGGACATTACTAAGAGTCTGAGAAATCAATGTTCATGCTATCAGGTTGGAGTCTACCCAGATGGAATATAGGTGTTGCTCCTGCAACCTGAGTGTGGCCTCATTGTGGTAGTAGACGAGGCCGTGGACTGACATGTCAGAATGGGAATGGGAAGTGGAATTAAAATAGGTGGCTACTGGGAGATACCACTTTTTCTGGTGGATGGAATGGAGGTGCTTGGAGAAGCAGTCGGGTCTCACTGATATACAAGAGGCCACACCAGAAGAGCCGGACACAGACTCACAAGTGAAGTGTCAACTTACCTGGATGGGGCCCTGAATGGTAATGATGAAGGAGGTGTAGGAGCAGGTGTAGCACTCGTTCCACTTGAAAGGATAAGTGTCAGGAGGGAGATCAGTGGGGAGGGAGCAATCCTGGCGGAAAGCGGAATGTAGGGGAGAGGTAAAAATGTGCTTGGTGGTGGGATCCCATTAGAGATGGCAGAAGTTTTGGAGAATTATGTGCTGAATGCAGAGGCTGGTGGGGTGGTAGGGAGGGCAATAAGAACCCTATCCCTGGTAGAGTGGTAGGAGGATGTGGTGGGAGCAGACATATGCAAAATGGAAGAGATGCAGTTGAAGGCAGTGTTGATGGTGGAGGAAGGGAAGCCCCTGTCTTTGAAGGAGGACATCTCCTTCATTCTGTAATGAAAAGCTTCATCCTGAGAGCAGATGTAGCAGAGACAGAGGAATTGAGAGAAGAGGATGGCGTTTTTGCAAGTAACAGGGTGCAAAGAAGTGTCCAGGTAACTTTGAGAGTCTGTGGGTTTAAAATAGACATCAGTAGATAAACTGTCTCCAGAGAAAGAGACAGAGAGATTGACGAAGGGGAGGGAGGTGTTGGAAATGGACCAGGTAAATTTGAGGGCAGGGTGGAAGTTGGAGGCAAAGTTGATGAAGTTGATGAGCTGCTCTACATGGGTGCAGGAAGCAGTGCCAATGTAGTCATCATAGGAAAGGCGGGGCAGTAACACTAATGTAGGCTTGGAACATCGAATGTCTTGTGTAGCTGACAAAAAGGCAGGCATAGCTAGGTCCCATGTGAGGGCCGGTGGCTACACCTTTTGCTTGGAGGAAGTGGGAAGAGCCAAAGGAGAAATTATTTAGAGTGAGGACAAGTTCCACTAGGCAGAGGGGAGTGATGGTGGAGGGGAACTGGTTGAGTCTGGTGTCCAGAAAGAAACAGAGTGCTTTGAAGCCTTCTTGGTGGGGGTTGGAGGTGTATAGGGACTGGACACGACATAACTACTTTTTAATTTTAATTTTTATACTGCTTATTTAATTTAACTTTTTGATACACACAGTATATACTTATTGTAAATTACAGTTTATTATTATACATTGCAATGTACCGCTGCCGTCTAACAACAAATTACACAGCATGTCCCAGTGATGTTAAACCTGATTCTCATTCTGGGACTGGACCTTTATTGCTCTATTAGATTTGAATCAGAAAAATAGTTGTAAAATCTGTTCATTGTCATCTTGTCTACTTTATCTGTGGAAATCAGCGTTGGTGAGAAAAATGAAAAAAAATACTTAGAATCATGCCAAGTGCTGCAGCTCATCAGTGTCAAGTTTTGAAAGGGAACAGTGATGGAACATGGGGTCATTCTCTCAGTGCCATGACTAAGGAAATGGGCAGCACGGGGGTGCAGTTGTTACAGCTGCTGTCTCACAGATTCAGGGACTCAGCCGTGAGTCTGACCTGTGACGCTGTCCGGGTGAAGGTTACATATTCTCCCTGTGACTCGTTCACTGGCTGCTTCCAAAGGTGTGCTGGATGGTGGGTGAAAATGGCTGCTACAGATTGACCCCTCATGTTGGTGGGTGGCAGAATAATCAGGTGGAGTGGATGGCCATCTGAGACAGAATAGGCTACTGAAAATCATTGGTAAATGTGACTGTAGTGTTTGCTCTAAGTACTGACAGACATTGATGGGCCAAATGGCCTCCTGTGCTGTGAGAATTTTTAAAAATATATAAAAATGAAGTTAATTTTGAATTAACATTTCATGTAGTCACTCTACCATTGCAAGTATGTGTGTCTTACTAAACCTGATATAATAGATTCATAGTCAGACAGAACAGAATCAAATCAGTTTTCTGAACTTGTTAAAGCTAGTGGAGTTAGATGTATCTAGGTAGTGTAGGTTATTAGCTGATGTAGCTGGTAGTATATTTATCCTAGTACCATTAACTTGCATTTTGTTTACAATTTTCTAAGCCTTGTTGTATTGGCTCTGTGATGCCTATTGCCAAAAAAATGTTTATATAAACAGAACAATACAGCACAGGAACAGGCCCTTCGACCTACACTGCTGTGCTGAACCAAATAAACTAGTAATCAAATGGCCAACTATACTAATCCCTTACTGTTGCTGCATAATGTCCATATCCCTCCTCTTCTCTCACATCCGCGTGCCTATCAAAATGACTTTTAAAGGTCCATAATGTATCTGCACGAGGGAAGATGCCGCAGAATGCCATTGAAAGGAGAGTCTCTGTTGCAAGAAGTGCTTTGTGCAGATGAATGACTCCAAGGAAGAGAGAGTGAGAGACTCCTGAGAGAGAGTGAGCCAGTTTGTCTGAGATGGTCTTTGAGGGAAATTCAGACTGTGGCAAGTGCTTTCACGCAGACTGTGGTCCAGAGTGTGAGAAATGCAATACACCCGCAACTACTCCGGAAATGAGCTCCGATGTTTATGTGCACATCTAGACTGGTTTAACTGTATCGTTTTTAAATCTTTTTTTTTTCTCTCTGTTGACTGATGAAGTTGAAATTTGTTAAATATATTTTCTTTATAATCTTACGCTGGTATACGATCTGTCGTTTCTGGGCTACCAATAACTGTGTGTGGGCAGTATTCACTCATACTGAGGTTCTTTTAATCAGATCATCCTGAAGTTTCTGTTTGATTGAACCCCAAATCATATCGACCTTAGACGTACTGTATACTGTTTATGGAAGGTGGCCTTCTCACCACTGAGTCACGGTGCTGTTAGCAGAGTTAGCTAACAAGCCAAGTTTGTATATGAGCCCTGGTGAGAGGGTTACACATGCCCTCTGGTACTAAACATTTCAAACCTGGGAAAAAGATACTGTCTCTCCACTCTCTCTATACCTCTCATAATCTGATAAACCTCTACAGATCTCCCTGCTCCAGAGAAAACAACCCAAGTTTGTCCAACTTCTTACTCTAGAACATGCACTCCAATCCAGGCAGCATCCTGATAAACCTCTTCTGAACCCTCTCCAAAGCCTTTACATCCTTCCTATAATGGGATGAGCAGAAATGCATACAATACTCCAGATGCAGCCTAGCTAGAGTTTCATAAAGCTGCAATATAACTTTGTTTTGAACTCAGTGCTCTGCCATTAAAAGCAAGCATGCCATATGATTTCCTAACCACCTGTGTAGCCACTTTCATGGAGCTATGAACCTGGACTTGAACTTGTACTTTAAAAGGATGTGATGTTAAGACTTCATAAAGCACTGGTGAGGCCTCACTTGGAGTATTGCGCACAGTTTTGGGCCCGTTAGAAAAGATATGCAGAAACTGGCGAGGGTTCAAAGGAGATACATGAAAAAGACTCCAGGTTTGAATGTCTTGTCAAATGAACAGCATTTGATGGCTCTGAGCCTGTAATCATTGGAACTCAGAAGAATGAGAGGCGACCTCATTGAAACCTATCGAGTGGTGAAAGGCCTTGACAGAGTGGATGTGGAGAGGATGTTTCCTGTGGTGGGAGAGTCTAAGAACTGAGGACACTGTCTCAGAATAGAGGGACACCCTTTCAGAACAGAGATGAGGAGAAATTTCTTTAGCCAGAGAGTGGTGAATCGGTGGAATTCATTGCCACACGACATTGTGGACGCCAAGTCTTAATATATATTTAAGGCAGAGGTTGATAGATTCATGATTGCTCGGAGCATGAAGAGATACGGGGAGAAGGCAGGAGATTGGGGCTGAGAGAAAATTGTATCAACCATGATGAAATGGTACAGCAGATTTGATGGGCCAAATCTGCTCCTATGTCTTATAGTCTTATGGACTCCAATGTCCTCTGCTCATCAACACTGTTGACCTTCACATTTGGCTGGGTAAAACTCCATCAGCCATTTCTCTGCCCATATCTGCAACTGATCTATATCATGCTGTATTCTTTATCAGTCAACTACACCAGCCACAACACCACCAATCTTCATTTAATCTGCAGACCTTCTAGCCTAGCCATGCATATTTTCATCCATGTCTTTTATATACATCACAAACAATAGAGGTCCTAATACAGTTTGCTGAGGAATACCACTAATCACGTACCTCCAGCTAGAGTAAGTCCCTTCAACCACAACCCTCTGTCATCTATGGACAAGCCAGTTCTGAATCCAAACAAAACCATGGAATCCATCAATCCCATGCATCTTAATCTTCTGGATTAAGAGGGACCCTGTCAAATGCCTTGCTAAGATCCATGTAGACAGCATCCAAAGCTCCACTACCTCCATCAATCATCCTCGTCACCTCGTCATAATACTCAACTCACCCTGCAAAAAGCCATGCTGGCTTTCCCTAATTAGGCTATGGTTTTCCGAAAGCTCATCAGGAGTGTTCTTCAAAATTGAGAGTTAATCTTATTTTTTTTTGACACTGGATAATTTTTCTTAGATTGTTTACTCCCCTAAACCTCTTGTTTGAAAGCTTGTTATACTTGTTAGAGTGTGGCTCCTCAAATGGCAAAAATAGTTGACGTGAGGCTGGTTTGAGCACTGAAGGCTGCCTCTCCAATACTTCCCGAAGCTGTGTTCACCCACTCATTCCTCGAGCTGTTCTTTGGCAGTCATTGTTTCTGGGAAAACCTGTTTCTGTTTTCTTTTTGGATGAAAGTGGGGGTGGCATGATTAGGATTACACCAAAATTGGTGGTGTCAAGTAGTTAGACAGCTACTGGGAAAGAGGCTAACAGAATGTATCTCCAACCAATGCAAAAAGATGCATATTGGGAAGCTAAAACATGACTGGACAGAAAGAGTGAATGACAGTGCCCTGGAGAGTTTAGAAGAATAAAGGGCAATCTCATTGAACCCTATCACATATTGAAAGGACATGGAGAGGATATTTTCAGTAATGGGAGAGTTTATAACTAGAAGGCACAGCCTCAGAATAAAAGGATGTTGCTTTAGAACAGAGATGAAGAGGAATGTGTTTAGCCTAGTGAGGTGAATCTGTGGAAGTTATTGCCACAGGTGGCTGTAAAAGCCAAAATCATTGGGTATATTTAAAGTGGAGGTTGATATGTACTTGATTAGTGAGGGTGTCAAAGGTCACAGGGCAAAGGCAGGAGAAGGGAGTGGATTGAATGATTGTATAGATTTGATGGTCTGATTGACCTGATTCTGCTTCTATATCTGGTGAACTTAAATTGGCTTCAATTGTGTGTTGAAGATCTTTGCACCCCGCTGCCTTGAATTGGCCCTTACCCGACCTATCCAATTTGGCCCAGTGCTTAAATTGGTCTTTCTTTGCTCTCGGGCCCGGGCTGATGCATGCAGTGGCCACTTTGTCAGGTACCTCCTGTACCCAATTAAATGGCCACTGTGAGTGTATATTCTTATCCATTAACAACAGAACTGAGATAACAAATTCTTTTGTTGGCTCAAAATGCAGCTTCTGTTTTTCCAAGTTCTGATGCAGATTTGCTTTGCTGATGTTAACAAAGCGTTCCTTTGATTTGTAGTACTTCCAGATTCTTTTGGCTAATGCAATAATAAGAATTGTGCTTTGAAGATGAGATTTATTTTTGGTCATGATTTGTTTAAGTATATATATTCATGGAAATAAGGAGCGAGAACAGAGAGTCGATGACGGGCTCATGTTTCCATGTCATCAGCCTCAAGTTCAGATTGAGAAAAATCCAAATAGAAAAGGGATTTGGCATGGTTGTCAGTTTCAGTGTAAGTCTTGCACTGAAAAGCTAATAGGAGGGACAAAGAGCTGGCAGCATCCAAGATAATGCTGTTAGTTATAAGTATCAATGTGAATGGAAGCTTCACGTCAGCAGAATCAGTCTGAAGATGTTGAAGATACATATTCAGCACTTTCCCTAATCCACCTATCACTTCCTAGCTTCTTACAACACCCCCCCCCCCCCAACCTTCCCCCTCAACCGGTTTCACTTATCACCTGCTAGTTGGCATTCCTAACCCTCTATCCAGCTTCTTAGTCTGAATTCTTCCCCCTTCCTTTCCAGCCTTGATGAAAGGGCTCAGGCTGAAACGCTGATTGTTTACTCCTCTCCATAGATGCCGCCTGACCCATTCAGTTCCTCTGGAATTCTGTGTGTGTCGAAGATGAGCTCCTTGCTAATGGCCCAATGTGAGAGAGGGAAATTTTAAAGGAGATATGCAGGGTAAGAGTTTTAAGCAGAGAGTAGTAGGTGCCTGGAACTTGTTTCCAGAGGTGGTGATGGAAGCAGACGTGATTGTGACATTTAAGAGGCAATTAGATACGCTCATGAACATGCAAGAAATGAAGGGGTATAGATCATGAGCAGGCAGATATGGACATTGGATTTGTAGAAGAGGAGTACAGCACAGCAAACAGCCCCACAGCCCTCAATGTTTGCACTGAACACGATGACAAATTAAACTAATTCTTTTCTCCCTGTATGCTGTTTAAGCTGGAGAAGGGAGTTGGGATGGAGAAAAGAAAGGAATTGTTGCTGGACAACAAGAGAGACTGGAGAATTAGCTGAATTCAAATTCCACCTTTTAATTGCCAACTATGCACCTGTTTTGACGTAAGACTTCCACTGTCCCAGCCATAGAGACAATCACTGGGCAAGATTTTCCACCAGGATCCATGTGGATCTGCCAGAGGGCATGTCAATGATAGATTACTAGCTGAGTTGTTGCAACAATTCAGAATTTCAGTCAGCTCTGTTGGGGCCTTGTTCATAGAATGGAATATTCCAAGAGAATACATAGAATACAATTGTGTGCTGTTCTCATCACCTAACTACAGGAAATATATCAATAAGATTGAAACAGTGCAGAGAAAATTTACAAGGTTGTTGCCTGGACTTGAGGACCTGAGTTTTTGGGAAAGGTTGAATAGGATAAAACTTTAATTCCTGGAGTATAGTAGAATAAGGGAAGGTTTGGTTGAGGTATATAAATTTAGGAGGGGTACAGACAGGGTAAGTACAAGCAAGGCACTGAGGTTGGGTGAGAGCAGAACATGGGTTAAGGGCAAAAGGTGAAATGTTTAAGGGGGACATGGGGGGAAACTTCTTCACTGGGAGGGTGATTAAAGTGTGGAGCGAGCTGCCAGTAGAAGTGGTGGGTGAGGGTTTGATTTCAACACTTAAGAGAAATTTGGATAGGTACGTGGATGGGAGGGGTATGGAGGGCTGTGGTTTGGATGTTAGGCGATAGGACTAAGCAGATAATAGTTTGGCATAGACTTGACAGCCTGAGGTGCCTGCACCTGTTCTGTAGTGCTCTATAACTCTAAGTGAGAGTTCTCTGTTAGCTGGCTCTTACTTAGTTCAGAGTAGACATCTGTGGCAAAGAATTCCAGGATCACAACCCCAATTGAAGATCAAAACAACTGATGATGCTGTAAGTCTGTTATAGAAACAGAAAGTTCTGTTAAAAACTCAGCAGGTTGGGCACTGTTTGTGGAAACGTTGACATTTCAGTTCTGGTGAACATTATCTGTTTCTCCTTTCTCAGATCAGAATTCCAGTCTAGAATAGCCACATGAGCAGGAACCTGGTGCAAAGCAGGACTTAACCTAAAATGGTCCTGGCAGGCACCTGCAGAAGCAAAGCAGGTATTTCCCTGATAACTGAGTGATGAATGGATGTTTCAAATGTGTAAATTGGGTCGTTGAAACAGAATTCACCCTGAAACCTGAGCCAAGATCAGAGAGATAGAAATTTACATAACAAAACGAGGCTTCCAGAACTACTTGCTCTTGCCTTATTACACTGATCAGAGAAAAAAAATCACATATCAAAAATAATAAATAATGTCAAATAATGCAGTACAAATTCCTACTTCCAGAAGAGTTTTAAGTAAAGTTTCTATGTTTCATAATGTTTCATCTCTTGTACACAGAGCTGCATATATTACATATTCATTGCAAATTTTATTCCACTGAAGACTAATTACAATTCCAAAAGATTAATGTATCTTATTGCTTTTCAAAATTGGATTTGAAGAACTTGTGTGCTGTTAATTTCAACATTTTGCCTAATTTCGCAAGCAGAATAAAAATCATTCAAAATTGGGGAATTGTATGTTAATGGATATTTAAAATGTATGGGTCTCATGTAGGATGCCACCATTTCTGGAAGTAATTTTCATTGTTTGCTTTAATTATCACTGTCAATGGAAGGTCTCCCTTCTGCTGCGATGCTTTGCAGTTAGATGGCACGAGATCCGGACAACTTAAATTCACACAGCTCCCTGTAAGGCATGTGTATATTCTCCCTGTGACTGCTGGTGCTCCGTATTCCAAAGATTTACAGATTAGTAGTTTATTTGGTCACATGGGTGTAATTGGAAAGTGTGGGTTCCTTGGGCTGGAAGGACCAGTTATTGTGCTGCATCTCTAAATAAAATACAACAAAGTTGTAGCTTTGGTATGTCATTAAATTTGTGTGATCTCCTAGCACCTTGAACATTGGTGTGCTTGAATTGTTTTGCCTGTAGAGGTCAAGACAGTGGTCAGATCCTAGCCTTGGGACCATTCCGGGCTGTTTTGTTGATTTCTGCCACATCTTCCAGTCTGCTGATCACTGCTCCATAAGGGAGTTCAACAAAACTCTGAAGGAGCAAAGTCTTAAGCCATTTTTTCATCAACACACAGGAGCTTGCAAAGACAGCAGGGGGATTTTTATTGATATTTATAGATTTTTATTGTAATTTATATATTTTATGTGTTTTGCAATGTACTGCGGCTGCAAAACAAAAACTTTCACGACATTTCACAACAACTTACACAATGAAATTAAACCTGGTTATGATTCTGATTTGGTTGCTGATTTTTGCATGATTTTTGCAATGAAACTGCAGACCCACAAGTGGTAAAGCGAGGGGAAGCTCCGTAATTGCCGCTAAGGGGATTATGTGAAATAAACTCATAAGTGGAAGCGTCATAGTTTCTAATAGGGGAAGGGGGTGGAATCATAGCTCTGAAGCACTAACTCCATTTCTCTCTCCAGAGGAGCTGCCCGACCTGCTGAATATCTGCAGGATTTAAAAAAAATTATTTCTGTAACTCCTTTACGGTGATGAAGCAGCAGAGATGGTAATAAGAGCAAATACTGTTCATCAAATCACAGGGTTAGAAGACTTTACAACCTGTGTGTGGGTAGACAGTTTGCTCTCGTTCAGCATGTTATTCAGAAACCTGTTGTCATCTTGCTCATTTGGAGCAGGATAGTCTCCACCATCAGGTCATATATTGCACTCCTGTATCGAGGCCTTCCTCATCATCTTTGTTCCCGTGGTAGAAATGAAAGACGATCAGTAACTGCTTCATTATCATTTATTTGGAGGCATGGCTATGATGGGGGGGAGGGACATGGAAGTGTAGAAAGATGATGGTGTGGTGAAAGTAGAGTCCTGCAGAAGCTGAGATATGTACAGAGTGTGGATATGGAACCGTTTGCTTGCATGCTGGCCATGAACTTCCTAGGGTATCGGAGGACTCTGTCCCATAACCAACACAGTTCCATTCACATTCAACCAAGCTCTCCTAATTGCAGCCCTGCTATGGGTCTCTCTGTCTCTTTCATTTAGTCCCTTCTCTCTCCTTGTCATCTATCTCTCTTGTCCTCACTACAGGATCAGAGACAGTGAGGATCAGCAGTTTTTAATTTGTCAGTGTTATTACTTCAGAGGACCGACAGTATCCTGGGCCCAGCATACAAGTGCAATTATGAAGAAAGCATGGCAGCACCTCTACTCTCTTATGAGTTTGCAGCAATTTGGCATGTTGTCTAAAACTTTGACAAACTTCTATAGATGTGTAGCGGAGAAAATATTGACTGGCTGCATCACAGCCTGGTATGGAAACACCAATGCGCTTCAATGGAAAATCCTCCAAAAAGTCTTTCAAGCACATCTACGCCAAGTGTTCCCACAGGGAAGTAACATCCATCATCAGTGACCCCCACCACACAGTCATACTCTCTGATCGCTGCTGCCATCAGAATGAAGGAGGTAGAGGGCTTCAGGACTCACAACTCCAGATTCAGGAGCAGTCATTACCGCTCAACATCAGGCTATTGAACCAAAGAGGATAATTTCACTCAACTACATTTGCCCCATCATTGAAATGCTCACACAACCTATGGACTCATTTTCAAGAGCACTTCATCTCATGTTCTCAATATTTATTGCTTGTTAATTTATTATTATTATTTCTTTCTGTATGTATGTATTGTTGTTTTTTGCACACTGGTTGAATGCCCAAGTTGGTGTGGTCTTTCATTGATTATATTATGGTTATTATTCTTTAATGGATTTATTGAGTATGCCTGCTAGAAAATGATTCTCAGGGTTGTGGCATATATGTACTTTGATAATAAACTTACTTTGAACTTTTGAGCTCTATTAGTGTTTGCTATCCTGTTGTATGTTCTCCCTCATTCCCCTATGGCCTCTCCATCCTCTGGGTCAGGTTTTTGTGTTCCTTATAGAATTGGAGAATTCACCTTTCAGAGAAGATAGTAGAATTATTTATACAGAGAATGGTGGGTGCCGAAAAGTTGCTACTGGTGGTGGTAGTGGAGAAAAATAAGTTTAAAGTGTCTAAGAGGCTCTTAGATAGAACATAAATGTGTAGAGAACGGAGGAATATCGGCATTGTGTTGGCAGAAGGAATTACCTCAGTGAAGTGTTTGATAACTAGTTTGACACATCATCATGGGCCAAAGGGCCTGTGCCTGTGTTCTATGTTTTGCCGCGAATGCATACCAAAGTATATGTGCTGCGCTGAGCAGTGTCCTGTCAGGAGGCATACATCCCATTTTAGCGCATGCATGGTCAAACCACTGTCTTCTCATGAAATGAGTGTTCTCACTCAATTGTGGATTAGCACACCCAAAATGGGAGCAGCCCTTTTTCCTGGCTCTTGGCTGCTTAAACTAATACAGCCATGTTGCACATATTTTGCTGAGCTCGTTCACGGGGTCAGATTTACTTAAGTGTCGAAGCTGTGCATTCCAGGCAGCCAGTCCGTTTCGAAGTTGGAACCCTGTTTAGTTTTTCAACATTTTGCCTTGTTCTTGACAGTTCACTACATGACATGGATTACTAATCTTGCAGCGACTGAGATTACAGAAGTATATATTTGTCCTGATTTCCTGTCAGTCTGATTAAACCGAGATTCCGCTCTTCCACATCCAACTTGTCTGAGTTTAATGGTAATAGATTGACAAAGGAGCTCAGGCATCGTGAGAGAAACCATTACGTGGGGCTGAATTTTAATGCTCCAGAGTGCATGGGTTTGGGAAGGAGTAGAGAGAGCAAAAGACAGATAGGCAGCAACCCCCCCCCCCCCCCCCGCCCACCGGGTGAAGCGAGCTGTTTGTTTAATTACTGAGTTTTACTGCAGTGTAAACAAGGTTTTTGCAATGTAACTGCAGGCTCACAAGTAGGGAGAGCAGGGGAATTTCCATAACACTAATTAAAGGGGCTGTAGGCATGACTGTGGAGAAAGCTGATAAATACTAATCTCACAGTTTCTCTATTTCCAGTTTCCATGGAAGACTCTGTTCACAACTGTCGGCCCACAGAGGGCACCTTTTACACAGCAGGGGTGGCTTTAACTTCCCTGGAGGTGTGGGTTTCTCTGATATGCAAGTTGAAGCCCTACCAGTCTGTATCAGTGCTGCTTGTGCTGGGTTACACGGAGCCTCAAACGATAACTGAGATTACGAGCTGCAGCAGAGATGGAAGCAACACCACCACTGTCACCTGCACAAGCCGCTCCGGCAGAGGTCAAAGTCAATGTAGTATCCAAGTATATACGGTATAAATGTCATCATATACTCTCTGGAGGTTCACCTTCTTGCAGGCATTTGCAGGAAAATGAAGAAATACAATAGGTTCTATGAAAAACTATGCATTCCCAGTGATTGCAAATAACCAGTGGGGGAAAGAAGGCAAATTGTGCAAATGGATACATAAATAATATTGAGAACACGATTTGTAAGTGGCTGCAGCAAGCGAGAAGTGAGCAGGGCACTGATTGAGAAGACACAATTATGAGTGTCATAGAGAGATTTTGCCACGAATCAAGATGCCTATAATTAGGGGACAGATGTTTAAAGTCAGGGAGAGGAAATGTAGAAGGGATCATCACACACTAGACTGCTGCAACAGGTTGTAAAGACGGAGATTGTCGCAACATTCAAGAAGCATTTAGATGATCACTTCATAGGCCAAGATGCAGAAAGCTCTGGACCATGTGGTGAAAAATTAGGTTAGTATAGATGCATGGAGTGAATGGGCTGAAAGGCGTGGATTACCAAAGATTGATACTGTGAGGGCAGTGCTTCATGTTACCAAGGATGGCATTCATAGTCACCGTGGCACAGCAACAGTTGCTGTTTTTTACTGTTTGGCAGACATGAAAACACCACTCCCTGGTAGTCAACTATGGGCCAGGCAGGAAAGTGGTGTATAGAAGCAGTCTGTGATTCAAAATTAAAATAGAAATATAACTCTCTGACTCTGTGTTAAATAGCTTATGTAGCTTCAAATCTTTCTATAGCCTGCATTTTAAAGTAGTACAACCACTGTGACTTCAGCAGAGGGTAAGGCTGTATAGCCTTGTCTCTTTTAAATCAGAAAGAAATTGAATAACATGTCACTTGTTGCAGCAGAAACATAGAAACCCCACAGCACAACACAAGCCTTTCAGCCCACAGTGCTGTGCCGAACATGTACTTACTTTACAAATTACCGACGACTACCCATAGCCCTCCATTTTTCGAAGCTCCATGTACCTATCCAGGAGTTTCTTAAAAGATCCTATTGTATCTGCCTCCACCACCGTTGCCAACAGCCCATTCCACACACTCACCACTTCCTTCATAAAAAACTTACCCCTGACATCTCCTCTGTACCTACTTCCAAGCATCTTAAAACTGTGCCCTCTCATTTTAGTTATTTCAGCCCTGGGAAAAAGCCTCTGACTTTCCACACAATCAATGCCTCTCATTATCTTATACACCTCTATCAGGTCACCTCTCATTCTCTGCTGCTCCAAGGAGAAAAGGCCAGGTTCACTCAACCTGTTCTCCTAAGGCATGCTCCCCAATCCAGGCAACATCCTTGTAAATCTCCTCTGCACCTTTTCTATAGTTCTACATCCTTCCTGTAGTGAGGTGACCAGAACTGAGCACAGTCCTCCAAGTGGGGTCTGACCAGGATTCTATATAGCTGTAACATTCCATCTCAGCTCTTGAACTCAATCCTATGATTGATGAAGGCCAATGCACCGTATTCCTTCTGAACCACAGAGTCAACCTGTGCAGCAGCTTTGAATATCCTATGCACTCGGACCCCAAGATCCTTCTGATCCTCCACACTGCCAAGAGTCTTACCATTAATACTATATTCTGCCATCGTATTTCACCTACCAAAAAGAACTACCTCACACTTATCTGGATTGAACTCCATCTGCCACTTCTCAGCCCAGTTGGGGATCCTATTGATGTCCTGCTCTAAACTCTGACAGCCCTCCACACTATCAACAACACCCCCAACCTTTGTGCCTTCGGCAGATTTACTAACCCATCCCTTCACTTCCTCATCCAGGTCATTTATAAAAATCACAAAGAGAAGGGGTCCCAGAACAGATCCGTGACTCACTCCACTGGTTACCAACCTCCATTTAGAATATGACCCATCTCCAACCATTCTTTGTCTTCTGTAAGCAAGCCAATTCTGGATCCACAAAGTAATGCCCTCTTGGATCCCATGCCTCCTTACTTTCTCAATAAGTCTTGCATGAGGTACCTTATCAAATGCCTTGCTAAAATCCATATATACTGCTCTTCCTTCATCAATGTGTTTAGTCACATCCTCAAAAAATTCAATAAGGCTCGCAAGGCACGACTTGCCCTTGACAAAGTCATGCTGACTATTCCTAATCATATTATGCCTCTCCAAATCTTCATAAATCCTGCCTTTCAGGATGTTTTCCATCAACTTACCAATGTGGTAGAGAATAAAATGAAATGTGAGCCATAGCACTTTTGAGACAAAGTAAGTCAGTGTTGTTGCTGATAAATGGCACAGCACATGGATCCGGTTGTCTTCTCTCTCTGATGAGGACACGAAAGCAACTTTTAACATTGTATCCCATTTCAATGACAACCTTAGTTCCTTTATGTCATTACTCTTCTCCCCAAAACAAGGAAGAGCATCTTCCTACCTGGTCTTAGGCATCATTTTCAGAAAGAAGGGACCCTACCCTACTCTGCCAATGTAAGTCCCTTTATGGCAGTGGATTAGCCCCAATGTTGTTTCCAACAGAGGGAGACATTGGGAGAAATTACCTGTTAGCTCAGAGACAGTGTTCACCCAGTGACAGGGACCACTAGAAAACTCCGTCCCATTCTGACATCTGGAAGGCAAAACTTGTAATATGATGAAAGAGAGATTTGGAACCACAAAAGGGTGTTGTATGGTTATGTATCTGCGAAGTTCACATGCCCCTGGATTGTTGATTGAAAATTTAATATATACAATATGATTTCAAAGAGAACAAAACAAACTGCTGAGGAACTCAACAGGAAAAGTAGCATCTGTGAAGGCAAAGCGATGGCTGAGGTTTCAGATTGAGTCCTTACATCAGGACTGAGAGTATGGAGGTGAGATAAACATTATGAAGAGATGTGACAGGACTCCATTCTGACTAGGCTTCCATGAAACATAATGAAGATTTTATTTCACTAGCAGATCCAGAACTGTCAGTACTTAGAGTGAAAAGTGCTGGTATTTAAAATACAGATTCCCAAGTATTTCAGTAAAATCTCAGTTCACTTGAAAAATCTGTTGGTTGGAAACAGGAGGGAATCATTTCCCTGGATCAGTTCACCTATCCTCTTGGCAAGGTTCTGGTCTCTCTGAATCATCTAACTCTGGGCTCAAGAGTCATTTTATGCTTTGAGGATGTACACTGTTCTGACAATCCCAAGATTAATTTTGTTAGTGTTCTATAGGTTGGTAACAGCCAAGAGAAGTAAAAGTTCAAAGTTCAAAGTAAATTTATTATCTAAGTACAGTACATATACTGCTTGTCACTATGTACAACCTTGAGGTTTACAGTAAATGCAAATAAATACAATAGATTCAATGAAGGACTACACATGCCAACAATAAATAGTCAACAGTAAATATTAAGAACATGAGATTAAGTCCATGAAAGTAAATCTATAGATTGTGAAAACAATTTAGTATTGGGGTAAGTGAAGTTATCCTCTCTGATTCAAGAATCTGAAAGCTGAGGGATAATAACAGTTCTGGTCGCCTCACTATAGGAAAGATGTGGAAGCCATAGAAAGGGTGCAGAGGAGACTTACAAGGATGTTGCCTGGATTGGGAAGCATGCCTTATAAAAACTGGTTGAGCTAACTTGGCCTTTTCTCCTTGGAGCGACGGAAGATGAGAGGTGACCTGAGAGAGGTGTATAAGATGATGACAGGCATTGATCATGTGGATAGTCAGATGCTTTTTCCCAGGGCTAAAATGGCTGCCACAAGAGGGCACAGGTTTAAGGTGCTGGGGTGTCGGTACAGAGGAGATGTCAGAGGTAAGTTTTTTATGCAGAGAGTGGTGAGTGCGTGGAATGGGCTGCCGGCAACGGTGGTGGAGGCGGATACGATAGGGTCTTTTAAGAGGCCTTTGGATAGGTACATGGAGCTTAGAAAAATAGAGGGCTATGGGTAACCCTTGTAATTTCTAAGGTAGAGACATGTTCAGCAAAAGTTTGTGGGCCGAATGGCCTGTATTGTGCTGTAGGTTTTCTATGTTTCTATATTTCTATAACTATTCCTGAACCTGGTGTTGTGAGTCCTGAGGCTCCTGTACCTCCTTCCTGATGGCAGCAGTGAGAAGAGGGCATGGCCTGGATGGTAGTGGTTCTTGATGATGGATGTCTCCTTCCTGTGACAGTAAGGGTTTCCCTCACTGGTGGCAAAAGCTAATTTCACAGCTAGGATACCAGGATACTCCCCTTGGATATATCCTTTCAGGGGTTAGCAAGCCATGCTCTTCTCTCACTGCTGCCATCAGGTAGAAGGTAGAAGAGCCTCAGGACCCTCAGCACCAGCTTCAAGAAGAGTTACTACCCCTCAACCATCAGGCTATTGAACAAAAGAGGATAACTATACTCATTTTATCTGGTGTTCCCACAAATGATGATCTCACTTTAAGGTTTCATTATCTTGGTACTTCATGCTCTCATTTTTATTGCTATTTATTTATATTTCCATTTGCACAGTTCGTTGATTCTGATTGCTGTTCTGTAGATTTGCTAAGCATGCCAGCAGGAAAGGACTCTCAGGGTTGCACGTGGTGACGTGTATGTACTCCGATAATAAATTGTACTTCGAACTTTTGACCTTTGAGCAGGAGTCATGTCTCTGGCATTGTCACTGGCTCTGAAGGCTCAAAGGGAAAGGGCGAGTTAATCAAGGGCATGTCAGGTAGGACCATAAGCTGGAAAAGTCAGGTCTGGAGGTTACAAAGTCAGTAATGTCTGTTTCAGCAGCAGACAAGATGGGGAAGTAGACAGAAGATTTGGAAATTTGTTCCCTGAATCGTGTGTGACAGCAACATTAGATGAAGTCTGGTTCCATTTTGTCAGGGAGAGAGCTGGAGTCAGAGATGAGAGAAGGAATTTGTGGTGCAAAGCGAAGACATTGGTTTCAGTTTTGTCAGTGCTTAATTGGAGGATGTTTCTGGTCTCCCAATGCTAAATATTAGTTTGGATACAGTGGACTTTCATGAGAGATTAAAGTCATATAGGTCATGGTGCTGATGACATGAATCACGAGTCTGACTCAGTGATTTTGCTGATATTTATGACCAGGTTTGAAATTACACTGTCCTATTCACTTCATTACAGCATGCTAAGTGACTGACAGTAACCCCAATGTAAGGAACACCTTGATTTTAAATTTCTTTTCCCTGTTCACGACCAGTTTCATGATTGTTCCCTTCCTCATATTTGTAAATTCCTCTGGTCCTTTTGACGTCTGAATTATCAGCACTCTTTAAATTCTGGTCTCCAGAACTATTGGTGGCCAAGTCTTCATCTGCCATGGTCTGAAGCTCTAGTATTCTGACAGTGAATCACCTTCTTCTTCTTCCTCCTTCCTCAAAACAATCAACCTCATTAGGTGGCTGAAAGCTAATTTTTTGCTGGTAACAATCCATTCAAGCACATTCGTGCTATGGTAAAGACAGTCTATCACAGATTTTTGTTGACGTTAATGAGACAAATTAAAAATAGAAATGGACCAACGATATACACTCAGTGGCTACTTCATTATGTGTCTCCTGTACTAACAAAATTGGCTAATGAGTGTATGTTTGTGGTCATCTGCTGATGTACCCCATCCACTTCAAGATTCACACACCACTGTTATAACATGTCATTATTTGAGTTACTGTTGCCTTCTTGTTAGCTTGATTCAGTCTGGCCATTCTCCCCTGACCTCTCATCAATAACTGCAATCTCTTCACCATGTCTGCATGTATTTTTCATTGAGCTGCTGCTACCTGATTGGCTGATTAGATATTTGCATCAATGAGCAGATGTACAGGTGTATCTAATAAAGTGGCCACAGAGTGTAGCTTTGGAGTACTCGTAACATAATTCATAGAATATGATGCTGATCACTGCTGATTTCTCAGCCACTATTATATTTACTGCAAGTAACAGCTTAGCTTTCCAACAATCACAGACTCATGCTTAGATACCAGACAGGAAGCTGCGTGCTTCTGATGCCATAATTTATTGCATTAGGGAACCCATCTTCTTTATGGCCTATTACAGAATCAATCAGTCATCCATTTTACCCCCCAGCTTGTGTCACTGCACCATCTATCAATGCTTATTACCTGCAATAAAAAAGGTGATTACTGAAAATGAGTTTTCTCTTCAGGCAGATTTTAAGAACACTAACAATGAAATCTGTGACATTTTGTTAACAGCTGAGTACAGATTAAATGAGCATCCATCATCGTGGGAGGACACTAACATCAAACTTTTCACATTATAAGTTCAGAATTGGCTGCTAATGTCAGATATTAGATGGCTGATGGTTGAAAATTTAATGTGGTCAAAGATCATATCTAACATCTGATCTCTAATTGGAAACAATCATACTTAATCATCTGTATTAGTCTTGAAGCTGGGAAATGCTGCTTGCTGGTAGCATTTGTTTTCTATGTGTGTTGGAAACTTCTTACTGACTTAGCGCTGCTTGCATTTCCCTGGCTGCGTTCAGATCTAGGGCTCCATGTGGAACTCTGGCAGCCGAACGTGGACAGGGTGAACACTGGAGAATGTGCCCAGTGAATCAGTGTCAGGTCGCACTGTTCCTCTGGGCAGGAATGGCTATGCGAGATTCAGGAAACTTTCAGGTAATTTATCAACTCAACTCATTTTCCTTTAATCTTTTTAATGTAGTAGATGTTTTATTTGACATCAAGCAATCAATTTTAACAGTTACGATTATTTTAAACATTTCTAATAACTAATTTGAAAGGACTTTCAGATTTTCTGAATATTAGCAATATTCTACTATGAACTTGACAGTCGGGATGGCTGGGATACTGGAATATGGAGCAACAAAAACATACAGGAGGAGCTCAGTGAGTCAGACAGTATCTATGAAGGGAAAGAGATGGTTTCCAGACCCTTCATCTGGATAGGAAAGTAAAGAGACCCTTATTTATTTATTTAGATATACACCACAATAACAGGCCCTTCTAACCCAATGAGGCTGTGTTGCCATGTTACGAATTGCGGCATGGCTATATTATCATTTGGTGTGTGTGTGTGGGGGGGGGGGGGGGGGTAGTGGCACTGCACAGGATTGAAATTAGCTGCAGAAAGTTGTAAACGTGGTCAGCTCCATCATGGGCACTAGCCTCTCAGCATCTAGGACATCTTCAAGGAGCAATACCTCATAAAGGAAGCATCCATCATATCAAGGACCCCAAATCACCCAAGTCATGCCCTTTTTCTCTTTGCTACCATCAGGGCGGAAGTACAGGAGCCTTAAAGCTCACGCTAAATGATTCAGGAGTAGTTTCTCCCCCTTTGTCATCAGATTTCTGAATGGACATTGAAATCATGAACACTACCTCACTACTTTTTTGTTCTCTTTTTGCATTACTAATTAAATTTATTGGGTGGTGGAGTGGAGACGTGGCTCTACCGAAGGAGGTGTAAGACTGCAGGTCACCGTCGAGCAAGGTGTAGCACCAGCTTAGTCCCCCAGTGATGCACCATCAATAACTCTCGGAGACAGGAAGTGAACGATAGGCTTTTATTAGCAGCAAAAGGGACGACGACATCTCAGAGACTGAGGGAGGAGCAGTGCCCCAATCGCCTTTATACAGGGGTCTGTGGGAGGAGTCACAGGAGCAGTCAGCAGAGGGGCGTGTCCAGACAGGTATACATAGTTTACCACACCCAGTCAGGATCACGTGAAGCCGTGGGAGCATGTGCTGGATGGTCGTATGAGCAGCCGGTGCATATCACAAGTCCTGGTTATGTGACCACTGATATCAGGCAGACAATCTCTGAAGAGTATTGATCATGGCTAGGGTCACCCATCTTGTAAAGACACTGCACAGAAGAAGGCAATGACAAAGCACTTCTGTAGAATTTGCCAAGAACAAACATGCAATCACGATCACAGACCATTATCACCCACTTCGTACAACATGGCACATAATGATGAAATTTATTTTAACTTTTTATGTATATATAATTTCCACTTTTTCGATTATTATGTATTGCATTGTACTGCTGCCGCATAACAACAAATTTCATGACAAAATGGCAGCATCCATCATTAGCACCCCCAGCACCCAGGTCTTGTTCTCATTGCTACAATCAGGAAGCAGTACAGAAGCCTGAAGGCACACACTCAATGATTCAGGAACAGCTTCTTCCCCTCTGCCATCTGATTTCTGAATGTACATTGAACCCATGAACACTACCTCAATACTTTTTATTTCTGCATTACTTTTTTAATCTAACTATTTAATATAGATATACTTACTGTAATTCACATTTTTTTCCTATGGCATTGCACTGCTGCGGCAAAGACAACAAATTTCACGACATATGCCGATGATATTAAACCCGATTCTGATTTGGATTCTAATTCTGAAGTTATTTGTTTATAGTGCAGTTTAAAAACAGTCGTGTATGAGTTGCTTTGATTTTGTCGCACTGTGCTTCCGGGCAACCTTACTTCTTTGTATTCTGCTGAGACACAAAGGTTTAATATTCCGGTAGGCATTGATTGTGTTTGTCTCCTGCACAATACACCAGGCCTTTGTTGTTCCAGCTGGCTGATAGAGGGAGGATGACAAATTGCTGCATTATGCCTTAGAAACACACTCATGACTGTCTGACAGTTTGTTTATTGGGCTGTGGCTGATTTTATGATACAAACAGCTATTTCTCAAAATACCTATGTGAGGAGGAGCCTTCAGTCAGTATTAGACCCATGCCGTAATCAACTGGCAATTGCTCGAAGCTACCCATAAATTGCTTGGAAATTTTATTCCCAGTGGTTTGACACATCTAACCAATCATACTCAATTCCAGTGCCAGACTTCATGGCTCCGGCCATCTTGGACCGCCTTTGATTTCAGATGGAGCTCTCTTGTCTCTGTTCTCGAAGCTGCTTCCAATCTGCATGCGCCTGACTTTAAGGCCTCATATTGCCCATGAATCACGTGCCCATCTATAACACAGGCACTGCAGTATTGGGAGGGATCTTTGGTCTCTTAAGTATACAAGGCTCTGAAAGAAATTGACAAGATAGACATTAAGGGGTTGTTTTTCTCAGCTGTCCAAAAGCAAGACGATGTCTAGCACGGTGGTTCTCAAACTTTTTCTGTTTGTGGCCCACTTGCGACTTTCATTTACTTCTGTGACTCACATTTTCATTAGTCTCCATTCGTTGCTGCAGTTTTTTTGTCAACTATACTAATTATTCTAATATCCAGTCAATATTTATGTATTAACACGCTCAATAGGTTTCAATAGGTACATTTAATGTCAGAAAAATGTATACAATATACATCCTGAAATTCTTTTTCTTCTCAGACATCCAAGAAAACAGAGGAGTACCTAAAGAATGAATTACAGTTAACGTTAGAACCCCAGAGCCCCCCCAGCTCCCCCCTCCCACGCACAAGAGGCAGCAAGGCGACGACACCCCCTACTCACCCCCAACAGCAAAAGAGCATGAGTGGCCTCCACCAAGCCCTCAAGCATGCAGCAAGCATCAATAAAGACCCAGACTTGCAGTTCACTACTCGTTCACTATTCTCCCCCCCCAATGAGGGAAAAAGAGGCGTCCCCGTTTCACAACGAGAGAGGAGACATAACAAACAACTCGCTGATTTATGATATTAAAAGTTTGTTGCGTCGCTTTTTTGCGAGCTCTGCGCCCAGAGAGTTGGCTCTGGAAAGGCACAGCTGTCTGGACGCACAACCCATGGCAGCTAACCCTCTGCTTCCGATGTTCTGTATTCTCCTGTGACGCTTCAGTCAGGGGCACCGGCCTAGAATCAGCCCGTCTCCAGAACCACGAAAATCTGGCTCCCTGAATGTGAGCAAGTCTTCCAGGCCGTGTCCTTGGGATATCAGAAAGCGGCCGGTCATGAAGCCCTGAGAGCGGCTCCCATTCCCACGAAGAACTGAAGTCAGAGTGTAATTCAAGGTCAGGGTTTCCAAAAGAACCTTGAAAAGGAAAAAAAAATAGATATCGAAGTTAGAAGTCAAGCTGCTTCTGAAGATGCAAGCAAAGGAGTCGCTGTTTAGTGTCATCTTAACTTCACTCCACTTCTCTGGCTACAGGTATTATTATATGTTGACTATAATGTTATAGGTGTGTAATGCCCTTGGAAAGGTTTCACTGCTAATGTAATGGTTCCTGTGTAGTAGCGATGTTTGGGTTATGACTAGAGATAACCGGGGCTTTGGAATGTGTGCTGTCCAATGAGGGGAGTGTTTTTTCTTTCTTGTGTGCCCGAGAGTGAGGTATTCAGGGTCTTTTGTTCGGTGGAAGGTAGAGAGAGAAGATGCCGGAACAGGGAGGTTGTAGACTGCAGGACGGAGTGGACTTGGAATGGGGCTGGGAGTCGATGCTGCCCGGGGGAAATCGATGGACGACCAATGGACGGGAAACTGTGAGCTCCAACATGCGCAATAGACCGTTTCATTAAAATGGGCCCTTTTCTTCTTGATTTCTTTACTCGCCCTCTAGTCAAATTAAGAATTATAAAGCTAAATCATTTAATTGAAGGATGAGAGGGGATCTGATTGAAACATATAAGATTATTAAGGGATTGGACACGCTGGAGGCAGGAAGCATGTTCCCGCTGATGGGTGAGTCCAGAACTAGAGGCCACAGTTTAAGAATAAGGGGTAGGCCATTTAGAACAGAGATGCGGAAAAACTTTTTCACCCAGAGAGTGGTGGATATGTGGAATGCTCTACCCCAGAAGGCAGTGGAGGCCAAGTCTCTGGATGTATTCAAGAGAGAGTTAGATAGAGCTCTTATAGATAGCAGGGTCAAGGGATATGGGGAGAGGGCAGGAACGGGGTACTGATTGTGTATGATCAACCATGAATCACAGTAAATGGTGGTGCTGGCTAGAAGGGCTGAATGGCCTACTCCTGCACCTACTTTCTATTGTCTATTGTCTAATTGCATATGGTGTACTGTTTGTTATTCTGTGGTACTGATTTGTAACAAGGTAACAGATCACACAGCATCCACACAAACAAGAGGTTTTGCACATCAGATTTCACACGTTTGGCAGAGCCAGTGATTGTCTTCCCTAAACTAACGCCACCAGTCGAACCTGAGGATTACATGAGTATATGAAAAATAAGCTACTTCAAACCTCTGAACCGGATACTTGAGAAGAAAATTAGTAAATATCAAAGAATTATAATAAGCATAACCTCACCTGAATATGTACTAGTATTGAATATACATTTAAAAATAAAACTAGCTTATTAAGCAGAATTATATAACATTTTAATATTTGGAAATATTTTTAAATGCTATTGTATATGCAAATTCTATGAGGCAATAAAGAACATATACATACCAAGAAAAGTGAATTGAACTTCCCATCAAAATATGATAAGAATAAGTCTGATTATAATAACTTATAATACCCTTTGAAGATCTTTCAAATAGATAATCATTTCGCAACTTTTCAACAACTCTTTGCAAAGTTTAATCTACCAAATACAGATTTGGAACAAGAAGGCAGTGGGAGAGCACCTAAGGATTTCCAGCGGAAAGATATTTTGAGTTCTCGGGGGAAGGGAGATGCCAGACTGCGCAGGAAAGTGACGTCCGCCTGTTGAGTGCGAACAGTTTAAAAAGAAGGCAGCCATATCCAGCAGGCAGCATTGGGAGCGGGCAGCGGAGTGAGAGGGCTTTGGCTCCACAGGCTTCGGCAGTAATGGGACGAGGTGAGGCAGTTATTGATTGCAAAAGGAGGTAGTATGTGTGTGAGGCCAGTTTTCTGTGGTCGGTGTCAGCTGTGGGAGGTCCTGGAGTCTCCCGGCGTCCCAGATGACCACATCTGCACCCGGTGCATCGAGATGCAACTCCTAAGGGACTGTGTTAGGGAACTGGAGCTGCAGCTCGATGACCTTCGTCAGGTCAGGGAGAGTGAGGAGGTGATAGAGAGGAGTTACACACAGGTGGTCACTCTGGAGCCTCGGGGGACAGAGAAATGGGTCACAGTCAGGAGAGGGAAGGGGAAGAGTCAGGTACTAGAGAGTACCCCTGTGGCTGTACCCCTTGACAATAAGTACTCCTGTTTGAGTACTTTGGGGGGGGGCAGCCGACCTGGGGGAAGCGACAGTGGCCGTGCCTCTGGCACAGAGTCTGGCCCTGTGGCTCAGAAGGGTAGGGAAAGGAAGAGGAAGGTAGTAGTGATAGGGGACTCTATAGTCAGGGGTTCAGACAGGCAATTCTGTGGACGCAGGAAAGAAACTCGGATGGTAATTTGCCTCCCAAGGTGCCAGGGTCCGGGATGTTTCTGATCGCGTCCAAGATATCCTGCGGTGGGAGGGAGAACAGCCAGAGGTTGTGGTACATATTGGTACCAATGACATAGGTAGGAAAAGGGAAGAGGTCCTGAAAGGAGACTACAGGGAGTTAGGAAGGAAGTTGAAAAGCAGGACCTCAAAGGTAGTAATCTCGGGATTACTGCCTGTGCCACGCAACAGTGAGAATAGGAATAGAATGAGGTGGAGGATAAATGCGTGGCTGAGGGATTGGAGCAGGGGGCAGGGATTCAGATTTCTGGATCATTGGGACCTCTTTTGGGGTGGGTGTGACCTGTACAAAAAGGACGGGTTGCACTTGAATCCCAGGGGGACAAATATCCTGGTGGGCAAGTTTGATAGAGCTGTTGGGGAAGGTTTAAAATAGTTTGGCAGGGGGGTGGGAATCAGAATGTGAGTGCAGGGATTAAGGTAGAAGGACAAGGGCATGATGCTAAGAGTTCTAAGTTGATGAGGAAGGACAGGCAGGGGACAGAACATAATTGTAGCCAGTTAAAGGGGTTGAAATGTGTCTATTTCAATGCTAGGAGTATTAGGAACAAGGAGGATGAACTTAGAGCATGGATTAGTACATGGAACTATGACATTGTGGTCGTTACTGAAACTTGGTTGGAGGAAGGGCAGGATTGGATGATGCAGGTCCTGGGGTTCAGGTGTTTTAAAAGGAATAGGATGGGAGGTAGAAAAGGGCAGGGAGTGGCATTGCTGGTCAGGGATAATATCACGGCTATAGAAAGGGAAGACGCTGCAGAGGGAGTGTCCACTGAGTCGGTCTGGGTGGAAGTCAGAAATAGGAAGGAATCAGTCACTGTGCTGGGAGTAGTCTATAGGCCCCCAAATAGCCCTCAGGACACCGAGGAGCCGATAAGCAGGCAGATTTTGGAATGGTGCAGGAAATACAGGGTAGTAGTTATGGGTGATTTCAACTTCCCTCATATTGACTGGCACCTCCTGAGTGCAAGGGGGATAGATGGGGCTGAATTTGTCAGGTGTGTTCAAGAAGGATTCCTGACACAGTATGTGGACCGGCCGATGAGAGGAGAGGCTATATTGGATCTAGTTCTGGGTAATGAACGTGGTCAGGTGACAGACCTCTTGGTGGGGGACCATTTTGGTGAGAGTGACCACAACTCCCTGAGCTTCAGCATAGCTATGGAAAGGGATAAAATCAGACAAAATGGTAAAGAGCTTAACTGGGGAAGGGCTAACTTTGAAGGGATGAGGCAGGAACTAACGAGAGTAAATTGGAAACAGATGTTCAAAGGGGAAAGCACAGAAGTAATGTGGGAGAAGTTTAGGGACCACTTGAGCTGGGTTCAGGATAGGTTTGTCCCACTGAGGCAGGGAGAAATTGGTAGGAAAAGGGAACCATGGCTGACGAAACATGTGAGGCAACTTGTCAAGAGGAAAAAGGAAGCATATGTTAGATATAAGAAGCAGGAAGTAGGAGGGGCTCATGAGAAATATAGGGTAGCCAGGAAGGAGCTAAAGAAAGGAGTTAGGAAAGCTCGAAGGGGGCATAAGAAGGCCTTGGCATGTAGGATTAAGGAGAACCCCAAGGCGTTCGATGCGTATGTGAAGAATAGGAGGATGACGAGAATGAAGGTGGGACCGCTAAAGGATAAAGAGGGCAATGTGCCTGGAAGCGGAGGAGGTTGGGGAGGTCCTAAATGAATACTTTGCTTCAGTATTCACAAGTGAAAAGGATCTTGATCAGGATGAGGTCGAAGTAGAGCGGGCCTGTGTGCTGGACAATATGGAGATTAGGGAAGAAGTAGTGCTGGATCTTTTTAAAAACATTAAGATTGATAAATCCCCAGGGCCGGATATGATACACCCCAGGTTGTTGTGGGAATTGAGAGAAGAGATTGCAGGAGCATAAGCTATGATCTTTGAATCCTCTTTGGCTGCAGGGGAAGTGCCGGAGGACTGGAGAATGGCAAATGTAGTTCCCTTGTTATAAAAGGTAATAGGAAGAATGGACAACAATATGGAGGTATCAATGGAAGTGTACCAGTTCACAGAAATGGAGGGAGTATGGATGGAAAAACTTGATAAGATATTTTATTACACTCTCTCAGAAATCCCATTATGATAGTAATCTATAAATTATCTTTAATTTATCTTTAAGATCTTTAAATGTGAAATACCCTTAGAGAGTAAGACCATATATTTTGGACATATACCTCAAAAATGGTTGAAAATAGATAAATATTTAATTAATATACTGTTGATGGCTGGTAAAAAGACTCTTACTAGGAAATGGTTATCACAGGAGAGCCCAACTTTAAATACCTGGATGGAAATTACAATGGACATTTACAAAATGGAGAAGATAACAGCATCTGTTGATCATAAGCTGGAACAATTTGATTCATCCTGGGAAAAATAGTTTAACTCCATAATGCCTCATAGGCCTGATTTTATTCTTACAAATCAATGATATGTTGTAAAAAAACATCAGTCCCTACTTGTACATAGTTTTTTCCTTTTGCTTGTTTTTTCTCTCCACTCTTTTCTACAAGTGTATACCTCAGATAAATACTATGTGGGGATTAGTGACATATATGATTATATGATATATATGTACAATGTCTGAAATACAAATTCAATGTCTGAAATGTTTGATGATGAACTTCAATAAAAAAAATTACAAAAAAATAAAAAAGGTAATAGGGAAAAACCAGGGAACTATAGACCGGTGAGTCTTACATCGGTGGTCTGCAAACTACTGGAAAGGATTCTTAAGGATAGGATCTACAAGCATATGGAGAAGTACAGTCAACTCATGGATAGTCAACATGGCTTTGTGAAGGGAAGGTCATGCCTCACGAGCCTGATTGAGTTTTATGAAGAGGTAACAAAAGAAATTGATGACGGACGTGGTCTACATGGATTTTAGCAAGGCATTTGACAAAGTCCCTCATGAGAGACTCATCCAGAAAGTCATGAGACATGTGATAAGTGGAACCTTGTCTGTTTGGATAAAAAATTGGCTTAAAGGAAGAAAGCAGAGGGTAGTTGTGGAAGGAAAGTATGCTGCCTGGAGGTCGATGACTAGTGGAGTGCCATAGGGATCTGTCCTGGGACCCCTGCTATTTGTGATTTTTATAAATGACCTGGATGTAGAGGCAGAAGGATGGGTGAGTAAGTTTGCAGATGACACGAAGATTAGAGGAGTTGTGAATGGAGCTGTAGGTTGTCGAAGGTTACAAGAGGATATAGACAGGCTGCAGAGTTGGGCAGAAAAATGGCAGATGGAGTTCAATCCGGACAAGTGTGAGGTGATGCATTTTGGAAGGACAAACCAGAAGATTGAGTACAGGATTAATGGTCAGTTACTTAAGAGTGTGGATGAACAAAGGGACCTTGGGGTTCAAATCCATACATCCCTCAAGGTCACTGCACAGGTTGATAGGGTAGTTAAGAAGGCCTATGGGATGCTAGGCTTCATTAACAGGGGGATTGAGTTCAAGAGTAGAGAGGTCATGTTGCAACTCTACAGATCTCTGGTGAGACCGCACTTAGAGTATTGTGTTCAATTCTGGTCACCTCATTATAGGAAGGATGTGGAAGCTATGGAGAGGGTGCAGAGGAGACTTACCAGGATGTTGCCTGGTTTGGAGAACAAGTCATATGAAGCAAGTTAGCAGAGCTGGGACTTTTCTCTTTGGAGTGTAGAAGAATGAGAGGGGACTTGATAGAGGTCTACAAGGTTATGAGAGGCATAGATAGGGTGGATAGTCAGTACCTGTTTCCCAGGGCATCAATATCAAACACCAGAAGGCATATGTACAAAGTTAAGGGAGGGAAGTTTAGGGGAGACATCAGGGGTAAGTTTTTTACACAGAGGGTTGTGAATGCCTGGAATGACTTGCCAGGGATGGTGGTGGAGGCTAAAACATTAGGGGTATTTAAGAACCTCTTGGACAGGCACATGGATGAAACAAAAATGGAGGGTTATGGGGTTGTGTGGGTTTAATACTTTTTTAAAGGATTATATGGGTTGGCACAACATGGAGGGCTGAAGGGCCTGTAATTGAAAAAATATAATAATACCCATTTCTTTAGATACCTTCAAATTAGACATTTCTTTACCCTTTATTGTTTAATTTTCCTGAGATGCCCGAGAAAAACGTTTATTTGTATTAATCCATTGGGCAAAGGCTTAATATCTTTTATTCATGATAAATTAGTGACCTTGAGGTGTGCCCCCTTTGATAAAATTAGAACTACTTGGGAGCATGATCTAAATATTTCTTTATCTGATGTGGTATGGATGCCAATGGGATCTGGGAATGTGATGCTCAGGCAGATGGTACAATATCAGATGTGATCTTGTGGAAGTACAGGTTGGGTTTGCAGGATCCTAACCTATATTCCCTCTATTTGTTATAGTTTTGGATGAAGGTAGACAATGCTGGAAATTTTCATCAAGTTAGGCAGCATCTGTAGAAAGAGAAGCAGTCAATCATTTTGGGTCTGGCAAAACTGGGGAAGAGAGAGAGAAAACAAATTAGTTTTCATTAACAGAGAAGGTGGGATTGGGATGGGGAAGAAGGGGGGAATGTCTTTGATAGGGTGAGACCATCTGACTTAAAATGTTGGTTAGGTGCCCTTACTGTTTCATTGTCTGTGCTGTGTGCTGCCAGTAGTGAAGCTGTGGGTCATGCAACCAGACTATACTACATAAATAAAGAAAACTGAACCAAAATTAATAATGAGAAACAGGCAGAAAGAAAGAGCAAGTTACATTCTGAAACAGGAGGCATCTTGTTTACTAATTCTGGTTCTACCTTCTCCTTGTGCCACTGGCATGTGACTCGTCTTTCTTTGAATTTTCTTCTCTATCTCCAATTAACTTTTAGATGCAATTGCTTCATCTTTTCAAAAGTACTTATTTTGGCTGTTATTCATTGTCAGTATTGATTTTGTGTCACTGAATAACTCACTGATTTTTCAGTCAACTATGAATCAATGGGGAAAAAAATGTCCAGGTAGAGATCTCCAATGTGGCATATTTAGATCATATGATGTAAGAGCAGAATTGAGCCATTTGGCCCCTTGAGTCCACTCTGCAGTTTGTAAATGGAACAGAGAGGAGGATACGGAACAACATTCTGCCTCCACAATAACAATACTATTTACCATAATAGACCCAAGGGAGCAGGCTAAACAAGCCCCATCTTAGGGTGAGATTTGCAGCCTTCCAGGTGGGCATGCTGATAACTGCATTTTCTGCTATCAACTTTAACCTTGAGTCAAAAATGATTCGGTATAATTAATCTGCCATCTTTTCCTCGCATAGATGCTGAAGTGATTAAATGGCTCACTGCCAACAGCCTGCATCCAGATGGACAGCGTTACTTTAACTTGTGCATTTCTTTTGGGAGGCCACATGCCAGCAGTGCTTCAGTTGCTACAAACTGAAAGGAAGGAAAGAAAAATTAACTAATTCTCCTTCGTGCAGATTTAATTGGCTATTTAATATGGAAGAATTCATATTAATGTGGTCTGAACTGTGAATTCATCCTGTCAATGGCATGAAGCAAGACATTGTGGGAAGTATCTTGTGGTTAGTCTAGTCCAGGGGCTCCCAACCTTTTTTTACACCATGGACCCCTACCATTAATCAAAATGTCTGTGGACCCCACGTTGGGAGCCCCTGACCTAATCTAAAGGTGCTCCATTTCATGTGAGTAAGTGCTGGCTAATGCTACTCTCAGATTTTAGTTTTGCCTTGTCATTCACCAGGTTGTAGAATTGCGTATGCTTTAATGGTTAATGAGGAGGCAAAAATTAAATGTTACAACACTGTTATTTGAAATGTGCTTTTCTTTTGTTGGATCTGTCACATGACTGATAATTATGGGGACTTTTGGCTTTGGCAACATGTAAGGTACTGGAGCAACAGCAGACCATTCAACTCCTCTTGCATTCTGTGCTATTTAGTCTTGCTGTTATTCATTATTGTCACTTGTACTGAGATAAAGGGAAAGGTTTTTCTTTTGTGTTACATCCAGATTGTTGATGCCATACATAATTACATCAAGCTCGGAAAGAGAAAACAGAATGCGAATACAGAGTCTAATAAGATTATGGCTGGTTTTTCTTTACCTCAATGTCCACTTTCCTGCACTAATGTGCATAATCCCTTATCATTGATGATATTAATCTTGACTGAAACTCCATAGTTTTTTGAGGAATGAATTCCAAAGGTGCTGGGAGAAGAAATCTCATCCCACCTCAATTTTGAGACCATGACCCTTGGTTCTATACTCTTAAGCCAAGGGGAGAAAAATCTTCCCAGCATCAAGCCCCTTAAGATTTTTGTATATTTCAATGAGACCACCTCTTGCATTTTCTAATCTCAAATGCCCAGTATGCATAATTCATCCTTGTATGAATTGTACAAATCTGCACCTCAGGAAACAACCTGCTCAATCATAAATACATCCTTTCTTAGGGAGGGCAGATTTATTCACAAATTTTCAAGCCCATATATAATTGGAGAAAGGTGCCTCAACTTTTAATTAGTGGCAGAGCAGCATCACTCCCTACTGATCTTGAAGGGAGTTCTCCACAAAAATCTAAAGACCTCTTTGACAAGTACTTTCTTTTTGTCAATGCCTCCTATCCTGTAGAGTTCTAGGAACTCCTTGGCTTCCAACAGTTGTGTTGTCAGCAAATTGACTGAACAGTAAATCACGCAAAGGAATTATCATCAATTGTAATCCAAAAAACACATTTATAAATTTTAATTAATATTTAAAACACAATGATTACAATGTAGATATATGTTGAAGCGAAAGTTGTAATCTCTCAAATAAGCATTTTATTGTTTAGGATAATTCACGTTTTACAGCATTTGTGGTAAACTGAACAAAGAAGATAGCAAACACGAGGAAATCTGCAGATGCTGGAAATACAAACAACACACACAAAATGCTGGTGGAACACAGCAGGCCAGGCAGCATCTATAAGGAGAAGCACTGTCGATGTTTCGGGCTGAGACGTCGACAGTGCTTCTCCTTAAAGAAGATAGCAGCAGGGTGGAAATGCTCACTAGGTCAGGCTACATTTGTGGGAAGAGAAACAGAAGGGTCTTTCGCCCAAAACCTTACAGCTGACTCTCTTCACACAGATGTGGCCTGTTTGCTGAGTATTTTCCCTTTTTATTTGAGATATCCGGCAGAATTGGTTTTCCCTGTTTTCACATTAGGAACAGGAGTAGATCATGTGAATATTCAAGCCTGCTCCACCATTCAGTATGATCACAGCTGATCATTCAGATTTGGTGATCTGTCCTCACTTCCTTCCTCATCCTTCTCCTTCATCCTTCTCACCTAAGAATAATACCTAACTCCTTGAACAACTGCTTCAGCTTCCTTTTGTATTGCCACAGGTTCACTTTGGTTTGGGAGAACAATTTCCTCCTTATCTCATTTCTAAATGGTTTACATTTTATGCCTAAACTGGGATAGCCAATCCTGGACTTCCCTACCATCAAAAACATTCTCCCTGTATTTGTTCTGTTTTGTCCTGCAAGAATTTTGTGAGATTGTCTCTCATTCTTCTAAACATTAGTGAATATAACCATAATAAAGCTTATACGAGAGGACTGTAATCAGAAAGATTATTTCAGGATGTAGTTGTTTGTTTTACAATGATTATAGCATGGAGCACAATAAGATTTAATTGAATGGAATAGAATGAAGTGTAATAACTTTGGTATATCTTCCCATGAGTCAAGTTTCTAAGTAGTTTCACTTGAAATTATTTTCTTTGACTGTGATGGAGGCATATCTGTACATATCCGAGGGTGGAGAACCATTTAATTGTTATAACTTTGGGATTGTCAATTGTACTATGTACGTATTTGCCAAGATCCTTAGAATTTTGTTAGCTTTAAAAAGTAATAACACGAGAGGATTTGAAGTCATTAGTATTGGCATTATTTTTTTGCTGCAATTATCCAAATGATTTTGAACCATTTACCCTCCTTGACTTTTTCACTGGGCTGCAATCATCGCAATCGCTTGTGGGAGAGTCAACACAAAGTATTACGCACTTGACAGAGGCCAATAAAAAGAAGTGAGGTGTAAGAAGAGCAACTACGGTTGGAGTGGCTGTTGTCTTAGAGGGCCCATCTTAGAATGGCCAGGCTTTGGGGAGAAGGAGCAAAGTCTCTAAGTAAGTTTCTGGAAAGTTATTTTATTGTTCTTTGTCTTAGTACATAGCTGGTGCAGTGAGAATGGATCCAGGATTAGTGGTATGTAGTTCCTGTGAGTTGTGGGAACTCTGGGAGTCCTTCAGACTCTTTAATAACTACATAGAGACAAAGTGAATCAAGTCACTGCTCCTCAGAAACTATGTTTGGGAACTGGAGCTACAACTTGACCTTCAGCACATTCAGGAGCATGAGGAGTGGACAGAACATAGAACATAGAACAATACAGCTCAGTACAGGCCCTTCGGCCCAGAATTTTGTGCCGACCCTTAAACCCTGCCTCCCATATAACCTTCCACCTTAAATTCCTCCATATACCTGTCTAGTAGTCTCTTAAATTTCACTAGTGTATCTGCCTCCACCACTGACTCAGGCAGTGCATTCCACACACCAACCACTCTCTGAGAAAAAAAACCTTCCTCTAATATCCCCCTTGAACTTTCCACTCCTTACCTTAAAGCCATGTCCTCTTGTATTGAGCAGTGGTGCCCTAGGGAAGAGGCGCTGGCTGTCCACTCTATCTACTCTGATAGAACTCTGTCCACTTCTGTTTTGGTATGAACATCGAATTCTCCAACTTCTGGTAATTCCCTCCCTCTCCCTTCCACCATCCCACTTTCACTCAGCCTCCTCTTCTAGCTGCCTATCACCTCTCTCATGATTCTGCCTTCTTCTACTACCCATAGTGCTTTCCCCTTACATTCCTTCTTCACCTTTCCTGCCTATCCCCTCCCTGCTTCCCCTCCCCCACCCCTTGATCTTTCCCCTTACTGGTTTTTCACCTGGCACCTTCCACCCTCCCCCCACCTTCTTTATAGGGCCCCTGCCCCCTCCTTCTTCAGTCCTGACAAAGGGTCTCGGCCCGAAACATTGACTGCTCATTTCAACGGATGCAGCCCGACCTGATGAGTTCATCCAGCTTGTTTGTACATCTTGTTTGAACACCTACGCTCTGTCTGCCAGAGAAAGCAGGATCTCCCAGGATCTCACATTTTAATTCCACGTCCCATTCCCATTCTGATATATCTATCTATGGCCTCCTCTACTGTCAAGATGAAGCCACACTCAGGTTGGAGGAACAACTCCTTATATACCGTCTGGGTAGCCTCCAGCCTGATGGCATGAACATTGACTTCTCTAACTTCTGTTAATGCCCCTCCTCCCCTTCTTACCCCATCCCTGACATATTTAGTTGTTTGTTTTTTTCTCTCTCTCTGCCCATCACTCTGCCTGTTCTCCATCTCCCTCTGGTGCTCCCCTCCCCCTTTCTTTCTCCCAAGGCCTCCCGTCCCATGATCCTTTCCCTTCTCCAGCTCTGTATCACTTTTGCCAATCACTTTTCCAGCTCCTAGCTTCATCCCACCCCTGGTCTTCTCCTATCATTTCACATTTCCCCCTCACCCTCCTACTTTCAAATCTCTTAGTATCTTTCCTTTCAGTTAGTCCTGACGAAGGGTCTCGGCACAAAACGTCAACAGCGCTTCTCCCTATAGATGCTGCCTGGCCTGCTGTGTTCCACCAGCATTTTACGTGTGTGTTGTTTGTACGTCTTGTGTGCTCTATCTATTCCTCTTAATATCTTGTATACCTCTATCATGTCTCCTCTCATCCTCCTTCTCTCCAGAGGGTAAAGTCCTAGCTCCCTTAATCTCTGATCATAATGCGTACCAGGCAGCATCCTGGTAAATCTCCTCTGTACCCTCCCCAATGCTTCCATATCCTTCCTATAATGAAGCGACCAGGATAAATAGGAACTACAGGTAGGTACTCACTCTTAAGTTGCAGGAGGCAGCTACCTGTGTGACTGTCAGGAGAGGAAAAGGATATAGGCAACCAGAGCAGAGTACCCCTGTAACCGTTCCCCTCAATAATAAGTATACCATTTTGGATACTGTTGGAATGGACAACATACCAGCATAGAGCCACAGCAACTAAGTCTCTGTCACTGAATCTGGCTGTGAGGCTCAAAAGGGGTGGGGGAGGGGGGGTGGGGAAGAAGAAGAGAGCAGTAGTGAAAGGGGATTCCATAGTTAGAGGAGCAGAAAGGAGATTGTGGATGTGGAAGAGACCCCCCAGATGTTATGTTGCCTCCATGGTCAAGGATGTCTCCGATCAGGTCTTCAGTATTCCAAAGGGGGAGAGTGAACAGCCAGATGTGCTACAAATTAGTGCCAAAGACATCAGTAGGAAAATGGATGTGATCCTGAAGAGAAAGTATTGTATAGGTAGTTAGGCAGAAAGCTGAAAAGCAGGACCTCAAGGGTAGTAATCTCTGGATGCTGCCTGGGCCAAGCACCCGTGAGGGTAAGAGTAGAATGATTTGACAGTTGAATGCATGGCTGAGAAATTGGTGCAGGATGGCAAGATTTCAGATTTCTGGATCATTGGATTCTCTTCTGGGGAATGAATAACCTGTACAAAAAGAATGGGTTAGACTGGAACTTGAGGGGGACCAAGGTAATTGGGGGCAGATTTGCTTGATCTGTTGTGGAAGGCTTAAACTTATTTAGCAGGAGGGTGGGAAGCAGACCAATAGGGATGAGGATGGGCTAGTTCGTATACAAGTAGATGCAGTGTGTAGTGAGACTGTGAAGATGGACAGGTAGATAATAGGGTAAAATTGCAGTCAGTGGGATGACTTAAAATGTAACAGGGAGGCAAAATCAAAAAGGGTGATGAATACAGGATTGAAGATATTACATTTGAATGCACACAGTAAGGATGGTCTTGTATCAAATTAGAGATTAGCAGGTATGATGTTGTGGACATCACTGAGCAGTAACTGAAGGAAGATCATAGTTGGGAGCTAACACTAAAGGATACATATTGTATTGAAAGGACAGGTAGGGGTTGTGTGACTTTGCTGGTAAAATATGAAATCAAATCTTCAGAAAGAGTTGATGTAGGATTGGATGATACAGAATCCTTGTGTGTAGAGTTAAGAAACTACAAGGCTAAAAAGTTCTGGTTGGAGTTATGTACAGTAGCCAGGATGCGGGATACAAATTACAATGAAAGATAGAAAAGGCATGTGGAAAGGGCAATGTTGTGATAGTCACAGGAGATTTCAATATGCAGTTAAATTGGGAAAATCAGATTGGTGCTGGATCCCAAGAGAGGGAATTTGTAGAATGCCTAAAAGATGGCTTTTTAGAGCAGCTTGTGGTTGAGCCCATCAGGGAAAAGGCAATTTTAGACTGGGTGTTGAGTGAACACCAGATTTGATTAGAGTGATTTGCTCAGACAGCAGTGATCATAATATGCTCAAGTTCACCCTGCAGCTTGAGAGTGAGAAGATAAAGTCAGATGTATCTGTATTACAGAGGAATAAAGGGAACAACAGAAGAATGAGAGAAGGTCAACATTGATTGGAAGGGGACACTGACATTGATGGCAGAAAAGCAATGGCTGTGGCTTCTGGGGACAATATAGAAGGGGCAGGATAGATGCATCCCAAAGAAGAAGTATCCTAAAGGGAGGATGGAACAACTATAGCTGACATGAGAACTCAAAGAAAACAGAAAAGCAACAGAGAAGCCATATAATATCACAAAAATTATTGGGAATTTAGAGAATTAGGAAGCTTTTAAAAAAACAGCAGATGGGAACTAAAAAGTCACAAGGATAGAAAAGGTGAAAAATGAAGATTAGCTAGCCAATAATATCAAAAATGTTTTCAGATATATACTGCGAATGGTAAAAGAGAGGCAAGAGTGGATATCAGACCACTGGAAAATGATGCTGGAGAAGTTGTAATGGGGGACAAACTTAATAAATATTTTTCTTCAGTCTTCACAGTGGAGGGTACCAGCAGTCCCCCTGAAATTTGAGAGTGTCATGGCAGAAGTGAGTATAATTGCTGTTACTAAGGAGAAGGTGCCCGGGAAGCTGAAAGCTTTGAAGTAGCTAAGTCACATGAACCAGATGGACTGCATCCCACGGTTTTGAAAGAGGTAGCTAAGAGATTGTGGAAGCATTAACAGTGGTTGTTCAAGAATCACTAGATTCTGGAATGGTTCTGGAAATGTCACTCCAGTCAAGGGAGTGAGGCCGATGAAAGAGAATTATAGCCTGACTTTTTGGTTGGAAAGATGTTGGGGTCCATTGTTAAGGATAAGGTTTCAAGGTTCTTAGAAGCAATTATAAAATAGGCTGAAGTCAGCATGGTTTCCTTCATAGGAAATCTTGCCTGAAAAAAACTGTTGGAATTCTATGAGGAAATCACAAGGATAGACAAAGGAGAATCAGTGGATGTTATTTACTTGGACTTGCAGAAGGCCTTTGACAAGGTGCCGCTAATGAGGCTGCTTAACAAGATGAGAGTCCATGGTATTACAGGATCGATACTAACATGGACAGAAGATTGGCTGACTAGCAGGAGGCAAAGAAAGGGAATAAAGGCGGCCTTTTCTGCTGACTGGTGCTGTTCCAGTCAGTGCTGGGACCACTTCATTTCACGTTATACATCAATGATTGGCTAACAAAATTGATGGCTATGTGGCCAAGGATGCAGATGATGTGAAGATAGGTGCAGGGGTAAGTAGTGCTGAAGAAGCAGAGAGTATATAGAAGGACATAGATAGATTAGGAGAATGAGCAAAGAAGTGGCAGATGGAATAAAGTGCAGGAAAGTGTATGGTTGTGCACTTTGGCAGAAGGAATAAGGGTGTAGATTATGTTCTAAGCGGGGAGAAAATTCAGAAATCAGAGGTGCAAAGGGTCTTGGGAGTCCTCATGTGTGATTCCCTAAAGGTTAACTTGCAGGATGAGTTTGTGGTAAGGAAGGCAAATGCAATCTTGGAGTTCATTATGAAAGGACTAGAATATAAAAGCAAAGATGTAATGCTGAGGATTTATGAGGCATTGGTCTGGTGGCACTTGAAGCATTGTGAGAAATTTATGGCCCTTTATCTATAAAAATATGTGATACCACTGGAGAGGGTCCAGAGGAAATTCACAAAAATGATTCTGGGAATGAAAGGTTTAACTTGTGAGGAGTTTTTGATGGCGCTGGATCTGGACTCACTGGAGTTTAGAAAAATGATGAGAAATCTCATTGAAACCTTTTGAATATTGAAAGGCCTAGAGAGAGTGGATGTGGAGGATGTTTCCTATGGTGGGGTAGTCTAGGATTAAAGGTCACACACTCAGAATAAAGGGACATCCTTTTAGAACAGACATAAGAAGGAATTTTTTTAGGCAGAGAGTAGTGAATCTATGGAATTCGTTACCATAGATGGCTGTAAAAGTCAAGTTTTTGAGTATATTTAAAGAAGAGCTTGATAGGATCTTGATTAACCTGGGCATTAAAGTTTACAGAAAGAAGACAGGGGAATGGAATTGAGAGGGATAATAAATCAGCCATTGTGGAATGGTGGAGAAGACCCAATGGACTGTTCCTATATTTTATGGTCAAAGAATTGATGTTCTTTGCACAGTACTGTACATGCCTGCTTCCTATCCATCTCTATGCATCACTAGAGCTTTAAGTGCAGAGTTGATTTTAACATAGATCACATTATCCTGATATAACTATGCTCTAATGTATACTCTAGATGAGTATAATGAGATGGCAGTGATGACTGGAAAAAATAACCAGGAATACACAATGGTGCTACTAATTGTTAGAATTCATGTTCATGATGTGGAATTAAATAGCTTCACTTCTGCCTAATTAGATGACAGTTCTAAAATAAAAATAGATTATTTCTAAATATCTTTAGCCCTTCAGCATTCAAAAATAGCAAATATATTTCAGCAGGGGGTCTGGTTAAGTTCTGCCACACAGAAATCACTAACTTACCAGTCAACTAAGTCTCTAAGATGTTGGTTCAGTTCTTTAACCGGGAATGCAATCACCCAAAGCAAAATAAAAGTCATTGTTTATTAATACCCAGAAGCTGGTCTTGCTTTGTAACAGTGAAGTTCAATTTTTTAATTCCCTTTTACAGTCCAAATGCTCCTCAGTAAACTACATTGATAAGAAGGAAAGAATGACAGCTGATACTCTGATCTCTTTCCCACCCATTTTCTCCAGCGAAAGAGGAAGCTTGTTCTGTGCAGAACTATACACACATTTCTCATAGTATCGAAAAAATAATTACATCTATTGCACTCTTCAAATAGTCACTATTTACAGCAAGATAAAATATCTTCTATGCTCAATATAGATCAACCAAATTGATCTTTGGTGGTATATATTTGTTTCAGTTTTAGCCCCAGAATTCTATACATGGCTTTTGAGGACCAGCAAGTCTTCTCTGTCCATGCCAATAATGGAACCCAGACCAAGCACAGATCTCAAACAAGCAAGAGAAAATCTGCAGATGCTGAAATCTGAGCACAGATCTCACTACTGCATAGGAGCACTATCCACATTTTCTTTTTACCAACCTGTGTTCCAATCTCTGTGATGTGATTTCCAGCGTCTGCAGAACCTCTTGTGATGTTCCTTGTCTGATGGACCTTCATCCAGCCAGAAAAAAGATGAGCGTTTCAAAGTTTGTCAAAGTTTGCTTACAAACGTTTGTAGATTTACTCTATACTTGGTCAAATTACTTCTGATCCATTATTATTTGTATCAGCTGCTTGTGGAACTTTTAATATCAACTCACTGCATTTATGTATTATAGGCAAGGACTGCATTGTTTTATTTATCCCTAATTGACCTTGAGAATGTATTGCTGATCTTCTTTCTTGAACCTTTGCAGTCCTTCTGGCTAGCATACTTACCTCGTGATGTTTATTATGTGCTGTTATATAAGCTTTGATGCAATTTATTGAGTTGCTAGGTCATCTCAGAGGACAATTAAGATGGACAAGAACTTTGCTGTGTGTCGTGGTAGACCAGATAAGCACAGGAGATTCCCTTCCCTGGAGAAAGTTAGTGAACAATCAAACAAAAAGACTAATTGCTCCAAATATTTCCTCTGCTCTATGTATTTCTACATTTTATCTCTAAAATCTAAAATGGTCTAATCTTCAATTATTTCATCTGGTCCATTATCCAATTCAATAACAATCATATGCAAGAAGATTTATTTTGGTTCAAATTGTTTTAGAGAGCATATCACAATGTTGATCCCTAATAACAGATATTAGAGATAAGCTCTAATTAAAATTAAAATTGGTTAATTAAAATTGGTAAATCAGTTTGTTATTGTCACATATACCGAGATACAGTGAAAAACTTGTCTTGCATACTGTCCATACAAATCAATTCATTACAACAGTGCAATGATCACCGTGTGACTACCAGTACAGAGCAAGATAGGAATATCCCTGCAATAAAATTGGAAAACATGCATTAATTTGAGCACTCTCCATTAGTTGCATAACCAGCTTATAGATTTTATATTGTGCATTGCAAACACAAACCCAACAGCAGTGGTGAGAAATAATCTGAAGTTGCAAGATTCCATGAGCAAACACGAGGAAATCTTCAGATGCTGGAAATTCAAACAACAACACACACAAAATGCTGGTGGAACACAGCAGGCCAGGCAGCATCTATAGGGAGAAACGCTGTCGACATTTCGGGCCTATAGATGCTGCCTGGCCTGCTGTGTTCCACCAGCATTTTGTGTGTGTTGTTGCAAGATTCCATAGTCATTTGATGAGAGTCATAGAAAAGTACAGCACAGAAACACACCCTTCAGCCCATCTAGTCCATGCTAAACCAGTTAAACTGCCTACTCCTGTTGACCTGCACCAGGACCATTGCCATCCAAACGTCTACCATCCATGTACCTATCCAAACTTCTCCTAAACATTAAAATTGAGCATGCATGCATTGGTAGCTCATTTCACACTCTCATGACCCTCTGAGTGAAGAAGTTTCCCCTCATGTTCCCCTTAAACTTTCACCCTTAACCAATGACCTCTGGTTGTAGTCCCACCCAACCTCTATACCACTCATAATTTTGTATACCTCTATCAAAGTCCTAACCTGTCAAATCTTTCATTATAACTCGGGTCCTCCAGATCCAGAAACATCCTTTTAGAAACCCTAAAAGGGGTTACAATGTAATGGATGTACACATAATGTGGGCATCATGCAAAAATTCCCAGTGGAATGGAGAGATGAAAGGGGCTTGTTTTGCTATTAGTATTTTGTTGCTCTTGTGCTAATGAACATTGTGGGCATGCTATGTTGGCACAGGAATGTGTGATGACTCATGCTGGCTGTGCCATTCACATCATTGGCTTGCGTTAGTTAACACGTATGATGCATTTCATTGTATGTTTCAATGTACATGTGATTAATAAATGAATCTGATCATGAATCTCACTGTACAGCCTACACGTCAATTGTAAGTTGATTTGTTATTTTCAATTGTTTTATTCAATAGTTCATTTATGCTATCTTCTTTCCTCACTTTTAACATGGCCCAACTTTTAACTGTTGAATCCAGTTGTTACTTATTTAACAGTAGTGTACTGGTGTACTCAGTAGTGTGGACTTAAATGTGTGGAAAGTAAACATTCTACCCTGAGACTCCACTTTCCTCCCACACATTTAAAAAGTTCAAAGATTCAAAATATTCAAAGTAGATTTATACAGAATACAACTCTGACATTACAATACAACTCCACAGAGAGCCATGAAGCAAAGAAACACCATGAAACCCGGACAAACAAATATCAAAAACCCAATGCACAAAAAAAGAACAAATTGCACAAACAGCAAAAAAAGCAAACAACACAGAGAATATCAAACATCAAACCAGGAATCCAGTAGTATTCAGTTTAGTTCAGTTCGGTTCTCCACTGCTAGCCCACGGCAGGCTGCAATGGGCTGTATTTATAGGTTAACAGCCTATTGCAAATTATCCCTTAGTAAATAGCAATTGATGGATGTATGAGAGAGACTATGTTGCAGGAGTAGAGCGAAATAATAAGAGGATGATGGCATTGCTCTGTCTGGAGTCTGTGTGGATTTAGTGGGCTAAATGGTTGCATCCTATACCCTAATGATTAAGTAAAGATGAAGCAAGATTGGTGACGTTTAACTATAATGCTTTCATGCAACCTTGTAACAATTCTAACGTCAGCTAGCACCATGCACGTGGTGCCGTTGTGGCATGGCTAAATGTTGATTAAAGATGAAATAAATAGATAATTGAGAGAGAAGTGATCAAATCATTGACAATGCTCAATGAACATAAGTTTTAATAGTACAGAGCACTATGGTAATTGAAGACAATATCAATTGAATTTGTCTCAAGGAGAGGCAAGACATTATCCAGTACGTACAGATAGGAGAAATGCCTTAAAGATTTCAAATCTGTAAATTTTAATGAGCTGTGTGTGATGCATCGTTAATAGGCAGCATAATAATTCAGCAAAACAACAATCTATAAAGTTGATTAACTTAGAAATTAAGTCTGCAAGGTGATTCCATTTTCTTTTCCTCTGATTCAGTAAAGACATTGTGATTTGCATTGTGTTACGTATTCAGGCAACAATAAATATATATGAGTTAGGCAAAGGTTTTTATAACAAATAAAACGTTTATTAAACACTGAAAACAAACCCCCCCAAAAGTAAACAAACACTAACGTAACCGGTAAACAGCTGCTGTGCGACAGCTTAAACAGTTCTTAAAGCGATGCAGCAAAAACAGTTCTTACAGCGATGTTGAAAAAAAACAGTTCTTTAAAGCGGTATGCCGAAAGTTCAAAAGCTCACAGTCCATTTTAAAAAGGAGAGACTTTTTAAGGCGATTCAAATTCTCTTCCACGTCGTTGTCCTTCAATCCCCGGCGTCGAACTCTTCCCACGTAGAATTTTATAAAACGTAACGGTTTAAAGGCACTGACCTCTTCTTCCACACTCTGTCCTCAATCTCCTACTATCCCAGCAGAGATTAACACGAGAACAGACAACAAAATCCTTCCAAATGAGGATCACACAAGGTCGAACTTTCCACCGTCGAAAATCGATTCTCCTCGATCTTTAACTTCCTAAACTTTTATCTTCACTCTCCACTAGCAGTATTGTAAGAAACTGCTGGCAATGACCTTTTAAACTTTAGGCATTAGATAAAACTTCATCTTTTAACTAAACTGCGTCATCGCATTGAATCACGCAGTGGCATGAAGTCAACTTGGCAAATCCAGCCATGAACTGTCCCACCTGACAGGGTGGGTCTTTCCTTTATAACCTGTAAAAAAAACCTGTCACATGACCTCTACTGGCGGGAAAATGACATCACTCCACCATCACAAGACCATTACCTCAAGTCCAGTATAACTTCAACCCCAGTCACGTGACAAGGGTACCACTGTCACGTGTCATGGGTACGTAACACCTCCCTCCAAAAAAAACATTTTTGGTCTTACAAGAACAAAAATTTTAACAATTACTTACAAGAAAAACAAATGTATAAATTATAACATACACAATATACAATACCATCATATAACATCTTACAACATACAATACAGTAGGAGTGTTACAATTAAAAAAAAACCACTCCAAAAAAAAATTACATTGTACATTCAACATCGAGATAGACAATCAGCAACCACATTATCTTTACCTTTAACATGAGTTATCACAATATTGTACTCTTGTAACATCAAACTCCAATTTAATAATCTTCTGTTTTTGTTTTTCATCTTACTCAGAAAAACTAACGGATTATGATCAGTGTAAACAATAAGTGGTTTTTGAGTTGTACCAACTGTTATGAAACCAGTAACTGGTTTCACTTACCAGCAAAGATAGATATGTCAGTTGAAGTCCAATGGTACTATTTTCAAAAGTTTTATTAATAAAGGGGCACAAAAATTAAGGTTAATACAAACATTCAGATAACATGCGTCAATACTCAATCTAAAACGCAGGTACATTAATAATCACTCAGAAATAAGCTCTTTCGTTGTCTAGGGTATAATACTGAGTCCAATTGGAAATATAAAGAGTCACTCTGAAGTCTGCAGGCTTTTCCCTTTTGGTTTCACGTGTTGGAGAGAGAGAGAGATAAACGGAAAAACTTGCCCAAAACATCCGTGGAATCAGGGGAGCGATCTTCCCCGTTGTTAGTTAAAAGCGATCTTCCGTTGGTTCTAGCCACAAACTCCGCATTCGGAATTTAACGCACGTGGCTTCCTTCAAAATGGCTTCCCGTTCCCACGGGAAGCGGTATCGTGCTTTTTGGTGTCTCCTTGGTGCGTCTGAGGGTCGTCCTCTTTCAGACCCTTCTTTATACTGCCTCACGGGATCTCAGGTGTCAATCAGGTTGCAGGTGATGCAATCTCTCTCTCAACCAGCCCACTTTGCCCGAGGGCTTTACAATGTCCCTGCGAGTTGGCACGTCTGCAGTTCCCAGGTGTCTCCTGAGAACAATGCCACGGTCGCCAGCTTTTGTCCCAGTGGAATGCGGTATCCAGCACGTCGCTGTCTTTCCATTTCCTGTGTCCATTCGGCATGTCTCTCTCTCTCTCTTGCTCTCTCTCGGGTCATTGACCCCCCTTTCACTAGGGCTCTTGCAATTCTCACAAAGGAGGGGGCTGGTATCATAACACAACATATACCTCAAAATATTCCAAAGCTAAAACAAGAGATAACAATTCTTTCTCTATTGTTGAATAGTTTCTTTGATGCTTATTGAATTTCTTAGAAAAGTAAGCTACTGGATGATCAACCTCATCACCCTCATTCCTTTGCATCAATACTGCTCCCGCAGCCTCATCACTAGCATCTACAGCTAATGAAAAAGGTTTTTCAAAGTCAGGTGCCTTAAGCACAGGTTGTTGACATATCATTGTTTTCAATTTTTCAAATGCTTCTTGACAAGGCACTGTCCACACAAACTTCACATTCTTCTGCAGAAGATTAGTTAATGGAAGGGCTATCCTACCATTCCCAAAAATCTTCTAAGAGTTTTTTTCCCCGTCGGAGTGGGAATCTCTAAAATTGCCTGAACTTTTGCCTGAACAGGAGCTACCTTACCTTGACCCACAACATAACCAAGGTAAGTCACAGTGGTATGTCCAAATTCACTCTTAGCTAAATTAATAGTTAAGTTAGCTTTTGAAAGCCTTTCAAACAATTTCTCCACCGCAATTATGTGTGCTTCCCAAGTATCATTTCCTGTCACCAAATCATCAATATAAGCATCAGTATCTTTCAATCCCTGAATCACAGAGTTAATCATCCTCTGGGAAGTACCTGGGGCATTCTTCATTCCAAATGGAAGAACATTATACTCATATAACCCAGATGGAGTTACAAATGCAGAAATCTCTCTACCTCTGTCCGTTAATGGACCACACCAATACCCTTTCAATAAATCAATCTTTGTAAGGAACTTTGCTTTTCCAACCTTATCTACACAATCATCTACTCTAGGAATTGGATATGCATCTGTTTTCGTTACAGCATTCACCTTCCTATAGTCCGTACAAAACCTAATACTACCATCAGGTTTTGGCACCATAACACATGGCGAACTCCAATTCGAGTTAGAATATCTAATAATATCATTCTCTAACATGTATTCAATTTCTTTCTCAGCAAGTTCACATTTTTCCATGTTCATCCTATATGGATGTTGTTTAATAGGTTTGGCATCTCCAACATCTACATCATGTGAAGCTATAGTAGTCCTTCTCGGAACATCTGGAAACAAATCCTTATATTTAAAGATTAATTCCTTCATCTGTTGTTTCTGCTCTAGCTGTAAATGTGCTAATTTCTCATCCATATTTTCCAGAATGGTTGAATTAGGTAACCTAACAGAAACAATGTTGGATTTAGAATGAATGTCAGATGAATCATCTATCATGTTCCTAGTTAAATCAAACTCATTCTCACTAACCTCAACAGTCACAATATCAGATTGTTTCTCAAAATATGGTTTAATCATATTTACGTGGCAAAGTTGTGTTGACCTTCTACGATCTGGAGTTTTTGTTACGTAATCCACATAATTGATTCTAGACACAATTTCATAAGGACTATGAAATCTAGCTTGTAAAGGATTTGTCTGCACTGGGAAAAAAACCAACACCTTATCTCCAGGCTTAAACATCCTCATCCTAGCTTCCTTATCATACCAAGTTTTCATTTTCTCCTGAGCCAACTTTAAGTTTTCCTTGGCTAAGCTACAAGCTTTATGTAACCTGTTCTTAAATTTCAAAACATAGTCCAACAAATTAGTGTGTACCTCCTTACTAATCCACTGTTCTTTCAATAAAGCTAAAGGTCCTCTAACTCTATGCCCAAACACAAGTTCAAATGGACTAAAACCTAAAGATACCTGTACCGATTCCCTTACTGCAAATAAAAGTAAGTTTATACTCTCATCCCAGTCACTTTCATTTTCCACACAATATGTCCTAATCATATTCTTGAGGGTAGAATGAAACCTCTCCAAGGCACCTTGCGATTCTGGATGGTATGCAGACGAAGTGATTTGCTTAGCTCCCAATTTATAAACTATCTGTTGAAACAATCCAGACATAAAATTACTGCCTTGATCAGTTTGTATTTCCTTAGGCAATCCAAAATAAGAAAAGAATTTTATAAGAGCCTTTGTCACAGTTTTAGCCTTTATATTCCTAAGTGGTACTGCCTCTGGAAACCTAGACAAAGTACACATGATAGTCAACAAATACTGATAACCAGTTTTTGTCTTTGGTAATGGACCAACACAATCTACAATAACTTTAGAAAACGGTTCACCAAATGCTGGAATAGGTTGTAATGGAGCTACTGGTGTAACCTGATTTGGTTTACCCACAATTTGACAAGTATGGCATGTTTTACAAAACATTGCCACATCTTTTCTTAGACCAGGCCAGTAAAAATGTTTTAAAATCTTGTCCACAGTTTTCCTTACCCCTTGATGTCCACCTAAAGGCACACTGTGAGCTAAAGTCAAAATCTCATTCCGATAAACTTTAGGAACAACTACCTGGTAAACAACATTCCATTCCTCACTTGCAGGAATTGTAGGCGACCTCCACTTCCTCATCAACACTCCTTTTTCCAAGTAATATCCTACTGACACCTTCTCAATTTCACTATCTAGTAAAGCTTGTTCCCTTAATTTTATAATCTCGGGATCTCTATTCTGCTCTGCTATCATCGCCTTCCGAGACAGAGATAAATCTTCATAGTCAGACATACTCCCAGAATCTTGTTCAAACAACGAAGGTAAGAAAGTCTCTGACACATCCTCAAAACTTGAATCCTGAGTTGAACAGTCATAAGTAACAACCTCATTCTGCACATCAATTTTTTTAGCCGTAGCTCTAGTCACAACACAGGAAAAATCTGTGTTAGAATTCATCTCTGGCTCCTCTGACTCCATTGTCAAATGTACTTCAGGAAAAACTTGTCCACCTGCCAAGTCATTACCTAACAATAAAGAAATACCCTTCACAGGTAAGCTATGCTGTAATCCTACTTTAACAAATCCTGTAACTAACCCTGACTTTAAATTTACTTTATGTAAATGTACAGGCATAAAATCACTCCCAACACCTCTTACGTAATTTACCTCACCAGTATCACTCTCTTCATTAAACTTCAACACACTATCTAACATCAGTGATTGAGAAGCTCCAGTATCCCTAAGGATTTTTATTGGCACCAGAGTAGATCCTTCTTTCAAGGATACAAACCCTTCAGTTATAAAATGATCATATCCCTTTCTAACTTGGTCAGACTCTAACAAATGAGGCTTTGTGTTTACCAAACCCTGTAACTTTACAGGTGCTTCAATATGTTGCACACAAGCATCTGGAACTGCTTCCTTCTCTTTCTTTTTCAATTTGAAACAGTTAGCTATTACATGGCCAGGCTTCTTACAATAGTTACAAATAAGACCAAACTGTCTTACCTTCACAGGTTTTCCTTCCTCCTTACCTCTCTCATTACCCTCTGATTTAATTTCTGATTTACCTTGAGTCTCCATATTATTTTTCCTCTTAAAAATTCTGTCCTGAGGAAATTTATTCTTATGGATTAAAACATACTCATCAGCTAATCTAGCACAGTCCTGCAATTTATCAGTATCCCTCTCATTTAAGTAGGTCCTTACTTCAACAGGAATGCTTCTTTTAAATTCCTCCATTAAAATCAGCTCTTTCAATGTATCATAGTCCCCATTTACATTTTTAGAAGAAACCCATCTCTCAAAACACATAGCTTTATCATAGGCAAATTCCACATAAGTCTTTTCCACAGACTTCTTCAAACTCCTGAATCTTTCCCTATAAGCTTCTGGGACTAATTCGTACGCTTTGAGAATATTCATTTTCACAATATCATAATCTAATGCTTGCGCAGCAGTTAAAGCTGTGTAAACTTGTTGTGCTTTGCCTTTAATTACACTCTGTAACAACACTGACCATTTATCTTTCGGCCACTCTGACATCCGAGCAATAGTTTCAAAATGTTGAAAATATCTTTCCACTTCTGTTTCACTAAATGGAGGGACCAATTAATTTAATTTCTTGATTAGCAACAAACAGTTTTTTAGAACCAGAAGACTGATTCCCAGACCTTAATTCCACCATTGCATATTCAAACTCTCTCTTTTTCTGTTCAGCTTCCAATTTACACCACTCTAACATCATTCGTTCGATTTGCAACTGCATCTCCATGTTACTTTTTGGAAACGACTCTAAAACCGAATCATTAAAAACACCCGAATCCACATAATGTGATGCGATTTTTCTCTGTATAACAGCTTTTGATGTAGTCTTCAAAATACCTTTAAGTTGCAATCTACCAGCTATCTCAGACACCTCAGTTTTTTTCGCCTTCGCTAACAAATCCGTGGCTGGCGAATCCAGAAACTCATCAATATTCATTGTTGCCGAATACCACTCACAAGCCAATCAAACAAAAGAATCGAGTATTCCCCATTTCCAAAACACCGATTCAAAAGTTAACAAGCATTTGAACTCAAACGATCCAATCCGGACGCAGCCCCCATATTTATGTTACGTATTCAGGCAAACAATAAATATATATGAGTTAGGCAAAGGTTTTTATAACAAATAACACGTTTATTAAACACTGAAAACAACCCCCCCCCAAAAGTAAACAAACACTAACGTAACCGGTAAACAGCTGCTGTGCGACAGCTTAAACAGTTCTTAAAGCGATGCAGCAAAAACAGTTCTTACAGCGATGTTGAAAAAAAACAGTTCTTTAAAGCGGTATGCCGAAAGTTCAAAAGCTCACAGTCCATTTTTAAGGCGATTCAAATTCTCTTCCACGTCGTTGTCCTTCAGTCCCCGGCGTCGAACTCTTCCCACGTAGAATTTTATAAAACGTAACGGTTTAAAGGCACTGACCTCTTCTTCCACACTCTGTCCTCAATCTCCTACTATCCCAGCAGAGATTAACATGAGAACAGACAACAAAATCCTTCTGAATGAGGATCACACAAGGTCGAACTTTCCACCGTCGAAAATCGATTCTCCTCGATCTTTAATTTCCTAAACTTTTATCTTCACTCTCCACTAGCAGTATTGTAAGAAACTGCTGGCAATGACCTTTTAAACTTTAGGCATTAGATAAAACTTCATCTTTTAACTAAACTGCGTCATCACATTGAATCACGCAGTGGCATGAAGTCAACTTGGCAAATCCAGCCACGAACTGCCCCACCTGACAGGGTGGGTCTTTCTTTTATATCCTGTAAAAAAACCTGTCACATGACCTCTACTGGCGGGAAAATGACATCACTCCACCATCACAAGACCATTACCTCAAGTCCAGTATAACTTCAACCCTAGTCACGTGACAAGGGTACCACTGTCACGTGTCACGGGTACGTAACAATTGTACTTGGCAACCTTGAACTCAATATCAGTAAGACCAAGAACTCAGGAATTCAGGAAGAGGAGGTTGGGAGAATACACACCAGTCCCAATAGAGGTGTCTGGAGAGGAAAGGGTGAGCTGCTGGCTGTAAAATCTCAGAGGATCTACCCTGGACTCAACACATTAATGCAATCACATAAAAGGCAGCCAGTGGCTGTACTTCATTGGCAGTTTCAGGTGATTTGTGATGTCACCAAATTCTCTACTAGGTTTCCACAAATGTACCATGGAGAGCATTCTGACTGGTGGCATCTCTAGCTGGTGTGGAGGTTCCAAGGCACAGGACCATAAGAGGATGCAGAGGGTTGTGGACTCAGTCAGCTCCATCACAGGCACAAGCCTCCCCCCACTGAGGACATCTTCAAAGATGATGCCTCGAGAATGTGGCATCCATCAGTAATGACCCTCACCATCTGGGACATGCCCTCTTCTCACTGGGAAGGAGCTACAGGAGCCTGAAGGCCCACACTCAATGTTTTAGGAACAGCCAGTGACCAGTCTACGAATCAACCCATGAACACTACCTTGCTATTCCCCTTTTGTAGCCTATGTAGAACATAAACCATAGAACATTGCAGTACAGTACAGGCCCTTCAGCCCAGAATATTATGGCAACATTTTAACCTACTCTAAGATCAATCTAAACCTTCCCTCCCACAGAACCATCCATTTTTCTATCATCCCTGAGCCTATCTAAAAGTTTCTTAAATGACCCTAATGTATCTGCCTCCATCACCACTCCTGGTAGTGTGTTCTATTTATCTACCACTCTGTGTGGGGGAAAAAAAACTTACCTCAGATATCCCTCCTTTCCTCCAACTGCATTAAAATTTCACCATTTTGTATTAGTTATTTTGCCCTGGGTAAAAAGTCTCTGGCTGTCCATTTGATCTTTGCATCTTATCATCTTGTAATCCTCTATGAAGTCATCTCTAATCCCCCTTCGCTTCAAAGAAAATAGCACCAGCTTGCTCAACCTTCCCTAAAAAGACCTTATTTATTTTATTTCTTATCAGCTGCCACAAAATGACAAATTTTGTGACATATGTCAGTGGCAATAAAACTGATTTTGCCATCTCCAAGAAAATAGTGGAAAATGTCAGCACAAATGTACCAATTCCTTTTCAGTAGGTGCACAGATGATTAGTTACCCATCTGACACAGCAGGACTGTATTTTGTATTGAGAAAGAGAGAAGCAGATATTACCAGGAAAACACATTGATCCTACCTGAGTCTCAACAGGTGATTGGTTAGTGTCTCCCAAAGTATGTGAGGAAGCACTCAGGAAGAATGAAGCCAAGTTTCAAAGAATTTATCTCTTCCAGCCTGAATGAAACCTGTTATCTCATTATTGAAAGTAAAAATTTACCACTAATAAAATAATGAAAGGCAGAAAATTCTGTGAAAACCAAAGTTCAAAGTGAATTTATTATGGCAGTGCATATGGGTACAACTCTGAAATACATTTTCTTGCAGGCATACTCGTTACATCCATAATAAAATAATAACCATAACAGAATCTGTGAAAGATTACAACAACTTGGGCATTCAGACTAGTGTGCAAAAGACAACAAATTGACTAAATACATAAAATAAAAATAATAATAAACAAATAAGCAATAACTATCAAGAACATGAGATGGAGAGTCCTTGAAAATGAGTCCATAGGTTCTGGGAACATTTCAATGATGGGGCAAGTGAAGTTGAGTGAAGTTAACTCATTTTGGTTCAGGAGCCTGATGGTTGAGGGGTAATAACTGTTCCTGAACCTGGTGGTATGAGTCCTGAAGCTCCTATACCTTCCTGATGGCAGCAGTGAAAACAGAGCATGTCCTGGGAGTTGGAGTCCTTGATGAAGGCCTTTGACAAAGTTCCACATGGAAGGTTAGTTAAGAAGGTTCAGTCGTTAGGTATTAGTGCTGGAGTAATAAAATGGATTCAACAGTGGCTAGATGGGAGATGCCAGAGAGTAGTGGTGGATAATTGTTTATCGGGATGGAGGCCGGTGACTAGCGGGGTGCCTCAGGGATCTGTTTTGGGCCCAATATTGTTTGTAATATACATAAATGATCTGGATGATGGGGTGGTAAATTGGATTAGTAAGTATGCTGATGATACTAAGGTAGGAGGTGTTGTGGATAATGAGGTGGGTTTTCAAAGCTTGCAGGGAGATTTATGCCGGTTAGAAGAATGGGCTGAACGTTGGCAGATGGAGTTTAATGCTGAGAAGTGTGAGGTTCTACATTTTGGCAGGAATAATCCAAATAGAACATACAGGGTAAATGGTAGGGCATTGAGGAATGCAGTGGAACAGAGAGATCTAGGAATAACAGTGCATAGTTCCCTGAAGGTGGAGTCTCATGTAGATAGGGTGGTGAAGAAGGCTTTTGGAACGCTGGCCTTTATAAATCAGAGCATTGAGTACAGAAGTTGGGATGTAATGTTAAAATTGTACAAGGCATTGGTAAGGCCAAATTTGGAATATTGTGTACAGTTCTGGTCACCGAATTATAGGAAAGATATCAATAAATTAGAGAGAGTGCAGAGACGATTTACTAGGATGTTACCAGGGTTTCAGCACTTAAGTTACAGAGAAAGGTTGAACAAGTTAGGTCTCTATTCATTGGAGCGTAGAAGGTTGAGGGGGGATTTGATCGAGGTATTTAAAATGTTGAGAGGGATAGATAGAGTTGACGTGAATAGGCTGTTTCCATTGAGAGTAGGGGAGATTCAAACGAGAGGACATGATTTGAGAGTTAGGGGGCAAAAGTTTAAGGGAAACACGAGGGGGTATTTCTTTACTCAGAGAGTGATAGCTGTGTGGAATGAGCTTCCTGTAGAAGTAGTAGAGGCCAGATCAGTTGTGTCATTTAAGGTAAAATTGGATAGGTATATGGATAGGAAAGGAGTGGAGGGTTATGGGCTGAGTGCGGGTAGGTGGGACTAGGTGAGATTAAGAGTTCGGCACGGACTAGGAGGGCCGGAATGGCCTGTTTCCGTGCTGTGATTGTTATATGGTTATATGATAGATGCTGCTTTCCTGTGGCAGAGTTTCGTGTAGCTGTGCTCAGTGATTGGGAGGGCTTTCCCCTGATGCACTGAGCCATATCCATTACTTTTTGTAAGCTGTTCCATGTATTAATTTGCCACTGTATTTATGAGAAAACATATATCATAGAGATGAATGTGTACATGGTCTGATTACTAAGTATTCAGATGATACAAACATTAGTAGAATAGAAGCTGGTGAAACTATTGTCAAATGGTCCAGCAGAATACAGCATAGATCTGGAAATTCGGGTGCAGAAATGGCAGATGGAGTTTAATCTAGAAAATTGTGAGCTGTTGTAAAAGTGAAAGAGAAAAGTGGCAGTATCTTTAGCTGCATTGATGTACAGATTGCTCTTGGGCACAGCTCTATGGTAGAAACACAAGTGGATACCATGGTAAAGGCTTCTTCAGTCAGGGCATTGAGTATAAAAGTCGGGGAGTCATCCTGCAACTGTATAAAACTTTAGGCTACATTTGGAGTTCTGGTCACTGTAATACAGGAGGACAAGAAGGCTTTGGAGAGGGTGCAGTAGAAGTTCATCAGAATTTTGTCTGGATTGGAGTATATTTGCTGTTGTGAGAGGTTGCACAAGTTTGGATTCTTTTCTGCAAAGCCTTGGGGGGGGGGGGGGGGAGGGATTAGGCTGATAGAAATACATAAAACTGCAAGAGTCATAGTGTTGATAGAGCCTTTTCTCCTAGGATGGAAATGTCAAATACCAGAAGGCATAGTTTTATGATAAGGGGAATACCGAATGGAGATTTGAGAAGTAAGTTTCTCACAGGAAGAGTGGTACGTACCTGAAATGTACTGTCAGGGGAGACTGCAGAAGCAGATATGATAGTGAAGATTCAGCAGCATTTAGATAGATACAAGAATGTGCAGGGAGTAGGGGGATATAGAAGAATGCAGGAGGATCTCATTGAAACCTACTGAATGTTGAAAGGACTAGATAGGGTGGATCTGGAGAGGCTGTTTCCTCTGGTGCGGGTATTCAGAACTAGAGGGCACAGCCTCAAAATTGAGGAGTGACCTTTTAGAACAGAGGTAAGATTGAATTCTATTAGCCAGAAAGTAGTGAATCTGTGGAATGCTCTGCCACAGACTGCAGTGGAGGCCGAGTCCATGGGTATATTTAAGGTGGACGTTGATAGTATCCTGATTGGTCTGGGCATCGAAGGATATGGTGAGAGGGCAGGTGTATGGGGTTGAGTGGGGTTCGGGATCAGCCATGTTGAAATGGCGAAGCAGACTCAATGGGCTAAATAGCCCATACTGTTCCTATGCCTTATGGTCTTAGGATTAGTTTGTGAACAGTACAGACATATTGGACTGAAGGATCTATGCCGGTGCTATAGAGTTCCTTGTCCTACTTTCTATCTATAAACCAGCTTTCTTCCATTGCAATTTATAGTTTTGAATAACTTAAGAGGGGTTTATAGAGCCATCTATACATTTGCTGATGATACAAACACTATTGGCAGAATATCAGATGGAGGTGAGAAGACTTACAAGTGTGAGCTGTACCAACTAGTTGAGTGATGTCACAGCACCAACCTTGCACTCAATGTCAGTAAGAACAGAGGGCTGACTGTGGACTTCAGAAAGGGTAAGACAAGGAAGAAGAACAAATCCTCATAGAAGGATCGGAAGTGGAGACAGTGAGCAATTGCAAAAACATCTGCAGGTGTACCGTGGAGAGCATTCTGACAGGCTGCATCATCATCTGGTATGGAGGTTGTGGGGTAGGGATCCGGCACAGGCTCAAAAGGAGCTACAGAAAGTTGTAAAATTAGTCACCTCCATCCTTTGTTACTTCCAAGACACCTTCAAGGGGCAGTGCCTCAGAAAGGCGACATTCATTATTAAAGATCCCCATCACCCAGGACATGCCCTCCTCTCATTGTTACCGTCAGAAAGGAGATGCAGAAGCCTGAAGGCACACACTCAGCAATTCAGGAACAGCTTCTTCCCCTCTGCCATCCGATCTCTGAATGGACATTGAACCCATGAACACATCCTCACTTTTTCATTATTTCTATTTACTATTTATGCATTATTTTTAATGTAACTATTTATACACTTACTGTAATTCATTTATTTATTCTTTCTCTGTACTTATCATGTATTGCAATGTACCACTGCTGCTAAGTTAACAAATTTCATGAATTATGCTGGTGATATTAAACCTGATTCTGATTCTGATTTTCATGCTCTTTAACTGGGTTGTATGTTTGCAGATAGCTAACATTCAGGGTTAGAGAAGGCAAGTAAAATCTGATCATCACAGATCTGTATTTGAAGACAGGACACAACCATAAATCTTCTCCAGCTACGTGACTGTCCCTACACTTTCTTTTCAGCCAGAGACCATTTCTAACTATGTAGAGAGGTTTAAGATAATTTGCATTCAAGTGTGATTTAGGAATATGTTAAGTTTGGTCAAGATGGCTGTTTCTGTCCTGCTAACACCATACAAGTTACTTATTTCTTCTATGCTTATCTCTTTCCTAAATGTAAGCTATAGCGTTTACATATTTGACCAGATTGTTACGTTTGTTGGCTGAACATGGGCAAATTTTAGAAAAACAATATCAGGAACGAGGTTCACAAGAATGATCCTGGCAATGAAAGAGTTAATCTACAAGGAGTCCTTGATGAGCCTGTTCTCAATAGAGTACAGGGGATCTTGCTGCAGCGGACTGATTACAGAAACGTCTGGATAACAAGGATGTTTCCATCAATAGGGGAGCTTATGGTCTGAAGGCACAGTTTCAAAATAAAGGGCCTCCCTTTAGAACTGAGATGAGAAGGAATTCCTTTAGCCAGAAGGTGGTGAATCTGTTGAATTCCGCTACAAAGGGCTACGGAGACCAAATGATTGTGTGTACTTAAGGTAAAGATTAATAGCTTCTTGATTAGGAAGAGGATTAAGGGTTAAGGAGGGAAAGCAAGAAAACAGACAGACATACTTTATTGATCCCGAGGGAAATTGGGTTTCATTACAGCCGCACCAACCAAGAATAGTGTAGAAATCTAGCAATATAAAACCATAAATAATTAAATAATAATAGGTTAATCATGCCAAGTGGAAATAAGTCCAGGACCAGCTTATTGGCTCAGGGTGTCTGACACTCCGAGGGAGGAGTTGTAAAGTTTGATGGCCACAGGTAGGAATGACTTCCTATGACGCTCAGTGTTACATCTCAGTGGAATGAGTCTCTGGCTGAATGTACTCTTGTGCCTAACCAGTACATTATGGAGTGGATGGGAGATATTGTCCAAGATGGCATGCAACTTGGACAGCATCCTCTTTTCCAATACCACCGTCAGAGAGTCCAGTTCCACCCCCACAACATCACTGGCCTTACGAATGAGTTTGTTGACTCTGTTGGTGTCTACTACCCTCAGCCTGCTGCCCCAGCACACAACTGCAAACATGATGTGGAATGAGTGGCCTGTAGAAGTAGTAGAGGCCAGTTCAGTTGTGTCATTTAAGGTAAAATTGGATAGGTATATGGATAGGAAAGGAGTGGAGGGTTATGGGCTGAGTGCGGGTAGGTGGGACTAGGTGAGATTAAGAGTTCGGCACGGACTAGGAGGGCCGGAATGGCCTGTTTCCGTGCTGTGATTGTTATATGGTTATATGGTTATATGATAGCAATGGCCACCACAGCCTTGTAGAACATCCTCAGCATCATCCGGCAGATGTTAAAGGACCTCAGTCTCCTCAGGAAATTGAGACGGCTCTGACTCTTCTTGTAGACAGCCTCAGTGTTCCTTGACCAGTCCAGTTTATTGTCAATTCATATCCCCAGGTATTTGTAATCATCCACCATGTCCACACTGACCCCTTGGATGGAAACAGGGGTCACCGGTGCCTTAGCCCTCCTCAGGTCCACCACCAGCTCCTTAGTCTTTTTCACATTAAGCTGCAGATGATTCTGCTCGCACCATGTGACAAAGTTTCCCACTGTAGCCCTGTGCTCAGCCTAATTTCCCTTGCTGATGCATCCAACTATGGCTGAATGGGGTTGAAAAATAAAATCAGCCATGATTGGATGACATAACAGCCTCATTGTACGTCAATATTTTCAGGTCTATATTCATATGTTTATCAAGTAGTGTAAGATCTCAAAGCACATGTCATCTCATCTGTGCTGTCCATCTTAAGCTACTCTGAGACACAAATGTTGTTGCTGGAGAGATGTGACCCAGTAGTTCCCTTACTCCATCATTACAGTCAAGCCAAGAAGCCTTTTCGCTCCATCTGCAAGAAGCAGGATAGAGAATGCAGGAACATACAGTGGGATCAGCGCCAGAGGTTCTTGAATATATACCCCAAGCAGCAGATCAAGTCCAAGCTCCCCACTCATGCTGAGTCCAGTGCTGCATGGTGGCAAACAGTTAAACAGCTGACAAAGCTCAACGTAAAGTTATTATCAAAGTACGTTTACTACCTTGTGATTCATTTTCTTGCAGGCATATAATAGGGAGAAAAGAAATACAGGATTTATGAAAAATACACATAAACAAGGACTGACAGTGACCAGAAGAAGACAAGCTGCAAAAACAAAAACAGAGAATGAGTTGTAGAGTTCTTGAAAGTGAGTCTGTAGGTTCGTAAAATCAATTCAGACGAGCGTTAATCGCAGTTACTCACACCAGTTCAGGAGCGTGGTGGTTGTAGGCTAATAGCTTGAACCTGGTGGTGTGGGACTCAAAGTGCCTCTACCTCCTGCCCAATGGTGGTAGTAAGAAGAGGACATGGCCTGAATGGTGGGGGTCTTTGACAATGGATGCTACTTTGTTGTGCCAGCGCTCCCTGTAAATGTCTTCATTTGTGGGGAGGGCTTTGCCTGTGTCCATCACTTCCTGTAGCCTTTTGTTTTTCATTCCTGGTCAAAGGTGTTTCCATACCAGACCATGATGTAACCAGTTAGGATACACTCCTCTGTGCATCTGTAGAAATTTGTCAAAGCTTTTGGTGACATGCCAAATCCATGCAAACCTCTGTCGTGCCTTTTTGTGATTATATGTGTTGAGCCCAGGACATGAAATTGATAACAGCAAGGATTTTAAAGTTACTGACACTCTCCACTTCCGTTCCCCTAATAAAGAGTGGCTCCTGGACCACTGACTTCTTCCCCCCATAGCCGATAACCCGTTCTTTGGTTTTGCTTACGTTGATAGAGAGGTTGTTGTTGAGGCACCACTCAACCAGCATTTCAATCTCCTTCCCATTTGCTGATTTGTCACCCTCTTTGAGAACAGAAGATGAACACTTCCAGAATAGCCCTCCATTAATAATGATGGGGCTAACAAAGACAAGGCTGAAGCATTTGCAGCTGTGTTCAGCCATATGTATTGATGGATGATCTGTCTTAGATTCCTTTAGGCGATCCTATCATCACAGGAGTCGGTCTCCAGCTAATTCAATTCACATAACATGATATCAAGAAGTGGCTGAAAACACTTAATAAAGCAAAGAATAACATCCTAGTTATAATTCTGAAGATTTGTCACAGAACTGGTTTGCCTCTATCCCATCTGTTCCTGAGTAGATACAGTAGTGGCAAATACTAACTAATGTAGAAAATTGCCTTGGTCTATCCACTTTACAGAAAATCAGAATCAGGTTTACCAATATTTTTGTTCCATCCGCAAGAAGCAGGATTTCCTGGTGCCCAGCAATTTCAATTCCATTACCTATTCCCAGTCTAACATATTAGTTCCACGGCCTCCTCTATTGCCATGATCAGACCACTCTCAGGTTGGAGGAACAACACCTCATATTCTGTCCACGTAACATCTAACCGCATATCATGAACATCAATTTCCCCAACTTCCAATTATTATCCCCTCCCCTTTTCTTCAATTCCTCACTATGGCCCCCTCTCTTACCTGTTTTTCCTCTCCACTGCCCATCATCTTAGCTGGAGCACGTCATCTTTCCCTCTCTCCCATGATCCACTCTCCTTTCTTGTCAGACTTCTTCCTCTTCAGCCCTTTACCTTTTCTGCCTATCACCTCCCAGCTTTTCACTTCATCACCCCTCCCCAACACACCCAGCTTCACCTGTCATCTCCCAGCTTTTTTCTTCACCCACCAGTCTTGACCTATCACCTTCTAGTTTGCATTCCTTCCCCACCCCTACCTTCTTATTCTGGTTTCTCCTCCAGACCCGATGAAAGATCTCAGCCAGAAACAGTGACTGTTTATTCATTGTCATTGATGCTGCCTGACCTGCTAAGTTTCTCCAGCATTTTGTGAGTGTTGATTAGAGTTATTACCACTGTCTTACATAATCTGAAATTTGTTGTTTTGTGATCCAGTTAATCACTGCCCAATTGATCTATTTTCAAGTACCTGCAAATGATGGAAGATGTCATCAATAATGTTATCAAACAGCACTTACTCATTCATATCCTGCCCACAGTGCAGTTGTCCTAACATGAGGAATGTATTGAGTAATTGGAGAGGATGATCAAAGAAGTACTATTGATCATAAAGTTCTGATAATCCAAACATAATCTAATTAGGCTTGAAAATACCAGCATTTGAAGCAGTCACAAGCAACACATAAAATGCTGGAAGAAAGCAGCAGGTGGGGCAGCATCTAAAGAGGAGAAGAAACAATTGACCTTTCAGGCTGAGTCTGTTCATCAGGATTTTCAGCACTTGCAGAAGCTCTTGTATTTATGCTTTGAAGCAGTCATGTAGTCATGGAAGAAATTCCATGGAGGACAAGCTCTTTCAAAAACCAGAGATAAAATGACCAAAACTGATGATGTATCTATTTACACTGGACAACAAACTTTTTCAAAAGTTTTGCTTCCTTGGAATTTTTTTTTGTTTTATGATAGATAGATTGAAGCTGAACACATACTTCACACTACTTGTATCGCATAGGAATTTGGAAAAACAAGAAATTAACTTTTATTGAATACAATGTGTTTAATTGCATAATGCTTTGCAATAGTTCAACTAAGATAAAAATGGTTTGTTGATTATTTTCGTTTGTACTGGATCTCAGAGGTTTGTTGCTTAAGTGTCCAACAATAATCAGCTGACATTGATGGATTCCAGTTGTCCTAATACTGTATCTCCATGACCACAATATCCTGGTGAAACCTTTCAACGTCCTCAACACTGACACCACCAAGATTCACAGGGAACTATTATACATGGGAATGCAGAAAATGAATCTTTAGTGACATGTTGCAATTCATGGTTTCATCTTGCATTGAGGGCAACATTTTAATTGTCTTGAATTATGAATTGAAATAACAAATATAGGTGATTTAATAAAAATGTTGTGTGATAGGGAAATTTCATGGTGATTTTCATGATCAGGAGCCCAAAATCGATAAGATACACTCAGAAGCATTCAGGATGCAAAAACTTTGTTGTCCAGTGTCATGAATTCCTTGAATTGTCACTCCAAAATACACCAGTTTGGTTCTGATACTTTGCATAGATTTTCTAAACTGGGTTTGAGCTGGACATGGTCACCACCGTCACTTGGTGCACAAATGCTGAGTTCAGCGGTGTGCACTGTGGTATCACAAATCAAACTATGAACCATAAGACAACACTCTGACCTCTTAAAAAAAATTAGTGATGACATTAAAACAGATGTAGTCTCTAATCAATTGATCACAGGATATAGCCAACAGATAGTAAATGGCCTTACAGATGTTCTATCTGTCCTCTGGAATAGGAAGTCAAGCCTGAACAAGGATCACAAGGCCCTTATGGAAATACAGTAAAATATTCAAGAAACCTTTTACCTTTTACTTTTTCTTTTAACTGTTCAGAAATGTCAGAAATTGCAGCTACTGTCAGAAGTGTAGTCAAGTGAAACAGATACTGATGTGAAATGCTTAGATTTCTGGCAGGTTAAATTATACCAGTCTCGGTGAGTGGTCCTGTCGTGGAACAACTCAGTCAGCCAATAAACGAGCTGCAACAGGTAAATGTGGAATAAATAGTTTATTAGATGCGCTTACACTTGCAAAGCTAAAACAAGGATACATTTGGTGATGTCGATAGCAATCCATAATAAAGTGAAATGCTATTATTGGCATGTCTTCCAGTTACTTGTTTATCTCTAATTTTACTGGAGGATTCATACATCATTAAAGTTCCTATTGCAATAGCCATTCACTTGAATATCAACAGAAGGGAAATGTAAATCAGCTTTCTTCAAAGTTATTAATACTAAGCTGAAAATTAAGTTGCATCTGCAAATTTCACTCTTGTATGCTACTTAACGTTAGACTAAAGGTTTCTTGGAAAAGTGCTACTTTTTATTTATATACCACTTAAGTGAAAGAAACTTACTTAGCTCATCTTGTTCCAAATCAGTCAAGCTGATTTTTTTTATTAATAAAAAAATTATCATTAAAATAGACAGTTAGTTCTTAGTTTATAAGAGCATAATGCCATAAAATATAGGAGCAGAAGTAGGCTATTTGGCCCAGCAAGTCTCCTCCACAATTCAATCATGGCTAATCCAATACTTCCAGTCATCCCCACTCCCCTGTCTTCTCCGTATACCCTTTGAAGCCCTGGCTAATCAAGAACCTATGTATCTCTGCCTTAAATACACCCAATGACTTGGCCTCCACAGTCTCTTGTGCCAACAAATTTCACAGATTTACCACTGTCTGACTAAAGTAATTTCTCCACCACTCTATTCTAATTGGATGTCCTTCAATCCTGAAGTTGTGCCCTCTTGTCCTAGACTCCCCTGCCATGAGAAATAATTTTGCCATATCTAATCTGTTCAGGCCTTTTAACGCTCAGAATGTCTCTATGATATTCTCCTTCATTCTCCTGAGCTCCAGGGAATGCAGCCCAAGAGCTACCAGACACTCCTCATATGGTAACCCTTTCATTCCTGGAATCATTCTTGTGAATCTTCTCTGAACCCTCTCCAATGTCAATATATCCTTTCTGAAATAATGAGCCCAAAACTGCATGCAAAACACCAAGTGTGGTCTCATGAGTGCCTTATAGAGCCTCAACATCACATCCCTGCTCTTATATTCTACACCTCTAGAAATGAATGCCAACATTGCATTCGCCTTCTTCACCACCGACTCAACTTGGAGGTTAACCTTTAGGGTATCCTGCACAAGGACTCCTAAGTCCCTTTGCATCTCTACATTTTGAATTCCCTCTCCATCTAAATAATAGTCTGCTCATTTATTTCTTCCACCAAAGTGCATTACCATACACTTTCCAACATTGCATTTCATTTGCCACTTCTTTGCCCATTAAACTATCTAAGTCTCTCTGCAGGCTCTCTGTTTCCTTAACACTATCTGCTCCTCCACCTATCTTTGTATCATCGGCAAACTTAGCCACAAATCCATTAGTCCCATAGTCCAAATCTATGGGGGTGTGCAGTGTGCAGTGAACTTTTAAATGAAGTTTGGTCCATCATATGCACAACGAAGGTGCTATAAACTAGACTCCTTGGAACACAACCCAGATATTCAAATCTGATCAACAATACTGTCACGCATTCTTTTTCATTCCAAACTAACAGTTTAGAAAAGGAACAAATCAAGGAGTTCTGCGGCATGCCCTTGTTTATATTTTTTTATATTTATGATAATAAGCTTTTCAGTTACCCTTGGTCTTAATGTGCATTGATCACATAATACAATGATGAATGAATCAGGTCACATTGGTATATATGAACTCTGATCCCATATACCAGATGTATGGTTTAGCTGAGTAATTTAATGTCAGTCAGATTGTATCTGTTACAGTAAGTAGGATCAGGACAACATTCCAGCAGTTATGTAATATATATGCAGGTATATGAGATAAATAATATACATTGATTATTTACTTTTTTATAATATTATATGTTCCCATGCCTCCTTTCCCAACCCCTGCTAATCCACATTGGATATAGTTTAAAGAAGCTAGTTATCTTTAGAGAAAGAATTGGTTTTCAATTATCTGTAATTCAGTTAGTATTTCCTCAAGTTTGCTTAGAGCTAGCATTTATTTCTCATTCATTCAAGAAAATACTGTTTAGCAGCTAATTTGACATTTATAGTTCATTTCCTTCACAGTAAAAATATTATTTTTATTGAACAAGAAAGTATTTATAAGAATATTCATATTTATAAACCTAACAAAATGCAGTTTTAATTGAAGTGGAACATCTGTGCTGATTTAAACCTATTTCTGTATATAAGCTGTGCATTGGCAGAAACAGAGCAATTATTCTATAGTACAGAAATCTTTCAGTTTTGTTGGGTGGAAAGAAAAGGAAAATTAAATTTGGAGAAGCCATTTCTGTTCAAATCTGTTGTGGCAAGCTTCTTATTTGAAATAATGATTTCCAATGTTTTGTTTTATTTCATTGAGATAGGGTGTGGAATAGTTCCTTCTGGCCTTTCGAACTATGGCCACTCAGCAATCCCTGATTTAATCCTGCCGTAATCATGAGAATACTTACAACAATCAATTAACCTACCAACTTGTACCTCTTTGTACTGTGGGAGGAAATCCATGTGGTCACGGGGAGAACGTTCAAATTCCTCACAAGCCGTGGCTGCAGGAATTGAACCTGAGTCATTAATGCTATAAAGCGTTGCACTAACTGCCTCTCTACTGTACCTGACAGATGCTTGGTTGTCTGAACTAGCAATAATATAGCATTAAGGGTGGTGATGATTTGGTAATTCTTACAGCAATCAAATTTGGTGACTTCACAAACGCATTATTAGAAGATATAAAATTTGATGGGCCAAAGAGATATGTTGGAGATGCTACTTAAAGAGAAGATTGAGGGAAAGACTTACATATGTGATGGAGCAATGTTCTTTTAATATTTTTTTAAAAATAAGAATGTAATAGCCCATAAAAGAGTGCTCTAAAATGGCAATGAATACAGGATCCATGCCACTTATTCCTTGAGCTTAGAAGGTGCTATTCATTATGTTAAACCAATTTATACAATTAAGTGCAAGATATTTCAGATGCCTCTTGTAGCTGCTGAAACTACTCAGTGCTGATTGTAAGGAGGTTACCTATAAATCCTCAAACTGCTGGATTTAACTTAGGCAGCATTTCAGAGCAACAGAACTGTTAACCTGTTCCAGAATCCAGGATATTACTGGAAGATGGGGCCACTAGAAGGGAAGACCTGAATGCTAATAGGCTGAGGAATCTTTTGCAACATCCTGTACACCAAGGTAACAAACATCTACTAAAATGGCTCGGGCATGGTGGGTTATTTCATTTTTTTAATGGGGCAAACAAAGACTTGATAAACTGCCTTATGGGATGCACAAAGGGGATGTTTATGAGGTTCTTGACTGAATGGTGAAATGCTTGTTCATCTTGAATTCCTTTCATTTAAATACTGAAATAATCAGTTTGCCAGATAAAAACTCTGTCTTCTAAGGGTTTGATGTTATCTTCATTCACTGTTGCTTGTGTTGGGCACTACTGGGAGATCCTCATTTGTTGCTTATGTCTGTCATTTTAAAGGATATTTATCATTGAGCTGTGTTTGTGGACCCTCAGCAGAAGGAAGGAATGCGTATACCAGAAATGGAAATTATACTTACTTGGATTGCGTTGTGTGACTTTGATCAATTGTGGTCTTGCTCAGTAAGGTTGAAAAATACAGACTCTAATTATTTGCTTACAGCTACAAAACTCTGTTTATGAGGGCAGGATAGCAAGCATTAAAATACTTAGTAGACATGCACAGGCCCCTCTCAGTGCAGCACACCTCCCACGCTGCTCAATCTGTGGCACTGCTCGCGATCTAGCCCATTGGTGAAGCTCCAAGCCCCTAACTGCTCTACTTTTATACCCACTTCACTGATACAAAAAGCCACAGTCAGTGGACCGATACTTTAACATCAGCTCAGATCACTTGTTACCAGCCTTCACAAGTCACACACTTGTGTTCACGTGACTTCATTGTTCCTACAGTTGTATCCTATTCTAACTGTCACAATCAAAGCTTCTGCAGCTAGTCATCTACAGTCAAGGCCACGGTGGTGAAAATATTCAATAAGCACAAATATTATAATCACAATAATTATATATCACAATAAGCACAAAAGAGTTACTTTATCTCTGTTATGTTAAAAGATATTTATAATTATGCTGAATTCCTAGAGCCTCATCAGTTTCAGCAGAATGAATGAGTGAACATACCAGAAATGGAAATTGTACTGTACTTCCTGGGATTGTGGTGTGTCACTGATAAATCTTACAATATACAATCAAGTCAAGTCACTTTTACTGTCATTTCAACCATAACTGCTGGTACAGTACATAGTAAAATTGAGACAATGTTTTTCAGGACCATGGTGTTACATGACACAGTACAAAAACTAGACTGAACTACATTTTAAAAAAAACAACACAGAGAAAGCTACGCTAGACTACAGACCTACACTGGACTGCATAAAGTGCACAAAAACAGTGCAGGCATTACAATAAATAATAAACAGGACAATAGGACAAGGTGTCAGTCCAGACTCTGGGTATTGAGGAGTCTGATAGCTTGGGGGAAGAAACTGCTACATAGTCTGGTCGTGAGAGCCGGAATGCTTCGGAATGCTTTTCCCAGATGGTAGGAGGGAGAAGAGGTTGTATGAGGGGTGCGTGGGGTCCTTCATGACGCTGTTTCCTTTGCAGATGCAGCGTGTAGTGTAAATGTCCGTGATGGTGGGAAGAGAGACCCCAATGATCTTCTCAGCTGACCTCACTAGTTCTCAGGACATTCACTTGCCATTTTGGGTGTCACTAACATAAGTTTCTATATCTGAGTTGGATCACCAGTTTTTAGTCTGGTAAGGTATCTGGCTGGTCTAATTAACTTCATGCATATTAATGACCACCCCCCATCTCAGAATGTTGCTGATGTTGATAGTGGGGGATTGAGCAAAGGAATATCAAGAGGAGCTTGTTCGTCATTCTGTTGTTGGGTTTGATGGTTAGCTGGTACTGATGACGTATAAATGTTACTTGCCACCCAGCAGCCTGTGCTGAATAATACCTGCACAAGTGATTGCAGCGTTTAATGGCTGCACTCACTGGAGTTTAGAAGAATGAGAGGAGAATCTTACTGAAACCTATGGAATATTGAAAGGCCAAGGTAGAGTGGATGTTTTCTGCAGTGGGTGATTCTCAGACTGGAATGCATAGCCTCAAGATACAGGGACATTCCCTTAGAACAGAGGTGAGGAGGAATTTCTTTAGCCAGATACTGGTGAATTTTGTGGAATTCATTGCCACAGTCAGCTGTAGAATCCAAAATGGAATTAAACTGGATAGAGCTTGATTAGTCAGGGCATCAACGATTATGGGAAGAAGACAGGAGAATGAGGTTGAGAAGGATAGTAAATCAACCTTGATGGAATGGTGGAGCAGACTTGATGGGCCAAATGGCCTAATTCTGCTCCTATGTCTTATGGTCTCATTGGTAAACTTTGTGAAATCTTCGTCAAACATACCCACTTGACCTGATGGAAGGAAAGGCATTGATGAAGCAGCTAAGTCACTGCCTGAAGGAAATAATGTGATGACATCCCTGGTGTGGAAGTAATACCAAAAAGTGTTTTAATAGCAGGTGGGAACATTAAATTCAGTGAACAGTTTATTGCAAATGGGGTAATTGTTATTCTGTATAGCTCACAGCTCAGTAAGCAACATGATTATAACGTCAGATCTACTTTGTATTAGCTACACCGTACTCATTTAATTCATAATGGAAAATCTGGCTAAAACCCAACAAAAGCTCTTTGGCCGCAGTGTTATAATCTGGACATGGTTGCCGCAACAATATTTTCCATTGAGAGTTAAGATCAGAGCTATTGTGTTTGACTTTGAATTGTCCTAATCTGATTACCCTCCGAGAGAGAGAGAGAGAGAGAGAGAGAGAACACCAACTGAGAATTTCTCTGCACAACTATTGAAAGGAGTGATCACATTAAATTATAATATTGTTGAATTATATCAGATGGTGACTGCAGCTGTCAGTACTCTCACCAAGGTGAGAAATTATCCTGGTGATCAATATCCTGAACAAAAAAGGACCGCTGATAAGGATGGCTTTCATAGACTAGTCTCTGTTCCCTTGAGCACAGGTGAACAAGATGTGATCCAGTCAACATGTTTAATACAATTAAATGTATAAGTACAGAGAGAATTGTTTCCTGTGTTTGAATGTTCAGAATGAGGGCACCTAAAGTTAGAAATGGTGGTAAAAGATACCTTCAGGAAAAAATGTGGAAAATCTGAAAGATTCCCAGTCCCCTGGAGAAAGTTGTTATAGCTAGGTCAATTGAAAGTTCCATTATAGAGATTGATGGTACTTTGTTCACCAAAGTTCAGAGAGCCAAGAAATAGCCATGGAGGTTAAGATCACCTCAGCCTTGATGTACATCTAAGACCTTGAGCTGAAAGTATTGCTCTTCTCCCCATCTTCCTAGTGTTTCAATTGAAGAATATTACACCAGTGTTGGCAAAGGCAGTTATTTGCTATTTAAAATAAGTAAGGTATATTTGTTTTCCTCTATTTCTTGGTAGAAGGAAAAGGAGGCGAGCACAGAGACTACGTTTACAGTGGATTCCAGTTAACTAGGCCATTGGTTGGTCAGGGCAGTTGCTTAGTCGGAACAACTTTTAAAGAACAAAAACAAATCGAGAAATAGCCAGCAAGCCCTTTGTTTATTTGGACCTTATGCCACTTGGTAGGGGCAGGGAACTGTTGCTGAACGTTTTCTAACCAGTGTCAGTAACATGCGTGTTGTGTGACCATCAGGTGCTACACCATGCTTAGAGTAAACAGTTTTCAAACAGCAAACAAGAGAAAGTCTGCAGATGCTGGAAATCGAAGCAGCACACTGCACTCTTTTCCATAGATGCTGCCTGGCCTGCTGAGTTCCACCAACATTTTATATGTTAGTTTTTAAATACTGTCGTCTGCATGTTTGTTTTTTTTTTAAAAAAAAGGAATGTTTCTTTTGTCGCTAATGGTTGGTAAGTAATAAATACTAAAACAATTCAGAACTGTTTTGCTTACTGTGGTTTCAAGCATTGTGGTCAGAAATGGCCAGCAGTGAAAATTGAAGTTTTTTTTTTCTACATCAACAAGTTAGGCACTATAAAGAATTTGAAGGTATCAACAATCATCTTGAAGTTTAGACTGAAAATAAAGATTTGGAAGATGCAAACATCAAAGGCATTGTTTGAAGGCAGTCCATTATCTGCCTTAATTGTACTGATTTTGTCCATTTACAGTCGATCAAAGAGCTCGGCACTGCATGAATTCTTCAGTTGGTAAATATTAGGAATTAATACAGTTTTATAGTACCGTACTTATAGTTCTACTTTGCTCTGTATTTTAAATACATAAGTTGTTATTTAATTGGTAATTTGTCTTTTTTACAACTATTTGGCTAATTGAGGCAGCCACTTAATTGGGCCAACATGTTCCGGTCCTATTGTGTCCCAATTAATTGGAATCCACCGTATCGCCTTTATTGCATAAACCAACTGCTTTTCTGAGGTTCTCATGCTGAGATTCATCCCAAGATGTGTTGGGTCCCATCATCAATGATGTAACCTGGGGTCATCGGGTGCTTTGGGCCTTTCAACATCAGATACTGTCACCCAGGTGACCCAGCCAGGGTTGATCAGGTCCTGTCTTCTGTCTCAGCAGCATTGGTCTACGGTCACACCTTTTGATCCATTGCCACCTGGAGGCTCACTCAGCAACCTCTATGGTCCTGATGGCTCTTTTCTTTGCAGCCCCCGTAATGCCAAGGAGAGAGTAGGTTCTGCACAACAAAACCTTTATACCCCAGAACAAAAGTAACTAATAATGATCACTTCAAAAGCAAATGCATCATGGGAAAGATCTTCAAGTGTTATTTGCTGCCCATTTAATGTCAGATTCATCTTCACCGTTGAGATGGTTCATTCATGTTGAAAAGTTTCAGTTTTGCTGCCTGCCACCCCTTCATGTGTTCCAGTTGGAAGTGAGACAGATTGTGATTCCACTTGTCTTTGCTTGTCCTTCAGCTGAGAGTCACTAACTACTGGATGTGAAAGTTTGTCCTGCTGGACCCCACTGCTTTTCGGCTCCCCTGCTGGTGTCATTGGAGCCCTGCTGGAGGGGTATCCTACTGTTGTGGACAGAAGTGACCACTGACCTCCTGCTGCTCAGGCTCTGGGTAGCATATTTTGTTTCCACTGTCATCTCTGTCTTGGTGCTTGTCATAATGGCTCTGGGCCTGTATTGACTGGAATTCAGGAAAAATGAGGGGTGACCTTATTGAAGCCTACTGAATGGTGAAAGGCCTTTAAAGAGTGGATGTGGAGAGGATATTTCCTATGGTGGGACAGCCTAAGACCAGAGTCTCAGAATAGAAGTGCGTCCTTTTAGAATGGAGATGAGGAGGAATTCCTTTAGACAGAGTAGTGAATCTGTGGAATTGTATATTGAAGGCAGAGTTTGATCAGTTCTTGATTTGTCAGGGCATGAAAGGAGACTGGGGCTGAGAGGAAAATTGGATTAGCCCTGATGAAATGGTGCAGCAAACTAAATGGGCCGAATGGCCTAATTCTGCTCCTTTATCTTATAACCATATAACAATTACAGCATGGAAACAAGGCATCTTGGCCCTTCTAGTCCGTGCCAAATGCTTACTCTAACCTAGTCCCACTGACCCGCACTCAGCCCATAACCCTCCATTCCTTTCCTGTCCATATAACTATCCAATTTTACTTTAAATGACAATACTGAACCTGCCTCTACCACTTCTACTGGAAGCTCGTTCCACCCAGCTACCACTCTCGGAGTAAAGCAGTTCCCCCTCATGTTACCCCTGTTACGTACCCCATAACTGGGTCACTTACCAGCAAAGATAGAGAGGTCCGTTGAAGTCTGATGGTACTATTTTTAACAGTATTTATTGATAAAAATACACAAAATAATATCAATGCAAACATACAGATACCATCGTCAATACTAAATCTAAAAGCGCGGGTATAATAATAATCAATAAGAAATAGCTCTATCGTTGTCTAGGGGATAATGTATTGTCCGATGGAAATATAAAAGTCACTGTAGTTCATTCAAGCTGCAGCTTTTTGGTTGGAGAGAAAGACGGGTTAAAACTTGCCCATTCCTTTTATAATGTCAATCCTTCGAGAGTCATTGGGAGTTGATATCCCCGTTGTTAGCTAAAAACCGTTCTCTGTGGTAAAGGACCACCGATTCCGGGGCAAATGGAAAAGGACGCACGTGGCCTTCCCACCGGTTCTTGCTATTACGGGATCGCTAGCGTTTCTTCTGTTGCGTCTGAAGGGGCTGTTCCTCAGACCCTCTTTTATCCTGACTCACAGGGTCTCAGATGTCAATCAGGGTGGGATGATGCAATCCGTCCACCAACCCTCCCCCCCCCCCCCCCCGGTTCATTGCCTGGGGCTTCGATGCATAATACAGGATTCAATACACAAGTCTGTCTCCAAGAGACAATAGCCGTTATCAATGGTTCCGCCTTTCGGAGGCCAGGACACATTCCAAACTCCTTGTGGATTCTGCATGTCTTTCTCTCATTTCCTGGGTCTCCTGACTCGAATCAATAGCGATCCTGCCATTCTCAAAAAGGAGGGGGCCACGGGCATAACACCCCTAAACTTTTGCCCCCTAACTCTCAACTCATGTCCTCTTGTTTGAATCTCCCCTACTCTCAATGGAAAAAGCCTATCCATGTCAACTCTATCTATCCCCCTCATAATTTTAAATACCTCTATCAAGTCCCCCCTCAACCTTCTATGCTCCAAAGAATAAAGACCTAACTTGTTGAATCTTTCCCTGTAACTTAGGTGCTGAAACTCAGGTAACATTCTAGTAAATCTGCTCTGTACACTCTCTATTTTGTTGACATCTTTCCAATAATTTGGTGACCAGAACTGTACACAATACTCCAAATTCGGCCTTATCAATGCCTTGTACAATTTTAACATTACATCCCAACTCCTATACTCAATGCTCTGATTTATAAAGGCCAGAATACCGAAAGCTTTCTTCACCACCCTATCCACATGAGATTCCATCTTCAGGGAATTCCACCACTATGCACCATTATTCCTAGATCACTCTGTTCTACTGCATTCTTCAATGCCCTACCATTTACCATGTACGTCCTATTTGGATTATTCCAACCAAAATGTAGCACCTCATACTTGTTGTCTTATCACCTCACATCTTATGGTCTTGGCGGGTCAATTGGTAAGAATCAACAGTGAGGTGGACAGCTGGCCCAATCCAGCAGATCCTGCTCCTTCACCCCAGCCAATGTCCACAGTCTACCAATCGGGTCCCAATCAGGCAGCTGGAATGGCACTTGTGCAGTAGGGCCATTGATTGCTTTTCTTCCCCACAGCAGATTTCACAATCTGAAGCTGTTTTGCCCCATACTGAGTCTAGTTTATTCAGAGAGGCATAGTTAGTCTAACAGATAGCTGCCTGTTTATCTGTTATTTTCTCCCTCACTGTGGAAATGTCTAATATCGGAGGACATGCACTTCAGGTGAGAGGAGGAAATCTCAAAAGAGATGTGCAGAGCAATTTTTTTTTTGTTTTGAAGTTTATTGCCTGGAACGTGCTGCAGGGGTAAGTTTACAGGGAGATACAATAGAGACATGTTTTTAAAAATCTTAATTAGGTACGTGAATATGAAGAACATGAAGGGGTGTGGACCATGTGCAGACAGGAAGTTTAGTTTAATTTGAGTATCATTAGTCTAAGCAGTTCAGCAAAACATTGTTGGTTGAACGGCCTGTTGTTATGTTGTTCTGTTCAATGCTCTTGAGACTCTAATGAGCTTTTCAGAAGCACAAAGACATGGGTGTAATTATTAGCCGGGGACTGAACGATGTTTATTGCTATAAATGGCATAATTTGTATCAAAGTGCACCATGGAGGTGTAAGGATTGGAGGGATTGGAATCAAGTGTAGGCAAATAGGACAAGTTTAGGTGGACACCTTGGCTAGTGTAGATGAGTTGGGTCAGATTGCCTGCTTATAAACAGATGAATGAAACTTATTTGTCCTTTTTATTCCAAAGATTATTTCCTAAAATTATGCTTGTTGTATCAACACTAGTCTAAGGTAAAACTTTGGGCTGTAAATTCATTTGTTTTGAGGATCCTGGGAATGATTCAAACTATGAAAAAAAATATAATTTTGAATACAGTCAGATTATGAGAACTTTTCCCATGTCCACCTCTACTTTAAAGTTATTATTGTAGATCATAAACATAAGAAAATTTGCAGATGCTGGAAATCCAAAGCAATGCACACAAAATGCTGGAGGATCTCAGCTGGACGTGCAGCCTTGATGGAAATGAATAAATAGTTGACATTTTGGTCCAAGACTATTGACCTCCATAGTATCCAAGACATCTTCAAGGCATTTCATGTTTTTAATGGGGCAAACAAAGACTTGATAAACTGCCTTATGGGATGCACAAAGGGGATGTTTATGAGGTTCTCGACTGAATGGTGAAATGCTTGTTCATCTTGAATTCCTTTCATTTAAATACTGAAATAATCAGTTTGCCAGATAAAAACTCTGTCTTCTAAGGGTTTGATGTTATCTTCATTCACTGTTGCTTGTGTTGGGCACTACTGGGAGATCCTCATTTGTTGCTTATGTCTGTCATTTTAAAGGATATTTATCATTGAGCTGTGTTTGTGGACCCTCAGCAGAAGGAAGGAATGCGTATACCAGAAATGGAAATTATACTTACTTGGATTGCGTTGTGTGACTTTGATCAATTGTGGTCTTGCTCAGTAAGGTTGAAAAATACAGACTCTAATTATTTGCTTACAGCTACTGTTATGTACCCCGTAACTGGGTCACTTACTAGCAAAGATAGAGAGGTCTGTTGAAGTCTGATGGTACTATTTTTAACACTATTTATTGATAGAAATACAAAAATATCAATGCAAACACACAGATAATATATGTCGTCAATACTAAATCTAAAAGCGCGGGTATAATAATAATCAATAAGAAATAAGCTGTATCGTTGTCTAGGGGATAATGAATTGTCCGATGGAAATATATAGTTCGTTCAGTTCAGACAGGCTGCCGCCGTTGGGGACCCTGTGTGGCAATTGTTGGAGAAAGAGACGTGTTAAAACTTGCCCATTCTGTTTATGATGTCAATCCTTCGAGAGTCGTTGAGGGTTGAGTTCCCCGTTGTTAGCTAAAAACCATTTTTCTGTGGCAAAGGTCACCGATTCCGGGCAAATGGAAGCGGAAGCACATGGCCTTCCACCGGCTTTCGCTATTACAGGATCGCTAGCGTTTCTTCTGGTGCTTCTGAGGGGCTGTTCCCACAGACCCTCTTTTTATCCTGAATCACAGGGTCTCGGGTGTCAATCAGGTTGGGGATGATGCAATCCCTCCACCAACCTCCTCGGTTCATTGCCTGGGGCTTTGATGGCATCGTCCAGGATGCAATACACAAGTCTGTCTCCAAGAGATGATAGCCGGTATCAATGGGTCTGCCTTTCGGAGGCCAGGACACATTCTAACCCTTTTGTGGATTCTGCATGTCTTTCTCTCATTTCCTGTGTCTCCTGAATTGACTCAATAATGATCTTGCATTTCTCACAAAGGAGGGGGCTACCCCTGCACCCTTCGGCCCCTCAGAGCTGTGGTACATTCGTAACACTACAAAACTCTGTTTATGAGGGCAGGATAGCAAGCATTAAAATACTTAGTAGACATGCACAGGCCCCTCTCAGTGCAGCACACCTCCCACGCTGCTCAATCTGTGGCACTGCTCGCGATCTAGCCCATTGGTGAAGCTCCAAGCCCCTAACTGCTCTACTTTTATACCCACTTCACTGATACAAAAAGCCACAGTCAGTGGACCGATACTTTAACATCAGCTCAGATCACTTGTTACCAGCCTTCACAAGTCACACACTTGTGTTCACGTGACTTCATTGTTCCTACAGTTGTATCCTATTATAACTGTCACAATCAAAGCTTCTGCAGCTAGTCATCTACAGTCAAGGCCACGGTGGTGAAAATATTCAATAAGCACAAATATTATAATCACAATAATTATATATCGCAATAAGCACAAAAGAGTTACTTTATCTCTGTTGTGTTAAAAGATATTTATAATTATGCTGAGTTCCTAGAGCCTCATCAGTTTCAGCAGAATGAATGAGTGAATATACCAGAAATGGAAATTGTACTGTACTTCCTGGGATTGTGGTGTGTCACTGATAAATCTTACAATATACAATCAAGTCAAGTCACTTTTACTGTCATTTCAACCATAACTGCTGGTACAGTACATAGTAAAAATGAGACAATGTTTTTCAGGACCATGGTGTTACATGACACAGTACAAAAACTAGACTGAACTACATTTTAAAAAAAAACAACACAGAGAAAGCTACGCTAGACTACAGACCTACACTGGACTGCATAAAGTGCACAAAAACAGTGCAGGCATTACAATAAATAATAAACAGGACAATAGGACAAGGTGTCAGTCCAGACTCTGGGTATTGAGGAGTCTGATAGCTTGGGGGAAGAAACTGCTACATAGTCTGGTCGTGAGAGCCGGAATGCTTTGGAGCCTTTTCCCAGATGGTAGGAGGGAGAAGAGGTTGTATGAGCGGTGCGTGGGGTCCTTCATAATGCTGTTTCCTTTGCGGATGCAGCGTGTAGTGTAAATGTCCGTGATGGTGGGAAGAGAGACCCCAATGATCTTCTCAGCTGACCTCACTAGTTCTCAGGACTTTCACTTGCCATTTTGGGTGTCACTAACATAAGTTTCTATATCTGAGTAGGATCACCAGTTTTTAGTCTGGTAAGGTATCTGGCTGGTCTAATTAACTTCATGCATATTAATGACCACCCCCCCATCTCAGAATGTTGCTGATGTTGATAGTGGGGGATTGAGCAAAGGAATATCAAGAGGAGCTTGTTCGTCATTCTGTTGTTGGGTTTGATGGTTAGCTGGTACTGATGACGTATAAATGTTACTTGCCACCCAGCAGCCTGTGCTGAATAATACCTGCACAAGTGATTGCAGCGTTTAATGGCTGCACTCGCTGGAGTTTAGAAGAATGAGAGGAGAATCTTACTGAAACCTATGGAATATTGAAAGGCCAAGATAGAGTGGATGTTTTCTGCAGTGGGTGATTCTCAGACTGGAATGCATAGCCTCAAGATACAGGGACATTCCCTTAGAACAGAGGTGAGGAGGAATTTCTTTAGCCAGATACTGGTGAATTTTGTGGAATTCATTGCCACAGTCAGCTGTAGAATCCAAAACGGAATTAAACTGGATAGAGCTTGATTAGTCAGGGCATCAACGATTATGGGAAGAAGACAGGAGAATGAGGTTGAGAAGGATAGTAAATCAACCTTGATGGAATGGTGGAGCAGACTTGATGGGCCAAATGGCCTAATTCTGCTCCTATGTCTTATGGTCTCATTGGTAAACTTTGTGAAATCTTCTTCAAACATACCCACTTGACCTGATGGAAGGAAAGGCATTGATGAAGCAGCTAAGTCACTGCCTGAAGGAAATAATGTGATGACATCCCTGGTGTGGAAGTAATACCAAAAAGTGTTTTAATAGCAGGTGGAAACATTAAATTCAGTGAACAGTTTATTGCAAATGGGGTAATTGTTATTCTGTATAGCTCACAGCTCAGTAAGCAACATGATTATAACGTCAGATCTACTTTGTATTAGCTACACCGTACTCATTTAATTCATAATGGAAAATCTGGCTAAAACCCAACAAAAGCTCTTTGGCCACAGTGTTATAATCTGGACATGGTTGCCGCAACAATATTTTCCATTGAGAGTTAAGATCAGAGCTATTGTGTTTGACTTTGAATTGTCCTAATCTGATTACCCTCAGAGAGAGAGAGAGAGAGAGAGAGAGAGAGAGAGAGAGAACACCAACTGAGAATTTCTCTGCACAACTATTGAAAGGAGTGATCACATTAAATTATAATATTGTTGAATTATATCAGATGGTGACTGCAGCTGTCAGTACTCTCACCAAGGTGAGAAATTATCCTGGTGATCAATATCCTGAACAAAAAAGGACCGCTGATAAGGATGGCTTTCATAGACTAGTCTCTGTTCCCTTGAGCACAGGTGAACAAGATGTGATCCAGTCAACATGTTTAATACAATTAAATGTATAAGTACAGAGAGAATTGTTTCCTGTGTTTGAATGTTCAGAATGAGGGCACCTAAAGTTAGAAATGGTGGTAAAAGATACCTTCAGGAAAAAATGTGGAAAATCTGAAAGATTCCCAGTCCCCTGGAGAAAGTTGTTATAGCTAGGTCAATTGAAAGTTCCATTATAGAGATTGATGGTACTTTGTTCACCAAAGTTCAGAGAGCCAAGAAATAGCCATGGAGGTTAAGATCACCTCAGCCTTGATGTACATCTAAGACCTTGAGCTGAAAGTATTGCTCTTCTCCCCATCTTCCTAGTGTTTCAATTGAAGAATATTACACCAGTGTTGGCAAAGGCAGTTATTTGCTATTTAAAATAAGTAAGGTATATTTGTTTTCCTCTATTTCTTGGTAGAAGGAAAAGGAGGCGAGCACAGAGACTACGTTTACAGTGGATTCCAGTTAACTAGGCCATTGGTTGGTCAGGGCAGTTGCTTAGTCGGAACAACTTTTAAAGAACAAAAACAAATCGAGAAATAGCCAGCAAGCCCTTTGTTTATTTGGACCTTATGCCACTTGGTAGGGGCAGGGAACTGTTGCTGAACGTTTTCTAACCAGTGTCAGTAACATGCGTGTTGTGTGACCATCAGGTGCTACACCATGCTTAGAGTAAACAGTTTTCAAACAGCAAACAAGAGAAAGTCTGCAGATGCTGGAAATCGAAGCAGCACACTGCACTCTTTTCCATAGATGCTGCCTGGCCTGCTGAGTTCCACCAACATTTTATATGTTAGTTTTTAAATACTGTCGTCTGCATGTTTGTTTTTTTTTTAAAAAAAAGGAATGTTTCTTTTGTCGCTAATGGTTGGTAAGTAATAAATACTAAAACAATTCAGAACTGTTTTGCTTACTGTGGTTTCAAGCATTGTGGTCAGAAATGGCCAGCAGTGAAAATTGAAGTTTTTTTTTTCTACATCAACAAGTTAGGCACTATAAAGAATTTGAAGGTATCAACAATCATCTTGAAGTTTAGACTGAAAATAAAGATTTGGAAGATGCAAACATCAAAGGCATTGTTTGAAGGCAGTCCATTATCTGCCTTAATTGTACTGATTTTGTCCATTTACAGTCGATCAAAGAGCTCGGCACTGCATGAATTCTTCAGTTGGTAAATATTAGGAATTAATACAGTTTTATAGTACCGTAATAATAGTTCTACTTTGCTCTGTATTTTAAATACATAAGTTGTTATTTAATTAACTGGTAATTTGTCTTTTTTACAACTATTTGGCTAATTGAGGCAGCCACTTAATTGGGCCAACATGTTCCGGTCCCATTGTGTCCCAATTAATTGGAATCCACCATATCGCCTTTATTGCATAAACCAACTGCTTTTCTGAGGTTCTGATGCTGAGATTCATCCCAAGATGTGTTGGGTCCCATCATCAATGATGTAACCTGGGGTCATCGGGTGCTTTGGGCCTTTCAACATCAGATACTGTCACCCAGGTGACCCAGCCAGGGTTGATCAGGTCCTGTCTTCTGTCTCAGCAGCATTGGTCTACGGTCACACCTTTTGATCCATTGCCACCTGGAGGCTCACTCAGCAACCTCTATGGTCCTGATGGCTCTTTTCTTTGCAGCCCCGTAATGCCAAGGAGAGAGTAGGTTCTGCACAACAAAACCTTTATACCCCAGAACAAAAGTAACTAATAATGATCACTTCAAAAGCAAATGCATCATGGGAAAGATCTTCAGCAAGTGTTATTTGCTGCCCATTTAATGTCAGATTCATCTTCACCGTTGAGATGGTTCATTCATGTTGAAAAGTTTCAGTTTTGCTGCCTGCCACCCTTTCATGTGTTCCAGTTGGAAGTGAGACAGATTGTGATTCCACTTGTCTTTGCTTGTCCTTCAGCTGAGAGTCACTAACTACTGGATGTGAAAGTTTGTCCTGCTGGACCCCACTGCTTTTCAGCTCCCCTGCTGGTGTCATTGGAGCCCTGCTGGAGGGGTATCCTACTGTTGTGGACAGAAGTGACCACTGACCTCCTGCTGCTCAGGCTCTGGGTAGCATATTTTGTTTCCACTGTCATCTCTGTCTTGGTGCTTGTCATAATGGCTCTGGGCCTGTATTGACTGGAATTCAGGAAAAATGAGGGGTGACCTTATTGAAGCCTACTGAATGGTGAAAGGCCTTTAAAGAGTGGATGTTGGGAGGATATTTCCTATGGTGGGACAGCCTAAGACCAGAGTCTCAGAATAGAAGCGCGTCCTTTTAGAACGGAGATGAGGAGGAATTCCTTTAGACAGAGTAGTGAATCTGTGGAATTGTATATTGAAGGCAGAGTTTGATCAATTCTTGATTTGTCAGGGCATGAAAGGAGACTGGGGCTGAGAGGAAAATTGGATCAGCCCTAATGAAATGGTGCAGCAAACTAAATGGGCTGAATGGCCTAATTCTGCTCCTTTATCTTATAACCATATAACAATTACAACATGGAAACAAGGCATCTTGGCCCTTCTAGTCCGTGCCAAATGCTTACTCTAACCTAGTCCCACTGACCCGCACTCAGCCCATAACCCTCCATTCCTTTCCTGTCCATATAACTATCCAATTTTACTTTAAATGACAATACCGAACCTGCCTCTACCACTTCTACTGGAAGCTCGTTCCACACATCTACCACTCTGAGTGAAGTTTCCTCATGTTACCCCTAAACTTTTGCCCCCTAACTCTCAACTCGTGTCCTCTTGTTTGAATCTCCCCTACTCTCAATGGAAAAAGCCTATCCACGTCAACTCTATCTATCCCGCTCATAATTTTAAATACCTCTATCAAGCCCCCCCCTCAACCTTCTATGCTCCAAAGAATAAAGACCTAACTTGTTGAATCTTTCCCTGTAACTTAGGTGCTGAAACTTGGGTAACATTCTAGTAAATCTGCTCTGTATGCTCTATTTTGTTGACATCTTTCCTATAATTTGGTGACCAGAACTGTACACAATACTCCAAATTCGACCTTGCCAATGCTTTGTACAATTTTAACATTACATCCCAACTCCTATACTCAATGCTCTGATTTATAAAGGCCAGAATACCGAAAGCTTTCTTCACCACCCTATCCACATGAGATTCCATCTTCAGGGAATTCCACCACTATGCACCATTATTCCTAGATCACTCTGTTCTACTGCATTCTTCAATGCCCTACCATTTACCATGTACGTCCTATTTGGATTATTCCAACCAAAATGTAGCACCTCATACTTGTTGTCTTATCACCTCACATCTTATGGTCTTGGCGGGTCAATTGGTAAGAATCAACAGTGAGGTGGACAGCTGGCCCAATCCAGCAGATCCTGCTCCTTCACCCCAGCCAATGTCCACAGTCTACCAATCGGGTCCCAATCAGGCAGCTGGAATGGCACTTGTGCAGTAGGGCCATTGATTGCTTTTCTTCCCCACAGCAGATTTCACAATCTGAAGCTGTTTTGCCCCATACTGAGTCTAGTTTATTCAGAGAGGCATAGTTAGTCTGACAGATAGCTGCCTGTTTATCTGTTATTTTTTCCCTCACTGTGGAAATGTCTAATATCGGAGGACATGCACTTCAGGTGAGAGGAGGAAATCTCAAAAGAGATGTGCAGAGCAAATTTTTTTTGTTTTGAAGTTTATTGCCTGGAACGTGCTGCAGGGGTGAGTTTACAGGGAGATACAATAGAGACATGTTTTTAAAAATCTTAATTAGGTACGTGAATATGAAGAACATGGAGGGGTGTGGACCATTTACAGACAGGAAGTTTAGTTTAATTTGAGTATCATTAGTCTAAGCAGTTCAGCAAAACATTGTTGGTTGAACGGCCTGTTGTTATGTTGTTCTGTTCAATGCTCTTGAGACTCTAATGAGCTTTTCAGAAGCGCAGAGACGTGGGTGTAATTATTAGCCAGGGGACTGAACAATGTTTTTTGCTATAAATGGCATAATTTGTATCAAAGTGCACCATGGAGGTGTAAAGATTAGAGGGATAGGAATCAAGTGTAGGCAAATAGGACAAGTTTAGGTGGGCACCTTGGCTAGCGTAGACGAGTTAGGTCAGATTGCCTGCTTATAAACAGATGAATGAAACTTATTTGTCCTTTTTATTCCAAAGATTATTTCCTAAAATTATGCTTGTTGTCTCAACACTAGTCTAAGGTAAAACTTTGTGCTGTAAATTCATTTGTTTTGAGGATCCTGGGAGTGTTTCAAACTATGAAAAAAAAATATAATTTTGAATAGTCAGATTATGAGAACTTTTCCCATGTCCACCTCTACTTTAAAGTTATTATTGTAGATCATAAACATGAGAAAATTTGCAGATGCTGGAAATCCAAAGCAATGCACACAAAATTCTGGAGGATCTCAGCTGGATGTGCAGCATTGATGGAAATGAATAAATAGTTGACATTTTGGTCCAAGACCCTTCTTTAGGTATTGACCTCCATAGCATCCAAGACATCTTCAAGGAGCGGTGCCTCAGAAAGATGGTGTCCATTATTAAAGACACCCATCACCCAGGACATGACCTCTTCTCATGTTACTGTCAGGAAGGAGGTAAAGGAACCTCAAAGCGCACACTCAGTGATACAAGAACCGCTTCTTCCCCTCTGCCTTCTGATTCCTAAATGGACATTGAACCACGAACACCACCTCACTGTTGTTTTTGTATTATCTATTTTTTGTATTATTTTAGTTACTGTAATTGATTTGCTTTTTTTTTCTATATCATGTGTTGCACTACTGCTGCTAAGTTAACAAATTTCATTACATTGGCCTGATATTAAACCTGTTTCATGATGTTAAACCTGTTTCTGATTCTAATTCAGGGCTGGAAAGGAAGGGGGGAAGACACCAGAATGAAAAGTGGGAGGAGGATAGCTTGATGGTGATAGGTGAAGTCAGATGGGCAGGAAAAGTTGATATTTGATTGTCCAGCAAAAGAAAGAGGAGTGTTTCTGCGTGTAGTGTCATAACAAAGGAGATTGGAGAAGGTCCAGAGAAGGTTCATGAGAATGATCCTGGGAATGAAAGAGTTAATATATGAGGATCTTTTGATGGCTCCGAGCCTGCGCTCATTAGCGTTCAGAAGAATGAGAGGTTACTCCATTAGAACCTATTGAGTTTTGAAAGGCCTGGATAGAGTGGGCGCGGAGAGGGTGCTTCCTGTAGTGGGGCTTCAAATGACTGAGCAGACTGGAGATGATAAATGGCCTAATTTTGCTCCCATGTCTTGTGGTCTAAACATCAGTAATGCAAAACTTCTTGAAAGACATTAAATGTATTGCATGCATTTTATTGATGGCAATACCCAGTCATATTTGGTTATTTAATTGATAGCCTTTCCAAGTTTGTAATATTGAGTGCTGACATTCACTAAAATAGTTACCTTCAAGACATGGCATATTGCTATACTGCAATCAGAATTAGGTTTAATATCACTAACGTGTCGTGAAAGTCGGTATTTTGTGGCAGCAGTAGTGTCACACCTAAAGTTATAAATAACAATAAAATCTCAACTTGTGCATGAGAGCAATAGAGATGGTGTTTGTTTCACACAGAATCTGATAGCAGAAGGAAAGAAACTGCTCCTAAAATGTGTGTGTATCTTAATGCTCCTGTACCACATCCTTGATGGTGGTCATGAGAAGAGGGTATATCCTGCATGGATATCATCATTCGCTCTAGAAAAATTTTGGCCATGGTGTGATCAGTGTGATTGATTTCACTGCACTGCTTTCTTGACTACTTACTAAGTCAATCCCAAAACTACCAGCTTCTTCCAAAAAGGTTTGAAATCATTCTCATCATTAATGTACTTTTGCTGTACTTAATATATTCTTACTCTAAATATTTAATACATGATTACTATACTGTTTACATATTGTCTTTCCATTCTCCAGTTCTGGAGGTTTGCCTTTCAATCTGGAAGTGTGGGCTTCATAACCTTTGAAACTTTGACACCAACACTGCAGTTTTGGGAAACTTGGCATTATTCACCCACAAGCCAATAATTCCGCAATTTTGGTGATTGAGAGACCACTGTATTATTGATAGGCTCAATAATGTCTTTGTTGGAAATGTATTGCAATCCATTGCTGCAAATATTGGTGCTAAGAGATGTCGGTATCATTCAGAATTTGCTGTTCCCAATTGCTGTATTTTTAAGAAGTTTCAGGCTGTGGGATATGAATTGGATTTAACAGCATGGTTTAACACATCTAAGCAGATTGACATCAATTAATTCAAACTGGGACACACCATTATCCATTAATTCAAACTGGGGCACAACAATAACTTCTATCTTTATGCGGTGCTTACATTTAAGAGCAGTTCCAAATGCTTTACCGTAGGCTGAAGAAATAATTGCATGAGAGGTGGGGAATATTATTACTGGGAGGTAGACAATAAACTTGCATTACTGTCTGGTGAGATTTCCCCCTGCTGATTATTTTCAATTCACTAAAGTGAGAAGTATTCAATTACTTTTCTGACTTGTTTTTGATGGAGATACTTTGGGGTGTTGAGAGTTGAATCATTTGTTAAAGGACACCCAGTGTCTGACCTGCTTTTGTGGCCACAGTTTTTTATTTCCTGTTAAGTTTAACTTTCTGTTAGTGGTGATCCTGAGGATCTAGGTGAGCTGGGATTGGGTTGTGATGTGGAGAGGAATGGTAATGTCATTGTAATTGAAGGTAAGTAGCTTGACTCTGCTTGTAGGAGATTGTCATTGCCTTGCACTTTCAAGATGTGAGTATAACTTGTATTTATTTGTTCATGCATACCTGGGCTGCTTCACGTGCTGAGGATTTGTTTGTTTAGTCAAGAGATGAGATTACCTTTAGAATTGATGTATTACTTTGAGGTATTTGTATGTGTATGAACTGGCTGCAATGTTTTTTTGTAAGTGCACATCAAAAGTTTCTTTAGTCAAGGGATGTTGAATCTGTGGAATTTATTGCTACAGACTGCAGTGGAAGCTAAGTTATTGGGCATACTTAATGTGGAAGTTGATAGGTTCCTAATCAGTAATGATGTCAAATGCTATGGGCAGAATGCAGAAAAATGGTGTTGAGTCAAATACTTCAACCATGATCAAATAGCAGAGAAGACTGAGTGGGCCAAGTAGGCCATTCTGCTTCTATGTATAATAGTTGAAATGGCTGTGCAATGTGGGATGTTCTGAAAAGGACATGAAATGTCATATCAAGATGCAAACCTTTTCTTGCTCTCATAGTTCCAGGTTTATTTCAAATAAATAAAGGAAGTAACTGAATAGAAAGGATAAGAGCATGCAAGTTAGGAGTTAGACCACTCAGGCCTTTAACCTGATCTTTTATGGTGCCCTGCAATCTTGACACCTCATTCCCATCTACCCACAGTAATGTATCACCTCCTTGTTTACAAAATATCTCTCTTGCTTTTAATTACTCCAAGACTCTTCTACCATTATACATTTGAAAAAGTGAATTAGTTCCAAAGACTCATGATGAGCTGAGAGAAAACTCATCACCTCGATTCATCTTTTTTATTAGCAGTAGTCCCTAATTGTAGATTGTCTACCAAGAGAATTTATCCTCTATACACCTGTCCCATTAAAACCACCCAGCATCTTGCATGTTTCATTTAAGTCCACTTTCACTCTTCTAAATTCTAATAGATACAAGGAAAGCATTTGTTTTAAATGTGGGGTTGCAAAAACCAATATACAAGTTATTTTTTTTAAAAAAAAGTAGGACAAATTGTAAAATCCAATGAAAAGATTGAATTATTATAAATGTCATTATGTGCTAACTCGTATGACTTGCAGAGCTTCACTCGATCATGTTAATGTGATCATGTCCCTTGTTAAATCATTTCGATTTGGGTGCAGGTACTCTGTTTATCTCCATTGTCATGAAGGAGCAATCTCTAATAGTGTATTTCTGAGTGTGAAGTTCTTGTGATTAAAGGATGTAGCCAGGTGAACGTCTGTGATGTATATGATGCAAAGGTTTGTTTGACTGCTGCTAGTAAGAATACCATCGATTTTAAAAAGCATTCTCGACAATTCAAAGATGACACAGATGCAAATCATGAAATATGGATAACTATTGAGACCCTGTTATCCCTTGTCTGCTGCTGCTCTTGTACAATTTACAAACCCCTCTCCAGAGCGAGCATTTTTTTTTTTTAAATCTCTCTTTCACTGCAGCCATCACAATGACAAGAGAAATCCACTTGCTATTTTTTCTTGGCATTATTATTCCACAGCCTTTCATTCTGAGCCTTGTTCATTGTACCATTCCAAATGTATAGTACCCTACAACATTATTTGAAACTGCCAGACGCTTAAACTACCATCTAAATAAGACTGGTGATTAAAAAGAAATGGTATTTATGGATGTGAAGGCTGTTTATGTTCAAGTCTGCCCACCATTTATTTGGAACCAAGAAAAGAATCTTTGCTCATTTTTGGAGAAGTTTTGGCAAATGATCTCTGATATAGCTGCCATTAAGGAAAGAAAGTCTGCCTATCCTTCACATATCAAGACCCTGCTGACCCCCTCACTGGACCCCCTGCGGTTTGTGTACCGTCCCAACCGATCAACAGATGATGCCATTGCCATCACCCTCCACCTGGCCCTAACCCACCTGGACAAAAAAGACACGTACATTCGAATGCTGTTCATAGACTTCAGTTCAACATTCAACACAATCATCCCTCAGAAACTGATTGGAAAGCTGAGCCTACTGGGCCTGAACACCTCCCTCTGCAACTGGATCCTAGACTTCCTGACTGGGAGACCTCAGTCAGTCTGGATCGCGAGCAGCATCTCCAACACTATCACACTGAGCATGGAGGGGCCCCCCAGGGCTGTGTGCTCAGTCCACTGCTGTTCACTCTGCTGACCCACGACTGTGCTGCAACACACAGCTCGAACCATAGCATCAAGTTCACCGATGACATGATTGTGGTGGGTCTCATCAGCAAGAACGACGAGTCAGCTTACAGAGAGGAGGTGCAGCAGCTAACGGACTGGTGCAGAGCCAACAACCTGTCTCTGAATGTGAACAAAACAAAAGATGGTTGTTGACTTCAGGAGGGCATGGAGCGACCACTCTCCACTGAACATTGATGGCTCCTCGGTAGAGATCGTTAAGAGCACCAAATTTCTTGGTTTTCACCTGGCCCCTCAACACCAGCTCCATAGCAAAGAAAGCCCAGCAGCGTCTCTACTTTCTCCGAAGGCTGAGGAAAGTCCATCTCCCACCCCCCCCCCCCCCATCCTCATCACATTCTACAGGGGCTGTATTGAGAGCATCCTGAGCAGCTGCATCACTGCCTGGTTCGGAAATTGCACCATCTCGGATCGCAAGACCCTGCAGCGGATAGTGAGGTCAGCTGAGAAGATTATCGGGGTCTCTCTTCCCACCATTACGGACATTTACACTACATGCTGCATCCGCAAAGCAAACAGCATTATGAAGGACCCCATACACTCCTCATACAAACTCTTCTCCCTCCTGCCGTCTGGGAAAAGGCACCGAAGCATTCGGGCTCTCACGACCAGACTATGTAATAGTTTTTTCCCCCGAGCTATCAGACTCCTGAATACCTAGAGCCTGGACTGACACCTTACTGCCCTATTGTCCTGTTTATTATTTATTGTAATGCCTGCACTGTTTTGTGCACTTTATGCAGTCCTGGGTAGGTCTGCAGTGTAGTTTTTTTTTAACGTAGCTCAGTCTAGATTTTGTACTGTCATGTAACATCATGGTCCTGAAAAAATGTCTCATTTTTACTATGTACTGTACCAGCAGTTATGGTTGAAATGACAATTAAAAAGTGACCTGACTTGACTAATGAGTTCAACATACTTGTAATGACCATCTGTAACTTGACTTCTTGAGTCAGAGGTCCATAAAGATCCTTTTCTCCATGGAATCCTAGCTTACTATTGTAATACTTCCTGGTATAGTCTGTTGCATAGACCCTCTAATCAGATCAATTTAATGCATTCCCCAAAAAATCCATTCTCTTAAAATGAAATGAACACCCTCCTCTCCACTTCCCTGTGGAGTTCATATTTATCTGTCCCTGCCAATGTTTATGCCACAGCCTTATTTAATGTTTGCCTTTCATTTTGGACAATTTCAAACTCCATCTGTTTCCTTATAAACTCTTCAAATTACTTGGCCACTATTATGATATTTTCAGCTAATTATCTTCAAGCACTGTGTGGTGAACTACATATACCTTTCTGGACACGCCCCCCCCCCCCCCCCGCTGACTGCTCCTGTGGCTCCTCCCACAGACTGTTGCAATAAAAGCCATATCTTGCCACACGTCTCAGAGTTATTGATGTTGCATCAATTTTATTGACTGGAAATTTTAGAACATGGAAAGTATTTTATGTCGGGAAAAATTAGACTTGGACCCCCAAACTCCAGAAGCAGTTCTTGCCTTTGAACTCTGGCTTGCATGCTTCCAAATACAGATTCCAGTGACTGAGCCTGCCACAATGTACAAAATCCTACTATCAAGAGTAAGTCCGAAAGTATATTCCCTTATCAGAGACCTGCCGACCTACCAAGGGGCACTGAATGCCCTCAAAAGACAGTACCTGCGGCCGGTGAACACCGTCTACGCAAGACATCGCTTAGCAACGCAGCGACCCAACGAGACGAGCGGGGAGTTTCTCCGAGCCCTACAGACACTCGTGCGAACTTGCGACTGCGAAGATCTGACAGCGGAGCAGCATTCGGAGCTCCTGGTAAGAGACGCCTTCGTTACGGGGATCAGGTCAGTGTACGTGCGCCAGCAGCTGCTGAAAAATGCCGATCTTACCTTATGCTCGGCGATCGAGACGGCCGACACGCTGGAGGCTGCTCTGCACAACGCTGATGCTGTCCAGCCGCGCGATCCCTCGCCGGTTCCGTGGACACCTCAGACCCCGCCACCCGCGAGCGAATTCACCAATGCCGCTGCCAGTCGCGAGTCCATGAGCTCCCCGAAACCGACCACAGCTGCTGCCAGTCACAAGTCTGCGCAGTGTCACTTATGTGGACTCAAAGCACCCCTGAAAACGCTGCCCGGCCCGAGAAGCAACCTGCTCCAGCTGCGGGAAGAAGGGCCATTTCGCCAAGGTCTGTACGTCTGAACCACGAGCGGGGTCGGGCAGCGCCGCATGTGAGGCATGGGGGCCGCCATCTTGCCTGCCCGGTTGGGGGCGGCCATCTTTGTCGGCGCCACCTCGCCCTGCCCCCGACCCACCAGTGCTTACCGGGCACCAAGACGGCAGTTCAACTCTGGCCTCCATAACCCTCGACCAAAGCGCCCCACACCAGCTTGCAAGGTCAATGATGGACATCCTGGTGGAGGGGCACAGGACTAGCTGCCTGTTTGACACGGGCAGCACTGAGAGTTTTATTGACCTGGACACGGTGCAACGCTGTGGACTCGTGACATGGCCGGTAAGCCAGAGAGTCACCATGGCTTCTGTGTCATATTCCACGGACATCCGGGTGGGTTGTGTAGCGACATTGGTGGTGCAGGGCACAGAATATTGGGACTTTGCGCTACTGGTCATGCCTCAACTGTGCGCGCCTGTGCTATTGGGGCTGGACTTGAGCCACCTCAAAAGTGTGACTATGGCATATGACGGGCCCCTCCCACCACTCACTGTCAGGAATCCTCAGTTTTGTGGGACTTCGTCATATACCCCGCTACTGACCACACACACACACACACATCGCCACACGCATCCCACCCAGCACCATGCTGATAGCTGTGCTACTGACACCACTTGCAGCCTCTCCACCCTCAAGATCCCTCCCCCACCGCTGTTCACCAACCTGACCCCTGACTGTAAACCTGTGGCAACTAAAAGCAGGAGGTACAGCGCGGGGGACAGGACCTTCATTCAGTCGGAGGTGCAGCGGCTGCTCAGGGAGGGAATCATTGAGCCAAGCACAAGTCCTTGGAGGGCCCAGGTGGTTGTTGTTCGGACCGGGCAGAAAAATAGGATGGTCGTGGACTATAGCCAGACCATCAATAGGTTCACGCAGCTTGACGTGTAACCCCTACCCCGCATCGCGGATATGGTCAACCAGATAGCTCAGTACAAGGTGTACTCGACCATAGACCTGAAATCTGCTTACCATCAGCTCCCCATCCGCCTGGAGGACCGTCCCTACACCGCCTTCGAGGCGGACGGCAGGCTCTATCACTTCCTGCGTGTCCCCTTCGGTGTCACAAATGGTGTCTCTGTCTTCCAGAGGGAAATGGACTGGATGGTGGATCAGTGCCAACTGAAGGCCACATTTCCCTATCTGGATAACATCACCATCTGTGGTCATGACTGGCAGGATCACAACGCCAACCTCCAACGATTTTTCCAAGTGGCCAAAGCCCTGAACCTTACTTATAACAGGGACAAGTGTGTGTTTGGAACCACCCGACTCGCTATCCTTGGGTATGTCATGGAGAACGGGGTCATTGGCCCTGACCCCGACCGTATGCGCCCCCTGTTAGAACTCCCTCTTCCCACCACCCTCAAAGCCCTCAGACAGTGCCTGGGCTTCTTCTCCTATTACGCCCAATGGGTCCCCCATTACGCAGACAAGGCCCGCCCCCTGGTCAAGTCTACCACATTTCCCCTCTCTGCCGAGGCCCACGCAGCCTTCAGCTGCATTAAAGGGGACATTGCCAAAGCAACGATGCATACAGTAGATGAGACCCATTCCCTTCCAAGTAGAGAGTGACGCCTCCGACTTCGCGCTGGCTGCTACCCTCAATCAGGCAGGCAGGCAAGTAGCATTCTTTTCTCGTACCCTTCAAGGCCCTGAGATTCGGCACTCCACGGTGGAGAAAGAAGCCCAGGCCATAGTGGAAGCTATTAGGCACTGGAGGCACTATCTCGCCGGCAAAAGGTTCACCTTGCTGACCGACCAGTGCTCAGTTGCGTTCGTGTTCAGCAACCAACAGCGGGGCAAAATCAAAAATGTTAAAATTTTCCGGTGGAGAATAGAACTCTCCACCTACAACTATGATATCCTGTACCAGCCTGGAAGGCTCAATGAGCCCCCGATGCCCTATCCTGGGGAGCGTGTGCCAGCGCACAGCTCGACCAGCTATACGCCCTCCATGCAGATCTTTGCCACCCGGGGGTCACCTGATTTTACCATTTCGTGAAAGCCCGGAACCTGTCGTACTCCCTTGAGGACATCAGGACGATGACCAGGGACTGCCAAGTCTGCGCTGAGTGCAAACCTCACTTCTACCGTCCTGAAACGGCGCAACTTATCAAGGCCACCCGCCCCTTTGAGCGACTGAGTGTTGACTTTAAGGGCTCCCTTCCCTCCACCGACCGCAATGTCTACTTTCTCAACATTATCGACGAGTACTCGCGGTTCCCCTTTGCCATCCCCTGCCCCGACACCACTGCCACGTCTGTCATAAAAGCCCTGCGCCAGCTCTTCACTCTGTTCGGATATCCCTGCTATATCCACAGTGATAGAGGGTCCTCCTTTATGAGTGACTAGCTGCGCTAGTACCTGCTGGCTAGGGGCATTGTTACTAGTAGGACCACGAGCTATAATCCCTGGGGAAATGGACAGGTGGAGAGGGAGAATGCCACAGTATGGAAGGCCACACTTTTAGCCCTTAAGTCCAAAGGGTTGCCGGTCTCTCGATGGCAGGAGGTCCTCCCCGAGGCACTCCACTCTATCCGCTCCCTGTTATGTACATCCACCAATGCCACTCCACACGAGCGCCTATTCTCTTTTCCCAGGAAGTCTGCCACTGGGACCACCCTACCAGCTTGGCTGACGTCCCCAGGGCCAGTGCTGCTCCGGAAACATGTGAGGAGCAATAAATACTCCCCGCTGGTCGAGAGGGTTCACCTTCTACATGCGAGCCCCCCAGTATGCCTATGTGGCCTTACCTGATGGGCAGGAGGACACGGTCTCCGTCCGCAGCCTGGCGCCCACAGGAGCAACAGACCACTACCCCGAACACTCCATGGTAACTATGAACCCTGTACCCGAGGTGACACTGTGCACACCGAGCCCTACACAGACTCCTCACGACACTCCTCTCCCGGGCGTCTCGCACACGCATATACCAGGCGCCTCGCACACGCATGAGGGATCACTGACGCCTAGTGGGCTGACACCTCCAGTTAGGCCGGAACCAGCACAACCACCGTCTCCGGTGCAATCACCACCACCGGCACCTGTGCAATCACCACCACCGGCATCTGTGCAATCACAGCTGGTGCTACGTAGATCGCAGCGACAGATTCGACCACCTGATAGACTTAACCTGTAAATATACTTGTCAGAAACTTCGCCCCATGGGGGGACTGTTTTAAAACAAAGTGGGGGTGAATGTGGTGAACTACATATACCTGTCTGGACACGCACCCCCCGCTGACTGCTCCTGTGGCTCCTCCCACAGACCCTGGTATAAAGGCGATTGGGGCCTGAACCCTGCCCTCAGTCTCCAGGATGTTGCATGGTGGTCAATTGCTGCTTGTTCTTCCAGTCGATAAAAGCCGATATCTCGCCTCACGTCTCAGAGAGTTATTGATGGTGCATCACACTGTAATAAATTGGAGATGGTGATACTAATAAATTCATGTCAGTGTATTAAATCTATTAAGTCATTGTATTCACTAGTTACTTTGTACTTATTGATTGTCATTGCTTCCAACTATAGCAACACTTTTTTTCCTAGGGGATGGGGGTGGATTTTGGAATCTCATTTCAGCTTTGCTGTTCCATGTCCATGTTAACTCTTCCCATTTTCATAATCCTCCATGATATGGTGCATTCCTGGAGGGTGGTAAATGCAGTCCAGTCCATCTTAAGTTTGTCACTCCCTTCCATCTGGTCTATCTTCATGGTATGTTGCTTCAGGAAGACTAGTCAAGGTCACCTGTCATCCTGGCCATTCCCTTTTTCTGCCTTTTATCTTCTAAAAGTAGGTACAGGAGCTTGGAAGACTGGACCTCTGGACTTAAAAACAGCTTTGCTGCTGCCAAATGAATTGAAATATCTTTATTGTCAATGCATAGTACAATTTGTCATGCACCAATGCAGCGAAAATGCGTTTGCAACTCGTACCCAATGCTATAAAACAACAAATAAAATAAATAAACAATAAATAAAATCAAGTAACCAGCCAGTACAAGCAATGTCCAGCAGTACAAAAGCGCAATTCAGATGCAAGACAGCCTTCTGAACAAACCGTTTCATTCACACCACCTTCCTAGTAGAGCTGCCACAGTCCCATACTCTTAACTTGGTCTCTCTCAGCTATTACATTACTGTCACTACATTTTTCCTCTACAACCTTTCCACCATTTTACTGTTCTGTGCTTGTATCTATTAATATATATTACCATGAATACTGTTCACTCTGAGCTTTATGTGAATGAGTAATTTCAATACATCCTGGTGAATGAGAATAAAGTCATTCAACCTGATTCTCCAATGCTGGCCTCATGATCATTTCCACTGACCACTGATCCTGCGTTAGGGTCTTGCCTTCAGATTCCAAGGTTCTAAATTCCTGAATTTCTTCCCCACATCTTTCTGCATCTCAGTCCTCTTAAGATATTCCAACACACACCTTTGCAGCCCCCAGGTTCAAGGACAGTTACAGCCCCTCAAACATCAGGCTCTTGAATAGAAGGGGATCGCTCCACTCCCAAACACAAGAAATGCTGCAGATGCTGAAAATCCAAGCAAAGCACACAAAACGCTGGAGGAACTCAGCAGGCCAGGCAGCATCTCTGGAATAGAGTAAACATTTGACATACTGAGCTGAGACTGACAACTACACTCTGTTGCCCCATCATTGAGATGATCACACAACCAGTGATCTCACTTTAAGAACTCTATCTCATGTTCTTAGTATTTATTGCTATTTAGTTATATTTGTGTTTGCACAGTTTGTTGCATTCTGCACTCTGGTTGATCTTTCATTGATCCTGTTATAGTCACCATTCTATAGATTTGTTGAGTTTGCCTGCTGGAAAATTAATCTCAGGGTTGTATATGGTGATGTATACACTATGTGCTTTGAACTTTTCTGATCAGACGTGGTAACCTGCTCCCATGTCTCCCTTGTGCATTTGGCATAAAATTGTATTAATGTTCCTGTGGACCCTATCCAAGAAGTACAATATAAATTGCTGGTCTGTGAGTGTGGTCAGCATCGCACTACATAATTCTCCTTGTGGGTGGGTGTTTGTAAACTGCAGTAGTCCACAGAATAAAGCAGTGACTTTTGAAAATATTGACATTAATAGGACCTCCCTGAAATGAGCTGTCAGAGAAGGGGATTATTGTGTTCGGAGAAGTGACTACCTACTGTACAATCATCATGTCAACATTGATGAAAATGTGGGATCAATGACTGGCTACATAGGAAAATGCATAGAAGACGGACTGCAGTCAAAAATAGTTTCTGGTTTTCCTTGGCCGACTTTAAGATCAGCAAGACCCCCGCTCTTGCATGCCATCCCATCAGGAAGGCAAGGTGAGAGTAACTCACAGAAGATAATGCACTGACACCTTTGTGACACCAGCACGTGGCAAGATGCAAACCATTTCAGGTTATAAACCCATCCTGTGCGACAATGACAGCGATGCCTCCCTGAATGGCTGAATGCCTTTTATACACAATTTGATGGAATGAATGATGTGACATCGAGGAAAGCCCTCTCCCTCTGAGGACCTGGCATCCTGTCTGGCTAAAGCCAAGGAACATCCTAACTAGGGGAAACCCTGCAAAGCTGTGGGCTCTGACAATATACCTGGTCAGGTGCTGAGGGATTGTGCAGCCCAGCTAACAAAGGTCTTAACGGACAATTTAAATATGTCTTTGCAACAGTCCATTGTCTTCAGTATAGCCACCATTATTCTAGTGCCCAAAAGAGCGATGGTAACTGCTTAATTTTATTTTATCTGCTGGTGAGGTCAGTGTGACCTCAAAAATCATGAAATGTTTTGAGTGGTTGGTAATGGATTGCCTAAAATCCCACCTTCCAGCTACACTGGACACTTTCCAGTATGCCTACTGCTCAAACCACTGCACTAATGATTCCCTAACGTCTCCCCTACACTCTGTCCTTTCCCACCTGTAAATTGATACCTCTGATGCCAAGTTGATTTCAGATTGATGTTTAATACAATCATTCCTCAGAGGCTGGAGGGTAGACTGTCCTCTTTGGGACTCAACACCCCTCTCTGTAACTGGATTTTGGACTTCTTGATGGAAAGACCCCAGTCAGTCCAAGATGGCAGCATCATCTCAAGCTCCATTGGTGACCCCCAGGGTTGTGTGCTTGGTCCGCTGCTGTTTACACTGCTGACTCATGACTGCACTGCCAGATTCAGTCCAAACTGCGTCATCAGGTTCACTGATAATACAACAGTGATTGGCCTTATCAACAACAACGATGAGTGGGCGAACAGAGGAGGTAAAGAGGCTTTCCAAAATGTGTGAAGGAAAACAACCTGAACCTCAACATGGACGGGACAAAGAAGATGACTGTGGACTTCAGGAAGGCACGGGTCGACCACTCTCCATTGCACATCAGTGGTTCTGCCGTGGTACGAGTGAAGAGCATGAAGTTCCTTGGTGTGCACAGAATGAATGATCTAAGCTGGACACACAACACTTCCCCACTAGTTAAGGCACAGCAGGATCCACACTTCCTGGGGCGATTGCCCCAAGTCTAACAATTTCCTACAGGAGCACCATCAACAGTGTCCTGTCTGGCTGCATTATTGTGTGGTATAGAAGCTGCAAGACTTTAGACCACAAAATCCTACAGAGGGTAGTAAAAACCGATGAGAGGATCATCAGGGTCTTCCCCACAACCCATTTGTGACATTTACTGGTAACATTGTATACAAAGGGCCTGAATTATCATAGAGGATCCCTATCGCCCATCCCACTATCTCTTTAGCACTACCATCGCGAAGGAGCTACAGGAGTATCAGGACTAGGACTGCCAGACTGGGTAACAGCTTTGTCCCTCAGGCTGTGAGACTAATGAATACCCTGCCACCGCCGAGGTCTCGTCACTAGGACAGCGAGCTGTTTAATGTTTACCTGTGCGGCAAATTACTTGCACTTTGAATTGTATGTTAATAACATGGGCTGGTAATATTTTATGTACTGGGCGAAATGTATGCTTTGTGGGTGCACCGCGGTCCAGAGGACTGCTGTTTGGTTTGGTTGTCTATATGTATAGTTAGATGACAAACTTGAACTAGAGCAGAGCAAATTTCATACTATTGAGCTGTTGTTATTGCAGCTGTTTCTAAGAATCAGCAGCACAAAATTTGTTGTGCAAATTGCTATTTATCCAGAATAATTTCAGATTAGTCATTGACATTGAGATCCTTTTCATAATCATCATCCTCACTTGCAAATAACATTTAAGGACCTTTTCAATAATTGAATTCAGCACTTTGTAAATACACAGCCTGTTACCAAACCAGGGACTGTGGTCTTTTTGGTAATTAATAATCTTTCAGATTAACTTCAGTTGTGTTTGAAAATAAGCACAGGGATTATGACATTGTAACGTGTGGTGTTCAGTGAATAGTCAGTGCACCCCAGTTGGTGCCACTGTTATGAATGTGAAGCAACTCTGAGGGGCCGAAGGGTACCAAGTCACCCCCTCCTTTTTGAGAATCACAAGATCGCTATTAATTCGGGTCTGGGACCCAGGAAATGAGAGAGAGAGACGCGCAGAATACACAGGGTTTGGAATATGTCCTGGCCTCAGTGAAACAGAACCACTGATAACGGCTATTGTCTCTTGGAAACAGAATTGTGTATTGAGTACTGTACTATTCATTGAAACCCCTCAGGACAACCAGAGTGGGCTGGTTGAGGGATTGCATCATCCCAACCTGATTGACATCTGAGACCCCGTGAGTAAGGATAAAAGAGGGTCTGGGGAACAACCCCTTCAGACGCACCAGGAGAAACGCTGGAAATCCAGTGACAGCGTTTTATAGCAAAAGCCGGTGGGGGCTCGTGTGCGTCCTCCCTTGCCAGGGTGGTGGGCTCATCACGGAAGAACGGTTTAGCTAAAGGAGAGGCCACAAGTGAAAGGCCACACTAACGAGACTCCTGATGGATCGAAATCATAAAAGGAAAGTCGGCAAGTTTTTCTCCAAATCTCTCCCCTCCCCTCCCCTCCCCATCCAACCATTGCAACACAGCAGTCCCCAAAGGCTTCAGCCTGCATGAACTGAGTGAACTTTATATTTCCATCGGACAATACATTATCCCCTAGACAACGATAGAGCTCATTTCTTATTGATTATTATTATACCTGCACTTTTAGATTTAGTATTGACGACGTATATTATCTGTATATTTGCATTGATGTTATTTTTACTAATAAATACTGTTAAAAATCATATCATCAGACTTCAACGAACGTCTCTATCTTTGCTGGTAAGTGACCCAGTTATGGGGTTCGTAACACTACTAATAATAACTATGGCTTCAGGCTATTGTTGGTTCTTTTAATTGAAGTTTCGGCAGGGAGCCAATGTTTTGTGTGGCTTGTACAGGTCTGCGCTAGCCTCCATTGCTTGGCCCTCTAAAAGGTAATGGTAAATTGTTGCAATAACAGTTTATGTTTATTGTCTTGTGCTTGAAGTGCTGATCAACTGTGATTGCTGCAATTCTAGAGAACGGACTCCTCGCATTTTGGAAATGGCATTACGAGCTTTGGTGGAGGGCATGGAAAGGGATCCCGTTTCCATAGGAAGCTGGGAGTCCAACAGATGTCCACTCCATGTAGCCGGAATCCAGGTGTCACATCCCAGCGACGCAGGCAGTTCAGAATCAGAACTGTTATCGCTGACATACAGCATGTCTGGAGATTTGTTGTTCGGCAGCAATACAGGGAAGTACAATACATAAACGTCACTAAGTTACAATAAGAAGTACAAAATATGAAAAATAGTGAGTGTAGGTTCATGGACCATTGCGGAGCAGAAGAAGCTGTTCCTAAAACGCTGAGTGCTCATCTTCGGGCTCCTGGATGGTGAGGGCACTTCAAGACGCATGCCGCTGCCTTGAGGTTCTTCCTTTTGAAGATGTCCTCGGTGGTGGAGAGGCCAGCGACATGCTGGGAGCCGGCTGAGTTTACAACCCTCTGTGTCCTCTTTTGCTCCTATGCTTTGAAATGTGTAAACCAGGCTCTGTGTTACATTTGTCGAAATTTTCTGGAGTCCTTAGTGATATAACTAATCTCCTCAAACTTAATAAAATATGGTTGCTGGCACACCTTGATTGCAACTATATACTGGGCCCAGGTTAGATCCTCTGCGAAGCTGGCAGCCAGAAATTTGAAGATGTTCACCCTTTCTCCTGCTGCGCTGTCAATGAGTACTGGTATGTCTTCCCCTGACTTCCCCTCCTTGAAGTCTACAATCAACTCCTTGGTCTTAACAGGTTTGCAATGTTTTGTCTATTGTCAAATGCCAAATTACCTATCCCTCCAGCCTTAGACACTATACAATCCATTATTTTCTTGCTTACCTCATACTCCTCAATATCAGACAGGATTTCCACTTAGTGTCCATTAATCCACTGCCCCTGCACACTTTTAGCAGCCATGCCTCCCAAGAATGCTGTGCCACTTTCAAAGTATATTGTAATCCTTGTGGCCTTGACAATACATGAAAATCACTGGAACAACCGCTGCAGTAGTCCAAACCAACAGTTTGGCTGAAGGTGCTGATGGTTTTTAAGAAGAAAATACACGAAGGAATATGGCTTACAACATTTTAGGTAGATTGACTGAGTTAACTTTGGTGGCCCAGTGAGGGGTAGCTGGAACAATAGGGAACCAGACCTGTCATAAATCGGGGGACCACTTCGATGAGCACCTCCACTCCATCCCAGCCTTTTATTTCCAATTCCCATTACCGTAAAAACAAGTTGGTACACGGTCTGCTCTTGTGCCAAGATGAGGTCACCCTCAGGGTACAGGAGCAACGTCTTGTATTTTGTCTGGGAAGCTCCCAAACTAATAGCTTGAATATCGAGTACTCCATCCAATTAAACAAAAAAATAATCCTTCCCCCTTCCCTCTTCTTCTATTCCCCGCTTTGGCCTCTTACATTTTCTCAGTTGCCAATCATCTTCCCTTTTTCCTCTGGTCCACTCTCCTCTCCTATCAGATTCTTTCCTCTCTGGACCTTTACCTTTCCTACCCACATGGCTTCTCTATCACCTTATCCTCCTTCCCCCCCCCCCCCAATTACCTTTTCATTCTGGTATCTTCACCCTTCCCAGTCCTGAAAAACAGTCTCACCCCAAAACAGCGACCTTTTATTCTATTCCATCATGCTGCCTGCCCTGCTGATTTCCTCCAGCATTGTGTGTCTGTGTCCGAGCAATAGAGGTCCAGTCCCCAGGATTTGTTGGAGCTGATGGCAGCATGGCCCATGTGATAGAGGGACTGTGCTGAGGGAATGGGTGGACCAAAGGAGGAATGTGGTGGGTCTCATCAGCAAGAACAACGAGTCAGCTTACAGAGAGGAGGTGCAGCGGCTAACGGACTAGTGCAGAGCCAACAACCTGTCTCTGAATGTGAACAAAACAAAAGAGATGGTTGTTGACTTCAGGAGGGCACAGAGCAACCACTCCCCGCTGAACATCGTTGGCTCCTCAGTAGAGATCGTTAAGAGCACCAAATTTCCTGGTGTTCACCTGGTCCCTCAACGCCAGCTCCATCGCAAAGAAAGCCCAGCAGTGTCTCTACTTTCTGCGAAGGCTGCAGAAAGTCCATCTCCCACCCACCATCCTCATCACATTCTACGGGGGCTGTATTGAGAGCATCCTGAGCAGCTGTATCACTGCCTGGTTCGGAAATTGCACCATCTCGGATCGCAAGACCTTGCAGCAGATAGTGAGGTCAGCTGAGAAGATCATCGGGGTCTCTCTTCCTGCCATCATGGACATTTACACTACACGCTGCATCCGCAAAGCAAACAGCATTATGAAGGACCCCACGCACCCCTCATACAAACTCTGCTCCCTCCTGCCATCTGGGAAAAGGCACCGAAGCATTTGGACTCTCTCGACCAGACTATGTAACAGTTTCTTCCCCCAAACTATCAGACTCCTCAATACCCAGAGCCTGGACTGACACCTTACTGCCCTATTGTCCTGTTTATTATGTATTGTAATGCCTGCACTGTTTTGTGCACTTTATGCAGTCCTGGGTAGGTCTATAGTCTAGTGTAGTTTTTTTTTCTGTTTTTTATGTAGTTCGGTCTAGTTTTGTACTGTGGCATGTAACACTATGGTCCTCAAAAATGTTGTCTCATTTTTACTATGTACTGTACCAGCAGCTATGGTCAAAATGACAATAAAAGTGACTTGACTTGAACTTCATGGGTGGGCCAACTCTTGGCTGAACTTGACATGTGGTGGTTAACCCAGTGTGACTGACTGAGTTCTTACTCACTGTGGTTGTTTGAAATCTGAAATAAAAATAATGAATATTGCTATCATCTGTAGAGGGGGAGAAATAAAATTTTGACTGAATGGTTTTGATGGAACATTACTTTTCTGAGTACAGTACTGTGCAAAAGTCTTATCTATATAGCTATGGTGCCTAGACTTTTCACAGTTGTGTAACAATTTGATGTCCTGCTGCAAAAATAAAGCAGATTTCATGACAATGTGAGTGAATGATACATCTGATTCTGATATGGATCTATATTGTGGACTGAGAGTGGGAAGGGGGCAGGGACAGGGGAAATTATGGCTGTGGAGAAGGGAGAGAGAGCAGGAAGCATGAGAATGAGATGCTCCGTAACCATAAACTGCAGGAGTAGAACTAGGCCTTTTGGCCCTCAGAGTCTGCTTTACCATTTCATCATGGTTGATCCATTTTCCCGCTCAGCCCCAACTTTCTGCCCTTCTCCGTGTAATTTTTCATGCCCTGACTAATCAAGAACCTACCAACCTCTACCTCAAATATACCCAATGACATGGCCTCCACAGCTACCTGTGACAAGGAATTCATCCGATTCTCCTCTCCACATCCACGCTATCTTGGCCTTTTAACATTTGTTAGGATTTGATTGTCTGAAATCAAGTGATCTTGCCTGGTGTCTCAGGACTGGGTGTGTCTGCACCTGTGCCACCCACTGCCCCTGGCACTCCCTCTCTGCCACCTGTCCCACACCCCTCCTGCGACACTCCACCCTCGCCATTCCCCACCAGATTTACAAACTCACACTCCACATTGACAAATACAGTGCTGTGTGAAAGTGTGTCTACATATACACAGTGTCCGAGACTTTTTTCACAATACTGTAATTGCTCGGTTTCTCTCTGCACGTGCGCTGTCTAACCTGCTGAGGATTTTTAGCATTTTCTGTTTTATTTCAGATGAACACTAATAGGGGAAGCAGCACAAGTGAAAGGGTTAATAAACATTACATTGCACATGGACCTGCATGGCTTTGCTGCACCAGGTCTCAAATTGGTTTGATACTCGGGGGAATGAATCATTTTGTTCAGGTTTAATGCAGTATTAACATGCTGTGTCTGTGAAGCAATTGTGTGCAGCCAGAGGCACAAACACCACGTGGAAGCCTTCAGTTTCTGGACAATCATGGGTTCTTTCTACCCGATGGTCTCAATTTTTAAAAAAAAAAAGAAAATAGAATTAAGTTCCATTTGCCTTCATTCAAAAGCAAGTTTCGGCAGCACAGGAAGGCAAATTTTGTGATGTGGTAAATAACTCTAGTTCCTGCCAAGAAGGGCCAAAAGTAGCATTCTTTGGCTGCTGTCATCGGTACCTACCTCCGCATCTGTATCCGCGACTTCCTCATCAGGAGAGCTCAGTCAGTGCAAATCTGAAATGCCATCTCCTCCTCGCTGACAATCAACACCGGCGCACGTCACGGATGCGTGCTTAGCCCGCTGCTCTGCTCTCTTTATCCTCGACTGTGTGGAGGGATGCAGCTCAAATGCAATCTGTAAACTTGACGATGACCCAGCTGTTGGCAGAAATTCAGATGGTGAAGAGGAGCATAGGAGCACGATAGATCAGCTGGCTGAGAGGTGTCATAACAACAACTTTGCACACATTGTTAGTGAGACCAAGGAATTGACTGTGGAGTTCAGGACGGGGAAATTGAGGGAACACGTACCAGTCCTCATCAAGGATTCGACAGTGGAGAGGGTGAGCAGTTTTAAGTTCCTTGTTGTCAAAATCTCTACACCCAACATATTCATGAAATCAGAAAGAAGACACGACAGCCACTATATTTCATTAGGAGTTTGAGGAGAATCAGTATGTTACTGAAGACTCTCAAATTTCTACAGCTGTACCATGGAGAGTATTCTAACTGGTTGTGTCACTATCTAGCATGGAGGGACCACTGCAGAAGATTAGGGGCGAAAAGCTGCAGAGTGTTGCAAACTCTGTCAGTTTCATCATGGGCAGTAGCCTCACCGACATCGAAAACATCTTCGAAAGGCAAGGCCTCAAAAAAAAAGCATTTAAAGTATTTAGACAAATTAGATCCCCTGCAATATGGCTGTGAACTATTGAAGAGCTCTGATCCATGTTCTCATGTCATTATTTCCCAGGAGAGCTAGACTGGGATAATTATCCTAGGTTTCATTTGATTCTATTTGGATCAAATCCAAGTTTAACATTGAGGCATTGTTGAGACTTGGGGATGGTTTGAACATTGTTTGTGAATTGGTCCCTGCAGTTCAGCTTGTATATGTTTCTGTTTACTCTTTACTGTTTTGTACAATTTTGATCAGGGCAACTGGCTCTGCAGTTTGTAGACAATGAATGACAAAACACTAAATTGAACTAAACTGAACATTACTCGACTGTTTCAAGGACTTTGGTTTTATGTTTTATATTCTGTGTTGTTCGCTCTTTTTTGTTCTTTGTGCAATTTGTTCTTTTTATTTTGCATGATGGGGGTTTGATGTTATTTTTGAACAGGTTCCATGATGTTTCTTTGTTTTCTTGGATGTCTGTGGGAAGATAAATCTCAGGGTTGTATACTGCATGAGTAATTTAATAATAAATGTACTTTGAATTTTCAACTTTTGAACTTTGTTTTTTAACTGCAGAGCAACACAACACATGCTTTCTAAGTTATTGCATAAAGGACTGAACCAACTGAACTTTGAGTGAAAGAGAAGCAGTTGAAGGAAAAGCAAGGTTTTGTTTCACACTATAGAGGGAAGTCTTATACAGGGTATATTACTACTCTGTCAGAAATCTGAACTGGCATGTTGTGTGATGGTGGAATTAAGCAGTTTAAGAAGATATACTGCAAAAAATGGGAGATAATAACTAAAAGTACATAGCTAAATCTCTTAATTTGTTCAAGGGAATAGTGGGGAGCTATATAGTTATAAATTTTTTTCCTTGAAGTTGCAATGCAAGAATCTATTAAATTGTCTCAAGAAATAACTTCAAAGATTCAAAGTAGATTTAGTATGTATGCGGTGCACAACCCTGAAGTTCATTTTTCCCCAGACAGCCACAAGGCAAAGCAAAACCATGGATCCCGGTCAAAGAAGAAAACACCAGCCTCCTCCCCCTCCCCCCGCCCCCCCATGTTCAAAAACTAAATGGTGCAGAAAAATGAGTGGAAGGCATATTATGAAACATCAACCTGATCATCAAGTGTCTAGGTGCATCAAGTTCAGCTCAGCCCAGCTGAATCCAGTCCTGTATTCGTTATCTGCAAGCTGCACTGATCAAAAATCATACAAACTAGCAAAAACGAAGGAGCAGCCGGATACGAGGAACACATCACAATGCAAACTACAGAGTCTGATCCACAAACCACGCTGATTAAACCTTGCCCAAGACCCAGGACTCGCTCCTCAAGACAAGAAGTGAAAACATCAACGTCAAACTCCTCGGAAAAGGTTGCATTCATTTGGATAAGCAGTAAGGTTATATCTGAAGATAATGTGACAGTGTTAATGGTCCTTTGCCATCACATGGGAAAGCAATGTAATGTATGACATGTGCACCTACGTGGAATGGAGTAAACAGCTCTCTCGTGTCTTTTAGTGATTTATTCTCTTCTTGCACCACATGTAGTTAGAATTTTAAAGAAAACAGTTCTGAATGTTTATATAATCAGAAGTAACAAATGAAGAGATTTATATCCCTGTCAAATTCCTCTCCTCATTGAATATTCCCAAAGTTTCACCATCTCATTTTGTCCTTTTTTTAAAAACACAATTTTGTATATGCAAATGCTTAACAAATGCAAGTCAGAATCAGGTTTATTATCACCAGTATGTGTCATGAAATTTGTTAACTTAGCAGCAGCAGTTCAATGCAATACATAATACAGCAGGAAAAAAATTATCAATTACACTATACATATAATGAATAGATTAAAAATCATGCAAAAACTGAAATTATATATTAAAGTGAGGTAGTGTTCATGAGATCAATGTCCATTTAGGAATCAGATGGCAGAGGGGAAGAAGCTGTTCCTGAATTGCTGAGTGTGTGCCTTCAGGCTTCTGTACCTCCTGCTTGATGGTAACAATGAGAAAAGGGCATGTCCTGAGTGTTCAGGGTCCTTAATGGTGGGCACTGTCTTTCTGAGGCACCGCTCCTTGAGATGGTCCTGGGTACTTTGTAGGCTAGTACCCAAGATGGAGCCGACTAAATTTATAACCCTCTGCAGCTGCTTTCGGTCCTGTGCAGTAGCTTCCCTGCCACCCACCTCACCCCATACCAGACGGTGATACGGCCTGTCAGAATGTTCTCCAAGTGAAGAACAACCCAAATAATTTCATTTACCAGATAAACTGAAGGTATTTGGCCCTGATGTTTAAGATGGACGCTACAAATATAAACGAGGAGATCAGGATTTAATATCTTTAGTGTTTATGACCTAAAACCTGTTATTATTTAATGAACTGTTAACTCTACGTGGATGCTTTCTAGGAATTTCGATGTGCAGTTTACCTACCAACTGTGATAATCTGCATTTTCCCTCTATTTTCTCCTATCATTGATGGCATCAGAACAATTCACTTTCATTTTCCACAGATGCTGTTGTGTCACCCGTAGTTCTATCACAGGAAAACAGTTTCCATCATCAAGGACCCCCACCATCCAGGCCAATGCTCTCTTCTCGCTGCTGCCATTAGGAAGGATGTACAGGAGCATTGGGTCACACACCACCAGGATCAAGAACAGTTATTTCCCCTCAACCATCAGTCTCTTGAACCAGATGGGATAACTTCATTCAGCTTCACTCACTCAAACTATTTTCACAACCTAGGGACTCTCTTTCAAGGACTCTACAACTCATGTTCTCAATATTTATTGCTTTATTTATTATTACTATTTTATTTTCTTCCTCTTTGTATTTGCACAACTTCTTGTCCATACTTGTGTGCAGTTTTTCATTGATTCTATTAACAATAGACAGTAGGTGCAGAAGTAGGCCATTCAGCCCTTCTAGCCAGCACCGCCATTCACTGTGATCATAGCTGACCATACACAATCAGTACCCTGTTCCTGCCCTCTCCCCATATCCCTTGACCCCGCTATCTATAAGAGCTCTATCTAACTCTCTCTTGAATGCATCCAGAGACTTGGCCTCCACTGCCTTCTGGGGTAGAGCATTCCACATATCCACCACTCTCTGGGTGAAAAAGTTTTTCCGCATCTCTGTTCTAAGTGGTCTACCCCTTATTCTTAAACTGTGGCTTCTAGTTCTGGACTCACCCATCAGCGGGAACATGCTTCCTGCCTCCAGTGTGTCCAATCCCTTAATAATCTTATATGTTTCAATCAGATCCCCTCTCATCCTTCTAAATTCCAGTGTATACAAGCCCATTCGCTCCAATTTTTCAACATATGACAGTCCCGCCATTCCGGGAATTAACCTTGTGAACCTACGCTGCACTCCCTCAATAGCAAGAATGTCCTTCCTCAAATTTGGAGACCAAAACCGCACACAATACTCCAGATGGGGTCTCACCAGGGCCCTGTACAGCTGCAGAAGGACCTCTTTGCTCCTATACTCAATTCCTCTTGTTATAAAGGCCAGCATGCCATTAGCTTTCTTCACTGCCTGCTGTACCTGCATGCTTGCTTTCATTAACTGATGTACAAGAACACCTAGATCTCATTGTACTTCCCCTTTTCCTAACTTGACTCCATTTAGATAGTAATCTGCCTTCCTGTTCTTGCTACCAAAGTGGATAACCTCACATTTATTCAAATTAAACTGCATCTGCCATACATTTGCCCACTCACCCAACCTGTCCAAGTCACCCTGCATTCTCATAACATTCTCCTGACATTTCGCACTGCCACCCAGCTTTGTGTCATCAGCAAATTTGCTAATGTTACTTTTAATCTCTTCATCTAAATCATTAATGTATATTGTAAACAGCTACCAAACCTTGCGGTACCCCACTGGTCACAGCCTGCCATTCTGAAAGGGACCCATTAATCACTACTCTTTGTTTCCTTTCAGCCAGCCAATTTTCAATCCATGTCAGTACTCTGCCCCCAATACCATGTGCCCTAATTTTGCCCACTAATCTCCTATGTGGGACTTTATCAAAAGCTTTCTGGAAGTCCAGGTATACTACAACTACTGGCTCTCCCTTGTCCATTTTCATAGTTACATCCCAAAAAAACTCCAGAAAATTAGTCAAGCATGATTTTCCCTTCATAAATCCATGCTAACTCGGACTGATCCTTCTACTGCTATCCAAATATGTCATAATTTCATCTTTTATAATTGACTCCAGCATCTTTCCCACCACTGACGTCAGGCTAACTGGTCTATAATTCCCTGTTTTCTCTCTCCCTCCTTTCTTGAAAAGTGGGACAACATTAGCCACCCTCCAGTCAGCAGGAACTGTTCCTGAATCTATAGAACATTGGAAAATGATTACCAATGCGTCCACGATTTCTAGTGCCACCTCTTTAAGTACCCTGGGATGCAGACCATCAGGTCCTGGGGACTTATCAGCCTTTAGACTCAACAGTCTATCCAACACCATTTCTTGCCTAATATAAATTTCCTTCAGTTCATCCTTTACCCTAGTTCCTTTGACCACTATTACATCTGGGAGATTGTGTCTTCCCTAATGAAAACAGATCCAAAATACTTGTTCAACTCATCTGCCATTTCCCTGTTCCCCATAATAAATTCACCCGTTTCTGTCTTCAATGGCCCAATTTTGGTCTTAACTAATTTTTGCTATTCACATACCTAAAGAAGCTTTTACTATCCTCCTTTATATTCTTGGCTAGTTTACATTCGTACCTCATTTATTCTTGGCATATTGCCTTTTCTGTTATTTTCTGTTGCTCTTTAAAAGCTTCCCAGTCCTCTGATTTCCCACTCATCTTTGCTATGTTATACTTCTCTTTTATTTTTATACTGCCCTTTACTTCCCTCGTCAGCCACGGCCACCCTTTACTCCCCTTAGGATCTTTCTTCCTTTTTGGAATGAACCGATCCTGCACCTTCTGCATTATTCCCAGAAATACCTGCCATTGTTGTTCCATTGTCTTCCCTGCTAGGGTATTGTTCCATTGACCTTTGGCCAGCTCCTCCCTCATAGCTCCATAGTTCCCTTTGTTCAATTGTAATACTGACACATCCGATTTTTCCCTTCTCCTTCTCAAATTGTAGGTTAAAACATATCATATTATGGTCACTACCTCCTAATGGTTCCTTTACCTTGAGGTCCCTGATCAAATCTGGTTCATTGCACAACACTAAATCTAGAATTGCCTTCTCCCTGGTAGGCTCCAGTACAAGCTATTCTAAGAATCCATCTCGGAGGCACTCCACAAACTCCCTTTCTTGGGGTCCAGTACCATTCTGATTCTCCCAGTCTACCTGCATGCTGAAATCCCCCATGACAACTGTATCATTACCTTTACGACATGCCAATTTTAACTCTTCATTCAACTTGCCCCCTACATCCAGACTGCTGTTTGGGGGCCTGTAGATGACTCCCATTAGGGTCTTTCTACCCTTAGAATTTCTCAGTTCTATTGTGTTTGGATTTACTGTGAATTTCTTAATATCTCAGTTCTATTGTGTTTGTATTTACTGTGAATTTCCACAAGAAAATTCATCTTAGAGTTGTATATGGTGACATGTATGTACTTTGATACTAAATTTACTTTGAACTTGGTTTTTCTCAGCATCTTCCTTTATTGTTGAATCATTAGAATATCTACTCTGTTACGTGCACATGTATGAAGGAATTCAACAGTCCTGCTATTCCCTCATTACATACTAGCTCAAAACATTTACTTGATAGGAATGTCTCCAAAAGAATAGTTTTGCGTGATTGTGAGAGGAAAATTTGAAGAAAAAAAATTGTAATTAGTCTCAGATGTTTGATAATTGAAGAAGTTGGAAGATCTTCTAGGCTAAAATGCCAGCATGTCAATGAAGATCCTCCTCCTGCATTTGTGTTTCAGCTGGCCAAGAGAGAGCACAGTTCCTTTTGGGCCTTTAGACTTCATTCCACTTGCAGCAGAATTGTCTAATTTCAATGTTGTGTTTCTTGTCTTGAATTTATAAGCTTGACTGACAGTGCAGTTTGAGATCTTGACCTAATCTAAGCAACAAAGCAAAGCTCATAGTAATCATGCTCCCAATACCAGAATGTTAAGTGCATGCAATAGCTCTAAGAACTGCCTTTTCAGCGTGAGTTGTTATTAAGATAACTCTATATCCCCATTGAACCAAAGCTTGTTTTGGTAAAGTACCATCAAATATATATTAATCTGATTTAGTCCATCCATTTTGCTTTATATACCCATTTTTGAATGGCATATTCTTTGTTTTTTTCAGTTATTTCCATTTTGATGAAACTGGAAACTCATCATATTTTCACTCTGAATGACATGCATCACACCCTGTGCATGACTTCTTTAGTAACCTAGACAACCCATCTATAATTGCATTGTGTTCAGTATTGGATTGTTCTGTCCTGTACATGGCTTTCACTGTTAGTACCAACTTGGATAAAGAAATGCAAACATGCAGGTCAATTCTCTGTGTGATAATGCAGAAAGTTTGAAGTTAATAACTCATCTCTTTCTACCTTAGGCCACAAACTTATCAATCACCCCTGAAGAGTTATTAACTGCAGAGTTATTAACTTCAAACTTTCTGCATAATCATTGTGTTGAACTGCATATGCATGTAAAGAGAGCTGTATAACTCATCTCCTTCTACCTTAGGCCACGAACTTATCTATCACCCCTGCTGTGGACACTTCCTGGATGTCCGATATCCATATGCTCCACGACTGTTGGATTAAGTGTGTAAATGTAGGAGGGGACTATGTTGAAAAATAAATGTGCTAGGTTTTCTAAAATTGACCTTAGGCCATGAACATATCAATCACCCCTCATAGCTATTCCCACTCTTCATAAATGTATGGGATTCAAACACCATTGTCTTGTCTTAACATGTCATGATAGCTCCTACTCTATAATTCAAAGCATCAGGATCAGAAGTTCTAATGTGACTGCCTCAGCAAGTTCCTCTGGTAGATAAAAGACTGCCAATGCTGGAAGCAATCAGCTGAAGGATCTCAGCGGGTCAAGCTTTATCTATTGACAGAAAGGCTTTTTCATGTTTTAGGTCAAAATCCGATTTTACACCCAGCAGGGAAGTGATGGGTTGAATGGCCTTGTAGTATTTTTTTCCGAACCAGATTCCATGCTATAAAAAAGACTCACTTCCAAGGTTGTTCTTTTGCAAACATATGACTTTTGCTTTACCCAATCATTTTTGAATAACTAATATATTTGTAGTATTCCAAAATCTGACAAGTACTCTATGTATTCTTTAGGCATGTGTGCCTTCATACTTTCTTGCCTTTAACTAGCTGCAACTTATTTGCATCTACATTTAATTTAGCACAACTCCTATTTTCAGTGAGAATGTACATTACTTTTCAGCTTTACTCCTCATCTGAATCCTTTTCTGTTATTCAAAGATTATAGACATTTGTGACCTGTGATAGTCCAACTTAGGTCTAAGTGTCATTTTGAGCAAATGAAAATGGAAAAATTAACTGCAGGCAGAGAAAGTGAGAAATAATTAAAAAGAAAACAGAACATTTGGAACTACTCACCACATCAGTTAGTATCTGTGGAGAGGAACAGGACTGACTTTCAAATTTATGACTTTTTATTGGATACTGCAAGAAATTTCCATCATTTCCTGTTTTTATTTATTTGCTGGCAGTCTTGTCTGGCTCTCTTGGTTCTGATGTTGTTGCTTTCGACAATTTCAGATTGAGGAAGACAGCAAGCACATCTCCAAGGTGTGAGATTTGACAGTGCAATCACATCCCCTTCTTTTGCAGGCAATGAACTCTCAGGCTCCAAGTTGCTTTAATGATTTTGGCACCAGTTTGCTTTATTTTTAACTGCTATCAGCACCCACACGGAACTCCCCAGTGCAGATGGCAGAGCTGAGTAAACAAACCTGATGTGTGTGAGATGATCCAGCTCATGTCAATTTTCATGTTGGCTGAGATGTGATATTCAGCTACCCTGCTGAATTGTCCTGCGAAGAACAGTTACATAATGTGAGCAAAGCTATAGAGGAAACAATCATGTAACACTTCTACGCTTTTCCTAAATGAAGCTTTTTATTCTGTAAGTAGCTTTATAAGATCAGGTCAGAATGCAAGAAAATGAATCTTAAGTAGTCTATGCTGAAATAAACATACTTTGATAATAAATTTGCTTTGAACTTTTCTATCTTAATGGATGTTCCTGATGCTGCTTCAGTTGTCAGAATGGCTTTCTGGTTTTCTGTTGTAGCTTTAGTTTTATGCAAACACGTTCTTGTCATTAGCATCAATTTACACTATTTTCTCTGAAAGTAATTTTTACACGTTAGTTTTAGGAGCTGAAATATTCGTGCACCAGGATTTCCCTTGGTACTAGTTTGAGTCTGAGTAGCTATTTTGATGTTACGATGTTTTGCTGCTGAGATTGATGACATTATAGCAAATTAAACTGTACTTTGAGAAAATGGCAGAGCCGAATAGCCTAATTCTGGTCCTATAATCTTGTCTATGGTCTTTGTGTCACTTTAATACCTGTTTAGTCTAATGGCTGATCTCCATGAGTCTGTTAACTGCGAAGTCTTTCCAAACATGAAAGCTGCTCTGTTGGACTCATTGAACAACGCAGACCAATTGCTGGAGGAGCTCGGCAGGTTAGGCACCAACTATGGATGGAAATGAACAGTCGATGTTTCAGGCATGCTCCTTCATCGGGACTGGAAAGGAAGATTGCATCTTCTAGCTTCTGCCCTCTTCCAGTCCTGATGAAATGTCTCTACCTTAAACATTGACTGCCCATTTCCCTTCGTAGATGCTGCCAAACTTGCTGAGCTACTCAAGCAATGTGTGTGTGTTGCGGAACCTTCTGAAGAGAGATGTATCCACATTGGCTCCCCTTAGTCTTGAAGTTATATAGCAGGGAAAATACAGGCATTTGGTCCCAACTTGTTCATGCCAGCCAAGATAACTATTGAGCTAATTTTATTTGGTCCATATCCCTAAATCTTTTCTATCCAGGTACCAGTCTAATAAGTGCCTGTGTCTGCTGGGATTGAGATGATTTGGTATGGCGCTCGTAAATTTCTACACGTACTGTGGAGAGCATTCTGAGTGTATCACTGTCTGGTATGGAGGGTTTACTGCACAGGGTCAAGATAAGCTACAGAGAGTTGCAAACTTAGCTCCATCATGGGCACTAGCCTCCATAGTATTCGGGACATCATCAAGGAGGAATGCCTCAAAAAGGCGGCGTCCATCATTAAGGAGCGTCAGCACCCAGGTCATGCCTTGCTCTCATTGCTACCATCACGAAGGAGGTATGGAAGCCTGAAGGCACACACTCAGTGACTCTGGAACAGCCTCTTCCCCTCTGCTATCTGATTTCTGAATGGACATTGAACTCGAACACTACCTCACTACTTTTTTAATTTCTCTTGTTTTGCTCTACCTTTTAACTATTTTAATATAAATAACTGTGCTGTAATTCAGTTTTCCTTATTATTACGTATTGCTTTGTACTGCTCCACAAGGACAAATTTCATGACCTATGCTGGTGATATTAAACCTGATTCAACATATCCAAGCCCTTCTTGATTTGATCAGCCTGTAGCCTGTTGGTATGGCCCTTGTCCGTCTCTGCCGGTATTTTGTCACCCCGCACACGGTACTTGTCCAAGAGCTCCTCATGTCAAGAAGTCCTCCCTTCTCATGTGGAGTTTTATCAGCTAATCTGTGTGCCCACACTTGCTGGTGTTCACTTGGGTTTTATCACTGCAGTTCTCAGTGCTTCAAACTGAGTCCTCAATCAATGGGTTCAATTTAATGTCAGAAATGTATACAATATACATCCTGAAATTCTTTTTCTTCACAAACAGCCATGAAAACGGAGGAGTGCCCCAAAGAAGGAATGGCAGTTAAACTTTGGAACCCCATGCACAAACTGCAGCAATGCTACGACCCCACCCCCTTCCCCCACCTGCAAAAAAAGCATCAACGTCCTCCAACTAGCACTCAAGCGTGCAGCAAAGCATCAATAAAGACACAGACTTGCAGTACCCCAAAGACTACTCGATCACCCAGTAATTCGACAGACCACAGGCTCTCTCTCTCTCCCTAATTAGGGAAAAAGAGGGGTCCCCGTTTCACAGTGAGAGGGTAGACACAACAAACAGCTCGCTAATTTATGATGCTTAAGGTCTGTTATGTTGCTTTTTCCGAGCTCTGCACCCAGAGAATCGGTCCCAGAAAGGTTCAGGTCGCTGGACACAGCTCCCAATGTTCCTCAGTCAGGGACAATGGTCTTTAATCAACCTGCCTCCAGAGCCACGAAAATCCAGCACTCTGAAGGCACACTAGTCTTCTGGGCCACATCCTTGGGATATCAAAAAGCAGCTGGTCGTGAGGACCTGAGAACGGTCCCATTCCCACAGAGAACAAAAGTTGAAGTGCAACTCCAGGTCAAGGTCTTCAAAAGAACCTTGAAAAGGAGAAAAAGAAATATCAAAGATAGAAATCTAGCTGTTTCCGAAGATGCAAGCAAAAGATTCACCATCTTGACTTTGCTCCACCTCCTTCATGAGTGAATACCCAACACTGTTGGCTCACTCAATATTCATTTATTTTTCCTTTATGCAAGGACCAATCTTTACATCTTCATCACCAATTCAAATGTGGATCCCCATTTTTTTAAAATCCTATATAGTGCCAGGAATATAATGAATTACTAAGAGGCATGAAGAACTGTCAAATGGCATTTCTTATTCCTCTCTCTCCCCACCCAAATCATTGGGCACCTAGAAATATGTCACATGGATGACACACACGACAAGCTTATTGAGTCGAGGGAGCTCACAAAAGTGGGAAGTGGCCTGCAGAGTCATTCGAGCTTGTTTATCATCTGTGATTGTACAAGTTTCTTGCAGCCATCAGGAGAGGTCAAACTTCAATGCCTGCACACCCCAGCAACTCGGTTTTGTTTTAAAATTAGAATACATTCCTCAATCAGCATTTGTTTGGTTGAATATTCAAAGCCACTTAATTTATTTCGTTAGCCTAAATGTATTTTCAGCACTTGCATTTTTTTTCCAACACTGCCACTTTTTTGTTCCCACGTTGCAAGTTCCACAAAGTAGAGCTTGAGAGATAGATGGCTTTGACATTTGATGTTTGACTGTGGGAATCGCTGCATTACCTGATGGTTGTAGTACAACAGAACTGTGTATTTTGTCAGCATGTTACTGGGAATTAATGAATAGATTACATTTGATGATATGGCTGCTAGAACAATGAATAGAATTTGCTTGATTGTTATTTGGAGTAAATATTTGTCCCAGATTTTGCTCTCTAAATGATGAGTAACACAGTTCCACTTTACGTTACAAAAGCTACTATGGTCACTTATTAAGATTTAATCTTTTCTCTTTTTTTCTGGCAGTTTTATTTATTTTCAAATCTTGAACTTCATGAGGGGGTGGGGGAAATGTGTATCAGAATTCAGCCATAGAAATCAACAAAGGCCGGTTTTCCACCAACACGTCAATCTAACTGGCCACTACAAGGTCTCTGAAAATGTCTCGGTCTGAATCCGAGCAAAAAGCAATCTGCTCTTGATCTTAGCTGCTAGGGGAAACCTCTGCTGAACTGTGTGTGCATTGATGGTGGATTGGACCAGGAGGGGGGATGAAGATGGGGCGGGGGGGTCGAGGAGGCTGAGGGAAAGGTACAGAAATGAAGACTGGAGAGAATTGGAAGGGTGGAGAGGGGAGGAAGATCCACCATTACCTCAGACTCCTGTTTCATTCCACCCTCTCCCCACCCCTTTCCTCTCTGTATACAGGTCATCTCGCCTCTCCACGCTCAGTCCTGATTCGGGGATTTGGGGGTTTTGACCCAAAGCGTTGGCAATTTCTCGCTCGCACGCACTCCTGTCTGAATCAGCCTTCGTTGTGAAGAAGGCAGAAGAGGTTACAGATATAGGAATATGGAACAAAAAATGGAATGCTGGAAGAAAATAGGGCAAGCAAAATCTGTGGAGCCGGAAGTGTAGGGGTCTGTGAAAGGGTCTATATAAGGACTGGAGAAAGAACTGTATTTTCTAATTGTCTCCAGTTCCAAACCATTTTATATACGGCACTAGGCTTGAAACACGGGCTCCTTATTCCTTTCCATAGATGCTGCCCGACTTCCAGAGGTCTTCCAGCATTTCGTGTATGTTATACCCAATCGAATAGTTTACAACTAGTGTCATTTTTGAATATAGGAATCATTATATTTTCTCCAGAAGAAACATTTCTCATCAAGAATCAACTAAGTTTACATTGAACAGAATGGCACAATGCTTTACAGGTCCACAATGTTTTGGCAATGCTTTAACCTACTCCAGGATGAATCTAACCCTTCCCTCCCACATAGTCCTCCAATTTTCTTTGTTTGAATATTGGAAATTAAGTTTCATCCAATATTACTAATAATATAGCCAATAATCATCTGTTGCTATGTTTCATGCCATATGACATTGGCACGTCTGCAGCCATGTTCTTTCTGTGACCATGATTTATTCTTGGCAAATTTTTCTACAGAAGTGGTTTGCCATTCCTTCTGGGCAGAGTCTTTACAAGAGGGTGACCCCAGCCATTATTCATACTCTTCAGAGATTACCTGCCTGGCGTCGGTGGTCTCATAACCAGGACTTGCGATATGCACCAGTTGCTCATATGTCCATCCACCACCTGCTCCCATGGCTTCACGTGACCCTGATCGGTGGGGGGTGTGGGGTCTAGGCAGGTGCTCCGTTGCTACACCTTGCCTAAGAGTAACCTGCAGACTGGCAAAGGAAAGGAGCACTTTACACCTCCTTTTGGTAGAGACATATCTCCACCCTGCCACACCATAGCTGCTAATTACAGATAAATTAATAAAAGAAAATTGAGGCAGTTAGTTTACACATGTCCATTTTTAAAGGAACCTTCTATGAAATATTGTCAGCAATTTCTGTTCTAAGATGTGATGGGTGAAATCGGAGGCCCCAATGTCCTTGGTAGCCCTGACTTCCATTACATTCAGATTTATTAAGTGCCTTGCATCCTATCCTTTGAGATGGGTAATGATCACCATTGAAATCTCACTGTAGATCAAGAACAGGAAATCAGAAGCAAACATGGAAAAGACTAATTTGCAAACTTTCTTGAAAGGTATTTGTTCTCCTTTTAGCAATTATGCTGGCTATTCATTTCAGTAATGACTTGAATACACATCAAGGGTTTTTCCCCATTAGTGCAAAGGGTAAAACTCTGATATAGTAAAACATATTCATGTTTCCTCGTATCAGTCTGTGTTCAATCTAATAGATGTATTACTAAATGCTGATTGAATTAAAGTGAAGTCAGTAAATTTAAAGGACTTCAAAATTTCTCTCTCCCACCCCCCCCCCCCCCAACCTTTTTATTCTGGCGTCTTCCACCTTCCTTTCAATTGCTAAGAAAGGGTCTCTGCCCGAATCGTTGACTGTTCATTCATCTCCAAAGATTCTGCCTGATCTGCTGACTTCCCCAGCATTTTGTGTTTATTACTACTAAACTCCTTACTGTAGAAAGAAAAAGAAAGAGTTAATATTTCAGGTTGAAGATCCCTTATCAAATCCAGATAGTCTTAAGATGTACAGAGGTCGATGGGAGGAAGGGTAGAACAACGGAACTTCTCTGAAAGGGTGAAGTTTGAGGTTGCCATAGTAACAAGAAACAATGTAGGCATTTAGTTGACAGGATTATATGTAAAATTCGAGGTAGTGAAATAAATAAAGGAGAATGTTAAGGTTGTGAAATGCTGTCAGTGTTTACAAAGTGCCCAGGCACTATGGGCAGAGAGAAAATCTGCTAATGTTGAAGATGGACAAACCGCATTAGATCATAGACTCAAGAGTTTCTGCAGATGCTAGAAATCCTGAGCGCACACAAAATGCTGGAGGAATTCAACAAGTCTGGCAACATCTATGGGGGAAGAAATAAACTGTGCAGTTTTGGACTGAGGCCATCCATGAGGACCGGAAAGGAAGTCTGGTCTCCTCTTTGGGTGAGACGTGACACGGATTGGGGCAATGCTGCATGGAGCACCTTCGATCTGTCTGCCATAAAAGGCAAGCTCTCCTGGCTGACCACCTCTTTCAGTTCAACTTCTCATTCCCACATCGACATGTCCATGGTCTCCCCTACTGCCACAATGAGGCCAAACCCATTGGAGGAGCAATGCCTCATGTTCCGTCTAGGTAGACTCCAACCTGATGGTATGAACATCGATTTCTCTGACTTCTGATGTCAACTCCCCTTTATTCCACTCCACCACCCCCCCCCCCCGCCTTTGATTTTTTCTCTCCCATTTTGGTCCCATTTTCCCTCTCTTCTTCATAACCTCCTCATCACCTTCTTCCAGTTTCCCTCCTCCTCCACTTTAGAACATGAAACATTACAGGTCTTTTGGCCTACAATATTGTGATAACTTTTTAACATATTTTAAGATGAATCTAATCCTTCCCTCATACATAGTACTCTGCCTTGTTTCTCTGTCATCTGTGTGCCTTTCTAAGAGTTTCTTAACTGCATTTACTGTATCTCCCACTACCACCACCAATGGAAACACATTCCACACACTTGCCACTTTCTGTGTTTTCAAAAAATACTTAACATGTGACATTCTCCCTCTACTTTTCTCCAATCGTAAAGTTAAGTCCCCTCGTATTAGCCATTTTGCCTGGGGGGAAATGCCTCTAGCTATCCATTCAGACTATGTCCCTATCTTGTATACCTCTATCAAGTTACTTCTCATCCTCCTTCACTTTAGAGAGAAAAGCCCTGGATCACTCAACCTATCCTCAAAAGTTTAATTTACTTCGAAGTCCTCTCCTATCAGATTCCACCTTCAATCCTTTACCTCACCCATCTATCACTTTCCAGTTTCTCACACAAGAACAAAAGACCACGAGAAGCAGGAGTAGGCCATCTGGCTCGTTGACCCTATTCTGCCATTCAATAAGACCATGGCTGATCTGACCATGAACACATCTCAGCCTACCTGCCTTTTTCCCCATAACCTTTAATTCCCCTACTATGCAAAAATCTATCCAAACTTGTCTTCAGTATAGTTACTGAGGTAGCCTCCACTGCTTCATTAGGCAGAGAATTCCATAGATTCACCACTCTGGGGAAAAGCAATTCCTCCTTTTCTCCATCCTAAATCTATCCCCTGGATCTTGAGGCTATGCCCCTTTGTTCTAGTCTTACCTACCAAATGGAAACAACTTTCCTGCCTCTATCTTATCTACCCCTTTCACAATTTTCACAAGCCCCTCTTTCCCTCTCACCTGGTCTCACCTATGACCTGCAAGTTTCTCCTTCCCCTCCCTCACATTGTCTAGCTTCTGCCCTCCTTTTGTATCTTGATGAAGGGTCTCAGCCCAAAGTATCGACTGTTTATTCATTGCCATAGATGCTGCCTGAATTGATGCGTTCCTCCAGCATTTTGTATGTGTGAGCTATATGGAACTGGCCAGATAGAAAAGAGAAAAGCAAATTACCTGAAACTTTTGAGTTCTATATTGGGTCCGGAAGGCACTTCTGTGCTCAAACAAAAGGTGGAGAGTTCTTTCTCAAACTTGGAACACGAGGTCATGGACATACAGTCTTGTTCTTGGCAAATAACTGAATCTGTTTACAAATTAATCTTATCATTTCCTTCAGGTATACAGCTCTGCAACTCTTCATCCAGCTCAATGCAGTGAAAATCCTGTCGCATGCACCATTTTAATCCTCTTTTTGCTTTCTTTTACACCAGCCATTCATGGAGCATCATGCACTATTACAGATTGTCAGACAGGATGTTGTGGCCATCACTGGATCATGGCTGAAGGAAAGTTGCAGTTGGGAGCTGACTGTCCAAGGTTACATGCCCTATCAGAGGGATACAGAGGTAGGGAGAGGGTTTGGTGTGGCTCTGCTGGTAAAGAATGGCATCAAATCAGTAGAAAGATGTGGCATAGGATCAGAAGATGTTGAATCCTTGTGGGCTGAGTTAGCAAACTGCAGGGATAAAAGGACCCTGATGGCAGTTGAATAGAAACCTCCCAATAATAGCTGGGATGTGGACCATAGATTACAATGGGAAGTAGAAAAGGCATGTGAAAAGGACAATGTTATGATAGTCATGGGATATTTGAACATGCAGTTCGATTTGGGGAAAATAAGGTTCATAATGGATTTCAAGAGTGAGTTTGTGAATGCCTTTGAGATGGCTTTTTAGAGCAGTTTGTCATTGAGCCTACCAGGGGATGAGTTATACTGGATTGGGTGTTATGTAATGAACTAGATGTGATTAGGGAGCTGAGGTAAAAGAACCCTTAGGAGGCAGTGATCACACTTGAAATTTAATAAGGAGAATGTAAAGTTGGACATAGCAGTATTTCGTTGGATTAAAGGAAATTACAGTGGTATGAGAGATGAGTTGGCCAAAGTAAAGTGGAAGGAGATGCTTACAGGCTTGATAACAGAGTAGCAATGGCGTGAGTTTCTGGGAAAAATGAGAAGGGTGCAGGATAGATGTATTCCACAATCAAAGAAATACTCAAATGGCAAAGTAGTACAACCGTGACTGACAAAGGAAGTCGAACTTAATGTAAAAGCAACAGAGGGACATACATCAAAGCAAAACTTAGTTGGAAGGCAGACAATTGTGCAGCTTTTAGATATATACAGAGCAACTACAAGCATCATTTGGATGGAAAATATGATATATGAACGCAAGCTCACAAGCAATATCAAAGTGGATAATAAAAGCTGTGTCAAGTATATAAGAAAATAAGAGATGAGAGTGGATATAGGATTGCTAGAAAATGAGGCCAGAAAAATAATAACAGGTGACAAGGATATGGCAGATGAACTAAATGTGTATTTTGCATCAGTCTTCACTGTGGAAGACACTAGCAGTGTGCCAGATGTTAAAGGGTGTAAGGGAAGAGAAGTGAGTGCAGTTATTATTACAAGGGAGAAAATGCTGAAAGGTCCTGAGTCACCCGGGCCAGATGAGCTGCACCCTAGGGTTCTGAAAGAGGTGGCAATAAAGATTATGGAGCATTAGTAATGATCAGGCCGGTGCATGTATTTAAGGCAGAGCTTGATAAGTTCTTGACTGTACACGGCATCAAAGATTACAGGTAGAAGGCCTGGGAGAGGGGCAGAAGAGGGGGAAAAAGAAAAGGACTAGCCATGATTTAATGGTGCAGCAGACTCAATGGGCCAAATGGACTAATTCTGCTCCTATGTCTTATGGTCTTGTGGTCTATCTCATTAAGTGACTGTACTACATCATCTGAATGTCTCTGTGGTTTTATGTCCCTGTTCTATCCGTTCAATGTCAGGCACCAGTGCCTGACACTGTTCTTGAGCATAGGGTGAGAAAATAATCTACCATTTTCCCCTGACATTCTCCTGATGGACTCTTGTCCTGATGCTTCACAATATTTGCATGAGATATCCTTCCATGTACTCGTAGAGGTGCCATTTTTTTGAGGGCTGCCAAGATTAGTCCTAAACACAGAATTAAAAAGAAAGCTGATTGGTGAACAACTCACAGCAGTAATGTTAACCTGAACAGTTTGAGAGCTGACTTTTAAATTATATGTTGTCAGAGAGATTTTTAATGATATCCGACATAATTTTGGGAGGATTTTGAACAATTGTTAAAAACTTTTACAATCTATTTTAATGATCTTAACCCAGGCAATCTAATTAGCAACCAGATGATTGTCTTTCTAAAGTAACAAAGTATTTAAAATCTGCTGCATGGTTCAGCTCTGAGACATTCTGCTTCTCAGACCTGCAAGTAAAATTTTCTGGCAAATTATCTACATAAGTAGCAGGCAATTAGCTCTGGTTCCTGCTGCCTTGTTGATCTAAGTGTTAATTTGAAGATTAGACATGATATTAATGCAGCCTACAGGGGGGTGCTGAATTACTGACAACAAGTTCAAGATTTTTACACCCAACAATGTGTAAAAATCAAGGAGTAAGAGCCATTTCCCTGGATAGCAATGGCAAACTCAATATTGCTACCACTGAATTCAAAGATTCAGGTACATCTATTATCAAGGTATGTGTGCTTTATACAACCCTGAGATTCGTCTTCTCCAGACAACCATGAAACAAAGAAAAACCATGGAACCCATTCAAAGAAAAATGACAAGCCCCCAACACACACAAAAAAAGAGCAAAAACAGAGTATAAAACATGAACCCCCAAAGTCATCGAAAGGATCCAGGTATAATCAATTAAACAAGTTTAATTCAAACGAGTGCTGTGTCATTTGTTAACTCAGGCTGCAGATCCAGTCTGCCCCAATCAAAATCGCACAAAACAGCAACTAAAAACGGACCGACCAGAAATCAGAGCACATCATATTTGACATTAAAATAGTTTCTTCTGTAGTTTCATAAGAAAACCAAATATTATCTGTTAACAAAATGTGAATGAAAACATATAAAATTCATTAATTTTCTTCTAGTGATTATTTAAGTTTGATGACATGATCACCATTTGATTGCAATTTGCTCTTGAACACCATAAAAGGCTCAAGTATTTCAGGCAAAATAAAAGTCCTTCAATTTTTTTTTTCATGAATGTAAGTAAAGAACATTTTTAGGGTCATCAAAGCTAAAAATGTGCCTTTAACATGATAACAATCCCTGGAATTTGCCTATGGATTATAATTTGTTATGCAATAAGATTTATCAGAATCAGGTTTGTTATCACCAGCATGTGATGTGAAATTTGTTAACTTAGCAGCAGCAGTTCAATGCAATGCATAATATAGAAGAAAAAAATACTAATAAATATATTTTATTCAGTATACTTTATATGGTACACATATATTGAATAGATTAAAAAGCATGCAAAAAAACAGAAATACTATATATTTTAAAAAGTGAGGTCGTGTCCAAGGGTTCAATGTCCATTTAGGGATCGGATGGCAGATGGGAAGAAGCTGTTCCCGAATCACTGATTGTGTGCCTTTAGGTTTCTGTATCTCCTACCTGATGGTAACAGTGAGAAAAGGGCATGCCCTGGGTGCTGGAGGTCCTTAATAATGGACGCTGCCTTTCTGAGACACCGCTTCCTGAAGATGTCCTGGGTACTTTGTAGACTAGTGATTGTATACTGCAAAATGCCTTGTGTTTTTAATGGTTCTAGTACATTGTTGTTATATAATTTCAAGCAGATTAACTGCCAAATCTATTAATGCTGTTCCTGGTGAAGTATCATGGCATAGCTTCCTCCCTTTTGGAAATTGTCATTGACTTTAAGACTTGGATTTCAAGCTGCCAAAGAGCAACAATAAACTGCAGATGCTGGATGCTGTATTAACAACAAGATCTTGGATCTATTCAGCAAGTCCTGCAGGATCTGTGGAGAAAGACAGAGTTAAGGCTTCAGGTGGATTCTGTCAACCGTGTGTCGCTACTACTGTTTCTATTCCACTTCAAACAGTGCTACTCAAGGAAAATATTTTATATTCTCAGAATATTTAATCCAAAACAAGTTAGCAATATTATTTTTTTCACAAATACATGAAAGAAATCAGCATGGTGCAAATAATATGGGGACAGGGATGATGCAATAATCTTTTGTGCAAGAGGACAAAGGAAATTGAATGGAAAAGCAATAAACAGTTTTGGGTATAATTAACGTACAGAGGCTTGTGTATTAAAGAGAAAGAGTGGTGGATTATATTCAAGAGGAAGTTTGTTATGCTCAAAGAAGATCTTGACAGAAATATCATGGGAACTTCAGTTTCTGTAACTAAGGACTAGCTGTATGTGATGATCTGGTATTTTCCAATTCAGTTACTCTGGCAATGTAACTAATTAGCTATTGTAATAAGCATAGAAACTGCCGAAACTTCGGGGAAAAGAATTGCAAAATAACATTTTGATGTTGAGTTGTCTTCCTCATAAATATAATAGCAAAAATTAAAGTTTGTGTAATTTTTCTGTGCGAATAGGCTGTACTTTGCAATTCCTTATCCAGCAATTACTGTAAAAGTTCATTCCCTCCATCACTAAGTAAATTAGTTTGAGAAAAATTACAAGCGAGGGGTCACGGTGTGTTAGGAACCTCATGGACTTGTTTCTCTGTTACACAATTCTGCAATCTGACTCATATAATCTTTAAAACATTCAATCCTAAATTTCTATCTAGCCAACTTTTCCCCAAAGTTAGCTTCAGTTCGTGTAATAGCAACTGCTGGGAATGTGTTCTGTGTACCATATATATGAAGAACAGATGTTTTGGTATCTGGTTTTGCTTCTAGTTGGAAAGTTGATAGACATCTCCTATTCATGTTGTCTACTTCTCCATACCTTTTAAGGATGAAATTCACAGTCCTGATGTTTTGTTCAATAAAAACAAGCCAAAATGTTTTCAAACTGCTTATAACCTAAGAAGCATAACATCCAGAGTAGCTCTAATTGCTTTTCTTGGAACTCAGTCTGATGTACCGCTGGCCTTCTGATATGCCCAATGTGTTACCACATTTTCCAAATGTGTTTTTACCATTTTACTAGGACCATTTGTTTCAAATGCTTTTGATGTTGCATCATCTCTTGATATTTATAGCAGAGGAGGAGGTCAACACCAATATTTCAGTTTGACATATATTTATCAAAGTATACAACCTTAATTTTTCTCTTTACAAACAGCCAGAAAACAAAGAAACACCAAAAAACATTGTAAAAAAGATTGTCAAACACCCAATGTGCAGAGGGACAAAAAAAAAATTGTGCAACAATGAAATAAGCAAATGGTATTCAGAACAAAAGTGAGTCTACAGACACAAAGCCAGGCATCACTGCAGCCGGAGTGGACTACAGCACAGAACTGAGTAAACACTGCGGAGCAGTGAGGAAAACTAGCCCAACTTTCACCTCTGGTCCTGACGCCCTGCCTTTTCAAAGTGACCCAGCATTTAAATCATCCAATCATTGGGTCATTCGTCACTTTAGGACCTATTGCTTCAATATGCTCTGGGTCTGGACCTTGCTGCTACGTTTCAGCCCTTACCCGACCTTTCTAAATCAGTCTGGCACCTGGATCAATAAATCCTTTGGTTTTTCCTTGCTTTTGGTTTGGTGGATGGGACTTGGCTTCACTCGCCTCGATTTTTGCCTCGCCTACGCTCACCTTGTATTTGATCATTCTCCAAGTTGCACTCTTAGTTGCAAACTGAGAGAACAGTTTCAATAGAGATTCAGCAATAACACTTGCATTTTCCTCATTAATGTTGTTAAAGTTTTCTCTGGAAGGCTCAGTATTTCATAGCCTGGTTTGTGTATCTTGAACTCAATGTCTTCCAGAATTTTTACATGAAGAGCCAGTTTGTAACCAGAAATAATATTCTCTTATTTTGAGCTGTAATTGTGAACGTATCTTCATGAATGAAGCAGATTCTTTTCTGCAATCATTTGAGAATTTTTGATTATTTGGATGATCAAAATGATGCAAGAAATTTGGATTCGCTGACCACGTACCAGAATAGATACTGTAATCCAATTCCCATCCTTTTTTAGAGGTCAAAAAAGATGAGCAGCTTTCTCTGAAGTTATTTTTGCCATCTCATACCATGAGAGGTTGGTCTAATTCAAAGCAAGTTGGCAATATTGATCCAAATTTGACTTATTAATAGGAGACAGGGTGGCGGTGGAGAGTTCTTTTGGACAAGTGGTGTACCAAGAGATTGATGCAGGGACCTTTCTGTCTGTAACAGACATGATTTGGATGTCATGAGAGCTGGTATGATTAGTGAGTTTGTAGCTGACATGAAAATTGGTACTAATACTGATTTCAACTGACATTGATCAGTTAGTAAATTGGTAGGGCAATGGCAGATGAAATTTAATTCTGATTAATCAAAGGTAATGCAGTTTTGGTAGTTCCAATAAGAGAATACCAGGGATGTCGTTGCCATTGTGAGTTTTGAGGAACAGAACAACAGTGTATGTTCATAAATAAAGTGGGAAAGAAGTATATAGAATGTTGGCATTCATTTGCAAAGAATACAAGAATATGGAGGACATGGTACAACTCCATAAACCTATGGTCATGCCACAATTGGAACACTGTGCTCATTTCTGACCCCTTCATGCTAGGAGGGATGTGAATGGACAGGAGAAGTTTGAGAGTAGATTTAACAGGTGGTTGACCGGGATGGAGATTTTCAGGTATGAGGAGAGACTGGATTGGCTGGGTTGTCCTCCTTGGAACAGAGAAGGCGCAAGTGGTCCCTGATAGAGGTATACAAAATTATAGGGGGTATAGATGTGATGGATAATCAGAAACTTTACTCCATAAGTCACTGGTGAGACCAGACTTGGAGTACAGTGTACACTTGTTCTGGGAAGGTCATCATTAGCTGGGAAGGTTGCAGAGAAGATTTATGAACATGCTTTGGGAACTTGTGGACCTGAGTAAGAGGGTGACGCTGGACAACCTAGGACTGTATTATTTGGAAAGTAGGGGATTAAGGGACGACCTTGTAGAGGTATATTATAAGGAGACTGGGTGAACTCCAATATTATTTTCCCCAGGGAATGGAAGCTAAAAACTAGAGTGCATGGGTTTAAGAAGGGAGGTAAAGGGCTTAAAGCAGACCTGAGGAGAAAATTCATCAGGCAGAGGGTAGCCTAGAACAACTGAATTTTGCACACAGCAGCTCTGCAGAAGGTTTGAAGCACCTAGATGACAGCAAAACATACACCGGGTTTATCAAATACAGCTCAGTATTCAACATTATCATCCCCCTTAGTCTGAATAACTAACATGAAAACCTAAGCCTCTGTCCCCCCCTCTGCAAATAAATCTTCAACTTCCTTATCTGGAGACAAGTCATCACAGAATGGTGGTAACATCTCCTCCTCAGTGACAATAAAAACATGCGTATCTCAAAGATTTTTTTTTAGCCCACTGCTTCTATACTCATAACTGTGTGGCTCAGCATCCCCGAGGATCTAGCTTATGCCCAACACGATGATGTAATCATGAAGAAGGCATGCCGATGGCTTTACTCCACAAATGTCTCATGCATTCTTTTTGTTTACGTGCCATGTTGTATAACATGGGAGGTTATGATCTTTCCATAATACTATGGTTGTTCTTGGCAAAGTTTTCTACAGAAGTGGTTTGCTATTGCTGCCTTCTGGACAGTCTCTTTACGAGATGGGTGACCCTAGAATTAATCAATACTCTTCAGAGACTGTGTCTGCCCAGTATCAGTAATCATATAAACAGGAATTATGATATTCACCAGCAACATGTAAAACCATCCACCACCAACTTCACATGACCCTGATCAGGAGAAGATCTAGGCAGCTAGTACACCGAACCCAACGGTGATCTGCAAGCTAACGGAGGGAAGGAGCACCTCACACCTCCTTTGGAGGAGATGTATCTCCATCCCACCACCAATAGTACATGAGACTGTTTTAAATCTTGTCGAAGATTGCAGAGACATTGATAGGATGCAGAAGTGGGCTGAGAAGTGGCAGATGAAGCTCAACCCGGCGAAGTGTGAGGTGGTACACTTTGGAAGGACAAACAAGGCATTGTACAAGGTAAATGGCAGGTAACTTGGTAGTGTGGAGGAGCAGAGGGATCTGGGGGTGCATGTCCACAGATCCCTGTAAGTTGCCTCATGTAAATAGGGTAGTCAAAAAAGCTTATGGGGTGTTAGCTTTTGTAAGTTGAGGGATTGAGTTTAAGTGTTGTGAGGTAATGATGCAGCTCTATAAAACTCTGATTAGGCCACACTTGGAGTACTGTGTCCAGTTCTGGTTGTCTCACTATAGGAAGGATGTGAAAGCATTGGAAAGGGTACAGAGGAGATTTACCAGGATGCTGCCTGGTTTAGAGAGTATGGATTATGATCAGAGATTAAAGGAGCTAGGGCTTTACTCTTTGGAGAGAAGGAGGATGAGAGGAGACATGATAGAGGTATACAAGATATTAAGAGGAATAGACACAGTGGACAGCCAGCGCCTCTTCCCCAGGGTACCACTGTTCGGTACAAGAGGACATGGCTTTAAGGTAAGGGGAGGGAAGTTCAAGGGGGATATTAGAGGAAGGTTTTTCACTCAGAGAGCGGTTGGTGCATGGAATGCACTGCCTGAGTCAGTGGTGGAGGCAGACACACTAGTGAAATTTAAGAGACTACTAGACAGGTAAATGGAGGAATTTAAGGTGGGGGGTTATATGGGAGGCAGGGTTTAAGGGCCGGCAGAACATTGTGGGTCAAAGGGCCTGTACTGTGCCGTACTATTCTATGTTCTAGTAAATCCATTTCAATTCCATTTCTAATGTCCCTCCTTACCAGGTCTGGCATTACTCTCACTCGTATATATGTATATTCATATGGAGATGACTCAAATAGCCTTATGAAAGGATAAACTGAAAGAAAACACACTTGCCCCTTCATGTCAATCAACTCGACACACTGTAGCTGGAGATATCTGCCTTCAGTCTCTATCATAAAGGGTGCTGCCAAGTTTTGGCACCAATGGTGATGAGAGCTGCCAACAAAAGTGATAGATGTGAGTTCAATTGCAACATCCAGGAGAAGTTTGGATGAGACATGCTTGGAGAGATGTAGTCTGGGTGGAACTAGACAGACGAATGGGTCAGTGGGGACTGTATGGTAGAAGGGCCTGTATCTGTGCTGTAACATTCTATGACTCTGAGATAAGACAGGCTGAAAGAATTTTTATACAGTGCCTTTCACAACCCCAGTGGATTACACTGTAGAAGACAGCCAGTTCCAATTTCATTTTGTGGTGTAATCACCACTGAGAGCCTACTTACACCCAGCAAGGTTCAACAAATCAGATAAAATGATGGTGTTGGTATAGAATAAATATTAGCAAATGTATCAAAGGGCTTCTCTCCTCTTCATCACCAAGGTATTACTATTTTCTATTGCAGTTGTTTAGAAAGCCAGACATAACCATTAGCATTAGTAAATTATATTCTGCCCTTGAAATTCACTCTACTGAAACTACTGCAATGTATTTCCTGGGCAATATGTAGCCTATTGGAGTTACTTAACAGTCATCTACCTACCAGACATGAATTTCTAAACAATTATATTCACAGTACAAGGGCATGTCATTTGACCCATTTCAACCCCCCCCTTGCTTTTGCACCTGACCTTCTTCATTGTAGTGTTACACTCCATTAACTCTATTAACTGCAGCAATACCAAATTTCAGAAGCAGGGTTCAATGTGGAAGAATGTTGTGCTCCCACGTTGACCACGTTAGTTACCTTAGTACTAGCATGCCATCTTTCATTCTGAGGGCCTGCCTCAGACAGTTAGTTTGATGGAAGTCACAGGACTGGTGACAAACCTGAAGACTGAGTCAAATTTGAGTTTATTGTCATATGCTCAACTACTTCAGTTCAGTTCTGGACTTCAGTTCAGAATGCTATTCGCTTGCATTTATAGTTTGCATGTTATGTTTTTCTTTTCTCTGAATATTGGGTGTTTGATGCTTTTTTTAATGGGTTCTTTTGGGTGTATTTGTTGTGATGCCTGTTGAGAGATGACTCTCTAGGCTGGATAATGTATACATTCTTTAATAATAAATGTACTTTGAACTACATGTATGCACAGGTGCAAAGGAAAACTTGCTTCAGCAGTATAGCAGGCACGTAGCATCAGGGATGCAACATTTCCCAAGAAAAACACAAATAATACAAAATTATACAGGAAAACAGCTTCATTAGAACAAAAGAAGTCCATTGTCATACCAAGTCATCATGATGTTATTTACTAAGGTGGTGATTTAGTTTCTGCGGGGTGGTTCAAGAGCCAAATAGATGTTATTGAGCCTGATGATGTGGGACTTCAGGCTTCTGTACCTACTGCCCAATGGTATCTGTCAGAAGATGGCAAGGCCCAGATCTTGGGAATCCTTGATCGATGTTGCATTCTTAAGGCAGTGCCTCATGCAAGTACTTTTGATGACAGGAAGGGATATATTAGTGATACATTGGGCTGAGTTGGTTGTGTAGTGGCTAGCACAATGCTTTACAATACAGGCGACTTGGGTTCAATTCTGGCCACTGCCTTTAAGGAGTTTGTGCATTCTCCCCATGACTGCTCCCATTTCCTACCACAGTCCAAAGACGTACCAGTTGGTATGTTAATTGGTCTTTATAAGTTGCTCTGTGATTAGGCTAGAACGAAATCGGGAGATTGCTGGGTGGTGTGACTCAAAGGGCTGGCAGGGCCCATATAAATAAGTAAATAGATAAACTAATCTTTGCAGCTTTTTGCATTTTTGCACATTTGAATTGCCACAAACCATGCTCAGTGACTTCAGCTCTTAGGACACATTCCGATATTCAGGAGAGGTATCAACAAATGACTGGCAGCCAGAAATGGGAATTCAGAAAGCATGGAGCTCATTGATATGGTCAAGGGGTCCTGTACTACAGGCTTGAGAACATGCTTAAAATATGTAATGTGAAGAGAGTGGGAACACTAGAGTCATAGAATGACAGAGCATAATGGCACAGAAACAGGTCCTTCAAACCATCCAGTTCACGCTAGCCTGATCTGTCTAGTCTCATCTACCTGCATCTGGATTCATACCCCTTCAAAACCCTCCCTTCCATGTGCTGTACCTATCCAAACTTCTCAAAAGTTGCAACACCCTCTGAGAGAAGTTTCCCTTTAGATTCTTCATAAATATTTCACCTTTCACCTTAAACTTACGACTCATCTCACCCAACTTGAGAGGAAAAAGTGATCACACTTATACCCCTCATAACTTGTATCCCTCTATAAGATCTCACCTCATTCTTCTGAACTCCAGGGAATAAAGTCCAAACCTAGTCAACCTTTCCCCTTAATTCATGCCCTCAAATCCTGGGACATCCTTCACTCGTTCAAGCTTATTGATATCTTTCCCGTAGATGCAAAACCAGGACTGCACACAATACTCCAAATTTGACCTCACCTAGAGTAAAGAATAAATGAGAGATGCTAGTATATTGCTGGGAAGCTCAGTCAGTCAGTCCTCAGGGTCCCGGATGAATCTTAGATTTTCCTTGTCCTAGCTTCCTGTCCTCTTCCTGAGCAGGATTGACTGTGCATTAACATTTCTGTGCCCTAGTCCTTGTAATTCTCTCTCTTGTCTGCTGCAGGTTCTGCTAACTCTTCTGAATACTGAATGTGTCTTTGTGCTGAAATTACTTTGGGTTTGAGATCAGCCCCAGATCCGCTGGTATATCATTCAGCCTTGTATATCAGGCCAAGTTGCACTTAATAAGTTACGTCAAGCTTGCCATGTGTTCTGCGTCAGATGCATAAGAAAGTTTTTTTGTATTATTTCGGTAATAAGTACAGTATTGGAAAGGCCAACATTTACTTTCCATCCACAGTTGCCCCTGAGGAGGTAGTAGTGAGCCAAGTTCCTGAACTGCTGCAGTCCTTCTGGTGAAAATGTTTATACAATTGGCAAAGAAATTAGTTTCAAAATTTATTAAAGAAGATGGAATGTTGTTCTAATTATTCTTCTGGAGATTATAAATATCTGGTTACTTTCTGGGAGTGCACATAACATGATCTCACCTGATTCCTCAACATCACCGATTTGGTCAAAAAAACACAGCAACATCTCCACTTCCTGAGGAAATTGATGCGATCAAGGCTATACTCATCTCCCCTCTCCATCCCACCAACCCCATTACTAACCAATTTTTACAGAAGCACCATTGAGAGTGTCCTGACCAGCTCCATTACCACCTGATACGGGAATTGCTAAGCATATGATCACAAGTCCCAATGAAGGATTGTGGGGATCATCAGATTGCATCATCGCTTTGTATGGGAATTGAAAAGCATCTAATCGCAAGCCCTACAAAAGATCGTGAGGTTCATTGGGGTCTATCTTCTTCCCATCAAAGAGATTTATCAGGAGCCCTGCATACACACGGCCCTTAGCATTGTCAATGATTTCTCCCAACTGCCCAACTATCTCTTTGACCACTTCATGTCAGGCAAGAGGTACCATAACATTAGGACAAGAATTGTTAGGATAGGAAACAGTTTCTTCTCTGGATTGTAAGACTACTGAACCTCCTGCCACTAACAATGTGTCATCATGTATGAAGCAGCTTTTTACTGTTTACTTTTTAACTTGTCATAATTTCACCTTATTTTTGTTGATTTATTCATTTTTATTTACAGTATGTGGATGTTGCCAGCTAAGCCAGCATTTGTTGCCCATCCCTATTTGCCTTTGAGAAGGTGGTGAAGAGCTGCCATCTTGAACCGCTGGAGTCTCTAGTGTGTAGGTATACCCACAATGCTGCTGGGAAGGGAGTTCCATGATTTTGACCCAGTGACAATGAAGGAATGGTGTTATGCTTCCAAGTCAGGATGGTGAGTGACTTGGAGGGGAATTTCTAAGCGGTGGTGTTCCCAGGTATCTGCTGTTCTCGTCCTTCTAGATGGTGGTGGCCGTGGGTCTGGAAGGTGCTGCCTAAGAGCATTGGTGTGTTGCAGTGCATCACGTAGATGGTACACACTGCTGCAACTGTTTGTCGATGGTGGAGGGACTGGATGCTTGTGGAAGTGATACCATTCAAGTGGGCTGCCTTGTACTGGATGGTGTCAAGCTTCCTGAGTGTTGATGGGGCTGCACTCATCCAGGTGAGTGGTGAGTATTCCATTACACTCCTGACCTGAGCCTTGTAGATGGTGGACAGGCTTTGGGGAGTCAGGAGGTGAATTACACGCCACAGGATTCCTAGCCTTTAACCTGCTCTGGTAGCCATGGTGTTTATTTGGCTAGACTAGTTCAGTTTTCTGTCAATGGTAACCCCTAGGATGTTGATAGTCAGGAATTCAGTGATGGTGATGCCACTGAATGTCAAGGGACAATGGTTAGAGCCTCTCTTGTTGGAGATGGTCATTGCCTGGCACTTGGGTGGCTCGAATCTTACTTGCCACTTGTCAGCCCAAGCCTGGATATTGTCCAGGTCCTGCTGCATTTGGGTATGAACTTCTTCACTATCTGAGGAGTCACGAATGGTGCAGAACATTGTACAATCATCTGTGAACATCCCTTCTTATGACTTGTGATGGAAGGAAGGTCATTGATGAAGCAGTTGAAGGTGATTGGTCCTAGGACACTTCCCCAAGGAGCTCAAACAGTGATGTCCTGAGGATGAGATGATTGACCTCCAACCACCACAACCATCTTCCTTTGTGTCAGGTATAATTCCAACCAGTGGAAGGTTTCCCCCCCTAATTCCCATTGACTCCATTTTAGCTGGGGTACCTTGATGCCATACTCGGTCAAATGCTACCTTGATGTCGAGGGCTATCCCTCTCACCTCACCTGTGGTATTTAGCTCTTTGGTCTATGTTTGAACCAGGGAGGTGATGAAGTCAGGAGCTGAGTGGCCTTGGCAGAACCCAAACTGGGCATCCGTAAGCAGGTTATTGCCGAGTAGGTTCTGCATGATAGCACTGTTGATGACCCCTTCCATTATTTTGCTGATGATTGAGAGTAGGCTGATAGGGTAGTAATTGGCTGTGTTGGACTTGTCCTGTTTCTTGTGTACAGGACATACCTGGGCAATTTTCCACATTGCCGAGCAGATGCCAGTGTTATATCTATACTGGAACAGCTTGGCTGTTTTAATCTGTGATTTCTGGTAATATTACTTTGTGTGTATGGGTTAATGTACTGTGTTTTGCACCTTGGTTCGGAGGAACATTATTTTGTTTGGCAGTATACACGTGCATGGTTGAATGACAATATCTTGAACTTTGAGCAGAGAATGTTTGGAAATAGGCACAGAGGGGATTTATTTCATGCCTCCCTCATGTACTTGCTAAGTCTGTCAGGTTCTGATTCCAAAGAGGAATGAAGTAGATTTATGGTCTCACCAGTCACTTGCAAAAGCATTGCGAATTTAAACAAAGGCAGTTTAACTGCCACTGGAGAACAGAATTTACCACCACCCCTCACCCTCACCACTCTCTATCCCCATTGTAGCTCCTATAAATGATTCTTTCTGAATGGCTGTCCTGAAGAGCTAGGATAGAGCGTCCTTCATGAAACAGACTTCCCTTTACAAAACACCTTATTAATTATTACCTTAAGAGATGTCACATTCTTCTTTTTCTGAGTGTTATTAATGATCCACACACCTTTTCCATTCACGATATTGATGTGACAATGAAATATTTGCAATGTTGTTATCTTCACAAATGGACTGGATTACATTTGGTTAGACACAAGTTTATCAATCTTTGGTGACACATACATCCAAAGTATTAGATGAAACATTCCACATGGGCACAGTATGTTCTTTTTAACCTAATGTAATGTTACAGGAGCTGTAAGTGCTATGGGTAGAATCCTAGAGTCGCTTATTCCTTTTCCATCCTTCTCCTTTTTCTTGCATTCTATTCTTTTTACTTTATTTCTCCTTCCATTTTCTGTTTCCTTGCTTTTTCTTTTTCCTATCCTGGTGTACTTTTCCCTTTTTAATCAAACTTTTTTCTTAATCTATATCATTATTAATAATTATAGTTAAAGTTTAGATCCCAGAACAGATCAATGATGGCGAGAGCAGCTTGCTGTAGCCTTTGTCAAAGGGAAGAAGTGGGGTGGTTCAGTATCTTATCCAAAAGATGGCATCTCTAACAGTCTGCACCTTTTTATGCAACATTGGTATGGTAAATGTAATATTGATTATGGGCAACTATTAGCATGTCAGGCAGCATCTATGGAGCAAAATGGACAGTCAATGCTTTGGGTCAAGACTCTTCATCTAAACTGCCTCATCTGTCACTGGCTACATCTGTGAGTATGTAGACAACGTTGGTACCTCAAGAACAATCATTTCTCAGCCCAACCAGAAGCCTTGGCCAAATGCAGAGAGCTGTGGTCCCTGCTAATATCCAGGGACACCACATTCATGTCTGCTGACAGAGCAGTGCTCAGAGCAGCCAGGAGAAATTTAATCTGAAGCATAAAAGAGGGTTAAGTCCACCTACGCACAGAAAATTGAAGAACACCTGCCCGATCCCTGGCGTAAGTGGCTGGGCATCAAGAGTATTTATGACTATGCAAGGAAAACTGCATTGACTGTACCAGTGATACCATCCTCCCTAATGCTCTAAACAACACCCCAGACCAAGTACACAAGCATCTTCACAGACATCAACACTTCTCTCGTACAGGTCACTGTCCTCACGTTTCAAATCGTCCACCATCGTACCCGTGCCAAAGAAATCTGCACCTTTTAGTAATAAAGGACAACTGCCCAGAGGCACTGGTGCTAATGATCAAGAAATGCTTTCAATGGCTGATAATGGCACACATTAAAAACTCCATTTCTGCCACATTGGACAGTCACCAATAAGTTTACTAACAAACTTACTACAAGTATCTGGGAGTACAGTTAGACGAGAAGCTAGACTGGACTGCCAACACAGATGCCTTGTGCAGGAAGGCACAGAGTCGACTATACTTCCTTAGAAGGTTGGCGTCATTCAATGTTTGTAGTGAAATGTTGAAGATGTTCTATAGGTCAGTTGTGGAGAGTGCCCTCTTCTTTGTGGTGGCGTGTTGGGGAGGCAGCATTAAGAAGAGGGACACCTCACGTCTTAATAAGCTGGTAAGGAAGGCGGGCTCTGTCGTGGGCAAAGTACTGGAGAGTATAACATCGGTAGCAGAGCGAAGGGTGCTGAGTAGGCTACGGTCAATTATGGAAAACCCTGAACATCCTCTACATAGCACCATCCAGAGACAGAGAAGCAGTTTCAGCGACAGGTTGCTATCGATGCAATGCTCCTCAGACAGGATGAAGAGATCAATACTCCCCAATGCCATTCGGCTTTACAATTCAACCGCCAGGAGTAAGATATGTTAAAGTGTCGGGGTTAGGACTCAATGTATTTAAGTAAACTACTTAAGAACTTTTTAAAAGCTATTATTAATGCTTTTTGAGAGGGTGATTTTAGATGCATATCATATTTTTACTGAGTTAAGTATTGTATGTAATTAGTTTTGCTACAATAAGTGTATGGGACATTGGAAAAAATGTTGAATTTCCCCATGGGGATGAATAAAGTATCTATCTATCATCTATCTCTATCTAAAACTGCTTTATGACAGATGTCATAGCATGGGGCCCTGAAAACAAGGACACTTGTGTCAGAATGCTGTTCCTGCATTTCAGTTCGGCATTCAACACAATTGTCCCACAGACCTCGATGAATAAACTTGTAAGAGACAAATACGTGCTATGCTGGAGTCCTGGTGAGGGGTCTCAGCCCAAGGTGCAACTCTTTAAGAAGGGAGGAAGGAAATTATAGGCAAGTTAGCTTAACCGCAGTGGTTGGGAAATGGTTGGAGTCTATTATTAAGGATGAGGTATCGGGGCACTTCGAAATTAATAAGTCCAAGTTAGCATGGTTTCTGTAAAGGGAAATCTTGCCTGCCAAACCTGTTAGAGTTCTTCAAGGAAGTAAGAGGCAGGGTAGACAAAGGAGAGGCAGTGGCTGCCATTCATTTGGATTCTCAGAAGGCTGTTAATAAGATGCCACACATGAGGTGGCTTAACATGATAAAATCCTATGACGTTACAGGAAAGATACTGGCATTGGTAGACGGATGGCTGACAGGCAGGAGGCAGTGAATGGGAACAAAGGGGGCCTTTTCTGGTTGGCTGCCAGTGACTAGTGGTGTTCCTCAGGAGTCAGTATTGGGACTGCTGCTTTTCACATTGTTTGTCAATGATTTAGGTAATGGAATTGATGGATTTGTGGCAACATTTGAGGATGATACAAAACTAGATGGTTGAGTAGGTAGTGCTGAGAAAGCAATGTGATTGCAGCAGAACGAGGACAAATTGGAAGAATGGGCAAAAAAGTGGCAGATGGAATACAGTGTTGGGAAATGTATGATACATTTTGGTAAAAGGAACAATCGTGCGGACTATTATCTAAATGGGGAGAAGGTTCACACTTCAGAAGTGCAGGGGACTTCAAGATTCCCAGAAGGTTAATTTACAGGTTGAGTCTGTGGTAAAGGAGGCAAGTGCAATGTTGGCATTTATTTCAATGGAAATAGAATATAAGGAGATGATGTTGAGCCTTATAAAGACACTAGTCAGGCCGCACTTGGAGTATTGTCAACAGTTTTAGGCCTTGTATCTCAGAAAGGATGTGTGATACTGGAGAGAGTCCAGAGGAGGTTCACAAAAATGATTCTGAGAATGAAGGGGTTAATATGTGAGGAGCATTTAGCAGCGTTGGGCCTGTGCTCACTGGAATTAAGAAGAATGTGCGGGCATCTCATTGAGACCTACCAAATGTTGAAAGAACCAGATAGGGTGGATGTGGAAAGGATGTTTCTTATGGTGAGGGTATCCAGAACTATCCACCACAGCCTCAAAACTGAGGGGTGACCTTTTTGTACAGGGGTAAGGAGGAAATTTTTAAGCCAGAGAGCAATAAACCTGTGGCATGTTCTGCCACAGACTGCGATGGAGGCCAAGTCCATGGGTATATTTAATGTGGAAGTGGATAGTTTCCTGATTGGTCAGGGCATCAAAGGATGTGGTGAGAAGGCAGATATATGGTGTTGAGTAGGATCCAGGATCAGCTATGATGGAATGGTAGAACAAACTCAATGGGCTGAATGACCTAACTCTGCTCCTATGTCTTATGGACCGTTTGTTCTTTTCCATGGACCTGCCTGACCTGCTGAGTTCCTCCAGCATTTTGTGAGTTGCTTTGGATTTCCAGCATCTGCAGATTTTCTCATGTTTGTGAATAAACTTTTTTTGGTTTAAATAACCACAGTGCAACTGGCTCTTGGACTTTCTAATCAAAAGAGCTCAGATTGTCATGATACACAAACGCTCCTCCCTCCCTATCACCCTGAACAGTGCTGTGCTGGGCCATTTGCTGTACACTCTGCTCACCCATGACTGCACAGCCCAACACCTCAGAAATCACATCGCTCATAACACAACAGTGGTGGGGCTCATCAGCCACAACAATGAAATGGCCCACAAAGATAAGATGGAAGAGCTGAAGTCTTAATGTTAGGCAAATAACCTCTTCCTCAATCTCAAGCAGACCAAGAAAATGGTTAGTTACTTCAGGAGAACTCACATGACTTACACCCCGATTTAAGCTGTCTTATATCCAGTAGATTCCCATTCATTGGTCCACGGGTTAATCGGGGCAGCCACTTTTTTTTTTTCAGAATCAGATTCAGGTTTATTATCACCGGCATGTGTCATGAAATTTATTAACTTAGCAGCAGCAGTTCAATGCAATACATAATATAGAAGAAGAAGAAAAAATAATAATAATAAATAAGTCAATTACAGTATACCTATATTGAATAGATTAAAAATCATGCAGAAAACAAAAATAATCTATATTTTATATAAGTGAGGTAGTGTTCATGGATTCAATGTTCATTCAGGAATCGGATGGCAGCAGGGAAGAAGCTGTTCCTGAATCACTGAGTATGTGTCTTCAGGCTTCTGTATCTCCTACCTGATGGTAACAGTGAGAAAGGGGCATGCCCTGGGTGCTGGAGGTCCTTAATAACGGACGCCGCCTTTCTGAGACATCACTCCTTAAAGATGTCCTGGGTACTTTGTAGGCCAGTACCCAAGATGGAGCTGACTAGATTTACAACCTTCTGCAGCTTCTTTCGGTCCTGTGCAGTATCCTCCTCCCCCCCCCCCATACCAGACAGTGATGCAGCCTATCAGAATGCTCTCCATGGTACAACTATAGATGTTTTTGAGTGAATTTGCTGACATACTAAATCTCTTCAAATTGTTAATGAAGTATAGTCACTGTCTTGCCTTCTTTATAACTGCATCAATATGTTGGGTCCAGGTTAGGTCCTCAGAGATCTTGACACCTAGGAAATTGAAACTGCTCACTCCCTCCACTTCTGATCCCTCTATGATGATTGGTATGTGTTCCTTCATCTTGCCCTTCCTGAAGTCCACAATCAGCTCTTTTGTCTTACTGACGTTGAGTACCAGGTTGTTGCTGCGACACCACTTCATTAGTTGGCATATCTCGCTCCTGTACACCCTGTTATCTCCTTCTGAAATTCTACTAACAATGGTTGGATCATCAGCAAATTTATAGATGGTATTTGGGCTATGCCTAGCCACACAGTCATGGGTATAGACAGAGTAGAGCAGTGGGCTAAGCACACACCCCTGAGGTGCACCAGTGTTGATCGTCAGCGAGGAGAAGGTGTTATCACCAATCCGCACAGAATGTAGTCTTGGATTAGGAAGTTGAGGATCGAATTGCAGAGGGAAGTACAGAGACCCAGGTTCTGCAACTTCTCAATCAGGATTATGGGAATGACAGTACTAAATGCTGAGCTATAGTCAATGAACAGCATCCTGAGGGTAGGTGTTTGTGTTGTCCAGGTGGTCTAAAGCCATGTGGAGAGCCATTGAGATTGCATCTGCTGTTGACTTATTCTGGCGATAGGCAAATTGCAATGGGTCCAGGTCCTTGCTGAGGTAGGAGTTCAATTTAGTCAAGACCAATATGGGAAAACACTTAAAGAACAAAACCTAATCAAGAAAATAGATGGGATTCCCTTCCTTTCTTTGGGACTCTATACTACTTAACAGGGACAGACTGTTGCAGAACAGCTTCAAACTCCTGTCCTTTGCATGAACTTGTATGGTTATTAAGCAGTACATCATGCTTGGAGCAAACAGTTTTTAATTAGCATCAATTACTTGTGTTTGTGTTCAAAAAGCAGTGATTTTTGTCACTGATAGTTATTGAGAAATGAGCATTAAGACAATTTAGAATTGTTTTGCTCACTGCAGTTTAAACATTCAGGCTTGGAGATGCCAGAAACAGCCAGGAGTGAAAATGAAACGGTTTCACTACTTCAAGTTAGGAACCACAAAAAATTTGAAGGTATCAACAACCATCTTGAATGTTACAATGAAAATGAAGATTTGGAGGATGATATCTTTAAAAAGCATTGTATGAAGGTCATCTATTATCTGCTGTAAGTGACAGTACTAATTTTGTTCATTTACACTCAATCAAAAGAACATGGCAACATGTTCCATCCATCATATCTAGTGATGACAATGAAACTTGTGCGGGAGAGTTTTTAAAATCAAAAAAGCTGTTGCACTGGGACAGTTCCACTGTCTTGACCTTGGAAGTCTGGGCCAGAGATACAAGTGGTCATTACGAACTGGGGTTGTAGTGCATAACCATGACTTTTTCTGTGCCTTATCATGACCTTCGCTCTCCATGAAACATTGCAGAACCGCCTCCTTGAACATTGGATCTCACGGTTGATCGCATCCTCCCAGTCCTCTGCAGCTGACTAACATGCTGGAACAGGCACCAGGGTTTCGCCAGGGTAAGAAGGCCACTGACAAAGCAGCATACCGGGGTGTGGCCACTGTCACATTCAAATAGCTACTTGGAACCACAGGTGAAAGCTGAGTGTCTGGTGGGATCCAAAGTTAAGGGAGGTGCGCCAGAATGGAGATGATAAGCACCTTCACCAGAAGTGCTACCCCTTCCTGGATGGGAGCATACACTGAATGAATGACTGTCCATAACTATTAGGAACTAATACAGTTTTATGTTACTGTAATAGCTTTGGTTGTGTTCTGATTTGTTCTATATTTCATTTAAATATATGATTTATTGCTCAGTTAAGTGGTAGTTTGTCTTTTTTATACCTTTTTGATTATTCCCATGAAACCTCCTCTAATTGAGGCAGCTGCATAACTAGGTCAAAATGTACTGGTTCCAATATGTCCCTGTTAACCGGAATCCACAATATTTGTATTTGTAGTGGATTTTTTTAAATGATTGTGTTCTTTATCTTACTGTGCTTTTTATATGCTGTGTTATATCCCCTAATCTGAGGAAAGACATTCTTGCCATAGAGGGAGTACAAAGAAGATTCACCAGATTGATTCCTGGGATGGCAGGACTTTCATATGAAGAAAGACTGGATCGACTAGGCTTATACTCACTGGAATTTAGAAGATTGAGGGGGATCTTATTGAAACGTATAAAATTCTGAAGGGATTGGACAGGCTAGATGCAGGAAGATTGTTTCCGATGTTGGGGAAGTCCAGAACGAGGGGCCACAGTTTAAGGATAAAGGGGAAGCCTTTTAGGACCGAGATGAGGAAAAACTTCTTCACACAGAGTGGTGAATCTGTGGAATTCTCTGCCACAGGAAACAATTGAGGCCGGTTCATTGGCTATATTTAAGAGGAAATTAGATATGGCCCTTGTGGCTAAAGGGATCAGGGGGTATGGAGAGAAAGCAGGTACAGGGTTTTGAGTTGGATGATCAGCCATGATCATACTGAATGGTGGTGCAGGCTCAAAGGGCTGAATGGCCTACTCCTGCACCTATTTTCTATGTTGGACACGGAGTAACGATTATTTTCTCCTATACACTTGTGTACTGGAAATATCAATAAACAACCATAAAAGATAGAGGAGATGTATCCACTATAAAAAGATGAAGGGAAGCAGTAGGTCATGTCCATTTCCCTCCATAGATATTGCCTGACCTTCTGAATTCTCTAGTGATATCTGTATTGCTCCAGATTCCAGCATCTGCAGGCTTTTGTGTTTCCTTATCAGTTGAAGGACATCTTCCTTTGAAAAATTGTCATTCGACTAACTGTGTTCTGGGCTGTAACAGCATTTACAGAAAGCTTCAGAGACAATGCGTGGAAGGCCTTTGAATATACTAGGCATAATTCATTTCACCTGTCTTACATGTGCAAGTGTGAACATTCCATAGCAGACTTTGTTAGGATGTTATGAAAGAAACGAGGCATGCAAACCATACACCAGAGAGAAAGCCCAGAATTGCAAATGCTACAGTTTGGCCAACGTATTCTGTTTGCACTGAGCCAGGTCTGGAGATAGGGCAAGGAAAAAGCAGTGTTTGCTGTGTTCAGGTTGACTTGGAATGACAGCATTCTAATACGGTACATGCTGTTGTTGATACTGACAACTACTAAATGAAGGGTCTCAACCTTGTTTGCTCATTTCCCTCCACAAATGCTGTTTCTGACCCACTGAGTTCCCCTGCTCTATGATCTTTTGCTCCAGATTCCAGTATCTGCAGTCTCTAGGGTCTCACTGTTAAGTGTTTATTTGGAGCATCTTCTGGCAATTTTCCAGTAGAAAGTTCTGGCCGACAGCTTGCAATTTGACTCTTGCTCCTTCTGAAGTATGAACACTTGACTTTTAATACCCCCAGTGTTTAGTTATTTTTTAGTAGAGTCTGGAAAAAAGGTGTCATCTGAAGAGCACAGTAATTCCTCAAGTGTTTTAGTGTTTATTGTATCTTGGATAATTAATCCCTGCACTTGCTGCATTGAATGGTCTTCCCTAACTTGATGCTGGCTTGACAGTCTGATGTCTATGAGTTAGTTGTAGACAGGAGCAAGTTAGAGAGAAATTGAGCCTTTGTCTACCGGTAACCCTTCCTAAATGAGAGTTCCACTGGGCAAGAGGGATAATAGTGCTAAAGAGCTAACTGAGAAGAAAACAGAAATGGAGAAACTGTGTGATGGGCATGAGTGCAGTGGATCAGCATTACAATCTGCAAATGTAATGGTAGAAGGAATGGCAAAGATAAAAAGAGATCTTTCAGAGCATCACAGATATGGGTTTTAGTTAAGAATATGCAGCCGAGCAGGTGGAAGAATTAATTATCCAGGATTCTTGGGTCTAATGAGATAAACACAAGAACCCTTGAGGAATTCCTGTGCTCTTCAGCTAATCACTTTCAGCTTCTAAATAATGGGAAGTACTTGAGTAGTGTTTACATTTAAAGACTAAAAACTGAGCCTGATCAATGTGGAACAGTTGATTAAAACCCACTTAAAGAAATTTATCAGCGAATGCATCAAGTAAGAATTTAAAGGACATCAGCACCAACATCAGGAGGCTGCATTATATTAAATATAACTTGTATCACTTACCATAGATTTTCTCTGCAATAATTAAGCTGATGTATAAAATAGTTCAACAGAATGTGTATAAAAAGAAATATATGGTGCTTTAACGACTGGTCAGTCCAAAACATTGGCTGTTTATTTCACTACATAGATGCTGCCTAACCTGTTAATTTCCTCCAGCATTTCATTTGTGTTGTTCAAGATTTCCAGCGTTCAGAGAATCTCTTGCATTGGGCAAAAATATATCATGGGAGGTGAATAGCATTGCAAAAATTGACTCAAACAAGGTAGATTCCACCTGTTGGTTGGCCATGCTCCTGTTTGCCAAACCATTCTTATTTGGTCTCCAACCAGAAGGTTGTATGAGTTTAAACCACCTCCCAACATGCCTGCATGCAGATCCAGCACTATTCAGCTGACTAATGAGGTGCAGTACAAGACATTCTCAGACAATGCCTTTTGGATTGCAGTAATGGGGACTGAGTTTCCTCTCATAGAGTTATAGAAAGATACAATACAGAAACTGGCCCTTTGCTCACTGGTTCCATCCCTATCCTTGAATACCCATATTCTCCACTAACAGCACCAAAGGGCAGCTTTGAACTCTGGTGATGGAGCTGCTAGGCAGCATCAGAAGATGCAGCACTCTGCCACCTTTCAAGGGCTTTGTAACAAATTTTAAACATCTATATGGTAACAGATATCTAAAAAATACTAAATTATTTTAAGTTTTAAAAATTGAACACATTAAAACACTAAAATAATGTTAAAATATTTTAGAAATGCATTACTACTTCCTTGGGAGTCGGCAGAGATTCGCATGACATCAAAAACTGTGGTGGACAGTGTATTGTCTGGCTACATCATGGGCTGTTATGGGAACACCAATGCCTTTGTACAGAAAATCCTACTAAAGGTAGTGAATTTAGCCTGGTACATCATGTGTAAAGCTCTTCCAATTATTGAGCACATCTATAAGAAACACTCATAGGAAAGTAGCAGCTATCATCAGGGACCCTTACCAGCCAGGCCATGCTCCTTCCTCACTGCTGCCATCAGGGAGAAGGTACAAGAGCCTCAGTACTCACACCACCAGGTTCAAAACAGTTACTGCCTCACAACCAATTGGCTCTTAAACAAAGGGGACAACCACACTTACTTGCCATCCTTTGAGATGCTCCCACAACCAATGACCTCACCTTAAGGACTACAGGTTTCTCCCGCAATCCGAAGGTAGGGCGTTCCTATGAATCCGTTTGTAATCCGAAATGTCGTAAAATGAAGAAGCAATTACCATTAACTTATATGGGAAAAATGTTTGAGCGTTCCCAGACCCAAAAAATAACCTACCAAATCAAAGCATAAAACCTAAAATAACGCTAACATATAGTAAAAGCAGGAATGATATGATAAATTCACACCCTATATAAAGTAGAAATATTGTAGGTATGGTGTAGTTTCACTTATCAAACTCGGCAATTTGTAGAAAAAAAATCAGCACGTACATGCATACATACGCACAAGCGTGCACACGTACACTCATGCGCAAACAACTGCCTGCACAAGGCTTCACGGTCAATTGTAATCTTTCTCGGGGTAAACACACATATATAAAGCGGGCGGCTTTTTTTCGTAAAAGCGAAAATCCTCTGGTTAGCAAAAACGGGTACTAATGTAAGTCTTTTGTAACAGCGAGTTGTCGTAAAGCGAACGTTCGAAAAGCGAGGACCACCTGTTTATCTTGTTATCTCATGTTCTTATTGTGTATTTATGTTTGCACAGTTTGCTTTCTGCACTCTGGTTGATCTTTCATTGATCCTGTTATAGTTACCATTCAATAAATTAGCTGAGTATGCCTGTGGGGAAAATGAATCCCAAGGTTGTGTGATGTGACATATGTACTTTGACAATAAAATTTAGCTTGAACTTGTGTTATTGCTGCTAATCTTACATTCAGGAGTATCCAATCAAAAGAATTGGTCCTTTGTCCTTGCCCCAGATCCAGTTGCTGTAGAACAAGAGAGCCAAACTCTCCAGTGTTTTGCAAGCACCCCCAGTGATGATCAGGTTCGATTATTGAACTCTACCTTCAGCCCGGCAATGGAATAGAGGAACTCTCAACTTATCACAGATTTATGGCATCCTTGCAAGTGCAGGGTCCACTGAATGAGAAGTGGTGTGTAGCACATGGTGGGACTTCCTGCACCAGCCAGCAGTGTTTCCCCTTTCATTTCAACATTGTACATTGAAAAATCAATTGGTTCCCAAATGTTTGATGATTGCCCTTTTCCTCTCCATCAGTGGGCTGAAGTAAGTATTTGCAGACTTTTTAGGATAACAGAAAGTTCAGGATGGGTCAGTGACTGAGCAAGAATAACAGTGGATAAGTGGGTGCTGAGTCTAAGTGAAACCCATTTTACAGATCAAGTGCCAAGAAGCTAAAGGGGAATTCCTTATAGTCACATACTGTCTGTTGGCTTGGTCATAGTTACACCCAGCACCGTCTGATCCAACATAATCCTTCCACTGACAGAACTTTATAAATGCAAATCAAGCACATTAAATGGGTCTAATTGAGGCAGCTGGCAGGGATATTATTTAGACCCAAATAGAAGTTGACATTTTTGTTGCAACAGACATTAGATTTCATTATGGTTGTTTATGCCTGTAAATACTGCAAAACAAGATTTTACTTGTACCCCCAAGGAAGCACATTTGAAACATTTTATATACATTCAGCCCATGAAATTAAGAATGCTGAAGCATGTTTCTGTAAACATTGTTCCACATATGTCCCTGACTTTGGACAGGTGTAGGTATATTCAAACATTACATTCATACATGATGTTTGAAGCCAAGATGGCTGACATTTTAGCAACTACTGATGTTTGTATCTGATGTAGGGAATATGAACTAAGAAGAAAATGTCTGAGACCTAAAATGAGCAATATTACCAGAACAAGCTGGTGACTTACTTGCAGGTAAATAAATTTGCTTTGTCAGCAGTTTTCCCCTCCAGAGAGGCTGGATGCTCACATCAATATTACTTTTATGAGATGTGGAATGCATGTAAAATTTGAGAAATATGAAGTGAAGGATGCCCCCTTTGTGGATTCTCCTCTCCATACTTACTGCACAATTGTGCAGCTGGTTGGGCTTCAGCCATATAACACTAGTAATCTAAGTTCAAATTTAATTGTCATTCAACCATACAGGTATACGGTTCAACAAGTAGCATTCCTCTGAGGTCAAGGTACAAAACACAACACATACAGTCACACACAGCGCACAACACATAATTACGATAGCACATAGCCACAAAAAAACAGAACTAGCACAAGTCCCTGAGTGGCATGGCCTGAAGACTGATGGTTCAGGGGATGTGTCCTGAAGCCATATCTCTGCAATAACAAGTACATTAGCAATTCCTCATCTTATTTGTGGCCTTGGATAGTCTCCATGTGAAATTTGCATGTGCCCCTTGTGGCTGCATGGCTTCCCCAAGTGTACTATTTTCCTTCCGCCTTCTAAATACACTTGGTAATAGGTTGATAGTCCACTGTAAATTAGATCACCTGGTGAGGTGAGTAATCTTACAAATTGGTGGTAATCTGGGAAGAATAGGTTACAGGGGAAACTAGCAAAGAATGGGATTGCTTTGTGGCTGGCAATGACTTAATAGGCTATATGGCCTCCACTTGCATTGTCAAATGTTGGGGTGTATTCTGGAATTAGAGTATACAAGCAAGTATTAATTTCACCAGCAGCCAGTCTTCAGATTTGAATGTGGATTGCTCAGAACAATTGGACCTCAGGTGCCTGAATATGCATGAATGTGGCCGAGAGTCAGTAGAGATTAGCAGTCATTTTTAGGTGTCTGGAGAGTAAGTGTGAAGAAGGAGGTGTGCAAAAACTATACGTAATTTGAAGGAAGCATTGTAGCGGCATTGTAACTATAGAATTTTCTCACTGTGGCCTTTGATCTTTAGCATTTTAAAATGTCATGTAATATCAGGTCAGGAGGCCTCTTCCTCCAAGAGTGTCTCAATATGATGCCTGCTGCTTGTTTTTGCTGAATAAAACACTTCTATATCCACTACCTTCAGTGTCTCTCCGGTGACTTGGTTCACGTCGCAACAAAAGAAACGTGAAATATAGAAATATATTCTTCTTGATCCCATCCTATATATTTTTGGATAAGGCCGAATGAAAGAGTACAGAGAAAGAAAGAATACAAAAAGCTTCTTCCTCCTTTTTGAGATGCCTACCGATATGCAATGGTATAATATTTCCATCATGTCCTGTGTGAAAACTCTTCTTCCGTGCTGTTTATTCTTTGTTAATGAGGCATTTTTATTAATGATGTTCTGCAAACTATTCCAATTCCTTGTATGAAATCTTACATCTGAGATTGGCTTATCTTCCACTGGGTAACGCCACATTCTTCCACAGATGGTAAAGAGCTGGAGATGGAACAGACCAGCTGTTTCCAGACTGTTCAGAGAATAGAACCTACATTTATATACTTATGCAGGATCATCTCTTGATTTGTTCTTTACAGGTCAGGGACACTAGTGACAAAAATTGCACTTTTTTTTGTTTTTCTCAGTAGTGTTACTCCATCTATCACCAGTGAAAGAATAATCATTTCCCCTTCCTTGCAATTATCCACCTTTGTTAAAGAAACCCATTATAGTAAATTAACTTCTCTCCAAACTCTAATCATCCTCATTTCTGCATGCACCATGAGATTTCTAGTCCGTGTGTTTAAAATTAATAAGGAATCATTTAACAATGAAGCCGGAACGAGATGCAGAGCATGAAGATTATTTAGTTTTTAAAGGCGGGGTGGACTTTCTTTTTAGAATGTACAGTACTTAATCATAGAATTATAGTCACAGGAGGAGGTTCTGTGGGACCTCTGTATTTCTGCATGTGTCAAGCATGGAGACAGAGTTGATTTAATTTATTTATTTAGAGATACTGTCTGGAACAGGCTGTTCTAGCCCTTTGAGCCAGCAACGCCCAACCACCCCAATTTAACTCTAACCCAATCACGGGACAATTTATAATGACCAATTAACCTACCTCGTTCATCTTTGGACTGTGGGAGGAAACCCGATCAGCGAGGGAGGTGTACAGACTCCTTATCGAGGATTGAACTCCGGACTCCAATGCCCTGAGCTGTAATAGGGTCTCACTAACTGCTATGCTATGTGGCAATCAGAATCTTAATGAAATAGTTAATTAAATAAATTATTTTGTTGCTCTGTCAGATCTGACACTATTGAATTTATTCATAGAAAAGCTAGACTGAATCAATTATCTGAAATTCTTTTTCTCTTTCACTGGTTATGTTCACCACTTCACAAGTGTTTTTTGCTTTAAAGTTGTCACAGCTCACGGGGTTTAGTTATGAAGGATTTATTTTGAATCAAGACTTCCAGTTTGTTTGCAGATCTACACGTATCCATCTGTGTAGGATGACTGGAAAAATGAGCTAAGATCATGAAGAACAGGACTATATGTCAGAAGTGTGAAGAGGAGGTCGAGAAAAGCTCTCAACAAGTGTTTACATCTACTTTTCTCTGACTATCACTGATAAAGGATATGTGAGATATTAATCTCAAAGCAATGTGTGGTCTGTGTTGTCTATGCCGACCAAGGCCACCTGACTATGAAGTTTTAAGCCAGCCTGGGACCAGAGATATCCACAACATCCACTGCGATAATTTGTCATCTGCTCTTGGATAAGGGCAGGCTCCTATGCTGACTAAGCACAGAAGTCAGATTAGTTTTCAGTTTCTCTTCCTATAGAAAGCAGCATGTGGTCTTGTCAATTACAATCTTCCTCATAGTGCAGGGTGTCACTGACTGATAGAAGTACAGGCATGACATTCCTTTAGTGGGGATGTATGACAACATGTACTTGGTGTCCTGGTAATAGGATGCTTTTGTATCTAGCAGTTTGCTGAGCCACTGAGCCAAGAGAAAGGAGGCTCCTGGATCAGAAAGAACATTAACTAGTGATGTGTCTCACGACTCCAGTGTGGAACCCACGCATGACTGCACAGACGGAAAGTTCTGCTGCCTCACCGAGTCTATGGAGCAGCCCACGTGTGCACTCATTCGTACTGGTGCCAACTCTTGCCTCGCAGTCAGCTCTTGCAGGGTTCAGCATGGTGTAAACCCTTCCGGCCCTCGGAGCTACGCCACTGAGCAACCCACAAGTTCAATGCTAGTAAATAACACGAGCAATTAACTGACCAATTGGTGTGTCTTTGAACTGTGTGAGGAAACAGAAGCACCAAAGAGAACCCCATGTGGTCATGAGGAAAAAGTATAAACTCCTTCCAGACTGTGGCGGGAGGTGAACCCAGGTCACCTGTAAAGCATTGTGCTAACCACAATGCTACTGTGCAGGATACCAATGTCCTACTCTCCACTGGCCGCCAAAGAGCTCAATATCCATTGACCTAACAGATTTTATTGACCATTCACATAGACACCATCCTTTTGTACTAAATGTGACACAGGATCAAATCTTTCTTTATTCAGAGAGCCCAGAGTGTTGGCTTGAGAACAGTGAATTATGATATACGTTACTCAAAGAACTGCACTCTGCAATCTGTTGTATTGGAGCAATTGCAAATGTAGTCAGCATTTGGTGTTGCACCATTTTAGCATTACTCCACTGTAAATTTCACAGTGCATTCCAGTTAATTGGGACACATCAGGACTAATGCATTTGGGCCCAATTAAACAGCTGCTCAGTTAGAAGTTTCATGGAAATAGTTAAAAAAAATATATTAAAAAAAGACAAACTACTGTTTAATCGAGGAACAAATTATGTACTGAAATGAAATGGAAAACAAATTGGAACACTACCAATACTATTACAGTTCTATAAAACAATGTTTTAGCCCTAATAGTTATCGACAGAGGAGTTTATCCACTGTACATTGCTGTATTCTTTTGATTGACTGTAAAGGAACAGAATCAGTACAGACACCTAGTGCAGATAGCTCAATTCCTTCAGATTGCTTTAAATTTTTAAGTCAAAATCAAAGCCAAAATTATCATAAATCACTGCTTTTTGAATCAGAGTCTGTACTGGGAGAAGGCAGGAGAATGGGAGTAGAGAGGGACAATAAATCAGCCATGATGGAATGGCAGAGCAGACTCAATGGGTTGATTGGCCAACTGCTGCTCCTCTGTATTATGGGGCATATGGATAACGTAACACAAGCACATGTAACTAACACTATTAAAAACTGTTTGCTATAAGCACAGTGTAGTGTCTAATGGCTGCACAGAACTAACGCTAGTTGGAAACTACTGACCAACAGGGCACCCTTTGAGAGAAGGGTGGTGCAGTCTGATGTGACCACATGAACATTAAATTTCTCAGCAACAGTGTCCTTTCCCAATTAAGTGACATATTACAGTATCCCAAATAAACAAAAGGAATCCTTTATTGAACTTACTGTCCCTGTCTTTGAAGACAGCTTATCCATTGATGTCTACAAAACCACGGACTCTCACAGCTGCCTGGGCTATGCCACTTTGCACACTGTTACCTGTAAAAATGCCATCCCTCTTCTCTCAATTCCTCGACCTTGGCTGCATCTGCTCTCAAGATGAGGCTTTTTATTCCAGAACAAATGATATATACAATACACAATAGGTGCAGGAGTAGGCCATTTGGCCCTTTGAGCCAGCACTGCTATTCCCTGTGATCATGGCTGATCATCCACAATCAGTACCCCCTTCTTGCCTTCTCCCCATATCCCTTGACTCCGCTATCTTTAAGAGCACTATCTAACTCTTTCTTGAAAGCATCCAGAGAATTGGCCTCCGCTGCCTTCTGAGGCAGAACATTCCACAGATCCACAACTCACTGGGTGAAAAAGTTTTTCCTCAACTCCGTTCTAAATGGCCTACCCTTATTCTTAAACTGTGGCCTCTGGTACTGGACTCCCCCAACATCGGGAACATGTTTCCTGCCTCTAGCATGTCCAATCCCTTAATAATCTTGTATGCTTCAATCAGATCCCCTCTCATCCTTCTAAATTCCAGTGTACACAAGCCCAGTCGCTCCAATCTTTCAACATATGACAGTCCCGCCATTCCGGGAATTAACCTTGTGAACCTACGCTGCACTCCCTCAATAGCAAGAACGTCCTTCTTCAAATTTGGAGACCAAAACTGAACACAATACTCCAGGTGGGGTCTCACCAGGGCCCTGTACAGCTGCAGAAGGACCTCTTTGCCCCTATACTCAACTCCCCTTGTTATGAAGGCCAACATGCCATTAGCTTTCTTCACTGCCTGCTGCACCTGCATGCTTTCTTTCAGTGACTGATGAACAAGGACACGTAGATCTCATTGTACTTCCCCTTTTCCTAACTTGACACCTTTCAGATAGTAATCTGCCTTCCTGTTCTTGCCATCAAAGTGGATAACCTCACATTTATCCACATTAAACTGCATCTGCCATGCATCTGCCCAACCTGTCCAAGTCACCCTGCATTCTCCTAACATCCTCCTCACATTTCACACTGCCATCCAGCTTTGTGTCATCTACAAATTTGCTAATGTTACCTTTAATCCCATCATCTAAATCATTAATGTATATTGTAAATAGCTGCGGTCCCAGCACCGAGCCTTGCGGTACCCCATTAGACAGTGCCTGCCATTCTGAAAAGGACCTGTTAATCCCTACTCTTTGTTTCCTGTCTGCCAACCAATTTTCTATCCATATGCTATAATTTTGCCCACTATTCTCCTATGTGGGACCTTATCAAAGGCTTTCTGAAAGACCAGGTACACTACATCCACTGGCTCTCCCTTGTCCATTTTCATAGTTACATCCTCAAAAAATTCCAGAAGATTAGTCGAGCATGATTTCCCCTTCGTAGATCCATGCTGACTCAGACCGATCCTGTTACTGCTATCCAAATGTGCCGCTATTTCATCTTTTATAATTGACTCCAGCATCTTCCCCACCACTGATGTCAGGCTAACTGGTCTATAATTCCCTGTTTTCTCTCTCCCTCCTTTCTTAAAAAGTGGGATAACATTAGCTACCCTCCAATCCTCAGGAACTGATCCTGAATCTATAGAACATTGGAAAATGATTACCAATGCATCCACGATTTCTAGAGCTACCTCCTTAAGTACCCTGGGATGCAGACCATCAGGCCCTGAGGATTTATCAGCCTTCAGTCCCATCAGTCTACCCAACACCATTTTCTGGCTATTGTGGATTTTGCTCAGTTCCTCTGTTACCCTAGGTCCTCTGACCACTATTACATCTGGGAGATTGTTTGTGTCTTTCCTAGTGAAGATAGATCCAAAGTACCTGTTCAACTTGTCTACCATTTCCTTGTTCCCCATAATAAATTCACCCGTTTCTGGCTTCAAGGGCCCAACTTTTGTCTTAACTAAGTTTTTCCTCTTCCATATAACCATATAACAATTACAGCATGGAAACAGGCCATTTTGGCCCTTCTAGTCCATGCCAAATGCTTACTCTCACCTAGTCCCACCGACCTGCACTCAGCCCATAACCCTCCATTCCTTTCCTGTCCATATACCTATACAATTTTAATTTAAATGACAATACCGAACCTGCCTCTACCACTTCTACTGGAAGCTCATTCCACACAGCTACCACTCTCTGAGTAAAGAAATTCCTCCTCGTGTTACCCTTAAACTTTTGCCCCCAACTCTCAACTCATGTCCTCTTGTTTGAATCTCCCCTACTCTCAATGGAAAAAGGCTATCCACGTCAACTCTATCTATCCCCCTCATAATTTTAAATACCTCTATCAAGACCCCCTCAACCTTCTAAGCTCCAAAGAATAAAGACCTAACTTGTTCAACCTTTCTCTGTAACTTAGGTGCTGAAACCCAGGTAACAGTCTAGTAAATCTCCTCTGTACTCTCTCTATTTTGTTGACATCTTTCCTATAATTCGGTGACCAGAACTGTACACAATACTCCAAATTTGGCCTCACCAATGCCTTGGACAATTTTAACATTACATCCCAACTCCTATACTCAATGCTCTGATTTATAAAGGCCAGCATACCAAAAGCTTTCTTCGCCACCCTATCCACATGAGATTCCACCTTCAGGGAACTATGCATCATTATTCCTAGATCACTCTGTTCTACTGCATTCCTCAATGCTCTACCATTTACCATGTATGTCCTATTTTGATTAGTCCTACCAAAATGTAGCACCTCACACTTATTAACATTAAACTCCATCTGCCTTCTTTCAGCCCACTCTACGAACTGGCCTAAATCTCCCTGCAAGCTTTGAAAGCCTACTTCATTATCCACAACACCACCTACCTTAGTATCATCTGCATACTTACTAATCCAATTTATCACCCCATCATTCAGATCATTAATGTATATGACAAACAACATTGGACCCAGTACAGATCCCTGAGGCACACCACTAGTCACCGGCCTCCAACCTGACAAAGTTATCTACCACTACTCTCTGGCATCTCCCATCAGCCACTGTTGAATCCATTTTACTACTTCAATATTAATACTTAACAATTGAACCTTCTGAACTAACCTTCCGTGTGGAACCTTGTCAAAGACCTTACTGAAGTCCATATAGACAACATCCACTGCTTTACCCTCATCAACTTTCCTAGTAACCTCTTCAAAAAATTCAATAAGATTTGTCAAACATGACCTTCCATGCACAAATCCATGTTGACTGTTCCTAATCAGACCCTGTCTATCCAGATAATTCTCTATACCATCTCTAAGAATACTTTCCATTAATTTACCCACCACTGATGTCAAACTGACAGGCCTATAATTGCTAGGTTTACTCTTTCAACCCTTTTTAAACAATGGAACCACATGAGCAATATGCCAATCCTTTGGCACCATCCCCGTTTCTAATGACATTTGAAATATTTCTGTAAGAGCCCCTACTATTTCTACACTAACTTCCCTCAAGGTCCTACGGAATATCCTGTCAGGATCTGGAGATTTATCCATTTTTATATTCCTTAAAAGTGCCAGCACTTCCTTCTCTTTAATCATCATGGTTTCCATAACTTCCCTTACTTTACACAATTCAATATCCTTCTTCTTTGTGAGTACCGAAGAAAAGAAATTGTTCAAAATCTCTCCCATCTCTTTTGGCTCCACACATAGTTGTCCACTCTGATTCTCTAAGGGACCAATTTTATCCCTCACTATCTTTTTGCTATTAATATAACTGTAGAAACCCTTTGGATTTATTTTCATTTTACTTGCCAAAGCAACCTCGTATCTTCTTTTAGCTTTTCTAATTTCTTTCTTAAGATTCTTTTTACATTCTTTATATTCCTTGAGCACCTCATTTACTCCATGCTGCCTATATTTATTGCAGATCTCTCTCTCTTTCTGAACCAAGTTTCCAATATCCCTTGAAAACCATAGCTCTCTCAAACTTTTAAACTTTCCTTTCAACCTAACAGGAACAAAGATCATGTACCCTCAAAATTTCACCTTTAAATGACCTCTATTTCTCTATTACATCCTTCCCATAAAACAAATTGTCCCAATCCACTCCTTCTAAATCATTTTGCATCTCCTCAAAGTTAGCCTTTCTCCAATCAAAAATCTCAACCCTGGATCCAGTCCTATCCTTCTCCATAATTATATTGAATCTAATGGCATTGTGATCACTGGACCCGAAGTGCTCCCCAACACATACCTCTGTCACCTAGCCTATCTCATTCCCTAACAGGAGATCCAACACTGCCCCTTCTCTAGTTGGTACCTCTATGTATTGCTGCAAAAAACTACCCTGCACACATTTTACAAACTCCAAACCATCCAGCCCTTTTACAGTATGGGCTTCCCAGTCTATGTGTGGAAAATTAAAATCTCCCACAATCACAACCCTGTGCCTACTACAAATATCTGCTATCTTCTTACAGATTTGCTCCTCCAATTCTAGCTCCCCATTATGTGGTCTATAATACACCCCTATAAGTGTTACTACACCTTTCCCATTCTTCAATTCCACCCAAATAGTCTCCCTAGATGAGCCTTCTAATCTATCCTGCTAGAGCACCGCTGTAATATTTTCTCTGACAAGCAATGCAACACCTCCCCCTCTTGTTCCTCCAATTCTATCACAGCTGAAGCAATGAAATCCAGGAATATTTAGTTGCCAAACACACCCTTCCTGCAACCATGTTTCACTAACAGCTACAATATCATATTTCCAGGTATCAATCCATGCTCTAAGCTCATCCACCTTTCTTACAATGCTCCTAGTATTAAAATAAATGCATTTAAGAAATTCTCCACCTCTTCCTCTCTGTTTATCTCTAACGGTGCAAACAACTTTACTACCTTTTTCTTCCTTCTTCAATTCATCTGTTCCTACACTCTCGTTCCCCTCTCCCCTTGTATCTAGTTTAAATCCACTGGAGCCTCTCTAGCAAACCTACCTGCAAGAATATTTGTCCCCCTCCAGTTCAGATGTAAACCGTCCCACTGGAACAGGTCCCACCTTCCCTGGAAAACTGCCCAATTACCTATAAATCTGAAGCCCTCCCTCCTGCACCATGTCTTCAGCCACATGTTGATCTGCGCTATCTTACTATTTCTAAAGCCACCTGCACGTAGCAATCCTGAGATTACTATCTTGAAGGTCCTGTCCTTTAACTTGGCACCTAACTCCATAAACTCACCTTTCAGGACCTCCTCACTCTTACTACCCATGTCATCGGTCCCTTCATGGACCATGACATCCAGTTGCTCACCCTCCCTCTTGAGAGTACTGAGAACATGATCCAGATATTGTGAACCATGGCACCAGGGAGGCAACAGACCATCCGGGATTCTCGATCTCTTCCACCGAACCTCTTATCTGTCCCCCTAACTATCGAATCCCCTATCACTACTGCTCTCCTCTTTTCCCTCCTTCCCTTCTGAGCTGAGGGTCCAGTCTCAGTGCCAGAGACACAACCACTGCATCTTTTCCCTGGTAGGTCATCCCCATCAACGGTATCCGAAACGGTATACTTATTATTGATGGGAATGGCCACAGGGGTGCTCTGCTCATTCTGTCTAATCCCCTTCCCTCTCCTGATAGTCACCCAGCTACCTGTCTCCTGACTCTTCACATACCTAAAGAAGCTTTTACTATCCTCTTTTATATTCTTGGCTAGCTTACCTTTGTACCTCATCTTTTCTCCCCGTATTGCCTTTTTAGTTATCTTCTGTTGCTCTTTAAAAGCTTCCCAGTCCTCTGGCTTCCCACTCATCTTTGCTATGTTATACTTCTCTTATATCTTTATACTGTCCTTGATTTCCCTTGTCAGCCACGGTCACCCCTTACTCCCCTTAGAATCTTTCTTCCTCTTTGGAATGAACTGATCCTTCACCTTCCGTATTATTCCCAGAAATACCTGCCATTGTTATTCCACTGTCACCTCTGCTAGGGTATCTTTCCAGTCAACTTTGGTCAGCTCCTCCCTCATGGCTCCATAGTCCCCCTTGTTCAACTGTAATACTGACACTTCCAATTTTCCCTTCTCCCTCTCAAATTGTAGATTAAAACTTATCATATTACGGTCACTACCTCCTATTGGCTCCTTTACCTCAAGTTCCCTTATCAAATCCGGTTCATTACACAACACTAAATCCAGAATTGCTTTCTCTTTGGTAGGCTCCAGTACAAGTTGCTCTAAGAATCCATCTCGGAGGCACTCCACAAACTCCCTTTCTTGGGGTCCACTACCAACCTTATTTTCCCAGTCTACCTGCATGTTGAAATCCCCTGTAACAACCATAGCATTACCTTTGCGACATGCCAATTTTAACTCTTGATTCAACTTGCACCCTATATCCAGGCTACTGTTTGGGGGCCTTTAGATAACTCCCATTAGGGTCTTTTTGCCCTTACAATTTCTCAGTTCTATCGATCCTGACTCTACATCTCCTGATTCTATGTCACCCCTTGCAAGGGACTGAATTTCATTCCTCACCACCCCACCCCCTCTGCCCACCTGTCTGTCCTTTTGATAGGAGGTATATCCTTGAATATTCATTTCCCAGCCCTGGTCCTCTTGCAGCCATGTTGTTATTCCTACAACATCGTACTTGCCAGTTTCCAACTGAGCCTCAAGCTCATCCACTTTATTTCTTATACTTATTGCATTCATTTATAAAACTTTTAATCCTTTACTCCCCTCACCTTTTGCATTGATCCCTATTGCACTTGGCCATACTCTCCGATCCCTTCCTGAGCTTACTGTCACATTAATTCTGTTGTCTTTCTTAACTTTTCTTATTCTCTCTTTCCCTTTAACTAAATCCTTATATTTCCAGTTCGTCTCCTCCCTCCCACTTACTAGTTTAAACACACCCGTGTAGCAGTGGCAAACCTGCCTGCCAGAATGCTGGTCCCCCGCCTGTTAAGGTGCAACCCATCCCTTTTGTACAATTCATCCCTACCCCAAAACAGATCCCAGTGGTCTAAGAATCTAAAACCCTGCTTGCCGCACCAGCTCCTCAGCCACACATTCAGATTGCTAATCTCCCTGTTCCTGCCCTCACCAGCACGAGGAACTGGAAGCAAACCGGAGATAACCACCCTGGAGGTCCTGCTTCTCAGCCTTCTTCCGAGTTCTCTAAAGTTACGCTGTAGAATTTCTTTCCTCTTCTTCCCGACGTCATTTGTGCCGACATCCACTACCACTTCTGGCTGTTCACCTTCACCCTTGAGGATGCCCTGCAATCGGTCCGTGATGTCCTGGATCCTGGCACCAGGGAGGCAACACACCATCCTTAAATCCCGCCTGTTGCAACAGAAACCCCTTTCTGCACCTTTCACTACGGAGTCCCCTACTACCACGGCTCTGCCTGACTTCTGTCTCGTTGGCTTTGGTTGAGCGCCATTTTTTGACTTGCAGACCTGTCCGCCTCTCAGACTGGCAGTGCCTTCTGTTCCGACAGCTTCCAAGAGGGTGAACCTGTTTTTAAGAGGCATATCCCCCGGGATCTTCTGTACTCCAAGCATCCATCCCTTCCTCATCGTCACCCCCCTTCTCTCTTCCGGTATCTTCAGTGTAACGATCTCGCTGTAGGTCTTGTCCAGAAAACTCTCGTTTTCCCTGATGAACTTGAGGTCATCCAATTGCCTCTCCAGTGCCCCAACACGGTCCTTCAGGAGCTGAACCTGGACACACTTTCCACAGTTGCAGCAGCCGGAGGCACCATCAGTGTCCCTAACCTCCCACATCAGGCAAGCATCACACTGAATCAGTTTACCTGTCATCTCTTCACCACTTCTCACCCTCTCCAGCTGTCGCGTAGTCTCCTTCCTCAGCCTCCTCGCCAAAGTCGTACTTTTCTCACAAGGCACTTCCCTCAGTTGGTTGATGTATTGACTAATGCGTTTCACTTGCCGCACCTCTGCCGACCTTGAGGGTATGTGTTGCAGGCTAGTCCAGACCGGTTTTTAAATCCACCGCTCCTGAAAACAACAGAAGAAAGACTCCCAAGAGCTTACCTTCTCAGCCAATCCCCGCACTCACTCCTTCACCAGCCGCACCTCTGCCGACTTTGAAGGTATGTCCTCCTTCTTCAGAGAAAGGGGTTCCCTTCTGCCACCATCCACATTGCCCTCAACCACATCCCTTACACTTTGTGCACGTCTGCCGTCACCCCATCCTCCCGCCAGCACATCAGGAATAGAGTTCCTCTTGTCTTCACCTACCAACCCACCAGCTTCCGCGTCCAGCACATAATTCTCAGTAACTTCCGCCATCTCCAAGGGGATCCCTCTACCAAGTATATCTTTCCCTCCCCTCCACTTGCTGCGTTCTGCAGGGTTCACTTCCTACACAGCTCCCATGTTCTTTCATCCTTCCCCATTGATCACCCTCCTGGCATTTATCCTTGCAAGTGGAACAAGTGCTACTTGCCCCCGCCCCTACACCACCTACCTCACTATCATTCAGGGTCGCAAAGAGTCCTTCCAGGTGAGGTGACACTTCACCTATGAGTCTGTTGTGGTCATCTACTGTATCCAGCACTCCTGGTGTTTTCCTCATGTATACTGGTGATTGGTATAGATTGGGAGACTGCTTCACCATGCACCTGTGCTCTGTCTGTCTGAAAAAGCAGGACCTCCCAGTAGCCATCAATTTTAATTCTACTTCTCATTCCGACATACTAGTGTTTACTCTTTTCCATAGCTGCTGCCTGGCCTGCTGAGTTCTGCCAGCAATTCTGTATGTGTTGCTTGGAATTCCAGCATCTGCAGAATTTCTCTTGTTTGTGAAAGGGGATCTGGGCTATTTTCTTAAATTAGTCTTTGATCTTTAAGAGTTATCCTAAACAAGCAACTGCCCTGATTAACTGATGGCCCAATTGACCAGAATCCACTGTGATGCATTTTCAGCATCATTTTCTCAGATGTCACTTTGCCAGGATGAAGTTCAGAAACAAAGAGTCAGTTGTAACGAGCTGTATTAGAGATCTGATCAACCATTTCCAAGAAAGAATAATTAAATTGTTTATACTAATTCAATCTAACAGCTCAGACATGCTTTTCTCCAAAACACACATCCTATGCAGCATATCCTCAAAACTACAATTGAAAATCTGTGAATCATGCTCAACTGCACAGCCAGCGGCCTTTAAGGCATTCAAATCTCATTGATTCATTTATCTAGAGATGTCGTGTGGAACTGGCCCTTCGGGCTTAGATCACCACCACCCAGCAACCACCTGTTTAACACTAGCCGAATCAAAGTTCAAAGCAAATTTTATTATCAGAAGGACATATATGGCACCATATACAATCCTGAGATATATTTTTTCTGTGGATATACTCAGCAAATCTATAGAATAGTAACTATAACAGGATTAACGGAAGATCAGCCAGAGTGCAGAAGACAACAAGCTGTACAAATGCAAATATAAATAAATAGCAATAAATAACAAGAAAGTGAGAAAAAGAGTCCTTAAAGTGGAATAGTTATGGTAACATCTCAATGACGGGGCAAGTGAATATAGTTATCCCCTTTTATTCAAGAGCCTGAGGGTTCATCATCATAGCTTGTCACACCAGACAGCCAGCCACTCCACTTTGGTTGACGTTGAGCAGGTCAATGCCAGCTAAATCAGGTGACAGTGGGCAGTTGCGCAGAACGTGTTCAATGTTCTGCTCCCTTTTGCCACCCTCACTGATCTTTAAACCCCACTTCACGATATTGTCTCCCGTCCTATAAACTCCCGCTCTCAGTCTGTTGAAAGTGCACCACATCCTTCTGTCAAGCAGTGCCCCGTCTGGCAACATTGCTGTGGGGTCTTGCACTGTATTGTTTGGTGGGGATTTGGCTTCTGCTTGTTGCCAGAGGTCAATCATAATTCATAATACTGCTTTCATTTGTTACATACCCCGTAACTGGGTCAATTACCAGCAAAGATAGAGAGGTCCGTTGAAGTCTGATAGTACTATTTTTAAAAGTCTTTATTTATAAAGGGGCACAAAAGTAAGGTTAATACAAACATTCAGATAATATACGTCGTCAATACTCAATCTAAAGCGCGGGTATAGTAATAATTATCAATAAGAAAGTGTCGTTTGTCTAGGGGGTAATATATTGTCCATTGAAAATATAAGAGTCACTCAGTTCCTGCTCAGTTCACGCAGGCTGCAGCCTTTGGAGACCGCTGGGTTTTCACTTGTTGGAGAGAGAGAGAGATTTGTGATCAAAGAAACTTGCCGGGGTCTTTTGATGAGATCAATCCATTGGGTCGGGGGAGTTGGTTCCCCGTTGTTAGTTCAAGAAAATCGTTTCTGCGGTACCCGCCACTGGCTCCCAGGCACGGGAACCGAACACACGTGGCTTCCTTCGAATGGCTGCCCACTATACGGAATCGCTAGCGTCTCTTCTGGTGTGTCTGAGGGGCCGTCTCTACAGCCCCTCTTTTTATCTGGACTCACGGGGTCTCAGATGTCAATCAGGTTGGGATGATGCAATCTCTCCCTGTCACCCAGCCCACGTTGCCCTGAGGGCTTGCACGTAGCCCAGTTCCCCAATCCACAAAGGTGCCTCCAAGAGACAATGGCCGTCATCCGTGGCTTTGTCTTGCTGAGGGGCCAGGACACATTCCAGAACCTTGAGGATTCTCTCTCATTTCCTGGGTCCAAGACCCGAATTAATAGCGAACTTGCGATTCTCAAGAAGGAGGGGGCTGTGGTCATAACACCTCCCCTCTTAAAAGCGTTTTTTACCAGCGGTTAAAAACGGAGTGGTACAGAGTCTTACAGGATTTTTGAATCTAACACAATACAAAAGCTTTTCTTTTCACTACAGAGCAATACAGTTATACATTTAATTCAGCATCTAAACAGTTAACGATTACAGTGTCACTTCCTCTACTAGCTTAACATCTTGTACCTTACTAAAGTCTTATAGCATCAGACTTCAACTTAATAACCACCTATTTTTTTTCTTCAGCAAACAAAACTAACGAGTTGTGATCCCCAACAGGGAGCCAGGCAGGCTTCCAAGGGGTTTGTCTTTATTATTCACGTGCTTTGCTGAAATCCCATACAACCGGCTGGGCGATTTAAAAGTGGTGCCCTTCATTAACCGTCGTCTCTTTTCCGGTGAGTTCCTACGGGAGGAACTTGGGTAGTTTGGCGAGGTAAACTCCCGCCCGCCTCGTTCATAGGGGTTATTTTATCAACACCATGTCCCAACTTTAGACCATTTCCACCCAATTCTTTAATTTTACACAGGTGGCCAGCCCTCTCGTCAGGACCCTTCAGGCGATTGGTTTTTAATTCGAACTCTTTGTTCAAGCAGCATTTCAGATTCTGCCTCGTCACACCCCATTCTGGAATAACAATAGGGTGGGGGGCCCCGGCATCTCCCGGCTTAATCTGTAAGCGATCTGCAGGGTTTTAAATTTCTTCATTCGATTTGGGGACTGCAGATTTTCTGTTTCCTTCACTAATAATATTTATCTCCCCAGTCTGGAGCTCCGCATTAAGTTTCACCACCCCTTCGAGCACAAACCTTGGGGAACTCTCACTTCCCACGATTACCAGGGTTAACTCCTTTTCCACTGAACCAAGTCTATCTGACCCAAAAGGATGGCCGTCTCGTTCAGCTGAATCAAATACCTCAGACTTTTTCTGAGCTCCGTGACTAGGTTCAGGACCACGTGCATCCCCATCTTGGACACATTCAAACGGGACATTGACCTCTTCCAGGCTTTCAATACCCGTACCTTTTTCAAATTCTAAATTCCCCTGATCCTCCCAGGTACTCTCTGGGCGACTCCCTTCCGGAGTAAACTCAACCCCACGGGCTGAAGCAACCTCATCTGCCCACCCAGCAGACTTCTTCAAGGCAAGGGCACCCTTTTCATCTAGGACTGCCCACATTTCATTGTCGGGAACACCTTTAGAATTTTCAACTTTGTCAAACAGGTCTGCTATACCAGACAGATCATCCATGTCCAACTCTGGACCTCTTAACCGCTCTAACGGTTCCTCATCTTTATTTTCTGCCTCTAGAACCTTGCCCCTCTTTAAGGGCAGATCTACCTCTTCTCCCTTACCCTCTTGCACTTTACTACTCTTCGCTTTACCACCCTCTAAACCCTCGTGGCACAGGGTCGGTAAAAACATCTTGGCCAAATCAAAACTGGCCAGATTTAAACTGCTCTCGGTCTCAGCTGCTGCTCTCGACAGGCTGCGAGTGACCGCGCATGCGGGATAGCTCTTGGAAGCTAGGGGCGGAGCCTCAACACGCATAGGGCGTTTGATCAGCGTCATGGCGGCCCAAACCTTACCCCCGGCTAAATCGTTACCAAAGAGGACGTCCACGTCAGTTCTCAGGAATTCTGATGGCACCCCTATTTCAACTGGTCCAGACACCAGCTCACAATCCATAATGACCTTATGTAAGGACACTATTTCTATCCTTTTATTCATCCCCTTCACCACTACCATGCCCTTTTTTTGACCAAACTCGAGTACCTTACGGATGATCAACGACAGCTCAGCCCCCGTGTCTCTCCAGATTCGTACGGGAATTGATGGGTCTCCCTTCCTCAAAGACACGGTCCCGTGGGACAGACAAGTCTCAGCCCCTTCTCGTGCTCTGTCCACCCGGGGCTCTCTTGTCGATTTACTGATTACCATGGCACATCTGATAGGGACTGCTGCTTTCCCTTTTCCCGTCTCCCTCCTCGGAGCAAAGCACCGAGACGCAACATGCCCGCTCTTCCCACAATTAAAACAGGTCAAGCCCGGAAATCTCTGGCCGCCTGGCCTTTCCCCCTCAACCTTACCACTAGCTCCCGGCGGGACCTCTGCCTCAGCCGGCGGACTTTCTCGATTGTTCCCACGGTCCCTCGGGGAACTTTTATTCGAGGAAAACTTTGCCTTGTGGGTTAGGGCATATTCATCTGCGAATCTAGCAAATTCTGATATGGACTTATTCGGCTTCTCATTCAAATACATCCGGATCTCCTCCGGAACACAACCTTTAAATTCCTCAATCAAAATTAACTCCCTGAGATGCCCATGATCCTCGCCCACTGTTTCTGCGGTGCACCAACAGTCCAAGAGCACCCCCTTCTCATGGGCAAACTTGGTATACGTCTGATTCCACCCTTTCCGTAAATTTCTGAACCTTTGTCTATATGTTTCAGGTACTAGCTCGTAACCCCGGAGAATGGCCGCCTTTACTTGGTCATAGTTCTCTTCCCCTTCTGTGGACAACGCCGCATATGCCCACTGTGCCTTCCCTCTTAACACACTTTGTAACAATGCCACCCACTGTGCTCTGGGCCACTTCTGATTCACTGCCACCTTTTCAAAAAGCAAGAAATAACTATCAACATCCGTCTCCTCGAACGGGGGTACCAGCCTCAACGCCCGACTAACATCAAACCGCTCTTCTCTGTCCGACCCCTGACTTCGTGGCTCTTGCTTTAACTTCTCCATCTCCAAGGCATGTTTCCTCTCTCTCTCTCTGCCTCCCTCTCCTTCTCGGCCCTTTCCTTCTCCTTCTCAGCTGCGTCCAGCTCTTTTAGCTGGTTCCCTTTTCACCTCTAACTCCTTTAGCTGGCACGCATGCTCCCTTTCTTTCTCTCTCTCGGCTGCTTCCAGCTGCTTTGACTTAATTTCATGTTCCCACCTTAATTTCTCCAACTCTAACTGAGCCGTCCCACTAGCTGGTACCTTTTCAGGGATATTTTCCAATACCTCAGCTGCAAACACATTCTTCCCAATGTAATACTGAGTTATGGCCCTTCGCACCTCCCGCTTTTTCATTGACGACCTCACCTCTGTGAGGCTTAACCCCTTCTCCAAATTTACCAAGTCTGATTTGGTGGCCGCCTCTAGCGCCCCCAGAGTCGGGTTTCCCATAAATTCATCCTCGTCCATCTTTGCTGGTTTCCCGTCTGGCTACCCGCGTACCAGATTCAAGTTTGGACTTACAATCCTGATTCACTGGCCCTTCAATTTGGTTTCAAATTCCGGAGACAAGATCCCCAAGTTGTTACGTACCCCGTAACTGGGTCACTTACCAGCAAAGATAGAGAGGTCCGTTGAAGTCTGATGGTACTATTTTTAAAAGTCTTTATTTATAAAGGGGCACAAAAGTAAGGTTAATACAAACATTCAGATAATATACGTCGTCAATACTCAATCTAAAGTGCGGGTATAGTAATAATCATCAATAAGAAAGAGCTCTGTCGTTTGTCTAGGGGGTAATATATTGTCCATTGAAAATATAAGAGTCACTCAGTTCCTGCTCAGTTCACGCAGGCTTCAGCCTTTGGGGATCGCTGGGTTTTCACTTGTTGGAGAGAGAGAGAGATTTGTGATCAAAGAAACTTGCCCGGGTCTTTTGATGAGATCAATCCATTGAGTCGGGGGAGTTGGTTCCCCGTTGTTAGTTCAAGAAAATCATTTCTGCGGTACCCGCCACTGGCTCCCGGCACGGGAACCGAACACACGTGGCTTCCTTCAAATGGCTGCCCGCTATACGGGATCGCTAGCGTATCTTCTGGTATGTCTGAGGGACCGTCTCTACAGCCCCTCTTTTATCTGGACTCACGGGGTCTCAGATGTCAATCAGGTTGGGATGATGCAATCTCTCCCCGTCACCCAGCCCACGTTGCCCTGAGGGCTTGCATGTAGCCCAGTTCCCCAATCCACAAAGGTGCCTCCAAGAGACAATGGCCGTTAGCCGTGGCTTTGTCTTGCTGAGGGGCCAGGACACATTCCAAAACCTTAAGGATTCTCTCTCATTTCCTGGGTCCAAGACCCGAATTAATAGCGATCTTGCGATTCTCAAGAAGGAGGGGGCTGTGGTCATAACATATTGCTTTGAGGACTGCTGTAAGTTGTACTTCAACTTCTTGGAAGGAGTAAACTTGTGTTGTTATGCATAGGTTGTCTGCATAGATAGACCTGCGTGTGCTAGGAAAGGTTGGTATTTTGTTTGTGTAAACATTAAATAGTAGAGGTGCCAGGACTGATCCCCGTGGTAGTCCGTTCTTTTGTGGACACCACCTTCTCTGACGGTTGGGGGATAGTAACTGTTCTTGAACCTGGTGGTGCAAGTCTTGAGGCTCTTGTACATTCTGCCTGATGTCAGCAGCTAGAAGAGAGCATGACCTGGGTGGTGGGGATCTCTGATGACGATGCACAAGACAATTTACAATAACCAGTTAACCTTACTAACTGTACATCTTTGGGTGCCATAGAACCATAGAACATTACAGCACAGAAACAGGCCTTTTAGCCCTTCATATACCTGTCTAAATTTTTCTTAAATGTCTGAAGTGAGCCCACATTCACCACTTCATCTGGCAGCTCATTCCACACTCTCACCACTCTCTGTGTGAAGAACCACTCCCCCTCCCAATGTTCCCTTTAAACTATTCCCCCTTCACCCTTAATCTATGACCTCTTTTTTTTTCTCCCCTAGCTTCAGTGGAAAAAGCCTGCTTGCATTCACTCAATCTATACCCATCATAATTGTATACACCTCTATCAAATCACCCTTCATTCTCCTATGCTCCAGGGAATAAATTCCTAACCTATTCAACCTTTATCTGTAACTCAGTTTCTCAAGTCCTGGCAACATCCTTGTAAACCTTCTCTGCACTCTTTCAACCTTATTAATATCCTTCCTGTAATTAGGTGACCAAAACTGCACACACAATACTCCAAATTCAGTCTCACCAAAGTCTTATACAACCTCACCATTACATTCCAACTCTTATACTCAATACTTTGATTTATAAAGGCCAATGTATCAAAAGCTCTCTTTATGACCCTATCTACTTGTGACACCACTTTTAGGGAATTATGTATCTGTACTCCCAGGTCCCTCTGTTCTACTGCACTCCTCAGTGTCCTACCATTTACCTTGAATGTTTTATCTTGGTTTGACCTTCCAAAGTGCAATACCTCACACTTGTCTGCATTAAACTCCATCTGCCATTTTTCAGCCCATTCCTCCAACTGGTCCAAATCCCTCTGCAAGCTTTGAAAACCTTCCTCACTGTCCACTACACCTCCAATCTTTGTATCATCAGCAAATTTGCTGATCCAACTTGCCACATTATCATCCAGATTATTGATATAGATGACAAATAACAATGGACCCAGCGCTGATCCCTGTGGCACACTACTAGTCACAGGCCTCCACTCAGAGAAGCAATCCTCCACTACCACTCTCTGGCTTCTTCCATTGAGCAAATGTCTAATCCAATTTACTACCTCTCCATGTATACCTAGCGACTGAATCTTCCTAACTAACCTCCATGCGGGACCTTGTCAAAAGGCCTTACTGAAGTCCATGTATACAACATCCACTGCCTTCCCTTTCATCCAATTTCCTGGTAACTTCCTCAAAAAGCTCTAATAGATTAGTTAAACATGACCTACCATTGAAATATACACACCTCAGAAGATTATTACCACCACACACAACCTTACTATTTGTGACTTTGCTTGAACTACTAACATCATTTATTTTTAGCCCCATTCCATTATCTACTCTGGTTCCCATCCCCCTGCAAATCTAGTTTAACCCCTCCCCAATAACACTAGAAAACCTCCCTGCAAGTATATTGGTCCCCATGTAGTTCAGGTGTAACCCGTCTCTCTTGTACAGGTCCCACCTGCCCAGAAGAAGTCCCAATGATCTAGAAATCTGTAACCCTTCCCCCTAAACCAGATTCTCAGCCACATGTTTATCTGCCAGAGCATCCTACTCTTACCCTCACTGGCACGTGGCACAGGCAGCAATCCGGAAATCACTACCCTCAAGGTCCTGTTTTTCAACTTCCTACCAAGCTCTCTGTACTCACTCTTCAGGACCTCCTGACTCTTTCTGCCTATGTCATTGGTACCGATGTGTACCATGACATCTGGCTGATCACCCTCCCACCTCAGAATGCTGTGCACGCGATCAGAGACATCCCTGACCCTGGCACCCGGGAAGCAACAAATCATCTGGGAGTCTCTGTCACGACCACAGAATCTCCTGTCAGTACCCCTGGCTATGGAGTCCCCTATCACTACCGATCTCCTCTTCTTCCTCTCTCCCATCTGCACTGCAGAACCAGACTCAGTGCCAGAGATCCGGCTGCCACAGCTTGTCCCAGGTAAGCCATCCTCCCCAACAGTATCCAAATCGGTATGCCTGTTTTGGAGGGGAATGGCCACAGGGGAACCCTACACTACCTGCCCTTTCCCCTTCCCTCGCCTGACGGTAACCCAATTACCTGTGCCCTGTTCCTTGGGTGTAACTACCTCCTGGAAGCTACTATCTATAAACTGCTCAGTCTCCCGAATGATCTGGACGTAATCCAGCTCCTGCTTCAGTTCCCTAACGCAATCTGTTAGGAGCTGCAGCTGGATGCACTTCTTGCAGGTATCATTGTCAGGGACACCGGAGGCCTCCCTGACTTCCCACATCCTGCAAAAGGAGAATTCCAACATCCTGCCTGGCATATTCTCTAGCCTGAACAAAAAAAAGGAAGAAAACAGAAACTTACCGGAACCTACCCTCACCTCTGCCTGTTTCTCGCCGAAGCCTGATTGAGCCAAAGCCATCCCACTCCGACTCAGTCCACTCCAATGATGGCCGCTACGATGATGGCCACTGCATACGACGGTCTCCCTACGTCACGCGCCTGCGCAGTCTAGCCTCTTTTCCCCGAGCTGTTACAGAAAAACAACCTTCTCTCCATGATGCCTTCAGTCTTCCACTCTCAGCCTCTTGCTTCGATTGAGAAGACTGTTGGAAGTTTTTCTCTCCCTTTTAAACCTTGGCATACTACGTCACACGGGTGATGGGAGGAAACCAGAGCACCCAGAGGAAAGAAGCACCATCACGGGGAGAACAGACAAACTCCTTACAGATGGCATTGGAATTGATCTCCAAATGCCTGAGCTGTAATAATGTCACGCTAACTGCTGTGCCACCTGTTACGTACCCCGTAACTGGGTGTCTTACCAGCAAAGATAGAAGTATCCGTTGGAGTCTGGTGGTACTATTTTCAAACAGTGTTTATTAGTAAAATATACAAATCAATATCAACAATGCAAATATATAGATAATACACGTTAGCAATACTAAACCTAAAAGTGTGGGTATAATAATAATCAATAATAAACAAGCTCTATCGATGTCTAGGGGATAATGAATTGTCATATGTGAATATAAAGTTCAGTTCAGTTCATACGTGCTGAGGTAATTGTTGGTGGTTTTGTTGTAATTGTTGGGGAGAGAGAGAGAGAGAGCAAGCAAACAGTGACAGCTACAGTCAGTCAAACCTTCCTTTACGTTCTTGATCCGTCGATGTGTTGTGGCCATTCAGGTATGACCCCTCTGTCCTTCAGCTAGACCATTCTTCCATGGTGGACTCGTCTCCCAGGCAAGGGTGGACACACACACAAGCCCCCACCGGCCCTGCTATAACACTGAGTTAAACTGACCCATCCTTCGTTCGGTCTCCGATGCCCCACACCTTCCCGTGGGTTCCAAGACTCAAGCAGTGCTCAATAGTGTGTCTCCTGGTGTGTCTGAGGGGTGTCTCCCCAGACCTCACTTTTATCCCTACTCACGGGGTCTCAGGTGTCAATCAGTTTTGAATGGCTTAGTCCATCAAACCAGCCCACTCCGGCTGTCCACTGAGGAATTTTAATGAACAGAATGGTACCAAGTAAACAGCCCTCGCCGGAGCCATACGTCTTTCAGGAGTCATAATATGGTAGATCAACAAGTCTCTCTCTCCCAGTGTTATCTCTCCCTTATCTGAAGCAAATGTTCCAGTCCCAGTATGTTTTCCCTTTGTCTCTCTTTCTCTCTCATTAGCAGCGTGGCAACAGTAACAGTTTGTGATTCTCCGGGGGGGGGGGGGGGGGACATGGGCAACTCTGTACCCTTCTGCCCATCAGAGTTGTTCATCCTTCATAACACCCCCATCCTTCTAGGAATTTTCACCAAAGAGGAAAATTAACTAGTACAGCATTTTACAGGATTTCAGAATCTAACAAAATACAGAAGTGTTTTTAACTACAAAGGAATACAGATATACATTCAACTTAGCATCTAGATAAACAGTCAGCGATTACATTGTCACTTCCTTTAATATGTTGTATCTGGATATCAAACTCTTGTAGCATCAGACTCCAACTTAGTAATCTCCTGTTTTTATTTTTCATGTTAGCCAGGAATACCAAAGGGTTGTGATCTGTATAAACAATTAAGGGTCTTTGTGCTGAACAAATGTACACTTCAAAATGTTGTATTGCCAAAACAAGTGCCAACAATTCTTGTTCTACGGTAGAGTAATTCCTCTGGTGCACATTGAACTTCCGAGAGAAATACGCTACTGGGTGTTCCACCCCATCCCCTGCTTTCTGCAATAGGACTGTCCCCACAGCCTCATCACTTGCATCAGTCGCCAGGGAGAAAGGTTCTAACAAGTCAGATGCCTTTAACACAGGGTGATGACATAGTATGGTTTTTAACTTGTCAAAAGCATCCTGACAAGAATTGTTCCACTCAAATTTTTCTTCCTTCTGTAGGAGTTTTGTAAGCAGGAGGGCGATATCAGCAAAGTTCTTACAAAATTTTCGATAGTACCCCACCATGCCCAAAAATCTTCTCAAGGCTCTTTTATTGGTTGGTACAGGAACCTCAGAAATAGCCTGTACTTTTGCCCGCACAGGAGCCAACTGCCCCTGCCCTACCACATACCCCAAGTAGGTGATTGTGGCATAACCAAATTCACTCTTTGCAAGGTTCACTGTAAGTTGGGCTGCAGACATTCTTTTAAACAGGTTTTCTACAGCCTCAATGTGCTCATCCCAGGTGTCATTCCAAACTACCACATCGTCAATATAAGCCTTGGTATTTGTTAACCCTTTTATCACCATGTCAATCATCCTCTGAAATGCTCCTGGTGCATTTTTCATTCCGAACGGCAAGACGTTGTACTCGTAAAACCCGGATGGGGTGACAAAGGCTGAAATTTCTCGAGCCCTGTCCATTAAAGGAACGCACCAGTATCCCTTTAACAAGTCAATCTTAGTGATGTACCTTGCTTTCCCCATTTTATCAATGCAATTGTCTACCCTTGGGATAGGGTAAGCATCTGTCTGCGTGACAGCATTCACCTTTCTGTAATCGGTACAGAATCTTATGGTACCGTTCGGTTTTGGTACAACCACGCAGGGAGAGGCCCATGCAGAAGAGGATTCATGAATTATACCAGCAGCTAGCATATGCTCAATTTCTCTTTCTACTAGCTTACTCTTTTCCAAATTCATCCGATAAGGGGATTGTTTAATAGGCTGGGTCGAGGTAACAATGACATCATGTTCTGTTCCTTTACACCTCCTTGGAACATCTGGACATAAATCTGTATGCTGTTTAATGAGCTGTGTTAACTGCTCTCTTTGTTCAGGCTCTAAGTGATTGACTTTATCAGCAAGGTTGGCTAGAATAACCGAGTTCTCTAGTCTGGTGGGTATTACACTTATCTTTTCAAAATGCTCTGGTTCCTCCTCAACACTCCTCTCTGCCTCATCAGCTTTCGTGACTGCACCGACCTCCGCGGGGGTCGTTTCATGATAACCTTTCAGCAGGTTTACATGAACCAACTGGTTCGGCTTGCATCTATCAGGGGTTTCAATCACATAATTCAGTGAGTCTATTTTCTTAACTACTTTGTATGGTCCTTGAAACCTTGCCTGTAGGGGGTTGGTAACTACAGGGAATAGGACCAAGACCTTTTCACCCACGTGAAATTCTTGCTCTCGGGTATATTTGTCATACCATTGTTTCATTCTCGTCTGAGAGTCTTTTAAATTTTCCTTTGCTAAGGCGCATACCTTATGGAGTCTTTCCCGGAATTTTAAAACATAGTCAATCACACTGACTTGAACGTTCGGGCTAGACCACTTCTCTTTAAGTAGGGTAAGGTCCTCTGGGCCTGTGACCAAAAACGAGCTCAAACGGACTGAACCCCAGAGATTCCTGAACCGTATCCTTTACTGCAAATAACAGAAGTGGTAATGCATCATCCCAGTCTCGAACGTTGTCCTGACAGTAAATTTTAATCATGGTCTTTAGTGTAGCGTGGAATCTTTCCAACGCTCCTTGAGATTCCGGATGGTATGCAGAAGCTAAAATTTGTTTAACTCCCATCTGTGTCATCATTTGCTGAAATGCTCTGGATGTAAATGTACTCCCCTGATCCGATTGTATTTCCTTGGGTAGCCCCACTGTGGTAAAGAATTTAATGAGTGCCTTCACCACTGCAGGGGTTCTAATATTCCCCAGGGGCACAGCCTCTGGAAATCGTGTAGCAGCACACATCATGGTCATGATGTACTGCCACCCACTCGCTATTCTTTTTTTTTAAATTAGTTTTTCAAAACATTTTACAAAATTAAAAACCCCAAATCCCAATGAGGAGCATTAATACAGAGCAAGGTTAAGCATACAATAACAATATGCTACAAAGGAAGAGAATTTAACAAAAAGCACCTAAATTAAAGACAAGTGAGCTTAGTGTCCTCCCCAAACCCCACAACACAAGAAAAAAAAACAATTCCAGACCAACCACCACACAGTATAGAGAGTATAAGTCCGGACAGTCAAACTCCCAGACTGTAAATACACTTAGCAACAGAGGATAATAATGCCTACTACCAGAAAAAAAAGGGAGCTGAAAGCAAGGGACCGAAAAGAAAAAAAAACCCTAGTCAAGAGGAAGGTTATGAAAGTACTCGATAAAAGGCCCCCAGATCTTATGGAACTTTAAATCCGAATTGAGAACTGAATAATGAATTTTTTCGAGGTCCAAGCAGGCCATAACGTCGTTAAGCCATTGCGCATGAGTGGGCGGGGCAACATCTCTCCATCTAAGGAGGATCAAGCGTCTAGCCAGGAGAGAGGCAAAGGATAATATTCGGCATTTGGTCGGACCCAGACGTAAATCTGTCTCGCCCCAAAAACCGAACAAAGCAATTAAGGGGTTTGGTTCTAGGTGCTGATTCAGAATACACGATAATGTAGTGAAGACATCTTTCCAAAATTTCTCCAAGCTAGGACAGAACCAGTACATATGGATGAGAGAGGCCACGCCCCTCTTGCATTTATCACAGAGCGGACTAATGCCAGGGTAGAATCGAGATAGTTTAGATTTAGACATATGGGCTCTATGAACAATCTTAAACTGTAAGAGACAATGGCGAGCACAAAGAGAGGTTGAGTTAACCGATTTGAGAACTGAGTCCCAGCTCTCCTCGGATAAGGAGATATTTAAATCCTGCTCCCAGGCCATTTTAATTTTATCCACAGGGGCCCGTCGTAAAGCTGCTAGTTTATCTTGGATAATTGAAATTAAACCTTTACCTAGTGGATTAATGGAGAGAAATAGGTCCATAGCCTTTTTCGCAGGCATTTCAGGAAAGTTGGGAATTAAAGGAGCAGTAAAGTGTCAGATTTGGAGATATCTGAAAAAGTGAGCGTTAGGCAGGTTGAACTTAACAGAGAGCTGTTGAAAAGAAGCGAAGCGATTATCAATGAAGAGATCTTCAAAATGTCTAATGCCCTTCTTGTACCAAACATGGAATGCTGAATCGAACGTGGTAGGTAAAAAAAGGTGATTATGTGCGACAGGGCTAGAAATGGAAAACCCCTGGAAACCATAGCATTTCCTGAACTGAGCCCATATACGCAAAGTGTGTCTAACCAGAGGATTAGCTATTGATCTGGGCAGACTGCTAGGGAGTGCAGAGCCAAGAAGTGCAGATATAGATAATTCTTTAGTGGAGCTCAACTCCATTGCCACCCAGTTAGGGCACTCAGGTTGACCGTGGAAGAAAGACCAGAAGGCAGCACAACGTATATTAGCTGCCCAATAATATAAGCGAAAGTTAGGTAAAGCCATGCCACCCTCTTTTTTAGATTTTTGGAGGTGGATTTTATTAATTCTAGAGCACTTATTCTGCCACAGATATGACAAAATAATAGAGTCTAAGGAATCAAAAAAAGATTTAGGAATAAAAATTGGGATAGATTGAAATAAGTATAAAAACTTGGGGAGAACATACATTTTGACAACATTGATACGACCTACCAAGGACATAGATAGAGGTGACCATTGTACCAGATTCTGTTTTGTAGCATATGAAAGATTGACAAAGTTTTCATGAAAGAGATCTTTGAACTTCCTTGTGACTGTAATTCCAAGATAAGTAAATTGATTATGGACTACTTTAAAAGGGAGATCACGAAATATTAGTTCTTGTGCTTCTTTATTAATTGGGAAAAGTTCACTCTTATGTAAGTTGAGTTTATAGCCAGAGATCTGGCTAAACTGGTCAAGAAGTGAAAACAATAGAGGTAAGGATGTAGACGGATATGAGAGAAAGAGTAGTAAGTCATCAGCATAGAGAGAGACTTTATGCTCAACACCCCCTCTCCAAATCCCGGTCAGTTTAGGACATTTTCGAAATGCTATCGCCAGAGGTTCTATAGCCAAATCAAAGAGAAAGGGACCTAAGGGGCATCCCTGACGGGTGCCACGTTTGAGATTGAATACTTGGGATTTCTGAAAGTTAGTTAGAACAGAAGCAGTAGGACACAGGTACAGCAATTGGATCCAAGAGATGAAACTTTGGCCGAGGTCAAATTTTTCTAAGACTGCAAAAAGGTAGTTCCACTCTATACGATCAAATGCTTTCTCCACATCAAGGGAGATAACACATTCAGGAGTCCCAGTTGGAACTGAGTATAAAATATTAAATAGACGCCGAATGTTAAAAAAAGGGAGACGGTTTTTAATAAAGCCTGTTTGGTCATCAGAGATAATGGAGGGAGCCAACACTTTAGCTAAAATCTTTACATCAACATTGAGCAGAGAGATCGGCCTGTACGAGGAAAACTCTGTTGGGTCTTTGCCCTTTTTTAAAAGAAGAATAATAGATGCCTCATTGAAAGAGGGTGGCAATTTGCCGTAGTTAAACGAATCAGATAATACTGAAAGTAACTGAGGAGAAAGAAGTGAAGAGAATGATTTATAAAATTCCACAGGGAACCCATCAGGTCCAGGAGATTTCCCTGAGGACAGTGCAGAAATTGCAAAAGATATTTCTTCTAGTGATATAGGCGCATTAAGTTTGGCTTTGAAATCAGATGAAAGTGAGGGGATATTCAGATTCTGTAAAAATTGATCCACAGAGATATTGTCATTCAGGGATTCAGAGGAATAAAGCCGAGAATAAAAATTTTTAAATGCGTCATTAATTTCTAAATGATCCGATGTAAAGTCTCCGTTCTCCTTCCGGATCTTTGTAATATGTTGTTTGGCTTTAGAACACCTCAGCTGATTGGCTAGGAATTTACCAGACTTATCCCCATGAATGTAAAAGCGGCTCTTGCTTTCGAGAAGTTGGCGTTCGACAGGTTGAGTGGACAGAAGGTTAAATTTAGTTTGGAGTTCAACGCGCTTCTTGTATAATTCAGGGTTCTTAGTTTGGGCATATAATTGATCCACATCTTTGATCTGGTTAATGAGGTCTGCTCGATCTGCACAGGATCTTCTATTGAGATTTGCTGTGTAAGAGATTATTTGACCCCTCAAATATGCTTTCATGGCATCCCAGACAATCTGGGATGGCACTTCAGGTGATGTATTAGTGTTAAAATAGAAGGTTATCTGGTCTTTAATAAATTTTACGAAATTATCATCCGATAATAAAGTTGAATCGAACCGCCAGTGTTTGTTCCTCTGAGGGAGACCGGGAAAGTTCAGAGAGAGGGTAATTGGGGCATGGTCAGAAATCAGTATACTCTGATAGTCACAAGTGTGGGCAAATGGGATAAGTTGGTTATCGAATAGGAAACAGTCAATTCTAGTGAAGGTATGGTGAACATGTGAGAAAAAGGAATAATCTCTCTCCGTAGGATGGAGGAAACGCCATATATCAGAGATACCAAAATTAGAGAGAAACGACTGAATAGCTAAGGCAGATTTGGTAGGTGATCTGGTAACAGAGGACGATCGGTCCAGTTTAGGATCCAACCAACAGTTAAAGTCACCACCCAATATAAGAGAGTATGAGTTTAAGTCTGGTAGTGAGGAAAAAAACCGTTCAAAAATGTTAACATCATCAAAGTTGGGGGCATACAGGTTTGCTAGTGCAACTTTAGTGTTATATAGTTTACCAGAAACAATAATAAAATGGCCATTTGTGTCCAATATTTTATTATGGAGTTCAAAAGGAATATTTGAGTTAATAAGAATGGAGACTCCCCTAGCTTTAGCAGCAAAGGATGAATGAGAATGCTGACCCGCCCACTTGGACAGAAGCCGGGAGTTATCAAAACAACGAATATGAGTTTCTTGGAGGAAAGCAATGTCAGCTTTGAGTTGTTTAATATGTGAGAATACCTTCCTCCTTTTAACAGGGTGGTTCAGTCCTTTTACATTCCAGCTCACAAATTTAAGTGCACTAGCCATTATCAATTACTAATGCATAAAAGGCAGCAGGCATATAACAAATCAAGCGGTACAATAGCAGTCTGGGAGCAGAGATGTAAACATAGATTCGTAAGGTCAAAATATAAACATGTCCTAAACAATAAAGAAATGTTGGAACTGGAAAATCCACCCCACCCACACAACCCAAAACTAGACGGCTACCAAAACAAGTAGCTAGCTCTACCAAAAAAATTAACCCAAATACAACTTCCAGATCTGTGTCATTGACAGAAGTTCCGTATAAATGCTATAACAAACAGTAACTAGTTTATGCACTAGAAGACATAACTACAGATTAGAACACTTTCTGCTGAGATATACAACTTAATACAGAGAAAATCGGAAGAAAACCAAAACTAACCTACCCGCGAAATATTATAGAAGAATAAAGTAAGAGAAGGGGGAAAAAAAAGGTAAGAAGGAAAAAGAAAAAAAAAGAGTAAGGGGAAAATTATAAATTCAAGACGAGTATTTATCAACCGTTTACCGAGAAGGGAGAAAAAAAAATTCAGAGAATGGAAAAAAAAGGGGGGTGAAGAAAAGAAAAAGATAAAATAAATAAATATTTAAAGCAGAGGAAAAATAAATCAGCAGTTGAACTGTGAACCAACAAACAGGGAGGCCTTCACTAAAGACTTCAAACCTCCAAAACAAGTTAGAATTAGTTGTAGAACTCTGTAGGTAAAGTTATACAGAGGTAAAAATAGATTACACACACACCAAATCCCGGGAGAGATTGTCAACAGCCTTTAGAGTTTCAGTGAATAATGTCTGAGTGATTCAAGTGAATTCCGAGTCCAGAGAAAGTAATTTTACTACGAGGAGTACTTATCCACCATTTTAGGAGGTCCGATCAGATTCCGAAGATGACTGGATAGCCGGAAGACTTGCCACAAACGCTTCAGCTTCCCTCGCTGATTTGAACCACTTGAATTCCCCGGTATTAAACTTGATTCTTAGGTCAGCAAGATTACGAAAGGAAGGTTTGAAACCACGATCAAAAAGCACTTTCATTACGCCTTTATACTCAGCGCGCATCTTTAAGGTCTGTGGTGCAAAATCTTCCACAAAGCGAATGGTTGTATCCTGGAAAGAAAAAGAGCCTCTGCGACGTGCCTCCACAATCAGACTGTGTTTTACCTGGTATTGATGGAAACACAAGATTACTGGTCGCGGGCGGGAGCCCAGAATTCCGGGGGGGGGGACGTTAACTCTGTGTGCCCGTTCGAGCTCGGGCGGCTCCGGAAGCAGATCCTTCCCGAATATCTCACAGAGAAACTCGGCGAAAAACTTTATGGTTGACCCCTTCTCAGTTGCCTCTGGTAATCCCAGAATTCTGATGTTGCAGCGTCTGCTGCGATTTTCGAGATCCACCATTTTGGAAAGAAGTTTATTAGATTTTTCCTCTAAGCTGGAACAGAGAGTCTCCAAGTATCGAACCCGACTTTCTAAAGCTTCAGAAGTCGAATCGATGCGAGATAAGTGTTCAGCATGTTTGTCCACTTTATCGTTGATCCGATCCAGTTTCTCTTCTAACTGTTTGAAAGCGGTTTTAATTTCCTTTAAGATTTCATCTCGGAGATTTTCAAGCGCCTCCATCGTCATGTCCGACGAGGTCGTAGTTTCTTTTCTCCCGGATTTAGAACTCTTGCTAGACATTGTAGGTTAGATATATTCACAGGCAAGTAAGAGATACCGAAATAATTCCTAACTAAGCTTTATAAAATGGAGACATTTAGTGCAAAGGTAGCGACAGTAATGGAACAAAAGTTCGGAGCAGCTAAGCAATCGCCATCTTACCGGAAGTCCCCCACTCGCTATTCTAGGCAAAGGACCCACAAAATCCACAATGATTCAGGAGAAAGGCTCCTCAAAAGCGGGTATCGGTCTGAGAAGTGCCTTAGGGATAACCTGGTTCGGCTTTCCTACCACCTGACACGTATGGCACCTTTTACAATAATCAGCTATATCTTTCCTCATTTTTGGCCAATAGAAATCTTTCATAACCCTATCCACTGTCTTCCTTACTCCCAAATGTCCACCTAGAGGTCCCTTGTGAGCTAAGTTAAAAATTTCATCCCGATACACCTTTGGTACTACCACCTGATGTACCACCGCCCAGTCCTCATCGACTGGCACCGTGGTCGGCCTCCACTTCCTCATCAACACTCCGTCCTTCAGGTAGTAGCCCTCTGGTTCTTCATCCAGTTCTGTCTCAGAAAGAACTGACTCTCTCAATGCCACAAGCTCCTCATCACGTCCTTGCTCCTTTATAAATTCTTTTCTTGCTAAGGGTAGGTCTACCTCCTCTCCTTTATTCTCTTTCATCTCCCTATTCTCCGCTTTACCATCCCCGAACCCCTCTTGGTACAGGGTCAGTAAAAACGTCTCAGCCAAATCAACACTGGACTCATTTAAACTGTCCTCTTTCTCAGCCGCCTTTCTCGACATGCTGTGAGTGATCGCGCATGCGGGATAGATCTTAGAATCTAGGGGTGTGTCCTCAGCACTCACAGGCTTGCTCGTTAATTTCACTGCTGCACACACGTCACCACCTGCTAAATCATTACCAAGAAGGACGTCCAAGCCATCTCTCGGTAATTCTGACCGCACCCCTACTTCGACTGGTCCAGATACCAGGTCACATTTTAAAATGATCCCATGCAAAGGCACAGCTTCTGTCCCTTTTCCTATGCCTCTTAATACCACCTCTCCAGTTTCAGGACCGAAATCTAGCACCTTATTTAGGATCAATGACTGGTCAGCCCCAGTATCCCTCCAAATTCTCACTGGAACTGGGGTTTCTCCTTCTTCCACTGACACCGTCCCTTCCGAAATAAATTTCTCACGCTCCTCTCGTACTCTATCTACCTTTGCCTCCCTCATCGATCTGCTAATGCAACCTGTAGGGATTGCTGTTTTCCCTATTCCTGCCTCCTTCTTTGGAGCAAAGCACTTAGATGCAATATGACCAACCTTTCCACAATTATAACAGGTCAAGCCAGGAACCTTCCTGCCAGTCAGCTTGTCCTCCTCCTTACCTTTACCACTAGCTCCCGGCTTATTCTCTACCTTAGCCGGTGGACTTTCTTTACCGTCCCTACTGCCTTTCTGGTAACTCTTATTTGAGGAAAACTTTGTCTTGTGGGTTAGGGCATATTCATCTGCGAACCTGGCAAATTCCGATATAGACTTACTCGTCTTCTCGTTCAGATACATCCGGATATTATCTGAAACACAACCTTTAAATTCCTCAATCAGAATTAACTCTCTGAAACGATGGAAATCCTCCTCCACCTTTTCTGCAGCACACCAGCGATCCAAGAGCACACCCCTTTCATAGGCAAACTCTGCATACGTCTGATTCCACAGCTTCTTTAAATCTCTGAACTTTTGTCTATACGCTTCAGGTACCAACTCGTAGGCCTGAAGGATAGCCTGCTTTACTTCCTCATAATCCTCAGACTCCCCCTCGGACAACGCCGCATATGCCCGTTGAGCCTTCCCTTTTAATACACTTTGTAACAACGCCACCCATTGATCTCTGGGCCACCCATTGATTCACTACCACCTTTTCAAAATGCAAGAAGTAACTATCAACATCTGTCTCCTCGAATGGAGGTACTAACCTAAACTCTCTACTAACATTAAACTTCTCAACTGAGGCTTCCACCCGGTCTTTTCCCTGTTGCTTTAACTTCTCCATGTCTAGCGCATGCTGCCTATCTCTCTCCCTTTCCCTTTCCCTTTCCTCCAACTCCCTTTCGGCTTTCTCCTTCTCCCTTTGTGCCTCTAACTCAGCTTTTTCCTTCTCCCTTTGTGCCTCCCAGGCAGCTCTTTCCCGCTCCCTTTTCACCTCCAACTCCTTTAGCTGGAGCTCATACTCCCTTTCCTTCTGTTCCGTGTCCAACCTTAATTTTTCCAACTCTAACTGAACCACCCCAACGACTGGTTTCTTCTCAGGGAACAGATCCAATACCCCAGCCGAAAACACCTCCACCGATATATAGTGCTGGGCTACGGCCCTCTGTATCTCCCAGTTTTTCATTGATGACTTCACCTCTGGAAGATTTAATCGTTTCGCAATATTCACCAAGTCCGTCTTTGTGGCATCCTCTAGCGCCTTCAAAGTCGGGCTTTCTAAAAATTTGTCTATATCCATCCTTGCTGGTTTCCCATCTGGTTACCCACGCAACCAGATCGAATAATGGACTTATAGCCCGATTCACTGGCCCCCCAACTTGGTAATCAAATCTCAAGATGAGGCCCCAATTTGTTACGTACCCCGTAACTGGGTGTCTTACCAGCAAAGATAGAAGAATCCGTTGGAGTCTGGTGGTACTATTTTCAAACAGTGTTTATTAGTAAAATATACAAATCAATATCAACAATGCAAATATATAGATAATACATGTTAGCAATACTAAACCTAAAAGTGTGGGTATAATAATAATTAATAATAAACAAGCTCTATCGATGTCTAGGGGATAATGAATTGTCATATGTGAATATAAAGTTCAGTTCAGTTCATACGTGCTGAGGTAGTTGTTGGTGGTTTTGTTGTAATTGTTGGAGAGAGAGAGAGAGAGAGCAAGCAAACAGTGACAGCTACAGTCAGTCAAACCTTCCTTTACGTTCTTGATCCGTCGATGTGTTGTGGCCATTCAGGTATGACCCCTCTGTCCTTCAGCTAGACCATTCTTCCGTGGTGGACTCGTCACCCAGGCAAGGGTGGACACACACACAAGCCCCCACCGGCCCTGCTATAACACTGAGTTAAACTGACCGATCCTTCGTTCGGTCTCTGATGCCCCACACCTTCCCGTGGGTTCCAACACTCAAGCAGTGCTCAATAGTGTGCCTCCTGGTGTGTCTGAGGGGTGTCTCCCCAGACCTCACTTTTATCCCTACTCACGGGGTCTCAGGTGTCAATCAGTTTTGAATGGCTTAGTCCATCAAACCAGCCCACTCCGGCTGTCCACTGAGGAATTTTAATGAACAGAATGGTACCAAGTAAACAGCCCTCGCCGGAGCCATACGTCTTTCAGGAGTCATAATATGGTAGATCAACAAGTCTCTCTCTCCCAGTGTTATCTCTTCCTTATCTGAAGCAAATGTTCCAGTCCCAGTATGTTTTCCCTTTGTCTCTCTTTCTCTCTCATTAGCAGCGTGGCAACAGTAACAGTTTGTGATTCTCCCGGGGGGGGGGGGGGGGGGGAGGGGACATGGGCAACTCTGTACCCTTCTGCCCATCAGAGTTGTTCATCCTTCATAACATACCCAAGATCCTTAATTAAATAGATTATGAAAAGCAGTACAAAGGATTAAAGTTCCTTGATACGGCTTTTATTAAGGTCAGTCATTTCATTAAATATGTGTAAGTAGTGTTAAAATGTATGTAGTTAACAGTGCCTTTTATATCCTTTAAATAAGGGCCTCTTGGAGTGGACGACAGAGGAATGGCTTGTGAACAAAACTATGGAATGATTACTTAATTATTTTAGCAAAGGTCTGAACCCTAAAACCATGATATATTTTGAAATAAACAAACACAGGAACTTTGATTTATGCTGTTTTTACTGCTTGAAGCATTGAAGGTGGCTTCAGCAGTGTTCCAGGGTTGGTAGACTTTTCACTGTTGATGTCCGTATTTGCCCACACTGAAGTGTTAAGAATTGTAATGAGAAGACTCCTAATTGTAGTCAGAACCAACAAAGGCAAATATCGATTCAATAATAAAATAATAATGTGGGTGGAGAAATATACTCAACCATATTTATTATAAACTTGATCGTGAATTCTGTGCAAACATATTAAGACTTCATGAGACAGCTTCTTGGAAAGCCTGTATGCCTCACATCAGCAAACAAAGTGTAGTTTTATCTCAATTGAAGTAGATTCCAACCTATATCTGTGCTGAATTGTCTAAACAAGCACTAGAGAAATTCACAAAAAATTCTGAGAATGATAACCAATTTAAGTTTAATCAGTGTTCATGATACAATCAGGAAATGTGAAGCAGCTGTTGGTGCTTGTCTTATTATGTTGATTGCCCTGAGTGTGGGTTTATCATCCAGTCTGGATGAAGACAGTGAAAATATATTGAACCTTTATATTTCCAAAAACATATAGGGCATAGAATAGTCCAGGAGTAGACAGGCCATTTGACACATGATGTGCAGATCTTGATGCCAATCTATACTAAATGTACTTCTCCTGTCTATCATCCATATTGGAACAGGTGCAGAAGAATGACTGCCCAAGTTTGTGCAGTCTTTTATCAATTCTATTATGGAATTATTGAGTATGCCTGCAAGAAAATGAACCTCAGGGTTGTATATGGTGCAGTATACAATAAATTTACTTCGAACTTTGATATATATAAAAACAAGAACAGAAAAACAAGAATGGTCAGGATGAGAAACAGTTTCTTCCCCAAGGTCATGAGGCTTTTGATTTCCTGGTATTCAAAGTGTCTCTGATCCGTTCCGTATCTTACAATATTTAATATTAATGCACTTTAGTTTGTTATTTATGTGTGATTCATCTCTTGATTTTATCCTTACCTTTATAGGTTATTGTGTGTAATGTGTACCTCTATGCTTTACACCCTCGTTCGGGGAAATGTTGTCCTGTTACTATATATATTATATATGTATATAAGGCAACTAAAAAGGATAGGATGGAGTATGAAGGTAAGCTAGCCAAAAATATCAAAAAGGATACCAAAAGTTTCTTTGGATATATGAAGAGTAGAAGAGAGACAAGTGTAGATATTGGAACACAGGAAAATAACGCTAGATGTGAGACAAGAGTATCGTGGATGAACTGAATAAGTATTTTGCATCAGCTTTCAATGTGGAAAGCTCTATTAGAATGCTGGAAGTTTGAGAATATCAGGGACAGACGTGTGTAGAGTTCCCATCACTAGGGAGAAGGTGCTTGGAAAACTGAAAGGTCTGAAGATAGATAATCTTCTACTTTCATTTGAACCAAATGGACTACACACCAAGATTTTGAAAGAGGTGGCTGAAGAGATCATGGAGGCATTAGTAGTATCAATGTATTTTGGCGTGGTTGTGGAGGACTAGAAAATTGAAATATCACTCCACTCTTCAAAAATGGAGAGAGGCAGAGAAAGGAAGTTATAGGCCAGTTAGTCTGACCTCAGTGGTTGGGACGACATTGAAGTGTGGTTTCAGGGTGCTTGCAGGCACCTGATAAAATAGGCTGAAATCAATATGAATTCCTTAAAGGAAAACCTTGGATGACAAATCTTTAAAGAAATAACAAGCAGGATAGATAAAGGAGAATAGGCTGATATTATGTACTTGGATTATCAGAAGACCTTTGACAAGGTGCCTCACATGAGGCTGGTTAGCCAGTTAAGAGTCCATAGTATTTCAGGAAAGATACTAGCACAGACAGAGCATTGGCTGATTGGCAGGAGGCAAAAAGTGGGAATAAAGGCAGCCTTTTCTAGTTGGCTGTCATTAACTAGTGGTGTTCCACAGGTGTCAGAGTTGAGACCGCTTCTTTTTACGTTATATGCCAATGATTTCCATGATGGAATTGATGGCTTTGTGGCCAAGTTTGCAGACGATACAAAGATAGGTGAAGGGACAGATGGTGTTGAGGAAGCAGAGAGGTTATAGAAGCACTTAGACAGATTAGGAGAATGGGTAACAAAGTCCTCATGCAGGATTCCCTGAAGGTTAATTTGAAGGTTGAGATAGTGGTGAGGAAGACAAATCCAATGCATTCATTTCAAGATGACTAGAATTTAAAAACAAAGATGTCATGTTGAGGCTTTATAAGGAACTGGTGAGAGCTCATTTGGAGCATTGTGAACAGTTCGGGCCCCTTATCTTAGAAAGGATGTGCTGACATTGGAAAGGGTTCAGAGGAGGTTCATGAAAATGATACCGAGAATGAAAGGCTTGGGGCCTGTATTCACTGGAATTTAGATGAATGAAGGATGACCTCATTGAAATTATACAATGTTCAAAGGCCTCAATAGAGTGGCGAGGATGATTCCAATGGTAGAGGAATCTAAGACCAGAGGACACAGCCTCAGTATACAGAAATGTCCATTTAGAACAGAGATGATGAGGAATTTCTTTAGCTAGAATCTGTGGAGTTCATTGTCACAGACAGCTGTGGAAGCCAAGTCATTAGGTATGTTTAAGGCAGAGGTTAATAGATTCTTGATTGGTCAAGACATGAAGGGATATGGGAAGAAGGCAGGAAGTTGGGGCTGAGAGGGAAGTGTATCAGCCATGATGAAATAGCAGAGCAGACTCGATGGGCCAAATGGTCTTATTCTGTTCCTGTATCTTATGGGCTAATGGTCTTTCCTTAAAGCTCATACCCTCCAATCCAAGCACCATTCTGGTAAACTTCTGCACCTTCCGCATAGTCTCTACATCCTTCCTTCAGGGTGACCTGAACTTCCACAATTTGAGTGTTTGAGAGTGACCATTTTGTCTCATTGTCACCTTAAATAGGTGACCTCTCATTATTAAGCAGTGATGCCCCATTTTAGATTTTCCACTAAAAAATATATTCTCTACAAATCCAACCTGTCAAGTAAGATAGCTAATGGCATGTTGGCCTTTATAACAAGGGGAGTTGAGTATAGGAGCAAAGAGGTCCTTCTGCAGTTGTACAGGGCCCTGGTGAGACCACACCTGGAATATTGTGTGCAGTTTTGGTCTCCAAATTTGAGGAAGGACATTCTTGCTATTGAGGGAGTGCAGTGTAGGTTCATGAGGTTAATTCCCAGGATGGCGGGACTGTCATATGTTGAAAGATTGGAGCGACTGGGCCTGTATACACTAGAATTTAGAAGGATGAGAGGGGATCTGATTGAAGCATACAAGATTATTAAGGGATTGGACACGCTAGAGGCAGGAAACATGTTCTCGATGTTGGGGGAGTCCAGAACCAGAGGCCACAGTTTAAGAATAAGGAGTTGGCCATTTAGAACGGAGTTGAAGAGAAGCTTTTCACCCAGTGAGTTGAGGATCTATGGAATGCTTTGCTTCAGAAGGCAGTGGAGGCCAATTCTCCAGATGCTTTCAAGAAAGAGTTAAATAGAGCTCTTAAAGATAGCGGAGTCAAGGGATATGGGAAGAGGCAGGAATGGGGTACTGATTATGGATGATCAGCCATGATCACATTGAATGGTGGTGCTGGCTTGAAGGGCTGAATGGCCTACTCCTGCACCTATTGTCTATTGTCTACCTCCAGGAACAGCCCAGTCCCCTCTCATACATAAATTCAAGCATATTTGTACCTACCCCATCCTTCCATCAAAGATCACATTACCTTCCAGTACTGACTATACTTTGCCATATATTTCTGGAGATCAGAATGCCAATATCTTTGAGGAGATAAAATTGGAAAGGACAAGAATTTAAGATAAATTAGGTTTTTCTACAGATGGTAAAATTGGGAAGCTGATATACAATGTTTCGGAGAATTCCAGTCTTGAGTTCAGAAAACCGTGGATTAGGACATTGTGGTAGAAAAACATTAAGGCCAAAAGGATATTTTGAGCTGAGGTGAAGTTAGTTTGCTTCTGGGGTTGATACTGAAGTTCAATGGCTGAATGAAGTGCCAACCAGAAATACTTATACAATGAGTCTGGAGGCACATAGCAGTGCATGAGAAATACTTCTGTTTTTGCTGGGATTAGCCTAGAGTAGTTTTGATATCCAGGTCTCAAATTAACATGAAATCATTCTTTTGATCATTAAGACCCACCACACAACATGCAGAAAGCTCCTTGGAGGAAAGGAGAACAAAGGAAGTTACATTAATTTTGTTTTTAAATTGTAGTCATTAGAAACTGGCCACAATTTCCATTGAAATGGAAAATTCTAATCTTGATGGATTGGTATTGGATTTTGAATGATGCTGCTTTGGTCTTATGGGCAACAACTGTCAATTCACTATCAGACTGCAGAGTGTGGTTGACTTATTCACTTTAATAGTGTTTGCTACGCTTGTTATTCTCAATATATACAACCTGCTACTAAATCTCTGTCATGGACAGGCAGCTTCCATAATTCACATGAATAAGTCAATCGTGAGACAAGGATGGAGTCTAAATGGGCAATAATGCTTGACAAACAGGCGAGATGTGGAGCATCACTGATGCATTTAGATGTGGATTGATCAGATCTGCATGGGTTGCTTTGTCATGACAACCCACTGACATTTCAGTTTTAACCTGCTGATGGATGATATCAGCTAATATGTTCAAAAGGGATAATTACTTCCTTATGTATTTTTGGATGCAGTGACCTAAACCAGCATACATGCAGAATGTTATAGCACTTGAATAAAAGAAGCAGTATGACATGAATGATACATTTATAAAAACACTGCTAAATATTACTTGATAACCATGTTCAAAAGTTAAAAGTGCACTTACTATCAAAGTACGTATAAATTATATTACCTTGAGGTATGTCTGCTTATAGACAGCCACAAAACATGAAACCAGAAAGAACCCAATCAAAAAAATAAAGGCCAACACCCAATGGAGGGAGAGAGGGAGAAGGAGAGGGAGAGAGGGAGAGGGAGAGGGGGAGAGGGAGAGGGGGAGAGGGAAAGGGGGAGAGGGAGAGGGAGAGGGGGAGAGGGTGAGAGGGAGAGGGAGAGAGAGGGGGGGAGAGAGAAAGAAAATGACACAAATCATGCAAACAATAAAAGCAAGCAACAGCATTCAGAACTAAAGTGAGTCCATAGCCCCGTAGTCTGGATCAGCTGGAGGACACACATTGCTTCAGCCTCAGTTCATCACACAACAGGGCAAATATTCACAAAGATCGCAGATACAAAGTCCAGAGAAGCTGGAGCAGTCTCACAGTCTCAGCCTTAATACAATGAAGAGCAGAATAAACGTCACAGAGCAGCAGCAGACCGGTCTGACCCTTGCCCCTGGTCCTGACACCCTGCTGCATTCCAGCCCGTACCCGAACTTTCCAAATCTGTGCAGTGCTTAGACTTCTCCAGCCTCGCTCTCTGTTGAGGTGGACGAGCTCGGAACTTCTCTGCTCCAACTTTTCTCCGCTCCGCTCGCTCCAACTAGAACCCTTCTCCAACTTGGCAATTTTTGAAGGAGGTAAAAGATCATGTCTTTTTTTCTAGCAAGAGATCTTTTTTTCTGATCCAATTTATGTTATTCTTTCAAAATCAACTTCAAATAAAAATTAAAACCCATACTCTTGTTTCAGAAAAATATGACATTTATCACCATTGCTGTCTTCTGCAACCAAGGTCCTGAACTCTGGAAATTATTTCCCTAACCTCTTTGTCAATATATAATTGCTTCCTATAACACAGCTTTTTACAGTCAGAGCAAATTCATTAGTAGTTGCTAATTTGATTTCTTTAGTTGGTATTCAGGTTGCAAGTCATCACAGAATGCCACAGTTGCAATGTGTAGATAGTATATTAGATTGAGAATGATAGTTTTGTTATTAATGACATTTATTCTTATAATTATAGGTAGTTTTGTGGATTCCAGGAAGCAAATGAGGTGATATTCAAGTTCATTGCACATGGTTTCACATAATTGATGAATCTTCAAATGATTTCATTGTCAAGCCTTTAGAGGTCAAGAGGAAATAATTGTACGTATGTAATGAACTAAACATAATCATTCATTTCAAAAATGCTTCACGAGTATTTATGCAGTAAACAAGACTACAGAGTTAGCTTTAAGCTTTTTTTTAAAGGAATAAGTAAAAAAATTATGGGGAGATGCAAAGATTTATGAAGGAAATTAGTAAGTTTTGGATCCAAGTTGCCAGAGGCACAGCTGTTAATGATGGAGAAAAATAGAATTAGGGATGCACATAAGGTCAGAAATATAGGAAATCTAAAATTCCTGGTTGGACAATAGAATTGCAGAATAATAGCAACAGAGTTCTTTCTGCCTCTTGAATCTATGCTGGCTCCTGGTAGAACAATCCCTTCAGTCCCTTTCATCGATTCTATGCCCATAGTCCTGCAAGCCATTCTATCTCATGTTTCTATCCAATCTTTTTGGAAAGTCCAAAGCAACTCTATTTTTACCACTGTTTACATGCAGTGAATCCAGATCATAGCTGCATTTAATAAGCCGTGTCACCCGTGTACAGATTTTAAATTGATCCTTGAATTGCTTACTTCAGGAAGAAAAGGGTGAGAGGGATAGGGAGAAACTTGGAAAGCTGTGATTTGAAATCCAAGACCTTGGCAGAGTGAGAACCAATGTGGCTAATTGAGTTGGTCAGTATTTTGACACTTCTGGGAGAACAGAACAGGAGTAGTCTGAGTGGGTTGATGTTGTGTTCTAGTTATTCTTGAAGTAGAACTTAGCAACTTGGTCACTGGTCCATTTTGACTGGGAATATAATGGAATGTGACTAGTAGACTGGGAAAATAGAAGCACCCTGCTCTGGAGAAATGGTTCAACTACCAGTGGACAGATTTAATAGGCATGGCAAGAAAATAGTTAATCACAAACATGAAAAAGTTTGACAGTTTGTCTCCAGAGATGGTGATAGGGAGAGATCAAGAAAGGGGAGGGAGGTGTCAATCAATAGGTTTCGATAGGTACATTCAATATCAGAGAAATGTATACAATATACGTCCTGAATTTCTCTTTCTTCGCAAACATCCAGAAAAACAGAGGAGTGCCTCAAAGAATGAATGACAGTTAGATGTTAGAACCCCAGAGTCCCCCCCAGCTCCACCCTCCCATAAACAGCAGCAAAGCATCAATAAAAACACAGACTTGCAGTACCCCAAAGACTACTTGTTCAGCTGGTATTGAACATACCACAGTGTGTCTCTGTCAACACACACAAAATGCTGGTGGAACACAGCAGGCCAGGCAGCATCTATAAGGAGAAGCACTGTCGATGTTTCGGTCTGAGACTCTTTGTCAGGACTAACTTAAGAGAAAGATACTAAGAGATTTGAAAGTAGTGGGGGGAGGGGGAAATGCGAAATAATAGGAGAAGACCGGAGGGGATGGGATGAAGCTAAGAGTTGGAAAGGAGATTGGCGAAAGTGATACAGAGCTGGAGAAGGGAAAGGATCATGGGACAGGAGGCCTAGGGAGAAAGAAAGGGGGAGGAGGGGAGCACCAGAGGGAGATGGAGAACAGGCAGAGTGATGGGCAGAGAGAGAGAAAAAAAAACTAAATATGTCAGGGATGGGGTAAGAAGAGGAGGAGGGGCATTAACGGAAGTTAGAGAAGTCAATGTTCATGCCATCAGGTTGGAGGCTACACAGCCGGTATATAAGGTGTGTTCCTCCAACCTGAGTGTGGCTTCATCTTGACAGTAGAGGAGGCCATGGATAGACATATCAGAATGGGAATGGGATGTGGAATTAAAATGTGTGGCCATTGGGAGATCCTGCTTTCTCTGGCGGACCGAGCGTAGGTGTTCAGCGAAACGGTCTCCCAGTCTGCGTCGGGTCTCACCAATATATAAAAGGCCACACCGGGAGCACCGGACACAGTATACCACACCAGCCGACTCACAGGTGAAGTGTCGCCTCACCTGGAAGGACTGTCTGGGGCCCTGAATGGTGGTGAGGGAGGAAGTGTAAGGGCAGGTGTAGCACTTGTTCTGCTTACAAGGATAAGTGCCAGGAGGGAGATCGGTGGGAAGGGATGGGGGGACGAGTGGACAAGGGAGTCGCGTAGGGAGCGATCCCTGCGGAAAGCAGAAGAGGGGGGGGGGGAAGATGTGCCTGGTAGTGGGATCCCATTGGAGGTGGCGGAAGTTACAGAGAATTATACGTTGGACCTGGAGGCTGGTGGGGTGGTAGGTGAGGACAAGGGGAACCCTATCCCGAGTGGGGTGGTGGGCGGATGGGGTGAGGGCAGATGTGCGGGAAATGGGAGAGATGCGTTTGAGAGCAGAGTTGATGGTGGAAGAAGGGAAGCCCCTTTGTTTAAAAAAGGAAGACATCTCCTTCGTCCTGGAATGGAAAGCCTCATCCTGAGAGCAGATGCAGCGGAGATGGAGGTTAAAAAAGGAAGTCTCTGTCTGTCCGTCTGTCTGTCTGTCTTTCTTTCTGTCTGTCTGTCTGTCTGTCTGTCTGTCTGTCTCTCTCTCTCTCTCTCTCTCTCTCTCTCTCTCACTCACTCTCTCTCCCTCCCTCTCTCCCCCCTCCTCTCTCTCCCCCTCCTCTCTCTCCCCCTCCTCTCTCTCCCCCCCTCCTCTCTCTCCCTCCCCCAATAAGGGAATAAGGGAAAAAGTTTCACAGCAAGAGGGGAGACATAACAAAGCAACTCACTGATATATGGTATTAAAAGTCCATTGCATTGCTTTTTTTGAGCTCTGTACCCAAAGAACTTGGGTCTCTGAGCACACAGCCAGCAGCCAGCTTGCTGCTTTCAATCTTCTGTCTCCCATGACACACCGGCCTCGAGTCCGCCCACCTCCAGGGCCACAAGAATCCAACACCCTGAAGGCACGCTAGTCTTTCAGGCCACATCCTTGGCATATCAAAAAGCAACTGGTCGTGAGGCCCCAAGAGCGGGTCCTTCCCGTTTCTGCGAAGGACCAAAGTTGGCGTGTAACTCCAGGTCAGCGTCTTCAAAAGAACCCTGAAATGGTAAAACAAAGAGATATCAAAGATAGAAATAGAACTATTTGTGGTGAACTAGATATACCTGTCTGACTGCTCCTGTGGCTCCTCCCAAGACCCTGCTGACTACCCCTATGGCTCCTCCCACAGACCCCTGTATAAAGGCGACTGTGGCCTGCTGCTCTCCCTCATTTTCCCCAGGATGTAGTGTTGTTCTTCAGTCAATAAAAGCCGATATCTCACTTCCTACGTCTCGGCGTGAGTTATTGATGGTGCATCACTATTTCCGAAATTGCAAGCAAAGGAGTCTTTGTTAGGCACCATCATCCTCCTCAGCTCCACCCTTGATAGGATGTCAGAGATGGATCATTTGAATGTAAGTGCAGGGTGGAAGTTAGAGGCAAAATTGATGAGCTCAGCGTGGGGGCATGAAGCAGTGCCAATGCAGTTATCAATGTAGCCCAGGGAGAATTAGGGAGTAGCTATTGTCCTGTAATCATATCTCACAGATTAGCAGAAAGTAGTTATTATCTGGAACTCCGTCTGTAAGGGCAGTGAAAATGGAATTGAGTAGGATCACCAAAGGGAATTGGATAGACATGTGAGGGAATAACTTGCCGAGCTTTGGGGAAAGTGCGTGAGACTGCGGTGTAAATGCGATTGCTCTACTGGGTGTAAATACAGACAGTACTTCCACCAAGCCAGCAACAAGCAGGTTGAAATACTGCCAAGGAAATTCCCTAGGAAGATCATAAGGATGCTTCACTTGAAATCCTTTCGAGATACATCAGCCGCAGCAGTATTGCAGAATAGACAAGAGGTCAAGCCTGCCCTTTAATCGTATCACACAGATTAGCAGCTGAATGGTTTGACTGATTTCAAATGGGCCTAACTCAGTTTCACAGTGAGTGCTTTAGGCCGTTTTCATATATATGCGCCATCAAGTAAAGAAAGGCATGCAGGTTATACTCAATTGATTCGCTGTGTGTCCTGGATGTAATTAGCAAATCAGTTCTCTGGTCTGAATGAGTGTGGCCCATTCAAGACAATTAGCAGTTGCAATGTCTATTTCTTTCTGTCTATGGAAGTTTGCCAGTTCACATGTGGAATTAAGAAAGAGTAATGGGTAACAGGCAATGACAAACCACATCTGGAGAAGAGTGTGCCAAGAACAATCATAGGCTTGAATCACCGACGTCAGTATTACATGGCACATAATGGTGATGAATGAGCTTGTATATTGGAGGACCAAGATGATTCCCCGGAACTATTTGTTCTACAAATTTTGTTAAACGAAAGGCCTTTGACAGAAACTTCAAGTCAATTTTGCTGCCATCTTGGCTGAATTCCTGAACTACAAGTGATGGCCAGATGTTACAAATTTCAGTTTGGGCTGTGACTTCAGTGAGTTAAAATGCTCCTGCGTCAAGATTACCATGCTGCCTCTCAGCTATATAATGATATAATCGGAACGGGAAGAGAACATAGGTAGCATTACATTGTGATGGGGTTCAAAAATCAGAATCAGAAACAAGTTTATTGTCTCTAACCTATGATGTTAAATCTGTTGTTTTGCAGTGGCAGTAATATGGAAAGACATCAAAATTTATAAATGACAAAATATATAGTACAAGAAAAAGGAATAATGACAGAATTTATGAGTTAATGAATTGTTCAAAAGATCTGTTGACAGAATGGAAGAAGCTGTTCCTAAATCATTAGGTGGGGTGATGGTTTCAGGTTCCTGAACCTCCTCTCTGATGGTGGTTATGAGAAGAGGGCATGTTATGGATGGCTACTTATTAAGGACCCCGATAAGGGCCCTTAACAATACCAGCCAACTCCTTGTAGATTCCCTTAATGGTGGGGAATGTTGTGCCAATGATGGAGCTAGTCTTTGCAGCCCCTTAAGATCCTATGCATTGGAGCCTCCATACCAGGCTATGCTGCAAGCAGTCAGAATCTTCTCACAATACATCTCCAGAACTTTGTAAGTCTTTAGGACAAGCCAGATATCCTAATACCTTCTTCATGATTAGGCCCAGGATAGATGACCTGAGATGTTATCTTCCAGCAGTTTAAGGCTGTTCACTCTTCCCACCAGTAACTCTTCAATGAGGACTGTTCAGAAGATTCCTGGCAATGAATTGGCTAGAATTTTGCAAAAGCAGAGAATCATGGAATTATCGAGATTTACAAAATACAATTGGACCATTCAGCCCACCGTGCACATTGCTATTAAAGAATGGGAAAAATTAAAGTGCCAGAAACCTGATGCACAAACAGAAAATGCTCAGTTAGCGAGACAGCAACTGTGGAGAGCGAAACAGACATGGAACATGAACTGTTGTCAGTTATATGTGTTGACTTGTTTTGTGTTGTAGTGAACCCTGGAGCTCGTTGACTCTTCGGATTCAGTTTCAAATCTAGGCTGAGATTTTGGATTAATTCCTGAATTTGTAGTCCACGTTGGTCATTAAAATATTTGGCAACAGCAGTCAGGTTTGCAATGCTGGACCCGAGCAGTCATGGAATTGCATTGGGAACATGCTGAACAATTGTATCAGACCTGCTCTCTCCTTCTTACTCCTGTCCAACCTATTTGCCCTCACTTAACTATCAACTTCCTTTTGCCACTTACCCACATTGAGGGACAAATTACAGTGGCCAATTAACGTACCAGAACATTTTTGGAATGCGGGGATTTTCTGGAGCACCTGTCAGAAACCCACAGCATCAAGGGAAAGTGGGCAAACTCTGCACAGACAGTGCCAGAGAACAAGGTTGAATCTGGTTCATCACAGCTGACAGCCAGCAGTACCCAGGTTGATGACCCCATCATATTATCCAACATTGTCATAAGGAGACGGACAGCCGCCATTGCATTGGGTATCAGAGAGGTTTTAGATATTGTGGAGGAGGTTTAGAGGGGAACTTTCATAATGGATCAAATATCATTGAGTTCAGATGTCATGGGAAGGGTGATCTGTGTGGCATGATGATCATTGCAGATCATTGAACAGCTCTTTTTAAAAGGATCTAGTGCTTTCCCGGCGAATATGATGAATAAACACTTCCTGGGCTTCCAGCTGGGTACAGGTATTGATTATAACCAACATTTCAATGACAAACTCTGTCATCTTCATGAGGGATGATGTTAATGATGGCAGAGCTCATCATTGAAACGTTGGTTATAATTGATATATATACCTAGCTGGAAGCCTGAGAAGTTTATTTGTTGTTTTTTTTTAAATTCATCTTTCAGGATGTGAGCATCTGTGATTGTTTTTATGAGGTGGGTGGAAAGATAAGTTCTTGAACTGCCACAGTCCTGTAAAAGTGCTCCCAAAGTGTTGTTCAGTAGGGGTTTCTATGGCTTAGACTCAGAGGTGAGGAATGAATGATGATTTACCCTACTCTGCATCTACTCTGGAACTCTGGAGAGCAACTTGGAGGAGGTCCTCTAATGGGTAGTGTCTTTTTGTGCCTGTTGTCCTTCCTCTTGGTCTTGGGTTGTGCCGTTGAGTGCATACTGTAGTCACCGTGCCTGATGGTCGAGAGAATAAGTTCTTAGGGTTGTAAGTATGTGGACAATCAAGGTGGCTCCTTTAACCTGCAAAGTTTCAAGTTATTTGATTGTTGAAGCTGCACACATCCAGGCTAGTGTCCTGGGTATATCATCCAGGCATGGACTGCTTCATGTGCTCAGAGGTAAATCACAAGATTCGAACCTATGCAATCTTCAGTGACTTTCCTCGCTGATAACATTATGGTGGAAGGAAGGAAATGCTATAGCTGCAATCCTTTGGCTTAAATGTGATGTCCTGAGAATGGAGAAATTAACTTCCTTCAGCCACAGCCATGTACTTTTCTCAAAGTGACTTAACAATTTTTATTAATGGTCCATAGAAAGCATTCTGTTTGGATGCATAACATCTTGATATGGCAATTACTGCACATATAACCACAGGAAACTGCAGAGAGCTGTGGAGACCTTCCCACTATAGACTCTGTATATCCTTCTTGATGCCTCAGTAAATCAGAGCCAACATAATCATAGACCCATCCTGAACATTCTCTCTTCTTCGTTCACCGCTCATACAGAAGATACAAATTCTTGAAAGCATGTACAGTACTACCAGACTGAAAGACTGCTTCTATCCCAATATTATCAGATTTCTTGGACCACTTGCACAATAAGATGGATTTTTGGACTCTCGATTTACCACGTCATGTTGGTGACCTGCACTGCATTTTCTCCGTACTGTTGCTCTTTATTCTGCACTGTCATTGTTTTACCTTATGCTAACTCAATGCACTGTATAATGATTTGATCTGTACCAATTGTATGCAAAGAAGATTTTCAATTCAACTGTATCTTGGTACATATTGCTGAGCCTCTGGCAATGATCTTTGCATCATCAATGGGGATGGGAGAGGTTCCAGAGGATTGGAGGGTTGTGGATGTTGTTCCATTATTCAAGAAAGGGAGTAGAGATAGCCAGGAAATTATAGACCAGTGAGTCTTACTTCAGTGGTTGGTAAGTTGATGGAGAAGATCCTGAGAGGCAGGATTTATGAACATTTGGAGAGGCATAATATGATTAGGAATAGTCAGCATGGCTTTGTGAAAGGCAGGTCTTGCCTTAGGAGCATGATTGAATTTTTTGGGGATGTGACTAAACACATTGATGAAGGTAGAGCAGTAGATGTAGTGTATATGGATTTCAACAAGGCATTTGACAAGGTATCACATGCAAGACTTATTGAGAAAGTAAGAAGGCATGGGATCCAAGGTGACATTGCTTTGTGGATCCAGAACTGGCTTGCCCACAGAAGGCAAAGAGTGGTTGTAGATAGATTATGTTCTGCATGGAGGTCAGTGACCAGTGGTGTGCCTCGGGGATCTGTTCTGGGACCCCCTACTCTTTGTGAATTTCATAAATGACCTGGATGAGGAAGTGGAGGAATGGGTTGGTAAATTTGCTGATGATGTCAATGTTGGAGGTGTTGTGGGTAGTGTGCAGGGCTGTCAGAGGTTACTGCAGGATATTGATAGGATGGAAAACTGGGCTAAGAAGTGGCAGATGGAGTTCAACCCAGATAAGTGTGAGGTGGTTAATTTTGGCAGGTCAAATATGATGACAGAATATAGTATTAATGGTAAGACTCTTGGCAGTGTGGAGGATCAGAGGGATCTTGGGGTTCAAGTCCATAGGACACTCAAAGCTGCTGCACAGGTTGACTCTGTGGTTAAGAAGGCCTATGGTGTATTGACCTTCATCAATCGTGGGATTGAGTTTAGGAGCCGGGAGGTAATGTTACAGCTATATAGGACTCTGGTCAGACCCCACTTGGAATACTGTGCTCAGTTCTGGTCACCTCACTATAGGAAGGATGTGGAAACCATAGAAAGGGTGCAGAGGAGATTTACAAGGATGTTGCCTGGATTGGGGAGTATGCCTTATGAGTGAACTCGGCCCTTTCTCTTTGCAGTGATGGAAGATGACAGGTGATCTGATAGAGGTGTATAAGATGATGAGGGGCATTGATCATGTGGATAATCAGAGGCTTTTTCCCAGGGCTGAAATAGCTAGCACAAAAGGGCATGGTTTTAAGGTGCTTGGAAGTAGGTACAGAGAAAATGTCAGGGATAAGTTTTTTACACAGAGAGTGGTGAGTGCATGGAATGGACTGCCAGCAATGCTGGTGGAGGCGGATACGATAGGGTCTTTCAAGAAACTCCTGGATATGTACATGGAACTTAAAAAAAATAGAGGGCTATGGGTAACCCTAGGTAATTTCTATGGAAAGGATATGTTTGGCACAACTTTGTAGGCCGAAGGGCCTGTATTCTGCTGTAGGTTTTCTATGTTTCTATATGATGATAATAAAAATAAAGCAAGCTAAACAATTGGTCTTCGTCCCTCCTTCAAGCCCAATGACATCAGTTTTACAAACGATCAACACCGCATGCTGTCCTGATGTAAAGAAGGGAATTGTTCTCACTTCACTTTGCCAGGGTTGTTTAGGATGTTAGATATTGTTGGTAGTTTGAACATTGTAGGAGGGATTGGACATCATAGGAGCTTATTGAATATTCGATGTCACAGTGACATGGGGATGAGTAAACCAGATATCCCAGAGGGTAGTGAGCCATCAGGGTCTGATCACATGCTAAATCCTCTCCCTCTCACCTCCTACATCCAATGCATCCCAGATGAGGCAGAAATCTTGAAAAAAGCTCCCTTTGCCAGCTTGTCCCCTGAGAGTCAATATGTACCTCAGCCTTTGACCAGAATATCCTTCATCCATTCCCATTAAAATATGATGTGAACATGTTTAAACTTCCTACTCATTCTTGGATGTTTCAAATTCTTCCTGAGCATCGGAGTCAGAAAAGAAAAAAAAATGTTTCTATATTTTTTGGAACAGATCCATTTTAAAAGTCTATCAGTTCATAAAATATGTAATTAACACCAAATAATAGAAGCAAACCAACACTTGGGAAGAAAAATATGAACAGCAGGCTGCAAAAGGCAACTGTAGTTTCATCTGAAGTGACTGTCAGGAGATTTCTAAATATACTTCTAATATGTTAATATATAATTATATGCAATAATGATGAGTTTATGCTTGTAACCTGTTTCGGTTTCGTTGATTTGGTTGCTGGTCAGGTCTCCTATTTTCTTTAATTTTTCAGAAGATAGTCTCAATTTTTTGCAAAATAAATCTTACAAGCCTGACTTCGTGATAAAGTCAGCTTATTATGAACTAATTAAACAAGGGTTGAGCCTTAGTATTTGATTACTTCTTTTCAGCAGGAGTCAGCTGCTGCATTGGAAGTGAACTGTAATTCACTTAAGTCTTCTGCGTAGGACTGCGTGATCATTTCTAGTACTTTGCTGCAGATGTGGGGGTGAAGCTCACCAGAAAGAGTTGATGTCTCTGGTGCACAAATGCCAGATTTCAGATGCTGAAGTATTTAGCTGATGGTGGAGTGGGACAGAGATGAAGCTAGTAGAGCTGCCGTGTCACATTTGGGTACAATACTGGCCTCAGGTGTGGTCTGCGTAGAGTTTGCACGTGTTCTCGTTTCTTCCATATCCCAAAGATGTACAAGTTGGCTAGTTCATTGGCAACTGTAAGTGGTGTGAAGGTGAATGAAAGAATCTACAGTGTCGTGCAAAAGTCTTGCACACACAGTATATCTAGGGTGCTTGAGACTTTTGCACGACACTGTATTTCTCAATGTGATGTGGAGAGTGAATTTCTAAATCTGGTGGGAGCAAAGCATGTTGGGAATGGCAGGGGCGGTGTACCATGGCATTGGTGGGGGACAGGTGGCAGAGAAGGTGTGCCGGGGTGATGGGTGGCACAGGTGCAGACACACCCACCCCTGAGACGTCAGGCAAGGTCATTTGCTTCCAAACGATTGTTTTGTTGATCATTACAGAGTATCTCTCTCTGGTGCTCCCTGCTCACTCCCCTTTCCCTTCCACTTTTCTTAACCATGATTCCCCTCTCCCTGCCCCCTTCCCACTCTCAGTCCACAATAGAGACCCAGATCAGAATCAGGTTTATCATCATACACATATGTCATGATTATTTTTGTGGTATCAGTACAGTGATTTACATAAAATTACTACAGTACTGTGCAAAAGTCTTAGACACATATATGTATTCAATTCTATTCAATTGATTGTTATTCAACCATACATGAATACTTAGTGATACAGCCAAATGAGACAGAGTTATTCTGGGACAGAGATACAAAACACAGTACCAATAGTCACAGACAGCACAAAGCACACATAGCATGCATAAGATAGAAAGATACAGCCATGCAGTAGAAGGGTCCAAACTCGAGCCATTCAATGCTGCCAAAATCTGCAAATGACCACAATAGAGCTTGTTTTCTGCTGAGTGAATACTGGGGGGAAGCACCGACTCCAACCTGGATGCTGCACCACACTGCCCCCGGTGGAGCACAGCGGTTCTGACACCGCTCTCTCTCCTGGTGGTTGTAACCAGGCAACGCCATGGCTTAAGGCCTATTCTGTACATATACAAGATAGCGAGCACATATAGGACATCAGTAGAAAACAGCACAAAATATATACTGTATCTATCTATCTATATATTTATATCTTCCTGCCAATCCACTATAAATGCTCATATCTTTCTTGTAATACGATAGGCTCTTATCATGTTAAGCAGCCTCATTTGCAGCATCTTGTGAAGGACCATCTGAAAATACAAGTACTTAACATCCAGTGATTCTCCTTCATCTATCCTGCCTGTTATTTCCTCAATGAATTCCAATAGATTTAGGCAAGATTTTCCTAAGAAAAACACACAGTTAGTGTTTGGGTCTGTCACTTCAGTTCAAAAACTTGATAAAGTGAGGGGAGAAGCTGTTGTTAAACCTTGAAGTACAGGGCTTTATCTCCTTTAATAATGGCAGCAGTGGGAAGAGGGCATGGGAGTATGATGGAAGTCGCTAATGATGGCTATCACCTTCCTGAGACATTGCCTCCTGTGATATCCTCAATGGTGGGGAGAGCTGTACCTCTGATGGAATCGGATGGAGTCCAGTATTCTACATAGCCAGGTCCATATGCACACACCTCTCCCCACTATCATATTACAATGAAAAGTAAAATAAATTACTTCTTTTGAATCCTTAATAGTAGTTAACATCCAAGACTGAATATACTTCATGGCCACTATTCAGAATCAAAGAAAATCCTTGGTAGGAATTAAGACCTGCTATTCTATTAGAAAATGGTTCTTAAACTGGAATGCTCCAAATTATGTTGTTTTGGAGCCATTCCACAGTTGCATAAATATTCCCTACATTAACACAATGTACAAAACATCTGTTTAGCCTTTAATTTCCTTGGATTGTTATATTGTACTATTGTAATTTTATTACTTGTGAGACAGAAGGCTGTATTAATTATGGCACTATAGAATTAGAATGATATAATGAGTTCAAAATAAATTTATTAATGAAGTACATATCTTCTGGTAAAATGGTGGCACACTCGGATGCAGTAACCTCTTAGAGGCCAACCAAAGATGTTTTTTTTTCTTTTTTAAATGTCTTTTTTTACAATCACAAAGCAATTCTGGACTCCCAGAACTTCAGGGACTCCAGGTCTACTCCATCAGTAAGCAGCTTGTAGGTGGAGGAGCTGGACTTTGTGCAAACTGTGTTTCTGCCTGCTGCAGGAAGGTATCAACGGTGTTGGCGTTGGTGCATAAAGGCAGTGTGCAGTGAAAGCACGAGTGAGTGATTGTCTTGGATGTTTCTCTTGCTATCACAAGACCCTGTTGGACATTGATAATGTAAGATGCCGCAGGCCTGTTTCCCTTGTTTCCTGCTGCAGTAGATGGCAGGGGAACTGTGTGACCTCAGCTGTAGCGAGAACTAGGCCTCAAGCCATGGGCTTGCCTGTTGCTGCAGTCCAGGAGAGGGGACATTGGAGGTGGTGTAATGTGGCATCCATGCTCTGTTGGAGGCTGCTCTCTCCCATCAGTGCTACTCTCGGGTGTTTGATCAGTGGAATGACAAACTGAATTGTATGCATGTGTTTGTCTATGGACTGCTGGGGACTGCACCTCCAATTAGTGAAACATGTCCCTCAAGAACTTGGGCTATATTCTTTTTAGTGTGACTATGTGTGTTCACTATTATGAATGTACAGTGTGCCTTGTGCTGTGTTGTGCGTGACCCCTGAGGAACACTATTTTATTTGGTGTATTCATGTATGGTTGAATGATAACTAAACAAATTTGATTGGATAAGTCACCACATACAACACAGAGATTTGTTTTCTGGCAGGCATATTCAGTAATGCCAATAACCACAGTAGAATCAATGAAAAACTGCACCCAACAGGGTGGACAACCAGTGTGCAAAATACCAGGAACTGTGCAAATACAAAAGAAAAAAAAAGAAATAATAATAGCAATAAATATTGAAAACATGAGATAAAGAGTCCATGAAAGTGAGCCCATAGCTCAATGATGGGGACGAGTGAAGTTATCCCCTCTGGTTGAAGAGGCTAATGGTTGAGGGGCAACTCAACACATTGATTGTGAGTTGATTCTTTGAAAACATTGTTTGAAGCAACTCTACAGAAAAAGCTGAAGGAACTCAGCAAGTCAGGCAGCATCTATTGAGGGGAATAAACAGCAGACACTTTGGGCTGAGATACTTCACCAGATCCCAGGCTGCACAGAGTTGCTTCACAGCATCATTGATCACTGATTGGACTTTGATTCGTGCTGCTGTCCATACTTAGTCTGTATGCTCTCCTCATGACTGTGTGGGTTTTTTCTGGCTGTTCCAGTTTCCTCTCACATTCCAAAGACATACAGCTAAGGTTTGTATCAGTAAGTTGTGGACCTGCTACGTTGGTGTTGGAAGCATGGCAATTCCTGCAGGATTCCCCGAGCACAATCCTTGCTGATTTAATTTTACACAAACAATACTTTCACTCTATGATACTGGGACTGCACAGGGATGTGTGCTAGCCCCAACCTCTACTCTCTCTACACCCATGAGTACGTGGCTAGGCACAACTCAAACAGCATCTATAAATTTGCTGATGGTACAAGCAATCTTGGCAGAATTTCGGATGGTGATGAAAGGGCATACAGGAGCGAGATATACTATAAGGAGTTTGAGAAAATTCGATTTGTCAACTAACCCACTCGAAAGCTTCTACAAATGTACTGTGGAGAGCATTCTGACTGGCTGCATCGCCATTGGGGGGTGAGGGACAGGACTACTGCACAAGATCAAAAAGATTTGCAGAGACTTGTAAAATTAGTCAGCCCTATCATGGGTACCAGCCTCTGTAGTATTCAAGACATCTTCAAGGAGTGGTGCCTTAGAAAGGTGGCATCCATCATTAAGGACCCACACCACCCGGGACATGTCCTCTTCTCATTGTTACCATCAGGAAGGAGGTACAGAAGCCTGAAGACACACACACAGTGATTCAGGGATGGCTTCTTCCCTCTGTCATCTGATTTCTAAATGGACTTTGAACTCATGAACACTATCTCTCTTTTTTTTTTATTTTTGTTATATTACTTATTTTAACTTAATGATTTAATAGACATATATACACTTAATGTAACTGTCTTCTCTATATTTATTTATCATATATTTCATTGTACTGTTGCTGTAAAGGTAAATTTCACAACATTTGCTGGTAATATTAATTCTGATTCTGATGCTGTTATTTCAATGTTTTGATGTACATGTGACAAATAAAGTGAATTTCTCTCTCTATGTCATTTTGTGTGTGTTGCTCAAGATTTCCAGCATCTGCAGAATCTTGTGTGTTTATAGAAGCAACTCTGTGTGTGTTTCAAGAAAAGTAGAATAAGGCCCATTTTCCTAATGCCTTTCTCTTTTTTGCTGTTATCTTTTTAGATTTTTTTTTCACTGGACTATTAGGAAATGTGATTGAACTAACTGAGTGAGATCCTAGTTAGAATTTTAAACCATAAGACTGTAAGGAATGAGAATTAGCATGCACAGTTGGGATGACTAGTTGCCAAGGCAAGATAACTACAGTGAGCTGTATCTTTTGGAAACCATATTCTTTCTATAAATAGTGCCATGAGTTTTGAGATGAGCAGCTGTACACAGTTATTAAACCGATATTAAAGATGGGACAATATATCTTTACAATCATATTGGGGAAGAGGCACGTAATTCTTCTGTTACATTTATTTGGGAACTACGTTTGTTGGCAGTTCATCCTGATCTGTTAGCACAACTCTATTACAGCTCAGGTCATTCCATAGTGTGGAGTTCAATTCTGGTGCCATCTATAAGGAGTCTGTATACCCTCCCCGTGGAATACATGGGCTTTCCATGAATGCTCCAGTTTTCTCCCACAGTCCAAAGACATGCCAGTTAGTAGGTTAATTAGTCATTGTAAATTGTCCTGTGATTAGGGTAGGGTTAATTGGGTTAGGCAGGGGGTTGCTAGGGTAGTGTGGCTTGAAGGGCCAAAACAGCCTACTCTGTGTGGTGCTAATAAATAAATAAATAGATAGATAGATAGATACTATTGGTGGCCATTTCATTAAGTACAGCTCCTTAATTAGCCAAACATGTGACAGCCACTTAATGCATAAAAGCATGCAGAGGTTCAGCTATTGTTCAGATGAAAGATCAGAATGGGAAAGAAATGAGATCTAAGTGAATTTGGCCATGCGATGTTTGTTGGAGTCAAACAAGGTGGTTTGATTAACTCAGAAAGTGCTAATCTCCTGGGACTTTCACATACAACAGTCTCTAGAGTTTACATAGAATGGTGCAAAAATCAAAAAAAAAAACATTGAGTGAGCTGCAGATCTGTGGGGAAAATGTATTGTTAACAAAAGAGGTCAGAGGAGAATTTCTAGTCTGATTCAAGCTGAGAGGAAGGCAATGTTAACTCAAATAACCACACATCTCAATAGTGGTGTGCAGAAGAATTTCTCAATGCAAAAATGTCAAACCTTGAAGTGGACGGGCTACAGCAGCAGAAGACCACACCTGGTTCCACTCCTGTATCTCATAAAATGGCCACTGAGCATGTATTCCCCAGAAACTGGTGAGAGAATTGTTCACGTTGGATCTCAGCATCTCCATCTGCAACTGGCTCTTGGACTTCCTGACAAGGAGACGCAGACAGTCCTTATTGGCAGCAACATCACTGGCTCCATCATGCAGAGCACTGGCGTTCCCCAGGATACATGCTCAGCACACTGCTGTCAATACTGCTGATGCATGGATGTACTGCCACACCTGGTTCTAACCATACCATTAAGTTCAACAATGACACAATAGTGGCTGGCCTCATCAGCAACAATGATGAAACAGCATTGAGGGAAGAGGTAGTGCAACTCATGGACTGGTGTAAACATAACAACCTGAGTCTCGAAGGGGACAAAACTAAAGAGGTGACTGTGGGCTCCCAGTAGATGCAGGCTGATCACTCCCTATCATACATCATGGAGAGGCAGGAGCACAAGTTTCTCGGCATGGACATGACTGACGATCTCACCTTGTCCCTCAACACCACCTCTTCAGCTGAGGCAGCACAGCAACACCTCTCAAACAAGAGAGAACCCGCAGATGCTGGAAATCTGAGCAACACACCCAAAATGCTGGCGGACCTCAGCGGGCCAGGCAGCATCAATGGAAAAGAGTCCAGTCCTGGCGGAGTGTTGCTGTACTTTTCTCCATAGATGCCGTCAAGCCTGCTACGGCCCTCCAGCATTTTGTGTGTGTTACAGCAGCACCTTAACTTCCTGAGGAGATGGAAGCAAGTGAAGCTCCTCCACCCCCTGCCAGGATTCTCACCATATTCTGGCGGAGCGCCGTCGAGAGTGTCCTCACCAGCTGCACCACCATCTGATCTGGAAATTGCGAAGCATCAGATCACAGGACCCTGCAATGGATAGTGATAATGAGGACTGCTGAAAGCTTCACTGGAATTTTTCCCCACAAACCCCCTCACCCCATCCATTCAGGGCATACAGAAGCACGAAATGCGCAGTGCCTCCAGTATTGTCAAAGAACCCTCCCATCCTTCCCACAACCTCTTTGACTTCTTGCTGTCAGGTAGAAGATACCAAAGCATTAAGAACCAGAACTGTCAAGCTGAGTAACAGCTTCCCAGGCTGTTAGACTTGTTAACACCCTGCTGCCAGCCAGCACACCCGAACACCATATCTAAATGCCCTGGTCACTGGTCAACTGGTCACTTCATCTTTTATTGCCGCTGTCTGGCATATTTATACGACTGCTTGTTCTATTATAATACTGCCAGTAACATTATGTTGTCTTTATATAAACTTGCACCTTCACTTTATGTCCACCTGTCAACTGTCAGTCAAGGGCACTCAGAGACTTGTGCTAATTTTATTTTGTGACTGTATGTATATGTTGAATCATAACTGGTACGTGCTGTTTTAATTATTTAAAGATATTGCACGAAACAGGTCCTACCGGCCCAATGAGCTGCACTGCCAGGCAACCCGCCTATTTAACCCTACTCTAATCGCATGACAATTTGCAATGGCCAATTAACCTATTAACCAGTCTGTCTTTGGAATGTGGGAGGAAACCTGGGCACCCAGAGGAAACCTCTGTGTTCATGAGAGAACATGGAAACTTCTTACAGAGGGCGTCAGAATTGAACTCCTGAGCTGCAATAATGACAAGTTAACTTCTACTCTACCTTGGCATGCTATTTAATGTACCATATTTTATAATCTGATGTACTGTATTTAGTTGGACATCATGCAAAAGCTGTACATGTGATGCAATCTCATACAACAGGAGAACCGGATCATGTTGCCCAGACCTCTGCTGGAAACTCTACCCATGATCTGCCCACATCCACTTCTCTCTGCAATGGATCAAAAAGGGCTTATCTTGACCGTAGTTTCAGAGTGCAAAGCTGAAGGTCCCGGATGTGTTGCTGTTTAAATTGTTGATTGCTTTCATTTCCACTGAGCACCTCCAGCAAAACTTATAACGATTCCACTCATTGATTTCCAACGTAATGCTAATCATGGCCATACACTTCCCAACACCGTATTCCTTTTACAGCCTCCCTGTTTCCTCAACACTACCTGCCCCTCCACCTACCTTTGTATTGTCTGTGAACTTAGACACAAAGCCATCAATTCCGTCATCCAAATCATTGACATATAACATAAAAAGAAGCGGTCCCACACCGATCCCTGCAGATCACCACTGGGCACTGGCAGCTGATCAAAAAAGGCTCTCTTTATTCCCACCCTCCAGCAAAGCTTATAATGATTCCACTCAGTGCTTTTCAGTCTGAATCTATATCAAGTGTATCAATGGAGTGAAAGTTGTATAGAAATTGCTTCACTACCTTTCAAAAACATTAACACAATGTTACGCGTGGTCCTAACACTGCTTTCAGAAACTTCCATAAAAGAATAAACAGCAGCACAAGCAACACTTCCAGCTGTATGACAGTACAATCAGTGAGGAATCGCTGATGATTTAGGAAACACCTCCGAGGGTGTGGAGTGACTCATCAGCTTAGTGAAGAAGGGTGCATGAAGGAAACATTAGGACATCTGGGTCACAGCCCAGCTCCCTTGCAGATGGAAGCCTGCAATCTGGTTAAAATCCCAGGGCCTCTCTGTCTACTCTCTTGACTGAAGGAAATGTAGATAAAGATTTCATAGCCTCTTCTGACGTCATATTTAGGTTGGAGGAACAATAGCTCAAATTGTCTGGGTAGCCTCCAACCTGATGGCAGGATCATCGATTTCTCTAGCTTTCGGTAATTTCTCCTCCTTTCCCCTTCTCTCTTTCTCCATGCCCCATTCTGCTTCCCCTCCTACCCTTTCTCTTCTCACCTACCCATCACCTCCCTCTAGTGCACCTCTTCCTTCCATCTCTCATATAGTCCACTGTCCTGTCCTATTAGATTCCTCCTTCAGCCCTTTACCTCTTCCACCTATCCCCTCCCAGCTTCTCACTTCATCATCCCTCCCATGCTCACCCATCTTCCCCCTTACCTAGTCTCATCAATCACCAGTCAGCTTGTATTCCTTTCTCTCCCCCCCCACCCCCTCCCACCTTCTTATTCTGGCTTCTTCCCCCTTCTTCTCTAGTCCTGATGAACGATTTTTGCCCAAAATGTTGACTCTTCATTCCCCCTCCATCGATGTCGCCTGACTTGCTGACTTCCTCCAGCATTTTGTTTTGTGTTACTGAAGGTTTCTGTTGGCCAGGTCAGAACTTGGGTAATATTCACGATGTATCATTGAGCAGCAGATTGTGAGAAGTGCTGGAGACCAGCAACAGCTGCCCGGAACAGCCCTGAGACTGGGAACCTGAGAGCAATCCCAACTTTGATTTATCACAGCCAAAGCAAATCAGGCACTTCTGAGGTCCCACTAAGCTAGGTGTCTCAGTGAGGCCACGATGAGATTGTATTTTTTAGTTGACATGGTGTCAGGGAAAATGGGGCAAGGAAAAGCTGACTGATCTGTCCAGACTGATGAGTTTGAAAATTACAGTGCTGTCAACTATAGATTTGCCACCTCTGCCATCTTCTTGCAGTACGATTAAGCAGGAGCTACAGAGCCTTAATCTGTACCACCAGGTTCAGGAACTGCTACTTTCCTTCAACCAGTTGTCAGTTCAAAGAAAAAGTATTCCCAATTAGATTTTCTGCTCTGACCTAGAATTTCTCTTAATTTCACCAACTGTTCTTTGCTATCATGTGTGCCAGTAGATTTCTTATTAGATTAAGCATAGTTCTGCTCCACTTTGAATTGACGGATCTTATGCCTGTGACCACTTTCACCTAATTGCGTTACCAAGTATATTGTTTTTTGATCATGTTATGTTCTCTCTTGTAAAAATTGCCTATAATTTATGTTTCTGATTTTTTTCTTGCGAATGGTACTTATTTGGTAGAAAGTACTTTTGATGTAAGTTTCTCATTCCAACTGTGCATACATGTACATGCATATAAACCATCATCTTTGAAATGTTGGTGGTTGCTCTACTTTTCCCATCACTTGGCATCATTTGGTGAATGATTACACTGGGAGAGTCAAAGTACCAGAGCAAACAAATTCCTGCCAGAAGTCAGGAGTCGAAAATGTCAGCAGTCTCAAAGTCAGGAAGGATGTGAATAAACAAGAAAGGATGCAGAAATGATTCACAAGAACATTATCAGGATGGGGGGGGAGGCGAGGTGATGGAGGCTGAGAGATAGCCTTGTAGAGCAGAGGTTACCAACATGGACCCCTTGCTTAATGGTATTGGTCCATGGTTGGGAACTCCTATTGTAGAGGCTTAAAATATCACAAGAGGATAGATAAGGTGCATGGTCACAGTGTTTTTACCAGATTACAACATTTTAGAACTAGAGGGCATAGATTTAAGGTGAGAGGGGAACAATTTAAAAAGGACCTGAGAGGCAAATTTTCACAAGGAGGATAGTCGATACATGGAACAGGTTTTAGAAGAAATGGTAGCGGTGGGTACCCTTCATCGTCATTATGTGAAATAACATATGATCCAGGCGTTCATGGACTATAACCATGAATGCCCTTGGCAATTTTCACTACAGAAGTGTTTTGCCATTGCATTCTTCTGGGCAGCGGTTGTCTGCCTGGCATTAGTGGTCACATAAGTAGGACTTGTGAAATGCACCAACTGCTCATATGACAATCCACCTCCTGCTCCATGGCTTCCTGTGACCATGATCACATAAGCAGGAGCTACAACTTGCCCAAGGGTGACCTGCAGGCTGGCGGAGGGAAGGAGCACCTTATACCTCCTTTGGTAGAGACATATCCCCACCCCACCACCCGTTACAATACTATTACATGTTTAAAGACATTTGGAAAGATATACAGTATGGATTGAATATGCGTAGGTGTTAGAGATTGTGAGCTGAACACAGGCAAATGTGATAGGGTTATCATACAAGGAACATTTGATGGCTCTGGGACTGTACTCACTGGAATTTAGAAGGATTAGAGGGGATCTCACAGAAACCTTTCAAATGTTGAAAGGTCTAGACAGAGTAGATGTGGAAAGGATGTTTTCCTTGGTGGGGGAGTCTAGGCAAGAGGGAACAGCCTCAGGATAGAGGGGCATCCATATAAAACAGAGATGCAGATAAATCTCTTTAGCCAGAGGGTGGTAAATTCGTGTAATTAATTACCATAGGCAGCTGTGCAGGCCAGGTCATTGGGTGTATTTAAGGCAGAGCTTGATAGGTTCTTGATTGGCCACAGCATCGAAGGTTACAGGGAGAAAGGAGGGGAGTGGGGCTGAGGAGGAGAAGAAAAGGGATCAGCCATGATTGAATGACAGAGCAGACTCGATGCATCAAATGGCCTAATTTTGCAATTTTGCTCCTAGGTATGGTCTTATGGGATAAGCTCCAGTAGGCACCTTAGGTAGCATGGGCAAGTTGGACAAAAGGGTCTGTTTCCATTCTATATCTACTGTGACTCATCTGGAAACAAGTGCAATATTGCTCTCCTCTAGGTCAAATAGCTGGGAGAGTTATAGACCCCATGGGCACGAGTTCCTTTTTCTCAGTGTATAACACCTTCTCTGGCTACCAGCCCAAGCAAAGAATTTAGCTTTGGATGGGAAACAGAATGTTTATAAGTTTTCAGGCAAGGTAAAGTTTTAAAGAGAGGTCTTTGCATTTATATAGTTCCTTTCATGACCCCAGGGCATCTCAATGCATTTAACAGAAAATGAACCCAATAATTGCTTCAACTTCTCGTACCTTGGTGGTTACTGGCTGTACTGATAGTAAGGTTGTTTAATAGTAGCAATCAATCACTGTTGATTATTCCTGATCAGACCCATACTGCAAGAATCCAGTTGTTTGCAACACTGAAAAATAAACATAAGCATTTCTTTCCTGTCTGAAGCCATTTATCATTATCATACTGTATGTCATGTCTCAATACTTCCTGTAAAACCAGCATGTTATGATCTACTTTAGAGGATGTTGTGGAGGCATGAACAACAGTTGATTTATACATAGCAAGGTGTTACAGCTTAAGGAATAAATAGTCAGTCAATATGCTGGTAAGGTTGATTGAGGGAGATGTATTGACAACACAGCTTTGTGACGGTTGCTGAAAGTTGTACAGTGCAAATTAAAGATGCAAACTATGTTGAAAACACTTTTAAAGAAAAAGTGTTTCAACATAGGTGAAAGAAGGGTCTTGGCATGAAATCCTTTTCTTAGGGTGTCTCAATTAGAACATGTTCTGATTTGCTTTGCAGCTGATAAGCATTTCTTAGAAGCCAACACAAGGCATCAGGGTAAGTCAAAAATATATTCCAAATTGTGTCCAAGCCAATGGTCAGAATGTTAGCTGCCTGGTCTGAGATCAGTGTGAATGGTAGATGGCACGATGTGGTTAGCTGCACAGTGATGTGATTGCACCTACCTCATCCAAAGACTTCAGCAGCACTGTGAAGGAAGCTTTCATTTTCCGACATTGTGATTACTCCTCTTCAGAGATCCCTGTGTGATTACAGCAATTAACAATCAGGGCTGCTGTCTTGTTCAGAAGTGTCGTCCTGAATGCCGTGACAAATGCAAACAAAGTATTTGAATTCAGAAGGAAATGAATACTGTGTGGTTTATCTCCCCGACCTTTGCCGCAGTGATGCAGGAGCTGGGAGATAGAATCAAAGTAATACAGCGTGGGAACAGGCCTTTTGGCCCATCCCTTCCATGCCCACCATGGTTCTTACCAAACTAGTCCCATATGTCCACGTTGTCCCATCCCTCTAAATGCCTCCTATCCACGAGCAGGTGGTCAGTGGTTGTATGAGCAGCTAGTGCATATCCCAAGTCCTTGTTATGCACCCACTAACACCAGGCAGGCAATCTCTGAAGAGTATTGATCATGGCTGGGGTCACCTGTCTTGTAAAGACACTGCCCAGAAGAAAGCAAAGGCAAAGCACTTCTGTAGAAAAAATTACCAAGAACAATCATAGTCAAGGTTATTAAATGTTGTCATTAACATTGTTTTACCAAATTAACAGATATTATATTTCTTTTGTAAAATGGCAGCTTACACAACAGTGAGGTAACATATCATTTGGACTGTAAAATGTTTGCCTCGATCATCCATGCAGTTTCAGCAGATATCTTTGTGCTTTAGGACTGTACACATAGGCGTTTATCATGAATTTGGTATTTTGTAGAAACGTTTTCAGTTATCAGTTCAGAGAAAAAGTGTACTTGAAAAGATTTTCTGCTTTGATCTAGAATCTTGTGATTTCAGTTACGGTTCATTGCTACCATGTCTGCCTCCATGACCTCCAGTAGATTTATCATTAAGTTAAGCATAGTTGTGCTCAACACTACCACACTCACTCTGGACTGACAGATTTTATACCTGGATCAGTTTTACAGAAGCCATTGTCCTTGGTCAATTTTTGAATAAAGTTAACACCATCTCTTCAAACCTCACCAGGGTAGGAAGGAATGACTTCCTACAGATGCAGGTATATGAAAACACAAAGATTTATTGTGTGTGATTACAGTAGTTACAATTAAAAAGTTGTGATGTAGGACTCAGCACATCACCAGATAATAAGGGTAAAATACTGCAGATGCTTGAAATAAATGTTGGAAATCCTCAGTTGCTTTTGAGGTATGGTGGAGAAAGAGAAAGAAAAAGTGAGATAAAGATGTTACTTTCTCTTTGAGTCATAGAGGGATTTGGCACAGAAACAGGTTCTTTGGCCCATCAGTTCTGCATAGACTATCAACTGCCCACTTGCTGTAGTCCTGCATTGGTCCCATTTTTTGCTCTCTTCACATACTTATTGGCTACCCCCAAATTCTGCTACTCCCTGACTCACAAGAAGCAGTTTTACAGTGGACAATTAACCCACCAAAATTGCACATCTTTGGGACATGGGAGGAATTGGGAGCAAAATAAAGAAATTCAAGAGGTCACAATGAGAAAAGGCAAATTGCACATTGAGGTCAAGAAAGAACCCAGGTTTTTGGCACTGTGAGGCAGTGGTCCACTAGAAGTATCACTGTACGGCCCAAGTTCTTCTTCTGAATTTTTTGCAGTTTTGAAGAACAAAGTCTTGCAAGTTCAGTACCTTCAGTGTATGACTTTTGCATTATCAAATGAGCTTGTTCTCTAGCAGGAGGTTTGAGCAAGTGTTCCACCTGTGCAGTATCCACTATCTGAAATAGTTGTGATGCTACACTGGAATAGAATCCCTCAGAACCCCACCACAGTCACCAAGCAGAGGCTGAGAGGGAAATTTTACCTATCGGTTTGGATCAACAAGATCTGGTTTTGATCTGACTGGCTCAGTCTATCATTGCTTGGAGAAGTGGTTTTATTTTAAGCTGATGGTTTCATTCTCCTTTTGATGTCCTGCAGCTGCTGGTTTTAATTAAAATTTAATCATTGATCTAACGTCAATGGATGTTTTCTTAAGTATAAAACAGCCATTGGAAAGGTGTCTTTGCTTCACACATTATGGGATAGGAAGTTCAAGAGCAAGGGGATGACTTCCTCCTGATGATGTCTCTTCCAGGACTGAGCTGACGAACAAACATTTCTTAATGATGGAACCTAGAACACTACAGCACAGCACACGCTCTTTGTGCCAACCTATTCCATGATCAATCTAATATAGCCCTCCATTTTCCTTTCATCCATGTGGCAGTCTGGAATAGCCTGAATGTATTTAGCTCTACCACTAACTCTGGCAGTGTTTGCTGAGCTCTTACTACCATCTGTGTAAAACAAAATCCTGCCCATGACAACCCCTTAAAACATCCCCTTAAAATCGTCTTAAAATCATGTTCTCTCATCTTAGCCATTTCTGCCCTTGGGAAAAGGTGTGGGTTTTTCACACTATTGATGCCTCCTATCATCCTATACGCCTATATCAAGTCATTGGAAGGACAGTATGAAGGGATTTTGGAGGTGCCATCACAGTCCAATGATCTCGTTTCCATAGATAAACTAAATGCGTGTTTCATGTGCATCTCATTAGCAAACTGTGTAGTGTCAATAAAATGCTTTACAGCAACTTGCCGGTTTTTTCCAAGCACCTGTTAAACCCATGTTGTTTGCCACCAAGAAGACAAGGGCATCAGGCATTTGGGAAATTACATCATCTCCAGGTTTCCCTCAACCTCCTGATCTGGAAATATATCATTGCTCTATTAGAATTTGAAACTCTGCAGCCTTTAACATAGAACTTGGAGCAGTCTAGCACAATGCAGATCCTTCAGCCCTCAAGTACGTGACCTATATTAATCTACTCTGAGATCAACCTAACCATTCTCTCCTTCCCACCCCATATCCCTCCATTTTTCTGACATCCAAGTGCTTATCTAACAATCTCTTAAACATCCCTATTGTATCAGCCTCTACCAGTACCCCCGTAGTGTATTTCAAGCAGCCTCCACTTCCTGTGTTTAAAAAAAAACGGCCTCTAACATCTCCCCTAAAACATCCTCTACTAACCTTAAATGGATGTCCTCTGGTATTGCCCAGTGCTGCCTGAGAGAAAAGCACTGGCTGTCCACTCTATCTCTTTTAATCTTAGACACCTCTATCAAGTTGTTTTTCATACTCCATCGCTCCAAAGAGAAAAGACTCAGCATGCTCAATCTTTTAAGATTTCTTCTAATCCAGGCAACAGAATAAGACCTCTGTCCAATTAGCTCTGAATATAGAAACACAGAAAACCTACAGCACAATACAGGCCCTTCGGCCCACAAAGTTGTGCCGAACATGTCCCTACCTTAGAAATTACTAGGCTTACCTATAGCCCTCTATTTTACTAAGCTCCATGTACCTATCTAAAAGACTCTTAAAAGACCCTATTGTATCTGCCTCCACCACCGTTGCTGGCAGCCCATTCCATGCACTCACCACTCTCTGAGTAAAAAACTTACCTCTGACATCTCCTCTGTACCTACTCCCCAGCACCGTAAACCTGTGTCCTCTTGTGGCAACTATTTCAGCCCTGGGAAAAAGCCTCTGACTATCCACATGATCAATGCCTCTCATTATCTTGTACACCTCTATCAGGTCACCTCTCATCTTCCATCGCTCCAAGGAGAAAAGACCAAGTTCACTCAACCTTTTCTGATAAGGCATGCCCCCCAATCCAGGCAACATCCATGTAAATCTCCTCTGCACCCTTTGTATAGTTTTCACATCTTTCCTGTAGTGAAGTGACCAGAACTGAGCACAGTACCCCAAGTGGAGTCTGACTAGGGTCCTATATAGCTGCAACATTACCTCTCGGCTCCCAAATTCTATTCCATGATTGATGAAGGCCAATACACCGTACACCTTCTTAACCACAGAGTCAACCTGCACAGCTGCTTTGAGCATCCTATGGACTTGGACCCTAAGATCACTCTGGTCCTTCACACTGCCAAGAGTCTTACCATTAATACTATATTCTGCCATCATATTTGACCTACCAAAATGAACCACTTCACACTTATCTGGGTTGAACACCATCTGCCACATCTCAGCCCAGTTTTGTATCATATCAATGTCCTGCTGTAACATTTAGCAGCCCTCCACACTATCCACAACACCTCCAACTTTTGTGTCATCAACAAACTTACTAACCCATCCCTCCACTTCCTCATCCAGGTCAGTTATAAAAATCATGAAGAGCAAGGGTCCCAGAACAGATCCCTGAGGCACTCCACTGGTGACCGACATCCATGCAGAATATGACGCGTCTACAACCACTTTTTGTCTTCTGTGGGCAAGGCAGTTCTGGATTGACAAAAGTAATGTCCCCTTGGATCCCATGCCTCCTTACTTTCTTAATAAGCTTTGCATGGGGTACCTTATCAAATGCCTTGCTAAAATCCATATACACCACATCTATTGCTCTTCCTTCATCAATATGTTTAGTCACTTACTCAAAAAATTCAATCAGGCTCGTGAGGCATGACCTGCCCTTGACAAAGCCATGCTGACTATTCCTAATCATATTATGCCTCTCTAAATGTTCATAAATCCTGTCTCTCAGGATCTTCTCCATCAGCTTACCAACCACTGAGGTAAGACGCACTGGTCTATAATTTCCTGGGCTATCTCTACTCCCTTTCTTTAATAAAGGAACAACATCCACAACCTTCCTATCCTCCAGAACCTCTTGCGTCCCTATTGATGATGCAAAGATCATCACCAGAGGCTCAGCAATCTCCTCCCTCGTCTCCCACAGTAGCCTGGGGTACATTTTGTCCAGTCCCGGTGACTTATCCAACTAGATGCTTTCCAAAAGCTCCAGCACATCCTCTTTCTTAATATCTACATGCTCAAGCTTTTCAGTCTCCTGCACGTCATCACTACAATCACTAAGATCCTTTTCCATAGTGAATACCTGAAGTAAAGTATTCATAAAGTACCTCTGCTATTTCCTTCGGTTTCATACACTCTTTCCCACTGTCACACTTGATAGGTCCTATTCTTTCACATCTTATCCTCTTGCTCTTCACATACTTGTAGAATGCCTTGGGGTTTTCTTTAATTCTGCCCACCAAGGCCTTCTCATGGCCCCTTCTGGCTCTCCTAATTTCCTTCTTAAGCTCCTTCCTAGTAGCCTTATAATCTTCTAGATCTCTGACATTACCTAGCTCTCTGAACCTTTTGTAATCTTTCCTTTTCTTCTTGACTAGATTTATTACAGCCTTTTTACACCGCAGTTCCTGTACCCTACCATAACTTCGCTGTCTCATTGGAAAGTACCTATACAGAACTCTGCACAAATAGCCTCTGAACATTTGCCACCTTTCTTCCATACTTTTCCCTGAGAATATCTGTTTCCAATTTAAGCCTCCAATTTCCTGCCTGATAGCCTCATAATTCCCCTTAGTCCAATTAAACGCTTTTCTAACTTGTCTGTTCCTATCTCTCTCCAATGCTATTGTAAAGGAGATAGAATTATGATCACTATTTCCAAAATACTCTCTCACTGAGAGATCTGACAATTGACCAGATTAATTTCCCAATACCAAATCAAGTACAGTCTCTCCTCTTGTAGGCTTATCTACATACTGTGTCAAGAAAACTTCCTGAACACACCTAACAAACTCCACCCCATCTAAACCTCTTGCTCTAGGGAGATGCCAATCGATACTTGGGAAATTAAAATCTCCCATCATGACATCTCTTATTATTACACCTTTCCAGGATCTGTTTCCCTATCTGCTCCTCGATATCCCTGTTACTATTGGTCGGCCTATAAAAAACACCCATTGAAGTTATTGACCCCTTCTTGTTCCTAACCTCCACCCATGGAAACTCCGTAGAGAATCCCTCCATGGCGTCCATCTTTTCTACAGCCGTGACACTATCTCTGATCAAAAGTGCCACGCCCAAACCCATTTTGACTCCCTCCCTGTCCTTTCTGAAACATCTAAAACCAGGCACTTGAAGTAGCCATTCCTGCCCCTGAGCCATCCAATTCTCTGTAATGGCCACCACATTATATCTCCAAGTACTGATCCACGCTCTAAGCTCATCTGCTTTGTTCACAATACTCCTTGCGTTAAATTAGACACATCTCAATCCGTCGGTCTGAGCTTGCCCCTTCTCTATCACCTGCCTATCCTCCCTCTCACACTGTCTACAAGCTTTCTCTATTTCTGAGCTAATCTCCTCTTCCCCAGTCTCTTCAGTTTGGTTCCCACCCTCCAACAATTCTAATTTAAACTCTCCCCAGTAGCCTTATCAAACCTCCCCACCAGGATATTGGTCTCCCTGGGATTCAAGTGCAACCAGTCCTTTTTGAACAGGTCACACCTGCCCCAAAAGAGGTCCCAATGATTGAATCCCCGCCCACTGCTCCAATCCCTCAGCCAGGCATTTATCCTCCACCTCATTCTATTACTATTCTCACTGTCGTATGGCACAGGCAGTAATCCCGAGATTACTACCTTTGTGGACCTGCTTCTCAACTTCCTTTCTAACTCTCTGTAGTCTTTTTTCAGGATCTCTTCCCTTTTCCTACCTATGTCATTGGTACCAATATGTACCACGACCCCTGGCTGTTCTCCCTCCCACTGCAGGACATCTTGGACTTGATCCAAAACATCCCTGACCCTGGCACCTGGGAGGCAAACTGCCATCCGAGTTTCTTTCCTGCGTCCACAGAATCGCCTGTCTGACCCCTTAGCTATAGAGTCCCCTATCACTACTTCCTTCCTCTTCCCTTCCCTTCCATTCTGAGCCACAGGGACTGACTCTGTGCCAGAGGCACAGCCACTGCCACTTCCACTAGATAGGCTGTCCCCCCCCCCCCAACAGTTCTCAAACAGGAGTACTTATTGTCAAGGGGTACAGCCACAGGGGTACCCTCTAGTACCTGACTCTTCCCCTTCCCCTTCCTGACTGTGACCCACTCGTCTGTTTCCCGTGGCCCCGGTGTGACCACCTGCCTGTGACTCCTCTCTATCACCTCCTCGCTCTCCCTGACCAGGCGAAAGTCATCAAGCTGCATCTCCAGTTCCCTAACTCGGTCCCTCAGGTGCTGCAGCTCGACACACTTGCTGCAGAATTGTCCGTCCGGCAGGCTAGGAGACTGGACCATCTATTCAGTAACTGAGCAGCTGCCGCCTTCCGGAATAGAGAAATCCCAGAGTCGTTGGGACGTGATGAGAAACTTTGTCTCTATTCCAAATTGGATGCTCCCTCTTCAGAGGCCTCAGACTTTCCAACCAGAGGAAACAGTTCTCAATACCTGAGTGAGCTGCCCCCATACACCCACCTTTCCCATCACCTGGTCTCACTATCACCTGCCAGCTTGTACTCCTTTCCACCCCTCCCCACCTTCTGCCTCCTCCTTTTCCTGTCTTACGAAAGGTCACAGCAGACATTGATTGACTGCAATAAACCTCGACTGATTACTTCTTTCCATGGATGCTGCCTGATCTGATGAGCTGCTCTAGCATTTCGATCAGTTTGGATTAGATTAGATTAGATTACTTTTATTTGTCACGTGTACAACAAAACACAGAGTGAAATGCGTCGTTTGCATCAGCGGCAAACCCAGCCAGAAGCTGCAGCCTGCAAGTGTCACCATGCTTCCGATGCCAACATAGAATGGCCACAATTTACTAACCCTGACTCATATGGCTTCTGGAATGTGGTCGGGAGCCAGAGCATCCACTAGGAACCCAAACAGTCACAGGGAGAAGATACAAGCTCTTTCCAGACAGAGGCAGGATTTGAACCCCAATCTTCTGATTGCTGGTGCTGTAAGCATTACGCTTTGCATCTACGCCACTGGAGTTTGTGCTGCTGGGTCACGCAACATCTGTGGCGGCAAGGGAGTGGTCGACATTTTAAATAACTGGGTTTTTTGTAGAATTTTTCTTTAAACAATTATCTTTATTTGTCACACGAACATCAAAACGTATTTGTTTGCTTCAAATCAAATCAGCAAGGGTTGTGCTGGGGGCAGCTCAGAAGTGTCACTACTCTTCCGGCACTAACATAGCATGCCCACAACTTACTAACCCTAACCTGTACGTGTTCAGGCTGTGGGGAAAACCGGAGCACCCAGAGGAAGCCTGCACAGTCACGGGGAGAATGTACAAACTCCTGATAGACAGCAGCAGGAATTGCATCCCATTCTGACAGCTGGTGCTGTAAATGGCGTTCTGCTAACCGGTACGCTACCACGTCGTCAAATCTGGGTTATCAGAACTCAAAGGCTATTGCTCCATCAGCACAGGTGCTCCATAGGGCCGTGTGCTTAACCCCCTGCTCTACTCACTTTACACCTATGACCAGCTCCAATGCCATACTCAAGTTTGCTGATGACACCACTGTTGTCAGCTGAATAAATTGGTGATGGATCAATGTACAGTAGGGAGATTGAAAATTTTGCTTAGTGGTGTCATAACAACAATCTCTCACTTATTTTCAGCAAGACTAAGGAACTGAATGTAGACTTCAGGAGAGGGAAACGAGTGATCTATGAACCAGGCCTCATCAGATAATCAGGTGGAAAGGGTTAGCAACTATGAATTCCGGGATCTGTCCTGGACCCAATACGTAAATGCAGTTGTGAAGAAAGCACGGCAGCACCTCTACTTCCTTAGGAGTCCATGAAGATTCAGCATGACATCTTAAACTTTCACAAACTTCTATAGATTTGTAGTGGAGAGTATATTGACTGGCTGCATCATGGCCTGGTATGAAAACACTAATGCTCCTGAATGGAAACTCCTGGAAAAGGTAGTGGATTTGGCCCAGAACATCACAGATAAAGCCCTCTCAACCATTGAACACGTCTACAAGAAATGCTGTTGTGGGAAAGCAGCATCCATCATCAGGGATGCCACCACCGAGGCCATGCTCTTTCGCACTGCTGCCACCAGGTAGAAGGTACAAGAGCCTCACTTTGTACAATTCACACCACCAGGTTTACCAAACTGTTGCTACCCATCAACCATCAGGCTCTAAAACAAAACAGAATAACTTCACTCACTTGCCCACCCATTGAGATGTTCCTAAAATCAATGATCCCACTTTAAGGACTCTTTATTCCAATATCTCATGTTTGCAATATTTATTGCTAGTTACTTATATTGGCATTTGCACAGTCTGTTGTCTTCTGCACTCTGGTTGATCTGTCATTGATCCTGTTATAGGTACTACTCTATAGATGTGCTGAGTATGCCTGTGGGAAAATGAATCTCACTGTTATATATGGTGACATATACAGTATGTACTTTGATAATAAATTACTTTGAACTTCTATTTACAAAGAATTTAAAAACCTAGTTGCACAAGTTAAGGATATATTTATTTTGCAACACACACACAGTGATGGGGGATCTCAGCAGGCCAGGCAGCATCTATGGAAAAGATCTCAGGCCAAGATCATTCTGCAGGATGGGCCTCCTTTGCATAGATGTTGTTTGGCCTGCTGAGTTCCCCCAGCATTGTGTGTGTGTTGCTTGGATTTCCAGCATCTACAGATTTTCTCTTGTTTGTGATATATTTATTTTGTCCTGTACCATCCTGAAGAAGGTTCTCGTCCCGAGGTGTCGACTATCTACTAATTTCCAGGGATGCTGCCTGATCTGCTCGGTTCCTCCAGCATTTTGTGAGTTGTAGCTTTGGACTTACAGCAGCTGCAGACTTTCTCGTGTTAAGGATACCTTTATGTGTTTTTGATTAAGCAGTTTGGAGCAAGGAAACAAATCCTGTAAGATCAGCTCATAGGAGTAAAGAATGGCAGAAAGATCTGGGCTGGAGACACAGAGGCAACTTCTGACAAGGGTGGAGTGGAAGGAAGTGAGAGGTGCCTCAAGACGCTGCTCGTCAGCTGTGCCCACTTTGAGCTCTATACTGGCAGCCTCTTTCCACCTGTCAATGGGCATTGACAGTTCGGAAGCACAAGGAACAAATTTTTATCAGAACCTGACTCAGGACTCTGTGCCAGGATTTCTCAGGTGTTCTGTGCGTTCAATGAATCAAAATCATCAAGCCCTGGAATTCTTATCAAATGCTCAGTGGTCATTAAAGGCGTCAACTCTCTGACAGTGCTTTCTTTTAGTGTGTGGGCTGTTACAGATCATTCAGTATGAGCAAGCAGTCTGGCCTTGGTGTTGCTGTGGCTCAGTCATTATTGTTTTCGCTTCTGCCGGGAATTTAATCAAGCGGACATGAGTGCACGGCTAGATGATGGAGAACCAGCCTTAATTACATAAAACACCTCCAGCACTACACCTATTTCTCAGTGTAATTAGTAATCCAGCTCTGGTCTGAGGTCTCATTTTACCGGGAACAAGTCCGACCACGAACAACTGGGACCTTTGTCCATTCATTCAGAACATTCACAGCCACCATTTTAATGTGCTCTGACTCCATGCTGTGCCTTCTGGCTGAGCTCAGTTCAGAAGAAATAAATCCCGCAGCCCGGAATGAAAGGCACTCAGGAATCAAATCAAATCAAATCTCAAAGAAAAGATGTGCTTGCACTGTTGAGGATCTAGAGGAGGTTCACAGGAACAACTCAAGGAATGAAAGGGTTGGCGTAGGAGGAGCATTGATACCTCCATGCTGGTACTCACTGGAGTTTAGATGAATGAGGGGGCATCTCATTGAAAGCTATCGGATATTGAAAGACTGAGATGGAATGGATGCAGAGAGGTTATTTCCTACAATGGGAGTCTAGGACCAGTGGGCACAGCCTCAGAATAGAGAGACTGTCCTTTAGAGCAGAGATGAGAAGGGATTTCTTTAGCCAGAGGTGATGAATCTGTGGAATTCATTGCTACATGTGGCTGAGGAGGCCAAGTTATTGCATATATTTAAAGTGGAGGTTGATAGGTTCTTGATTAGTAAGGGTGTCAAAGGTTATGGGCAAAGGGAAAGGGGGTTGAGAGGGATAATAAATCAGTCATGATTAAATGGCAGAACAGACTGGATGGCCCTAGTTCTGCTCCCATGTGTTATGGTCCTGTTGGTGAGGAGGCAGCTGATGAAGCAGACTTGGGGTAATTAAAAGGCCTGGGGTACTTGAGTACCTGCCCTCAAACATTCCCCACTTCCAAATAGAATTATAGAGAGCACTACAGCACCGAAACAGGCCCTTCATCCAGCCAGTCTGAGCCAAATTATTATGCTGCCTAACCTATCAACCCGTGCCTGGACCATAACCCTCCATGTTTCTCCTATCCATGTACATATCCAAGCATCTCTTAATGTTGCAGTCGGGCCCATATCCACCATTTCACTGGCAGCTTGTTCACACTTGCACCATTCTCTGAGTGAAGAAGTTCCCCTCAAATATTTCATCTTTCAATCTTAACCTATGACCTCTAGTTATGACTATGTGGAAGTAGCCTGCTTTTGTCTGTCATGTAAAGCTGATCTATTTGATCTTTTTTAAAAAACTTGATCGACAGTACTGTGCAAAAACCTTAGGCACCCTATCTATTATATGTGCCTAAGGCTTTTGCACAGAACTGTATTTTGCAAAGAGATGCTGAGTAATCCAAGACATATGAAATAGATGCAAGAGTTTCTCCTCCAGCTGCCAGCCCCTTGAAGATTCGGGGCTTCTTTACCTCCTGTCCATTTCCTATCCTGTTTCAATATCCTTGACTCCCTTGTGCTTATGGATCTGACTGAAAAAATCAGAATACTGAAAGAATTCAAAGGATCAAATAGCAACTGTGGACATGAAGGGAGAAAAGTGAGTGAGAGGCTCGCTGACATCCTGTGTGGAGCGGAGGACTAGCGTGAAGAACATTCACGATAGTGTAATGTTATTAAGACAAAAGAGACAGCAGATACTGGCATCTGGAACCATAATTCCAGAGGTTCAATCCACATCTTCAAAGGTAGAACATTCACAAGATTCTTCAAACCCTCACAAACCCTGGGTGAAGCAGAGATAGGGATGGACAGAGCAAAGGGGCATCTAACCAATGAATGAATAACAATCATGGGTCACTAAGTGAAGCAGGGAGTGCAGGGTGATTGGAAGTGGATGTCAAAATAGAACACAGACCATACAACAATTACAGCACCGGAAAAGGCCCTTCAGCCCGCAAAGTTGTGCTGAACCAATTCAATTGGTAATCAAGTAGCCTACTAATCTCTTCCGCCTACAAAATGTCCATATCTTTCCATTTTCCTCACATTCATGTGCCTAACTAAACATCTTTTAAAAGTCTCTAATCTTTCTGCCTCTACCAGCACCCCAGGCAGCAAATTCCAGGCATCCACCACTCTCTGTGTAAAAGAATTTGCCCCACATGACACATTTGAAATTCCTCCCTCTCACTTTAGATGCATGCCCTCTGGTATTGGATATTTCAACACTTGGAAAAAGGTAGTGTCTACCTACTCTATCTACTGTATGCCTCTCATAACCCTCTAAAGCTCTGATCAGATCTCAGCTCAGCCGCTGTGATGTGATGAGTTACAGGGGACGAGCCAGCGTACCAGGCTGTGTGAAGTACGAACAGGAGAAGACAGAGTGAGGTGAAAGTGAACCATGTTGAACACAGAGGTAGCAGTTGACAGGGAGAAACACAAAGTGCCAGCCTGGCAGGACAGAGTTCAAGCGGACCTGAAAAGAATACAACAGGGGCAACTCAAGCGGACTTGAAAGAGAGAAGGTGCAGCAGAGGCCAAGCAAACGTATGAAGCTGAAAGCAGGATAGAGCTTAATTGAATTGACTTTATTACTTACATCCTTCATATACATGAGCAGAAAAAATCTTTACGTTACGTCTTCGTTCAATGTGCAATTATAGTAATTTATAATAAATATTATATGATGTACAACAGGATAGTCAATATAATATAGGAATATAGTTGCGGCAGAATGAATTAATCAGTCTGATGGCCTGGTGGAAGAAGCTATCCCGGAGCCTGTTGGTCCTGGCTTTTATGCTGTGGTACCGTTTCCCAAATGGTAGCAGCTGGAACACTTTGTAGTTGGGATGACTCAGGTCTCCAATGATCCTTTTTACACACCTATCTTTGTAAATGTCCTGAATAGTGGAAAGTTCACATCAACAGATATGCTGGGCTGTCCACACCACTCTCTGTGGAGTCCTGTGATTGAGGGAAGTGCAGTTCCCGTACCAGGGAGTGATGCAGCCAATCAGGATGCTCTTAATCATGTCCCTATAGAAAGTTCTTAGAATTTGGGGACTCGTGCCAAATTTCTTCAATCGTCTGAGGTGAAAGAGGCACTGTTGTGCTTTTTCACCACACAGCCGGTATGTACAGACCACGTGAGATCCTCGGTGATGTTTATGCCGAAGAACTTAAAGCTGTTCACCCTCTCAACCCCAGATCCATTGATGCCAATAGGGGTTAGCCTGTCTCCATTCCTCCTGTAATCCACAACCAGATCCTTTGTTTTTGTGACATTGAGGGAGAGGTTGCTTTCTTGACACCACTGTGTCAGGGTGATGACTTCCTCTCTGTAGGCTGCCTCATTATTATTAGAGATTAGCCAATCAGTGTAGTGTCAACAGCAAATTTAATTAGCAGATTCAGCTGTGGTGGTGACACGGTCATGGGTATACAGAGAGTAAAGGACAGGGCTTAGTTCATAGCTCTGAAGGCACTTGTGTTGGGGGTCAAAGGGGTAGAGGTGAGGGAGCCCACTCTTACCACCTGCTGGCAATCTGACACAAATCCAGGATCCAGCTACACAAGGCAGGGTGAAGGCCGAGGTCTCTGAGCTAAATGTTGAGCCTGGAGGGATTTACGGTGTTGAATGCTGAACTGTAGTCCAAGAACAGCATTCTCACATGAGCATCCCACTTCTCCAGATGTGTAACGACGGTGTGTAGAGCTGTGGCTATTTTGTCATCTGCCGATCGGTTGTGTCAGTAGGCAGATTGTAGGGGATCCAGTGTGGGTGGTAGCATGCTGCAGATGTAGTCCTTGACCAGCCTCTCAAAGCATTTGCTTATGATTGAGGTGAGTGTGACAGGATGTCAGTCGTTTAGACATGTTACCTTGGTCTTTTTAGGTACAGGGACAATGGTGGGTGTTTTGAAGCAGGAGGGCACTCTACACTGGGAGAGGGAGAGACTAAAAATGTCTGTAAACACACCTGCCAGTTGTGCCGCGCACACATCCTGAGTACCCGCCTTGGGACGCCGTCCGGTCCCACGGCCTTGTGACTGTCCACCTGTTGGAAACACCTGCATACTTCGGCCTCAGAGATGACCAAGTTGTCAGCAGCATCACCTGCAGGTCTCCTTAGGGGCTCAGTATTGGTGACATTTAATTGAGTGTAAAAAAACTTTAGCTCATCTGGGAGAGAGGCATCTATGTTGGAAATTCCGCTGCGTTTGGCTTTGAAGTCTGCGATGGCGTGCGGAACTTGCCATAAGCTGCATGAGCTGTTGGTGGAAAGCTGAGTCTGAATCTTGTCCCTGTATTGTTGTGTCACTGCCTTGATGACTTTGCACACATCGTAGTTCATTTTTTGAGCTCCTGCTGATTACTGGCAGTGTAAGCTCTGTCTCACGCGGTAAGTGCTGTTCGCACGGAACTGCTGTTGAGGGGTTCTGGTTTGGAAAGACCCTGACCAATTGCTGGGGGACAACATCCTCGATGCGTTTCTGGATGAAACTCTTGACCCCTTCCATGAACTCGGAGACACACTCGTCACGGAAGACATTCCAGTTGATGTCATTAAAGCAGTCCTGCAGCATGGAGGATGATTGGTCGGACCAACAGTGGATAGTTTTAACTATGGCCGCCTCTTGTTTCAGCTTCTGCCTGTATGTCGGCAACAGCAAAATGGGAGAGTGATCTGAGTTTGCAAATAGGGCATGGAGGAATGCTTTGTAAGTGTTGCAGAATGGAGAGTAGCAGTGGTCATGTATGCTATCTCCCCATGTGCTCACACGGATGTGGTTAAGAAGCCATATGTTGCATTGGCCTTCAACAACCGTGGGATTGAGTTTAGGAGCTGAGAGGTAACAGCTATATAGGACCCTGGTCAGACCCCACTTGGAGTACTGCGCTCAGTTCTGGTCACCTCACTACAGGAAGGATGTGGAAACTATAAAAAGAGTGCAGAGGAGATTTACAAGGATGTTGCCTGGATCGGGGAGCATGCCTTATGAGAATAGGTTGAGTGAACTCGGGCTTTTCCCCTTGGAGCAACAGAGAATGAGAGGTGACCTGATAGAGGTGTATAAGATAATGAAAGGCATTGATCATGTGGATAGTCAGAGGCTTTTTCTCAGGGCTGAAATGGCTAACACGAGGACACAGTTTTCAGATGCTTGGAAGTAGGTACAGAGGAGATGTCAGGGGTAAGTTTTTTACGCAGAGTGGTGAGTGTGTGGAATAGGCTGCCAGCAATGGTGGTGGAGGCAGATACGATAGGGTCTTTAAAAAGACTCCTGGACAGGTACATGGAGCTTAGAAAGATAGAGGGCTATGGGTAGCCCTAGGTAATTTCTAAAGTAAGTACATGTTCGGCTAGCATTGTAGGGCAAAGGGCCTGTTTTGTGCTGTAGGTTTTCTATGTTTCTGTATTAGGGCAGAGGTCAGGTGGAACTGAAGGACATGCGGCAGGATTGAGGGTGAGGAGACCCAAAAGGGTGACGGCCCCACAGACTAGAATCAGAATCAAGTTTACTATCACTGGCATAGGTCATGAAATTTGTCAATTTTGAGGCAGCAGTACAATAGAAACATAGAAACATAGAAAACCTACAGCGCAATACAGACCCTTCTGCCCACAAAGCTGTGCCGAACATGTCCTTACCTGAGAAATTACCTAGGGTTACCCATAGCCCTCCATTCTTCTGAGCTCCATGTACCTGTCCAGGAGTCTCTTAAAAGACCCTATTGTATCCACCAATGGAATACATGATTAATATAGAAAAAACCTGAATTACAGTAATTATATATATTTATTTAATAGTTAAGTTATAAATAAGTAGGGCAAAACAGAAATAAAAATAAAATTTGTCGAGGTAGTGTTCATGGGTTCAATGTCCATTGAGAAATTGGACAGAAAAGGGGAAGAAGCTGTTCCTGAATTGCTGTTTGCCTTCAGGCTCCTGTACCTGCTTCCCAATGGTAACAATGAGATTAGGCCATGTCCTGGGTGGTGGGGGTCCTTACTGATAGATGCTGCCTTCCTGAGGCACTGCTCGTTGAAGATGTCTTGGATACTATGGTGGCCAGTAGCCATAATGGAGCTGACTAATTTTACAACTTTCTGCAACTTTTTTAGATCTTCCGCAGTAGCCCCCCTCCGCTTAAGAGGTGACACAGCTGGTCAGGATGTTCTCTTTGGTACATCTGTAGATGTTTTTGAATGTTTTAGGTGACAAAAGAAGTTTTCTTAAACTCTAAATGAAATATGGCCATTGTTTTGCCTTCTTTATAGCTGCATAAATATGTTGGGACCAGGTTAGATCCTCAGAGATATTCACACTCAGGAACTTGAAATTGCTCACCCTCTTCACTTCCAATCCCTCTATGAGGATTGATTTGTGTTCCCTTGTCTTACTCTTTCTGAAGTTCACAGTCTTACTCTTTCTGAAGTTCACAATCAGCTCTTTGGTCTTACTAATGTTGAGTGCAAGGTTGTTGCTATGGCACCACTCAACCAGCTGGTATATCTCGCTCCTGTATGCCCTCTCATCACCATTTGAGATTCTGCCAACAATGGTTGTATCAACAGCAAATTATAGATTTGAGCTATATGTAGCCCCACAGTAATGGACGTAGAGAGAGAAGAGCAGTGGGCTAAACATACATCCCTGTGACGTGCTAGTGCTGCTAGTCAGTGAGGTGGAGATATTATTTCCAATCCATAGAGATTGTGATCTTCCGGTTAGAAAGCTGAGGATCCAGTTGCAGAGGCAGATACAGTGGTCCAGGTTCTGTAACTTGTTGATCACAGCAGTTGGGATGATAGCATTAAATACTGAGCTATACTCAATAAAGAGCATCCTGACATAAGTTAAACACACAAAATGCTGGAAGAACTTAGCAGGCCAGGCAGCATCTATGGAAAAAAGTACAGTTGATGTTTCGGGCTGAGACTCTTCAGCAGGACTGAAGGGAAGATTTAAACTTCTTCAGGGTAGGCATCCGTGGAAGAGACATTACAGTGTAGTAATCCAATCACAAACATAAGAAATTCTGCAGATTCTGGAAATCCAAGCAACACAAAATGCTGAAGGAACTCAGCAGGTCAGGTAGTCTCTATGGAAAAAAGTACAGTCAACGTTTTGGACTGAGACTCTTAGGCAGGGTTGACTGAAAAGTTAGCTGTACTTTTTTCCATAGATACTGCCTGGAAAACATCAGAATAAAAAGACGGGGAGAGGGGAAGGAGGACTAACTAGAAGGTGATAGGAAGGAGAAGCCAGGTGGGTGGGAAAGGTAAAGGGCTGGAGAAGAAGGCATCTGATTGGAGAGGAAAATGAACCATAGGAGCAAGGGCATCAGGGGGAGGCGAGGAGAAGAGGTAAGGGGAAAGAGTGGGGAGTAGAAGAAAAGGCAGTGGCGAGGGAATAAAAATTACTGAAAGGACAAATTGATGTTCATGCTATCAGGTTGAAGGTTACCTATAAAGAATATGAGATGCTGCTACTTCACCCTTAGATTAACCCATTGTGGCACAAGAGGAGGCCATGGACCAACATAGGAACTTGATAAAATTAAAACGGTTGGCTCCTTTTGGCAGATGGAGATGAAGTGCTTGACAAAGCGATCTCTAACTTACATTGGGGATCGTAAATTGCTTTTTCTTATCCCATTGATGGAACAGATAGAAGTTTAATCTATACCAAATTTAGATTGGTTAAGTGAGCAATCCATCTTCCAGCACTTGAAGCCAATTCATTTTATGAATAATTTTTACCAGGAAACATTTGAACACCATGTAATAACAATGATGATGATATACTGAAATAATGCCTGGTAATAGTATGCGTAATCTTACTTTAGCAAGTACACCTTAGTTATCAAACCTTAACACATGTCGCAGTGGACCATCTTAAGTCTGGCAATACCTTAAGTGATTAATTTTCACTTATCACTATTTGAATTAAGAAGTATTTTATGAAGATAAGTGTTGTGATGGACATTGTACGGTTGTCTTTGTGCATGAGAGTATTCTGGATTACAATCAGTTAGTTAATAATGCAACTGGATTGTATGAGGACTCATAATAATCTAATGCAGTATTTAAAATTTACTGAGGATATTCTCAGTTTTAGTAACACTGTGGCTCTTGTAAGCCATCGCCATGTCTGTTGTGTTCAGTACAACAGTCTAATCCAGCGGGGGAAGTGCTGTTGGTTTGTTACTGTCGCATACCAAAATACAGTGAAAAGCTTTCGTTAGTGTGACATCCAGAGAGATCATGCCGTACAGAATTACATCAACATAGTAAAAAGGAGAAAACTACTTTGCAAAATTTAATCTTGGAGATGCAGTGAGGGGAGGGTGCCGCGTTGGTAAGTAAGGGAAGTGCAGAGGCTACAGGGAGGTTCATTGGCAGATCAGAGTTGGAGCAATGGGAGCCATTTGTCTGTTGGAACATAAAACCATAACTTTCACGTACTCTCCACCACTTTCTCTCCTGAAATGTAGCATAAGTAAGTTTTCAGATAAGCAAGAAGCAGAATGTACTGGAGCTTCAAAAGGTTTGCTTAATTTTATGAAGTTCCCATGACGGAACAGTAACACTGACACATTAAAAAAAGCAGTGTTATAGTTACATATCTGCAAATGCTGGAGATCCAAGCAACACACAAAATGCTGCAGGAAGAAATACAAGGTAGTAGGTGAAAGTGGGGGGGGGGTGAGGTAGAGAAGTGAAAGATGTGCTTGGTGGTGGGATCCTATTGGAGAAGCTCCAGAGATCTATGTGCTGGACATGGAAGGTGGTAGGTGAGGACAAGACAAACCCTGTCCCTGGTGGGATGGCAGGAGGATGGGGTGAGGGCAGACATCTGCAGAATGGAAGAGATGCAGGTGGGGGCAGGGTTAATGGTGGAGGAAGAGAAGCCCCTTTATTTGAAGGAGGATATTTCCTCAGTTCTCGATCCAAACATCAAGTGTCTCTTTCCCACTCACCCGGCTTCCTGCTTTTAGCAGTGATTGCTCCCTATGTGACTCCCTTGTCCATTCATCCCTCCCCACTGATCTCCCTCCTGGCACCTATTTTGGCAAGTGGAACAAGAGCTACACCTGCCCATACACCTACTCCATCACTGCCATTCAGGGCACCAAGCAGTCTTTCTAGGTGAGGTGACACTTCACCTGTGTGTCTATTGGGGTCACATATGAAATCGGGTGCTCAGTGTGGCCTCCTGTATACTGTTACGTACCCCGTAACTAGATCACTTACCAGCGAAGATAGAGAGGTTCCGTTGAAGTCTGATGGTACTATTTTTAACAGTATTTATTGATAAAAATACACAAAATAATATCAATGCAAACATACAGATAATATACGTCATCAATATTAAATCTAAAAGCGCGGGTATAATAATAATCAATAAGAAATAGCTCTATCGTTGTCTAGGGGATAATGTATTGTCCGATGGAAATATAAAAGTCACTTTAGTTCATTCAGGCTGCAGCCTTTGGTTGGAGTCAAGAGAGAGAGATTTTGGAACTTGCCAGAGTTTCCTTTTTTATGATGTCGATCCTTCGAAATGTCGTTGGTGTCCTTTTCCTTTTAGCTAAGCCGTTCTTCCGTTGTCAGTCCCGCCAATCCCAGGCAATGGGAAAGGATGCACGCGGGCCCCACCGGCTGTCGCTATTAAACGCTGTCACGGGATTTCTAGCGTTTTTCCTGGTGCGTCTGAAGGGGTTGTTCCCCAGACCCTCTTTTATCCTTACTCATGGAGTCTCAGATGTCAATCAGGTTGGGATGAGGCCATCCCTGAACCAGCCCCCTCTGATCATTCCCTGAGGGCTTCAATGAATAGCACAGTACTCAATACACAATTCCATCTCCAAGAGACAATGGCCGTTATCTGTGGCTTTGTCTCGCTGAGGACAGGACACACATTCCAAACCCATGAGGATTCTCTCTCATTTCCTGGGTCCCCAGACCTGAATTAATAGCGATCTTGTGATTCTTAAAAAGGAGGGGGCTACTTTGTACCCTTTGACCCCTCAGAGTTGGGGCACAGGCGTAACACCCCCTTTCTTCAACGCGTTTTTACCATCGGTAAAAACGAAGTAATACAGAGTCTTACAGGATTTTAGAATCTAACACAATACAAAAGTTTTTTTTCACTACAGAGCAATATAGTTATACATTCAATTCAGCATCTAAACAGTTACCAATTACATTGTCACTGCCTTTAATATCTTAACATCTTGTACCTTACTAAAGCCTTGTAGCATCAGACCCCAATTTAATAACCACCTTTTTTTGTTATTTTCTTTCCTTCAGCACACAAAAAATAAAGAGTTGTGATCTTAGCTTACGTGTATACTACAAAAGTTCATGCAAATGCTAATCTTTATGGTACTTTCAAACTTAACAGTCAAGCTTCCATGGGGGTTGTCTTTATTATTCACATACTTTGTCGAAATCCCTTAAAACCGGCTTCTGCTATTTAAAAATGGCGTCCCATTAACCCTCGCCGCTTTTCCAGTTAATTCCCACGTGGTGAGCTTGTGCCCCGTGGCGAAATAGGCTTTCGCCCGTTTCTTTCATAGGAGTTATTTTATCAACAATGTGTTCCAAACTTAGACCATTTTCCAAATTTCCACTCAATTCTTTAAGTTTAAGCAAGTTGCTAGTTTTCTCTTCAGGACCCTTCAGGTGATTAGTTCTCAATGCCAGCGATCCCTCTTCGTTCAAACAGCATTTCGAATTCTGTAGTTTCACACCACACTCTTGAATAACAATAGCGTGTGGGGCACTTTTACCTTCCAACTCAATCTATAATTGATTCACAGGCACCGCAGTACCAAGCCATTGTCTCTGTAGCCTGGTTGCTGCTTCTGACATCAATCCAGATTTAAATTTTCTTCATTCAATTTGGGAACTACACTTTTCCCTTTTCCTTCAATAATAATATTCACCTCACCACCTTTTATCTCCTCACTAACTGTTAACACACCTTCGAGCACAAACAACTGGGAACTCTCACTTCCCACTATTACCAAGGTTAACCCTTTCTTTACTGAACCAAGTCCATCTGACCCACAAGGACTGCATTCCTTTTTAACTGAATCAAATACCTCAGACTTTTTCTGAGCTCCATTACTAGGTTCAGTACCACGTGCATCCACATCTTGGACACACTCAAATGGGACACTTGCCTCTTCCAGGCTTTCAATACCCATACCCTTTTCAAATTCCAAATTCCCTTGATCCTCCCAGCTACTCTCTGGGCAACTCCCTTCCGGAGTAAACTCAACCCTGCGGGCTGAAACAACCTCATCTGCCAACCCAGCAGACTTCTTCAAGGTAATGGCATCCTTTTCATCTAGGACTGCCCTCATTTCATTATCGGGAACATCTTTAGAATTTTCAACTTCTTCAAACAGTTCTGCCAAACCAGACAGATCATCCATGTCCAACTCTGGACCTTTTAACAGCCTTAGCTGTTTCTCACCTTTATTTCGTGCCTCTATAACTTTTCTCCTCGCTAAGGGAAAGTCTACCTCCTCTCCCTTACTCTCTTTCACTTTACTACTCTTCGTTTTACCACCCTCTAAACCCTCGTGGTACAGGGTCGGTAAAAACGTCTCGGCCAAATCGATACTGGCCGGATTTAAACTGCTCTCTGTCTCAGCTGCCTTTCTCGACATGCTGAGAGTGATCGCGCATGCGGGATAGATCTTGGAATCTAGGGGCAGGACCTCCACCGGCTGTCTCATCAGCTTCATTGCTGACCAAACCTTACCACCGGCTAAATCATTACCCAGAAGGACGTCCGCGTCAGTTCTCGGGAATTCTGATCGCACTCCCATTTCAACTGGTCCAGATACCAGCTCACAATTCAGAATGATCCTATGCAAGGGCACTGTTTCTGTCCCTTTTCCTATTCCTTTCAAAGCTACCGTTCCCGTCTTGCGACCAAAATCCAGTACCTTCCTGCTAATCAATGACAGTTCAGCTCCTGTGTCTCTCCAGATCCGCATGGGAACTGGTGGGTCTCCCTCTCTCACAGACATGGTTCCGTTTGACATACAAGTCTCAGACCCTTCTTGTACTCTGTCTACCCGGGGCTCTCTTGTCGATTTACTGATCACCACGGCACATCCTATAGGGACTGCGGCTTTCCATTTTCCTGTCTCCTTCCTCGGAGCAAAACACCTAGATGCAATATGTCCCCCCTTTCCACAATTAAAACAGGTCAAGCCAGGAACTCTCCTGCCATCTTGCCTCTCCTCCTCAATCTTACCACTAGCTCCCGGTGGAACCTCTGCCTCAGCCGGCGGGCTTTCTCTATCGCTCCCACGGTCTCTCTGGTAACTTTTATTCGAGGAACAGGTCAAGCCAGGAACTCTCCTGCCGTCTTGCCTCTGTTTCTCCGCCTCCCTCTCCTTGGCTCTTTCCTTTTCTTTTTCAGCTGCTTCCAGCTGCTTTAATTTAATTTCATGTTCCAACCTTAATTTCTCCCACTCTAACTGAGCCGTCCCACTAGCTGGTACCTTTTCAGGGATATTTTCCAATACCTCAGTTGAAAACACATCCTTCACAATATAATACTGAGTTATGGCCCTCCGCACCTCCCGCTTTTTCATCAGCAACCTCACCTCTGCGAGGCTTAATCCTTTCGCAATATTTATTAATTCTGACTTGGTGGCCATCTCTAGCGCCTCCAGAGTTGGGTTTTCTATAAATTCCTCCACGTCCATCTTTGCAGGTTTCCCGTCTGGCTACCCGTGTAACCAGATCCAAGTTTGGACTTACAAGCCCGATTCACTGGCTCCCCAAATAAGTATCAAATCCCGAGATGAGAACCCCAAGTTGTTACGTACCCTGTAACTGGGTCACTTACCAGCAAAGATAGAGAGGTCCGTTGAAGTCTGATGGTACTATTTTTAACAGTATTTATTGATAAAAATACACAAAAATAATATCAATGCAAACATACAGATAATATACGTCGTCAATACTAAATCTAAAAGTGCGGGTATAATAATAATCAATAAGAAATAGCTCTATCATTGTCTAGGGGATAATGTATTGTCCGATGGAAATATAAAAGTCACTTTAGTTCATTCAGACTGCAGCCTTTGGTTGGAGTCAAGAGAGAGAGAGTTTGGAACTTGCCGGAATTTCCTTTTTTATGATGTCGATCCTTCAAAATGTCATTGGTGTCCTTTTCCTTTTAACTAAGCCGTTCTTCCGTGGTCAGTCCCGCCAATCCCAGGCAATGGGAAAGGACGCACGCGGGCCCCACCGGCTGTCGCTATTAAATGCTGTCACGGGATTTCTAGCGTTTCTCCTGGTGCGTCTGAAGGGGTTGTTCCCCAGACCCTCTTTTATCCTTACTCACGGGGTCTCAGATGTCAATCAGGTTGGGATGAGGCCATCCCTCAACCAGCCCACTCTGGTCATTCCCTGAGGGCTTCAATGAATAGTACAGTACTCAATACACAATTCCGTCTCCAAGAGACAATGGCCGTTATCCGTGGTTTGTCTCGCTGAGGGCAGGACACACATTCCAAGCCCATGAGGATTCTCTCTCATTTCCTGGGTCCCCAGACCTGAATTAATAGTGATCTTGTGATTCTCAAAAAGGAGGGGGCTACTTTGTACCCTTTGGCCCCTCAGAGTTGTGGCACGTTCGTAACAATATCAGTGAGACTTAACGTAGATTGGGAGACTGCTTCACCAAGCACCTCTGCTCTGTCTGCCAGAAAAAAATGGGATCTCCTAGCGACCACCCATTTTAATTTTACTTCTCATTCCCATTCCAACATGTCAGTCCATGGCCTCCTCTACTTCCACAATGAGGCCTCACTCAGACAGGAGGAGCAGCACTTTATATTCTGCCTGGGTAGTCTCCAACCTGATGGCATGAACATCGATTTCTTGAACTTCTGGTAATGCCCCCCCCCCCCCCCCCCTTCACCATTCCCCATTTCCATTTCGCTCTCTTGCCTTATCTCCGTACCTGCCCATTACCATCTCTGGTGCTTCCCCGCCTTCCATTCTCTTTCTTCCATGGCCTTGTCCTTTCCCTTCATATTCCCTCTTCTGGAGCTCTTTATCTCTTCCACCAATCAACTTCCCAGCTCCTGTTGGACCGACCGTTGTTGGGAGCAGGCCAATGGTGAGAGTTGGAGTGTCAGGATTTGGCTCAAAGAAGGCTTCACCTTGGAAAAGTTCAGCTCTTGGGTAAGTTGTCCACATAAGTTTCTGTTAAGTCTCCCTTTCTTTCTTACTGTGTCAGGTTATTTAGTGTAGTTTAAATGGCCATTGTGTTTTCGTTATGCTAGACATTGGAGTCTCCCAGGGAACTACATCCGTATCAAGTCTATCCAGCTGCAGCTCCTGGAAAACCACATTAGGGATCTGGAGCAGCAGCTGGATGACCTTCGGTTTGTGTGGGAGAGTGAGGAGTTCATCAATCAGAGTTACAGAGAAGTAGTCACCCCACAATTACAGTAGGCGGCTGTCAGGAGAAGGAATGGGAAGGTACATAGGCAGGTAGCACAGAGCAACCCTGTGTTCATTCCCCTCAATAAAAAAAATACTGTTGTGGGGGATAACCTTCCAGGCAAATGCCACAAAGACCAGCTTACTGGCACTGACCATAGGTGCATGCTACAAAGGGTAAAGAGGGAGAAAGGGGGAGCAGTATCGAAAGGGCACTCAAAGGAACAGACAGGAGATTCTGTGGACATGAAATAAACATACAAATGGTATGTTGCTTCTGAGCTGCCAAGGTCAAGGATATCTTGGATCACATCCACATCATTTTGGAAGGGGAAGGACACAAGCCAGATGTCTTTATACATATTGGTACCAATGACATTGGAAGGGAAAACAAAGAGATCCTGAAGAGAGTTTTAGAGAGTAAGGCAGAAAGCTGAGAAGCAGGACCTCCAGGGTAGTAATTTCTGGATTGCTGCAGATAAATGTGTGGCTCAGAAGATGGTGCAGGAGGCAGGGCTTCAGGTTCCTGGATCATTGGGATCTCTCCTTGGGGAGGTATAACCTAATCAAAAGTGACAGGTTGCAACTAAATCCAAGGGGAACCAATATTTTAGTGGGCAGGTTTGTTAGAGCTCTTGGGGAGGGTTTGAACTAATTTTGCAGGGGATTGGGAAACAGAGAAAAGGGACTCAGGTTAGGACAGATGGTAAAAAAGCAAAGATAGCATGCAGCCAAACTGTCAGGAAGGGCAGGCAGATGATAGGACCAAATTGCAGACAGCAGGGTGAGTATCAATGCATTAAAGATGCAGAATCAAAAAAGGTAGCAAATACAGTACTCAAAGTTTTATATCTCAATGCATGGAGTATAAGAAATAAGGTGGATGATCTTGTTACACTATTACAGATTGTTAGGTAAGATGTTGCGGCCAACTCTGAATTGTGGCTGAAGGATGGTTGTAGTTGGGAGCTGAATGTCTAAGGTTATAGGAGGTATAGGAAGGTAGGCAGAGGATGAGGTGTGGCTCTGTTGGTAAGCAGTGATATCAAATCGATAGAAAGATGTGACACAGGATCGGAAGATGTTGAGTCGTCGTGGTTTGAGTTAAGAAACTGCAAGGGTAAAAGGTAATCTGATAGCAAACAGTAGATGGGATGTGGACCACAAATTACAACAAGAAATAGAAAAGGCTTGTCAAAAGGGCAATGTTATGATAGTGATGGGAGATTTCAACATGCATGTCAATTGGGAAAATCAGGTTCGTAAATGGATTTCAAGAGAGTGAATTTGTTGAATGCCTTCGAGATGGCTTTTTTAGAGCCTGTGAAGGAATCAGTATACTGGATTGGGTGATATGTAATGAACTGGAGGTGATTGGGGAACTTAAGGTAAAGGATCCATTAGAAGTTAATGATCAAAATATGATTGAGTTCAACTTGAAATTCGATAGGGAAATAGTAAAGTCTGATGTAGCAGTGTCTAGCTATTCAAAAGTTCAGAGATAGTGGTTATGCCATTATGCTTTAGGTTTAATGTTTCAAACACTTGTGGATGAATAAATTAACAGATTGATCAAATGGTAATTAAAACATTCCATGCATTAATTATGTTCTCTACTGTTGATGTGTGATGCATCTATGAAAGCTTTACAAAGCTCAAAGGAATCATTAAAGTTTTGAAAAGCTTTCTAAATTTAGTACTGCTGACCTTGTATTTCTTAATCACTTACAAATACCTGTTTCAATCACAGCATTGATGGAAAACCATCCTTAGTGATAGAGAAATTGCTACTCAGTACTAAATGTCTCTTGTTCATATAGTTGGAAATTTCAGCACTAATAATGCAGCCAAAGGCAAACAGCTCATTTAGGCTTTCCACGAATCTGACAATCCCCAGAAAAGCATGCCTTTCTTTGTTAAAATAGAGGCAAAGTGGCCTTTCTAGAACATCTCAATATTTCTCACATCAAAGAGATAAATCTTTGAAGAGGATGCTACTCTTCATAGCAACATCTGTTTTCCACAAGACTACCATGTACCACTTGAGAAGTTAATGCAGTGTTCATTACGAGGGAATTGTCAAACTGCATACTGAAAACTAATTCATTCTCCTTTTCTAATGTCTTTAATGGTTTGAATTATGAGGATAGCCAGGGGTGCAGTCATTGTAACATACCATCTAGTCTGTACTCATGAGGCCCCCTACATTTTGTTTGATGCACACAATTAAAGCTAACCATAGTTTTATGAGTGCAGCCAACAAATGGTTACTAATCTTTTCCTCATTAAGTCAACAGCTATTACTTGGAAATCAAAGTTATTAAGTTATCAAAGTTTCAAAGCTGAGCAAAGCAAAGGCCATTGTACAAACTGGTCCCAGAATATTGTCAAAAGGTTATTGAGATTACATTCCAAAAAGTTGTCCAACTGTAACTTTGTTTCAAATCATATTTTAAAATGTGCCCTTGTTTCTCAGTTTTACATTTGAATGCAATCCCATTCCTCCGTTTTGTTATATTTGGAAGTATATAGAGTATTGAAATGTGTCTGCAATGCATTATCAAGTTGAAATATCTGAGAACATCATTTCATATTTTCACTAACAAAGCACCTATCATGTTGCCAATGTCAATGATGTATCTGTCTCTGTAATTGGCTGAGTGATTGCTCCTTTTCACACTTACGACAAGCTTCCCAGCCCGCTCCCTGCTCCTTCTGAAGAGAACTAAATAAACATCTAGTTCATGGACAGAGTTGAGATTTATGGAAGCAGATACAAAGCAGAGCATTGATAGTCTGCAATAGGTCATGGAATTCAATGATGCTCTTGCAGCCAGAAGGGTGAAGTATTGATCATGGTGATCTTCTGGTTTTCAATTTATTTGATTATCCATGTTGATTAATGAATACTTATGCAGGAAATTAAATGGATAGACCTTGTTCCTTTTGGCAAGCATGGATTAATGGCCATCTGGCTGTGGAAAATAAAAAGTAAAACAATGGCATGGTAAGAAATTATTTGGCCCATCATCTCTATGCTGACAAAATAAGGACCTATTTGGATTACTGTTTCGTTCCAGCTTGCTATTCTCAATTTGTGACTTAAGTTCTCCATCTTGCTCCACTGATCTTGTTGTTGTCATTTCTGCACTTTTCCAATGAATCTTTAACTACGGCTCAAAGAATATCACCTCCTCTTCTGACTGAGCAGGTTTCATCCATCTAGGCTCAAGTATGAGTTCAGCCAATTCAGATGAACAGCAGCTGCACCATTTTTATTTCAGACTCCCAACATTCACTGCACTCCTTTCTGGTAAGTTCAGATAATTATTTTGCATTCTCACTTCTTCCAGACAGATCTCATTTTCAACTCCTTTTTTTCATTCGATCTGTTTTGCTGTCCACAATATTGTAGAACTTTTTCTCTGTTCCTCTCCATCTCTGCACTTTCTCTTTCACTTTAAAGTTACATCCAACACAGATGTCATGAAATATTGACTCAGTTTTGCTTTATGCAGGTGTAGACTTACAGCATTTTGTGTTTAGGCATTTCAATAGCTTTGCTTTTTGTTTTGTTCTTAAATTTACCTTTCTTAGCTACATGAATTAATACAGGACAAGGAGACCTTCACAATCCAGGCGGAATGATATATTTTTCTATGTTTGTTCTTTTCCTGTTTCATCATGAAGCAGCAGAACCATTATGTTGTGGGAAACTGGCTCTGTATTTTCCTTTCTATGAGTTTCTAAACAATACTGAAAACATTATTAAAAGAAAGGGCCATCTCTTGTAGTTCATGTTTTTCCTCCTGTCTGTTGAGTTTCTTAGTATGGGATAAGTTCTTCAAATAGGAATTTAGTTTCAAAATAGCTTGCAGTAAATTGGCACCTTTCTCTTGGTGCTGGGTGAAATATATAAAGAAATAAAATGAAGTCACGCCGATACAGTCGATCACTTACAGATGTGCCCATCTCACCATTACCATTACCAATACATTGAAGTGGGACCAACATGTGCGCTCATCACCAGGAAAAGCCAAAAGAGATTGTTCTTCCTGTGCCACCTTCGGAAACGTAACACCTCAGGGTGTATCCCTGATGGATTTTTACTCAGCCATCGTTGAGAGTGCTGTGACCACGTCTATCACTGTTTGGTCTCCCTCCTCCCTCACCAAATCCAGGTTGCAGCAAGTGGTCCACTCAGTGGAGAAGCTCACTGGCCGTCTGCTACTGACATTAAAAGATCGGTTCATCACCAGAGTGGAGAAAAGAGCTGGAAATGTTGCTGCTGACTTCACCCACCCTAACAGTTACCTTTTCACCAAGTTGCCATCAGAGAGATGCTACAAGTCCATCGCCAGCAGGATGATACATCATCTGTGAAGCTCCTTTCCTGTAGCTATCCAGCTTTCCAACAAAACTCACTCAGCTGTAATAGCCCAACTGTCCCTGCACAGTATCCATTAATTGATCTTTCCTGCTCCCCAAGTTCTGTTGATACTTATTTAGTCTGTTCCTATGTTCACATTTATTGAAGCTTGATTATTGACTTTTGTGCTAATTGTTGATTGCTCATGGTGTTTGCACTATTGTCTTGTAAATTGTTGATTGCTATTGTGTTGTCTGTTATTGTATTGTCCTGTATTTTATGCTTGACACTGAACCACAATCAATTCTGGTATGTTTGACATACTGGCAATAAAGTGATTCTGATTCAAATAAGAATATACAGTGCTGTGCAAAAGTCTAAGGCAGATATATGTTGCTAGGGTGACCAAGACTTTTGGACAGTACTGTATTTGTCAAGGTGAAGTGCAGAGCATGTTTGTAAATCTGGTGGGTGCAAAGAATGTTGGGAATGGTGAGGGTGGAGCACCACAGAGTTGGATATGGGACAGGTGGCAGAGGAGTGACAGGTGGAGGGGGTGCTGAGGCTCAAGGCAAAGTAATTTACTTACAAACAATTGGTATATTGACCATTACAGAATGCCTCTCTGGTGCTTTCTGCTCCTTCTACTCCCCTTTTCCCAGCCACGATATTCCCTCTCCCTGCTCCTTCCCACTCTCAATCCCCAATAGAGACCCATATCAGAAGCACGTTTATCATCACACACATATTCATGCAATTTGTTTTTTTTGTGGCAGCATTAGCGATACATAAAATACTATGATATTGTATTTTATTGTATTGTATAATGGAAGCTATCTCTTCCATTACTTTCAATGACATCCTAGGAGGGATCTCATCACCCTGGCGAGCGTTTCCCCCTTTTGCATCGCGTGATATTTAACATCTTTTCCTGCTTAGTACTGACCCTCACCAGATTATCCTTGCAACCCTCACTGAGCTCAATACCTTCCATGCCCTTCTCCTTGACAAATATGAAGGAGAAATATTTAGGACCTCAGCCAGATCACCTGGCTCAATCAATCTGTGGCTGAGTGGAACTGGATTACGGAAGGAAAGTCCAGCGATGGGGAAACCATCCTTATAGTGACATTCTTCCTACTCCTGACCATTGTCTCAGTACCTAAAATCAGCAGCCACCATCTTCCCCATTTGGCTTATGAAATACTGTGAGAATTCTGAGACCTCCCAACCTCCACATCACCTGTTTCCTGTTTTGTTACACTCTGGTCTCTACATGAGTGGGAGCTACAGGGCAGAGGTCAGGGTTAATGGCAGGATTCCTAGCAGTGTGAAGGAACAGAGGATCTTCGGGTCCACATACAGATATCCTTCAAGCTTGCCATGCAGGTTGATAGGGTAGTTAAAAAAGTTTATGGTGTGTTGTCTGTCATTTGTTATGGGACTGAGGTTAAGAGTTGTGAGGTAATCTTGTCATTCTATAAAATCCTGGTTAGAGCATACATGGAGTACTGTGTTCAGTTCTGGTCACCTCATTATAGGAATGATGTGGAAGCTTTAAAAAGGGTTCAGAGATTTACCAGGATGCTGCCTATATTAGAGAGCATATTTTATGAGGAAATATTGAGGGAGGTAGGGCTTTTCTCTTTGAAGCAAAGGAGGATGAGAGCTGACTTGATAGAGGTATACAAGATGATATGAGGCATGGATACAGTGGACACAGACTTTCTCAGGGCAGAAATTACTAATATGAAAGGGCATAATTTAAAGGTGATTGGAGGAAAGTATACAGAGGATAGCAGAAGGAAGTTTCAATACTCAGAGAGTGGTTGGTTCATGGCGTGTGCTGCCAGAGATGGTAGTAGAAGCAGATACATTCAGATCATTGAAGAGACCCTTAGGCACTTGGATGAAAGAAAGATGGAAGGCTATGAAGCAGGGAAGGGTTAAATTGATCTTGGAGTAGGTTAAATAGTCAGCACAACATCGTGGAGTGGAGAGCCTGTAGTGTTCTACATTTAGTGGACACTTTATTCAGCACACACATTCACCTTGTTAGTGCGAATATCTAATCAGCCAATCGTGGCTGCAGCTTGATGCATTAAAGCATGTAAGTATGGTCAAGAGGCTCAGCTGTTGTTCAGACCAACCATCAGTCTGGGGAAGAAATGTGATCTAGGTGACTTTGACTGTGGAGTGATTGTTGGTGCTACGGTTTGAAAGTGCTGATCTCCTGGGATTTTCACACACAACGGTCTCTAGAGTTTACAGAGAATGGTGTGCCAGACAAGAAACTTCGAGTGAGCAGCATTTCTGTGGGTGAAAACATCTTGATAATGAGAAGGGAGAATGGTCGGACTGGTTCAAGCTGACAGGAAGTAAGCAAAACCACGCATTACATCAGTGGTGTTCAGAAGAGCATCAGACTTTTGTATCTTCTGCCTGATTGGAGAGGGTTAAAGAGAGAATGTCCAAAATGGGTGGGGTTTGATTCTGCTGCGATTGTCATAACCATGCTAAATTGTGTGAGGATTTGATGGACTGTTGTAGTGTTAGATGTGAGCTCTGACTGATAGAGTTTGGTGATGGGTAGCTGATCAAGGCGTGATAACTTGGACAGCAGCTAAGGCTGGTGCTGTACGTTTTGGAGGAAGCCATCATTCCACTGACCAATGTCTGACATCCTGACTCACTACTGACTTGTGTCTCCTCTATAATATCCATTTTTGGTTTTTGACAGTGTTATCATTAGAGATTTGGATGGATTTTGACAACAATTGGATTTATTCACTGCTGTCGCTAGTTAGACTAACTTTAAAAAAAAATGTCTTGAATTGCTTAATAATTTGACCTGGCTGCTACAGGGTACCTCAAACCTATCATAGGATCAGCAGTCCAGAATTCTGCATTTTAGTCCAGTAAGTTAACCACACCACCACCATTGGTCTTTACATAGAGATACACCACAGAAATATGGACCTGTGAGTGGTTATTGATATTGGATGAAATGCTTAACAAAATATAATTTAGAACCAAATATATGCGCATGCTTACTCATGCAGTTAGAATATTTTATGCTCTGCTCATACTAATTACCAGAAAGCTTCGATAGAGATATATTTGCTGCAGTCTATAACCCTGCTCATACTAATTATCAGAAAGCTTCGATAGAGATATATTTGCTGCAGTCTATAACCCTGCTCATATGAATTATCAGAAGGCTTCGATAGAGATATATTTGCTGCAGTCTATAACCCAGTCCTACTGAAGGTATTAAAATTAATATTGGTGTTCAGTTCAGAAAATACATAAGTAATAAAAATGCTATCTCAAATTTTCAAACTCCAACCCATCAATTTAAATTTGCTTCTTATTTACTTGCTTCAAATTGGCATCCATAGCTTGATGGTAATATCAGAAGAGTAATTTCGTTCCTAGTTGGCAAAATTGGCCCCTAAATTCTGGAAGTCATGTTCGATGTGTTAAAGATGGCGATGCCCCTCCCAACTGGTAGTTTTGATTTGAAAGGACCAAAATACTGACAAAACAGGTTCCAATTTCCATTACAAGCTTCCATTCCAATCCTAGCTATGACCTTAAACCAAACTCAGTGACCATCAGGTTAAACTCAGTATGATTCATTCAGATAGGGGCAGGACATGGGGGGTTCAAATTAGGTTCGAGTTTGAGGTCGCACCCCACTCCTTTGTCCATCATATGGCCAATGCAGCAGTGGCAACATAACCTTCTCTCTGTGGCTCCAAATCTCTTCAACTTGCCATGCAGCTCCAATCAATGAAACCCCTCAATAGGAGATATAATGTTGACAAACACAGACAGACTTTAAAGTATATTGAATCATCAATCTGAGCATAACTGTAATCTCCCGAAACAGCCTCCTGAATCAGTAAAGATAATTGTTCCTTTGACAACATCTTTCAATCAAAGCGATAGTTAGCCAAAACTCTTTAGTAAAACGCTAGGCTGGGTGCGTGATTGATAGACAAGTTGAACTTAAGGGATGAGGACATGGGCCAGATCAAACCGGAAATGAATAGTGAAGGAAATTACCTCAGGAGATGAGAAGAACAAACACAAGAAGGGAAATCAGTCTGCTGCGACAAACTGATACCCTAACTCTCACTATAAACCTCTCCTCCTGGCTTTCCTTTCCAAAAGTGAACTATTTCATTAAAACCTTCCAGCTCAAAGATTAATGTATATTCAAGGAACACAAGCTCATTTAATGCCTTTTTCAACTTTATGTGGCTGCAGTGTTGCTAATTATGAAGGCCATGTAACCAGACACAATAGAGACAGGGGCAGCAAGGTGGTGTAATGGTTAGCACAGCGCTTTGTAGTACAGGTGATCCAGGTTCAATCCCACCACTGCCTGTATAGAAACCCTAGAAACCCCTGTATAGGGTTTCTAAATGCTCCCTTAGACCCACCCACATGGGTTTCCACCAAGTGTTCTGGTTTCCTTCCACAGTCCACTGGTTAGTAGATTAATTGTCCCATGATTAAACCGATAGAGCTCCTTATGATTACCAACTAGACTATGGCTGACCCCTCCATAGACAAACTTGTACAGAACTCCAAGCTCAGAGCAACTAGCTTCATGAAATATAATTTGCTTCTTTTAAACTTTGAAAACTGCATGTGTTAAAATTAAGCACAGAAACTTATTTAATGTGCAGTATACTCGGGACTATATTGTCTTTATAATTATGCTAATGAGCTTTAGTCAGCTTGACATAAAGTCATTAAATAGATGGTAATATGAGAAAATATCTTAATTTTCATCTTGAGTTCTCAAAGCCTCTCACTTCATTGGTAAATAATGTGTGAGAGCTTCAATATTAATGCTGTCAAATAATAACAAAATTATTAATGATTACTTATAAATTCATTCATCAAAGTTCTGGGAACTGGTTCTGTTCATTACAGAATGAAGAATAGCTATTCTCAAAAAATGCAACAATACCATGTCCAAAAATGGAATGTCACACCATTGATTCTCAAGAGTCTCTTCGATGAATAATTCATCCTCTGCTGTGTTTTGTCGAGGAGCTATTGTACTGTGTTATTACTAGGTTGAGCTGTTCAGAAGTAAATGTTGAAACTGGATCAAAACTGAGTGTTTGAGGTTCCTTTTTAATGCCTTTTGATTAACTGCTTGTGACTGTCAGTAAGAAATGTAAAGGAAATCAATTCCACCAGCCATTCAATGTCAGCAGAGCATTGCTGTTCCACATGAGAACTTTCTATTCATGGGATCATTGACTGACACAACGCTGAAAGAGTACATTCAGCCCATCTTGAAATGCTGTCCTTTTCAGAAAGCCATCAATTATTTTTCCAGTCTCCCATCCAATATTATAATTTATTTTCACCATTCTTTAAATAAGTACAATCCATTTAGTTCCACGTAGCTTTCCTCATGTATGAATTCTTTTGTTGCCCTGATTCATGGTGATTTGAATTCAGAGGAATCATATGATCTATCTTAGGAGGTAATCCTCTTGGCTAGCTGTCACAAGGGTCCTGACTTGTTGGGTTTCAGGCAGAATGTTTGGATGATGACAATGATGGCTAATGACTGTGAGACATTGAAGGAAGTAAAAATGTAAGGAAAGATTCCGAAGAATAAATAACTCAACTTGGCCTAACCAAAAAAGTTAAGGATGGTATTAAACTGAAGTTAAAAGTGAAGCGTATAAGGACCCCCCTTCAGAGATTACCCAGTGTCAATGATTGCATAATCTAGATTTGTGATATGCACCAGCTGCTCATATAACCATTAACCACCTGACCACCTGCTCCCATGGCTGCACATGACTCTGGTTGGAAAGGGGGGTGGGGGGGGCTGAGCAACAGTTACCCCTTGCCCAAGGGTGACCTGCAGGCGAGCGGAGAGAGAGAGCACCATGAATACTACCTCACGTTTTTATTATTTCTGTTTTTGTACCATTTTTAAAATTTAACTATTTAATATATACACTTACTGAAATTTATTTATTTCTAAATTTATCATGTGTTGCATTGTACTGCTGCCACTAAGTTAATAAATTTCATGACATATGCTGGTGATATTAAAGCTGATTCTGGTCCTGAGTCTTACACCTCCTTTGGTAGAGAGTTAGAAAAGAGATATGATACATGAATAATGTTAGGGAAGAATTAAGTATCATTACCAGCACTGTTGAATTGGATTTAGGCTTGCTGATGAGACTAAAGGCCTTAAACTGCATATTTGCATTCTAACATCATAAAACAAAAGGTTATTGAGATAATAATCTTACAAATATCCTTGGATTCTGGAGAAATGACCTATCTACCAGTGTGACACCAATATTCATAAAACAGGGAGGGATGATACTGATGTGCAATTGAAGGCTGATTAGTATAATATTCATCATTGGATATAATCTATTAGTACAAAGATAATTGGTTTATTTGAAAACCGGCAGTCTAATCATCTAGAGTCAGCATGGCTTCATGAAGGGGAAGTATTTCAATTTTTTTTAGGAAGTTTTGTCGACAGCAGTTGGACCAGGAGTACAGTATGTACAGTAGATATACTGGATTTGGACTTCCAGCAGGCAGACGGGGGGAAATGGATATGGCGTATGCCGGTGGGATCAGTGTCTAGGTGTTTTTGATTTGCTTTTCAGCTGGTTCAGGATAACTTTGGGAGCTAAATGGCCTGTTTCTGTGCTGTATTCTTCTATGTTCTATGTTCTGTTTGATAAGGTGCCTCACAAAAGGTTTGTTCACAAAATTTAGAATCCCTATTGTTGGAAGTAAAATATAGGCATGGACAGAGGGCTGGCTAACAGGCAGAAAGAGGTGAAAAGGGATGAAGAGATTACTTTTCATTTGGCACATTTCTTTTACAAGGGGTGATTGATAAGTTTGTGGCCTAAGGTAGAAGGAGTCAATTTTAGAAAACCTAGCACATTTATTTTTCAATATAGTCCCCTCCTACATGTACACACTTAGTCCAGCGGTCGTGGAGCATACGGATCCCTTCTTTGTAGAAGTGGTCCACAGTATGGGGTGATTGATAAGTCTGTGGCCTAAGGTAGAAGGAGATGTTATGAACTTCAAACTTTCTGCATTTTCACTCAGAGTTGAACTGCACGTGCATGTAATGAGAGCTGTATAACTCATCTCCTTCTACCTTAGGCCATGAACTTATCAATCACCCTTGCTGTGGACCACCTGGAGCTCCAAGACGCTCTCATCACATGTACTTGCAGGTCAACTCTTTGAGTGATAATGCAGAAAGTTGGTTAATAACTCATCTCTTTCTACCTTAGGCCACAGACTTATCAATCACTCCTGCTGTGGACCATTTCTACAAAGAAGGGATCCGTATGCTCCACGACCGCTGGACTAAGTGTGTACATGTAGGAGGGGACTATTTTGAAAAATTAAATGTGCTAGGCTTTCTAAAATTGACTCCTTCTACCTTAGGCCACAAACTTATCAATCACACCATCGTACTACAAACTGTACATTACTGACTAGGGAGCCAATGTACAGTAACCAGATGATACAAAAATAGGTGAGAAGGTCATCTTTGACACTTCAGTCATCCGGGTTGCTGTCCCCACATGCTTCAAATCAGTCACCATCACCCCCATACCAAAGAACTGTACACCTTCCCAACTACAGAACTATCTCTCAGTAGAACTAATGCCAGTCGTAATGAAATGCTTTGGATGGCTGGTAATGGCACATATCAAAAACTCCATTCCTGCCACATTGGACACTTATCAATATGATAACCAACAAAACTGCTTTTTGACAGATGCCATGGCATCTGCATTGCACCTGTCCCTGACACACCTAGAAAGCAGGATACTTACGTATGTTATAATGTTCTTTGTGGATTTCAGTTTGATATTCAACACTATTGTCCTACAGACCTTGGTGAACAAACTCCTCTCCCTCAATCTAAATGCACCATTTGGTAACTGGGTGTTGGGCTTCCTCACCAACAGACCTCAGATAGTCAGGATGTACAACCACTCCTCCCTCAACACCATCCTCAACACTGGTGCCTCCAGGGCTGTGTGCTGAGCCCATTGCTGTACACTCCGCTCACCCATGACTGCATAGCCAAGCACCCAAGTAATTCCATTGTCAAGTTTGGTGATGGAACATCAGAAGTGGGGCTCATCCCAACAACGATGAGACAACCTAAGAGGATGTGGAGAGCCTGAGGCCCTGTGCCAGGCAAATAACCCCTTCAACAAGACAAAGGAGATAGTTATTGACTTCAGTAGAACTCGTATCATTCACACGCTTCTTTACATTGGTGGCACAGCAGTGGAAACTGCGAGCAATCTCAAACTCCCGGAGGCACACATTGTGCACAACCTCTATTCAACAGCTCTGCTCTCTGTGGAGACTGAAGAGAGCTGGACTTCGCACATCGATAATAACATCATTCTAGAGATGTGCAGTACAGAGCATTCTAACAAGCTGCATCACTGCATGGTGTGCAAACTGCACAGTGGCAGACGGGAAGGCTCTACAACAGGCGGTCGAAGCTGCCCAAAGCCAGCTTACCTGCTATCAAGGACGTATATACAAAAAGGTGTTAGGAAAGTTCCAGAAACATCCTGAAGGATCGCACCCACCCTGCTCATGGACTATTTGTCCCACTCCCATCAGGGAGGAGGCTACACAGCATCCACACCAGACCTCCAGACTCAAAAACGGTTTCTTTCCCCAAGCAGTCAGGCTTATCAACACCTCCACCCAATAACCCATCCCACCCCCCCACCCCCCCACACACAAACACCCCCCCCCCCACCACCCCTTATCATTTCCTGTCTGTCACTTTATGTACATACTTTATATAGTATCACTTTATGGACATACAATCAATGTATTGTTAACACCTGTGCCCCAACTCTGAGGGGCCGAAGGGTACAAAGTAGCCCCCTCCTTTTTGAGAATCGCAAGATCGCTATTAATTCGGGTCTGGGGACCCAGGAAAGGAGAGAGAATCCTCAAGGGTTTGGAATGTGTGTCCTGCCCTCAGCGAGACAAAGCCACGGATACCGGCCATTGTCTCTTGGAGACAGAATTGTGTATTGAGTACTGTGCTATTCATTGAAGCCCTCGGGGGAATGATCAAAATGGGCTGGGTTGAGGGATGGCACCATCCCAACCTGATTGACATCTGAGACCCCGTGAGTAAGGATAAAAGAGGGTCTGGGGAACAACCCCTTTAGACGCAACAGGAGAAACACTGGAAATCCAGTGACAGCATTTAATAGCAACAGCCGGTGGGGCCCGCGTACGTCCTTTCCCGTTGCCTGGGATTGGCGGGACTGACAACGGAAGAATGACTTTAGCTAAAAGGAGAAACCACCCCCAACGACATTTCGAAGGATCGACATCATAAAAAGGAAAAACTGGCAAGTTCTAAAAATCCGTCTCTCTCTCTCCAACCAAAGGCTGCAGCCTGCAGCTTGAATGAACTTGAGTGACTTTTATATTTCCATCGGACAATACATTATCCCCTAGACAACGATAGAGCTATTTCTTATTGATTATTATTATACCCGCACTTTTAGATTTAGTATTGACGACGTATATTATCTGTATGTTTGCATTGATATTATTTTTGTGTATTTTTATCAATAAATACTGTTAAAAATAGTACCAACAGACTTCAACAGACCTCTCTATCTTTGCTGGTAAGTGACCCAGTTACGGGGTACGTAACAACTTGGAGTTCTGGTCTCGAGATTTGATACCAAATTGGGAGGCCAGTGAATCGGGCTTGTAAGTCCAAACTTGGATCTGGTTGCGCGGGTAGCCAGACGGGAAACCAGCAAAGATGGACGTGGGTGAATTTATAGAAAACCCAACTCTGGAGGCGCTAGAGGTGGCCACCAAATCGGACTTGATAAATATTGCGAAGGGACTAAACCTCGCAGAGGTGAGGTTGTCAATGAAAAAGCGGGAGGTGCGGAGGGCCATAACTCAGTATTATATTGGGAAGAATGTGTTTGCAGCTGAGGTATTGGAAAATATCCCTGAAAAGGTACCAGCTAGTGGGACGGCTCAGTTAGAGTTGGAAAAATTAAGGTTAGAACATGAATTTAAATTAAAGCAGCTGGAAGCAGCTGAGAAGGAGAAAGACAGAGCCGAAAAAGAAAAAGAACGGGCCAACAAGCAAAGGGAGCATGTGCTTCAGCTAAAGGAGTTGGAGGTGAAAAGGGAGCAGGACAGAGCTGAGAAACAAAGAGAGCATGAAATGCAGTTAAAACAGCTGGAAGCAGCTGAGAAAGAAAAGGAAAGAGCCGAGAAGGAGAGGGAGGCAGAGAAACAGAGGCAACATGACTTGGAGATGGAGAAGTTAAGGCAAGAGCGAAGAGCTCAAGGGTCAGACCGAGAGGAGCAGTTTAATGTTAGTCGGGAGTTGAGGGTAGTACCTCCGTTCGAGGAGACAGATGTTGATAGTTATTTCTTGCTTTTTGAAAAGGTGGCAGTGAATCAGAAGTGCCCCAAAGAGCAGTGGGTGGCGCTGTTACAAAGTGTGTTAAAAGGGAAGGCACAATGGGCATATACGGCGTTGTCCATGGAGGAGGAAGAGGTGGAGAGTTATGACAAAGTAAAAGCGGCCATTCTCTGGACTTACGAATTGGTACCTGAAGGGTATAAACAAAAGTTCAGAAATTTAAAGAAAGGGTGGAATCAGACGTATACCAAGTTTGCCTATGAGAAGGGTGTGCTCTTGGATCGTTGGTGTACAGTAGAAAGAGTGGAAGAGGATTTTTGGCGTCTCAGGGAGTTAATTATGATTGAGGAATTTAAAGGTTGTGTTTCAGAGGATATCTGGATGTATTTGAATGAGAAGCCGAATAAGTCCATCTCCGAATTTGCTAGGTTCGCAGATGAATATGCCCTAACCCACAAGACAAAGTTTTCCTTGAATAAAAGTTACCAGAGAGACCGTGGGAACGATCGAGAAAGCCCGCCGGCTGAGGCAGAGGTCCCGCTGGGAGCTAGTGGTAAGATTGAGGAGGAGAGGCAAGACGGCCAGAGATTTCCGGGCTTGACCTGTTTTAATTGTGGAAAGGGGTGACATATTGCATCTAGGTGCTTTGCTCCGAGGAAGGAGACAGGAAAACGGAAAGCCGCAGTCTCTATAGGATGTGCCGTGGTAATCAGTAAATCAACAAGAGAGCCCCGGGTAGACAGAGTACGAGAAGGGTCTAAGACTTGTATGTCAAACGGAACCGTGTCTGTGAGAGACGGAGACCCTCCAGTTCCCGTGCGGATCTGGAGAGACACGGGAGCTGAACTGTCATTGATTAGCAGTAAGGTACTGGATTTTGGTCGCAAGACGGGAACGGTAGCTTTGAAAGGAATAGGAAAAGGATCGGAAATGGTGCCCTTGCATAGGATCATTATGAATTGTGAGCTAGTCTCTGGACCAGTTGAAATGGGGGTGCGATCAGAATTCCCGAGAACTGACGCGGACGTCCTTCTGGGTAATGATTTAGCCGGTGGTAAGGTTTGGTCAGCAATGAAGCTGACGAGACAGCCGGTGGAGGTCCCGCCCCTAGATTCCAAGATCTATCCTGCATGCGCGATCACTCGCAGCATGTCGAGAAAGGCAGCTGAGAATGAGAGCAGTTTAAATCCGGCCAGTATCGATTTGGCCGAGACATTTTTACCGACCCTGTACCACGAGGGTTTAGAGGGTGATAAAACTAAGAGTAGTAAAGTGAAAGAGAGTAAGGGAGAGGAGGTAGATCTTCCCTTAGCGAGGAGAAAATTTATAGAGGCACAAAATAAAGATGAGAAACAGATAAAGCTGTTAAGAGGTCCAGGGTTGGACATGGATGATCTGTCTGGTTTGGCAGAACTGTTTGAAGAAGTTGAAAATTCTAAAGGTGGTCCTGATAATGAAATGAGGGCAGTCCTAGAAGAAAAGAGTGCCATTACCTTGAAGAAGTCTGCTGGGTTGGCAGATGAGGTTGTTTCAGCCCGCGGGGTTGAGTTTACTCCGGAAGGGAGTTGCCCAGAGAGTAGCCGGGAGGATCAGGGGAATTTAGAATTTGAAAAGGGTACGGGTATTGAAAGCCTGGAAGAGGCAAATGTCCCGTTTGAGTGTGTCCAAGATGTGGATGCACGTGGTACTGAACCTAGTAATGGAGCTCAGAAAAAGTCTGAGGTATTTGATTCAGTTGAAAAGGATTGCAGTCCTTGTGGGTCAGATGGACTTGGTTCAGTGAAGAAAGGGTTAATCTTGGTAATAGTGGGAAGTGAGAGTTCCCAGGTGTTTGTGCTTGAAGGTGTGTTAAAAGTTAGTGAGGAGATAACAGGTGGTGGGGTGAATATTATTATTGAAGGAAAAGGGAAAAGTGTAGTTTCCAAATTGAATGAAGAAAATTTGAAGTTTGGATTGATGTCAGACGCAGCAACCAGGCTACCGAGACAATGGCTTGGTACCGCGGTGCCTGTGAATCAATTACAGATTGAGTTGGGAGGTAAAGGGGCCTCACTCGCTATTGTTATTCCAGAGTGTGGTGTGAAACCGCAGAATTCGAAATGCTGTTTGAACAAAGAGGGATCGCTGGCATTGAGAACTAGTCGCCTGAAGGGTCCTGAAGAGGAACCTAGCAACTTGTGTAAAATTAAAGAATTGTGTGGAAATTTGGAAAATGGTCTAAGTTTGGAACACATTGTTGATAAAATAACTCCTATGAAAGGAGCGGGCGAAAGCCTATTTCGCCAGGGTGCACAAGCTCACCACGTGGGAATTAACTGGAAAAGAGGCGAGGGTTAATGGGACGCAATTTTTAAATAGCAGAAGCCGGTTTTAAGGGATTTCGACAAAGCATGTGAATAATAAAGACAACCCCCATGGAAGCCTGACTGTTAAGTTTGAAAGTAACAGAAAGATTAGTATTTGCATGAACTTTTGTAGTATACACGTAAGCTAAGATCACAACTCTTTAGTTTTTGTTTGCTGAACGAAAGAAAATTTAAAAAAAGGTGGTTATTAAATTGGAGTCTGATGCTACAAGACTTTAGTAAGGTACAAGATGTTAAGATATTAAAGGAAGTGACAATGTAATCGATAACTGTTTAGATGCTGAATTGAATGTATAACTGTATTACTCTGTAGAAAAAAAATCTTTTGTATTGTGTTAGATTCTAAAATCCTGTAAGACTCTGTATTACTTCGTTTTTACCGATGGTAAAAACGCGTTGAAGAAAGGGGGTGTTACGCCTGTGCCCCAACTCTGAGGGGCTGAAGGGTACAAAGTAGCCCCCTCCTTTTTGAGAATCGCAAGATCGCTATTAATTCGGGTCTGGGGACCCAGGAAAGGAGAGAGAATCCTCATGGGTTTGGAATGTATGTCCTGCCCTCAGCGAGACAAAGCCATGGATACCGGCCATTGTCTCTTGGAGATGGAATTGTGTATTGAGTACTGTGCTATTCACTGAAGCCTTGGGGAATGATCAAAATGGGCTGGGTTGAGGGATGGCCTCATCCCAACCTGATTGACATCTGAGACCCCATGAGTAAGGATAAAAGAGGGTCTGGGGAGCAACCCCTTCAGACACACCAGGAGAAACGTTAGAAATCCCGTGACAGCGTAATAGCGACAGCCGGTGGAGAGCCCACGTGCGTCCTTTTCCATTTGCCTCGGAATTGGTGGGCCTCACCATGGAAGAATGGCTTTAGCTAAAAGGAGAAACCACCCCCAACAACATTTCGAAGGATCGACATCATAAAAAGGAAAAACTGGCAAGTTCTAACAATCCGTCTCTCTCTTTCTCTCTCTCTCTCTCTCTCTCTCCAACCAAAAGCTGCAGCCTGAATGAACTTGAGTGACTTTTATATTTCCATCGGACAATACATTATCCCCTAGACAACAATAGAGCTATTTCTTATTGATTATTATTATTCCCGCGCTTTTAGATTTAGTATTGACGACATATATAATCTGTACATTTGCATTGATATTATTTTTGTGTATTTTTATCAATAAATACTGTTAAAAATAGTACCATCAGACTTCAATGGACCTCTCTATCTTTGCTGGTAAGTGACCCAGTTACGGGGTACGTAACAGTATATAAGCTATCTTATGTATTTACCTTTATTGTGTATTTTATTAATTTTGTGCTCTTTATCTTTTGTGTGTTTTTTGTGCTACCCTGGATCTGGAGTAACAATTACTTCATTCTCTACACTTATGTACTGGAAATGACATTAAACAATCTTGAATCTTGAAATTGTGAAGAGGAAACATGTAGCTTGCTGAAAGGTTAGGTAAACAGGAAAGTAAAATATGCTGAGTAAAAATGTGTTCATTTTGGAAAGAAGTACATAAAACAGTGTTATTTAAATAAAGAAAAAATGCAGAAAACCACAACACAAAGGGCTTTGGAGGCTCTTGTACATGAAACACAAAAAGCCAGCTCTCAAATAGGCTGTGGATCTTATTTAAGATGACAAAGCCATCAGACACAGGAACAGGATTAAGTCAGTCAACCTATTGAGTCTGCTCTGCCATTCCATCATAGCTGACTTATTATCCCTCTCAACCATATTCTCCTGCCTGCTCCCTGTAACCGTTGATGTCCTTACTAATCAAGAACCTATCAGCCTCCACTTTAAATGTACCCAGTGACTTGGCCTCCACATTTATCTGTGGCAATGAATTCCACAGATTCACCAGCCTCTGGGTAAAGAAATTATTTCTCATCTCTGCTCTAAAGGGACAGACTTCCATTCTGAGGCTTTGCCCTCTTGTCCTAGTCTCCTCCACTAAAGCAAACATCTCTCAACTTGCACTCTAACTAGGACTTAAGGGAACAAAATATAAAAGCAGAATATTCTTAATGCACTTAGTGAAATGCTTCTCAGGTGCTGTGAAAATCTTATCACTCTTATTTCAGGTATTATTTCAGGGAAGGGTCACGAGGATAGTTCTGACTATGGAGAGGTTATCTGCGAAAGAAAGGTCAAACACACTGGGATTCTGCTCATTGGGGTTTATAAGAATGAAAGGTGATTGTTTTGAATCATAATAAATTCTTACTAGGCTCGACAGAGGAAAGGCTAAGGGGATGTTTTATCTCATTGGAGAATCCAGAAATGGAGGATACAGCCGTAGAATCAGAGGGCAGCAAACTGGTATGAAGAAGAGCTTCTTCTCTCAGCAGTTTTCTTGCCACAGAGAGCTGTGGGAGCAGAGCCCTTGGTATATTTACCACTAAAATAGATGTTGAATCAATATGACCATAAGACAGAGAAGCAGAATTAGGCCATTCTGCCGATCAAGTTTGCTCCTTTGTCAGGCCTGCACAGCAGTCACCTCCCAGTCTCCACCCAGCCAACAGGAGTCATCTGCCACTCCTTTTGAAATCAGCATTTAAACCCAGTTCTAATCCACAATCATTTGTTTACCCATTGAACTAGCCAGCCTCAACCAGTTTCTCCTAGAGATACACAGGATGCAGGAGGAACTCAGCAGGCCAGGCAGCATCTATGGAAAAGAGTACAGTTGACATTTCGGGCTCCCAGCCTTGCTGTGCTATGTATCTGTTCTCTCTTGTTTGTGGCCCCTCATTATTTTGCAGTTTACTAGTAAAATGTTGTTTGTTACTCGCTGCTGAAAGTGGAAGGAGGGCATCAGATCAGACACTTCATCTGAGTAAAGGGATTGCACTGTGAACTTCAGGACGCTTGCGGCCGAGTGCAGCTGCAATGTGGAAATGCTACTGGCCTAATACCATCGCGGCCTCTCAGAATGTTGAAAGATGAGCTGTCTACCTGACCTTGAGACTCTCATCACTCTGGCCCTCTGAACTGAACAACTTTGCAGATCCTCTGCCAGAACCACTGCAGGCTCCAGGACCTCATTGTCAATGCCTCCGAAACCCATACAGATAGGGAGAGGTTCCTTAACTAGTGCAGGATTGGCTCTTTGTCAAAAAGAAAGCTGGGGGCCTTCATCCCTGCATTGACTATCACGGACTCACCAAAATCACCATTAAAAAAAATACTATCCTCTTCCCTTGATCATTCAAAACACTTCACAGGGCTCAGATCTTCAACAATCCAGATCTATGGAGTGTGTATAACCTGATCCACATTTGCCATGGGGATGTGCGGAAGGTGGCATCCATTAACACCCAGTGGCCACTACAAGTAATTAGTAATGCCTTTTGGACTTTCCAGACCTTTATCAATGAGATCTTCGGAGTCATGCTAAACAGCTATGTGCATATCTACCTCGATGACCTCCTCATTTTCTCCAACGACCCCATAGACTACGTCTGTCATGTCCGTTCAGTCTGTCACCATATCCATGAAAATTGACTGTACAGATTAGAGAAATGCCATTTCCCCCATTTCCCCAGCCCAGTCATTTCCTTCGTGGGTCACGTCCTTTCACCCCACAACATAACCATAGACCCAAAGAAATTGCACACCATTGTTGAATGGTCTCAACCATGTTCCCTCAAACATCTACAGTGATTCTTCAATGTCTACCACCTTTTCATCAGGAGCTACAGTGAAATTGACACTCCTTTCTCCTCCCTCACCAAATCACCTACCTCATGGATAACCTGGTCTGCTGCCATGGGCCATACTTTCAATGAGTTCATGAGATGCTTCACCAACCCACCCCTTTATCCCCTTTTCTCCATCATCTGATCTCCTCCGGACCTTTTGTGCTAGGTGGTCTCATCTGACATGGGCACCAGGGCTATCCTCTCCCAGTGAGGACTGAATGGGAAGACACACCCTTGTGCCTTTTTCTCATGCAAGTTCAACTCTAACCAGAACTGTTAAGAGTAGGAGACAGGGAACTACTCACCATTAAATGGGCCTCGGAGGAATGGAGACATTGGTTGATGGGAAACACTGAGCCCTTCCTGACCTGGACTGACCACCAGAACCTCAAATCCACACAACAGACCCACCAAGTCAACCCATGTCAGGCTTGCTAGGCTTCTTTCTTTGAGCAATTTATCTTACCGACAGTTTGAGCCAGCTGAAATGGAAGTTGAATTTCAGCCCATCATTCCATGCTTGCAGACCCTCGTCCTGATTGACTGGGATCTGGAGAACTAGGTATGCCAGGTTCTACAGCATGAGCCTGCTCTGCCCGACACACCTGACAACTGCATGTACATACTGGCAGCCATGCGCTCCGAGGCATTCCAGTGGGCCCACCCCTAATCTCTCTCCAGCCACCCAAGTGCACAACAGACTCTGGATTTTCTGCAATGCCTGTTCTGGTGGCCCAACATGATTGCAGAAGTACGTCAGTTCGTCATACCCTGCCCTCAATGAACCAAGTCCTATTTCTCCATGCAACAGCCCTCTGGGCTCCTGCGATCCCTATCCATCTGCCAATGGCTGTGGTCCCACATCATTATGGGATTTCCACCTTCCAGTGGGGCCATGGTGATCATGACAGTCATGGACTGGTTTGACAAGGCTCTTCACATCATTGCCCTCCCAAAACCTCCTTCAGCTACTGTGACAGTGGACCTGGTTCTCCAAACTGTGGTTCATCTCCACAGTTTCCCTCAGGACATTGTATTGGACTGGGGTGCGTAAATTCTTCTCTCACTTCTGGTGAGTCTTTTGTGTTCCCTTTAGCACTTCTGTGAGTTTCTCCCCTAGCTATTATCCACTGACCAATGGTCCATCAGAAAGAGCCAATCAGCAAGTGGAGAATTTTAAGCAATGCTTCGTTGCCCCTAACCCTTCCATATAGAAAAAGTAATTGCTCTGGGATGAACTGCCCCACAATCTCCATGCCTTCTCTGCTACTCTTTGAAGTGCTACGTGGCCACCAACACCCACTGATTGTGAAGGAGCTTCACCGGGCCCATTTGTGTCATCCTGGACTGGTGGTGGCCAGCCATGTGGGGTGGGGGGGGGGGGAGTTATCCTGTCAGGCCTGCACAGGCAAGCACCTCCTATTCTCCACCAAGCCTCCCAGTCTCCACCGAGTCACTTACCACTTGTTTCCAATTCATCACCTGCAGCCTACTTAGACCCAGCTCTAACCCACAGTCTGCTGTTCACCCATCAAAAGAGCCATCCTTGACCATTTGCTTCAAGCCTTCAGTTACCTTGCTGCCTTGTTGTATCAAGTATCTATTCTGTCTTGTTTTGTGGCCCTTTGTGGCTTGTTATTTTGCAGTTTACAGCAAAAAAAAAATCGTTTACTGCTAAATTGTCTCTGCTGCTCTGCTTTTGGGTCAAGCCTCCTCTATAATTCATGGCATACATTTTATTACCTCAGAAATAAAGGAATAAAGGAGTATTAGGGAAGTAGATTTGAGGATTGTTGGGACACCTATGATTTTTCTAAAAGGCCTTCTCGTTTTCTGACCTCTTGTCATCCTACTATGGCTACAGTGGGGGATGTGGATGTGCCCATTTTGTCCTTGAGGAACAGAAGGATTTTCTAATATTCAATGTTGTTTGATTGTTATGCTTGGATTCTTGCATAGGAATGGTTTTTGACACTACAAAGATGATATGCACTAATGAAATTTAACAATGGCAAATCTGTGCATTCAAAATAACTTCAATTTTATCATTAGTTATTTTCACTCCCAAAGACATTGCAATTGTATTTCAATCACATGAGAGCTGATTTATCCACCTTTCAAAATGCTTGAAATGATTATTATTCATTTTCCCTCTTCAACAAGCAGTTTTTTTTTTCAGTTTCAACGACATCTTTGTTGTTGAATGCCATACAAAAGAATTATGGAGCCTATTTAGGCTGTTAAATTTAATTTTCAATTAGAAGATATTCAGGCAGTTAACAATGATGATGTTAGGTGATGACAATGCAAATGACAAAACTGAACAATGTCAGACTTGTGTTTTGTATTGCTAAGTGAGAATGATTCTAAAGAAATAAAAAGTATGTCAAAGAGAAAGATCCTAAGCAGTAAATATTTCATTTATTTACTTAATTAATTAATTTAGAGACAATAGTACTATATTGTTTGCATGCATAAACAGAGCCCGAGCCTGTTCCAGCATTCAAAAGGATGAGAACTTAATTGTGAGCAGCCTCATTCTTTGCTAAATAGAATTGTATACTTTTTGCTTTAAAACTAACAATGGTTCCAGGTTTGATTTCTATTCACTGACGAGAATTCCAGATTTCTGCTTTTCACAATCGGAATAACTATCCAAACTCAAATTAGTCTATAATCTCAAACATCTGCCAGAAAATTCTTCATCATTGTAGTCAGTGAGGAATAAACTATATTATCCCTGGAAAACTATGAAGTCAAGAGGTGTCTCATTCTGTTTAACTAATATGTTTACTGTTTCTTAAGTGAACTGCAGTGGGCAGTAAAAATATAAAGCTTTGTTTCTTTTGGTATCTCACAAGCTGTGAGCATTTGAAGTCAGCAGTTTCTGCTTTCAGTCATTCAAAATATATTTATTATCAAAGCACATATACAATGCCTGTAAGAAGTATTCACCTCCTTTGGAAGTTTTCATGTTTTATTGTTTTACAACATTGAATCACAATGGATTTAATCTGGCTTTTTTTGACATTGATCAACAAAGAAAGACTCTTTTGTGTCAAAGTGAAATCAGATCTCTACAAAGTGTTTTGAGTTAATAATAAATATAAAGCACAGAAAGTCACATAATTAGTTAAATGGAGGTTATTTTTGGTGACCTGTGCACAATCTAGGTGTTTCAATTGATTGGTGTAACATATATCTGGAAGGTCCAACTGCTGGTGAGTCACTGTCCTGAAAAACTACACCATGAAGACAAAAGAACACTCCATACAAAGGTTGTTGCAAAGTGCATGTCAGGAGATGGATACAAGAAAACCTCCAAATCACTGATATCCCTTGGAGTACACTTAAGTCAATCATCAAGAAGTGGAAAGAATATGGAACAGGTGTCAATCTGACAAGATCAGGCTGTCCTCAAAAACTGAGTGACTGCAGAAAGAGATCTAGTGAGAGAGGGCACCAAGAGACCTATGATAACTCTGGAGGAGTTACAGTGGCTGAGATGTGAGAGACTGCACATACAACAACTGTTGACCGTGTTCTTCACCAGTCGCATCTTTATTGGAGAAGTGGCAAAGAGAAAGCCACTGTTGAAAAACACCTCACATAAAATCTCGGCTAGTATTTGCCAGAAGGCATGTGGGAGACTGAAGTCAGCTGGAAGAAGTTTCCATGGTCTGACAAAACCAAAAGTAAGCTTTTTGGCCATCAAACAAAACTTTATGTTTGGTGTAATGTGAAGCATCATGGTGATTGCATCATGTTGTGGGGATGCTTCACTGCAGCAGGTGAAAGTAGAAAATAAAATGAATGCAGAGTAATACAGGGAAATCCTGGAGGAAAACCTGACATAGTCTGCAAGAGAACTGCGACTTGGGAGAAGATTTGTTTTCCAGCAAGACAATGACCCCAAGTATAAAGCCGAAGCTACAGAGAAATGGCTTCAAAGCAACAAAGTTAATTTCCTGGAGTGGCCAAGTCAGAGTCCAACTGAGAATTTGTGGCTGGACTTGAAAAGGGCTGTTCACTCACAATCCCCATGCAATCTGACAGTGCTTGAGCAGTTTTGTAAAGAATGGGGAAAAATTGCAGTGTCCAGATTTGCAAAACTGACAGAGATCTATCCACACAGACTCAAGGCTGTAATTGCTGCCAAATGTGCATCTACTAAACACTGACTTAAAGGGGGTGAATACTAATGCAGTCAGTTATTTTGTGTTTTACATTTGTAATTAACTTAGATCACTTTACAGAGATCTGTTTTCACTTTGACACAGAGGAGTCTTTCTGTTGATCAGTGTCAAAAAAGTCATATTAAATCCACTGTGATTCGATGTTGTAAAATAATAAAACATAAAATCTTCCGGGGGGCTGAATACTTTTGATAGACACTGTACGTTGTCATATACTGCCTTGAGATTTACTGTCTTGCAGACATTGACAGGAAACAACAATACAACAGAAATTATGAAAACAACTATGCATAAACTGATAAAGATTAACAAGCAACCAATGTGCAAAAGAAGAGAAACTGTGCAAAACAAAATTACTAAGAACATGAATTGTAAAGTCATTGAAAGTGAGTCTGTAAGTTGTAGAATGGGGCAGAATGCTAATGTAATGCACGCCAGAGGCAGAGACCCAGGTTTGATTCCCATCACTGCCTGTAGGCAGTTTATACGTTTCCAGCATGCCCACACCGACTTCCGTTTTTTTCCCCACATCCCTAAACATAAGTGTCAGTGGATTCACTGGCCACGGTTGTGCTTGGCTGGCAGAGGCTTGTTGGGACAAAATGGGCTTTCAGTGCTGTAGCAGCCAAATAAAAATAATAAATAAAAAACAGTTCAGAGTAGTACATGCATTTATAATACCTTATTCAACTTCTTGCAAGTGGAACAAGATTTGTGTGGGTGAACCCATCTACCTTCTACAGGAATGAGTTGCACGCTTTCTCAAGATAAGGTGTGTCCTGTCAATGGGGGGGGGGGGGGTTGAATACTTTTTATAGAGACTGTATATGCATATATTAGCATTTAACCAGACAGTCTTGCATTTCAATTCACCTTTCTCAAGATAAGGAGATTCCTGTCAATGCCCTCACTCTGTTGGTTTTGAGACCTTTACGTTCCCACTTCAGTCAAATCTCTCATTCTAGGTTCTCCCTTTGACTGAGGTTCCTTTTATTTTCATTTCCCAATCAATCCCTAAACCAACTGGTTTATTATTGCCACATGTACCAAGATGCCATGAGAAGTTTTTAGCAGATCATTCCATTCCTAAGTGCATCAAGGTAGTACAAAAGGCAAAGAAATAGCAGAATACAGAATATTCTGTAACAGTTATGGAGAAAGTGCAGAGCAAATAGACAAATAAGGTGCAAAGACCTTGGCAAGGTAGACTGTGAGATCAAGAGTCCCCCTTTATTGTGCAAGAAGTTTGTTCAAGAGTTTTATAAAAGTGGGATAGGAGTTTGTTTTTTTTTGAGCCTGGTAGTATGAGTTTCAAGACTTTTGTACCTTCTTTGCCATGGGGGGGGGGGGGGGGAAGAGAGCATGACCGTGGGACAGATCTTTGATTATGGTGGCTACTATTCTGAGTCATTAGGAACTGTTGACAGAGACAATGGAATCAAACTATGATTGGTGTGAATGATGGACTGAACTGCTTTCACAACTCTCTTGCCAGTTCTTGCAATCTTGGGCAGAGTAGTTGCTGTACTAAGCTGTGATGCATCGAGATACGGTTGCTTTCTATGGGGCGGCACAGTAGGATAGATGTCAGTGAAACACTATTACAGCAGCAGCTGTGAGATTGAGGTTCAATACACCCCTGCTGTTTATAAGGAATCTGTTTGTTCTCCCACTCCTCCCCGTAACTGCATGGGTTTCTTCCACGTTCTGAAGATATCCAGGTAGGGTCACTTATTTGCCAACATGTTATATTAGTGCCAGAAGCATGGAAAAACTTGTTGGCCGTCTAGCACAATTGTCGCTGATTTGATTTGATGCAAACAATGCATTTTACCATATGTTTCAGTGTACATCTCAAGCTAATTTAATATTTAAAAGTCAGTGAAGGTCATCGTGAAACTGCCAAATTTTCTTAGCCTTTGGAGTAGGTTAATGAGCTGGTGTGCTTTCATGATCATAATGTCCATGTGGTTGGATCAGAATGCATTGTAATATTTACATCAAGGAACTTGAGGATCCAACCATCTCTACCTCAGCACCATTGATGTTGACATGGGCATACTGCATCCCACTTCCTGAAGTTGGTGACCAAGATCTTCAAAAGGAGAGGGGACACAGAGATTCTAGATCTTTTCATGTGTAGGTCCAGGAAAAGGATTGAAGAAAGACAGCAAAATAGTAACTTCCACAAAATCAATAGAATAGCTGAGATGTAGCTTCAAGCACTTCTCATGTATTTAAGGTGTTCTCATTTGCTTTATAGCTGATAAAGTACTTTGGAAGTTCAGCCACCATTGTAATCTAGGAAACATGAGAGACAAGCTTCTCGACATCTTGATTTGGAAATACATCAACATTCCTTCGATATCACTGGATCAAAATCCATGAAGTCCCTTTCAAGCAGCGTTACAGGCACACCCACACTATTAAAAACTGGTAGCAGCTTGTGAATGTATCTCACCAGCATCTTCTCAAGGGCAACTAGAGATGGGAATTAAGTGCTGGCTCCACCTGCAAACAATGCATCCTTTGAATGAACAAGATATCAAATATATTCATATGATCATAACTCGGGCTATTTTCTGTGATGTAAACAATACGTCGCAGGAAATAACTCCCCTCTTTGCTGAAATGCTGCCCTTTAGGCCCTTTACACGGAACAGCATGCTTGCCCAGTGGTTAGCACAACACTTACAGTACAGGTGCCACAGGCTCAATTGCCATTGCTGCTTGTAAGGAGTTTGCATGTTCTCCCTCTGACTGTGTGGGTTTCCTCCAGGTGCTCCAGATTCCTCCCACAATCCAAAGACCTACCATTTGGTAGGTTAATTGTCATTGCATTTGTTCCATGATTAGGCTAGGGTTAAATCGGATGGTTCAAACTCAGAGGGACGGAAAGGCCTATTCCATGCGGTATTTCAATAAATCAATAAATGAACATCCACCCGAGAGGGGTCACCACTCAAAGTTACAGATAAGCACCTGCATTGTTGCAGTCTCTCAGTGCTGCACTGGAAGCAAACAAGATGTTTGTCTTCAGATCTCCAGAGTGAACTCATGACAGTATGACTCCAAGGCGGCTGGCTATCCATCCAAGTGAACAATTTAAAATAATAAAATGAAGGAGTTATATGAGCTACTCTTATAAAATGATCTCGGGGTGCACCATCTATGTTATGATCGCATTATTTCAGGTTGAAATGGAAGAGGTGAAAAATGGAATAAAATGGACAAAGGAGTTTCAGGAGTTCAGTTAGTGTATTGGCAAGTGAAGACAGAAAATTCAATGCCAACATTGTTAATGTTGCTGTTCACTCACATATTGAGCATTTCTCTTTGAAATTAAATGGCTCAGTAAGTCTTTAATTGAGGACACTTTCCAATGAAATCGTTGGCGCACTGACATGTCAAGTGCAAGTTAACTTGTCATTCAACTATAACGTGAATAGAGCCAACCAAAACAGCACTATTCCAGGGTCACGGTACAAAACACAGTAATAATAGTCATGCACAGCACAAGGCACACATCGCACATATAAGAGAACAGTAAAATACAGTCGCACACAAAAAATATAGTCCAAAATCCAAATCCCTGAGTCCAAGAATGTTGCAGTAGTCTGCAGTCAAGTGTAATACATCTTGCTTTCTGCTAAGTAATCACTAGAGGGCAGCACCAACTCCAGCATGGACGCTGTGCCACACTGCTTCTGACACTCGAGTGGAGTGCACAGACTCCAACGCCACTCTCCTGGACGGCTGTAACCAGCTGAACTATGGTTTGAAGCCTAGTCCTCACTACAACCATGCAGTCCACCAATAAACGCTGAATCAGATTTGCAGCATTCCACATTAACAATGTCCAACAGGGTCCTGTGAACACAAGAAAAGCAACCTAGACAATCGCTTGTTATTTGGCTGCACATCACCTTCACACACCAACGCCTCTCTGATGCAGGCAGCAGCACGATCTGCACCAGGTTCAGCTCCTTCAGCTTCTCCACTAACGAGCAACTCTTTGATGGAATAGACCTGGCGTAATTTAAGCTCTTAATATCCAGTAGGGTCTTATGATCATAATAACTGTTTAAAGAAAGAAAATAATATCTTTAGTTGGCCCCGTAGAAGCCACTGTGTCCGACCACACCACCATTTTACTGGAGACAATGCCATTGTGAAGACAGCCTGAACTGGCAAGCTAACTGTATTGGCAAAAGAAGAAATTTTATACACCGACATTCAACTAATGTTGTTTTTTTTTCACATTACAAGATAGGGCAGCTTGTCTAAAAATTGGTTCAGAAGCTGCTGTATTCTGAAGAAGGTATCCAGAATTTCACATAATTTTTCAGCCGAAGATTTTAATTCCTTTCCCATTCCTGTTCTGATGTGCCGATCCATGGTGAAGCCACCCTCAGAGTGGAAGTGCAACACCTTATATTCCATCTGGGTATCCACAAACCTGACGGTATTATTATCAATTTCTCCTTCTGGTGAGCAGAATTCCACCCCCACCTTCCTCTCTTCCCCACTCTGACATTTCACTTCTTCTCATCAGCCTATTGCTTCTCCCCTGGGTCCCCTCCTCCTTCGCTTTCTCCTATTGTCCATTCTCCTTTCCTATCAGATTTTTCTCCAGCACGTGATCTTTCCCACCCATCTCACTTCCAGCTAGCCTCTTTCCCCTCCCCCTAACTTTTAATTCAGGCTTCTCCCCCCTTCCCTCTCAGTCCTGATGAAGAGACTCAGCCCGAAGCACCGACTGTTTTCTCTTTTCCATAGATGTTGCCTGACCTGCTGAGTTCCTCCAGCATTTTCTGTGTGTTGCTTGAAGTTTCTGTTCATCTGCTATGGTCAAAGATGGTAATGTTTTGCAAAGGCCTGGTTTTCAAGTACATTGTCAATATAAATTGGTTTATAACTACAATAGCTGAATTTAGTTCTCTTGCATGCTGTCAAAATGACCATCTAATGATACTGCCTTCTGATTTTGGAAGCTTTAACCTCATAACCCACAGAGAGAGATAGTCCTTTCAATGACTAGAAATTGCCAACCATTTGTTCATTTTTATAATCTCTGCAAACAACCAGCTAAGCCCTATTTTAAATGACAGAGCAGGAGCAGTGCATGCATAACACTTCCCGGGGCTTGTCTGGCAAAATCGATGTCTTCTCATTAAAGTTCCACTGAGATAAATTATAAACATCTTTCCTCTGTAATGAAGGCAAAATATACCTCCATTTGCCATTTGCCTCAGGCAGGAGGAAAGAGACAGGAAGTGAAGGAACTGTTTTGAGAGATTATGTAGCACGTTACAGATTGAATCAGTTATGCTTTCTGGAAGTCCCTTGGTTTTTCATCCAAAGACAAATTAAAACGTGAATAATCGTTACAGCAGGATGTTACTTCATAAACACAAGAGATTCTGCAGGTGCTGTAAATCTTCAGCAGCACACACAAAATGTTGGAGGAAAGAAAGTCAGGCAATATTTGTGGAGGAGAATAAACAATCTATGTTTCAGACCATGATCTTTCACCAGGCTTGAAACGGGGGTGGGGGGGGGCAGAAGCCAGAATAAGAAGGTGGGGGGGAGGAGGAGTACGAACTTGTAGGTGAGGGGAAAGTGGTGGGGGAAGGGGTGGTTGAAATAAGAAGTTGGGAGAGGCAAGTGGAAAAGCTAAAGGACTGAATAAGAAGAAGGAACCTAAACGGAGAGGACAATGGACCATGAAAGAGAGGAAAGGAGGAGGTGAACTCGGGGAAGGGTTTCAGCCCGAAACGTCAACTGTACCTTTTGCCTGATAACTGATACACTTTGTGCCCAGAATCTATTGATTTCAGCTTTGTACATGTTCACTTCTGAGCATCTGCTATCTCTTGTTGAATTCCAAAGATGGCCAGCTCTCGGAACGATAAGACTTCTCTTCCAATCTTAGTTCTGAATGGCTAGTCCCTTATCCTACGACTTTGGAACCTAGTTCTCAACTTCTTTCCAGCTAGATTCTTTCAAACCACCTTCTCAAACACCCCCAGAGTCTTACTGTCATGAGCCCTGAGGACCTGTGTGGTGAGCCGTAGAGCATTGTGCTCTAAGGTTTCCAGCGCACCTGTATTTGTTAATTGTTGCCTTTACTAGAGTGATTATGATTTCCAGTTAATCTTGTCAAGTTTATTTTGACTGGCACTGATTTTCCACATAGTGTAGTTATATAAAGCGAACTCCTGATCAGTGCTTATCGTGAGATCCCTGCTCTGAGAATGATCTGTCTTGCAGTGTCACTTGGGTGAGCCACCTGTCTTCTGTTGGAATTCCAATGTATAAACGCTTGTTTCTGTCTCTATGTGAGAGTCTGCTGATGCTCTGCTTCTGGACTCAGTCATTGCCAGTGCACACTGTGACATTTATGATGCCTCATTTAAGATAAAATGTTGCTGTAAATGCCCATTACTTTTGTAGAGGGTCGTCATTCATTCATGGAGACACTGCATTTGATCGCATTAGCTGCTAACAAACTTGAAAATGAAATTGGCTGAGAAATAGTACTTCTAGCCCAGATAAATACAGGGGTATGTAATCTGCCCCACTTACTGAAGTCAATGACCAGCTCTTTACTTTTGCTGATGTTGAAGGAAAGTCTGTTGTCTTAAGACCATAAGACAGAGAGCATAATTAGGCCATTCAGCCCATTGAGCCTGCTCTGCCATTCCATCGTTGCTGACCCTGGATCCCGCTCAACCCCATGCATGTCTTGACACCATGCTACCAAGCTCTCTGACTCCTTCCATTTGAAATTGTCGAGCAAGTTACAGGATTCAAGGCTAATTAGCCATGAGGAAAGCACAGCAACCACAAATTGCCGGGGGAAGTCAGTGGGTCAGCATTGGTAGAATAAAATGAAAGGTTGACTTAGCAAGATGAGACCCGTCATATTAAAGAGTAGAGGGAAGTTAGCCAGTAAAAAAAAGTGAGGATTAACGTGTGGGGCAAGAGCTGGCAAACAATAGATGGATCCTGGTGAGCAGGGGTAATTGGCAAGTTCACGTTTGAAGCACCAGTATGCTATGCTCTTTTCTTTTTTACCTTGTGTCTTAAATGCATCTTATTACTTATAAATTTATTTGTGGTAATATTACTCAAGTATTGTGTGTGAGTTCATGTACTGTGTTGCGCACCTTGGTCCGGAGGAATGTTGTTTCATTCGGTAGTATACCCATATATGGTTGAATGAGAATAGTCTTATACTTGAACTTGAGAGGGAGAGAGTGATAAGATAGAAATAGAGGCTTGGAGGTGATAGGTGGAGATGATAAAGAGCTGCAGATGACACAATCTGGACAAGGCGGTGGAACATGGAATTATGTAAAGGAGGTGGAATACACGGATGGAAATGTGGGGGAGAGGAAGAGCTGTATATGTGATTGGCAAATGGAGTAGGTGGAGGAAGGGAAGGAAACAGGGTGCCAGGTGCTTACGGAGGGTGGTGGGGATGGTTGGGTTTGTGTAACAGGGAAGAGAAAGCAACAGAAGGGGAATATTATTGTACTCACCTTCTGTCTCTATGGCCCTCCTCCTCATCTACCCAGTTCCTCCAACACACACCAAGCCTCTTATCACCAGGTACTTGAGCCACTTCCTCTGACTCTATTTGCCTATTGCCCACACACTCTGGCCACAAATAATTACATAGTTTTATATTGGGATACAGCTACAAAGATGCATTCTGTTTACAGAAGGTATATTCCTGAGTATATAACATTTGAGGAGTTAACAATCAAATCCTTGTTAATGAGCTTCTCAAAGATTGATGGAGCAGCCTTCACAGTGTTAACCTTCGCATATTATTTTAGCTCCCAGGCAAAAGTGTTTTCATTTGGTTTGATTCTAAAAATTCTCTTCATTATCCTAGGTTTCCAGGCAGGGGGCTTAATGAAATCGAAATGTTGGCACCAGTAGTTCTTGTATTAAAGGGAAGACACATTTTAACTTTGACAGTTAGCTGAGGTAAATTAGTTCAATGGATAGAGTTGAGAGGGGGATAAAAGAAACATCTTTTCCTCCTCATTCTCTCACTAGTATACCATCTCCAGATAGGGGAATTAATATGTATAGCTTCAAATAAGGGTCAGGGAAGGTTAATTTGAAATGAGACATTTGCCTAGAATAAGGAGGGTTTATTTAATTCCCATAAACGTTATAGAAAATGGAATAGTGTGACATCTGTGATCTCCGAGTCTTCCTACTTTGTAAGCATGGATAGAGTGTTAAAGCTGTCTTCCAGATCACAGGGACAGAAGATATGCTTCTGATAACTGTAAACTCAGACTATAGAGCAAGGTCCTTAGCTGTTATACAATTTGCTATGCTAGAAACTTTTTGACAGAGCACAATGGCTATTTGTGTAATCTGGTGGAATTTATTTGGAAAGCTAATCACTTTGTACTTAGTGTGATGTTCAAGAAATTTGTGAAACTTTATAAGCATGGTATACTAATGTACAGAGGTACTTGGACACATACTGTGGTGACCAATGAACACAGATGAAGATGGCATTTCCAGAAGATTTGATTGTTCTTGTTGGGCCCTAAGTGTGTGCGGGTCCTGTAAATGGAAGTGAAGCTTCAGAACTAGGGTGAGTCTTTCTTCAGTGAAACTAAGAACAAATCTGAGCCCATTTCCAATACTTTCTCACCACCACACCCCCAGCAAACAATGACAGCCAAACATCCCAGCACCATATCTCATCCTCTTTAAATTCCTGGGTGTTACTATTTCAAAGGAACTGTTCTAGACTCAGCATGTAAATGCCATTGTGAAGAAAACATAGCAGTGCCTCTACTTCCTTAGGAGCTTGCAGAGATTTGAAAAAAGACATCTAAAACTTTGAGAAACATCTACAGATGTGTCGTACAGAGTGTATTGACTGGCTGCATCACAGCCTGGTATGGAAGCACCAATGCCTTTGAATAAAAAATTCTACACAAGGTAGTGCACTCAGCCAAGTACATCATGGGTAAAGCCCTCCCAACCATTGAGCACATCGACATGAAACACTGTCATACGAAAGTAGCATCCATCATCAGAGATCCTCGCCACCCAGGCCATGCTCCTTTCTCTCTGCTGCCATCAAGTACAAGTGTCTCAGGACTCACACCACCAGGTTCAAGGACAGCTACTACCCCTCAACCATCAGGCTCCTGAACAAAGGGGATAACTACATTTATTTGCCCATCCATTGAGATGTTCCCACAACCAGTGATCTCACTTTAAGGATCTTGTTATATCATGTTTTCGTTATAAGGAATAAAATGGATGATCTTGAAATTCAGCTACAGATTGGCAAATATGATGTTGTGGCCATCTCTGAAACTTGGCTGAAGGATGGCTGCCAATGGGAGCTGAATATCCAAGGATATGCGGTATATTGGAAAGATAGGTTAGTAGGCAGAGGGGGTGGTGTGGGTCTGTGTATAAGAAAAAATATGAAATAATTGGAAAGAGATGACATAGGATTGGAAGATGTTTACACTAGAACACTAGACACTAGAATACTACAGCACAGTACAGGCCCTTCAACCCTTGATGTTGTGCCGACCCATATATTCCTTATAAAAAAGTACTAAACCCACACTACCCCGTAACCCTCTATTTTTCTTTCATCCATGTGCCTGTCCAAGAGGCTCTTAAATACCCCAATGTTTTAGCCTCCACCACCATCCCTGGCAAGTCAATCCAGGCACTCACAACCCTCTGTGTAAAAAACTTATCCCTGATGTCTCCCCTAAACTTCTCTCACTTAACTTTGTACATATGGCCTTCGGTATTTGATATTTATGCTCTGGGAAACATGCACTGGCTATCCACCCAATCTATGCCTCTCATAATCTTGTAGACCTCTATCAAGTCCCCTCTCATCCTTCTATGCTCCAAAGAGAAAAGTCCCAGCTCTGCTAACCTTGCCTTATAAGACTTGTTTTCCAATCCAGGAAATATCCTGGTAAATCTCTGCACCCTCTCCATAGCTTCCACATCCTTCCTATAATGAGGTGACCGGAACTGAACACAATACTCTAAGTGCGGTCTCACCAGAGATTTGTAGAGTTGCAACATGACCTCTCTACTCTTGAACTCAATCCCCCTTTTAATGAAGCCTAGCATCCCATAGGCCTCCTTAACTATCCTATCAACCTGTGCAGTGACCTTGAGGGGTGTATGGATTTGAACCCCAAGTTCCCTCTGTTCATCCACACTCTTAAGTAACCGACCATTAACCCTGTACTCAGCCTTCTGGTTTGTCCTTCCAAAATGCATCACCTCACACTTATCTGGATTGAACTCCATCTGCCACTTTTCTGCCCAACTCTGCATCCTGTCTATATCTTCTTGTAAACTTCGACAACCTACAGCTCCATCCACAGCTCCTCCAATCTTCATGTCATCTGCAAAGTTACTCACCCATCCTTCCGCCTCTTCATCCAGGTCATTTATAAAAATCACAAAGAGCAGGGGTCCCTGGACAGATCCTTGCGGCACTCCACTAGTCATCGACCTCCAGGCAGAATACTTTCCTTCCACTACTACCCTCTGCTTTCTTCCTGTAAGCCAATTTTTTATCCAAACAGCAAAGGTTCCACTTATCCCATGCTTCATGACCTTCTGGATGAGTCTCTCGTGGGGAACCTTGTCACATGCCTTGTTAAAATCCATGTAGACCAAATCTACTGCTCTACCCTCATCAATTTCTTTTGTTACCTCTTCAAAAAACTCAATTAGCCTCGTGAGGCATGACCTTCCTTTCTCAATGCATCTCTATGGGTTGAGTTAAGAAATGCAAGGGTAAAAGGACCCTAATGGCTGTTGTATACAGGCCTCCAATCAGCAGCCAGGATGTGGATTTACAAGTTACAACAGGAAATAGAAAAGGCACGTCAGAAAGGCAATGTCATGATAATTGCTCAGCATTTTAACATGAAAGTGGATTGGGAAAACCAGGTCAGTACTGGACCTCAAGAGAGAGAATTTGAAGAATGCCTAAGGGACGGCTTTTTAGAACAGCTCGTTGTTGAGCCCACTAGGGGATCGGCTGCACTGGATTGAATGTTGTGCAATGATCTGCAGGTGATAAGAGAGCTTAAGGTTAAGGAACTCCTAGGGAACAGTGATCACAATACGATCGCGTTCACATTGAAATTTGAGAGGAGAAAATAAAATCCAATGTGTTGGTATTTCAGTGGAATAAAGGAAATTACAATGGCATGAGAAGGGAACTGGCTGAAGTTGACTGCAAAGGGATATTTGCAGGAAGGACAGCAGAGCAGCAATGGCTGGAGTTTCTGTGAAAAATGAGGGAAGTGCAAGACAGATATATTCCAAATAAGAAATTTTCAAAGGGAAGAAGGACACTACCGTGGCTGACAAGTGAAGTCAGAGCCAAAGTACAAGAAAAAGAGAGGGCATACAAGGAAGCCAAAGCTAGAGGGAAGACAGAGGATTGAGAAGCTTTTGAAAACTTACAGAAGGAAATTAAGAAAGTTATTTGGAAGGAAAAGATGAATTATGAGAGGAAGCTGGCAACTAATATCAAAGAAGATACTAAAAGCTTTTTTTTAGTTATATAAAGGGTAAAAGAGAGTCAAGGTTAGATATAGGACCAATACAAAATGACCCTGGAGATTTTGTAATGTGAGATGCAGAGATGGCAGAGGAACTGAATGCGTATTTTGCATCAGTCTGCACAGTGGAAGACGTCTGCAGTATACGGGACATTCAAGAGTGTCAGGAAAGTGAAATTTGTGCAGGGTAAATTATGACTGAGAAGGTGCTCAGGAAGCTTAATGGTCTGAGGGTGGATAAATCTCCTGGACCTGATGGAATGCACCCTTGGGTTCTGAAGGAAATAGCTGGAGAAATTGCGGAGGCATTAACAGTGATCTTTCAAGAATCGATAGATTCTGGCATTGTACCGGATGACTGGAAAATTGCAAATGTTACTCCGCTATTTAAGAAGGGTGGGAGGCAGCAGAAAGGAAACTATAGACCTGTTATCCTGACATCAGTGGTTGGAAAGTTGTTGGAATTGATTGTTAGGGATGAGATTATGGAGTAGCTGGAAGCACATGACAAGATAGGCCAGAGCCAGCATGATTTTCTTTAAAGAATTTTTAAAAATTTTCTTTAACCTACTGCAAATTTTTGAGGGAATTACAAGCAGGGTAGACAAAGGAGATGCAGTAGACGTGGTTTACTTGGATTTTCAGAAGGCCTTTGACAAGGTTCCACACATGAGGCTGCTTAGCAAGATAAGAGCCCATGGGATTACAGGGAAGTTACTAGCATGGGTGGAGCATTGGCTGATTGGCAGAAAACAGACAGTGGGAATAAAGGGATCCTAATCTGGCTGGCTGCCGGTTACCTGTGGAGTTCCACAGAGATTGGTGTTGGGACCACTGTTTTTCACGAGGTATGTCAATGATTTGGAGTATGGGTTTAGTGGATTTGTGGCTAAATTTCCCGATGATACAAAGATAGGTGGGAGGAGTGGGTAGTGTTGGGGAAATAGAGAGCCTGCAGAGAGACTTAGATAGTTTAGGGGAATGGGCAAAGAAGTGGCAAATGAAATAAAATGTTGGAAAGTGTATGGTCATGCACTTTGGTGGAAGAAATAAATGGGCAGGCTATTGTTTAGATGGGGAGAAAATTCAAAATACAGAGATGCAAAGGGACTTGGGTTGCGTCAGTGGTGAAGAAGGCAAATGCAATGTTGGCACTCGTTTCTAGAGGTATAGAATATAAGAGCAGGGATGTGATGTTGAGGCTCTATAAGGCACTCGTGAGACCAACTTGGAGTATTGTGTGCAGTTTTGGGCTCCTTATTTTAGAAAAGATATATTGACATTGGAGAGGGTTCAGAGAAGATTCACAAGAATGATTCCAGGAATGAAAGGGTTACCGTATGAGGAACGCCTTGCAGCTCTTGGGTTGTATTCCCTTGAATTCAGGAGAATGAGGGGAGATCTCATAGAAACATTCCAAATGTTAAAAAGCTTCAACAGATTAGATATGTCAAAGTTATTTCCCATGGTAGGGGATTCAAGGACAAGAGGGCACAACTTCAGGATTGAAGGATGTCTTTTTAGAACTAAGAAATTACGTTAGTCAGCAGGTGGTAAATCTGTGGAATTTGTTGCCATGAGCAGCTGTGGGGCCAAGTCATTGGGTGTATTTAAGGCAGAGATAGATAGGTTCTTGATTAGCCAGGGCATCAAAGGATAAAGGGTGAAAGCAGGGGAGTGGGGATGACTGGACGAATTGGATCAGCCTATGATTGAATGGCAGAGCAGACTTGATGGGCCAAATGGCCTACTTCTGCTCCTATATCTTATGGTCTTATTTATTGCTAGTTACTTATATTTGCATTTGCACAGCTTGTTGTCTTCTGCACTCTGGTTCATCTTTCATTGATCTTGTTATAGTTACTATTCTGAAGCATTGCTGAGTATTCTCACAGGATAAAGAATCATATGGTTGTATATAGTGACATATATGTACTTTGATAATAAAATTTACTTTGAACATTGCTTCCCACAGCCTCCCCTGTAGCAGAACTCATTTCAAATTCCTCTCCATAGGCCAGTCTTGACCTGAACCTCTGATTACACATGGATTAAACCATTTAAAATGTTAGAAATAATATAATGCACTCTCCCCCATCTGTAGCCTGTGATCTGTGATCATTTGTCTCACAATGGTTCAATGAAGGATTCCATAGAGCATGTCTAACATACAAATGCTGCCTTATTGTCACATACATAACACTTTGGCACAAGAAATTTCCAGTGGTGTTCCTCACATAAACGAGCCATTAGTACAAAGAATATCACCGATTTACATAATTTTCCAATTTCTGAATGCTCTGTCTCACCGATGGGTACTATTACCAGATGTGTGAAATCGTTCTCCAACTACACCACTACCTGGATGAGTGCAAATTTTGTCTTGAACAAACTCAGATATTCTGTGTAGAAGAATGTAGGCCAATTACGTCTTGAGCACGTAAATGATAGAAAAATGGAGGGAAGAATTTGATTGATCTTAGAGTAAATTAAAACATCGGCACAACATCGTGGACCGGAGGGCCTGTACTGTGCTGATGTGTTCTCACTGGGAAGTTTGAGAATAATCACAGTGGAGTTCTCTACTGAAAAACATTTAAAAGAATGATCTGCCAATCACATTTGTCTCAGGACATCACAAGATCCTTTTTGCCATTGAGTTAATGCTGAGGTTCATTCTCAATTCCAATGCAGTAAGTGTAGTAGATAATTTCAATAAAGTTAGTTCCCACAAAAAGCATCAAAATAAAGATTAATCTGGAGCACACATCTTCAATATATTACTCCAGGATCATTTATGTACATATGTTTGAAAGAGGAATGGGAACCTAACCCCCCTCACTAATACATTAGCTCATCAGCCTGGATTTTTAAGCTCAAACTCCTTGCTCACAGATGTGTGAAGTTGCCAACTGAACCATAGCCGACAGTAACAGTTAATGGCTGTTGCATCATTGTAAGTATGTCTTGAGGCAAAATGTAATTGTTCTTTCCTTTTACCTCACCGTGACCCTAGTTCTAATAAAATGCAGCTAAGCACATGCATAAATGGATAAAAATGGATCATTAGATTGGGAATGTTATACTCAGCCACGTCAGCTGCAGTGAAAAGGTCAATTCCCAGTTTTACAATCCCAGCAATGAAGGAAGAGGGTGGTTGTGGATGGTTCGTATTTTGCATGGAGGTTGTTGACCAGTAGTGTTCCACAGCGATCTATTCTGGGATCCCTTCTCTTCGTGATTTTTATAAATGACCTGGATGAGGAAGTGGAGGGATGGGTTAGTAAGTTTGCTGATGACACAAAGGTTAGGGGGTTTGTGGATAGTCTGGAGGATTGTCAGAGGTTACAACAGTTCATCGATAGGATGTAGAGCTGGGCTGAGAAGTGGCAGACGAAGTTCAACCCAGATAAGTGTGAAATGGTTTATAGGTAAAATTTGAAGACAGGATATAATATAAATAGTAAGATTTTTGGCAGTGTGGAGGATTTGAGAGGTCTTGGCGTCTGTGTCCATAGGACACTCAAAGCTGCTGTGCAGGTTGACTGTGTTGTTAAGAAGGAGTATGGTGTGTTGGCCTTCATCAACCGTGGGATTGAGTTTAAGAGCCATGAGGCAATGTTACAGCTATATAGGACCTTGGTCAGACTCCACTTGGTTTAGTTCTGGTCACCTCACCACAGGAAGGATGCAGATACTATAGAGAGAGTGCAGAGGAGGTTTACGAGGATGTTGCCTGGATTGGAGAACATGCCTTATGAGAATAGGTTGAGTGAACTTGGCCTTTTCTCTTTGAAGCAATGGAGGATGAGAAGTGTATAAGATGGTAAGAGGCATTGATTGTGTGGACAGTCAGAGGCTTTTTCCCAGGGCGGAAATGGCTAACAGAAGGGGCCATAGTCTTAAGGTACTTGGAAGTAGGTACAGAGGGGATGTCAGGGGCAAATTTTTCACACAGAAAGTGGTGGGAGCATGGAAGGCACTGCCAGCGATGGTGATGGAGGTGGATACAAAGGGTCTTTTCGAGACTCTTGGATAGATACATGGAGCTTAGAAAAATAGAGGGCTATTCTGTAGTGTAATTCTAGGCAGTTTCTTGAGTAGATTACACGGTTGGCACAACATTGTTGGGCGAAGTTTTCTATGTTCTATGTACATAGAGCAGGTGTTCCACAGACCCCTTGCTTAATGGTATTGGTCCATGACTTAAAAAAGCTTGAATCCCTGATATAGAGTCATTATAACACTGAAATAGGCCCTTTGGTTCAACTGCTCCATGCTGAACATGATTGCGATCCAAGCTGGTGCCAATTTCCTGTGTTTGGACCATATGCCTCCAAACCTTTCTTATCCATCTATCTGTGGTTTCTAGCTCTTGATATACCAACCCTGTGCCCTTCATTATTTCATACACCAGTATAAGACCACCCCTCAGTCTCCTACACTCCAATGAACGAAGTCGCCATAACCCAATCCTGCAAGTTCCAGCTATGTCATTATAAATCTCCTCTACATTTAAACAATCCAGTTGTCCAAACACTTTGATTCAAAGACAGAATCAGATTTATTGTCACTAACATAAAGTCAAGAACTTTACTGTTTTGTAACAGCAGTAGTGAAGAAATGACTACAAGTTACTTTAAAAATAAGTAAGTAGCATAAAAGAGATTTCTACAGATGCCTATTAAAGATATTCACCCCCTCCTGAATGTTTTTATGTTTTATTGTTTTACAATATTGAATCCAACAGTGGATTTAATTTGGCTTTTTTGACACTGTTCAACAGAAAAACATTCTTTCGTGTCAAAGTGAAAACAGATCTCTACAAAGTGATGAAAATTATTTCAGATTTAGATTCAGATTCAGATTCAGTTTATTGTCATTTATAAACCACAAATACAATGCAGTTAAAAATGAGACAACGTTCTCGGAATGATATCATGAAAAAGCACAAAACAGACTACACAAGAAAACCCACATAACGTTTGGTAATCCCCAATTCAGAGTCCGGAGAGGCTGCTGTGTATCGATATCGTGCTACTGTCTTAGCACGTTCCCCAAAAAGAAACTACAAACCCATCCGACAAACGTAAAGCTACAAGACCTACACAAAACCACATAGTTACATATAGTTATAGTTAACATATAGTTTCAACAGTGCAGACAATACCATAATTGATAAAAGACTAACTGACAAAGACCACATAATTATAACACATAGTTCCAACAGTGCAAAGCAATACCGTAATCTGATAAAGAGCAATCCGTGGCACGGTTTAAAAGAAAGTCTCAAAGTCCCGACAGCCCATCATCTCACGCAGACGGTAGAAGGAAGAAAAACTCTTCCTGCCATGAACCTCCAGCACCGTAGCTTGCCGATACAGCACTTTGAGAGCTCCGACCACAGCCAACTCTGAGTCCGTCTGAAAAACTTCGAACCTCCGACCAGCCCTCCGACACCGAGCACCGAGCACCATCTCTGGCGAGTGCTTCGACCCTGGCACCGGCCGCCAAGCAACAGGCAAAGCCAAGGATTCGGAGCCTTCCTCCCAGAGAAATATAAAACACAAAATAATTGAATGCGTAAGTATTCACCCTCTTCAAGTCAGTATTTAGTAGATGCTCCTTCGGCAGCAATTACCACCTCGAGTCTGTATGGATAGGTCTCTCTCAACTTTGCACATCTGGACACTGCAATTTTTTCCCCGTTCTTCTTTACAAAACTGCTTATGCTCTGTCAGATTGCAAAGGAATCATGAGTGAACATCTTTTTCAAGTCCAGCCACAAATTCTCAATTGGATTGAGGTATGAGCTCTGACTTGGCCACTCCAGGAAATTAACTTTGTTGCTTTTAGGCCATTCCTGTGTAGCTTTGGCTTTATGCTTGGGGTCATTATCTTGCTGGAAAACAACGTTTCTCCCAAGTCGCAGTTCTCTTGCAGACTATGTCAGGTTTTCCTCCAGAATTTCCCTGTATTTTGCTGCATTCATTTTACCCTCTACCTTCACAAGCCTTCCATGGCCTGCTGCAGTGAAACATCCTCACAGCATGATGCAGCCACCATCATGTTTCATGGGAAGGATGGTGTGTTTTTGATGATGTGCGGTGTTTGGCTAATGCAAACCAATGTTGAGTCTGATGGCCAAAAAGCTCAATTTTGGTTTCATCAGACCATAGAACCTTCTTCCAGTTGACTTCAGAGTTTCCCACATGCTTTCTGGCAAACTCTAGCCGAGATTTCATGTGAATTTTTTTCAATGATGGCTTTCTCTTTGCCACTCTCCCATAAAGCTGTGACTAGTGAGGCTCCCAGGCAACAATTGTTGCATGCACAGTCTCTCCCATCTCAGCCACTGAAGCTTGTAACTCCTCCAGAGTTGTCATAGGTCTCTTGGTGGCCTCCCTCACTAGACTCTTCTTGCACAGTCACTCAGTTTTTGAGGACAGCCTAATCTTGGCAGATTGACAGCTGTGCTATATTCTTTCCATTTCTTGATCATTGACTAAACTGTACTCCTATGGTTATTCAATGACTTGAAAATTTTCTTGTATCCATCTGCTGACTTGTGCTTTTCAATAACCTTTTTGTCGAGTTGCTTGGAGTGTTTTTTTTTGTCTTCATGGTGTAGTTTTTACCAGGATATTAACCCACCAGCAGTTGGACATTCCAGATACAGATGTATTTTAACTACAATCAATTGAAACACACTAACTGCACACAATTGATCTCCATTTATATTATGTGACTTCTGAAACCAATTGGCTGCACCAGAGATGATTTGGTGTATCATATTAAATGGGGGGGTGAATATTTATTCAATCAATTATTTTGTGTTTTATATTTCTAATTAAGTTAGATCACTTTGTAAAGATCTGTTTTCACTTTGACACAAGTTTTATTTTTCTTTTGATCAGTGTCAACAAAGCCAGATTAGATCCACTGTGATTCAATGTTGTAGAACAATAAAATGTAAAAATTTCCAAGGGGAGAGGGGGGAGTGAATATTTTTGTAGGCACTGTATCTCAGAGAGCATTTTGACTGGCTGCATCAATATGTGAAATGGAAATATCAATGCGTAAGACTGGACAAATCAGCAGAGGGTTGTACCTCGGCCAACTCCATCATTGGCACCAGCCTCCCAACATTAAAGACATCTTCAAAAATGATACCTCAAGCAGCAGCATCCATCATAAGAACTCTCAGCATCTAGGTCATTCCCTCTTCTCATAACTACCATCAGGGAGGAGGTACAGGAGCCTAACGATGCACAACGTTTTTGAAATAGCTTCTCTCCTCAGCTGGCAGATGTCTGAACGGTCCATGGACTATGGACATTACCTAATGATGAGAGGCATTGATCGTGTGGATAGTCAGAAGCTTTTTCCCAGGGCTGAAATGGCTAGCATGAGAGGGCACAGTTTTAAGGTGCTTGGAAGTAGGTAGAGAGGAAATGTCAGGTGTAAGTCTTTTTACTCAGAGAGTGGTGAGTGTGTGGAATGGGCTGCCGGCGACAGTGGTGGAGGTGGATATGATAGGGTCTTTTAAGAGACTCCTGAACAGGTACACGGAGCACAGAAAAATAGAGGGCTATGGGTAACCCTAGACAATTTCTCATGTAAGGACATGTTCGGCACAGCTTTGTGGGTGGAAGGACCTGCGTTGTGCTGTAGGTTTTCTATGTTTCATAATTTTTACTCTCTTTTCACAATAGATTTTTAAAAATATGTTCTTATTGTAATTTATAGTAATAATTTATGTGTTGCATTGTACTGCTGCTGCAAAACAACAACTTTCATGACAAATGTCAGTGATAATAAAGCTGATTCTGAAAAGCTGAATAGTGAGGTAGTGTTCAGGAGTTCATGGACCATTCAGAAATCTGATGACAGAGTGGAAAATGCTGTTACTAAAACTTTGAGTGTGCATCTTCAAGCTCCTGATGGTGGTAATGAGAAGAGGGCATGACCCATTTGGTGAGGGCTCTTAATGATGGATGTCACTTTTTTAAAGATGTCCTTGACGGTGGGGAGGCTAGTGTCCATGATGGAGTTGGCTAAGTTTACAACCCTCTGAGGGCTCTTACAATCCTGTGCGTTGGTGCCTCCATACTAAATGGTGATGCAACCAATCTGTCCACAGTACATCTGTAGAAATTTTCTAGAGTCTTTGGTGATAAACCCAATATCCTCAAACACCTCCTGAAGTGTAGATGCAGGTGTGCCTGCTTGTTGCAAACACAAAATACTCTGCAGATGCTGGGGTCAAAGCAACACGCACAACACGCTGGAGGAACTCAGCAGGTCGAGCAGCATCTGTGGAAGTGAGCAGTCTCGGGCTGTGACCCTTTGTCAGGACTGAAGAGGGACAGGGCAGGGACCCTATAAAGAAGGTGGGGTGGGGAGGATGGGAAGGAGAAGGCTGGTAGGTGCCAGGTGAAAAACCAGTAAGAGGAAAGATCAAGGGGCGGGGGAGGGGAAACAGGGAGGGGGATAGGCAGGAATTACCGGAAGTTGGAGAATTCAATGAATTCTCAGGTTGGAGGGGCAACACCTCAGATACCGTCTGGGTAGTCTCCAGCCCCTTGGCATGAACATTGAATTCTCCAACTTCCGGTAATTCCCTCCCCCTCCCTTCCCCCATCCCAGTTTCCCTCTGCCTCCTCCTCCAGCTGCCTATCACCTCCCTCATGGTTCCACTTCCTTCTACTACCCATAGTGCTTTCCCCTTACATTCCTTCTTCACCTTTTCTGCCCCCTCCCTCTTCAGTCCTGATGAAGGGTCTCGGCCTGAAACATTGACTGTTCGTTTCCACGGATGCTGTCCGACCTGCTGAGTTCCCCCGGTGTGTTGTGCATATGCCTTCTTGTTGATTGCATCAATATGTTGGGCCCAGGGTAAATCCTCTCAGATGTTGACCCCAGCAATTTGAAGATGCTCACCTTTTCTTTGCTGACCCCTCAATGAGGATTGCTGCACGCTCTTCCGACTATCCCTTCCTGAAATCTACAGTCAGTTTCTTGGTATTACTGATACTGAGCACAAGATTGTAATAGTGGCACCACTCAACCAGCTGATCTAGTTCTGTCATGTACGCCTCCTCGTTGCCATCTGAGATTCTGCCAACAGCAGTCATGTCACCAGTGAAACTGTACATGGCGTTTGCGCTATACCGCTAGGAGTATAGAGAAAGCAGGGCAGTGGTCTAAGCACACATCCTTGAGGTGCCACTTTGTTGATTGTTAGCGAGGAGGAAATATTATCACCAATCCGTACTGACTGTCTCCTCCCAATGAGGAAGTCAAGAATCCAGTTGCAGAGAGAGAGACGAAGTCCAGAGTTTGGAAACTCATTGATCAGTGCTGAGGGGATGATGGTGTTGAACACTGAGCTGTAATCGACAAAGAGTAGGGTGACATCGGTATTGCTATTATCCAGGTGATCCAAGGCTGAATGAAGAGCCATCGTGAATGCATCCACTGTAGACCTGTTGGGGTGGTAGGAAAATTGCAGTAGGTCCAAGTTCTTGCTCAGACAGGAATTAATTCCAGCTGTGATCAACATCTCAAAGCACTTCATCACAGTAGATATGAGTGCTACAAGGTGATAGTTATATGTATTAACTATCCACACTGATTTAGTTCTATTCTGTCTTTCAAAAAGGCATTGAGCTCATTAGGGAGTGAAGTATCATTACCAATTATCCTGTTCTGTTTCAGCTTGTATGAAGTAATGGCACACAAACACTGCCACAGCTGACGTGCATCTGATTGAGTCTCATTCAATTGTGTGTCAATTTCACATGGAATTGCTTTTTGGCTCTAATGATGGCTTTCCATGGATTACTTGTCGGATTCTGGATGGCCAACCTTAAGCACCATGGATTTAGCCTTCCACAGACTGCAAATCATCCACAGCTTCAGGTTTGCATATGCTCATTATATTCTTGAAGGCACACTCTCTTCCACAATCGTCTTGACGATGATTTCAAAATAAGATTTACCAATAGTTACTAACTCACAAAAACTGGCGGATGATGTTATAGGCTGAATCGAAGGAGGTGACGGATCACCATTTAGGAGGGAGGTTGAAAATCTGGCTGAGTGGTGTCATAACAACTTCTTACTCATGTCTAGTTTCCTGCTTGTGAAATCAATAATTACCAAGGAGATGATTATTGGTTTCAGTAGCAGGAAACTAGAAGTCCATGAGCCAGTCCTCAACGGAGGATCAGAGGCAAAGGGGCCAGCATCTTAAAATTTCTTGCTGTTATCATTTCGGAGGACCTATCCTGGTCCCAGCACGTAAGGGCAGTTATGAAGAAGCATGGCAGCACCTCTACTTCCTTAGGAGTTTGTGAAGATTTGGCAGGACTTCTAAAAATGTGACAAACTTCGATAGATGTGCAATGGAGAGTATATTGACATCACAGCCTGGTATGGAAACACCAATGCCCTTCAACAGAAAATCTACCAAAAGTAGTGATATGGCCCAGATCATCACAGGTAAAGCCCTCCCACCATTGAGCACATCTACACAAAGCATTGTTGCAGGAAAGCAGCATCCATCATCAGAGACCCCCTCCACCCTGGTCACGCTCTCTTCTCACTGCTGCATTTGAAGCTACAAAAGCCTCAGGACTCACCCCACCAAGTTTAAGAACAGTTACTACCCTCAACCATAGGCTTTTGAACAAAAGAGGTTAATTTCACTCAGCCTCACTTGCCCCATCATTGAAATGTTCCCACAACCTGTGGGGCTTTCAAGGACTCTTCCTCTCATGTTCCCGACATCTATCAATCAATTAATTATTATGTATTTGGACATTTTGTTGGTTGAACACCAGAATTTGTGTGGTCTTTTATTGAGTCTATTATGGTGCTTATTCCATTATGGATTTATTGAGTATGCCTGCAATTAAATGAATCACAGGTTTCTACATGGTGACAGACATATACTTTAATAATGAATTTATTTTGAATTTTTTGAAATTTGGCTGAAGAGATGAGGAGTACACTGCACTTTGTATGAGAAACACTGCAGTCAATGAAATGAACCTATGTTGCACTCATTCAATAAATGAAGATCACAGATGTTGCTTCTTAGTATGTCACTATGGAGCAAGTGAACTTAGAAATACTTCTCCAGTAAAACAAAATCTCAATTACATTTTTGTTTGTTCTTCCTGAAAAGAAAGAAGCATGTTAGAAATATTAGCTTCAGGGCTTAGGAAGATGCAAGCCTAAAGGAATCTATTGAGGATTTAAATCTTTTTTTTTCATTTCTTTTAACTCTAATCATCCTTTCAAACCCCATTTTATTTTGTACTTTACTTCCAAAGGAGATTTAATTTGAGTTTGTAATAATTTTACCAGACACCAAGACACTGAAGCTTTTAGAGAGGGTAACTAACTGCAAGATAGGACTTCTGTTTCCTTGGAAAAATTGATTCAGGGAAGTTTATATCAAACATTTAGCTATGTGTGACATGCTGTTATAAAAATGTAGAAATTATCTAAAAAAATATTAAAAGTAGAAAGACTATTATTATACAGTGAGTGTTAAAAAAAACAAATACATGGTTCTTTTCTGATTAACAGATTGGCATTGTACTTTGTTTTTTGAAAAAATGGTTACATACCTTCAAGACTCAAGATTGTTTAATGTGATTTCTTATATATAGGTATAAGAAGAATAAAATAATAGTTACGTCAGGTCTGATGCAGCACAAAAAAAAAGATAAAGACTGCAACACAATAACAAACACATAATAAATATAAATACAATAATATAAATGATTGCTTATAATCATGGATTGAATGTATGTCCATAAATTGACACTAGACTGCAGATAAGATGATTGACAGAAATAATAAGGTAGTGGTGATGTTAGTGGGAGATGAAATCTTCCTATCACTGTTTTAAAAGTACAAAAAATCATGATTATTTTAAAATAGCCTGTACAAAACCTATTTGTCAAGCTCCCTTGTGTAATGCCATGTTTCAGAAACAGCAGGCTTTAATGCAGAGCTTCTATTAAATATTTTTCAGCTGCCACCACTTAATCACAGGTCAACAGCTGACAGGTAAACAGCTATCCCCAAAAGACTTGTGTGTACACCACTAACACTCTTCCATCTATTGGTAAGTGATGATTAATTGAAGATGGTAGCATCTGTGATTCCTGAAGGAAGGAAATATGCTTCCAGATTTACTGAGAGGGTTGCTGAGTGAATGTTACATCTCCTTGGTAGAGAGAATGGTAGGTAGGGCTGGCAGCTCAGTATTCTGGGGTTCTGTTGTTTTATACACGACGGAGCGGGAGGGATTACAGGAGGGGGGTGATATTACCATTAAGGGAATATATTACGGTGGTGCTCAGTCAGCACAGATTAGAGGATTTATTGATGGAACTGAGAAGTAATAAAGTTATGACCATGTTAATGTGGCAATATTAGAGGAATTAATTTGCAGAGTGATCACAGACTATGATAGTGGGTGATTTTAACTTTCCACATCTTGACTGGGATTTCCTTACTGTAAAAGGACCAGATAGAGTAGAGTTTGTCAAACATGTTCAGGAAAGTTTCCTTAATCAGTACCTAGAAGTCCCAACGAGAGAGTGTGCGATACTGGATCTGTTAATTGGGGTAGGCGACAGAAGAGGAACATTGTGCATCTTGCGATCATGATGTCATTAGTTTGAAAGTACATATGGAAAAAGATAGGTCTAGTCCATGGGTGGAGAACCTAAACTGGGTTCTAAAAAGGCCAATTTTGATGGTTTCAGAAGGGTTCTGGCAAGTGTGGATTGGGACAGGCTGCTTTCTGGCAAAGTTGTACGTGGTAAGTGCGAGGACTTCAAAAGTGAAAATTTGAGAGTACAGAGCTTCTATGTGCCTGTCAGAAAAAAAGGTAAATATAACAGGTTTAAGGAATGTTGGTTTTCAAGAGATATTGAGGCCCTGGTTAAGGAAAAAGGTGTGTGACAGGTTCAGACAGATATAAACAATGAGGTACATATGGAGTATAAGAAATGCAAGAGAACACTTAATAAAGAAATCAGGAGGCTAAAAGAAGGTATGAGGTTGCCTTAGCAGACAAGGTGAACAAGAATGGTAGGGGATTCTACAGATATGTTGAAAGCAAAAGAATTGTAAGGGATAAAACTGGTCCTCTGGAAGAGCAGAATGGTAAGCATGTGTAGAGGCAAAATAGATGGGGGAGATCTTAAATACATTTTTGACATTTGTATTTACTCAGCAGATGGACACAGAGTCCAGAGAAGGGAGGCAAAACAACATCAACTTCATGAAAGCTATACAGATTACAGAGGAGGAACTGTTTGCTGTCTTGAGGCAAATTAGGGTAGATAAGTCTCCAGGGCCTGATAAAGTGTTCCCTCAGACCCTGTGGGAGGTAAGTACAGAAATCACAAGAGCCCTAGCAGAGATATTCAAATCATCCTTAGTGACAGGTAAGGTACTGGAGGATTAGAGGATAATGTTGTTCCACTGTTTAAGAAAGGCTCACAAAATAAACCAGGAAGTTATAAGCTGGTGAGCCTGGCATCAGTTGTGACAAAGTTATTAGATCCTCTGCAACTTCACCATGGATGTTCAGTCCCTATACACTTTTATCCCTCATCAGGAAGGCCTCAAAACCTTCCACTTCTTATTTGATAAAAGAACCAACCAATCCCCCTCCACCAGCACCTCCTCCGTCTGGCAGAACCCTCACCCTGAACAATCTTTCCTTCAGCTCCTCCTACTTTCTCCAAACCTGAGGGGTAACCATTTGCACTCGCATGGGCCCAAGCCATGCCTCCTTCTTCAGCGGCTATGTTGAGGGACAGTTTATCTTTGAAGCCTTTTGCGGTTATACACCCCAGCTCTTCTTTGGCTACATTGATAACAGCATTGGCACTGTTTCATGCACCCATGCTGAGCTCATCAATTTTATCAACTTTACCTCTGACTTCCACAACGCCCTTAAATTCATTTGGTCCATCTCTGACACCTCCCTCCTCATTCTTGATCTCTCTGTCTCCATCTCTGGAGACAAACTGTCATCTGACATCTTTTATAAACATACTAATCCAGTGGTTACCTCGACTATACCTCTTCTCATAGAAACATAGAAAACCTACAGCACAATACAGGCCCTTTGGCCCACAGTTGTGCCGAACATGTCCCTACCTTAGAAAAAACTAGGCTTACCTATAGCCATCTCACCCTATCTCCTGTAAAAATGCCCTCTTCTTAGTTTCTTCACCTCAACTGCCTCTGTTCTCTGAATGTAGCTTTCCATTCGAGGACATCAGAGATGTCCTCCTTCCTCAAAGAATGGGGTTTCCCTCCCTCTACTATTGATGCTGTAGTCACCCACATCTCCTCCATTCCCCATGCATCCGGGCTCACCCCATCTTCCCGCTGCCGTAATAGTGTTAGGGTTCCTCTTGTCCTATCTACCAATTGGACATAGGAGCATTTGGATAGACATGGACGGATTAGGAATTGTCAGCATGGCTTCATGCATGGTAGGCCATTTCTAACCAACCTTCTTGAGGAAGTTACCAAGTAAGTTGATGAAGGCAAGGCAGTGTTTGTTGTCTACATGGACTTTATCAAGGCATTTGACAAGGTCCCACGAGGCAGATTGGTCAAAAAGTTTCAGTCACTCAGTATTCAAGATGTGGTAGACATTGGCTCTGTGGGAGAAACCAAAGGGTGATAGTAGATGGTTGCCTCTTTAACTGGAGGCCTGTGACTAGTGGGGTGTGCTGCAGGGATTGGTGATGAGTCCGTTGTTGTTTCTCATCTATATCAATGATCTGGATGATAATGTGGTGAACTGGATCAGCAATTTGAAGATGACACCAAGATTGAAGTTGTAGTGGACAGGAAAGAAGACTATCAGAGCTTGCAGCAGGATCTGGACCAGATGGAAACATGGGCTGAAATAATGGTAGAAGGAACTTAATCTAGACAAGTGTGAGGTGTTGCACTTTGGTAGCATCAACCAGGGTAGGTCTTACACAGTGGGACAGAGAGCACTCAGTAAACACACTTCACCCACATACACACACTGACACACATACAAACATTGCCTTGTCATCGCACTGAGTGTGTGTACTTCAATGTCTTGCCTCAAGTATGTTCTAATATATTGAGTCATATTACAAAATGAACAGAAGTATCTACCTTAAATACAGTATAACAACAATATATACTAAAGAAATGGAATATTCCACTGAGTATGGCAGGAAAAGCACCATAAAACCAAACACTTTAGGACCCATATGTTCTAATAATATTCTAAAACTATCATCTGTGAAAAGTAGCAATCCCAGCAGATGGAGAGCTGGAGTCATTCCAAAGACAAGAAGCTCGCTGAGGGTAACCTGATTTCCACCACAAAGCAGTGTGGCACCTATGTGAGCTTGTTCCTGAGGTCACATGTGTAGTCTGTGTTGACCTTGATGATAGAGTCTTAGAGTTATACAGCACAGAAACATGCCACTTGGCCCATCAAGTCCATGTCAACCATTTTACCCAACTATGCTGATTTCATTTCCCATACTCAGTCCAAATCTTTCTACTCCTATATAGGTGCCTGCTTAAAGTGCCTCAGACTGAATAATTATATCTAGTTCCACATATCAACTTACCCTCAATTTCCCTTTAAAATTCCTTACTTGATTCCTTCGCCATAAGAAAAAGATTCAGACTTCTACCGTGTTTATGTCTCTCATAATCTTATAGATCAGATCACCCCTCAGCCTCCTTCCCTTGAGAAATAATAAGCTCAGCCTATCCAATCTTTCCCCATGACTGAAGACCCCCCCCCCCCATCCAGGAGACATCCTGATGAATCTCCTCTGCATTCTTTCTAAAAGACGGCATCTTTCCGATAGTGTAGAAGCCAGAACTGTATACAATACTCCATGCCTGCCCTGACCAGTGGTTTTAAAGCTAAAGCTTAACATCACAACTCAGCAGGTCTGAAAGCATCCATGGAAATGAACAAACAGTCAACATTTCAGGCTGAGACCCTTCTTCGGAACTGGAAAGGTAAGGGCAAGATGCCAGGATAAAATGGAGGGGGGAGGAGAAGGATGACAGCAAGAAAGTGATTGATGAAGCCAGGTCGTTAAGAAAGACGAAAGGGCTGGAGAGGAAAGAATCTGATAGGAGAAGAGATTGGACCAAAGGAGAAGGGGACCCAAAGAAAAGTGATAGGCAGGTAGAGAAGAGGCCAGAGTGGGGATAGAAGAAGAGCAGAAGGAGAGGGTCTTTTTCTTTACTGCAAGGAGAAATCAATATTCATGGCATCAGGTTTGAGGTCACTCAGAAAGAATATAAGGTGTTGCTCCTCCACCCTAAGGGTGGAGTGCAAGGGCTCAGTGAACCTGAGCCAAGGTCCCACTCTTCATGAACTTTCCTTAATGTCCTACCATTTACTATATACAATATGTCCTTACCATGTTCAACTTCCCAAAATGCATTAGCTCACTCTTTTTGGGATTAAATCCCATCATCTAATGATCTGCTTGATGTATCATCTGATCTATATCCTGGTATATCCTCAGATAAACATCTTTGCTACCCGCAAACCATCAATTTTCATGTCATCAGCAAACTTACATATCATACTTCCTACATTCACATCCAAATGGCAAAGGTCCTAGCGCTGATTAGAACATAGAACATCAAATAGCACAGCACCTCACAGGCCTTTCAGCCCACAATGTTGTGCCGACCCTCAAACCCTGCCTCACATATAATCCCCCACCTTAAATTCCTCCATATACCTGTCTAGTAGTCTCTTAAACTTCACTAGTGTATCTGCCTCCACCATTGACTCAGGCAGTGCATTCCACGCATCAACCACTCTCTGAGTTAAAAACCTTCCTCTAATATCCTCCTTGAACTTCCCTCCCCTTACCTTAAAGCCATGTCCTCTTGTACTGAGCAGTGGTGCCCTGGGGAAGAGGCGCTGGCATTCCATTCTATCTATTCCTCTTATTATCTTGCACACCTCTATCATGTCTCCTCTCATCCTCCTTCTCTCCAAAGAGTAAAGCCCTAGCACTGATTCTTGCGGTAAACCACTAGTCACAGACTTCCAATTGCAGAAGTATCCTTCCACCTTTACCCTCTGACACCTGTCACCAAGAAGTGAAGAGAAGTGTGTGATTCTCAAACTCAGAGGTTAAGGTATTACCTACTGCAACATGATCCTCATGGTGCCAGTGATGTTTGGGAAATTACCTTCCCACACACACAATATCCATGAAGAGGAATTTCAGGTGCAGATACACAGATTTTGGGGGACACTTTAACTGTCGAAAATTGAGGAAATGTAAGGAAGACTCAATATTCAGAGTGAGGAGTGTGTATAATAGTGTGCAGCAGGCTGACGAGAATTCAGATTTAATGAATTCGGCGTAGATGTGAGATCACTTCGCCAAGCACCTGTGCTCCATCTGCCAAAAAAAAAGGGATCTCCCAGTGGCCACCGATTTCAATTCTACTTCCCATTCCCATTCTGATGTCAGCCATGGCCTCCTCCACTGCTACAATGAGGCAACACCTTATATTCTGTCTGGGTAGCCTCCAACCCGATGGCATGAACATCAATTTTTCAAACTTCTGGTAATTGCCCACCCCTTCTCCTTCACTGTTCCCCATTCTCATTCCCCTCCCTTACCTTATCTCCTTACCTGCCCATCACCTCCCTCTGCTGCTCCTCACCCTTCCCTTTCTTCTATGCCCTTCTGTCCTCTCCTATCAGATTCCCCTTTCTCCAGCTCTTTATCTCTTTCAACAATCAACTTCCCAGATCTTTACTTCATCCCCTTCCCTTCTCCTGGTTTCAACCTATCACCTACTACCTTTTACTTCTTCCTCTCCTACCCCACCTTCTTATTCTGACTTCTAATCTCTTTTTTCCAGTCCTAATGAAGGGTCTTGGCCTGAAATGTCGACTATTGACTCTTTTCCATAAATGTTCTCTGCCCTGCTGAGTTCCTCCAGCATCCTGTGTGTATTACTTTGATTCCCAGCATCTGCAGATTTTCTCTTATATATTTTAATGACATTGAATTTTGGTTCATCCACTACTGCGGATATGATTTATCATAGCTTAGCAATGATAAATGTAATCTTGTACAAAAGTAAGCAAATGATAGGAGGCTCTGGCCATAATGTATCTACCATTATTCACAGCAGGGGCTGTCAAATTACAAAGCCCTTTCTCATTGTCTAATGAGGTTGCAGATTTACATCTGTGTCTCCCCAATGCTGCACAAATAGTATTTCCAGTTCTTTCCAAACGTAGCTTAGATTTGAATTTTGAGCTCTTTTTTCCAACTAAACATTGTTTCTGTTATGGGACACTTATAGTGGAGAGAAAGGTTGGCCATAGAGTCATAGAGTGAAACATGATTGAACTGGGACCCTCAGCCCAGTGAGATATTGTCAATCATTAAGCACCCACTCAGCATCGATCCTATATCTTCTTTGTCCCCTTCTAGATCCTGCCACTCATCTACACACCAGGGAGAATTTAGAGCACCAATTAACCCACCAACTCAAATATCTTGCCGATGTGGGAGGATACTGGAGTCAAGGGAAGAAATCCATGCAGTCACAGGGAGAATGTGCAAACTCCACATAGACAGCACTGGAAGTCCGGATCGAACGTGAGTTGCTTGTACCAGCTCTGCCGCTGTGCCGTCTAGTCTGGGTTGAATTTGAACCTGATTGAGCAGTGGAAGAATAGAGTGTGCTAACTTTACCCAGATGCACAAAATGCTAGAAATGTCTGGGGCTTGTTTTCAATAGTTTGCCAGAATTGTAATCAAGCTGGCTAGTGTTGTAAGCCTGTCAGGAAATAAGGAGAAATAACTCAATGCACCTCAGTACATACAAAAGCCTTTGGGCACAAATGACTGTGTAGTTTCAGAGAAGTTCAAGTTTAATTATCATTCAACCATACATGAATACTAATGATTACAGCCAAACGGAGCAGCTTTCATCTGGGGCCAAGGTGCAAGACACAGTATTCAACAGTCATAGACAGCAGAAGGCACAAAGAGCATAAATAAGTCATACTAAAAAATATATTATAGCCCAGGTACCAGAGTTTCAGGTCTGTAAATTAATGATGTATGGGTGTTACTGGCAAGAACAAGCAGTTCTCAGCAGTCCATAGATGAACATAGGTAATCCAGTTGTCATTCCACACTGGAAGGCAGCACAGATGGGAGAGGCCAGTCCCCAACCCAGCGTGGATGCCATTCTACACTGCTTCCGGTTTCTCCTCCGCTGGACTGCTGCAAAAGGCGAGCCCGTGACCGGACGCCCAGTCCTCACTACGCCCGAGATCACACAGCTCCCCCGCCATCTGTCTTTCCCATAAACAAGGGAAATGGACTTGCAGCTTTTTACATTAGCAATATCCAACTGGGTCTTGCGATCACAAGAGAAACAGCCAAGACAACCACTCGCAGTTAGACTGCACATCACCTTTGTCCATCAACTTTGATGCCTTCCTGTAGCAGGCAACAACTCGGTTCAAACAAAGTCCAGATCCTCCACCAACAAGCAGCCTGCTGATGGGTTAGACCTGCAGTAACTGAAGTTGTTAATGTCCAGCGTTGTCCTGAAATCTTTAAAAAAGGCAAAAACATCTGAGAGGCCTCTGTGCCCGAGCATGTGAGCAAGGAGGGCCAGAGTTGCCTCTACTTCCTGAGGAAACTGAGATCCTTTGGAGTATGCAGACCTCTTTTTCACATTTTCCGCCAGTCTGTTGTCTACGGATCAATCTTCTATGTGGTGGTGCGCTGGGGCAATGACATCAACACGGGCAATGCCAACAGGCTCATTAAACTGATTAGAAATGAGTCAAACTGGACATACTGGAGGCTGTGGTAGAATAAAGGACCCTTGGGAAAATCCTGGCATTTCTGGACAATGATTTTTGTCATTGGTTGAACAGAGAAGCATGTTTAACTAGACTAAGATACCTGCCTTGCTCCAAAGAGCATTATATGAGGTAATTCTTACCCTCTGCCACTAGGCTCTATAATGAGTCAACCTATGGCTGGGGAAGTGATGACCCCTCCTGTTAGACTGTTATTAACCTCTGTTAAAGCTCTGTTTAATGTTATGTACCACACCCTGCTATTGTGTACACCTTGTGCAATATTGTGCAGTACTACCATCACTTCTTATCTAGACGGTGTGAATGTGCACCCTTGTATAATATAACTTGCACTATCAGCTTATCAGTGAGAACCTGTAAATCTTGTAATCTATGACTTGCAAATCTTTTACAACTTATTTTTAAGAATTTTTTTTATTCTTTCTTACTTCTAATGTTTGTATATCTGTGTTCTTGTAATGCTACTGTGACACTGAAACTCCCTTTGGGATCAATAAAGTATCTACCTATTTATCTAACTTACTGGAAAAAATCAGATATTCCTCCAGTAGTTGATTGAAGATGCAGACTGGTGGAACCAACTTGTGTAATTAAAGGGATAAAATGAAACAATGATAGAGAGTGACACCGAACGACAGCCACATGGTCTGTTTCTGTTCATTTGAGGCCTGTGAGACTTGATATTTTCTGCGATCTACTATGCAATTTCAAAAGATAAATAAGCGGTTCACATTCAAAATATGTTAATTATTTTTGAGATAGGGTTTATGGGACTGCAATAATAAAAACACTACTGGCTTTTTTTTACTTAGATTTTTCAGCATTTATTTCTGGTATTTAAAATATAGAGTCATAGAGGAGTACAGCACAGAAGCAGGTCTTTCTGGCCATCTAGTGCATGCTGAACCATTTAACTGCCTTTTCTTATTGACCTGCACTGGGACCAATGTCCTCCATACTCCTACCATCCATATATCTATCCAAACTTCTCGACATTGAAATCAAGCTTGCAAGCACTACTTGTGCTGGCAGCTCATTTCACAACCCTCTGAGTGAAGACGTTTCCTCTCATGTTGCCCTTAAACTTTTCACCTTTTACCCTAATGCTATGAGCTCTGGTTATAGTCCCACCCAAGTTCAGTGGAAAAAGCCTGCTTGCATTTACCCTATCTATACCTCTCGTAGTATTGCATACCTCTATCAATCCTCTCAATCTTTTACATTCTAAAGAATAAAGTTCCAACCTATTCAATCTTTTCTTATAACTCAGGTCCTCTCAGCAATATCCTCGTAAATTTTCTCTGTACTCTTTCAACCTTATTTACGTCTTTCCTGTAGATGATCAAAGCTTCACACAGTACTTTGAATTAGGCCTCACCAATGTATTATACAACTTCAACATAATAGCCTATCTACTTTGCTCCATACTTTGATTTATGAAGACCAATGTGCCAACAGGTTTCTTTACAACCCCATCGATCTGTGACACTATCAATGAATTATGGAGCTGTATTCCCAGATCCCTTTGTTCTACCACACTCCTCAATGTAAGAGATACCCTGGTTGGTCCTATTGAAGTGCAGCACCTCACACTTGTCTGTATTAAAGGTCATCTGCCATTTTTCAGCCCATTTTTCCAGCTGGTGCAGATCTCTTTGCAAGTCATAGTAGCCTTCCTCACTGTCCATTACACCCCCAGTCCTGGTTTTATGTGCATATTTGCTGATCCAGTTAACTACATTATCATCCAGATCGCTGACGTAGATGACAAACAACAACAGAATCTACCTCTAGCCAGAGAGGCAACCATCTACCATCACTTTGCCTTCTCCCACAAAACCAAAGTCTCATCCAACTTACTACCTCATCTTGAATGCCGAGTGACTGAACCTACTTGATCAACCTCCCATGCAGGACCTTGTCAAGTACTTAGCTGAAGTCCATGTGGACAATATCTATTGCCTTGCCTTTATCCACTTTCCTGGTAACTTCCTTGAAAAATTATAGGATTAGTGGGACATGACCTACCATACACAAAGACATGCTGACTACCATTAGTCAGTCCATGTCTGTCCAACTACTTTGATATCCGGTCCCTGAGAATACCTTCCAGTAGCTTACCTACAACTGATGTCAGATTCATCTGTCTATAATTTCATGGTTTACATTTAGAGCCTTTGTTAAACAGAGTAACAACATTGGCTGTCCTCTAATCCTCCAATCCTCTGGTACCTTTCTTGTCACTAATGACGATTTAAATATCTCTGCTCGGGATCTGGAAATTTCTGCATTTACCTCCCATAAGGTCTGAGGTGTACACCTTGTCTGGCCCTGGAGATTTATCCACCCTGATTTGCCTCAGGATAGCAAACACCTCCTCCTCTATAATCTGTACAAGGTCCAAGAGGTTGATGCCACTTTGCCTCACTTCTATAGGCTCTGTGTCTATCTCCTGAGTAAATACAGATGCAAAGGATGCATTTAAGATCTCCCCCATCTCTTTTGGCTCCGCACATGGATTACCATTCTGATCTTCCAGAGGACCAATTTTGGCCCTTACAATACTTTTCCTCTTAACGTATCTGTAGAATTCCTTAGGATTCACCTTCACCTTGTCTGCTAGGGTAACTTCATGCCTTCTTTTAGCCCTCCTATCTTTTTTCTCTTGCATCTCTTACACTCCATAAGGACCTTATTTGTTCCTACCTGCCTGTGTCTGCTTTGCACCTTTTTTCTCTTAACCAGGACCTGAATATCTCTGGAAAACCAAGGTTCCCTGCTCTTGTTATCTTTACCTTTTATTCTGACAGGCACATAGAAGCTTCGTACTCTCAAAATTTAATTTTTGAAGGCCTCCCACTTTCCAACTATACCTTTGCCAGTAAACAGCCTGTCCTAATCCACACTTTCCAGATTATTTCTGATACCATCAAAATTGGCCTTTCTCCAATGTAGAATCTCAACGCACGGACTAGATCTATCTTTTTGTAAATTTACTTTGAAACTTGGCATTGTGGTTACTGAATACAAATTGTTCCTCTACACAAACTTCTGTCACCTGCCCTGCCTCATTCCCTAATAGCAGATCAAATATTGCATACTCTCTCAGCTGGACTTCTACATACTGATTAAGAAAACTTCCTCAAATACATTTGATAAACTCTATCCCATCTGTTCCTTTTACAGTATGGGATTCCCAGTCAACATGTGGAAAGTTAAAATCAACTACTCTAACAACCGTATGTTTCTTGCAACAGTCTGCAATTTCTCTTCAAATTTGTTCCACTAAATCCCTCGGACTGCTGGATGGTCTGTAAGATAACCTCATTAATGTGGTCATCATCATCATCATCATCATCAGGTGCCATGCCCAGTTTGAGCTTTGACGGCCGTGGCCCACACACTCCTGTTTCAGGTCAAGTGGATCAATTCATTGGTATTCATTTCCAGTTCTTTGGCTGCTGTCTCCATCATAATGTGGTCATACCTTCCTTATTTCTCAATTCCACCCATAATGCCTCACTAGTCGTGTTCTCTAGTCTATCCTGATGAAGCACTGCCACGATATTTTCCCTGACTAGTAACACCACCCCTCCTCCTCTAATCCCTCTTGCACTGTCACATCCAAAACAATAGAACCCCAGAATATTGAGCTGCCAGTCCTGTGCTTTCTTCAACAGTCTCACTAATGACTACAACATCATAATTCCAGGTGTTGATCTGTGCCCTGAGCTCATCCACCTTTCCTACAATACTTTTTGCATTGGAATATACACAGCTCAAGACACGAGTCACACCATGCTCAGCTTTGTGACTCCTGACTTTGTCTGAGGTCTTACCAACATCTGTCTCCACAACCTCTCTACTAACTCTTCTGGCACTTTGGTCCCCATCCCCTGCAACCCTAGTTTAATCCCCACTCCGCAGTATTTTATTTCAAAATAATTTTAATGTAGAGTTTTCCAAAGCTTAACCAGTACACTCAATGACAGGATCAAATGACTATTGAAGCAAGTCTGTTGTCATTCATAAAGGTCAGTGATATACAGGATCCATATGATAATCTATAAAGATAAATGTCACCATGTGCAACTGTTAAACATTCTCACTTATCATGTCAATTTGTTGTCCAATTTAATGGGCAGCCTGGCAGCATAGTGGTTAGTGTAACACTTCACACCACCATTGATCGGAAGATCAGGGTTCAATTCCCGCCACTGTCTGTAAGGAGTTTGTACATTCTCCCCACAAACGCACGAGTTTCTTCTGGGTGCTGCAGTTTCCTCCCACATTCCAAAAACCTACAGGTTAGGTTAGTAATTTGTGGGCATGCTGTGTTGGCACCAAAAGCACGGAGACACTTGCAGCCTACCCCCTGCACAATCTCGGACTGAGTTTGTCATTGATGCTAATGAAGCATTTCACTGTATATTTTGATGTACACATGACGAGTAAAGCTAATCTCTAATCTTTCAAATGCACAGCAAACAGACTATTTGGTCTGTCTACATCCAGTTCCTTCCCATTCCATGATTGTTATCTTAGCCTTTCAATAATTCTTTTCCTTCCCTATTCATTCATGTACTCTTCTCTTTTAAAACTTCTATTTGTCTCAACTTCTTCCTGTGACAATAAGTTCCATGTTTCAGCTTTTTTCAGAGGAAAGCAATTTTTCTTTCCCCGATACACATGCTGTATTACTAACTGTCCGATATGTGTATGGCCATGAGTTTTGGATTCTCTTTGAAGTACATATCTATTATTATTTCTGTTCACAAGGTCTGCAGGCTCACTCTTAGTGAATTGGTTTATTCTTGTCCCATATACAGTGGATGACCTGTCCAGCACAGTGCTTGTACAGATCATTTCAACAAAGCATTGAGGTGGTACAAGCCAAAACAATAAAAGCGTGCAGAATAAAGTCTAAGCACAAGAGATTCTGCAGATTCTGGAAATCCAGTGTGACACACCCAAAATGCTGTGGGAACTCAGCAGGTCAGGTAGCATGGAAATGAACAGCAGTCAATGTATCAGGCTGAGACCCTTCTTTGGGACTGGAAAGAAAGGGGGGAAGATGCCAGAATAAAATGGTGGGGGGAGGGGAAGGTGGACTAGCTAGAAAATGAAAGGTGAAGCCAGGTGGTTGGGAAAGGTAAAGGGCTGGAGAAGAAGGAGAAACGAGAGGCCAACAGGAGAAAGGAAAGAAGGAGGGGCACCAGGGGGAGGTGACAGGCAGGATCTTCAAATGTTCCCTGTTGAACCAATACAAAGGAGACCACCAATCTGTCTCTAACTCTTCTTTTCCTGTAGAACTTGAATTGCAGACTCTGGAGAAGCTGCACAAATTGCACAAAAATGTTGTATTTATTATCCATTAAGCTGATCATGACCACAACCTTAAAATAATAGTCATTCTTGCACTTAGTGTCACAGTCCAAGATATAATCAGATTGTGGTAATTTGTGTACACAGATGCCTAAAACATTATTTTATTTCTCAGCTCAATTCACCATTAAGATATTGATTTCAGGAACAGCTTCTTCCCTCCACTGCTTTATTTCTAAATGGACATTGAACCCATGAACACTACCTCCCTACATTTTAATTTCTGTTTTATTCACTAATTTTAGCTTAACTATTTAATAGACTTATATATACTTAATGTAACTCAGTTTTTTCTCTATATTTAGTTATCATATATTTCATTATAGACCATAAGACTATAAGACATAGGAGCAGAATTAGGCAATTTAGCCCATCGAGTCTGCTCCGCCACTCCATTGTGGCTAATCCTGGATCCCACTCTACCCCATACACCTGCCTTCTCACCGTATCCTTTAATGTCCTGACTGATCAGGAAACGATCAACTTCTGCTTAAATATACCCACAGACTTGGCCTCCACCACAGTCTGTGGCACAGCATTCCACAGATTTACAACCCTCTGGCTAAAACAATTCCTCTTTACCTCTGTTCCAAAGGGTTGCCCTTCAATTTTGAGGTTGTGCCCTCTAGTTCTGGATACTCCCATCATAGGAGGCATCCTCTCCACATCCACTCTATTTAGTCCTTTCAACTTTTGGTAGGTTTCAATGAGATCTTCCTGCATTCTTCTAAATTTCAGTGAGTACAGGCTCAAAGCTGTCAAAAGCTCCTCATATGTTAACCCTTTTATTCCTGGAATCATCCTCATGAACCTCCTCTAGACTCTCTCCAATGACAAAACATTCTTTCTGAGATATGGGGCCCAAAACTGTTGGCAATATGCCAAATGCAGCCTTGACTAGTGTCTTATCTCCTTGTTTTTATATTCTATTCCCTTTAAAATAAATGCCAACATTGCATTTTCCAATACTGACCCCTGAAGAACACCACAAATCACCAGCAGTCAACCAGAAAAGGCTCCTTTTATTCCCATTAGCTGCCTCCTGCCTGTCAGCCATTTCGCTACCCATGCCAGTATCTTTCCTATGACGCCATAGGATTTTACCTTGTTATGCAGACTCATGTGTGGCACCTTATCAAATGCCTTCTGAAAACACAAGTAAATTACATCAACTGCCACTTCTTTGTCCACCCTGTTTGTTACTTCCTCGAAGAACTCTAGCAGATCTGTCAAGTAAAATTTCCCTTTATAGAAACAATGTTGACTTTGACTTATTTTATCATTAGTCTCCAAGTACCTCGAAACCTCATACTTACTAATAAACTCCAACACCTTCCCAACCACTGAGGTTAGGCTAACTGGTCTATCCTATCATTTCCATTCTTTTGCTTTCCTCCCTTCTTGAAGAGTGGAGTGACATTTGCAATCTTCCAGTCCTCCGGGACCATGCCAGAATCAAGTGATTCTTGAAAGATCATGACCGATGCATCCATTATCCCTTCAGCAACTTCTCTCAGGACTCTGGGATGTCGTCCATCTGGTCCAGGTGACTTATCCACCTTAAGACCTTTGAGTTTGCCCTGCACTTCTTCCTTTGTAATAGAAAAAGGCACTCACTCCTGCTTCTTGGCACTCACGGACCTCTGGACAGATGCAAAGTACCTATTAAGTTCATCATTGTATTGCAAATATCATGACATATGCTGGTGATATTAAATGTGATTCTGATTCTGACTTGTCTTTCTCAGAGGTCTAGTGAATGATCTCATACCTCCTAATATGGCTGAAGTCCTTTTGGACATTTCCACTCTGAGCACACCATTCACTGTATATCCTAACTTGAATTCATCCGCTCTACAAGCATGGATTATCCCGAAAGTAAAATACTCAGTAACAGTCTAGAAAGCGAACATGCAGTGCGTGATGGAAGTCTGAAGCAGAAAGTGAGTCCCCCTTCTTTCATCTGAGTCAGAAATGTAAATGCTGTACAATTATAATTATAACAATTATAAGACCTGCTAGAGATTCTTGAAGATTATTGTTTGACCTACCCTGGCTGTCATAGATTCTCACGACTCCTTTGAACTGATTCTATGATCTACAGACTCATGGGGCATTCGCTCATTTAGCCCAGCTTGTAAAGAACAAATACTAATCAAGAGATTCCCTTCAGTTTTTCGGACTCTACACTACTTAACTGGTGCATAAGCCTGTTGTCAAACAGTTTCTGACTAGCATTAGTTGTGTGCCCTTGTGTAACCTTTAGACTACACCATGCTTAGAGCAAACAGTTATTAAATAGCTTCAGTTGTGTGTGTGTTTGTGTTCAAAAAGCAGTGATTTTTGTCACTAACAGTTGGCAAGAAATAAACAGCAAGAAAATTCAGAACGGTTTTGCTCACTGCATTTTCACACATTTCAGGCTTGGTGATCCCAAAATGGCTGGGGTGAAAATGTACTACCCCAACAAGTTAAGAACTGCAAAGAATTTGAAGGTATCAACAATCATCTTGAATGTTACAATGAAAATGAAGATTTGGAGGATGCAATCATCGGAAGGTTTGTATGAAGGCTGGAAGTTAACCATTAGGAACTAATACATAGTTGTTTAGTATTGTAGTAGTGTTGATAATGTTCTAATTTGTTCTGGTTTACAGTTAAATACATTATGGTTAACTGAGTAACATCATTTGTTACTCAGGTAAATGTTAGTTTGTCTTTTTTATACCTTTTTAACTATTTCCATGTAACTTTGGCTATTTGGGACAGCCACCTAATTGGGCCAAAATATACTGATCCTGATATGTCCCAGTTAACCAGAATCCATAATGTTCTTTATCATAAAACTCAATTGTTTGCTTTTTTTCCCTGTTAACACTAACAAGAAAGTTAATCTCACAATAGGACATGGAAACATATCCGTACTTTGATAATAACTTTGCTTTGAGCACCATTTATGACATCTCCAAAAGGCAATGCTTCAATTAAGCGGCTTTCATCATTGAGGGCTTCCACGACCCAGGACATACCCTCCTCTTATTACAACTGTCAGAGGAGGTACAGAAGCCTGAATGCACACACTCAATGTTTAAAGAACTGATTCTTCCCCTCTGCCATCAGATTTCTGAACAGTCAGTGAGAACTGCTTTACTATTTTTTTGCTCTCTTTTTGTATTACTTATTTATATTTTTAAATATATTGCTTATTATAATTTATCATGTATTTTATGTATTGCACTGTACTGGTGCTGTAAAGCAACACATCTCATGACATACTGTATGTCAGTGATAATAAACCTGATCAGAATTAAGACCCGGCCCAGTCGCCTGCTCCGCTATTCCATCATAGCTGATTTATTATCCTTCTCAATCCCACTTTCCTGGCTTTTCCCTGTTTGACCCCTTGTGCATTGAGCTGGTGGTAACAACTGGAACATGTAGATGAAGAGCTGGTTTTCAGTGGAAGCTATGACTTAGTGGGCCCATTATGAGAAGTGTTTCTGTATTTGACAGCCTTTTATGTAAATATTTGCTTCCTCACTACAGCTGGGAGATTGGGTTGAAGATATTTGGCAGGGACATCCTCCTGTTGGCCCGCTTCTTACTTCCCCTCTTGCAGCTCTCAGTCTCAGTTCATGGCAAGCCCAGGCACCTCCTCAGCAGCTGCTGTAGCCTTTCTTTGGCAGGGTTGTGCAATATGCAGCAGATGATGATGATGCTTCCACTGCATGGAGGTCCTGCAATCTCACCTCGTGGAGCCCTGTGGTATACTCCATTGCTATCCTGTCACTCTATTGGCTCTCTTTGTAGATGTACTCAGCTGCTCTGCTTGGAGAGCACACCTCTAATAGCAGCTGTGGAAATCGGGAGTGGTCTTTTGGGGAAGTGTCATCCACCAACTAAGGTCAGCAGTGCCAACTACTGCAAAATGAAAGGATCGCTGCATACTTCCTACAAAGATAACAATATGAAAAACTAATTTTTCAGAACGTACAAAAAAGACATACATTTTGAGAGGTCCCAGATATTAACTGACACTTTCATGATCTCACGAGTGCAGACAATGGCTGCCTGTCATCATGGCAAGCCACATTCACAGGAAAATGCAGTATCCGAGATGCCATTCTCAGACCCGAGATCAAGGAAGATGAAATGATTTCTACGTGTATGATGCCAAGATAACTGAGCCCTGTGATGCTGCAGTGAGAGACAGGAAGGGAGATGATCCTGTGGAGAGGAGGTTTAGCATGATCTTGACCTCTACAGGGAAAGCAATCCAGGACTGAGAATGTGTTTGAATATCTTCACATTTACATAAACTCAGTCTTGGAAAATCTGAGCCAATAAATGCATGATTCATCAGAGAGATCTGAGTAGAGGGTGCTGTCTCTGAAGGATCTGAGGCATAAAGCTCTTTGCCGATGGACATATTATAGTCTTTTGCCTCAAAATCTAAAACTGCTTGAGAGGCCAGTTACATTTATATTGATGCCTTCATTAATGGAACACAACAAAAGAGTGCTTAGTGTTGGTAACAATTACACTTATATACAGTATAGAAGATATTCTACAGCTGCTGGAAATCCAGAGAAACACACACACAATGCTGGAGGAACTCAACAGCTGAGACAGCTTCTACGCAAATGAATGAAGAGTTGATGTTTCGGGCCAAGAAAGTTCTCACCCCTTCCTTTCTAGTCCTGATGAAGGGTGAAATCCTGAAATGTTGACTCTTTATTCCTCTCCATAGATGCTGCCTGGCCTGCTGAGTTGGTCCAGCGTTTTGTGTGCGTAACACTCACTGTTAGTTGTGGTTGGTTGAGCAGCTGCAATCAGTTCTAAAAATGCTCAGGCTCCTCTTCTAATATCACCAAAGTACCTGCTTAAAGAACTAGAAGTGAACTAGCCAGCATAAGTTGCTCCTCATTACTTAAGATGTGCTTTGAGTCAGAGGTACTCTGAAGTTCCTAGTTAGAGTAAACAGTCCCAGGATGTCCTAGTGCAAATGAGAGGTTCCACAAGCCCATCAAGATTTGTTCCAAGCTCCAAGAAAATGGGTATTACCTGATTAGTGCCGTCATTCATAACCTCAAGGTTCAGGGGAGTAGATTTGGGACGGAGATGAGGAGGAAGTGCTTTTCTCAGAAAGCAGTGAATCTGTGGAATTCTCTGTTCAATGCAGCAGTGGAGGCTACCTCAGTAAGTATATTTAAGACAAGATTGGATAGGTTTATGCATAGAAGGGGAATTAATGGTTATGGGGAGAGGGCAGGTAGGTGGAGACGAGTCCATGCCCAGATCAACCATAATCTTATTGAAGACGGGGCAGGCTCGACGCGCCAGATGGCCTACTCCTGCTCCTATTTCTTATGTTCTTATATCTTTATCATTCAGTGACAGGTACGAGGGGTGATTGATAAGTTTGTGGCCTAAGGTAGAAGGAGTCAATGTTAGAAAACCTAGCACATATATTTTTCCTACATTTACATGCTTAGTCCAGCAATCATAGAGCATATGGATCCCTTCTTTAATAGAAGTCGGCTTCTTGGAACTCCAGAAGTGGTCCACAGCAGGGGTGATTGACAAGATTGTGTCCTAAGGTGGAAGGAGATGAGTTATTAGCTTCAAACTTCCTGCAGTTTCACTCAAAGTGTTGAACTGCATGTGCATGTAACGAGAGCTGTATAACTCATCTCCTTCTACCTCAGGCCACGAACTTATCAATCACCCCTGCTGTGGACCACCTGGAGCTCCAAGATGCTGTCATTACGTGCACGTGCAGTTCAACTCTTTGAGTGATAATGCAGAAAGTTTGAAGATAATAACTCACCTCCTTTTACCTTAGGCTACAGACTTATCAATCACCCCTGCTGTGGACCATTTCTACAAAGAAGGGATCCGTATGCTCCACGACCGCTGGACTAAGTGTGTACATGTAGGAGGGGACTATGTTGAAAAATAAATGTGCTAGGTTTTCTAAAATTGACTCCTTCTATCTTAGGCCATGAACTTATCAATCACCCCCTGTGTATAATACGAATGATTTGGAGGGATATTCACTAATCATAGGCAAATGGAACTAGTTTTGATGGGAATCCTGGTCAGTATGGGCTTGTTGAATCAAAGGGCCCTTTTCTGTATTCCAGGGCTCTATGACTCTCTTTGACTGTATAGGTGTGGTAAACTATGTATACCTGTCTGGACACGCCCCTCTGCTGACTGCTCCTGTGGCTCCTCCCTCAGACCCCTGTATAAAGGCCGTTGGGGCACTGCTCCTCCCTCAGTCTTCGAGATGTCGTGCTCCCTTTTTGCTGTTAATAAAAGTCTATCGTTCACTTCCAGTCTCCTAGAGTTATTGACGGTGCATCAATAGGTACATAATCAATTTTTGGAAGAGTCAGTCACATTTGTGTGGTTTATAGAACTCAGTGCCTGGTCCATTTTTGTGATGATCACAACTGCTCTTGGAAATTATTGCTAACGTTATTTCATCTAGGTAGAATAAGTTCATTTTAACGTTGTTCCATCTGCTTTCTGCCCCGATTTCACTTGCGAGTTTAACTCTTTCCAAGAATTAAACAGGCAAGTGAACATAGATGACAGCCATAGGCAAATAGAAGAGGGGAACTAGAAGAATGAAAATAGCCAGAAAGGTGACTGAGGGGGGAAAATTGAACTCAGTCTATGTGGAATGGAGCTGAGGACATTGATGACCTCCTGTTTCCATTGTCTCACAAAGTCGATGGTATGGTTGGAGTTCATCAATGTTTCTGCAATCCATTGTATCCACTGTATAGGGGATTGGCCTATACAGCTTCACCAGAGCTGGCCTTACCCATTTTCACCTCTCACGATGAGGATGTGTGTAGACTTTGAGAACTGGTCTTAGGCTACTATCGCTCTTAACAAATATTTAGTCAAGTCCTTGTTGATTGTTCCAGTGAACTGTCCCAGAAAGTAGAAATGTTTCTGAGAAGCAGCCACATTGCTGTCACTTCTGATTTTGCTATAGCAACTAATTAGCTGACCAAGAAAGGCCATCAAGAGTCCAGGTACAAAGGATATGTAAATAATATATATATATATTTTTTAAAATTCTCCTTTATTTTTAGCCAAGTTTATCTTTTCCTTCTGGAGATCTTTTTAATCATGTTATCTTATTATTTAGATCTGATATTTGACTGGAAATTAATCACCAGTGACATGGAGGCTGGCTGAGAAAGATTCCCACATAGGAGTGCAAGTCTTGTTGAATGTTTTCAACCATGACTTGAATACATTTACTTTTAAGATTGTTTTTATGCATTTTATGTTGACTGGTAAATTAAGTACAGTAGCAGATATAACCTTCAGTATTCTTATGCACTGTTTTGAATGAAAGATGTGAAAAGAAATGAAAAACAGCTTCACCAATTAAAGTGGTTTTATCTCTATGTCTGAAACACTGTTTAAAAATGTGGGATTGGTTGCCTATTTGAGAAATCATTTTGAGTATAATTGTATGATCAAGTTAGTTGCAGACAAGCACACGGCAAATCTTGTCTAGTTTGGAGACAATTTAGAAAATGAAAGTAATAATGATTTTGGACCTTATTTATTTAGTGCTCCAGAGGAGGAATGACACTATGGGGAAAAGCAGAATTAAAATAATTGGATATAAATATTTTAATGAAGGGAGGCATAAGGAAATTAGATATAAAGGCATCAAGCATATGTACAGCTGAAATCACTGAGAAATTTGAAGTCATGGAGCCTCATATGAGATTGTCTGTTGGAAGATTTTTTTTTTTCATTTCTCCTGAGTACTGAATAAACAGAACAGGCTGCACAAACCTAATGGAATCCCTGATGACTCACTCTTGGGAAATGATATTTACAATGGTACATTCATTTTCCTTTTGTGCAGTGATGATTATGGCGACCCTCTCAGATAATTAATAGTAAGTGCTGTGATAGCATAGTTGGACAAGAATCAAGAAGTCCATATATAGTTGCAGAAGTCCATGAACCAACTAATCTTTGTCTTTTTGTTTATGAAGAGTTTTCCATACTTATTATTATTTTATCTTTCATGCCAGTTTTCCATCTTCCTCTTTCTTTTGTGTGGTCATGTTAGAAATACTGAGGACGGAAGTTGTGATCTTCTGAAGGCATGGAGCAGCTTTTCCTCCCATCTCCATGAACTGAATTTGCAACTGACTTTTGGAGCAACACACATAAAATTCTGGAGGAACTCAGCAGGTCAGGCAGCATCTATGGAAAAGAGTAAATGGCCAATGTTTTAGGGCGAGACCCTTCATCAGGACTGGAGAATTGGTATGACAACAAAGACACTCGCAAATTTCTACAGATGAACTTTGGACAGCATTCCAGCTGGTTGCATCACCTTATGGTATAAAGGGGCCAGTCCACCGGATCAGAAAAGCTTCAGGAAGTTGTAAACTCAGATAACTTCATCACTGGCCACAGATTCCCCAGCATCCAAGACACCTTCAAAATGAAACGCCTCAGAAAGGTGGCACCATCATTAAGGACCTCCAACACCCAGGACATGCCCTCTTCTCATTGCTATCATCAAGGAGGAGGTACAGGAGCCCAAAGACACACATCTAACATTTCAGGAGTTTAATATTTGTCACACCCCTCCCAAATCAATGTGTTGATAACGGGAAATGAAAACAGCTCCTGCATTTCAATTACATCTTTCATGACAGTTGGATATCACCAAGTGCTTTACAGCTAATGAAATATATTTAAATAATAACTGTTGTTCAATGTTGAACACAAGGAGGACAATTTTCCTGCAGCATTATCAACTGTACACTCATTGATTTCTTTATTAGGTAAATCAGTGCACCTGCTTGTTAATGCAAATATTTAATCAGCCAATCATGTGGCAGAAACTCAATGCATAAAAACGTTCATACATGGTCAAAATTTTCAGTTGTTACTCAGGCCAAATATCAGAACAAGGAAGAAATGTGATCTAAGTGACTTTGACTGTGGAATGATTGTTGATTCCAAAGAGATGGTTTGAGTATCTCAGAACTGCTTATCTCCTAGAACTTTCATGCACAACCGTCTCAACAGTTTACAGAGAGTGATGCAAAAAGTAAGTGAGTCCTGTGGGCAAAAACGTCTTGTTAATCAGAGAGGTCAGAAGAGACTGGACAGACTGGTTCATGTTGATAGGAAGGTGACAGCAGGAACTCAAATAACCAGGCCTTTCAACAGTGGTGTGCAGAAAAGCAACTGAGCACACAAATATATCACCACATACAACCCTGAGATTCATTTTCCTGCAGGCATACTCAGCAAATCTATAGAATAATAACTATAAACAGGATCAATGGAAGAACAAATAGAGCACAGAAGACAACTAACTGTGCAGGTGCAAATATAAATAAGTAGCAATGAATAACACGATAAGGAGTCCTTAAAATGAGATTATTGGTTGTAGGAACATCTCAATAGATGAGTGTAGTTATCCTGTTTTGTTCTCGAGCCTGGTGATTGAGGGGTAGTATCTGGTGGTTTAAGACCTAAGGCACCTGGTGGCAGCAGTGAGAAAAGAGCATGGTCTGGGTGGTAAGGATCTTTGATAATGGATGCTACTTTCCTGTGACAGCTTTTCAGGTAGATGTGCTCAGTGGTTGGGAGGGCTTTACCCATGATGTACTGGGCTGAATCCACTATCTTTTAGAGGATTTTCCATTCAAAGGCAGTGGTGTTTCCATACCAGGCTTTAATGCAGCCAATCAATACACTTTCCACCACACATCTATCAAAGTTTGTCAATGTGTTTGATGTCATATGAAACTCCACTGACTCCAAATAAAGGCATTGCCATGCTTTATTTGCAATTACATTTATATGATGGGTCCAGGACAGGTCTTCTGAGATGATAACACTGAGGAATGATAATACTTCTGAACCTCTGATGATTACTGGCTCATGGACCTCTGGTTTCCTCTCCTGAAGTTTACAATCAGTTCCTTGGTCTTACTGACATTGAGGGTGTGGTTGTTGACATGACACCACCCAACCAAACTTTCATTCTTACTCCTATAGTCTGGTTCATCATTACCTTTGATATGGCCCACAACAGTGGTGTCATCGGAAAACCTGAATATGGTGTTGGAGCTGTTCTTAGCCACAAAGTCATAGGTGTGAAGTGAGTGGATCAGGTGGCTAAGCACACATCCCTGTGGTGTCCTGTGCTGATGGAGATTGTGGAGGAGATGTTCTTGCCATTCTGAACTGACGGGTCTGCAAGTGAAGATATCCAGGATTCATTTTCATAAGGGAGGTACTGAGGCCCAGGTCTTGGAAATTATGGATCAGTTTTTGAGGGGATGGTGTTATTAAATGCTGAGCTGTAATCAATAAAGAGCATCCTTATGTATGCACCTTTGCTGTCCAGATGTTCCAGGGTTGTGTGAAGAGCGAATGAGATGGCATCTGCTGTGGACCTATTGCTCAATTAGACAAATTGGAGTGGATCCAGTTCACTACTTGGACAGGAGCTGATATGTTTCAACACCAGCCTCTCAAAACACTTCATCACTGTGTATGTACATGAGTGCTACCAGGCGATAGTCATTGAGAAAGGTTACCACGCTCTTTTTGGGCACTGGATGATTGAAGCCTGCTTAAAGCAAGTGGGTACCACACAATGCTGAAGCGAGAGGTTGAAGAGATCCATGAACACACCAAACAGATGGTCAGCACGGGTCTTCAGTACTCAGCCAGGTACTCCATCCAGAACGAATGCTTTCCTTGGATTCACCCTCTTGAAGGCAGTCTGCACCATCAGCACAGGTGCACCACAGGTATGTGTGCTCATCCCCCTGCTCTGCTCGTTGTACACCTGTGACTGTGTGGCTATGTACAGCTCCAACACCATACGCAAGTTTGCTGATTACACAGCTGTTGTGAGCAGTATCAATCAAAGCTGGAGATAAATCAGCATACAGGAGGGAGATTGAAAATTTGTCTGAGTGGTTCAGATACTGAAACCAAAGGATCATCAGGAGATATGGGGGTACGTGATGGTTCCTCCATGTTCTGATGGTCAAAGTGAGCAAAGAAGGCATTGGGTTCATCTGGAAGCAAAGCTCTGCCATCCTCCATGTCACTTGATTTAACTTTGTAGGAAATTATGGCATTCAAACCCTGCCACAGATGTCAAGCATCCCTTGTTGGTTCCAGTCTAGTCTGGAATCTCTTCTTTGCTCATGAAATGGCTTTCCAGAGATCATGCCTGCACCTTTTGTAGCATTCTTGATCTCTTGACTTGATTGCCTCTGATCTGTCCCTCAGCAAATCCTTGACTTCATGGTTCATCGGGGGCTTTTGATTGAGGAAGATCCTAAATGATTTCGTGGGGACACACTCATCTACAGCTGTTTTAATAAAGTACGTTAAAATCCTGGTGTAGTCAATCAGATCTTCAGATGAGTGCTTCAACTTGGCCCAGTCTACTGACTCAAAGCAATCCGGAAATTGTTCCTCTGTCTCTAGCAACCACCTTTTAGTTTCCTAATCTGCGGAACCTTGCTTTTGAGGCTCTGTCTGTAGTAGGTGGACAGCCAAATGGCCCGATTTTCCAAAATGCAATCTTGTCAAGGAATAATAGGCATTCATTATTGTAGTGCAGCAGTGGTCTAGTGTTTTGGGACCTTTGGTGCTACAGGTTATATGCTATTGATAACTAGGCAAGGTCTTCTTCAAAACAGCCAGTTTGAAGTCATTGACTATAATCTGAAGTGCGTTGGGATAGGCAGTTTCTTGTCTGCAGATGACATCATGCAGTGGTTGTGAGTGTTTTCTTATAGTCTGCCACTGGTGGTATATAAACGGCAGTCAGGATCAGAGATGAGAATTCGAAGGCAAATAGAATGGTCAGCATTTGATCAATAGGTGTTTTAAGTCAGGGGAACATGAGTTTGACATAATAACCACGTCAGTACACCAAAGTAAATTGACAAAAATTCACACGCTGTGACCCTATTCCTTCCCAGAGATTGCAGTTCGATCCATCCTGAAAAAGGTTGATCCTTCTAGTCTGACTGCTGCATCCAGCATGTCCACTGATAGCCAAGTCTCGGTACAGAAAACAATTGAGATCTGTCTCAACTGCCTTGCCCTTAGATCATCTATTTTATTCTCCAGAAACGGCACATTGATGGGTCGAAGAGGCCTCATTCCTCAGCGTTTCAGCCTGACCCGCTCTCCCTCGTGCTTCCAGCCATGGTGATGACCCTGAAAAGTGCCGCGCTTAACTGCTCTGTGTCCTTTCATCGATCGTGAGATCTGAAGATCATTGATGTAACTTCAAAGTCCATTGATAAGAGGAAACTCACATGCCGCAGATTGCAGTAAAAGCGATTCAGAAGAGTATATTTGAGAGGAAATCCGGAACAATTATCTGCAGCCCACAGAAAGTCACCAATGATCTTGTCCCTGTGATGGTGCTGGTGAATTGAGGTTCACTGCTCAATCATCAGCTCTACTTTGGATTCTTATCTAGCATCTAGCTTTGAACCCTGTCTTCGTCTCAGTCTCGTACTGTGTCTCAATTCTAGTCTCTAGCACTTGGGTCCTTATTATTTTGGGGACATAGCCTCAAGGTTCAGGGCAGTAGATTTAGGATGGAGATGAGGAGGAACTGCTTTTCCCAGAGAGTGGTGAATCTGTGGAATTCTCTGCCCAATGAAGCAGTGAAGGCTACCTCAGTAAATATATTTAAGACAAGGTTGGATAGATTTTTGCATTGCAGTGGAATTAAAGGTTATGGGGAAAAGGCAGGTAGGTGGAGATGAGTCCATGGCCAGATCAGCCATGATCTTATTGAATGATGAAGGAGGCTCGAGGGGCCAGATGGCCTACTCCTGATCTATTTCTTATGTTCATACTCACCTAGATCTTTTGCCACAGTGCAATTGAACCTAACATGGACCCAGTGGTAGCCAGACATAGTGAGAAAATTTCTAGACAGAGCCTAGAGATACATGACCTCCAGGTCACCATGCGCCAGCTGTTGGAAGGAAGAAGCCACAGTCGCTTGGATGAGGCTGTTGGTCATACCGAGGAATCAGTCCATCTTCCGACCCTGGAAGGATTCGGTGGTGACCCAGGTTCTTGCCATAGTTTCCTCTCTCAATGTTTGTTGGTGTTTGTACTCCAGATGTCCTGGTTCCTACGGAGTGTCTTCATGATCTCTCTCCTGGCCTGGGCACCATGCATTTGGAGTAGAGGTTGGAGATTTGCTCTGATTTGGAGGAATTCATGAAAGCCATGAAGAGGATGTTCCATCATCCTGCCGGAGCAAACAGATCCTTGGACCGTCTGATGAAGGTGTGTCAAGATAATCAGTCAGCAGTCAACAATGCTATTGAGTTTCTGAGTTTGGCTGAGAATTCTGGCAGGAACCGGGCTGCATTGGCTACTCTGTACCGCCATGGATTCTGAGGTATATTAAAGGATGCCTTTAGAAACATAGAAACATAGAAAATAGGTGCAGGAGCAGGTCATTCGGCCCTTCGAGCCTGCACCACCATTCAGTATGATCATGGCTGATCATCCAACTCAGAACCCTGTACCTGCTTTCTCTCCATACCCCCTGATCCCTTTAGCCACAAGGACCATATCTCACTTCCTCTTAAATATAGCCAATGAACTGGCCTCAACTGTTTCCTGTGGCAGAGAATTCCACAGATCTCCCTTTGTCTTGGGAGAGCCGGTAGAGGACTTATAGACTCTGATTAATCAGTCCATCTGCCTCAATAATTGCTTGGCAGAGGCAAAGTAGGACAATTTCAAGAAGTCGAAGTGGGCGAGCCCAAATCTGGCCTCAACACATCACAGTTCCACTTCCTGACCTCAGACGATGACCAGCCGATCTCCTTTTGATTCATTGCAAATTGGCCGCACGAGGCTCTCCGCCAATGTGTGGTCCCAGCATCAGAGTTGAGATTGCAGCGATTACTGTGGGAAAGCAGGTCATGTGGGCTGAATGTCCAAAGCTGCAGCCATCATAAAAACCACTAAAGCCACCCAGTGTTAGGAGGACTGTGACAGTAACAGCCGCTACTCCAAACTCTGGTGTCATGCTGAAGCTGGAGATCTCCTGGGGAAGGTACCGGCAAGAGGTGAATGCCTTTGCAAACTCAGGGGCAGCTGGTAATTTCCTGGACTTGGGACAGCCCATTGGCTCAACATACCTTTGCTGAAGTTAAGCCGGCACATGACCACAACTGCCCTGGATGGTTGTCTTCCTGGGACCGGGCAGATCCTGCCGCAGACATCAGTTTTACCAATGAGGGGAGGGTAAGGAAACATGCGGGGAACATTTGCTTTCATATCATAGATAGATAGATAGATAGATAGATAGATAGATAGATACTTTATTCATCCCCATGGGGAAATTCAACTTTTTTCCAATGTCCCATACACTTGTTGTAGCAAAACTAATTACATACAATACTTAACTCAGTAAAAAATATGATATGCATCTAAATCACTATCTCAAAAAGCATTAATAATAGCTTTTAAAAAGTTCTTAAGTCCTGGCGGTAGAATTGTAAAGCCTAATGGCATTGGGGAGTATTGACCTCTTCATCCTGTCTGAGGAGCATTGCATCGATAGTAACCTGTCGCTGAAACTGCTTCTCTGTCTCTGGATGGTGCTATGTAGAGGATGTTCAGAGTTATCCATAATTGACCGTAGCCTACTCAGCACCCTTCGCTCAGCTACCGATGTTAAACTCTCCAGTACTTTGCCCACGACAGAGCCCGCCTTCCTTACCAGCTTATTAAGACATGAGGCGTCCCTCTTCTTAATGCTTCCTCCCCAACACGCCACCACAAAGAAGAGGGCGCTCTCCACAACTGACCTATAGAACATCTTCAGCATCTCACTACAGACATTGAATGACGCCAACCTTCTTAGGAAGTACAGTCGACTCTGTGCCTTCCTGCACAAGGCATCTGTGTTGGCAATCCAGTCTAGCTTCTCGTCTAACTGTACTCCCAGATACTTGTAGGTCTTAACCTGCTCCACACATTCTCCATTAATGATCACTCCTCACATAGCCCTAACCCTCGGGCACCCTTAACTGTCAAAGCATAATTCTTCTGTGAACTGGGAGGAAGGGAGAGCCATTATATGGTCAAGTTTTTCCAAGCAGTAATGTTTTCCATTTGGTATACCAACTCCAAAACTCTCCTGAGGCCAATGGCCGATAAGGAGGCAGATTTTTGCTGAGAATAACCTGAAACCTTTGGGAGACCCAGTACCGCCTTCAAGGGCAGATAAGGACTGTGTGAGTCATCACCCTGTCTAGTTGGAGATGTTCTGGCACTGAAGAGAAAGGGTCTCTAGTTCAAGAGCAAGGTAAGAAACCCACCAAGCCAGTCACCAAGAATTCTGGAGGTCTAGCAGCCAAGCCAAAGGGAATCAAGTGCCAGGTCCTGTCTAAGGGAAAGGCTCCAAAGCATAAACCCTTGGAACCTCACCCCAGGAGGACAAAGACTATTTGTAGCACCTTGTTGCCATTGTCTGAGCATACTGACAAAGATTTGGACTCTAAGTTGGTCAGGTCTCTGGAGTCAGATAAGATCTCCAATTTGGACTCTGTTTCAACAAGAGACTATAGTGAATCTATAGAGGAGACACTGAGGTCTGTTGAATTACCCCTGCTATCTAATGAGCCTTGGAGGGATGTTTGGGGGTAGTTGCAACACACAAGCTGGTTGAAATCCCCTCCATCTGCAAGGATTTGGAAGAGGTTATCAGCAAGGGTAAGGCCTTGACTCTTCCACCAAACCGACCCTATGACTATGCAATTGATCTACTGCCTGGTACTTGTCCTCCACGGGGTTGATTATAGGCACTCTCATGCCAGGAGAGAGGTGCTGTGGAAGAGTACTTAAAGAGCCTCTTGCAATGGGATTTATTTTGCCCACCACCTCACCAGCCAGTACAAGCTTCGTCTTTGTACAGAAAAAGGATGGATGCATGCAGCCATGTATTGATTAAAGAGGCTGAATCACAAAATGGCCAAGAACTGTTACCCCCTTCCGCTCATGAACTCTGCCTTTGAGGCTCTCCAAGCAGCAGGAGTATTCTCGAAGCTAGACTTGCAGAATGCGTACAATCTAGTCTGCATAGAGGAGGGTAATAAGAGGAAGACAGCATTCAGCACAATGACAGGGCGGTTTCAGTACCTGATCATGCCCTTTGACCTTGCTAATGTGCTAGCAGCTTTCCAGGCCTTTATAAATCACATGTTCCGTAATGCTCTCCATAAGTATGGCTTCGTCTGCTTGGATGACATCTTAATTTTTTAAACTCCATGGAGGGGAATGCATTTCATATCAGAGGTATCTTAAAGAGACTTTTAGATCATGGACTTTATATCAAACTAGAGAAACCCAAATTTCACGTAACCACGGTTTTTGGGTTTTATCATCTCTAATGACGTTCTCAAGGTGGACCCTACTAAAATGCAGGCAGTCAGAGATTGGCCACCACCATTCAGTGTGAAACAAGTCCAACGATTCCTGGGATTTGCAAGATTTTACAGAAAATTCATCAGGAACTTCAGCTCAGTGTGGCTCTACTAACAGAGATCCATGTACCTGCTTTTGTTTGGACTACCAAAGCAGAGGGTGTTTTTACAGAACTCAAACAACAGTTCACAATACTCCCACTCTGGTCTCACCTAAGCTGGACCTTCACTTCTTCATGGAGGTGGATGCCTTGGATGTCAGAGTGGGTGCAGTTTTGTCTCAACGGATACCTTTGGACAATAAACTGCACCTATGTGCATTCTTCTCCAGTCAGAGGTGGACTATGACGTTAGAAATAGAGAGCTGCTTGCTGTCAAGTTTGCATTGGAGAAATGGTGTCACTGGCTTGCTGGGGGCAAACCACAGGAACCTGGCTTATATTCAGGAGGCCAGAAGACTGAATTCCAGGCAAGCCAGGTGGTCTGTTTTCTTTAACTGGTTCAATTTAGTTCTGACCTACCAACCAGTGTCAAAGAATGAAAAAATGGGTGCCTTGTCTCATCAGTTTGATGAACCTGAAAGAAAGAAACAGCCTAACTCCATTCTGCCCCATTGGGGAATTGACACATTTGTTCACAAGGCCTAGGTGCACGGCGAGATTCCCAGAAACAGTCCACCAGGTGGTCTGTTAGATTACTTACCCAGGGGTTGCTAGAACCCTCAAATTCATTGAAAGGAGATATTGGTGCCCTAGAATGCTGTGAAATACCCTTGGAGAGTAAGACCATATATTTTGGATATATACCTCAAGAATGGTTGAAAAGAGATAAATATTTAATGAATATACTGTTGGTGGCTGGTAAAAAGACTCTTACTAGGAAATGGTTATCACAGGAGAGCCCAACTTTAAATACATGGATGGAAATTACAATGGACATTTACAAAATGGAGAAGATAACAGCACCTGTTAATCATAAGCTGGAATGATTTGATTCATACTGGGAAAAATGGTTTAACTACATAATGCCTCAAAGGCCTGATTTCATTCTCACAAATCAATGAATCTGTTGTAAAAAAAAAGATCACTCCCTACTTGTACATAGTTCTTTCCTTTTGCTTGTTTTTTCTTTCCACTCTTTTCTATAAGTGTATACCCCAGATAAATACTTCGTGGAGATTTTGTGATATATATGATTATATGATAAATATGTACAATGTCTGAAATACATCTTATGGAAATGTTTGTTTGATGAACTTCAATAAAAAAAAATTACAAAAAAAAAGAAGTCCAACAATACATGCAGGCATGCGAGGTGTGTGCCCAGAACAAGGTGCCCTTCACCCAACCTTGGGGGCTCCTTCACTCTCTACCTGTTCCAGACAGTCAATGGGCGCAAATCTCCATGGACTTTGTCATGGGTCTTCCACCTTCCAAAGGGTGGGCCATCATCATGGTGATGGTGGACATCTTCTTGAAAGCCTGCAAATTCATTGCATTGGATAAACTACCGCCAACAGTGGAGTTTGTCCTTCATCAGGTCTTTGGGATCCATGGATTTCCAATGGATTCTGTGTTGGATTGTAGTCCACAAGATGCATCTCATATTTGGAGGGCATTCTGCACGCTGATCAGGGCTACAGTGAGCCTTTCAACTGGATTTCACCCATAGTCCAATGGTCAGATGGAGCAACTGAACCAAGTTATGGAGCAAGCCCTGAGATGCCTGGCCTCAGGGAAACCAGACAAGTGGTGCGACCATTTGATGTGGGCAGAAATCACCCATTACAGCGTTCTTCACATGGAATGTCTCCGGTTGAAAGCCAGTTTAGGTATTCTCCACCACTCTGCCCTGAGCAGGAGTTGGAGGCTGACGTTCCTGCTGCCAAAGATCTCATTCGATGCAGCAAGGAGTGGAGAGGGAGATTTTGTTGACCTATATCCACTGAAGGACAATAGCAAGAGAAGACAGGGACCAGCTTTGCAGCCTGAGCAAGATGTCTAGCTTTCTACTCAGGATTTGTTTCCCTGGGTGGAGTCTGGGAACCTGACACCCAAGTTCAATGGACCCTTCAAGGTTCTTATGAGAATGAACCCGGTTGCTTACACCTTGCAGCTCCCCTTAAGATCAACCACTCCTTCCATATTTCCAAATCGAAACCTGTGTGTACCAGTCATTTAGCCCCACCGCCACCCAGATTTGTTGAGGTGGAACAGGTTTTCGCCATAAAGAGTTCTAGATCCACGAACTGTTCAAGGTATTCGGCAGTTCTTGTGGACTGGGAATGGTTTAGACTCATGGAATGGTGCTAGGTTCCTGGAAGTGACACCTTGGATCTGCCCCTCATCCAGGACTACCATCAACGTCATTCTGAGCCATCAGTAGTCATGCCGTAGGGGAGGGGGTCCTGTTATGATACATACCCCACCATGCCAGCCTCCAGGGATTGGACGCCCCAACTCTCCAGAATATGGATAGTCCCTTTAAATATTCAGGCCCACCCCTACTAATTGGTGACCATCTTTTGGTACCACAATTTTAATATTTAAAGAGTACCTGAATTGAGATCTGGTGCTCAATCATCAGATTGACTTTAGATTCTTATCTATCTTATAATTCAGAACCCTGTCCTCATCTCAGTCTCATATCTTGTCTTGATTCGGGTCTCAGATACTCCAACACTTGGGTCCTTACCAGCCTCAGATACAATAACTACATTTAAGAGGCATTTAAGCAGACAGTAAAATAGACAAGGCTCAGTCTTAAGTTAGCCAGTTAAGATAGGTCTACTTTGAAGTCAATCCAGCCTCGAGTGGTGGGGGCTTTGTGGATATTGATGCCATGTGCCTCCAAAGTCCAATAGAGGTGGATGCCTGAAGTAGGAATTATGAAATCTGCTGCCAACCCTGCAGAAGAGAAAAACATCAAACTTGAGTTAATCCAGAAAAAAAATTCATGCCTTCACTGGCAGATTGTGACAGACCCTATAACTTCCATAGATGTGTGGTGGAGTGGAATGTATATTGACCAGCTGCATCACAGTCTGGTATGGAAACACTAATGTCATTGAATGGAAAATCCTACAAAAAGTAGTAGATACAGCCCAGTCCATCATGAGTAAAGCCCTCTCCACTACTGAGCACATCTACATGAAGTGTTGTCACAGGAAAGCAGCATCCATCATCAGGGATCCCCTCCACTTAGGACATGCTCTCTTCTCACTGCTGCCATCAGGAATTGGGTACAGGAGCATCAGGATTCACACCACCAGATTCAGGAACAGTAACTACCCCTCAACCATCAGGCTCTTGAACCAAAGGGAATAACTTCACTCAACTTCACTTGCCCCATCATTGAAATGTTCTCACAACCTATGGATTCAATTTCAAGGACTCTTCATCTCAAGTTCTTGATGTTTATTGTTTATTTATTTATTATTATTATATCTTTCCTTTCGTGATTTCACATTTTGTTCTCTTTTGAACACTGGTTGAATGCCCAATTTGGAGCTGTCTTTCATTGATTCTCTGATGGTCATTATTCTATCATGGATTTGTTGACTATGCTTGCAAGAAAGTGAATTACAGGGTTGTATATGGTGACCTATATTTACTTTGGTAGTGAGTTTGTTCTGAACTTTTGAACTTTGAACTAAAGAAAGGACAGGCCTTCAGTCACCACACAAAGCCTAATGCAACTGTTGAGGGTCGTGGCACTGGTGAACTGGTTTATTATAGGAAATCCTGAGAGCATTGTCAATCATATGAAATCACCCCAACCGAAATCACAAAACATGGGCAACACACTCTATACAAAACTCCATAACATATATCTAGGACCTTATTGCAACTTCCTAAAACATGTGTGGCACAAGGTGTTCCCCAATTATATTTACAACCAAATTCTAGGTACAATTCTGTCTTGCAGCACCTGTATGTACCATGTATTAGAATTTTTAGCTCTGAAACTCTTGCAGATAAACTTGGCAGCTACTTCTTGCTTTTTAAAAGGTGGTAACAAGCAGTGAAGAGGCTGAAGGCTGAGAAAGAATGAGTTGCCAGCACTTTGTTTTATTTTAGGACCTTGGGCTTTTCCTAAAAGATGTGAAGTGCCTTTGAATTATTGTACTGGAATAAAAAACAAAAGTAAAAGTACAATTAGATACTGCATATTGCTCTTGAAACTTATGCTTCCAAATGATACCCAAATGTCTTGAAATAGAAGCACGTAATCTCATTGTCTCTAGTAAGGAATATTTATTACTGTATTTGAAGAGGTGAAGGCTTAATTAGCACAGAAAGTACACCATGGTGAGAAATGTTATTCTTTGATTGTATTGCCAATGTATAGTCACTGGGCTCAGAGGTACAGTACGTACTGCCTAGAGGATTAATTGAATTGGAAGTCTATAATTAAGCTTTGTGAGTCATCCATCTCTTTGAGGAATCTGCTAACATTTCTTTCACAGATGAAAGGTTTCAAGCCTTGTAAAAATAATACTTCAGATTAGTCTCGACTGAATGGATCAGATGATACTCTGAAAGAGCCAAGGTCACCTGGAAAACAGCTCCAGTTCTTAATGTGGTCACCTTTCATAAAATACAGTAGATCAATTTTAATTGGTTAATTCCATTCATGAAAACATTGCTGATGATTTATAGACAGCATCAGTTTAATCTAGAATAGGTGGCAACAAGTCAGTTCATGGTTGAATTGCTTTTCAAGGACATTCAACTCCATGTTGGAGATGAATATTCTGAAGTTTCTTAGCTCATTGCTTAGTCTATTCTAAGAATGATGTGCATGATTAAATTGAATAGATGTTTATGCATTATGAAGAGGAGGAATAACAATGCACTAGAACCAAATATTAGAAATTATAACTTAAAATTCAAAGCTCAAACACTTTAAATCTGGAAGTACCTTAATTCTACCTTCAATGTTATTTTACTTCGGCAAATTTTTTGCACTACCTCAGTTTGAACTACTATTTTTTGCCCCATTCTGATGTTTGGCATTTATCGCTGTATTTATTGTTGTATTTATCATTACCATGCACACTGTTTACCCTGAGCAAGCAATAAAATTCATTGCATGCTGGAGCAATAAACTAACTAAAATTAGAATTGAATCTGTTTGATACCACAACCTAGGGATACGTGGCGCTTTCTGTATCTTCCTAAAGCGTAATAAGTTCATAACTTCATAAAACATAAGTATAATGCTGAAATGATCAGGCTAACTTAAACAAGTTTTACCTTAGAACAATTGGACACAAGAAAGAAGGTAATAAGGCTAACTTTGAGGAGATGTGAAAGGATTTAGAAGGAGTGGATTGGGACAATTTGTTTTATGGGAAGGATTTAATAGAGAAATAGAGATCATTTAAAGGTGAAATTTTGAGGGTACAGAATCTTTATGTTCCTGTTAGGTTGAAAGGAAAGGTTAAAAGTTTGAGAGAGCCATGGTTTTCAAGGGATATTGGAAACTTGGCTCGGAAAAAGAGGGAGATCTACAATAAATATAGGCAGCATGGAGTAAATGAGGTGCTCAAGGAATATAAAGAATGTAAAATGAATCTTAAGAAATAAATTAGAAAAGCTAAAAGAAGATATGAGGTTGCTTTGGCGAGTAAGGTGAAAATAAATCCAAAGGGTTTCTACAGTTATATTAATAGCAAAAGGATAGTGAGGGATAAAATTGGTCCCTTAGAGAATTAGAGTGGACAGCTATGTGCAGAGCCAAAAGAGATGGGGGAGATTTTGAACAATTTCTTTTCTTCGGTATTCACTAAGGAGAAGGGTAGTGAATTGTGTAAGATAAGGGAAACAAGTAGGGTAGTTATGGAAACTATGATGATTAAAGAGGAGGAAGTACTGGCGCTTTTAAAGAACATAAAAGTGGATAAATCTCTGGATCATTACAGGATCTTCCCTAGGACCTTGAGGGAAGTTAGTGTAGAAATAGCAGGGGCTCTGCCAGAAATATTTCAAACGTCATTAGAGACAGGGATGGTGCCGGAGGATTGGTGTATTGCTCATGTGCTTCCATTGTTTAAAAAAGGTTCTAAGAGTAAACCTAGCAATTACCGGCCTGAAAGTTTGACGTCAGTGGTGGGTAAATTAATGGAAAGTATTCTTAGAGATGGTATATATAACTATCTGGATAGACAGGGTCTGATTAGAAACAATCAACATGGATTTGTGCGTGGAAGGTCATGTTTGACAAATCTTACTGAATTTTTTGAAGAGGTTACTAGGAAAATTGACAAGGGTAAAGCAGTGGATGTTGTCTATATGGATTTCAGAAAGACCTTTTACAAGGTTCCGCACAGAAGGTTAGTTAGGAAGGTTCAATCGTTAGGTATTAATATTGAAGTAGTAAAGTGGATTCAACAGTGGCTGGATGGGAGATGCCAGAGAGTAGTGGTGGATAACTGTTTGTCAGGTTGGAGGCCGGTGACTAGTGGTGTGCCTCAGGGATCTGTACTGGGTCCAATGTTGTTTGTCATATACATTAATGATCTGGATGATGGGGTGATAAATTGGATTAGTAAGTATGCAGATGATACTAAGGTAGGTGGCGTTGTGGATAATGAAGTAGGTTTTCAAAGCTTGCAGAGAGATTTAGGCCAGTTAGAAGAGTGAGCTGAAAGATGGCAGATGGAGTTTAATGCTAATAAGTGTGAGGTGCTACATTTTGGTAGGAATAATCAAAATAGGACATACATGGTAAATGGTAAGGCATTGAAGAATGCAGTAGAACAGAGTGATCTAGGAATAATGGTGCATAGTTCCCTGCAGGCGGAATCTCATGTGGATAGGGAGGTGAAGAAAGCTTTTGGTATGCTGGCCTTTATAAATCAGAGCATTGAGTATAGGAGTTGGGATGTCATGTTAAAATTGTACAAGGCATTGGTGAGGCCAAATTTGGAGTATTGTGTACAGTTCTGTTCACCGAATTATAGGAAAGATGTCAACAAAATAGAGAGAGTACAGAAGAGATTTACTAGACTGTTACCTGGGTTTCAGCACCTAAGTTACAGAGAAAGGTTGAACAAGTTAGGTCTTTATTCTTTGGAGCTTAGAAGGTTGAGGGGGTCTTGATAGAGGTATTTAAAATTATGAGGGGGATAGATAGAGTTGACGTGGATAGCCTTTTTCCATTGAGAGTAGGGGAGATTCAAACAAGAGGACATGAGTTGAGAGTTAGGGGGCAAAAGTTTAGGGGTAACATGAGGGGGAACTTCTTTACTCAGATAGTGGTAGCTGTGTGGAATGAGCTTCCAGTAGAAAGTTCGATTTTGTCATTTAAAAAAAATTGGATAGGTATATGGACAGGGAAGGAATGGAGGGTTATGGGCTGAGTGCAGACAGGTGGGACTAGGTGAGTAAGCGTTCGGCACAGACTAGAAGGGCTGAGATGGCCTGTTTCCGTGCTGTAATTGTTATATGGTTCAGTAAGGACAGCACAATAAATAGAAGAAGTGGCTATCAGTCGGATATAGTGTTGGTTAACCTAACAGGATAATGATTCAAAGGTTATGAAGTTGAAAACAGACCTAGAAAGAAAGGTTACTTTGATGAACTGAGCTGAGTCCACCACAGAGTTCCTGCTTTCTTGTTAATTCGAATTACCATACCAGACTGTGATACAACCAGATTAGATGCTTTCAACATATCTGTGGAGGTTTGTTAGGGTGTTTGGTTGCCATTCGAACATCCTTAATCTTCTAAGAAAGTAAAAGCACTGGTGCACCTTCCTTGTGTTTACATTTATGTGCTGGGTCCAGTACAGGTTATCCAATACATTAGTGCCCAGGAATTTAAATTTGTTGACTCTCTCCACTGCTGAATGCAGACTAGTACATATTCTTCCTTCTTACCCTTCTGAAGTCAACAATCAGCTCTTCAATTTTACAGAGAGGTTGTTATTGTAGTACCACTCAACAAGTGCCCTATCTTGTTCCTGTACGTTGACTCAACTTACAAAATACACTCAATGACCACTTTACTAGGCATCTCCTGTACCTAATAAAGTAGCCACTAAATGTATGTCTGTGGTCTTCTACTGCTGTAGCCCATCCATTTTAAGGTTTGACATGTTATGCATTTAGAGATGCTATTCTTTACATCACTGTTGTAATCTCTGGTTATTTGAGTTGCTGTCACCTTCCTGTCAGCTTGAACTAGTCTAGCCATTCTCTGACCTCTTTAATTAAAAAGGCACTTTCACCCACAGAACTACCACTCACTGGATGCTTTTTGTTTTTGCAGCATTCTCTGTAAACTCTAGAGACTGTTGTGTATGAAAATCACAGGAGATCAAAGGTTTCTAAAATACTCAAACCACCCCATCTGGCACCAACAATCATTCAGCAATGAAAGTCACGGAGATCACATTTCTTCCCAATTCTAAACACAAAAAAACTCTGCAGATGCTGGAAATTGAAAGCAGCACAAAATGCTGAAGGAACTCAGCAGGTCAGGCAGCATCTGTAGAAATGAATAACGGTGTTTCGGGACAAAAGTGAGGGGAGAAGAAGGAGGATAGCTAGAAGATGACAGGTGAATCCAGGTGGGTAGGAAAGGCTGGAGAGGAAGGAATCTGATAGGAGAGGTGAGTGGACCATTGGAGAAAAGGAAGGAGACCGAGGGGGAAAGGATAGGCAGGTGAGAAGAGGTAAGAGGTCAGAGTGGGAAATAGAAGAAGGGGATAAAAAATTTACCAGAAGGAGAAGCCTGTCCCAAAACCATGCTATGGTGTTCCACCCTCGCAATTCCCAACATGCTTTGTTCCCACCAGACTTGCAATCTCATACTCCGATCCATGTTAATAACAAATGCGGTACTGTGCAAATGCTATACATATGTGCCTAAGACTTTTGTTCATACTGTATATAAGCTATCATATGTGTTTATATTTATTGTGCTTTTGTTTATTTTTATATTATTTCTTACTGTCTTTTTTTTGGTGGTTCATCGGATCAGGAGTAACAATTGTTTTGTTCTGTTTTACTCATGTAAATACACCAGGTCCACAACAGGTGCCATCTCATTGGCTCTTCTCTCAACCCTGGAACATCTGGACAGCAAAGCTTATCTTTATCGACTACAGTTCAGCATCTTGGGTACTAGCCTACACCATCTTCAGGGAGTGGTGTCTCAGAAAGTCAGCGTCCATTATTAAGGACCTCCAGCACCCAGGGCATGCCCTTTTCCCACTGTTACCATCAGGCCGGTGATACAGGCCACACACTTAGCGATTCAGGAACAGCTTCTTTCCTTCTGCCATCCGGTTCTTAAATGGATATTTTGACATTGAATACTTGGACACTACCTCACTTTTTTAATATACAATATTTCTGATTTTTTAATCTATTCAATATACGTATTCTGTAATTGATTAAATAGTTTATTCATTTTTATTTATTTATTTTTTAAAAAATTCTGATTCTGATACATACCATCATCCCTTCAAAGCTACTCAATAAGCTCCAAGTCCTTGCCCTCAATACTTCCTTATGCATTTGGATCCTGGATCTCCTCACTTGTAGACCCCAGTCAATTCAGATTGGTAACAATACCTCCTCCATGATCTCCATCAGCACAGGTGCACCACAGGGCTGTGAGCTTAGCCCCCTTGCTCTACTTGCTTTACACCTTTGACTGTATGGCTAAGCATAGCTCCAATACCATATTCAAGTTTGCAGATGACTCCACTGTTGTGGGCCGAATCATGTACGAGGGAGATTGAAAATCTGGCGAAGTGGTGTCATAACAACAACTTCCCACTCAATGTTAGCAAGACCAAGGAAATGATTATAGACTTCATGGGAGTGGAACCATAGGTTTATGAGCCAGTCCACATCAGATGATCAGAGATTAACAACTTTGATTCCTAGGTGTTACTATTTCAGAGGTCCTGTCCTGGGCCCAGCTTATTAGTGCAATTACAAAGAAAGCACAATAGTGCCTCTACCTCCTTAAGAGCTTGCGAAGATTCGGCATGACATCTAAAACTATGACAAACTTCTGTTAATGTGCAGTAGACAGTATATTGACTGGCTGCATCACATCCTGGTATGAAAACAAAAATGCCTTTGAACAGAATATCCTACTTTAAGTGGTAGATTCAACCTAATCCATCAGAATCAGGTTTATTATCACCGGCCAAGCTCGTTCCCCGGGAACTACACACAGCGTCTCAGCATCAAGCCGTCATAGCTTTAAACTGTGTCTGTAAGCATCTGTGCTTTATCTCGATTTATTTTGTGCATCCATTAGCAAGATGTGTCCTAATGTATCAGAAAAGCCTGAGAGAGCTCGTAAGGGTGTGATGCTTAGTGTAAAACTGGATGTAATTAAGCTTTTCGATCGTGGTGAATGAAATAAAGATATTGTGTGTGCGTTGAACTTGCCTGCGTAAGTGAATCTACACTGTAGTAATAATAATGATAATAATAATAAATAAGTAAATCAATTACAGTATATGTATATTGAACAGATTAAAAATTGTGCAAAAAACAGAAATAATATATATTTAAACAGTGAGGTAGTGTCCAAGGGTTCAATGTCCTTTTAGGAATTGGATGACAGAGGGGAAGAAGCTGTTCCTGAATCACTGAGTGTGTGCCTTTAGGTTTCTGTACATCCTACCTGATGGTAACAGTGAGAAAAGGGCATGCCCTGGGTGCTGGAGGTCCTTACTAATGAGTGCTGCCTTTCTGAGATTCCGCTCCTTGAAGATGTCCTGGGTACTTTGTAGCCCAGTATCCAAGATGGAGCCAACTAAATTAACAACCTTCTGCAGCTTCTTTTGGTCCTGTGCGGTATCCCTCTCCCCCCCCCCCCCCCCCCATACCAGACAGTGATGCAGCCTGTCAGAATGCTCTCCCCGGTACATCTGTAGTAGTTTTTGAGTGTATTTGTTGACATACTAAACCTTGTCAAACTCCTAATAAAATATAGCCACTACCTCGCCTTGTTTATAACTACATCAATATGTAGGGACCAGGTTAGATCCTCAGAGATCTTGACACCCAGGAACTTGTGGAGAGCTGTCAGAGGTTACAGCAGGACATTGGATAGGATGCAAAACTGGGCTGAGAAGTGGCAGATGGATTTCAACCCAGATAAGTGTGAAGTGGTTCAATTTGGTAGGTTAAATATGATGGCAGGATATAGTATTAATGGTAAGACTCTTGGCAGTGTGGAGGATCAGAGGGATCTTGGGGTTCAAGTCCATAGGACACTCAAAGCTGCTGCGCAGGTTGACTCTGTGGTTAAGAAGGCCTATGGTGCATTGGCCTTCAACAATTGTGGGATTGAGTTTAAGAACCGAGAGGTAATGTTGCAGCTATATAGGACACTTGTCAGACCCCACTTGGAGTACTGTACTCAATTCTGGTCGCCTCACTATAGGAAGGATGTGGAAACTATAGAAAGGGTGCAGAGGAGATTTACAAGGATGTTGCCTAGATTGGGGAGCATGCCTTATGAGAATAGGTTGAGTGAACTCGGCCTTTTCTTCTTGGAGCAAAGGAGGATGAGAGGTGGCCTGATAGAGGTGTATAAGATGATTAGAGTCATTGATTGTGTGGATAGTCAGAGGCTTTTCCCCAGGGCTGAAATGGCTAGCACAAGAGGGCTTAGTTTTAAGGTGTTTGGAAGTAGGTACAGAGGAGATGTCAGGGGTAAGTTTTTTAGACAGAGAGTGGTAAGTGCATGGAATGGGCTGCCGGCGGCAGTGGTGGGGGCGGATACAATAGGGTCTTTTAAGAGATTCCTGGATGGCTACATGGAGCTTAGAAAAATAGAGGGCTATGGGTAAAGCCTAGGTAATTCTAAGGTAGGGACATGTTCGGCACAGCTTTGTCGGCTGAAGAATCTGTATTGTGGTATAGGTTTTCTATGTTTCTATAACTTGAAACTGCTGACTCTCTCCACTTCTGATCCCTCTATGAGGATTGGTATGTGTTCCTTCATCTTACCTTTCCTGAAGTCTCACAATTAGCTCTTTCATCTTACTGACGAGTGCAAGGTTGTTGCCACGACACCACTCCACTAGTTGGCTCTTTCATCTTACTGACGAGTGCAAGGTTGTTGCCGCGACACCACTCCACTAGTTGGCTCTTTCATCTTACTGACGAGTGCAAGGTTGTTGCCACGACACCACTCCACTAGTTGGCTCTTTCATCTTACTGACGAGTGCAAGGTTGTTGCCGCGACACCACTCCACTAGTTGGCATATCACGGATTAAGCCCACCCAACCATTGAACACATCTACATGAAACACTGTCATAGGAAAGCAGCATCCATCATCAGGGATCTCCACCACCCAGGTCATGCTCTCTTCTCACAGCTGCCATCAGGAAAAAGGTACACCGGTTCAAGAACAGTTACTACCCTTCAACCATCAGCCTCTTCAACAAAAGAGGATAACATCACTCAGCTTGACTTGCCCCATAATTGAAATATTTCAAGAACCAATAGACTAACTTTCAAGGACTCTTCATCTCATGTTCTTCTTTATTTCTATTTGCGTTTGCAGTTTGTTGTCTTCCACCCTCTGGTTGAATGCCCAAGTTGGGCAGACTTTCACTGATTCTGTTATAGGTACTATTCCATAGATTTGCTAAGTCTGCCCACAAAAAAATGAATTTCAGGGTGTATATACAGACATATATGTACTTTGATAATAAAATTTACTTTGAACTTTGAAAAGACATTAAACAAACTTGAATCTTGAACTCCAAATCCTCACTGGGAAATAAATCAGCAGCAGGTACAGCTGCTGCACAAGGCTCTAAGGTTTGATCCTGATGGTGTGAAATTTGCCCATTCTCCCTCTGACTGGCGCAACAAACAATCTGTTGGAGGAATTCAGTGACTTGAATAGCATCTGCCGGTGGAAAGGCATTGTCAACATTTCTAGTTAACACCCTGCAGCAGAACCCTTTCATAGCTGGTATACAAGTACATAGTTACCTGCAAGTGAGAACATGGTTAGACAGGTAAATAAATATTTATTTATTGAGGTCCAGCACAGATTAGGCCCTTCCGGCCCTTTGAGGTGCAAGCTCTGATTTAACCCTGGCCTAATCATGGGACAATTTACAATCACCCATTAACCTACCAATCGGTATGTTTTTGGACTGTGGGAGGAAACTGGAGCACTCGGAGGAAACACTGATGGTCACGGAGAGAACATGCAAATTCCTTACAAACAGTGACGGGAATTGAATACAGGTCACTGGTACTATAAAGCATTGTGCTAATCACTACGCTGCCATTTTGCCCTATGTAGCTTTACAGCCAAGGCACTGGGTGTAAGAGATGGGCCATCATGTTACAGTCGTATAAGGTGTTGTTTAGGTTACACTTGGAATATTGTGTGTAGTTCTTTAAGCGTACTATTGGAAGGATGTGGTTAAGCTAGAGAGGGTGCAGAGAAGATTCACTCGGATGTTGCCTGGTGGAAGTCAGTTTTTTCTACAATTTCTAAAGCACTTAAAATTAATTTACAACCAAACAAATTAACTGTGCTCTTTGGAATAATACCTCAAAGTATCCGTGGTATTTCTTTGTCTGACCGACATGCTATTACGTTTGTTACATTGAAGGCTAGGAGGGCCATTTTGTTGAAGTGGAAGGATACGTCGGGTCACATTCTGTCACAATGGTTCTCTCAAGTGATGATGTCAAGTCTTAGTTTGGAGAAAATTAGAAGTCGAACCTTTGAACCTATGTTTGATCTTGAGAAAAGATGGGGTTCATTTGCTTGTTACTACCATTTGAGTTAATTGATAGATTTCCTGCACGATCTAATTGTAAATTTTGGTATAATCTTTTTTGCTGGCTGTTTGGTGTTTATCTTTAGAAGCTTTTTGTATGATGCACGGCTCCGGGGTTGAACACCTAATGGGTTCTTTTTTTTTCTCACCTTTTTCTTGCTTTAGTAGGGTTTTTTTCTTTTTTTTTTGTGTCACCATATTTTTTTAATTCTTAATATTGTTTCTTTTTTCTCTTTTGTGACATTGTGTTACTTACTTCGATGTACTCTTGTTATTTTGGATAATAATAATAAGAAGAAGAAGAAGAAGATTTGAAAAGAAAGGATGTTGCCTGGTTTGGGAGAATTGAATTATCAGGAGTGATTAGATGGGAAGGGACTGTTTCCCTATAGTGAAGGAAGCTGAAACAAAGTACAGTAGTTGGTTTCTCGAATGAACTGTCTGTCAAGGTGATGGATGCAGGAACAGTAATAACATTTAAGAAGCATCTGGACAAATACTTGAGTGAGCTTGGCATATAGAGATAAAGAATTAATACAAGCAAGTAGAATTAGTATTGATAGGTATGAAGGATGGCATAAATGCGATGAGCCAGAGGTCCTGTCTCGACGCTGTATAATTTTAATACTAAAAAAATAAATATAAGGGATAGCTTTTCATTTTTTATATTCAATTCTACATTGCGACATGTTCTGAATATGGGTTCAAATGTAAGTGTTTGACAGTAAGTTCATTGAAATGCAGCCTTTTAGGAATAAGGTGATAAGGAATGCATCCATGAATTAATTGTGGGATTTAGATTAATGAAGCTGGCATGAATAAATACAAATTTAAATCTTATCTGATGAGAAAAGCAATGTACAATGAGAACTGAAATAAAAATGAGAAGATGCTGAAAAGACCAATAGATCAGGCAGTACCTATGCAGAGAGGAACAGAGTTAATGTTTAAGATCATTGAGTTTTTACCTTGAACTCCTGATGAGAGGTTTTAGTCCTGAAACATTATCTCTCTTTTTCTCTCTCCAGAGATGCTGCCTGACGCATTGAGTATTTCTAGCATTTTGGTTTCAGACTTCCAGCATCTGCAGGATTTAATTTTCTCCAACAAGCACTGAAGTATCAAAGCAATGCTGAAATGATCAGCCATCACTTGGTACAGAACCCTCTCACAATGTACAAAAACGAGAGCAAACTGTCAGGAGAGCAGAAAAGCTGATCGGCTGCAGTCTACCATCACTGCAGAAATGGTAAATGATCAGGACAAGTAATTGAGCAGAAAAAAACCTTTCTAGACACCACCCACACAATAAATTGGCTTTTACTAAAATTCCCTGCTGGAAAGCATTTTTGGCCTAATGAACAAAAACCACACACCATCTTAAAAATTTCTTCCCCCGAATCTGATCATCCGCTTAATTGCTCCCCACCCTCTCTGCATATTATCTCAGTCATTGCACTGTAAACAACTTAAACCAGTTTGGTAATACTGTTTGCATACTTATGCTCATTTTATTCCATATTCATAATTTTTAATATAATCCTTTATTCTGTATATTTGTTGAATGTCGTTTTGTGTTGCATACCATAGCAACACACCACAGCAAATCCCCAATACATGTAAATGCATATGGGGAATAAAGCAGATCCTTGATTCTTGAAACAATGTCAGTATATTTCTGAGTATTTGATTCACTATCTTCCCTTTATTTTTGCAGATCCACACTGCTGCTTTTCATCTCTTCTTTTGTCCTCCAGTTCAGACGTGGTAGAAGTGGCACAGTGAAATTTAGATTTAAGAGGAGATGGCTGCTCTGCAGGTGATAACTCTTAGTAAATCAAATGAGCTGTTCTGTTTCCCCAAGTCTGGCTTGCCCCTTCCCTTTTAATGAGTGCAACATTCCACTCCTCACAGAAAATACAGAGTTAAGACCCAGAATTAAGATTCTGACTGGTAATATAGGGGAATACTCTAGTCTGAATTATTAGCAATGTACAGTGAAGGAATAATGAACACCAGCGGGAGTTAAACATCTTTATTGAGATCATCAGCCATGATTGTCATGTGTTTTCTTTTCAATTGATTCTCACTACTGTTAGTTTGCACCTGTCAGAAAATGTGAAGTGTGATCCAACCACCCTGCATTTGAAATCGATACTGCATTCTGGCATTTCCTATTGCTCTGGTCTGCATTCAAAATTGGTACTGCTCAGACCCTGAGAACTGGCTGGTCGGTCATTGTATGGCACAGGGATGGAATTTCCCAGGTCTGGGAATTTCCACATGCACCATTCAGCTTTCTGAAGAGGTTGAAGTGGGTGGGGAGAGGGAGAGGGAGTTTGAGGAATTATTAGGAATAAAAAGGTGAACAAAATGTGTAAGTGGTTGCAGAGTCTGAGAAGAGCATTTGAGCAGAAGGAGCAGAAGGCAGGTTTCAAGTCAAGTCAAGTCAAGTCACTTTTATTGTCATTTCGACCATAACTGCTATGTACAGTACATAGTAAAAATGAGACAACGTTTTTCAGGACCATGGTGTTACATGACACAGTGCAAAAACTAGACTGAACTACGTAAAAAAACAACACAGAGAAAAAAAAACACAGAACAACTACAATAGACTACAGACCTACCCGGGACTGCATAAAGTTCACAAAACAGTGCAGGCATTGCAATAAATAATAAACAGGACAATAGGGCAGTAAGCTGTCAGTCCTGGCTCTGGGTATTGAGGAGTCTGATAGCTTGGGGGAAGAAACTGTTACATAGTCTGGTCGTGAGAGCCCGAATGCTTCGGTGCCTTTTCCCAGATGGCAGGAGGGAGAAAAGATTGTATGAGGGGTGCATGGGGTCCATCATAATGCTGTTTCCTTTGTGGATGCAGCGTGTAGTGTAAATGTCCCTAATGGCGGGAGGAGAGACCCCGATGATCTTCTCAGCTGACCTCACTATCCGCTGCAGGGTCTTGCAATCCGAGGTGGTGCAATTTCCGAACCAGGCACTTGAAAGTAATTGCATCAGTTTAGTTTTTAAATGACTCCATTTTTAAGATTAAAAACCTGTTAGGTATGAGGTATGAACTATTTTTACACCGATAAAGGGTTTGCCATTTAGCTTCAGCAACACCTCCCCGTACATACCGTGTTGTGCAAATGTCTTAGGCAAATATATATATCTAAGGTGCCTAAGACTTTTGCACAGTACTGTATTTTTCGACATAGAGCAGAGAATGAGTTGTAAATCAGAGGGGAGCAGGAGGGACTCCACAAAGTAACCCACCAATGTGCGCAACGCCATTTTGCCTTTGTCTCATTTGCAAACGGTTGTGGTAATTCAGATATACATTACAACTACTTGCCACTCTGTCAGTGCACGTGATTATGGTTACCTTATCAATCAATAAGACAGCCTTAAACGTGCCATCCTTAGCTGCTGAGCATTGCCATTTTCATGGTCTAGAACTACCATGAGCAGAGTATGCCAGTAGGAACCATTCTTAATGAAGACAGTAACCCTCAACTAATTGCAGTGCCGACAACCATCACGTATCAAATGTAAGACAACATGGTATACTCAATTCAAAGAATATGCAGACTTGCAACTCCCAACCAAAGCAACACCATTTGGTATGGCAATGTGTAAAAAATCATATCGGATATTGCTCTCAGTTCCTTAAGATCATGATGCAGGAGCAGAATTAGGCCATTTTCCCCATTGAGCCTGCTCTGCCATTTCATCATGACTGATCCATTTTCCCTCTCAGCCCCAAATTCCTGCCTTCTCCTCATATCCCTTCATGCCCTGACTAATCAAGAATCTATCAGCTCTGCTTTAAATATACCCAATGACTTAGCCTGCACAGCCGCCTGTCTGATTTCCCCTGCACTCAGTCTAAGTATTTTGCCAATAGCTTAAGACTGATCCTGTGAACAGTAAATCTGTAAACACTTTTTTTTCTTTCTGTTTAAGCCTACTTCCTGGTGCTGTCAGCCACAAAAAAAAATGAAACAGACTAATAGTCTCAGATAACTAGTAATACAGAATAAGTATAGATAAGATCCTTCTTCTTCACTTAAAAGGAAATGTAACAACCACATGCTTACTTCAGATTCCCTGATACTGGAAAATTGGATGACAAATATGTATAAATGGATTTAGCATTGTTGGTTTAGTTGTAGTGTTTTATCAAAGAAAATGGTATGTATAATAAGATGATAGCTGACGAATATGGACTTTCATTCCTATTTTAATCATTTTACCGACAGTGAATATGTTACATATGCACAAAGGGATTGGCGATAATGAGAGGAAGAATGCCATCTGTTAGAGAACATAAAGACAGCCTGGATGTGGAGGTAGGAACACTGCCGTGATTCCAAATTGACACATGCACCAGTTTTCACAACAGAGAGGAATGGTAGGAAATATCCTTGACATGGTGAGAGGCAATCTTGCCCAGCATCTTTCAAAGTGAATAAATTATCAGCCATAGAATGTGAAAATAGGAAGATCATTCAAGTGATGTGATGTTAGTCTGCAGCTAAAGTATGGAGCACAGTTCTGACCAAGGCACAGGTGGGGAGGATGTGCTAACAGAAAGGAGGGTGCAGAGGAAATTTATAAAGATATTTCAAGGGCTAACAAATTATTGTTGTGATGAGAGGTGTGCAGGGCTTTTTTTCTAACAGAGCAGAGATTTAATCAAGGTATCCAGAATTATAAGAAGCCTAGCCATGTGAAGGGTCTGTTTCCTTCAGCAGAGAGGTCACTAACTGTCGAGTATACGTAGATGTGATAGATGGATTTGAGATGAGTTGCGGAAAATTGAATCCATGATGAGGATCTGGAATTCGCTGATGGAAAATATGGTTGAAGCAGAAAAACCCAGCATATTTAAAAATGACTTTGATATGCACAGAATATGATCCAGCTTCAAAGGTCATGGACTAAAAGCTGGGGTTTAGGGAAATAAAAATAGGCAGTCCTTTTGTGCCAGGCTCATATATATATTAGACATGTCTTTGATTCTATAATTCTTTTGGGGCATGCATGTAGGATTAAGATAGATACTTAAGTGATCAGAATTTGTTTTACTATTTGTAAAGGATAATACTTTTTAAAATTCTGAGACTTTTAAAATTAGCTTTAATTAGGCATTTTTAAAATTAATTTTTCAAACACAGCCAAGTTAATTAGCAGCAATTCTGACTTGCGCTCCTTCCGAAAACAATTGCATGTGATTCACCGAGGTTTAAAATTATCAGTTTTTTTCTCAATATTAGAGCAAAGTGAAATGCTGAAGTTTTCTGCCAAATCATTAATTGTCAATGATGTCCGCAGTGAAAGCTAAAGCAAAATACCTGATGCTATGGTACCTTTGATAGTAATGTCATGTTTCTGCATTTAACAAGATGTGCAGAGGCGCCAGTCCTTTGGATGGAAATGGTGGTGAGAGCTGATTCTTTTGTTGTGATTACAAGTGCAAATTCCAAGGCATTGTCAGAAGAACGCTATAATGAGAATTGTTTATCTGGTACAAGTTTTAACAATGAAGTAACCAAAAGAGTGTATCCCTAAACAGATGCTTAGCAATTTGTACCCTAGCGTATAATCATCTGGGCTTAAAGAGAAGCAAAAATTCCAATGAAATTTTATGGGATGATTGCAGCTGAGAATATCACATTATTAGGCCAGATGGTCCTGTTTTATAATCTTCAATATGTGAAGAGATCGTTTTCCAAAAATTATTTATTGTGAACCTTAGGCAGTGTGGTGAAAATGGAGTTCCAGGTGCTGAAAATCTGTGTTACAAGACATTTATCATATTTAATTTCCAAGGTTAATTAAGTTTTGTCAGAGTTTATAGGAAACATAGCCTCTTGCTTTACTCTGAGGGAGGTATGGGATGTAAATATTCTTTATTCATGATGTATACAGTAAATGCACTTGGGACATGTCTTTCCCTACACACCCCATCAGTTCAGTCCATTACCATGTGTCAACACCACTCATGGTTCCTTCTTAAATAATGCATCTGTGAATCTGTTGCACAGGACCCAGCCCCTCAGTGTTCAGGGGTAACAGGATCCTAGAATTAGGTCCTTCCTCACTGAAACTTTATCGTAATTACAATGAAATTCAGTCCACCACTCAGCGTGTATTACTTGGAACATACTGGTCAACAGCCTCTTGCAGCCATCCACTGACATTGGAAGACCAACACCTTTCTGGCAGACCAAAGTGCAGTTTTCACTGAGTTGATGACCTTCAAGCAGCAAAATGTTTGTTCCAGTCTACGTTCCTGGGAGCAGCCTGCAGATCAAGTAATCCAGTGGTACACAGCTGATGGGCTGAATCTGGACAAAGACCTTTGAGGTAGTGGGGAGGTGAGATTGTCTTTGTGTGGTCTGGGGTGCATTGAGTCAGGGAAGATCTGACATCATTGCCGGCAAGGCAAGATTTGGCTGCTTGTTTCTGAGTTCTGACAATGACGTATTCTGACAAATGATTTTAACTGTCTGTTCAGGAAATCATCCCACAGAATCTACCTTCTTCCCCCACAGGACCTGCAGAATGTGCTGTGCTGACCACTGCCTGATGGACTTGTAGGCAGAAGTGTTTCTGTGCAGAAACATTTCAACAAAGGGCAAGTGGTGTAAATGAAACACTGAGTGGCAATGAGGCCTGGCCTATCCTTCACTACATTGGCGACAGGCAGAGTCTCAGCAATGAATCAGACTTGGTATTTGCACACTGCTTGATATGCCACACATTGAGCTGGCCATCAGGATGAGGTCCAGTCTGAACGATTCCCCTCCATTTCCTTGGAAATATGTGCATTAAGAACTGACTGACGTGATCCAGTTTGGAAGATGGCTTAGTTGGAGGGGCTCAGCCAGTCAGGCAACATCCATAAACAATCAATTGCCAGGCCTTTCTTCTGCTCAGATACTGCTGGGATATTGTTGGGACCCACCTAGGTTTGAATTCAAGACCGTCCGCCTTGAAGTCCATTGCTGATGCCACTACGCCACCAGCTGGCCCCAGTGTAGCGCAGTGCAGCAAGACTTCTCCCAGAATCCCTGCTCTATCCTTAGTCAAAGCACAAAGGGAGCAGGTAAATGTGAGCTCACCACTTTCAAGTTCTCTTCTAAGACTCTCACCATCATAAGGCAGAACTGATGAGGTTCTTTCCTTATAGTCGAGTTTAAATCCAGAACTTGTTTCCCAACAGCACTGTGAGATATCTTTAAAATGGAAGACAGAAATGTTTTAAGAAGGTTGGCCAAGGACATTTTCGGACTGACAAGATTTAGAACTTTGCCACTGCAGAAGTGTGTAACCTGTGAGAGCAACATAACCGATTTTTTTTCACTTTATATTTCCATTAAATTCAAACTGCTGACATGCTGCCAACCATTTTGGCACCATCAGACGAAGCCCAGATCTATCAGAGTGTTCCTGACTGTGGTGTCTAATTAGTTTTGTGAGTGGAAACTAAATCTCTAAAACTGCAACAAGTAACGCTGAGGACAATTGCAGCTTCTCTTCCTTGAGCGTCTCAGATAACTGAAGGGCATATCTTTAATCCAGTTATTTTTACACTAAAATCCTGTTACTTTTACAAATGTGGACTAAAACAATATTGTACCGTAAAGCTTGGTATATTGTGTAACATATAGATTCTTGCAGGAGTCCTTTCATAATTCAACAATGCAGTCAAGACAAATAGGAAGTGCAAGACAAGAACAACTGCACAGTGGGATTCAAGTTCTACTCCTCTCAGTGCCGAATATTTCTGTAATTGCCGATCTCTCCAGACTCCTTTGGGCAGAACGTTTGGCATGGTGAAATGCTTGAATTCCGTTCCAGGCATCGTGACAATGATCACGGTGGTGCAAGCCATGCCAATGCTCCCACGTGGGTCGTTGTTGCACGCTTTGCTGCCACGCTTCAATGTTGTTCCTCAGTGTCAGTGGTGCAGATGGAGCCCGTGCTCATAAATCGGGGTTAAAGGGAGTATTCTTGCAGAATAAAATGCCGTGCTGAAATTTTGGCAATCGATAGCTTTGATTATCACCGATCGCCATTGCTCGAGCTGTTTGGAAGGAATTCTCCTTATGTAAGAAAATGTAAATTATGTTCACTCTTAATTTTCACAGTCATCTACTTAACATGTTTGCTATTTTTGTGTCAGATTTGCATGATAATTAAGTGTGTGTGAAATTTTCTGTACAACATATTAATTGTAGCAATCAGCATACAGATCCAAACACAATGGGAGCTGGAGTGGGTAATTGGTAGAACTGAGCCCAGTGATAATGATGTGGGATTAACTTGTAATGATGTTTCTCAGTGCACTGGTACGCCAACTGCATGTTGGCATTTTATTTCTGTCTGTGTTATGAGCCCATTCATTAAATAGCACCTCATTCGTTCACTCATTCATCATGTGTCATGTTGGATGACATGGATGATCATGGTCTTTACATGACTGTGATTATTTTTGGCAATTTTTTCTACTGAAGTGGTTTGCCATTGCCTTCTTCTTGGCAGTGTCTTTACAAGACAGGTGAGCCCAGCCATTATCAATACTCTTCAGAGCCTGTGTCAGTGGTTGCATAACCAGGACTAGTGATATGCACCAGCTGTTCATACGACTGTCCACCGGCTGCTCCCTTGGCTTCACATGACCCTGATCCAGGTGAGGGGAGGGGGCTAAGCTGGTGCGACGCCTTGCCCGACAGTGACCTGCAGGCTAGCAGAGGGAAGGAGTGCCTTACCCCTCCTTTGGTAGGGATGTATCTCCACCGCACCACCCTATTTTTGTGACTGACAGGCACTACTTAAAGTCAGTCAGCACCTGATAAAGGCAGGCTACTTGTCTTAATTCAGCCCTCATCACTAACTGCCAGTCTGCATCTCTCCTGTTGCTTCAGTCCTGCTGGTGGCCTCAGATTCAATCACGGCAGCTTCACTGACTTGCCACGTGCTGCGGTAGCTGCAGGCCAGGTTAAGCATGCATTGTAACCTTGACATTCATAATCGAGTGCCACCAATATTATACCATAGAAATACACAGGCACTGAGACATTGCAACCGATACATACAGGCTTATGCAGAATGTTTGATTATTCCTTCTATATTTGTGAAAGCATTGCTCATCGATGTCCTGGCTGCTACGGAAAAATGGATCAATTTGAATCATACGTTTTTGACCTGTTCCTCTTCTTAATCAATCAGTACTTAGTGCAGCCATCCAGAAGAATGTGCCAGATCTGGACAATTACACTTGAGAGGAGAGGGCCTAGACCAAAGCTCTTTCAGGAGGATGCAGAGGGGAGATTTAAATAAGGTGTGTAAAGTTGAGAGACCGAGATAGAGTGAATGGAAAGGACCTGCTTCATATGACAGAGAGGCAAATAGCTAGGGGGTTTTGCCTTTGTGCAATTGGAAGGAAGATTAAAGGAAAATAGAAACATAGAAAACCTACAGCACAATACAGGTCCTTCAGCCCACAAAGTTGTGCCAAACATGTCCCTACCTTAGAAATTACTAGGCTTACCTATAGCCCTCTATTCTTCTAAGCTCCATGTACCTATCCAAAAGTCTCTTAAAAGACCCTATCATATCCACCTCCACCACTGTTGCTGGCAGCCCATTTCACGCACTCACCACTCTCTGGGTAAAAAACTTACCCCTGACATCTCCTCTGTACCTACTCCCCAGCACCTTAAACCTGTCTCCTCTTGTGGCAACTATTTCAGCCCTGGGAAAAAGCCTCTGACTATCCACATGATCAATGCCTCTCATCATCTTATACACCTCTATCAGGTCACCTCTCATCCTCCGTCGCTCCAAGGAGAAAAGCCCGAGTTCACTCAACCTATTCTCCTAAGGCATGCTCCCCGATCCAGGCAACATCCTTGTAAATCTCCTCTGCACCATTTCTATGACTTCCACATCCTTCCTATAGTGAGGCGACCAGAACTGAGCACAGTACTCCAAGTGGCGTCTGACCAGGGTCCTATATAGCTGCAACATTACCTCTCAGCTCCTAAATTCAATTATACAATTGATTCATCGTACGCCTTCTTAACCACAGAGTCAACCTGCGCAGCAGCTTTGAGCGTCCTATGGACTCGGACCCTAAGATCACTCTGGTCCTTCACACTGCCAAGAGTCTTACCATTAATACTATATTCTGCCATCATATTTGACCTACCAAAATGAACCACTTCTCACTTATCTAGGTTGAACTCCATCTGCCCCTTCTCAGCCCAGTTTTGCATCCTATCAATGTCTTGCTGGAACCTCTGACAGCCCTCCACACTATCCACAACACCTCCAACCTTTGTGTCATCAGCAAACTTACTAAACCATCCCTCCACTTCCTCATCCAGGTCATTTATAAAAATCACGAAGAGTAAGGGTCCCAGAACAGATCCCTAAGGCATTCCACTGGTGACCGACCTCCATGCAGAATACGACCCGTCTACAACCACTCTTTACCTCGTCAAATGCCTTGCTGAAATCCATATACACTACATCTACTGCTCTTCCTTCATCAATGTGTTCAGTCACATCCTCAAAAAATTCAATCAGGCTCGTACTTGAAAACTGGTCTCGAAGACAAAATCTCCGGATAATTGGGCTTCCAGAAAATTTTTGAGAATGGTGATCTGACTGTATTTTTCTCTAACTTTTTAATGGACGTCTTCGGCTCAGAAGTACTGGATACCCCTCCAATAATCGACCGTGCACATCGCATTTCTGGTTTTCAACTAGCTCCAGGTACGAAACCACAATCAGTGATTCTCCGGATTCATTATCCTCACACTATAGAACGTCTGATTCGGGCTGCCCAGAAAAAGGGTATGATCAGCTTTCAAAATTTCAAATTTCGTATTCTGGAAGACTACAGTCCTGAAGTTTTGAGGGCAAGAATGGCTTTTAAATCGGTTATGTCGGAAATTCATCAGAAAGGCTACAAACAAGCGCTGTTATTTCCAGCACAATTGAGAGCTACTCTCAAAGATGAGACTTGTCGGTTGTTCAAATCTCCAGAGGATGCTCAAAGATTCCTTGAAGAATAGTACTTTTTTCACTACGAGTTGACTAATGTATTGTATTTTTACTATTTGTATTAACTTTTTTCTCTATGCTAATAATTAGTCTATAAATTCAGACCTTTTATAATTTGATGATTCTTACGTGATGGCTGATAGTGTATTTTTTTTACGCACTTGAGTAAAGGTCCATTTTGTTTTGGTTTATTCTGAGTTTGTTCTTTTTATATTATTATTCTGTTAGTTTTGAAAGTAACTCATTAGATTTTTTTAAAGTTTATATACACTTTTTATATCTTTAATGCTTAAATATTAAGGTTTTTTAAAGAAGCTTTTTTCTAAGATGTTGTTTCTTTTTCCCAGAAGACCTTAGTGCTTGGATACGTCACATCCGTTTAGATGTGTCTGAACAAGATTAAGGACTTCCTTTTAAAATATTAATACAATATTATTCATTCCTGGGTTTTAACATTTTAGTTTTTTTTCTTTTTTCTTTTAATCCTTTTGTTTTATATATTTTTTAAAAAATATGGGTGGTTTGTGTCTTTTTTTTACTTTTTCATTTGAGTTGCCGTCTTGAGACATGGGGGTAAAGTTAGTATTAGTTTGCCTGCTTGCCTCTTTTTGGCTTTTTTTCTGGGGTTTTGAGAGTGGGGGAGGGGGATTCTTTTTTTTGCTTGCTTCTTGCTTAGTTCTACTTCATGGGCTGACTCAAAACTGCAAAAATGGTTGGAGTGTCATAACTTCCGGTTCCTCCTTGAACTTACTTCCCTCTTCCGGATTCATGAGTTCATCTTTTTTTTAACCTTATGTGTTAACTGCGATAAATATTGGCAATATAGATAAGATTATTAATTTTGTTTCTTGGAATACTAATGGTTTAAATCATCCGATCAAATGGAAAAAAATATTCAAAGTATTCCACAGAATGAATGCTAATATTATCTTTGTACAAGAGACTCATGTGAGGAAGATGCATAGTCAAGTTTTGTTAGGTTTTGGAAAGACCAACAGTATCTCTCCTATTCCCAAGCCAAAGTAAGAGGTGCTTCCATTTTTATAGATTCTTCAACCTCTTTTATACTCTATGAAACAATTTCGGACCCACAAGGTAGATTTTTTCTTATCACTGGTTCACTTTTTAATCAAAAAGTTGTTTTAGTTAATGTTTATGCTCCAAACACTGACTATCCTGATTTTTTAAGTGTTTATTTACATCCCTTCCTAATTTAAATGAGTACATGTTGATAATGGGTGGGGATTTTAACTGTTGCTCATACCCTTCGATGGATAGATCTAAGCCCACCCAGGTTCTTCTGAATAAATCGGCCTCTCTTATTAATTCCTTTATGGTTGATTCTGGAATTTCTGAAATTTGGTGATTCATACACCCCAACGATAAAGGATTTTCATACTTTTCTCATGTTTATCATAATTATTCAAGAATTGACTACTTCTTTATTGATCATCGTTTACTCACAGATGTTATTGATTGTAAATATGATTCCATTACCATTTCTGACCATGCACCTTTGAAGCTATCTATTAAGACAATGGATTCATCTTCTAATGTTAAATCTTGGAAGTTTAACTCTACTTTACTGCAGGACTCAGACTTCCTTAACTTCATTAAACAACAAATTGATTTGTTTTTTTCAACAAGTTCTACAGAAGAGATCTCTAGTGGAACATTATGGGAGACTTTTAAAGCATTTATTCGTGGACAGATTATTTCATACTCTGCTGGAGATAGGAAACAAACTAATATTGAAATATTAACATTGGTCGATAAAATTAAAGAAATTGGTAAGATTTATTCAGTGACCCCCAGTAAAGAACTTTATAAAGAGAGAGTTGAACTTCAAATGGAGCATAGTTTGTTATTATCCTCTTCGATTGAAAATCAGTTAATTAAATCTAGAACCCAGTTTTATGTACATGGAGATAAATCTGGCAAATATAATAGACAATAGACAGTAGGTGCAGGAATAGGCCATTCGGCCCTTCTAGCCAGCACTGCCATTCACTGTGATCATGGCTGATCATACACAATCAGTACCCCGTTCCTGCCCTCTCCCCATATCCCTTGATCCCGCTATCTATAAGAGATCTATCTAACTCTCCCTTGAATGCATCCAGAGACTTGGCCTCCACTGCCTTCTGGGGCAGAGCATTCTACATATCCACCACTCTCTGGGTGAATAAGTTTTTCCGCATCTCTGTTCTAAATGGCCTACCCCTTATTGTTAAACTGTGACCTCTAGTTCTGGACTCACCCATCAGCGGGAACATGCTTCCTGCCTCCAGAGTGTCCAATCCCTTAATAATCTTATACGTTTCAATCAGATCCCCTCTCATCCTTCTAAATTCCAGTGTATACAAGCCCAGTCACTCCAATCTTTCAACATATGACAGTCCCGCCATTCCTGGAATTAACCTTGTGAACCTACGCTGCACTCCCTCAATAGCAAGAATGTCCTTCCTCAAATGTGGAGACCAAAACTGCACACAATACTCCAGGTGGGGTCTCACCAGGGCCCTGTACAGCTGCAGAAGGACCTCTTTACTCCTATACTCAATTCCTCTTGTTATAAAGGCCAGCATGCCATTAGCTTTCTTCACTGCCTGCTGTACCTGCATGCTTGCTTTCATTGAAAGATGTACAAGAACACCTAGATCTCGTTGTACTTCCCCTTTTCCTAACTTGACTCCATTTAGATAGTAATCTGCCTTCCTGTTCTTGCCACCAAAGTGGATAACCTCACATTTATCCACCTTAAACTGCTTCTGCCATACATTTGCCCACTCACCTAACCTGTCCAAGTCACCCTGCATTCTCATAACATCCTCCTGACATTTCACACTGCTACCCAGCTTTGTGTCATCGGCAAATTTGCTAATGTTACTTTTAATCCCTTCATCTAAATCATTAATGTATATTGTAAATAGCTGCGGTCCCAGCACCGAACCTTGCGGTACCCCACTGGTCACAGCCTGCCATTCCGAAAGGGACCCGTTAATCACTACTCTTTGTTTCCTGTCAGCCAGCCAATTTTCAATCCATGTCAGTACTCTGCCCCCAATACCATGTGCCCTAATTTTGCCTGCTAATCTCCTATGTGGGACTTTATCAAAAGCTTTCTGGAAGTCCAGGTACACTACATCCACTGGCTCTCACTTGTCCATTTTCATAGTTACATCCTCAAAAAACTCCAGAAGATTAGTCAAGCATGATTTTCCCTTCAGAAATCCATGCTGACTTGGACTGATCCTTCTACTGCTATACAAATGTGTCGTTATTTCCTCTTTTATAATTGACTCCAGCACCTTTCCCACCACTGACGTCAGGCTAACCGGTCTATAATTCCCTGCTTTCTCTCTCCCTCCTTTCTTGAAAAGTGGGACAACATTAGCCACCTTTCAATCAGCAGGAACTGTTCCTGAATCTATAGAACATTGGAAAATGATTACCAATGCATCCACGATTTCTAGAGCCACCTCTTTAAGTACCCTGGGATGCAGACCATCAGGTCCTGGGGACTTATCAGCCTTCAGACTCAACAGTCTATCCAACACAATTTCTTGCCTCATATAAATTCCTTCAGTTCATCCTTTACCCTAGTTCCTTTGGCCAATATTACATCTAGGAGATTGTTTGTGTCTTCCCTAGTGAAGACAGATCCAAAGTACCTGTTCAACTCCTCTGCCATTTCCTTGTTCCCCATAATAAATTCACCCGTTTCTGTCTTCAATGGCCCAATTTTGGTCTTAACTATTTTTTTGCTATTCACATACCTAAAGAAGCCTTTACTATCCTCCTTTATATTCTTGGCTAGTTTTCCTTTGTACCTCATTTTTTCTTGGCATATTGCCTTTTTTGTTGTCTTCTGTTGCTCTTTAAAAGCTTCCCAGTCCTCCGGTTTCCCTCTCATCTTTGCTATGTTATACTTCTTCTCTTTTATTTTTATACTGCCCTTTACTTCCCTCATCAGCCACGGCCGCCCCTTAGTCCCCTTAGGATCTTTCTCCCTCTTTGGAATGAACCGATCCTGCACCTTCTGCATTATTCCCAGAAATACCTGCCATTTTTGTTCCACTGTCTTCCCTGCTAGGGTATTGTTCCATTGAACTTTGGCCAGCTCCTCCCTCATAGCTCCATAGTTCCCTTTGTTCAACTGTAATACTGACACATCCGATTTTCCCTTCTCCTTCTCAAATTGTAGGTTAAAACATATCATATTATGGTCACTACCTCCTAGTGGTTCCTTTACCTCGAGGTCCCTGATCAAATCCAGTTCATTGCACAACACTAAATCTAGAATTGCCTTCTCCCTGGTAGGCTTCAGTACAAGCTGTTCTAAGAATCCATCTCGGAGGCACTCCACAAACTCCCTTTCTTGGGGTCCAGTACCATTCTGATTCTCCCAGTCTACCTGCATGTTGAAATCCCCCATGACCCCATGGGATGAGGTCCTACAAGGTGAATTTAGGGAGTTAGGAGATAAACTAAAAAAGTAGGACCACAAAGATAATAATCTCTGGATTACTACCAGTGTCACGTGCTAGTCAGAGTAGAAATAGGAGGATATTTCAGATGAATACGTGACTTGAAAAATGGTGCAAGCAGGAGGGATTCAAATTTCTGGGGCATTGGAACCAGTTTTGGGGGAGGTGGGACCAGTATAAACAGGATGGTCTGCACCTGGGCTGGACTGGAACCAATGTCCTAGGGAGAGTGTTTGCTACGACGGATCAGGAGGCTATAAACTAATGTGGCAGGGGAATGGGAACAAGTGCAGAGAGACAGAGGGGTGTCTCTCTGAGGTGAGAAGCAAAAAGTAGTAAGGTGAAAAGTAAAAGTGTCAGGCAGGCAAATCCAGGGCAAAAAACAAAAAGAGCCACTTTTCAACATAATTGTATAAGGGCTAAGAGTGGTGTAAAAACAAGCCTGAAGGCTTTGTGTGTCAATGCGAGGAACATTCGTAACAAGGTGGATGAATTGAATGTGCAGATAGTTAATAATGAATATGATATAGTTGGGATCATAGAGACATGGCTCCAGGGTGACCAAAGATGGGAGCTCAACATCCAGGGATATTCAATATTCAGAAGGGATAGACAGGAAAGAAAAGGAGGTGGGGTAGCATTGCTGGTTAGAGAGGAGATTAACACAATAGAAAGGAAGGACATTAGCCTGGAGGATGTGGAATCGATATGGGTAGAACTGCATAACACTAAGGGGCAGAAATCGCTGGTGGCAGTTGTGTACAGGCCACCTAACAGTAGTAGTGAGGTTGGGGATGGCATTAAACAGGAAATTAGAAATGTGTGCAATAAAGGAACAGTAGTTATAATGGGTGACTTCAATCTACATATAGATTGGGTGAACCAAATTGGTAAGGGTGCTGAGGAAGAGGATTTTGTGGAATGTATGTGGGATGGTTTTCTGAACCAACATGTTGAGGAACCAACTAGAGAGCAGGCCATTCTAGATTGGGTATTGAGCAATGAGGAAGGGTTAGTTAGCAATCTTGTTGTGGGAGGCCCCTTGGGTAAGAGAGACCATAATATGGTGGAATTCTTCATTTAGATGGAGAGTGACATAGTTAATTCAGAAACAAAGGTTTGAACTTAAAGAAGGGTAACTTTGAAGGTATGAGACATGAATTAGCTAAGATAGACTGGCAAATGATACTTAAAGGGTTGACAGTGGATATGCAATGGCAAGCATTTAAAGATCGCATGGATGAACTACAACAATTGTTCATCCCAGTTTGGCAAAAGAATAAACCAGGGAAGGTAGTGCACCCGTGGCTGACAAGGGAAATTAGGGATAGTATCAAGTCCAAAGAAGAAACATATAAATTAGCAAAAAAAAGCGGCACACCTGAGGACTGGGAGAAATTCAGAGACCAGCAGAGGAGGACAAAGGGCTTAATTAGGAAAGGGAAAAAAGATTATGAGAGAAAGCTGGCAGGGATCATAAAAACTGACTATAAAAGATTTTATAGATACGTGAAAAGGATTGGTCAAGACAAATGTAGGTCCTTTACAGTCAGAAACAGGTGAATTGATCATAGGGAACAAAGACATGGCAGACCAATTGAATAACTACTTTGGTTCTGTCTTCACTAAGGAGGACATAAATAATCTTCTGGAAATAGTAAGGGACAGAGGGTCTAGTGAAATGGAGGAAGTGAGGGAAATACATGTTAGTAGGGAAGTGGTGTTAGGTGAATTGAAGGGATTAAAGGCAGATAAATCCCCAGGGCCAGATGGTCTGTATCCCAGAGTGCTTAAGGAAGTAGCCCAAGAAATAGTGGATGCATTAGTGATAATTTTTCAAAACTCCTTAGATTCTGAATTAGTTCCTGAGGATTGGAGGGAGGCTAATGTAACTCCACTTTTTAAAAAAGGGGGGAGAGAGAAACCGGGGAATTATAGACCAGTTAGTCTGACATCGGTGGTGGGGAAAATGCTAGAGTTGGTTATCAAAGATGTGATAACAGCACGTTTGGAAAGAGGTGAAATCATCGGACAAAGTCAGCATGGATTTGTGAAAGGAAAATCATGTCTCACGAATAATAGAATTTTTTGAAGATGTAACTAGTAGAGTGGATAGGGGAGAGCCAGTGGATGTGGTATATTTAGATTTTCAAAAGGCTTTTGACAAGGTCCAACACAGGAGATTAGTGTGCAAACTTAAAGCACACGGTATTGGGGGTATGGTATTGATGTGGATAGAGAATTGGTTGGCAGACAGGAAGCAAAGAGTGGGAGTAAACAGGGTCTTTTCAGAATGGCAGGCAGAGACTAGTGGGGTACCGCAAGGCTCAGTGCTGGGACCCCAATTGTTTACAATATATATTAATGATTTAGACAAGGGAGTTAAGTGCAGCATCTCCAGGTTTGTGGATGACACGAAGCTGGGCGGCAGTGTTAGCTGTTAGGAGGATGCCAAGAGGACGCATGGTGACTTGGATAGGTTAGGTGAGTGGGCAAATTCATGGCAGATGCAATTTAATGTGGATAAATGTGAGGTTATCCACTTTGGTTGCAAGAACAGGAAAACAGATTATTATCTGAACAGTGGCCAATTAGGAAAAGGGGAGATGCAACGAGACCTGGGTGTCATTGTACACCAGTCATTGAAGGTGGGCATGCAGGTACAGCAGGCGGTGAAAAAGGCAAATGGTATGTTGGCATTCATAGCAAAAGGATTTGAGTACAGGAGCAGGGAGGTTCTACTGCAGTTGTACAAGGCCTTGGTGAGACCGCACCTAGAATATTGTGTGCCATTTTGGTCCCCTAATCTGAGGAAAGACATTCTTGCCATAGAGGGAGTACAGAGAAGGTTCACCAGATTGATTCCTGGGATGGCAGGGCTTTCATATGAAGAAAGACTGGATCAACTAGGCTTATACTCACTGGAATTTAGAAGATTGAGGGGAGATCTTATTGAAACGTATAAAATTCTAAACGGATTGGACAGGCTAGATGCAGGAAGATTGTTTCTGATGTTGGGGAAGTCCAGAACGAGGGGTCACAGTTTAAGGATAAAGGGGAAGCCTTTTAGGACCGAGATGAGGAAAAACTTCTTCACACAGAGAGTGGTGAATCTGTGGAATTCTCTGCCACAGGAAACAGTTGAGGCCAGTTCATTGGCTATATTTAAGAGGAAGTTAGATATGGCCCTTGTGGCTAAGCGGATCAGGGGTATGGAGAGAAAGCAAGTACAGGGTTCTGAGTTGGATAATCAGCCATGATCATACTGAATGGCGGTGCAGGCTCGAAGGGCCGAATGGCCTACTCCTGCACCTATTTTCTATGTTTCTATCTTTCTATGACAACTGTATCATTACCTTTGCGACATGCCAATTTTTACTCTTCATTCAACTTACACCCTACATCCAGACTGCTGTTTGGGGCCTGTAGATAACTCCCATTAGGGTCTTTCTACCCTTAGAATTTCTCAGTTCTATCCATACTGACTCTACATCCCCTGATTCTATGTCCCCCCTCAATAATTGATTATTGGCTAATCAATTGAAAACTGCTTTGGTTAAACAACAAATTACTAAGATTCGTAAACGAGATGGCACTTTGACGATTAATCATGAAGAGGTAAATAAAGCCTTTCAAGATTTTTATAATTCTTTATATCAATCAGAATTTGTTGAGGATTATTCCATAATGGATGAATTTTTAAGAAAATTGAATATCCCAAAATTAACAACAAAAGATAGTGTACTTCTAGACGCACCTATTACGGAAACCGAAATAAAAGAGGCTATTTTTTCAATGAATTCAGGTAAAGCCCCTGGTCCGGGTGGTTATACTGTGGAACTTTAAAAATTCTTTTCTTCTGTACTCTCTCCTTGGCTTTGTAAAATTTTTAAAGATGCGTTAACTGTAGGTAAATTACCACAATCTTTTTATGATGCCTCCATTTCTCTAATTCTTAAAAAAGATAAAGACCCCACTGAATGTGTATCCTATCGGCCTATATCCTTGCTGAATATGGATTCTAAGATTTTTACCAAAATTTTGGTCACTAGATTAGAAAATATATTACCTCAAATTATCTCTGAAGACCAGACCGGCTTTATTAAAAATCGTTATTTATCTTTTAACATTAGAAAATTAATTAATATAATTTATACTCCTTCATCTAAAATACCAGAATGTGTCATTTCTTTAGATGCTGAAAAAATGTTCGATAGAGTTGAATGGCCATATTTATTTAATACGTTGCAGAATTTTAATTTTAGTCTGAAATTTATATCATGGATTAAATTAATATATTATAAACCTTTGGCTTTGGTTCTTACCAATAATCAGAGATCTCCTTTTTTTCAGTTATCCCGTGGTACGAGGCAAGGCTGTCTTTTAAGTCCTCTATTATTTGATATTGTTTTGGAACCTTTAGCCATTGCCATTCGTGAATCACCTAATATTTTTGGTATTACCCGTGGGGAAGGGATTTATAAGTTATCATTATATGCTGATGATTTGTTACTATACATATCTGACCCTGAGAGATCTATTCCTGCTATTTCGTCCTTGCTTGCTCAGTTTAGTAGCTTTTCTGGTTACAAACTGAACTTTAATAAGAGTGAATTATTCCACTAAATATGCAAGTTCCAATTTTTAAACATTTACCATTTAAAGTTGTCACAGATCATTTTACTTATTTGGGTATTAAAATTACCAAGAAACATAAGGATTTATTTAAAGTTAATTTTTTTTACCTTTAATTGACCAAATCAAACAACTTGTTACAAGGTGGTCCCCATTATTTTTGTCATTGGTTGGTCGAATTAATGCTATTAAGATGATAGTATCACCCAAATTTTTATATTTATTTCAAGCATTGCCAATTTTTATTCCTAAATCTTTTTTTGATATTATTGACTCCAAAATAACCTCATTTGTGTGGCAGAATAAAAATCCTAGATTAAGTAAAAAATATTTACAGAAGCCTAAGAAGGAGGGTGGTTTGGCTTTGCCAAACCTGAGATTTTACTATTGGGCAGTTAATATACGATATTTAATATTTTGGACACAAGAATCAATTATAGCACCTTGCCCACAATGGGTAAATTTGAAATGTAAATCTGTACAAGACTTTTCATTGTTTTCTATTTTAGGATCTTCGCTTCCTTTTGCTTTATCTAAATTGAATAAACAAATAACTAATCCTATAGTTAAACATACATTACGAATATGGTTTCAATTTCGTAAATTCTTTGGCTTGAATAAGTTTATCTTATCAAGCCCTATTATATCTAACTTTTTTTTTCGGCCTTCTTTTATGGATCAAGCCTTTGTATTATGGAAAAAAAAAGGTATAACATGTTTTTGTGATCTATTTTTAGATAACAGTTTTATATCCTTTGAACAGCTATCTAATAAATATAATTTGCCTAAAACTAATTTTTTTTAGATACTTGCAAGTTAGAAATTTCTTGAATAATATGTTACAGTTTTTTCCGGAATTATGTCCAATGGACATTACGGAAAAATTTTTAGCTCTGAATCCTTGCCAGAAGGGTTTAGTAGCCATCATTTATAATATGATCATAAAAATACAGCCAGAAGTATCAGAAAAAATTAAGAAGGAATGGGGAAAAGAACTTCATTGTTTTATACCCACTGAGCAGTGGAAGAAAATTTTACAATTAGTCAATTCTTCTTCTATTTGTGCTAAACATGCCTAATACAATTTAAGGTTGTACATAGGGCTCACATGTCCAAGGATAAACTTGATCGATTTTATTCTTATGTTAATCCAACCTGTGACAGATGTCATTCTGAAGTTGCTTCATTGACCCACATGTTTTGGTCTTGTCCTTGCTTGCAAAATTATTGGAAAGATATTTTCGGTATTATTTCAAAAGTTCTGAATATCAAATTGCAACCTCATCCTATTACTGCAATTTTCGGTTTGCCAGTGGTGGATGATAGTTGTTTATCCCCCTCAGCTCGGCGGATGATTGCATTTGTTACATTAATGGCTAGAAGATCTATCTTATTGAATTGGAAAGAAATTAATCCTCCAACTGTATTTCAGTGGCTTTCTCAAACTATCTCTTGTTTGAGTTTAGAAAAAATTAGAAGTGTTGTTTTTGACCCTTCAGTTAAATTTGAAGAAACTTGGAGACCATTTATTCAACATTTTCATATGAGCTAAACTGACTTTTCCTAACCTTACTTTTATTATCCTTAATTATTTGGATGGAGGTGCGGAGTTATTGATGCTACTGTGTATAATTGACATGAAGCAATGGCCCATGCCGGTTAGGTTTTATTTTCTTTTTTTGGTTTTTTTTTCTTAATTACTCCATTTTCGTAATTAATATGAGTTTGGGAGGTTATTATATATGGATTATCATCTATTTGTATTTATACTTTAAACTATTAATTATGTACTCTCAAACTCTCTGTATTCATGTTTCATTTATGTTTGTTTAAAATTAATAAAAAGATTTAAAAGAAAAGAAAAGGCTCGTACAGCATGACCTGCCCTTGTCAAAGCCATGTGGACTATTCCTAATCATATTATACCTCCACAAATGCTCTTAAATCATGCCTCTCAGGATCTTCTCCATCAACCTACCAATCACTGAGATAAGACTCACTGGTCTATAATTTCCTGGGCTATCTCTACTCCCTTTCTTGAATAAAGGAACAACATCCACAACCCTCCAATGCTCTGGAACCTCTCCCATCCCCATTGATGATGCAAAGATCTTCGCCAGAGGCTCAGCAATCTCCCTCGCCTCCCATAGTAGCCTGGGGTACATCTATCCAGTCCCGGCGACTTATCCAACTTAATGTTTTCCAAAAGCTCCAGCACATCCTCTTTCTTAATACCTACATTCTCAAGCTTTTCAGTCTGCTGCAAGTCATCGCTACAATCACCAAGATCCTTTTCGGTAGTGAGTATTGAAGTAAAGTATTGATTAAGTACCTCTGCTATTTCCTCTGGTTCAATACACTCTTTCCCACTTTCACGTCTTATCCTCTTGCTCTTCACAAACTTGTAGAATGCCTTGGGGTTTTCCTTAATCCTGCCCGCCAAGGCCTTCTCATGGCCCCTTCTGGCTCTCCTAATTTCCTTCTTAAGCTCCTTCCTGTTAGCCTTATAATCTTCTAGATCTCTAACATTACCTAGCTCTCTGCACCTTTTGTAAGCTTTTCTTTTCCTCTTGACTAGATTTATTACAACCTTTTTACACCGCAGTTCCTGTACCCTACCATAACTTCCCTGTCTCATTGGAAAGTACCTATACAGAACTCCACACAAATATCCCCTGAACATTTGCCACATTTCTTCCATCCTTTTCCATGAGAACATCTGTTTCCAATTTAAGCTTCCAATTTCCTTCCTGATGGCCTCATAACTCCCGTTGCTCCAATTAAACAATTTTCTAACTTGTCTGTTCCTATCTCTCCCCAATGCTATTGTAAAGGAAATAGAATTATGAACACTATCTCCAAAATGCTCTCCCACTGAGAGATCTGACACCTGACCAGGTTCATTTCCCAATACCAAATCAAGTACAGCCTCTCCTCTTGTAGGCTTATCTACATATTGTGTCAAGAAACCTTCCTGAAAACATCTGACAAACTCCATGCCATCTAAACCCCTTGCTCTAGGGAGATGCCAATCGATATTTGGGAAATTAAAATCTCCCATCACAACAACTCTGTTATTATTACATCTTTCCAGGATCTGTTTCCCTATCTGCTCCTCGATATCCCTGTTACTATTGGTCGGCCTATAAACAACACCCAGTAAATTTATTGACCGCTTCCTGTTCCTAACCTCCACACACAGAGACTCCGTAGACAATCCCTCAGTGGTGTCCACCTTTTCTGCAGCTGTGACACTATCTCTGACAGTGCCACGCCCCCACCTCTTTTGCCTCCCTCCCTATCCTTTCTGAAACATCCAAAACCCAAAAATAGAGGAGAAACATTTTCACCCAAAGTAATGAGGGACTGTGACACAAATTAGTAAAAAGGTAGAGGATTGAGAAGCATTTATAACCAACAGAAGGTAACTAAAAAGCCATAAAGAGAGAAAAGATGAAAAATGAAGGTAAGCTAGACAATAATATAAAAGAGGATACAAGATGTTTTTTCAGATATATAAAGAAAGTGCTCAGTAAGCTGAAAAGTTTGCAGGTAGGTAAGTCACCTGGACCAGATGGACTACAACCCAGAGTTTGGAAAGAGGTAGATGAAGAGGCATTAGTCATGATCTTTCAAGAATCACTAGGTTCTGGAATGTTCCCTGAGGAGAGGAAACTGCAAACATCATTCCGCTCTTTAAGAAGGGAGGGAGATAGAAGAAAGGAAGTTATAGACCTGTTAGCCTGACTCTAGTGGTTGGAAAGGTGTTGCAGTCCATTGCTAAAAATGAGGTTTCAGAGTATTTAAAGGCACATGATAAAAAATGCCAAAGTCAGCATGATTTTCTACAGGGAAAATCTTGACTGACAAAATTGTTGGAGTTCTTTGAGGAAATAGATAGACAATGGAGGGTCAGTGGATGTTACTTACTTGGATTTTCAGAAGGACTTTGAGAAGGTAGTGCACATGTGGCTGCTTAACAATCTAAGAGCCCATGGTATTACAGGAAAGGTACTAGCATGGACAGAAGACAGGATGGAGGCAAAGACAGGCTCCAGCTGATTGGCTGGAGGCAAAGACTGGGAATAAATAATAAAGGGTGCCTTTCCTAGTTGGCTGCTGGTGACTAGTGGTGTGCCACAGGGGTCAATGTTAGGACTGCTTTTTCACATTCTATATCAATGATTTGGATGAAGGAATAGATGGCCTTGTGGCCAAGTTTGCAGATGATACAAAGATAGATGAAGGGGCAGTTAGAGTTGAGGAAGCAAAGTGTCTTCAGAAGGACTTTGGCAGATTGGGAGAATGGGCAAAGAAGTTGCAGATGGAATACAGTGTCGGGAAATGCATGCTCATGCATTTTGGCAAAAAGAATAGCGGTGTGGACTATTTTCTAAATGGGGAGTAAATTTTAAAAATTAGACATGCAAAGGGATGTGGGAGTCCTTGTTCAGGATTCCCTAAATGTCAGCTTCCAGGTTGAGTCAGTGGTAAGGAAGGTAAATGCAATTATATCATTCATTTTGAGAGGACTAGAATACAAAAGCAAGGATGTAATGCTGAGGTTTAATAAGGCATTGATCAGACCGCACTTGGAGTTGTGTAAGCAGTTTTGGACCCTTTATCCAAGAAAAGGTTTGCTGGCATTGGAGAGAGTCCAGAAGATGTTCATGAGAATGATCTCAGGAATGAAAGGGTTAACATATGAGGAACATCAGAAGGCTCTTGGCCTGTACTTTCTAGAATTTAGATGAATGATGGTGAAATCTGATTGAATCCTATCGAATACTGAAAGGCCCATATAGAGTGCATGCATAGTGGATGTTTCCTATATAGAGTCAAGGAGCCAGAGACTCAGAGTAAAGGGACGTCCATTTAGAACATAGATGAGGAAAAAATTATTTTGCCGGGTGTGCTGAATCTGTGGAAATCATTGCCACAGACGGCTGTGTAGGCCAAGTCAATGGGTATATTTAAGACGGAGATTGATCGATTCTTGATTAAAGATTCAAAGATTCATAAACTTTATTGTCATTCTAACCGTACATCAGCTCTGCAGGGCAGAATGAGACAGCGTTTCCCAGGAGCAGTGCAATCATAACATAACAAACGCAACACTAAATAATAAACATAACAATAAATAGTAAAACACAACAGCCACATGTCAGTTAAAAACAAGTTATAAGTGTCTAGTGCAAGTTAAAAGTGTCCAAAGCAGAGTCAGGTAGAGCAGCTATTTAGCAGTCTGACTGCCAGGGCGTCAAAGGTTATGGGCAGAAGGCATGTGAATGGGGTTGAGAGGGATAATAAATCAGCCATCAACAAGTGGAAATCTGATCAACACACACAAAATGCTGGAGGAGCTCAGCAGCCCAGGCAGCATCTGTGGAAAAATGTACAGTCGATGTTTCTATAGATGCTGCCTGGCCTGCTGAGTCCCTCCAGCATTTTGTGTGTGTTGCTCAAATAAATCAGCTAAGATGGAATGGTGGTACAGACACGATGGGCTGATCGGCCTAATTCTGCTCCTATGTCTTCTGGACTCACTGCTTCAAAGATTGGTTAAAGTAGAAATCTTCTCCACATTTAATAAGACTGATGTTGCATACTTGTAAGCTATTGACTGTAGATAGAGCTATAAAGGAGACTAATCTATGTAGCTTTTTTGCTTAGCATGAATGGAATGGATCCAATAGCATCTTCTATATTATAGGTTTTTATATTTAATGAGGGAATTTCAGGTTCTTGAAGGCATTGGTTCTATCTGGTCTGCCATGGCACAGGCATTGAAATATTCATTATTCCTGTACATGGAAATCTGACATACTAAAAGATGGAGGGTGCTGTGATTCCCACCACACTTCATCGCTGGACACCATTGTGTCACTAAGTCATTTGATATCATCAGCTAGTCCTGGGTCAATACTGAAGACCAAACTATCAGAAGTCCAGAAGTGGGGGCCCAATGGTGGAGCCCAAGTCTGCGAATACATGAGTCCTCTTAAGGCAGGAGGCCGAAGATGACCTATCCTGGGTGAGAGGAAGGGAGGAACGAGGCTTGTTTTACTGTTGTTGTTTTGTTGATTATTCTGCTGAGCGTGGTTGGCATTCTCCGTTGGTGCCGAAATGGGTGGGGGAGCTGGCAGGCTGTCCCCAGCACATCCTTGCGTGTGTTGGTTGTTAATGCATTAATGATGCATTTCACTGTGTGTTTCGATGTATGTGTGATAAATAAATCTGAATCGGAACCTGAAAAGAGAACTGCCAGACTGTGGAATCCTGCCTGTGTTCCATTGGGAAGCTGAGGTGAACATAAAGGCCACAGGGAATGACTACAATACTCAACGTAGAGTCAGAGTCAAGGATGAGGGTGTGGAGAGGCAGGCAGACTAGGATGGGTACTTTAGGATCCCAGATGCAGTGGAAATTATCCTGGCAGCATTGGAGCAGGTAGGTGTGACCTTCTCAAGGGAAAACAAGCAGGGATGACGCACACAGAAGAATGTCATCTGATGAAAAGGCTAGGCCCATTACTGTCAAGGAGTCTAAACATAGAAAGAATCTGATTAGGCATTAGCAGTACTTGCAAAGGCAGATATTTGGCTGGTATTCAATTCATGAAACATTGCTCCAGGTCCTTTTTCAGATAACTCAGAAGGGATTAAAAGAGGCTCCTTTTGTTATTCTGGCTATCAGAGCACTGCTCTATCATAACACAGTGAAGAAACTGAAGTCATTCTTTCACAGGGAAAATAGAGATTAAGAAGACAGTTATATAAGTTTTAGTGAAGAAATCCTTTAAGGGCATTGGGATTTTGTGGGAATAGGAGAGATGTGAATAGACCTGAAGTGAAATTGATCCCTGGACAATTGATTAATGAAGTATTCTGTCAGGTGTAACAAGAAATATTCAATCAATAATGCATTCAAGTAGAAAGTGGGTAAATTCTTCATTCAGCTGTGTAAAATGACATGGACGCCAGCAGCAAATGAGATCTTTTGACACAGGTGCCAAAGAACTCTCATATTAAAACCAGTGTTCAATCATCTGGATGGAGGGAGAGCAGCTTCATGCTCCCGTACTCTCAGTACAATCACAGCCATTCTAGAACTAATCAGTTACCTTCTGTATACGTGACATTGCAAGCAGGTTGTTGACATTTTAGAGAGCCTCATTTAGTCAAGGTCCTTCCCACCGAAAACTTTATCAGGAGTACGGGCACCATCACTCCTATCTCAGAACAAGGGATGGAAAGTAATTGCCAAGTTTACCAGCAATGCCCACACCTTAAGTGGGCATTATTTTGTCTTGACAACCTGGGCCGAGGGATGAACCAGCTTGCTTCATCAGGTTGGTATCTGGTTTACATTGTGGACTGCTTCTGAAACAAGTGATTGCGCCTTCTGGTGAAGTGGTCATCTTTTTACCCACGACAGCACGGCTTTCTTTCTTTCTCTCTCAATATTTTCATTGATTTCTTACATAAATGAATACAGAGTACAGTAGGATACATAATATATATCGATTACAATATATTGGAATCACAAATATAGTCTCCTTACCCCATATTCATATAAATTAAATTTAAACATAATACTGAAAAAAGATAATTTTATCTTTTTTATCTCAAAGAAATCTAAACCCATTACCAGAAAAAAAACAGCTGTTTGGTTTAAAAAAAAGAAAAGGAAAAAATCCTTAACATATAGTAGAATATATTATTAGCCAACATCTGTGCTTAATAGCAAATTGTGGTCGCGCTGATACACAACGAGTGAAAGCAACGCACTGAGTTGAGCAGGGTCTGGTTGAACTGTTTACTGTTTCAATCCACGCGCGCTTAAGTGCCGGCTCCCAGCATCCCCCACTCTTTGCGGGGCGGAAGTGACGTCGGCTTCCAGGCCGAGGTCTGCCCCGCACTCAGAGTCCTCTCGGCTGCCACTGGCTGCGGATTCGCCCGCGACTGCTGGAGCCGATTCGCTTGCCACACTGCCGAGCTGCCACATGCCCCCCCCCCACCCCCCCCAGAACCGGCGCTAGGAGGCGCAGAGTCCATAGCCTGCACACCGTCAGTTCTTTTAGGTGGCCGGCCTCGTCGTGGTGGGGGTGGCACCGCAACCAGGCGTTCAAGGTCTAGATGCGCCGGTTTGAGACAGTCAATGGTAAAAGTCTCCTCACGACTGCCAATGTCGAGAACGCAGGTCGTCCCATTATGACGCAGCAGCTTGTAGGGTCCTTTGTATGGTCACTGGAGGGGTGGTCTGTGCGTGCCTCAGCGAACGAAAACATACTTGCTCTGTTGTAGGTCCTTGGGCACGAAGGAGGGTGTTGTTCCGTGATGGGACGTCAGGACTGGGGCAAGTGTTCCAAGCTGCTCCCGGAGTTTAGTTAGGACCGCCGTAGGTGTGTCCTCCTGGCCATGGGGTGCTGGCACAAACTCACCGGGAACTGTGAGCGGGGCACCGTAAACAAGTTCGGCCGATGATGCGGCCAGGTCCTCCTTGGGTGCCGTGCGGATGCCAAGCAGCACCCAGGGGAGTTTGTCAACTCAGTCTGGCCCTCGGAGGCGTGCCATCAGGGCTGACTTCAAGTACCTGTGGAAACATTCCACCAGGCCGTAGGACTGCGGGTGGTAAGCAGTCGTTCGGTGGAGCTGGGTTCCGAGGAGTTGTGCCAGTGCAGACCACAAAGCCGATGTGAACTCCACACCCCTGTCTGAAGTGACGTGGGCTGGGAGTCCGAACCGTGCCACCCAGGTGGTAATCAGGGCTCTGGCACATGTCACCATGGCCGTGTCAGCGAGTGGGACAGCTTGTGGCCACCTCGTGAACCTGTCCACCATGGTGAACAGGTATCTCGCTCCTCTCAAAACCGGCAGTGGGCCGATGATGTCCACGTGGACGTGTTCAAACCTCCTATGTGTTGCAGTGGGGCCCTCACGTGCCTCTGGATTTTGGAGGTTTGACAGTGAGTGCATGTCCTGGCCCAGTGACTGACCTGCTTGCATAGGCCGTGCCACATGAACCTGTCTGCGATCAGCCAGATGGTCGCCCGGATGGAAGGGTGGGCTAAACCATGCAAGGCATCGAAAACGCAGCACCTCCAAGCGGTCGGGACAATGGGCCGAGGTTGCCCGGTGGACACATCGCAAAGGAGCTCCTGACCTTCGGGCCCAATGGGTATGTCTTTGAGGCGGAGTCCTGAGACTGCGGTTCGGTACGCCGGCATCTGGCTGTCCAATCGTTGCGCCTTTGCTAACGCCGCATAATCCACCCCCGGAGACAGAGAGTGCACTGATTGGACGGAAGGGCGTGACAGTGCGTCAGCTACCACGTTGTTGTTCTTCCCGGAGATGTGCTTGATCGTGGTGGTAAACTCCGAGATGTACGACAGGTGGCGTTGTTGGTGGCCCAACCACAGGTCCGACACTTTGGCAAACATGAAAGTGAGGGGCTTGCGGTCTGTGAAGACCGTGAACTCCCTCCCTTCCAGGAAATACCTGAAGTGCCGGATGGAAAGGTACAGGGCCGGCAGCTCCCTGTCGAAAGTGCTGTACTTCAGCTCCGGGGGTCGTAGATGCCGGCTGAAAAAAGTGAGCGGCTTTCACTGGCCTTCGATGAGCTGCTCGAGCTCGCCGCCAGCTGCCGCGTCGGAAACATCCACAGTGAGGGCAGTGGGGACGTCGACCCGGGGGTGGACCAGGAGCGTGGCATTTGCTAGCATGTTCTTGGCTTGTTCGAAAGTCACCATCACCTCCTCTGTCCAGGTGACTTCTTTGGCCTTGCCGGACATCAAGCCGAAAAGGGGCCGCATGACCTGGGCTGCTGAGCGCAGGAAATGGTGGTGAAAGTGAACCATCCCAACAAATTCCTGCGGGCCTTTAACAGTGCTGGGTCTGGCGAATCGGCGGATGGCTTCAACTTTTGCCGGCAGGGGCACAGCTCCATGCAGGTCGATCCTGTGTCCCAAGAAGTCGATGGCGGTTAGGCCAAACTGGCACTTGGTGGGGTTGATAGCCAAGCCGTAGTCACTAAGGCGGTGGCAGAGCAGGCGTAAAAGTGCTAGATGTTCCTGGCGGGAGTGGCTGGTGAAATGTATGTCATCCAGGTAGATGAACATAAGTCCAGATCTCGCCCTACTGTGTCCATCAGGCACTGGAACGTCTGGACCGTGTTTTTGAGCCCGAACAGCATCCTGAGGATCCTGAACAGGCCAAAGGGGGTAATGAGGGCCATCTTGGGTACACCGTCCAGGTGGACTGGAATTTGATTAAACCCTCAGACCAGGTCAATCTTTGAAAAGATGCGCACCCCATGCAGGTTGGCTGTAAGGTCCTGGATGTGTGTTACCGGATAGCGATTGGACGTGGTGGCGTCATTCAGCCTCCTATAGTCGCTGCAAGGTCTCCACCCTCCCGCGGATTTGGGCACCATATGGAATGGGGAGGCCCACGGGCTGTTGGAATGCCACGCAATCCCCATCTCCTCCATGTTCTTGAATTCCTCTTTCGCGAGGCGGAGCTTGTTGGGCGGTAGCCTGCGGGCCCGGGCATGAAGGTGTGTTTAACTACAAAATTGTCAGTTAAATTACTGCTTAATACAGTGCAACAATAACAGTGCAAACCCAGCTGGCCAAAGGTTAAACTTGTTTCTTCCCGGCTTGCCCCCAAAGCTGGGAGTGTGTTGTGAATTTCAGTGATGTGTAAATTACATTATTGAGCTGCTGGACAGGCAGAAGGAAATGAACAGCCATGCACATTTGTTACTGGTGCTTGTGGAGTTAAGAAGAACATCTCCTTGTGATGGTCTGTTCTTCCAATGCCATGTGTAGCAATAGATTATTCCAATCTAGCATCTTGATAATGATCAAAGTGATTTATAATATAAATGTGGTGTTCACTTCAAACATACTTTCTTTGAAAAACAAGCCAGCACAACAAAGTCTATCCATGAGATCAAATTTTCTTTGAAGTGCCTTAAAGGAGATTGATGACAGTTTGACTCATTACTGAACTATCTTCACCCTGGATGTTGCTGTTGTCAACATTTGAGGAGACACTCACATGGCATCAAGATTGCACAGATTTTTTGGATTGTGATCCTTGTTTGAAATTGGACTATATTATGTATTCTCCTTAACAAAGAAATGGAAACTGCTGGAAACACTTACTGACAAAAGCTGTTTAACCTGAAATGTTAACAACTGCTCTACTTCTCAGGACCAGCACCAGAACCAGAATTAGGCTTATTATCAATGTCTTTTATGATGTGAAATCTGTCGTTTTGGGGCAGCAGTACAATACAAAGCCAGAATCGCTATAAATGACACAATAAATAAAAGAAATTATGATGTAATGTTCATTGGTTCATGAACTGTTCAGCAATCCAATTACAGAGGGGAAGAAGCTGTTTCAGATTCATTAAGTATGAATCTTAATGCTTCTGTACCTCCTCCTGTATGGTAGTTATGAAAAAAGGGCATGTCCTAGGTGGTGAAGCTCCTTAGTGATGGATGCTGCCTTCTTGAGCCAACTTCTCTTTTTACAGATGCTTTCTGAACTGCAATATTTTAAGCATCTTCAGTTTTTACGAGAGAGTTCCGACATCCACAGTCTATATTGATTTTCATTTATGTCATCTCTGTTTTGCCAAGTCTTTAAGCTCATAAATTAAGATCTGTTTATACAGATTTAAAATCTTTTCTGTTCATTTCAGTATATTATCATTTGTCAAAAAAAAGTCTTTCCTCCAAGGTACTGTGGATCGTCCGTATCAACCAATCACATTATGTAAATCTGCAGATGCTGGAAATCCAAGCAACACACACAAAATGCGGGAGGAACTCAGCAGGCCAGGCAGCGTCTATGGAAAGGGGTACAGTCCTGCTGAAGGGTCTCGGCCTGAAATGTCAACTGTGAACTTTTCCGCAGATGCTGCCTGGCCTGCTGAGTTCGTCCAGCATTTTGTGTGTGACATTATTTAAATACTGGGATTTGAGTCTTTCAGGCTAATTAGGTGAACTGGCGAACACTGGAAATTGTCAGAAATTGATCGATAAAAGACATGGCACTTTATTTTTGTTAATAGAGTTTGGGTGTTTTTGGCAGTCCTCATCCATTAATAACTTGGAGGAGTTGATGATGAGTCACCTTGAATTGCTGTGTTTCATCTGATGAAGATGTTCCCACGCTGCTGGTAAACAGGGAGCTGCAGAACGTTGACTCTGTGAAGGCACAGTAAGTAGTCCCTTCAGTAGTGAGTGTATACCTGAGGCATTGTTATAGTAAAAGTTATGGAGCAGCAGTCACCTTCCTGACGTCCACGTCTAACTGCATGTACAGATTCTGGAAAATCAGATTTTGATTGACTCCATAATAATTATGATGGTGTTGATATTTCAGTTATTCACAGTTCAAAATGGGGGCCTTTACATTTACAGTACTGTAGTAATTTTATATATTGCACTGTACTGCTGCTGATTAAAAAAAAAATTCATGACGTTATGTGAGTGATGATAAACCTGATTCTGATATGGTTCTCTATGGTGAACTGAGAGTGGGAAGGGGCAGGGAGAGGGGAAGTATGGTTGCGAAAAGGGGAAAGGACAGGGGAGGGAGCAGAAAACACCAGAGAAACATTCTGTAATGATCAATAAATCAATTATTTGGAATCAAATGACCTTCCCTGGTGTCTCAGGTCTTGGTATATCTGCACTAGCATCATTCCACTGCCCTGTCACTCCTTCTCTGCCACCTGTCCTACACCCCTCCCATGGCTCTCCACCCTCTCTCTTCCCAACATCCTTTGCTCCCGCCAGATTTACCAACTCGCTCTCCGCTTCACGTTGACAAATACCATACTGTGCATAAGTCTTAGGCACTCTAGCTATATATATGTGTGCTTTGGACTTTTGCACAGCACTGCATATAAATTAAAATATTAAAGATTAATGCATTTTTGGAAGGGGTTAAAGTACACTTCATGTCCTCAGCAACATGATGGTATGGGCCATAATGCTTGATAGTTTTGTCTCACGGTTAGAGAGTTATGCGGGTGGTTCCCTGTTTTGTTTCATCCAATTCATGGTTGAAGTATTGGCCCACCTCTTTTATTTATTGAATATGCTGGAAGAAAATGGCAAACTTTCTATCTTAAATTTGACCAAATAACAGTTTTCCTGTTTTCTAACCTCCTTTATTATTTAAAAACAGGCAAACTGTATCACAAGTCTTTATAATGTGCCAGTAAATTTTTATTGATACAGTATAAATTGCAATCTTATCTGTTCCATTTCATATTGGAAAAGCAATTAAATCATCAAGGAATCACTTCTCTATAATAAATCTCTAGCCTTTGAAGTACAAATCCTGGCCATTCTTTATCTCTCTTAACTTTTAAAACAGTTACAATTTTGCCAGATTTGTGAACAACTTGTTTAACTTCTAGTACGTGTCAAAGCTGTTGAGCTAAAGTTCTGAATGTGTGTTAGGCATGAACCCAAACTAACCCATGAATTGGAGCAAAAATGCGGATGCGATGAGAGATAATAAAATCAGGATTTAGGTACAGCACATGCAGATTTATGAAAGAGCATTTTTCATCCATACACAGTCCACAGTGGTACACCATGTTCAAGTTTTAGGGATATAGAATTCTAATATTCGAAGTATACAAAACACAGCTAAGTTATTATTATTATTGCATGAAGTATAAATGATATTGTTAATAAAAATATACAAAAAAGAATAAGCTCGTGAATCCTAGTGCACATAGGTGAGGGGAGGTAAGTGGGGTAGGCGGGGTAGGGGAAGATTAGCCTTCTCTCCTAGTTTCTCCTCAGAATGTAAAGCTACCTCAATCTACCTTGGGTCGATCACTGCACGACAGATTTTCAGCCTTATCAACAAATCACCTTTCTCTGCAATCAGTCCTCTTCAAATGTCTGCACCCCGAAGTAAACAATTATTTCTGCTTCTGAATTTACTCTTCTCCAGAACTTCTGATGCTAAAAAAACTTGTAGCAGCAATTTCAGCATCGTATTATTATAACCGCTGTGTTTAATTTGCAAGGAATCACAGTCGCTGACACGTCGAAAAATAATGTACTGGATGACAAAATGGATAGCATGCACTGCAGTTTCTGTCAACCAGTTCTTGTAGAATTAAGTGTTACGTGCGTGCTAACAAATCAGCAATGATAGGCAGATGTTCTGTTCCTGCTGCTTTGTAAATCATCTTCTGTTTGCAGTTTACAATTAAAAGCTGTATTGAAGTTAGACACAGTAGGACAGTAATGAAGTACCAACCAAAAAGCATTTGCATGCTCCTGTGCAAAGTGTGACAGAGTCTCATATCTCTGACTTTCAGAACATCTTGAAAGCGCCCTAATACATGTGAAATGATTGAATATTTGCTGGATTAGTTTACAGGGTTCTAGCCCTAAAGCAGCTCCTAGTTCAATCCTCACAGAGCTTCTTGAACTACCAGCTAGGACAGTGAAATATTTGCACATCATCTTAGCATTTTTATCATTTTATTTGACACTGTTTAAGACTCATGTGCCTTTGGGAAGGAAGGTTGGACCACAGCTTGAGAAATGCTCACAGTTCTGGTCACCAAATTGTAGGCATGATGTGAAAGCAATAGAGTGTAGTTGAGATTTAGAAGGTGTTTCCAAGGAATGATTGAGGAGGTGGAGTGGATTTCCTTCAGATGGTGGAGTCTGGAGGAATGTATAAAATGATGAGAGGAATTTCTCCAAGCAATGGGAAACAGAAACATGGGAAGGATTGAAAGGGAGATGAGGAAAACTATCTACACCCAGAGATATGAACTGCTGAGTTGTAGGTCAGTGCCTGGAAGGTGAGATTTGACTGGGGTTTCTTTTTCATTGATGTCCCTCCAGATCAGTAATGATTGCTTCCACTCCAAATGCTCGTGAAAGTGGCTGTAGACACCAGTGTGGAACAACAGTGCGCCAGAAATTGGCAAGAGGTGTGAGATTGGTGGTCTATTGAGTAGATGGAGTGCTCTTTGCAGTAATAGGGTATCTGGCATCTTTGTTGGAATGCTGCCTATTTTCCATTGGCCAGCTCCAGTTATCCTCCTGTACTTCTGATACCAGCGATTCTTTGCAGCTGTCAGTAGATTTTTATTTTATTTCCTCAGCCTGAATAGAGAGCTGCTTATCCCTCGGGTCGAGTTATTTATTTATTTAGAGATGCCGTGTGAACAGGTCCTTTCGGCTCAACAAGCCGCAGCATCCAGCAACACGCCGATTTAAACCCAGCCAAATCACAGGACAATTACAATGACCAATTAACCGGTACGTCCTTGGACTGTGGGAGGTGGTGGAGCTGGAGGAAACCCATGCAGTCTATGGGGAGAATGTACAAACACCCCGGAATTGAATCCTAAACTCCAATGTTCCAAACTATAAAGGCATTGCTATGTTACAGTGGCGCCCATTACAGAAGGGTAGGTTGCTCAGGTAGGGGCCTGAACTCGATGATTTGGCCTTCAGTACATTGGCACCTTTCTCTGAATTTCTGGTATTCTGTAGAATGAGGTGCTAATGCCAGGTAATCAAAGTGCCAGTCCTTTTAGAACCTCACATGTTGTCTGCTGTGAACTGTGGCCCATTATCTATAGTCAGAACTTCAGGGATGCCATATCCAGACTGAGCTGGTGCCTTGAGCTGTCAATTGTTTATTGATGGGTGTTTTTAAAAATGTCTACTGTCCAAAAATTGGGAAAATAATCCATTGACACCAAACACATTAACTTGGTGGGTCAAATCTGGCCTGATTTATAGCCAGGGCCTGTTTGGGCATGAAGAAAGTGAAGTGTTTACTTTCATTCAAAGACCACTGAGAAACCATTTTCGAGGTGAGACTGCATTTGAACATTGCATTCTTTCATGGGGTGGCACAGTTAGCACATGGTTAGCACAACATTTTACAGTACAGGTGAGGAGTTTGTACATTCTCCCCATGACCACGTGTGTTTCCTCTGGGTGCTCCAGTTTCCTCTCACCGTCCAAAGACGTAACAGTTGGTAGGTTATTTGGTCATCGTAAATTGTCCCGTGTTTAGGCTAGGATCAAATCAGAGGATTGCTGAGTGGTGTGGTTCAAAGGGCCAGAAGAGCCAATACTGCACTGTATCTGAAAAAAAATAAATATAGAGTTTGGGAACAATGACCGACCCATTTGTCTCTGGACAGTAAGTCACTGAGAGTCCTGATGAAAGGTCTCGGCCCAAAATGTTGACTGCTCATTTTCACGGATGCTGCCTGACCTGCTGAGTTTCTTCAGCGTGTTGTACAAGTCACTGAGAGTGCCCAGCTGATCTTTTGTGGTAGTACAGTCTAAGAACAAACTCAACATTAGAGTGTGCCTCTTTCCATTCTGCCTCTGCCCCCCCTCCCCCAGACATTCTCTCTTCTCACCTCCTCCACTGGGCAGAAGATACAAAAGCCTGAAAGCACCTATCATCGAGCTTAAGGACAGCTTCCATTCTGTTATGATAAAGCCATTAAATTGATCCGTAGTATGATAAATTAGACACAACCTCACAATCTACTTCTTAATGATCATTCACCTTATTGGTTACCTGTACAACACTTTCTCTGCAGCTTTTATACTTTATTCATCAGATTCGGATTCATTTATGTACCTCAAAACATACAGTGAAATGTGTCATCAGTGTTTTATTGTTATTATTGTACATTATTGGATGTCTGTCCTTTAGGATCATTGTTCGGTGGTAGAGTGGTTTGTAAGGTAATTGAGAGAGACTAAAAGGGGATGTTGACAGGTCAATGGGTATGGACATGCTTGGTGGGATCTAACATGAAAAATATGTTTGGTAAAAACATGGAAAACTGGAATATTTTTAAATGAAGAGTGATTGAAAGATATCAACGTTCAAATGTCCCCATATATAAATCATGGAAAAATAATTTTCATGTCTAGAAGCACTTGGGAAGGAAAATATCATATGGTGGGCCTTAAAGCAAGAAGATTTTGCACAAGCATAGAAATGTCTTCCTCCAATGTCATAGGGCCCTGGAGTATTGTATACAGGTCTAGCCTCTCCACTTAAGGAAGGATATATACTGTACTTACTATAGATGGTGTGACATTAAGATTCAGCAGCTTAGTTCCTGAACCCAAAATACTTCCTTGAAAGACAGGAAGTGGGGGTGAATATATTCCTCAAGCCATTCAGAACATTTGGGAGCTCAGGAATTGAGGATTTGAGCTATAAGGAAATGTTGAATAGGTTACAACCTCATTCTGTAGGAGATTGAGGCCCTTAGTTTTCTGTGACTTTATGAGTCTAGAACACGACAGTTAAGAAGTTAAGAATGGGAGTGTGATGTCATTTAGTTTACAGGGTCACCTTTTGAGACTGGAAAAAAAAGCTAAAAATAAAAATTAAGGTGCTGAATGCATGTGATTCATTTAAATGTGGAAGTCATGAAGTGTTTGTGGATGTCTAATCTGAGGTGGTTGATGTATCACATAACTACCACTGAATAATTGATAGCGTGTCATTGGTTGTGGCTTGCAGGCACCATGTTATCCAGTTTTCATCATGTTTGGGAAATTGAAAGTCACCTGGATGTGAAAGAAACACTAAGCTAGGGATGTGGCGAAGCTGTACATTAGTGTCAAACGAAGGTCACAAATGACATTCCCATGTCTCGACGTAGTGTATTTGCTTTATCTTCCTCTCCCATTCTCTTGCTCTGCATCTCCTCTGGGGAATGTGCTGGCCCTAGAGAGGATCCAGAGTAGGTTCACAAGAATGGTCCCAGGAGTGCACCAGGGGTGCATAAAAAGAGGTACTTTTTAATTGGGGTAGTGATTGAGATTTTGAAGGTAGAGTTTTGACACAGTTTTTCTGAGTTGAGGAGCGACCAATCAAAAGAGGTACCTTTCAATCAGGTCCATATTCAAGATTTAGAAAGCAGAACTTCGAGCCAGTTTTCTCTCAGTTGGACAATCGCTACCAGGGGTGCATAAAAGGAGCTATTTTTTATTCATGGTGGTGACTGAGATTTTGAAGGCAGGGTTTCAACATTATTTCTCTGATTTGAGGAGTGACCAATCAGCAAAAGGGATTCATTAGAAAGGACCAATAAGAATAATTCAAGTGCAAGCAGAGTGTCCATTCCTTTGGAGTCTGCCAGTCTTTAGAGAGGCTTTGGCTCATCAGGCTTAGGCAAGAGTAGGATCAAGTGAGGTAAAGTATCTTGTAAGTTTCTCTCTCTCTCTCTCTCTCTCTCTCTCTCTCTCTCTCTCTCTCTCTCTCTCTCTCTCTCTCTCTCTCTCTCTCTCTCTCTCTCTCTCTCACTCTCTCATTCTCTCTCTCACTCTCTCAGTCTCACTCTCACTCTCTCACACTCTCACTCTCTCTCACTCTCTCACACTCTCAGTCTCTCAGTCTCACTCTCACTCTCACTCTCTCACTCTCATGTGGGAAGTCTGGGAAATCTCCAGTCTCCCAGATAAACACATCTGCAACAGGTGCACCAACTTGCAGCTCCTGAGAGAACATATTAAGGGAATGGAGCTGCAACTCGATGACTTTGACATAGGGGAGAATGAGGAGTGATAAACAGGAATTACAGGGAAGTAATTACCCATAGGTTGCAGGATTCAAGAAACTGGTGACTGTCAGGAGAAGGAGGGAAAATACACAGCCAGTGCAGAGTACACCTGTGGCCGTTCCCCTCAATAATAAGTATAAAACTTTAGATATTATTGAGGTGGATAACCTACTCGGAGGAGCCACAGTGACCAGATTTCTGGTATTGTTGCTAAGAAGAGTAGAGAGATGAAGAGGACTGCAGTGTTGACAGGAGGTTCCTTAATCAGAGGAACAGAGATGAGTTTCTGTGGGCTAAACAGAAACACATGGATGTTATGTTGTTTCACTGGTGCCAGGATCAAGGATCTCTCAGATTGTATCCATGGCATTCTCAAGGGCAAGGATGAGCAGCCAGAAGCTGTGGTACAAAATGGCACCAGTAACATAGGTAGAAAAGGTGAGGAGGTCCCGAAGAGAGATTCTAGGGAGCTCGGTAGAAAGCTGAGAAACAGGATCTCCAGTGTAGTAATCTCTAGATTTCTGCCTGTGCCATGTGCCAGTGAGTGCAAGAATAGGATGATTTGGCAGGTGAATGTGTTGCTGAGGAACTGGTCCGGGGGAGGGGCTTCAGATTTATGGACCATTGGGATCTCTTCTGGGGAAGGTATGACCTGTTCAAAAGGGATTGGTTACACCTGAGCCCGAGGGAGTCCAGTGTCCTTGCAGGCAGATTGGCTAGAATTGTTTGGGTTAGTTTAAACTAATTTAGCAAGGGGATGGGAACTGGTGTGATAGTGCTGAAGATGAGATGGTTGGTTCACCAACAGAGGCAGTATGTAGTGAGACTCCTAGCAAGGAGAGGCTGATGACAGGGCAAAATTGTAGGCAACAGGATGAGTTGCAATGTAAACGGTGGACAAAATTAAAAAAGGTGAACTCATGACTAAAAGTGTTATATTTGAATGCGTGCAGGTTTATCTAATAAGTTCGATGAACTTGGAGCACAGTTACAGATCGGCAACTATGATTTTGTGGGCATCACTGAATCATGGCTAAAAGAAGATTATAGCTGGGAAGCTAATGTCCAAGAATACACATTGTATCAAAAGGATAGTCAGGAAAGCGGAGGGGGGTGCATAGATCTGTTGGTAAAGTATGCAATTAAATCATTAGAAAGAGGTAACATAGTGTTGGAAGGGATTGAATCATTGTGGATAGCGCTAAGGAACTGCAAGGGTAAAAGAGCCTGTTAGGAGTTACATGCAGACCCCCAAACAGTAGTAAGGATGTGGTCTACAAGTTACAATGGGAGATAGAAAATGCATGGCAAAAGGACAATGTTACAATAGTCATAGGGGATTTCAATATGCAAGTAAATTGGAAAGTAAGGTTGGCACTGAATTCCAGGAGGGGGAATTTCTATAGTGCCTACAAGATGGCTTTTTAGAGCAGCTCGTGGTTGAGCCCACTTGGGCCTCAGCTATTCTAAATCAGGTGTTGTGCAATGAACTGGAATTGATTAGAGAGGTAGTCAATGAACCAGAATTGCTTAAGGTAAAAGAACCCTTGGGGGAAAGTGGTCATAATTTTCAGGGATAATTCAATCATATTGAAAAGGAGAAGCTAAAGTGAGATGTATCAGTATGAGGCATGGAAGAAGAGTTGGCTAGTATTGACTGGAAAAGAACACTGGCAAGGATGATGGCAGAGCAGCAATTCTGGAAACACTTCAGAAGGCACAGGATATATACATCCCAAAGAGGAAGAAGGCAAGATGATACAACCACAGTTAACAAGGGAAGTCAAAGCCAAAGAGATGGCATGTAATAGAGCCAAAATTAGTGGGAAGTTAAAGGATTGGGAAGCTTTTAAAAGCCAACAGAAGGCAACTAAAATAGATACTAAGAAGGTAAAGATGAAAAAGGAAAGTAAGTTAGCCAGTAAAATTAAAGGGGAGAACAAAAGTTTCTTTAGATATATAAAGTGTGAAAGAGAGGGAAAAATGGAGAAGACCTAATTGCATAGAGTAGATAAGGAGACAATGTTTCCATAGGTAGGAGAGCTTAGGATCTGAGGGCACAACCTCTGAATGAAGGGATGTCCTTTAAAACCGTGATGAGGAGGAACTTCTTCAACCAGACTGTAGAGAATTTGAGATTCATTGTCACAAAGGGTTATGGAGACCAAGTAATTGAGTATATTTAAGGCAAAGAATTATAGTTTCTTGACAGGAAAAGGAATTTAGGGGTTAATGGAAGAAAGGGGAGAGTGGGGCTAAAAATATCAGAATGAATTGCAGAAAAGATTTGGCCTAATTCTCTTCCCATATTTTCCTGTGTTCTGGACCTGGCAGTCACATTTATTGGCAGCCAATGTGGAAGAGAAGTTATGTCTGACCAAAAGTAGCCTCCTGCTCAGAGTGACCACAGATGCTGAGCTGCAGCGTGCCTCTCACAGCAATTCAATCTGAGTTGTCACAGCACAAATTCATTTAAAAATAAAAGGGTGCAACGAAAGACACCGAGAGGGCAAATCCAGTTTGTTAGACAAAGCCGTGTCTTATAACCACACCGCTTAAGAAATCAGTCATAGATAGAAGTCCAAATTTTCTGCATGCCACAGTTCCCGAGGAGACAATGGATTATGCAGTGGGACTGAGAGTTCAAAAGAAGCAAGTGGGGGGCATTCAGGATATTCTGCACACCACAGTTTCCAAAGAGACTTTGGATTGTACATAATTAGGCACTTGGCAAGGGCCAATAAGACCATAAGACATAGGAGCAGAATTAGGCCATCTGGCCCATCGAGTCTGCTCCGCCATTCAATCATGGCTGATCCTTTTTTCCCCTCCTCAGCTCCACTCCCTGGCCTTCTCCCTGTAACCATTGATGTGTCCAATCAAGAACTATCAATCTCGGCCTTAAATAAACCCAATAACCCGGCTTCCACAGCTGCCTGTGGGAATAAATGCCACAAATTCACCACGCTCAGGCTTAAAAAAATGCTCAGCATTTTAGTTTTAAATGGACATCCCTCTGTCTTGAGGCTGTGCCCTCCTGTCCTTGACTCCCCCACCATGGGAAACATTCTTTCCACATCTACTCTGTCTAACCCTTTCAGCATTCAAAAGGTTACAATGAGATTCCCCTTCATCCTTCTAAATTTCAGCGAGTACGGACCCAGAGCTGTCAAACATTCCCATGTGATAGCCCTTTTATTCCCTGAATCATCCTTGTGAACCTCCTCTGAACCCCCTCCAATGTCAACACATCTTTTCTTAGATGAGGAGCCCAAAACTGTTCACAATACTCAAAGTGAGACCTCACCAGTTCCTTATAAAGCCTCGGCATTAGATCCCTGCTCTTGTATTCTAGACCTCTTGGGATAAATGCTAACATTGTGCATGCCTACCTCACTACTGACTCTACCTGCAAGTTAATCTTTAGGGTATCTGCACAATGACTCTCAAGACCCTTTGCATCTCAGATTTTTGGATTTTCTCCCCATTTAGAAAATAGTTTGCCCATTTATTTCTTCTACCAAAGTGCATGACCAAGCATTTTCCAACATTCTATTTCATTTGCCACTCTCTTGCCTATTCTCCTAATCTGTTGATGTCCTTCTGCAACCTGCCTGTTTCCTTAACACTATCTGCCCCCCCCCCCACCAATCTTGAAAACTTAGCAACAAAGCTATCTACTCCATCATCTAAATCATTGATATACTGCATAAAAAGAAGCGGTCCCAATACTGACCCCTGTAGAACACCACTAGTCACTGGCAGCCAATCAGAAAAGGATCCTTTTTATTCCCACTCACTTTCTTCTACCTATCAGCCAATACTCTAATTATGCATGTACCTTTCCTGTAATACCATGGGCTCTTAACTTGGTAAGCAGCCTCATGTGTGACACCTTGTCAAAGTCCTTCTGAAAATCCAAGTATATAACCACCACTGCATCCTCTCTATCTGTCCTACTTGTAATCTCCTCAAAGCATTCCAACAGGTTTGTAAGGCAAGATTTTCTCTTAAGGAAGACATACTGACTTTGTCCTATGTAACCAAGTACTCTATCGCCTCACCCTTAACAATTGAGTTCAACATCTTCCCAACTACTGAGGTCAGGCTAACTGGTCTATAATTTCCTTTCTGCTGCCTTCCTCCTTTTTTAAAGAGTGGAGTGACATTTGCAATTTTCCAGTCCTCTGGTACCATGCCAGAGTCCAATGATTTTTGAAAGGTTATTACTAATCCCTCCACAATCTCTACTGCTACCTCTATCAGAACCCTAGGGTGCAGTTCATCTGGTCCAGGTGACCTATGTACCCTTAGGTCTTTCAGCTTTTTAAGCACCTTCTCCCTTGTAATAGTAACTGCACCCACTTCTCTTCCCTCACACCCTTCAACATCAGGCATACTGCTGGTGTTTTCCATGAAGATTGTTGCAAAATACTCATTTAGTTCATCTGACATCTCCTTGTCCCCCATTATTATTTCTCCAGCCTCATTTTCTAGCAGTCCTATATCCACTGTCATCTCTCTTCTATTATTTACATACCTAAAAATGCTTTTAATATCCACTTTGATATTTTTTGCTAGTTTGCTTTTATATTTCATGTTTTCCCTCCTAATGGTTCTTTTAATTGCTCTCTGTAAGGTTTTAAAAACTTCCCAGTCCTGCCTTCCCATTAACTTTGTGTTTTGTGCCCTTTCTTTTGCTTGTACATTAACGTTGACTCCCCTTATCAACCACAGTTGTATTATTTTGCCATGTGAGTATTTCTTTGTTTTTGGAATACATCTATCCTGCACCACTTTTCCCAGAAACTCACACCATTGCTGCTCTGCTGTTATCCCTGCCAGAATCTCCTCCCACTTTACTTCGGCCAACTCCTCTCTCATACCATTGTATTTTCCTTTACTCCACTAAAATACTGCTACATCAGACATTACTTTCTCTCTATCAAATTTCAAGTTGAACTCAATCATGTTGTGATCATGGCCTCCAAATGGTTCTTTTATCTTAAGTTTTCTAATATTCTCTGGTTCATTACATATCACCCACTCCAGTATAGCTGATCCCCTAGTAGGCTCAACAACAAACTGCTCTGAAAAGCCATCTGGTAGGCATTCAACAAACCCACTCTCTTGAGATCCATTTCCAACCTAATTTTCCCAATCGACCTGCATGTTGAAATCTCCCATGACTATCATAATATTTCCCTTTTGACACGCCTTTTCCATTACCTGTTGTAATCTGTGGTCCACATCCCAGCCACTGTTGGGAGGCCTGTGTATACTGCCATTAGAGTCCTTTTCCCTTTGCAGTTTCTTAACTCAACCCACATGAATTCAAATCTTCCAACCCCCTCTGCCTACCTTCCTATCCCTCCGATGCAGCATGTAACCTTGGACATTCAGCTCCCAACTACAAACATCCTTCAACCACAATTCAATAAAAAGATGTTAATTTTAAGCAGAGTGGCCGTTGTGGGAGTGCTATCGTTAGAGTGAGGAGTTCAGGCATTGGCTCATAAAGGCTTCAGGTTGGAGAGGCAAAGGCTGTAGGCAGATTTTTTTCATGTTGTTTTTATCCAGTTACAGAAGTGGGGATGCCTGGTAAGATAGCGGAATGCTCCTTTCGCAGGATGTGGAAAGATAGGGAGACTCCAGTGTTCCTGCACGCAGCTGGAGCTTTTCGCGGACAGTGATAAACGGGAATGGAGTTGGAACAGAATGAACTCCAGATCATTCAACAGGCTGAGAGCTTGATCAACAGGACACAGAGGGAGGTAGTTACACCCAAGGTGCAGGGCACAGCTAACTGAGTGACCGTCAGGAGGGGGAAGGGGAAAGGCAGTCAGTGCAAAGCACCTCTGTAGCCACTCCCCTTGACAACAGGTATACTGCTTTTGATACTGTTAAAGGATGATCCAGCAGAGGAGAGTTATGGCAGCAGCTCTCTGGCACTAAGTCTGGCTCTGCGGCTCAGAAGGGAAGTGTGGAGAAGAGGAGTGCAGAAGTATTAGGGGATTCCCTAGTTAGGGGAGAAGAGAGGAGATTTTGTAGAGATGAAGGAGACTCCCTGATGGTATCTTGCCTTCCAAATACCAGGGTTAGGGATGTTCCAGATCGTGTCCATGGCATTCCTAATGGGGGAGTCAGCAGCCAGGATTCATGATACATTTTGATACTAATAACATAAATAGGAAAAGGGAGGAATCCCTGAAGAAAGAACATAGGGAGTTTTGTAGAAAGCAGAAAAACAGGACCTCCAGAGTAGTAACTTCTTGATTGTTGTCTGTGCAATTTGCAGCTGAGGAAGTGATGCAGGGGGGCAGGGTTTCAGATCATTGGGATATCTTCTGGGGAAGATATAACCAGTACAAAAAGGATGGGTTACACCAGAACCTGAGTGGGACAATATCAATATCCTTGTGGGCAGGTTTGCTTGAGCTATTTGGGAGGCTTTAACCAGGGGGATGGTAACCAGAGTGATAGGGTTGAGCATGGGGCAGTCGGTATACTTAAATACATTGTGTTATGAGACTGCAAGGGCAAATAATAGGGAAAATATGCAGTGATTAGGATAAATTGACATAGGAGCAAAATCGAAACGGATGATGAATACAGGACTGAAGGTGTTATATTTTAACGCAGGCAGTAAATGGAATAAGGTGGATGATCTTGCAGTGCAGTTGGAGATTGGCAGGAACGGAGACGTTATGATTTTGCATTCGTCAGTTCATGCTGTTCTGAGTAAGAAAAGGCAGACTGGCTCCCGGTCTGTGATAGTAACAGTACTACTTCGCAGCGTCTGAACAATCTGCATTGTTCTTTGCAGTTTATTGCACAGACGGCGGAATACTGGAAAGGTTTCTGTGGGTGTGAACCAGTTGACTGAGGGAAGCAGATGGTGCTTACACGCAAGTGTGATTCTGAAGTACATGTTTTAAACCAGGAAGGAGGATTGGCGTTTGCAGCGCTTTTCTTTTTCTGAATGGCACTGACATCCTGTGCTGAACAGTTCGGTCCCTCCAATAATTAGTCTTCCATGTGGTTCTGAGATGGCTAGCCAGGGAAATGTGGAACAGCAAACTCTCCGCATCAAACAAACTGCTGGAGGAACTCAGTGGTTGAGCCGTATCCATGGGAGGGAAGGAATTCTGGGTTGAAGCATTCACCACCTGCCCCATAGCAGGAGAATTAGGCAGGGTTACAATGGTTGATTTGTGAGGTGGTCAGAATTAGAATTAGAGTCAAATTTATTATCACTGATATAGATTATTTGAAATTTGTATTTGTTTTGCATAGCAGAAGAGTATAACAGCATAAAGTCAGTATAAATTAGAATAAATACATAAATAATGCATTAGGGTGATAGTGTTCATGGGTTCATGGGCCATTCAGAAAGAATGACGGGGGAAAAAATGACCCTGAATCGTTGAGAGGGAGTCTTTAGGCTCGCGTACCTCCTTCCTGGTGGATTGAACTTTCCGACTGACACCCTACATCAGGACTGAGAGTGGAGAGGGAAGGTAATTGATATCAAAAGGAGAGGAGAGTGGTGAGACAGAGACCAGTAAATGACAGGTGGAACAAAGAGGCTTGAAGGATGGAGCAAGGTAGATGAGTTGGGAAGCGAGGCATGAGGAGGCAGGCAACAAAAAAAAAGGCCAATCCCAATTCCCATGACCTTAGTCAGTTTGTTCTCTGAAGTGGCCGTCCCAGATTTATACAAATACACAGGATATACAATGGACAAAACAAAAGGTCCAGAAGTCACAATCAATCATGTTGAATGACTTCACTGTGTCAGCAGCAGGCATAACTCAGGCACTGGGCGACTACGTGGACAGCTGCTTTTCAATCTTACCTCACAAGCTGATAGTACTAAACTGAAAATTAATAGAACACATATTCTCTTGCATTAATTCAGAGTGGAACTATTTTTACTGATTTTTTAATGAATTGTGAACATTAAAAATAAGTAGGATAATATTTAAGAACAACATGAGACCAATGAGAAGTAATTCATTTAATTGTGCTGAGTATTCTACCTCAGAAAATTTCTGGCACTTCCTACTTATGCATGATGATTCTTTGATTACATTTAGACTTGTGAAATTTAAGGCTACGTCAGCCCAATGGTAAAATATTATTGCTATTGGAACTCTGAAGTAACAAGCAAAATGATAGAACTTCATGGAGGAAAAAAAAGTTTGAGTTTTATTTCCCCAGGTCAATGATACATCTTCAGAACACTTCCTTGGCGGGAAACTCTCCTTCGCCTACAGATGCTGCTGGATCTGCTGAGTAATTCCCCTTTTTTTCTGCTTTTGTTAGCTATAAAAAATTGCAGAATGAAGGAACGAATGTTCTTGCCTCCTTTGAGGGAATATTGTCAACTACCAGGTTCAGGACCTGATACTGTATAAAATATTTGAAATTGCCCTACCATCTCTCAGCTTTAGTTAAAGTTGCACAATAACAACTCCCATTTATATAAAAACATTTTGTATTCATTCATGAGATGGGACATTCATTGACAGGCCTGGCATCTATTGTCCATCCCTAATTGCTCTTGATCAAAACGACTTGGTAGGTCACTTCAGAAGGCGGTTAAAGTCAGTCACATTGTTTCTTGAATATTTGGAATTTAAGATAATCTCCTAAATGTTCACAACATTTCATTTGTGTGAAAGCTTTGGCAGCTGAAGGTAGGGCTTGGCAGGTCAGCTTTTACATAGGACATACAGGAACAGTCCCATCGCAGCCCATAATGTGGTATTGAGCTAATTAACCTAATGGCATTTAATCACTTTGTCCATATCCACCACTCTCTGTGTATTATCCATCTCTACAGCACCCTCTTAAATGCCTTTTTTGTACCTTTCTCCACCCTCACCCCTGGCAGTGCATTCCAAGCACCCACCAGTCTCATTAAAAAAAAACACTGCCCTACATATATTCTTTGATCTTACTACCTCTCACCTTAAATGTATGGCCTCTCGTATAGGACATGTCAAGTCTGGGAAGAAGGATGCCAACTCTCTACTCTAATTCTCTCATAATTTTATAAACTTTTATTAGGTCTTCCCTCAGCCTCTACTCCTCCAGAAAAAGATAACGCAAGTTAGTCCAACCTCTTCTTTTAGTATATGTCTTCCTGTCCAGGCAGCATCCTGGTAAAACTCTTCGGCACCCCCTCTCCAAAGCCCACACATCATACGTGTGTACAGGGATCTGAATTGAATGCGATAATCCACATGTAGCCCAACCAGAAGTGTATAAATCTGCAACAGAACCTTCTGATTCGTGAACTCAGTGCTTTGACTAAAAAGAGCAATCGTTCCATACATCGCCTGTCCCAGCATATCTACTTGTGTACCCACTTCCCGAGAGCTATGGGCTTGAACCCCAGGATCCTTCTGTTATCAATGTTGTTAAGGGCCCAGTGCATTTTCCCCTTATATTAGATCTCCCAAAATGCAACACTTCACATATGGCTGGATTAACAGCCATCTGCCATTTTACCTCCTGGGCCTGCAATTGATCTATATTCCATTCTATCCTTTGGCAGCCTTCTACACTTCAGACAACACCACCAATCTTTGTATCATCAATGAACTTACTAACTCACCCATCCACATTTTCACTTAGCAGGGGCTCCTGACTTAAGGCTCCAAGGCATTGTGCTGCCTTGCTGACCAGTCTAAAGACATTTAATAATTTCTCTACAAGTTTGCCCAGTCAGACAATTAATTAAGATTGTTTTTTTTTAATCAAAAGTGACCTAGTTTTCTTGCTGTGTGTATTAGTAACATTGTTAGCTTTCCAGGGAGCTGATGATTAAATTCCTGTGGTAAACACTGTTCATTCAGTCGATGAAAATCGCACACGACCTTAGGATCTTCCTTCAGCATGAAAGGAACGCTACAGAAAACACAAGGATTTCAGGAGACACTTCAGGTTCATGTCACCATAGTTTTCAATAATCACTCATGACACATGATTGGAGCAATTCTCCGGAGTTTCGATAAATATTTTTAGATTAAGCATGAAAGAGCTGGAGGCAGTGTGGGAGGGAACAGAGGCAAGGCGTGTACACTGAAATCTGTGCTGGGTTGGGGCTGGACTCTGCAAACCTGCCCTCTCATCAGTGCTGCTCTCTAGCGTTCACTTCCTGAAAGACAAGCTGAATTGGCTTTGTCTGTGGCTGACCCGGTAGATGAGGAGCTGCTGCATACTGGTTCGTGCGGAAGTGCGACTCCACAACAACATCCCATGCACCATCAATCTTCAGGCCATGATATTCAAGGATTTGTGCTGATATTATTTTGTGACTGTACGTGCTATCATAACTATATAAAAATTACAGCACGGAAACAGGCCATCTCGGCCCTTCTGGTCCGTGCCGAACGCTTACTCTCACCTAGCCCCACCGACCTGCACTTAGCCCATAACCCTCCATTCCTTTCTTGTCCATATACCTATCCAATTTTACTTTAAATGACAATATCAAACCTGCTTCTACCACTTCTACTGGAAGCTCATTCCACACAGCTACCACTCTCTGAGTAGAGAGTGCTATGAGTGACTGTATGTACTGTGCTTTGCACCTTGGTCCCAGGTGAATGCTGTTTCAATTAGCTCTATACATGTGTATGGTGGAATGACAATTAAACTTGAACTTATATACCTATTTTAAATTTGGCCTCCTTTGTGCTTACAACATGATAATTATTGAGAGGTTTTTAGAATATTACTGCAAGAACTGTCCTTTATTGGGTTATTAAAAACTGACTTCGTGTCTGCCTACCCAGCAGAACCCAGACTATGCCATGAACAACTCGGTGTTTTCTTTGAGTTTTATTCTGCAGTCAACATCACTTAAGCAATAGGTGTATTTTGCAACAACATTTTCATGTTACTAATTACATTATATTTAGAATTAACTAGTGTCTCAGCATGAATCATCACATTTTATGATTTAAGTGTTGTGATTTCTATAGCCATGACATATCACGTACAATCTGTGCCTGCAGGAAGAGTTCTGATTTCAGTAATATTATGAAGGAAGGAACATGGCTATTGTCAAGAAATGACAACTGGTGCATGAATTTTTACTCCAGCCATAAACTCAAGGAAGTGTATCAATTTTTGGTACCACCAACAAATTACCCCAGCAACTATAATCCTATGCATGAAGCAAAATAGCAAGGATGTTATGTTAAACATTCAAGTAAAACTTGTCAGGCCACAGCTGGATTCTGGCATTCCATTCTAGTCAATGCACATTGGAACAACTATAATGGTTTTGGAGAGGATGCAGAAAGGATTAGGTGGGATTGATTTGAGAAATGTGGGATTTCAGTTATCAGGGTAGTCTGGAAAATGTGGAATCGCTTTCTAGGAAATAGGATAAGATATTGAAGGATATAATCAGGTTACATAAGATTGACCAGTTTGGTAAGGTAAATTTAGAGAGAATGTTTTCATTAATAGAATGGTTAGGGATTGAAGAAAGCATAATCAGAGAACTGGCAAAAAATCCAGGAGTGATAGAAGGAAGTACGTACTCTGCAATGCACCGAGCAGCCATAACGTGGAATGCATTGCCTGAAAGTGTAATGGATGTAAATTCAGCTGCTTTTTTTTCTCTCTAAAGGTAAAGGGATGGTTGAAGTTGAAACATTTGCAAAAAAATGAAAGTGACTAGATTGATCTGCAAAGTACTGGCACTGGATTAGATGGACTGAAGATTTCTTTCTGCACTGAAATAATTCATGTTTCTCTTTAAAAGTCAGATTATATAGCTAGGAGCTGATTACTTATGGAAATTACTTACAGGACTGAAAGAAGCTGCAGAGGGTTGTAAATCTAGTCAGCTCCATCTTGGGCACTATCCTATAAAGTACCCAGGGCACCTTAAGAGAGCGGTGTCTCAGAAAGGCAGCGTCCATTATTAAGGACCTCCAGCACCCAGGGCATGCCCTTTTCCCACTGTTACCATCAGGTAGGAGGTACAGAAGCCTGAAGGCACACACTCAGTGATTCAGGAACAGCTTCTTCTCCTCTGTCATCCGAGTCCTAAATGGAAGCTTTGGACACTACCTCACTTTTTTTTAATATACAGTATTTCTGTTTTTGCCCATTTTGAAAATCTATTCAATAAACATAATTGATGTAATTGTTTATTTATTATTAATAATATGTTTAGTTTATTTATTTATTTTTCTCTCTGCTAGGTTATGTATTGCATTGAACTGCTGCTGCTAAGTTAACAAATTTCACGTCACATGCTGGTAATAATTAACCTGATTCTGATTCTGAATATGAGAGTAATTAATACTGGAATTGTTATGCCCTCTTTCTTTGTTGATGTAATAATTTGTTACAAGGCACATTACAACTTTTGTGATCAGTATGTGATAATTTCTCTGCATATTTCATGTTCTTTTTCATAAAGAAAGAATATGGACATCAAAACTGAGTCATGAATTGAGTTTTACAGAATCTTTAGCCGTCTTGACTTTACTATCATATTTCCATTTATCTAGCAACCACCTCGTCCTTAGAAGGTCCAAAAATGCATCATGGCTAATGCAATACTTCTGAATCATAGACATTGTTGTGATGAAGGCTACACAGCTGCCAATTTTGACACCACAATTGTGCGGCTCCACCATCTCAAGGGGCTAAATGGCTTAATGATTCCTTAATTGACCTTCAAGTGTCTTTGTGTTCAGTGCTCAATGTGTAAAAGACAATGATTAGCATTAAAGATATTCCATAACAACAAGTTATTCTTTACTTGGATACATTAAACTAATCAGCTGCATTTAACATCTGAATTCTTTATAATACTCAGTCGGCTTCTGATAATTCTGCTTTCACACTGATCCTCACATTAGTCTATAATTAAACAGCATGAGGTGTGTTTTGAATAGACTATTGTCAAATTCTATTGGCCAAGCAGGAACATCATTCATGGATGAAAAGTATAAGCTGACTCCAGGTGTAACTAAATTACAAATAGTGCATCCATCGATCTGTTGCTTTCCAGTTGGCATTGGTATTACCACAAAGCTGATGAACTGGAGGAATGTTTAACCAGGTTGCTTATATTCATTTTTTTATTAACCCTAAATATATTGCAGCTTTAGGATCACTATCTTAGTGAGAGAAATGCAGTGATAGGCAGGAACCAAAAGGAACGTTTGAGTAGGGGATCCAGACATGCTCGGTGTCAATCCCATTCAGTTCAATTTCTTCCATTTGATTTTATTCCCAGGAGTCACAATACTATTGTTGTGCAGTGAGTGAAAGGCGAATAGTATTATCTCAACAACTGTACAAAAGGGAAGCCATCCAACTTATACAAAAGAGGTAGTTTTAGTTTGCATTCTGTCCAATCTCTTGGGACCAATACACCAGATTAAACACTCATGATGTTGTGCAATATAATATTTTACATGACATTTGAAGCATCCTACCTAGAAGTACATTAGAGTGATGTAGCTTGGAAGTGTGTTGTGTTCCCTTCTGTAATGAATCATGGAGAGTGTGGGTCAGTGAGAGTGTAAGGAATTCAGATAGGACTTGATGCAAAGTTGAAACTTCCTCCTCTTATACTTTAATGCTAAGATGGGAGGTCCTTGTTGACGAAGGACAGTTCTGTTTTGCTTCTTGTTGTGCTTTAAATTGTGCCAGTAAATATGTTCAACTGGAACTGGTCTTACATTAAATCAAGCCACTGGATCCTTAGAGTTAGCAGAGAAAGTAAACGCTTTCATCCTGAAACAGCAAAGTTTGGATCAGCCTGGGGTCTTTTGATGAATGGATGTTGTGGCAATGGCTATAAAACAGTTCCATTTTGGAATTTTTTGTTGCATTAGCCTATATGCACACCATCAATCTGTTTTCATGTAATTTGACCTGGGAACAAAGTATTTTCATTTGGTTTTATATTGCAGTACTAGCTTGTGACATCCTACAAACAAGTCTTTCATCAACTGTGCATGATTTCTGCAAAGTTCTTCCCTTTTCACAAGTCCTTTGGCTCCACTGCAGCTGTTCCCAGAAACAGTCTTTCCTTTCCAAGACGTCAGAGATGTCCTCCTTCTTCAAAGAATGGAGTTCCTCTTCCTCCACCATTAACGCTGCCTTCACCCACATCTCTTCCATTTCCGACACATTTGCACTCGCCCCATCATCCTGCCACCTTAATAGGAATAGAACTCTTCTTGTCCTCACCTACAACCCCGTGGGACTCTGCCTCCAACATATCATTCTCAGCAAATTCCATCATCTTCCATCTTCAGTGGGATCCCACCACAAAACACATCTTTATCTACCTCACCCTTCCGCTTTCTGCAGAGATTGCAACCTCTGTGATTGCTTTTTCCATTCGTGCCTCCACATTGATCTCCCTCCTGGCACATATCCCTGCAAGTGACAGAACTGCTACAACTGCCCATTCACCTCCTTCCTTACCTTCATTCAGGGCCCCAGACAGTCCTTCCAGGTGAGCCAGCACTTTACCTGCTAATCTGTTGGGATCATCTATTGTACCCGGTGCTCCCATTATGATCTCCTCTACACTAGTTAGACCCAATGTAAATTGGGAGACTGCTTTATCGAGCACCTCTGCTCCATCCAAGTGGAATTTCCCAATGGCCGACCATTTTAACTCCTATCACCATTCTCATTCTGACATGTTCTTCAATGGCTTCCTCTTTTGCCATGATGAGGCCTCTCTGAGGGTGGAGGAGCAACACTTCATATTCCATCTAGGCAGCCTGCAACCTGAATGCATTGATTTCTCTTTCTGGTAATGATCTTTCCTCCCCTTTCCTTCTTCTATTCCACACTCTGGCCACTTGCCTATTTTCTTCAGCTCTCAATCGCCTCCCCATTGGCCCTCCTTCTTCCTTTTCTCCTAAGGTCCTCTTTCCTTTCCAATCAGATTCCTTTTTCTCCAGCCCTTTACCTTTCCCACCCATCTATCATCTTCAAACTTATTCTCCTTCCCCTCCCCCACCTTTTTACTCTGGCATCTTTCCTCTTCCTTTCCAGTCCTGAAACATCAATTGCTTATTCATTTCCATAGATGTTCCCTGACCTGCTGAGTTCCTCCAGCATTTTGTGTGTGTTGTTCCAGATTTCCAGCAACTGCCGACTATCTTGTGTTTGTGAATTCTGTTTTCCAGTCATCCTGCTGGATTATTGTGGTTTGATTTTCAAGTTGCTTGAGTCAAAATTTGGCACTTACTTCGAGTAAAACTGATTAAAAATAAGTCAAACCTATTTTGATTTTAAAAGAAGGTTCTTGTTTATTTCTAGTGGAATTATTCCCATAGTCCCTGTCAACTTTATCCTTAAACAATGGCGTGAAAAATAAAGAACATGGCAGTCAGGTTTCTTAGTTGTCTGGAGCCTGCACTTTCACTCTGAGAATGTGGAAGGAGTGCTAATAATACAAAGCTTTCTCCTAAAAGAAATGGAAATCAGTGTAAACAACTAAGGCCCAAGGAAATTATATGACACTGCATTTCTCTTTTCATGTTGTCCCAGCTATTTATCTGTAGGTTGAGTTGGGCAGAGTTTTCACACCAGATTATATTTAGTTATTTGAATTTACAAGACCACTTAAGCTGATTAGCGCAGTTCAAACTTGTCTCTGGTCCAACAACCTAACCACGGAGCTATTACTTCCCCTTATGTTCTTGAATTTGTGTAAATTTTTAACTTCAGCTCACTTTTATTCTCATCTCATTTGCTGACTATGGCTCCATGTGTTATGATAATTATATTACGGTGGTTTGTAGGGTATCCTTGATAAAGTTTGTGTCCAAATTGTGATATCTGTTTAAATGGCAACAGTCACAGTGTGGAAGAGCAACACTTCATATTCCAGCGTGGTAAGGAAGGCAAATGTAATGTGAGCATTCATTTTGAGAGGGCTAGAACACAAGAACAAGGGTGTAATGCTGAGGCTTTATAAGACATTGATCAAACCGCACTTGGAGTATTGCGAGTAGTTTCTCAGAAAAGATGTGGTAGCATTGGAGGGGTTTGATTATTTGTGCCTGTTGTGTTATGTTTTTTTTCTGCTGAACTGTGGGCATGCTATGTTGGTACCAGAATGAGAGGTGACACTTGCCCCCAGCTCGCCCTTGGGTGTGTTGGTTGTAAACAGAAACGATTCATTTCACTCTATGTTTTGATGTACATGTAAGGTATAAAGTTAAATCTTCACGTTGACCAGCTATACAGTTAATTCTGGTTTGTTATTGTATTCTTATTTTCTTAGAAGGGGCTTTACTATTTGCATGGGATTTACATGAGATTTCAGTGCCATTCAGTGCCAGTACTCATTGTCCTACAATAGGTTTAATTTCCCCACCCATTTGTAGCAAGCAAAATTATTAGTTAAATGTTTAATTTTGCACTCAACTATAGTTTTTGCATGAGAAACTGTGAAGGGAATATTGCACTGATCTGAATAAACTGATTTACAAATTTTAATTAATTTTATTACTATGTAGATTGGATTCACTCATATAGAAATATGAAACAGCTTTATTATTATTGATTATAAACACAGATGGCCATTAAGCAGATAATAACTCTTAAATGCCTTTAGTTTGGGAACTTAATCACTATGATAGAAACAATATAAAAATCTCATTATCCACAACAAAATCCAAATGAACATTTGCTGATTGGTTTAAGTAGGTAATATTAACTTTCTTATTTCTGTTACTGAATTAGCATACTAAGGGATAGATACTGTAGTTACAAATGCATAACTCCAGTTAAGTCACAGGATTCTTGATTCTGGTCAGTAAGCTTCTAGACGTAGACCTCTGTACCTTCGCAACTGGATCTTTGACTTCCTCATCAGGAAACCATAGTCAGTGAGGACTGGTAATGACATCTCCTTTTAGCTGACTATCAACATAGGCGCACCTCAAGGGTGCATGTTTAGCCTAATGCTCCACTCTCTCTACATTCATCACTGTGTGGATAGGCACAGGTCAAGCGCCATCAATAAATTTGATCGATAAACAGTGCCGCTGTTGGCGGAACATCAGATGGTGATGGCGAGGCATACAGGAGTGAAATAGTTCAGCTTGCTGAGTGATACCACAGCAACAAGTTCAAGTTCAAGTTTAATTGTCATTCAACCATACACATGTACATGCAAATGAAACAGAGATTCTCTGGTGCCAAGGTTTAAAGCCCAGTACCAACAGTCACACATCACACGTGTAGCACATATAGTTACGACAGCAGCAAAACACAGTCACAAACAAAAACAGTGTAGCGCAAATCCCTGAGTGGCATGGCCTGGAGATTGATGGTAATCATGCACACAGTATCAATTGCTTGTGGGCTTCAGGAAGGGGCAATCAGGAGAACACCGACCAGTGTCATTGAGGGGTCATTGAGGGGTGAGTGGTGGAAAGGGTAGGGAGCTTCAATATCCTGGGCACCGACAATTCAGAGGATCTCTCCTGGGTCCAACATGTTGAGGCTGTCATGAAGAAGTCAGGTCAGTGACTGTACTTCGACAGGAGTTTGAGGAAATTTGGAAAGTCACCAAAGACTCAAGCAAATTTCTACAGATATACTGTGGAAAGCATTTTGACTGGTTGCATCACGACCTGGCAGGTAGGCTCCAATGCACATAATCAAAAGAGGTTGCAGAGGGTTGTCGACTCAGGCAGTTCCAATGCAGGCACAACAAAAGTCAGTGCCTAAAGAAGGCAACAAAAATCATGAAGGACCCTCATCATCTGAGACATGCCCTCTTCTAATGAAAGGAGGAGGAAGAGGTTAGTAAGAGATTCTTCTCCTCTGACATCACAATTATGAATGCTCCATGAACCCACAAATGTTCCTTTGCTTGTCCTCTTTTGCACTATTTATTTAATTTATTTTTATTGTAATTTACCTCTTACACTGTACTTCTGCCTCAAAAACAATAAATTTCATGACATATACCGGTGATAATAAGTCTGATTCTGATTCTGGTCATGCTTACAGCCTGTTGCCAAAGGTTTACAGTGGTGCACATTATCTGAGCCTCATCTTGACTTGGTGGCCCTGAGGACTGGTCTCAGCCCAAAACATCAGCTGTTTATACATTTCCATAGGTGCTGCCTGGCCTGCTGAATTCCTCCAGTGTTTAGTGTGTGCTGCTTTGGTAGAAACATATTTATTTAGCACTCTGTAACAAGCATATGCCAGTGGACTTAGAGTAACAAGCAGTTTTGTTGCTCGACAGTAACTGTGCATCGACAGTCATTGTGCATCAACAGTCATTGTGCATCGACAGTAACTGTGCATCAACAGTCATTGTGCATCGACAGTAACTGTGCATCAACAGTCATTGTGCATTAACAGTCATTGTGCATCAACTGTAACTGTGCATTGACAGTAACTGTGCATCAACAGTCATTGTGCATCGACAGTCATTGTACATCGACAGTAACTGTGCATCAACAGTCATTGTGCATTAACAGTCATTGTGCATCAACTGTAACTGTGCATCGACAGTAACTGTGCATCAACAGTCATTGTGCATCGACAGTCATTGTACATCAACAGTCATTGTGCATCAACAGTCATTGTACATCGACAGTAACTGTGCATCGACAGTCATTGTGCATCGACAGTCATTGTACATCAACAGTCATTGTGCATCGACAGTAACTGTGCATCAACAGTCATTGTGCATCAACAGTCATTGTGCATCGACAGTAACTGTGCATCAACAGTCATTGTGCATCGACAGTAACTGTGCATCAACAGTCATTGTGCATCAACAGTCATTGTGCATCAACTGTAACTGTGCATTGACAGTAACTGTGCATCAACAGTCATTGTGCATCAACAGTAACTGTGCATCAACAGTCATTGTGCATCGACAGTAACTGTGCATCGACAGTAACTATGCATCAACAGTCATTGTGCATCGACAGTCATTGTGCATCGACAGTAACTGTGCATCAACAGTCATTGTGCATCGACAGTCATTGTGCATCGACAGTAACCGTGCATCAACTGTAATGGTGCATCGACAGTAACTGTGCATCAACAGTCATTGTGCATCGAAAGTCATTGTGCATCGACAGTAACTGTGCATCAACAGTCATTGTGCATCGACAGTAACCGTGCATCAACTGTAATGGTGCATCGACAGTAACTGTGCATCAACAGTCATTGTGCATCGACAGTAACTGTGCATCAACAGTCATTGTGCATCGACAGTAACTGTGCATTAACAGTCATTGTGCATCGACAGTCATTGTGCATCGACAGTAACTGTGCATCGACGGTAACTGTGCATCAACAGTCATTGTACATCGACAGTAACTGTTCATCGACAGTAACTGTGCATCGACAGTCATTGTACATCGACAGTAACTGTTCATCGACAGTAACTGTGCATCAACAGTCATTGTGCATCGACAGTCATTGTGCATCGACAGTCATTGTGCATCGACGGTAACTGTGCATCAACAGTCATTGTACATCGACAGTAACTGTTCATCGACAGTAACTGTGCATCGACAGTCATTGTACATCGACAGTAACTGTTCATCGACAGTAACTGTGCATCGACAGTCATTGTGCATCAACAGTCATTGTGCATCGACAGTAACTGTGCATCGACAGTAACTATGCATCAACAGTCATTGTGCATCGACAGTCATTGTATTTCGACAGTAACTGTGCATCAACAGTCATTGTGCATCGAAAGTCATTGTGCATCGACGGTAACTGTGCATCAACAGTCATTGTGCATCGACAGTAACTGTGCATCGACAGTAACTATGCATCAACAGTCATTGTGCATCGACAGTCATTGTACTTCGACAGTAACTGTGCATCAACAGTCATTGTGCATCGACAGTCATTGTGCATCGACAGTAACTGTGCATCAACAGTCATTGTGCATCGACAGTAACCGTGCATCAACTGTAATGGTGCATCGACAGTAACTGTGCATCAACAGTCATTGTGCATCGACAGTAACTGTGCATCGACAGTCATTGTACATCGACAGTAACTGTGCATTAACAGTCATTGTGCATCGACAGTCATTGTGCATCGACAGTAACTGTGCATCGACGGTAACTGTGCATCAACAGTCATTGTACATCGACAGTAACTGTTCATCGACAGTAACTGTGCATCGACAGTCATTGTACATCGACAGTAACTGTTCATCGACAGTAACTGTGCATCGACAGTCATTGTACATCGACAGTAACTGTTCATCGACAGTAACTGTGCATCAACAGTCATTGTGCATCGACAGTCATTGTGCATCGACAGTCATTGTGCATCGACGGTAACTGTGCATCAACAGTCATTGTACATCGACAGTAACTGTTCATCGACAGTAACCGTGCATCAACTGTAACCGTGCATCAACGGTAACTGTGCATCAACAGTCATTGTACATCGACAGTCATTGTGCATCGACAGTAACTGCATCAACGAAACTGTGCATCAACAGTCTGTGTCATGAAGTATGCATTCTTCTAATATGGACTAAGTTGAAATGACCCACTTCCTATCAGACCACATCCTTTACAAAACAGAATCAATTATTTAATAGGATTCTGACTGAAGCAATCGTACATATTTACTTATAGTTGACTGAGATCTGTGGCACATTTAATACAGAGCCATTTGTCATGATTATATGATCTGACTATATTCTCTGAAAGGAAATGGATATTAATAGACATGGTAATGTAGACAAGCATTCTGATAAATTATTTCTGCAAGGTGAGTAAAGATCTGTGTGATTATATTAAAAGCAGAATAGAGAAAATAAAAAGCATTATATATGCAACACATTTCAAGTCCAGATTTTTTTCTGTGGATGTCTTCTGCTGTTCGTTGAGCTAGGTATGAGAAATGAAGTGCTGCTCAGGCCCTGTTGCACTCCACTTCATTTCTCACTGATGGTTTGCAGATTCTGCTGGCCATTTTATATTGCTGCTTACATTGGAAAATAGGAGGTACAGAGCTAACAACAGGGCAGATTTTATTGTTGTCAGTAAACTAATTGTAATGAATTTTCAAAGAATAATGCTCTCAGTCCTTAAAGTTACACTAACCAGCTGTATTCCCTCCCCTTTAAGAAATCATACATCCTCACAAACCATCAACTATTGATAATTTATAAAATTAAATCAAAATATAGTTGTTAATTTCATTGATTTATAAACTCACTCTTTCATTTGAAAATCAAAAATCATAGTGTAGATTCTGGAGATCAGAGACAGAAATTGGGAACCAGAATTAAAATTTTTGGCCACCAGGAAGACCCACTTATGGCAGATGGTACGGAATTGGTGGACGAAGCAGCTTACGATGGGTTAATATAGAGGAAGCTGCGTCGTGAGCCCCAGACACAATAGAAGATGCCAGCAGATAGGCCAGTGAAACATTGCCTCACCCTGAAGTGCTGAACATAGAACATAGAATAGAACAGCACAGTACAGGCCCTTTGGCCCACAATGTTGTGCCAACCCTTAAACCCTGCCTCCCATATAACCCCCCACCTTAAATTCCTCCATATACCTGTCTGGTAGTCTCTTAAATTTCACTAGTGTATCTGCCTCCACCACTGACTCAGACAGTGCATTCCACGCACCAACCACTCTCTGAGTAAAAAACCTTCCTCTAATATCTCCCTTGAACTTCCCACCCCTTACCTTAAAGCCATGTCCTCTTGTATTGAGCAGTGGTGCCCTGGGGAAGAGGCGTTGGCTGTTCACTCTGTCTATTCCTCTTAATATCTTGTATACCCCTATCATGTCTCCTCTCATCCTCCTCCTCTCCAGAGAGTAAAGCCCTAGCTCCCTTAATGTCTGATCATAATGCATATACTCTAAACCAGGCAGCATCCTGGTAAATCTCCTCTGTACCCTTTCCAATGCTTCCACATCCTTCCTATAGTGAGGCTACCAGAACTGGACACAGTACTCCAAGTGTGGCCTAACCAGAATTTTATAGAGCTGCATCATTACCTCACAACTCTTAAACTCTATCCCTCGACTTATGAAAGCTAACACCCCATAAGCTTTCTTAACTACCCTATCTACCTGTGAGGCAACTTTCAGGGATCTGTGGACATGTACCCCCCCGATCTCTGTGCTCCTCCACACTACCAAGTTTTCTTGCACTTACTTTGTACTCTGCCTTGGAGTTTGTCCTTCTAAAGTGTACCACCTCACATTCTCCAGGTTGAACTCCATTTGCCACTTCTCAGCCCACTTCTGCATCTTATCAATGTCTCTCTGCAATCTTCGACAATCCTCTACATTATCCACAACACTACCAACCTTTGTGTCGTCTGCAAACTTGCCAACCCACCCATCTACCCCTACATTGAGGTCATTAATAAAAATCACGAGAAGTAGAGGTCCCAGAACCGATCCTTTTGGGAAACCACTAGTCACAACCCTCCAATCCGAATGTACTCCCTCCACCACAACCCTCTGCCTTCTGCAGGCAAGCTAATTCTGAATCCACCTGGCCAAACTTCCCTGGACCCCATGCCTTCTGACTTTCTGAATAAGCCTACCATCAAATGCCTTACTAAAATCCATGTAGATTAAATCCACTGCACTACCCTCATCTATATGCCTGCTCACTTCCTCAAGGAGCTCTATCAGGCTTGTTCGACATGATCTGCCCTTCACAAAGCCATGCTGACTGTCCCTGATCAGACCACGATTCTCTAAATGCCCATAGTTCCTATCTCTAAGAATCTTTTCCAACAGCTTTCCCACCACAGACGCAAGGCTCACTGATCTACCCGGACTATCCCTACTACCTTTTTTGAACAAGGGGACAACATTCGCCTCCCTCCAATCCTCTGGTATCATTCCCGTGGACAACGAGGACATAAAGATCCTAGCTCAGCAAACTCTTCCCTCGCCTCGTGTAGCAGCCTGGGGAATGTTCTGTCAGGCCCCAGGGACTTATCCGTCCTAATGTATTTTAACATTAGGACCGCCTGGTGTCCTGAATGGAGGTATGGATGTGATGGAGGAGGTGAATGGGCTGTATATAGCACTTAGACCACTTACAGGGATAAGTGCGGGGATGTCATGACATTAGTAAACACTACATAGTTCACAAGAATCTTTAGCACACGATGCTAAAATTTGCATTAATTGATATCTCATTAACAATTATTTATTTTATATGGTACTGAATAACTGGGATAATTTGTATTTTTGACTCGAAACCCTCTCATATTTGGGTTTCCATTTTCATTTCACTTTGCATTCTAATTTCCACTCGGACATTCCATATCTTTTTTCTTACCTGCTGTGTCTTTGGGAATCACACAAGTGCTGGAAGAATTCAGCAGGTCTGGCGGCAACTATGGAAATGAATAAACAGTTGACGTTACAGCCTGTGGTTACATCCCTCATGTGATCTCAGATGTTTCGAACTACCTCCACCATCCGAAACGATCTCCCTTTTAAAGCATTCAGCCTAATCTGCAGTGATTTACAAATCGGTAAACAACAAGCCTTCTAAATCCAGAAATCTGTTCCTGAGCTGTGGTTGGTTATTTGGCTGCTGGAAGTAACCCTTAATGTTCAAAGTTCAAGACAAAATGTCATTTCCAGCACACAAGAGTAAAGGAGAACAAAATAATTGTTACTCTGGATCGGACGCTGCAAAAATGAAACACAGTAAGAACACAATAATCAAAGAAAACCCAATAAAGATAAATACATAGTTTCTATATGCAGATTGATTGTACGTTCATAAAGTTATGCTGTGGACAGGAATGTCCGTACATAAGGTGAATGACAGGAAGAGATAAAGTAGTGGTGATTGGGGATGTGGAAGGGTGGGTTAATGGGTGAAAGTGTTGATCAGCCTTACTGCTTGGGTTAAGTACATGAGTTTTGAGTCTGGTGGGCCTAGTGTAGATGCTACGTAGCCTCCTTCCCAACAGGAGAGGAACTAGCAGCTCGTGAGCAGGGTGCTTGGGGTAATTCATGACATTGCTAGTCTTTGTCCTGCACCTTTCTGGATATATGTCTTTGATGGCATGTAGGCCGGCGCCAGTGATGCATTGGGTAGTTTTGACTAACCATTGTAGAGCTTTCCTGTCTGCCACAGGGAAGTTTCCATACCATGCAGTGAGGCAGCTTGTTAAGATGCCCTCTACTGTGCATTTCTAAAAGGATGTGAGTTTAACTGTGCATTATCAAGCTCTCTTCACCCTTCCCAGAAAGTGGAGGCAATAGTGAGCTTTCCTCTTTGTGTAGAAATTGTTCTGGGTCTGGGAGAGGTTGTGAGCGATGTGCACTCCCAGGAGTTTGAAACTACTCACAGTTTCCACTGCTGTGCCACCGATGTAAAGGGAGTGTCAATGGTAAGAATATATAGGTGGATGTTAGAACCTTGGAGGAAGTGATGGGAATACGGGGAGGATTATAATGGAAGTGTGTAGGATTTATACTTTCTGTAAATCATATGCCTTAGAGATAGTTCCATTATCTGAAAATACTAAGCCACAGTTGATGTGAAGCCATTGGCTCAGGATAAAAAGCTGCTTATCGCTGAGCCCAGACTTAAACCATCTTTCCCTCCACAATAATTCATCCTTGCTTGCTTCTCTGACCAGCTTATGACTTGTGTTTGACTGTCCATTCCGTGACTTTTGACAGACTCTACAGGTGCTTCTGAAATTGGCGTCTACCGTCATTGTAATTTGCTGCCACCAATACAATATCATCTATTGAAATATGGTGAAGAGACATATGCCGAACTTTCACTGGAAGATGCCTGAACAGTCAGCATTGCCATCCATAATTTTTGAAGAGTGGCCTTGATATTAACTATTTGAACATATATTCTTTGTTAGTATTGTCCACTATTGTTGCAAAACCACTTCTGGGATTTAGTGCTCCCATTCACAGCCATTCAAAGACTCAAGTACATTTATTACTAAAGTATGTATGCAGTACACAAACCTAAATTTCATCTTCCCATAGGGAGCCATGAAACAAAGAAACACCATGGAACACTTTTAAGAAAACATCAAACACCCAATGTGTGAAAAAAACAACAAATTGTACAAACGGCAAATCGATGAGCGAATAACACACAGAAGCTTAAACATCCAAATGCAGAGTCCTTGAAGCGGTCTAGGAGTGTTCAATTCAGTTCGATTTAGAGCTGTGTCATATGTTTGACTGGAGGCTGCTGACCCAGTCTGTGTCGAAGAGCCTCGATCAGTATTGCACAAAATAGCAATAAAAAAGGAGTAACCAGAAACCCAAAGCACATATAACATAAATGGCAGAGTCCTCTAAATGCAAATCCAACCCACAAACTGCACTGATCAAACCTTGCCTTGGACCCAAGACTCTTGCAGCTTCCTCCAGCAGCAGTGAGGGACAGGGAGAGGGAGACTGGTTAAACACAGGCAGATGACACTGAACACCCGCTAACCCTCCGCTCTCATGCACCTTCAGTAGTTCAGTAGTTCAATTTAATGTCAGAGAATGTATATAGTATACGACCTGAAATCCTTACTCTTCGCAGACATCCATGAAACAGAGAGAAAAACCCAAAGAATGAATGATAGAAAAAACATTAGAACCCCAGAGCCCCTCTTACCCCTCCCACACACAAGCAGCAGCAAAGCATCAATCCTCCCCCCCTCCACTTGTTCCAGCAAAAAGCATCAGACCCTCCCCCCCCCACCCCACCGCCAGAACCCATCATATTCTTATAGCCGTGATATTTAAGGTAACTGTTAGAACATAAGAAATAGGAGCAGAGTCGGCCATCTGGCCCATCAAGCCTGCCCCGCCATTCAATAAGATCATGGCTGATCTGTCTGTAAACTCAGATCCATCTACCTGCCTTTTACCCATAACCCTTAATTCCCCTACTATGTAAAAATCTATCTAACTGTATCTTAAATATATTTAGTGAAGAAGCCTCAACTGCTTCCCTGGGCAGAGAATTCCACAGATTCACCAGTCTCTGGGAAAAGCAGTTTCTTCTCATCTCCATCCTAAATCTTCTCCCCTGAACCTTGAGGTGATGTCCCCTAGTTCTAGTCTCACCTACCAATGGAAACAACGTTCCTACTTCTATCTTATCTATCCCTTTCAAAATATTGTATGTTTCTTTAAGATCCCCTCTCATTCTTCTGAATTCCAGAGAGTATAGTCCCAGGCAACTCAATCTCTCTTCATAAGTTAACCCCTTCATCTCTGGAAACAACCTAGTGAACCTCCTCTGCACTGCCTCCAAAGCTAGTATATCCTTCCGCAAGTACGGAGACCAGAACTGCACACAGTACTCCAGGTGCGGTCTCACCATAGCTGCAGCATGACCTCCCTACTCTTGAATTTAATCCCTCTAGCAATGAAGACCAACATTCCGTTTGCCTTCTCAATAACCTGTTGCACCTGCAAGCCAGCTTTTTACAATTCATGCACAAGCACTCCCAAGTCCCTCTGCACAACAGAATGCTGCAATCTTTCACCATTTAAATAATAATCTGCTCTTCTATTATTCCTTACAAAGTAGATGATCTCGTATTTACCAATGTTGTATTTTATCTGCCAGACTTTGGTCCACTCACTTAACCTATCTATATCCCTCTACAGACTCTCCATTCCTCAGTACAATTTGCTTTTCCACTCAGTTTAGTGTCATCAGCAAATTTTGCTACGTTACACTCAGTCCCCTCTTCCAAATCATCAATGTAAATGGTAAACAGCTGCGGGCCCAGCACCGACCCCTGCGGCACCCCACTCACCACAGACTGCCAACCGGAGAAACACCCATTTATACCAACTCTCTGCCTTCTATCAGTTAACCAATCCACTATCTATGACAATACACTTCCTCTGACTCCAGTCATCCAAATCTTACTTATAAGTCTCTTGTGTGGCACCTTATTGAACGCCTTCTGGAAATCCAAGTATACAACATCGACCTGTTCCCCTCTATCCACTACACTCATTATGTCCTCAAAGAACTCCAGTAAGTTTGTCAAACAGGACCTGCCCTTTCTGAATCCATGCTGCATCTGTCTAATGGAACCACTCCTTTCTAAATGTTCGCTATTTCTTCCTTAATGACAGCTTCAAGCATTTTCCCAACTACAGACGTTAAGCTAACCTGCCTATAGCTGACCGTCTTTTGCCTACATCCTTTTTTAAAAAGTGGCCTGATGTTTGCTGTCTTCCAGACCACCAGGACCTGTTGCTATAGCTCGAACCAGGAAAGTCATGAATATAGCTGCTTTAGCTCACATTGCTTGTCTATTGAACTGTCACTCAATTTCTTGTCCAATGCTGCTGGTGTTTTACTTTCCACCCTTGATCAACGTCTAACCCTTGTGGAGGGACATTCCACTGTTTTAGTTGTTTGCATTCATTATGTCCATATTATCTGCTGACTTGTTGTCTGCTGCTCTGCATATTTGTAATGCCCACACAGTGCTCCTCTTCAAATTTATTCTGTGCGTGTTAGATCGGTCCAAAGTAGGGACTGCATATGCATTTGGGAATGGAGTCGGATAAATATGTAGCTGGAGTTGGGATCTGTACTGTGGACCTGTTATAGGGTCATAACTGAGGTCCAGAGAGTCAGCCAGGTGTGTGGATTTATTTATTTAGGGATGCAGTGTGGTGCAGGCCCTTCTGGCCCTTTGTGCCGTGCTGCCCCAGCAACCCCACAGCCCTGATTAACCTTAACCTACTCACGGGACAAATTGCAATGACCAGTTAACCTATCCAGTACATTTTTGGACTGCGGGAGGAAACCAGAGCACCCAGGGAAAAGCCAGACATTCTACAGGGAGTATGTACAGAAACTCCTTACTGAACAGCACGGGGAATTGATCTCTGAAGAGCGAAACGTCCTGAGCTGTAATAGCACCTTGATACTGTGGCACCCTGTTGATGGAATCAGGGTCAAGAGCATGGGCTGGGTATGGGTTCAGTGTTGGAGTCTGCAAAATGTGCTTGGTGTGTGGCCAGAGTTGGGGTCTACTGTATGGGCTGAGTATGCGATTTAAGCAGGTGTCTACAATATTGACTGGTTGTGTGACCAGAGCTGTGGTTCACAGTACTGACTGGTTGCCTGGCTTGAGCTGGAATGTAGCCGGGTGTGGCGTGGCACCAGAGATCTGAAGAATGCATCAGAAACAGAACTGAAATACACAAGATGAAGCTTACATACATAAAAATCACTGTAGCTACAGATCCGCCATTGCCACAACAGCATTATCTTTTCTTCCTATCTACAGGAAGTCTTTGTTCCCTATGCCTTGCAAATTATGAAGCCATAGCACGGCACACATTCCAAACCTCTTTCATTTGATTAACACCCTGTAACTTCAATTTGTCAGTGTCCACAAACCAGAGAATTCCTGGTGCTTCCTGAGCCCTTCTGACAGGTGGGATGTTTGAACAGGACAAGTGTTTCTTCAAAGTATGAGTTGCTTCTGAATCTCTTCATTGTCTCGCAAAGTGATCTTCCCAAATATATCATCCTCCAATAAAAATGATTTAATCTAACCCTTTTTTCAGGATCACTAATGCATTGGGTAAGTATGATAGGTAACTAGATCTTGCATCCACTGGCAACCTCACACATACTTCTACTCAAATTTCTCAGGTGGTACTTCAATGTTAAACCTTCTGATTGGAAGTAAGCTACAGAAAGGGGGTAGATTGATTGATATTGTATTAATTGTGTGTTAAAGCATGTCTAGCTTCGAGCATTCAATAGTTTTTCTGCATTCTGTCTGTAGTGGACGGATCTGAGGTCTATAAATCAGAACACCTTTGTCATATGATTTATGAACTGCAAAGCAAATGTGTTAGGGTAGCAACTTACAGATTTCTGGAGCCTGCTGGATGGTGATACCTTTACAGAAGTTGTTGGTGTTTGAGAAAAGTTTTAGGGCATTCTAAAAAATGCTGCATAAATTCAAGTGCTTTATATAAGTAATAATTTGTTCAAGTTATTGATTCACAGAACTTTAGCTATGTTATTGAGAACAAAGTGGACTCTTGGTGTGATGCCTGGCAGTTAATATCTCACTGCCTCATTTGTAACCATTTGTAAAACCTAAAACTCATTTGTCAATGTCTTTTAGAATTATTCAAGGTTCATGGAAATTATTTTACATGAGAAAACCTGTTTTATGGCCCCCTAGCGTAAAGCAGAAAGACCTGTCTGCTTTACCCAGCTCTGCTCTGTACAAGGGCTCTAAGCTCATCAAATCATCAGCTCAAAGATAATTGATTTCTCAGTTAAAGCTAAAATGTATGAGCATTCAGAGATGGCTGACGGGGCAAATAAACAATGAAAAAGAATTGGACAATTCAGTATTTCTTTAGAAAAAGATGGTGGGTCAGTGGGGCAGTTAGTAGAGCTGCTGCCTCAGGTCCAGAGACTGAGGTTTGATTCTAACCTCTGAGCCAATGTTCACATAGGGAATGTTCTTCATAGCTGAAGGATCCAGCAAAGGGGAAAGCAGAATTCTCATGCAGGTATCCATAAATAAAAAGGGCGTACTTGATGTCTTAGCAGGGTTAAAGGTGATTAAATAAATCCCCAGAGTGGGTTAAGATCTATCCCTGGTTGCCATGGTATGTTGGAGAAGAAATTATTGTGGCTCCAACTGAAATTTTCAAATCTTCTCTGGCTACAAGATGAGTGGAGGATTGTAAATATGGTTTCCTCATTCAAGAAGGACAACAAGGAAAAACCTTTGGTTTCAGATATTTGAGCCTAACATCAGTAGGAAGGAAGTTATTGGAAGAAGTTCTGAGTGTCAGGATTAATAATCACTTGTAAAAAGTAGGGACTAATCAGAGATAATCCGTATGGCCTTGTCAAGGGAAGACCCTGTTTTGAGAAACCTGATCGAATTTTTTGGGAAGTAACAATGTGTATTGATGGAGGCAATGCAATAGATGAGATTTCCATGGACTTCATTAAGGCCTTTGACAAAGTCCTAGTTGGTGGATTGGTCTTCAAGGTTAGTCTCCCTGGGATCCAGGACAAACTGGTAAATTGGATCCAAATTTGGTTTGAGGATCAGAGAAAGTTCAAGTTCAAAGTTCTGTTGGATTCTGATGTTTTTAATCCAAGGTTATTTTGGAATTCAGGAAGGAGGCACAAAACTGGTTGCTTCATGATCATTCTATTAAGTTCTAATAGAACAAAGAAAGTTGGAAATGGTCAGTAACAGGAGCAGAGGATAATAGCAGAAGGAAGAGAGAATCAACAATTAGTGGAGCCACATGGTCAGTTCTTTTGATACCCCGTAGATAAGAAACATTCCATTTAAATATGCAGAAAAGTGTCAACCAATCAGATAGCTCCTATTCAAATAATACAACAGCAACGAAGCTTCCAGAAACTTCCAGAATGTTACAAAGAAGTGTAACACTAGGCGACACACTGAACAATTGCATATACGTACTGCGAGCACTAAGAAAAATACTAAACAGTTATATGTCTATAAGTAGTTATAAAAATGCAAGCAGGTAATTAATTGTAAGGAAAATAAAAATTAAATAGTCTATTCCAACAGCTCAAAGTAAATTTGTTATCAAAGAACATAATATAGACCATAAGACATAGGAAAAGAATTAGGCCATTTGGCCCATCGAGTCTGCCATTCAATCATGGCTGATCCTATTTTTTCTCCTCCTCAACCCCACTTCCCAGCCTGCTACCCATAACCATTGATACCATATCCAATCAACAACCTATCAATCTCTGCCTTAAATACACCCAACGATCTGGCCTCCACAGCTGCATGTGGCAACAAATTCCACAAATTCACCACCCTTTGGCTAAAGAAATTCCTCCGCATCTCTGATTTGAATGGACACCTCTCTATCCTGAAGCTGTGCTCTCTTGTCCTAGTCTTTCCCACCATCCTTTCCACATCTACTCAGTCTATGTCTTTCAACATCTGAAAAGTTTCAATGAGACCCCCCCCCCCCCCCCAATCCTTCTAAATTCCGGAGAGTACAGACCCAGAGCCATCAAACGTTCCTCGTATGATAACCCTTTCATTCCTTGAATCATCCTTGTGAACCTCTTCTGGACCCTCTCCAATGCCAGCACATCTTCTCTAAGATGAGGGGCCCAAAACTGTACATAGTACTCAAGGTGAGGCCTCACCAGTGCCTTTTAAAGCCTCAGCATCACATCCCTGCTCTTATATTCTAGACCTCTTGAAATGAATGCTAACATCTCACCATATGCTACCTTGAAATTCATTTTCTCTTTGGCATTTACAAGAAAATAAAGAAACAAAGTTGAACTTATGTAAAGCTATACATAACAAAGACTGACAAACAACCAATCTGTGAAAGAAGACAAATCATACAAATAATACAAAAATAAATAAATAATATTGAGAACATGAGATATAGAGTCCTTGACTGTGAGTCTATAAGTTGAGGAGTCAGATCACTATTGATGTAAGTGAGATTTTCCATGCTGGTGTGGGATCCTGATGCTTGTAAGAAAGATGGCAATGGAAAGTTTGTCTTTGCAGCTGATTATCAGTGATTTGTTATGTTTCTTCAGGATTGGTAATGAGACCCTTGCTTTTGTAATATACATAATTAATTTGGATATGGATGTCGATTGGTTGCACAAAGATCAGGGGAACTGGTGACAGAGTGAAGGTGGCCTTAGGATACAGGGTGATATTGATGACTTGATGAAATGGGCTGAAGAATGGCAGATGAAGTTCAATTGAGATAAATGTGAAGTGATGCATTTTGGCAGTACTTATATAATTGAGAAATACAGCATCACTCAAGAAAGATGTGATCAGCTTGAAGAGGGTGCAAAGGAGATTCTCCTGAAAGTTGTCTGGGATGGAGTATAGTAGTTTTGAAGACAGACTGAAGAGAATAGCTCTATTTTCACAGAAGTGAAGGAGGTAAAAACAGGACATGATTGAGGAATGTAAAATTATGAAGGGTATAGATAGGGTTAACTGTAACAAACTTCTCCCCATACCAGAGGCAGATAAAACTAGAGGACATATTTTTAGGTTAGGGAGTAGGAAATTTAGAGAGAATTTTCTGAGGATCTTTTAAACTTAGAAAGAGGTGAGCACCTGGAATACACTGCCAGAAAGAGTGATGCAGGTAGATTAATAATTAAATATTAGCTTTTATTTGTCATGTACATCAAAACATTCAGTGAACTGTGTCAACAATCAACACAGTCCAAGGATGTGCTGGAGGCAATCCACATGTATTTCCACGGTTCTGGTAACAACATAGCATGCCTACAACTTACTAATCTAACCCATACACCTTTGGAATGTCGGAGGAAACCAGGGCACCAGAGGACACCCACGTCGTTCTGGAGAGAACATCAAACTCTTCACAATGGGTGGTAGGAATTGAACCCCATCGGTAATTGCTGCCTCTGTAAAGCACTGTGCTAACCCAATTGAACTTTTTATAGATCAGCACTTGTAATTACCTGAGCATAGACATCTACAAGCCAAGCTCTGTTTTGTAATAATATAACATATCCATATAGCAAGATAGATTAATATGGATGAGAATCGGAATCAGATTTATTATCACTAATATATGTAATGAATTTTGTTATTTTGTGGCAGCAATTGAGAGCAATAGATAAATAAAAATTACTGTAAGTTACAATAAGAAATGTATAAACAATTAAGTAAGTAGTGGAGACAGAGTACATTAATATAGATTGAATGGGATGGGTACCCTCAGTTCATGTGGACATGGCGATGTGCTGGGCCAAATGGCCTGTTTGTGCTGTATGACCTTATGCTCTATGATTCTGGTGCTGCACTTGTGGACTTCGCACATGTTCTTGATAACCTCTCAGGTTGCCTCCAAGTGCTCCAGTTTTCTCCCACACCCCAGAGTGGCTTTAACTGGTTAGTGTAAATTGGTCCTGCTTTTTTGGTGGGTGGTAGAATCTTGGAAAGCTGCTCAGAAGGTGGGGGGAATTTAAAATGGCATTACTGCAGGATTAGTGTAAGTGGGTGTTTGATGGTTGGTGCATACTTGGTGGTCTGAATGTCTGCTTCCATGCTATAATACTGTAAGATCACATTTAACTCCCAGGTAGATTTGGATCAAAAACAGGTGTTGGCATGAGGTTTCCCCATTTATCAAGTTAAGATTGATAATATTAGTAACAATGTAGAGAAGTATTTTCAAATTTAATTAATCAATGATAACATTTCTCTTATATTTTAAAATTGTTTTGCTTGCTTTCTGGAGATCCAACAACCAAACACATTGCTGACAAAGTTATTAATGTCCTCAATCAACTAAATGAGATCCCAATGAAAGAACAGATAATTTTCAGTTTGCAGAAACCAGACAGATTAACCAATTATTCCCACAATATACTGGGAAAATTAAGAGTGAGACTGCTCCTTCTGCCTTATAATTATAAAGTCCACCCTTACAAGAAACAGGTTTACATTCATTTCTTGAAGGATATAAATTTTTCATCTTTACTTTCTTCCAACTGCAGAGCATTTGGAACATTTTGCTGTGTTAAGGATAAGCACCTATTACACCTCAGTATTTGCTACTGATCCCCGGGATTTTTGCATTAGCTAAAGTTGCCTCACTAACAAAATTCTTCAAAACCATTACACGCATGACAAAACTGATAGAAGAAGCTGTTGACAGTAAGAACTATTTTTTGCTAATAAATCTGAACAGCTGCCTTTTTGAATATTTCTCATATTCTCTACTGAATAAGTTGATATCCCTACCCAGGTCTTCATTCCAAAATGAATTCAAACACCAAACAACATTTCAAATACGCTAAAGGTTCTCCTGTGCAGCATGAATGAATTTCACCGCATTAGGAATTGAATGACTGGTCAAGTTGAATCTTATATTGTGTTACTACATAACAATTCTACGCTCTTGGTATTGTAGAAGAAAAACATCTCATGAGTGAAGAAAATAAAAACCATGTCATTTTGTGATGATCCTGGATCAAAGGCAATGCAAACCCTGTTGGGTTGAAGAACTGGCAGTTGTGTTGAGGCTAACTCTGTGGAGGGTGTTTCCACAAATGTCCTGCTTCAGTCACTCGCCTTCAATCATGTGGAGCTGCAGCAGAAACTTTCCTTAAATCTGGCACATCAGGGTAAATGCCAAGTTGCTTCTGAATCTTAGAAAAGTAACATTGTGGAATTAGCCGAAACTTTCACAACTGATTCAGATAGTGAAGTATCTGGCAAAGATTCCATGACAGAACTGATTGGAAGTTCAGATAACTTTTTTAAGATCGATAAATCTAATTTTCAGACAGCAGAATTTCATTAAAATCCTCTCTTTCTTGTGCTCACCTATGTTCATCTCTTCTATGTCACCCCATTCACTGCTATTCATTTGATAAATGAACTGTGTGCCTATCCTTTTTTGCTCCTTATCTCTCTGCTCATAAATGATTTCTATTAAGTTTTTGGTTCTTAATTAGTTTTGAACTTTAGTCATTCTACAGATGTGTAGAATAAGATAGTTTCATCGTTAGACACTGAACTATTTGCTGCAGGTGACAGCATCAATGCCCGCCATTCTGAACAATCATTCTATTTATCGCTGCAACACTGGAAGGAACAAGCTTTGCGGTTCTTGCTAGCTTCTTTTGGAGATTCACTCAATGCCGTGATTCATTGCAAATCACTGCTGTTCAGACATATAAAATTAAAGGGCCTGAATAATTTCAAAATTTACTCCAGTTTCTAACTTGTTAAAAATTCTCAACTTGTAGAGGAGCACAAACTGATCATACAATTGGTGGCTGTCTCCAGAGTATACAGATAATTGGTTGAAGATTTTGTATTATCACTGCCATATAAAATTCTGTAACATTACATAGTAAACTATAACAAGTTTACTTAAAAATTATTCTACATGCCATCCACTAAATGAAGAATGGTAACGTAAATAACTTGGTCAGTTTCATTCCTCCTCCTTTAAAATAGACAAGAATGATGGAGGAAGTCTCTCTCTATTTAGCAGTTCAAAGTTCAGAGTTAATTTATTATCAAAGTTTAGATTTGTCAATATATCCAATCCTGATGTTCTTTTTCTTGTGGGCATTCACAGTAAATACTGTTACGTACCCCGTAACTGGGTCACTTACCAGCAAAGATAGAGAGGTCCGTTGAAGTCTGATGGTACTATTTTTAACTGTATCTATTGATAAAAAAAATACACAAAATAATGTCAATGCAAACATACAGATAATATACGTCATCAATACTAAATCTAAAAGCGCGGGTATAATAATAATCAATAAGAAATAGCTCTATCGTTGTCTAGGGGATAATGTATTGTCCGATGGAAATATAAAAGTCACTCAGTTCATTCAGGCTGCAGCTTTTGGGTTGGAGAGAAAGACAGGTTTAAAACTTACCCGTTCCTTTTATGATGTCAATCCTTCGAGAGTCGTTGGGAGTTGGTTTCCCCGTTGTTAGCTAAAAACCTTTCCAGAGCAAATGGAACCGGACGCACGTGGCACTTTCCCTTGTTTTCTTGCTATTACGGGATCGCTGGCGTTTCTTCTGGTGCGTCTGAGGGGCTGTTCCCACAGACCCTCTTTTTATCCTGACTCACAGGGTCTCAGATGTCAATCAGGTTGGGATGAGGCAATCCCTCCACCGACCTCCCCCTCGTTTCATTGCCTGGGGCATCGATGCATCGTACCGGATACAATACACAAGTCCGTCTCCAAGAGACAATAGCCGGCATCAATGGGTCCGCCTCTCGGAGGCCAAGACACATTCTAACGACTTGTGGATTCTGCATGTCTTTCTCTCATTTCCTGGGTCTCCTGAATGGACTCAATAGTGATCTTGCGATTCTCACAAAGGAGGGGGCTACCCCACACCCTTCGGCCCCTCCGAGCTGTGGTATATTCATAACAATACAAAAAACACATTAGAATCAATGTAATACCATACCCAAAAGAACAGACAAACTGTGCAAATACAAAAAAGAAAGAAAAACAAAATAATCATAATAATATTATAAACAAACAAATGAACAAACAAACAAACAAATAAATAAGAAAGCAAGCAATAAATATGAAGAACATGAGATGAAGAGTCCTTGAAAGTGAGTCCATAGGTTGTGGGAACAAGTCAGTGATGGGGTGAGTGAAGATGAGTGAAATTATCCCCTCTGGTTCAAGAGCCTGATGGTTGAGGGGTAAAATTGTTCCTGGTCATAGTAATACAGGTCATAAGAATCAATCAAATGGCATCTGCTGTTGACCTGTTACTCTGGCTGACAAATTGGAGCAGATCCAAGTTGATTCGAAAACAAGAGTTGATACATTTCATCACCAATCTCTCAAGCCCTTCATCATAGAGGATATAAGTGTTACTTTGGTATAATACTGTATGTTTCCAATCAGTACCTCAGAAATGTAGTAATTTGGATGATTTTTCTTTGAAGAAATGGAAAACTTGGACCGTTAATTGGGCTATTAATTGGATGAGGTGCTTTAGGCTTTAAATCATTATTGCAGGCTTGATGCGATTTTAGAAGTAGCAGAAAAAGTTTTGGCATGACTGTTTAATTTCTCTTCTCCTGACTGGGGAGCAGTGTTGAGCTGGGGATGGGAGTAATGTTTGCAAGTATGTGGGGAAGGTTGCACTTGTAAACACCATTGAATCTTCTTCAGAGAAAGTGGGTTGAGCAATTAAGTTCTAACATATGAATTGTCCACAAATAAAAATATATTAAGTATTTTGTTTAAGATTTATAAATAATCTTAGTCTAGTACAGAAGCTGCACTGTGGTAGACAGGAAAGCTCTATGATGGGTAGTTAAGCCTGTCCAGTTCATCGCTGGCACCAGCCTACCCATCATCGAGGACATATATTTACAGAAAGGTGTAGTAAATTGGCCAGCAATATCATGAAGTTTCTCACCCACCCTGCTCATGGACTGTTTGTCCCATTCCCATCAGGGAGGAAGCTATGCAGCATCCAAGCCAGGTCCAAATGCATAAGCTGTCTTATGCATCTACATTGATTGTACCTTTTTAATTATTGCATTCTTTGTCTTACTGTCGTTTATTTTTATCTTTGTGTTCTTTATCTTATTGTAATTTCTTGTGCTACATTGTATCCGGAGTAACAATTATTTCATTCACCTTACACATGTCTACTGGAAATAACTTAAGCAATCTTGAATCTTGAGATGTTTTCAAAATGGAAAATCAATTGATACAGTTTACAGGAATGGGTGTTTTCTGAAGGGTTTGACTGTATTTTATCTGCCGCCACAGACCAGTGGAATCATGTTTTATTTGGGATCCATGTGGTCCTCCTGCTGGTTGCACGGGGCCCTGTGTGGTTCAGTTTTGATGTGGCCAGTACACTTGTGGATGCTGCTCTCCAGTTCTGAGTGGTCACAGGTCAAGTATTCCCGTGAATCGATGAGAATATTAAATTTCCTTGAAGGGGCTTTGGAGAACGCCTCTAAAGCATTTCTTCTGTCTGGCTAGAAGACTTATACAATAGCAAAGCTGACAGTCAATTCCATCTCTTTAGTCTACCACTAGCCATGAAGACAGTATGGTCTTCCCACTACAACTGGTTGAAATGATTAGGGTTCTGATACTGGGGTATTTACCAGAGAGAGAACACTAATTATGGTTCACCTTTGCTACCAATGGATCTGGAGGGCTTAGTGTCAAGGTTTAAATTCCCAGCTGTTGAAAGTGATGGTAGAAGAAAACATCTTGTTGATTTCTATCTGTATTCAACTCCAGTGATACTCTGGACATAAAATTACAACCGATCTTAAATCTACAGTTGTTCTTATCTAGTCCTTTGAAATTGCCTACTTTTTGAACCTTATTTCCCCACATCTACTTGCAATGAAAATGTGGCATTTCTTTAATCAAAGACAGCCTTGAGGTAATTGAAAACATTTTCTAACCTTGAAACAATTATTTTCCCTCCATGGTTGTCTAACTCTTTTAACCAGCATCTGCACTTTAATTCTTTTCTATCACACTCCCTTCTTCACATTTCTCACACACTCAGTCTCCCACACTGCACACTTTGTTGTTATAAACCATCTACATGCCCCATTTATAATTTCAATATTTAGATTGAACGATTATTGAAATAATTCAAGTGAAGGGTCGCTGGTCACTGTGTAATGGAAGTGGTCATGAGTTAGTACAGAAATGGGCAGTAGTTGATTTCAGCACTGAGAAACCATTGTTCCTTGAGAGCAAGATCAATATTGTTCATTAAAGCCTGGAGAGAAATCTGTTCAACAGCTGACCTTTATTAAAAGTGCCATCAAAAACTTTTCATAGTGTATCATGAGTAGAATGGTACCTTACACTTGATATTCACAGTTCCTAAGTATACTTGCAAATTATTTGCTTGTGTATGGAAAGAAAGGTCAGTCTTCAATGGAAAATATGATTATTAGTATAAATTAATTTTGAATTCTCCCACAAGTTTGAAGACTGATTTATGATTACCTCATCTGACCTGCTGAGGCCTTTGATATATAAAAAGTGTGTGTGCATTTGATTTATTCTCTTTTGGATTGTGATTGATAACTCAAAATAGGAGAAGCTTTGAGTGGCAGATGGAAGCATCTGTGATTTACACATTAATGCAGCATTGTTTATTTGTCTACCTTTTCTCTCATTGACATTGCTCTCACTATTATTTGATGTGTAGAGTAGATGAAATAACTCAAAGCAGAATGAAATAAGAACAGGTACTTCTTTAAAAAACTGTCACAGACAGAACCTAGTATTATAGTTCTGCCAGATCAGACATTGATTTGCAGGATTTTGCAGAAACGTTAAATGTGCTGTTCAATTGTAAGTGGAAATTTACAGAAATTTTGCAAGTGAAAAGAAGTAACATTGCAATAGGTTATTGGCAGGTTATGGTTCTCCTGTGAAGTAAGTTGAATTGACCTGCTTTGGAGCAATAGTTAATGCAGTTCAAATTAAATATGGCCCAATTGAAAACCTGATCAGCTGGGCGGGAAATCCTCAACAAATCGTCATAGTATTGGTTTATTATTGTCACAAGTACCAAAATACAGAGAAAACCTTAGTTTTGAAAACCATTCATAATGACCATTTCAAAACAGAAATACATAGAGTTACCCCAAGAAAATGCAGAATATGGTGTTACAGGGAAAGCCCAGTGCAAGTGGACAATAAGATGAAAGAACTGTCGTGAGATAGACCATGAGGTCAAGAGTTTATCATTAACATGAAAGAGGTCTGTTCAATTCTTTTATATTCTTTTTCTTCTTATCATTCTTAACACAGCAGAAACCTAGGTGTTCATTTGTTGTAGTTCCATTCAGAATCTTGCCCTGGTTAAAGCAAAGCACACTTTGAATACCGGATATGGCTATTTTGGATGCAGTAATATGGCACAGTAGAGTAGTGGTGAGTATAATTGTTTGCAGTGTTAGTGACCTGGGTTCAATTCTCACCGCTGTCTGTAAGGAGTATGTACAATCTCCTTGTAGCCACGTGGGTTTCCTCCGGGTGATCCAATTTCCTCCCATAGTCCAAAGATGTACTGGTTGGTAGGTTAATTGGGCATTGTAAATTGTTCTGTGATTAGGCTAGGGTTAAATCGGGGGTTGCTGGGTGGCAGGGCTCGAAAGGCTGGAAGGGCCTATTCTGCTTCATATCTTAATAAATAAAATTAAATACAGTTCCAGAGGTGGAATGTTTATAATGAGAATGTCATGATGCGCGCTCGCAGAATTGGACCTGAGTGTGGAGGAACGGCAGGACTTCTCAGTCATGGAGGTCGCTGGCATTGACTCAATCCAGTAGTGGCAGGCTGACGACTTGACCCAGGAGTGGTGGGTGGTAGATTCCCCCGAAGAGACATAAAGAAGAGGTTAAGCATAAGAATACTAACAGGGTCTCCAAGGAATGGCCTTTCATTCTCTAACATAATGACTCCGCCAGGGCACTAAATGAAGTTCTCAAATAATCGTAGAATGTGGGAAGAACATACTTGTCACAATTAACTTGACAAGATTTAACCAGAAGCACAAGGGTTTAATGGCTCTAGTTAAGATAATGATCAGTAAATACATGCACTCAAGATCCCCAGAAACTCAATGTTCTATGGAATGCCGCACGACAGAAAAAGGTAGATCTGAGAAACCATGCTTAACTTGTTTTGAACATCAATTTGGTGATAGGGTGTGGTAAGCAGTTTAATCTCCAGTAGAGAAAGGTGTTGGTGAAGGTGAAAATAAATAAATAAAAATAACAAACCAAATGAAACCTTTGTATTTACCAGGAAAGATTGAATAAAATGGATTATTTTCCCCCAAAGAAAAGAGCTGGGTAATCTAATGGAAGTTTTCAAAGTGAAGATATTTGATCTGCTCAACTGAAAGGTGATTGAGAAAGACAGTTACTAACAAATCCAATACGGAGTCCAAGCAGAACCTCCCTAAGCAATGAGTGAGATAAGTGTGGAAAACATCGCAAGTTGTGGGAAAGAATGGCTGCGTTTATAGGGAAGTTGGATAAGCACGAGGACCAAAGGTATGCAAGATTTCTGCTGTTGGAGTGGAAGGAGGTTCATGGGAAGCATAATGATCAAAGGGCTGAATCCCATATCATAGTAATCTGATGCATATATTGATTATGCTCAAGGGAAGAATAGAAATAAAGCTAACCGGCAAACATAGTCTCCCAACTAAGAAACATAGAAACATAGAAAATAGGTGCAGGAGTAGGCCATTCGGCCCTTCGAGCCTGCACCGCCATTCAGTATGATCATGGCTGATCATCCAACTCAGAACCTTGTACCTGCTTTCTCTCCATACCCCCTGATCCCTTTAGCCACAAGGGCCATATCTAACTTCCTCTTAAATATAGCCAATGAACTGGCCTCAACTGTTTCCTGTGGCAGAGAATTCCACAGATTCACCACTCTCTGTGTGAAGAAGTTTTTCCTCATCTCAGTCCTAAAAGGCTTCCCCTTTATCCTTAAACTGTGACCCCTCGTTCTGGACTTCCCCAACATTGGAAACAATCTTCCTGCATCTAGCCTGTCCAATCCCTTTAGAATTTTATACATTTCATTAAGATCCCCAATAAAATCTTTCAACTAAGAAAGATTTTCACTTCCTTGAAATAAATTATTCACAGGAATGTTACTTGAAAGTGATGGTTTGTGGGTCACTGTGCCAGCCATGGAATTGCACATATGTCTTATGTATTCAGGATGTTCTCAAGTTCATGATGGCAATCTTTTTCTAATGAACGGCCACATCATCTAGTATTCTGTAGATAAGCCCAGCAGCTCGTTTCACACAAGAACTCTACCCTTTTGTATTGCCATAGGGTCCCTTGCATCCTTTCTTGGAATCATAGAGTCATAGAAAAGTACAGCACACAAACAGGCCCTTTGGTTTATCCAGTCTGAGCCGAACCATTTAAACTGCCTAATCCCATCACCCTGCACCATAGCCCACGATAGCCCAGCCATCCACCTTCTCTTAAATTGAGCTCACAGGCACCACTTGCTCATTCCACACTCTCGTGATCCTCTCGTGACTGAAGAAGTTCCCCTTAAACTTTTCACCTTTCACCCTTAACCTATGACCTCTACTTGTAGTCCCTCCCAACCTCAGTAGAAAAAACCTGCTTGCATTTACCTTATTTATACCCCTCATAATTTTGTATACTTTTATCAAAACTCCTCCCAATCTTTTACATTCCAAAGAATAAAGTCCTGACCTATTCAATCTTCCCATATCACTCAGGTCCTCCAGATCCGGCAACATCCTTGTAGATTTTCTTGAGCAAGTAGTGCAGAGCTAAGGCTTATCCTCTCATCTAAACAATGTAACACCCCCTCTCTGCTTCTACACTGCAGCTGAGGTTCTTGAACAGAACACCACTCTCCAAGATGAATGACAATTCATTTAGATAAGAAACAGGTGAGAGTGTGACTACAACTCGTAGAGTTAATGATTGAGGACAATGTATTTCATCATGGTGGTTCAGAATGGAGAGATAGAGGGACAAGAGGAAGAGACAGTGAAACAGAACAAACATTGAAGGGATGAGGCAGGAACTAGCGAGAGTAAATTGGAAACAGATGTTCAAAGGGGAAAGCACAGGAGTAATGTGGGAGAAGTTTAGGGACCACTTGAGCTGGGTTCAAGATAGGTTTGTCCCACTGAGGCAAGGAAAAAATGGTAGGAAAAGGGATCCGTGGCTGACGAAACACGTGAGGCAACTCGTCAAGAGGAAAAAGGAAGCATATGTTAGATATAAGAAGCAGGAAGTAGGAGGGGCTCATGAGAAATATAGGGTAGCCAGGAAGGAGCTAAAGAAAGGACTTAGGAGAGCTCAAAGTGGACAAGAGAAGTCCTTGACATGTAGGATTAAGGAGAACCCCAAGACGTTCTATGTTTATGTGAAGTACAGGAAGATGACGAGAATGAAGGTGGGACCACTAAAGGATAAAGAGGGCAACATGTGCCTGGAGGTGGAGGAGGTTGGAGAGGTCCTAAATGAATACTTTGCTTCAGTATTCACAAGTAAAAAGGATCTTGATCAGGATGAGGTCAAAGTAGAGCGGGCCTGTGTGCTGGACAATGTGGAGATTGCGGAAGAAGAAGTGCTGGATCTTCTTAAAAACATCAAGATTGATAAATCTCCAGGGCCGGATATGATACACCCCAGGTTGTTGTGGGAATTGAGAGAAGAGATTGCTGGAGCATTAGTTATGATCTTTGAATCCTCTTTGGCTACAGGGGAAGTGCTGGAGGACTGGAGAATGGCAAATGTAGTTCACTTGTTTAATAAAATATAATAGGGAGAAACCTGGGAACTATAGACCAGTGAGTCTTACATCGGTGGTCTTCAAACTACTGGAAAGGATTCTTAAGGATAGGATCTACAAGCATTTGGAGAAATACAGTTTACTCATGGATAGTCAACATGGCTTTGTGAAGGGAAGGTCATGCCTCACGAGCCTGATTGAGTTCTTTGAAGAAGTAACAAAAGAAATTGATAAGGGTAGAGCAGTGGATGTGGTCTACATGGACTTCAGCAAGGCATTTGACAAGGTCCCTCATGAGAGACTCATCCAGAAAGTCATGAGACATGGGATAAGTGAAACCTTGGCTGTTTGGATAAAAAATTGGCTTAAAGGAAGAAAGCAGAGGGGAGTTGAGGAAGGAAAGTATTCTGCCTGGAGGTCGGGGACTAGTGGAGTGCCGTAGGGATCTGTCCTGGGACCCCTGCTATTTGTGATTTTTATAAATGACCTGGATGCAGAGGCAGAAGGATGGGTGAAGTAAGTTTGTGGATGACATGAAGATTGGAGGAGTTGTGGATGGAGCTGTAGGTTGTTGAAGGTTACAAGAGGATATAGACAGTCTGCAGAGTTGGGCAGAAAAATGGCAGATGGAGTTCAATCCGGATAAGTGTGAGGTGATGTATTTTGGAAGGACAAACCGGAAGACTGAGTACAGGATTAATGGTCAGTTACTTAAGAGTGTGGATGAACAAAAGGACCTTGGAGTTCAAATCCATACCTCCCTCAAGGTCACTGCACAGGTTGATAGGGTAGTTAAGAAGGCCTATGGGATGCTAGGCTTCATTAACAGGGGGATTGAGTTTAAGAGTAGAGAGGTCATGTTGCAAATCTACGGTGAGACCGCACTTAGAGTATTGTGTTCAATTCTGGTCACCTCATTATAGGAAGGATGTGGAAGCTATGGAGAGGGTGCAGAGGAGATTTACCAGGATGTTGCCTGGATTGGAGAACAAGTCATATGAAGCAAGGTTAGCAGAGCTGGGACTTTTCTCTTTTGAGCATAGAAGAATGAGAGGGGAATTGATAGAGGTCTACAAGATTATGAGAGGCATAAATAGTCAGTACCTGTTTCCCAGGGCACCAATAGCAAACACCAGAGGGCATATGTACAAAATTAAGGGAAGGAAGTTTAGGGGAGACATCAGGGGGTTGTGAGTGCCTGGAATGACTTGCCAGGGATGGTGGTGGAGGCTAAAACATTAAGGGTATTTAAGAGCCTCTTGGACGGGCACATGGATGAAAGAAAAATAGAGGGTTATGGGGTAGTGTGGGTTTAGTATTTTTTTAAGGTTTATATGGGTCGGCACAGCATGGAGGGCTGAAGGGCCTGTACTGTGCTGTAATGTTCTATGGTTCTATGGTTTAAAACATGGAGTTAGGCTTATTTGTTTCTGCGGCAAAACCTGAACCATATGTCTTGTGTCAGTGCTGTATCACATATTGATTGATCTATGGAATTTTAAACACAGCTCCATTGATTCAGGGCTAACGGAGCTACAAGGCAAATGGGTTAAAATGATACAGGGTTAATAGTAATATGTATAAAATCCCAGTGACTTATATTTTAACAAAGTTGATAACTGAAAGCCATATGCTTGGTACATTTGACAAAAAGATTATGAACGTCTTGTCATTATCATTGACAATATGAGTTCAATGCTTAGAGTAGTCCTGATTTGATAGCGGATGGATAAACAATGATGAACTGAGTACCGTTCCTTTGGTTGGGTATTTTCTTCCGTCCCTTTGGCTCCGGTGATGTTTTCAGCCCGATAAATTCACCGTCTTTATGCTTTGAAGTCAAACGGTTAAATGTTCATTAATCAGACTTTTTTTAAAATTAACTGGGTGGATCAGCTTCAGGAAAAGAAATGGGAAAAGTTCACTAAACTGGCATAAATAATTGGCTGTGATTTATGGCTCACTGAAATAGCCTTCACGAGCCACTGACTGTTGAATGACAAATCAAATGCATTTAGTACTAGGCAGAAAATTCTACATGGAATTGAGAGGAACTCTTTTAGGAACTCTTTCATCCTGCAAACCATTCAAAATGATCCCTCTGGTTAATAAAAGCACCGAGCTGCCATTTCAAATCCTCCAAGCAAGATTTTTTTCAAATGCATGGCAAAAATGGTACATTACGTATCATTTATGCTCTTCTGCTGAGAAGTGCTCCCAGTCCTCCCAACCGTTCATCCTAGAGTTCCTGTTGCCTTCAGAATTTACTTACAAACCCTGAGCTCCTATCTTTTTGAGCGCTTGTCATTCAGTTTATCCAGAATGTGGTGGGTAGTGGGAAGTGTGAAACATAGGTAGTGGCTGTGAAGTTTCGTAGACCAGAGTAGGGGGAGGGAATTGGTTTGAGAGGAGGACTTTTAAAGAAGGAGCTGTTGGTAGAGGCATCACACATAAGTCACAATTCTTGCCACTTTGAAACCCTCCCAAAGAAATATGTGTGCGGCCAGATCTGATGACAAGTCTGGGAAATTCACCCCCCCCCCCACTTCTTTATTCTGTCTTCTGTCCCCTTCCTTTCCAGTCTCGATAAAGGGTCTCAACTCAAAATGCCAATTCTTTATTCCTTCCATAGATGCTGCTTAACTCGCTGAGTTCCCCTAGCATTTTGTGCATGTTGCTAAAGCAAATGTTTGTAGTTCCTTCAAAGAGGAGGTATTGTACTATTATTCTAACTTACTCAGAACATTTACAACATACCAATTATGTACATCTCAAGCAACACACACAAAATGCTGGTGGAATGCAGCAGGCCAGGCAGCCATGGATAGACATATCAGAACAGAAATGGGACGTGGAATTAAAATGTGTGGCCGCTGGAAGATCCTGCTTTCTCTGGCGGACAGAGCGTAGGTGTTCAGTGAAACGGTCTCCCAGTCTACGTCAATGGACCATTCACTGAATACCTACACTCTGTCCACCAGAGAAAGCAGGATCTCCCAGTGGCCTAACATTTAAATTCCACGTCCCATTCCCATTCTGATATGTCTATCCATGGCCTCCTCTACTGTCAAGATGAAGCCACACTCAGGTTGGAGGAACAACACCTTATATTCCATCCTGGGTAGCCTCCAACCTGATGGCATGAACACTGACTTCTCTAACTTCCGTTAATGCCCCCCTCCCCTTCTTACCCCATCACTGATTTATTTAGTTTCCCCCGATGCACCATCAATAACTCTCGGAGACAGGAAGTAAACGATAGGCTTTTATTAGCAGCAAAGAGGGAGCACGACATCTCGGAGACTGAGGGAGGAGCAGTGCCCCAATCACTTTCATACAGGGGTCTATGGGAGGAGCCACAGGAGCAGTCAGCAGAGCGGCGTGTCCAGACAGGTATACATTGTTTACCACACCCCCCCCCCACCTTTTTTTCTCTCTCTGCCCATCACTCTGCCTGTTCTCCATCTCCCTCTGGTGCTCCCCTCCCCCTTTCTTTCTCCCTAGGCCTCCCGTCCCATGATCCTTTCCCTTCTCCAGCTCTGTATCCCTTTTGCCAATCACCTTTCCAGCTCTTAGCTTCACCCCATCTCCTCCGGTCTTCTCCTATCATTTCACATTTCTCCCTCCCCCCACTACTTTCAAATCTCTTACTATCTTTCCTTTCAGTTAGTCCTGACGGAAGGTCTCAGCCCAAAATGTCGACAGTGCTTCTTCCTATAGATACTGCCTGGCCTGCTGCGTTCCACCAGGATTTTGTGTGTGTTGCTTGAATTTCCAGCATCTGCAGATTTCCTCGTGTTTGCTTTTGAAATTATGTGTATCTATTAGCTGTTAAGGAAGTACTTTAAGAGACTGTCATTGATTGTATATTGTAGTTCCTTTAAAGTTGTTTTACTTTAAGTTCCTTATCTAAGTGAATGAGACTATAAGTGAAGAATGAGTTTTTAAGTGAATAAACTCCTGTTTAATATTTCCTAGTCTTGGTGAACGTGTATCCAATGCACAAATGATGCATTAATGAAAGGGTTAAAATTATTTGAGCAAATAAGTAGACCTCTGAGAAAAAATGAATAGTATATAAAAAAGTTAAATAAGTAGTGCAAAATAAGTAGTGAGGTGGTGTTCATGGATTCAGTGTCCATCCGGAAATCTGATGGCAGAGGAGAAGAAACTGTTCCTGAATTGTTAAATATGTGCCTTCAGACTCCTGTACCTACACCCTGATGGCAGCTATGAGATGGGGGCATGATCTGGGTGATGGGGGTCCTTAATGATAGATGCCAACTTTTTGAGGCATCACTCCTTGAAGATGTCCTGGATGCAGAGCAGTTCAGTTAGAATATCCTCCACGGTACATTTGTAAAAAATTGTGAGTGTCTTTGGTGACATACCAAATCTCCTCAAACTTCTGTGTAACTGCATCAATATGTTGGGCCCAGGATAGATCCTCAGAAATGTCGACACCAAGGAACTTGTAATTGCTCACCCTTTCCACTTCTGGCCCCTCAATGAGAACTGGTGTGTGTTCCCTCATCTTACATTTTCTGAAGTCCACAATCAATTTGTTGGGTCTACTGACATTGAGTGCCAGGTTGCTGCTGCGACATCACTCAGTTAGCTGATATATCGAGCTTCTGTACGCTTTGTCATCATCATCTGAAACTCTGTCAGCAAATTTAGAAATGGCATTTGAGCTGTGCCAAGCCACACACTCGTGGGTGCAGAGAGAGTAGAGCAGTGGGCTAAGTACACCTCCTTGAGGTGTACAGCACAGTTTGTCAAAGGTGTGCTGCCTCAGAATCTAAGTGAAGGGTCAAATAAAATTTGGTATTAAATGGATGCTGTAAGATGCTGTTCTTGGAAATACTTGACCAACACAGAGTTCGTACAGAGGAGAGTTTTGTAGTACTGTTTGGAATTAAATATTAAAGAATGCAATTATGATTTTATTTTACTAATATCAAACAGGAAATCTTTCCCTCTGACCCTTGACTGTTGATTAACTTCTTTATAAAGAATTCAGAGATATACCTGGTTGCATGCCAGAACATGATTATGTTTTCCATTTCAAAAATAGACAGAAAAGATCAAATGCATTATAGATTGTAATAGTTTGCATCCCATTAATTGAAACTGCAAAGCTCTGGGATTCAGGAAAATCCCAGGGGATTTAAAAGGAAAACAGATGAAGTATAGGAAACAGTGGACATCCAGATGATATTGGTGGGAGGGTAGTATTTGTGGAATACATCAGGGTTTAGTAGTAGGACAACTGCTGTTCTTAATTGACACAACTGGCATTGAGTGTATAATTCAATGCAAAATAATTAATATCATAACCAAGCTTACTTCAGAGAGGGCAAGTTGTTGGAGAATATCCTGAGAGCGAGGATTTAGGAGCATCTGGAGAGACATAATATGATTAGGAATAGTCAGCATGGCTTTGTCAAGGGTAGGTCATGGCTTATGAGCCTGACTGAATTCTTTGAGGATAGAGCAGAACACACTGATGAAGGTAGAGCAGTGGATGTAGTGTATATGGATTTCAGTAAGACATTTGATAAGGTTCCCCATGCAGGGCTCATTAAGAAAGTAAAGAGGCATGGGATCCAAGGAGACCTTGCTTTGTGGATCCAGAATTGGTTTGCCCACAGAAGGCAAAAGGTGGTTGTAGATGGTTCATTTTCTGCATGGAGGTTGGTGGCCAGTGGTGTTCCACAGGGATCTGTTCTGGGACCCTTCCTCTTTGTGATTTTTATAAATGACTTGCATGAAGAAGTAGAAGGGTGGTTTAGTAAGTTTGCTGATGACACAAAGGTTGGGTGTGTTGTGGATAGTCTGGAGGATTGTCAGAGGTTACAGTGGGACATGGATAGGATGTAGAACTGGGCTGAGAAGTGGCAGATGAAGTTCAACCTAGGTGAGTGTGAAGTGGTTCATTTTAGTAGGTCAAATTTGAAGACAGAATATAGAATTACTGGTAAGACTCTTGGCAGTATGGACGGTCAGATAGATCTTGGGGTCTGTGCCTTAGGACACCCAAAGCTGCTGCACAGGTTGACAGTGTTGTTAAGAAGGTGTAGGGTCTGTTGACATTCATCAACCATGGAACTGAGTTCAAAAGCCGTGATGAAATGTTATAGCTATATAAGACCTTGATCAAATCCCACTTGGAGTATTATGTTCATTTCTGGACCCCTCACTACAGGAAGGAAGTGAATACTATAGAAAGAGTGCAGAGGAGGTTTACAAGGATGTTGCCTGGATTAAATGGCATGCCTTACGAGAATAAGTTGAGTGCATTTGGCCTTTTCTCCTTGGAGTGACAGAGGATGAGAGGTGATCTGATAGAGGTGTATAAGTGTATAAAATAATGAGAGGCATTGATAATGTGCACAGCCAGAGGCTTTTTCCCAGGGCTGAAATGGCTAACAAGAAGGGGCATAGTTTTAAGATGCTTGGAAGTAGGTACAAGGGGGATGTCAGGGGTAAGTTTTTTACACAGAGTGGTAGGTGTGTGGAATGCACTGCCAGCGATGGTGGTGGAGGCGGAAATGATAGGGTCTTTTAAGAAGCTCTTAGCGAGGCACATGGAGCTTAGAAAAATAGAGGGCTATGTGGTAGGGTAATTCTATGCAGTTTCTAGAGTAGGTTACATGGTCAACACAACAGTGTGGGCTGAAGGGCCTGTAATGTGTTGCAGATTTCTCTGTTTAATCCAGCCTCCTCCTGTATGAGCTTCAAAAAATGGAATAATATCTGTATTATCAAGAAAAGACGAAGATGTCTCCTTCATTTAACAGATTATCTAGGTTATAGAACATTTCTTCTGAGGCAGTTCCTTTGAAATCAAGAATGACTTGTTCCCATTCCAGTTCTATGGGTTCTGATGTGACCATTGAGGCTGGTGTGGGATTTGTGGACTCTGCTAGTGTTGGGTGGGAGGTGTTTAATGAGGTGTGTGGGTGGGACATTTGAGAGTTGCTTTGCTCCTTCAGTTTTTTTTTTAATTCTTGGCTTCTGCACAGCCCTGATGAGTGAACAGGAGTTTGTCAAGTTTGTCAAAACTATTCCAAATTATTCTGCATTTTTCACCTAACATGGGCCAAAGATCGCTCGGAGTTTTTGCCTGTGTTACACTTTTCCAAAGAGACCTTGAAAACATCCTGATAACCTCTTGTCACGACAGATCTAGAAATAGCATGTCTTTCCATTGCAGCCAACTGGGAATTCATTCATTCATTATGTGCTGTTGCTTGTGACTTGGGCAATCATGGTTTTTGACTATGATAGTTCTTGGCAAACTTATCTACAGAACTGGTTTGCTATTGCCTTCTCCTGGGCAGTGTCTTTACAAGATGGATGATCCCAGCCATTGTCAATACCCTTTAGAGATTGTTTGCCTAATAGCAATGGTTAAATAACCAGGACTTATGATATGCACTAGCTGCTCATACGACCATCCACCTCCTGCTCCCAATGTACTACACCTTGCCCAAGCGTGACCTGCAGGTTAGTGGAGGGAGGGAGCACCTCCTTTGGTAGAGACATATCTCCACCCTGCCAATCACAACCGGGAATAATTAGCTCTAATTCGAGACACAAGAGATTACAGTTGCTGGAGTCAGGAGTAAATGCAAACTGATGGAGAAACTCAACGATTCAAGCAGCATCTGTGGAGGAAAAAAGATGATGGATATTTTGGGTCCTGATGCATGGTCTCAAGCCAAACATGTCTCCATGGGTGCCATTTCATACCTATCGAGTTCCAACACCTGTTGTATTTTTTTTGAATTAGGGCTAATTGCTGGGTATGTTAGCCTAGGGGAGGATGATTACTGTCAGCAGCAGGATAGGGAGAACCACCTTCAGACTATGAAGATTTTACCAAGGCACCATTGGCAGTACCCTTTCACTTTATTGAAGTCCCCTAGTATCAGGATTCACTGCTGTTCAGTGGACGATGAGCTTTTCTCTCCAAGATGATGCTTTTAATTTCATTCTTTTTCACAAAAGACAGTGTTGGCTGTCATTGAATGAAATGGTTAATGTCATTATTGATTGAGAGATGTCATCCACGAAACAGAATACAGTACAAAATTTCATGGACCTTTATGTCTGTATGGGGTTTTGTTTGTGCAAAGTCTGAGAAGGGTCTTGTTTTTGCAAGTGTTTAATGCAAAGCTATTCTCTTGTGAATGAGTTCTTTGCTTGCAGAGTCTCCCTGAGAGAGTTGGAGGGAATTTGATTCAGGAGTTGAGGTTTCTCTTTCTGACCCCAAGACTGGAGGAGTGATAACATGACTTTGCTTAACACCAGTTCATCCTGATACTGGATTTCAATTTATTTAAATCTTACATCCATCCCACAATGTGAGGGAGTAAAAATCTTTGCATTATGACTTATTTATAATGTACAGACATGTGAATTTTTAAGTCTAATGGATTGTAAAAAGAAGCTGTCCCGTTGCCTGTTGGTCCTGGCTTTAATGCTGCACTGAAGTTTGCCAGACGGAAGTAGCTGGAACAGTTATGGTTGGGGTGACCGGTGTCTGACAATCTTCCAGGCCTTCTTTACACACCTGCTGCTGTAAATGTCCTCAGTGGAGGGAAGTTCACATCCACAGATGTGCTGGGCTGTCTGTACCACTCTCTGCAGTGCCCAGTAATCAAGTTGGTGTAGTTCCCGTACCAGGCGGTGATACAGCCAGTCAGGATGCCCTCAATGGTGCCCCTGTAGAAGGTCTTGGGGATTCGGGGGCTCACGCCAACCTTCTTCAGTTGCCTGAGGTGGAAGAGACGCTGTTGTGCTTTTTTTTACCACGAAGCCGATGTGTACAGTCCAGATGAGATCTTCGGTGATGTGCATACCGAGGAGCATGAAACTACTCACCCTCTCAACTACCGTCCCATTGATGTTGAATGGGGTGCATCTGTCTCTATTCCTCCTGTAATCCATGATCAGCTCTTTTGGTTTTTGGACATTGAGGGAGAGGTTGTTATCTTGGCACCACTGTGTCAAGTTGTTAACTTCTCCTCTGTAGGCTGTCTCTTCACCTCTAGAAATAAGGCCGATCAATGTGCGTCATCTGCAAGCTTGATCAGCAGATTGGAGCTGTGTGTGGCAGCACAGTTGTGGGTGTCAAGGGAGTAGAGGAAGGGACTCGGGACACAACCCTGGGGGACACCTGTGTTGAGTGTCAGAGGAGAAGAGGTGAGGGAGCCCATCCTTTCCACCTGTCAGTGATCCGATAGGAAGTCCAGGATCCAGCTGCACAAGGTGGGGTGCAGGCCGAGGTCTCTGAACTTCCTGTCAAGTCTGGTGGGAATTATGGTGTTGAACTTAGAAGATTGAGGGGAGAATCTTATTGAAATGTATAAAATTCTAAAGGGATTGGACAGGCTAGATGCAGGAAGATTGTTTCCGATGTTGGGGAAGTCCAGAATGAGGGGTCACAGTTTAAGGATAAAGGGGAAGCCTTTTAGGACTGAGATGAGGAAAAACTTCTTCACACAGAGAGTGGTGAATCTGTGGAATTCTCTGCCACAGGAAACAGTTGAGGCCAGTTCATTGGCTATATTTAAGAGGAAGTTAGATATGGCCCTTGTGGCTAAAGGGATCAGGGGGTATGGAGAGAAAGCAGGTACAGGGTTCTGAGTTAGATGATCAGCCATGATCATACTGAATGACGGTGCAGGCTCGAAGGGCCGAATGGCCTACTCCTGCACCTATTTTCTATGTTTCTATGTTTCTATGAATGCTAAAATGTAGTCTAGGAACAGCATTCTAACATATGCATCCCCCTTCTCCAGGTGAGTGAGGACAGTGTCTAATACTGTGGCTATGGCATCATCGGTAGATCGGTTCCGTTGGTAGGCGAATTGTGGGGGTGGGGGGGATCCAGTGTGCCAATCTGTGTTGGATCAGTTGTTTTACGTCATGGCTCCCATGTCATCTTGTAACAAGATCATTGACATCATTGTTTTCAGGTCACCCCATTATCAAGTCAAGTCACTTTTTATTGTAATTTCAACCATAACTGCTGGTACAGTACACAGTAAAAATGAAACAACGTTCCTCCAGGACCATGGTGCTTTGTGAAACAACACAAAACTACACTAGACTACGTGAAACAACACAAAATTACCTTGGATTTCAGACCTACACGGGACTACATAAATTGCACAAAACAGTGCAAGACAGTACAATAATTAATAAACAAGACAATAGGCACAGTAAAGGGCAAATTACAATATAATAATAAATGATGTAAATGTAAACAATGTTTTAGTTGGAATTGAGAAAGAAATTAGAAAAAATTGCAAAGGAGTGGTGTGTGTGTGTGTGTGTGTGTGTGTGTGTGTGTGTGTGTGTGTGTGTGTGTGTGTGTGTGTGTGTGTGTGTGTGTGTGTGTGTGTGTGTGTGTGTGTGTGTGTGTGTGTGTGTGTGTGTGTGTGTATTGGTGTCAGTCCAGGCTCTGGGTATTGAGGAGTCTGATAGCTTGGGGGAAGAAACTGTTACAAAGTAACAAGTGTATGGGACATTGGAAAAAATGTTGAATTTCCCCATGGGGATGAATAAAGTATCTATCTATCTATCTATCATCTATCACAGTCTGGTCGTGAGAGCCTGAATGCTTTTGCCAGATGGCAGGAGGGAGAAGAGTTTGTACAAGGGGTGCGTGGGGTCCTTCACAACGCTGTTAGCTTTGCGGATGCAGCGTATGGTGTAAATGTCTGTAAAGGTGGGAAGAGAGACCCCGATATAGGAAGGATGTCAGAGCTTTGGAGAGGGTGCAAAAGAGGCTTACCAGGATATTGTCCACATTAGGAGGCATGCGTTACAAGGAGAGTATGGACAAATGTAGGGGTATTTTCTCTGGAGTGGTGGAGGCTGAGAGAAGGTCTGATAGAGATCTATAAGATTATGAAAGGCATAGATAGAGTAGACAAACAATATCTTTTTCCCAGTCTAGCAATATCTAATATTGGTAGGCATCATTTAAGGTGAGAAGGGGTAATATCAAAGGAGATGGTGGGGGAAGTTTTTGTTTTACACAGATAGTGATGGGTGCCTGGAATGGCCTTGGGGGTGGTGGAGGCAAATATAACAGGGGCGTTTGTAACATGGACACAGTATAAGCAAAAGGGGATAGTGTGGCTGGCCATTTGATTACTACTTTAACTAGTTTGGCACAACATTGCAGCCAAAGGGCCTATTCCTGCATTGGATTATTCTATTTTCTGTGTTCTATCAACAAAATAAAGAAGTATTTAATCTTGGAGGAATTCAGCAATTCAGGCAACATCTAAGAAGATGAGTAAACATCAACATTTTGTGCCAAATCCCATCATCAGGACACATTCCAAAGTGTCGATTGTTTCCTCCCTTCCATAGATGCTGCCTACATTGCCTAGTTCCTCCGGCATGTTGTGCTTGTTACTCAGAATTTCCAGTGTCTACAGGTATTTTGTGTTTAAGTATTTAATCTTGTTCCTGCACTTTCTGAGCTCTTCAACCAACATACCATTAAGTGTATTTTTTAATCAAGGTCCTTTAAACTTTTGAGGTAAACAAAAGGAAAAAGTAGATTTCTGGTGCAAACTTGACTTTTCTCTCTCTTTCCCTCTCTCAAACACACAGGTACACTGTTAATCATAAATACATAACTGAGCCTCTAACTGTCTGTTTGAGTCACAAGTACTATCTATTACATACACTTAGCAAAACACACAAAATACTAGAGAACTCAGCAGGCCAGGCAGCATCTATGGAAAAGAGTGGACAGTGCTGATGAAGGGGCTTAGCCTGAAACACCGACTGCTTACTCTTTACTCTTTTCCATTGTGCTGCCTCGCCTACTGAGTTCCTCCAGCAATTGTGCGTGATGCTTTGGATTTCCAGCATCTGCAGATTTTCTCGTGTTTCTGTTACACTTAGAACAGTTCACGGGCATCTCCACTGGGCTCGCAATAACTTTTCATTAGGTTGTGCTGGTGCCATGTTTACGCCATCGAATGGAACCCTCAGCATAGATCTTTGCAGCCTGGAGTCCTTGCTAACTTCACTCGAGGTTCTTCACTGCTGTGATTTTCTTTCGATGGATAATAATGGCCCTGCTGTGACACTCCAGAAACTTCTTTCAGTTTGACTTATTTAATGGCAAGATGGGAGGGCCAGCACTAATCACTTCAAAGGATAATGAATTTGGGGCAGTTTTGGAACTATAATGAGAGAGGTATGGATGTTGGAGAACCCAAGTGGAGTGTAAGGTCTGGAGTTGGCTCAGACTCAAAATAAATAAGATCACACAAACAAAATCCAAAGACAAAATCACAAAACAGTAGTACTGGAAATGCAACTCCTATGATAGAGCACTGAGTGCTCAGCACGAGGCTTTAAAGTACAGACCTTCCATGCAGGAATGTGGCAGGCAATAATTGGCAGTCTGATTCTTAAAGGGACAGCAGCAACTAACCATACATTTCGGAATTCGAGCTCCGGAACTTGCTGCTGTTCATTTGGGACCATGATAGAAATCAAAACTCCAAATAAGTTAGGGGAAGGAAAGGTAAATTCATTCAGTGTTCCTCTCTATTGCTCCTCTTTACCTGGACTGATACTTTTGTTAAATATTCAATCACTAATACTCAACAACTAATTCTTTCAAAAATTTTGCTTCCTCAGAACTTTTTTGTATATATATATATGATAGACTGCTTGAAGCTGAAGACAAATATAATCTCAGACTGCTTGTATCACATAGGGATTCGGAAAAATAAGAAACTAACTTTTATTGAATATAATGCATTTAATTGTATAACAGTGTGAAACTTCACAATATTTCAACGAAGCTAAAAATGCTTTGTTGGTGATGTTGATTTGTACTGAGTGTCTGAGTCTTCTCGCTTCAGTGTTCAACAATAATCAGCCAGTGCCCTGCTACCACTTCTCCATGACTGCAATGTCCGTAAGTCCATAAAAGATAGGAGCATGATTAAGCCATTTGGCTCATTGAGTCTGTTCCACTATTCAATCATGCCTGATCCTTCTTTTCCCTCCTCAACCCCACACCCAGCCTTCTCCCCATAACCTTTGATGCATGTCCAATCAAAATCTATCAATCTCTGCTTTAAATACACCCAACAACCTGACCTCCATAGCTGCCTGTGGTGACAAATTCCACAAATTCACCACCCTTGGCTAAAGTAATTTCTCCGCATCTCTGTTTTAAATGGATGCCCCTCTATCCTGAGGCTGTGCCCTCTTGTCCTAGACTCCCCCGCCATGGGGAACATCCTTTCCACATCTACTCTGTCTAGGCTTTTCAACATTCAAAAGGTTTCAATGAGATCCCTCCTTATCCTTCCAAATTCCAGCAAGTTAGACCCAGAGACATCAAACATTTTTCATATGATAACCAAGACACACCGTCCGATGAGCAATCACCAAAAATAAGTGGTGCAGAAAGCTTATGACGGCACCCCGATAACTCCACATCTTAAGGGTGCACACTCACACACACACACACACACACACACACACACACACACACACACACACACACACACACACACACACACACACACACACACACACACACACTCAGTATAATATAGAAATACTATTATATCAGTGTGAATTAATCAGCCTGATGGCCTGGTGGAAGAAACTGTCCCAGAGACCGTTGGTCCTGGCTTTTATGCTGTGGTACAGTTTCCCGGATGGTAGCAGCTGGAACAATTTGTGATTGGAGTGACTCGGGTCCCCAATGATCCTTCAGGCCCTTTTTACGCACCTGTTTCTGTAAATGTCCCGAATAGTGGGAAGTTCACATCTACAGATGCGCTGGGTTGTCCACACCACTCTCTGCAGAGTCCTGTGATTGAGGGACTTCCCATACCAGGTAGTGAAGTATCCAGTCAGGATGCTCTTATTTGTACCCCTGTAGAAAGTCCTTACGATTTGGGGACCCATGCCAAACTTCTTGAACTGTCTGAGGTGAAAGAGGCGCTGTTAGGCTTTTTTCACCACAGAGCCGGTAATGTATTTGCTACCCTTGTTGATTCTGTATCCCTAATGCTCTGATACTCACCCTGCTGGCTGCAATAATGTCCTGTCATCAGCCTGCCCTTCCTGACAGTCTGACTGCATGCTATCTTTGATTCTTTACCATCCTTCCTATTCTGAGTCTCTTTATTCCTGTTCCCGACCCCTGCCAAATTAGTCTGACCCCCACCCCCCCAACAACTTTAACAAACCTCCCTGCGAGAATATTGGTCTCCTTCGGGTTCAGGTGCAATCCAGCCCTTTTGTACGGGTCAGACCTCCCCCAGAAGAGATCTCAATGATCCAGGAACCTGAAGCCCTGCCCCCTGCACCAGCTTGTCAGCCACACATTTATCTGCCAAGTCATCCTGTTTCTGTCCTCACTAGCATGTCCTGATGAAACCTATCACCATGCTCATCACTGACAGCACCAAGATTTGCAGGGAAGAAATCTAAATGGAAATGCAGAAAATGAATCACTAGTGACATGTTGTATTCAGAATTTCAGGTTACATTGTGGGAAACATTTTAATTGACTTGAATTATGAATTTAAATTATAAATATAGGTGATTCGAAAACATGAGGCATGATGGGAAATTTCATGATTATTTTCATGATCAGCAGCCCAAAATTGATAAGATACACCCAAAAGTATTCAGGAAGTAATATCTTTGTTGACCAGTGTAATCGATAGATGAGCATTGTGGTTAACAGCACCTGTTTTTCCTATAAGATCATAACCTGTGAACTCAGACTGATTGCCTGGCTGAGCTTGTTTGCGGATTTGTCTCACACACGAGTTCAAGGTCAATGTGGCTAATTTCCTGATGATTTCCAGCTCCCTGCTCTGAGATACTGCTTGCTACAATCTTCTTCTGCTTATTAAGTCAACAAACAAATTATTAGCTTCCTTCTTGTCACCTCTGAAGATGAGGGCACTGACATCCTCTGCAAAAAAATGATGTTGCTGACAGTGAAGCTATGCTTCTCTGAGCTGAATAATGCAAATGATTAATAGTTATGCCATGATTTTATGGTCAACAGCAGTTGGCTACAGCCGTCAAGCTAATTTCTGTAAAAGCGATTTTATAAATTGCTGGGTGCTGCAAATAAATTGTTGATGAGATTTATTATAAATAGCTTTCAGTTAGCATTTCCTAGTAAGGCTCCTGACAGTACTGCAAATCATATGCTATTTAACTCATTTTAACAACCGAATAAAACATGTTCCTCCCCAGATCATGCACCATCATGGCATGGAAATATATCAGCATAGCTAGGTCTTACTTTTGGAATGCTTTTCTCATTAGCACCGCAGAGAGGCTGCAGAGGTAGGAACGTAATCAGGCAACTCATTATACCATATTTAGTTGAATATCATGATAACAATTGATAAGGACTTGAACACTAGCTCATCACCATAGACTGACAAATGTCACTTCTTATTCTTCACCTAAGTGACAACTTTCTCGCAGTATTCTCCCCACATACTCTAAGTGTTACTTACACTCAGTGGCCACTTTATTAGGTACATCCTGTACCTAATGAAGCAGCTATTGAGTAGCCATTCATGGGCTTCTGCTGCTGGAGACCACTCACTTCAAGGTTCAACATGTTGTGCATTCAGAAATGCTTCTCTGCACACCACCGTTGTAACGCTTGGTTATTTGAATTACTGTCACTTTCCTGTCAGCTTGAAGTAGTCTGGCCATCCTCCTTTGACCTCCCTTATCAACAAGGTGTTTTCACCCTCAGAAATGCTGCTCACATTTCTTCCCCATCCTGACGTTCGGTCTGAGTGCGTTCCTTAATTTTTATTTTCACAATCAGTCTTTTGCACATTGGTTGTTTGTTAGTCTTTATTTATGCACAATTTTTCATAAATTCTATTTCTTTATTTTCCTGCAAGCAAATGAATCTCAAGGTAGTATATGGTGACATACAGGTACTTTAATGCTAAACTTAATATTCCTGCTTTGGGCAGAAAGAGCACAAAGAACACACAGTAGTGTTCTTCACGTTTTCACTCAGGCAACAGTGGGGTATGAATGAAATCCTGCTTGAGCTTCTGTGCTGTCAGCCGTCACTTCACCCCACCACATTTTGAAAAGGAATTAAAAACGAAATTGCTTAAGTGAGGTAACCTTGTGATGTTTTGTTAAGCAGCTGAAAGTGGTTTAATCATAATAAACAGTTATAATGAGAATCCTCTTCATTACTTAACAACATGATTTTTCAATAATTGAAAATGTCTTGTATCTACCAAACAGAAAAATGTTTTGGATGCAGTGGTTAGTTTGAATCAGTTTGAGTAGACGGTCTATTGCTGTCTATGTGCCTCTGGCCACACTGTTTGTTCCTACATGGTCTCTGATACTGTACCCTACTAGCAGTCAGGCTCATATCCCTGTGATGGAGTATATCGGACAGCTATGTGAATATGAGAGTCCTCATAGAAATGGTGTGCCAGCCAGTGGGCTCTAGCAACAGGCTCTGAAAAAGCTGTTAAATACATTCCTGAATGTAATCCAAATTCCTGTCTCGCAGTTCCAGGTACAGCCTTGATCTTGGGAACTGGTTGCATGGGCTTTCAATGTTCAGTCTGTGATTGCATTCATTTCCTCTGCTGTTTCCAGTTTTCTCTTACATCCCAAAGACTTGTGGGTGTAGATTAATTGTAGACTTACATCTTGCACAGAATTGGAAGGAGCTGATGGAAATATGAGAGAGAAATTGGTTGCAGGGAAATAAGTTTGGGAATGGGTTTGATGGGAATGCTGCTAACAGCTGACAAAGACAGAATGGCCAAATTGCACCTCTCCTGGCCATGAAGAAAATGTTCAATAATGTTGAGAAGATAGGTGAAAAACTGAAAAGTCCCACTTCTGATTTTGGCTCACACCAGTGCTTGAAACAGGCATTTCTGTTGAAAGTGTAAGTAAATAAGGTTGAAAGACTACAGAGAAAATTTACAAATATACTGCCAGGTCTGGAAGACTGGAGTTATAAGGAAAGATTAAATAGGTTAGGGCTTTATTCTTTGGAATGTAGATGATTGAGTGGAGATTTGATAGAGGTATACAAAATTATGAGGGTTATAGATAGGGTAAATATAAGCCGGCTTGAGTTTGACTACAACCAGTGGTCATGGATTAAAGGTGAAAGGTGAAAAGTTTAAGGGGAACATGAAGGGAAACGTCTCCAGTCAGATGGTTGTGAGAGTGTGGAACAAACTCCCAACAGAAGTGGATCATGCTCTATTTCAATGTTTAAGAGAAGTTTAGATAGGTGCATGGATGGTAGGGGTATGCATGGAGGGCTGTGGTCCCCGTGTTGGTCAATGGAAGTAGGCAGTTTAAATGGTTCGGCATGGACTAGGTGGACCCGCTTCTGTGCTGTACTTTTCTATGACTATGACTTTAAGTCCTTTGCACATGAACCAACATAGGAACATCAGACATCCATGGAAATGTGTTGAATGACCAAAAATGAGGGTATTAAAAGTGGACACAATAGTGGTGTTTAAAGGTTTTTTAGTCTAGTACATGAACATGCAGGGAAAGGAGAGATATAGATCATGTGCAGGCAGATAGGCTTAGTTTAATCTGACATCACAGTTGGTACAGACATTTTCAGCCAGGACCTGTTCCTGTGCTGTACTGTTCAATGTTCGATTGTGTGGGGAATGTGCTGAGGTTACAGGAGATCCATGAGGGTTTAATAAGATTGATATATCATAACTTGACTGTTCACAAGATAAGATGAAACAATATTGGAAAATACTTGGCATATCAGCTGCTCTGGCTGATGTGATGGTCTTGGCCTCGAGGATCCCTGGGCCCCCCCAGCTCCCTGTCTGTGACTTATTCAGGCATCATCATCTTTATCGTGTGTGACAGAGCAGGTCTTCCACTGAGTTCTGCAGGGAACCACTGATAACACTGCCGGAGTTTGTTCTTACGCTGCATGCAGTCCGCTCACCTGACTTTAACATTGGCTTTTTAGGTAGTGATTGGATCCCATTGAACTTTATAGCAGCGTCGAGCTGAGGAGAAATTGGTAGGGAAATAAACAAATCCAGAATGATGGTTACAATAGGAAATGCGAGGCTCTCACTGGTACCGAGAATATGGTGAGAAAGCAGGCAGTGAGCCCCTAAAAAGAGCTCCAATTCTTCCATCAAACTCGTATTATTGAAAGGGAGTGCGTGTTGTTGGCCTTGTCTTTTAAAACTAATGACTCTTCCCCGGCACCTCAAACATTTAGTGAAGTGTTTTTTTTTGGGTCTTGGTATTTCGACTAAGCATCAATATTCAGTGATTGCTCATCACAGACAAGCTCCATAATGTAGGCCTATGAATATTTCATACAGTGATTAAATGGTAATGTAGTTTAAAACATGATATTAAAAAAGTAAGATGCACTACTCTCAAACACGATTAAAACAGCAGAGAGCATTGCTCGAGAGATCTGTTCTAGTTCATTGCCTGTTTTTCCCGTGGTCCATGTGTGCTGTTTATGATTTATCCCATGATGGATTGGCTCATGTTTGAAAAGATTGGATGTTCTCCCCGGAGGAACTAAGTCTGATGTTGGAGGGGGTGACTTCCATGTGGTGGAATACTGGATGTGAGTACCTATTAGTATGAAGTAGTGCTTGTCTCTCTGTTGTGACAGTATCTGGCTGAACGGTGCCACAACGACAGCCTCTCACTCAATGTCAGCAAGACCAAGGAGCTGATTACTAACTTCAGGAAGTGGAAGCCAGGGGTCCATGAGCCAGTCCTCATCAGGGGATCAGAGGTGAAAGGGTTCCTCAGTGTTACCATTTCAGAGGATTTGTCCTGGCTCCAGCATGTAAATGTTATTATGAAGAAAGCATGTTGGCAACTCTGCTTTCTTAGAAGTTTGTGAAGATTCAGCATGTCATCAAAAACTTTGACATGCTTTTATAGAAGTGTAGTGGAGAGTATATTGACTGATTGCATTATACCCTGGGGGTATTGACTGATTGCATTATGCCCTGGGGGTATTGACTGATTGCATTATGCCCTGGTACAGAAGCACCAATGACATTGAAGGAAAATCCTACAAAATGTAGTGCACCGCCAGTCCATCACAGGTATTGCCCTCCCCACCATCGAGCACATCTACATGGAGCAGGAAAGCAGCATCTATCATCAAGGATTCCAATATCTGGACTATGCTCTCTTCTTGCTACTGCCATCAGGAAGTAGGTGCAAGAGCCTCAGGACCCCACTACCAGGTTCAGTAACAGTTATTACCCTTCTACCATCAGACTTTTGAACCTGATAACTCCTTTCAACTTTGCTCACCCCATCACTAAACTGTTCTCACAACCTATGGCAAACAAGAAAAAATCTGCAGATGCTGGAAATCCAAGCAACACACACAAAATGCTGGAGGAACTCAGCAGGCCAGGCAGCACCTAGGAAAAGAGTACAGTCGAAGTTTCATCCTGAAACGTTGACTGTTCTCTTTTCCTCCATGCTGCCTGGCCTGCTGAGTTCCTCCAGCATTTTGTGTGTTGCTCACAACCTATGGAATCACTTTCACGGACTCTCATCTTCTTGATATTTATCATTTATTTATTTGTATTTGCACAGTTTATTGCCATTTGCGTATTGGTTGTTTGTCTGTCCTGTAGCGTGCAGTCTTTCACTGATTCTATTACCCATATAACCATATAACAGTTATAGCACGGAAACAGGCCATCTCAGCCCTTCTAGTCTGTGCCGAATGCTTACTCTCACCTAGTCCCACCTACCTCCATTCCTTTCCTGTCCATATACCTATCCATTTTTTTTAAATGACAATATCGAACCTGCCTCTACCACTTCTACTGGAAGCTTGTTCCACACAGCTACCACTCTCTGAGTAAAGAAGTTCCCCCTTGTGTTACCCCTAAACTTTTGCCACTTAACTATCAACTCATGTCCTCTTGTTTGAATCTCCCCTACTCTCAATGGAAAAAGCCTATCTACGTCAACTCTATCAGAATTTTAAATACCTCTATCAAGTCCCCCCTCAACCTCCTACGCTCCAAACAATAAAGACCTAACTTGTTCAACCTTTCTCTGTAACTTAGGTGCTGAAACCCAGGTAACATTCTAGTAAATTTCCTCTGTACTCTCTCTATTTTGTTGACATCTTTCCTATAATTTGGTGACCAGAACTGTACACAATACTCCAAATTTGGCCTCACCAGTGCCTTGTACAATTTTAACATTGCATGCCAACTCCTATACTCAATGCTCTGATTTATAAAGGCCAGCATACCAAAAGCTTTCTTCACCACCCTATCCACATGAGATTCCACCTTCAGGGAACTATGCACCATTATTCCTAGATCACTCTGTTCTACTGCTTTCCTCAATGCCCTGCCATTTACCATGTATGTCCTATTTTGATTAGTCCTACCAAAATGTAGCACCTCACACTTATCAGCATTAAACTCCATCTGCCTTCTTTCAGCCCACTCTTCTAACTGGCCTAAATCTCTCTGCAAGCTTTGAAAACCTACTTCATTATCCACAACACCACCTATCTTAGTATCACCTGCATACTTACTAATCCAATTTACCACCCCAACATCCAGATCATTAATGTATATGACAAACAACATTGGACCCAGTACAGATCCCTGACCACTAGTCACCAGCCTCCAACCTGACAAACGGTTATCCACCACTACTCTCTGGCATCTCCCATCCAGCCACTGTTGAATCCATTTTACCACTTCAATATTAATACCTAACGATTGAACCTTCCTAACTAACCTTCCATGTGGAACCTTGTCAAAGGCCTTACTGAAGTCCATATAGACAACATCCACTGCTTTACCCTTGTCAACTTTGTGTTTCTTGTATTTGATGTGAATGTCCACAAGAAAAATGAATCTCAGGGTTGTATCTGGTGACATATATGTACTTTGTCAATAAATTTACTTTGAACTTTGAACTTTGTTAATCCAATTAACAGTTTGTTTTAAAAACTGTCAATATATCCTATGTTAGCAATATCTTGCATATTTTCTGGAATAATAATCTCTGAATCTGCCAGCAGTTTTTGTCTGTCTATAATTGCCCATGAACTGAAGAAAGACTTAAGAGCTCCTCCCCCACCCCAGAGTGGTCTGGAGTCACATATAGGCCGTGTTGGCGCGTGGTCAAGTGGTTAAGGCATTCATCTAGTGATCTGAAGGTTGCTAGTTCGAGACTTGGCTGAGGCTGCATGTGTGTCCTTGAGCAAGGCACTTAACCACACTTTGCTCTGCGATGACACCAGTGCCAAGCTGTATGGGTCCTAATGCCCTTCCCTTGGACAATATCGGTGGCGTGGAGAGCGGAGACTTGCAGCTTGGGCAACTGCCAGTCTTCCATACAACCTTGCTCAGGCTTACGCCCTGTAAACTTTCCAAGGCCCAAATTCATGGTCTCATGAGACTAACAGAGGCCTACACACACATAGGCCAAAAGGGAATGAATAAACAATAATCCAGCTGATTATTGTTTTTGGTTAATAATATTTGGTTTTCTTTATAAGACCATAAGATATAGGAACAGAATTAGGCCATTTAGTAAATAAAGTCTGCTCCACCATTTCATCTTTGCTGATCCACTTTCCCTCTCAGCCCCAATCTCCTGCCTGCTCACCGTATCACCTCATGCCCTGACTAATCAAGAATCTAATAGCCTCTGCCTTCAATATACTTAAATATACAGTCGCCTGTGCAACAAATTCCACAGATTCACCACTCTCTATCTGAAGAAATACCTCCTCATTTCCATCCTAAATGGATGCCATTTTTCTTAAGTATATATTTAGATACTTAAATTAAAATTCCCTGCCTACAGTGCTGGGATTTATATTCATTTTTCTGGGTCAGTGGCATAGACCTTTAGATGTTAGATCAATAAATCAGCCATTAGCCCAAAACAATGCCGTGTTTTCTTATTGTTGATCTTTCCATAATGAGAACATGTTCCCTAAATTTATTCCACTTAACCACTTCATAATTCCGAAGCCCTTCACCAAAATCCAAGGTGGCTGCTCAGGAAAGTTTGTTCCCATGGAATGCAGGGAGAGCGTGGCAGGAAGCAGAAGGTAATGGTTGGAGGTGGTCTGAATGAAGGACGGTGACGTGCCACAATGGCTGGTGTTGGCACCTTGTTATTCACCATTTATGTAAGTAAGTTGGATGTGAATGCACAAAGCTTGATCAGTAAATTGTGAATGAGATAATTAGGAGGTATTATTGATACTGAAGAGGATTGCTGTATATCCCAAGGGATACTGATCATTTAGGAAAGTGTGAAATGGATTTCAATACAACTAAGTGTGAGGTGGTACATTTTGGAAAGTCAAACCAGTGTAGGACCCATACGTACGAGGGAGTATAATGAAACTGAGGGTCACAAAAGTACAAGTGCACAGTCTGTTGAAAGGGGTGCCACAGGTAGACAGGATGGTGAAAGGGCATTTAGCACTCTGGCCTTCATCAGTCTGGACCCTGAGGATATTATGTTCCTGTTGTATAAGTCATTGGTGAGGAAAACTTGGAATACTCTGTACAGTTTTGGTCACCCTATTAAAGCAGAGATGTAGTTAAAATGGATAGAGTATAGGAAAGATTTACGAGAATGCTGCCAGGACGAGAGGGAGAGTTGAAGGAAGAGGCTGGCAAAGCGAGGTCTGTATTCCTTGGAATACAGGAGCATGAGGGGTGATCTTACAGAAATGAGAGGCACAGTTAAGGTGGACGGTAAAGAAGATGGCACCAGCAAACAACGCGGCCAAGTGCAACATCCTCAGCCAGTTCACAAAACCACCTCTTTACCTTCTTTTGCTTCTTCTCCTTCTTTCAAATGTGACTCTGTTGTTATTGGAGCTTCTGATCTACACTTTAATGGTATGCTGTTGGGCCAAATGTGATTTCTAGTGCTTTACTATCTCCAAGAGAGTTGGGTGAGAATTCGAGTGAAGTGTGCGGCCTCGAGGCCAAGAAGCCTGGAGGTGGGGTACAAACCCATGGTCAACTCCATTTCTCACCAATGAAAGCTTCAAGGAAGATTGAAAATCATCGAGGATGAGAGTGAAATGTGGGTGGTCTTTCAGCAGTATATACCTGCGGGTGACCGGTCTCCCTCTCGCTCTCACTCGCTGCTGCTGGAAGCAGGTGCCTGAGTGTGAACGACCTCCATCTTGCTCTCGATCTCTGCTCCTACAGGCAAATGGCTATGTTTGAAGAGTCTCTCTCTCTCTCCTGTTTGCTGGATGCTGCTAGAGTCTTGGTTGCTGGGAAAGGTTTAATTGATGTGGTTTGTGGATTAGACTCTGTGGATCGTATTGTGATGTGTTCCTGTTTTCTGCTTGCTCCTGTTCTGTTGCTATTTTGGTGCAGTTTTGACTGGGGTGGACAGGCCCTGCAGCATGCAGTTAACAAACAACATGGCACTGGACTGAAATGAACAGAGGTGAACTAAATATTCCTGGACTCTTTCGATGGCTAGTTGTTTAATGATTTATATTCTGTTTATCACTCTTCTTTTGTGCTGTTTGAACAATTTGTTCTTTGCACATTGGGGGGTTTGATGCTTTTTTTTGAACGGGTTCCAAGGTTGTTCATGGCTGCCTGTGGGAAGATGAATCTCAGGGTTGAATAGTGCATGCATACTTCTATATTAAATGTACTTTGAACCTTGAATCTTTTCCCCATGGTAGGGAAGACCAAATCTAAGGGACATTGAATAGATTTAAGGTGAGAGAGGGAAGATTTAAGAGACCTGAGGTCTCATAATGCAGAGGGTATTGAGTAAATGGATGGGTCTGTCAGAGGAAAAGGCTGAGGCAACTACTGAGATGGTATCATAAAAGAAACCTGGATGAGTACATGGAGGGTCAGGGCTTACAGCAGGGATTCCCAACCAGGGGTCCATGGACCTCTGCTTAACGGTATTGATCAATGGCATAAAAAGGGTTGGGAATCCTAGGTGAGGGATGTGGGCAGAATGCAGGAAATTAGGATTAGCTGTGTGAGCATTGCCGTCAGTATTGGCTTGCTGGGCCGAAGGGCCAGTATCCATGTTGTATTGTCCAATGAATCTAAGAAAATAATCAACTGCAGATTCCACAATCTCTTCAGATTACTGAAGATTCACATCAAGGCAAATCACTTCTACGCCTTTTCTCTTGTGACATCTTTATTAGGATGGGATACAACCGTACACTAGTAAAAGGCTGGGCACTGTTTAGGTTAAATTTGCATTGGTGATCCTCTGATTTATACATTTGCTGGCTGCTTCTGCTTTACTTAAGCAGTCTGTCACTTGCTGTGGCTTTATTCAGGTGGGAAGTCAATGTGGGAAACATCACTCAGCAACACAAGTGGGTGCGTCGCTAGATGGATCATTTGAAGGTGATTTTATTCCATTTTTATTTCATTGCAGCACCACATGGTGCCCATTTACACAGCAGCAAGCTCTTTATTGTGACATATGCTGTGCCTGGCTCCTGGTCATTTCAAACGTGTTGGCTGGGAGTGTCATTTTTTTTTAAAGTCATTGAATGATCATTAGCATCCTCATGTACAGCCATGTGGAAAATAGGATTCAAGTAAACTCAACAATTTAAATTTATCATGCATATTAAAGCCTTGTACATCTCAATCGCCTCAGAAAGTGTAGATGCTGCTGTGCCTTCTTGACTAATGAGGAGATGCTGTGGGTCCAGGTGAGATGGCTGTTCCGTGCACACCAGGGAACTTTGTGTTCTTCACTCTCTCTACGGCCGCCCAAGATGCCATTATATAAATACACACTTACCAGGACAATGCTGGAAATATAACAGAGGGTGACCACAAAACATATTCAAAGAGCTAAGCCTTGGTGAGAGTTTTAGAGAGGAATGGACTTAGTATAGCAGAATGCTTGGCACCCAGTGGTGAGACAAACTAAGGAATCTCTGAGCGCCCAATATCAGAGAAAAGTAAGAACTTGGTCATTGTACAGAGATCAGAAGACCAGGAGACATTCAAGTGGAGGCTCAAGTTTATTGTCATCTGTCTGTATAAACAGTGCATATAAAAAGTATTCACCATCCCCTTGGAAGTTTTCATTTTTTATTGTTTTATAACATTGAATCACAATGGATTTCATTTGGCTTTTTTGACACTGATCAACAGAAAGACTCTTTTGTGTCAAAGTGAAAACAGGTCTCTACAGATCTAAATTAATTACAAATATAAAACACAAAATACTTGATTGCATAGTATTCACCCCCTTTGATATGACACACCAAATCATCACTGGTGCAGTTAATTGGTGTTAAAGTCACATAATTAGTTAAAAGGAGATCACCTGTGTGCAGTCACGGTGTTTCAATTGAGTTTAGTAAAAATACACCTGTGTCTGGAAGGTCCAACTGCTGCTGAGTCAGTGTCCTGGCAAAAACTACACCAAAAAAAATCAAAGCAAATCCTAGAAAAGGTTATTGAAAACCACAAGTCAGGAAATGGATACAAGAAATGGAAAGCTATAAATCTGTCTAGATCAGGCTGTTTTCAAAAACTGAGTGACCATACAAAAAGGGGATTAGTGAGGGAGGCCATGAGAGTCCTATGACAACTCTGGGGGAGTTACAAACTTCAGTGGCTGAGATGGGAGAGACTTCGCATACAACAACTGTTGCCCGGGTGCTTCACCAGTCGCAGCTTTATGGGAGAGTGGCAAAGAGAAAGCCACTGTTGAAAAAACCCCACCTGAAATCTCAGCTAGAGTTTGCCAGAAGGCATGTGGGAGACTCTGAAGTCAGCTGGAGGAAGGTTCTATGGTCTGATGAAACCAAAATTGAGCTTTTTGGCCATCAGACTAAATGCCAAACACTGCACATCATCAAAAACACACCATCCCTACTGTGAGGCATGGTGGTGGCTGCATCATGCTATGGGAATGCTTTACTGCAGCAGGGCCTGGAAGGCTTGTGAAGGATGAGGGTAAAATGAATGCAGCAAAATGCAGAGAAATTCTGGAGGAAAACCTGATGCAGACTGCAAGGGAACTGTGACTTGGGAGAAGATTAGTTTTTCAGCAAGATTATGACCCCAAGCATAAAGCCAAAGCTACACAAGAATGGCTTCAAAACAACGAAGTTAATGTCCTGGAGTGGCCGAGTCAGAGTCCAGACCTCAATCCAATTGAGAATTTGTGGCTGGACTTGAAAAAGACTGCTCACTCACAATCCCCATGCCATCTGACAGAGCCTGGGCAGTTTTGTAAAGAAGAATGGGGAAAGAATTGTAGTGTCCAGATGCGCAAAGCTGATGGAGACCTATCCACACAGACTCAAGGCTGTAATTGCTGCCAAAGGTGCATCTACTAAATACTGACTTGCAAGAGGTGAGTAATTATGCAATCAATTATTTTGTGTTTGATAATTATAGTAAATTTAGACTATTTGTCAAGCTCTTTTTCATTTTGACACAAAAGAGTCTTTTCTTTTGATCAGTGCCAAATAAAGCCAAATTAACTGCACTGTGATTCGATTTTGCAGCTTCCAAAGGGAGCTTTTTACAGGCACTGTATATAAAACCAAACAAAATAATGTTTCTCAGTTCATGCTGCACCCACAAAGCATATATCACACAAAATACTACCACAAGGTATAGACAAATATAGTAAAATGTATTTCAAAGTGCAAGTAGTGCACAGCACAGGTAAATAGCTCGCTGGTGGCAGGGTATTCTCAGCCTGCGGGAAGAAGCTGTTACCCAGTCTGCCAGTCCTAGTCCTAATGCTCCTGTACTGCCTTCCTGATAGCAGTGGGTCAACGAGATGTTAGGGAACAATGCTTTGACCCCTGTGTATACAAAGCTCCAAATAAATATCACCAATAGGCAGGAGCAAGGTGCTGGATATCATCTCAGCGGTTTTCACTATCCTTTGTGAGATGTTGCAGTCCAAAGCTTTGCAGCCTCTGTACCACAGAACAATGCAGGGCACTCTGTGGAAAGTTGCCCCTGTGGAAAGTTGTTAGAATGGGGGCGGGGAGGCTTGCACACCTCAGTCTCCTCAGAAAATGTGTGTCTGCCGTGCTGCCTTAACTGATGAGGAGGTGTTGCAGGTCCAGGTTAGATTGCCATTATGTGCACACCAAGGAACTTTGTGTTCTTCACCCTCTCCACAGCAGAACAAGTGATCTGTAATGGAGGATGGTCGGTCTGCACCTTTATTCTGACTCATCATTGCTGCTGATGAGACCGACCACTGTTGCGCCTGGTCAGGTGCATTGACCAGCCCTGCGGTTTTGCATGGGTTTACCCTTGACAGGATCTTCCTCAGTCGGCCATGACCAGACAGAATGCCTGTATCCTTGCTAGCATCTTTTCTGTAATACCATGGGCTCATAGCTTGTTAAGCAGCTTCATGTGTGGCTCCTTGTCAAAATCCTTGATCAAAATCCAAGTACAAAACATCAACAGACTCTTTGTCTATCCTGCTTCCCAATCCTCTGACTTCCCATTAATTTTTGCTGTATTGTATGCCGTCTCTACGGCTTTCATGTTGACTTTGATTTCTCTTGCTAGCCACGGTTGTGTCATCTTTCCTTTAGAAAGCTTCTTCCTCTTTGGGATGTATATAGCCTGTGCCTTCCGAATTGCTTCCAGAAATTTCAGTCACTACTGCTCTGCTGTCATCCCTGCCAGTGCTTCATCTCCCCCCCCCCCCCCATTCAATTCTGGCCAAACTCCTCTCTCATGCCTCTGTAATTCTCTTTATTCCACTTCAATTCTGATACATCTGACTTCAGCTGCTTCTTCTCAAAGTTCGGGGTGAATTCAATCATATTATGATCACTTTTCCCGGAGTGTTCTTTTACCTTCAGCTTACCGATCAGTTCTGGTTCATTGCACAACACCCAATCTGGAATAGCTGATCTTCTAGTAGGTTCAACCACGAGCTGCTCTAAAAAGCCACCTTGTAGGCACTCTAGAAATTCCCCCTCCTGTAACCCAGCACCTACATCATTTTCCCAATCTACTTGCATATTGAACTCCCCCTTGACTATTGCAACATTTTGGCATGCCTTTTCTATCTCCCATTGTAATTTGTAGGCCACATCCTTACTACTGTTTGGGGGTTGGTATACAACTCCCATCAGGGTCTTTTACCCTTGCAGGTCCTTAGCTCGATCCACAATGATTCAACACCTTCTGACTCTATGTCACCTCTTATGATTTCATTTCATTTTTTACCAACAGAGCAATGCTGCCCCCCCCCCCCCCCACCGCCTTCCTGCTTGTCCTTTCGATACAATGTGTATCCTTGGACATTGAACTTCCATCAAATTTGTGCATCAAATGCATCACCTAATATCTTTTCTCATGTTTTAATGTGTTGACACCTATTCACAGCTGAAGTCTTGCCCATAGGCAAAATGAAAAAGGCACAATTTCACTTTGCACAGGTGTCATATCTGCACCTGATAATGTCATCAACACACGCTTGGCTCACTTCATCATGATCAAGTGAAATTAGTGTGAAAACGTACAACTGGTGACCTGCATCTTTTCATACTGACAAACAGATAAACCCTGCATCAAGGTTTTGGCCTTGCATTAGTTAATATATCATAACAGGAATATTGATGTGTCAGTCTCTCATTGTGACTGCCTGACAATCAGTAAGCTCTTTGTTCATGAGGTCTGTTCTGTGAGCTTGACTGTCTGCAGGGATCTCTGCTGTCTGCCTGTATAATGGAAAGTTGGCTCACATTTGTTAGGGTCACGTTGTCCACAGGAATGAATGTGTGGGTGGGATTATCTAAAATCTGGGAAGACATTGCACTCAATAGATAGACCGGAAGGAAATCTGGTCAAGAGGGAGCTTTGCAACATGTGAAGGACCTCTGCTGTGCTGCAGAGTAAGGGCTTCAGCTCCAATGGAGAGACTGGATAAACTCAAAGACCCAGCTGCTAACCACAGCCACCACTTACTCTTGCCCACACTGCACCTGAATATGTGGATCCTGGAACAACCTCTCCAGCCACCTGAAGATCCACCAATAAACAACCCCTTAAAGGGGTTCCCATCTTCTTTTATATCATGGACCTCTACCATTAACTGAAGGGTCCATGGACCCCACATGGGGAACCACTGGAACATCACCCTCAATTTGATCAATTGTACCACTACAGCAAGAAAGAGTGTGTAACCAACCAGTGTAGACACCTATGTTTTGTACATTGGCTTCCCTGGAGAATGAACTTCAAGACCAGCAATTATGCAGCAGTTGCATTGGGCCAAGTTATTTTACTTTAGGAATCATGCATGTTGTAGTTTTGCACAACAAAATGGGGCAGAAACCTAGAAACATTTTTTAAACATAAACTTCACCAAATAAGCAATTTGTTTTTTACACATCCTCTTGTTGGTTGCAATGCTAAGCCCAGTATATTCCTTGTGTGCTGAAAATGAGTGAAATCCAATTTCTAAGTGCTGATGTTTTCCTCAAAGATTAAAGGACTATTAACAATCAAGACATCCATTGAATCTGATGTGACAACTGTTCAGATGCTTTGCATAATCTCAGGGCATGGGTAATGTAAGAATGGAAGAGAAATACCCATTTAAAAATAACAATTCCAGAGCATCCTCAACAAAATAGACCAAAACCACACTTACCACAAATCATTAAAAGAAGTAGAATCCATCTTCCCAATTCCAATTTAATCAAACATTTCTAGATTTACTTAGAATTAATGTGTCCCATTTGTTTTTCATCATTCTCAGCCACCTTATCTACAGCAAGTCAATCCCAGACTATAAGTTCTAGGAAGAAAGCTTTTATCTAAAGTTGCATAAGTATGGATGAACTATATTAATGGATAAATCATGAAACACTATCTGTAACATGATCACAAACAAACTCATAATCTCAAGCACAGCCATTGAATTTTGAGATCAGAGCCAAAGGATATGCTCAAATAATATTAATAAAAATTTAGCAGTCTCTGGGCAATGGATTACTTCTCTTCCGATGTCACGTTGAACTTACTGGTGTTCATAATGAATCTGTGACATGCAGCCATAGTGACATCATTAGGAAGTCTGATCAGCCAATGAGACTGGAAGAATTCCCCTAAACAAAACTGCAAAAAGTAGAATGCACTGATGATAAATCAAAAAGCAGATGTCATTGAACTGAAACTTTTTCCACAAATGTGCTTGAACTCCTGAACATTTTCTCTGATTAAAAGCCCTTCTTCAATCACTGAACAGAAATAAAAATGGCAACTGAGGCACAGATGTAGAGTTTTAGTAAAACCTTCAATATCAAACATAAGGTAAATCTTATTTTGAATGAGAACTGGATATTGATAAATGAATCATGACAGTTGTAAAATTATATGTAAAGTTAGCTTTTGGAGATCAGATAAGTAACTGATTTATTTTACCATATAAAAAAACTACCAATAAACCAGGATCAGCATGTTCAGTCACTTTTAAAGCAGGAGAATTTCTCTGGTTTTAAGGAATGTTTCATGTTTGCATTAATTTTGTTTTGTTTGATTGCACCCGTGAAGACTTTAATACTGCAAGCTTTGGAGTAGCAGTGTAAACAAGATTAATTTCTGAATTTCTGTGCTTAACCATATATCTTTGCAGGCCAAAAGTTATTTACAGTCTCCTAAAGTAATCATGGTGAGCTCTCAAAAGTTCAGTCATAACTGCAAGTTTGAGGCTGACACATTTCTTAGGAGAGCACAGGATTAAGAAACTGAAAATCTGAAGTACCAGAAATTCTCAGTTTTATGATCCTTATTGAGGTTACTGAAAGGGTACTGAACTCACCAGAATAAAACTAAGATGAAAAGTTTAGAAAAGGATGAGAATTTAACTTTAGGCAGCATGGAGACACAATTGAATGGAAGGGTACTGAATACAGGACTGAAGGTATTGTACTTGAATGCACACAGTATACAAAACAAGGTTGATGATCTTGTAGCACAGTTAGAAATTGGCAGGAATAACATTGTGAATATCACAGAGATGTGGTTGAAAGAAGATCACAGTTGGAATCTTAACATTTAAGGATACATATCGTATTGAAAGGACAGGCATGTGGGCAGAGGGGGTGGTTTGTTTTGATGGAAAAAGATTAAATAAAATCCTAAAGAAGAAGTGACAATTGTTCAGACAATGCAAAATCTTTGTGGGTAGAGTTAATAAAATGCAAGGGTAAAAAGATCCTGATGGGAGTTGTATTCTGGCCTCTCAACAGTAGCCAGGATGTGGTGTACAAATTTAATGAGAGATAGAAAAGAGATGTAAAAAGGCCAATGTTACAATAGTTATGGGGACGTCAATATGCTGGTAGATTGGGAAAATCAGGTTGATGCTGGATCCCAAGAAAACAAATTTGTAGAATGCCTATGGGATAGCTTTTTAAAGCAGTTTGTGTTCAAGCCCAAAACAGTTTTGGGCTGGGTGTTGTGTAATGAACCAAATTTGATTAGGGAGCTTAAGGTAAAGAAACCCTTAGGAGATAGTGATCATAATATTCAACCCGGAGTTTGAGAGGGAATTGGAAGTATCAGTTTTACAGTTGCGTAAGGGTGAACACAGAGGCGTGCGAGAATAGTTGGCCAAAGTTGACTTGAAGGGGATACAAGCAAGGATAATGGTAGAGCAGCAATGGGATTTAATTCAGTTATTGAGCGAAATTCAGAAGACGTAGGAGTAATTCATCCTGAAGATAAAGCAGCATTCTGAAAGGAGGTTGAGACAATCGTCGCTGACAAAGGAAGTCAAAAGAAGCATATAAACAGAAGAGGCAGACAGTATAGTAAAAGCTAGTCGGAAGCTAAAGAAATAGAGAAACCAACAGAAGGCAACTTAAAAAAAAACAATAAAGAGGGAAAAGATAAGTTGGCCAATAATATGAAAAAGGATGCCAAAAGTTTTTCAGATTTTTAAGAGCAATAAAGAGGCAAAAATGGACATCAGATGGCGGAAAATGATGCTGGCATGGTAGCAATGGGGAAACAGAAATGGCAGTTGAACTGATAAGTATTTTGCATCAGTATTCAAGGTGGAAGACACTAGCAGCATGCTGGAAATTTGAGAGAGTCAGATAGCAGAAATGTGTATAGTGCTATTACTAAGGAGAAGATGCATTGGAAACTGAAAGATCACTAATATTACTCTTACAAGTTCTTCGGCCATCTCTTTCAGAACCATCGGAAATAATCCAGGTGAATGTAGAAAAGGCACTTGGACCAGATGGACTACTTGCAATGTTCTGAAAGAGATAGTTGAAGAAATTGTAGAGGCAACAGTAGTGATCTTTCAAGAATCATTAGATTTTAGAATGGTTCTGGAGGACTGGAAAATTGCAAATGTGACTCCACTCTTTAAAAAGGGAGAGAGGTGAAAGAGGGGAAATTATAGACCAGTTAGCCTGACCTCAGTGGTTGGCAAGATGTTTATTCAGAACAAGGTTTTGGAGTTTCTGGAGATGTGATAAAATAGGCTGAAGTCAGCATGGTCTCCTTATAGGAAATCTTGACTGACAAAACTGCTGGAATTCTTTAAGGAGATAGACAAAGGAGAGTCAGTAGATGTTGCTTTCTTGGATTTTAATAAGGGCTTTGATAAGGTGCCACACCTGAAGTTGTTGAGCAAGATAAGAGCCCATGGAATTACAGGAAAGACATTAGCATGGACAGTAGATTGCAAGAAGGCAAACAGTAGTAATAATGGGGCATTTTCTGATTGGTTGCCAGTGACTAATGGTGTTCTGCAGGGGCCGATGTTGGGACTTCTTTGCTCATTATTTGTCGATAAATTGGATGACAGATTTGATGGATTGTGGCCAAGTTTGCAGATGATACAAAAGTAGGTAGAGCGGCAGGTGATGTTGAGGAAGCAGAGAGTCTACAGAAGGGCTTCGACAGATATGGAGAATGGGCAAAGAAGTGGCAGATTGAATGCAGTGTAGGGAAGTGCATGGTATGTACTTTGGTAGAAGGAATAAAGGTGTCGACTATTTTCTGAATGGGGTGGAAATTCAGAAATCAGATGTGAAAAGGGATTTGGGAGTCGTTATGCAGGATTCCCTAAAGGTTAACTTGCGGGTTGAGTCAGTAATAAGGAAGGCAAATTAATTTTTAGTATGCATTTCTAGGGGGCTAGAATATAAAAGCAAGAATATATTGCTGAAACATTTGTAAGGCACTGGTTAGAGCACTTTTGGAGTATCATGAGCAAATTTGGTCCCCATTTCTATGAAAGGATGTGCTGGCATTGAAATGATCCTGGGAATGAAAAGGATAACATACTGTATGAGGAGCTTTGGGCCTTTACTCGCTGGAGTTTAGAATAATGACGGAGGGATTTCATTGACTCCTAACGGATATTGAAAGGCCAAGATAGAGGGCACATAGCGAGGGTGTTCCAAATAGTTGAAGAGCTTAGGACTAGAAGGCACAGCCTCAGAGTAATGAACAGCACAAGAGAACAAAGGAGGAATTTCTTTAAACAGAGAGTGGTGAAACTTTGTAATTCATGGTCACTAACGGCTGTGGAGGCTGTTAGTGGGTACGTTTAAAGCAGATGGTGATACGTTCTTGATTAGTAAGGACATGAAAGGTCATGGGAAGAGGGCAGAAGTATGATGTTGAGAGGAAAAATAATCAGCCATGATCAAATAGAAGAGCAGACTCAATGGACTAAATGGATCTTCCCCTCCTGTATCTCATGGTCTTATCATTATCCTTTTGTGTCTGGTTTGATAAAATAACATTCTTCTATAAATTTGGAGCTCAGAACACAAAGTTTAAATTAACAGCTCAGATGCCCACTACTTACAGTGATAAAGAAATGTATTCATAAATATTTAAATGGAGAGAGATAGAGAGAGATACAGTATGGCTGTGTATGTACATATCCAAAAAGAATGCATTTGCAAAGCATATCTACAAAAACCACTTATAATCTTGATTATGTGGGGAGAATAAAATTATTTTATATTTCTGCTGTCTGAATAACTGATTTTAACAACAGATGATATATTGCATCACTGCCTGGTATGGGAACTGTAATTCCCTCAATCACAGGACTTGGCAGAGAGTGATGAGGACAGTCCAGTGCATCTGTAGATGTGAGCTTCCTACAATTCAGGGCATTTACAGAGACAGGTGTGTAAAAAGGGCCCGAAGGATCACTGGGGACCCGCGTCACCCCAACCACAATCTGTTCCAGCTGCTACCATCTGGGAAACGGTACCTACCTGCTGAACCGTGTCTATGCCCACCTGGACAAGCCGACGAGCACTGTGAGGGTCATGTTTTTTGACTTCTCCAGTGCGTTCAACACCATCTGCCCTGCTCTGCTGGGTGAGAAGCTGACAGTGATGCAGGTGGATGCTTCCCTGGTGTCATGGATTATTGATTACCTGACTGGCAGACCACAGTACGTGCGCTTGCAACACTGTGTGTCAGACAGAGTGGTCAGCAGCACTGGGGCTCCACAGGGGACTGTCCTGTCTTCCTTTCTCTTCACCATCTACACCTTGGACTTCAACTACTGCACAGAGTCTTGCCATCTTGAGAAGTTTTCTGATGACTCTGCCTTAGTTGGATGCATCAGTAAGGGAGATGAGGTGGAGTACAGGGTGATGGTGGGAAACTTTGTCACATGGTGCAAACAGAATCATCTGCAGCTTAATGTGAAAAAGACTGAGGAGCTGGTGGTGGACCTGAGGAGGGCTAAGGCACCGGTGACCCCTGATTCCATCCAAGGGGTCAGTGTGGACATGGTGGAGGATTACAAATTCCTGGGGATATGAATTGACAATAAACTGGACTGGTCAAAGAACACTGAGGCGGTCTACAAGAAGGGTCAGAGCCGACTCTATTTCCTGAGGAAACTGAGCTCTTTTAACATCTGCCGGACGATGCTGAGGATGTTCTATGAGTCTGTGTTGGCCAGTGCTATCATGTTTGCTGTTGCATGCTGGGGCAGCAGGCTGAGGGTAGCAGACACCAACAGAATCAACAAACTCATTCGCAAGGCCGGTGATGTTGTGGGGGTGGAACTGGACTCTCTGACGGTGGTGTCGGAAAAGAGGATGCTGTCCAAGTTGCATGCCATCTTGGATAATGACTCCCATCCACTCCATAATGTACTGGTTAGGCACAGGAGTACATTCAGCCAGAGACTCATTCCACCGAGATGTAACACTGAGCGTCATAGGAAGTCATTCCTGCCTGTGGCCATCAAACTTTACAACTCCTCCCTCGGCATGTCAGACACCCTGAGCCAATAGGCTGGTCCTGGACTTATTAACACTTGGCATAATTTACTTATTATTATTTAATTATTTATGGTTTTATATTGCTATATTTCTACACTATTCTTGGTGCGACTGTAACAAAACCCAATTTCCCTCGGGATCAATAAAGTATGTCTGTCTGACCGTCTGTTTGTCTGTCTGTCAACAGGCTTCAGGACAGCTTCTTCCACCAGGCCATCAGGCTGATTAATTTACACTGACACAATTGTATTTCTATGCTATATTGACTGTCCTGTTGTACATACTATTTACTATAAATTGCACAGAGATGTAACGTAAGATTTTAACCCTTCATGAATGTGAAGGATGTAAGGAAGAAGGTCAATTCAATATTTCAGAAACCTGCCCAGACATACAGGAAGTTTGTGGTGACTTCGGAAAAGGTGTAGATGGAAGAGGTTTACCAAGATACTGCATGGATTAGAGGGTATGAGGAGAAATTGAAAACTTGGGTTGTTTACTCTGGAGTGTTGGAGGCTGAGGGGAGATCTAACAGGCAGACAGAAACTTTTTTTTACCCCAGAGTAAAAACTTCAAACACTCTGCATTTAACGTGAGAGAGAATTTTAAAGATGATGTGTGGGCAAGCTTTGTTTATCCATGGAGTGCCAGGGTAGTTCTGGAAGCAGATTCAATGCTGACATTTAACAAGCTTTCAGATAGACACGTGGATATGTGTACAAAGAAGGAGTATACAGTGCAAATTGTGCAGAAAGAAGGGATTTGATTTACTTTGGCATTGTGTTCTGCACAGACATCAGAAGCTGAAGGGCCTGTTCTTGTTGTATTGCTCTATATTCTATGTGCCAAAATGCAACAATGTATGCCTGAACTCTTAAGGTCATATCTCCTCCTGATAGCATGCTCTGGATAACCTACTTATTTGTAGGTCTGCATAATCTCCTCCTGAAGTTTGGCTTCTTTTATGTACCTCTCCCCACCCCTTCATTGCCATGACAACAAATTCAGCCTATCAACTCAACCACGTCACAGAGCGTCAGAGTATGACACAACACTAAAGGAAGCCATTTAGACCATTGTGGTGACGATGTATTTTGTTGTGGTGGAGAGTATATCGACTAGCTACATCATCGCCTGGTATGGAAACACCAATGCCATTGAACAGAAAATCTGGCTAAAAGTAGTGGATACGGCCCATTCTAACATGGGTAAAGAACTCCACATCATTGAGCAGACTTACATGAAATATTGTTGCAGGAAAGCCTAGCACCCATATCGTGCTGTCTTCTCACTGCTGCCATCAGGAAGGTGGCACAGGAGCCTCAAGAATCACGTCAACAAGTTCAGAGACAGTTACTATCCCTCACCCATCAGGTTCTCAAACCAAAAGGAATAACTTCACTCAACTTCATTAGATCCATTATTGAGATGTTCCCACAACCAACGGATGCACTTTCAAGGACTCTTCATCTCAAGTTCTTGATGTTTACTGCTCATTAATTAATTTTGGAGGCCAAGTCCATGCATATATTTAAGGCGGAAGATGATCATTTTGTGATCGGTCTGGGCATCAAGTGATATGTTGAGAACACAGGTGTATGGGGTTCAGTGGGATCTGGGGTCAGCCATGATGACATATCACAGCGGAGTAGACATGATGGGCTGAAAGGCCTAATTTTGCTCCAATGCCTTATGATCTTATAATAATTATCATTTCTTTCTCCTTGTGTTTGCACAGTTTGTGTCTTTTGCACACTGGCTGAACGCTTAAGTTGGTGCAGCCTTTCTTTGATTCTATTTTGGTCATTATTCTATTATAGCTTTATCGTGTATGGCCGCAGTAAAATGAATCTCAGTGTTATAAATGTATATGTAGTTTGACAATAAAATCAGAATAGGCTGAATATATACAGAAGGTCAGCAGCAACTGTGGAGAAGGAAACTGTGTGGCCTTAAATCAGACACGGGAACATTTAGAGATAACATAGGTAGTGGAGGTGCTACCACACAATGCAAGAAACCGGGCTTCAACCCTGACTTTGGGTGCTGGCTCTGTAGATACTTAAGAGTTCAGGCATAACTTGCTGCATAAAGAAATGCGAAAATATGCTGGGAATCGGAAGTAAGAGCAGAAATTCTGAAAACATTTAGAAGGTCAAGCAGGTCAGACAGACTTAATTAGCTGGGCTTGCAGGACTAAGGACTGTGAATAACTTTTTTTTTCCCACAAGACTGCTATGTCTGCTGAGATTCCACAGTATCTTCTGTTTCTATTCCACTGGCTCTTGTTAGCCTGTGAGAAGAAAATGAGTGATTGATTCAGCAGCATTTGGGATTACTAGGTTGTAAATCATATTCTTTTCAGCTTTGTCACTTTGCAGAAGACTTCCCTCCCATCAGATTGACAGAAGATAAACTGGGGTCTTGGGGGTGATATTGATGTTTAGATTTAAATCTGAATTGACACTAAATGGTGGCATCATAGGGATATCTGATGCAGGGAATGTCACGTTGATGCATGTCAAGATATCTTGTATGTTGGTGTTGTCACATTCTGTTGGAAATTGTCTCTTTGTGACAGGCGGAACAGGAAGCAGGATAGTTTATAGCTAAGGAACTTAGAAAGGAAGCTGAGGAAGATTTCAGACCATAAGACTATAAAGACATAAGACATTTGGCCGATTGAGCCTGCTCTGCCATTTCATCATGGCTGATCCAATTTTCCCTCTCAGCCCCAATCACCTGCCTTCTCCTCATATCGTTTCATGCCCTGACCAAGCAAGAATCTATCAATATCTGCCTTAAATATACATAAAGACTTGGCCTCCACAACTGCCTGTGGAGAAGTTTCACTACTCTCTGGCTAAAGAAATTCCTCCTGATCTCCATTCTGAAAGGACGCTCCTCTATTCTGAGGCTGTATCCTTTGGTCTCAGAGTCTCCAACCATAAGAAACATCCTCTGCACATCCACTCTATTAAAGCCTTTCACCATTCAATATGTTTCAATGAAACCTCTTTTTCTTCTAAATTCTAATGAATACAGGCCCAGAGCCATCAAACACTCTTCATATGACAAGTCATTCATTTCAGGAGTAATTTTTGTGAGTCTCCTTTGAAACCTCTCCAGTTTTAGCACATCCTTTCTAAGAAATGGGGCCCAAACTACTCACAATACTCCAAGTGAGGCCTCTCCAGTGCTTTATAAAGTTTCAACATTTCTTCCTTGCTTTTATATTCTAGTCCACTTGAAATGAATGCTAACATCACATGTGCCATTCTCACCACAGACTCAACCTGTAAATTAACCTGTAGGGAATCCTGAACAAGGATTGCCCCTTCACCTATCTTCATATCACCTGCAAACTTTACAACAAAGCCATCAATTCCATCATCCAAATCAAAGATATATAACATAACAAGAAGCAGTCCAAACACAGACCCCTGTGGAATGGCCCTAGTCACTGACAGACAGTCAGAAATGGTTCCCTTTATTCCCACTCTTTGCCTCCTGCCAATCAGCCATTAGTTTATCCTTGTTAGGATCTTCCCTGTAATACCATGGGCTCATAGCTTATTAAACAGCCTCATGTGTGGCACTTTGATTATCATTTGACTCCAAGTACCCTAAGACCTTATCCTTAATAATCAACTCCAACATCTTCCCAACCAGAGATCAGACTAACTGGCCTATAGTTTCCTTTTTCTACCTCTCTCCCTTCTTGAAGAGTAAAGTGACATATGCAATTTTCCAGTCTTCCACAACCATTCCAGAATCTAGTGATTATTGCAAGATCACTACTAATACCTCCAAAATCTCTTCAGCCACCTCTTTCAGGACTCTGAGCTGTATACCATCTGCTCCAGGTGACTTGTCTACCTTCAGACTTTTCGGTTTCCTAACAACATTCTTTCTAGTTATGGTAACTTCACACAATTCATTCCCCCTAACAGCTGGAACTTCCACCATACTGCTAGTGTCTTCCACAGTGACGATTGATGCAAAACACTAATTTTGTTCATCTGCTATTTCATTGTCCCCATTACTACCTCTCCAGCATAATTTTCCAGCTATCTGATATCCACTCTCGCCTCTCTTATACACTTTATGTATCTGAAGAAACTTTTGGTATCCACTTTTGGTATCATTGGCTAACTTTCGTATTCCATCTTTACCTTAATAACTTTTTAGTTGCCTTCTGTTGGTTTTTAAAAGCTTCCCAATCATCTAACTTCCTCCTAATTTTTGCTCTATTGCAGTATATGCCTGCTCTTTAGATTTCATGTTGGCTTTGACTTGTCTTGTTAGCCACGGTTGGGTCATTTTTCCTTCAGAATACTTCTTCCACTTCGGGATCTATATATTCTGTGCCTTCTGAGTTGCTTCCAGAAATTCCAACCATTGTTGCTCTGCCGTCATCCTTGTCAGTGTTCTTTTCTAATCAATTCTGACCAACTCTGTAATTTTTTTACCCCCCTGTATTACTTTGGCTTCTCTTTCTCAAATTTTAGGATGAATTTGATCATATTACGATCACTTTCCCCCAAGGGTTATTTTACCTTAAGCTTTCTAATCAATTCTGATTCATTGCATAATACCTAATACAAAATAGCTGTTCCTCTAGCAGGCTCAACCATGAGTTGCTCCAAAAAGTCATCTCGTGGGCACTCTAGAAGTTTCCCCTCCTGTATCCAGCACCAACCTCATCTTCCCAATTTTGGAAGAGAAGAGGGTCTGAAATTCACTGACTAAAATGATGGGGAAGGCAGAAGTCATTCTCACATTTAGGAGTCACCTGTATGAACAATTAAAAATCTGTAGCCTGTGAGCTTTTCATAGTTTCAAATTCATATTCATGCATTGATCACATGTACATTGAAACATACAGTGAAATGTGTCATTTGCGTTAACAACCAACACAACAAGGATGTGCTGAGAGGAGCTTGCAGGTGTCGCTGCACATTCCAGTATCAACATGGCATGTCCACAATGTTCAGCAGAGCAACACAACAACAACAGCAAAACAAAACAACGACAGCAAAGCAGGCCCTTTCCATTCCTCACACACGCACGCAGGCCTGCAATCCCAGACCAGGCTGCCTCTGGGCCTCCAAACTGCAGTCCTTGGCCCAAACCCACAGACACCAAGCCTCTGACTTCTGTGCACGCTGAGTTAGGGGCTTCAACCATCAGGCCTCAACTTCAGAACTGTGAAACAACTAAATAGCTTCTGTTTTAGCATCAGAGTGACAGGCTGAATGTCTTCCTACTTTGTATTGGTTTGACACTGGCAATGTTAATACTGGGTGCAGATCTGGAAATTTGTCAATTTGCCACAAAGAATATTCCTCAGATTTTTGTTTGAAATGAGTCCAAATCTCCCTCTGTCCAAAACAAATAACGTGGTAATGATTATTATTCCATTTCTTTAAGACCTCTTCATCCTCTCATTAAACAAGTGGCATTTCTGCTCTGAACTCCGGGGCAGTTTATGAAAATGTCTAGAGATTATCTGAAAATGTGATCTTTCGGCGGTTCCCAACCTGGAGTCCACGGACCCCTCTGTTAATACTAAGGCTCCATGGCATAAAGAAAGTTGGGAACCCTTCTCAGAGTGTGTTCACTGCTCATGTAAGCCTAATGAAATGAATCCAGGTGCTCGTGTTAACCATTGCAATCATCCCCTTCCCATCATGCTGTTTGTAAAGTGATTTGAAAAACATTTGCCTTTATTTTATTCCTCTATCACTAAGTTATCTGGGATCAACACTGGTCCTAGTTTCATGGTAAAACTCATAGACATTACAATTATTGAAATATTTTGCATCTTTGAAGGGGAAAAAGTATTTCTGTTCATGGCCCCACATCAATAATCTCTGTGACCTCTCTGTTTCTCTTGAGCCTGATACCCAGTTTCATTTCTGTGATTCAGACGTTGTCAGCTCAAAACAAAGAATTACAGCCTGAAACTTACTGGAGCAGGATTTCCTGTCGAGAGGGTGGAGTTCTCTAAATCTCAGTTTCAACCGTATTTGGATTTTCAAGGCATTAAATGAAATTTACATAATCACCAGGAACACATTTCTGGGCACAAACTCAGTGTTTTTCTCTTTAATACACGCAAACTACTGGAGGAACTCAGCTGGCCAGGCAGCACTATGGAGGGAAATAGTCAATGTTCAGGCTGAGGCCTTTCATAAGGACTGGAAAGGAAGGGGACTAAAGCCAATATGAGAAGGTGAGACTAGATGAGGGGCAAGGTAAGTGGGTCACCTGTTACCTTTGTACTTCACCCCCTCCCTTACCTTTTTATTTTGGCTTGTACCCCTTTCCTTTCCTGTCCTCTTGAAGGGTCTTGGCCTGAAGCTTTGACTATTTATTTCCCTCCATAGATGTTACCCTGCCTGCTGAGTTCCTCCAGCTACTTCTGTGTTGCGAGAGTTCTTGTTATAGTTTTTTTTTCCCAGAAGGATGCATTGGAACTCTTCCTGCTATGAATGTTGTTGCTGCTACGAATTCCTAAAGCACAACTTTGACTGAGTAGGGGAAAAGTTACAGGTAATAAAATTGCAAAACCTGCTAGACACTATATAACAGATAAAGGTACAAATTTCCTTCTGATCTAGGCAGGTTAAATTTATGACAACTAAGACAAACACAGCAACAAACGTGTAAGCGTAGCATATGAGAGATGGAGTAAACGATCACAGGACACTGATTTCTTTCTTTTAGGGTGGAAGTGGCAACTACCTTATTAATGGTGACTTAGAAAGATTGTTTACCACAAGCATTTAGACTTTATTGACAGTCTATTTAATGGCATGAACTTGGTGGCAACGTGTGGGATCTCATCTTCATTTCACTTGTGAACGTATTATCATCTGATGGTTAATACTGTATTTTGAAGGTTTTTTTTGTTGTGTGCACCATCTACTAAAGGTTTCCATAATGCTAAGTGTTCCTAATCAGGTATAAGGATAGTAAACCATGCAATATTTCCATTAATTCGCCACTAAATAGTTAACTGATTCAGCATCCTGTGCAGCCACCGTTGGGAAACGTGTGGATTAAATGCCAAAATAAACTGAACTAATTGATGCAAAATAATTTGAGCCAAATTTGGGGATTATCTCTTCTTGGACTGGGTGCTGATGCTAAGCTCTTCCTTGGTGAAGTTGTTAAGGATTTTTTATTTTGGCTGTAATGTCAGTGTTTTTGTAACTAACTAAAATTAGCCAGATCAGTTCAGATTGGATTTACCTGATCGATAGAGGCAGACAAAGTAATTACTTTTAATGAGACTATTTTCAAACAAGAACAAAAGATGAAAGAGCCAAAGCCAATAAATCAGGAACGAGCCATAGATGAAAAAAAATGACAGGAGCGAAGCCAAAATAAATTGGGTGTTATTGATTAACTGATCAAAAGATTGATATGAATGAGAAAAAGCTTTGGCGTCTTTCCAATGTTGAGAAGGTTTTAAGCTTTCTTTAGCAGTTTTCTCTGGGATTGAATATTAGACAGAATGTTTCTCCATACCACCAAACCCAGTATTTGAACTTCCCATTTGGTTGAGGATTAACATTCATTTCACAGTGGGAGCTGCCAGCTGGCACTCTATATAGTTTCAATATGCATTCTTCTAAGTTCAAAGTAGATAAATTTTGACAGGCATTTCATTGTTCTGCTTTCCCTGTTGATTGTATCCAAGAGCATCCCTTTTAACATTAGCTGGTCTGGCACTGTTGTCTTACCGGCTATTTATCTTGTTTTAAAAGTTGGAAAGGGGAAGAGGAACACACTACTGTCCTCACTACTGTCCACACTAACCTCCTGCAAATAGATTCTCATTTGATACACAAAATTTGTAATTTATTTAGTTTGTTACAATTGATCAAGTGCATCTCCAAATCAAAGAACTGTGGCTCCAACCACCTCGGCTGGAGTGACAGATGCATTCGCAAAGCTGACAGATCTTTCACTGGGTTGTGCTCTTGCTGTGGAAGGGTGTCAGGATGGAGGTGGGTGAAATGCTCTTTAATCTACCGTGCTTTTGGTGCAATTTGTTTTAATCATTTCTCACTGGCAGTGGCAGGACTGCAGTATCAGTGGTGCCAATTATTTTAACTGTAGTATGCCTCGAGCGTGATAGCTCAACAATTACATAGCAAAGGCCGAAGCTGGGAATTATACGTGATGAAACTTCCCATTATTTTACTGGGTCTGCTTGATTAACCAGCCAATGAATATTTACGTGCAAAAAAAAAGTTGTCCTTTTCTTGGATAAGACTTTCCTAGCCAATGCAATGGCAAAGAAGCGGTAGGAGTAGAAATTGGCCATATGGTTTCAAAAACAGAAATGCTGGAGGAACTCGGCCAGTCAAGCAGCATCTTTAGAAAGAGAAAACAGTCAATATTTCAGCTGACTGTTCTGAGGTAGGATTATTAACCCAAAGCATTAACAGGTTTCTCTTTTCTCTATACAGTATGTGTCCCTCATAATCTTGAATACCCACCCTCCAACAACTTCCTCTCCAATAAAAACAAACCAATTTCCAGCTTCTCCTTATAATGGAAATGCTCTGTCCAAGACAACATTCTCAGTACTCTTTCCAGTCCAATTTCATTCTTCCTTTAGTGTGGTGGCCAAAATTACACGTGGTGGTCAAGCTGCGGCCCAACTAATATTTTGTATCGTTATCTCCCTGCCCTTGTATGCAATGCTCAGCCTAATAAAGGCAAGTGTGGCCTCCTCTACACAGGTGAGACCTGAGGCAAATTAGGGGATCATTTCATTGAGTATTTTGTTCTGTTTGCCACAACAGGCATTTTGGCTTTCCACTTCAATTCAGCTTCCCATTCTGACATGTCTGCCCATGGCCTCCTCTACTACCATGAAGAGGCCAAACTCGGGTTGGATGGGCAACACCTCATATTCCATCGGGGTAGCTGGTAGCAACTATCTGGTTAGCCTAACACCCCTCCTCTTCTCCTCACCTGTCCACCATCTTCCTTCGGTTCCCCTCCTCTTTCTCTTTCCTCTATTAGATTCTTTCTACTTCAGCCTCTACCTCTTCCACCTATTTCTTCCCAGCTTCTCACTTCATCCCAATCCCCCAGCCAACCAATTTGCACCTCACCTAATATCACCAATCACATTCCCTCTTATACTCCTTCCCTCTCCCACATTGCTAGACTGGCTCCTGCTCCCTTCCCTTCCAGTCCTGATGAAGGGTCTTGACCCAAAATGTTAACTGTTTATTGCCCTATATAGATGCTGCCCGACCTGCTGAGATCCTCCAGCATTCTGTGTGTGTTGCTGAAGATTTGCAGAATCTGTAGAATATTTTGTATTAACAAGAATCCCAAGAACTTGCTGCATTTTACAAACTTAAGTATAATTAAATTCATGCTGCATTAAAAAAATCAAAGGCTGGGTTTTATCAGAAGTTCTTCTGTATGCTTAATTTCCAAACAAATGCAATTTACAGTCATATTTGGATGACATATTGGTTAGAAGACAGCTTTTGTGATATTGATTATCTTACAAACTTGAGTGTGGAATGATTGATGGTGCCAGATGGGGTGGTTTGAGTACTGTATCTCAAAAACTGCTGATCTCCTGAGATTTTCACGCACAACAGTCTCTGGAGTTTACAGAGAATGGTGCAGAAAAAAAGTATCCATTGAGTGGCAAGTCTGTGGTTAAAAATGCCCTGCAATGAGAGGGGTCGGAGGAGAATGGCCAGGAAAGTGACAGTATTGCAAATAACCACACACTGTAACAGTGGTGTGCAGAAAAGCATCTCTGAATGCACAACACATCGAATATTGAAGTGGATGGACGACAGCAGCAAAAGACCATGAACATACACTCAGTGGCCACTTGATTAGGTACTGGAGATACCCAAGTTTTAGAGCATTTCTCTAGGGCTAGGGACTGCAACAGTCCTGATGAAGGGTCTCAGCCCGAAACATTGACTGCTTGTTTCAACGGATGCTGCCTGACCTGCTGAGTTCCCCCAGCATGTTGTACGTGTTGCTTTGACCCCAGCATCTGCAGTGTACTTTGTGTTTACTGCAACTATCTGGTGCTCCTTTTACTAATCAACGCCCACTGACTGGTATCATAATTTACAGTTTCTTCCACAGTTAAATAATCCATGCTCATTCACAAGGCAGATTAAAGCAGTGAAGGGTAAACTGCCTGTTGATTCCTCTTTAATTATAAACTTAGTTCAGGTTGGTTGTAACATTCTGATTTAATAATGTAATGTAATTCCATTAAACTCAGGGAGGTGAGCACTTTACAGACTTAGAGTCCATTAGGAATTAATAAAAGGGATTAGTTCACTTTGCTCTTTTCACAGAGACTTGCCCAAGAACTCAGTGAAAAAATGAAAATGAGCAAACCTGCTTATGTGACCCCAGTGGTCCTGTTTTACTGAAACAAATGTACAATGCATTAGGCACTTTGTAAGCAAGTCTTGTGCAAGAGGGTTTCCAGGAGTCACTACAATGATCTTCACCCTTTCTGATGTGCATTAGATATGTGAAATCGAAAGCTTCCAAATTACCAAAACTCAGGACTGAAGTGATTTGCATGAGGCTTTCCAGGTAAGAAAAGGCAATATGGGGCAAAGTGCAAATGAAATTTAATGCATAGAATTCTGAAATAGGTACATTTTCATAAGAAAAATATAAAGATGAAATGACATTAAGTAGAAATACTAAAACACTGCAGAAAAACTTGGAAGGAGAATGATTATGTGGCCAAGATAAAACAAAGATTAATGGCAGTGTGGAAGATTACTGAAGTATACAGTCTGGTTACGCCACCTGTTTTGCCTCTTTCAGGGATCTATGCACTTGTAGTCCAAAATTCTTTTGTTTGACAGCACTCCACACAGACCTACCATTCACTTTGAAATTCCTCCCGTGATTTGTCTTCCCCTGTATAACTGGTAGATGGGGTGATGAAGGAGATACCTGGCATGCCAGTCTTCATCAATCAGGGCACTGAGTAGAGGAGTGTTATGTTGCAGACATTGGTGAGGCTGCATTAGGAGTATCATGTGCAGTTTTAATCACCCTGTTACTGGAAAGATGTTAATCTTGAATGACTGCAAGAAGAATTTACAAGGTTGTTGCCAGGACTTAAGAGCCTTTGTTATGGGGAGACGTTGGGCAGGCTAGAAAAGGTGACCTAACAGAGGTGTATAAAATCATGAGGGAGATAGGGTGAATGTTGCAGTCTTTATTTCAGGGAAGGGGAAACAAAAACTAAAGGTTGAAGGTGAGCGGGGAAAGATTTAAAGGGATCTGAGGGGTAATGTTGTGCAGAAAATGTGTTGCATTCAGTATATGGTATGAGCTGCAGAGATGAATCAGGTACAATAACAACATGTAAAATACATTTGGACAGGGGCATGGGTATTAAAGGTATAGAGGGATTTGGGCCAAAACCAGGCAAATGAGATGAGGTTAGTATCAGGACGCTGGAGCAGGGATCCAATTGCAGACCCAGTACTGTGCACTCTGTGATATTAATTGAGTAACAAATCTTGAAGTGTAAACAAGGTCAGTGTCAGAGTTCAGGCAGAGATCAAAACATCCAGAGAAATCCAAAAACCAGAATCAGGAAACAGACAGTCGATATTCAGATGGACAGAGTACAGATACAAATACTGGACAGGCTCAGGAAAATTCACTGGCACAATCTGGCAACAAACAGGTGAAAACACAGGTCTGAAATACTCTGAGCAATAAACAGAGAGGCAGATGATAGGTGGAGCACAATGAGACACAGGTGGCAGCAATACAGGTAATAATGAGAAGCAGATGAGAAACTAATACAGGAGCCGGAGCAGAACAGGAGCACATGGCAACATAAAACCACAGACTGGCAGCTATGGGGAAACACACAAAAAGACAGTTCAACTGGAGGTACTGACAGTTAGATGGCCATCTCGGGTTGCGTGGATGAGTTAGTCTGAAGGATATATTTCAATGCTTTATTCCCCTCTGATTCTATGACATTTATATTGGCTTGTTGTTAACTTTTATTAATGCCTCTGGAAGATTTCTAATGTGCTAAAATTACAGTATAAATTCAAATTTTCTATGTCAAAGTAAGTTGATCTATCCTGCACCATGTAGTGGATTATCACATGGAATCAAAATATTCATGACAGGGAGGCAGAATAAAAATGTGGATGTTTCTTTCTTAGCGTCTTAAGAATTAAAGACATAATTGCAGCAGATGAAGTGATACTTTAAGGCACTGTTGCTCAGTAGGCTATGCTGCCGTGTCACTTTGATCCTACCCATCCAATGCCATCTGTGAATTTGCACCTTCTCCCTGTAACTCTGTGAAGGTTGTCTGAGTGCTCTGGCCTCTCCCACATTAAAAGGAAGTGCTACTAGTTGGGTTAACGGAGTACTGTATATTTCCCTAGTGTAGATGGGCTGTAGGGCACGAGGGTGATATTGATGGACATGAGAGAAACGATAGGTTGCAGGGAATTATGTGGAGAGGGGGACTGGTATAATTGCTTTAAGAACCCATGCAGACTCATGGGCCAAATTAGGTCCTTCAAAATTGTGTTTTAAAAAAAAAAAAAAAAATTGAAACATAACTATATGTTTGAGCTAAGATATAACAATGGATATATGGCCAGAATTGACTTCAATATAATGGAAAAGAAGGACATTTTAAAGCTATTTCAAAAATAATGTCATTTTTATTTAATGGCATCTTCAAGACTGGTTGATTGGTGTTTTGACAAACGGCGAGTCAGTAGAACATTGTGGTGAATCCACAGTCAACTTTTTGATAAGAGCTTTGAGAGGTAACAATGGGTGGTTATTGACATCAGTTAAGTCATGTACTTGATGGGGGGGGGGGGGGGAGAAAGACATTATGGGTTTAGACAAATGGGGCTTGTGGTGAGGTGAGGTCCAGTTGTAGTTTGAAAGCTGAGGTAACATTAGGGAGGTGGGTTAGGTGAAAAGTTGGAGTGAGTGGGTTTACTGGTGGCGGTAGCAGGGATGCCAGTATCATCATGGGGTTATTGTGAAACAATAGGTGATAGCGGTTGGGGGGAGGGGGTTGGTGTGAAATCTGGTAATGGTAGATGGGTTGGGTGAAGGGTGATGGTACAGCTGATGTTGGCTGAGAGATGGTTTTGGGGTGTCGGCAGTGCTGGGTGGGGGGTGAGCTGAGGGTTGAGGTCCTTCAAAATTGTGTTTAAAAATAAATAAATAAATAATAAAATTAAAAATTGAAACATAACTATATGTTTGAGCTAAGATATAACAATGGATATATGGCCAGAATGGAATTCAATATAATGGGAAAGAAGGACATGGGGAGGCCTGGCTGCACTTTGGAGTTTGAGGGAAGGGGTGGAATGATGGGTGGTGGAGGGGTTTGGGTGAAAGTTGGTGGCGGGTAGAGAGAAAGGTGCTTGAGTATTGCTGGGTGAGAAAGCAGTAAGGTAGCAGTGGTGGGGTGGTTTAAGGTGGGATGAAGGTCAGCAGTGGATGAGGAAGTGTTAGAGTAAGCGCTAATGGTGGATTGGGGAGGGATGAGCTAATAGTTGTGCATGTGGGTGAAGTGAGAGTTGATGGTGAGTTGGGGGTGGTGGAAAAATGAGGTAAAATAAGGACTGGTAATGTGCTGGATAGGTTGGGTGTGGGGAAGTGCTAGGAGCGGGTGGTGAAGTCGAGTACCAGTGAGAAACATTACCATACAGGCCAAGTATATTCCAAAATGTGGTGAAGAATAAAAGGTTGTAATTCTCAGATAGAGATTAAAGCAATTTCTTTTGTAACTATGAGAGAAAACTTCTCCCAGAGAGTTGTGGGGGTGTGGAATGCACTGCCTCAGAAGGCAGTGGAGGCCAGTTCTCTGGATGCTTTCAAGAAGGAGCTAGATAGGTATCTTATGGATAGGGGAATCAAGGGATATGGGGACAAGGCAGGAACCGGGTATTGATAGTAGATCATCAGCCATGATCTCAAAATGGTGGTGCAGTCGCAAAGGGCCGAATGGTCTACTTCTGCACCTATTGTCTATTGTCTATAAAACCTCTGAATAAGAATACGGCTCAGAGAATAAATGACGTTAAATGTGCGATTAAGCAGTTATGATGAAGAATGAAAGAATTTGTTTTACTGTAGGTGAAAATAGGAGTTGGGGCTAAGCAAAAGAATTTGTCCTGATCTCTAAACTGTTCACCTTTTACCATCACAAGGATGGAGGTAATCACTTCAACCAGTGTTCAATCATCACCCTCAGTAGTGTGGAGCGGTCACTAGTGAGATTTGGGTTGTAAACTCCGGTTGAATATCATAGTGGATATTTCTGCCTGTCATATGGACTTTTCAATCCACCCTTTCTACTAATATTTATCTTATAAATAATTAAGGAGTGTGTTTTTTAAAAAAAAAAGAACCAAATTGCTTCAATGTGATTTTTCGCCAGGGTTGCTTGCCCCAGTGTCCAGCAGTTTAATCTACAGTTCCTGGATTCTCTGTTACAGTCCCAAAAGCTGAGAAGTCCCAGGTGAGACAGTCATTCATTGTGTTGTACAGAACAGCCCTCACCTGCCACATCCAATTGTTGGCAGCCATTTTAGTTCACGTGAAAGTTGTAAAATCAGATTTATGTCACCCTCACTCTTAACAAGAGTTTTATGTGGCGTCTTTTGACAGACATGGTCTGAGGTGATATTACAAAAACAATTTGCCTCACTGGGTAGAATCTCCAGATCATTCCTGACTTCATTTAGGAAGACATTGTTCACATTGTTTTACTAGAGAGTCTTTCAGATTTCTGTTGCAAAGAAAGACTCTGGAAGCTTACAGTCCAGGTTTTTTTTGATGGATAATCCTTGTTCTCCTTCAATGCACAGAAGGCTTTTGCATTAGACATACTCTCATTTTGTTGTGACTAAATGTAATTATTCTGTGCAATCCTAGCATACAATTAGCCTGCTAATTCTGGGAAAAATGTTTATCTGACTACGCACTTGGATGTTTTAAGCATTCTCCTCCCCTCATTAACACAAGAAACTGTCTACAATTATCTTGCGAATGTTTCTTGCTTGATAAGCAAAGGTATATGCAATTTCATGTTACCACTGTGTCAATGTCAACCAAATGCTCTTTCTTTGCAGTTTTGTTAATCTCTGTTTCTGGAATTTGCGATCGTTCTGCTGTGGAATTTTGAACAATACACGATAAAAATTCTCACAATTACTCTTTTTCATTCAGGTATTATAGACATTTATATGTTAATGCCAGCTGGCGTGATGCTAAGCTGAGTGTTGTGTTCAAATGATGTTTCAGTGGAAGCAGAAGCAAGGCATAAAGGCAAGTCAGCTGCTGTAATGGAGTCTCAAAAACTACCATTTTAAGTTTTGCATTTTTCCTTGTAATGCAAGCTGTCCAGATAAACTTTTCCTGATAGTGGCAATCATCCATTGATAGAAGGGTGTGAGAAATTGTAAATGAGTTTGCTGCGTGGAACAGCCCTCACCTCTGCTTGCGATTGTTGCCAACCTGCCATATTCAATATCAGTTTTAGTCGTTGTTACCAGGAAGGCTACTTAATCTTTAATTGTGTCGCCTTCACCCCTCGCAGCCTGCACTTAAAAACAACATCGCATGCGGCTCTAGACGAAAAAATGTATAAAATGTACGGCCTGCTTGACCCAGAAACATAAGGATGATTAAAGCACTATTTAGGAAGGCATTGCCTATGTTGGTTTAGTGTACAGTTTTTCCAGTTTGAAGGAAATACGATCCACATTTATGTTATTCTGAGAAGGGGTTGATGGAAGATGCATGCCATGTTTGAAAACTGAAATGATTTTCAGCAAATTCAGTCCTGGAGATATGTGCACCAAGCTTTTTGGTCTGTTCAGGGGCATCATACATTAAGGCAAGTGAACTGACCACTCTGTTGAAGGTGGGGGTTGCTTAAAATCATGACCTCGGGCTCTAAGGAATCGTCGGGGCAGACTTATGAACTGAGAGCAGAAAACTAACCAGTGTCCTGGCCACTACTTCGTGGCAGGCAAGATCTCCCACCTGAGCCCATGCTGCTTGCCTTTATTTGACCACTCTTACTCTCTTCTTATTACTACCATCGGGCAGAAGCTGCAGGAGTCTTGGGGCTATGCCGCCAGGTTTGAGAGCAGTCGGTGCCCTGAAGCCATTGGGCTCCTGGACCAACTACACTCACCTCGCGCTGAAATGACTCCGCAGTACGTGGACTCACTTTCAAGAACTCTATGTATTATTTGTTAGCTTTATTTTTAAAAAAAACAAAAAAAAATGCACAATATTTGTCCTCACTGGCACATTGGATGTTTGTCAGTCTTTGCTGCATGTAGCTTTTCATGGGTTTTATTTTTTTTCTGTGGGTTCCCGAATGAAGATGAATCTCAAGGCCGTAGATGGTATGTGTACCTTTAAAAGATGTGGATACACACACAACAGCAGTAGACCCTGTAGGCCTTTGACTGTCTTCATCACCATTCAATATGATTATGGCTAATCCTGTACCTCACTCATGCCCATATGACCTGATTCCCTTACTGTCCAAATGTTTTTGAACATAGTGATGAAGCACATAAATTCTCAGCAACAAAGAATTTCATGCATCTGGATAAAGAAATGGCGTTATCTCAATGGCTAAGCCTTTATACTGAAAATAATATTCATCTGTCCAGAAGATTTTTGTTTTCTGAGCAGCTAATTATCAACTTCATTTACATCCCTTTGCAAAATAGGCTGAGGGACTGTAAATTTAGATTGGCTGGGCAGGCTCTTTACCAAGACAAAAGGTAAACATGTGAAAGAGAAAGTGAGAAGGACAGGCAGTCCCGGAAGATAAATTTTAAATTTTTCTTGAGGCTGAAAGTTTCTGAAAGATAAAAAAAAGCAAGATTGAACTGGAAATGGATATGGCAACATAATATAAACTCTTGCAGCATAAAATGTAGGTATTCAGGTGAGCTTTGGGAGCAGAGATAACAGAGAAAGAAGTGATCAATGCAATAAATAGCTGGAACGAGATTAAAAAGATAGAAACACACTGGTTTATTTAAAGGCCAAATGGTCATTCCTGTCATCTGAGAGACAACTTGCGTGACAGTACCCTCACCTTTGAAACAGAAGGATTGGGTTCAAGTCCCACTGCAGAGATGTAAGCACAATAGTCCAGGATAACAGTCAGAATCAGAATTAAAATCAGGTTTATTGTTGTTGTTTTATGTGAATTAAAATTTGTTGTTTTGCAACAGCAGAACAATGCAAAACCATAAAATTACTATAAATGAACAATGCAAAAAAGGAATTATTGGGTAGTGCTCATGGACCATTCAGAGGTCTGATGTTTGAGGAGGAACTGTTTCTGAATCATCGAGTATGGGTTTTCAGATTCTTGTAGCTCCTCCCTGTTGGTAGTAATGTTTTTATTTTGCATAGTAGGGGAATTAAGGGTTGGGGGAAAAGGCAGGTGGGTGAGGATGAGTCCATGGCCAGATCAGCCATGATCTTACTGAAGGGCAGAGCAGGATCGACGAGCCAGATTGCCTACCCCGCTCCTATTTCTTATATTCTTATGTGAGAGGCTGTGTCAAGTCCTTAATTGTGGATAATACCCTTTGGAGGAACCGTCTCTCAAAGATGTCCTCGGTGGTAGGGAGGGTTGTGATGTGATGGAGGTAGCTGAGTCTACAACCTTTTATAGCAGCAGTTCCTTGCCTGGGGTCTGCGGACCCCTCGGTTAATGTGAGGGGTCCATGGCATAAAAGGGTTGGAAAACTCTGCTCCATAACCTCTTGTGATCCTGTGCAACTGAGCCTCCCCACCAGGCTGTGAGGCAATTAATCAGAATGCTAGATGTTTAAATTTGCTCCCTTGGGTGGCATTAGACTTCCAATGATATTAAAGCACCAAAAGAATGATCCTTGGTGTTCTGGCCAATGTTTACCTGATAATTAACACGAGAAAAACGGACTTAAGTGGTCATAAAAACTGTCTGTAGGAGATTTCTATATGCAGAGATGAATTTTCTTCTCACTAAGGTATGGATAATCAGAGGTTGCTGTCTCGCCATAGGGATCTGCTATTCAGGGAAGAGGCAAAGGAAATGCCCTTCACCTGGATGGTAGAGAACCTTTGCAATTCTCTGCCCAAGTGGGTTGTGGAGGCTTGGGCATCATTCAACGCAGAGGCCAATTGATTTTTCAGTGTTAAGGAAATCAAGGGAAATTTTGTGCAGGAAATTGGAACTGAGGTGCAAGATCATTACAGAACAAGGACAAGGGGGCTGAATGGCTGACATCTGCTTCTATTTATTTTGTTCTAACTGTTGAAGCCTGTGACCTCGGTTCATAAACATGTCATTTGACTGTAGTATTTGTATGATCATTTGAGTTCAGTATGATATTCTCTTAAGGTGTTGTCTATTAATGAATCTGGGATGTTAGAGTGAATTTCCTTCCTGGTGATAATGTAAGTTGCCACAGGCCTGGTACCCTTGTCTGGTGGGGGGTGGGGGGGGTACAGTTGACATGCGAGCTGTGTAACCTCAGTTGTAGTGAAAACCAGGCCTCAAGCCTTGGGCTTGCCTGCTGCTGCAGACCAGGTGAGAGATGCAGAAATGCTCGGCGGGAGACTGCCCTCTCCTGTTGGTGCTGCCCTCCCATGGTCGAGGGGTGGAATGGCAGGCTAGATTACGTGCATCCATACGTTTCTAGGAGACTGTACCCTTGATTGCTGTACATTGTTGGTTAGGGTCTTGGACTGTATATGATCTTGTTTTGAATGAATACTCTTCTTGCTGTTTTGAATTATGTTACTCGCTATTTTTGAATGTTGGCTTGCTGTTTTGAATGTTTTGAACCTTGGCTTCAGAGGAACCCTGGCCTCATTCCTCTGCATCTATATACGGCTGGATTGATAATTAAACTTGATTTTGATTTGATTTAATTGAGAATGCCTGTACATGACTTTGTTTAACGTGGGGAGGCTGATGCATGGGCAGTCACCACACTGTCTTTGACAGATTGATGTCTGGGTCCAGTGACACAGAAAGCAAGATGACTAGGAACCCTCCCCTGCTGCAGTCTTTCTCCACTTTCACGGATGTTCTGATGTGCCATCACCAGCTCCACTGATGAGGTCTCGGTTAGATTGCTCTGTGTCTGGAACCTTATCACCATGGGGTGGCCATTTGAACGCGAAGCATTATATGATGCTAAGAGATCATGAAGGGTGTTGTATAAATTCCTTTTCTTTTTTCTCTTTCTCTCTCATTCTCCATTAGAGATGCATGCTCAGTGAAGATCAAAATATTCTACATTCTGTGTTCCAGAAGGTCATCTTCCCATCATTGTGAAATTTAATCTGGGTCTAAGGTCTTCTTCAATGGAAATCCATGTTTAAATTACTAACATGAGAATGAAGACAGGTGTGATGATGGGACTAAATGAGAATGCACTTGCCGTACTCAGCAAGGGTTAAAGCAGTGATTCTCAATGGCGGGTAGTGTCCTAAAGAGGTATTAGGGGAAATAGAAATTGTCAGGGGGCATTCAATATCCTTGAGGGGTAGTAAGTGGAACCCTACTTTTATCAAAAAATAGGAAATATATAAGCAAAATATTGGGAGGAGAATGTTCTCACAGTTTCCCTGCATGGAAAGTATGGCACTCTCTTTAGCAGATGGTGGTTTGCAAGAGTATTGCTTATGCTTCCAATCACCAAAGAAGAATTTTCAGAATCGATTCAAGGATTTGAATGATCTGGGAATTCCAGACTGGGTAATTAACCCATTTCTTTGCAAGGGGGAAGATTAGAAAGAAAACTTGCAAGAAGAAATTATCAAAATTCAGAATGATTAAGAAGCAAAAATGCTTTTCAAAAATGTCGGCTTTTGTGGTACGTGGCTACACTGTCATATGAAGTTTCCTGGTCTTTGGAGAAGATGCAAACTGCTCTTCATTGCATTTTCATCCTCCTATCTTGTTGAAAGAGGCTTCACTGCAGTCAACCACATACTCACAAAAAACAGAAACTGCTTGGACATTGTTACACGTGGGGACTTAAGACTTTTGCTGTCACAACTTGAACCAGATATTTCAACTCTTGCTAATAAAACCATCAAGCTCAAGGATCACATTGATATCGAAGCTGCTGTACAGTGCACAGAGACTGAGTAAGCTAAGTTAAAAGACAAATAAAAATTTAAAGCAGACTCATTTTTCTATGTCTTCAAGGTAGACATGTTTTTACACTATGGGAGCGCTGGAAAGTACATTGTGCTTAAGAGGAAGTTTGGCAAGTATGAATATGCTTGGGGGGGGGCGTTGGCATGTATGTAAGTGCTTTAGGGGGTCATTGGGCTGAAAGGTTTGGGAAACACTAGATTAGAGTGATTATTACTTCCTCTTTGCAGCTTTTAATTTCCAGTGTTAAGTGCAGTTTAAGGGAGAAGAAATATAAATGTGCTGAGATGTATAAAATATGTAGAGAACTGTAATAACATGACTATGATAACCACCCAGTGAACTTTCTGCTGTGGAAACAGATTGTTAATTTTGTCAAATTGCCACTGGGCATAGATATTAAAAACATCACGTGATAGGAGCTGAATGAGACCACTCAGCCCATTGAGGTTGATCTGCCATTCAACAAGATCATGGCTTCTCCCTCAACACCATTTAACTTCCCTGTCACCAATCCATTCCTTCCTCTAATACCTAAAAATCAACTGTATGAATGAACTCATTGACTGAGTCTTCACAGAGCTCTGAGGTACAGAATCCTTAAGAATTAATCTTCTCTTGTTCTGAGACTGACTTCCTGCCCCAGGCTCCATGGCCAGGGGAACATACGGTATTCCCTGGATCTAACCTTCTGAGCCCTTTGTGTACCTTCTTTGTTTCAATGAGGCAACCTCCCATTCTGTAGACTAATCTATTCAATGTTTGCTCAGAAAATGCATATGTTACTCCAAGGCTTCTTATAATCATGTAAAGATACTTTGACTCCTATACCCAAAAACATACACACAAAATGCTGGAGGAACTCAGTGGGTCAGGCAGCATCAAGAGAGAACTAAACAGTCAATTATTATGGGCTCTGAAAATATCATCCATTTATTTCCCTTCATTGGTGATGCCTTTGCTTTCCTAAACTGTCTTCATTGACTTCTGTGCAAGAGTAGATTTGAATATTAGTATTCCCAAAATTTTCAACGTTTGCAAGACAGTCAACTTTCGATTTTGTTCTGAAGACCAAAGGACCTCAAATGCTGTATCTGGGACCAAACACCTTGGTTAGGTATGAGGAAGGTGGTGCTGGAAAAGGGGTGGAGAGGGGAAGTGAGAGAACTTGGGTAGATTAGGAAAGAGAAAGGAGCACTAGGGATGAAATTGGAAAAGCCAATGTCCATCTCAGAAGATTGCAAACAACCCTTTGAGAATATAAGGTGCTGTTTTTTAAGTTTACGTTTGCCCTGACCTTTGTACATTTTGTCTCTTGGGGAAAAATACACACGCAGGGTAACAAGAATTTTTTCAGGTCTTTAATTCCTTTATCTGTTTTAGATGTTTTAATGCAGAAAGAGGGTATCGAAATAAAAATGAAGAAATACATTTTAAAAAAACAGTTCCTGCTGTTGCAACCTCAGCTTAATTTCAGACCACACCCTTGTTACATATGCAGTATGATAATAAATAAACGAAATATACAAAACCAATACAGTAGAGGCAAATCTTAAAAAAAAACATTAGAATCTCACCAACCCTGTACCTTATACACAATATCAGAAATATGAATAAATACATCTCATTTTAGCTAAGAGATGTACTTAATTTGGCACATATGTGCTTAACTTTCAAAAACATATAGTCTAGGTGCTGAAACGAGTTCTGCTTGCTCAACTTACATAAACAGAGATTAACACATTCACATTCCATCATGGAACAATAAAGAAAGAAAAGCTTTTACAAAAATTTTTACTATTACTAAAAAGACTAAGCTACTCGGCTGATAAAGAACTTCGTACATCCAAGCTATCGAGCTCCGATAACTTTCTCGCAAAAATCTAAAGCATCCTCGTGTAAAATATGTCAAGTCATCAATATTCTAGATTTATAAACAAGAGTACACTAATTTACATGGATATTCTCAGATATTATTCACCTTTGCTCACCATACAACTAGCATTCAATGTCCTCTCTAGAAACTTGTAACCCTTCTTTCTGTTCCACATGTGCATAATAATGTCACCATTTATCTCTTAAAGGCACAGGCAGCTAAATTAGCATTACCAAGGTACGTACATAAGTGCATTCTAACAATAAAAAATTATATGCAACGGTCACTGGTTACATTCTCCCCTGCATACAGGTAAGTGTCCTCAATTACTTGTTCACTACGAAGTACTTTTATCCTCTTTAACTGCTTCTCTGAATAGAACTGAACTTAGACTGGCCAGTATCTGTGACACTGCTGCAGGACTTATGGAGGCCACATCTAAAACTGACCTTGGTTCGTGATGTAGGTTAGAGTGCTGTCCAGCATTTACTCCTGCGGGGTGCTGCAACAGGAAGACTACCAACATCTGACCCTGTATCAACTGTCTCAGGTGCAATGGTCTCAGTGCCAGAAGTTTTGCTGTTAAGGCTAAGGTCGAGATTATGTACACCCTGTTCTGACACATATTCTCCCAATATCACACCATTCACTGAATCGTCAGAATCTGATTCATGTCTCAGGGAAGGACTACCCTGAATTACAGGAGGTTGCAGTCTCCTCTGAGGAACTGGGGTGGAAATGTCTACCCTGTTTACCCTCTTGATAGGCCCTCCCTCCAAAAGTTCCACAGTGTATGTGTTGTCTAGTATCTCTACCACCCTGTAGACAGTTGATTTTCGAGCATCCTGGATCATATTATGGCCTAATGATCTGTTCCAGAGGTAAACCAGTGCATTTCCGTCAATCTGGGGACAATGAATTTTATCCTCCTGTAAGGCAATGCGTTCTGCAGGCTTCTGTTCAGAGTATTTTTTTTTGCTCTGGCATGAGCATCACTCAGTCGTTTCTGGTGTATGGCTAACCAGACATATTTCCTATCCACAGACTGTTCTCACCCCAGCAAAGCATCCATTGGCAAGTGGGAATCAACACCAAACAGTAGGTAATAAAGGGGAATATCCGGTGGTTGCATGAGGTATCACATTATACGCATACACTAACTCAGGTAAATTCTCCGGCCACCTGCATTTCTTTTCTGGAGGCAATGTACGCAACAAATCATGCATCGTGCCGTTGAAACCCTCACGCTGAGTGTTACGGGGTGTAGTATCGCTTGTCTTTACCCCATGCAGCTTGCAAAGCTCAGCTATTAACTCACTTTCACAGTTACGGCCCTGGTCAGAATGCAATCTCTCAGGAACACCGTGCTTCATAAACCATTCCCTCAAGAGCACCTTTACTGTGGTATCCGCCTTTTGATCCCGAGCTGGGAATGCTTAGGTGAATTGTGACCACTAAGATATTCTCACACCCAGCAGCTACCGGCTCAAGCACAGTGAAATCTATAGCAACAACTTTGAGTGGCCTAGAAGCAAGAAATGATTTCACGGGGGGATGGATCTTAGGGTGTGGTATTTTAGTTAACACACAACGTGGACGATTTTTGATCCACTGTGCCTCATCCTCATGCACGCCCAATCAAAAACATCAGCTTCTCAGCAAGTGCAAAGTACGCTCGATGCCTTGGCCCATAGAGTCATGTACATACCCCAACACTTTACTCCTCAAGCTGGTAGGTAGCAGAAGCTAACACTCCCCGTGCTACATGATACAGTAACCCATTACACTCCTTGATACGGTCCCAATGCTTTATCAGAGACAAAAACCAGTTCAGGCAGCGCTCTATGTTCCTTACCATTCAGTTTTCTTTTTTTCCATAAGTTTCTGAATGCAGGGTCTTGCTGCTGAACAGTGTGCAAGGCCCCAGTAGAATGCCTGGGGAAGGTGGGGTGTTTCCTTCCATCAGCTCCTTTACATCTCTGGTACCAGCTTCAAGAGGTCAGATTTGTTCAACCTTTAAGATCAGCTGTAACCAGTGCCATGGTTGATCAGGCTACAGGTCGCCTCCTCTGAGATAGGCTCAGGCTCCCTTGCAAAAGGTTGCCTAGAGAGGGAATCAGCCACGGTATTGCTCTGACCTGGATGATACTGAACATCAAAGTCAAACACTGACAGCTGTGAGATCCATCTCCGCTCAATTGCTCCCAACTTGGCAGTTTTCAAGTGGGATAACGGATTATTATCAGTTATTACGGTGAATTTGGAGCCCAGTAAGGAACCATGAAACTTCTCTACTACAGCCCACTTAAGTGCAATAGCTCTAATTTCATGCTGCTATAATTCCTATCATTCTTTTCAGTCTTTCTCAATTGCTGGCTTGCATATGCAATAACCCTCTTTGCCTCTCACTGCTGCTGGTATAAAATAGCTCCTGGTCCGTGACCGCTTGCATCGGTCTCCAATATGAAAGGCTGAGTGAAATCAGCAAAACCGAGGATAGGTGAACTGGTCAGTTTCTCTTTGAGCGAGTCAATGGACACTCTTCCGTCCAAGACCATTTTAACAGCTGGTTTGCTTTACTAGGACTCCTTGCCTTAAAGACACAAATTCACTACATCATGAAGTGGACCTGCAATCTTTGAGAATCCCCGAATGAACTGTCTATAATAACTACAAAAGCTAAGACATAATCTTAAGTCTTTGACTGTAGACGGTACTGGCCGTTACTGAACAGCCGAGACCTGCTCTTGATCTGTGCCTATCCCCTTGGCTGATATCTGGTGTCCTAACAACTTAACCTCTGACTGAAGACAATAACATTTTTCCAATTTTTCTTTCAGACCTGTCTCCTTGAGATGCTGAAGCACAGTGTCAAGCCTCTGCAAGTGTTCCTGGAAAGTCTGTGAATCACCAGAATAACATCCAGGTACGCAATCATAATTTGGAAGACAAAACCATTCGTTGTTGCCTGCATGAGCCTTTGAAAAGTTGCCGGCCCATTTCAGACCCCAAACAGCATTGAAGATATTCGTATCGACCAAACGGGGTTGAGAAAGTAGCCTTATGCCTCTCATGCTCTTCTACGGTCACTTGGTGATGACCACTCGCGAGGTTTATCATTGAGAAAAACAGCACTCCCCGCAGTGCATCAAAACTCTCAGCAACACGCGGGAGCAAGAACGTGTCCTTTTCAGTCTTAAGATTCAGTCTCTAACAATATACATACAGTCTTATGCCACCATCAGCCTTGCGTACCTACGTGGCAGGTGAGGCTTACACACTGATGCTCTCCTGAATCACACCCTTCTTCAACAACTTTCAGATGTGCTCTTTCGCTTCACTGTACTGATTGGGCAGAACGAGACAGTATGGCTGTGAAACGGGCTTGTCATCCGTTAAATGAATTTCATGTTTGACCCTGTCACTGTACCCAAGGTCTTCATTTGACTGCAAAGATATCTAGTAAAGCTCTTAGCTGAGCTTGTTGTTCTTCACTACCCTCAGTGTCAAGTTTGTCTAGAATTGACTGTAACTTGGGTCTATTACCCTCCTCGTTTACACCAGCAGTCACCTGTTCAATGCCAGCTGAGATCCACTGAAAACTTATAGCCCGTTGTTGATCAATACCTATGCTTTCTACCTTTTGACAGTGTACCCAGCCTTGTCCTAGGTGAGAGCCATATATCCCCTCGAGAGAGGTTTAAAACCTCTACTGGTACTGTACGACTACAAGAGTCAATGAGTATGGGGATAACTACAAGACAACCCAGTAGAGGGGTGTTAAGTGGCTCAAGTAACATCTTATGGTCAGACCCAGCATCTTCAGTGGCCTTCATAGCGACAATGCTAACTACAGATTCAGCAGATATGTGCCCAGTGTCTTTTCCCGATACTCAGACTGCGACTTTCTTTTCAGTAGGGCACATCTGCACTTTCTGGAAAACATCTCTCCAATCAGAATCCAACTTTCCTTCTAGGGTTGTGTCAAATTCAGCATAGGCAATTTGTCTACATCGACCTATAATGCTCATGCCTACAATGCATAGGACAGGTTGTTCAGTGCTAACAGGATCTCTGACAACTAGAAAGCCACAATTTGGTATCTTCATGCCCGTCGCTTGAACCTCTAGCTCTAGATACCCAAGGTAAGGAATATCAAGACCGTTAGCAGCTGTTAACCTAAGCCAGCCAGCAGTGGACAACATATCTTCATCCTCTCTATTCAAGTGTTCTCGAAAGAACTGCTCAGTCATGGTGCTCACTTGACTACCTATATCTACCAGACAACGTACAGCGACACCTGATATCTTAAGCTCATCGACAGGCCATGTTTCTACGGCATGTTGCAGCACATGGTCACAAGATGGCTGTACATTATCTGAGTCTGTGAGGTTCCCTTGAAAGCCCGACTCACAACAACCTGAGGACTGGAGGATTCGGGCTCTACATCTCTCGCAATTAGCTTCTGCGGGCAATTCCTTGCCACATTCCCTCCCACCTGACACTTGAAACATATTGGTTGCCCATCCTTTGTGAACCTAGGTTGCAACTTGGGTCTACTGCTAGTAGCATGTGCAACAGCTCCCTGTAGAGTGAAAGATCTTTCACTGCCTGAGTTAACTCACTAGTGCTTTTGCCCGACTCTAAGTTTTTGGGAGTGGAGTGCTGTGCCTGGCTATTGGTACACTTTGACTTCACAGTCTTTGCATTTCCTAAGGACTCTTCTAAAAACCACAGACAAGCCTCCTCTCGCACTTCTATCATTGAGGACTCGGGGTTGTTCTGCACGAATCAGTGGAGCTCCCTGCTAAGGAAAGGATCCCTGATGCCCTCTATAAATTGATCTCTGAGAACCACCCTCTTGTTGGCTACAGCATCAGAGAACACTTCAGTAGCAAGTTAAGAGCTTGGGCTAGGGCATGTGAAAATTCTCTAAGTCTTCACCCTCACACTGTTTGCAACTATAGAAGCTAAGCAACAGCTGGGGTGTGCAATGGGTGTCACGAAAAGCTTTCCTGAGATAGGTGAACAAGTCGTCAGCCTGGTCTTCCTCAGCATCACTGCACATACGTGCTTCTTCTAGAGCTGTACCCCTGACCAGTGACATAACAAAATCATACTGATCCTGCTCAGACTGATTTCTAGCACAAAGCACCCGTTCAACCTCTTCAATAAAGTCATTTACGGACCTCCCATCTTTCACAACATCCCCTGTAAATGGAGCAATATGGCTTTCCCTTTGAATGTATACATAGGACCTTTTGCTTAATCTATCTATAATTCTCATGGCTTCCTTGTGCCTACTACACAACTTTCTAATTTGTTAATTCAAATCAGGTTCACTTTGCCCATTCCCAGAGTGTGACATTATGAAAGCTCAAGTCTCGACAAGAAGCCTGGAAGTAGTGTTGCTGAATGTCTCTTACAGAAAACACGATGACTTCACGGCCACAGTTGCTCTGGATCACCGTCACATTTCTACATCTAGGCGTCAGTCTCCGATGTCCCAGCCTGGCATCGAGGCTCTATCACGGTCTGTACACAATAGCAGGCTCTCCTTCTTTTCCTTGGGAATGGCTGACTGGTTCTTCACCACACCATATTATGTATTGTGTATTGTACTGCATACAAAAATCAAAAACCCTCTAAGCTGGCTTAGAATTACCCCACTCTTGTTACCAAATTTTGAAAATTATGCCCGCAGGATAACAAATACTTTTTTATGTCTTTAATTCCTTTATCTGTTTCAGATGTTATAATGCAGAAAGAGGGTATCAAAATAAAAATGACAAAATGGTTTTAAAAAGAAAACAGATTTCCTGCTGTCTCAACCTTGGCTTAATTTCAGACCATACCTTTGTTACGTATGCAGTATGAAATAAATAAAACAAAAAATTCAAAACTAATACGGTAGTGGTAATTCCAAAAAAATACAGTACAAACAACATTAGATCCCACCAACCCTGTGGCTTATACACAACATCAAAAATATAAATAAATACAGCTCATCCTAACTGAGGGATGTACTCACTTTGGCACACATGTGTTTAACTTCCAAACATGTATATAGGCTAGATGCTGACATAAGTTCTTCTTGTCACGCTACGTAAACGGAGATTAACACATTTACATTACTCCATTACATTCACATTCAGTCATGAAACAATGAAGAAAGACAAAAATAAACTTCTACAAAAAATTTTTACAATATATTGCCTTGGAGTTTAAATTACTAAAAAGACTAACCTACTAGGTGGATAAGAAACTTTGCACAACCATGCTATTGAGTGCCGATACCTTACTTGCAAAAATCAAAAGCATCCACATGTAAAACATGTCAAAATACCAATATTCTAGATTTACAAACAAGTGTACAACAATTAACTTGGATATTCTCAGATATTTTTCACCTTTCCTCACCATACGACTAGCATTCAATGTCCTTTCTAGAACCTTGAAACCCTTCTTTCTACTCCACACGTGCATAAAGTTGTCACCGTTTGCTCTTAAAGGCACTGGCAGCTAATTTAGTATTACCAGGGTATGTACATAAGTGCATTTTAACAATAAAAAATGATATTCAACGGTCACCTGGTTACATGCAGAAGGCCGAGAACTGACAGGTTGCTGTGGGAATAGGGAAGGATATTGAAATGGCTCACGGTCAGGAGGTCAAGATTGCCAGTGCAAATAGAGTCATGTATTCCACAAAATTGTCACCTAGTCTATGTTTGATCTGGCCACATCAAAACCACCCAACACAGCAGATCAATTTGAAGAAGTTAGATATGTATTTTTGCCTGACATTGCTCTTTAGGTAAGGAAGGAGGTGTAGGGACAGATATTGCACCTTTTATGGTTGCAGGGTAATGTGCAGTGGATGGGGAGGGGTGGGTGGATTCAGATGCATGAACTAGGGAGTGCAGAAAGCAAAAGAGGTTTGGAGAGAGGAAAAAGAGACTTTGTGCTGGGACCCAAATTCAGGCCAAGTAGATCTAGAAAGTAATCTCAGATACATCCTGGAAATTTATCATCTACGTTGTTGGTATTAATTTGATTTGCTCAGTTTACTTGTTGATTAAGTCCCCATGAAAATTGTATTATTCTGTTATGTGCATCTCTAATTTCCTTATTTATACCATGCCCCACATCACAAGTATAATTAAGAGGCCTGTAAACAGGCCTTTTGCTAATTGATTAGTTATAGTTAGAGTAATTGTAAAGGTACCAAGTTTAGGAGTTTAATTCATTGTGTTATTTTCAAAGTGATACTAATATGATGAAATGCGCAAGTGTGCACACTCTCGAATGTGTATACATATTTATATAAAACAAGTGACAGTATCTTTGTCTCTAAAATTCTACTTTCATCTGTTTCCCTCTACAACTGAAAGGCATAATGATTGTTACATTAATCAGTTTCTCTGAATACAGATGGGTGACAGGAGAATCATGGTCAAATTAATGGGTAGGTAATAGATGGTAGATTACAGGGAGTTAGGATTGCTCTTAGAGCTAGCAAAGACACTTTAGGCTTACTGGTCTCCCCTGTTATAACACAAGATCGATCTTTCTGCAAATTGTTAAGTAAATAGCTCCACATTATTGCAATAATATGTCAGCAGCTTCCTTTTGTTGAGGTAGCTGAATATTCACATCTCTACTAAAAAGAATTATGTTCTGACTCCCAGTGATTGCTATCCCCCTCCCTGTTTGGACTGAAGTGACCTGGCTCCCCTGTATACAGTCACCTAAACAAAGCTGCCTCCAACAAGGTTGTTGCAGCCCTGCAATCCTGCATGGAGGACCTAATTAAGCCAGGCCTAGAGAAATGCTTTGACAGTTTGCTAAACTTTGCACTCAGTCTTAATCAGCTGTCAAAGCTACCGATTAATATAAATGTTTATGAATATCTCTGGCATTCTGCAATGGATGTGATGTCAGAGTATAACTTTCATTTATAAACACAAGAGATTCTGCAACTGCTGGAAATCCAGAGTAACACACAGAGTAAGTATTGGAGGCGCTCAGCGGGTCAGGCAGCAACTACAGAGGAGAATAAACAGTCGACGCTTTGAGCTGAAACCTTTCGCAACAGAAATGTTGACTGTTTATTCCTCTCCACAGCTGCTACCTGATCAGCTGCTTTCACTTGTACTTCCTTGTGTGAGAGTTCCCGACTTCCTGATAGCATTGGCAGTTCCAGACACATTTCCTGGGATTTCTCAGGAAAGTGGACCATTATCTAAAAGATATGACCAGGTCTTGATGAAACATTGCAGTTACTGTAATCAGGTACATAAAGGTCTTCTCCTGCCTGATTCAAAGGAGATGAAATGTCAAAGAGGAAACAGGGAAAAAAGTTGAATGTTTCCAATCAAGCCTTGTTCATTTTCTCAAAACTGCGGTTCAAGAAGCCTCTATATTTACATATGCTATATTTTAAATCGAAAAATAAAATCATATCTTTTTCTCTTAAGCCCCCCCCCCCTTCCTCATTTCACCCGTTTTATTTTATTCTTTGGTCCATTGAGTCCTAAATTGGCAGTAAATCTTTTGGGATTAAATCCAAAAATTTGTTTTACAAGGATAAAGAGCTATTGGAATTAGAAACCAAAACCACACTTCTATGGAACAAGTCCACGAGTAGATCATTGCTGGGAAAATTATGAAGGCTTCAGCAGTGATATAATCTTGGAGTGTGGCTTCAATTCAGATAAAATGCAAATAGCTGCAATCACTCTGTCATGTTCCTCAATGATCTGAAGTACATATTCTAACAAGTTTACCTTTTCAGGCAACTGGCTTGATCTTATCCGGAATAATATATTTCCCTCTTGAAATGTCTGTGGTTGTTTGCTACACTAGTATGAAGGATTGCTCTGAAAGACGATATTTTTCATTATGGAGGAAACTAGAGTTGCAGAGGTATGGGAGGCAGAATTTTAAAACAGATAACGGAGACGTTGTGGAGACATGTTGTTAAGACCTCAAACAAAGTCAAGAAGCAAAAGATTGAGCGTGGTGGGAGTAATGTTCTGAGTTTCATATATTTAATGCAAAAAGTATTGTAGGAAAGGCAGATGAGCTCAGAGCATGGATCAGCACATGAAATTATGATACTGTAGCCATTAGTGAGACTTAGTTGCAGGAGGGCAGGACAGGCAGCTCAATATTCCAGGGTTCTGTTGTTTTAGACAAGACAGAGTGGGAATGGGTGGGATTACGTGTCAGGGAAAATGTCACAGAAGTACTCAGTCAGGACAGGCCAGAGAACTCATCTAGTGAGGTTTTACAGATGTAACTGAAGAATAAAAAGGTATGACCATGTTAATGGTGCTACATTATAGACCACACAATGATCCACAGAAGTTAGAGGAGCAGATTCGTGGAGAGAATATAGACAGTTGCAAGAAACATAAGGCTTAGAAACATAAAGCATAGGTGATATTTACTTTCCATATACTGACTGGGAATCCCACACTGTAAAAGACTAGATAGGATGGAGTTTATCAAATGTGTTCAGAAAAGTTTCCTTAGTCAATGCATAGAAGTCCCAATGAGAGAGTGTTGATCAGCTATTATGGAATAAGACAGGGCAGATTACAGAAGTTTGTGTAGGGCTTGCATCTAGTGCACTTTGCATCTGCTGTTCATAATGTCATTAGTATCAAGGTAACTATGGAAAGGGACAGGTCTGGGCCTCAGGCTGGGATTCTAAATTGAACAAAGGCCAATTTTAATAGTATCAGAAAGGATCTGGCAAGTGTGGATTGGGACTGGTTGTTTTCTGGCAAAGGTGTACTTAGAAAGTGGCAGTCCTTCAAAAGTGACCTTTTGAGAGTACAAGGCCTGTTGGAATAAAAGGCAAGGATAACATGTTTAAGGAACATTGGTTTTCAAGAGATATTGCTTAAGAAAAGAAAATGCTTAATAGGGCTGGGCAAGTAGAAAAAAATGAGGTACTTGAGTATAAGAAATGGAAGAGAACCCTGAAGAAAGAATTCAGGAGGGCTAAAAGAAGGCATGAGGTTGCTGTCGCAGACAAGATGGAGGAGAATACTAAGATTCTACAGGTATGTTAACAGCAAAAGGATTAGGTGGGACAAAATTGGTCCTCTGGAAGATCAGAATGGTAATCCATGTGTGGAGCCAAAAGAGAAGGGGGAGATCTTAAATGCATTCTTTGCATCTGCATTTGCTCAGGAGAGAGACACAGAGCTTATAGAAGTGAGACAAAGCGGCAGCAACCTCATGGACCCTGTACAGATTATAGAGGAGGTGGTGTTTGCTGTCTTGAGGCAAATCAGGGTAGACAAATCTCCAGGGACTGACAAGTTATTCCCTCAGACCCCGTGGGAGGGCAGTGCAGAAGTTGTAAGGGCCCTAGCAGAGATATTTAAATCATCCTTAGCGACAGATGAGGTTCTGGAGGATTGGAAAATAGCCAATGTTGTTCCTCTGAAGAAAGGCTCTAAATATAAAACAGGAAATTATAGGCCAGCAGTGGGAAAGTTATTGGGAGGTATCGTAAGAAACCGGACATCCAAGTATTTGGATAGATAAGGATAATCGGCATGACTTTGAGCATGGTAGGTTGTGTCTAACCAATCTTAGGGTTTTTTGAGGATGTTACCAGAAAAGCTGATGAAGGCAAAGCAGTGGATGCTGTCTGCATGGACTTCAGCAAGGCACTGGACAAGGTTCCGCATAGGAGGTTGGTCAGTAAGTTTCATTTGCTTGGCATTCAAGATGAGGTAGTAAATTAGATTAGGCATTGGCTTTGTGGGAGAAGCCAGAGTGGTAGTAGATAGTTGTCTCTCTGACTGGAGGCTGTGACTAGTGAAGTGCCACAGTAATCACTGCTGGGTCATTTGTTGTTGGTTATCTGCATTAGTGGTCACCAACCTTTTTAACCCAAGATCCCCTACCTCAGCCTTAGTGAAAGGCGAGATCGACCCCAAATCAATTAGTTACACGCATGCACAGAAAGGCAGGAAGTAAAACCCTGCAACCCGGAAAAAAAAATAATGCATGAATGCCAGGGGTCACCACCCTTTTTTGCACTGCGGACTGGTTTAATATTGACAATATTCTTTTGGACTGGCCGACCGGGGAGGGGGCGCGTGTGGGGTGTTAAACATGACTGGAATACAGTGATACTCCAAGCAGGTTCCTTATGTCCAGTCTATTCCGCAATTTAGTTTTTGTGGCTCTCAGCACTTAGCTTCTGTCCTGCTTGTTAACGTTTTTTCCACTGGAAAAAAGCTGAAACCGGTTTGTTTTTAAGTGCAGGGTGCTTGGACTCAAGGTACCGAAGCAGTTTTGGGTGCTTCATTGCCTCATTAGACAGCCTCTGCCCACCCGCCGCCAGACGCCTTGGCCAGGTGCGGCTGTTCCCGTGCCGGGGCCGCGGTGGTTGCAGTCTGGAGAGAGCAACCAACCGACTGAGTGAGGAGTGCGACAGGGCATGCGGCCGCCCCCCTTGTAGGATCTATCGGCTGACAAAAGTTTGGCTCGAGGGATGACTTTCAGTAGATCACAGCGAGATAGTTGCTCTGCTGCTTACAAAACCCTGAGCCCAAATTAGGTCGTCTGCGAATATTTTAGCACCGGGTTCCCCACGAACAATCGGTGTGCTATACAGGTTTAGAGGCGGCGCACATCTGTCCGCGCTCCAGGCTGGTACCAACTATACTTCCTGCCAGCCATGCGAGGCCAACCAGTGATCCCTTGCACGAGGGTATCACTGCGGTTAAGCGACTGATGACCTCGTGTGTTCAAGTTCAACAGTGAGCATGACAGGAAATGAGGAAAGGTGCAGCTGACTCATATCGTTTCCTTGCGGCCCGGTGGTTGGGGACCACTGAAATACACTGTGTAGCGGGGGAGCTACATGCATGTGCACTGGGCAGAAAGATCGGAACTAAAACCCTGCAACCCGGAAACAATCTCTCAACAGTATTTGTGTACTTATTTTTCTTTTTTTCTTCGGGATCTACCCGGAAAGTCTCAAAGATCGACCAATTGATCGCGATCAACGGGTTAGCAAGCACTAATCTACATGAACAATCTGAATAACAATGTGGTTAACTGAATCAGTAAATTTGTGGATGACACCAAGATTGGGGGTGTAGTGGACAGCGAGGAAGACTATCAAAGCTTGCAGTGGGATCTGGACCAGCTGCAGAAATGGGCTGAAAAATGATAAGTGGAATTCAATGCAGACAAGTTTGAGGTGTTGCACTTTGGTAGGACCAACCAGGGTAGATCTTATACAGTGAGCAGGAAGGTACTGATGAGTGCGGTAGAACAAAGGGATCTGGTTAACAGGTCCATAATTCCTCGAAAGTGGCATCACAGGTTGATAGGGTCATAATGAAAGCTTTTAGTACATTCACCTTCAAAGATTAAAATATTGAGTGCAAGAGTAGGAAGATTATGTTTAAGATGTTGGTGAGGCTTTATTTGGAGTTTGCATGCACTTTTGGTCACCTACCTACAGGAAAGATGTCAATAGATTGAAAGAGTACAAAAAAATTACAAGAATGGTGCTGAGACTGGAGGATCTGAGTTATGGGGAAAGATTGAATAGGTTGGAACTTTATTCCCTAGAACGTAAAAGATTGCAAAGAGATTTAATTGAGATATACAACATTATGAGGGGTATAGATAGAGTAAATGAAAGCAGGCTGTTTCACCTGAGGTTATGTGAGACTACAGCTAGAGGTCATGGGTTAAGGGTGAAAGGAGAAATGTTTAAGGGAAACATGAGTGGAAACTTCTTCACTCAGAGGGTGGGGAGAGTGTGGAATGAGCTGCCAGTACAAGTGGTGCATGTGAATTCAATGTCAATGTTTAAGAGAAGTTTGGATAAGTACGTGGATGGCAGGAGTATGGAGGGCTATGGTCCAGGTGCAGTTTGATTGTACTCAGCAGTTTAAATGGTTTGGCATGGACTGGATGGGCCAAAGGGCCTGTTTCTGTGCTAAAGCTTTCTGTGTCTCTAAGGCTGTAAAATAAATGAAAAGTATTTGAATATATATTTTGGGTCACGACATCATTTTATTTGATTGAGAGCTTGCATATTGCAGATATAATCTAAATGAGAAGGAGCAATGACATAAAGAATAATGAAAAACAGACTTTGATTTGCAGAGTGAATGGTTGATACATGGGAACAATTATATACAATACAATGAGTATCAAGGAGTGAGTATGCATGGAATTGAAACTCATGTAACAGGACAAATTAGAATGTAAAATAAGAAAACCATTTAACTGTCTGCCTTTCCACAACCTGACATCGCTTAAGTTCAGGAATTGTTCCAATTGCATTTTGAATACTCAAACTTAATGTATATTGAATAGTGTAGTCATCACTTCAACTTCGATATAGTTATCCCATTTGCTAAACTAAATAGTGATTTCCACAAGTAACACTTTCAACATTTAACTTATTTTTCCTTGGTGTTGTAGAAATTTCCTTAAAACATCTGTGGCATTTATTTCTCATGTTAAAATTGTGAAGGTAGAATTTGCATTTACTTTGCAACTTTCCTAACTTCCAAATCTGAAAACACTTCACAGGCAATCAGGTGTACTTTTTCAATCGGGTTTCTGGTAACAGAAGGCAATGTAGCATGCAGTGTGTGCGCAGCAAGCTGCCACAAACAGAGAAACTAACAGCTGGATAATCTGGTTTAGTGACATTGATTTAGAGATTAAAACTAAAATTACAGATGATTAATACTCCTTTACTCTTTTTCAGATACTGTAGCACCATGGGGGTTTTCTCTATGCATTTTAGAAAGCACACGGGGACTGTATGGAATAGAATCATAATCAGGTTTATTATCACTGACATATGCTGTGAAAATTGCTGTTTTGTGGCAGGTTATGTACAATACATTAAAACTTGCTATTTTACAATAAGAAGTATTAAAAATAAATAAGTAGTGCAAAAAAGAGCTAAATAGTAAAGAGTGTCCGCGGACCATTCAGAAATGTGATGGTTGAGGGGAAGAACCTATTCCTATAATGTTGAGTAGGTGTCTTCAGGCTCCTATACTTCCTCTTTGATGGTAGTGATGAGAAAATGGCATGTCCTGGATGTGAGCATCCTTAATGATGCTGCCTTGAGGCATTATCTTTTGAAGATGTCCTCAGTGGTGGAGGCTAGTGCCCGAGACGTAACTGGCTAAGTTTGATCCTCTGCAATTTTTTTTTCTGATCCTGTGCAATGGTGACACAATCAGAATGCTTGCCACAGTATATCTGTAAAAATTTACAGCAGTCTTTGGTGACATAACAAATCTCCTCAAACCCATAATAAAGTGTGGCCACTTGTGTGACTTCTTTATAAATGCATCAACCTACAGGGCTAAGATTAATATCTCATCATTTTCAGTGAGGTTTCACTCTGCCCATGCAACAGCTTTTCCATGCCTAGATTTGAGCTTTAATCTTTGGATGAAGCGATGTTTGGATTCATAACTCTGTGCCAGATGTGAACATGGCATTACAAAATTGTCCAACTTAATTTTCTTACATTCTTACATTAATGTTCTTACATTCTATTCAGGAATTTTGCTGCTTTTCACACTATCTCTGTTGTCCTCCTTCAATTTGATGACTATATCCACTCAGGCACTGCATATTAGACCATTGAACAGCACAGCACAGAAACGGGCACTTTGGCATACAATATTGTGCTGAATAGTATCAGTGAAGCAGGCTTCAGTTGTGCTATCTCCTGCAGTAGACACACTTACCCTAGGTCAGTCAGCTGTTCATCAGCATCAAGAACAGTAACAGAAGGAGACTTGTCATGGTATCTTCAGGGCATCTTCAGCTGATGGGAAGGAACATCACTTGTTGGGCTCCCGTGCAGACAATCAATTTTAGCCAAAATATTTTTAACAACCTATTTGGAGAAAATAAAATATTTAAGTAATTCCAGATTTGTTCTTCAGTCTTGTTCAATTAACCTTTTGGCTTAAAGATGTATTAAAGGAATTATTAATGTTAATATGCTTCCATAAGAATAGAAATGGGCTGTCTACCGTCCTAACTTTGACAATCAAGGTTTATGCATGGACACTGATCACTGAGATTAGATTTTAGAAGGTGAAGTGCATATAGGAATTATATTCCATCATGGAGCAGAGAGAAACTGTTCAAAAATTTCAAGCGTTCCTATCAGATTTGTATATTATTTGAAATACTTCTCTTATCATCTCCTGTAATGTCATTTCATATATTTGAATTGAATGTAGTTTACTTAGCAGCATTCTTGCTTCTGAGATGGAAGATTGTTAGTTCAATTCCCATTCCAGGAGTAAAACTCAAAAATCTAGTTTGACACTCTGATATGCTGCATTGATTGTGGATTCTCTTGGATGAAATATCTTAACCACAGCCTATTCTCTCAAGCAAATTGAATGTTGCTTTTTCAAAGGGAAGCAGGACATTCATAACCAAATTCCCAGCTGATTAATGAGTGCAGATGTTTATTTTAGATATTTACTCTTTGCAAATTTATAATTATCTTTATATTAGGTACTGGAGCTTGGCAGAGACTACATATACCTTTTTAGTTTTCTGGTCAGCTCCTTTCATTTGCTTTCAATGTTTATATTGTATCACAATCCTTCCCTCTGCCACTTACCCAATCCTACTGACAGTGTGAATGTTAAATCATTAGCTGTATTGCCACATTGTGTGAGCTGTGTTTCTGTTCATTACCCTCACAGGCAGGGCTAACATTGTACATTTACCAAGACAGCTTGCTTTTGTTATCTGGACGCTGAGCTGAATAGAAATTTCCTGCAGCATGAGGCAATGATGAAAAGGCCGTTTTTGAATGTTATGCATTTGCATGTTTTGAAAGAGAAGGGACTTCCAAACTCACTGTGTTCATGCTCTTCATAAAAATATTTCTGCTATCCTCTTTACTCATGAATGTGCTAAGTAGTTTAGATTGACGGCCTGCTCATTACTGACAATATTTCCCTAATCACCACATCAAAACATTTCAATTTTTTTTAAAGTGTTAAAGTTTCTCCTATTAAATCTTCTCATGACTTCCTTTGCTCTAGTAGAATAAAGTCTCATATCTGAAGTCACATAGCATCAATTTTTCATCCCTGCTATCATTTATTCACTTTATATTTCCCTCTTAGAAACAGTGGTATAAAGTCTGCTGTGGTCTCAGTTGTGGAAGTGTTCCTTGCCTTGACACTTCTGTCATTATCTCTGACTCACTGCGGTTGAACGGATTTATCTTCATCTCTGTTGCAAAATTCTACATTGTGAAACATTCCCCCTATTTTACAGTGTATTCAGCTTAAATGTTGGAAGGTTTCATTCCTCCACTCCCTTGTAAATCATGATGTAACAAAATAAACAAAAATCAGAGCTTCCAATAGATATATTTGTTCCTAAGCTTGCAGATGCTGGAAATCTGAAACCAGGTCAAGCAGCATCTTTCAAATGGGTCTACCACCCTTTATCAGAACTAGAAAAGAGGAAGATGCAAGTTTTAGGATAGGGATGAGTAGACAAAATTTGGTTGAGTCATAGCATAAAACCAAAGCCTTTCAGTCAGAATTTATTTCCATATTATATTTCAAAAAGCTCTGAATATACAAACAATTGATAAAAGTGTAAAATACAGATTGGACAGATTCTTATCCGAATTACACAGTGAATATACCAGACAGACATAATTAAAGGAATCAGGAATCTTTTGAACAAAGTGATGTGTTCCTTTAGAAATTACACTGAACAAGGAATCTTACTCAGGCTTCTCGATTTGAAACACATGGAAGTTGCCCTATGTAAGTCACAATATTAAAATGAAGTAGAAGTCTATGGGAAGGTGGAAACTGAAGCTCACTTACCACCTGCTGAACACTGACCATATTGTCGTGCCATTACATTCAGGGTTGTAACAGTCACATAGTTCCCATGTTCTAGGGGCTTGAGGACATGAAGGGTGTCTTCATATTCCTATGTAGTGCAGCCCTCTGGTAGCTATTAGTCTCCTTTGAATGTAACTTTTCATTTTTAAATTTTGCCATTTTGCCTCTTCATTTTGCACAGAATATCGCTTTGAATGTACTTGGTGTTGTACAGCAGTTTCCAGCAGCAGCAAATGACATTAGTTCAGGAGGCTTTTTCTCACCAAATTTCCCTGTATTTGATGTAAGCTGTGACCATAAGCTTCAGGCAGTGAAATCTGAGACATGTATCCATTCTTGCTTCGTTGCACAATCTGCATTTTTCTGGGTAAACAGATCTCTTATTAATTGGTCATTCTTTGCCATTGGCAACAAGGAACTGGAATGAAAGTCCAGTACTCTGGTGATGGATTTGGAGAATGGTTCCGCTTAGATCTGGGTTGAATTATAAAGAGAGGAAGGTCTCAGTGCAAACAAGTACATTCATTATTATAATACCTTCATCTCATAAAACTTGGCAGTTCTTAACCAAAGTTTGACTCCATGCCATAGTTCGGAAATTGTTGCAAGGGAAAGAGATAAAAAGGCCGAGAGGGAATTCTAGAAATTCGATCCTTGAGAGCCGAAGGCACAGCAATCTGTATTTGGGCAAACAAAACTGGGGATGAATAAAAGGGCAGGAAGAAACTTCCATTTATATTCTGTCTGGGTAGTTTCCAAACTGATAGCATGAACATCAATTTCTTGAACTTTCGGCAACTGCCCTCCCCCCCCCCCCCCCCCTGCACAATTCCCCAGTGGGACTTACAGACCCAGGACTCTGGCTGTCATGCCTCGATTTCTGGACTTCCAGACTTCCAATCAACCTTTGGGTTTCAGTCTTTGGTGTTAACCCAGGATTCACTGACAAAGACAACGAGGGCCTTGAATGATGATTCTAAACTCCGTGTCTCAAACACTGGACTCTCCGATGATCAACACCCCAAACACTAGACCTCGAATACCAGCCTCCACCGACTCAGATACCTAAAGGGTTACCATTACTCATGCCTGTGAAGTGATTAAAGCCTGGTGGTATAATAGCAATTCTTTTTGAAGAGTTAGGCTAATGGAGTCCTATGTAAACACAATTAATGCAGGAAGGGAAAATGATGAATTCCTGTACTTTGGATTGTTGCGTTTTCAGAGCCTTGTGGATAATATAATGTCCCTTCATAAACAATGAACAGAATGCATTAGGGATACACAGACAAGGTGGCTTTGCAGATTCAAGCAGGATTGCATTCAGAGCAACCAGAACAGATGCTCTTCTCATATATTTTACGTATTTATGCAAACGTAGAGGATGCATATAGTGCATCCCCGCTGCCTTCATTGGGGAAAGCTGATCACAACCTGGTTTTGTTACAGCCCAGATATAAATCAATTGTGATGAGGCATCCCACTACCACACGCTCTTTTAGAAAGTGGACTCCTGAAGCTGAACAGGCCCTGAGAGACTGCTTCGGTACTACTAACTGGGATGTACTACAAGGGGGGCTCTGTGGGGGCGTTGAGGAGGTCACTGAATGCACAACGGACTATATTAACTTTTGTGTGGATGCCATTGTTCCTGTTAGAACTGTTCACTGCTATCCCAATAATAAGCCCTGGATCACTAGTCGCATCAAAGGCCTCCTAAACCAGAAGAAGAGGGCCTTTAAAGATGGTGATCGGTTGGAGCTTAAAAGAGTTCAGAAGGAACTCAGAGTACAGATAAGAGGGGCAAAGGAGCAGTATAGGAGGAAGGTAGAACAAAAGCTGCAGAAAAAAAAGCATGAAGGAGGTGTGGGATGGGATGAAGATCATCACCGGATGCGGTGCAAAGCGGGGGGCGAACATAAGTGGAGATGTGGAGAAAGCGAACCAGCTGAACAACTTCTTCAATAGGTTCGACAGCACAATCTCATCCTCACCGCAGAAATCCACACCAGGCTTACTTCCCTCACAGGAAAATAGCCACTCACAGGAGACCTTGCCCACGCCCAGGATTACGGCTGCACAGGTGGAAGGTCAACTGAGGGAGATCTGTACCAGCAAGGCGGCTGGACCGGATGGAGTTTCCCCACGATTACTGAGGGCCTGTGCGACTGAGCTGGGAGAACCACTACAGCGCATCTTCAACATGAGCCTGGAGCAGAGAAGAGTACCCAGACAGTGGAAAACATCCTGTATTGTCCCGGTACCGAAGAAACCACAACCAAAGGAGTTGAATGACTTCAGACCTGTTGCCTTGACGTCGCACGTGATGAAGACCATGGAGCGGCTGATAATACAGAATCTGAGGCCTCAAACCAGGCACGCCCGGGATCCTCTTCAGTTTGCGTATAAGGAGAAGGTGGGAGTGGAGGATGCTATCACGTATTTGCTGCACAAATCCCTCTCTCACCTAGATGGGGTCAGTGGTGCTGTGAGGATTACATTCCTGGAATTCTCTAGTGCCTCTAACACCATCCAGCCCAAGATCTTAAGGCACAAACTAACGGAGATGGGAGTAGACTCTCACATGGTGGATTGGATAGTGGACTACTTGACAGATAGACCTCAGTATGTGCGGTTGGGAGACTGTAGGTCTGACACGGTGGTCAGCAGCACAGGAGCGCCGCAGGGGACCGTGCTCTCTCCGGTCCTGTTCACCCTGTACACATCAGACTTCCAATATAACTCGGAGTCCTGCCATGTGCAGAAGTTCGCTGACGACACGGACATAGTGGGGTGTGTCAGGAATGGACAGGAGGAGGAGTATAGGAAACTGATACAGGACTTTGTGATATGGTGCAACTCAAACTACCTGCGTCTCAATATCACCAAGACCAAGGAGATGGTGGTGGACTTTAGGAGATCTAGGCCTCATATGGAGCCAGTGATCATTAATGGAGAATGTGTGGAGCAGGTTAAGACCTACAAGTATCTGGGAGTACAGTTAGACGAGAAGCTAGACTGGACTGCCAACACAGATGCCTTGTGCAGGAAGGCACAGAGTCGACTGTACTTCCTTAGAAGGTTGGCGTCATTCAATGTCTGCAGTGAGATGCTGAAGATGTTCTATAGGTCAGTTGTGGTGGCGTGTTGGGGAGGCAGCATTAAGAAGAGGGACGCCTCACGTCTTAATAAGCTGGTAAGGAAGGCGGGCTCTGTCGAGGGCAAAGTACTGGAGAGTATAACATCGGTAGCTGAGTGAAGGGCGCTGAGTAGGCTACGGTCAATTATGGAAAACCCTGAACATCCTCTACATAGCACCATCCAGAGACAGAGAAGCAGTTTCAGCGACAGGTTGCTATCGATGCAATGCTCCTCAGACAGGATGAAGAGGTCAATACTCCCCAATGCCATTAGGCTTTACAATTCAACAGCCAGGAGTAAGATATGTTAAAGTGCCGGGGTTGATTGTATTTAATGTATTTAAGTAAACTACTTAAGAACTTTTTAAAAGCTATTATTAATGCTTTTTGAGAGAGTGATTTAGATGCATATCATATTTTACTGAGTTAAGTATTGTATGTAATTAGTTTTGCTACAACAAGTGTATGGGACATTGGAAAAAATGTTGAATTTCCTCATGGGGATGAATAAAGTATCTATCTATCTATCTATCTATCTATCTATCTATCTATCTATCTATCTATTTTACTCATCAGCCCATCAAGCCTATGTCATCACTCAGTGCAATTGCAACAGACCTATTTCACCATTCATTTCTCTGTCATAAACCCAATAACTAACCCTGATTCTCCTCCAATTGCTTGCACAAGCATTAATTATACAGTAGCCAATTAAAATACTAACCTCCACGTCATTGGGTTTGGGTGGAAATAGAACAAGAAACCATACAGTCACAGGAGCAGATGCAAAACAACATCTGAGGTGAGGATTGAACTTGAGGTCCTGAAGGTGTGAGGCAGTGGTGCCATCTGCTGTACTCTGGTGTTTGTTCTCTCCCTCTCCCCCTCTCCTCCCTCTCTCCTCCCTGTCCTCCCTCTCCTCCCTCTCCTCCCTCTCTCTCTCCCTGCCCATTGCACCACTGGCGTTTAGGGCAGCAATGAAGTTCTTCCATCTGTGGCGGTGTTCAGGATTTCCTTCTCTTCATCCTGTCAGTAGCTTCCTTCGGAGTAATGAAAGTGTAACTGATTCATAACCTTGCTTAGAGAAACAGACCTCAAGCCTCTTGAACTGTCTATTGGTAAGGTACTCAACATTCACAGGTGGTGGAAGTGCTGATGGGGGAACAGTGACCACGATTTTGTAAATTTCAAGGTAGTTATGCAGAGATTGATTGTGATAGTAAGAGCTTGAACTGGAAAAAAGGCTGAAGCGCAAGAACAGACCTGGCAAAAGTAGATTGGGAGCAGATATTATGGCTAAAATAACAGTTGTTAAATTGGAGTCGTTTAAAAGAGTTAGCAAGAGTTTAGTGTCTACGTTTTGCAGTAAAGGTAAAGATGGCGAGATTAGGGACATCCTGATGACGAAGAATGTAGAAGGCTCAAGGGAGAAAAGAAAATACATGGCAGATGTATGCCTCTGGGATCAAAAGATAAATCTGAAGGACAAAAAGGGTCATGAAATCAAGCTGTATAAAATCACCAGGGTCATCAATAAGGTGAATGCTCTCATCTTTTTCTCAAAAGTGAACCAAAAGTGGAAGGGAACCAAAAATTAGGGCACATATATTTAAGGTAAGCGGGGAAAGATTTAAAAGGGACCTGAGGGGTAACATCTTCACACAGAGGGTGGTACATTTATCAAATGGAATTAGAATATATTTGAAATCTTATATCCATCCCGCAACGTGAGGGAGTAAAAATCTTTGCGTTATGTACAGTTGCAATGTAAAGACATGAAAATTTAAAAGTCTAATGGCTTGTAGAAGGAAGCTGTCCATTGCCTGTTGGTCCTGAGTTTAATGCTGGGGCAGCGTTTGCCAGACAGAAGTAGCTGCAGTCTATGGTTGGGGTGACTGGTGTCCCCGATGATCATTCCAGCCTTCTTTATGCATCTGCTGCTACAAATGTCCTCAATGGAGGGAAGTTCACATCCACAAATGCTGGGTTGTCTGTACAAACTGCAAGAGGAAGTAAAAAGACATTTGGGTAACTATATGAATCACAATGGTAGAGAGGGCTATGGGCTATATGTGGGAAAATGGGCCTAATTTGAGTGGACATCTTTGTTTGTATGGCCAAGTTGGGCCAACAAGCCTCTTTCGGATAAACTGGGAACTGATGCATCAGTGAGTCTTATGTCACCTCTCAAGAACAGAGAGAAGGGAAAAAGAAAGGAAATTACAGGTCAGTTAGTCTGATCTCAGTGGTGGGAAGATGTTGGAGTCGATTGTCAAGGATGAGGTCTCAGGGTACTGTACTTGGAGATACATGATAAAGTAAGTCGTAGCCAGCAAGGTTCCCTCAAGAAGAAAATTCCTTTGGAGAAATAACATGCAACATAGACAAAGGAGAATTAGTTGATGTGTACTTGGATTTTCTGAAGACCTTTGGCAAGCTATCACACATAAGGATGCTTAACAAGCAATGAGCCTGTGGTATAACAGGAAATATTCTAGCATGGGTAAAGCAGTAGCTGATTGGCTGGGGGCAAAATGTGGGAATAAAGGGAACTTTTGCTGGTTGTTTGCCAGTGACTAATGGTGTTGCATGTGGGTCTGTTTTGGGACCAATTCTTTTTATGTTATGTGTCAACGATTTGGATGATGGAATTAATGGCTTTGCTACAAAGTTTGCAGACAATATGGAGATGGGTTGAGGGGCAGGTAGTTTTGAAAAAGTAGAGAGGCTACAGAAGGACTGAGACAGATTAGGAGAATGGGCAAAAGAAATGATAGATGGTATATAGTGTTGGGAAGTGTATGGTCGTGCACTTTGCTAGAAGAAATGAAAGGGTTGACTATTTTCTGAATGGAGTGAAAATACAAAATACTCAGTGACCAAAGGAATTGAGATTGTGCAGGAGTCCCTAAAGGTTAATTTGCAGATTGAATCTGTGGTGAGGAAAGCAAAAGCGATGATAGCATTCATTTCAAGAGAACTAGAATATAAAAGCAAGGATGTAATGTTGAGACTTTATAAAGCACGAGTGAAGCCTCACTTGGAGTATTGTATGCAGTTTTGGGCCCTTATTTTTGGAAGGATAGGCTGAAACTGGAAAAGGTTCAAAGGAGGTTCACGAAAATAATTCCAGGATTGAATGGTTTGTGATATGAAGAGCATTTGATGGCTTTGGGTCTGTATTTACTAGAATTCAGAAGAATGAGGGATGACCTGATTGAAACCTATTGAATGGTGAAAAAAAATTCCTTGATAGAGTGGATGTGGAGAGGATGTTTCCTATGGTGGGAAAGTCTGCGACCAGTGGAGTATCACAGGGATTGGAGCTAGGACCTTTTGATGTCTGTGAAATATATTAGCAACTTGGACATGAATTTGGGAATGTGATTATTAAGTTTGCAGGTGACATGAAAGTTGATAATTTTGCGGATAGTGAGGAAGGTTGTCTAAAGCCAAAGCAGGATAGAGATCAGAAGAAAATTGGGCAGATGGAAATCAATCCCATCTACTGTGAGATAATCAACATGCATAAAATGCAGGAGGAACTTGGAGGTAGGTAATATCTCTATAGGCAAATGAACAAAAATGATGTATTTTGAAAGGTTAGAGTCATAATGTCATAAAACACTATTGCACAGAAACAGGCCATTCAGCCCACCTAGCCCATGCCAAACCATTAATCTGCTTGATACTCTTGACCTACACCCACACTATAGTGCTCCATACCTGTCCCACCAATTACCCATCCAAATTTCTTTTGTATTGAAATTGAACCTGCATCCATCACTTGCGTTGGCAGCTCATTCTTTACTCTCACCACTCTCTGAGTGAGGAAGCTCCCCCTAATGTTCCCCTTAAAATTTTACCTTGCACACTTAACCCATGACCATTAACTGCCATCTCTCCCAGCCTCAGCGGAAAAAGCTTGCTTGCATTTACCCTATGTATACCCCTCATATTTTGTATATCTCTATCAAATCTCCCCTCATTTTCCTATGGTCCAAGGAATAAAGTCATAATCTATACATTCTTTCCCTATAACTCAGGTTCTCAAGTCCCAGCAATATCCTTGTAAATTTTCTCTGCATTCTTTCAATCTAATTTATATCTTCAGGTAGGTGACCAAAACTGTACACAATGCCTAAATTAGGCCTCGTCAATGTCTTATACAATTTCATCATAACATTCCAAGTTCTGTACTCAATACATTGATTTATGAATGGCAATATGCCAAAAGCTTTCTTTACAACCCTATCTAGCTGTGCCACCACTTTCAATTAACTATGGACCTGTATTCCCAGATCCCTCTGTTCTACTACACTTGGAGCTCTACCGCTCACTGTTTAAGGGCTACACTGGTTGGTCCGCCCAAAGGGCAACACCTCACACATATCTGCATTAAGTTCCATCTGCCATCTTTCAGTCCGTTTTTTCCAGCTGGCCTAAATCCCGCTGTAAGCTTTGATGGTCTTTGATGCCCAGTACACTCCCAATCTTGGTGCCATCCATAAATTTTCTGATCCAGTTTACTAATTATCACTCTCTGGCTTCCCCTATGAAGCCAATGTCTAATCCACTTTACTACCTCATCTTGAATGCCAGGCAACTGAGCCTTCTTGACCAACCACCCATGAGGGAGGGACCTTGTCAAAGGCCTTGTTCAATTCCAAACATTCAGTACACCAGCCTTGCCATCATCAGCTTTCCTGGTAACTTCCTCAAAAAACTAGTTAAACATGACCTGTCACACACAAAGCCATTTTGACTATCCCTAATCAGTCCCTATCTATCCAAATACTTATATATCAAGTCCCTTAGAATACCTACCAAAAGATTTCCCACTAATGATCTCAGGCTCACCTGCCTACATTTTCCTGGCTTATTTTTAGAGCATTTCTTAAACAATGAAAAAACTTCAGGTATCCTTCATCACCTCAGCCATGGCTAAGGATGTTTGAAATATCTCTGCTATGGTCACTGCCCTCCCACAGGGTCCAAGGGACCACCCTGTTGGGCCCTAGAGACTTATCCACCCCTAATTTGTCAAAAGACAACAATTACATCTTCCTCTGTAATTTCTATTGAGTTCATGACCTTGCTGCTTCATTGCCTCAAATCTATAGACTCTGTATCTGAATTTGATTTCCATTTACGATTCCCCCCCCCCCACCCCTATCTCTTGTGGCGCCACACAAAGATCACCACTCTGATCTGCCAGAGGACCAATTTTGTCCCTTGCTATCCTTTTGCTCTTAATATATCTGTAGAAGCCCTTTGGATTCTCTTTCACCTTTTTGCTAGAACAGCCTCATGTCTTCTTATAGCCCTCCGTATTTCCTTTTTAAGTGCTCTCTTGTATTTCTTATACTTCTCAAATATGTACCTGCCTGTACCTGCTATATCTTCTTAACCAGAGCTTCAATATCTCTTGAAAACCAAGGTTGACTAAATCTGTTATCCTTGCCTTTTATTCTGACCGGCACTTACAAGCTTTGTATTCTCAAAAATTCGCTTTTGAAGGCCTCCCAACTACCAAGTATCCCTTTGCCAGAAAACGACCTGTCCCAATCCACACTTGCCAGATCCATTCTGATACCATCAAAATTGGCCTTACTCCAGTTTAGAAACTCAGCTCAAGAACCAGGCCTATACTTTACCAAACTTACCTTAAAATAAATGGGATTATGATCACCAGATGCAAAGTGTTCCTCTACACAAGCTCTGTGATCTGCTCTGTGTCCTTCCCTAATAGGAGATCTAGAATTGTACTCTCTCTAGATGGGACATCTATATACCGATTAAAGAAACTTTTCTGAAAGCATTTGACAAATTCTTTCCCACCCAGCACTTTTACATTTCTACAGTCAATATGTTTCTTGAAACAGTCTGTGATCTCTCTAAAACTTTGCTTCTCTATATTCCATGGACCTTTGGGTGGTCTATATTATAATCCCACTAACATGGTTATACCTTTCTATCGTAAAGCCTCACTAGATGAATTCTCCAGTGTGCCCTGAATGAGCACTGCCATTTTCTCTGACTAACATTGCCACCCCTTCCCCTTTAATCCCTCCCACTCTATGATGTCTAAATGACGGAACCCTGAAATATTGAGCTGTCAGTCCTGCCCCTCCTGCAACCGTCTCACTGTCGTAATTCCACATGCTGATCCATGCCCTGAGCTCATCTGCCCTTCCTACAATTGAAATACACACAGCTCAGAACGTTTGTCCCACCATGCTCAACCTCTTGACTGAGCAGGCTTAGCAACACCCACCTTTCTCCACAACTGCCCCACTATCTGTGTGCAGTGGTATTCCTGAGTCTCCACCCAGGGCTTGCATGATCAACATAAACCGAGAGGAAGCTACCAACATGATGAAGGAAGCAGAGAATGCCACCAGAGACGGAGGGCCCTCATTGCTCCCCTAACCGCCAGCAGCGTATCGGGAAAAAGATGAAGAAGAATTCCACTATCTGTTCTGATGCTCTGGTTCCCATCACTCACAGCACTACTTTAAACCCCTCCACCCACCCCCATGCAGCACCAGCAAACTATCCCACTACTGTTCTAGTGTACCTCTAGTTCAAGTGTAACTGTCCCTTTTGTACAGGTCCCATCTTCCCTGGAAGGGAGTCTGATGGTCCAAAAACCTGAAGCCCTTCCTCCTACACCATCTCCTTAGTCACAAGTTAAACTGTATGATCTTTGTATTTCTGGCCTCATTAACATGTGGCACAGGTGACAATCCTGACTTCACAACTCTGGTGGTCCTGTCCTTTAATTTCACACCTAATTCCCTGAGCTCTCTTTGCAGGACCTTGTTACCCATCCTAACCATGTCATTGGTACAGATGTGGACCACGACCTCTGGCCGCTCACTCTCCACTTAAGAATGCTGTGGACCTCGATCTGAGATGTCCCTGACTCTGGCACCTGGTAGGCAACATACCATGTGGAAATCTCATCCACGTCCACAGAACTTCCTTTCTTTTCCCCTGAAAGATGAATACCCTGTTAATACAGCTCACCCCTGCTGAGCCACAGAGCCAGACTCAGTGCTAGAGATCTGACTGCTGTGGCTTTCCTCTTCTGGGTCATCACCCCTAGCATTATCCAAAGTGGTATACCGTTGTTGAAGGGAACCGCCACTGGGGTACTCTGGCTGTCTTTTGCCTTTCCTCCTCTTAACGGTTACCCATTTACCTGTGTCCAGCACATTGAGTGCAACTATCTCCCTGTATGTCCTGCCTATCAACCGCTCAGCCTCCCGAATGATCTGGAGTTCATCCAGTTCCAGCTCCAAATCCTTAACACAGTCTGTGAGAAGCTACAGCTGGATGCACATCTTGCAGGTATGGTCATCAGGAACACTGAAGGTCTCCCTGCCTTCCCAAGAGGAGCATTCTACTATCCTGCCGGGCATCCCCACTGCTCTAAATGTGCAATAAGAAAGGAAGAATAAATAATGAAAAAAATCTACTTATCTACCTCTTCTCATCAAAACCCCACTTCCCCAGTCTAGCAATCGCCTGCCCACTCAATGGAAGCTCCATTTAAATCTAATTTTTTTATTTTTTTTAATTGAAACTTGCCTCAGGCCTAATTATGCACAATCACATATCTCTTGAAATGTGCTGCACAAAATGTGCTGACTGCCCCCACTTGCTTCTTCTAAACTTTCTCTCTTAGTTAAGTAGGGATAGGATAGATGTAGTAAAGGTAGATGCTAAGGAATTTTATTGAACAATGGAATTCTGAAGGGGGTTCAAGTACATAGTTCCCATAAAGAGGCATCACAAGTAGACTGTGTATTGAAGAAGCCATAAGGTATGCTTGCCATAAAGTCAAAGCATAGAAATTAAAATTTGGGCATTACAGTGCAACTTTTCAAAACACTGGTTAGATCACACTTGGAGTTCTGTGTGCAATTCTGGTCTCATGACGGAGGGATATAGGTATACTGGAGAGAGTGCAGAGCAATTTCACTGGATTGCAGGATTCCAGTTATAGAAAATGCCAGGTTTAATTATATTGACAATGTAGATAGTAGGAATCATTTTCCCATGTTTGGTATATCAGAAACAAGAGGGCATAGGTTTAAATGGAGAGGATGTTATTTTAAGGGAGGTTTGAAGGAAAAGTTTTTACATGGAGTTACCAAGAGGAGGTGGTGGAGTCAGAGATAGTCACTAGGTTTCAGTGATAGAAGTGTAATTAAAATAGTCAAGGCAAGAAGCAGATGGACCTAATGTTGCCCAGTGGGATTAGTGCAGATTAGTAAAGATCAGCATGAATCTAGTGGGCTGAAAAGCCTATTTCTGTGTTGCACACAGAATGTCATCAAGCCTTTAATAAGCTGTCATCCTCAGCTACTACATTGGGAGCATGGTTTCTTCTTACATTCTCTCAGATCACTGCCACCTTGGTCTCTGCAGGCCCATAGATGTCTGATGTGCCACTTAGCTATGCATTATTCATAGCATCACATGTGGTGTCTTTCTTTTTCTTTTTACAAGTTATCTAAGCATGAATGTTTGTCTAAATTTCTAAGTATACTTCAAATATTGCTTACAGTACTTTTCATCAGCTAAGCTCAGAACTTACTTGGGAACTCTTGAATCCTGAAAAAATGGCACATTTTTTCTAATTATATCAGCTGATGATTTGCCAGCTTTCAGGACAACCTTGGGCAAGGTATAGCACCTGCTTAGCACCCCTCTGCGTCAGAATCAGGTCACACTGTGAAGCCATGGATATGAGCATCTGGTGCATAACACAAGTCCTGGGTGTTATGATGCCGCACAATCATTCTCTGAAGAATATTGATAATGGCTGAGGTCACATCTCTTATAAAGACATTGCCCAGAAGAAGGCAATGGCAAACGAGTTCTATGGAAAAGTTTGTCAAGAATAATCATGGTCATGGGACCATGATCGCCTACACCATACAATGTGGCACACAATGAATGAATGAATGAACTTCTGATGGGATTTTATTTCAATTATCCCAGTTTCAAGTTTTCAGAGATAGAGTAGATTGGCTTTAATTCTCACATGTACATCAGAGCATTGGGAAAAACAGAGAAATGCATCATTTGCATCAAATCCATTTGATTTGCAAAGGTATGTGCAACATTTGCTCTCTAATTGAGCTTGGTCTGGTAATAGACTCCCGTAATAAGTGCCTAACACATGATCATGCTGATTTTTATTTGAGTCTATCTTTATATTTTATGAGAATTTGTTATCATCTATCCCAATGTGAAAAGGTTAAAGGCTCATATACTCCATTGTAGTGAGATAATTGCTGATTTCTGATATGTCAGGATTATTTAAAAAGCACATTTCCATTATTCATTTTACAAACAACAATTTCTATCAGCAAATCATGTGAGAAAATACTTGATATTTTGCTTTGCTTTGACTCCATTTCACATTATTTCATTTATGTACTTCATAAATTGAACATGGAATATTTATACAACACACACAAAATGCTGGTGGAACACAGCAGGCCAGGCAGCATCTATAAGGAGAAGCACTGTCGACGTTTCGGGCCGAGACCCTTCGTCAGGACTAACTGAGAGGAAAGATACTAAGAGATTTGAAAGTCGTGGGGGGAGGGGGAAATGCGAAATGATAGGAGAAGACCGGAGGGGGTGGGATGAAGCTAAGAGCTGGACCCCCCCTCCGGTCTTCTCCTATCATTTCGCATTTCCCCCTCCCCCCACGACTTTCAAATCTCTTAGTATCTTTCCTCTCAGTTAGTCCTGACGAAGGGTCTCGGCCCGAAACGTCGACAGTGCTTCTCCTTATAGATGCTGCCTGGCCTGCTGTGTTCCACCAGCATTTTGTGTGTGTTGTTTGAATTTCCAGCATCTGCGGATTTCCTCGTGTTTGCTCGTGAAATATTTATGTTCCTTCTTGTCGTGAAGACAAACTTGGAGACTGAAATTGTTGATGCAGCAGGTTTTTTTATTCAATCTCTCTATATACGCCATGTGATAAGCTGGGAGAATCTTCCTGAGAAGCAACACACCAAATTTTAAATGCAATGAGAATGTGTGAAAGATGATTGTCAGTTCATCTGATGTGAACATGATCAATTTTTGTGAGCTGATCTCCAGGTTCCCTGTGTATTTGGTCAAGTATCCCAAACTGACTCAGGGTCATGTCACACTTTGCATCTATCCAAAGTCTGAACAAAATATAAACCTATGTATAAATGGTGATTCAAGATCTGATGTTTCCCAGTCTGGCTTCATTCAGTCTCTATGGAAACTGTGACTAGCTCTGAGAACTCTTTGTCTTAGTTTCTGCACTCCTTGAACTTGCTTCATAATTGTCATCCTAATCAATTATGGTTGTTGTTGGCACTGTGTGTCACAGTGATTTCAATTCCTGACTATTGCTTATAACATCACTATTTGCTGCATGGGCAACTGCCGGTCTTCCATACAACCCTGCCCAGGCCTGCGCCTTGGAGAGGACACTCCAGCGTCGCCTCACCGCGATGGCACAATGCGGAAAGCAGCAGTCTACTGGTTATAAGCCTGTGCTCGATTGGCGTACAGCAAGGCACCAGGGGTTGTTTCGATGGAGGGAGAGACTATCCCGTCTCACTGGACAGCTACCACCTGCCTCAAGCTGGGCAGCCCCCAGTCAATTAGGTGCTGTCCCGCCACAGTCTTCCCACTCCACTGGGTGCGTGGGGCTTAGGGATACAAGCAGCCTGAACTGCAGACTGTAAACACTGCACCAGGCATGACAAGAAGACAAAGGAAGAATCCAGCACTCAGACTAGGATGCTGGAATATATGGACCATGACCACTGGTGACCTTTGGGAAATCAGTGACACACGCAAGATGCAGTGATTAACAAAGAACTGTTGAGACTCCAAGTCGCAAAGCTCCAAGAGACACGTCTCGCAGAATCAGGAACCCTACATGAGCGAGACGATACCTTCTTCTGCAGGGGACGGGCTCAGACGAGACCAGAGGGCATGGTGTGGGTTTTGCTGTGAAGAACTCGCTGCTGAAGATGGTAGAGCCCAGCAAGAAAGGGACGGAGCGGATTTTCTCACTTCGACTCCACACATCTGACGGGCCTGTCAACCTTGTCAGCGTCTATGCCCCAACCTTCCACTCTACACAAGACGCAAAGGACGAGTCCTACGACCAGCTCTCAATGATGATACAGGAGATCCCAAGTCAGGAACAGTTGCTGCTACTTGGCGACTTCAACACCAGAGTGGGTGCTGACCACAACTCCAGGCCAAGCTGCCTGGGGCGGTATGGGATTGGCAGCATGAATGACAATGGGTATCAACAGCTTGAGCTTTACATGCTCCATGAATTGTGTGTCACCAACGTCTACTTCCAGACCAAAGCTCAGCACTAGGTGTCTTGGCGACATCCCCGCTCCAAACACTGGCACCAGCTAGACCTGATCATCACAAGACGCCCTCACCTGAGAAACGTGCTCATGACTCACTCCTTTCAGAGTGCTGACTGCGACACGGATCATTCTCTGGTTTGCTGGAAGATCAGACTTTGGCCAAAGAAGATACACTATGCAAAGTCTCCAGGCAAGCAGTGCATCAATGCCAGTAAGACACAACAGCCAGACAAAGCGCGGAGTTCATCAGGTCACTGGAGGATGCTCTCCTTGCAGACCCACCAGAAGGAGATGCTCAGCAGAGATGGGACTCTCTCAGGGACACTATCCGCAGCACTGCACGCAGGGCCTTCTGGAAGAAACAGGGCAAGTCACAGGACTGGTTTGTAGTGAGCTCAAGTAAGCTCACTGCTGTTGTCGAGGTAAAGCGTGTTGCACTACTACAGCATAAACGCCACCCCACCCAGGCAACACTGCAAGCGCTAAGGACAGCAAGAAGCAAGGCCCAGGACACAGCCAGACGCTGTGCAAATGACTACTGGCTACAACTATGCAAATGCATTCAGTCATCATTTGTCACAGGCAACATCCATGGAGTGTAGGAGGGGGTGAAGAAAGCCATCAGGCCAACCCAGAGCAAGACAGCACCATTAAAAACCACAACAAGTGAGACCATCAATGACAAAGGCAAGCAGATAAAGAGATGTGTGGAGCATTACTCTGAACTCTTCTCCAAAGAAAACAGCATCTCAAGCAGCGTGCTGGATGCCGTGGAATGCCTGCCTGTCATGGAGGAACTGGATGCATTGCTGACTGCCAAAGAGCTGAGTAAAGCCATAGACAGCCTGCCCACCAGGAAGGCACCAGGATTGGATGGCATTCCACCAGAGTGCACAAAGGGCGTCCTGCTAAACCACCTGAACGAACTACTGTGCCAGTGCTGGATAAAGGGAGCAGTGCCGCAAGACATGAGAGACGGCAACATTGTCACAAAGGGGACAGAAGCGACTGTAATAACTACAGGGGAATCTCCTTGCTGAGCATCGTTGGGAAGGTCTTCCCCACATGGTCCTGAACAGACGACAGAAAATAGCCGAAAGGGTATGTAACGCTTACGCGACCAGCTGGTGTATGTCTAGGGGAAAATTTATCCACCTGCCAAACCCCGCCTCCCGTATACGTGGATGCTGTGGAATACACGCTAGCACAAAGTCGCACACACAATATCAAGCTCACACCAGGTACGTTTACAGAATGCACTTTATAAATCTTACTAGAACTAAGTGATTAATAACGATACAGTATATATGAAGGGAAAGAAAATAAAGAAAAGGCGCCAAAACTTATCAGAGTTCAGTCAATTAGTGCACATCGTTGGAGCTCAATCCTCGAATCCTCCGACCACTCTTCGCTCTGCTCCGACCTCCACGACCCGCGCACCTGGGACCACCCTCGGTGATCGACCAACAGTGCCGCACCCGTCTGCCGTCCTCGCCGTCTTCTTCTCGACTCCTGAAAAGACTGCGCAATCCCAGCTCCCAGACCCACAAGAGAACACCTGTGGCTGTCCCACTCAACAGTAAGTACCCCATTTCCAGTATTGTTGGGGAGGACGACCTACCTGGGAGAAGAAACAGCAGCCGTGTCTGTGGCATTGACTCTGCCCCTGTAGCTCAGAAGGGCAGGAAACTGAAGATAGATAGATAGATAGATAGATAGATACTTTATTCATCCCCATGGGGAAATTCAACATTTTTTCCAATGTCCCATACACTTGTTGTAGCAAAACTAATTACATACAATACTTAACTCAGTAAAAATATGATATGCATCTTAATCACTCTCTCAAAAAGCATTAATAATAGCTTTTAAAAAGTTCTTAAGTAGTTTACTTAAATACATTAAATACAATCAACCCCGGCACTTTAACATATCTTACTCCTGGCGGTTGAATTGTAAAGCCTAATGGCATTGGGGAGTATTGACCTCTTCATCCTGTCTGAGGAGCATTGCATCGATAGCAACCTGTCGCTGAAACTGCTTCTCTGTCTCTGGATGGTGCTATGTAGAGGATGTTCAGGGTTTTCCATAATTGACCGTAGCCTACTCAGCGCCCTTCGCTCAGCTACTGATGTTATACTCTCCAGTACTTTGCCCACGACAGAGCCCGCCTTCCTTACCAGCTTATTAAGACGTGAGGCGTCCCTCTTCTTAATGCTGCCTCCCCAACACGCCACCACAAAGAAGAGGGCGCTCTCCACAACTGACCTATAGAACATCTTCAGCATCTCACTACAGACATTGAATGACGCCAACCTTCTAAGGAAGTACAGTCGACTCTGTGCCTTCCTGCACAAGGCATCTGTGTTGGCAGTCCAGTCTAGCTTCTCGTCTAACTGTACTCCCAGATACTTGTAGGTCTTAACCTGCTCCACATATTCTCCATTAATGATCACTGGCTCCATATGAGGCCTAGATCTCCTAAAGTCCACCACCATCTCCTTGGTCTTGGTGATATTGAGACGCAGGTAGTTTGAGTTGCACCATATCACAAAGATGGCAGTAGTATTAGGGAACTCTATAGTTTGGGGGACAGATAGACAATGCTGTGGATGCAAAAGGAAACATGGATGGTAGTTTGCCTCCTAGGTGCCAGGGTCCGTGATGTTTCTGAATTTGTCCACAATATTCTGAAAAGGGAGGGTGAGCAGCCAGAAGTCATGGTATATATTGGTACCAACAACATGGGTAGAAAAGGGAGGAGTTCCTGAAGACAGAATGCAGGAAGTTGAGAAGCAGGACCGTAAAGGAAATAATCTCAGAATTGCTGCCTGTGCCAAGTGACAGTGAGGATAGGATTAGAGTGAGGTGCCAGATAAATGTGTGATTGAAGAATTGGAGCAGGTAGCAGGGAGTCAGATTTCTGGATCATTGGGACCTCTTCTGGGGCAGGAGTGACCTGTACAAAAGTGATGGGTTGCAATGGAATCTGAGGGAGATCCAATATCCTTGCAGGCAGATTTTCTGGGAGTGGTTTAAACTATTATGTCAGGGAGATGGAAACCAGTAATATAGAGCTGTGGATAAGCCAGCAGGTTTACAAGTAGATGATGTAATTTCTAATAAGAAACCAGGAAGGACAAGCCAATGATTGGGTACAAATGCAGACAGAGCAAAGAGTTAAATTGTACCACAGAGGCAAAATTCAAAAGGGCGAGAATGCAGGACTGAAGGTGTTGTATTTAAATGCATTTAGCTTTTGGAATAAGGTGGACAAGCTTGTAGTGCAATTAGTGATGGTTGATATGATGTTGGGGGCATCACTGAGTCATGGCTGAAAGAAGATCATAGTTTGGAGTTTAACATCAAAGGATGTACTTAGAGGCAGGAGAGCATAGGCAGTATTGTGGCTCTGTTGATAAGAAATGGAATTACATCTTTAGAAAGAGGTGACAGGGTCAGAGAAGGTTGAATCTTTGTGGGCAGAGTTAAGAAACTGCAAGGGTTAAAAAAACCATTATGGGAATCATATTTTTAGTGCAGCTTGTGCTCGAGCCTTCTCCGGGAAAGGCTATCTTAGATTGGGTTTTGTATAATAACCCAGATTTCATTAGCCAGTTTAACACAAAGGAACCCTTAGGTGACAGTGATCGTAATATGATTGTATTCATACTGCAAATTGTGAGGAAGAAGCATAAGTCACATGTATTAGTATCGCAATGGAATAAAGGGAAGTACAGAGGCCTAAAAGAGGAGCTCACCAAGGTAAGACGTACAAACAAGCTGGATGAACTCAGCAGGTCGGGCAGTATCCGTTCAAAGGAGCAGTCAACGGATGCTGCCCGACCTGCTGAGTTCATCCAGCTTGTTTGTACGTCTTGATTCGACCACAGTATCTGCAGTGTACTTTGTGTTTACGGCTCACCAAGGTAGATTGAAAGAGGGTGCTGACAGGGATGATGGCAGAACGAGGTGGCTAAAGTTTCTAGGAATAGTTCACAAGCCGCAACATAGATAAGTCTCACAGAAGAAGTTGTTCTCAAAAGACAGGGTGAGGCAACAGTAACTGACTGCAGTTAAGGACTGCACAAAAGCCAAGGAAAGGGCATATAAGGTAGCAGAAGCAACTGGGAAGTTGGATGATTGGGAAGCTTTTAAAATCCAACAAAAGGCAACTAGGAAGGGAAAGGATGAAATATGAGGGCAAACTAGCTGATAATATAAAGCAGGATACTAAGAGTTTTTTCCAGTTATATAAAGAGTAAAATGGAGGTGAGAATTGATATTGGAACACTAGAAAATAATGCTGGTATGTTAGTAATGGTGGACAAAGAAATGGAAGGTGAATTTAATAAGTACTTTGTTTCAGTCTTTACTGTGGAAGACACTGGCAGTGTGCCAGAGGTCCAAGAGTGTCAGGGAGCAGGAGTGAGTGCCATTGCTATTGAAGGGAAAAAAGATAAAACCTATGTTGTTACAGGAAACATACTGGCATGGATAGTGGAATGGCTGACAGGCAGGAGGCAGCGAGTGGGAATAAAGGGGGGCCTTTTCTAGTTGGCTGCCGGTGACTAGTGATGTTCTGCAGGGGTCAGTACTGGGACCGCTACTTTTCACATCGGTTGTCAATGATTTAGATAGTAGAACAGGTGGCTTTGTGGCAAAGTTTGCAGATGGTACAAAAATAGGTGGAGGGGTACCTAGTGCTGAGGAAGTGATGCGATTGCAGCAGGTTTAGACAAATTGGAAGAATGGGCAAAAAAGTGGCAGATGGAATGGCAGTGTTGGGAAACGTACGAAAATACATTTTGGTAAAAGGAACAATAGTGCAGACTATTATTTAAATGGAGAGGAAATTCAAACATCAGAGGCACAAAGGGACTTAGGAGTCCTCATACAAGACTCCCAGAAGCTTAATTCACAGGTTGAGTCTGTGGTAAAGAAGGCAAATACAATGTTTTCATTTATTTCGAGAGGAATAGAGTATAAAAACAAGGAGGTAATGCTGAGGTTTTATAAGACACTGGTCAGGCTGCATATGGAGTATTGTCTACAGTTTTGGGCCCATTATCTCAGAAAGGATGTATTGTCATTGGAGGGAGTCCAGTGGAGGTTCACGAGGATGATTCTGGGAAAGAAAGGGTTACTGTATAAGGATTGTTTGGCAGCTTTGGGCTTGTATTCACTGGAATTTAGAAGATTGTGTGGAGATCTCATTGGAAACTACCAAATGTTGAAAGGACTAGATAAGGAATATGAGGAGAGGATGTTTCCTCTGGTGGGGGTATCTAGAACTAGAGGGAACAGGCTGAGAATTGAAAGAAGTAAGGAGAAACTTTTTTAGCCAAAGAGTGGAATGCTTTGCCACAGACTGCAGTGGAGGCCAAGTCTGTGGGTATATTCAAAGTGGAAGTTGATAGATTCCTGATTGGTCAGGGCATCAAAGGGATATGGTGAGAGGGCAGGTGAATGGGGTTGAATGGGATCCGAAATCAGCCACGATGAAATGGCAGAGGGACTTGATGGGCTGAATGGCCTAATTTGCTCCTATGTCTTATGCTCTTAAATCTTTAAGGAGTGCAAGAGTACACTTGGAATCCAGGGGGAGCTGGGTTATTGGATACAAAATGATTGGCTCGATGGTTGAAAACAGGGATCATAGTAGAAGGTTGTTTCTCAGATCGGAAGCCCAGGACTATTCGTTTGCCTCAGGAGACGGTGTTGCTTGTCCTTCCATGGATGCTGATCAACATTCTAAATTCCTTTCGCAATTTGTTTTTTTTTGCTTCAGAATGCAGCAAAAACTGTCTCCTGTGCCTTCATGTTAATGGGCTGATTATATTTTTTTGCGTCCGTTCCCTTTTTCTGAGTCAAGCATTTTTTTCTTTATTGCAAACGTGAAAGTTCCTTCTTTTGAGAGGATGAATACTTTGACATCAGTTCCATGGTTTCATCCTTAAGTTATGTATGCAGATATCACAAAATTGCTGCCAGTTTCCCTCTGCGATTATTGCCAACTCTGAGACTTTGTTGGGTCATAACCACAAAAATCGGCGTCACAATCTGTTTCATTCACAGTTTAACACTTGTCTCCAGAGCTCCAGACATTGTCACTGATTCACAACCTGCAGTTTGGAAACCATTCCAAAGTTCTCATGGGTACTCCACTTTTTAACACAAAGTAAAATTACTCTCTCCATTTTTAGCAACCATCAATTACCAGCAATGATGCAACCCCGTGCACTGCTCCGAAAGAGACTGATAGGACCAAATGAACATAGCAATGAGAAGTATGACTAGGTCATCTGACCACTCAGCACCTGTGCCTCCATTCATTGAGATCATGACCGATTTCCTACATTGTTCCCATATCCATTTTTTCCCCTTAATATTCTAAATCTGTCTATCCCTGCATTGAGTATACGTGGTATTTACAATCTTGGTTCATGAAATCCTAAGGTTTATCATCCTCTGGGAGAAGAAACTTCTGAGTTCAAGCCCAAATAGTTGACTCTCATTTTGAGATCCTGCTCCTCCACCCTGGTACCAGACATTCCCAGAATCAGAATCAGGTTTATTGTCACAGAGATACGTCGTGATATTCTTTGTTTGCGGCAGCAGTAAAGTGCAAGACATTAAAAAAAAACAGAAATTGCAAAAAACAAACAAATAAATAGTGAAAAAGAGGAATAGCAATGTAATAATGGTGGAGAGAAAGAAGCTGTTCCTAATACATTGAGAGTGGGTCTTCAGGCTCCTCTACCTTCTCCCGGATTTTAGTAATGAGTAGAGGGAATGCCCTGGATAGTGAGGCTCATTAATGATGTATGTCTTCTTAAGGCAATTCTTTTTGATGATGTCTTGATGGTGGGCATGCCTATGCCCTTGATGGAACTAGCTAAAACCCTCTGCGTCTTCTTTCAGTCCTATGTATTGGAGCTTCCTCACCAGGCAGTGAGGCAACCAGTTAGAATGCTCTCCAAGATACATCTGTAGAGGTTTGCCAGAGCCTTTGGTGACATACCAAATCTCCTCAAGCTCCTAATGAAGTATGGCCACTGACAAGCCTTCTTCATAATTGCATCAATGTGTTGGATCTAGGACGGATCCTCTGAGATGTTGATGCCCAGGAACTTGAAGCTGCTGAACTTTCTTCTGCTGATTCTTAATGAGGTCCTCTCAGTGTGTTCTCCTGACTTCCCCTTCTTGTATCGACTATGTGAAGCTTTGCAGGAAATTTACACAAAGAGATCACTTTTCAGTCTGCTTATTTTCTCCCCATTTGACAAACCTGCCATGTCATAGATAAATCTGGTGAATCTTCACTGCACTGCACTCCATTACATGCAGATATATCTATTTTCTACACACTATTCAGCAGCAATCTCACCATTGCCCTATACAATTCCAGCTGGATGCATTGGATGCTGGATGATAATTACAGGGGACTTCAACCATGTGACTTTGGACAAGACACTACCTGCTTTCTCCCAGTACGTGGATTGCTACACCAGGGGTAATAGGACTATTGACCTACTGTATGCAAACGTAGAGGAGGCATATAGTGCATCCCCACTGCCTTCATTGGGGAAAGCTGATCACAACCTGGTTTTGTTACAGCCCAGATATAAATCAATTGTGATGAGGCATCCCACTACCACACGCTCTTTTAGGAAGTGGACTCCTGAAGATGAACAGGCCCTGAGAGACTGCTTCGGTACTACTAACTGGGATGTACTGCAAGGGGGGCTCTGTGGGGGCGTTGAGGAGGTCACTGAATGCACAACGGACTATATTAACTTTTGTGTGGATGCAGTTGTCCCTGTTAGAACTGTTCGCTGCTATCCCAATAATAAGCCCTGGATCACTAGTCACATCAAAGGCCTCCTAAACCAGAAGAAGAGGGCCTTTAAAGATGGTGATCGGTTGGAGCTTAAAAGAGTTCAGAAGGAACTCAGAGTACAGATAAGGGGGGCAAAGGAGCAGTATAGGAGGAAGCTAGAACAAAAGCTGCAGAAAAAAAGCATGAAGGAGGTGTGGGATGGGATGAAGATCATCACCGGATGCAGTGCAAAGCGGGGGGTGAACATAAGTGGAGATGTGGAGAAAGCGAACCAGCTGAACAACTTCTTCAACAGGTTCGACAGCTCAATCTCATCCTCACCGCAGAAATCCACACCAGGCTTACTTCCCTCACAGGAAAATAGCCACTCACAGGAGACCTTGCCCACGCCCAGGATTACGGCTGCACAGGTGGTAGGTCAACTGAGGAAGATCTGTACCAGCAAGGCGGCTGGACCGGATGGAGTTTCCCCACGATTACTGAGGGCCTGTGCGACTGAGCTGGGAGAACCACTACAGCGCATCTTCAACATGAGCCTGGAGCAGAGAAGAGTACCCAGACAGTGGAAAACATCCTGTATTGTCCCGGTACCGAAGAAACCACAACCAAAGGAGTTGAATGACTTCAGACCTGTTGCCTTGACGTCGCACGTTATGAAGACCATGGAGCGGCTGATAATACAGAATCTGAGGCCACAAACCAGGCACGCCCAGGATCCTCTTCAGTTTGCGTATAAGGAGAAGGTGGGAGTGGAGGATGCTATCACGTATTTGCTGCACAAATCACTCTCTCACCTAGAGGGGGTCAGTTGTGCTGTGAGGATTACATTCCTTGACTTCTCTAGTGCCTTTAACACCATCCAGCCCAAGATCTTAAGGCACAAACTAACGGAGATGGGAGTAGACTCTCACATGGTGGATTGGATAGTGGACTACTTGACAGATAGACCTCAGTATGTGCGGTTGGGAGACTGTAGGTCTGACACGGTGGTCAGCAGCACAGGAGCGCCGCAGGGAACCGTACTCTCTCCGGTCCTGTTCACCCTGTACACATCAGACTTCCAATATAACTCGGAGTCCTGCCATGTGCAGAAGTTCGCTGATGACACGGCCATAGTGGGGTGTGTCAGGAATGGACAGGAGGAGGAGTATAGGAAACTGATACAGGACTTTGTGATATGGTGCAACTCAAACTACCTGCGTCTCAATATCACCAAGACCAAGGAGATGGTGGTGGACTTTAGGAGATCTAGGCCTCATATGGAGCCAGTGATCATTAATGGAGAATGTGTGGAGCAGGTTAAGACCTACAAGTATCTGGGAGTACAGTTAGACGAGAAGCTAGACTGGACTGCCAACACAGATGCCTTGTGCAGGAAGGCACAGAGTCGACTGTACTTCCTAAGAAGGTTGGCGTCATTCAATGTCTGTAGTGAGATGCTGAAGATGTTCTATAGGTCAGTTGTGGAGAGCGCCCTCTTCTTTGTGGTGGCGTGTTGGGGAGGAAGCATTAAGAAGAGGGACGCCTCACGTCTTAATAAGCTGGTAAGGAAGGCGGGCTCTGTCGTGGGCAAAGTACTGGAGAGTTTAACATTGGTAGCTGAGCGAAGGGCGCTGAGTAGGCTACGGTCAATTATGGATAACTCTGAACATCCTCTACATAGCACCATCCAGAGACAGAGAAGCAGTTTCAGCAACAGGTTACTATCGATACAATGCTCCTCAGACAGGATGAAGAGGTCAATACTCCCCTATGCCATTAGGCTTTACAATTCTACCGCCAGGACTTATGAACTTTTTAAAAGCTATTATTAATGCTTTTTGAGATAGTGATTTAGATGCATATCATATTTTTTACTGAGTTAAGTATTGTATGTAATTAGTTTTGCTACAACAAGTGTATGGGACATTGGAAAAAAAGTTGAATTTCCCCATGGGGATGAATAAAGTATCTATCTATCTATCTATCTATCTATCTATTTACAGTTGTACTCAAATTTTCTTGCAATAAAGGCTAAAATGCCATTTGCCTTCCTAATTGCTGGTTATACCTGCACTAAAGCTTTCAGAGTCACTCGGATGCCCAAGTCTCTTATAAATACCTATATGTTTTCAGTCACTCAACATCCTAAAAATTATTCCTCATTTTTTTCTTACTTTTTCTACTTAAGTGGATTATGTCACATTTTTCCAAGTTATATTTTGCCTTCAATGGTCTTGCCCATTCACTTTGCCTTTTCAGTATTTTGTAAATCCTCTCACAGCCCACCGTGCCTCCTGGCTTTGTATCATCAGCAAAAATTACGCTCTGTTCAGCCCTTCTAATGCATTGTGATAGACTGTGAATGCAACTCAGTATTCACAGCCTCTCCAGTTAAAAAGGTGCATTTATACCAGCTCACTGATTTCTATCCAATAGCTGGTTGTTAATCCAAGGCAGCATGTCACCTCCAGTCCTACGAGCCCCCGTGAACCACCTTACTCAGGGCCATCCGATTATCATAAAATCACTGCTTCCTCTATCTGTTTTGCTAATGATTACCTCAGAACTTTTAATATGTTTGATAAATGATTAAGTGAAATTTAATAACTTCTCTTTCATTATCCAATCCTACTAGTATTTTCTGATTGCAATATTATCACTTCTTTAATAGTGGACTCAATCATTTTCTTATTGCTCATGTTAGGCCTAATACATTTTTAAAGTGATTATAGAATATGATTTTAACAGGGTTTATGAAATATAATATGCATACTGTGAGATGTGAATCTGAGTCATGGCAGTGGTTCAGTTAAAGTAGTGGTAATCCAGGGATTTGGGTTCAAACCTCACCTAGCAGCATTAAATTTATAGAAAGGTATCAGTTGTAGTAATAATCACAATATCACCAGATTACTGTGTAAATCCACTAGACACTAGAATACTACAGCACAGTACAGGCCCTTCGGCCATCAGTTGTGCCGACCCATATATTCCTTTAAAAAAAAATGTACTAAACCCACACTACCCCGTAACCCTCTATTTTTCTTTCATCCTGTCCAAGAGGCTCTTAAATGCTCCTAATGTTTTAGCCGCCACCACCATCCCTGGCCATCCATCCATCTTAATTAATGCAATTCCTCCCCGCACCCTGTCTGTCTGTCACACACACACTCTGCCCCTTTTAAAGAAGGATATCGCAGATGTCTGGTCCAGTAGACCATCCCTGTTACACCATGCCAGTGCATGACCTGCTCTATTTAATGCAGAGATGGATTAATGCCATCCAGGGCATCCATCCTTGCATCGTTGCTCTAACTCAACATGAAACAACCATGATATCCATCATGATCCAGTGGTAAGACCTCCAACCTAATTCTACCACACCTTTTTGTTGTTGATGCCACGAGAAAGCTTCCTCTCAGAATTGCCCAGGTAATCATGAGCAGCTGCTACTGACCCCCAGTGTGAGTGAGGAAATCAGTGGGAAACTAATGTCTCTACCTTGAAATGAACAGATGCTCAAATACTTGACCATTTTAACATCACTTCTGTTTTTGACCCTCATACATCTGAGATTTTAACTGTTCAATTCACCAGAGAACAATTGGTCCATAGTTACAGCTTCTCTTCATGCCCTAATTATCTTACTGATAAAAGTGAGATGAAAGTATATGAAGCAGTAAAAGCCTCATTATAAAAACACTAAGGATAAATCTATGCTGAATACCACTAACCTATTACTGTCACGATGGTATGATTTTTCAGCATTTTATCACAGTAGAATCTATCAGTACGAACATCAGGCAGAAGGGTTTGTCATAAACAATGCTGCCAAAATATAGACATTAAAACATTTTAAACATTTTTTGTGAATAAAGTGTGGAATAGACCCTTCAGTCCTTTGAGTCACACCACCCAGTAACTCCCATATTAACGATAGTCTAATCACAGGACAGTAACCCCCATATTAACGATAGTCTAATCACAGGACAACAGCCCCCATATTAACGATAGTCCAATCACAGGACAGTAACCCCCATATTAACGATAGTCTAATCACAGGACAACAGCCCCCATATTAACGATAGTCTAATCACGGGACAACAACCCCCATATTAACGATAGTCTAATCACAGGACAACAACCCCCATATTAATGATAGTCTAATCACAGCACAGCAACCCCCATATTAACGATAGTCTAATCACGGGACAGTCACCCCCCTATTAACGACAGTCTAATCAGGGGACAACAGCCCCCCTATTAACGATAGTCTAATCACAGGACAGTAACCCCCATATCAACGCTAGTCTAATCACTGGACAGTAACCCCCATATTAACGATAGTCTAATCACGGGACAACAACCCCCATATTAACGATAGTCTAATCACAGGACAGTAACCCCCATATTAACGATAGTCTAATCACGGGACAACAACCCCCATATTAACGACAGTCTAATCAGGGGACAACAACCCCCATATTAACGATAGTCTAATCACAGGACAGTAACCCCCATATCAATGCTAGTCTAATCACAAGACAGTAACCCCAATATTAACGATAGTCTAATCACGGGACAACAATCCCCATATTAACGATAGTCTAATCACAGGACAGTAACCCCCATATTAACGATAGTCTAATCACGGGACAACAACCCCCATATTAACTATAGTCTAATCACGGGACAGTAACCCCCATATTAACGATAGTCTAATCACAGGACAGCAACCCCCATATTAACGATAGTCTAATCACGGGACAACAGCCCCCATATTAACGATAGTCTAATCACGGGACAACAGCCCCCATATTAACAATAGTCTAATCAAAGGACAACAGCCCCCATATTAACGATAGTCTAATCACGGGACAACAACCCCCATATTAACGATAGTCTAATCAGGGGACAGTAACCCCCATATTAACGATAGTCTAATCACGGGACAACAACCCCCATATTAACGATAGTATAATCACAGGACAGTAACCCCCATATTAACGATAGCTAATCACAGGATAGCAGCCCCCATATGAACGATAGTCTAATCACGGGACAACAACCCCCATATTAACGATAGTCTAATCACAGGACAGTAACCCACATATTAACGATAGTCTAATCACGGGACAACAACCCCCATATTAACGATAGTCTAATCACAGGACAGTAACCCCCATATTAACGATAGTCTAATCACGGGACAACAACCCCCATAATAATGATAGTCTAATCACAGGACAGTAACCCCCATATCAACGCTAGTCTAATCACAGGACAGTAACCCCCATATTAACGATAGTCTAATCACAGGACAGTAACCCCCATATTAACGATAGCTAATCACAGGACAACAGCCCCCATATTAACGATAGTCTAATCACAGGACAGTAACCCCCCATACTAACGATAGCTAATCACAGGACAACTGCCCCCATATTAACGATAGTCTAATCAAAGGACAGTAACCCCCATATTAACGATAGCTAATCACAGGACAACAGCCCCCATATTAACGATAGTCTAATCACAGGACAGTAACCCCCATATTAACGATAGTCTAATTACAGCACAGTAACCCCCATATTAACAATAGTCTAATCACACGAAAAACAGCCCCCATATTAACGATAGTGTAATCACGGGACAACAACCCCCATATTAACGATAGTCTAATCACGGGACAGTAACACCCATATTAACGATAGTCTAATCACGGGACAGTAACCCCCATATTAACGATAGTCTAATCATGGGACAACAATCCCCATATTAACGATAGTCTAATCACGGGACAGTAACCCCCATATTAACGATAGCTAATCACGGGACAACAACCCCCATATTAACGATAGTCTAATCACAGGACAGTAACCCCCATATTAACGATAGTCCAATCACAGGACAACAACCCCCTTATTAACGATAGTCTAATCACGGTACAGTAACCCCCATAATAACGATAGTCTAATCACAGGACAACAGCCCCCATATTAACGATAGTCTAATCACAGGACAACAGCCCCCCTATTAACGACAGTCTAATCACGGGACAACAACCCCCATATCAACGCTAGTCTAATCACAGGACAGTAACCCCCATATTAACGATAGTCTAATCACGGGACAGTAACCCCCATATTAACGATAGCTAATCACAGGACAACAGCCCCCATATTAACGATAGTCTAATCACGGGACAACAACCCCCATATTAACGATAGTCTAATCACAGGACAACAATCCCCATATTAACGATAGTCTAATCACAGGACAGTAACCCCCATATTAACAATAGTCTAATCACGGGACAACAACCCCCATATTAACGATAGTCTAATCACAGGACAGTAACCTCCATATTAACGAAAGTCTAATCAGGGGACAGTAACCCCCATATTAACGCTAGTCTAAACACGGGACAGTAACCCCCATATTAACGATAGTCTAATCACAGGACAACAGCCCCCATATTAACGATAGTCTAATCACGGGACAGTAACCCCCATATTAACGATAGTCTAATCACGGGACAGTAACCCCCATATTAACGAAAGTCTAATCACAGGACAACAGCCCCCATATTAACGATAGTCTAATCACGGGACTGTAACTCCCATATTAACGATAGTCTAATCACGGGACAGTAACCCCCATATTAACGATAGCTAATCACAGGACAACAGCCCCCATATTAACGATAGTCTAATCACGGGACAACAACCCCCATATTAACGATAGTCTAATCACAGGACAGTAACCCCCATATTAACGATAGTCTAATCACAGCACAGCAACCCCCATATTAATGATAGTCTAATCACAGGACAGTAACCCCCCTATTAACGACAGTCTAATCACGGGACAACAACCCCCATATTAACGATAGTCTAATCACAGGACAGTAACCCCCATATCAACGCTAGTCTAATCACAGGACAGTAACCCCCATATTAACGATAGTCTAATCACAGGACAGTAACCCCCATATTAACGATAGCTAATCACAGGACAACAGCCCCCATATTAACGATAGTCTAATCACAGGACAGTAACCCCCCATACTAACGATAGCTAATCACAGGACAACTGCCCCCATATTAACGATAGTCTAATCACAGGACAGTAACCCCCATATTAACGATAGCTAATCACAGGACAACAGCCCCCATATTAACGATAGTCTAATCACAGGACAGTAACCCCCCATATTAACGATAGTCTAATTACAGGACAGTAACCCCCATATTAACAATAGTCTAATCACACGAAAAACAGCCCCCATATTAACGATAGTGTAATCACGGGACAACAACCCCCATATTAACGATAGTCTAATCACGGGACAGTAACCCCCATATTAACGATAGTCTAATCACGGGACAGTAACCCCCATATTAACGATAGTCTAATCACGGGACAACAATCCCCATATTAACGATAGTCTAATCATGGGACAGTAACCCCCATATTAACGATAGTCTAATCACAGGACAGTAACCCCCATATTAAAGATAGCTAATCACAGGGCAACAGCCCCCATATTAACGATAGTCTAATCACGGGACAACAACCCCCATATTAACGATAGTCTAATCACAGGACAGTAACCCCCATATTAACGATAGTCTAATCACAGGACAGCAGCCCCCATATTAACAATAGTCTAATCACGGTACAGTAACCCCCATAATAACGATAGTCTAATCACAGGACAACAGCCCCCATATTAACGATAGTCTAATCACAGGACAACAGCCCCCCTATTAACGACAGTCTAATCACGGGACAACAACCCCCATATCAACGCTAGTCTAATCACAGGACAGTAACCCCCATATTAACGATAGTCTAATCACGGGACAACAACCCCCATATTAACGATAGTCTAATCACAGGACAGTAACCTCCATATTAACGATAGTCTAATCAGGGGACAGTAACCACCATATTAACGCTAGTCTAAACACGGGACAGTAACCCCCATATTAACGATAGTCTAATCACAGGACAACAGCCCCCATATTAACGATAGTCTAATCACGGGACTGTAACTCCCATATTAACGATAGTCTAATCACGGGACAGTAACCCCCATATAACGATAGCTAATCACAGGACAACAGCCCCCATATTAACGATAGTCTAATTACGGGACAACAACCCCCATATTAACGATAGTCTAATCACAGGACAGTAACCCCCATATTAACGATAGTCTAATCACGGTACAGTAACCCCCATATTAATGATAGTCTAATCACAGGACAGTAACCCCCATATTAACGATAGTCTAATCACGGGACAGTAACCCCCATATTAACTATAGTCTAATCACGGGACAGTATCCCCATATTAACGATAGTCTAATCACAGGACAACAGCCCCCATATTAACTATAGTCTAATCACGGGACAGTAACCCCCATATTAACGATAGCTAATCACAGGACAACAGCCCCCATTTTAACGATAGTCTAATCACGGGACAACAACCCCCATATTAACGATAGTCTAAACACAGGACAACAGCCCCCATATTAACGATAGTCTAATCACAGGACAACAACCCCCATATTAACGATAGTCTAATCACGGGACAGTAACCCCCATATTAACGATAGTCTAATCACGGGACAACAACCCCCATATTAACGATAGTCTAATCACGGGACAGTAACCCCCATATTAACGATAGCTAATCACAGGACAACAGCCCCCATATTAACGATAGTCTAATCAGGGGACAGTAACCCCCATATTAACGCTAGTCTAATCACGGGACAGTAACCCCCATATTAACGATAGTCTAATCACAATACAGTAACCTCCATATTAACGATAGTCTAATCAGGGGACAGTAACCCCCATATTAACGCTAGTCTAATCACGGGACAGTAACCCCCATATTAACGATAGTCTAATCACAGGACAACAGCCCCCATATTAACGATAGTCTAATCACGGGACAGTAACCCCCATATTAACGATAGTCTAATCACGGGACAGTAACCCCCATATTAACGAAAGTCTAATCACAGGACAACAGCCCCCATATTAACGATAGTCTAATCACGGGACAGTAACCCCCATATTAACTATAGTCTAATCACGGGACAGTAACCCCCATATTAACGATAGCTAATCACAGGACAACAGCCCCCATATTAACGATAGTCTAATCACGGGACAGTAACCCCCATATTAACTATAGTCTAATCACGGGACAGTAACCCCCATATTAACGATAGTCTAATCACAGGACAACAGCCCCCATATTAACGATAGTCTAATCACGGGACAGTAACCCCCATATTAACGATAGTCTAATCACGGGACAGTAACCCCCATATTAACGATAGTCTAATCACAGGACAGTAACCCCCATATTAACGATAGTCTAATCACGGGACAGTAACCCCCATATTAACTATAGTCTAATCACGGGACAGTACCCCCCATATTAACGATAGTCTAATCACAGGACAACAGCCCCCATATTAACTATAGTCTAATCACGGGACAGTAACCCCCATATTAACGATAGCTAATCACAGGACAACAGCCCCCATTTTAACGATAGTCTAATCACGGGACAACAACCCCCATATTAACGATAGCTAATCACAGGACAACAGCCCCCATTTTAACGATAGTCTAATCACGGGACAACAACCCCCATATTAACGATAGTCTAATCACAGGACAGTAACCCCCATATCAACGCTAGTCTACTCACAGGACAGTAACCCCCATATTACCGATAGTCTAATCAGGGGACAACAATCCCCATATTAACGATAGTCTAATCACGGGACAGTAACCCCCATATTAACGATAGCTAATCACAGGACAACAGCCCCCTTATTAACGATAGTCTAATCACGGGACAACAACCCCCATATTAACGATTGTCTAATCACGGGACAGTAACCCCCATATTAACAATAGTCTAATCACATGACAACAGCCCCCATATTAACGATAGTCTAATCACGGGACAACAACCCCCATATTAACGATAGTCTAATCACGGGACAGTAACCTCCATATTAACGATAGTCTAATCAGGGGACAGTAACCCCCATATTAACGCTAGTCTAATCACAGGACAACAACCCCCATATTAACGATAGTCTAATCACGGGACAGTAACCCCCATATTAACGATAGTCTAATCACAGGACAACAGCCCCCATATAAACGATAGTCTAATCACGGGACAGTAACCCCCATATTAACGATAGTCTAATCACAGGACAACAACCCCCATATTAACGATAGTCTAATCACGGGACAGTAACCCCCATATTAACGATAGTCTAATCACGGGACAACAACCCCCATATTAACGATAGTCTAATCACGGGACAGTAACCCCCATATTAACGATAGCTAATCACAGGACAGTAACCTCCATATTAACGATAGTCTAATCAGGGGACAGTTACCCCCATATTAACGATAGTCTAATCACGGGACAGTAACCCCCATATTAACGATAGCTAATCACAGGACAACAGCCCCCATATTAACGATAGTCTAATCACGGGACAACAACCCCCATATTAACGATAGTCTAATCACGGGACTGTAACCCCCCTATTGACGAGTCTAATCACGGGACAGTAACCCCCATATTAACGATAGTCTAATCACAGGACAGTAACCCCCATATTAACGATAGTCTAATCACGGGACAGCAACCCCCATATTAACGATAGTCTAATCATGGGACAGCAACCCCCACATTAACAATAGTCTAATCACAGGAGAGCAACCTGCATATTAACCATAGAACCATAGAACACTACAGCACAGTACAGGCCCTTCAGCCCTCCATGGTGTACCGACCCATATAACCCTTAAAAATAAGTACTAAACCCACACTACCCCATAACCCTCCATTTTTCTTTCATCCATGTGCCTGTCCAAGAGGCTCTTAAATACCCCCAATGTTTTAGCCTCCACCATCCCTGGCAAGTCATTCCAGGCACTCACAGCCCTCTGTGTAAAAAAACTTCCCCTGATGTCTCCCCTAAACTTCCCTCCCTTAATTTTGTACATATGCCCTCTGGTGTTTGCATGCTATTAACGCACGTATATTAACGCGAATCTAGTCACAGGACTGCAACCCCAATATTAACGATAGTCTGATCACAGGACCAATTACCCGACTGATCGGTATGTCTTTCGACTGTGTGGAAACCACTGTTCTCGGAGGAAACCCACACGGTCATGGAGAGAACGTATAAACTCCTTACAGGCCACCGAGGAAAATGAACACTGGTCACCTACACTGTAAAGTGTTGCGCTAACCACTTTGCTACTGTGCTGCCCCAGTATCTGCTGCTCAACAACAGAGTTGCTTTAATATTCTTTTACATGAACCTCAGTCAGAATCAGATTTATCAGCACTGACATATGCCATGAAATTTGTAGTCTTACAGCCGTAGTACAGTGCAAGACATAAAATATACTTAAATAATAACAAATACATGCAGTACTGCAAAAGTCTGAGGCACATTTATATAGCTCGGATGCCTAAGACTTTTGCACAGTTCTGTAGAGTGAGTTTGTAAGTTAGGATGTTGAGAATGGTCAGGGTAAAGTGCCGCAGGAGGGGTGTGGGACAGGCAGCAAAGATGGAGTGCTGGGACGGGGCGAGACACCAGGCAAGATCATGTGATTCCAAACAACTGGTTTATTGAACATTACAGAATGTCTCTCAGGTGCTTCATTCTCCCACCTCTCTCCCATCCCCTTTTCCAACCATGATTCCCCTCTCCCTGCCCCCTTCCCACTCTCAGTCCACAATAGAGACCCATATCAGAATCAGGTTTATCATCACTGACATATGTCATGAAATTAGTTTTTTTTGTGGTAGCAATACAGAGCAATACATAAAATTACTATGGTACTGTGTAAATGTCTTTGGCACCCTAGCTATATATATGTGCCTAAGAATTTTGCACAAAACTGAAATAGAGAATATAAAAAGTAATAACTAGTACAAAAAGAGAGCAAAAATAGTGAGGTCGTGTTAATGGGCTCATTGTCTGTTCACTAATCTGATAGTGGAAGGGAAGAAGGAGTTTCTGAAATGTTGAGTGCTTCTGCACCTGCTCTCTAATGGTAGCAATGAGAAGAGGGCACGTCCTGTGTGTGTGGGGGGGGGTGGTGTTTCCTCAGTGATGGATGCTACATTTTTGAGGCATTGCCTTTTGAAGATGTCCATGATACTGAGTACCCATGATGAAACTGGCTGTATTTACAGCCCTCTGCAGCAGTGGCCTCTCTATTGTAGACAGTGATGCAACTAGTCTGAAAATTCTCCATGGTACATCTGAAGGTATTTCCTAGAGTTGTTGTTGATATACTAATTCTCCTCGAACTCCTCGTGAAGTATAGCTGCTGACATGTCTTCATTATAATTGATTCAATATGTTGGGCCCAGGATAGATCCTGTGAGATGTTGACAATCAGGAACTTGAAACTGCTCACCCTTTTCACTGCTGACCAATTGAGAAGGTCCCTCACCTTCCCCTCCTGAAGTTTACAATCAATTACTTGGTCATGAGGCTTCTCCTCAATTTCTTTAGCTTTGTATCTCCATTCTAGTCATTCACAAATCTGACAGTTTCCTCTAACCTTTCCTATTATTGTATAATAAATAGCTGATTAGACTTAAACCAAGCTTAGCACAGTGGATTCAGATTTCCAGTAAGTGGATCCTGCAGTATTCAGTGCCTACAATATTGACAGCAGGAGGAGAAATATACCTTTGTCCCAAATACACAAGTCCATAATATACTGACTAACTAGATTCCTAGTGCAAAAGTCAAGATTGCAATGAGCTACAGGAATATGAAAACAAAAGTAAATTCAAATACATGTAAAACTTTTTGCAATATTAACATGAAGTCAACTCTGCATGAGATTATAATAATTAAACAGGTTATCGTAATATTTTAAGAACTGTCTTATTACTCAAAGAAAATATTATAAACACAGGATACATCAGGTTGACTTCAGCATTACACAAAAATTTGTGGCTATGGACATTCACTCCATTTGAGTAACAAATCACTGTTTATGATGAATGATTAATAAATTCATCCAATTAAATCAGCCAAAATTCAGTCCTAATCTGTTATAACAAGATTTGGTGGGGGAGCAGTAATCATGCCTGTAGAGATATTGAACACTTGGGAATTTCAGATTCAATTTTAGATTCAATTTCATATTCCAAAAAGCAATTTGATTACACTGGCCCTGTAATAGAGAATAAAAACGGGAAAGCCAGAAACTCTTAGCATTGTCAGTCAGCCTCTGTGGAGAGAGAAACATACAGTAGTTAATATTTCATTTTGTTGAGCTTTTATCAGAGGGCCTCAGTCTATGAAGATTTAAGCTTCTTGTATTTGTGCCATTTCAAATGGTCTCACACGAGTTTATTGGAAAACATTGGGTAAATGTCACAAATTCCCCAATAGATGCTTTCTTGCAATGCAAACTGTTTAAACTATATTCACAGTCCTAAATCTGAAATTGCTTCACACCCACTGAGTACATTCAGCCACAGGGCTGCTTTCTGCCATTTCTTTTGTGTGTATTGTGGTTATTGGAGAAATATTGACAACTGCCGGTTGTGATCCAACCATGTAGACATCAGCAAATCTACATCCTCAGGACACTAAAAATAATTTGGCGTGTCCCCTCATGCCACCAATTTTTGCAGATACTCATTAGAAAGCATCCTATCTGCGTGCTTCATGGCATAGTATGCCAACTGCTCTGCCTGTGACCGCAGGAAACTGCAGAAAGTTGTGAACGCAGCTCAGAACATCATGGCAGCCTGTCTCCTTTCCATGGATTCTGTCAATACTTCTCGGTGCCTCAGTAAAGCATCCAGCATGATCAAAGACTCCACCACCCTCGTCAATTCTCTTCCATTCCATAAGGTGGAAGATAAAAAAGAATGAAAGCACATGTCAGTAGGCTCAAGGACAGCTTTTACCCTGCTGTTGTAAGACGATTGAATGGTTTCCTGGTATGATAGGATGTATTCTTGACCTTGCAATCTACCTCCTTGTGCTCTTGCAGCTTATTTTCTGCATGAACTGCACTTCCTCAGTAACTAACAGTTTATCCTGCATTACTTTACCTTGTACTACCTCAATGCAATAACCTGATGACATGAACACCAATTTCTCTAACTTCTGATATTTTCCCATCCCTCTTCTCTCTTATTCCACTCCCCACTCTGTCTCCCCTCTACCTCTTCTCTTCTACTCACCTATCCATCTGCACCCCTTGGTGACCCTTCTCCTCATCTTTCTTCCATGATCCACTTTTCTCTCCTATCAGATTCCTCCTTCTTCGTCCCTTTACCCTTTCCACCTATCAGCTCCTTGTTTCTTACTTCAGCCTCCTCGCCCACCCATCTGGGTTCTTCCCCCTACCTTTCCAGTCCCTATGAAGGGTTTCAGCCTCAAACATCAACTGTTTATTCCTTTCCATCGATGCTGCCTGACCTGCTGAATTCTTCCAGTATTTTGTATGTGTTAAATGGTTTACTGAAAGGATGAAGCTACAAGAGACTGGCAAATCAGATGAATTTGATTTATTTTAAAACATTGTCCTCTCTTCAGCTGTCTTGAATTTAGCCAAGAGTGTTGGACCACACTTTCATTATTGCCCTTTTTCATTCCTCATAGATGCTATGGAAAATGGAATTTGTTTGGGCTGTTTGTCCACAGAGAGAATTGTGACATAACATGTCACAAGTTACCCAGATGGTGAACGAGCATGCTGCCTTCCCAGCATTATGCAGCTAGAAATGGGAACCACCGTGTTCAATTTCATTTGCAGTTTCTCAAAAAAATGGAATCCACTACAGATCAACCTGACCCAGGCATGGGCTGACTCGTAACAAGTAGGTGGCACTGAGGTTAATGGTTAGTAAGTTGTGGGTGTGATATGTTGGCACTCTCCACTCTCCTGTCATATCAAATTGCTTCCTTGCCAGTCCTTTTCTTTTCCCACCTATCTGGCTTCACCTATTATCTTCTAGCTAGCTTGCTTCCCCTCTCCCACCTTTTTATCTTGGCATTCCACCCCCCCCCTTCCTTTTCAATACTGGAGGAGTTTTGGCCCAAAACATCGACTGTTTATTCATTTCCATGAATGTTGCCTGACCTGCGGAGTTCCTCCTGCATTTTGGTCTAGTGCTTTGGACTTACAGCATCTGAAGACTTTCTTGTGTTTGTGATAGTGCTAACAAAAAGCAGTTTTTATTGTCCCTAATTGCCTGAAGTATATGGGCATGAGGCACCTTCCTGAATTACTGCACTGCTTGTGGTGAAGGTGCTCTCCCCATTTCTGTTGGGTAGCCAGTTGTGAGGTTTAGTGATGAGAAAGGACTGGAGATGTATTCCCATTCAGGATGGTTTGTGACTTGGAGGCAATCTGCAAATATAGTAATCCAATGCAGCTTCTGCCTTCACCTTCTTGGCTGTGGACATCACAGGTTTGAGAGCTACTGCCAGTAGAGTCTAAGCGAGTAACATCGGTGAATTTTGTGGAATGTGTCTGCACTGCAGCTACTGTGTACTGGTGGTGAAGGGAAATAACGTGAGTCTAGTGAATGGTGTCAGGGCTGCTTCACTCTGGATGGTGATGAGTTTGTTGGACAGCTTTCATCCAGGCAACTGGAGAGTGCACCGTGCCATTCGTCACTCATGCTCTGTAAATAATGGAAAAGTATTACGGTGTCAGGAGATGAATCACCTACCACACAATATCCTGTTTCTAACCTTCTCTTATAGCTACTTTTACCAAAGGGGATAACTTCACTCACTCCATCATTGAAATATTCCAGTGGACTCACTTACAAGAATTCTTCATCTCATGTTCTTAATATTTATTGCTTTTTTATTTATCATTATTATTTATTTCAGTTTGTATTTGCAGTTTGCTGTCTTCTGCACTCTGGTTGAATGGCCAAGTTGGGAGGCAGTTCATTGACAGACAGACAGACAGACATACTTTATTGCTCCTGAGGGAAAATTGGGTTTCATTACAGCCGCACCAACCAAGAATAGTGTAAAAATATAGCAATGTAAAACCATAAATAATTAAATAATAATAAGTTAATCATGCCAAGTAGAAATAAGTCCAGAAATAAATGATCCTGTTACAGTTATTATTCTATAGATTTATTGAACACACGCACAAGAAAATGAATCTCAGAGTTTTATATGATATGTGTATTTTGATCATTAATTTACTTTGAACATTGAACTTTAAATATCTGACTGGTCCTGATGAATTTCTGATCAACAGTGAAGAGTTGATGGGGAAAGCAGAGATGGCAAGTGAAGCTGAGATTCTCTCTTTCTGAAAATGACCATTGACTGGAAATGTTTTGGTGTGAATGTTACTGTACTTATCTCTTATTATTTGCTGGAAGCTCAGTTGCACCAGACGCAATACTATTCAAAATACTAGAGGAGTTCAAAGACTATTTATCCCAAGGGATGAGACTCACATCTTGACTTCCCAGAACTTGTCTTTAAGGCAAAAGTTGGGATCATAATGGAACACTTTCTGCTTGCCAGTGACATTCGAGAAGTTCAACTCCATTCATCCTGATTGTCACCATGTCGTCTACCTAAACACCCTCCATACCACGTGCCATAGCTGTAGTCTATGGTATCTATAAAATACAATTCACCCAGGCTTCCTCAGTGACACAACCCAATTGTGTGCCCTCCACCACGGGGAGGATGAGGGCAGCAGGTATGTAAGAACAGCGCCACCTGCAGGTCCCTCTCCCACTCAATCGCAATCCTGACTGGAAGAATGCAGCCTGGTCTAAATATTGGAACTCACTACAGAACTGCACTCTGAGCTAGTTTCCTTTTGAAAGATTGCAGCAGTTCAAAAGAGCAAATTATCCCTGCCTTCGTAAGGACATTTCGGGATAAGCATTACATGGAAGCTTTCCGAACATCCCAACAACCCTAAAATAGATTCAGCAAAGCTGAAAAAAATGTTTGATCTCCCAGCTTATCCCAGACCCCTTTAAGGTGTAGAACACTGTGTGAAGAATCCTGTTAACTTCATCTTTTCACCTCAGCAGTCATCTTTAAATCTGCTCCCCTAAGTTCGTGGGAAATTTCAGTTTATCTAGGCTCTGACAAGGTTTACAGTCATTTAATAACCACAGGCCAGAATATGCAAGGGAGTTTATCCTCTGCTTTTTTAAAATTATTGGTTAAATAACTTAATTGACAAAATTGTTTAGAGTCTAAAATAACTTGAAATAACTCATCTTCTGAAGAAATACCCATTGAACTGTTCTGTGTCCTCTGAGCACTTGAAATGATCAAGTAGTTATGCTTCAAACTCTGCCAGTCATTGATCACTCAGTTATAATGTGTTGCAGTGACTGCATTCAATCTTGGAATTACTTTCTAATGCTGGTGGAGATGAGGAGAGGAATTTTACTCTGGGGACTGACTATTACAATATATCCCTTGTAATTCCCTTTAGTAGTGAGGTCAAGAATTCACTGAAAAGAGAGTACTGTACAGGTGCATGTTTTTTTTAGTGTTTTTCCTTAAATTTGATATTGACAGCAATATTTATAAAGCACCTAAAGATTGTGCTTTATGGATACGAGTGTTTATGTGCCTACATTCAGGGCAGCTGAAAATGGTTCATCAATGTTAGTTTTAAATCCACCGACCTTAATGTTCAGTTGGCCAGTGGTGTAGTGGAATCAGCACCAGACTTTGATGCAAGTGGTTGCGGGTTCGAATCCGGCTTGCATCTCGGATGCTTTCCATCCACTGCTGGGCTGAAACACAGCATCTAAAAAACGGACAATGCGCTAAAGAAACGGCAGGTTTGCCGCCCGCTGCACCACAAGGCATGGAGAGGTATAACATCTAACCACCTTAATGTTAGGGGCCTCTCACCCTACAGGGATCTGGGAGTTACATACTCAGCCTTATTCTCAGCCGCCCCTCTTGCCTCTGTCATTCAGCTGGGATTAAGAGGAATGCTCATAATGTAATGCTTACCAATCCAAAAGGCAGAAAAATAAAATCAATCAGTTATACTTCTCAACCTTCCTTCCTTGCTTGCAATATCTTGCTGCGATTATACCAGATTCTTCCAGTTCAACAGTACATGCACAACCTTTCTTGATACAGGAATTTATTTTATACTGTTCATTGAGGCAGATAAGCTGGATGGATTAAAGTCTGGCTTTCTCAAAGGATTTTCAGGGAATCTCAAGATTGAGAGATAAATCCACCAGCAAGCTGCAGTAAGAACACATTGTTCACACTAAATCAGTAGGTGCAATAAACTGGAAAGATTTCCAGACTAATTAATATTCATGCTCATAAACGTCAACTGAAATTAAAACCATTTTAAATGAAAAAGATGTCAAATACTCAGCTGTTTATAAGATAGGGGGACAAAAGACCATATGAGAATGATGTATTTTTATTAAAGAAACTTCAAAAACAATGTTATATTTAAGTTCCATTTTATTAATATTCTATGATATGAACAATAATTCTACAAAATCTATTAAATCTACTGTGAATATCATTGAATGTAGAATCATATCTGAAATCATGTTATAACAAAGTCCGGGACTAGTATCTTGTGAAGGAAAAGTTTAATCTACCCAGAATTTATTGGATGACATTCATGAATGAGGTCTTTGTTATAATAGTCAAAGATAAAGCTATCATCATTCAAATCATAACTAATTTAAACTGCACTGGCTTCTCAAGCACCTTCTTTCAATTTCATCCTTTCTATTTTATGTCCCTTTGCAAGGTAATAATCTTTTTGCTTAGATTAAAGGACCTTAGTTTCATTTCAGTGTCATTTCTCAACCCTTAATACTATGATTGGCTAAGCCAATCTAAACCTAATTGCATTATTTTCTTCATACAATAACTGTCTCATGCGGTTTGAAGTTATTAATGGGAGATAATAGTAAAATTCTACTCACTCATTGTAAACATTGCATTCATGGATCTGTAATAGCAATAGATGGCCTTGTGATCACTGTAATATTTTGAAAGCCACTATATGTGATCACCCTAATCTTATTATTATAATTGTCTGAATAATGCTAGCTGAAGTAACCAGTGTTAAGGAAGGGAATTACATTTGCTGTTTAGCATCGCAGTGTTTAGGTGTAGTAGCATGTATCAGTGTAACCACAACTAAAGCTCACCTGATATCCTATACATTGACCAATATTAGACCATATGACCATAAGGCCATAAGATTTCGGAGCAGAATTAGACCATTTGGTCCATTGAGTCTGCTCTGACATTCCATCGTGGCTGATCCATTTTACCTTTCAACTCCATTCTCCCGCCTCCTCCCTGACTGAACCTATCAACCTCCAACTCAAATACACCCAATGACCTGGTCTCCACAGCTGCCTATGGCAAGAAATTCCACAGATTGACCACCCTCTAGCTAAGGAAATTCCTCCTCATTTCAGCTCTAATTGGACATCCTTCTATTCTGAGGCTGTGCTAACTCATCCTAGGCTCTCACACTTTAGGAAACATCCTCTCCACATCCACTCTATCTAGGAGGCCTTTCAACATTCAATACGATTCAATGAGATTCCCCTTCATTCTTCTAAAATCCAGCAAGGACAGGCCCAGACCCATCAAACGGTCCTCATAGGATAACCCTTACATTCCTGGAATTATTCTCGTAAACTTCTTAAGAACCTCTCCGATGTCAGCACATCTTTTCTTAAATAAAGGACCCAGAACAGCTCATAGTACTCTATGTGCCACACCAATGCCTTATAAAGTCTCAGCTTTACATCCTTGATTTTATCCTCTAGTCTTCTCAAAATGAATGCTAACATTCCATTTGCCTTCCTCACCAATGACTCAACCTCCAAGTTGACTTATAAAGAACCCTGTGTGAGGACTGCCAAGTTCTTTGCATATCAGATTTTTAAAATTTCTGCCTGTTTAGAAAATAACCTACATTTTTGATCCTCCTACGAAAATGCATGACCATGCACTTCCTGACACTGCATTCCAACTGTCACTTCTTTGCCCGTTCTTAGAATCTGTAGAAGTCCTACAGCAGTCTCCCTACTTCTTCAACACTACCTGCCCCTCCACCTATCTTTGTTTTGTCCTCAAATGTGGCTACAAAGCCATTAATTTCATCATTCAAATCATTGATACACAATGTAAAAAGAAATAATCCCAACACCAACCCCTGCAGCTAGTCAGAATAGGCTTCCTTTACCCCCCCACTTCCCCTCTTGCCAATCAGCCAATCCTCTATCCATGCTAGTATCTTTCCTGTAATACCATGTCTCTCATCCTGGCAAGCAGCCTCATGTGTGGCACCTTGCCAAAGGCCTTCCAGAAATCCAAGAACACAACATCAACCGATTCACCTTTGTCTACCCTGCTTGCTATTTTCTCAAAGAATTCTAACAGATTTGTCAAGCAAGATTTTTCCTTAAGGAAACCTTGCTGAGTTTGAACTATTACAAATACCCTGATACCTCATCTGTTAAAATTGACTCCAATGTCTTCCCAAAACTGAGGCCTATAATTTCCTTTCTTCTGCTTCCTTCTCTTCTTGAAGAGTAGAGTAACATTTGAAACTTTCTTGTCCTCCAGAACCATATCAGAGTCCAGTAATTCTTTAAAGATAATTACTAATGCTTCCACAATTTATCCATCTACCTCTGTCTGAACCTTGGGGTGTTGTCCAACTAATCCATGTAACTTATCTGCCTTAAGATCTTTCTGCTTCCCAAGCATCTTCTCCCTATAATAGCAATTGCACTCACTTCTGCCCCCTGACACTCTTGAACTTCCAGCATACAGCAAGTGTTTCCCACAAGGAAGACAGATGCAGATTGTCTGCCATTTCCTTTTCCCCCATTACTACCTCTCCAGCATCATTTTCCGGCAATCCAATATCAACTCTCACCTCAATTTTATTCTTTTTTATATATGAAAAAATTCTGGTATCCTGTTTGATATTAGTGGCTAGCTTACCTTCACATGTCTTCTTTTCCCTCCTAATGGAATTTTTAGTTACCTTCTGTTGGTTTTTAAAAGCTTCCCAATCCTCCAACTTTCTACTAACTTTTGCTCCATGATACACCCTCTCTTTGGAATTTATGTTGGCTTTGACTTCTCTTGTCAGCCTGCCTTTAGAATACTAATACTTCTTTGGGATGTGTCTATCTCCCAGAATCTCCAGACGTTGCTGTTCTGCTGTCATCCCTGCTAGTGTTACTATCTCCCATTGTAATTTATATCCCACATCCTGGCTACTGCCTGTATGTAACTCCCATCGGGGTCTTTTTACCTTCGCTGTTTCTTAACTCTACTCACAAGGATTCTACATCTTCCGATCCTATCTGACCTTTTTCTAAAGGTTTAATTTCATGTTTTACCAACAGAGCCACCCCACCCTCTCTGCTTACCTGCTTGTGTATTTGTATCCTTGGATATTAAGCTGCCAACTATGATCTTCTTTCAGTCACGACTCAGTGATGCCCGCAACATGATACCCACCAATCTCCAACTGCAATACAAGGTCATCTACCTTGTTCCCTATGCTGCATGAAGTCAAATGTAACACCTTTAGTCCTGTATTTGTCACCCTTATTGATGTTGTCCCCATGTTGCACGGTAATCCATACTAGTGAAAGCAATTGTCCCTTATCATCTGCCTGTCCTTCCTCACAGTCCCACTGTACACTGCATGTAGTTGTACACCCATCCTTAGCCCAATCACTCTAGTTCCCACCTCCCCTGCAAAATTAGTTTAAACCCTCCTATCAACTCTAGGAACCCTGCCCGCAAAGATATTGGTCCCCCTCAGTCTCAGGTGTAACCCATCCCTTTTGTACAGGTCATACCTTCCCCAGGAGTGATCCCAATGATACAGAAATCTGAAGCCCTGCACTGATTTCTCAGTCGCACATTCATCTGATAAAGTGTCCTATTGTTACCGTCACTTGCACCTGTCACAGGCAACAATCCAGATATGCCTTGGTGCCAATACGTGCTAAGACTTCTGACTGCTCACCCTTTAGAATGTTGTGGATCCAATCCTACATGTCCCTGATTCTGGAACCTTGGAGGCAAACATACCATACGGGTGTCTATCATGTCGACAGACTCCTTCATGTACCTCCATAAGGAACAGTGCCTTGTCATCAAAAACTGGCTGAAGTGGGAATCGAATGAAACTATGCTATGCCAACCCCTGGGTGTTTAGTGCATCTGGGATACAATTTCTGACTTTCAGTGGTACTTTTGTTTAAACCTAGATCTACTTATTACAATGTAAAAATCCCTGAAATGATGTTAGCAAAAGAGAACCATGCAGAATTCATCTCAACCCTGATCTTTGAATCTCACTGATTTGAAACATAGCACTTATTGAAGCAAGAACTAGATTTTCTTAATCTACTATTTCCCAGCAGCTTCACTAATTAAAGGGTCAAAGCGCAAACTGTACTTGTCCTTCCTCAACCTCAATACAACTTTACCTGTGTGCCATGATTGCCTTGTTCAGAGGACTGGGTCAAAGACATTCTCAGCTTCCTTGCCTCTTGAATATGTATTTTGATTATAAGATACGACTTGTAATCCAGGAGATAAAACTAACAATCCAGGGATAGAAACAGAAACTACTAGAAACACTCATCTGGTCAGGTAAAGATAAACGGGGTTAATGTTTCAGGTCAAAGAGCCCCTTTGACAAACAAAAGTCCTTCGATCTGAAATGCCATTGTGTCATACAGCACAGAAACAGGCCCTTGAACCACTAATCCAGTTTACCCACATCAATATCTGCTTCACCCAGCCGCATCTGCCTCCCCCTCACGTTACCTAATCCACTTCCAATCACTCTGCTTTAAGCTGAGGCTGACCTTTATTGCTTATTCCTTGCTTTTTTGTCCCTTCTCTCTGTCCATACCTCCTCCTGGCTCATCCTGCTTGCCCTGCCCTGTTCTCTCTCCAGAGGTACGAATTGACCTGCTGAGTGTGGCTAGTAGTTTCAGATTCCTGGCAGCTGCACAGTTTCCTTTTGGCATTGGTATTGCTATTGGTTTATTATACTCTGCACGTACGAAGATGCAGTGAAAAGCTAACCTTGCATACTGAACAAATCACTACACGATGCATTGTACTAAAACAAGGTAAAATTAGAACAAGACAGAATAACATGTAAAAGCCACTGAAAAGTGCAGTGCAGGTAAATGATAAAGAGCAAGATCATAACGAGGTAGGTTGTAAGGTCAAGAGTCCATTTTATCAAACAAAAGGTCTGTTCAAAAGTCTGGTAACAGTGGGATAGAAGTTGTTCTTAATCCTGGAGGTACATTCTTCCGGGCTTCTGTATACTGTACTATGCCTGATGGGAGAGGGAGAAGAGAGATGGATGCAATCTTTGATTATTTTGGCTGCTTTACAGAGGCAGCAGAACCAGTGTCCAGAGAGGGGAGGCTGGTTTTTGTGATAGGCTGAGCTGTGCCCACGATTCTCTATGTTTCTTGCATTCATGTTGCCATACCAGGCTGTTATTCATCCAGACGGAATACTTTCTATGGCGCATCAAATACAATTATTAAGAGTCAACGGTGACATTCTGCTGAATTTCTTTAGTCTCTTGACCAGGCAATTGGTGATGTTCACACCTTGAAACATAGGTGTGAACATACAAAATGTTTGATTAACCCAGGTTCCTGAGTTCAATTCCCACCATAGTAGCGGTGGGAATTAAGTTAGTTAATAATCTGGACTTTCAAACTATTTTTGTCATCGGCAGTGCTGATCACAAAATTACCAAAATGTTATCAATATCAACAGTGCCTTTCATCCCACAGATGTTGCTCACCCACTGAGTTCCTCCAGCGGATATTTCATTGCTTTAGATTCCAGCATTTGAACTCTCGGTTGTTAAAGCTTTTCTCAATCACTGATGCTGTTCAGAAAGGAAGAGTCACCCTCACCGCTCTGAACTACATACTATTGCAAAATTCTATTTTCATTCTTTTTGTTTTGTAAGTATGCATTTCTGGAAAGGCAACACATATTGGTTAAAAACTGAATTCAAATGAAAGTTATTTTCGGGCTGTAAATCAAGGAGAGAAAACTTTACCAACTTTTACAGCATGAGCACAATCATTTGCCTGCATTCCCAAAAATGACTAAATGATGGAGCTGGCTCGAAGAGCCAAATGGCCTAATCCTGCTCCTCATTCATATGTTTGTACTTTTCTTCCCAAGTGAGGACATCAAACCATGCTGGAGCCTGCCAAGGTACTGCAGATCCCAGGGTACACACTCCTTCTCCCTTCCATCACTGCAGTTTTCTTCATTAAAGAGTGACAATTTTAGTAGTTAGACAAGTGCTGCCAGCTTTGGGAAATGTGATTGTAAAAGTTACACAGCTCTAACTGAAAGGCTAAATTTCAGCAGCTACAAGAACTAGCAATAGATCATTAAAATAAACCACACAAAAAATGACACTGCAATCATATGAATTGTGCTTACATCAGGGCAGACAACACTGGCTAAGTTACTTAGTTCAAGGAAGTTTGCAGACCAGCCTGATACTAACATTTGGCATATCGAATAGCTGATCTATCAGTAGTTGGCAAATTTGTGTATGCAGAGAATGTTGTACACACAGCATTAATTTTGAATATTTGGGTATTCTGTACCCAAAAGCTCTTAGACCATCTGTGTGAAAAGGTATCTGGAAAAAAATTACATATGTGTATCAAGTCACTCAAGTGGCAAAAAAGTATAATTGTAAGAGAGCAGTCTTACAAATGGTCAATGAACAGTAAGAAGTATGACAGAAAGATGGGGTGAACTAGAATCCATTCCTCTGTCTTTGATTTCTACAATGGAAGGCTTGTTTGTCTGCAACTCGGTGTATCTTTTTACAGTGGCTTATAGAAATTGTACCTCTGTTTTGGAAGTCCTTTGTTTTGGAAATGGTTTGGAACTTCAACATCTTATATAGGATAGAAATACTCTGTGAGTTAATAAACATGTTTAAAATATTTTATCTAAAATTAAGCTGGTATCACTAAAAATAAATGAACTGTGTTTAAACTACTTTATAAGCAGAAAATACCTTTTTCTTTCGTAGGAAGGATGGACCCACCGCTCAAATAATGGATATTAGCAACTAATTTGGCCATGGAAAATAAACAGAGAAGTGATTTAGCTTTTGTAGATAGGCGGTTACAGCATAAAGGTTCAAAGAGTCATTTATTATCAGTTTACAACTCTGAAATTCTTTTATGGGTAGCCATGAAACCAAGAAAGAAAAGAAATCAACCCACAAATTCCCCTTTAGTGAAGGTACCCTTAGCTATCTATTTTGGATAGGGCTTAAGATTTTCGTTCATGTTTAGAACTTCGGGATCAACAAACCCAGCAGCATCACAGTGCCAGCTCTCTTAAAGTGTCTGTTTTTGACTCCTTCCCCCGTTTATTCAAGGCAGCCGAGTACAATTTCAATACAGAAGGTACTTCTAAATTTCAATAACATACTACTCCCTCCTATTTGTCCACGAAAGCAGCTGGTGATATTTCCTTACTCTCCACAGCTAATTAATTTGTAACTGTTGAAAACAAATCTTACTCCAATAATTAGAATCTTCTTTGGACTGACAGAACAATTTATTGTCAAGGGAGGAGCCTGCATCCACAGTGTAAAGTCTTTGATCGCCCAAATGAACTAGAGTTTTATTAAATATGATCCCTGGAATCATGTGGTTAAACTAGAGGGTGACATCATGCACTAACTAGTCATCAGCAGACAATAAAGGATTAACTTTTTTAAAACTAGAACAGTAAAGCATGATAACATAGCACTTCACGTAACACCAGCAGTAACCGATCAGTGCTCAGTTCCTGCACTATCTGTAAAGAAGTTGTACATTCTCCCCATGACCGTGTGGGTTTTCTCTGTGTGCATCAGTTCTCTCCACAGTCCAAAGATGTGTGGTTACAGTTAGAGTGCTGTGAGTTTGTTAAGTTGGTATGGGAAACGTGATGACACTTGCAGGCTGCCCAGTACAATCCTCACTGATTTGATCTGACACAAATGACACATATCTCTGTATGCTCCAATGTATGTGTGACAAATACCTTTTATCTTTAATGGGTCAGAAGGTGTAGTCCCTGTTCCAGCTGAGGCCATGTCAGGAACTTGCCTGTTGAATGCAATTTACTCACCAACTATCTGCAAAGAAATGTCACTCATTACAATGGTAAGCTCATGCCTTTCCTTCTCTCTAATAGGGACAATAGATTATCTAAGCTTGGAGACTTTTATATATAAAGTAACATTGTTCTGTAAGGTAATAAATTTTACACCACAAATGCAAAGGAACAGCCTATTGTAAATAAAAAAAAATAGCCAGTGGACAGAATTATGAAATAATTCCTGATATAATTGATTGGTGAAAGTTGACTGGAAGCAGTTTTTAAAGCCCTATAATAAGATACAAATGATTGTCCTCTTGTGGAAGAATGAAATGATTATATTGTCGAGGTGTCCTGCTGATCTGAGTTAGGAAGGTATGATTCCTCTGTATTTTGGAAGCTTTCCTCAGCCTAATTTGCTGTGGGAGAATCCATTGAAAATAAAAGCTTTAATAGGGGGTATCGAGTCTCAGTGATAGAATGAAAGCACCCCAGTTTCAGATCATTGCTTTGCTTTGTGCATGTAATACAGTGGTGCTAGAAAGTTTGTGAACCCTGTAGAATTTTCTCTATTACTGCATAAATATGACCTGAGGTGTGATCAGATCTTCACATAACTACTAAAATTGATAAAAAAGAACCCAATTAAACAAACAACACAAAAACATTATACTTGCTCATTTATTTAGAAACATAGAAAACCTACAGCACATACAGGTCCTTCGGCCCACAATCCTGCGCTGAACATAGACTTACTTTAGAAATTATCTAGGGTTATCCATAGCCCTCCATTTCTCTAAGCTCCATGTACCTATCCAGGAGTCTCTTAAAAGACCCTATCATATCTGTCTCCACTACCATCACTGGCAGCCTATTCCACACACTCACCACTCTCTGCATAAAAAACTTACCCCTGACATCTCCTCTGTACCTACTTCCAAGCACCTTAAAACTGTGCCCTCTCGTGTTAGCCACTTCAGCCTTGGGAAACAGCCTCTGACTATCCACATGATCAATGCCTCTCATCACTTATCAGGTTATCTCTCATCTTCTGCTGCTCCAAGCAGAAAAGACTGAGTTCACTCAACCTGTTCTCATAAGGCATGCTCCCCAATCCAGGCAACATTCTTGTGAATCTCCTCTGCACCATGTGCATCATGTTTTGCTCAAAGCAACTTTCAGAGGACCTTAGAAGAAGAATTGTAGAGATGCATGAAGATTACAAACGTATTTCTAAAGATCTGAGCATTCATCAGTCCACAGTAAGGGAAATTATCTACAAATGGAGGAAACTCAGTTCTGTTGCTACGCTGACTAGGTGTTGGCATCCTGCAAAGATCACACCAAGAGCACAATGTGCAATGCTGAAGGAGTTGATAAAGAACCCAAGGGTAACAGCAAAAGCCCTGCAGAAATCTCAGAACTTGCTGAAGTCTTAATTCATGAGTCCACTGTAAGAAAAGCACTGAACAAGAATGGTGTTCATGGAAGGACACCACAGAGGTCACCACTGTTCTCTCAAAAGTACATTGCTGCATGTTTCAAGTTTGCAAAAGACCGCCTGTATGTTCTACAATGCTTCTGGGATAATGTTCTGTGGACAGATGAAACAGAGAAGTTAGCAGAAGTGCACATTGCTGTTTGGAGGAAATGGGACACTGCACACCAACACCAAAACCTCATCCCAACTGCGTAGCATGATGGATGGAGCATCATGGTTTGGGCTGCTTTGCTGCCTCAGGGTCTGGACAGCTTGCAATCCTTGAGGAAACAATGAATTCAAAATTGTATCAAGATGTTTTACAAGAGAATGTCAGGATAGCACTCTGTCACCTGAAGCTTAATAGAACTTGAATCATGCAACAAGACAATGACCCAAAAGACAGAGTAAATCAACAACAGAATGGTTTAAAAAGAAGATGATCCATGTTTTGGAATGGCTGAGACTAAGTCCTGACCTTAATCCTATAAAAATGTTGTAGAAGGACCTAAAGCAAGTAGTTCATGCAGGGAAGTCCAGCAACATCCCAGAGTTAAAACAGTTTTGTAAGGAGAAATTGCCTAAAATTCCTCTAAGCCAATGTGCAAAACTGATCAACAGTTACTGGAAATGTTTGGTTGAAATTATTACTGTACAAGAGGTCACACCAGTTGCTGAAAGGAAAGGTTCTTATGCTATTTTCCAACAAATACATGAAATATTGGATCATTTTCCTCAATAAATAAAAGAACAAGTATGATGTGTTTGTGTTATTTATTTATTTAAATGGGTTCTCCTTATCTAGTGTTAGGGCTTATGTGAAGATTTGGTCACATTTTATGTCATATTTACACAGAAATAGAGAAAATTCTACAGGGTTCACAGACTTTCTAGCACCACCTAAAATGGTGCAGGGAAAATACAGAGGAAAAAATGCTCGTCTCATCTTTTCAGAAAACAAATCCTCTGAGTCACTGGAGATGGTTCCAGTCTCTGCATCATTATGCCGAGAATTTTTGAATTACTGGGAGTAAAAAGATAATCAGGGCTGAGATTCAACACAGTTGATAACATGTTGGTTTGGCAAGTGTTGCAATTCTTTGAATGGGTTGTGAAATCAAAATTTGATTTTTGTTAGTTTAGAAATCACAAAGAGCTCAAGACACCATTTAGAAAAGGTCAGAGTGTTGCCACAGTGTATTGAACAACATTATTCCCCTGTTTACAAACAAAATGTCCTGTTAATCATTTGATGTTAGGCTTTGCATGTACAAATGGAAGGCTATTATATTTTTCTATATGCCATCACATTTCCCAATCATGTTTTCAGAGATTTCTGAGTCAAATAACAAGGTTTTGTATAAATATTAGTCTCTGCAGTTTTGCCAGGGATATTGTTCTTTAATACATCTAGCTACACATGATTGCATTTAATCTACAATAAGAAGGCTGACTACCCGTTCAAAATGTGATGCTATTTATTTATTACTTGCCATTTAGAGCAAAATGCTGAAGTTCGTTCTTGTTGTGACATCAATTTAACTCTAACTTATCTGCAGCTGCTCTCTTCTGTTGCTGATGTAGCAAGGCAGGAGAAAACTGAATTTTGCCTTTGTTTTAAGTTAAGCTCCTCTGTTCCCTAAGTAACCTTTTGACTTTGCAGTGGGGTGGCAGTAGTGTAGCTGTTAGCGCAATCATTTTACAAGAGCAGCGATTGGCAATCAGGGTTTGATTCCTACCACTGTCTGTAAGGAGCTTGCATGATCTTCTTGCATTTCCTCCAGCGGCTGTTGTTTCCACCCACATTCCAAAAGACATGTGGTTAGAGTCAGTCATTTGTGGGCATGCTACGTTTGCTCTGGAAGTGTGGCGATACTCGCAGTCTGCCCCCCGCTCAATCCTCAATGGTTTGATTTGACAACACATTTCATTATATGTGTCCAAATCACAGACAAGATAAAAAATGCAGATGCTGGAAATCCAAGCAACACACACAAAAAGCTGGAGGAACTCAGCAGGCCAGGCAGCATCTATGGAAAAGAGTACATCTGACGTTTTGGGTTGAGACCCTTCACTAGGACTGGAGAAAAAAAAATGAGGAGTAGACTTAAAGGGTGGAGGGAGGGAAGGGAGAAACACAAGGTGATAGGTGAAACTGGGAGGGGGAGGAGTGAAGTAAAGAGCTGGGGAGCCGATTGTGAGAAGAGATACAGGGCTAGAGAAGGGAGAATCTAACAGGAGAGGACAGAAGGCAATGGAAGAAAGGAAAAGCAGGGGAGGAGCACCTGAGGTAGATGATGTGCAGGCAGGGAGATGAGGTGAGAGAGGGAAAAGGGGGTGGAGAATGGTGAAGGGGGGGCCCATAACGTGAAGTTTGAGAAATCAATGTTCATGCTATCAGATCGGAGGCTACCCGGATGGAATATAAGGTGTTGTTCCTCCAACCTGAGTGTGGTCTCCTTGTGATGGTAGAGGAAGCCATGGATAGATATATTGGAATTGGAATGGGAATGGGAAGTGGAATCAAAATTGGTGGCCACTGGGAGATTCTGCTTCATCTGGTGGATGGTGCATAGATGCTCAGCAAAGTGGTTTCCCAAACTATGTCAGGTCTCACTGATATACAGGAGGCCACGCCAAGAGCACAGGACACAGTAGATGACCCCTTAGACTTACAGTTGAAGTGACACCTCACCTGCTTGTGGCCCAGCATGATGGTGAGGGAGGAGGTGTAGGGGCAGGTGCAGTACTTGCTCTGCTCGCAAGGAGGGAGATCAGTGGGGCAGGATAAACTGGCAAGGGTGTAAGGGAGTCACGTAGGGAGAGATCACTGCGGAAAGCAAAAATTGGGGGGAGGAGGGACAGATGTACTGGATGGTACGATCCCATTGGATATGATGGAAGTTAAGGAGAATTACGTGCTGGATGTGACGGCTGGTGGGAAAGTAGATGAACACACGAGGAATCCTATCCCTGGTAGGGTGGCAGGAGGATGGGGTGAGGGCAGACGTGTGTCAAATGGAAGATAGTAATGGTAGAGGAAAGGAAACCCCTTTCTTTGATGGGATCTCCAACGGAATCCCACCACCAAGTACATCTTTCCCTCTCCTGGCACTTTCTGCTTTCCACAAGGATCGCTCCTACACTACTTCTTTGTCCATTTGTGTTCCCCACTTATCTTCCCCCTTCTCCAGCCCTGTCACTCTTTCACCAATCAACTTCCCAGCTCTTTACTTCACTCCTCCCCCTCCTGGTTTCACCTGTCATCTTGTGTTTCTTCCTCCCCTCCCTCACCTTTTAACTACTCCTCATCTTCTTTCCTTCATTGCTGCTGAAGAGTCTTGGCCCAAAATGTCATCTCAGATTCAGATTCAGTTCATTTGTCATTTAGAAACCACAAATGCAATGCAGTTAAAAAATGAGACAACGTTCCCCCAGAATGATATCACAAAAGCATATGACAAAACAGACTACACCAGAAAATCCACGTAACGTTTGGCAATCCCCAATCCAGAGTCCGGAGAGGCTGCTGCGTATTAATATCGCGCTACCGTCTAGCGCGTTCCCTGGAAAAGAGTTCCAAATCCACCAGACAAAAACAAGACCAAAAACTAAAGCTACAAGACCTGCACAAAACCACATAATTACAACATATAGTTACAACAGTGCAAACAATAGCATAATTGATAAAAAAAACAGACTATGGGCACAGTAAAAATAGTCCAAGATGTTAAAGGACTGTAAGTTCAAAAGAAATCACCACAGTTTCCATAAGTCCGCAGGGTCCTGAAAGACTCACCATCCCATGCCAGCGGCAGAAGGGAGTATGGACTTCCAAGGTGCCACCCGACTCAGCCACGCAGACGCAGCACACACCGAAAGCGACCTGAGTCCGTCGAACCTCCGAGCCGATGACCATCCCCTCCGGCACAGCTTCTCCGAGCTCCATCCTCTGCCAAGTGTATTAAGACGGCCCCACCAGTGGCCATCGACAACGCGACCCCGAGGACTGGGGGCCTGTTCTTCCCAGCAGAGTCTTTTTTCCAGAGATGCTGTCTGGCCTGCTGAGTTCCTCCAGCATTTTATGTGTTCATTTTATGATTTCATATTTCAAAGCACATGTGCCAAATTAAACTAATCTTTACATTTAATTTTCTCTTCCTTCTCAACAGGAAGAAATTGAAGCTTTCATTTCAACTTGTTAATTCTGTTGCCCTTGGTTGAAAATCCCTTGTGATTGATAATAACACAAGACCAATTCACACTTGGTGAATAAATTATAATTCATATTATTGATTCAGGCTTTCATCTTTTGCATAGAGGTCTGCTCACCTATAGAATCAAAACTTGACCTAATCACGATCAGACTGATTTCAACTTTCAGCAGCAAGACTTACGACTTTTTCCAGACCTGTAAATATAATAATTGTAAACATACTGAGGGCCTGTATCAGTCAGGGTTGACCATGGATATTGGGTCCTAGCTGTCTAGATATGCAAACCTGGGCAGTACTATACAGAGAGCAAGCTGGTGCCCATCAAGCAAGCTCCTCCTCTCTACACATCTGATGAACGCTAACGAATGGCAGAGACCCATACAGCTTGGTACCAGTGGCATCGCAGGAGTTGCTAATCAGCATTGTACTCAATGTAGGACGGCCTTATGGGCTCCAGCTCCAGATTTTTCCCTTGGGGTTTACTCCTGAAGGCTTTCCCCTGACTGGATATAGCTGCAAGGAAGCGAAGGTTTAACAGCAGAGTTTTCCTTCTTCTGGGTGAGCTGCCAACCACGGCTGACGAGCCCCATCTGCCCAAAGTGATTGGTTTTAAGGTGCTAGTAATCCTGCTTAGCCCCTTCTCCTGTCAGTGCAAGCAGTTCCGCCAGGCTTAGTCGCTAAGGCACACATGAAGGCCGGGAGCTGGATCTGGTTGTCAGAGGCTATTTGAGGCACACGCCATTAGGAGCATTTAATAGGCAGTGGGAGCTTGTCCCCTCTACCTCCCCTGGCTATAACAACCTTAAGGAAGCTAAACATACAACTTACATGTCAATAATATGATGAAATAGATTCAGGTTTGCTCTCACTGATACATGTCAGGAAATTTGTTTTGCAGCAGCAGTGCCATGCAAGACATATAATTTACTATAAGTTACAATTATAGTGTAAAATGATAAATAAGCAGGTGGTGCCTTTGGTTCATGGACCTTTTTAAAATCCAGTGGTAAAGGGGAAGAAACTGTTCCCAAAAAGGTTATGTGTTGGTCTTCAGACTCATGCACCTGTGATGCAGCCTGTCAGAATGCTCTCCATGGTACATCTATAGAAGTTTTTGAGTGTATTTGTTGACATACCAAACCTCTTCAGACTCCTAATGAAGTATAGCCATTGTCTTGCCTTCTTTATAATTGCATCGACATGTTGGGACTAGGTTAGATCTTCAGAGATCCGGACACCCAGAGACTTGAAACTGCTCACTCTCTCCACTTCTGATCCCTCTATGAGGATTGGTATGTGTTCCTTCGTCTTAACCTTCTAGAAGTCCACAATCAGCTCTTTCATCTTTCTGAAGTTGAGTGGAAGGTTGTTGCTGTGGCACCACTCCACTAGTTGGCATATCTTGCTCTTGTACGCTGTCTCGTCACCACCTGAGATTCTACCAACAATGGTTGTATCGTCAGCAAATTTATAGATGGTATTTGACCTACGTCTAGTTACACAGTCATGGGTATAGAGAGAGTAGAGCAGTGGGCTAAGCACACACCTCTGAGGTGCACCAGAGTTGATCGTCAGCAAGGAGGAGATGTTATCACCAATCTGCACAGATTGCGGTCTTCCAGTTTGGAAGTTCAGGATCCAATTGCAGACGGAGGTGCAGAGGCCCAGGTTCTGTAACTTCTCAATCAAGATTGTGGGAATGATGGTATTAAATGCTGAGCTTTTTGTGATGAAAGCATCCTGACATAAGTGTTTGTGTTGTCCAGGTGGTCTAAAGCCTTGTGAAGAGCCATTGAGATTGTGTCTGCCGTTGACCTATTGTGATGGTAGGAAAATTGCAATGGGTCCAGGTTCTTGCTGAGGCAGGAGTTCAGTCTAGTCATGACCAAACTCTCAAAGCATTTCATCACTGTAGATGTGAGTGCTACTGGGTGATATTCATTAAGGCAGCTCACATTATTCTTCTTGAGCACTGGTATAACTGTTGAAGCAAGTGGGAACTTCTGCCCATAGCAGTGAGAGGTTGAAAATGTCCTTGAATATTCCCGCCAATTAGTTGGCGGGGGTTTTCAGAGCCTTACCAGTTACTCCATCAGGACCTTCTGCTTTGGGAGGGTTCATTCTTTTTAAAGACAGCCTAACATCGGCCTCTGAGACAGAGATCACAGGGTCATTAGGTGCTGCAGGGATCTTCACAGCTGTAGTTATATTCTCCCTTTCAAAGTGGGTATAGAAGGCATTGGGTTCATTTAGTAGTGAAGCCATTCATGCTATTGGGTTTCGCTTTGAAGGATGTAATATCTTGCAAACCCTGCCAGAGTTGTTGTGCATCTGATGTCGCCTCCAACCTCGTTAAAAACGGTCTCTTTGTCTTTGAAGTAGCTCTCTGCAAATCATATCTGGTTTTCTGGTACAGGCCTGGGTTGCCAGACGTGAATGCCTCAGATCTAACCTTCAGCAGGCAACATGCCTCCTGGTTCATCCATGGCTTTTGGTTTGGGAATGTACAGTAAGTCTTTCTGGGCACACACTCATCCATACAGGTTTTAATGAAGTCAGTAACAACTACAGCATACTCATCCAGGTTTGAAGATGAATCCCTGAATACAGTCCAGTCCACCTATTCAAAGTAGTTCTGTAGGTGCTCCTGTGCTTCCCTGGTCCATACCTTCTTGGTCCTCACTGCTGGTGCTGCAGTCTTCAGTCTCTGCCTACACTCAGGGAGTAGAAGTACAGACAAGTGATCAGACTTCCCGAAGTGAGGGCATGGAATATCACGGTAGGCATTCTTGATGGTGGTGTAGCAATGGTCCAGTGTGTTGTTTCCTCTAATATTGCAGGTGATCTGTTGATGGTAATTTCTTAGTGATTTTTTCAGACTGGCCTGGTTAAAATCTCCCAAAACGATGGTGAAGGCTTAGGGTGCGCTGTTTCGTGCATGTTGATCCCATCTAAAGCCTGCTTGGCATTGGCCTGAGGTGGAATGTAAACTGCCACCAAAATGACCCCAGAGAACTCCTGTGGTTGATAAAAAGGATGGGGAGGATGCTGGTGTTGGCAGGGATAAGTTGGGCAAAAGGCCTGTTTTTGTGCTGTACTCGCTGACTATGACTATAATAATAAACAAATGCCAATGCACTGCACAGCTCTGCCTGTAGCTGATGAACCCATTGCCCTGTCAGGTTTGAACTGGATAGCCCAGTCCTGATTAGCACTCTGGTAACACACAGCCCCAAAGAAAGTCACAAATATAACTCATCTCTGATGTGTTATCAGTCTAGCCTTGATTAAATCAGTCACAAAATTCCTCTCTAATGTCCCTTAAGAACTTTTTCCTTTGCCTATTTATAGACTACATCTCAGTTATTGGAATTGTTTCCTTGTTTCTGGTGCTACATTTAGCTTTACTGAAGGAACAATTCTTGAGCCACTTCACTTCTTTATCTACATTCCGCTCTTTGACAATGTGGACAATTCTATACATACCCCCATCCTTCCACAATCCCTGTTGGAATTTCTACATAATGTGGTCAGCCCTGCTTGAACATCTATTTCCACTGTGAAAGACAAAGCCTTGATTTTGGGTTGTGTTTTTACCCTTTCCACAAATGGTCATATTCTTATCAGCAACACTCTCCCCACTGGCTTTTGTCTGGTGCTGCAGCAGCCACTATATCTGCTCCGTTACAAAGGCACCCACCATTGCTAAATTGTCCAACTCCACCCATTACTCAGCCTGAATTACACTGATAATGCCATTCATGCATTTCCCTGCTTTAAAATCAAACAATTCTAATTAATCCTTTGGTAGCTCATCATCCCAAGAGCCTGTGGACCATATCATGCCAAGTGACATGTTAAGGTGACCTCAAATTCCGTTAAAATCCTAACCCCACTTCCTGTTCTCAGATTGAATCTCTCCAGAGCTTTGATGCCTCCCTGCCATCATAACCATTTCTGCTGCATACTCTTCATATCTCTGGACTATCTTTCAGGCATCCAGCATTCTACCATTAAGTACTGGCAATCATACCTGTAACCAACTCTTTGGAACTGTCTCTCCCAGCTTTACCCATTCTTGACTTCCTTTACCTCAAACCTCTATTGAACCAAGCTTTTGGTGACCTCCCACACTTTAACATGTTACGAATATGCCACAACTCTGTGGGGCCGAAGGGTACAAAGTAGCCCACTCCTTTTTGAGAATCGCAAGATCGCTATTAATTCGGGTCTGGGACCCAGGAAATGAGAGAGAATACACAAGGCTTGGAATGTGTCCTGGCCTCAGCAAGGCGGAACCATTGATAACAGCTATTGTCTCTTGGAGACGGAATTGAGTATTGAGTACTGTACTATTCATTGAAGCCCTCAGGGAATGACCAAGTGTTCTGGTTGAGGGATTGCATCATCCCAACCTGATTGACATCTGAGACCCCGTGAGTAAGGATAAAAGAGGGTCTGCGGAACAACCCCTTCAGACGCACCAGGAGAAACGCTAGAAATCCTGTGAAGCATTTAATAGCGACAGCCGGTGGGGCTCGCGTGCGTCCTTTTCCTTTGCCTAGGAATTGGCAGGCTTACCACAGAAGAACGGCTTAGCTAAAGAAGAGGCCACACCAACAAAATTTCGAAGGATCGACATCATAAAAAGGAAAAGCTGGCAAGTTTCTAAAATCTCTCTCTTGACTCCAACCAAAGGCTGTAGCCTGAATGAACTGAGTGACTTTTATATTTCCATCGGACAATACATTATCCCCTAGACAACGATAGAGCTGATTTCTTATTGATTATTATTATACCCGCACTTTTAGGTTTAGTATTGACGACGTATATTATCTGTATGTTTGCATTGATATTATTTTTGTGTATTTTTACTAATAAATACCATTAAAAATAGTACCATCAGACTTCAACGGACCTCTCTATCTTTGCTGGTAAGTGACCCAGTTACGGGGTTCGTAACAAACATCACACCTCCGGTGAATCACATCTCCAATGAAGTACATTGAGTTAATTTGCTACATTAATGACTTCATCAAAAAGGATGATTTTTTATTGTTATCATGGAGCTTGCAACACTCCATGATATCAAATATATTGTGTTTTCTGGTCTGGAGATAATCAGAACCTAATTGGGTTCAAATCCCGAACGGCTTTGCCTGAATATGTCCATGTGAATTTAGATGCAATGCAGCTGAATAAAAATGTACTTTGCCTTCACCAGCATGAAATGCTGCTCTGATATAACTTACACAACCCCCTGACTGTGAACCTATTCATAATGCCCAAATGATTAGATATTTTAGGCTTAGATCAGTGGAAAGCCACTTTAGATTATTCAAGTGGAAAGCCATTTGTAAACAGCAACCTACTGGGTGTGAGGAGTGTGAAATGTTTCTGACTTATGATTCCACATTGTAGAATAATAGGATTTTACAGTATGGAAGCAGACATTGTAGCCCTGCTTATCCATTGGATGAACCTTGCTGAGCTCATCCAATATGCATGCAATGGACCCATATGTCTCTAAACCAGGGGGTCCCAACCTTTTTTATGCCCTAGACCCCTACCATTAACTGAGGGGACCATGGACCCCAGATTGGAAACCCTTGCTCTAACCCCTCCTTATTTGTAATCTTGTCTAACTTTCTTTTAAGTGTTGTGATCATACTGCTTCTGGCAAATGGTTTCACAGTTCAAAATTCAAAATTTTAAATTAAATTTATTATCAAATATTCATCACCGATGGGTTCATGTTTTGTAGGCGTTCACAGTAAATACAAAAGAAACAAACAAAAACCCAAACAAATTAGTAATATTAAATAAATAAATTTTCACTTAGCTCCACTGCCCAAGTAGAAAAAGTCAGTAGCGGATCATGGCAGAGTAATTGAGATTTGACTTGCGACCAATCCACTTTTGGGATTGATTAGCAAGAGCAAATTAAAGGAAGGCAGGGGTAAGTGCAGCAGCCATCGTCACAGTGGCCATCATCTTGTGGACAGAGTCAAAGAGGTGATCTTAAAGCTTTTGCTCTTCGAGGTTTCTGCAAACAGAGGCTTCATCCAGAGATGGGAAAGAAAAGAAAAACTCCCGGTCATTTCATTTTCCTGTCCTTCTTTATATCTGCTCAGTTAGGACAGCAGGGAGGCCAGATGGGATAGATGAATGTTCCTCTTGCAGGATGTGGGAAGGCTGGGAGACCTCCAGTGTCACGGATGACTACAACTGTATCCAGCTGCAGCTTCTACAAACTGCATTAAAGAGTTGGAGCTGGAACTGGGTGAACTCCGGATCGTTCGGCAGGCTGAAGGGGTGATAGATGGGACATATAGAGAGGTAGTTACACCCAAGGTGCAGGACACAGGAAACTGGGTGACAGTCAAGAAGGGGAAAGGGTTTAAGGATCCAGTGCAAAGTACCTCTGTGGTCATCCACTGCAACAACAGGTATATCACTATGGATACCATTGGAGGGGGAGTGATCTAACAGAGGAAAGTCACAGTGGTCAGGTCTCTAGCACTGTGTCTGCCTCTGTGACTCAGAAGGGAAGACGGGAGAAGAGGCACATATTGGTGATAGGGTATTTGTTAGTTAGGGGAATGGACAAGAGGTTGTGTGCGTGAGAATGACATTCCTGAATGGTATGTTGCCTCCTGTGTGCCGAGGTCTGGGACATCTCAAATCAAGTCCTCAGCATTCTTAAGAGGAAGAGAGAACAGCCAGAGGTTGTGGTCCGATGACATGGGTAGGACGAGTGACGAGGTTCTGCATAGAGTGTTCAGAGAGTTAGGAGCTAAATGAAAGGACAGGACCTCCAGGGTTGTGATCTCAAGATTGTTACACATGCTATATACTAGTGAGGACAGAAATAAGAAGATTATACAATTCAATAAGTGGCTAAGGAGTTGGTGTAGGAGGAAGGGCGTAAGATTTTTGGATCATTGGGCTGTCTTTCAAGTAAGGTAAGACCTGTTTCAGAAGAGATGGTTTGAATCTGAATGGCAGTGGGACTAATATCCTGGGTGGGAAGATTTTTTCATGCTGCATGGTGGGGTTTAAACTAGAGTTGCAGGGTGATGGGAACCATAGTGCCAGAACAGTTAGTGGAGAGGTTGTAGAGGCAGATTTCAGTAAGACCTCAGCCAAAGTTGGGAATCAAAAGGTTGAGCATGTTGCGACTAGTGTCCTGTGCCGCGTATGTTTCAATGCAAGAGGGGAAAGCAGATGGCTCAGGGTATGGATTAATGCCTGGAATTATGAAGTTGGAACCATTAGTGAGACTTGGTTGTAGGAAGGCAGGACTGTCAACTCAATATTCCATGGTTGCATTGTTTTAGACTTGACAGAGTGAGAGGGATTAAAGGAGGAGGGGTGGCATTACTATTCGGGGAAATCTGTCACGGTTGTGCTCTTTCAGGATAGACTGGTGAAGTCATCTTGTGAGGTGTTATGGGTGGAACTGAGAAATAAGAAATGTATGACCATGTTAATGGGGCTGTATTACAGACCACCCAATAGTCTGAGGGATTTAGAGAAACAAATTTGTACAGAGGTCATTGACTGTTACAAGAAACATAAAGTTGTCATAGTCGGTGATTTGAAACTTTCCGCATATTGACTGGGAATCCCATACTGTGAAAGGAATAGATGGGATAGCGTTTGTCAGGTGTGTTCAGAAGAAGTTCCTTCATCAGTACATAGAAGTCCCTACAATGCATGTGAGAAAGCAGGTGATACTGGATCTGCTATTACAGAACAAGGCAGTTTGTGTAGGGAAACGCTTTGCATCCAGTGATCACAGTGCCATTAGTGTCAAAGTAAATATGCAAAAAGATAGGTCTGGTCCATGAGCTGAGATTCTAAATTGGAGAAAGGCCAGTTTTGACGGTATCAGAAATGATCTGGCAAGTGTGGATTGAGACAGACTGTTCTCTGGTAAAGGTGTACTTGGAAAGTGGGAGACCTTCAAAAATGAAATGTTGAGAGTACAACACTTGTATGCACCTTTCAGGATAAAGGTTAAAGATAACAAGTGTGTAGGGAACCTTTTTTTCTCCAAGAGATATTGAGGGCCTTGTTAAGAGAATAAAGGAGGTGCATAGTAGGAATAAGCAAGTAGGAACAAATGAGGTGCTTATGGAGTTCAAGAAATGCAAGAGAACACTTGAGAAAGAAATCAGGAGGGCTAAAAGAAGTCATGAAGTTACTCTAGCAGACAAGGTGAAGGCAAATCAGAAAGGGTTCTACAGATATGTTGAGAGCAAAAGGATTTCAAGGGACAAAACAAGCCCTCTGGAAGACCTGAATGGTAATCCACTTTTTAATATACAGTATTTCTGTTTTTGCACATTTTTTTAATCTATTCAATATACGTAATCAATTTACTTGTTTTTTTATTTTATTTGATATTATTATTATTTTCTCTCTGCTAGGTTATGTATCGCATTGAACTGCTGCTGCTAAGTTAACAAATTTCACGTCACGTGCCGGTGATAATAAACCTGATTCTGATTACATAATTGAAGCCAGAACAGATGGTGGTGATCTTAAATGCATCCTCTGCATCTGTATTTACTCGGGTAATGGATACAAAGTCAGTAGAAGTGAGGCAAAACGTGATCAACTGCATGGACAGATTACGGAGGAGGAGGTGTTTGCTACTCCGTAGCAAATCAGGGTGGATAAATCCCTAGGGGCTGATGAGGTATTTTCTCTGACCCTACAGGAGGCAAGTGCAGAAACTGCCAGGGCTCTAGCAGAGATATCTAATACATCCTTAGCGACATGAGAGGTACCAGCAGATTGGAAGGCAGCCAATGTTGTTCCATTGTTTAAAAAAGGCTTTTAACAGAAACCAGGAAACAATAGGCTGGTGAGTCTAACATCAGTTGCAGGAAGGTTATTGGAAGGTATTCTAAGGGGGCTGGATATATAAGTACTTGGATAAACATGGACTGATTAAGGATAGTCAGCGTGGCTTCATGAGTGGTAGGTCGTGTCTAATCAAACGTATAGTTTTTCGAGGAACTTACCAGGAAAGTGGATGAAGGCAAGTCATTGGATGTTGTCTAGATGGACCTTAGTAAGGCATTTGACAAGGTCCCACCTGGGAGGTTGATCAGGAAGGTTCAGTTGCTTAGCATTCAGGATGAGGTAGTAAATTGGATTAGACATTGGCTTTGTGGGAGAAACCAGACAATGGTAGTACAAGGTTGCTTCTCTGATGGGAGGCCTGTGACTAGTGGTGTGCTGCAGGGATTGGTGCTGGCTCCATTAGGGTTTACCATATATATAAATGAATAGGATGATAATGTGGTTAACTGGATCAGCAGATTTGCAGATGACACCTAATCTGGGGTGTAGTGGACAGCAAGGACTATCAGTGAGGACTGGGCATTATCCACTACTTTTGTTAGACTTTACAATCCAGCAGCATTAGTGTTTCCAATTGACTGAAATGTAGCCAGTCAACATATTCTCCGCTGCGTACGTATAGAAGTTCGTTAGAGTTTTAGGTGCCACGCCGAATCTTCGCAAACTTCTAAGAAAGTAGAGGTAGTGAGCAAGTACCCATCACTGTCGTGTGAGAAACCTGCCAGTCAGGTCCTCTTTAAATCTTTCTCCTTTATTGTCAGGCATTCATGCATTTCTTTTTTCTGATAAAGGAGGTGAATCGGATAGGAAGATGGAGATTATTTATGCATGTTTTGTTAAATAAGATAGACCCTTCAAAGTCATTTTGCTTATTTGACTGTGGTCAGTAGATCTATTTAAACTGTCCTCTTTGAGTCTCAACACCTCTCTCTGTAACTGGGTTTTGGAATTCTTGACAGAAAGACCACAGTCAGTGTGTGTTGACAGCAACATCTTTAGCTCCATCGTGCTGAGCACTGGCTGCCCCCAGGGCTGCGTGCTCAGCCCACTGCTGTTCACACTGCTGACACATGACCGCACTACTAGATCCAGCTCAAACTGAATCATCAAGTTCGCTGATGACACAACAGTGGTTTGCCTCATCAACAATGATGATAAGCCCCAACAGTGTAAAGAATCAGTAGAGCAGCTTGTAGAACAGTCCACGCACAACAGTTTGAGTCTCAACATAGACAAGACTAAATAAATAATTGTGGCCTTTTGGAAGGTGCAGACTGACCACTCCTCACCACAAATAAATGACTCCTCTGTGGAGAGAGTAAGGAGCACCAAATTTCTGGGAGTGCACATAACATACAATCTAACCTGGTCCCTCAGCACCACCACTTTAATCAAGAAAGCATAGCAGTGTCTCCACTTCCTGAGGTGACTGCGCTGAGTGAAGCTCCCCGCTCCTCTTTCTAACTGGTTTTTTTTACAGCAGCATCATTGAGAGTGCAGGCCAGATGCATCACCATCTGCTACGGGAATTGCCAGGCATTTGACTGAAAGAATTGCGAGGACTTCTGAGAAGATCATTGTGGTCTCTCTTCCAAGCAACAGAAATATTTATCCAAAGCACTGCATACTTTATCAATGATCCCTCTCATTCGTCCAACAATCTCTTTGACCCTCCCCCCTCTCCCCCCGACCAACAGGTATTAGGACAAGGACTGTTAGGATAGGAAACTGTTTCTCCCTCCAGGCTGTGAGACTACATTTAAGACGAGGTTGGATAGATCGTTGTGTGGTAGGGGAACCGTGTGCTATTTTTTGTGTCGAGTTGTGTTTCTTGGTCAGGAGCAATATTATTTCATTCCATAGTATATGGTACATGTACACAGTTGATTGGCAATAAACTTCAATTTGATTTTGAACTTCAATTAATAGATTCCCAAGATATTTCTAATTCCTCTTTGGGTTAGATGCATTCAGCACTGCTTTAGAAAGGAATTGGAACTGAGAACAACCAGTCAAACATGGGTTTGGGCAGTGCTGAAGGACAAACTGTGAGATGAATGAACATCATCATAATTTGTGTTTTCATATTGATCAGCTTAATAGAGCTTCCTTGTGAATTTAATCCACGATCCCACAGCAGATATCAAGAGTTAAGAGTGTTTTTCTCTTTAAATCATAGTTCCAGATAGACATGTACTTCAACCCATGATCTCTCTAATTCAGGCAGAGGAAGCTCAGTATAGGAAATGGAAGTATGTCACACTGGTGCTTTGGGAGACTTCATAGAATACAAAAAGATTAACTATTTGTTTATTCATTCATTTGGATGCAAACACAGCCAGCATTTTACTGTCTATCCTCTTGGATTCATTGTGGTTGCTTAGTGATTATAAATTTATAACATTACTGGAGTCATATTCAGGTCAAGCAACATCTGGGTAATAGGTCACTATCTCTGCTACTTGCCAATGAACCTGATGATTTTTTGTTTTCCAACAAGTAAGTAGTTTCATGGATGTTCAGAGGTGGCAATACTGTAGTAATTAGCACAATGCTTCACATGTTCATTTCCCACCACTGTCTGTAAGGAGCTTGTATATTCTTCCCATGACCACATGTGTTTTCTCCAGGTGCTCTGGTTTCCTCCCACAGTCCAAAGACTTACAAGTTGGGAGGCTAATTGTCATTGTAATTTGCCCTGTGATTAGACTAGGGTACGTTGCATCAGTCTTCACTGTGGAAGACACTAGCAGTGTGCCAGATGTTGAAGGGTGTGAGGGAAGAGAAGTGAGTGCAGTTACTATTACAAGGGAGAAAGTGCTCAAAAAGCTGAAAGACCCAAATCGCCCAGACCAGATGAACTGCACCCAAGGGTTCTAAAAGAAGTAGCAGTAGAGATTGTGGAGACATTACAAAAATCATTGGATGTTGGCATGGTGTCATAGGGCTGGAAAATTGCAAATGTCACTCCACTCTTTAAGAAAGGAGGAGGCAGCAGAAAGGAAATTATAGACCAATTAGCCTGGCCTCAGTGGTTGGGAAGATGTTATTGTTAAGGATGAGATTATGGGATACTTGGAGACATAGGACAAGGTAAGACAAAGTCAGCATGGTTCCTTGAGGGGTTATCTTTGCTGATGAACCTGTTGGAATTCTTTGAGTAGATTACACATAGGATAGATAAAGGGGATGCAGTGGATGTTGTATATTTGGACTTTCAGAAGGTCTTTGACAAGGTGCCACTCATGAGGCTGCTTACCAGGTTAAGAGCCCATGGCACTGCAAGAAAGTTACTGGCTTGGTTAGAGCATTGCCTGATTGGTAGGAGGCAATGAGCGGGAATTAAAGTATCCTTTATCTGTTTGGCTGCCAGTGACTAGTGGTGTTCCACAGGGGTCGATGTTGGGACCACTTCTTTTTATGGTATATATTAATGATTTAGATGATGGAATAGATGGTTTTGTTGCCAAGTCTGCAGATGATACAAAGACTGGTGGAGGAGCAGGTAGTGTTGAGGAAACAGGTGGAATACAGAAGGACTGAGACAGATTAACAGAATGGGCAAGAGAGTAACAAATGAAATACAGTGTTGGAAAATATATGGTCATGCACTTTGGTAGTAGAAATAAATGTGCAGACTATTTTCTAAACGGGGAGAGAATCCAAAAATCTGAGATGCAAAGGAACCTGGGAGTCCTTGTACAGACACCCTGAAGGTTAACCTGCAAGTAGGGTCGGTAGTGAGGAAGGCAAATGCAATGTTAGCTTTCATTTCAAGAGGACTAGAATACAATAGTGGGGATGTGATACTGAGGTTTTATAAGGCACTGGTGAGGCCTCACCTTGAGTACTGTGAACAGTTTTGGGCCCCTCACCTAAGAAAAGATGTGCTGGCATTGGAGAGGTTCCAGAGGAGGTTCGCAAGGATGATTCCGGGAATGAACGGGTTATCAGATGAGGAATATTTGATAGCTCGACGTCTGTACTCACTGGGATTTAGAAGGATGAGGGGGATCTCATTTAAACCTTTCAAATGTTGAAAAGCCTAGACAGAGTAGATGTGGAAAGGATGTTTCACATGGTGGAGGAGTCTAGGACAAGAAAGCACAGCCTCAGGATAGAGGGCTGGAGATGCACAGAATTTTCTTTAGCCAGACGGTGGTAAATTTGTGGAATTTATTACCACAGGCAGCTGTGGAGACAGGTCATTGAGTGTATTTAAGGCAGAGCTTGATGGGTTTTTGATTGACATGGCATCAAAGGTTATGGGGGGATTACTGGGGATTAGGGCTGAAGAGGGGACTGCATAGCGGAGCTGACTCCATGGGGAAAAATGGCCTAGTTCTGCTCTTATATCTTATGGTCCTATGATCTAGATCGGGGGTTGCTGCCCAGCGCTTGATGTAAATAATGAGGTTAATAAATAAACATCATTATAAGACTCTTTTTAATATTGATTTCTGTTTAGCTACATGAATGTAAATTTCCCAGCTGTTCTGATATAATGTGAACTCGTATTAATAATTCATGCCATCATTGCTTGACCAGTAGCTTAAGAAGTAGGCTACCAAATTCCATTCCTGTGCTTAGCTGTTCTAGACCCAGCCTGGTTAAAGTAGAATACCACATTGACATTTCTTGCCACAATTAGCACGTTACCCCCAAAAAAAAAATCCTTTTGAAAATTGAAGATCAGAAAGAAAGTGGAAATCTTTTGGCAGAAAGTCTTTGTGTGTTTTATATGCAAATCACTGAGTTCTGACTCTTCAAGTGAAGGCTTGGAATAAACTATAAATTTGATCAGCATTTTTAAAACTGGGTTCTGAAGTTGGATACATCCATTTGGAAATTAATTTCAAAGTTTTACATGTGTTTGAATGGATTTCCATCGCGGTCCACTTCACCTTCAATAACTCAACTTTTATCTGTCACTCAGACAGAATAGTTGTGATTCTGAAGATGAGGGGCTCAGATAATGCAGCCCCATAATTGTGAATTATGGGATTATCAAGACTAAGCATAGGAATTAAAGTAATGTTTTGCAAAAGGCAAAGGTTCCAACAAATAAAACTAATCTCAAGCCAAACCGCTCGTAAAATAAAAAGAGCACTTCTAATGTATGTTCACACATAATGAAATAGCTTATTAGCTACTGCCGTAACTAAAAGTCTTTTCATGCCATAAGGGGAATCCCTTTAAAACAATTAATGCAGCTGAGGCTTTAAGTAAGATGCTGATTAACTGATTATGTTAGTCTTCTTTAGGCAGTTGAGTACATATTTAGGAAACCAGGTGAGTGGTGAAAAGTTAGATTCTTATTAAGATATAGAAGCTGTGATTGAGGAATGAATGTACAAATGAAATGAGAAGTGAACGTGCGTTGTAAGGGCTTTCTTACTGAACGTTTTTTTAAGTATGTGAGCATTTGCGTTGCATATACACACGTAAGCAGTTTATTAAAAAAAAAGTTATCCCTTAAAGCAAATATCTTACCTGTACTGAGGAGTTATTGTGTTAATGCTGAGCTGTAGTCAATGAACAGCAGCCTGACGTAAGTATTAGTATTGTCCAGATGATCCAAGGCTGCAAGAAGAGTCAATGTGATTGCATGTGGTTGTAGACCTGTTGTGGCAATGGGCAAATTGCATTGGTTTCAGGTCTTTGTTTAAGCAGGTGTTGAGCAACCTCTCAAAGCATTTCATCACCATAGATGTGAGTGCTACTGGAAAATAGTCGTTAAGGCAGCTAACCCTGCAATTCCTGGGCACTGGTATGATGTTGCTCTATTGAGGCGGGTGGGAACTTCTGACTGTAGCCATGGGAGATTGAAAATGTCTTTGAACACAATGACCAGTTGGTTGCCACGGATTGTTAGAGGGCTACCAAGAGGAGCATCGGCACCTGTAGCTTTAGCTTTAGCTTTATGAGGATTCACTCCCTTGAAAAACGTTCTGATATTGGCCTCTGAGACAAGGATGACAGGGTCACCAGATACTGCAGGGATTCACATAGATGTTGTTTTATTCTCCCTTTCAAGGCGAGCATTAAAGTGTTGAGCTCATCTGGGAGTGAAGCATCACTGTCATTCATGATGTTAGTTTTTGCTTTGTGGGAAATGGCGGCCTGCAAAACGTGACAGAGTTGACTTGGTTTTGCTACCACCTCTAACTTCAATCAGAATTGTTCTTTTGCTCTTGAAATAGCCCTCCATAACTCTTACCCGGCCTTCTGGTGTAGTCCTGGATCACCAGACTTGAATGTCACAGAACTACAAATCTCCTGCTTCATCCATGGCTTTTAATTTCAGCTGCGGTATCATTTCCTGGATGGTAGCAGCTGCAACAGTTTGTGGTTGGGGTGACTCGGGTCCCCAGTGATCCTTTGGGCCTTCTTTACACACCTGTCTCTGTAAATGTCCTGAATAGTGTGAAGTTCACATCTGCAGATGTGCTGGGCTGTCCACACCACTCTGTGCAGAGATCTGTGATTGAGGGAAGTACAGTTCCCAATTGTGTCCCTGTAAAAATTTCTTTGGATTTGGGGGCCCATACCAATCTTCTTCAACTGTCTGAGGTGAAAGAGGTGCTGTTGTGCCTTTTTCACCACAGAGCCAGTATGTACAGGCCATGTGAGATCCTTAGTGATGTGTATGCTGAGGAACTTAAAGCTGTTCACCCTCTCAACCCCACTGCTCCATTGATGTCAATAGGGGCTAGCCTATCTACATTCTTCCTGCAGTCCACAACCAGCTCCTTCACTCTTGCAACATTGAGGGAGAGGTTGTTTTCTTGACAACACCGTGTCAGGGTGATGACTTCCTCTCTGTAGGCTGTCTCATTATTATGTGAGGCCAATCAGTGTAGTGTTGTCACAAGTTGCACAAGTGATACGCTGGTCAAAATTATTTAGGGACTTTTTCAAGCTGGCCTGGTTAAAAACCCCCCAAAATGACGTGGATGGAATCAGGGTGTGGTGTTTCATACCAGTTAGATATGTCGCTCAGTTCATTTAGAGTCTGTTTGACATGGGACTGAGGTGGAATGTGATCTTTCTACCAAGGTGATGGCTGAAAATTTCTGAAGCAGATAAAATGGATGATACTTGATCATGAGATAGCTTGAATTATCTTCACAATATTGAGACCTCCTGAATCATTCTTAGACTGATTATGAAACAACCAGAACAGAATGATGATTGGCCTCATTAAGCAACAAGTAAATTATTTAATTATATTTACATAATATTATCCGTTTATTCAGCACTTGTGGTCTTGTTAAAATAACACCAAAATAAGTAGCTGGAAGTAACTGTGCACAGGGTAAAGAGAACAAAGTCAGTTAAATCATTAATCTAATCTATTTCGGGGTCTAAATCTTGTGCTGGTGCCAGCATATAAGCAATCGAAAGCTTGTTGTAAATAAGAACACTAGTTCTTTTGAAATATGAAACAGTAGAGAGATTCTTCATGTTGAACACTGATTGAAAGAAACACAGAGGACAACAGGATTATAGGATGCATCATGATGGGTCAAACCATCATCTCTGACTGAGATGCCAAGAACATGGTTGTAAGACTTGTTGACAGAGCAGAAAATCATAAACACAAGAAATTCTATTGTTAGAAAAAGAGAGAGAGAGATACCGTTTCTACCTCTTCCAACGATTCTGAGTGAGGCACAGAGAGATCTGTATTTACTGACAATTACCTTTATTGTTCAAACTAACAAGTACGTGAATTCATACACTAAATTCCTTGTGCGCCCACCTGCTAAGTATCCCTGACTCTCCTGGACAGTCAAAGAATAGCAAAGGTATTACCCGGGTGGAGGAATTTATGCTGGCCAGGCGTTTCTTGTTCCTCGTGGTCCCAATTCACTCTCTGATGCACCATCAATAACTCTCTGAGACGTGAGGCGAGATATCGGCTTTTATTGACTGGAAGAAAGAACAAGCAGTAGTTGACCACCATACTACATCCTGGAGACTGAGGGCCGGGCTCAGGCTCCAATCGCCTTTATACTGGGGTCTGTGGGAGGAGCCACAGTCAGTGGGAGGGGCCACAGGAGCAGTCAGCAGGGGGTGTGTCCAGACAGGTATATGTAGTTCACCACACTCTCCACGTGCTTCATGCAGGGTTCTTCTCACTTGTATCTGCGATGGTTATTCTTCGAAGTTACCACCACTGGCACACACAAAGCATCCACTTTTATATCCATTGCTTATCAATTCAAATGTCGCATTCCCATGTCATTGGCCACAGATCATGTGTCTGGCCTTTAACACCTGGTCATTAGCTCTGGTCCAAGCCAGCATCCATCTATTGTCCTCTTCCCATCAAGGGACAGTTGCTGACTCATGGCTCTTTGTTCTCAGTCAGCAATGAGCTTGAATCGCCTCAGGCATTCACAATCCTGCATGTTATAGCCAACCAAAGAACACCTCACAAATAACTCCTTATTTGGAAATGACCTCCAGTCCAGCAGATTACCTGAAGAGTCTTTATGCCTTCTTTAAAACACTAATCAAGTCCAGCATGTCAAGCTCACAAAATGGAGAATCGAGTGTCTTCACAAAATGGCAGCCTCCATCCCCCAAGCACATGGCAAGAACAAAGACTGCTTCCACTGTCCTTGATTCATTTGAATTCACTGATTTGAAGATTGTCATTCTTTCTGGCCAACACTATTGATGCTGGAAACTTCTCAGCCACAACAGGGGTGATTCCACCCATTTTAATTCTACTTCCTATTCCTATTCCCATTTTGAAGTGTCAGTCCCAGGCCTCCTCTACTGTCATGATGAGGCCTCTCTTGGGTTGGAAGAGCGACATCTCATGTTACGTGTGAGTAGCCTCCAACTTGAAAATATTAACACTGATATCTCCAACTTTGGGTAATTTCTTCCCCCCCCCCCCCCCACGCATCGTCTTTCTTTTTCTATTCCCTATTTTTGTTTCTCTTCTCTTCTCTTCTCTTCTCTTCTCTTCTCTTCTCTTCTGTCCATTATCTCCAATTGGTGCCCCTCCTACTTCCCTTTCTTACATAGTCCACTCTCCTCTCCTATGTATTAAATTACTTTGTCTTCCACCCTTTATCTCCCAACTTTTCACATCATCACCCTAACCCCATCCACCCATCTCCTCTCTCATACCTGGTTTCACCTACAGTATCTCCTGCTAGATTGTACTCTTTTCCCTCTTCCCCCCCCCCTTCCTCCCCCCACCCCACACAACTTATTATTCTGGCTTCTTCTCCTTCCCTTCCAGTCCCGATGAAGGGTCTTGCCTCGAAATAGCGACTCTTTATTCCTCCCCATTGTTGCTACCTGACCTGCTGAGCTCCTCTAGCATTCTGCGCCTGTTGACAGAGTCGTCAATGCCCACAGTTGCATTCTAACAGATGTGATGGCAGTTGTTGTTTCTTTCTCTTGGTGCTTGGCTCCACAGCTCTTCCCATCCCAGTGATATCTCTTCAGCAGGGTTTCCCAACTACCTTTTATGGCGTGGACCCCCACTGTTAACCAGGGGATCTGTGGATCCCATGTTGGAAACCCCTGCTCCGGAGTAAAATGAGTACAACAGACATGAACCACAGCCTCCATCACATCCAACAGGAGGTGATGACAGTCTGGGTTTCTCATGATCTGCCAATGTAATAAGCTCATAGTACTAAAACTCAGCCAGGCCACTGACTCTCTGCCTGAGATTCCTGTACAACAGTATTGGCAGTATCACATTCCTCCCTGCTCCGTTTGATATTACTCACATATTAGCACTGACTCCATTCATGCTCTCGTTCTGTGAAACCATCCTCATCACCAAACAAGGTACCAGTGTAATTCAGACAGAGAGACACAAGAGACTGCAGGTACTGGAATCTGCAGCAAATGAAAAGCAGTCTGCTGGAGGAACTTGGCAGGCCAAGCAGCATCTGTATGAGGAAAGCAACTGGTAACCTTTCAGGGCAAAGTCCTGCATCAGGAATGACTGGTGTAATTCACTCGGCTTTGCTGAAAATTAAAATCCTCCTTAGTCATTTCCTCAGAGAAACTTGATCAACTTTAGAATGATAACCAATGTTACACAGAAGCCAAAAAATTGCAGGAAGTTTCACCTGTTCCATTGATTTAACTTTTGCTGACAATTAGCTATAAATATGTGTGGGGTATAGAAAGCATCCATCCTAATATGGGATTAGCATTAGAGTCGTGCAGCATTCAAAGAATAGCTTATGTATCCTTTAACATTCCTTAGGCCTTGTGGAGGGGAGCTTCAGTAGCAAAATAATATCATTCATAAGTCTAAGAACATCAAGCATGACAGCGCACGAATGCAAAACCTCTCATCTCCACTGTTGTGGGGTAGAAGAAGGAGGACGGTAGTGATGAAACAAGCCTGGAATGGCAAGCCTGAAGACTTTTGCCAGAAGGGGGTCTTTGACCATCAAGAATTGCATTTGCAATGGGGTGACATCCAGGACAACACTGTATCAAGGATAGGGAGAACACTAGGAACAACAGAGCAAGAGTGGCAATGAGCATCAGGGAAAATACTTGAAGGTGAACCTACTTCCACCGCAATCAGGACACTGTGTACCAATCTCACGGAGAAAAGAGCATTCAATGAGGACTTGGAATTAATATGGGGAATGAGTCCATGTAGATAAAGTTCAACAACTCAAAACCATTGAGCTTTGGGAGGTATTTCAATCTGAGTTTATAGAATATGGAATAATTATTTTGGATGTGAGATTTTGAATAATTCTGAGCAAATTAGACTGCAATATTTTATCTTGTATTCTACAAAAGCACAATTCATAAGTGCCATAATTGAAAACTTCCAATGAACTAAATATATACAATTTTATTTTCCATTTGGGTAACATGAAGTCTAATGTTTTTTTCCTTTTATTTTTATGCATTTGTTTTGCAGCCAACATCAATAGTTCACTTCTTACTGCCTATCACTAAATGTCCTGAAAAACTTGTTTGTGATCTGCCTTCTTCAACCACTGCAATCCTTCCTGTGAAGGCAGTTCTATTGAGTGCTGACTTCCAGGATTTAAACTCCGCAACAATAAAGGAGCAAAGATTTATTTCCAAGACCGGATGCTGGAGAGGGACTGCTTTCAAATCTCTTAGCATCTTTTCCTTTCAGTCAGTCCTGACGAAGGGTTTCAGCCCGAAACGTCAACAGTGCTTCTCCTTATAGATGCTGCCTGGCCTGCTGTGTTCCACCAGCATTTTGTGTGTGTTGAGGGACTGTATGTACTCATGTCTCTAGGTAGCTGTTGCCCTGTCCTTCTTGGAGGCAGAGATAATGGGTTGAGGAAGTGCTTATAGAGCAACATAGGAAAATAAATGCAGCACATTTCGTAGATAGTGGGTATTGCAGGACAGTGCCCAGAGAATGGTGGATGGAGTGCCAATCAAATATGCTCTTTGTCCTGGATAATGTCAAGCTACTTGAGAGTTAGCAGTCGTTCAGACAGGGTGTGTTATACTAGAATATCCCATTACACTCCTGACTTTGGCCTTGTAGATGATGGAGATGCTTGGTTAATGAGTCTCCTTCCAATTTTCTTTGGGTACCTGGTCTTTCAATTTAAATATCCCTCCACTCTTTGAGAAAGGAGAAACACAGAAGAAAGGAAAGATAGCCTAACTTCAAGGGTTGCGAAGATGTTGAATTTCATTTTTAAGGATGAGGTTTATGAGTATATGGAAAATTAGATTAGATTAGATTTTTTAGATTAGATTCAACTTTATTGTCATTGTGCCGAGTGTGGATACAAAGCCAAATGAAATGCAGTTAGCATCTAACCAGAAATGCAAAGAATAGTGTTATTTACAAAATAACTGCGAATAAAAAGTGCCACAGCACACAAATATAAAAGTACTGAGACAGTACAATATGGGTGCAATACTGCTTAGCACTGTGATGGGAGGTTCAGCAGGGTCACAGCCTCAGGGAAGAAGCTCTTCCTGTGCCTGCTGGTATGGGAGCTGAGGCTCCTGTAGCGCCTACCGGATGGGAGGAGAGTAAAAAGTCCATGGTTAGGGTGAGATGCATCCTTGATAATGCTTTTCGCCCTGCCCAGGCTGCGTTTATGGTAGATGTTCTCAATGGTGGATAATTGGGTGCCGATAATCCACTGGGCAGTTTTCACCACACGCTGGAGTGCTTCGCGGTTCGATACGGGACAATTGCCATACCACACTGAGAGGCAGTTGATGAGTATGCTCTCAATGGTACAGCGGTAAAAGTCCGTCAGTATCCTGGGACAGAGGTGAGCTTTCTTGATGCTCCGCAGGAAATAAAGGTGCTGTTGCACCTTTTTAATTAGGATGGAGGAATTCAGGGACCAGGTGAGATCCTCGGAAATGTGGACACCAAGGAATTTGAAGCTTGATACACGCTCCACTACAGCTCCATTGATGTAGATGGGGATGTGAGAGTGGCTCCTAGCATGCCTGAAGTCCACAACGATCTCCTTGGTCTTCTGGGTGTTAAGGGCCAGGTTGTTGTCGGGACACCATGCACCCAGGTGCTGGACCTCATCCCTGTAGGCCATCTCGTCATCCCCTCTGATCAGGCCAACCACCGTGGTGTCCTCTGCGAACTTGATTATGGAGTTAGAACCATGTACAGGAACGCAGTCATAGGTGAAAAGGGAGTACAGAACAGGGCTCAGCACACAGCCTTGAAGCACGCTGGTGTTCAGGGTGAGAGTGGAGGAGGAGAGGTTGTCTAACTTAACAGATTGGGGTCTGTTAGTCAGAAAGTCCAAGGTCCAATTGCGGAGGGATGAGCTGATACCAAGCTAGTGAAGTTTGGCGATCAGCTTGGAAGGGGTCACTGTTTTGAATGCCAAACTAAAGTCAATGAAATACAAAAATACAGAAGTATGCATGGTTTCCTCAAAGGGAAATCTTGCCTGACAAATCTGATGGAATTCTCTGAGGAAATAACAGACAGGGTAGACAAAGGAAAATAAGTGGATGTTGTGTACTTAGATTTTCAGAAGGCCTTTGACAAGATGCTTCTCATGAGACTGCTTTATAAGTTAAGAAGCCATAGAGTTATAAGAAAGATTCTAGCATCAATAGAAGATTGGCTGACTGCCATAGGCAAAGAGTGGAAATAAAGGGAGCCTTTTCTGGTTGATTGCCAGTGACTAGTTGTGTTCCACAGGGTTCTATGTTGGGACCACTTCATTATGCGTCAGTGATTTAGATGAGGGAATTGTTGGCTTTGTGTCCAACTTTCCAGATGTTACTAAAATAGGTGGAGGGTCAGCTAATGTTGAGGAAGCAAAGACTTAGATTAGGAGAATGGGCAAAGAAGTGGCGGATGGAATATAGTGCAGGGAAGTGAATGGACATGCACTTTGGACAAAGGAATAAAGGCATGGACTATTTTTCACATGGGGAGAAAATTAATAAGTCGGAGGTGCAAAGAGACTTGGGAATCATTATGCAGGATTCCCTAAAGGTTAACTTGCAAGTTGTGTCAGTGGTAAGGAAGGCAATTGCAATGTTAGTACTCATTGTGAGAGAGCTCGAATATAAAAGCAAGGATGTAATGCTGAAGGTTTATAAGGCACTGGTCAGACCACACTTGGAGTATAGTGGCCGGTTTTGGGCCCCCTATCTCAAATGATGTACTGGCATTGTCGAGAATTCAGAGGAGGGTCAGGAGAATGAGTCCAGGATTGAAAGGGCTGACACATGAGGAGTGTTTGATGGTGCTGGGCCTGTACTCACTGGAGGTTAGAAGAATGAGATCTCATTGACACCTATCAAATATTGAAAGTCCTAAATAGAGTGGTTGTGGAGATGATGTTTCTGATAGTGAGGGAGTCTAGGACCAGAGGGATCTGCCTCAGAATAGAGGGATGTCTATTTAGAACAGAGATGAGGAGTTTCTTTAGCCAGAGTGTAGTGAATCTCTGGAATTCTTTACCACAGACAGCTGTGGAAGCCAGGTCAATGGGTATATTTAAAGTGGAGGTTAATAGTTTCTTGATTAGTTAGGGCGTCAAAGTTTACGGGGAGAAGGTAGGAGAATGGGTTGACAGGCATAATAAATCAGAGATGATGAAATGGTGGAACAGAGTCAATGGACCGAATGGCCTAATTCTGTTGCTATGTCTTATGATCGTATGGTTTTACTGGTCCTCAGTGAAGTAGAAGAGATCCAGAAATTAGTGCAATCCCGCTTCAACTACACTGCCATCATTTACCTCCCTAGTAACCAGCGTAAAAATAAGTGAATAGTTTGCTTGACTTAAATCTCCCTCAGTTCACTCTGTGAGTTCACTCCCCCTATTCCCTGCTACCCCTATATTAGCTTGTTGCTTTCTTGCCTGCTGTGTGTCTCTTTGTCAACCCTGCTGTAAGTTCCTCTTTGCATGTTGCTCACAGACCCAGGGTCTCGCCAGAATTATCTTGCCATTTGTGTTGCCTCTGCCTATTGCCAATGCTGTTCCAGACAATAACAGTCATTGCACAGGGAATGTACAAATCTTGTGGTGCAGCACAATTTATAGCATCCTCCTTGGTTATAAAGTTCTTTTGGAGGATCCCATTATATATAAAAATCCATTTGGCCTCCAAAGGCTGAAGCAACATTTCAACATCAGCCTTTGAAGCCATCCTTCCTGTTTGCAGCTCTGCTGTGGATGAAAATCATGCAAGGATTAAATTTACCTGGCATCAGTATATGACAGTGCAGCAGTGATATGATACTGACTGAAATGAGAAGCAGTGGAAATAATATTTACAAAGAAAAAAGCTATTCCATTGCTTTTAGCTTGTGCCCCATCATTGCAATGTGGTAAATCAATGAATGTGCATTAAGCATTAATCTCAGGCATTCCAACAGACCTCATTCCAATGGAATTCTCAGCAGAGAGGTTTTAGGATTTGGAATCTGAGAAAGATCTTCGCATCAATGCTCCATTTAATCTGGAGTTTGAATTCTGCTGGGTCTTTGTGCAAAGTGTTTCAAACGGGAAGAATGCTGCAATAACAATTATGTTTTAGATGCTACAACATTACTCACATCTACACAGCTGAAGCAATGTGGTTAAACTCCCACACTACTGTCCAGAGGCCTTGAATATTGATATGAAGTTAAGTCTGAATCCCATAATGATAACTAGAAAATTTAAGTTTAACTAATTAAGTAAATCTGGAGACAAATGATGCAGCATTCATCATGACAATCGTGAAGCTGGTAGGTTACTGCAAAATCCTATTTGGTTCTCTTACCAAGTTTTGGAGAGAAAATATCCCATTCCAACCTCATCTGACCTATCTATAATTCCAGACTGAGCAACAGGACTGACAGTCAACTGCACTTTGAAACCATTAAATGGAATTGGCAAATGGGATTGGAAGAAAATGGTCTGTGTCATTCCAAGGGTATAGTGATAAGACAGCACTTTAAGTTAGTGTATGAGGCCTGGACTTACAATATAAATTCTTAAATTTTCATTTTAAAGTGCAGTTAAGAAACAACTAAATTGATGAGTTTGGAATTACAAATAGATCAGATAAGGTGGAAGCTGCAGAAAGTTGTGAACTTAGTCAGCTCCGACATGGGCACTAGCCTCCGTAGTATCCAGGACATCTTCAAGGAGTGATGCTTCAAAATGGTAACATCCATCAGTAACTATCCCCATCACCCAGGACCTGCCCTCTTCTCATTGCTGCCAGCAGGGGGGAGATCTAGGATCCTGAGGCACACCCTCAACAAATCAGGAACAGCTTCTTCCCTCTGCCATCTGATTTCTGAATGGACATAAAAGCCATGAATGCTACCTCACTACCTTTCTATTTTTATTTTTGCACTACTTATATAATTTAACTATGTTTTATATATATATATATATATATATATAGATAGATAGATATACACAATTGTAAAAATTAACTTTTTTTCTCTCCATTACTATTATTATTATTGGATTGTGCTGCTGTCACAAAGACAACAAATTTCATGACATATTAAACAATATTAAACTTGATTCTGGTAGAGCTGTGGCCTCACACCTCCAGCAAGAGCCAGGTCCAATCCTAACCTCCATTGCTGTTTGTCTGACAGTTGCATGTTCTCCCTGTGACTACATGGATTTCATCCAATCTGCTTTCCTCCCATACCTCAAAAGATGTGGATTGGTCAGTTATATGGTCACAGTAAGTTGCCCATAGTGTGTAGGTGAAGCTGGAAAGATGTCCCACAGAGGAAGAAGTTCTCAAATGGCAGGGGTAGGCAACCATCACTGACAAAGGAAGTTAAGGACTGCATAAAAGCCATGCAAAGGGCATATAGGGTAGCAAATGTGAGTGGAGAGTTGGAGGATTGGGAAACTTTTAAAATCCAACAAAAAGCAATTAGAAAAGCTATAAGAAGGGAAAAGGTGAAAAATGAGGGCAGACTAACCAATAATATAAAGCAGGACACCAGAAGTTTTTTCAGTTATATAAGAAGTCGAAGGGAAGAGAGAGATGATATTGGACCACTGGACAATGATGCTGGTGAGGTAGTAATGGGGGACAAAGAAATGGCAGATGAACTTAATGGGTACTTTGCATCTGTCTTCACTGTAGAAGACACTGGCAGTGTGCCAGAAATTAAGTGAGCATCAGAGAGCAGGAGTGAGTGCGCAAAGGAAAAAGTGCTAGGCAAACCTAAAGGTTTTAAGGTGGATAAGTCACCTGGACTAGATGGACAACCTCCCAGAGTCCAGAGAGAGGTTGCTGAAGAGGTAACAGATACATTTGTCATGATCTTTCAAGATTCACTTGATTCTGACATGGTCCCAGAGGACTGGAAGATTGCAAATGTCACTCCACTCTTTAAGAAGAGAGGACAGCAAAAGAAAGAAAATTATAGGCCAGTTAGCCAAACTCAGTGGTTGGGTGTGTTGGGGTCTATTATTAAGGATGACATTTTGAGGTACTTGGAGACTAATGATAAAATAAGTCAAAGTCAAAATGGTTTCTGTCAAGGGAAATCTTGCCTGACAAATCTACTAGCATTCTTCGAGGAAGTAACAATCAGGGTGGACAAAGGAGAGGTAGTGGATGTCATTTACTTAGATTTTCAGAAGACGTTTGATAAGGTGCCACACATGAGGCTGCTTAACATGACAAAATTCTGTAGTGTTACAGGAAAGATACTGGCATAGATAGCGGAATGGCTGACAGGCAGTGAGTAGGAATAAAAGGGGTCTTTTCTGGTTGGCTGCCAGTGACTAGTGGTGTTCCTTGGGGATCAGTATTGTGACCTCTGCTTTACACATTGTTTGTCAATGATTTAGACAATGGAATTGATGGCTTTGTGACAAAGTTTGCAGATGATATGAAGATAGGTGGAGAGTAGGTAATGTTGAGGAAGCAATGTGATTGCAGCCGGACTTAGACAAATTCGAAGAATGGACAAAATATTGGCAGATTGAATAGAATTTTGGGATATACATGATAATCCATTTTGTAAAAAGGAACAATAATGCGAGCTATTACCTAAATAAGGAGAAATTTCAAACTTCAGAAGTGCATAGGACTTAAGAACCTTCGTGCAGGACTCCAAAAAGGTTAATTTACTGGTTGAGTCTGTGGTAAAGAAGGCAAATGCAATGTTGGCATTTAATTCAAGGGAAATAGAAATGCTGAAAATGCTGAGCCTTTATAAAACACTACTCAGACCACACTTAGAGTATTGTCACCAATTTTGTGCCCCATATCTCAGAAAGGATCTGTTGTCATTGGAGAGATTCCAGAGGAGGTTCACAAGGAAAAATCCAGAAATGAAGGGGTTAACATATGAGGAGCATTTGGCAATTTTGGGCCTGTACTCACTGGAATTTAGAACAATGTGGGGGAGGAGGATCTCACTGAAAACCACCAAATGTTGAAAGGACTAGATAGGGTGGATGTGGAGAGGGTGTTCCCTATGGTGGGGGAATCCAGAACTAGCGGGCACAGCCTCCAAATTGAGGGGTGACCCTTTAGAAAACAGGTAAGGAGGAATATTTTTAGCTAAAGAGTGATAAATCTATAGAATTCTCTGCCACAGATTGCGGTGGAGGCCAAGTCTGTGCATATATTTAAGGTGGGAGTTGATCGTTTCGTGAACGGTCAGGGCATCGAAGGATATGGCGAGAAGGCAGGTGTATGGGATTGAGTGGGATCTGGGATCAGCCATGATGGAATGGTGGAGCAGACTCGATGGGCCGAATGGCATAAATCTTCTCCTATGTCTTCTGGTCTTATGGACTTTTACACTTCTCTACTCTTCTACCAAGCAGAAGATACAAAGGCCTAAAATCTCACACCACCATAATCAAGGACAGTTTATATCCTGCTGAACTGAACTCTTGTATAATAAGGATGAATTCTTGACCTCACAAAGTATCTCGTCATGACCCTGGCACCTTATTGTCTGCACTTTCTCTGTAACTGTAACATTACAACTGCATTCTGTTATTGCTTTTCCTTTGTTCAATCTCAACATACTTATGTTTGGAAGTGAAGTGGATTTCAAGTAAATCTAATTTCTTTTGCTGTATCTTGATACACATGACAAGAATAAACCAGTTACTGGACACACAATTTCTAAAAATATGTCAACAAGATGTATACAGTGGGACATTGAGTAGGTGAGAGATAAATTCAGACCCACTTCTGCCAGTGCAGTGTGGGAGAAAGTGATTCAGACTTTTGGTATCAAAAGTCAAGTCTGAAAGGGATGTCAAGGTCTTGGGTAAAATCCAGAATAGGTAGTCCAAAAGATATTTGAGAAACTTGCATTAAGAACTGTTGAACAAAATGTACTTTCACGTTGAACCAATTTAAATTCTGTGGCATTGATTAGTTTTATTGATATTCCAATTTGCAGCATTTCCTTCTGTGGGTCTCCACACATTGGTTTAAAGGGAAGGCACACCAGGCATTGCAAAAGAAGGGGCTAGCAGCAAATTGAGTTGGAAACATAGCAATCAAAGACAATACTGAGTTAATGTTCAGACTGTTTATGTCTCCATTGAGTATTTGATTAAACTTGTCTTGCTACCAGAGAGCTCAGGTATCAACGGTCCTGAAAGTCCAGGGATTGGAATAAAATTACATGAGGCAATATCCAGTTTCCTTTTCAGAGGGGAAAACATTTCACAATTATGGAGATGAAGACAAGGAAAGTGAGGATTAATCGATTATGTCATTCACAGATGTGACAGTCTGTATAACCCCACACCATGCTGTATTGCTTCTTCGCCATCAGGGGATTTTTGTTGTTGTTGCAATGTTTCAGACATATGGAGAATAATTCCAGAGCAACACGCACAAAGTGCTGAAGGAGCTCAGAGGTCAGGCAGCATCTATGGAAATGAATGAACAGTCAACGTTTCAGGCTGAGACCCTTCTTCAGGAGCCCTGAGGAGTCCTGATGAAGGGTCTCAACCCGAAACATCAACACTAAGTACTCTTTTCCATAGATGCTGTCAGACCTGCTGAGTTCCTCCAGCATTTTGTATGTGTTGCTTTGGATTTCCAGCATCTACAGAATTACTCGCATTTAGGGTAATAATTCCAAGTATATAAAGTTTTCCAAGTACTATTTATTACATATTGAGCACTTAATAAGCTGTTTTCACAATTAATTACAGTAGGATTTGAATACACAATTTCTGATTCTGTTGGGCTGAAATTTCTGTCTATTTTCAGCCATACATATTTTTTTTAAAAAGTCCTGGTCTTAACAAGTATGACAGTGGGCAGCCAGGGGAGGCATGCTGGGGGTATGAACTGTGGATTAGTGGCAGATGCATATACATCGTTGCACATTTTGCTGGGAAGTGCTCTCTTAGTTCCTGCAGCAGGTCAGAGCTGATGTATGATCTGAACCCCTCACCGCTCCCATTCACGTCGATGGGCTTCTGAGCCTAAAGACAAGGAAGCAAAATGAAAGCAACACACACAAAGTGCTGGAGGAACTCGGCAGTCCAGGCAGCATCTGTGGAAAAGAGTAAACAGTTGGTGTTTTGGGCTGAGACCCTTCTTCAGGATTCATATAATATAAATATATAATTTCAGTCTTAATTCTGTTGAAGTACATGACAGCTCTTCTTCTTGTCAAGCTTAAGTTCAAGTATTCTTCGTGGATTGTCACCTCGTCACGGTGGAGAAGCCTGTGTGGTCCCGAGATCCTGAGAACGATGACATCTGGAGCTATGCTCCTGGTAGGGTCACCCATGGCGTTAAGGTTGAGGGTGAGGTCCCTATAAAGAACAATCCAACCAAGACCTCAATGGTGGAACAGGCAGACGAAGTTACTTTGAACTCAATGGCTATGAAGGCGGATGAAGGCTGCAACAAATCCATCAGCTCCAATCGTTGTGGTTTCCATGCCATTGGAATCAGTTGGTTGATTTGTGAAGTATCGTGGGCTTCTTAGAGTGCAACATCAAGTACACGTTAAACAAATACACACACAGGCATCTTCGCTCTGTGGAAACGGAATGAAGACCATCATCCTCGACCTCGAGGGAAAGCCATGATGCCAAGGATCAAGTGTAAGTTTATTGACATGGGTATAGATACATGGGGATAAATGGCATCAGTATACTATGAATATGAGAACAAATTACATAAACTTAAATCAGCATTCATTAATATAAATTATACACAACGTAAATTATAAAAAGGAACACAAAATAGATATTACAACAGTAGTGCAAGCTAAGTGACTCAAGGTCTTGTGGTAGTATGGATTCCCTGCCTGACCAAAACCATTACTGTTTGAAAATGACACCAGGGAAGTAGGAAATTCAACATATAGAAATAGTCTGATAATCTTATCAAAACACTGAGGAAGGTTTAATATTGACTTTAGATTTTGTGGATGACAGTTCTGAAATATTAACATTCTTCTCCTTCCGCCTTGAAGGACAGACGCACTTTGGCTCATAAACAGTGTGCATCCTACTCCATCAGTACTGCATTTATATATCAACTGGATTTTTATGTGTATATGAGCAACTTGGAGACAGAGTTGAACCACAGTATTCTGACATGGGAGTTCAGAGTGTTACCCACTAATCTACATAGATGTTGGCCATGTGTCCCTTGATCATTTCATCCCATTGAAATTGACCTTTCTCCAATTGAGTATAATTAATTTGGAGTTATTTCTATTCTTTTCCTTAGCCACTCTACATCTTAATATAATGTTTAGAATGCCTATGGAAACAGTTATTTCCCCTCAACCATCAAGCTCTTGAACCAGAGTGAATAACTTCACCTAACTTCACTTGCCTCATCACTGTACTGTTCCCACAAACTATGGACTCATTTTCATGTTCTTGATATTTATTGATAATTTATTTATTATTATTTCTTTTTTTTATTTTTGTATTTGCACAGTTTATAGTCTTTTGCGCCTTGGTTGTTTGTCCATCCTGTTCGAGGCAGTCTTTAATTTATTCTGTCGTGTTTCCTGTATTACTGGGAATGCCCACAAGAAAATGAATCTCAGGGTTGTATATGGTGAAATATATGTACTATGTTAATAAATTTACATTGAAGATATACATCATTCCAATGTAAAAGTAAGATCACTGTGTTCTAGAAGCTCCCTGAACCAAAGGTAACTTTGATAACTTCCTCATCAAGACTGACGAAGGGTCTCAGCCTGAAACATTGACTGCTCATTTCCACGGATGCTGCCTGACCTGCTGAGTTCTTCCAGCGTGTTGTATGTGCTGCTGGAGTCCATGTTGTGTTAGGGGCTGGCCCCAGCATTCGGTGCTGCCCTCTAGTGCTCACTCAGTGGAAGATGAGCAGGATTGCGCACTAGCGTGTGAGGAGGAACTGCTGCATGCTTGTTCTTGCAAAAATGTGGCTTCGGGCCAACATGCCATGTCACTCAGAGAGTTGGGCTATATTATCTTTTGTGACCATATGTGTTTCTGCTTTCATAACAATATGTGCTGTGTGTGAATGTTGGTACTGTGTTTTGCATCTTGGCCCTGGAGGATTGGTGAATGACAATTAAACTTGAACTTGTATTTGAATTCGAAAGAACCACTGAATCAAATCTCCTTAGTTTAAATTGAAGTAGACAGTTGTGAAATTTATATTATTTTGGGGAGTAAGTAATAATTTAAAAGCAGTAACTCCAATTTCCCCCATTGCAATGTGATTCTGATATATTATTGACTGTTCATACATCACCTTTAATCCAACAGTAATTTCTGTATAGATCTGTCCCAGGTAGCAGATGAGGGATCGAAAGCCATTCACAAAAAACATGTATATTTTAATTAAGCACTTAGCTAATAATTACAGGGGAATGAGTGTGCCCATTAAGTGGATGTATATCTTAATCAAGTACAGAACAATGACATAGCTGTGAACCATCCATTGCCTTGTATGTCATACAGGAGACAACTAGATTCAATTAAATACATGCAGCACAATGTTAACTTATTAATATTTGAGACAATGCAAAGACAAGATCCCTACTTCCATCCCTGCAGAACAATTAGTCTGCAGTGACAGGAACTGATTGCACACACATACTGGAGCATGGCATGTTTCATAGATCCTAATTACTTACATTCTATTCCGTTCTTGACCTTTGATGAAAACAAAGATGCTTCAAGCTGCTTATTGTTGATGCCTCTGCAACCAAGACTGCTGTAGTGCACGAGGGGCTGCTTCCTAATCAGCTCTTCCTCCTTTGTAAAAGAAATGTTTAACCTCTCCAATGAATATTATTGTCGCTTGAGGGGAGAAAAAGGTGGAAGCACTGTAAAGGTTAAATGGCTCTGTCATGATGTAATTGTGAGCTGGCCAAAGAAAAGGAAAATATCAAAGCAACAAAATCCATTGATATAAAATTGTGGTCCTGTTATATTCTTCTTGTATGAGTGCAATTGTACTCCTGTGCAGCAGGAGTCCTGTGTAATTGTACTCCTGTGCAGCAGGAGTCCTGTTTAATTGTACTCCTGTGTAATTGTACCCCTGTGTAATTGTACTCCTGTGTAATTGTACTCCTGTGCAGCAGGAGTCCTGTTTAATTGTACCCCTGTGTAATTGTACCCCTGTGTAATTGTACTCTGTGCAACAGGAGTCCTGTTTAATTGTACCCCTGTGTAATTGTACTCCTGTGCAGCAGGAGTCCTGTTTAATTGTACTCCTGTGTAATTGTACTCCTGTGTAATTGTACTCCTGTGTAATTGTACTCCTGTGCAATTGTACTCTGTGCAGCAGGAGTCCTGTTTAATTGTACTCCTGTGTAATTGTACTCTGTGCAGCAGGAATCCTGTTTAATTGTACTCCTGTGCAACTGTACTGCTGTGCAATTGTACCCCTGTGTAATTGTACTCCTGTGCAGCAGGAGTCCTGTTTAATTGTACCCCTGTGTAATTGTACCCCTGTGTAATTGTACTCTGTGCAACAGGAGTCCTGTTTAATTGTACCCCTGTGTAATTGTACCCCTGTGTAATTGTACTCTGTGCAACAGGAGTCCTGTTTAATTGTACCCCTGTGTAATTGTACTCCTGTGCAGCAGGAGTCCTGTTTAATTGTACTCCTGTGTAATTGTACTCCTGTGTAATTGTACTCCTGTTTAATTGTACTCTTGTGCAATTGTACTCTGTGCAGCAGGAATCCTGTTTAATTGTACTCCTGTGCAACTGTACTGCTGTGCAATTGTACCCCTGTGTAATTGTACTCCTGTTTAATTGTACTCCTGTGTAATTGTACTCTGTGCAACAGGAGTCCTGTTTAATTGTACTCCTGTGTAATTGTACTCTGTGCAGCAGGAATCCTGTTTAATTGTACTCCTGTGCAACTGTACTGCTGTGCAATTGTACCCCTGTGTAATTGTACTCCTGTGCAGCAGGAGTCCTGTTTAATTGTACTCCTGTGTAATTGTACTCCTGTGTAATTGTACTCCTGTGTAATTGTACCCCTGTGTAATTGTACTCTGTGCAACAGGAGTCCTGTTTAATTGTACTCCTGTGTAATTGTACTCCTGTGTAATTGTACTCCTGTGTAATTGTACTCCTGTTTAATTGTACTCCTGTGCAATTGTACTCTGTGCAGCAGGAATCCTGTTTAATTGTACTCCTGTGCAACTGTACTGCTGTGCAATTGTACCCCTGTGTAATTGTACTCCTGTTTAATTGTACTCCTGTGTAATTGTACTCTGTGCAACAGGAGTCCTGTTTAATTGTACTCCTGTGTAATTGTACTCTGTGCAGCAGGAATCCTGTTTAATTGTACTCCTGTGCAACTGTACTGCTGTGCAATTGTACCCCTGTGTAATTGTACTCCTGTGCAGCAGGAGTCCTGTTTAATTGTTCTCCTGTGTAATTGTACTCCTGTGTAATTGTACTCCTGTGTAATTGTACCCCTGTGTAATTGTACTCTGTGCAACAGGAGTCCTGTTTAATTGTACCCCTGTGTAATTGTACTCCTGTGCAGCAGGAGTCCTGTTTAATTGTACTCCTGTGTAATTGTACTCCTGTGTAATTGTACTCTGTGCAGCAGGAGTCCTGTTTAATTGTACTCCTGTGTAATTGTACTCTGTGCAGCAGGAATCCTGTTTAATTGTACTCCTGTGCAACTGTACTGCTGTGCAATTGTACCCCTGTGTAATTGTACTCTGTGCAACAGGAGTCCTGTTTAATTGTACCCCTGTGTAATTGTACCCCTGTGTAATTGTACTCTGTGCAACAGGAGTCCTGTTTAATTGTACCCCTGTGTAATTGTACTCCTGTGCAGCAGGAGTCCTGTTTAATTGTACTCCTGTGTAATTGTACTCCTGTGTAATTGTACTCCTGTGTAATTGTACTCCTGTTTAATTGTACTCTTGTGCAATTGTACTCTGTGCAGCAGGAATCCTGTTTAATTGTACTCCTGTGCAACTGTACTGCTGTGCAATTGTACCCCTGTGTAATTGTACTCCTGTTTAATTGTACTCCTGTGTAATTGTACTCTGTGCAACAGGAGTCCTGTTTAATTGTACTCCTGTGTAATTGTACTCTGTGCAGCAGGAATCCTGTTTAATTGTACTCCTGTGCAACTGTACTGCTGTGCAATTGTACCCCTGTGTAATTGTACTCCTGTGCAGCAGGAGTCCTGTTTAATTGTACTCCTGTGTAATTGTACTCCTGTGTAATTGTACTCCTGTGTAATTGTACCCCTGTGTAATTGTACTCCTGTGCAGCAGGAGTCCTGTTTAATTGTACTCCTGTGTAATTGTACTCCTGTGTAATTGTACTCCTGTGTAATTGTACTCCTGTTTAATTGTACTCCTGTGCAATTGTACTCTGTGCAGCAGGAATCCTGTTTAATTGTACTCCTGTGCAACTGTACTGCTGTGCAATTGTACCCCTGTGTAATTGTACTCCTGTTTAATTGTACTCCTGTGTAATTGTACTCTGTGCAACAGGAGTCCTGTTTAATTGTACTCCTGTGTAATTGTACTCTGTGCAGCAGGAATCCTGTTTAATTGTACTCCTGTGCAACTGTACTGCTGTGCAATTGTACCCCTGTGTAATTGTACTCCTGTGCAGCAGGAGTCCTGTTTAATTGTTCTCCTGTGTAATTGTACTCCTGTGTAATTGTACTCCTGTGTAATTGTACCCCTGTGTAATTGTACTCCTGTGCAATTGTACCCCTGTGTAATTGTACTCCTGTGTAATTGTACTCCTGTGTAATTGTACTCCTGTGCAATTGTACCCCTGTGTAATTGTACTCCTGTGCAATTGTACCCCTGTGTAATTGTACTCCTGTGTAATTGTACTCCTGTGTAATTGTACTCCTGTGCAATTGTACCCCTGTGCAATTGTACCCCTGTGCAATTGTACTCTGTGCAGCAGGAGTCCTGTTTAATTGTACTCCTGTGTAATTGTACCCCTGTGTAATTGTACTCCTGTGTAATTGTACTCCTGTGCAATTGTACTCCTGTGTAATTGTACTCCTGTGCAATTGTACCCCTGTGCAATTGTACCCCTGTGCAATTGTACTCTGTGCAGCAGGAGTCCTGTTTAATTGTACTCCTGTGTAATTGTACCCCTGTGTAATTGTACTCTGTGCAACAGGAGTCCTGTTTAATTGTACTCCTGTGTAATTGTGCCCCTGTGCTGCAGGAGTCCTGTTTAATTGTACTCCTGTTCTGTAGGAGCACAGAGCATTATTTATATAAAATGGTAAGAGGCCCTTTGGGCCCAAAGAGTTTGCATGCCCAATCACACACACACGTGAACAATTAACCTACTGTCCTCCTACATTCTTGGACTGTAGGAGGAAACCGGAGCACCGAGAGGAAACCAATGCGGGCAGGGGGTGAAGGTACAAAACCCTTACAGACAGCGGCAGGAATTACATCTGGGTCGCTGGCTCTGTAACAGCATTACGCTAACCACTACTCTATATTAGTACTCCTACACTGTAAACCATACTACTTCTGTTCTGCAGGTGCATAGAGCAATAGTACACCATTATTGTAAAAGGAGAGAGCAAGGGGCACGGTAGCAGAGTGGTTAGCACAATGCTTTACTGTATCGGGGACCCAGGTTCAATTCCCACTAACACCTATAAGGAGTTTGTATGTTCTCCCCGTGACCTCACGGGTTTCTCCCACAGTCCAAAGACATACCAGTTGATTGGTTAATTGGTCATTGTAAATTGTCCCACGAATCAGATAAATCGGGCATCACACTCAAAGGGCTGGAAGGGCCAGTTCTATGCTGTATCACAACAAATAAATAAAGACTAAATAGTAGTTCTGCACTGTAGGCGCACTGAGCAATAGTAACCTTGTACTGTAATGCATCCTGATGAAGGGTCTCACCCTGAAACATCGACAGCGCCTCTCCCTATAGATGCTGCCTGGCCTGCTGTGTTCCACCAGCATTTTGTGTGTGTTGCTTGAATTTCCAGCATCTGCAGATTTCCTCGTGTTTGACTGTAATAGGACTCCTGTGATTCTGCCCATTTTTATGAACTAACCACAATTGTTAGAAAAACGACTTGCAGTTCCATAAGGATTTAAGCAATTTTGTGAACAATACATTTTAATGCATAGTCATAATAAGTCAGTAAACGCTGCAATCACGTTTCACATATCAAGGTCCAAGAGCAATCATTGTTATTCAGTACATTGCATTGGAATGCCTGATGTAAGATTTGAGAGACCTGAAGTCGGGAGCAATTTGAAGAGGAAAAATACTGAGTCAGGAAAAGATGCTCCCTGCTGTGGTTCAGATCAGACCTCCTTGGAACAGATCTCAATTCCTCGCAATGTCTAAAAGCATTGTAACCTCTGATATCCTTTATGTGTTTCCAAAAGACAGCAATTACTGCAAAACAAAGATCAGATCATCTGCATTGGTGGCATAAGCTGGTCTAGACACTGGGATCTGCTCCTAATGGTGCCTTGAGAAGGCAGGACTGAACTTGGAATTTTATTGGGAGATTGCCTCCTCAATGGAGTGAGACAATCATCTCAGTTTGATTGTTGGTCTGTAGCTGTGGACTTGACTTTAAAATCTGTGTGAATGCTGCACTTGGTTTGCCAATACGTGTGAGAGTCAGGGTGTAAAACTGAGTCTAGCAATGTTGTCCAAGTAAAGGGGGGTGCTGATAGTTGGCATATTTGGGGTTATAGGGTCAGTGAGCATTGTATGATAGGGCGAGCATCTAAAATTTAGGGATGAAACCTAATCACATCCTGTTCTTCTCTTCAAGTTTGATCAGCAGCCAGGAATGATGGTTCCCCACCAGTAAAACACAATCCACTGCACCTCTTGATACATTAAAGACTCTTCATCTTTGTCTTGCTCAGTTCATTCTTCCCATTCAGGTCCCAGGAAAATTTTCTGGATTGTTTATGCTGTTTGTTTTGTGTAAGTTTAAGATCTGTTCTGCTCCAGGCGGGCAAATCATTTCTAATAGATGCATCCTGAGGAAGGTGATAAGGGATCAATTTTCATCTTGAGAGGAGCTAACTTAACAGCCCAGTGACTATCAGACGTGTGTTTGGTTAAAACAAAACCTATTGGTTTCGAAATTCCAATTACAACTACCAGATCATTCAGAAATAAAAACAAGAAAGAGAACAAGCAGATTAGATCAGAGACAATTGAAAAGAGAAAATAATGTTAGGCAGCTGTGCTCACTGCCTCTGGAGACAATTCCACTGTTCTTTCAATTATTTAATATTGTTTATTTGTTCAACAGAAATTCTACCGATGTATCATACACCTTAAATCATACATACGTATAACCCTTTATCACACCTCTCAGACAAATTCCATCACACGCACTCTGGCATACGTTTACTCTGAAACTAATTTGTCACAGACTGTAGCTGCAATATAAACAGTATTGCAATCACAAACAAGAGAAAATCTGCAGACGCTAGAAATCCGAGCAACACACACAACATGCTGGGGGAACTCGGCAGGCCAGGCAGCATCAAGGAAAAGAGTACAGTTGACATTTCGGGCCGAAACCCTTCAGCAGGACAAACAGTATTGCGCTGTTTCAGAGAGAAATGGAAATACAAGAGGAGCAGGCAATGATTTTAATGCTGAGATATGAGAAGTATTACATTTTAGTCTGAAGAATAGAAAGAGCTATATAACTTAGAGAGACCTGTTCCAAAGGAAGCATTTCAATGGCCACTTCAAATTCCATGGTGTACACAGCTACACATAGTCTTGGAAAATGGTACTTGATGGCTACTATGGACTCAAAAGGCCTGCTTCTGTGATTCTGTGACTTTATACCCTACCTATCTTACTTGTAAACAAAAATAAACCGTGATGGTCCGGGGAGCATGGTTTCCACTAGCAGATCTCCACCACTGTGCTCAGCATGGCTACCCCCAGTTCCTTTCGGCAGCCCAGGAGGAGGTTGCCCTCCACGCCTTCGTAAACGTGCTGACGCCAGAGCGCCTTCAGAAGCATGTTCACCTGGCATCATCTTCATCGCTGGGCGAGCTGGAGAGGGCAGAAGCAATTTTAGCCCCCCAAAGTGTTCCAGCATTGCTCTGCACGCAGCAAGCCCAGGCTTGTGTCACTGATGTGGAGGAGGAGACTAACGAGGGGGAGACCGTGAGACAGGTCCGACCTTCGCCATGCCAACCCTGCTGCAGGCCATGAAACAATCTCTGCTACCAGTGCGATGAGGCAGGTCATTTGCCCCACAACCGGCTTTTTCAAACTATTCAGATGGTGAAAGACCTCCATATTCCTGTGAAGAGGTCTGATGATTATGGATGGTCACCAGCCACTGGTTGGATGCTAGTGATTCTTGGGCTTCTGCTTAAATGAAAATCAGTGCAGAGCTTTTGAATTGCCATCCAAAATTAATTTTAAGCACTGAAAAGGAAAAGGTTTGGAACTGTGTTTTGCCTTCCAGGATCTCTAGGTATCTAATTACTTTCAGGATCTCTTGGTATACTTTGATATGGAATCATTTCACATATCAAAAACCCAGTTAACTATGACAGAAAGTCCCACAGTGTAGGTTGTCCCTGAAAGTCTATTTTTGCTGTATTGATTGTGAAGCACTGTAAATATCAGTATAAACAGCATGGATAACTCCTCTGCCTCACATAGAACCATGGGATTTTCTATGCCTAACTAAGTAAAGAAACATAGAATATGGTCATGTCTAATCATTTCTCTCAAAGTAGTATTCCCACTGCCACCATATTGTCTTAAAACATGTAGCCTATCTCCTTCCAATATATTCAACAACTTGGTTCTATAGTCCTCCATGATAGCAAATATATAGCTTCACCACTTACTGATGAGAAAATTTCTCCTCATTTTAGCCCTACATGTCAGACTCCAATTCCTGAGACTTTGACTACTACTTTTAGTCATTCAGGCAGGTCAAAATATTCTCTCCACATTCAGTCTGATTTGCCTATTCGTAAAGTAAATACCCTATCCTTCTTTCTTGTGGTTCCAAACAAAATTGACCTAATCTCTCCTCATCTTGACTGAAGGGCAAGTTCCCAACTGAACCTAGGTGGCTATCCATGAAAGGTATTTCTTTCCTTGCCTGAAGCAATTTTAAATCATTCTTCTTCTTTTTGAAATAGTGCTTGACTCATGCTGTGTAGTGTACTGGAAAGAAAATAACTACCTTCAGGATTCCATTTAACACTGAAGGTAATTTTCAACAAAATTTTAAGGGTCACTTTGTTGCGCGAATAATCAAACCATTTTTTTTTGTTTTGGAATGAAAACTCCGATGAGTTCTACATCGCCAAGGCAATATGAGCCAAAGGTACCTCCTAGAAGATAAAATTGATCATGATTTTGACGTTGTTACATTAGACTCCCTATGTTGGTTTTAAAGCTGTTTAACACACTGTAATATAGAACAGGAACACTGATGCATTGGAGATGAAACACACTCGTTGGCTTCAAGCTTGTTAATTCTCTAGCAATGAAGTCACATCCATGTCTATCTGTGGGGTTGCTCTCTTAATGATAAAACAGGAAGAAAGATTCTTTTCATCTTTTGATTTGATAGGTTTCCTTTACTCTCTTTCCCTGGTCTGTGGCATCCAGCAGTGCAGACAAGTTTGGGGTAGAATGCCAAGTGTGAGGTTTTTCCTGCTTTGCCTCGTGTTCAGCATTCCGGTCAACATGACACCGAGCTGTGTTCTCTGTCAAGGTCATGGCTCCTTCCTACTTGTAATTTAAGATTGAAGGGATGGTTTTGGGGAGAGGGAGGAGAGTTAGGGGTCAGATTAGGGTTTAGGGAGTGGAATGTGGGGGAGTTAGAGGTTAGAATAGCATCTAGGAACTAGGATGTGTGGAAATTAAAGCTCAGGCCATAGTTTAGACCTCTACTCTCTGCTCCATATTTGAAGGCTAGTGACCTGGACTTCTGATAAAGAACATCTGGAGGTTAGCCCTCCACTTGACTCTTGAAGACCAGTGATGAGGACGTGTATTAATTTTTTTATTCATTGACATACAGCATGGAATAGGCCTTTCTAGCTCTTTGAGCCGCGTTGCCTAGCAACTCTCGAATTAATCCTAGCCTAATCACAGGCAATTTACAATGCCCAATTAACCTACCAACCAGTGTTCATTTGGACTGTGGAAGGAATCTGGAGCACTCTGAGGAAACCCACACAGTGAAGGGCAGAACATTTTCACCAGATCCAAGATGGCGGCGCGACGCAGCTTGCAGCGGCCACTCCGGAGCTGATTATCTGTTATTTGTGAAGTGGGGTGCCGTGCGCAATCATAATCAATTTAAAACAGATGTGGGAGCATGGACGAACATCTGGAAATCTCCAGGAAGACCTTCTTTGTTGCTGCTGCTGCTGTGAGGTCCGGGACTCTGCTGGGAAGAACAGACCCCCAGTCCTCGGGGTCGCGTTGCCGATGGCCGTTGGCGGGGCTGTCTTAATACGCTCGGCAGAGGATGGTGCTCGGAGAAGCTGTGTCGGAGAGGATGGTCGGAGGCTCGGAGGTTCGACGGACTCGGAGTCCGCTGCGGTCAGGTCGCTGTCGGTGTGTGCTGCATCTGCGAGACTGGTTTTGACAGAGCTTTCATTGTCTGCTGCGTCTGCGAGGCTGAGTCGGGCGGCGCCGTGGAAATCCATAGCGGGGGTATTCCCTTCTGTCGCCGGCGTGGGATGGCGAGTCTGTCGGGACCCTGGGGACTTGTGGAAACTGTGTGGTGATTTCTTTGGAACTTATAGTCCTTTAACATCTTTGGACTATTTTTACTGTACCCATGGTCTGTTTTTTAACAATTATGCTATTGTTTGCACTGTTGTAACTATATGGTTTTATGCAGGTCTTGTAGCTTTAGTGTTTGGTCTTGTTTGTCTGGTGGATTTGGAGCTCCTTTCCGGGGAACGCGCTAGGCGGTAGCACAATATTAATACGCAGCAGCCTCTCCGGACTCTGGATTGGGGATTACCAAATGTTATGTGGATTTTTTGGGTAGTCTGTTTTGTCATATGCTTTTGTGATATCATTCTGGAGGAACGTTGTCTCATTTTTTAACTGCATTGCATTTGTGGTTTCTAAATGACAATAAACTGAAACTGAATCTGAACATGCATACTCCTTACCGACAGCGGTGGGAAAGGAACCCAGGTCGCTGGTAATGTAAGGCGTTGTTCTAACCACTACTCTACTGGGTAAGGAAAGACATTGTGGATGTCAGCCCAGCAAGTCCCGTGGGCGATGACCAGCACGGACAAGGTCCGCTAGCCCTCAAGTCAGCCAGTCCCCCAGGTTCAGATAGCTGTGCCAGCAGGAGGCGCAATGGCTGGTGACTCACCCTAACCTCCCTGCACGACATCCACTAAATGGACTTCCCTGATATGCTCACACTTATTTAAGTTTTTTTATTTATTGATGTTTGTGCCTGTGAATGCTCTTGTTCATGGCCGTTTGCGCTATTGTGTTGGGAATTATTGGATGCTATTGTGCTGTCAGTTATTGTACTGTCCTCTATTTTATTCTTGGCACTGAAGCACAACCAATCCTGGTATGTTTCACATGCTGCTAATAAAGTGATAATGATTCTGACTCTGGTTCTCTGAATCACTGCAGGCTAAAGGCTGATTTATACTTTGCGTACGGGCTACGCCACAGCCTACACCGTAACCCTGATTTTCCACTTCTGCGTTGCTCTACACCGTAGCGAGCATGCGTTGGTGTGTGCCAAAACGCGAGTTGGCGGTGGGGTTTCTATGCCACTGTGTTGAGTTTCTTCATCACGAAGAAATGCCTTTCAAACATTTTCGCACATCAGCAGGTAGATTTGACAATTCGGTTCATCTATTTTGCGTCGGTGTACAGACATGGCAGAGAAGAAGCAACCAGAAATGCGTAGGAGGAAATGCGATGCTACCAAGCGGACCAATCACAGTTGTTGCGGTCAGTGCCGCTGTGCCACATGAGTAACTTTTCTGGAGAGGTGCACGTCACCCTACGGCATAGGGTACGGTGTAGGTATGGTGTAGGGTACACGTTACCTACAGTGTCAATGCGACGCACAAGTATAAATCAGCCTTAAGGAGAAATCAAATAGTATTATAAAATTATCAGAGGTAGATAGTCAAAATCTTTTTCTTTCCCAGAGGAGAAATGTCAAATTCAATTTAATTCAAGCTTAATTGTCATCCAACCATACATCAATACTCATGAATACAGCCAAACAAGGCAGTGTTACTCTGGGGCCAAGGTGCAAGGCACAATACCAACAGTCACGCACAGCACAAAGCACACATAGCATGTATAAGATAGAAATATATAACCACGCAATAAAAGAGTCCAAATTCAATCCATCTAACACCACAGAAATCTGCAGATGGCCACAACAGATTTTGTCTTCTGCTGAGCAAACACTGGAGGGCAGCACCGACTCTGGCCTGGACTCCGCGCCACACTGCCGCTGGTGGAGTGCACCGGCTTTAACTCTTCTCTCCTGGCGGCTGTACACAGGTGACACCTAGTCCTTGCACTTAGAAAATGGTAAGGAACATGCATTTGACAGGAGAGAAGAACTTTTAAAAGGAATGAGCAGGGCAAGTTTTTTTTTACATAGAGTCTCATAGGTCTCAGGAACAAGCTGCCAAAGTAGAGGTGGAAGCAGATGTGATAGTAACATTTAAGATTTTTCAGACAGGCACACAAATATCCAGAGAATGGATAGACATGGATCATGTTCAGGCAGAATAGGTTTAGTATAAAGCAACACACACAAAATGCTGGAGGAACTCAGCAGGTCAGCCAGCATCTTGAGTGTGTTGCTTTGGATGTAGTATAATTTGTCATTGTGTTCTGTACAGTCACCATGGCCTCACATACCTGCTCCTGTGCTGCACTGTCCTATGTTCTTGCTGCTGAAGTCAGGGGTCTCCAACCATTTCTTATGCCATGGACCAATACCGTTAAGTGAGGGGTCCTTGGACCCCAGGTTTAGAACCCCTGGCTTAAGTTGATTCTGATGTTTTTACCTTTTCCATGGCCTTTAATCACCCTCTTTATTATTGTGAATCGTTTTCCCATGAACCAATTGCATTTGTACCTGTGGCTTGGCCTTCTAGAGCAGCATGGTTCATGCTAACCCAAAACTTTGTGTGATGTTTTGTCTGCATTCACTTCTATTTGGTTTGCGTCTGTGAAGGGATGAGCAACAATAGTATTTAATCTAGCAGGAGCCCATTTACCCATGCTAGTTTCCAGTAGAGCAATTCATCAGTCCCAGTCACCAGTATTTGATTCCCCTGTAGCCTCACACAACCTCTCTAGCATATCAACCAACATCCCTTTTTGACTCTTTGACCACTGAACTGCACTAAGAGGTATATTACAGTAGAATTGAACTGCTCAGCACATTTTAGAGAAATAGGGTTGCTAAATTCTATGGTACAAAGATAGATGGAAGAATGAAAACTGCAGAAGGACTTGGACAAATTCAGAGAATGGGCAAAGAAGTGACAGATGGAATAGAGTGTCATGAAGTATATGGTCATGTGCTTTGGTAGAAGTAGTTAAAGTGTAGACCATTTTCTAAACATGGAGAAAATTCAAACATCCAAGGGCAAAGTGACTTGGGAGTCCTCGTGCATGATGCCCTAAAGGTTAACTTGCAGGTTGAGTTGGTGGTGTGGAAGGCAAATGCAAATTCAGCATTCATTTTGAGAGGACTAGAATATAAAAACAAGGATGTAATGCTGAGGCTTGACAAGGAACTGATGAGGCCTCACTTGGAGTATTGTGAGCAGTTTTGAGCCCCTTTCTTGACAAAGGATGTGCTGACATTGGAAAGATTTCAGAAGATTCTGGGTATGAAATGCTTATTATATGAGGACCTGAACGCATTGATATTTAGAAGAATGAAAGGGCTTTCATTGAAATCCATCAAATGTTGAAAGGCCTAGATAGAGTGTACTTCCATAGTGGGGGATTCTAGGACGAGCACATTCTCACAGTAGAGGGATATCTATTGAAAATGGAGATGAGGAATTTCTTTAGCCAGAGGGCTTTTAATACGTGGAATTTGTTGCCGCAGGTGGCTGTGGAGGTCATTTCATTGGGTGTATTTAAGGTGCAGGTTAATAGGTTCCTGATTAGTCAGGACATGAAAGTTTATGGGGAGAAGGCAGAAGAATGGAGTTGGGAGGGAAATGGATCAGCCATGATCAAATGGTGGAGCAGACTAGATGGGTCGAATGGTTTAATTCTGCCTCTGTGTTTTATAGATTTATGGTCAGACTAGGATTTGCTGAGAAATGACACAGATTCATGCTTTGCCATCACATACAAAATTCTGGAGAAAGTCAGCAGGTCAGGTAGCATCTGTAGAGGGAAATAAACAGTTGATGTTTCAGGCCGAGACTCTTCATGGGGAATGGAAAGGAAGGTGGCAGAAGCCAGAATAAAGGTGGGGGGTGTGAGAGAAGGAAGAATACTGCCTGCAGGTGATAGGTGAGATTAGGTGAGGGGAACAGTGGGTGGATGGTGGAAAGGAGATCCTAAGATTTCACGAGCAAGGCCATTGATCTGAACCATCAAGCCAGAAATAGCTGTCATCAGCATTTTCCCTGTTTCTTCCTACGATGGTGAGCATAGGCATACTGCTGATGACAGCCAGTTCTGGCTTGATGTTTCAGGTCAATAACCTTGGTTATGAAATCTTGTATTGGTTCTTGTTTTATGGATGCTGTCTTACCTGATGACTATTTTCAATATCTTCGGCTCTTCTTTCAGATTTACAAATCCCTGCATTTGCATTTGTTTTATTTTTACTGTTTTCAACTTCATCTCTAGATTTTCTAATCAGAACAAGAAGTCATTCTTTATCTATTCTGATGTTTTCTTTCATTATTTCAGATACCTCATATTATCACTGTAGCATGAGGCTCTTTTGTTCATCTTACAGAATATTGCATCTTTCTTATCAATGTTGTATCAGTTGAACTCACCTTCTGCAGATTTATAATGATCCTGTTCTTTTTTTATTGTTGCATTCTTCACCTACATTTCCCTTTTTGGTGCTGACAAATAGCTAAATCCAAACTCATAAGAGCCATAAAGAAATGTTGAGATATAATTTAGGAGGTTTATTGATATCCTTCACACCTGCAGGTCGCACTGATCTGCAAAGTGATCCCTGTAGAGAGCAAGCAAAATAGCCAAAGAGTGAAACTATGACACAAAAAATGCACCTTGACCCTGGCTGCTGGTTTGAAGAGCAACAATCAATAATGCACGTTCAATTATACTGTATATATCTACATTGTGTTGGTGCGTGGCCAAGTGGTTAAGGCATTTGTCTAGTGATCTGAAGGTCGCTAGTTCGAGCCTTGGCTGAGGCTGCGTGTGTGTCCTTGAGCAAGGCACCTAACCACACATTGCTCTGCGATGACACCGGTGCCAAGCTGTATGGGTCCTATTGCCCTTCCCTTGGACAACATCGGTGGCGTGGAGAGGGGAGACTTGCAGCTTGGGCAACTCCCAGTCTTCCATAAAAAAAAACCTTGCCCAGGCTTGCACCCTGGAAACTTTCCAAGGCGCAAATCCATGGTCTATCGAAACTAATGAAGGCCTACATGCACATTTACATTAAATAAATCATATGCTTTTCTCAATTCTACAGCCTACAATGTAGGCTGTGGAATTGAGTAATGTATTAGTTAACACAATATTTAAAGTATATGGAAGATCATTCGAGACTGGCAGAGAGTCTGACCATACTTGAGACAGAACACAATCTCCTGCTGTGCATTGTCTGATTTCCACCACATTCAAATGCAACAAGTTTAGGTGATTCACCGATGATGTGCTGAACTCTGTATTCTTTCATCAGCCATCATCTCGACACCAGAAGAAAAAAGAGGCGATCTGTATTTGATGGCATTTCCCTGTTTTGGAAGTAAATTTCATTACAACAGAGGAGGAGGCCATTGGACCCATCAGATCTATGCCTCACCAAGACCAATTGCACCAGTGCCCTTTCATATTAGTTCCTGTTTTCTGTTTTGTCCAACATGCTCACTAACCACACCCCCCTCATTTTTCTGTCTTCCATCCAACTCGGTGTTTTAGAAAGCAATTAACCCACCAGCACATCTTCAGTTTGTGGGAAGCAACTAGAGCATTATGTGGTCACAGGGAGCATGTGCAAACTCCATACAGACAGCATCAGAGGCCAGGACTGAACTCCGATCTCTGGTGCACATTCTGCTGCACACTGTAAACTGACTGGGGTAATCTAAGCCATTGGCTTGAACAGAGAAATCAGGGATTCATGAATTATGTAAATTCTGATGTAATATATATAGAAACAAGACAACGTTTCTCTGAACCAGGGTGTAAAGCACAGTAACACAAATAACATACAATAACGTATGAAGGACAGGATCAATAGAAAGCAAGGCTAAGATACCTCAATGAAGAATAGGCCCTGTCATTGCCAGTCTTGTATGCCAGGAGGGCTGGAAGCCAGGAGAGATGGAGGGTTATCTCTCAGCCACTATTATCAGATTCTTTTGTTTATATCAGCTCCTAGTCCAAGATTGGCTGATAGGACAAGAGTAGATTACAGAAGGGAATGGCACTGTGAGGTTTAAAATGGATGCATGGATGAAAATTTCAAAACCAATTCTTTGCTTATTCAATTTAATTCAATTTATTCAATTTCTTCAATAATATGCCCTGTATTCAGCTAAGAGGCAACATCTAAGTGAGAATAATGTAAATGAGGATGGAGAAGAGAATCTAGATTATGGATGGTACAAAGTTGCACACAGGTACAGAATATTTTAGGATCATGAAGTACAATTGTGGGTTTTAGAAACAGATTAGCTGAGTCAGAAGCAGAATAGGACAAAGAGGGTTGAAATTATTTTACTTCCACTTACTTTGATCATTGGTATTTCATGTCTGTAATGTTTTTCATGTAATATTTAGTCACTGGGATAACTTTTTTCTGTATTGCTATTTAAAATGGAAGAAGTCTGATTGTGACTTCTTCTAATTCAGGGAAGCTATTGTGCACCATGTGATCCTTTTAGGAGATGACCTTGAACTCAATGAATGGCTATTCATCTGCCTTCACAGCTATTGAGCATGAAGCCTCTTCATCTGTCAGCATTTTGGTCAGATGCTAATTGTCTGGCATTCCCCTTTGACACTATCCTTAAGTATGACTCTGCAGATGTGCTGGACTCCTGACACCATTGCATTTAGTCATTGGTACAAGGCAGCCACTCTACCGCATCAAGGTTTCAGCCACAGAGAAAACCTTTCCAAAGTACATCATGGAATTTTAATCATTCCAGGCTGCCCTGCAATTGTGAAAGATGCAATATAAATGCCAGCATTTCTTGTCTTTCTCTTTAATGAACACTGCTCAGGTACTATATATGAGAAAATAATCGCAATGGGCCCCAAATTTGGTTAGCAAATACATTTAAACTAATTTCATCTCTCCATTGGTTTTGTTTCCCTTACTAAGACAATTTTTCAAATTGCCAGATGCTTGCACGTTTGCCCTCCCCCCAATCAACCTGCAAACTTGCATCCTCAACAAAATGAAGTTTGTGTTCAGCAGGATATTTCTCCCTTTGGTTAGACTTCTGACTGCTGGATATATAATGTGAAATGTGCTTCAAACACCCTCAAAGTGGTAAAATGTTGCTAATGAGTTGCTCCAGGTAAGCCATTGTTCACGGGCCAGGGTCAAAGGGATGTAGCAGAATTACAGCAGGAGAGGACCCTGGCATTGAGAATGACTAAACTGTGAAAACCATCACCAAGGAGGGAGAGGAATGTTGGAGAGTAGAGCACTGAGTAGGGAAAAATTACTAGAGCAGAGTGGATCACAGAGAAGGGGAAGGGGAAGTAGATGAATGGATTACAGGAGAGGGAGAGAATTATTGCAAGACAGAATAGAGAGGGAGAGGATGGAGAATGAGAGAGAAAATACTGAAAAATGGAAGTAGGAAGTGGAGGTTTAGGGGAGGAAAAGTGATTTTAAGGAATTGGCGAAGGATAGCAGAAGGTTTAGAGCATAAAGCGAATGTTGTATGTACAATGGGGAAAGGGAGAGTTAAGCTCCAGGAAGAAAATAATCTGTGCAAAAAGGGTCCCCTAAATCAGTTCATGGAAAGGATTTTAAAAAAAAATAAATAAAGTTTTAACTAGGAGTTAGGTTAATTTCGCTGAAAAAAAAACATATTTAGTGAAAACCAAGTTGGAAAACATTTACTAGAAGATATATTTGTCTCAGAATAATAGGAAGGATTTAGGGAAATTCAGGGATTCTGGGAAACATGCTCCCACAGTAAGATAGGCTAGGATTGTCACCCTGGATAACAAAGTGTATAGAGGATAAAATTAGAATAAATAAATACATTCTCTTCAGGGATAGATAGCTGAATACAGCAGAATGAGTGTAGAAAGCATGCTGTTCATTAATGAAATTAAAGCGAAAGTGAAATTAAAATGGAAATTGGGAAGACAAATAAAAGTAATGAAAAAATACTCATAAAACATTTCTGACTGCTTTTTGACTTACCACCTAAAGTGCAAGAGCATAAGTAGGAAAGGGTAGGACATGAAGGGCACCTACTAGATAATGAATGTTTTAAATAGAGGATAATGATTAGAATCTTAATAGATCTTTAGAGGCATCTTCATAAAAGAGGAGCTGCTGCCGGTGTTGAAGTCACAGAGAAGGAACATAAAATATTGGATAGGTTAAACATATGGGGTTTAGCATTCTTAATGTGGATAAAGCCATCAGGCTCAAATGAAATATATCCCATGCTTTAAAAAGGGAGGAAATTGTGGAGGCTCCAACAACTTTTCTTTCCAAAAACCTCTTCCTAGTGAAGTGGTATTAGAGGGCTGCTGACATTGTATTTCTGTTTTTTTAAAAAAAGGAATAATCAAATGATTGTAGGCCCATTAGCTGTACTATAGAGTTGGACAAATTTCTGGAGGTATTTCTGAGAGGCAGGATCATCCTCCAATAAGAACACCACAAATTAATCAGGGGCAGTCAGGCATGGGTTTGTAAGGCAATGATTAAGTCTGAATAACTCGACTGAATTTCTGAGGAGGTAACAACGAGTTTGAAGTAGTCCACATGGGTTTTTGCATCGGTCCCACTTGACAGGCTGAAGCTACTCGATCCATGGGAGAGTGACAAACCGGATCCAAAATTCATTCAGCAGCAGGAAAAAAAGTCTTTTTATGACTGCAGGGCATTGCTAGTAATTGGTCCCTTTCTTTGCATAACCTATGCATACTAATGACCTACATCTAAATATCGGGAGTGCGAGTGGACATATGGAAATAGTGCAAAAGTTGGCCATCTTGCTATCCTAAAATAGTTTAAACAGTCGGAGGATATACAGCCAGTGGCCACTTTAATAGGTGCCTCCTGAACTTAATAAAGTGGCACTGAGAGTGTGTTTGTGGCCTCCTGTTGCTGTAGCCCATCCACTTCAAAGTTTGTTATGTTCATTCAAAGGTGCTGTTCTGCACACACCTGTTGCAATGCATGGTTATTTGAGTTACTGTCACTTTCCTGTCAGCTTAAACTTGTCTGCCCATTCTCCTTTGACCTCTCTTATTAACAAGGTGTTTCCTCACACTAAGCTTCCACTCACCAGATATTTTCATTGTTCTTTTGCATAATTTGCTGCAAAAACACTGGAGATGGTTATACGTGACAATCCTAGGAGATAAGCAGTTTCTGAGATACTCAAACCACCCTATCTGGCACCAACAATCACCACAGTCAAAGTCACTTAGATCACATTTCTTCCCCATGCTGATGTTTGGTCTGAACAACAATTGAATCTCTTGACCATGTCTGCAAACTTTTATGCATGTAGCTGCTGCCACATGATTGGCTGATTAGATATTTTGCATTAACGAGCTGGTAAATCCAATAAACTAGCCACTGAGTGTAGACGGTCTGGATAAATTTCAGAATTACTGGTGGAAATTTGTCTACAGGGGTTACAGTTTATTGGGTTAACGCGAGAGTACATAAAATTGGTAATACAACATTAGTAGAGTGCAGGGACTACTGCATCCATTAGGACTTCAGTTTTGGGTGGATGGGAAATGAATGGGCACAAAATCTTTGTTGCTTAGTGTGGAATACAGTCACAGTGTACCTCTTCCTGTCACTCCTCCATTGTTCCTTTTCCTTTTGTCTGTGGTTGCTCTAAGCCTTCAAGAAAAGATCAAGATGAAAATTGATTGCATATCCATGGCACAGGTAATTCAGCAATGAATTGCTGAGCATGGGTCCATGGTGCAGAAGGAAAAGAGGGAGAAGAGGGGAGTGGTAGTGATAGGGGACTTAAAAGTCAGGAGAACAGACAGGAGATTCTGTGGACGTGAATGGAACACCCAAATGTTATGTTGTCTCCCAGGTGCCAGTGTCAGGGATGTCCCGACTGCATCCAAAACATTTTGAAGAGGGATGGAGAGCAGCCAGATGTCTTGGTTCATATTGGTACCAATGACATAGGAAGTAAATGCATGAGGTCCTAAAAAGAGAATTTAGATAGCTACGCAGAAAACTGAGAAACAGGACCTTCAGGGTAGTAATTTCTGGATTGCTGCCTGTGCCATATGCAGATAAATGCGTGGCTGAGAAGATGGCGCGGGGACAGGGCTTCAGGTTCTTGGATCATTGGGATCTCTTTTGGGGGAGGTATGACCTGTTTAAAAGTGACAGGTTGCACCTGAACCCGAGGGGAACCAATATTCTCGTGGGCAGGTTTGTTCGAGTTTTTGGGAAGGATTTGAACTAATTTGGCAGAGAGACGGGAAATGGAGAAAAAGGAGTCAGATAGGACAGATGGTAAAAGAGCAGAGATAGCCTGCAGCCAGACTGTCAGGAAGGGTAGGCAGATGATAGGACATAATTGCAGCTGGCAGGGTGAGTATCAGTGAATTAGGGATGCAGAATCAAAAAGGGTAGCAAATGCAGCACTCAAAGTGTTAGATCTCAATCCGTGGAAACAAAAGAGATTGTTGTTGACTTCAGGAGGACACGGAGCGACCACTCTCCTTTAACATCGATGGCTCCTCAGTAGAGATCGTTAAGTGCACCAAATTTCTTGGTGTCCACCTTGTGGAGAATCTCACCTGGTCCCTCAACACCAGCTCCATAGCAAAGAAAGCCCAGTAGTGTCTCTACTTTCTGTGAAGGCTGAGGAAAGTCCATCTTCCACCCCCCATCCTCATCACATTCTACAGGGGTTGTATTGAGAGCATCCTGAGCAGCTGCATCACTGCCTGGTTTGGAAATTGCACCATCTTGGATCACAAGACCCTGCAGCAGATGTGAGGTCAGCTGAGAAGATCATCGGGGTCTCTCTTATCACCATTACAAACATTTACACCATACGCTGCATCCGTAAAGCAAACAGCATTATAAAGGACCCCACGCACCCCTCATACAAACTCTTCTCTCTCCTGCCATCTGGGAAAAGGCACCGAAGCATTCAGGCTCTCACGACCAGACTATGTAACAGTTTCTTCCCCCAAGCCATCAGACTCCTCAATACCCAGAGTCTGGACTGACACCAACTTACTGCCCTCTACTGTGTCTATTGTCTTGTTTATTATTTATTGTAATGCTTGCGCTGTTTTGTGCACTTTATGCAGTCCTGTGTAGGTCTGTAGTCTAGTGTAGTTTTTGTGTTTTACTTAGTTCAGTGTAGTTTTGTATTGTTTCATGTAGCACCGTGGTCCTGAAATACGTCTTGTTTTTACTGTGTACTGTACCAGTAGTTATGATTGAAATGACAATAAAAAGTGATTTGACTTGACAAGAAATAAGGTGGATGATCTTGTTACACTATTACAGATTGTCAGGCATGATGCTGTGGCCATCACTGAACCGTGGCTGAAGAATGATAGTAGTTGGGAGCTGAACATCCAAGGTTACACGTTGTTTCGGAGGGATAGGAAGGTCGGCAGAGGTGGTGGCGTGGCTCTGCTAGAAAAGAATGGCATTAAATCGGTAGAAAGATGTGTCATAGGATCAGAAGTTGTTGAATCCTTGTGGGTTGTGTTAAGAAACTGCAAGGGTAAAAGGACCCTGATGGCAGTTATATACAGGCCTCCCAACAGTAGCTGGGATGTGGACCACAGATACAACAGGAAACAGAAAAGGCATGTCAAAAGGGCAATGTTGTGATAGTCATGGGAGATTTCAACTTGCATGTCGATCGGGAAGATCAGATTGGTAATAGATCTCAAGGGAGTGAGTTTGTTGAATGCCTAAAAGATGGCTTTTTAGAGCAGTTTGTCATTGAGCCTACTAGGGGATTAGCTATACTGGATGGGGTGTTATGTAATGAAGTGAAAGTGATTAGGGAGCGTAAGGTAGAAGAACCCTTAGGAGGTAGTGATTGCAATATGATTGAGTTCAACCTGCAATTTGATTGGGAAAAAGTAAAGTCTGACATAGCAGTATTTCAGTGGAGTAAAGGAAATTACAGTAGTATGCGAGAGGAGTTGGCCAAAGTAAATTGGAAGGAAACGCTGGCAGGATGACACCAGAACAGCAATGAGGTGAGTTGCTGGGAGAAATGAAGATGTATTTCAAAAACAAAGAAATACACAAATGGCAAAATAGTACAACTATGGCTGACAAGGGAAGTCAAAGCTAAAAACAAAAGAGAGGGCATGCAACAAAGCAAAATTTAGTGGGATTAGGAAGCTTTTAAAACCCTACAGAGAGCAACTAAAAGAATTATTAGGAAGGAAAAGATGAAATATGAAAGCAAGCAAGCTAAAATATCAAAATAGATAGTAAAAGCTTTTTCCAAGTATGCAAAAACTAAAAAAAGAGTTGAGAGTTGATATAGGACCGTGAGAAAATGAGGCTGGAGAAATAATAACAGGGCCTAAAGAGATAGCAGATGAACTAAATGAGTATTTGCATTAGTCTTCACTGGTTGAAGACACTAGCAGTGTGCCAGATGTTGAAGGGAGTGAGGGAAGAGAAGTGGGTACAGTTACTGTTACAAGGGACTACATGCTCAAAAAGCTGAAAGACCTAAGGGTACATAAGTCTCCCGGACCAGATGAACTGCACCCTAGGGTTCTGAAAGATGTCGCAGTAGAGATTGTGGAGGCATAAGTCATGATCTTTCAAAAATCATTGGATACTGGCATGGTGCCAGAGGACTGGAAATGTCACTCCCCTCTCTAAAAAAAGAAGGAAGGCAGCAGAAAGGAAATTATAGATTGATAAGGATGAGGTTATGAAGTACTTAGAGACACATGACAAGATATGACAAAATTGGCATGTTTTCCTTCAGGGAAAATCTTGCCTGACAAACCTATTAGAATTCTTTGAGGAGATTACAAGTAGGATAGATAAAGGGGATGTAGTGAATGTTGTATATTTGGACTTTCAGAGGGCCTTTGACAAGGTGTCTCACATGAGATACTTACCAAGTTAAGAGCCCATGGCATTCCAGGAAAGTTACTGGGATGGTTAGAGCATTGGCTAATTGGTAGGAAGTGGTGAGTGGGAATAAAAGGATTCCATAGGGGTTGGTGTTGGGACCGCCTCTTTTTATGCTGTATATCAATGATTTAGATGATGGAATAGATGGCTTTGTTGCCAAGTTTGCAGAGGATACGAAAACTAGTGGAGGGGCAGGTAGTGTTGAGGAAACAAGTAGGCTGCAGAAGGACACACAGCTAAGAAGAATGGACAAGGGAGTAGCAAATGAAATAAAATATTGGAAAGTGCATGGTCATGCACTTTGGTAGTGGAAATAAATACACAGACTATTTTCCAAATGGGGAGAAAATCCAAAAATCTGAGTTGCAAAGGGGGTTGGGAGTCCTTATACAGAACGCCCTAAAGGTTAATTAGCAGGTAGAGTCAATGGTGAGGAAGGCAAATGCAATGTTAGTATTCTTTTCAAGAGGTCTAGAATACAAGAGCAGGAATGTGATGCTGAAGCTTTATAAGGCACTAGTGAGGCCTCACCTTGAGTATTGTGAATGGTTTTGGGTTCCTCATCTAAGAAAAGATGTGCTGGTATTGAAGAGGGTTCAGAGGTGGTTCCCAAGGATGATTCTGGGAATGAAAGGGTTATCATACGAGGAACGTTTGATAGCTCTGGGTCTGTACTCGCTGGAATTTGGAAGTATGAGGGGGGATGTCATTGAAACCTTTCAAATGTTGAAAGGTTGAGACAGAGTAGATATGGAAAGAATGTTTCCAATAGTGGGGGAATCTAGGACAAGAGGGCACAGCCTCAGATGCCCCTCTATCCTATTTAAAACAGACAGGCGGAGGAATTTCTTTAGCCAGAGGGTGGTGAATTTGTTGAATTTGTTACCACAGGCAGCTATGGAGGTCAGGTTATTGAGTATATTTAAGGCAAAGCTTGATAGGTTCTTGATTGGACATGGCATCAAAGGTTACTGGGAAAAGGCAGGGGAGTAGGGCTGAGGAGGGAAAAAAAATGGATCAGCCATGATTGAATGGTGGAGCAGACTTGATGGGCCAAATGGCCTAATTCCATTCCTATGACTCATGGTTTTATGGTCATATATGCAAGGTAGATATTATGGCTTCCTACATGTGTGTATAGATAGTTGGGAATTGATAAATCTATTCAACCACTGTGGAAACAAAGTTGGAATAAGGAAAAGGAAGGACTGCATTTGTATAAAATTCAATGGATGTGGAAGCTCAACTGGGAGATGGGTAAAATAGGAGGGATGAAGTTATACTTGCACGTTTACGTATTGGATGTACTAGGTTGAATAATTCTTCGGTCAAAATTAAAAAGCATGATATGGGCATTTGAAGTGAGTGCACTTGTCAAGAAATGGTGCAGCATGTATTGTTCCTATGATGTACAAAGGAAACAATTGCTAACATGAGATTTTAGGGACAGACATAGTGTAACATGAAAAGTTTAAGATGTTACTGCCATCATAATGTGAGTATGTGTGTATATGTTTTTCCAAAAAGCTTGAGACCTTTTGATATTATCTGAGTTTTTTTGGGGGGGAGGTGTAAATTTAGTGGGTTTACTTCCTGCCCCTTTGCTCCACACTCTGATTAGGTGGCGGTAATGCACCTTGTGTTTCTCTGCCAACCGCCATTAAACTTTACAAGGAGAAGAAGATGGTCTGGATAACAGAGTAGAGTGGAATTTAATCCAGGGAAGTACCTAGGGAATACACAATAAACATGAGGATATTGGAAAATGTGCAGCCTATCTGAACTCAATTTTGAATTCAGCAGTTTCGAATAATTCACTTCTGTTTTCCAGCTTGTATCAGAACTGGTCAGTTCTGCTGTAAGATTAACTATCTATAACGTTAACTCTCCTTTTCTCTCTTCACAGGAACTAGCTAGCCAGAACGCATTTTCAGCATTCTGCTTTTGTTTTCAGGTTTCAGCACATCACAGCCTTATCTCTCCCCTTTGTGTTTTCTCTCTTCTGTCTCCCTTTAACATGCCCCATTAATCGATGATCCGAAGTAGTTTTGTAAACATTGAGGTCAGCTGGCCAACAATTGTTGCACTCTATGAGAGATATTCTCTTTGCCCCTTCTATTCTTCCAACGTCTCCTTGCAATTTATAATTACCAGTTTCTCTTTGCAGGTTCTGATGAAGGACTTCAACCTGAAATATTAACTCTGTTTCATTTTCCACAGATTCTGTAAGACCCTGCTCCTAGAGATAGAGTGAACACTGATTGAAAAATTGTTTTTGACACCTTATCAACATTTCTTAAATGACACTCAGGCTGCAACCTATACCATTGATGGCTTTCACTGACCAGTGTGAATTTATGCAATCTCCTTAACCAATTCTGTTTGAAAACTGGAAGCAGAATGTATAACAGAGAAGGAAATAGGATGAATTATTGTCATTAGGTATTGAAAGAGAAATATAGGAAAAAGGAATTCTGATTACTGTATGTGAGAGAAAAATGGCAATGGCAAAAAATATATAAGAAGAAAGGCTAAGCTGTGTTCAAGAATTGTAACGCTGGTCTTTGATGCAGTTTTATTGAACAATTGGCTGGTAATATGCACAATATCCACACATTCTTGCAGACATCTGTGAAGCCGATTTTATTTTCTGAAGGAAATCTATCTAATTTGCATTTCTGAATGTCAAAACATTTTGCATTCTGAAAATTACCGGCTTCAATGTTAACAAGACAGCGTTTGACAAGATTGCTACAAAGGTTCTTCCAAAACAGATTGAGTAAAGACAATTATGAATTATTTAGGAATAATTCATTATCTGCGTGAGGATGGCTCCATAATTTTATCTTTTTTCCCTTTTTTTTAATGCTGAGCTAGAGTTTCACCTCTGGAGTGTTAGTTGAGTTGATAGGTTCCTCATAGCAAAAGCAACTGGCTCTAGATGTTTACATCACAAATCATTTATTCTAAAGATCAGAACTGCCAACTTTATAAAACACTGCAAAAGGGACAGCTCATGCCATCATCTTCTATTTGTCACGGGAAGGAGCAGAATGAAGTAACTTGTTCAGAGCGCATTAGCCATCTCTTAGTTCCAGACTGATTATTTATCAGACTAATATTGGCAATTACAATTGTTCCTCTTTATTTTCCTGGCAATTTCTGTGTTAATTATCTCTGTGCTGTTTTTAATTGGATCATTTCCTTGTACTTGCATGGTTCAAGGTGCTACGGTTTTACATTTTACTGCTTAATATCTGCAATATGAAGTTACTGACATTTGCCAACCGAGTGCATTTGCCTCCTCTGTGGCATTCACTCATTCCAACACCTGGCATGAAAAAATAATGAATTATGATCGGAGTAGTTATATTGGTAGTATGGGTGGGAAAGGAGATGGTTAAAATATTGTAAGGGAAAAGAATTATGATTTCAGTAGAAATATTCCCAGAGGATAGCTTCTCCCAATGGTGTATCAACTGCAGTTGTGAGAAATGACTGCTTGGGTACAAGCTGATGGTTAGTTTTGTTTTAATGATGCAAATATTTTTGGAACATAATGGTGTTATGAAAATCCAATCATCCAAGTAGGGATTAGAGTTTTAAAAATTCCATTTCTTGAAAGCTCTGGGCATTTTCTGACCACATTATCTGCATGTGACAAAGGCTGAATTCCACAGCAGGGTAGCGGTTTATATTAGTGATAAGTGGCACCGTTTACACGTAGAGGCAGAGGCAAGGCAAGGCAAGGCCATATGGTTCCTCTGCATAATTGGGCATTTTCATTCCTGGCTCCATACCTCATCTACTTTCCTGCTCCATCCCCTATGCCTTGATTCTCACAGTGTTCAAAAATGCATTGCTCTTAGCTGTGAATATATTCAACAACTGAGTCTCTCTAGTGTAAAGAATTCTAAAAATTCTTAAGCCTGTAAGCAAAGAGATTTCTCTTCATCTTCTAAAACTGAGTCATTAAAGGGAAACTACCTCCTAGTACTGAATGAATTTAACATGATGCTTAACATTTCCAGTACAACAGGTCTGAGGTGTTTGTAAGGGAAAATATTAAAGTAACAGAGTCATAGAAAAGTACAGCGCAGAAACAGGCCATCTGGTCCATATAGTACGTGCTGAATCATTTAAACTGCCTACTTCCATCGACCTGCACTAGGACCATAGCCCTCCATACCCCTAACATTCATGTCTCTATCCAAGCTTCTCTTAACATTGAAATCAAGCTTCCATGAACCACTTGCACTGGCAGCTCATTCCGCACTCTAATGACCCTCTGAGTAAAGAAGATTCCCCTCACGTTCCCCTTAAACTTTTCTCCTTTCACCCTTAACCCATGACCACTAGTTGGAGTCCTACCCAACTTCAATAGAAAAAGCCTGCTCGTATTTACCCTATCTATACCCCTCATAAATTTGTATACCTCTAACAAATCTCCCCTCAATCTTCTACTTTCCAAGGAATAAAGTCCTAATGTATTCAACATTTCCTTTTAACTCCTGTCCTCCAGTCCCAGCAACATCCTTGTAAAGTTTCTCTGTACTCTTTCAAACTTATTTACACCTTTTCTGTAGGTAGGTGACCAAAACTTTACACATAACTCTGAATGATCACTCACTAATGTCTTATACAGCTTCAACATAGCACCCCATCTCCTGCAGTCAATATCTTGATTAATGAAAGCCAATGTGCCAAAATCTTTATGACCCTATCAACTTGTGACACCATTCTATTGTGTTGCAGACTTGCAGAGAAAGTAGATTTTACCCTCCAAATTAAGTTATTATCAAGAAATAAAGTATTAACCTGAAGCAATGTTTTCAGATGCACAAAATAATATGTGGAGTTTGTGGTCACTAAGGCAAATCATCAAAAAATATTATCATATACTGAGTGAGGTAATTATGCAGAACATTTAGTAGGAAACATGATTAAGAAACAGGCACTTCACTCATCAATGAAAGCTTGATGTTACAAGGAAAGTAAGAGGGATTTTAGAAGGATGACTTCAAACAGGTTTAAGTTCTATCAAACTTACTTTCCTCTACCATCCACAGCATTCACTTCATCTACTACTAATCATCTATTGTAATCTCTGTTACTCCTTACTCAATTAGATGATAAAGCCTGGGAGGGGAGGGGAGGGGAGGGGAGGGGTGTGTGTGTGTGTGTGTGTGTGTGTGTGTGTGTGTGTGTGTGTGTGTGTGTGTGTGTGTGTGTGTGTGTGTGTGTGTGTGTGTGTGTGTGTGTGTGTGTGTGGCAGAAGGGGGTGGCGACATAGTGAGGAATTAATGTAAGGTGGATGGAGCAGAGCACCAGTCTGGCAAGAGGCAAAACCATGTGGCAATGACTGAACCACAGACTGCAGGCTTACTTGGCTTGTTTGACAGAAGTGGGTTGAGGTCTTCGGGCATCAACAAAATCCTCCAGGCTATATGAATGTAAAGAGGCCTGTCCTTTAAGATTGTTAAAGAGGGACTTTGTGTACCATAAGCAATAGACATCCAGCAGTCTGCTGTAATAACGCAGTCCTGATGAAGAGTCTCAACCCGAAACATTGATTCTTTATTCCACTCCATAGATGCTGCCTGACCTGCTGATTGCTTCCAGCACTTTGGTGTGTGTGTTGCTCTGGATTTCCAGTAACCACAGAATCTCTTGTGTTTGTACTATAATAACCATGGACTCTTATTATATCACAATTATTTGCTCAGTATCCATTCAAGCTAATATACAATATCAGTGTGAACTTCCTGTTTAATCTTCTCTACTTGATTTGTTAATTAACTCTGCACATTTGTGACTTTCTCCCCAATAATTAGGTAAATCGATTAACACATGTATATCTACAATGTTTGCTTCTGCTCAGCTGTTGGCCCTGTTACTTCTGCTGCGTATCAAGAGAAGTGGCAAAGAGGCTCTAAGTGCAGGTTTATTACAAATGAATCTGTATTGGCGCTGGAGTTACATCAGCATGTACCACTGACTTCTGACAATTTTGCATTTGATTTACTGTTCCAACGTAATCACAGGATCTATGGCTTGGACTTGAATTCAATCTGTGTGAAATAAAGGTGTAGGACATAGGAGACAGGGCGGCAGTCAGGAAGGGGAGAAAGGTTAAGGAGCCAGTGCAGAGTACCCCTGTGGCCATCCCCCTCAACAGCAGGTGTACACTTTGGATACTCTCAGGGGGTGGGGGGTAGTTGACCTAACAGAGGAAAGTCACAGTAGTCGGTCTCTGGCACTGAGTCTGGCTCTGCGACTCAGAAAGGAAGAGAGGCAAAGAGGCTCACTGTGGTGAGGGAACAGACAGGAGGTTCTGTGGATGAGAACAAGATTCTTCGATGGTATGTTGCTTTCCGGGTGCCAGGGTCTAAGATATTGGATTGGGTCCTCGGCATTCTTAAGTGGGAGGATGATCAGCCAGAAGTGGTTGGCCATGTAGGTACCAATGACGTGGGTAAGATGAGTGACAATGTTTTGCAAAGGGAGTTCAAGGAGTTAGTTGCTAAGTTAACCCTCCAGGGTTGTGATCTCAGGATTGCTACCTGTGCCATGTGCTAGTGAGGCCAGAACTAGGAAGATCATACAGTTTAATATGTGGCTAAGGAGTTGGTGTAGGAGGGAGGGCATAAAATTTTTGGATTATTGGGCTCTCTTCCTGGGAAGGTGGCACCTATACAGAAGGGACGGTTTGCACCTGAACTGGAGAGGGCCTAATAGATAGATAGATAGATAGATAGATACTTTATTCATCCCCATGGGGAAATTCAACATTTTTTCCAATGTCCCATACACTTGTTGTAGCAAAAACTCATTACATACAATACTTAACTCAGTAATAATATGATATGCATCTAAATCACTAACTCAAAAAGCATTAATAATAGCTTTAAAAAAAAAGTTCTTAAGTCCTGGCAGTTGAATTGTAAAGCCTAATGGCATTGGGGAGTATTGACCTCTTCATCCTGTCTGAGGAGCATTGCATCGACAGTAACCTGTCGCTGAAACTGCTTCTCTGTCTCTGGATGGTGCTATGTAGAGGATGTTCAGGGTTTTCCATAATTGACCGTAGCCTACTCAGCGCCCTTCGCTCAGCTACCGATGTTAAACTCTCCAGTACTTTGCCCACGACAGAGCCCGCCTTCCTTATCAGCTTATTAAGACGTGAGGCGTCCTTCTTCTTAATGCTTCCTCCCCAACACGCCACCACAAAGAAGAGGGCGCTCTCAACAACTGACCTATAGAACATCTTCAGCATCTCCTAGCGGGAAGGTTTGTTAATGCGACACAGTGGGGTTTAAACTAGAGTTGCCCGGGGTTGGGAACCAGAGTGCCTGAACAGTTAGTGGAGAGGTTGTTGAGACAGATGTTGGTAAGGCCTCAGACAAAGTTAAGAATCAAAAGGTTATGCATGATGCAACTGTTATACTGAGCTGCGTATATTTAAATGTAAGAAGCATTGTAGGAAAGGTGGATATTAGTGCTGGAGATGAGGTAGCTGGTTTACAAACAGAGGCAATGTGCAGTGAGGAGAGGCTGTTGATAGCGTAAAATTGCGGTCAACAGGATGAAGTGCAACATAAGAGGCGGACACAATCGAAAAGGGTGAATACAGCACTAAAGATGTTGTATTTAAATGCGCGCAGTATACGGAATAAGGTGGATGAACTTGCAGCACAGTTACAGATTGGCAGGCATGATGTTGTAGGCATCACTGAATCATGGCTGAAATAAGATTATACTGGGGAGTTTAATGTCCAGTGATAGATATTGTATATGAAGAACAGGCAGGAAGGCAGAGGGGGCAGCTTTGCTCTGTTGGTAGAAAATGAAATCAAATCATTAGAAAGAGGTGACATAGAGTCGGAAGGTATTGAATCATTGTGGATAGAGCTAAGGAACTGCAAGGATAAAAAGACCCCAATGGGAGTTGCTTCCAGATGCCCAAGCAGTAGTGAGGATGTGGCCTACAAATTACAATAGGAGAGAGAAAATACGTGCCAAAAGGGCAATGCTACAATAGTCTGGGGCCTTCAATGTGCAGGTAGATCAGGAAAATCAAGCTGGTGCTGGATTCCAAGAGGGGGTTTTTCTAGAGTGTCTATTAGATCATCGGGGTCTCTCTTCCCACCATCACCGACATTTACACTACACGCTGCATCTGCAAAGGAAACAGCATTATGAAGGACCCCATGCACCCATCATACAATCTCTTCTCCCTCCTGTCATCTGGGAAAAGCATTCGGGCTCTCACGACCAGACTATGTAACGGTTTCTTCCCCCAAGCTATCAGACTCCTCAATACCCGAAACCTGGACTGACACCTTGCCCTACTGTCCTGTTTATTATTTATTGTAAATGCCTGCACTGTTTTTGTGCACTTTACACAGTCCTGTGTAGGTCTGTAGTCTAGTGTAGCTGTCTCTGTGATTTTTTAAAAACGTAGTTCAGTCTAGTTTTTTGTACTGTGTCATGTAACACCATGGTCCTGAAAAACGTTGTCTCATTTTTACTATGCACTGTACCAGCAGTTATGGTCAAAATGACAATAAAAGTGACCTGACTTGACTTGAGATAGTTTTTTTAAGCAGCTCATGGTTGAGCCCACTAGGTGATTAGCTACTCTGGACTGGGAGTTTCACAATGAACGGGAATTGATTAGAGCTTAAGGTAAAAGAGACCTTAGGGGAATGTGATCACAACATATATCCCAAAGAGGAAGATGCCTCAACTGTGGCTAAAGTGAAAAGTCAAAGCCAACAAAATGGCAGATGAACTGAATAAGTATTTTGCATCAGCCTTCACTGAGGAAGACACTAGCAGTATGGTAGAAGTGGTAGAAGTTCCAGATGTCAGGGGTGATGAAGTGTGTGAAATCACCATTACTAGAGGGAAGGTTCTTGTGAAACTGAAAGGTCAGCAGACAGACAAGGAAATGGCAGATGGAATACAGTGTTGGGAAGTGTATGGCCATGACTTTGGTAGAAGGAAATGAAAGGGTTGACTTTTTTAAATAGAGAGAAAATAAAAACAAAATTGCGGCACAAAGGTACTTGGGTGTTCTTGTAAAGGATCCTCTAAAGATTAATATGCAGGTTGAGTCTGTGGTGATGAAGGCAAATGCAATGTTAGTATTCATTTCAAGATGACTAGAATATAGAAGACAGCATGTAATGTTGAAACTTTATAAAGCACTGGTGAAGCCTCACTTGGAGTATTGTGAGCAGGTTTGGGCCCCTTATCTCAGAAAGGATGCGCTGAAACTGGAGAGAGTTCAAAGGAGCTTCACAAAAATGACTCCAGGATTGAACGGCTTGTTGAATGAAAAGCGTTTGATGGCTCTGGGTCTGTGTTCATCAGACTTCAGAAGAATGAGGAGTGACCTGATTGAAAGCTATCGAATGGTGAAAGGTCTTGATAGAGTGGATGTGGGGAGGATGTTTCCTATGATGGGAGAGTCTAATACACAACCTCAGAATAGAGGGGCATTCTTTTAGAATGGAGATGGGAAGGAATTCCTTTAGCCAGAGATTGGTGAATCTGTGGAATTCTTTGCCATAAGCAGCTATGGAAGCCAAGTCTTTATGTATATTTAAGGTAGAGGTGAATAGATTCTTGATTGGTCAGCTCATGAAGGGATACTGGGAGAAGGAAAGAGATTGGGGCTGAGAGGAAAACTGGATCCAACCTGTTGATATTGTGGAGCAGACTGAATAAGCATAATTCTGTTCCTATATCTCTTGGTCTTATGGTCTTAAAACTATCCAGATTCACTGCAACAGGTTTATGATTTTCTCTAAGTTCTCCAGAATCTGATATCTTCTTCTTGCAATGATTGTTCCCAGATTGTCACATCAAAATCAAATCAAATCAGGCTTAATTATCATTAACCATACATAGATACAGCCAAACACAACAGCATTCCTCTGGTTCCCAGTTGAAAAACACCTTGTCATCCCCAACATCTCAGCTTGTCCTCCTTCTGTATGATTTTTCCCTCCAATCTTCCAAACACACACAAAATACTGGAGGAACTCAGCAGATTGGACAGCATCTATGGAAATGAATAAACAGTAAATATTTCGGGCAAATGTCCTTCATCTGGTTTGAAAAGAAAAGAGGAAGAAGCCAGAATAAAAAGGTTGTGGGAGGGAAAGGAAGACAGCTTAAAGTTTATAGGAGAAACCAGGTAGATGGAAAAGGTAAAAGGACAGATCTGATAGGAGAGGAGAATGGACTATAGGAGAAAGGAAAGGGGAAGGGGACCCAATGGGAGGTGATGGGCAGATGAAAAGAGGTAAAGGGCCAGAGTGGGCAATAGAAGAAGTGGAGGGGGGAGAATTTTTTTACTGGAAGGAGAAATCGATATTCATGCTATCTAAAACTTGTCTTTGTTCGTACCGTAGACCCAAAACTCTCACAATTCTGAAGTCAGTAATTTCAAGTTCTCATTCATTAAATGACTGGGTAAACCAGGATATACCTTTCCTTACAGGCTGGAAACTGCGCAGTCATATGACTACCTGTTTGTGTTTTTCTCATCAGGCTGTCCCTCCACAGGATGGCCATTCTTAGACATCCTATCTTGTTTGTACTGTTTCTCAGAGACAAATAATTCCCCTATAACTCAGGTCCTCAAGTCCCCTAACATCCTTGTAAATTTTCTCTGTACTCTTTAAATCTTAATGATATTTTTCCTGTAGATGGGTGACCGGAACTGCATGCAATACTCCAAATTTGGCTTCACCAACATCTTATACAACTCATGCAACTCAATACTTTGATTTATGAAGGCCAATGTGCCAAAAGTTCTCTTATTTGTGACATCACTTTCAAGAAATTATGCATCTGCATTCCAAGATCCCTTTGCTCCATTACTCTCCTTAATTCCCTACCGCTCACTGTATAAGTCCTACCTTGATTTGTCCTTCCAAATTCCAACATCTCTCATTTGTTTGCATTACATTCCATCTGCCATTCTCCTAGCTGTTCCAGATTATGCTGCAAGCTTTGCTCTCATTTGATGTTGATCGTGTGACCTTCCGTCACTGTGCCCGGTTGCTCTGGTAATCTCAGCATCTGTTTCTGTCTGTGTCTCCATCTCACCAGCAGAGTGTCCTCCCAACTTGACACTTTGTCTCCAGCTGCACAACCAGTTGAGATTTGTGAACAATAAATTAACTTTACTCTGAAGTTCGTGCCTTGATCTCTTCTTTGATGATTGGGCTAGAAAGAGTTAATTCCATAGTTAACAAAATGCTCTGCTGATCCGGAGAGAATCAGGTTGTTGGCTGTGGGATCTTGCTATGCATAAATTGGCTGCCTAATTTCCCACGTTGCAATGATTAGCTTTCAAAAATACAGTACATCATCTATGAAATGCTCTTTGGGACATTCTGAGATGAAATGTCTAATATAGATACAAGCCTTTCTTTCTCTCATTCACCCATCAGTTGTTCAATTGATCCCACACTGTGTCGAAAGATTATTTGGTAAGTCACTCAGCTCCCACCCTAGACAAGTGGTGGGAGGCAAGATTCTTATTTCTTAGGAAGGTAATAAAAGAGTGAATTAAGAATTTAACTGGTTCCTTTACTGAAGCACAGCTTTACAGTTGCAGTACTGTGAAAGCAATTTTCTAGGTTTGAAGGGATTTAATAGAGAACATAGAATAGTGAAGCACCAGAACAGGTTTTTCAGCCCACTGTCATTGTACTGACCATGATGCCAATTTAAATTAATCCCATCTATACCACCAAGAGAAGCCATTCTGTCTCATAGTTGCTTGAGATCTGGCCCACTATGGTGGTGTCATCTGCAAACTTGTAAATAGTGTTAGAGCAAAATTTGACCAGACAGGCATGATTTAATATTTGAAAGTGTTTCACCCACCTCAATGGCCTAAAGCATTATTCTAAGGCACACGAGTGAATCTGCAGATGCTGGAAATAAATAAAAACACGAAATGCTGGCAGAACTCAGCAGGCCAGGCAGCATGTATGGGAAGAGGTAGTGACGATGTTTCAGGCTGAAACCCTTCATCAGGAGTGAAGTAACATGGGATGGTCGAGAGGGGATAAGAAGTGGGGGGAGGCATGAAGTAGAGAGCTGGGAAGTGCCCCCACACTTCTTCCCTCACCACCATCCCAGGCCCCAGACAGTCCTTTCAGGTGAGGCACCACTTCACCTGTGAGTCAACTGGGGTGATATACTGTATCCGGTGCTCCGGATGTGGCCATTTATACATTGGGGAGACCCGCTGCAGACTGAGAGACCATTTCGCCGAACACCGGCGCTCAGTCCTCCAACAGTGGCAGGATCTCCCTGTGGCCACACACTTCAATTCCACAGACCACTCCCACTCTGACATGTCTGTCCATGGCCTCCTCTACTGTCAAGATGAGGCCACACGCAGGTCGATGGAGCAATACCTTATCTCCCACCTAGGTAGCCTCCTTCCTGCCGGCATGAACATTCAACTCACAGACCTCCGTTGATACCCCTGCCCCCCCTTACCCCCATCCCTATCTATTATTTTAGTTGGGTTCTCTTTCTCTCTCTTCCCCCCCTCACTATAATCTCCCCCCAGCCCTACCTTTCTTTCTCTTTTATTTCCCATAATTCTCCACTTTCCCCCTAGCCCATTTCCCTCCAGCCTATCACTTCCCAGTTCTCTAATTCATGCCTCCCCCCACTTCTTATCCCCTCTCCACCATCCCATGTTACTTCACTCCTGATGGAGGGTTTCGGCCCGAAACGTCGTCACTACCTCCTCCCATAGATGCTGTCTGGCCTGCTGAGTTCTGCCAGCATTTTGTGTTTTTAAAGCATTATTCTTGTGCTTTTTTTTCTACACTGGAGCAGACCCACTGACCATTCCAGCATTCTGCATTCTTTCCAGTTCAGCATAATGAGATTGATCTAACTGAGTCCTGTAAGATTCTTAGAGGATTTGACAAAGACCGTCCCTCAGAGGCTGTTTCTTATGGCTGTGTCAACAGTGCCTGCTGAAAGATACACCGGCAACATTTTTATAAATCACCTCTGCAACATTTCCAGTGCCATCACGTCCTCCTGAATTGTATTGATCAAGACTATCTGGAGTACTCTAGCTCTGGGCAAAATATTATTCCTGTATATTGTTCTAGTATTCCCTCCCTGCTGTTTCATTCTGCATTTGGTTAGTGTATGCTGTATGCTTTGTTAACCATAAGTTAATGTGTGACAACCAATACTGAAACAACAATCAGTTCTTCAGCCACAATATTCTTTAACATATTCGATGTTATTATCATTATTAATAAATGTAAAATAGCAAACACAAATTATATTTTTGTTGATAATTATGAATGTTGTTGCACATAGCTCTTTGAAAATTAAATCACAGAAATTTCTTCAAGAAAAGCATTTAGCTGCACCTAGATAGAGTGAAGAGATTCTGAAAGATTTGCTTGAAACCTACAATTCTTTGAAAGTAGCACTTCTTGAAAATGGTGGTTATCATGGACTCTGATGACCATGGTAACAAAACATAAGTTAACACAGCAATTTTTCTGCTGGCAAATATTTAACAACTGTCTGAGACAAAGAGATCACTGTCAGGAGGCTCTTGTTGATGCTATTTTTAATTGCTGATAACACAAATCAAGACTTACTTTGGGTTTTTCGTTTAGTGAATTTGTGAACAGTCTCCTGAAGATGAGCCTTTAAGGACAAGTTTGAGCTGCAGTGTCACAAGTATTTTATAAGAATTCTGAGCTACATGGAGATCTGAGGAAAAGTATCCTTGTGTATTGCAAATTACTGCAGGATATGTTGCTTTGGGAAAGGAAGGGATTCTAAATTTATTGTGATTGTACCAGCAGCATTCTCATGATGGGTCTCTTACAACATTTTGCCATAGGCTTGATCCAGAATCCAATCAATTTGCCGAAGAGTTACAGACTCACCAACACCAGTGTGCACCTGCTGTCGTTGACATGGCAACCTGCCATTTAAAAGCATGATTAAAAGATAAGCAATCAGAGGTAAGCTTCCAGCTTGGTGTGGTGTTGGGGGATAGGGAATTGATCAAAGAGTCAGGGAACTGTGGAGGTGAAGTGGTGATGCTGATCAGATGTTGCAGGCAAGATTGGAACAGTGACGATGGGAATGAATTAATGAATGTTATTACCTTTGAAGGTAAGGCAATTTGTCTGCTACATTTGGTAAAGTAATGTTGATGCTAACTCTGGTGAAAGAAAGGATTAAGGTTCCTATATCTACTGAGCTTTAATGCATTCTTGTTTGACAACAAAGGTTTGTTCTCTTTAATTGAGCAGGGAAAAGTAATGGTTACTCACAGACATCTCCAGCATATAAGTCATAGCTTTCGACTTCACTAAAAATGTTAAAGGTGTCTATTGTGTAGCCATGCTTCCAGGAAGAATCTCACAGTAATAATGTGTTAAGTCAATCACATAGACCTGTAATCTCCGTGCAGTTACTTAGGGAGTAATCAATCAATTTTCTCGAAAGATTTGATCCTCATAAACTTTGGCTGATGGACCAGGGTGTCAATGGTGGAAATGCCTCCTTGTGGCTATTCATGCTGCCGATGTGTTTCCCCACAGCAAAGTCATATCTTTTCCTAAGTGGTAAGCATGTTGACAGAAGGAGTCCGGAACCTTCCCAAGATCTTCCCATCTCTACATCCAGCTAAGCATCTTCTGCATCCCTACCATCCGGCAGCATTTCTCCAGGATTCCAGCTCTGCCTAAACTCAGCACCAGAGGTTCACACTGGGATGTTCAAGCAAGTCATGTTAAAAGCCAGCTTGTTCTGGTATCATGACAAAAGGCTCCAGATCTCATTCCTCTACCCTCCCATAATTTTGGCTGATCTCACCTATAGATAGATAGATAGATAGATAGATAGATAGATAGATACTTTATTCATCCCCATGGGGAAATTCAACTTTTTTTCCAATGTCCCATACACTTGTTGTAGCAAAACTAATTACATACAATACTTAACTCAGTAAAAAATATGATATGCATCTAAATCACTATCTCAAAAAGCATTAATAATAGCTTTTAAAAAGTTCTTAAGTCCTGGCGGTTGAATTGTAAAGCCTAATGGCATTGGGGAGTATTGACCTCTTCATCCTGTCTGAGGAGCATTGCATCGATAGTAACCTGTCGCTGAAACTGCTTCTCTGTCTCTGGATGGTGCTATGTAGAGGATGTTCAGAGTTTTCCATAATTGACCGTAGCCTACTCAGCGCCCTTCGCTCAGCTACCGATGTTAAACTCTCCAGTACTTTGCCCACGACAGAGCCCGCCTTCCTTACCAGCTTATTAAGACGTGAGGCGTCCCTCTTCTTAATGCTTCCTCCCCAACACGCCACCACAAAGAAGAGGGCGCTCTCCACAACTGACCTATAGAACATCTTCAGCATCTCACCACAGACATTGAATGACGCCAACCTTCTAAGGAAGTACAGTCGACTCTGTGCCTTCCTGCACAAGGCATCTGTGTTGGCAGTCCAGTCTAGCTTCTCATCTAACTGTACTCCCAGATACTTGTAGGTCTTAACCTGCTCCACACATTCTTCATTAATGATCACTGGCTCCATATGAGGCCTAGATCTCCTAAAGTCCACCACCATCTCCTTGGTCTTGGTGATATTGAGACGCAGGTAGTACATCAGCAAACGCAAGGATCGAGTTGGCACTGTATCTGGCCACACAGTCATGGATATGCAGGGAACAGAGGAAGTGACGAAGCACTCAGCACCGGGGAGCACCAGCGTGAGGGGTCAGGGTAAATGAAATGTTATGACCGATTCTAACTGACTGAGCTCTGCCCATTAGTAAGTCTAGCAAGCTGGAGCAGATTGGAGCCCCCAACCCAAGCTCTTTGAGTTCAAAGATGAGCTTTAATCAATGAATAACATCCTGACATGCTTATGCTAACTGGCACTGAAAATGCACCAACTTCAAAAAGACAGTCAGTTTGGACGCAGCTTGATGACACATAGACAGAAATAATTCTGACTGTCTATATTGGCCTCACAAACATGAGAAAATCTGCAGATGGTGGAAATCCAAAGGAAGACACATAAAATGCTGAGAGATCTCAGCAGGTCAGGCAGCGTCTATGGAAAAGAAATTTCCAGCTTCCTTTCCACTCCTGATGAAGGGTCTTGGCCCGAAACGTCGACTGTTTACTCTTTTCCATAGATGCTGCCTGAGCTGCTGAGTTGCTCCAGCATTCTGTGTATATTGACCTCTTGGGCAATGAAATAACTGGATATTTTGCATTGAGGTTGCATTGAGTGTCATGGCACACTGATGATCACAAGTAGAATTTGCTGCAGAATGGACTTCTATTTCAAGATTCAAAGATTCAAGGTACATTTATTATCCGACTACACAATCCTCAGATTCATCTTGCCCACAGACAGCCACGAAACAAAGAAAATATGGAACCTGTGAAAAGAAAAACATTATCTCCCACCCCATGCACAAAAAAACACAAATTGCACAAATGCCAACAAAAAAAATGATAAAACACAAATCGAAAGAGAAAGATTCCAAGTATATTCAGCTCAGCTCAGTGTTTGGTAACTGTCGGCTGAATCGATTCAAGATTTATTTTAAGCACTGCACTTTGAAAGTAAGCAATGGTCGTAAGAAACTTTCACCAACACTACTAAACTCATGCACAAATCAAAGTCTCTGAGGGAAGAAGGGAGGAAAGGGGGCTGATAAGGAGATCCATCCACTTTAATCGCTAATCATTGGATCCCATCACTGCTGTTTGCATTCAGTGTGTGTAAAAGCTCTGTGTAAACAGACTGGTTACATTTATATCATCTGTCGACAGGACAAATAGGATACTAATTGCTGTGTTGATTTTTTTTAGTTCGGTGACCAGTTTTATTCACTTTGTATGAACTACCAGGTCATGTAATTCAATACAATCTGATGTGCTCTTTTACAAAAATAGGGATTAAATTGATTTAAATATGTGAATATTTGTGCAACTCGCTTGTTTGAAGCATTATTTTGTAATACTTTTGACAAGCCTTGACAGGATTTTTGCAATCTGCAAAAATATAGAAAACCAGTGAAAAGCTTGGCACAGAGGGTTCCCATCACCTCCAAGATCACATTACGTAAGTTAAATTAATGACTTATTTTGGATTCATACTTTTGCTTTCTTTTTCTTATAATTAATATGTCATGTTACAAATCAGATTGGGAGATTAAAATAGTTAAAAAATACTATTAATTAAAGGAAAAAGGAAATTATAATAAAAGGAAAAGTGAAAAGTGAGGTGCACTTGAGATAATTTGGAGATTTCTGTCATTAAAGCCCAGTGCTCCGCTTAGTTGCATTCATGTAGCCCTCTATACTCGATCAACGGTCAATTGTAAAAGGAATATTTGTACTATCAAGTTCACAGATGTCACTTGTCACAAGGCAATGAATGGGCTGACGATGCCAATCAAAGAATTTCACAGTTATGTCAGCATTTATTGTCCATCCCAATCTCTTTTACCTTCAAACTGCAATGGCAATTAAAGATCTAGGTTTGGAGTGACATGAAAGTAAGAATGGTTTAAAATGGCAGATTTTCTTCCCCAATAACATGCGTAAACCAACTGGGTTGTTACAATAATTTGGTATAGCATTTACTGAGATTGGCTTTTTCTTTAATTTGAAATATAACTTTTCTGAATGCCATGAAAGAAGGTCAAAGTTAAGTCTGTGATCATGTGCACAAGTACATGCATGTAATGAAAATCCTACTTGTACATAACATAGCTAAGCTGCATTCACAAGAAAAAAACACATTAAACATTAACTATGGCCAAATTTTACAAGAAAGAACTTAGTGCAAAGTCATAGTGTTGTTAAATTGTAGTGATTAGGGTTGTGTTGGATGGTCCAAGAAGTGAATGGTTAAAGGGAAATTATTGCTCTTGACCCTGGTAGTGTGGGATTTCAGGCTTCCTGCCTGATGGTAGCTGCGAGAAGCTGGCGTGACTGCAGTCATCCCCACGTTTCTGGATCACTGGTCCAGAACGTTTGTTGCTGGACCATGGCTTTACCTTATTGATAATGCTTGATGGACTAAACCAAGTTGTACACCTCAAGGCTTTCATTCATTGAAGCCTGGTAGGACATAATGGATCCTGTAGGGAGTTGTGTGACCACCTGCCCTTCAAACTTATTATGAATTGTATCATTCCTTATCCCAAACACCTTCATCTATGTCTCTATTATTCTTTGACTATCAAATGAAATAAGATGTTTAATATCTGGAACCCAAAAGTAACGTCCTTGTGAGATGTGTATTCACTGACTACCAAGGTATCCTCATCTCCTCCTCCCTAGTATATGCATTTGAGTTTGGTATGAGATTATTGTCATCCACAATATTCCGATGATCTTCTAAAGACACTTACTTTGGAATTAAATGGCTACATTAAAGGCATCATATAAAGTCAAGATTTTGTTATGCTAGTCCAAACAGACTGACAGAGAGAGGGAACGAATGACACTGCACTGAGCCGGTTCAGGCGATACTAGGTCAGGTGGTCAAGCATTAGATCAAAGGGGAAGGTTGTAAAGAACAACTTCCAAGAGCTGAGGAGTTTACAGGAGAAACTGGGTAGCTGAAGTTTGGTGGCCCATAGTAAAAAGTAGGGATGGGCCACAGAAGACTATTCAATAAGTACACCTAAGCCTATAGCAGTCACATTTGTTAGGGTGAGAAATCTACAGACCCCTCTGCATTCGTACCCTTTCGTGGTCTAGCCTCTGACAAAACAATAAAGCATCCATAGTAGGTTTCCTCATCAGCTGTAAGGTAATGTTACAGCTATAAAAGACCTTGGTCAGACCCCAAATGGAATACTGTGTTCAGTTCTGGTCACCTCACTACAGGATGGATGTGGATACTATAGAGAGAGTGCAGAGGAGATTTACGAGGATGTTGCCTGGATTGGAGAGCATGCCTTATGAGAATAGGTTGAGTAAACTTGGCCTTTTCTCCTTGGAGCAACAGATGATGAGAGGTGTCCTGTTAGAGGTGTATAAGATAATGAGGGGCATTGATCATGTGGATAGCCAGAGGCTTTTTGCCAAGGCTGAAATGGCTAACACGGGGGGTTTTAAGGTGCTTGGAAGTAAGAACAGAGGGGATGTCAGGGGTAAGTTTATCACACGGAGAGTGGTGGAGGCGGATACAATAGGGTCTTTTAAGAGGCTCTTAAGTACATAGAGCTTAGAAAAATAGAGAGCTGTGCAGCAGGGCAATTCTAGGCAGTTTCTAGACTTGGGTACATGGTCGGCACAACATTGTGGGCCAAAGGGCCTGTAATGTGCTATAGATTTCTATGTTCTATGTTCTGTGTTCTAACCTATCTGCCCCTGAATGACAGGATGCCCAATGTCATTCCAAAGATACTAAGCTCATACAAAATATTTACATGTGAGGTGACAATCAAATGAATTTAGCTTCTTAACTGAATTATCCCCATTTCTGATGCACATTTGCATTGTTAATTGCCATTTATACTATAGTTGGAATAGTCAAATATTTCAGTATAATGTATTATGTCGATTTTAACACAAACTTTTCTCAATTTAATTCAGTTCCATGCCATGAAATGGAGGGAAGTAGATAACTTTAGATAAGCCCTACTGAGGTCAAAATGCAATAGCTATCTGGGTCAGTGGAATGAATGAATTTTTTTTATAAGAAGGGTTTTTTTATGTAGGATTTGTGTTCTTATGTAAAAGATATGAAAGTTATAACAATGGAACATCGTTATCTACTTATTGAGAACTTCAAGTTTTTTAATGTATTAAGTAGGCCTAAGAGTTTAAAGACAAACGTTTAGAATTTAAAATTAACTTTTAAAGAGGAGATTAGTTTTGTTTCGTGACTGGTTACCATGAAAGTAGTGTACTTAAAGCAGAGTACTAACTTAATAACCAGCATGTTTCATCATAAATGGTATCAGAAATGTGATTTAATTTATTGAGAATGAACATATTGAGAGAGGAAAACTACAGACTGTAGGCAGAGACTTGCCCTGTTTCCAGATGAATGTCTTGGCACGTTGAATCCAATGTTTGCAACTTCATACCATCAGCTTGTAAAGTAAGTCTTTCCAAAAGGGCCCTATTTAAATATCGGACTAGAGTGAAGACATCTAATGAATTCCAACAGTAGTCTGGTTCATTAGTGCAAAAACAGTAAGGTTGCTCACACAATGGAAATGGCTCAACTTTAACATGAATTAGCTAAAAGGATAGAAATGCAAACTGATATAACATATGCAGTAAGGCAAGATATGCGTTTAAGAAAAATCTGGATAAATTTTCATTCAGAAAAGGGAACACCATTGTAAACCCAAAGATGTAATGGTAGAAAGCTCCACTTGTGGAAGGATGAAAACAAGTTTTACTAATTTTTTTTTTGAAAAAAGAGAACTTGGGGAAAAAAAGCTATGCGAGAACAAGGTGTGGCTGACAGGCTCGGACAAGTGAGAGAAATGCAGCAAGCTATTAGAAAACTAAAGATATAAACTATTAAGAGTGGAATTAGTAGTGAATATCTCTGCCCTACTTATTTGTAAACCTCAAACCCCTGGAAGAGAGACAATATTGATGAAAGATTTATTGTAGCTATGGGGCTATAGCGAGAAAATATTGGCAGAGAGGAGTGTCCAAGATCTGCAGCAGATAACCAGGAGTTAGTTCTGTTAAATCACACCGAAGGATTTGGTCAAGTTTTTTTTGTTTAAGTTTTGTGGATCAGCTTTCCGTGGATGACCCACTATTTCACCTAACAGACCAAGAAACAAGATGGTGAGTCACCCAAGATTAAAAAGCTAGCGGGGGAACGAAATGTTTAATGATGTAGAGTATTTAATATGGTTGGATATGCAAATCCATTTTTCATTCAAAGGTTCTGAATTTGATTTTCTGGAAGAACTGATCATTTTTGCAAAGACTTTGGTAAGTTACTGAATGAGATTTACCTTGTTAAGAAGTTGTGATGTTGAAGAATTTGTCATGAAATGAGGTAAGCTGTATATATATATTTGGGGTTGAATTTGAATTTGTAGACATACTGACGTGGAACTGAAACTGAAGTTAACTATAATAGTTAAGAATATGAATTCAATTAGTTTTCTAGCTAATTAGAGATAAATAGAAAGGCAACTGTTAATCTGTAAACCTTTAAATAGGGAATAACACTAGTTCTAGTTAGAGAAATTGGAGTAATAAAGTTTATTCTAATGAATGTCATTGATTCTAACTAACAAGGAATTTGGTTTTCATTTGATATCTGAGATTTGGAATCTAAACAGAAAGTTGGAATTGTGAATTGTCCTTACTCGTAAATATTTTGTATATATTGCTATTTTTATAAACTTACTTCCAAAAGTGTGTGTTTTCTATTCACTGCCTCCTTCAGAGCCTAGAGCCTCTGATAGCCTACTAGCACCTAGTGTAGTACTATGTAAGTAGATTTTCTCAGAAAGAGTGCAGCGACCAGTTACACGAGATACGTTAAACGCTACACAGGTGCACCAGTGTTACACTATGGAATGATTAGAAGAGGTAATTAACTAGATCAGTGTCAGTTCTTGCCCAAAAATTACTCTGACATTAGGACGCAGGTTTTTCCAGAGAGATGCAGTCATCAATGTCTGTGACCTACTTATACCCTTGTGGCAATAGGAAACAAGAAAGTCTCCAGAAAAGTTTCTATAACTTTTATTTTTGTACTCTAACATTCTGGTTCTAAGATTTTTAGCAGTTTACAGACACATCATATAGGATTTAGCTCCTCTGAAAATTTCAAATTTCCCGACATGTCAGTGATAATAAACCAGATTCTGATTCTGAAAGAGCCATCCAATCACTCCCCTTCCTTCACAGAGTCATCTGAACTTCTTTTCAAGTGTGTCTCCAAGCCTCTTTTCAAAGATACCGATGATTTTGCTTTTTACCCTCTCAGACTATGTTCCAGAACACAAAACTGCTGTATAAAATAAATCCTTCTACATACAGCATCACACAAAACTGAAATTACTTCTTTAACCCATCACTACACTGATGAGCAAATCATATATGTACTAATCCTATTTATCAGCAGTTGATCCATAGCATACTACACTTTGAAGTGTGTACTATTAAATGCCGTGTGAGTTCCTGCCTCTATCAACTTCTCAGGCGGTGAGTTTGAGTTTGTGGCCACCCTCTGGGTGACAAACATCTTCCTGAAATCTCCTAAATCTTTTACTCCTCACCTTTAACCTATGCCCTTTGAACTTTGAAATTGCTGCCATGGGGAAATTACTACCAACTCTGCCTCTCAAAATTCGGCATACCTTTACCAGATCTTTTCTCTGCTCCAAGGCAGATCCTGTCTCTCCTTGAAACCTTCCACCCCAGGAAATACCCTGATGTATCTGTTCAGCCCTGTTTCCATTGCAAACACATCTTTCTCATTGTGTGTTGAACAAAACTGCACAAAATATCCCATCTGGAGACTAACCAAAATGTAATAAATTGGGATCAAATTCTCCCTGCTCTTCTACTCCATGCCACAGCTAATGAAAGCAAAGTCCCTCTCACCACCCTCTACCGTCTAAAAATGTTTGGAAGATTGTTGATACAAAAATCCTTCATTGTGCTTCTAATTTGTATTTTATTTATTCCTGCTCGTTTGATAATGCTGACAGTTTCATCATTGGTTAGTGCTGAGGGGATAGTGGACTGTCTTTATCTTGAACAGTTGGAGCCATTGGAGAGGAACTCTACCCACAATGCTCTGACACATGGATATTGATTTCCCACAGAGACTCAATCATTCAGTTCTTCCATGGTTGTGGCATCCTTACATTTTAGATGCTGCAGATGGGGAGTCCCAACATTTAGCCTCAGCAGTGATTAAAGGACTGCAAAATATATGAGGCAAAGTGGCTGATGACTTGGAAGAGGTGAAGGTAGTACTCCAAACTTCCTCCAACCCAGGTTTCTGAGGCCATGAATGTCAAAGGTTCTGTGTCTGTTTGCCAACCCACTGAACACTTCCAGATAAACTGGGACTAAGAGGAAGATTCTAAGACTTAGTGGTTTATATTTATCGAGTTTCTTTCATTTTAATTGTGTTCCTTAACTTTGGGTGAGGGGTAGCGGTTGGGCTGCATTGGATCCAGAGTACTCCTTTATTCTTGGGCACAGGAAATGGCAGTAAACAACTTTGAATCCCTTGGATCTTTCAAAATCAAGGATCTTTTTCAAACGGGTATAGTATCAAGTGCCAATCCAGAATTGGGAGGAAACTCACTTTTAAAAAGTTTGCAAATTGCCATAATTTTCATATTAAATTTCATCCCACATCTGAGGAAACTAGAACAAAACGAGGTTTAACTAAATACATCTAAATGTGTGTTTGTGGTTTTCAAAGGGACTATTAAAAGGAACCTTGAAGAACAGTAATGCTGAAATCATGAACAATGCTTAAATACTTTGCCTCTTCATCATCTTTATTTTCACTTTTATGGTCAGTTGGTTTGATGTCAGCCATCAATTTCTGCTGCTCCTTGGGACTTGGTCTTGTGGCTTTATTTTATTTTTCTCTCTTTTTATTGCCAAACACTAGTGGAGGTGAAGGGATCAAATCCATCTGATTCACAAGCTGTTTCTTTCCTCACAGTTATCACCATACTTGCTAAATCAGAAGCTGAGGATCTCAGTGGTGTTGGGATTTCCACTATGCAAATTGAGTTAACTAACTTTCAAACTTTGATTAGAGTTGGTGAAAAAGTCAGTAGAGCTTCCACCACATATTCTTCACCCAGATAATGAAGCTTCCATTGTCCTGTAATAGACCCCTTGAGAGCAAACACTGAAACCACCATTGTTGCATTTCAGAGCAGATCAGAATAATCAAAAATAAAAATTTGATGCTATAATCCTGATGAGCTACATTGATGACCTAAATTTTCTGATCAATTTTGATGAGGTAAGATGAAATTAACCTGACTTCAGTGGTTGTGAACATATTACAGTCTATTATTAAAGGTGATGTTTTGAGGTATTTGGAGGCAGATAATAAATAGGCCAAAGTCAGCATGGTCCCCTTAAGGAGAATTCTTGGCCGACAAATCTGTTAGAATTCTTTGAAGAAATAACAGGCAGGATAGACAAAGGAGAGTCAGTGGATGTTGTTTATTTGCATTTTTATAAGGTCTTTGACAAGGTGCTGCACATATGGATGCTTAACAAGATAATAGACCATGGTATTACAGGAAAGGTACCAGGATCATGGTATGAGAGGAAAGACACAAGCTGACTGGCAGAAAAAAGGGTGTCTTTTCTGATTGGCTGCCTGTGACAAGTGGTATGCCACAGGGGTCAGTGTTGGGATCATTTCTTTTCACATTGCATGGTCAAGCACTTTGGCAAAAGGAATAGAGGCATAGACTATTTTCTAAATAGGGAGAAAATTCAAAAATCAGAGGTGCAAGGGAACTTGGGAATCCTTGTGCAGTATTTCCTAAAGGTTAACATGCAGGTTGAGTTGGTGGTGAGGATGGCAAATGCAATGTTAGCATTCATTTCAAACAGAGTAGAATACAAAAGCAAGTATGTAATGCTGAAGCTTTCTAAGGCATTGGTCAGACCACACTGGTAGTAATATGAGCAGTTTTGGGCTATTTATCTAAGAAAAGATGTGCTGGCATTGGAAAGGGTCCAGAGGAGCATGAGAATGATTCCAGGAGTGAAAGGGTTAATGTACAAGGAGCATTTGCTAACTCTGGGCCTGTACTCACTGCAGTGTAAAAGAATGGAAGGGGCTCTCATTGCACCCTGACAAATATCGAGAAGTCTGGATAAAGTAAATATGGAGAGGTCATTTTCTACAGTGGGGGAGAATTCTTTTCTACCAGAGAGCACAGTTTCAGAATTCAGGTATGTCCTTTCAGAACAGAGAGGTGGAAAGAATTCTTTTGCCAGAAGGTGATGAATCTGTGAAACCTATTGCCACAGATGACTGTGGAGGCCTGGTCTTTGGGTATATTTAAGGCAGACGTCAATACTTTCTTGATTAATCAGTGCATCAAAGGTTACGGGTGGAAGGCAAGAAAATGGGGTTCAGAGGGATAATAGTGGCAGAGCAGACTTGATGGGCTGAAAGGCCTAATTCTGCTCCGAAGCCTTATGGTCTTATGGCAATACTTCCCACAAAACTGAAATAAATCACTCCATATATTTTTAAAGAATGTTTTATTCTGTGGATTTCCTCATAAGTGAAAGATTTGCAATTGAGTATTAATGTCTGGGAGCTGTGTTACCAGCTTCCGTGATATCATTGAACAACTGATCAATAGATCATTGTGAAATGTTCCTTCAGGCAACAAACTAGGAAGCAACATTAACTTAATTTTATAACTACTTTTCATAAATCCATATCAGGCATGCAATAGAATTTGAGTAAATGTTGAAGTATTGTAACTTTTATTTTAAAGTGCAGATGAATTTGTACATGGTGAAAACCAATCCTCTCATTTAAAATTAATTTTCCAGGCCAGAGGGTTTGTTAAGCAGTATTTGCATTTCATGCAGTTCAATGAGGTTAAGAGATTTTAAAATAAGAATAGTTCATGCTTTCTCACTGATTCTGCATCACTTTCATAATTAAAGAGGGCAAAAATAGCACCTAGGAAAGGCATGGCTTCAGCAACAGAGACTTCAGGATTTCTTTGTGAACTCATACCTGGAAATGCTGAGTATCTTAATGGAGTAATAACGGTGAATATGACAGTTTCACTAACATTACAGATGGAAGTTCACTGACAATGGGAATTAGAGTCCAGAAGGGCGTGAGGCTAGAGAAACTGATACGCTGCAGTAACACAGCGAGAGTGATTGCTTATTGGCAATGCTGAGAGAATTTTACTCTGCATCTGACAGCTTCCATAATCCTATGGACATATAGGTACAGAGCTGCTGGCTACTGTTTCCACTAATCACCCTATCTCACTTCTTTCCTTTCCAATCCTGTGAATTCTGCTCTTTACAGAAAACTGTTATTAAGAAGAGGAGTTTTCATTAGTATAATATTAATCTCTCCAAAAACTACCATTGTCACTAATAATAAAATAAAATACCTAAAATAACTGAAATAACTGGGCCCAAAACACACACGCACTCTTACAACTCAAGCATTTTTGAGGAGGACAGCATGGGCCCCTATCACCTACACTCTTCTGAATCCGGAACAGAAAACTACTACAAACAAAATCTGCAGATGCTGTAAAGCCAAGCAACATTAGCAAAATGATGGAGGAGCTCAGCAGGCCAGGCAACATCGACGGAAATGAGTAAACAGTCGACGTTTTGGGCCAAGAGCATTCATCAGGACCCTTTGGAGGTAGATAAGATCCTGATGCAGGTCTTGGCCCAAAACTAGGACTGTTTACCCCTTTCCATACAAGCTGTCTGACCAGCTGAGTTCCTTCAACATTTTGTGGGTATTACTGTACCTTAGTTGTTGGGTATGTTTAACATCCTTCCATTATTCTTATCTCATCTATCTGTAGCTCTCCTATTTTGTAAAGGGATGCTATATTTTAGGAAGACCTTTCTGGGCTTTCCTGATTGGTAGAGCTCTTAGGGAATGTGGTAGAAAAAAGGGATCTCAGAACACAGATCCATAATTCATTGAAAATGATGTCATGGGAAAATAATGTCGAATAGAAAGCTTTTGACACATTGGCCTTCATAAATCAAAGTAATGAGTACAGGAGTTAGGATCTTATTTTATATAAGACATTGGTGAGGCCTAATTTGGAGTATTGTGTGCAGTTTCAGTCACCTACCTACAGGAAAGAAGGAAATAAGTTTGAAATAGTACAGAGAAAACTTACAAGAATGTTGCTGGGTCTGGAGGACCTGAACCATATAAAAAGATTGAATAGGTTAGGACTCATTCCCTGGAATGTGGAAGAGTCAAAGGAAATTTGATAGAGGTATACAACATTATGAGGGGATAGGATAGGATAAATGCAAGCAGGCTTTTTCAACTGAGGTTGGGTAAGACTATAGCTAGAGGTCATGGATTAAGGGTGAAAGGTGAAAAGTCTAAGTGGAACATGAGGGGAAACTTCTTAACTCAGAGGGCCATGAGAGTGTGGAACAAGCTCCCAGCCCAAGTGATGGATGTGTGCTTGATTTCAATGTTTAAGAGAAGTTTGGGTGGGCACATGGATGGTACAGGTATGGAGGGCTGTGGTCCCAGTGAAGTCAATGGGAGTAGGCAGTTTAAATGGCTTGACATGAACTAGATGAACCAAAAGGCCCATTTTTGTGCTGTACTTTTCTATGACTCTAGGAATCAAAAAGTCTCACTACAGAGGCCTCTCTGATCTGACATCTCTGAGTTTCAAAGGTCTCACTTGACTAAACTGCCCCAGGCTATCCTTGTCTGAACCTTGCTTTTAACCCTTGTCTAACTGCAATTTTCACACCATGTCAGGAATTCTGTACCTTCAAGCCTGCTGAACCTTTTTCAGTTCAACCCTGTCATTGTGGTTCCCAAGGCACAAGATGCCAGATTTAACTTTACAAATATTGACAGCCTTTTAAAGTGCCTCCTCCATTTTTAGTTAAATGATAAATGAAATTTAATACGCGAGTTTATCATCTCTACCGTAATTCTGGTCCAAGTGCCAGCACTGATATTTATTGGAGACAAAGTGATATTGTGCATTTTCTGTGCTGCATTTCTACTCAAAATGCTGTTTACTAGGAAATATACCTATCAACCTCCAAACAAAGATTTCTTTCCTCATTTGTATTTTGTGCATGCAAAGGCATCATCAATTTATGCAGTGCCCATTACTGATTGAAACTGGATCAAAGGCTGTGGCTGTCAATCTTTGCAATTAGCATACAGTTCTACAAAGTGTACATCTCTCTGAAAATAGTAAAGTGTGAATCATGGATGATTTCAAAGGTCTCCGTTCAGTTATCACATAAAATAAGTTCTCCGTTCCCCTCCCCCAGTTAATTTACTGTATTAGAAAAGTGATGTGGACAGGTCTAAGGTAATTACAGAATCAGATTCAGCAGTCACAAAGATAAGAACAGACTGATTGGAGAGAGTCAGTTTGGATTTGTTAAGGCAAGATTTATCTAATGAACCTAGTAAAAATTTTGATGAAGTAACAGAGCATTGATTAGAGTGATGATATTGATATGTTCTATGTCAATTTGGAATGAACTTGATGAGGTATCACAACATAGGCTTTTTGTCATCATGATCTGAAGATCATGGTACAAAAGGGACAAAAACAGAGTTTACAAATACATTTGGGACATTAGTGAATATATTTGATAAGCTATTCTTAGCTTTACTCAAGCTCTGTATTTCAAAGATGAATGCAAACACTCACATTGTGTGCTCCCATGAGTGGTTTGTCTTTGTACCCTGTATCTCTGATTATGTATGTCTTTGGAATTAACGGTACAGGGTCTTTCTCTGGTGCATGGTTTCCCTGTTTCCAAGAGCCATCTCCCCCAGTATTCCTGAAATACTCCGTTCTAATTCCATCTTCAAATTCACAGATGGCACCACTGTAGTGGGCTGGTCTCAAATCATGACAAGATGGAATTCAGGGAAGAGATTGAGAGTCTAGTCATGGCAACAACTTTTCATTAATGTCAGCAAAACAAAAGAATTGGCCAATGAGTTCCATAAGGGGTGGTGGTGCATGTGCATATGGTCCCGCCTACATCATTGTTATTAAGGTGCAGATGGTTGAGTTGTGCAAGTACCTAGGTGTAAACATTACCAATAGATTGACCTGGCCCAACCATATTAAATCCATGGACAAGGAAGTTCAACAGCACCTCTGCTTCCTCAGGAGGTTAAAAAAAATGGCAAATCACCATTCAACCTCACCAATTTTTAAGGATGCATCATAGAAAGTGTCCTAGGTCACCAGAAACTGCAGAGTTATGGACATAGACAAATCAGCTTCCTCTCCATGAACTCTGGCTATATTTTGCCTCTTGCTAAAACAGCCAACATAATCAACTTCTCATCCTGAATATTCTCATTGCTTCCTTTTCCCATTTGGCTGAAGACATGAAAGCCCGGAAGCCCAGGCTCAGGGACAGCTTCTATCCACTATAATAAGACTGGTTAATAGACCTCTTGTATAATAAAATGGACACCGGACCTCAACCTCTACTTCATTGTGGTATTGGACCTTATTGTCTGACTACTGTGCATTTTCTCTGTAACTGTAACATGCTATTCTGCATTTTGTTATTGCTTTTCTCCTGAACTTCAATGTTGTGATATGATAAAATGATTTGTGTGGGAGGCATGGAAAACTTAGTTTATCACTGTACCATGATACATTTGACAATAATAGACCAACTTATAAGAGGGATGCAAATCATTTAGAGATGATGTCGATAAGATTCACTAAGGTGTTGTTGAGACTGGAGAGCTTGAGTGAAAAGAGGAGATTTTACAGATTAGGGCTCTGTAAACGAGTAAACATAGAAACATAAAAAATAGGTGCAGGAGTAGGTCATTCGGCCCTTTGAGCCTGCACCGCCATTCAATGTGATCATGGCTGATCATCCAACTCAGAACCCTGTACCTGCTTTCTCTCCGTACCCCCTGATCCCTTTAGCCACAAGGGCCATATCTAACTTTCTAAACGAGTGACCTAATAGAGGTTTATAAAATGCGGAGAGGCATAGATAACGTGAATAGTCACAATCTTTTCCCCAGGGTAAGGGAGTCTAAGACTAGTGGGCATAGGTTTAAGATGAGAGGGAAATGTTTTAAAAGGGGTTTAAGAGGCAGATATTTTCACACAGAATGCCATGGTTCTGTGGAGCAAGCTGCCAGATGATCTGGAAGAGGGCAGGTACTATAACAGTGTTTACAAAGTAATTGGATGGGTTTGTGGGTGGGAAAGGTTTTAAACGGTATGCGCAAAATGCAGGAAAATTTTGTCAGAATGGATAAGCTGGTTTGAGGGACATGTTTTGTTCTGGCCAATTTGGATTCATTTTATTCAGCTTCATCTTTTGTAGCCAAGCAGATTATTTTGCAAGAGGAGAGATAGGTACACTGAATCCAGTCCCTATTTAATTCTTTTAATAATAAGAGAGCTTTTCTAAGACCTTGGATGCCACTGGAGAAACAATGGATGGACCCATCATTTCTTTACTCATTACAATCAGATGGCTAGTCTTTTACTTTCAATTTATTAGACCTCTGAGACTTTATCTTAATAAAGTGAACTAGCTTCCTAATTTTCAGCTGGTAAAAAAATTGAAAGCAAAGTTACTTTGCGGGATTGTTCCTCATCTTATGCCAGATTAATTCATTTTGTGATTAATCAATCCTGAGGATTCATACCTTCAATTAAATTGTTATAAATCTGCTTACTTACATTTTCTTGACGTTTTCTGAGAACTTCACAGACAATTAACTGCACCTGTGCATGACAACCTCCAAATGTTGGTTCAGACTGAAAATGCTGTTGATTCTTCTATTCAGGGACGTGCCAAAAATAATCATGGTCAAAAGACGATAATCACCTTAATCATACAACACAACACATAATGATGGTGGTGATGATGATTCTGGGATGGTTGTTTTTAGCCCACTGATCATCATAACAAGAAACAGAAGACTGTAGTGAAAGTATTGATTTTTGGATTGAAGGGAAGTGTCATAGACTGAACTGTGGGGCTTCAAAGGCTCAGTGTAAGGACCACTTCATTTCTTATCATGTACACTAATGATTTGTACACAGAACATAGAAAATTGAACATAGAATGGTACAGCACAGTGTAGACCTTCTAGTACATGATGTTGTGCCCACCTTATAACCTTCTCTAAGATAATCTATCTTTCCCTCCCATAGCCCTCCATTTTTTTCATCCATGTGTCTATCTAAGAGTCTTAAATATTGCTGACATATCTGCCTCTAATAGTCTAGTCTAGTCAAGTTACTTTTATTGTCATTTTGACCATAACTGCTGGTACAGTACATAGTAAAAATGAGCATGTTGTTACATGACACAGTACAAAAACTAAAGTGAACTACGTAACAAAACAACACAGGAAAAAAAACCTACACTAGACTACAGACCTAACCAGAACTGCAGAAAGTGCACAAAACAGTGCAGGCATTACAATAAATAATAAACAAGACAATAGGGCAGTAAGGTGTCAGTCCAGGCTTTGGGTATTGAGGAGTCTGATGGCTTGGGGGAAGAAACTGTTACATAGTCTAGTCGTGAGAGCCCGAATGCTTTGGTGCCTTTTCCCAGATGGCAGGAGGGAGAAGAGTTTGTATGAGGGGTGCATGGGGTCCTTCATAATGCTGTTTGCTTTGCGAATGCAGCGTGTAGTGTAAATGTCCGTAATGCCAGGAAGAGAGACCCCTATGATCTTCTCAGCTGACCTCACTATCCACTGCAGGGTCTTGTGATCTGAGATGGTGCAATTTCCGAACCAGGCAGTGATGCAGCTGCTCAGGATGCTCTCAATACAACTCCTGTAGAATGTGATGAGGATGGGGGGTGGGAGATGGACTTTCCTCAGCCTTCACAGAAAGTAGAGATGCTGCTGGGCTTTCTTTGCTATGGAGCTGGTGTTGAGGGACCAGGTGAGATTCTCCGCCAGGTGAACACCAAGAAATTTGGTGCTCCTCAAGTAGAAAAAAGTCTTAGCTTGCTCAACCCTTCCTCATAAGACATGCTCTCTAATCCAGGCAGCATCCTGGTAAATCTCATCTGTACCCTCTCTAAACCTTCCTCATCCTTCTTACAATGAGGTGACTTGAACTGAACGCAAGTGTGGTCTAACTAGGGTTTTGTAAAGCTGCAAAATTGCCTCATGGCTCTTGAGCACAATCCCATAACTAATGAGGGGCAACATAACATAGGCTTTCTTAACTAGTCCGTCAACTTTCTGGACAACTTTGAGAAATCTATGAATGTAGACCTCAGAATCCCTCTGTTCTTCCCCATTGCTGAGAATCCTGTTGTTAACCCTATACTCTGCCTTCAGGTTCAACTTTCCAAGGTGTATCACTTCACACTTCTCCAGATCGAACTCCATCTGCCACTTCTGAGCTCAGCCCCACATTCTGTCAACATCCTGCTGTAATCTATGACAGCCTTCTACACTATCCACAACATCACCAACATTCATGACATCTGCAAGCTTACTCACCCACCCTTCCACTTCCTCAAAGAACAGTGGTTGCAGAGCAGATCCTTGTGGAACTTGACTAGTCACAGACTTCCAGGCAGAGTACAATCAATCTGCTGCAACCTTCTGCTTTCTGTGCGCAAGCCAATTTCAAATCCATGAAGTTAAGTGTTTCTGTTTTCCATGACTCCTGATTTTCTGAATGAGTCTACCATAGGGCATCCCGTTGAACACTTTACTAAAATCCATATTCACCACATCCAGTACTCTACCTTCATGAATTTGTTTTGTCAGATTGGCATACAGGAATACATTAGTCAGTGTCATGAAACTAGAGGCAGAGCGAACCATGGGGAAGACAGTAATAAGTCTTCAAGGAGGGACAGCCTCAGAACAGGAGGACACAAGTACAACTGGAAAAGTGGTACCCAAAAAAAGGTTACTCAATGTTATGTTCACCTAGTTCTTTGAAGTGATTTGGACTGCTCAGTGGAGATGGTTTAAAAAAAAGCACATGGATGCTTTTCCTGAGGCACAAAATTTTAAGAGCAAGGAATTCATGTGAGTCTTTGGAATACCTGTTCAGACACACGTATACTACTGTGTCCAATATCGCTTCCTTCCCTCCCCCATTTTCCCTCATCTCCATTGCAACCTGTGGTTTTCCACATTGAGATGAGTTTAATGGTGGCCGGCCACATCGCAGATTGACTGATGTTGATTGAGGGTGCGCATTTACCAAGGCAGCATGGAAATCTCTGCTTTTCCTCAGGGTGGTGTTATCAGATCTTTTACTGTCCTGGAAGTATAGACAAGGTCCTGGCTTCACTGCTCACCCACTGGATAATACCTTTGACACTGCACTACTTCCTCCATTTTGTTGCTCGGCTTTTTTGAGAGGGACATAAACTCTTCTGGTTTAAAGGCAAGATGTTACCAAGTTGCCTTCAGCAGGCAAGTGTTTTCTTTTTGCTCTATTTCACTTTCCCAATCTCCCACAAGTTTTCCTCTTTTATGGTGGCTATTCATAGCAACATATTGCGAGTGCAGCTTGGTGTTTGCACAGCTCGGTTCACTGCTTTAATGCACTTGAAAGGTAATACCATTTGTTTCAGCTGACACCGCAACTTTGTGATCTGCTCCACTCCGCTGTGATCAGGACTTTGGTCTGCGTTTAACAGTTCATGGTGGAATTGACAATTTTATGTCAGGATTAACACTTACATTGTCTTAGCTGTTTATCCACACATCTGACAGTTAAATAACCAGCATTTACATTACAAACTAAAAATAATACTGGTAAATATGTTCAGGGCAAGTAGATTCAGGATGATTCTGTTTTGACTTAGTTTTACTGTGTAAAGTTGAGCTACAACAAGGACCTTCAAATTCTACTTTGCACTTCAGAAATTAGTACATCATTGCATTTTAGTTACTTTGGATTATTTCTCATTTGGCACAACTTGCTGGAAGTCTCAGATAATCTGGTATGGTCTGCTTGATGCTGTCAATTCTGAAGGTGTTTTCACCAACAGATCCCTACTTCCTCAGCTTGAGGGCAACAAGGTTTCTAATGGTCACTGAAATAAAGCCATCATACAGTATGTATTGGTGGTTACATTACCATTAAGCTTCCTGCTTTTGTGCTCTTCAAGTGACTTGCTTGTGCTAATCTCAGTGCACAAAACTTGCCAAGTATTTTGATCATTGACAACACATTTGTTTGGTGATCACTTTTATGTACTAATCTACCTTAAACACTAAAAAGCAAAAAAAGTTCATTCAGATTTCTGAATGGACATTCAACCCATGGATACTACCTCACTACTTTCTTTTGCACTAATTATTTAATTTAACTCTAGAATATATATACGCACATACATATGTGCTTAATTCACAGTTCTTATTATGTATTGCAATGTACCGCTGACTAGCAACAAATTTCATGACATTTCTGATTCTGGTTTAAACATTGCCCCTTGCATTTCCTTCAGGATTTTCCAAGGTACCTTATAGCTAATGTGGTGTGGTCACTGCCTCATGAGCTGTGATTGCAGCCATTTTGCAAACAACAAGTGTTATAAAGTTAATGTTTCGGAAATGTTGATAATACTCCCAAATCTTGGCGACAACACCACTGCTTTTGTTCAAAGTAACACCTGGGGATATTTTATGTCCATCTGAGAAGGCATATGTTTTCCTACCAGATCAAAATCAATTCAGTGTTCCTCAAGTCAGATTCCTCAATTGGGAATCTAATCTAGAGCCTTCTGATTCTGATGCAAGGATAGACCAACTGAGTCATTTAATATAGAAGGCAGCCTTACCAGCTGCTTAACAAAAAATGCAATCAGTTTAAAGTTGTCTCTGCAATGAGATATTGTCTCTGATTTCATGGTCAGCGGTTAATGTCAATAACCTCATTTTTCCACTTGTCTAACTTCTGAGAATCAGTATGACTAAAAACTTCAGCAAGATATGCATAGGATATAGAACAGCACAGTACAGTACCAGCCCGTTGGCTATGATGTTGTGCCAAGCAACAAAAACCTACTCCAAAGACAATTTAACCCTTTTCTTCTGCACAATGCATAACCTTCCAAGTTCTCTTACATCCAAGAATCCTTTAAAGGTCCCTGTTGTATCAATCTCTACCACCTTTCCCAGCCAGGGACCCACCACTCTCTGGGTAAACAAGCCTACCACTGACATCTCCTGTAAACTTCACACCACTCTGAAATTGGCCATTGCCACCTTGGGACAAAGGTGTGGGCTGTTGATTCTTTCTGTGCCTCTCTTAACTTTATACACATTAATCAATTTGCATCTCATTCTCCATCACTCCAAAGAGAAAAGCCCTGGCTCACTGAGACTTTCCACATGAAACATGTTCTCTAATCCAGGCAGCATCCTGGGAAATCTGCTCTAATAGTTTCACATCCTTCCTGTAATAGGATGACCAAATTTGAACAGAACACTCTGGTTTTCTTTAATCTGGGTTTTATGGATCATAGACATAAGAGCAGGATTAGGCCATTCAACCTATTGACTCTGCTTTGCCATTCCATCATGGATGATTTATTACCCATCTCAAAGCCTTTCTACAGCCTTCTCCCCATAAACTTTCACGTCCTGACTATTCAAACACCTATCAACCTCTGCTTTAAATATACCCAATGATTTGTCCTCCATAAGTCCATAAGATCATAAGATATAGATGAGCAGAAGTAGGCCATTCAGCCCATCGAGACTGCTCTGCAATTCAATCATGGGCTGATCCAGTCATCCCCACTCCCCTGTCTTCTCAGCATACCCTGACTAATCAAGAACTTATCTACTCTGCCTTAAAAGCACCCAATGACTTGGCCTTCACAGCCACTCATGGCAACAAATTCCACAGATTACTACCCTCTGACTGAAGTATTTTCTCCACATTGATGTCCTTCAGCCCTGAAATCATGCCCTCTTGTCCTAGACTCCCCTACCATGGAAAATAACGTTGCCATATCTTATCTGTTCAGGCCTTTTAACATTCAGAATTTTTCTGAGATCCCCCCGCATTCTCCTGAACTCCAGGGAATACAGCCCAAGAGCTGCCAGACATTCCTCATATGGTAACCCTTTCATTCCTGGAATCATTCTCGTGAATCTTCTCTGAACCCTCTCCAATGTCAGTATATCCTTTCTAAAATAAGGAGCCCAAAACCTCACACAATACTCCAAGTGTGGTCTTACAAATGCCTCAACATCACATCCCTACTCTTATATTCTTTACCTCTAGAAATGAATGCCAGCATTGCATTCACCTTCTTCACCACCAAATCAACCTGGTGGTTAACCTTTAGGGTATCCTGCACAAGGACTCCCAAGTCCCTTTGCATCTCTGCATGTGTCTGCCTGTTTATTTCTTCCACCAAAATGCACGATCATACACTTTCCAACATCATATTTCATTTGCCCCTTCTTTACCCATTCCCCTAAACTATCCAAGTCTCTTTGCAGGCTTCCTTTTTCCTCAACACTACCCAGTCATCCACTTATCTTTGTATCATCAGCAAATTTAGCCACAAATGCATTAATCCCATACTCCAAATCATTGACATACATCATAAAAAGCAGCGATCGCAACACTGACCCCTGTAGAACTCCCCTGGTAACTGGCAGCCAGCCAGAATAGGATCCCTTTATTCCCACTCTCTGTTTTCTGCCGATCAGCCAATGCTCCACCCATGCTAGTAAATTCCCTGTAATCCCATGGGCTCTGATCTTGCTAAACAGCCTCATGTGCTGTACCTTGTCAAAAGCCTTCTGCAGTGGTCATCCTCAATGTCTCGGCAATCTCTTCCCTCACTTCCTGTAGTAACTGTGGCATATTCCATTCAGTCCCAGGGACTTACATATGCTAATATTTTTCAGAAGTTCCAACACTACCCATCTCTTAACCTCAATATGCTCCAGCACAATAGCCTGTGTAATACTGATCTCACATTCAAAGTCCCTTTCCCTAGTAAATACTGAAGCAAAGTATACATTAAGGACCTTCTCCTACCTCCTCCAAATCCAAGCACATGTTTCCCCTTGTCCATAAGTGAACCTACCCTCACTCTAGTCACCCTCCAATTCTTCACAGATGCGTGGAGCACCTTGTGTTCCTCCTCATACTGTAAAGTTCTCAGCCAAGAAGAGAGTGACGTGTGGTAGAGGTTTAGGCAAGGAGTTTCTTGATGGATATGAGCTGAGAAGAAAGTAGGCAGGGAATTCCAGAATTCAGGAGCAATTGACAAATGATAAAGGCAGTAGGGGATATACAAGTGCCCAGTGTTGGGAGAATGCTGAGCCTTTACAGATTTATGGAATAGAGAATGCTCCAGTGATAGAGAAGGGCTCATCACAAGGAAATGCATTTTTAATCGGAAAGCATTGAAAGATCTGAATGCAATCTCTGGTCTGAAGTCTTGATGAAGGGTCTTGGCCTGAAACATCGACTGTTCACTCTTTTCCATAGATGCTGCCTGGCCTGCTGAGTTCCTCTAGCATTTTGTGTATGTTGCTGTGACTCCATTACATTCTCCCTCAATGTTCATTATAAAGAGATCAATCATACTTTTTGCTAAAGGCACAAAACATGAAGAAAAATCAGTTAAATAAGCAAATCGGTAATTAAATATTGAAATAATGAATGTCTCAATTTAGGATAATCACTAAAATCAATGGAGAGGTAATTTAATAAATAGATAACTCCTAAATCCAAGTTTTCTGTTTGAGATGAAGAGAGATTAGCTTTGTTTGTCACATTGTACATCAAAACATGGAGAGAAATATGCCATTTATGTCTTTGACCAGCACAGCCTGAACATGTGCTGGGGGGTAGACCACAAGTATCACTTTGCTTCCAGCACTAACCCTACCCCAATGTCTGTTTTTCAAACGTGGGAGGAAAGCGGAGCACCCAGAGGAAACTCACATGATCGTAGGGAGAATGTTAACACTTCTTACAGATGATAGCAAGAATTGAACCCCAATCTTCCAATCACAGGCTTTGTAAAGTGTTATGCTAACCACTACATTATGAAAGATCTGTCTAGTTTGCCTATCAATTCTTTATGTATCATTTCTTCTGTTTTGTGGATGTCTGTGAAGAGTAAGAATTTCAGGTTGTGTACTGTATACGTTCTCTGACACTAAGTGCAGTCCCTTCTGTTTATTGCGGGAGCTCATTGCCATTGTGATTTTTGATGTGCCTCCCCCCCGCTGACCTAATGCAGCAGAAGTGCCTCAGTGCCATTCACTCTGATGGTACCTTCATTATTGCTGGTGACTACAATCATGCTAACTTGAAAACAGTCCTGCAGAGTTCTAACAGTATGTCAAATTCGCAACCAGAGGAGAGAATAGATTAGACCTGGTTTATGCCAACATCCGTGGAGTCTACAAGGCCATCACCTTGGATACCTGGATCACATATCCGTTTTGCTAATCCCTGCATACAGATCCGGACCTGGCCAGAAATTGCCACCTCATCACTGCAGGACTGCTTCAAAAGCACAGCACGGAGCGTGTTCACAGAGACGGCTGCCTACAAACATCACGTCACTTTTGCTTGTGCGGAATTGGTGACTGGCTGCAGAGGAAAGGGCATTGAGGACATTACTTTGATTAAACTCTGCACTGCCAGGGCAAACCGGAAACAATGGCTGACTGCAGAGGTTCGTGCACTGCTCAGGGATCAGTGCACTGCTCAGGGATCAGGGCACTGCTCAGGGATCAGGGCACTGCCTTCAGGTCGGCAGTTAGGATGTCAGCAGGAGCCGCAGTCTCATGTGGCCATCAGGAAGGCAAAGCGAGAGTAACTCACAGAAAGTTCACAGGCAGCTTTGTGACACCAGAGGCAAGCAGCAAGGTATACAAATCATAACAGATTACAAGTCCACCCTGCACATCAACAACAGTGATGCCCTCTTTCCTGATAGTCTGCATACCTTCTCGGCACGATTTGACACAATGAATTATGTGACATTAAGGAAAGCCCCCTCTCCCCCTGGGGAACAGACAACATGTCTAGTTGCAGCTGAGATGAGGAGGTTCCTCGCCAGGGAAGCCTGCACAAAGCTGCAGGGCCAGACAAGATACCTGGTCGGGTGCTGAGGCCTGACTAACAGAGGTCCTAACAGACATCTTTAACATTCTTTGCAACAGTCCACTGTCCCTGCAGGCTTCAAGGCAGCCACCATCATCCTAGTGTCCAAGATTGTAACGGTAACTGGCCTAAATGACCACCCAGTGGCACTGACTTCAACAAGTGTGAAGTTCTGCTGGCAATGGATCATATGAAATCCCACCTTCCAGCTACATTGGACCCTTTCCAGTTCACCTACCGCTCCAATTGGTCTACTGAGGATGCCACTGCCACAATCCTCCACTCCATCCTGTCCCACCTAGAAAACAATGCCTCATGTGCTTGGTTGTTGTTCATCAGTTCGATATTTAACATGATCTGCCCCTTGGTGAGTAAACTGTCCTCGTTGGGACTCAATATCCATCTCTGTAACTGCACTTTTGGATTTATGGACAGAAAGACTCCTGCCAGTCTGAGTTGGCAGCAGCCAAGTTCCATCACGTGGTCCCTCAGGGTTGTGTGATCTGTCTGCTGTGATTCATGACTGCACTGGCAGATTCAGTTCAAACCACTTCATCAAGTTCGCTGATGATGTTACAGTGGTTGGCTTCATCAACAACAATGATGTGTTGGCATACAGAGAGGGGGTAGAGAGGCTTGTCAGATGGTAGAGAGCAACAACATGGACAAGACAAAAGGGACGATTGTGGACCAGTCTCTATTTCACATCAATGGCTCTGCCATGCAGAGGGTGAAGAGCATAGAGTTCCTTGGTTCCACAATATCTCCTCATTAGTCAAGAAGGTACAGCAGTATCTACACTTTCTGAGGAAACTGAGGCATGCAAGTCACCCCACCCCCATTCTAACAACTTTCTATAGGAACACCACCGAGAGCATCATGTCCGGCTGCATTATGGTGTACTTCAGACCACAAGACCAACAGAGGGCAGTAAGAACTACTGGGAGGATCATCGAGGTCTCCCTCTCCCCTATATCTGACATTTACAGGTATACGAAGGGTCCAAATCATTGCCCCATCCAACAATCTCTTTGACCCACTACCATCAGGATAGAGGTACAGAAGCATCAGGAAAAGGTGGCCAGACTGGATAATAGTTTTTTCTCTCAGGCTGTGAGACTAATGAGTACCCTGCCACCACCGAGGTCTCGTCTCTCGGACAGCGAGCTGTTTACTGTAAACCTGTGCTGCACTTTACAACTTGCATTTTGACTTATTTATATTTTATTGACTTATTTATAGTGTAAAACAGTATTGTGGTTTATGTGCTGTGCGTAATATGTATCGTGTGTCTGAACCATGGTCTGGAGGAACGTTGATCTGTTTGGCAATAACCTTGAACTTGAATTTGAGATAAGAATCCTATTTTTTTGCCACAGCAACCTTATTCAAATTGCAGCCTTTTCAACATGTTGGCATACTTTATATTATTTTATTCAGCCATCTGCTTCTGCTCCTGAAATTTATCTGTTTGTTACATCAAATCTGGAAACTCTGGAATTGTCTCCAAGGATTAGTATAGTTGTGTCTATCATAAAGCACGGAGGATTACATACTTATCTAAACAACTACATTATCTGTATCACCTACTGTCTGTGGCATAATAAACAAATTATTGTGTTGATCTTCTAAACAACTTGTCCATTACAGTAGATACCCCCTTGTCCTTAAGGCATTAGATTTAGGCAGACAGACTGGCAACAGGCTGACAAGTTGAAAATTCTTCTAGGCTGGATGCCCATAAAGATGTATTTTTTTAAAATCTCAAACACTCTGTGGAGTAAAGATTAATTCTACAGAGCAAAGCTAGACGGATAGTTTCCAACAGTTCATTGTCATCCATGCCAAAAAAGTGAGTATCAGTCTAAATGAAAGAAAATATTGAGAGAAAGACTTGTCTTATAAGATTTTGTATTTAAGATCTACAGCCAGTTAAGTACAGCATTTCTGAAATGTGGGCACTGTTGTAATGTTGGAAGCACAGTAGTCAACTGGCATTCAATTACTCCACAGACAATGATGTGATAATGACCCGATTATCTATTTTGATAATGTCGCCCTGGAAAGCAGACTAGATTTATGTCTGCAGGATAGGGGAGGAAGCAGAAAGTGCCTCTTGCTGGATAGGGAGCATGCAAGAGGAGTTGAGCTGGAAGTCAGGAGCAGATGGGCAGTGACATGGCCAGCACTGCTGACCCACCGGCTGGAGAGTGCAGTGGTTAAGGGCTGAAACACTCTAAAAAGGCTGGACAGCACCTGATGACATCTGCTCCTGGCCAACGGCTACGGTTACCTCATCAGGTAACTGAAGAGAGCACTCCGGTTCATGACGCAAGTTTTCAGAATGGGCCTTAAACATTGAACCTTCTGACCCAAGTGTATAACCAACAAAGCTGTAGGAAATGAACATCTTCATTTTTTCTATGCCCGTATCTGGTTGGCAGTGCAAGAAAGTTGGAAATGCCTTGGTGTTGTCAACTGGGAAGAGAATGGCTGGACAAAGGAGCTTTTCATTGCATCTAAGTGGAAGAAGATGCAGAGCTACGTAGGGAGGGAGCAGGAAGCGGATTTATTTTTGGTTTATCCTGGCACAGCCTGACAGACAAGACGATCTGTTCTAAGTTTCCATGGGTGTGATATTCAAATTTAAATAGGGGCACAAAATATTGCCTTCATCAAAAACAAAATGAGCATGACGTTTATAACTGGCTTCCATTTGCAATCAGTTGATTTATGTCTTTGCTAAAGCAGAATTACCAGACTTATATATTTTTTAACTGGGCAGTTGATTAATTAATTAATTTATTTATTTATAAAGAGTCAGCGTGGAATATGCCCCTCCAGCCCTGAAATCCCACTATTTAATCCTCACCTAATCATGCGACAATTTGCAATGAGCAGCCAGTATGACTTTAGACTGTGGGTGGAAACTGGATCACCCAGAAGAAACCCATGCAGTCTCAGGAAGAACATACAAACTCCTTACAGGCAGCTGTGGGAAATGAACCCAGTTTGCCTCTCCTGTAAAGCTTTGTGCTAACCACTGTGCTATCATTACGCCTATAGAAACTGAATTGCTTTTTTTTTAAACAGCTTAAGAGGAATGTCAGATATTTCTGTTGACACTAGGGTTTGCTCGTAAGAAACTTGAGGCAATGAACTCAGTTAATATTGTTCAATTTTTCTGATTATTTAGAAATATTTAATGATTAATTCCATTAGGATAGATTCATAAAACATGGGGGAGAAATGGGAATCAATTGTGAATTCAGTATCGGCATGGCAGAGAGGCATTAATAAGGATATTAATAGGTTCTGAGCTTAATTAAAGAAGATTACAGCTATTTGCACATTTTTCTGCCCCACTAAGCATCATTCTGCATCATTTGCATTTTTTAATCCATCTGGAGAGAATTAATGAAAGAACAGATATAGATAGCTGTCACAGAGCAAATGGTTTGTGAAAAATAAATAGTGATCTTGCATTTCTTTTTCTGAGACAGTTTCTTTTCCAAGGACTGACATGTCCAATGCCAGAGGACTTGTTTTTAAAATGAGAAGAGGTAATTTCAAAGGCGATGTGAGGTGCAAGTTTTTTTTTACACAGAGGTTGGTGGGGCCCGAAATGCACTGCCTGGGATGGTGGTAGGAGTAGATACATCAGGGACAATGGATAGACAGATAAATGTGAAGGAAATGGAAGGATATGGACATGCTGTAGGCAAAAAAGATTAACTTAGCTGCCCTACTGACTACCAATTTAATCGGTTTGGTACAACATTGTGGGCCGAAAGGCCTGCTCCTGTGCTCTACTGTTCTATGTTCTAAAATAATCAAGATTTTATTTCTGTCTTGTATAAATAATGTATCTATTCTGTTTTTGCAAAACAACTAACAATAATTCAGTACTTGTCGAGATGGGAATTTTGTGATTTTCAGAATGTGTTTGTGTGGTTTTTGTGTAATTCCCGTGGAGCCCTGATATAGACAATGACTACTAGAGGACACATGAATTGCTTAATCTTTGCGATTAAATAGAAAGGATGATCTTTGTTTGGTATTTAATTAGTTGTATGGTAATATGATCTCTGTGTAATCTGACAGCAAGGTTTTTTGTAGTTAAGTATTATATTTTGCCACTCTGTATCTTAAAGAAAGTTGCTCTAATTTAAGATCCAGAACAACATGTGTAAAATTGGTCCACTAGATACTTTGAATTATGAACTGAGCTACCTTGTAAGTAGAAATTATAAATAGCCAGATGAAAATCTTAATTACTAATGGAATGAATTATGCGATGATAGGTTGACCAGGCAGATGATGTGTTGCAGCTGTTTCATGAAAGAACTGGTGAACATCACTGTGATCCACAAGAGCTACATGGTTCTTGGACCATGTTTGGAGGAGAGCAAAGACAAAAGTGATTTTGAACTGACCACAGCACCATGGTACAGGAGGCACTGAAGATGGGAAATAAAAAAGTGGTTTGTGGTCTGTGTAGTTAAGGGAGACAGAAGAGACTGCAGGTGCAGAAAATCAGTAAAGAAACAGAAGATTGGAGAACTCAACAGGTCAAGCAGCATCTATGGAGGCAAAAGATGGAAGTAGAAGTTTCAGGTCAAGACCCTACAGTGGAATCGAGAGGGAAGTTTGCCGGTATATAACCGTATTTTGATTGGGAGGGGAGTGACATAGAGGCTCCAAGATGATGGAACCAGGTGGGAGAAGGGGAGTGGGACAGAGTCTGGTGGATGATAGGTGGAGTCAGATGAAGAAAGAAGGATGGACAGATGGAAACAGGTGGGGGAGGGGATGAGAGGAATGAATAAATAGAGAAGGAAAACAGGTGAAAAGTGAATGCGTATGGAGGAGGGTTACCTTAAACTAAAATGTTCAATATTCATACTACTGGATAGTGAGCCACCCAAGATGTTGTTCTTCCAAATAATGTTTGAACACCATGTAACAGTGGAAAAGGCCAAGGACAGTCAAGTTGGCATGGGAGTGAAAAGGAGAATTAAGATTACATATAACTGTTATGTTTTGCAACTCCAGAAACAGATTGAAAGGAAAATGCAGGAGCCGGGATACTTCCCCACTTTGTTTTCCTTTCCTTTATTTTTTTGGTGAGACATTCACATATAACACATTGTAATGACGTATGATATTCACATGCTTCTTACATATAACCCATTATGTAAACAAATAATATTTAATCAACAATACATTTACAATTTTACTCAAACATTGATTAAAAAAAATTAAACACACAACATTCCTACCTGCTTAGCTACGAACTACAACTCGATATAGAATGCACCTAAACTCAAATATGTAACATATTGCTCTCTAATTATCATACAGTATTTATTGATTGATTGATTGAGGTACAGCACAGAATAGCCCTTCTCGCCTTCGAGCCATGCCGTCCAGCAATCTCCTGATTTAATGCTAGCCTAATCATGGGATGATTTACACTGACCAATTAATCTACCCACCAGTATGTCTTTGGACTGTGGGAGGAAACCGCAGGAAACCCACGCGGTCGCGTAGAGAACGTACTCTTTACAGACAGCATAACCTATACAGATACGCTGTCACCTGCACAGTAAAGCATTGCGCTAACCACTACATTGTCGTGTACGTATACACTGTCACCTATATAATACAACTACTATATAGACATTGGCAGCAGAGTAAATTTTAAATTGTCCCATTGAAGTCTGAAGATTTAATCGCTGTGGAGGATTTTTTACTCGTGGAATAAGGTCTTTCCTGTCGAGATCAGTCTGCTTGGCAGGTAAGACTTGTGGCAGTAAAACAATCTCAGTTTCCGGGGTCTCCCCTGCAATGGTCACAAGGGTTGACTTGGGACTGTGAGAGGTCGCTCTGAGAGCTCTGGGCACCTTCCTTCTTTCACAATTGACTCTGCTGTACCCAACTGGTCGATGTGTCATGTCCAGATGATATCAGATGCAACCTCCACTGTGTAGGAGAGTAGTTCAGCCCCGTGCTCAATTATCCATACCCATCTCTGTAGTCCCTTGCCAGGAATGCATGTCCAGGAGTGAAGCATCGAGCCCCCTTATTTAAGAAGCCCTCAATTTGTCTCAGCTATTTTTTCTTGTATACTCCATCTGAGACTGGGTTTGAGGAGAATCAAGCATGAGCACAAGGGATGCCCCAGGAACAGCACAGCTGGTGAATTGTTGCTTGTGGAGTGTGTTGTGTTGCAAGGAGGAAATTGGCAAGCTTCTGATTCGGTGTCAGTGAAGTGTGTTCTGCTGACGTTGCTCGCAGTGTGTTCCTTACCCTCTGGGTAAACTTTCCATCAAGCCATTTGTAGCTGGGCGGTACAGGGTAGATGTAATATGTCCTATTCCATTCATTTTAAGGAATGGCTGAAACTGTACTGTGACAAACTGTGGTCCATTGCACTGACTAAGTGTTCTTGAACACCAGAACGAGAGCCAGTTCTTGTTATTTTTCACATTGTAAATCTCACAAACTACTCAGTCCTCTGTCACTCTCATTATTATCAGACTTTTAATCAGACATTAAGAAGAGGGACGCCTCACGTCTTAATAAGCTGGTAAGGAAGGCGGGCTCTGTCGTGGGCAAAGTACTGGAGAGTTTAACATCGGTAGCTGAGCGAAGGGCGCTGAGTAGGCTACGGTCAATTATGGATAACTCTGAACATCCTCTACATAGCACCATCCAGAGACAGAGAAGCAGTTTCAGTGACAGGTTACTATCGATGCAATGCTCCTCAGACAGGATGAAGAGGTCAATACTCCCCAATGCCATTAGGCTTTACAATTCTACCGCCAGGACTTAAGAACTTTTTAAAAGCTATTATTAATGCTTTTTGAGATAGTGATTTAGATGTATATCATATTTTTTACTGAGTTAAGTATTGTATGTAATTAGTTTTGCTACAACAAGTGTATGGGACATTGGAAAAAAAGTTGAATTTCCCCATGGGGATGAATAAAGTATCTATCTATCTATCTAATCAACATCGTGCAAGTCAGTGCTCGATCTGAAGCTGCAGCTTGACTTTTTTATCTTTTTCTCTTTCCTGGGCTATCCATCCATTTATTTTTGTCTGTCCAACATGCTTTTTGTATGGTATCCTACTTTTTCACATTTTCTGCAGTCTGCATTAGTCTGGTGTACATGGGTCCTGGCACATCGGTAACACGATTTGTTCGGCCAGCCAGGTTTCTGTTTAGATGTTGCAATTTTGTTCATGCTCAGCTTCATTCCTGACTGCAACTCAGTCGCATCTCTGGCTGCTCTTGCTGTTACCCGGTTGGGATATGGCCCAAGTGCGGAGTGAGAGACACTGAAGCAGATCGGTAGTTCACAGACTTCAATGCGAACAGTGTTAAAGGGAAAATAAAACAATAAACGCTAGGCCAAACAGGGCCATTAACAAAAACTCTCAAATGGAAAACGAAGCCTACACTGCGGCTGAAAAGGACATCTAAACATTAAACGCATACCACTAGTCTTCAGAGTCAGTTGACCTGACAGTCCAGTTTCTCAAGGAAGGCCAAAAGCAAACAGACAGCGAAGCGTTGCTGTGCTCTGTCCAAGTCTCGACAAGCACTACGACGACAAGTATGGAGTTAAGTACTATCATGATTATATAATAATTAGCTGACACATGCAAATTCACAATCGCAATTGCCGTATCTACTGCACAGCTGAATCGGTGATTGTGACAGAGCCCCCCCCTCTCTAGGCACAGCCCCTGAGGCAACACAGACCTGTGTCCGCTGGAAGTCCCGGATGTGCGACTTGTCCAAGATTTCCTTCGCCGGGATCCAAGTACGTTCTTCTGGGTCATGCCCTTTGCAGTCCACAAGGTACTGGACCTTTCCACGTATCCGGCGAGATGCCGGGGAGGCGCCGCACAGTATAGACAAGGGAACCATCTACCAGGTAGGGAGGAGGGGCAGGAGGGTGACTGGGGCCATGGGAGAGGTAATAACCGGCTTGAGCTGGGAAACATGGAATACAGGGTAGATCTTCAGTGATGCTGATAGATGCAATATATAGAACACAGCCTTTTCTACTACAAACGCTCCCACATAGCACAGTGCCAAATTCCGGTTCTCGACTTTCAGGGGAAGATCCCTTGATGCCAACCAGACCGCCTCTCTTGGCTTCAATGGCCTTACCTGTCGACGGAGCCGATCAGCCTGCCGGGAATGCTGTTTCTGGGCGCGCAGCAGAGAAGCCCCGGCTCGCCTTCAGCTGTGCTTGTAGTCCTGGATCAGCTGTTCAGCAGCGGGAGTCCTACATTGATCTTCTGATCGGGGAAGAGCGCGGCTGGAATCCCTTCTGGCATTCAAAGGGAGGCAGCCCTGGGGAGGACTAGTGCCGGGTAGGAGGTCTATGATAGATAGATAGATAGATAGATACTTTATTCATCCCCATGGGGAAATTCAACTTTTTTTTTCCAATGTCCCATACACTTGTTGTAGCAAAACTAATTACATACAATACTTAACTCAGTAAAAAATATGATATGCATCTAAATCACTATCTCAAAAAGCATTAATAATAGCTTTTAAAAAGTTCTTAAGTCCTGGCGGTTGAATTGTAAAGCCTAATGGCATTGGGGAGTATTGACCTCTTCATCCTGTCTGAGGAGCATTGCATCGATAGTAACCTGTCGCTGAAACTGCTTCTCTGTCTCTGGATGGTGCTATGTAGAGGATGTTCAGAGTTTTCCATAATTGACCGTAGCCTACTCAGCGCCCTTCGCTCAGCTACCGATGTTAAACTCTCCAGTACTTTGCCCACGACAGAGCCCGCCTTCCTTACCAGCTTATTAAGACGTGAGGCGTCCCTCTTCTTAATGCTTCCTCCCCAACACGCCACTACAAAGAAGAGGGCGCTCTCCACAACTGACCTATAGAACATCTTCAGCATCTCACTACAGACATTGAATGACGCCAACCTTCTAAGGAAGTACAGTCGACTCTGTGCCTTCCTGCACAAGGCATCTGTGTTGGCAGTCCAGTCTAGCTTCTCGTCTAACTGTACTTCCAGATACTTGTAGGTCTTAACCTGCTCCACACATTCTCCATTAATGATCACTGGCTCCATATGAGGCCTAGATCTCCTAAAGTCCACCACCATCTCCTTGGTCTTGGTGATATTGAGACAATATCCTTGTATGACAATCGTATGGCCGGTGTGGGGTAGGGTGGTAGCCTTTCCTTTACTGAAAACACCAAGGAGATCCACATATTCAGCCAGAATCCCGGAAAGGTCCACATCCTTAGCTGATACAGGAGGGGATTCGTGAAATGGAGCTTGAGCTGGACCCAGACAGATAGACAGGCATGCATGTCCTCACTCTTCAGAGACCGATCGATCTGGGGGTTATGTCGGGATAACCAGGGGAGACCAAGTACCAGTGGCAGTTCAGGTGAATTAGCCAGATAGAAAGATATTTCTACATGATGGTTGCCTTCGAGCACCAGTTGAAGGGGTTGGGTGGAAATGTGGGTCTGGCTGGTTCCCAGTGGTCGACCTTCCAGTGCATTGATGTTGATCTTTTCTCTTAATTCCTGAGTTGGCACTCCTCATCTTTGAGCAAGAGAGATGTCCATAAGATTCCCGGCTGCACTGGAGTCAATAAACACCTTGAGTTTATGGGTCTGGGACCATGAGAAGGAAGCTGCGAGCATTACAGAATCAGGGGAAGCTGACTGAAGACAGAACCGACCCATCAGGATTCCCCTCCCTGCTGATGGTATTCTCTTTTACTGGACGCTTGGAACATGCAGCCAGGAAGTGTCCTGGATCACCGCAATAGAGGCAGGAACCTGTACTCTGGCGCCACTCTCGTTCCTCCTGAGACAGGCTCACGTGCTCCTTTTGCATAGGCTCTTCCGTGGACTGAGAGCTGGGTGGTGAGGGAGGGGGAGAGGGTGAGGAAAGATGGTGATCAGGCGCCACATAGGAAGTTTGAAACATTCTTTCCCTGCTTCACTGAGTTACCCGGTCATCAACTCGAATAGCCAGATGAATCAGGCCATCCAGATTATCCTGCTCATCCTGGACAGCGATCTCATGCTGGACCCCTGTGTTCAGTCCACACTGGAAAGCAGTCATGAGAGATCTCTCATTCCATCCCATCTCTACTGCAAGGATACGGAATTTAACTGCATAGGCTCTCACCATTCCTCTTCCTTGGCACAGGTCCAAGAGTCGGTGGGCAACCTACTGATCCCGTACTGGAAGATCAAAAGCCCTCCTTAACTCCACCACAAGATGTCAGAATGACTGGACTGTGGGGTATCCTTGTTCCCGTAAAGCGTAGAACAGGCAGAGTGGAGCTCCATCAAGAAGATTGACCGTGTACGCCAATTTTCGCATGTCATCACCAAAACAACCAGGCTGGGCATGGAACGTCAGCTCACATTGGGTAATAAAATTCCTGCAGCCATCGTGATCACCAGACTATCTGCCTGGTGGTGGAATACTCGGTTCCTGAATGGTCGTGGGAGTTGGATCTGGTCTGGTTGAAGGAGCAGGAGCATTAGTAGCAGAGATTGTTGGGGCAGTAGAAAAGGAGGACCTGTGAGATGCTGGGAGTGGGACTGAGGCGGCCTGAAGCTGCTGAATTGAGCTGGCGGGTACGTTAATGGCTGTCCCCTGATGCTGGCTGTTCACGGTAAGTTTGTGGACAGCGGCCGTGAGTGCAGAAATCACAGACTCCTAAGTCCGATTGTCTGTGCTGAGCTGTTGAACAGTTCGGCTAGGGATGATACCTGTTCCCCCGACTGAGACTGCGCTTGTCAGCACGACGTTATCTCCCTCATTGCCTCCATAACTTCACTGAGAACAGATTCTGTTGCCTGTAGCTTATCTCCTACCTGACCAATGAATCTCAAGGCCAAGGTCAGCTGCTCTGTCTCTGCTGGGTCCATCTTTGTGTGGTCAAGACTTGCTGTTACCAGGTTCGGATATGGTCCAAGTGCAGAGTGAGAGACACTGATAGATAGATAGATAGATAGATAGATAGATAGATAGATAGATACTTTATTCATCCCCATGGGGAAATTCAACTTTTTTTCCAATGTCCACTGAAGCAAATCGATAGTTCACAGACTTTAATGCGAACAGTGTTAAAGGGAAAATAAAACAATAAACACTCGGCCAAACAGGGCCATTAACAAAAACTCTCACATAGAAAATGAACCCTACACTGTGTCTGAAAAGAACATCTAAACATTAAATGAATACCACTAGTCTTCAGAGTCAGTTGACTTGAAAGTCCAATTTCTCAGTGAAGGCCAAATACAAACAGGGAGCGAAGCGTTGCTGTGCTCTGTCCAAGTCTCGACAAGCACTACAACGACAAGTATGGAGTTAAGTACTATCATGATTAAATAATAATTAGCTGACACATGCAAATTCACAACCGCAATTGCCGTATCTACTGCGCTGCCGAATCCGTGATCCGTGGTTGTGACAGTTACCATTGATAGAGTAATTTTCAATGATTTTTAATGTGAGCTGTGCTTCAGTTAGGATCCTTTTCTGAATGCTTTCTTCTAAGATTCCACAAACTAAATTGTCTCCTAGTGCATCATTAAGCGCTCAATTGAACTGACGATGCTTGGACAATTTCTTCAATTCAGTTACATAAACTGAAATTGACTCCCTTTCCTTTTGATTCTGCTTATGAAACCTAAAGCATTCTGCAATCAACAATGGTTTTGGCTTTAAATGTTTCTGCTTTATGTGAACAATATCAGCAAACTCATCTCGGCTGGTTTACTTGGAACAGTTAGACATCCAAGAAAACTGTGTGTTTTTCTAACCATTGCACTCAGCAACACTGGCATAATTTGGCATCAGCTATTTCATTTGCTTCAAAATACTGTTCAATTTGTTCAGTACATTATATATCATCTAGTTATCTGTTGTGCAGTTAAATACATCTATCTTCCCAATGTAGCCAGCCATTACTGCTATTTAAAATGCATTATTTTTTATCACCCAGTACTCACTGTTTGTGAACTACGGCTTGTTAATTTCATCCATTTTCTGCCTTTTTAAAAAGCTTGAATGTCTCTCTTTCCTTCCAAGGAAGAACGTGCTGTGCTTAAAGCAGATAGGTAGTCATCTCAGGTTTGTTTTAAAATTTCCTTCTCACTGCTGTTATGGTTTGTAACTCCTGAAATTAATCAAAAGAAAACAATGGGAACCGGGATACTTGCCTGCTTAGTTTTCTTTCCTTTCTTTAGTGAGGCATTCACATACTACGTGGTGACATAATGACATAAGTCATGCAAGTACTTCTTACATATAACCCATAATGAATATGTAAGCAAGTAAAGAATGCTTAATCAAACAGTATATTTACAGCATTACTCAAATATTCCTGAAAATATTCAGTACGCTTCAGTAACTTGCGAGCTCAAGATGGCCATTGCGAAAAAAGTGGAGGTACTCTGAAAAACAATTACTTTGTGCATGCTTGGTTTCACCATTGCAGAGGAGGTTATATTACAAGCACCAAGTGCAGTGAACCAGGTTGGGAAAGATGCAGGTAAACCCCTTCCTTAATTAGAAAAGGAGTTTGTGTGTCTGGATGCTGTTGTGGGGAGATAATATGATTAATAAAATCAGAGAGCCTAATCTGTGCCTCAAACGTTTGTGTGAGATATGATTTCAATTTCTTGAGCACTAAAACCAGTTCTGAAAAATGAAAAAGCTGTTCCAATGGTGAGCACTTAAAGTAAACTAGGCAATGTGCCTTGATTAATTAAATAAACCTGGTATAGATACATCCCTGAATTAAATAATGGGAGAGGGTTTGGAGAAAGCTAAAGGGAAAAGTTTATAGTAAATAGTTGTGAAAAGACTTATTAATAAGTGATGAAAGCAGGAATGAGAAAACTGATCTTATCCCTGAAGGTGAAGATCTAAATTCATTTTCACTAAAGGTGAGAGATAGTGAGAGAAGAGGTCACAAGCAGTAATAACACACAGCCTTCTCCACCTCCCCTCTCTTCTCAAATGCTAACCATAGCTGTTCTGTAGGATTGACCATAAATCGAGAGGTAATGGGGACTTGCAGGAAAGAAACTATAATAATCAGGGTGATCTCAATCCTCCCACTAATTAGACATACCAAACTGGCAAGTATAATCTTGAAGACAAGTACACAAGGTAAATTGGGAAGTTTCTTAGAACAAAATGATACAGAGCCAAACAGAAGACAGGATATTTTAAATCTGGACAAGTGCAGAGAGACAGGATTAATTCATTAATTATCTCATAGAAAAGAAACCCAGTAGAAACAACGATCTTAACATGATAGAATTTTATATTCAGGTTAAGTGAAAAACCCATATCAAAAATCAGTGCCTTAACTAAAGCCAACTCCAAAGGTGTGGAGGCAGAGAAAATAAATTGAAAGGTAAGATGGTAGGTAAGCAGTTGCAGATATTTAAGATGACATTTCATAATACTTAACAAAGTTATATTCCATTTAAAAAAGGGAAGATGAATGATCCATCTGTACATAACTAAACCAGCTAAAAATATATCAAATTGATAGAAAAGAGCTGTAATGTTGTTGCAATAGTTGCCAGAAAATTGTGAAGAGAAAGAAACAATGAAGCATGACTGAGGAAATAAATCATGAGAATAAGATAATTGTGACACTGTCTTTTAAATTTCTGCCAGGTCTGGAGCAGATGTGTTCTGCGACCTATTGCTTCATATCCAACTGAAGATGGCCTATTTAGGACAGGGTTGAAATACTCAACAATCTCTTTGAGGTGTTACTTTTCAGTAAAGATTGTGGAGGTGAACCACCAGATGGCTGAGGATCACATACAGATTTTAAAGCAGCATAGACATTTTTTGAATTTTCCAATCAGCATAAGCCTGTATTTCGTCTGCCATAGATCCTGAATCCTGCTGGATACCCAGTGAAAGCTCAGAAGCTTAGAAGCTGATATCCAGAAACTCACGGGTATATTTGCCAGTGCCCGTTGCAACTTTGGCCTAGCAATTAACACAAAGATCTGTAGGGTCATCAAGCACGACAGCACAGAAGCAGGCTGCTCAGCCCATCTAATCTGTGCCAAGCTATTATTCTGCCTAGCCCCATCGACCCGAACCTGGACCCTAATCCTCCATACCCCATCCGTCCATGTTCATATCGAAATTTCACTTAATACTGAAATGAAACCTGCATCTATCTCTTGTACTCACACCGCCCCCCCCCCCCCCCACCGACTGAAGAAGTTCCCCTTCAGGTTCCCTTAAATATTTCACCTTTCACCCTTAACCTGTAACCTCTACTTCTAGTCTCACACATGTCAGTGGAAATAACCTGCTTGCACTTACCCTGTCTATATCCCCTAAAATTTTATATACCGTTGTCATATACCCCTCACTCTTCTAAGATCCAACAAATAAAGTCTAACCTATTCACCCTTTCCCTATGACTCAGTTCCTCAAGTCCCAGCAATGTCTTTGCAAACCTTCCCTATACTCTTTCAATCTTATTAATATCATTCCTGTAAGTAGCTGACCAGAAATGCACGCAATACTCCAAATTAGACCTCACCAATGTCTTATACAACATAACATCCTATCTCCTGTACTTAATATTTGATTTATAGAGATTAATGTGCCAAAAGTTATTTTTATGAATTTATGTATTGCCACTTTCAAGGAATTATGGATCAATATTCCCAGATTCCTTTGCACTACTGCACTCCTCAGTGACCTACCATTTACTGCATACATCCTACTCTCATTTTATCCTCCCAACATGCAACATCTTACACTCGTCTGCATTAAATCTGCCATTTTTCAGCCCATTTTTTTCCAGCCGGTCAGAAAACAGAAATTATACACTGACCTGCACCAAACAGTACATACACAGAATCAGACATTCTTGTGAAAGATCTGAGGTTTTCAATCCTGGACAAGTTCATGTCCCTTGACATCACTCTCTCAAGATCAGACAAAATTGATGATGTAGTCAACCGCAAGATAGCAAAAGCCAGTTCTACTCGTACCCCTCTCACCAGGTTCATATCGAATCCTGGCCCGTTAGCTAACTCTGCTAACAGCAGTGAGAAGGCCACCTTTTGAAAGCAATGTACATCTAGGGTCAGTATGATTTGGGGTTCAACCAAACAGGAAAGTTGGGATGTTCCAGTTAAGGAACATCAGTGGTTGCAAATGCTGTGTAAATACTGCTCCATGCAAAGTTATTGTCTGCCAGAAAATTAACAGATCATACACCAGCATAAAACTATAAAGGAAATATGTTATAATTTTCCAGCTTTAGCAAACAGTTACAGAAATAGAAAAGAAACATAAAAGGGACCATTACAGTTAAAACAGTCCAACAGGCACATAAGTGTTAGAGCTCGTTTTTGGAGTAATCGAGAATATTGCTTTACCCACGTGCTGAACCCACTTCTGCTTGAAGGACACCAGCCAAAGTTCAAAACTTCCATTAAAGGCCATCTTAAATGAACTGGCTCGCTCAGGAGTATTTGCATTTTCTCCTTGGAGCCATTCATCTGCACAAAGCACATCTTACAATGGGATCTCTCCTTCGAAAGGCATTCTGCAGTGTCTTTCCTTGTGCCCCACCAGCAGCTACCGCCAAAAGAACCCAAACCAGGCTATAGTCCTTCAGAAATCCGATTCCACCCAGCTCTCCTGAATCTTCCGCTGGGGAGAAAGTCACAATTGGTTGACACAACAGTCCTAAGTTGGACAACATGGCTACTTATCTCTAGCCCAAGCCAAAACACTTTCACTAACAGGACACACTGCCTTTGCAGAAAACTGCCAACATAAAAATTCTTCGCAGCATCAAGGTAGAAGTCTTAACCAGGGCATTGCATTCTTCCCCCACCAAAAATAAAGTATTAAACTATTAACACAATACTCAAATGAAGCTCAAGATTTCAGGACTCCCCAATCCATTTGTAAATGGAAGTAACTGATCTCACCATGGGGATTAGCAAAACACTCTGTTTCCCAGATGCATCATATGCCAGCCTATTTAGGGGTTTCTTAACTCTTTGAGACCTTCTTATCTCATCTTCAGCTTCATGCAATCCCTGTGACTGTTCCTGTTTACTTGGGGATGCCTTCTCCTGCCTGTCAATTGTACCTGCTTGCAACTCAGATCCCCCTGCCCTCTGACTGAATTCAGCTTCCTTCAGTCCAAGCAGGAACTGCCAAACATCTTCTAATGCTAACTGACAAGATCTCTCTTGGAAAGGAGGGGGGTCCTCTGTCACTCTAGCTTCTCCTCCAAAAGGGAACAGGGCAGGTTTAGACTGGGTGTACCACACAGTTCCTTGTTTATGCTCATCATTCTGCTTAGGAGGAAATTGCATCTTCCCAAGAGCAGCTTTGAGTACTGGGTGAATGGATAAACTTTTCAAAAACATCTTTCCATTTCTCTCCTTACATGCTCCCACAAACATTCTCATAATGGCAATGAAAGCTTCACCTTTTTCAACCAGATCCAGGAAGACCAACACTGGTGTATCAGTAATCTCAATTTCTCCAACATCATTCAAGAACTCCAGTTTCAATGGCAACCATCATATGGGTACTCATCAGTCCTAAGCCCCAAAATCTCAAGGGCACTGAGTAATGTTAATGGTGAATGTGTCAAATTCCGGTTGTAAAAGGGTGTGTAAAGTAAAGTAACTTGAGAACCTGTATCAAGTATGACTCGAGTATAAGTATCTTCAATTCGTATGGATTCATCGGAGTTTGGTCCCACTAAACCTTCAGGAATAGTGTTTGGCACTCTAACACTGATTGGAATGTATCCTCTCTGAGATGCCTGCCCATTCTTTTACTGGGTTCATCCATAGCTTTCCTTCTTCTGTTTGATTAAACGCTGACTTACTTTTCGAAGAATTCCCTGTCCCTCACATCCAGCTGAAACATTAGCAGAGATCCATTGAGTCGGCTCAACTCGAAGGCATTCCACCTCATTCTTCAAAAGCTCTATCTTTGTGCCATCAGGAGTCATTTTAGCAAAAGAGTCGACCAATGAAGACACTACTACTTTGGAAATGTTCTGCTTCTCAGTCATGTTTTCCACCTCTCTAACTTCTCTGAGTAACTTGGTAAAAGATGGAGCAGAGCACATCTTGTGGGTCATTCAAATGCACAGAGCAATTAAGTCATATGTCAGCACACCTTCATAACTTGCTCCACCCTCAAGTAATTTCTCTCAGACAGCTGAATACCTGCTTTGTGGCACAAAGTGTGCAGCAATTTCCCCAATGTGAAAAGGTAGGCAGACAACTTCTCTCCTCCCTCCAGGAATGTGTGTCTAAACTTCATCATAAGATCAGCTGAACTTTCAGTACTGCGAAAAGCACCTTGCAGAGCTTGCAGGTAATTAGCTGATGGGGCTAATGGGTTTTCTGCCTTCAGGAACTTCACTATATCAGCCATCAGACCCTTTAAACTCTCTATCAGTCTGTCTTTTTCATATTATCTGAGAACTGCCATTCATCCAGTAACTGAGATGTCTGCTCAGCTGAAGCCTCATTTTCTCCTTCCCCATCAGGTGTGAGCTCAATTCCAGAGAACATTCTCAGCCTGCGATAACTTTGACTCTCTGTAGATCAATTTTGACATTTATCACCCAGTGATGCAATAGCTGAAACTAGCTCATAACTTAAATTAACAGCTGAAGGACTTCTTAGACTTCTCACATCAGACAACCCCTTTCCCTCATTTCACAAAGTGAAAACAACTTATCCTTAAAGTCTTCACCCTCAGCTACATTCCCCCTTCTCTAAAATTATGGACTGTCCATGGCTCCACCTTGTCAGGTTCCCCTATCTTATCGGGCAGCACGACTTCAGTCACGTCGCTGGTAACCTGGACTAACATAACATCCTTACCAGCTGACTGGTCAAAATACCATTCAACCAGCATAACTTTCCCCAAGACTCTTACAGAACTCAGCACTCGAAGTAGCTTTGCATCGCGAATTCTAATCCACCCTAGTCAGAAGATATCCTCTTCAAATTCCACCAAACCTTAAACCCCGCAGCATCCATAATAAAGTACCTTAATAACAACTCACCTCACTCTCCACAAACACTAGTTTAAACACCGACTTGCAAATAAACTGCTAAATCAATCCTTCAGCAGCATTCACACAGCATCCGATTCCAAGATGAGTGCCCAACGTACTTCAGTAAAACGGAGAGTTATGGGAATGAAGAGGAATCAGCTTAAAAATGAAGATAGAGATTTACTGCGCTGTTCTCATTCCCACTTTACGCATGTGAGACACGGACAGCTACAGTAGACATGTCAGACATCTTAACCATATCTACATGATGTTTTTGTATGGAGTAGTTCACATCAACTTGCAAAACAAGATCCTGTCCCTAACATATCTCCCTAGCATTTACATATTACTGAAAGAAGTACAGATCAGGTGGGCACGACATAGCTGAAGAATATTGGGTAACAGAACACTAAAGCATCTACTTAATGGAGGGTTGACTATAGGCAAACAAGCATGCGATGGACAGAAGAGAGATCCAAAAGATCACTTAGAATGTCCATGAAGATTCAGCATTGACACATATTGCTCTGTAAGGATATATTGACACATACATCAAGCAATCTAGCTATTAATGTATCAGAAATATTATTTTTAAAACAGTCAACACATACAAAATGCTGGAGAAACTCAGTGGGAAAGGCAACATCTATGGAGGAAAATAAATAGTGGTGTTTCTAGCCGGGACCCTTCATCGGGACTGGTACCAGAATAAAAGCATACATAGCTGTGGAAGTGAGTCTGGGTGAGCACCTGGTTAAGAGCTGGCAAGCAGCAGAAATCACACAGGAGAAGTAGAAAGAGAGCTCCTGTCAAAGAGAGGAGAGAAACTACTTCAGGATAGGCATCTCTCAGAAAGACTACACAGTGGAACAGCAAAATGGATCAACACACAAAATGCTGGACTCAAAGCTATAAGTAATAATACTATGCATTGGCCTGCAAAAGTTGACAGGAGGTTCAAATTTTATCTACACTATGAAAAGTATTACAGTCTCCTCTTTACTCTTTTTTAAAAAAAAGTCAGTATCTCTTTTACTACTTGTTAAAGTAGATTAACAATAAATTTGAAATGTGCTTACATGATGACATATAGTATACCAACATTTAATTTCACTTGTATTCAAAGATTGCTCTAATGTCACCTCTTCCATGGCTGAGTGATGATGTTCCAACAGCTCGTTGCGGCAATGTGCTTTTGAAGTTTGAAATACCAGTTCTGAAAGCCCAAACCCAGTTATCAATATATCTGTTTCACATCCATCTATTAGACAGGCAGATAAGCTTCTCTGGCAGTTGGCTTTTTTCTTCTACACTGCTGGATGCCCTTTCACTTTTCATTGACACCCCAGGTCTATAATGGTTCATCCCTCACCAGTGCTGAGCCACACTGGTGTATAGGGACATAATAGTTACTCATTGGTGATTTTATGGCCTTATGGATATTTGCTGGATCAAAGTCCAGTATCAAAGAGGAAGTAAATTGTGCTATTTATTAATGACAGTGACTAATTCAGCTTTATTAATAGGCTTCAAAGGAATCTACCAAAGTAATCCATCAATAAATCAATCCGTATCTAGAAAATATTTACATAGCTGGCAGCAATGATTATACTGATCTGTCATTATCTGAAAGTTCTGATTAAACAGCACTGATTAAGAGTCTGGCCTGAGAAGAACAAAGGTCAACCACGACAAAATGGTGGAACAGACTTGATGGGCCAAATAGCCTAATTCTGCTCCTTTATCTTAAGGTCTTATGGTCTAATCAGGGGCTAGTAGAGTACAATTTATTATTGGGCTTATCAATCAGTCAGTTTTTACAAGTTAATTATCAGGAACTGATTCACCATGAGTTTGCCCAACTGAGCAAATGTGGATAACAAGACAATAATTAAATCAGCTGATCATTGATTATCCACACCTTGTGTTATATTCCCCTATTTTGATGGGTATTACAACATCAGATCATTTACAAGTTGGAGTTGGCACAGTGATTCCTTGAAGAGTGGAACCATTGGTTTGAATAACTAATCAACCATGGTCAGGCTTGGTTGGCTGATCAGCAATGAGCTTGAATTCAGGTTCATTGTTTTGTTGAAATCAGAAATTCATGTTCTGGAGCTATCAGGACAACAGGACAGCATAAACATTGTCCATCAGGATTGGTTCATTAGTAGGACTTTAAGACCATGAGATATAGGAGCAAAACATGATACTTCAGTTTACTAATCACCAGTGATTCCTTTGATATCTCTATTACCTCATTCTTTGGATTTGGAGTTCAAATTCCACTTCAGAGATTTAAGCACCAAAACAAAAAATAAAACCCTGAGCTGATACTTTGTCAAACCATAGAATTAGTATCAGAATCCGGTTTATTATCACCGGCATGTGACATGAAATTTGTTAACTTAGCAGCAGCTGTTCAATGCAATACATAATCTAGTAGAGAGAGAGAAAAAAATAATAATAAATAAAATAAAACATAATAAATAAACAACTAAATCCATTAAGTATATTGAATAGATTTTTTTTAATGTGCAAAAACAGAAATACAGTATATTAAAAAAAGTGAGGTAATTTCCAAAGCTTCAATGTCCATTTAGGAATCAGATGGCAGAGGGGAAGAAGCTATTCCTGAATCACTGAGGGTGTGCCTTCAGGTTTCTGTACCTCCTACCTGATGGTAACAGTGAGAAAAAGGCATGCCCTGGGTGCGGGAGGTCCTTAATAACGGACACTGCCTTTCTGAGACACCGCTCCCTAAAGGTGTCCTGGGTACTTTATAGGCTAGTGCTCAAGATGGAACTGACTAGATTTACAACCTTCTGCAGCTTCTTTCGGTCCTGTGTAGTAGCCCCTCCATACCAGACAGTGATGCAGCCTGTCAGAATGCTCTCCATGGTACAACTATAAAGTTTTTGAATATATTTGTTGACATCTCTTCAAACTCCAAATAAAGTATAGCTATTGTCTTGCCTTCTTTATAACTACATCGATATGTTGGGACCAGGTTAAGTCCTCAGAGATCTTGACACCGAGAAACTTGAAGCTGCTCACTCTCTCCACTTCTGATCCCTCAATGAGGATTGGTATGTGCTCCTTCGTTTTACCCTTCCTTACCCTTACACAATCAGTGAGCAGAATTAGGCCATATGCCCCATCAAGTCTGCACCACCATTCCATCATGGCTGATCTATCATCCCTCTCTACCCCATTCTTCTGTCTTCTCCGCATAACCTTTGATATTCTGATTAATCAAGAACCTATCAACCTACACCTTAAATATACCCAATGACTTGGCCTGCACAGCTGTCTGTGGCATTGAATTCTACAGATTCACCAAACTCTGGCCAAAGAAATTTTTCCTAATTCCTGTTCTAAATGGACATCACAAATCTGACATTGCACTTTCTGTTCCTAGACTCCCCCACTGTAGGAAACATCCTCTGCACATCCACTCTTTAAAGTAGAAACTCTGCCAGATATGTCATATTTCTGGTGAATGTTTAAACCAAAGCCCTACCTTGTTTCCTTAATATTTCTGTTAATATCTATTCCGTAGTCAACATCTCAAATTCAAACTCTGTGGTCTGTACCATTCTATTGGTTATGTTGAGTGCTAGTTAGCTGTCAAATTTCTTGTAAACATAGTTGCACTATAAAAAAACACTATAAAAAGATCATGGAAAGTGTTATCATCAATAAAAGCCTCAGCTTTCATTTGCATTAACTACAGCCAGTGAGGGATGGGACTGTGTCTAGTTTGCTGCCAGATATTAGAGCCACACATTCTTAACCAGCAAGGGTCAGAACATGAAGCTCACCAGTTAGAGGCAGGGCTTTAGATCAAAGGACGAGTTGGCAGCATGGTAGTATAGCAGTTAGCACAACACTTTAGAGCACCAGCTGTAGATCAGGGTTCAATTCCCACCATTGCCTGTAAGACATTTTTACGTTCTCTCCGTGACTGTGTAGGTTTCCTCCCATATTCCAATTATGTATAGCCAGGGTCAGAGAGTCGTGGGCACTCAATGTTAGTGCTGGAAGTGTGGTGATACTTGTGGCTGCCCAGCACAACTCTCACTGATTTGATTTCACACAAGCAATGCATTTCACTGTATGTTTTGATGTACATCTGATAAATAAAGCGAATCTATTTAATCTTTAATTTTTCAATAAATTCTAATCATGTTAGTTTCATCAATCAGTGGGAGTCTGGCCTTTGAGTAATGAGTACCAGGAATCATAGTACTGGGCAAGAATCAGCAAAAGTCCAAAGGTATGGGCATTGCCAGAAGGAAGGAAGACTTCATTTTAATGACTTGTGGTAATCAGGACTTAGATCATTGGATGATCAGATTTGAGACTGCAGGGTGTTGTTCACCAGGAGTTTTGACTTTAATCCCCAGCAAGCACTGAAGACTGCAGATTGTTACCCATTGAAAGTCAGAATAAAGTGCATTGCACAGTTGGAGTCTTCATTGTGACTATTGACCACAGTTGGAGTTGGAATGTGAGACTGATGACGAATTTGGCTTTGAACTTTAGTAATAAAAGAGTTTGAAACTGTATGAAATTGACCACTAGGAAGCTGCTGGAATTTACTAAAAAGAAAAAAAGTTCCAATTTAAATTAAAACAGAAGTTCAAAGGGATCAAATGTTATGTAATCATTTGATTAACATTTCTTTTGAATTGGCATTACTGTCAAGGCTGGTAAAAATTAGTAAATAGGCTTGTTAATATCACTTGAATCCAGATACAGTGAAAAACTGTCTGCATGTCATCCATATAGTTCCTCACATTACAACGATGCACTGATGTAGTACAAAAGGAAAATAATAACAGTATGAAGGATAAAGTGTTATAGTTATGGAGAAAGTACAGACATGTAGACAATAAGCTGCAAAGCCATAATGAAATAGACTTTAAAGTCAAGAGTCCATACTAGAGGACCATTCAATCATTTTATAACAGTGGGATAGCAGTTGCCCTTGACCCTATTGGGACGTGCTTACCGGCTTTTGTACCTTCTGTGTTACTGGAAGAAAAGAGAAGGCCCAGGATTGGTAGGGTCTTTTTGTTGCCTGCTTTATCGAGGCAATGAGAAGTGTACCGGTAGATAGATTCCATGGAGGGGAGGCTGGTTTCTGTGATGCGCTGAGCTGTGTCCTTAACTCCCTGTAATTTCTCGAGGTCATAGGTAGAACAGTTGCTACATAAAGCTGTGATACATCTGGATAGGATGCTTTCTGTGGTGCATCAATAAAAGTTGTTGAGAGTCAAAGGGAAAGTGCCAAATTTCTTTAACCTCCTGATGAAGGAGAGGTGCAGTATGACCAGAACAATGGTGATGTTCCATCCTAGGAACTTGAAACTTCCGATGTTCTTGACCTCAGTACCCATTGATGTAAACCAGGAGCGTATGTCCTGCACCCCTTTCTGAAGTCAATTGCCAGCATTTTTGTTTTGCTGATATTGAAGGAAAGGCTGTTGTCATGACGCCATGTCACTAGGGTCTCTATTTCCCTCCTCTAATCTGACTGATCATTATTTAAGACACCATTCACAGCAGTGATGTCATCTGAAAACTTGTAGATGGAGTTAAAACAGTATTTGGCCTTGCAGTCATGAGTATACAAGGAGTAAAGTAGGAATCCGAGGACACACTTCTGGTAGCACACCTGTATTAAGGATAATTATGACAGAGATCTTGTGCTTGCCCTTGCTAACTGTAGTCACATGGTCAAGAAGTCAAGAATACTGTTGCAGGGGAGGTCCCTGATGCTTATACGAAGTCATTGATGTGGCAACTTGAAATACTGCAGAACTTTTAGTGAAGGAACTTTCACAGTATTGTTCAGAGGGAAGTTACGGGATTTAGAGAGAATTGAATGTATTTCCAAATCAATCTGAAGAGAAATTTGCAGGGGAAGATGTTCCAATGCACCTGCTGGCTTTGACATTCTTATTAGTAATACTTGCCTGTTTGGGAGGTGCTATCAAAGTAGCTTAGGAGGGTTTGTTGTGTTAATGGTACACACAGCAGTCACTGGGTGCCTGTAAGGAGAGAACAAATGTTTAAAGCTGTTACCTACAAATTTCCATTGATAGTGATGAGAGACACCAAAATCACAGCAGGCTGATGGGGTTTTACAGTGTCAACAACAACATCCCAAAGTAAATTTAGAATCTTCAATATATTTAAAGATTAGTTCAGTCCCTCAGAACGCAAGGACAAATTCCCATATTTGATCCACAGAACCATAGAATATTACAGCACAGAAACTGGCCTTTTGGCCCTTGTTGGCTGTGCCGAACCATTTTTCTGCCTAGTCCCACTGACCTGCACCTAGACCATATCCCTCCATACACCTCTCATCCATGTACCTGTCCAAGTTTTTCTTAAATGTTAAAAGTGAGCCTGCATTCAACACTTCAACTGACAGTTCATTCCACACTCCCACCACTCTCTGTGTGAAGAAGCTCCCCCTAATGCTCCCTTTAAACTTTTCCCTTTTCGCCCTTAACCCATGTCCTCTGGTTTTTTTCTCCCCTAGCCTCAGTGGAAAAAAGCCTGCTTGCATTCACTCAATCTATACCCATCATAAGTTTTTACACCTCTATCAAATCACCCCGCATTCTTCTACGCTTCAGGGAATAAAGTCCTAACCTATTCAACCTTTCTCTGTAACTCAATTTCTCAAGTCCCAGCAACATCCTTGTAAACCTTCTCTGCGTGCTTTCAACCTTATTAATATCCTTCCTGTAATTAGGTGATCAAAACGGCACACAATAACTAGGAAAATGTTTTACAGTAAGTCTCGGGTGAGGAAAGATTCAGCCACGGAGGTGGATGAGCCAGCTCCTCAATGCATTCAAAAGGAGCCTTAGAAATAGAACGAGGGAAATATTGATCATGAATCCATATCTCTGGAATAAGTGTTTTGTTTTATGGCTGAATTTCAAAGCAAGTTTATCAAACCCCTTTGGAACTAATTGCTACAAATCAAAAGGAGAGATAACCTACTTTGTTCATAAAAAACGGCTGTACTGTAACAATAAATAAATGTATCTGCTGTACTCAATCTTTTTTTCTTATGCTTGGCTGTGATTTTTAGATTGCTCTAGTTTTCTTAGAGAGCTGTTTGTCCTATAGATCATCCATTTCTCTCTAATGGCAAGTTTCACAGCAATGCCAAAGCAGTGTTGCATAAAAAAAAGATGAAAATTAACGATATAATAGAACAAGAATTTATTCTTAGCCTTTTATTAGTATTGGTTTATTGGCATGTGTACCGAGATACAGTGAAAGGCTTTGTGTGGCATCCAGGTAGATACATCTGTACATTGATGATGTACAAAGAAAACAATGTTCTGTACTCACTGTGTAGTGTTGCAGTTACAGAGCATGTGCAGTGCAAGAGAGCAAATTGCAAAGTCCATTTTTGGTATGGGCCCCCAAATCCTAAGAACTTTCTACAGGGGCAAAATTGAGAGGATCCTGACTGGCTGCATCACTGCCTGGTATGGGAACTGTACCTCCCTTAATCACAGGACTCTGCAGAGAGTGGTGCGGACAGCCCAGCGCATCTGTAGTTGTGAACCTCCCATGATTCAGGACATTTACAAGGACAGCTCTGTAAAAAGGGCCCGTGGGATCATTGGGGACCCAAGTCACCCCAACCACAATCTATTCCAGCTGCTACCATATGGGAAATGGTACCACAGCATAAAAGCTGGGACCAACAGGCTCCGGGACAGCTTCTTCCACCAGGCCATCAGACTGATGAATTCATGCTGATGTGAGTGTACTCTATATTACATTGATTGTTCTACTTATTATAAATTATTTTAAATTACTATGATTACACATGGTACATTTAGATAGAGAAGTAACAAAGATTTTTACTCCTCATGAATGTGAAGGATGCAAGAAATAAAGTCAATTCAATTCAGGCAGATTGGGAGATCAAGAATCCATCTTTAATGTAGGTTGATAATTCACATATACTTTCAATTGATGTACCCTAATATCAGTAGAAGTACAGGCTTAAAAAAACTCTAACATGGGGAACTATCTACTTTGGCAAATAAAAATAATTTAAAAGAAGCAAATTACCAGAATAATGAGGGATTATAGAGCTCTGAGATGCAGAGGGATCTATGTGTCTGCTGGATGGTTCACAGGTACAGCAAGTAATTAGGAAAGCTAACAGATTGCTGTGTTTATTATTTAGGGAATTGAATGCAAATATCGGCTAATGTGCTTTAGTTATATAGGGTTTTGATAAGGCCACATCTGGAGTAAAATATACTTATTTAAGGAAAAAATGCAAATGCAAATTAAGTGGCTCAGAGATGTACTATGTTGATGTTAGGAAAGATATGCCTATGAGGAGAGGTTAAATAGATTTATTTGCCCACTGGAGTTTAGGGAAATGAGAGGGAACTTATTTAATTTTTTTTAAGATCCTGAGGGGTCTCTACTGGATGGACATGGAGATGTTTTCTCTTATGGCAGGATCCTGAGTCAGTGATAACTATTTAAAATTAAATGGTCACCTATTCAATACTGAGCTGAGGTAATATTATATCACTCAGAGTTGTGAGTCTTTAGAATTATTCAGATCAACTATGACCTAATTGAATAAGCAGAGGAGGCTTCATACAGGTAGGGGTGAGCAATTTAAAAAGTAGCTTTCGGCTTTTTCCAGTGGCCAGATTGTATCGCGATTCATTATCAATGACAAGCGGAGGAGACCAATGTTTGAGTGGGGAGGCTGTAGCTCAGAAGGCTTGGGTGAGGTAAGTTTCTTCTTCAATCTTTGTTAGTGCAATGAGAATGGCTCCAGAGGCTGTGTTCTTCGTGTGAAATAAGAGAATTCTGGGAGACCTCCAGCCTCCCAGGTAACCACATTTGCACCAGGTGCACCGAGCTGCAGCCCCTCAAACAACGTGTTAAGGGAGAGGAGCTGCAGATCAATAACATTTGGCTCATACAGAAAAAGGAAGATAGGAGCTACAGTGATGTACTCACCCCAAGTTGCAGGAGATTGTGAGGAGAGGGATTGGAAATGGGCGGTCAGTGCAGGATGCCCCTATGGCCATTCTTCTCAATAATATGTATACCACTTTGGATATTGTTGAGGGCAACGACCTACCAGGGCAAGCTGCAGCGACTGGGTCTCTTGTACTGCATCTGGTGCTGTGCCTCAGAAGGTAAGGAGCCAGAAGGGAGAGAAGGGGAAGGCAATAGTGATAGTGGATTCTATAGTTAGCGGAATAGACACAAGACTCTGTGAACGTGAAAGAGACACCTGGACTGTATGTTGTTTCAGAGGTGCCAGGGTCAGAGACATCTCAGATCGGGACCACAGCACTTTACTAAGGGGGAGGATGGGTAGCCAGAAGTTGTGGCACATATTGGCACCAGTGACACTGGTAGGAAAAGAGAGCAGGTCCAAAAGGAAGGGATTAGGGAGTTAGGTAGAAAGCTGAAAAGCAGCACCCTGAATGGCTGCCTGTGCCAAGAATAGGGTGAATTGGCAGATGAATGTGTGGCCAACAAACTGGTGCAGGGGGTAAGGCTTCAGATTTTTGGGTCATTGGGATCTCTTCTGGGGAAGACATGACCTGTACAAAAGGGATGTGTTACACCTGAACCCAAGGGAGACCAATATCCTTGGAGGCAGGTTTGCTTGAGCTGTTGGGGAGGGTGTCACAGTGAGTGCTGGCAACAACCGAATGCAGACGTGGAGGAATGACAGACTTCCCAAGAGGAAGTCCTATACATAGGAACACCAGCAGAACGTTGGTGGACAACTGAATGTCACCATAAGACAAATCATTCTCAACATAAGGATCCCGTGCATTGGGAGTCCGCTATAAATAATCACAAAATATGAAAAACCCTTGTCAGTTAAAATACACTTGTCAAGATTAAACAGAGAACACAAGGGCTGGTTAAGATATTAATAAATACAGGTGCTCGAGAAATCTAGAAGCTCAACGCCCTATGGGTCGCCGCAGTGGCCTGCAAGACTCATGACAGTACCTCCCTCCCTTAGGCCAGCAGGGAGCCTTGGGGAACTCAAGATAGGTCTGGTAAACGGAAGACAGACCTAATGCTCTCGAGACAGGGCTGGAAATTGAAGAGAGCCTGATGCTCTCGAGTGTGGGCTGAAAAAAAATCGAAACCGATCTGGTGCTCACGAGACAGGGCTTGTAAACCCGAGACTGGCCTGATGCCTTCAAGAAAGAGCTGGAAACTTTAAATCAGACCTGATGCTCTCAGGGCTGGAAAGCCCAGGAACATTGCATAGGTACCTCGGAAACACTGACCTAATGAAACTTGTCGAGCCAGAAAACCTTGGGAAAAATCTTGAACATAGACTGGAGAAGCTCAGAATTTACACTCAGACCATAGACTCGGGACAGAAACCGTGTACAGAAGGCATGCTCACCTCCAGCCAACCAATGTCCAAACCACTGTTGTATCTCCAATGGGTCCATTCATTGCGGAGTCCTGTGGTCACGGTGAGAAAGGGCAATGACTGAAACCAGGTGTGGAGGAATGACAGACTTCCATGTAGAGTCAGAAACAAGAGTTTATACACAGAAACACCAACAGAACATCAGTGACATGACCAAGCGTCAACTCCAGATGAATCATTCTCAACACAAGGACCCCGTGCTGAGCACTAATTGGGAATCTGCTATAAATAATCACAGAATGCGGAAAACATGAGCCAGTCGAAATAAACTTGACAAGATTAAACAGAAAACACAAGGGCTTAATGACTCTAGTAAAGACATCAATTAATAAATACTGCAGATGCTGTGGTCAAATCAAGATGTACAAACACAGGTGCTTGAGAAACCTAGACACCCAGTCCTCTATGGGTCACCCCAGTGGCCTTCAGGACCCATGACAGAGGGTTTAAGCTTGTTTTTCAGAGAGATAGGAACAGGACTGATAGGGTTGAAGGTGGGGCACTTGGTGTACGAGCAGACACACTGTGTAGTGAGACTGTCGGGAAGGACAGGAGGATGATGGGGCAAAAATGCAGCCAGTGGAATGAGTTGCAGAGTAACATGAGGACAAAATCAAAATGGGTGAAGAATACAGGACTGAAGGTGTTATATTTGAATGTACACAGTATACAGAATAAGGTAGATGATCTTACGGTGCAGTTAGAGGTTGGAAAGTATGATGTTATGGGCATCGCTGAGTCATGGCTGAAAGAAGTAAATAGCTGGGAACTTAACATCCAGGGATACACATTGTATTGAAAGGACAGGCAGGTAGGCAGAAGTAATGGCATGTCTCTGTTACTAAAGAATGAAATCAGATCCTTAGAAAGAGGTGACATAGGACCATAAGAAGTAGAATCCTTGTATAGACTCAGGTGGGAGTTATATACTGGCTTCTGAACAGTAGCCAGGATGTGGGCTACAAATTACACAAGAGATAGAAAAGGCATGTCAAAAGGGCAATGTTACAATAGTCATGGATGAATTCAATACGCAGGTAGATTGGGAAAGTCAGGTTGGTGCTGGATCCCAAGAGAGTGAGTTTGTAGAATGCCCATGAGATGGCTTTTTAGAGCAAATTGTGGTTGAGCCCACGAGGGGTTGGCCAAAGTTGATTGGAAGGACACTAGCAGGGGTGACAATTCTAGGAGCAATTCGGAAGATGTAGGATAGATTATACATCCCAAAGAAATGTCTTCTATAGGCAGGATGGCACAACTGTGGCTGACAAGGGAAGTAAAGGACAACATAAAAGCAAAAGAGAGGGCATATAATGGAGCAAAAAATTAGTGGGAAGTTAGAAGATTGGGATGATTTAGAAACCAATAGAAGGCGGGCAAAAAAGCATTAAGGAGGGAAAAGATGAAATATGAAGGTAAGCTAACTAATATCAAAGAGAATACCAATTATTTTCAAATATATAAAGAATAAAAGAGATATGAGAGTAGATATCAGGCTGCTGGAAAATGACGCTGGAGTGGTAGTAGAGAGGGACAAGGAATTGGCAGATGAACTGAATAAATATTTTTGCATCAGCCATCACCATGGAAGGCACTAGAAGCATGCCAGAATTTCAAGACTGTCAGGGGGCAGAAGAGAGTGTAGTTACTATTAGGCAGAAGTTACTTGAGAAGCTGAAAGGTCTGAAAGTAGCTCAGTCCACTGGACCAGACGGTCTACACCCCAGGGTTCTGAAAGTGGTAGCAGAAGAGATTGTGGAATAATTAATAATGATCTTTCATGAATCACTAGATTCTGGACTGGTTCTGGACAAATGGAAATTGCAAATATCACTCCACTCTTTAAGAAGGGAGGAAGGCAAAAGGAAATTATAGACCAATTAGTCTGACCTCAGTGGTAAGGAAGATGTTGGAGTCAATCGTTAAGGATGTCGTCTCGGAGTGCTTGGAGAAACATGACAAAACAGACCAAAGTCAGCATGGCTTCCTTAAGGGAAAATTTTGCATGACAAATCAGTTACAATTCTTTAAGAAAATAACAAGCAGGTTGGCTGCTGGTGACTAGTGGTTTTCCACAGGGTTCAGTGTTGGAACCGCTTCTTTTCACATTATATGTCAATGATTTGGATGATGAATTTGATGGCTTTGTGGCCAAGTTTATGGATGATATGAAAATAGGTGGAGGGTGTGGGAACATTAAGGAAGCCGGAGGGCTACAGAAGGTCTTAGATTAGGAGAATAGGCAAAGAAGTGGGACATGGAATATAGTGTCAGGAAGTGTACAGTTATGTACTTTGGTAGATGGAATAAAAGGGTAGACTATTTTTGAAATGAGGAGAAAATTCAAAAATTTGAGGTTCAAAGGGAATCGGGAGTCCTTCTGCAGAACTCCCTAAAGTTTAACTTGTGGGTTGAATCAGTGGTGAGGAAGGCAAAGGCAATCTAAGCATTAATTTCAAGAAAACTGGAATATAAAAACAAGGATGTAATACTAAGGCTTTATATGGCACTTAGTGAGGACTCACTTGGAGTATTGTATGGAGTTTTGTGCCCATCATCTAAGTAATGATGTACTGACATTGGGGAGGGTTCAAAGGGGGTTCATGAGAATGATTCAGAAATGAAAGACATCGTATGAGGAGCATTTGGTGGCTCTCAGCATTTACTCGCTGGAATTTAAAAGAATGAAGGGTGAAATCTCATTGAAACATATCAAATGTTGAAAGGCCTAGACGGAGAGGATTTGGAGAAGATGTTTTTTGCTGTAGTGGGAGAGTCTAGAACCAGAAGGCACAGCCTCAGAATAGAAGGAGAATCATTTAGAATGGAGATGTGGATGAAATTGTTTAGCTAGAGGATGGTGAATCTCTGGAATTTGTTGCCACAGATGGCTGTGCAAATCAGGTAATTAGTTGTTTCAAAGACAAAGTTTGATAAGTTCTTTATTACTTAGGGTGTGAAAAGTTAAAATTCAAAGTTCAAAGTAAATTTATTATCTAAGTACATATAGGTCACCATATGCAACCCTGAGATTCATTTTCTTGCAGGAATACTCAATAAATCCAATAATGATTACGGGGAGAAGGCAGAAGAATGGGGTTGAGAGAAAAAGTGGATCAGCCATGATGAAATGATGGAGCAGACTCGAGGAGCCCAATGACCTGATTATGTTTCTATGATCTTATTGAGTGATAGAACAAGCTTCGGGGTCACATAGTCCATTCTTGCTCCAAACTCAATCAGCACATGTATGAGTTTATGGCTAAATAATTCAGAATGTGATCTCCTCATGACATGTTAATAAAAATTTACTTTAAAGGTAATAGATGTGAGTGTGTGTGGCTGTGTGAGATCTGTTATGATTTAATGCAGCAGCTGGAGATATTGCTCTTTCACTCTCATATTCTCTCTCTCTCTCTCTCTCTCTCTCACACACACACACACACACACACACACACACACACACACACACACACACACACACACACACACACACACACACACACACACACACACACACACACACTCACACTCACACTCAGTATCTCTGTTGATGACAATTGAGATCAAGTGTTCTAGATCTAGAGGAGAGATTAAGCCATATCCTGGAACCATTTGGCTTAGAAGATGAAGTATTACAAAATAAAACAATGCAAACAACAAAAACGATGTATCAATTGTAATCTGTGAATCTGTGATGAGGTTCTGAATATTGTATTACCATGTATGCCCATTGCTAAGAAGAAATTACGCTGTGATTATTTCAATGTTGTTCTAATTGAATATACATAGTTTGAACTTGATTTACAACCCATCTGCCTAATGTACAGCCCCACCACCATGTGGCAGTTATTGAGCATTACCAGCTATGTTTTCCTAATATATACTGGCGTGAATTTTTGCCTGTGTGTCATTTAATCACAGGAGCTGTTTTTAGCCCACAAGTCCAAAGTCCCTTCAATAACATTGAGTTCAATGGAAAATGGTTTAGGGTTCTATTGTGCTTAAGTTATTTAAAAGTTCAAATTCCATTGAGAAAGCTATTAAAAATTTATACAAGATCTTTGGCTTTTGAAATAGTAACAGAATACTAGAGTGCAGGTCTCATGTTTTTATTCATTTGTAAGTCTGAACATCACTGATCATGCCAACGTTGATTGTTCTTCTATAAATGCTCCTGGATTGAGGATACACATTCAATGATTCAGGAGTAGCTTCTACACTCTCAACAATTTAGGAATAATTTCTACACACTCGATTCAGGAATAGCTTCCACACACTCAATGATTCAGGAATAGCTTCTTCCTCTCTGCAATCAGATTTCTGAATGGACATTCATCCCATGATCACTATCTTACTATTTTATTTTCTCCTTTTGCACTATTTATTTAATTTAAGTTTTTAAAGTTCAAAGTAAAATTTGTTATCAGTGTACAGAGGTGTCACCACTTACAACCCTGAGATTCTTTATTCTCTAGACATACTTAGCAAATCTATAGAGCAGTAACTGTAAGCTGCAAGCAATTTGTGCAAATGCAGGAAATCAATAAATAGCAAAAAACAATGAGCATGAAATAACAAGATAAAAGAGTCCTTAAATGAGTGTGTGTGTGTATATACATATATATAATATATATTTACTGTAATTTACAGTTTTTTTATTGTTATGCATTGCATTGTACTGCTCCTGCATAACAACAAATTTCACAAGATATGCCAGTGATATTAAATCTGATTTTGATACTGTTAAGGAACAAGAACTTTGGTAGAGCTAGAGTCAAGCAGATGCTAAACATTTTAAGGATTCCACATTTCCTTCCAGAAGGACCTTAATCAACCAGCTGGATTTTACTGACCAGTTTGGTAGATTCATGGTTGAATACCATTGCTGAGATAATTTTCTATTATCCCAAAAATCCAGATTTATTACATTACCCAAATCTGAATTCCATAAATATCATGGTGGAATTTTAAATCACTTTTCTGGGCCAGTGGTTGAGAACGTTAATTGCTTGTGCAGTCAAAATTCTCAACTTCACCACTCTACTGTCCTACCATAATTCACCTTTACAAATCATTGTTTCAGTCACAATTAGAGCATTGTGTCCGGTTTTGGTCACCATTCTTTTGGAAAAGTGCAAAGTTTTCAGAAAAGATGCAGAAGAGACTAGTCTGAATGATTCCAGAGATAAAGAACTTTAGATTTATTAATAGACTGGGAAAGTCTATTAACTTATCTAAAGTTGTTGATGTTCATGTTGCACAGACGAGACAAAGTGAGGATCTGGTATTCAGAAACTATACAGAATAGGGAGCGTCAAACTCTGCATATTTATTAGTTACTTGAACTCTAGAACTCGTTGTGCCTACAGCCGAGCTTTTGCAGGGCAGTTACAACAATGGCATTGACGGGTGTCAGTCAATTTCCAATCATCATAAAACGATTAAAGGTTAACCTGCAGGTTGAGTCGGTGGTGATGAAGTCGAATGCAATGTTGGCATTCATTTCGGGAGGTATAGAATATAAGAGCAGGGATGTGATGTTCAGGCTCTATAAGGCACTCCTGAGACCACACTTGGAGTATTGTGTGCAGTTTTGGGCTCCTTATTTTCGAAAGGATATACTGACATTGGAGAGAGACGGCTCAGAGAAGATTCACAAGAATGATTCCAATTAAAACTGTTACCGTATGAGGAACATCTGGCAGCTCTTGGGCAGTATTCCATGGAGTTCAGGAGATTGAGGGGGGATCTCATAGAAACATTGCAAATGTTAAAAGGCCAGAATAGATTAGATATGGCAAAGTTATTTCTCATGGTAGGGGAGTCTAGGACAAGAGGGCAGAACTTCAGGTTTGAAGGATGTCCATTTAGAACAGAGTGGCAGAGAAATTACTTTAGTCAGAGGGTGGTAAATCTGTGGAATTTGTTGCCACAAGAGGCTGTGGAGGTCAAGTCATTGGGTGCATTTAAGGCAGAGATAGATAGGTTCTTGATTAGCCAGGGCATCAAAGGATATGGGAAGAAGGCACGAAAATGGGGATGACTGGAAGAATTGGATCAGTCCATGATTGAATGGTGGAGCAGACTCAATGGGCTGAATGGCCTACTTCTGCTCCTATAACTTGTGGTCTTAAATTTTATTATCAAAGTACATATATGTCACTATATACAACACTGAACATCATTTTCTTATGGGCATAATCAACAAATCTACAGAATAGTAACTATAACAGGATGATGAGGTAAGTCATGTAGCTATCTCCTTTTATTCAAGAGCCTGATGGTTGAGGGGTAGTAACTGTTCTTGAACCTGGTGTTGTGAGTCCTGAGGCTCCTGTACCTTCCACCTGATGGCAGCAGCGAGAAAAGAATATGACCGAGGTGGTGGGGATCTCTGTTGACGGATGCTGCTTTCCTATAACAGCATTTCATGTAGATGTGCTCATTGGTTGTGAGGCCTTTACCGTGCTGTACATTTTTTAATTAATTTATGGGATGTGGATGTCACCAGCTAAGCCAGCATTTATTGCCCATCCCTAGTTGCTCATGAGAAGGTGGTGCTGAGCTGCCTTCTTGAACTGTTGCAGTCCCACAGTGCTGTTAGGGAGGGAACTCCAAAATTTTGACCTAGCGACGATGAATGAACAGAGATACGTTTCCAAGTTAGGATGGTGAATGTCTTGGAGTGGGAATTCCAAGTGGAAGTGTTCCCAGGTATCTGCTGTTTCTTGCCCTTCTAGTGGTCGTGGGTCTGGAAGGTGCTTCCTTAGGAATTTTGGTGTTTTGTTGCAGTGCATCTTGTAGAACTTTGCTCCAATGTTTTCTGACAGTAGAGGGATTGGATGCTTGTGGAAGGGGTACCAATCAAGTGGGCTGCCTTGTACTGGATGGTGTCAAGCTTCTTGAGTGTTGATGGGGCTGCACTCATTTAGACGAGTGGCGAGTATTCCATTACACTCCTGACCTGAGCCTTGTAGATGGTGGACAGGCCTTGGGGAGTCAGGAGGTGAGTTACACTCTGCAGGGTTCCTAGCCCTTGACCTGTTCTGGTAGTCATGGTGTTTATATGGCTAGACTAGTTCAGTTTCCTGTCAATGGTAATCCCCAGGATGTTGATAGTCAGGGATTCAGTGATGGCGATGGCATTGAATGTTAAGGGACAATGGTTAGAGCCTCTCTTGTTAGAGATGGTCATTGCCTGGCACTTGTGTGGTTTGAATATTACTTGCCACTTGTCAGCCCAAGCCTGGATGTTGTCCAGGTCCTGCTGCATTTGGTTATGAGCTGCTTCATTATCTGAGGAGTCACGAATGGTGCAAAACGTTGTGCAGACATCTCTGAATATTCCCACTTCTGACTTTATGACGGAAGGAAGGTCATTGATGAAGTAACTGAAGATGATTGGTCCTAGGACACTTCCCTGCGCCACTCCTGCAGTAATGTCCTGAGGATGAAATGACTGGCCTCCAACCACCACAAACATTTTCCTTTGTGTCAGGTATGATTTTAACCAGTGGAGGGTTTTCGTCCTAATTCCCATTGACTCCATTTTAGCTAGACGCTATACTCGGTCAAATGCTGCCATGTTGTCGAGGACTATCACTCTCACTCCACCTCTGGTATTTAGCTCTTTGGTTCATGTTTGGACCATGGAGATGATGAGGTCAAGAGCTGAGTGGCCTTGACTGGGCACCCCTAAGCAGGTTATTACCAAGTAGGTGCTGCATGATAGCACTGTTGACGACCCCTTCCATTATTTTGCTGATAATTGAGAGTAGGCTGATAGGGTAGTAGTTGTCTGTGTGGGACTTGTCCTGTTTCTTGTGTACAGGACATACCTTGACAATCTTCCACAATTCCAGGTAGATACCGGATTTGTAGCTGTAGTAGACGAGCTTGGCTAGTGGCACAGAGTTCTGGAGCACAAGTCTTCAGTACTGTTGCCAGGATTTTGTCTGGGCCCATAGCCTTTGCAGTGTCCAGTGCTTTCAGCCATTCCTTGATATCATGTGCAGTGAATCGGATTGGCTGCATACTGGGGACCTCTGGAGGAGGCCGAGCTGGATCCTCTGCTCAGCACTTCTGACTGAAGATTGTTGCAAACGCCTCACCTTTATCTTTTGCACAGGTGAGCTGGGGTCCTCTATCATTGAGGATAGAGATAGTTCTGGAGCCTCCTCCTCCAGTGAGTTATTTGATTGTCCACCACCATTCATGGCTGGATGTGGCAGGACTACAGAGCTTCAATCTAATCCATTGGTTTTAGGACCACTTAGCTCTGTCTGTTACTTGCTGCATATGGTGTTTGGCGTGCAAGTAGTCTTGTATTGCGGCTTCACCAGGGTGACTCCTCACCAGGGTATTGACATAAAGGGAGCATTTGACCATGTGTAGTATTAGGAATCCTGGTAAATTGCAGTTACTGATATCAAAGGTTTGAATCATACCTTGCACAAAGGAAGATGGTTGTTGTAGAGTGAGATCAATTATTGTTGAGAGTTTGATTCACTGTTGGAGATCTCAGAGTAACCCTGGACTCTGAGTGAAAAGAAAATTCTTCTCATCTCAGTCTTAAATAAATACCCTATCCTGAAACTGTCAACTCGACTTTCCTGGCCCACTACAGTATCCCATCTTGAGCCAAGAGAAGTGGTTTCACTGTGCCTTCACAGCGTTCCAAGAAAGAAATGCTGGGGAGCTTCTTGAAAACATCAATATCCGTCAACTTGAGTTAGCAATGAATGTAACGTTACATGGAGTGCAGTTACAAATGGAAGCAAAAAGTGGTAATTATCTTGTAATTATTTGAAATGTGGCAGCTTGATTTCTTTTCTAACTATTAAAATTGTAATTAGCAAGGGAATGTGGAAAGCTTTGATGGTACTTATAACATGCAAGTCAGAATCAAAATCAAGTTTGCTATCATCAGCATGTGTCGTGAAATTTGTTAATTTAGCAGCAGCAGTTCAATGCAATACATAATAAAGAAAAAAAAATAATAAATAAATAAGTGAATCAATTACGGTACTGTATATGTATATTGAATAGATTAACAATTGTGCAAAAAACAGAAATAATATATATTTAAAAAGTGAGGTAGTTATCACGGGTTCAATGTCCATTTAGGAATTGGTTGGCAGAGGGGAAGAAGCTGTACCTGAATCGCTGAGTGTGTGCCTTCAGGCTTCTGTACCTCCTGCCTGATGGTAACAGCGAGAAAAGAGCATGCCTTGGGTGCTGGGGGTCTGAGACACCCCTCCTGAAGATGTTCTGGGTATTTTGTAGGCTAGTACCCGAGATGGAGCTGACTAAATTTACAACCCTCTGCAGCTGCTTTCTGTCCTCTGCAGCAGCCCCCCCCCCCACAAACCTGACACTGATACAGTCTGTCAGAATGCTGTCCACAGTACATCTACAGAATTTTTTGAGTGTATTTGTTGAAGTACCAAATCTCTTCAAACTCCTAATGAAGTATGGTCGCTGTCTTGCCTTCTTTATAACTGCATCGATATGTTGGGACCAGGTTAGATCCTCAGAGATATTGACACCCAGGAACTTGAAACTGCTGACTCTCTCCACTTCTGATCCCTCTATGAGGATTGGTATGTGTTCCTTCATCCTACCCTTCCTGAAGTCCACAATCAGCTCTTTCGTCTTACTGACGTTGAGTGCCAGGTTGTTGCTGCGACACCGCTCCACTAGTTGGCATATCTCACTCCTGTACGCCCTCTCGTCACCATCTGAGATTCTACCAACAATTGTTGTATCATCAGCAAATTTATAGATGGTATTTGAGCTATTTCTAGCCATACAGTCATGGGTATAGAGAGGTGCACTAGTGTTGATTGTCAGCGAGGAGGAGATGTTATCACCAATCTGCACAAATTGTGGTCTTTCAGTTAGGAAGTTGAGGATCCAATTGCAGAGGGAGGTGCAGAGGCCCAGGTTCTACAACTTCACAATCAGGATTGTAGGAATGATACTATTAAATGCTGTGCTATAGTCTATGAACAGCATCCTGACATAGGTGCTTGTGGTGTCCAGGTGGTCTACAACCGTGTGGAGAGCCATTGAGATTGTGTCTGCCATTGACCTTTTGTGGAGATAGGCAAAATGCAATGGGTCTAGGTCCTTGCTGAGGCAGGAATTCAATCTAGTCATGATCAACCTCTCAAAGCATTTCATCACTGTAGATGTGAGTGCTACCCATAGCAGTGAGAGGTTGAAAATGTCTTTGAATACTCCCACCAGTTGGTTAGCACAGATTTTCAGAGCCTAAGCATGTACTCCATCGGGACCTTCCACCTTGCAATTGTACACTCTCTTTAAAGACAGCCGAATATTGGCCTCTGAGACGGAGATGACAGGGTAATCAGGAGCAGTAGGGACCTTCACAGCTGTAGTTATATTCTCCCTTTCAAAGCGGGCATAGAAGGCGTTAGGTTCATCTGGTAGTGAAGCATCACTGCCATTCCTGCTATTGGGTTTCACTTTGTAGGAAGTAATGTCTTGCAAACCCTGCTAGACTTGTCATGCATCCGATGTCGCCTCCTACCTCGTTCAAAATTGTCTCTTCACCCTTGAAAGTGGAGCTCTCATTTTAGAGTTTTAACTAAATTTTGGTCATGACACTTCAGCTATTAAAATATACGTATTTTTCCCTACGTTTCTTTCTCATGGAAGGCTTTTACCTGATGCACTTACTCTGATTCTTTCTGCACAGAAGCTGATTGATCTTTTGAGGACTGAGAGCATTTTCCATTTTTATTTCTTACCACCCCATGAGCCTCTGCATTCTGCACATCATTCTCTGAAACTTCCACCATCTTCAAAGGGATTCTACCACAAAACACATCTTTACCTTCCTCCCCTCAATCATCATTTTCCACAGGGATTGCTCTCTACGTGACTCCATTGCCACTTGTCCCTCTCCACTGATCTTCCTCCTGGCACTTATCCCTGCAAGTGGCGCAGGTGCTACACCTGCCCGTTCACCTCCACCCTCAACGCCACTCAGGGCCCCAAAGGATCTCTCCCGTTGATGCAACACTTCACCTGCAAGTCTGTCTGGGTCATCTACATATCCAGTGCTCCCAGTGTGGCCTTCTCTACGTCAGTGAGACCTGACATAGAATCGGCATCTGCTTTGTCCAGCACCTTTGCTTTGGCCACATCAAGTAGGATTTCCCATTGTCAACCCATTTTAATTTCAATCCCCATTTCTATGGCCTCCTTGACTGCCACAATGAGGCCACTCTCAGCTCGCAGGAGCAATACCTCATATTACATCTGGGTAGCCTCCAACCTGATGGCATTAGCATCTTTTTCTGTAACTTCTAGGAATTTCTCCCCCTCTCCTTTATCTCTTTTTCCATTCCCCATTGTAGCTTCCCTTCTCTTCTCCTCATCTGCCTTTCACCTCCCTTTGGTGGCCCTCCTCCTTCCCTTTCTCCCATGGTCCACTTTCCACTTCAATCAAATTCCTCCTTCTTCAGCCCTTAACCTCTTCACCTATCACTTCTCAGCTTCTCATTTCTCCAGCCCCCACCTTCCCCCACATACCTACTTTCCCCCTTACCTGCCTTCATCTGCCAGCTTGTACTCCATCCCCTCCACCCACCTGCTTTTTCCGGTTTCTTTCACCATTCCTTTCCAATCCCACTGAACAGTCTCAGCTGAAAATGTCAACTGCTTAATCCTTTCTGTACATGCTGCCAGACCTGCTGAGTTCCTCCAGCACTTTGCGTGTGTTCAGAAGATTGGAAGGGAAAAATCATACAAAAGGAGGACAATCTGAGATGTTGAGGATAACAAGGTGGTTTTCAACTGGGAAACAGAGGAACGGGGAGCTGCTAGTCTCCGCTCTCACTGCAGGAGCGACTTCTCTCTCCCTCATTAGAGATAATGAAGTGCTGGGTTATTTATGGGCTGTAGCTTTGGTGGTCTCTGGATCAAGCTCTCGTTGAGGGCTTCTGCTGTTGCTTGCATGGTGGGGATTGGGAAGGGTGTCGTTGATTTTGCTGGTGCAAGTGGAGGGGAGGTGGAGGCTGCTGCTTCTGCAAAGGGTGAGGGGAAGGGGGTTTGGGGGGCTGTAATGTTCAATCATTCATTCTCTGGGGGCTCTTGTACGAATTACAGGTTGGATACTGCATATGTTCTCTGATATTAAAGAAAACTAAAACCAAATGAGGGGAAGTATGAAGAAAAACAAGTTATGTTGTCTACAAAATTCCAGGTTGTCATTTGTTCAGTGAAGAATTCTCAGCAACTATGTTAAGGAACACTGGAACACAAAGGTGGGACGGGCCCAGTGGAAGTTTAGACCATTTTATGCAGATGGCAGCCCAAGTCAATCCTTGACTCTAAAATATGTGATAGAATTTTGTTAACCAAAGGTGTAAAGAAATACGAGGAAAGACAACATGGAAGAAGTGTATGAACCTCAATGGCCTTTGTTTCAAATGTGCTCTGCTGTGTGGTGTTCAGTGCTTTTGTATCTTGCATGTGTATCAATGCACAGAATATGTTGAAGACATCTGTCTTCACTTCAGTTTCATTTGCTCTTTCGCAAGTTCTGCCTTTTGACAGGCAGTGTCAACTAGGATATTGCAGGGAGAGAAGTGGGGGAATTGTGGCTGTACTATTAGGCCAAAATCATTATCTCAAAGAACTATAGAACATTACAGCACAGAAACAGGCCTTTTGGCCCTTCTTGGCTGTGCCGAACCATTTTTCTGCCTAGTCCCACTGACCTGCACCTGGGCCATATCCCTCCAAACCCCTCTCATCCATATACCTGTCCAAGTTTTTCTTAAACTTCAAAAGTGAGCCCGCGTTCACCACTTCATCTGGCAGCTCATTCCACACTCCCACCACTCTCTGTGTGAAGAAGCCCCCACTAATGTTCCCTTTGAACTTTTCCCTCTTCACCCTTAACCCATGACCTCTGGTTTTTTTCTCCCCTGGCCTCAGTGGAAAAAGCCTGCTTGCATTCACTCTATCTATACCCATCATAATTTTATACACCTCTATCAAATCACCCCTCGTTCTCCTACGCTCCAGGGAATAAAGTTCTAACCTATTCAACCTTTCTCTGTAACTCAGTTTCTCAAGTCCTGGCAACATCCTTGTAAACCTTTTCTGCACTCTTTCAACCTTATTAATATCCTTCCTGTAATTAGGTGACCAAAACCGCACACAATACTCCAAATTCTGTCTCACCAATGTCTTATACAACCTCACCATTACATTCCAACTCTTATACTCAATACTTTGATTTATAAAGGCCAATGTACCAAAAGTTCTCTTTACGACCCTATCTACTTGTGACGCCACTTTTAGGGAATTATGTATCTGTACTCCCAGATCCCTCTGTTCTACTGCACTCCTCAGTGTCCTACCATTTACCTTGTATGTTCTACCTTGGTTTTTCCTTCCAAGGTGCAATACCTCACACTTGTCTGTATTAAAGTCCATCTGCCATTTTTCAGCCCATTTTCCCAGCTGGTCCAGATCCTTCTGCAAGCTTTGAAAACCTCCTTCACTGTCCACTACACCTCCAATCTTTGTATCATCAGCAAATTTGCGGGTCCAATTTGCCACATTATCATCCAGATCATTGATATAGATGACAAATAACAATGGACCCAGCACTGATCCCTGTGGCACAGCACTAGTCTCAGGCCTCCACTCAGAGTAGCAATCCTCCACTACCACTCTCTGGCTTCTTCCATTGAGCCAATGTCTAATCCAATTTACTACCTCTTCATGTATACCTAGCGACTGAATCTTCCTAACCAACCTCCCATGCGGGACCTTGTCAAAGGCCTTACTGAAGTCCATGTAGACAACATCCACTGTCTTCCCTTCATCCACTTTCCTGATAACTTCCTCAAAAAACTCTAATAGATTGGTTAAACATGACCTACCATACACAAAGCCATGCTGACTTTTTCTAATAAGTCCCTGTCTATCCAAATACTTGTAGATCCTATCTCTTAGTATTCCTTCCTACCTACTACAGATGTCAAATTTACCAGCCTATAATTTCCCAGCTTACTTTTTGAGCCTTTTTTAAACAATGGAACTACATGAGCTATCCTCCAATCCTCTGGCACCTGACCCATTGATATCGACATTTTAAATATTTCTGCCAGGGCCCCTGCAATTTCAACACGAGTCTCCTTCAAGGTCCAAGGGAATACCCTGTCAGGTCCTGGGGATTTATCCACTCTGATTTGCCTCAAGACAGCAAGCACCTCCTCCTCTTTAATCTGTACAAGTTCCATGACCTCCCTACTTGTTTGCCTTGTTTCCATAGACTCCATTCCAGTTTCCTTAGTAAACACAGATGAAAAATGCCCATTTAATATCTCTCCCATTTCTTTTGGTTCCATACATAGCCGACCATTCTGATCTTCAAGAGGACCAATTTTATCCCTTACTATCCTTTTGCTCTTAACATACCCGTAGAAGCTCTTAGGATTATCCTTCACCCTGACTGCCAAAGCAACCTCATGTCTTCTTTTAGCTCTCCTGATTTCTTTCTTAAATATTTTCTTACTCTTTTTATACTCCTCAAGCATCTTATTTCCTCCCTGATGCCTATACATGTTATACATCTCTCTCTTCTTTTTTATCAGAGTTCTAATATCCCTCGAGAACCAAGGTTCCTTATTCTTATTCATTTTGCCTTTAACCCTGAAAGGAACATACAAACTCTGCACTCTCAAAATTTCTCCTTTGAAGGCTTCCCACTTACCAATCACATCCTTGCCAGAGAACAACCTGTCCCAATCTACGCTTTTTAGATCCTTTCTCATTTCTTCAAATTTGGCCTTTTTCCAGTTTAGAACTTCAACCCGAGGACCAGATCTATCTTTATCCATGATCACATTGAAACTAATGATGTTATGATTACTGGAACCAAAGTGTTCCCCTACACACACTTCCGTCACCTGCCCTAACTCATTTCCTAAAAGGAGATCTAATATTGCATCCTCCCTAGTTGGTACATCTATATATTGATTTAGAAAACTTTCCTGAACACATTTCACAAACTCTAACCCATCTAGACCTTTAACAGTATGGGAGTCCCAATCAGTGTGTTGAAAATTAAAATTCCCTACAATCACAACTTTCTGTCTCCTGCAGTTGTCTGTTATCTCTCTGCAGATTTGCTTGTCCAATTCTCACTGACTATTGGGTGGTCTATAATACAACCCTATTAATGTGGTCATACCTTTCCTGTTTCTCAGCTCCACCCATATGGCCTCAGTAGACAAGCCCTCTAATCTGTCCTGCCGAAGCACTGCTGTAATATTTTCCCTGACTAGCAAAGCCACCCCCCCAACCTTTCATCCTTCTGCCTCTATCACGTCTGAAACATCGGAACCCTGGAACATTGAGTTGTCAGTCCTGCCCCTCCTTTAGCCAAGTTTCGGTAACGGCTATGATGTCATAATTCCACGTGTCAATCCAGGCCCTCAGCTCATCTGCCTTTCCCACAATACTCCTCGCATTGAAATATACACACCTCAGAAGATTATTACCACCACACACAACCTTACTATTTATGACTTTGCATGAACTACTAACATCATTTATTTTTACCCCCATTCCACTATCTACTCTGGCACTCTGGTTCCCATCCCCCTGCAAATCTCGTTTAAACTCTCACCAATAACACTAGCAAACCTCCCTGCAAGTACATTGGTCCCCTTGTAGTTCAGGTGTAATCCATTTCTCTTGTACAGGTCCCACCTGCCCCAGAAGAGGTCCCAATGATCTAGAAATCTGAAACCCTGCCCCCTACACCAGTTTCTCAGCCACGTATTCATCTACCAGAGCATCCTACTCTTAATCTCACTGGCACGTCGCACAGGCAGAAATCCGGAGATTACTCCCTCGAGGTCCTGTTTTTCAACTTCCTACCAAGCTCTCTGTACTCACTCTTCAGGACCTCCTGACTCTTTCTACCTATGTCATTGGTACCGATGTGTACCACGACATCTGGCTGATCACCCTCCCACTTCAGAATGCTGTGCACGCGATCAGAGACAACCCTGACCCTGGCACCCAGGAGGCAACAAACTATCCGGGAGTCTCTGTCACAACCACAGAATCTCCTGTCTGTACCCCTGACTATGGAGTCCCCTATCACTACCGCTCTCCTCTTCTTCCTCCCTCCCTTCTGCACTGCAGAACCAGACTCAGTGCCAGAGATCCGGCTGCCACAGCTTATCCCAGGTAAGCCATCCTCCCCAACAGTATCCAAATTGGTATACCAGTTCTGGATGGGAATGGCCACAGGGGAACCCTGCACTACCTGCCCTTTCCCCTTCCCTCGCCTTACTGTAACCCAATTACCTGTGCCCTGTTCCTTAGGTGTAACTACCTCCTGGAAGCTACTATCTATAAACTGCTCAGTCTCCTGAATGATCTGGAGATCTTCCAGCTCCTGCTCCAGTTCCCTAACGCGGTCTGTTAGGAGTTGCAGCTGGATGCACTTCCTGCAGGTATCGTTGTCAGGGACACCGGAGGCCTCCCTGACTTCCCACATCCTGCAAGAGGAGCATTCCAACATCCTGCCTGGCATATTCTCTAGTCTGAACAAAAAAAAAGAAAACAGAAACCTACCGGAACCTACCCTCGCCTCTGCCTGTTTCTCACCGAAGCCTGATTGAGCCAAAACCGTCCCACTCCGACTCAGTCCACTCCAATGATGGCCGCTGTATATGGCGGTCTCCCTTTTAAACCTTGGCACACTACGTCACGTGCCTGCGCAGTAGAGCCTCTTTTCCCTGATCAGTTAAACAAAAGAAAAACGACCTTCCCTCAGTGATGCTTCAAAGCACCAAAACAGGAAGAATTCTCTTTAGTGGTCGGCATTTTAAGATTCAGAAAGATTTCTGACCTATAACAGTAAGCAAGCTGTCAGTAATTTTAATGATGATGTACAGTCCCTTTAATTTATAACCATCAGTGATGACTCTGGCTAGCTGGAGTGCCAGTGCTGTAATGTAAATGAAACAACTCTCTGCCTCTGGTGGAATCATGTACGACCTGAGATTGTTTCTACAGGCGAAGCACCAAACAATTTTACTCGATGTGACATGCGGAGAAAATAACAAGTAATAGGAAAACCCATGGGGGTTGGAAATGCTGATCTGTAATTACTGTAATAAGATAAATTGGAACATTAATTGATATTTACATGTACACCATAGATTAGCAATTGCGAAGCAGTAAATAGTTGCCCTCAAATGAGCTGTTCTCAAAGCAGCAATTATAAAGGGAAAAATTGAAACAATTATGGTTGGATCACGCATTCGGACAGATGATGATGAAAACAAGGTTCCATTTTAATCTAGGATGAAATGTACACCTGGGTCCAGTGGCCATTTTAGTACCTGAACACTTTTAGAATGGCACGGTAGCATAGTGATTAGCAGAACAGTTTAGAGTACCAGCGACCAGGGTTCAATTCCTGCCACTGTCTGTAATGAGTTTGTACGTTCACCCTGTGGTGGCATGGGTTTCCTCCGGGGGTTCCGGCTTCTCCCCACAGTCCAGTGATGTACCAGCTGGTAGGTTAATTGGTCATTGTAAATTGTCTTGTGACAGGCTACAGTTAAATCAGGGGGTTGCTGGGCAACGCAACTCGAAGGGCCAGAAGGGCCTACTCTGCACTGGATCTCAATCAATAAATAAAATTGATTGGCTCCGCACTGCCTGAATGGAGCATAAAGAGCACCAGAACGGGTGGCAACCAACATGAGTCCAGTAAGATGGCAAGCTGAGGAAGGGCAAGTCCCAGCTAATTGAAGAGAAAGGACCACAGAGGCCCAAGAGTAGCTTGAAGGACACAGGGGAGTCCTGTCCAAGTTGGCTTGGCTGGAATAACTTCACAATGACTCCTTAGACTATAGATGTCCCACAAGGATAAGAGTTGCTATCAAACTCTGAGTTACAAAGGTGTCTTTACCATCAGCTCTACTTCACTTTATATAGCAAGTAAAAATAACAGTGATTGACATCAGTATTAAAGCATTAATTTCATCATTAGAATTAGTAATTCAAATTTCATTCATATTATTAATTTTGTTTGTACTAAAATAGCATTAGAGTATAATAAATGTCTTATTCCAAAATCTCCGACATTGTGCATTCCGTGTAATGTTGCCTTATTAGACTCTTGTTTTTATCCCTTTCAGGAAGAAACAGTATTACTTTTTGCTGACTTACTCCAAACTTAGCACTTTTATTAATACCCAACATTAGCCTGTAACACTTGAGAGAATAACACAAGTTTTATCATACTGGTTGTGTCAACTGAAAGTAAATTTGAAATATCTACAGACAGGGATGCTGTAAAAAAAAAGGTGACATATTGTGCCCAAAATAATGTGAACCTGAAGTCTCACTAACCATGGTGATGAAGAACCATTAATTACATGTACTGACCTAATTTTGAATTTCCTGTCTCTCCTGAATTGGACATGCTTGCGAATTGTCCTGTCTGATTCAAATAGGTATAGAGGTGGTCCTGAAATATATTATACAGTTCTAACTTTGAACAGGAACTCTGTCCTTCATTACATTTCATTTCATTTGCTTTCCTTGTCAATGCTTTCTCTTGACACCTCGTAAATGTTGGCATGCATTGCATCGTTGGCTGGCGCATAAGAGTTGAAAAGTTTGGCTTAGGCACTGCAAAGCTTTGATGAGACCACACATGGGATATTGTGCAGAGTTCAGTTCTGCAGGCGAGGAGTGATGCAACAAGGGTTCACTCCATTAATTCCAGCGAGTTTTCCAGTTAGGAAAGGTTGTGTAAGAAAGGGCTACGTTTGCTGGGAAGTGATCCCACTGAAAAGTAGGGGACTGAGAGGGATTGACATACAGTCACTCAGAGCCCACTTCCTCTTGACTTAGAACCAGATGCAATAGGATGAGGCATCAGATACTTAAGACAGAGATGTGGATTTTTTTATTGGAAGGCTTGTGGATCTCAGCAATTCTTTATTTGAGAATCCAGCAGCTGGATCCTTGACTTCCTATTCAGGAGACTACTGACCTTGAAGATCAGTAATAACATCTCCTGCTTGCTGACAATCAACACAGATGGATCTTAAGGATGAGTGCTTAGCTCACTGCTCTGCTACCTCTACACTCGTAACTGTGTGGGTAGGCACAGCTCTGATAGCATCTGTAAATTCACCATTGTTGGGAGAATTTCAGATGGCAACTAGGAGGTGTACAGGAGTGAGATAGATGGGCTGGCTGAGTGGTGTCGCACTCAATGTCAGCAAGATCTTGGACTTTGAACTTCAGGAGGAGGAAGCTGTGAGAGAGAGCACACTTCAATTCTCATCGAGGTGGAGAGGGGTCAGCAGTGAAAAGAGTGAGTCTCTTCAAGTTCTTCTGAGTTGCATCAACATCTCAGAAGATTATTCTGGGCCCAACACATTAATGCAATCATGATGAAGGGACAGCAGTGGCTATACCTCATTTTGAGTCTGAGGAGAGTTGGAGACACTTGCTAATTTCTACAGATAGATAGTGGAGAGCATTTTGGTTGGTTGCATCACTGCCTGGTATGGAGGCTTCCACGTGCAGGATCACAAGAGACAGCAGAGGGCTGTAGACTCATCTAACTCCATCACAGGCACAACCCTCCCCACCATTTATGAAAGGTGGCTTTAAGAAGCTTCACCATCCGGGTCATGCACAGTTCTCATTACTACCTTCAGGGAGGAGATACAGAAGCCCAAAGACTGACACTCAACGTTTTAGGAACAGCTTCTTCCTCTCCGCCATTAGATTTCTGAGCAGTCCATGAATTCCTCTCTTTTCCACTCATACACTATTTATTGAGTTATTTTTGTTAACTATAGTAATATTTATGCATTGCACTGTACTGCTGCCACAAGACAACAAATCTCATGACATATATCAGTGATAATAAACCAGATTCTGATTTTTATTCAGTTGTTGAATACATTCAGTGGTGAGATTGGTAGTTTTCAGCAAGGGATATGGAGACTAAGCAGGAAAGTTGCTGAGTTTGACAAGGAACCATGATATTGTTACATAGTTGAGCAAGTTGGAGGGGACTTGCTTTTATGTCTTTCACTCTTAAATCAGGCCTGGGAATTGGGTGGAAGATAAGAAACAGAGCAGGAATAAAGGAATACGTGAAAGGGATGAGACAATTGATGTACACTAGTTTATACCTCTGCCTTGTCTTGAATTGCATATATCAATTATTTACTGGCAATCCCCTGTTTTGTTCCTGAGGACTCTTCAGAACCCAAGCTGCTTATGTCAAGAATGATCGACAAAGGTCTATGGGAGAGGATTACAGAAACAGCAGTGACGGGACAGCAAGGAGGCACAGGAAACGTGGCTGCCAGCTGTTCTCACTGACTCAGTGAGAGAATCTGCTGGATGCCCCCAGCTCTGTTCAACCCAGTCCCCGATCGTTACTGTTTGAGTGGTGAGTACTGAGGAAGTGGAGGTAGGGAAGACACTCACAAATGCCTTATTCTGGTCCTGTCTGGTAGAAGATGCCTGCAGCCTCAACACCTGGGAAAACTGTCCCCCATTCATCCAGTCGTCTCCCAAACACTCTGTATAGTCTGTCTATAAATCAGGCATTCATAACCACGGGAGGACCTGTGTATACAAAAAAATAAGTTTGATCATTTAGGAGTGCAAGTAAGTTGTAAAAACAGGAATTGCTGGAGGGACTCAGCAAGCCAGGCAGCATCTATGGAAAAGAGGACAGTCGACATTTCAGGCCGAGACCCTTCAGCCTGAAATGTTGATTGTATTTTTTTCCATAGATGCTGCCTGACCTGCTGAGTCCCTCCAGCATTTTGTGTGTGTTGCGTGGATTTCCAGCATCTACAGATTTTCTCCTGTTTGAGGCCAGACAGCATCAGAGAAAGAGAAACCTGAATTGTTAATGCTGCTTCTTTTCTTCCTAAATGTTGCCTGACCTGCTGAATGTTTTCAGCATTATTGATTTTCATTTGAACAGACAGGTTATGTTGATAAGAAAATAAATTGCATTACGACACCAAAAAGCAAAGTGAGTAAATGGAAGAGAATACTCAATTTGGCAAGGCTATTTTTCACTGGAGAGAGTGAAGTCACACTACCCATGGTGAACAGGGCAGTCATTCCAAACAAATTGCTGAAAAACATCAAGAATGAGCATATCTGGAAAGTACTAACCAAAAGGTGCAATAGTACAGAAACATACAGCTGGTAGTCAGCAAGGTCCAGTTACCGTCAGTTTGCTCAGTCTCACAGATATACACTGGTGGCTTGAGCTACACAAGCCCTTCTCACATAACGAGGGATCACTTCTATCAGATGACTTGAAGATGAATCTTCCTTTCACCACCATCTATGGCATATTCTGTCCAGATTTCATTGATAGTGATCATCTACATTTTTTTTCATATTCTCTTATGTGCACAGAAGGAGACCTTTTGGTGCATCAAGTCTATTCATTCTGTTTCATTCCTCCACTCATTTCTCTTTCGTCTTCCCACAAACTGCCTCCACTCTAACCTTCCAACCATCTACCTACACTAGGGGGAATTTGCGGTGGATAATTAACTTTACAGCCAGGATCCTTTGGAATGTGAGAGGGAACTTGATCATCTGGGGGAAGTCCATTCGGTCACAGTAAACTCTGTGCAAACTGTCAGAGTTCAGAATCAAACTTAGGGTGGTTGTTTCACTCGCTGGTGCAACACTTTGTCACTGATATATTCTGTGCCCCTGAGTCACAGATACAATCCAAACTCTTTAGCTTTTATGGGGTGGAAATGGAGGGATCACAAAACCTTTATCTTTGAGCTGTTATGAAGGATTATGTACTTAGAAGTTCTTAAATAAATTATGTCACTCACTTCAGAGCAGAAAGTGCCATTTGAACTTAGTTCCTCTTTAATTGCTGGTTGTGTTGAAGGCATGTTTATACAGTTTTAAACGAGCTGTTCCAATGCAGAGCAACATGAAATTAACTCTACACAATCCCAATTCAACTTCCTGGGTAATTCATTTCACATGATGCACAGCCACAATAGGGAAAGTGTCAGAAAAGAAAGATGTTCAGGGGCTAATGACTTCTCCAAAACCTAATGTCCCTGCATTGATTTGTTGATGTCATGAGTGGCCCTTGGACAGAACCAATCGATACCACATTGATAAGACTGTAATAACTTTGTAAATGGGCCATGCATTCATATGACCACATACAACTTCAGTGCGACTGGCAGAAGGAGCAGTGAGATTTGTGTCCTTGCGTTCGCATGCAAGTGCAGTACACAGCTGATTTAATACCTACAAAGCAGCTGACTGCAGCAGTCTATTAAGATTTAGAGCCTAAATGTTGGACTGCATATGAGGTTCAGATTACTCAGAGCTGTATCAGCAACTCTCTCCCTGATCTGCCCTGCTGTAAAGACCTCACTGAAGCTGAGGTAAATTGGGGGACGGCCTCATCGAGCACCTCTACACCATCTGCCACCATCGGAACTTCCCAGTAGCCAAACATTTTAACTCCGATTCCCATTTGCATTCTGATGTTCTGATCCATGGCCTCTTCTTGTGCAAGATGAGGCCACTCTCAGGGTGGAGAAGCAGCTCTTTATATTCCACTTGGGTGCCCTCCAACCTAAAGGTGTGAATGTCAACTTTTCATTCCAGTAACAAAAGTCCACCCCCTGGCCTCCTCTGTTCCCCACTCTGACCTTTTACATCTTCTCACCTGCCTATTACTTCCCCCTGAATCCACTCCTCTTTGCCTTTCTCCTACTGTCCACACTCCTCTCCTATCAGAGTTTCTCTTTTCCAGTCGTTGACATTTCCCATCCACCTGGCTTCACCACTCACCTTCCAGCTAGCCTCTTTCCACTCCCCCACACCATATACTTCAGACACCTTCCTCACCCTTTCCTCCACCCCCAGTCCTGAAGAAGGGGCTCAGCCTGAAACTTCAACTCTGTACTTTTTTCTATAGCCTGACCTGCTGAGTTTCTCGAGCATTTTGGATTTCCATCTCATGCCGATTTTCTTGTGTTAAGCTGAGCTTCACTGCCGCTGTTCATTGCCCCTCTCATCATGTAACCTGCCTTCTTGTCAAGAATCCACCAACTTCCATTCACTGAGCTTGCCTCCCCAGCGGCCTGTGGCAATGAATTCCACAGACTCACCACCCTCAAATTAAAGAAATTCCTCCTCATCTCTGTTTTAAATTGACATCTCTCTATTTTGTGGTTGTGACCTCTAGTCCTAGACTCCCCCACCAAAGGAATAATCCCGTTCACATCCACTCTAATGAGGCCTTTCAACATTTGATAGGTTTCAATCTTCTGATTCCTCATTCTTCTGAATTCCAGTGAGTACAGGCCTAGGTCCTTCAGTTGATGCTCATATGATAACCCTTTCATTCCTGGAATCGTTCTCATGATCCTCCTCTGAACCCTCTCCAATGTCAGCCCACACTTTCTTTAATAAGGGGCACAAATCTGTTCACAAGACTCTAAGTGAGTCCTTGCCAGTGTCTTATACAGCCTCATCATTACATCCTTGCTTTTATATTGCAGTCTCTTGAAATTACAGGCTTTGCTTGTGATGATGTGGGATGTTGACTCTATAAAAGCTTTGCACTGCCTATTTATTGTAGTAAGTGAAATGAACAGCCATTACCGTCACCTGAGGGCAGGTATCTCGTGGCTTGTGCGGGTGATGAAAGATGTGTTCAAACTGAAGCTAGCTTGCCAAAGAATGAAAGTGATGTGAATTTTGTCTTAAGGCAGGGGTTTTGCTCAAAGAATTGGAAAACAGAATTACTGTATTTACAGATGTCAGGAGACCAACCAGATACAGTGAAGCTCAGATCATCCAGCACTTTGGGGATGTTGGCGATTATTAGCTATTTTGTTATTTGGTTATTCTGGATGTTATTCTCCCGACACACTGTTAGTTCACTTGTATTTGACATTGTACAGTACTGCAACACATCTTCCAGGCAGGTTGAAAGGACACGGGGAACCAGAGCCCCCGGGAGAAGGAAGAGAATGCAGGAACTGGGTCCCCAGTGTTCGGGAAAGGAATGTGGGAATTGGGTCCCCCGGTGATTGGGAAGAGGCTGTCGAAACCAGGGCTCTGGTGAGTGGGAAGGGAATGTGGGAATTTGGGCCCAGTGACTGGAAAGGAAATGTGGGGACTGACGCCCCATTGAACGGGAGGTGAATACTGGTACAAGGGTTCAAATGTATGGAAAGGGATTGTGAGAGCCAGGGTCCCAGTGCGCAGGAAGGGGATGTGGGAACTGGATCCCAATGTGTGGGAAGGGATTGTACGACTGGGCCCTTCGTGATTGAGAAGGGATTGCGGGAACTGGGTCTTGGGTGATTGGGATGGGAATGTGGGAAGAGGGGCCCCCGGTGATTGGCAAGGGATTATGGGAACTGGGGCTGCAGTGATGTAGAAACTGGATCTCTGGTGATTGCGCTTCAGTTACTGATCACTGCATGCTATCATTAATGGTCAGAAGTCATACTGAACACTGAAATGTCCTGTCCCACACACACACAATGCGAGCAATGTACGCCTGAAATCTGTACCTCACAGCTAGAACAGTTTGCTCGCTATTCAATCATTCCAGGCAAGTCTCGCAAACAGATTGTCCGGCACACGTGGCACATTTAATTCCCTTTTGCTGAACAAGGTGGCACAGACATTGAAGCCACCGAAGATAATCAAAGAGCTCAGACTCATTTTAGTGTCCTATCCCAGCTGCAGACAGGACTGGTGGTCTTCACTGGGTTGCCATTTCCAGGGGGATTAGTTTGCTACTATATGAATGAGCTGAATTTACTGATTCAACAGTACAATCCCTTCAGCCCACGATGGTCAGCATCTTTCTCTCATCTTGGCTTATGAGTGAGGTAAAATGCCTTGTTACCTGGTCAATACTACATCTTGTGATCTTCTGCATTTATATCAATTGTAGATGGTTTCAAATATATGCCTCCCAGCCATTAGGAAGCAACCTGCAGATAGTTGCCATACCCTTTAGATGGCACTGGTGGGGCCCTTTCTGTTGTCGAACCTGTGTTCAGCCATCCCTGTTTGTGCATTGAGATAAAAATCACTGCATTGGTATTAAATCAGCTCACTGCAACGTTTAACGTCATGATCTAATATGTGCACTTCCAGCGGGGCCTGCACTGCGCACAGTTCTGCCCTCCCCAGTGTGGCGCTCAGCGTAACTAACCGGGACTGCGTTTGCTAGAAGGAACATAAGTGATGGTCAACTTTTTATATCTGAACAGCTTAAACTTAAATGAGACGCTAGCTCTCTTGAGTGCATCTTTTGAATACAAATTAAATGCAATATTAATTAAAATGGATCACCTTCTATTTAGAAAATTAATTGTACCTTCAAATGTTTGAGCAATAACACATTACAACTTGGTTGTGATAATCATCTTTACATTGTAAAGTATCCTCTGAGCACCACTTGAATGCAGAGATAATTATATCAATTACTTTAATGTACTGGTGAAATCCTCACAGTGAACCATTCCCTCCCTGTCATTTGGCATCTTTATGTGTGCAGCTCCAACCATTAGATTCTGCTGCAAGCTACCTGTTAGCATGGCATTGATAGCAAAGTTAAATATTCAGCAAGATGATATGTTAATATAGAAATATTTAAGTAAATGGTTCATTGACTCAACTGATTGAGACAGTGAAGAATGGGACTCTCAGAGTACTTCCTAATCACCAGATACTGACATTAGTGCCAAGCATCCACAGCATGGAACAAAGCAGAGACATGTTAATGAATCTACAGAATTATTTATTTCAGGTGCAAACTTGCAATGCTTCTTTAGGTGTAGAGAGGCTTAGATTATGATCTCATGGCAGCACCAGCTTGTATTGGACATCCAAAGCTGCCCTTGAGCTGAGCGATTGTCCAGGCCATCCCAGGAACCTGTTTGCGAATCTGGAGGTCGATGTCAGCCTCTGGAGAATATCAGTCGGCTTCTGATTTGCTCTGTTACTTGTGCAATTGTCTGATGTTAACAGAGTACCTCTGAAGGGATTATTATGATACTAAGGTACATGGGGAAGGTGAAGCATCATTTACTTTTCTCACACCCCTTCCCTCCTGCCAGAAGGGCTTGTGCATGGAGATCACATAAGTTCCTGCCTCCAGCCATTGAGAAAAAGAGCAGGGGTTCCCAACCTTTTTTAGCCACGGACCAAAACCATTAAGTGAGAGGTCCTTGAACCCCTGGTTAGGGGTGAACAAAGGAAGGATAAGTATTTAACCAAGTTAACATCTTTTGGTGGATCCATGGAATCAACACTTCATGAACAAAGCGGAGACCATAAAGGGTGGCACACAGGTGCAGATAGTAGGGCTGCAGCCTGACAGTTCCAGTGATCTGGGTTCAGTCCTGACCTCAGGTGCTCTCTGTGTGGAGTTTGCATATTCTAGCTCTGAAAGCATGGGTTTGATAAGTTAATTGGACATTTACATTGCCACCAGTGTGGTGCTCTCAGTGTGGAGTTTGCATGCTCTACCACTGAATGCATAGGTTTTCTAGGTTAATTGAACATTTACATTATCACCAGTGTATAGTTCAGTGACAGAATCAAGGGAGTGAGAGAGTTGAAGGAAATGTATAGGCAATTAAATAATTAGGATTAATGTACATTACCATAAATGGGTGGGCTTGGTGCTCTGAGGGGCCTGTTTTGTGCTGTATATCTGTAACGATAACATAATAGTATATGCCTAATAATGATCATAATCTTGCAACACCTCATTAGGAGTAGAAAGTCTTAGACACCAACCAAAAATTTGAGGAAGTTCATTAGTTAAGATTAATGGAGAATAGGGAATGTGAAAGACAGTACTTTTTTTTAAATAGTGATGATATCTTGGACTATAGTTTTCTCTGAGTTTCAATTAAGCTCCACTTATGAGCTTGCAGTCTTCATGAAGATGGACATTTTCTTATTGTTAAGCCACAGTGGTTTTGTTCATAGTGTTTGAGAGCTAATGGGATTTGGAAAGAAGTCAAAGGGGTAAATTTGGAAGGGATCCATAAAAGATCTTTCAAATAAATGTGAGCCAAATATTATCCTGAATGTTCTTGGAATGACAAATCAATTTTCATTCCTCACTACAAGGAGATTGATCTGTAAATTTATTCCCTCAGCTTTGGACAGTTTCTTTAATCAATTTATCCAGATCATGTTTTTATATTTTGTTTTGTTTATTTTTATTTTTATTTTAGAGATATGTCACGGAATAGGTCCTTCCGGTCTTCGAGTTGTGCTGCCCAATAACGCCTGACAACCCCCAATTTAACCGCAGCCTAATCACAGGACAATTTACAATAACCAATTAACTTACTAACCAGTACATCTTTAGACTGTGGGAGGAAATGGAGCACTTGGAGTAAACTCATGTATTCCAAGAGGGGAACATACAAACTCCTTACAGAGGAAGCTGGCATTAAATTCTGAACACCCGCAGCCCAAGCTGTAATAGAGTCATGTTAACTGGTATGCTGTTGAGGTGCCCGACAGATATAATATCTATTGGAGGTATAGATACCTATAATAGAATATATAAAATAGTAATCAATATCTAAAAATTTATATTAATTTTTCTTTACCGCTTCACAAATTGCCCCATGGAATATCAGCAGGCTAAGTAAAGGAATGTATACTGGCCGATGGTGTAGTGGCATCAGCACTGGACTTTGAGACAAATGGTCATGGGTTCAAATCCAGCCAGCCCATAGAAACATAGAAAACCTGCAGCACAATACAGGCCCTTTGACCCACAAAGCTGTGCCAAACATGTCCTTACCTTAGAAATTACCTAGGGTTACACATAGCCCTCTATTTTTCTAAGCTCCATTTATCTATCCAGGAGTCTCTTAAAAGACCCAATCGTATCTGCCTCCACCACCGTTGCCAGCAGCTCATTCCACACACTCACCACGCTCTGTGTAAAAAAACTTACCCCTGACATCTCCTCTGTACTTACTTCCAAGCACCTTAAAACTGTGCCCTCTCGTGTTAGCCATTTCAGCCCTGGGAATAGCCTCTGACTATCCACACCATCAATGCCTCTTATACACCTCTATCAGATCACCTCTCATCCTCCATCGCTCCAAGGAGAAAAGGCCGAGTTCACTCAACATATTCTCATAAGGCATGGTCCCCAATCCAGGCAACATCCTTGTAAATCTCCTCTGCACCCTCTCTATGATTTCCATGTCCTTCTTGTAGTGAGGCGACCAGAACTGAGCACAGTACTGACCAGAGTCCTCTAGAGCTGCAACATTACCTCTCGGCTCCTAAACTCAATCCCACGATTGATGAAGGCCAATGCACCATATGCTTCCTTAACCACGGTTTCCACCCGTGCTGGGCCGAGCATCAAGCTAGCAACTCATTGTCGTAAAAAACAGGTAAGTGTTAAAGAAATGGCTAAAATGCTGCCTGAGGTGCCACATGCTCAAAAAGGAACAACAAGTAGTGGATTGCAGCAGATCCATTCTACCTTGTATTCATTTGATCAGATTTGAGAGGATATTTATTTATATATACCCCTACTTATTGAGATACTGCACGGAATAGGCCCCTCCAGGCTGTCGTGCCACGTCACCCAGCAACCCCCAATTTAACCCTAACCTATTCACGAAATAATTTACAATGACCAATTAACATATCAACTGGTACATCTTTAGACTGTGGGGGGAATCCAGGAGACTTGGAGAAAACACACGGCATCACAGGGAGAATGTCCTTACAGAGGGTGGCAGGAAATGAACCCAGGCCATTGGTACTTTAAAGCTCGTTATCATGCAGCCCGGTTATATTATATTATTGCGATATTTAGCTTGTATCAGCGGCTAAAGAAGGAACATCTATGAAATAGTTACTCGATATATATTTTTCTTTCTTTATTTATTTGAGGATATCATGAGCAAGGTTAGTATTGATTGCCCATGCCTAACTGCCCTTCAGAATGTGATGAGCCACTTTCTAAACTTGGTACAGTTCTTCTGGTGAAAGTGTCCCCACTGAGTGGGTGCACGAGGGGTTCCAGAATCTGGAGTTGACCATCATAAAGGAACGGATATATATTTCCAAATCAGGATGGCGTGTCACCTGGAGAGCAATCTGTGTTTAGTAGTCTTTCCATACACCTGCTGCCACTGTCTGTCTTTCCTTCAGCCCCACATCGTTATTGGGCTGGTGTGGAAAAGCCAGTGCCCAAGAATGGGAAAAACCTACAAGAAAATGGTGGATACAACCCAGTTCATCACAGGAAAAGGTCTTCTCACCACCGAGCGTGTCGACAAGGAGCGGTGTCACAAGAAATCAGCATCGATCACTAAGGACTCCCAACATCCAGGCCACACTCTCTTCTCACTGCTGCCGTCAGGAAGGAGGTACAGGAGCTTTAGGTCCCACACCAGGTTCAGGAACAGTAATTACCCTATAAACATCAGGATCCTCAAGCAATGTGGATATCTTCACTCATCACAACACTAATATCGAACACAATCTATGAACTCACTGCCAAGGACTCTACAGCTCATGTTCTCAGTATTATTTATTTGTTTGTTTATTTGTTTGTTTGCTTGTTTCTTCTGTATTTGCACAGCTGGCCTTCTTTTGCAGATCGGTTGCTTTTCAGTCTTTGTGTATAGTTTGTCATTGATTCTATTGTACTTCTTTGTTCTACTGTGAATGCCTGCAAGGAAGTGAATCTCAGAGTAATATTTAATGCTGTAGATTTTGATAATAAATTTACTTTGAACTTTGAATACTACCTCGTTATTCCTTCTTGCTTAAACTATTTATTAATTTCTTAATTTATAGTAAATTTATGTCTTTGTTCTGCACTGCTTCTACAAAACAACTTGTCACATACGATGGTGATAATAATTTTCATTCTGATTTTGGAGATAGAGATCATGGAAGCAGTTAGGAAGTAATGTTGGTGAGCATGTGGATTGCATTCTGTAGATAGTTGTCAGATATCAAGGAATGATTTCTCTTGTTATTAAAGGGCAGCCATAGGTTAGATTTATAAACTGAGGCACAATCAACAGTAACAATGACAGCGTGCATTCATATAGGACCTTTGGCATACTAACTTCGCAAGTTATATCTCAGCACAAGTGTTCAACAAAATGCAACACCGAACGACAAAAAAAAACCAAATCTTTGGTGCAAAAAGTGATTTTAAGAAATATGTTGATAATCTGTGGAGCGGAATAAACAGTGACATTTCAGCCTGAGTCTCTTCATCAGGGCTGGAAAAGCAGGGGTCAGAAGGTGGGGAGGGGAAGGAGTATAAGCTGGCGAGTGATAGTTGAAATTTGGTGAGGGAGAAGGAGGGTGGGTAGGGAAGGGGAAATGAAGTAAGAAGCAAGGGAGGTGATAAATGGAAGATGTAAAGTTGAAGAAGAAAGAATCCTATTGCCATTCATGCTGTGCCACAGCGTACTTCTCATGCAGGGTGCCAGATACCTTTTCGAAAACTCCTCCCCAACTTTCAATACCTATAGGCAAGGGATTCTCAGGAGCCAGTGGGAATATTATATTTCCCCAAAAAGGCTTTGATTATGCCCTTGAGTTATTTCCTCTGCCCATCCAGTAATCTCTTCTCGAAGAGCTAGATAGTGTTTCAGGCATATCAGGTCAGGTATACGAGCAGAGTGTCAATTGCTGGCATCAGATGAGTGGAACTAGGGATTCTGTGTTGAGGATCATACCTAGGAGAGGGCACTGCTCTTGGTGTATTTATCTTTCAGAGCATTTGGAGGATTTTGCAGATGTAGCACTGATTTTTCCAATGTTTCAAGATCTCTGCTGTAAATCATCCAAATCTCGGAGGCACAGTTTCCAATAGAATGATTACTATACTTGATTTGTGGTCTTGATCTTCAAACATCCTTGCCTCCTGGGGTATGGTAAGTTGTCCAAGTATTCCAGGGTCTGTTATTATCACAAGGCAGAGGACCTTTACTTTGCAAATTTCAAAACCACCCCTCCCCCCACACCTTTTGTGGAAATACCGTCATTCCCACAATCCTGATTGAGAAGTTGCAGAACCTGGGCCTCTGTACCTCCCTCTGCAATTGGATCCTTGACTTCCTAACCAGAAGACCACAATGGTTGCTGACGATACAACCATTGTTGGTAGAATCTCAGGTGGTGATGAGAGGGCATACAGGAGTGAGATATGCCAACTAATGGAATGGTGCCACAGCAACAAACTGGCACTCAACGTCAGTCAGATGAAAGAGCTGATTATGGACTTCAGGAAGGGTAAGACAAAAGAGCTCATACCAATCCTCTTAGAGGGATCAGAAGTAGAGAGAGTGAGCAGTTTCAAGTTCCTGGTGTCAAGATCTCTGAGGATCTAACCTGGTCTCAACATATCGATGTAGTCATAAAGAAGGCAAGACAACGGCTCTACTTTATTCGGAGTTTGAAGAGATTTGGCATGTCAACAAATGAACTCAAAAATTTCTATAGTTGTACTTTAGAGAGCATTCTGACAGGCTGCGTCACTATCTGATACGGAAAGGCTACTGCACAGGACCAAAAGAAGCTGCAGAAGGTTGTAAATCTAGTCGGCTCCATCTTGGGTACTAGCCTACAAAGTACCCAGGACATCTTTAGGGAGTGCTGTCTCAGAAAGGCAGCATCCATTATTAAGGACCTTCAGCACCCAGTGCATGCCTTTTTCTCACTGTTACCATCAGGAAGGAGGTACAGAAGCCTGAAGGCACACACTCAGCGATTCAGGAACAGCTTCTTCCCCTCTGCCATTCGATTCCTAAATGGACTTTGAAGCTTTGGATGCCACCTCATTTTTTTTAATATACAGTATTTCTATTTTTGCACATTTAAAAAAAAACGATTCAATATACATAATTGATTTACTTGTTTATTTATTATTAAGTTTTATTTTATTAATTTTTCTCTCTCTCTGCCAGATTTTGTATTACACTGAACTACTGCTGCTAAGTTAACAAATTTCACGTCACATGCTGATGATAATAAACCTGATTCTGATTCTGAATCTTTTTTGTTTCAGTGAATGAGCTGACAATGACTTGGAGCTTGCAGACCTATGTATAGTCCACGGCCTTTCTTTAGACCCTCTCCCTCAGAAGTTATTTATTGAACCAAGAATCAAGAGAAGTCATTTGACCTTACATTGGAGATGTATGCTGTGGCATGTTATTTCAAAATTATGTGGACTGTTACATAAAGTTGATCGTGAAGATCATCCCTCAAACTTCAGTAGTGGTCCCAATGCAGGATTTTATCCCCAAAACAGTAATTCCCTTCCTCCCACAGATGCTGCCCAACCATCTGAGTTTTTCCAGCAGTTTGTTGTTTGAGATTTTGCTCAATCTGCTGTACTTCCTTGAGATTAGCTGAAGGATTGCAGATTACACAACAGTGCAGCAGACTTCATAGTAATGTAGCTGATCTCTGCACAATGAAATATTACTTTGCCTTAATTGTAAACATGGTTGAACATTTCTTGTGCCATGAGAATTGTTCATAACCAAGCAAAATGGAATGTACGGGAATGAAAAATGGAGTTGCACATCCCATGGCTTCGATAAACTTGTAGGTTGGTTTTATTGCCCTCGGGCTGTATATCAGTGTTCCTTTGTGTTTGTGGACTGGCTATTGAAAGGCTGTTTCCTTTCACTTTAAACCTGTAAGGGCCTCCATTATGCCAACTAGAGAGCAGGCCATTCTAGACTGGGTATTGAGCAATGAGGAAGGGTTAGTTAGCAATCTTGTCGTGCGAGGCCCCTTGGGTAAGAGTGACCATAATATGGTGGAATTCTTCATTAAGATGGAGAGTGACATAGTTAATTCAGAAACAAAGGTTCTGAACTTAAAGAAGGGTAACTTTGAAGGTATGAGACGTGAATTAGCTAAGATAGACTGGCAAATTATACTTAAAGGGTTGACGGTGGATATGCAATGGGAAGCATTTAAAGATCGCATGGATGAACTACAACAATTGTTCATCCCAGTTTGGCAAAAGAATAAACCAGGGAAGGTAGTGCACCCGTGGCTGACAAGGGAACTTAGGGATAGTATCAAGTCCAAAGAAGAAACATATAAATTAGCAAATAAAAGCAGCACACCTAAGGACTGGGAAAAATTCAGAGATCAGCAGAGGAGGACAAAGGGCTTAATTAGGAAAGGGAAAAAAGATTATGAGAGAAAGCTGGCAGGGAACATAAAAACTGACTGTAAAAGCTTTTATAGATACGTGAAAAGAAAAAGATTGGTCAAGACAAATGTAGGTCCTTTACAGTCAGAAACAGGTGAATTGATCATAGGGAATAAAGACATGGCAGACTAATTGAATAACTACTTTGGTTCTGTCTTCACTAAGGAGGACATAAATAATCTTCCGAAAATAGTAAGGGACCGAGGGTCTAGTGAGATGGAGGAACTGAGGGAAATACATGTTAGTAGGGAAGTGGTGTTAGGTAAATTGAAGGGATTAAAGGCAGACAAATCCCCAGGGCCAGATGGTCTGCATCCCAGAGTGCTTAAGGAAGTAGCCCAAGAAATAGTGGATGCATTAGTGATAATTTTTCAAAACTCCTTAGATTCTGGATTAGTTCCTGAGGATTGGAGGGTGGCTAATGTAACCCCACTTTTTAAAAAAGGAGGGAGAGAAAAACTGGGGAATTATAGACCGGTTAGTCTGACATCGGTGGTGGGGAAAATGCTCGAGTTGGTTATCAAAGATGTGATAACAGCATATTTGGAAAGAGGTGAAATCATCGGAGAAAGTCAGCATGGATTTGTGAAAGGAAGATCATGTCTGACGAATCTTATAGAACTTTTTGAAGATGTAACTAGTAGAGTGGATAGGGGAGAGCCAGTGGATGTGGTATATTTGGATTTTCAAAAGGCTTTTGACAAGGTCCCACACAAGAGATTAGTGTGCAAACTTAAAGCACATGGTATTGGGGGTATGGTATTGATGTGGATGGAGAATTGATTGGCAGACAGGAAGCAAAGAGTGGGAATAAATGGGATCTTTTCAGAATGGCAGGCAGTGACTAGTGGGGTACTGCAAGGCTCAGTGCTGGGACCCCAGTTGTTTACAATATATATTAATGATTTAGACGAGGGAATTAAATGCAGCATCTCCAAGTTTGCAGATGACACGAAGCTGGGCGGCGGTGTTAGCTGTGAGGAGGATGCTAAGAGGATGCAGAGTGACTTGAATAGGTTAGGTGAGTGGGCAAATTCATGGCAGATGCAATTTAATGTGGATAAATGTGAGTTTATCCACTTTGGTTGTAAGAACAGGAAAACAGATTATTATCTGAATGATGGCCGATTAGGAAAAGGGGAGGTACAACGAGACCTGGGTGTCATTGTACACCAGTCATTGAAAGTGGGCATGCAGGTACAGCAGGCGGTGAAAAAGGCAAATGTTATGTTGGCATACATAGCAAGAGGATTCGAGTACAGGAGCAGGGAGGTTCTACTGCAGTTGTACAAGGCCTTGGTGAGACCACACCTGGAGTATAGTGTGCAGTTTTGGTCCCCTAATCTGAGGAAAGACATTCTTGCCATAGAGGGAGTACAAAGAAGGTTCACCAGATTGATTCCTGGGATGGTGGGACTTTCATATGAAGAAAGACTAGATCGACTAGACTTATACATGCTGGAATTTAGAAGATCGAGGTGGGATCTTATTGAAACATATAAAATTCTAAAAAGATTGGACAGGCTAGATGCAGTAAGATTGTTTCCGATGTTGGGGAAGTCCAGAATGAGGGGTCACAGTTTAAGGATAAAGAGGAAGCCTTTAGGACCGAGATGAGGAAAAACTTCTTCACACAGAGAGTGGTGAATCTGTGGAATTCTCTGCCACAGGAAACAGTTGAGGCCAGTTCATTGGCTATATTTAAGAGGGAGTTAGATATGGCCCTTGTGGCTAAAGGGATTGGGGGTATAGAGAGAAAGCGGGTACAGGGTTCTGAGTTGGATGATCAGCCATGATCATACTGAATGGCGGTGCAGGCTCGAAGGGCCGAATGGCCTACTCCTGCACCTATTTTCCATTTTTCTATGTCTCATGGCTGTATTCAGACTACTTTCCACTGCCAAGTGAATGAGCAATCTGTGGCAGCTGGCAGTGGGCGTGGACGATGTGAGACCCACAGTTACAGCGGAAATAAAATCAAAGGATGCCTGAAGTACTCAGCAGGTCCAGCCACACCTTTGGGCAAAGAAACGGATCTGGATCTGCTCTCTGGTAAGGTTTGGATCCTGATTTGGTGGAGACACCCAAAGTTAGTTCCAGCATCTGACCAGCCATTGCTGCAAAATTAAGGTGTACAGTTAATTCCTGCCTTTTTTTAGGAATATTCATTTAATGTATGAGAGCTAGAAATAATTGCCCTCTCCTAATTGCTCTTCAGAAGGTGGACAATGAGCTACCTTCTTGAACCACTAGAGTCCTTGATGTATGGGTGTATGCTTGATAATGTTAGGTATTTTGATCCAATGACGGTGAAGACACTATGAGATACTTCCCGGTCAAGTTGATGGGTGGCTTGGAGGGCAACTTGCAGAGGGATGGCGGTCCTCTGCTTTTGCAATCCTTGTCTTCCTGGCTGGTAGAAGTCGTAGGTTTGGAAGGTGCTATCTAAATCAGGTCTTTGATAACCAAGGAGAAAGCACTTGGGTGACCATCCCCATTGCCATGTTACCTCACAGCCACTAACCTATGAACTTTAGCCGCAAATCAGATGCTGTCCCTCTATCGAATTTCAAGGGGCATTAACTGGTATGAAGTATTTGTTCGCAGTCCACAGGAGAAGTATGTCACCAAAGCCCTTTAGTACGTAAAAAGCAATCCCAATGATTTCATATTTACCCTAATTAAAGTGCTTCAAATAGTGGCTGGTGCTCCCATGCAAATAAATTAATAATCTTGAAGTAAATATTTGAATATTCAGATCAGTCCCTTGTCTCCGTTCCTTTTCGTTAATGTTGATACTTCCTATTAGGAGAGCTACAGTGCCTAATAAATATTGCAGCCCAGCTGCCGCTACTATACATGAATCAAGGAAACAGACACATTTTGGATTCTTCATGTGGAAATTATTGAACTGCAATATAAATGAAATGATGTCGACCATGCAAAACAATCGGATTTCACTATAATACCAGCCACTTTAAGCGGACTTGAGTGCTCTTCCTATCCATCAGCTGAGTGTTATCTTGTGTATCTGATGCATTCAACTTAGATAGCATGTGGTGAGGTAATCTGGACAGTCAGACCAGGATAGGACTATACAGTGAATGGCAGGTCACTGACAAGTGTTGTGAAACAGGGGGGACCTGGAGCAGAAATGTATAGTTCACTGAAAGTGGCCACACAAGTAGACAGGGTCATGAAGAAACAATTGTTCAGGCTGACCTTCATCAGTCAGGGCACTGAGTTTTGGAGTAGGGACATAATGTTGCAGTTAGAAAATTCAGTGAGACCATGCTAAGAATATTGTGCACAGTTCTGGTCAAAGGGTGCAGAAGATATTTGCAAGAAAGCTGCCTGGACTAGAGTGCCTGAGTTATAGGAAGGGATTGACCTTGATGGATCTTCATACCCTGGAGCATAAAGGAATGGGGGAGAGGAAGATCCTCGAAGTTTATAAAATCATGAGGGGTATGGATAAGGTGGATGGTTATCATCTTTTCCCCAGGGTTGGATAAGATTTTTCCCCATCTATTCTAATCCCATTGGCCTGAATTAGGTCCTTATTCTCCTCTGCCTTTTCTATTAAGTGCCTCTTATACATGATGATTGTACCCAACTCCTCCACCTTCTCTGTCAGTAAATTCTAGATATCAACCACTCTCCATTGATACAAAACAAATTGCATCAAATTTCCTTTAAAACTCCTTACTCTCAAACTTTACACCCCCTTGTTCTTGATACTCTTGCTTTGCAAAAAGACTCTCCCTATCTGAATCTCTTATAATTTTATATGCCTCCATCATATCACTCTTCAGCCTCTTTCACTCCAGAGCATTTCCCATCCTTCCCCATAATTAAACGCCTCTAATCCAGACAACATCCTCACAAATCACCTCTGCACTGTCTCCAGCACAACCACAGCCTTCCTATTGTGTCACAAATGGAACTGCACACAGCACTACACAAGGGCCTACACAGTGTTTTATAAAATTGTAACATAATGTCCCTATGTTTGTATCCAGTGCACCAATATATGAAGGGAAACATGTCACATGCCTTCTCCACTATTCTATCCACCTGCATTGTTACTTTAAGGGAAGTATTGACTCCAAGGTCCCTTGGAGTACAGTTAATACTTGTATAAATATTCCTTAGCGCCCCACCATTTACTATGCTTGTCCTCTACTCCTATTTCACTACTCTTGTGATCAGGATCAATACTGGCACATTTTATCTCTGCATACATCAGGTACACTTGAAATGATGCCTCAAATGCAGCACCGAGCCTTTGACTCTCTGCCGAACAAAGTTAGACATCCCACACTTGGAAAACCACTTTCATATGACTGCGACAAAATTTAAAGAACATTGACTATCGCCATCTGCCATGAGCCACAAATTCAATGTTTTTTGTTCGAGGTATCTGATATCGTTGGTACGGGTATTTCAGACATAAAGTTCTTCAGTGAAAAACTTCTGTTTTGCATGCTGTCCAACAGATTATGAGATACATTAGTGTAATAAAACGAAAACAATGCTGAAAAGTGTTGCATTTACAGAGAAAGTGCAATGTTTCACTCATATTTTCTTGTTCAATCATTTCTTACAGCCTTTTTATTTTGTGTGTGGTACATTGTGCTTAAAATTCTGGCTCAATAATCATTTTTCACCTTGCACTGCTATTGGACCACTCACAGTACGACATGCATTTATGGAGATCTTTCAGATGGGTCCAAAACAACTGCTTGGCACACGTTATTTAAGATCTGGTTTTATCCCTCTTCCTGGCATCTCTGAGGCTTAGCCTCAGTATCATGGTGAACTCTCGTGTAATATCTCCAAGTCATACTAAAATCCATGTATTTCTTTCCCTTTAGAAGATAGAACATTACAACACAGTATTAAAGGCCCTTCAGCCAGTGGTGTTGTGCTGACATTTTACCCTACTCTAAAACCAATCTAATGCTTCTCTGCCACATAGCCCTCTATTTTTATATCATCCATGTGCCTATCTATGAATTCCTTAAATGCCCCAAATGTATCTGCCTCTACCACCACCCTTAGAAGTGAGTTCCATACACCCTTGACTCTTAGTTTAAAGAACTTACCTCTGACATCCATCCCCCATAATTTCCTCCAGCCAGATTAAATGACGTCCCACTCCTGTTGGCCATTTTCACCCTGTGAACATGTCTCTGTCTGAGAGACACATGAAAACCACTTAACACCTACTGTTGAATTTCTCCATTATGACTCTCATGCCATGCATGATTATTTCAACACAATCTTGGCTGGCAACATTCATTCCCCTTTCTTCTAACTTGAAATCATCTAAACATCTGCTTGCTTTACCCAAACACTTACATTCTCCTGCCAGCCTTACATTGGCTCCTTGATAAGCAAAACTTCAATGTTTAAATTTTAACCATCAATTTCAAATACAATTCTCCCTTTTTCTAAAATAACCTTCTCTACAATATTTTTCCATCACCAGACACTTGATTCTCCCTAATTTTAATGTATTGCTGTCAGCAGCTGAAGTCCTAAACTCTGTTTATAAATCTTTCTACCCTTTTAACTCATTTAAGTTACATTTCAAGATCTAACTCTTTCCAAGTTTTTAGTCTTGGTCGCCTCAGTGTTATTGGAGCCAGGTCGGAAAGCGACGAAGTTGAATTGCTTGAAGAAGGCCTAAGTGGCTTGACGTGGGTTGAGCTGGCAGGTCTGTTGTATGGATATGAGGTTCTAGTGGTTAGTCCGGGTCAGGAAAGGCTCAGTTCTTTCCATCAGCCGATGGCATCATTCCTCCAAGGCCCAGTTAAGGCAAGCAATTCTCTGTCTCCTCCTCCACAATGGTGCTGTGTAGAGTTGAACCAGTGGTAAAAGTTGAAGCCCAAGAAGCTCTGCAGCTGTTTGAGGGAAGCTGCAGTTGGGGCCATTGAATGATGGCACGCACTTTCTCAGGGTCCATGGTTATGTTTTGCAGTGAAAGGCCATAGCCCCAGAAGGAAATGATTAGGGTGTGGAACTGGCATTTTTCTAACTTGCACTACAGCTCGTTTTCGAGGAGACACTGAAGGACTGTACAGTCATGAGAGACGTGATCTTGGTGGTCCTTGGAGATGTTGAAGATGTTATCAAGGTAGAGGAAAACATATCTGTGTAGCATGTCATGGAAGATCTTGTTAATGCGAGCCTGGAAAACAGCTGGATTGTTGGAAAGTCCAAAAAGCATCACCAAATATTCGTAGTGGCCTGTGAGTGTTGTGAACACTCTCTTCCATTCATCTCTCTGGCAGATACAGATCAGGTTGCACATGCGCCATAGATCCATTTTGGTGAAAATCTGTGCCACACAGAGTGTTCCAAGTGCACCATAATTAAGCGGAGAGGGTGGCATTTCATAATACGGGTTTTGTTGAGTTCAAGACAGTCAATGCGGGAACAGAGACACTTGTCTTCCTTCTTGACACTGAAGAATCCTACACCAGCCAGGGACTGGGATGGTTGAATGAAGCGTGCTGTAGTGCTTTGGCAAAGTAGTCATTCATGGCTTGGATCCTAGGAGAGGAAAGAGCAAGAACAGATGACCGCAGGGAGGATGTCAATCGCTCAGCCATGTGGTCTATGAGGCAGCAAGGTGCTGGCTTTGGTTTTACTGAAGGTGATGGCTAAGTTGTGGTATTCCTGTGGGATTGGTAAGGTCAAAAGTTTCCTCCATCTCCATGGATTTACAGGATGAAGTCAACTGAGCTTAGAGGCACGTGGTCTGGCTAGAGGGTACCCAACCAGTGAACTGGATGACCAGGTAAAGTAAGGGTTATGAGTGGAGAGCTCGGGGTAACCCAAGGTGTGTTGGGTGAGACAATAAGGAGGAACTGGATGGACTTGCAATGTCTAAAAACAATGTATAAGCTCTGAGCATCCCAGGTCCCAAGAGACATCCATCAATTACTGTGAAGCAGAAGGGGTGAGAAATGTGCCTGTTAGGAAGTCCAAGCTGCACACGCAGAATCTGGTCCAGAAAGTTGCCTGTTGTGCCAAAATCCATCAGAGCCTCAGCTGCACATAGAGCTGTCAGGGTGTGAAGGACAGAGAGAGTTGGTCAGGCTATGGTGCTTATCAGGCTCAGTGTACGAGTTGTTTCTCCACTGATTCAGGAAGTTTCAGTGCCTGGTTGGGGACACATCAAAGAGTACGGGCACTGGAATCCGGGGCAGAGAGGGAGGAGGTTGACTGCACAGGGGTTCTGTATCAAGGCAGAGTTGGCATAGAGTGGTGAACAGATGGTCAGTGGTTTCCTGCTGCTTTGGGATCGTGTGCTCATGTCGACTAAACACTTCCTTTAGGCATGCACGTTCTGCAAGGTTAATCATAGGTTCACCCATCCTGTCAGGAAATGTGGAGTAGAGCTGACCCAAAAACAGAGTGGAGGAGACAATTCAGTAATGAGCAATCACTTTAATAATAAACTGCAAAAATAGCCAGCCAAGCGATGCCACAAAACAAGAAGGAAAAGATACTAAACACCACAGACCACAAGGTAACCAAAGGCTAGTAGAAACCTGTTGGGGCTGATTGGTTCAGTGGGTTCAAGTACTGCAGATGAGAACTGGGTTTAAGTACACTGCAGGAGATGAGTTGGAAACAGGATTCCTGTTCGCTGAGTGGATCCTGTGAGGTGCCTGCCTGTGCAGGCCCGACAACATGTTTATGTGAGTTATTACTGAAAACATCAGCTCAAAATTAGCATGTCAACAATCTCCAGCATCTCAGCTTTCATAATTCAGCACATCCTGCTCTGTGCCTGCCTGGCTTCCTGAAGAGGTGACCTGAACACGGAGTCTTCCAGATTACTTCAAATCAATTGTTTGTGAGCATTCCCTTTCATGCTGACAAATGTTCTCCAATGCATGCAGCTTTCTCGACCTGCATCCCTGACACTCAAGGACAACAATACTTCTGAATGAGCACTTTATGTAATTTCTGGGAATATTCGGGTAATGAACAACTGACAACAAAATCTCTGCATTCAGTTGCTGTCACTTGTACCCGATTTGCTGCATTCCACAATTTCTTTTGCAGATCAGTATACACTCAGAGTTATCTATGGCAACTGCTTCACAGTGGGTCATTGCTTTGTCTCCATGTTATCTTGTGGAGTGGTTGAATACACGTTCCTCCTGTAGCTGCCAGTGCTGTGAGGACTTGAGCTTTGCTCCTTTAGGAAAATACCTAGGCTGGAGTTGTAATGAAGTCAGGCATCAGGGGCTGATGAGAAGATAGGCAAAACAGGCAGCTTCAGAGTGCACTGTCTCTCTGTGGCCTCTGAGTGAAGTGAAGAAGGGACATGGAACATGGAAAAGGGGAAACGGGAGGCATTAAGGGTATAGGAAGTTTATTTGGGAAAGAGGCAGCCAAAGTTACAAACACTTTAGTAGCAAGTGAAGCACATGGCCGATGTGTTTTAGAACTACAGGGCTGTTTAAAAAACTTCTCTGTTTGAAATATTTTTCTATCTTACACTACAGTGACCTACCTTTTAATGTAATGTTGCAGCTGAAACAGCCTGCTACCTAATAAAGCCTGGATGAATTTGGCACCTAAAAATTGCTTGAAAAAGATGGGAAAAGTTTATGCTCTAGAGAAACTCCAGTGCAGACCATTTATGGTAAACAGGCTAAAGAGACTGAAAGAAAATAATGTAGTCTCGGAAACACATTGACCTCTTACATTTTCTGTCATCAGTGTGCTTGATCGGTGCTGCGTTGAAAGTACAGTCATGCCAGTTGTTGGCTTGATTTGGAAACTGCAGCTTGCTGGATAGCAAGCAGGAAATAAGAAAGTGGAGGAACAGCATACATGTGAGAGATAGGCAGTGTTACACAGACTTTAGACAGCTGCTAGCATTGCGTGTCTGTGCTGACATTTCCCACACACCTTTAGCTTTGCTAACAATCGGTTTATCCTGGTTGATCCATGATCAATTGTTCATAGGTTGGACCAAAGAGGGATCGAGGGTTATTGGAGTTGAACAGTAGAATTACTCAGAAACAATTATCAGTTCAGCTATGATATTATGTAAGATTAAAGATATCAGAAGGATCAGGGAGCCAATTCCAGCTTCTCTTTCTTCTGATAGTAGGAGGAAAGTACTTAGATAGTGAAGTAGTTTCCCTTAGTTATGAAACACCCTGGTTTCCTTGGCTGCATAAGTCTAGGGAAGACAACCTCTGGCCCCGCCAATCCCATAAGATTGAGCCACGCGTGATCCCACCCCAAAGCCCGGTTTGTGTGGATGCTGTGTCATTTACTATCCTGTTACAAATTAGTGCCACAAAATAGCAGACATGTGATTAAAGGAACTATATTTATGAATTGTAACTAAAGGTTTAGTAAAGAATAACAAAAAGAAAAGGGCCCAATCCAATTAAACAGTCAAATGAGCAGAAGTTGGAGCTCATCTTGAACTTCTCTGTCACTCACACGCTGGGCCCTCGGTCAACATGAAAGCACACACCACCTTCCGAACGTCACTCGCAATCGGGTCTCCCTTTGGATCGTATGTTACGTCCGGTTCTCCCCAGTGTCTTCTCTCTTCATCTCCGCTCAAACAAAAGCCCAAGACCAACCTTATTGACCCTCACCAAGAAAACCTCTCACTAATTGGATGGCACACATTCCATATTATCCCTTAGGTTCAATAACCCAGACAGGCTGAAAGCAGAATAAACTGCTCTTACAGAGCTGCTAACTGAAGTACCTACAGCTTAACAGTAAAGATGTGAACCAGGGCATTCCAGTTGGAACCAGTGAACATCTGCTGGAAGTGTATCATCCCGAACCCTCAGTCAGCTGCAAACTTAAGGACTTTGACTGAAGTTAGGTAAAGATAGACATTAATGTAAATAGCAAGTTGATGTGCTTCAGGCTCAAGACTGGATAAACTGGTGTTGATGGATGGTGAAATATGTGAACTTAAATCATTCTTTTTTTAGTAACACAAAGTACAAATGTTAGAATTCTGAAACAGGGATAGACAATGCCAGAGACTGTTTAGGTGTAGAGCATTTTTATTCTAATTCTTTTCCAGGAAGTAAACATCCCTAGTAAGACCATCGTTTGTTACTCACTTCTGCCTACCAGGGAGAAGGTGATGGTGAGCAGCCTGCCCACACTGTAGCATTTCCTTGGCTTGATGGTCACTGATAGTGTTCCAGTATTTAGTCCCAGTGACAACGGAGGATGAACGATACCTTTCCAAGTCAAAATCATGTGCAGCTTGGAGGGGGAAGCTGAGAACGGTGATATTCCCTTGCTTCTGAATGTTGAGGCTTTGGGCCTGCTCCGGGGATTTGGATCTAAGGACTCAGTTTGGTTCAGAACGTTGTTGTTGCTGCTTGCCTCTATTCGTATGACTTGTGTTTTCTCTTCCCTTTCTCTGTGCATTGTGGGTTGGTCTTTATATTTCGTTAAATTGGGTGCTTTTAGGTTTCTTGTTTTGCAGCTGCCTGTAAGCAGACAAAGCTCAAGGTTGTATAACTTACATGTTCTTTGATAATAAATGTACTTGAATCAGTCACGGGTTTGGGAGGGGTGGGAGGTGTTGTGACCATTGGCGTTACCTTGGTAAAAACCTGCAGTCATTTTGCACTAATTGATCAAGGAAATAAATCTTGATAGAAACTAATCAAGGGGGTTGCTTTCTTCTGGATGGTGTTGAACTTCATGAAAGTGATAGGGTGTTCCATGATGCTGTTAATTTGTGCCTTATAATGTGGAGAAGATTTAGGGTGTCAGGTGTTGAGCCGCATGCCACAGCATAACACAACATGGTATTTATATGGCTCATCTCATTGACTTTCTGGACAATGGTTCCCACCCCCAGATAATGCTGGTAGGGGATCAACCATGCCACTGAATGTCAACAGCAGGTGCTTGGGCACTCATATTGTTGAGATATCATTGTCGGGAAGTGCTGAGCTATAAATATTACTTATTAGGTCATAAGCACAAATGCTGGAAATCCAAAGCAACCCTAACAAAATGCTGAAGGAACTCAGCACATCAGGCAGTATCTGTAGAAATGAATAAACAGTCAACTGAACATTGCCATCTATGCCTACATTTTGTCTGGCTCTTGCAGTATGCAGTTGTTGTCTGGTTCAGTTCATGAAAGGACAAGAACGAAACTGAATAAAAATTCTGCAATCACGAGTGAACAGACAACTCTACTTATGAGGCCATGATGGAAGGAAGGACATCGGTGAAGCTGCTGAAGATGGCTAGGCTGAGGCACGACTCGAATGAGTGGATTGTTTCCCATTTGAAACTCATTGACTTCAGTTTTATCTGCATGTCATGATCCCACACTGACTTGAAAGTGTTTAACTCAAGGGAAGTTTCTCTCAATTCTGGAATTCAAATCTTTCCATGTGTGGTCTGCATCTGAGTTGCTTTAGTGAAACCCTATTGGTGAGTAAGCTATCAGTGATAAGGAAGGAGAGGGTCACATTAAAAAACTTCAGCTCAAGGACCCTTATTATGTTCCCTCTTTGGTTTTGACTTGTACCGCAGCCATGTGTGTATATTTGCTTCCCAGCTTTTGTCATTGTTCTTTTCCCTGTCAGGAAGGCTAGACAAATGTCATTTGTACATTCAGTTTTGGCTATGTTAGCACAAAATGAAATCTGTGGTTGCTATGAAACAGGATCCAGAGATGTTTAATTTGTCCTTTTATTCAGATGGATAGCCTTAAGGTCCGTGGATGTGACTCTACACTCACTACTGCTCAAATTTAATCACAGTTTTGAATATCCACGCTGATGCTACTTTTTTGTCAGAAAAATTGGGTTTAGTTGGTTAAAAAATAAGAGATAATGGAGCCAAATGTCATCTGCTCCTCAGCTATTTTTTAGGCAAGATCAGTGTGGCAGCTGCATAAAAACTGGCAAGGCTCAAACCCGTCATGATCCTGTGATCTTCTGTCCTCCAGATAGATGCCCCGTCCACCTGCCCCGGGGAAGGGACAGGCTCCTGTCAGTCTGAGGATAGATCACTAGCATTCGTGCCGGACTACAGGAAGCATCTCACACACAGGTATCCACGCAGTTCCCTTAAGTTTGAAAAATATGCCAGAACTTCCACAGATCTCATGAATCATAAATAAGGTTGTAAAGAAAGTCTTTGGCATGTTGTCCGTCATAAATCAAAGTATTGAGTACAGGAGATGGGATATTATGTTGAAGATGTATAAGACATTGGTGGGGTTTAATGGAAAGTATTGTGTACAGTTTTGGTTACCTACCTACAGGAAAGATGTAAATAAAGTTGAAAGAATACAGAGAAAATTTACAAGGCTGGTGCTGGGTCTAGAGGACCTGCGTTATATGAAAAGATTGAACGTGGTTGGGATTTCATTCCTTTGAATTGTAGAAGATTGAGAGGAGAATTGATGGATGCATACAACATTATGAGGGGTATAAACAGGGTAAATGTAAGCAGACTTTTTCCACTGAGGTTTGATGGGACTACAACTAGAGGCCATGGGTTAAGGGTGAAAGCTGACGTGACGGGAAACTTCTTCACTCAGAGAATCATGAGAGTGTGGAACGAGCCGCCATTGAAAATGGTGCATGCTAGCTCAATTTCAATGATTAAGAGAAGCTTGGATAGGTACGTGGATGGTAGGGGTATGGAGGGCTATGGTCCCGGTGAAGGTCGATGGGAGTAGGCATTTAAATGGTTCAGCACGCACTAGGTGGGTCTAAGGATTTCTTTCTGTACTGTACTCTTTTATGACTCCATAACTATGATTTGCAGCTTCAAATGAAGTGTCCTGTTCCAGCTGTATTTAATATTCACCATCCTAACTCACTGTGCCGGAATCTGGCAACCATTTCCACTTCCATTACTCAACCCATAGCATTGCAGAATTTTTGAAAATAGAACTGTATATTTGCGCAAAATTACTAACAAGAAGAAACCTAATCCATCAGGAATTTCAAACATGCCTGTGACAAGCTTTTTGTTACTAGACTGACAGCCACACTTTATTTATTGCCCGTTAACAATGTTTAGGTCAGAGGTTGAGTCTGGGAGCGTATGAGGATCTGACAGTCAGGGGCAAGGGACAATCATAGGTTTGTACACAGAGGGTTGGAGGGCCATAAACAAGTTGAATAGGAAGGGGTCCTTGGAGGGAAGGAATACACTGAAGGCAGGAGTTAGAAACAATGGGAATGTCAAATCTGAGGGCCAGGCTTGATTGTGGAATGGGATGGTCGTAGTCAGGAATCATCATGGAATCATTTGATTGTGGAATTGCAGTCAGCAAAAAGAGGAGGGATGAAGCCAGATATATTAAGGAATCAGATCATCAGAGGAATCATAGAGTCAGAGCCAGGGATGATCAGGGAGTCAGACTAGAGATGAGAAGGGACAGCCAAAGGTTTGGAGTCATCTGGGCTGTTGGGAGAATGAAAGATTCAGGGCCGGATGACTGGTGGGTTGGTGCCGGTGGTGAACAAACATGGTGGTCAAATGGCCAGGGAGTCAGACAATCAGTGGATTCAGCAGATCCAAAGGGTGAAATCAGTGGGCAGGTAGTGGGTATCATGGTGCAGCACTATAATACCCATGGTAGATGGTGAGATCTATAGGTGAGTAGCAGAGAGAAACAGGCCTTTTTGGCTGTTATTGTGTTGTTCTGTTCTGTTTTGTTGTGTTCTGTATGTTCTGCCTCGAAGTGTAAGCATGCTATGTTGTTTATGCTGGCTGGTAATACAAATGACACAGTTCACTGAATGCTTTGATGTACATGTGATAAATAAATTAATCTGAATCTGAATCTGAGATTTGTTTTTATAGTGTGTTGTGTTCATTATTGAGGGACAGTGCAGAGCACACCAGGAGGCCAAAATGCAGGACACTCAAGTGAACTTTATTGATAACCCTGCTTGTACAGTATGTGAACTCCCCCACGTGGGGGTGGCCAGCTGAGTGGCATAGGAATAACATTATTAATTGCAACTACATAGTGTATCAGTCCTGTACGCTGCAAATTCCATTAATTGTACTACAAGTGACTATCAGTAGTTGTTCCCTGGACAACATGGTCTCATTTTCCCACAATGCTTGGAAGGAAGTGATTCATGGCAAATGATGCAACTCAATGTGCAAGTGGTATTCCTGCCAGGAGTTGTCTTGTTACTTATCTGCTGTGACACAAACCTACCGAGAAATTGTCACTGTCACTCCAGATAAATGGTATTTTCAGTATAGTACCTGAAATAAATAGAGCCAAATTATTGAATTTCTGGGCTTATATTCATTAATCTACAGTTATACTCTTAACCAGGGGGTTTCCTTTAGTAAAACTGATGCAGCTTGCAATCCACAAAAAATTATTCTTTCTTTTTGTTAGATTAGTCTGAGAACAGTAATCATTTGAAAATCAGGAAAAACCATCTTTTCAGGCCATATCGTATTTGAATATAAAATAGGGCTCAGATTTCATCCTTAACCTGGTTTCAAGTTTGCCTCATGAACTGGAGAATATAAGGTTCATGTTTGAGCATTTGCATGGAATATAGAACATTGACCACTAGAGTGTACAGCAAAAAAATCAGGCCCTTCGGCCCGCTATCTCTGTACCAACCAGGGTACCAAATTAAACTAAATTGACTGCCTGCATTTGATTAATGTCCCTCCATCCCTGCGTGTCCACATACCTGTCTGCCTGTCTACAGCCCTCTTAAACTACCCTATAATATTTGCTTCCATCACACAAAACCTCTTAAAACTTTCCCCCTCTCATCTTAAATCTGTGCCCTCTAGCACTTGACGTTTCTACTTCAGATAAAATATACTCTGGCTAGCTCTGCTTCTCATAGGCTTATAAACATCTATCTGGTTTCCCCTCTGCATCCAATACTCCAGAGAAAACAATGCAAATTTGTCCAAGTTGTCCTTCAACTAATCATTTAAGATTCCAAGATTCAAGTTTCAAAGTACATTTATTATCAAAGAATGTATAAATTATATAATCTTGAGATTTGTCTGTTTATGGGCAGCCACAAACAAGAAACCCAAAATAATCCAATTACATAAAAAAAACATAGAGGTAACATCCAATGTGCAGAGAAAGAGAAAAAAAGTTCAAACCATGCAAACAAAAGAAGCGATCAACATCAACAACAACAGCTCTCTAATCCAGGCAACGTCCCGGTGAACCTCACCAAAGGTTCCACATCCTACTTGTAATGGGGCAACCAGAACCACGCACACAATATTACGCTGTGACTAGCATGCTAATCGTGGAAAATGCAAAGGGAAAATTTTGACTACAAGACCATCAGATTGTCATGACATCAGTAAGGTCCATAAAATGGTGCCATGGAATATTGTACATTCACCCTGATGCACTATCAATTACTCCAAATGACTGGAAGTTGAGTAAATACCGAAGGGCTTTTATTAACAGTAAAATGGATCCACGTCCATGCTGTCTGTCTGTCCTGGACTGTGGGAGGAGCAGTGACACAATTGCATTTATTCAGGGGTCTGTGGAAGGAGCCACAGGAGCGGTCAGCAGAGGGGCGTGTCCAGGCATGTCCAGACAGATAACCCAGTTACTACCTATATACATGGTTTACCACACACCCTAAAGTCCAAGCTTTAACATCTCACCCAAAAGACAATATCTTCAAAAGTGCAGTTCTTCATTGATCTGTCAACCTTTATTTTGGTATTCACTCTATAGTGGATTAAAACTGGGACACGAAGAGTGGCTGCAGGAAGAAACACATTCAGCATCATATGCTAAGAACTCAGAATGATCCTGAAATAGTCATGTCAATCATTTTACAAAGCCCTGCTCTCCATTAGAAACAAACTTGATGAAACTAGATGAGATTTGCTTCTGCATTTAGACCCCTGCCCCCACCCCAGCCCCATCTCCTCTTCTCATCCCATTTCCCCATGATCTAAGGTTTGGAGTTAACAGCAGCTGATAGGTTCATGTTTCCCCGATTACTTTATTTTTGCCTTTCAGTTACTGACAGTGTGAACGAATCTTTGAAGCAATCCTTCAGCATTTCAGAGTGCAAAGTTCAAAGTAAATTTATTAATAAAGTACACACATCACTATATACAACCCTGGCACTTGTTTTCTTGTGGGATACACAGTAAATCTAAGAAACACAATAGAAACAAGGAAAATGCACCATCAGAGGATGGGCAACCAATATGCAAAGAACAACAAATAGGAAAGCAAAAAAATGATAATAAATAAATATGCAATAAATATCAAGAACTTGAGATGAAGAGTTCTTGAAAGTGAGTCCTTAATAGTGAGTCCATAGATATTTGCCTTCTTTTTAATAGAGGAGCACCTCATTGCTGTTATTCACTCTTCATGCCTCTGTGCAACAGTTCAGATTTTAATATTGATACTCCAGCTCTAGTTTTTAACACCATCCTTAGTTCTGAGTGGTTGAGAGTGCCTGCTGGTAACAACTTATCTGCACAGCTGAATCTCTGAAAACCATTGGTCTAAATAAAGTACATTCATGAAGATATCAGGCTGGTTGTCCATGGAGACAATTATTTTTCTTATTCCATTATGAAATTCATTGTGTTAATGAAAGCAAACAGGTGGCAACAGACAGAGATGAGACAGCAATCAGTATTAAATTTAGTGACTTATTTCCCCCAGGGAAGGTTTCAATAATAGGCTCCTCCTATGAAAAAGAAAAGTTATTAACTCATTAAGATCTGTCTGTCAAGTTCCTTGGTTATACATAGAACATTGAACAGTTTACAGGAACAGGAACAGGCCCTTTGGCCTACTCACCAGCCAAAAAGTAAATCAAAAACCTGAAAAACTAACCTCTCCTATCTACACAGTGTCCGTATTCCTCCATCTTCCTCACATCCATGGGCCTATCTAAACATCTCTTGGAAGCCTCCAATGTATTTGCCTCTGCCATCATACCAGGCAGTGCAATCCAGGCACCCACTGCTCTCTGAGTAAAAAAACTTAACCCTCACACCTCCTTCGAATCTAACCCCTCTCACCTTCAATGTATGTCCTCTGGAGTTAGATATTTCTACTCTGGGAAACAGATAGTCTCTTGCTACTCTATCTATACCTCTCATAATTTTATTAAACCTCTCTATCAGATCTCCCCTCAGCCTCCACCGCTCCAAAGAAAAGAACCCAATTTTGCCCAGCTTCTCACCATAGCACATGCCCTTGAAACTAGGCAGCATCATGGTTCTGCATTCCTTCGCCCTCTGCAAAGCTTCAACATCCTTTCTATAGAGAGTGACCAGACCTGTATACAGTACTCTAGATGTGACCTAACCAGCAATGTAGCCTCTTGACTTTTGAACTTAATGACTCAAGCATTCTATAAGCCTCTGTAACCACCTTATTGACCTGTGTAGCCTCTTTTTAGGAGCTATGAACTTGGACCCCAAGGCCTCCCTGCACAGCAACGCTATTGAGGTTCTTGCTGTCTCACTGTCTCCTTGTATTTGCCCTACCGAGGTGCAACCTTTCACATTTATCTCAGTTAAACCCCATCTGCCATTTTTCAGCCCATATCACAATCTATATCAATCTATATTGCACTGTAGTCTTTGCCAGCATTCTACACTATCCACAACTCCACCAATCTCTGGTATCATCCACAAACTTACTAACTCACCCACTTACTTTGTTCATCCTGGTCATTTATATACATCACTAACAGCAGAGGTCCCAGAAAAGATCCCTACAGAACACCACTAATTACAGTGACCTGTATCCCATCTTGTCTTAGCATCTACTGGTCTGTTATGATCAAGAATTGTTTGATCCAGCATTAGTTTCTTTATGACGATTTGCCTCCAGTAACCATAGTAATACACACATTGTGCTAGAAAGCTCAGAAGGTCAGGCAGCATCTATGGATGGGAATAAACAGTCGACATTTCGGGCCAGGACCCTTCATCAGGACTCATGTATCCATTCATAGAAAAGGTCAGCACTTGAGGAGACCTGATGGCGGTTTAGAGACTGTGAGAGCTATAGATAGGGTAGACAGCCAGTATCTCTCTTCCCCAAGATTGAAATGTCTCATTCTAGAGGGCATGCATTTAAAGTGAAGGGGGCGGGGTTGCTGATTTCGAAGGAGATGTGCAGGACAAGTTTTTTACACAGAGTGGTGGGTGCTTGCAATGCGATGTCAGAGGTGGTAATGGAGGCAAATATTTATTCAAGAGGCTCTTAGGCACATAAGTACAGAGAAAATGGAGAGATATGGACTTGTGTCGGCTTTTAATTGCCTGTTTAATTAGTTTGGCCCAACATGTGGGCTGTAGGGCCTGTTTCAATATTTTCTACTCCCCATACCTAAACCTAAAGTATGAAGAGCAGAGTGCAAAGTAAACTTATTATCAAAGTACATATACATCAGCGTATAAACCCTGGGATTTGTTTTCTTGTGGGCGTACACAGTAAATCCAAGAAACACAGTAGAATGAATGAAAGACCACACCCAACCAAAACACAAGTAATCAACATGCAAAAGACAACAAACTGTTCAAATACAAAAAAGTATAAGAATAATAAGCAAATAAACAATAAATATATTTTGCATGGAGGTCGGTCACCAGTGGAGTGCCTCAGGGATCTGTTCTGGGACCCTTGCTCTTCATTATTTTTGTAAATGACCTGAATGAGGAAGTGGAGGGATGGGTTAGTAAGTTTGCTGATGACACAAAGGTTGGGACTGCTGTGGGTAGTGTGGAAGGTTGACAGAGGTTACAGCGGGACATTGATAGGATGCAAAACTGGGCTGAAAGTGGCAGATGGAGTTCAACCCAGATAAGTGTGAAGTGGTTCATTTTGGTAGGTCAAATATGATGGCAGAATATAGTATCAATGGTAAGACTCTTGGCAGTGTGGAGGATCAGAGGGATCTTGGGGTCCGAGTCCATAGGACGCTCAAAGCAGCTGTGCAAGTTGACTCTGTGGTTAAGAAGGCGTATGGTGTATTGGCCTTCATCAATCATGGAATTGAATTTAGGAGCTGAGAGGTAATGTTGCAGCTATATAGGACCCTAGTCAGACCCCACTTGGAGTACTGTGCTCAGTTCCGATCGCCTCACTACAGGAAGGATGTGGAAACCATAGAAAGGAGAGGAGGTTTACAAGGATGTTGCCCAGATTAGGGAGCATGCCTTATGAGAATAGGTTGAGTGAACTCGGCCTTTTCTCCTTGGAGCGAAGGAGGATGAGAGGTGACCTGATAGAGGTGTACAAGATGATGAGAGGCATTGATCATGTGGATAGTCAGAGGCTTTTTCCCAGGGCTGAAATAGTTGCCACAAGAGGACACAGGTTTAGGGTGCTGGGGAGTACATAGAGAGGAGATGTCGGGGGTAAAAACCGGTAACCCCTGTTTCCATCCAAGGGGTCAGTGTGGACATGGTGGAGGATTACTAATACCTGGGGATACAAATTGGCAATAAACTGGATTGGTCAAAGAACACTGAGGCTGTCTACAAGAAGGATCAGAGCCGTCTCTACTTCCTGAGGAGACTGAGGTCCTTTAACATCTGCCGGATGATGCTGAGGGTGTTCTACAAGTCTGTGTTGGCCAGTGCTATCATGTTTGCTGTTGTGTGCTGGGGCAGCAGGCTGAAGGTAGCAGACACCAACAGAATCAACAAACTCATTTGTAAGGCCAGTTATGTTGTGGGGGTGGAACTGGACTCTCTGACGGTGGTGTCTGAAAAGAGGATGCTGTCCAAGTTGCATGCCATCTTGGATAATGACTCCCATCCACTCCATAATGTACTGGTTAGGCACAGGAGTACATTCAGCCAGAGACACATTCCACCGAGATGCAACACTGAGCATCATAGGAAGTCATTCTTGCCTGTGACCATCAAAATTTACAACTCCTCCCTCAGAGGGTCAGACACCCTGAACCAATAAGCTGGTCCTGGACTTATTTTCCACTTGTCATAATTTACTACTACTTCTTCTTCTTCTTCTTCTTCTTCTTCTTCTTCTTCTTCTTCTTCTTCTTCTTCTTCTTCTTCTTCTTCTTCTTCTTCTTCTTCTTCTTCTTCTTCTTCTTCTTCTTCTTCTTCTTCTTCTTCTTCTTCTTCTTCTTCTTCTTCTTCTTCTTCTTCTTCTTCTTCTTCTTCTTCTTCTTCTTCTTCTATTATTTATGGTTTTATATTGCTATATCTCTACAGTATTCTTGGTTGGTGCGACTGTAACGAAACCCAATTTCCCTCGGGATCAATAAAGTATGTCTGTCTGTAAGTTTTTTACTTGGAGAGTGGTGAGTGCGTGGAATGGGCTGCGGCAATGATGGTGGAGGTGGATACAAAAGGGTCTTTTAAAAGGCTTTTAGATAGGTACATGGAGCTTAGTAAAATAGGAGGCTATAGGTAAGTCTAGTAATTTCTAAGGTAGGGACATGTTCGGCACAACTTTGTGGGCCGAAGGGTCTGTATTGTGCTGCAGGTTTTCTATGTTTCTAAATATCGAGAACATGAGATGACAACTCCTGAAAAGTAAGTCCATAGACTGTGGGAAAAAGTACATTGCACAAAGGGAACTTCCAGGCTTCAGATCACAGTGAGAGTAATTCAGAACTGGTATATTTAGAAGTTTCGAGAGCAGCCTGCAGCCCATCACCGTGGTTCACCAGCATCATCTTGGCTTTATAAACACCTGTGGAGTGAAGGTGGTTGGCACTCTGCTCTGTCACTGGACATCAACTAGAGTTAAATGGCAGAGCCTAGTCATATTACAGCATTACGCTGGTGATCTGGGTCTCTATTCTTGGCCACTTAGGCCTGACTCTAAGCTGGCAATCCCTGTGATTTGTGTGGGAGTTCCTAGCTCCGGCAGTCTGATGGAAATACACATTTGATCTTTTTACTTGTTTCACTTTATTTTAATATTTTAAATGTTTTTTCAGGTCCTGCTGCACTTTTTAAATGTTTGATGTAATTTTGATGTTTCAAATTGCTTATAGCAACCTGATACTTCTTCACTGTTTTTGAACATCAGTGACATTTAGAAGCTGCAAATATGCCTTGAAATCTTGGACCAGAGTTTGATCTCTGCCCTTGGTTTAGCTCTCATTAAAGTCTGTCACATTGTTCCCAGGGTTGGGGGACTTCAGGAGTCCACTGATTGAGGGTAATCAGAATTGAAGCCTTATTAAATCCTCAGGCTTTAATCTGAGTGCAGGGCGTTAGCCCAAGCACTGTTCCGTGTCTGATCTCGGTGAGGGCAGGAGGGTGAAACAGCAGCCAGCGAGACGAGTTCAATGTGGGGCTTGAGTTCAAAGTCAGGTATGCAAGATTTTAATCCTGTTTGTTAATAACGCCTGTATTAAAGCCTGGTTCAGATGCAGCCAGAGGAAACTGAAACCATGCTGGTTTGACATTAGTCAGAGTTAGTGACATATTCCTCTGTCTGCTATGACAGAGATTAGCACATTTAACATTAGTCATCAGCAAGAATCGTGGGTAGAAGAAGGCGGCATCATTTCAGCCCAGTAAGAGACTGATCATCCCATCATATCCATGCCAGCTTGTATACAGTCTTTCCCTCCAAGAAGCTGATTTTCCTCGCTAGGTCCCCTTGCTCCTTCAGACCAGTGCCATACGGCCCATACAGCCTCTTGCCATTCTTTGTGCCAAAATGCATCATCTCACACATCCCATAGCTAACTTCCATCTGCCACCCTGCTTGCCCATTTTGCCAGCCTAGTAATGTCCCGTAACAGTCATTTGGTATTGCCCTCACTGTTTGCCACATCTTCAAGTATGGCATAAATTGAAATTTTATTCTGTATGCCAATATCCAAGTTACAACAAAAACAAAACAGTCATCCTAGCATAGATTCTCAGGGAATGCTACTGTTCGGTAAATATTTTTTTGGTGCTGAAGCTAAAACCGTATCCTGGCTAACATAGAGATTCTTGTTCCACAAACTTCAGAATTGCTAACCAGCTTTTTATACAACAATTTGTTAAGATTGTTTTTAAAATATATTTAGGCAACATCCACTCTATTTCATTCACTGGGACTGAGAGCAAAAACATTCTGAACATATTTCAGAAATTCTTCTCTCTCCATTTCCTTTTATGTCATATTATCCCAGTCTATATTTCAAATTGACATTTGAAAATTCATCATTCTATGCTTTATCTCTGGAATTTGTGAAACTATCTACCTGTCTGTCTATCTATATCTTGCACTCCATCTCTCTCCATCTTTCTACATTTCTCTCTTTCTTTCCATTAATCTCTCTCTCTCTCGTAATTTTCAACACTCTTGGCCTCCTTTTCACTTCTATATGCTAAGGTCCATTCTCTGCCAACTTACCTTAAAACCTCCACACTACATTAGCAAACACCGAAAAATTTAGGTCCCAAATTTGTTGAGATGCCACTTAGATCTTTAAGAACATCCCAAAGGTGTCCACTACTTCAAGGTAATGATTCGCTCCTCTCTATGCCATTCCTAAAGTCATGCATTAATCCCCTTAATTGCACTTTGGTTTTAATTTTTTTATTTAGAGATACAGTGTGGAATAGGCCCTTCTGGCCCTATGAGCCACATCATCTACCAACCCCCGACAACCCCAATTTAACCCTAAACCAATCACAGGAGAGTTTAAAATGACCAATTAACCTTCCTGGTAGGTCTTTGGACTCTGGAACTAAACCAGAACACCCAGGAAAATTCCATGCATTCCATGGGGAGGATGTACAGAGACTCCATACAGAGGACGTTGAGACTGAACTGCGAACTCTGACACCACGAGCTGTAATAGCATCATGCTAACTACTGTGCTACCAAAGTATACCTCTCCTGTGGAGCGCAGCACTGGAAGGTTAAAACATTGCGAGGATTTACAATTTAACTTCCTTCATATTCATCCAAGCCTGATCTCAAAAGGTGATCTCTTTATTACCTGTACCATCAGGTATTGCAGCTTCTACCTCACTCTAAACCCTGTAAAATATGCCACACCCTCTCCATGATGTCCCTTAGCCTGCCACCAGCAAACCCACACGTGTGGCCTCACGATGAAGATTTTGCCGTTGCAGGAGCAATATCTCTCTCTCCCTCACTGGTGAGAGAGAGAGCACGTCCAAGATGTTGAAGTGTTGGGATAGACTCTAAATCATGGTCTCGGGGAGGCTTTGCATTGCTTGCATAGTGGGTGGTGGGAGGTTGATGCTTTTGCTACTGCCTGTGCGTGGGAGGAAGGAGGGTGGCTTTTAGGTCCAAATATTCATTCTTTCTTTGGTTTTGTTTTTCTGTTTTGTGGATGTCTGCAAAAAGTAAGAACTTCAGGTTGGAGACTGTATACATCCTCTGATGTTAAGTTTTAACCGATGAACCACTGAATTGTTATCCATCCTCCTGACTTTGGGGTATCCTACAACAACTGCATTTTAAATATATTGTTGCCCTGTCTCTCCACACAAGTCATGTCCATTGCTGCCATTGTCCACATTGTACTCCATCAAAGATGGCACTCCCAGTGATCTACAGTGCTGATTAATGAGTAGAGAGATGTATGCATTTAAAGAATGCTGTATTTCCTGCCTCCTCCTGCCCTTCTGCATGGCCAAACATTTACAATCCTGAGCATGCTCTGGCTGGGGATGGTCACCCCGGCCTGAGAAATTTTCACCCTCCCTGAAGACTCTACCTCCTCATTAAGCTCAGAAATCTTTAGCTTGACCTCAAGCTTATTGTGAGCCCTGCATGTCAGGAGAAGTGTGCTGGCCTTAGAGAGCATCCAAAGGAAGTTCACCAGAAGGATCTGGGAGAGTAAAAGTCTTAACAAGTGAGGAGAGTTTGATGGTTCTGACCTATACTCAATGGAGTACAGAAGGACGAGTGGGGTGGAGGGACGTTCTCATTGAATCCTACAAGACCTTGATAAAGTGAATGTGGAGAGCATGTTTCAATTAGCAGGAGAGTCTGAGAGCACAGCCTCAGAATAAAGGAATGTCTCTTGAGAATGAAGATGAAGAGGAATTTCTTCAGGTGGTTAATCTGTGGAATTTATTGCCACAGAGAGTTCTGGAGGCAAACCATTGGCTATATTTAACGCAGCTTCTTGATTGGCAGGAGGTTAAGTGTTATGGGGAAAAAACAGGTGAGTTGGGTTGATGAAATAAAGTCAGCCTTGATTGAATGGTGGAGTAGACTTGATGAGCTGAATGGCCAGATGTGTGGTCTGTATGTTATGGTATTATGGTCAAGTAGCTGGGGAGAATTTTGCATACATTGGTCCCCAAGGCACATAAAAGGTCCTGCAGGAATACCAGGTTAATGGTCTCAGCTGCACAATCCTAATGTGAAAAATATCTCAATTCAATTTTTAAATACCTGTTTAAACCAGAGTAAAACACACAAATTGCTGGAGGGACTCAGCAGGTCAGAGGCTGGGAAAGAACAACAAGATGAAAATTTCAGGAAAGTCAGAGGCATTTTGAACAAGCTTACTCTGGAGAAGTTTGATAAGCTATGCCTTGAGCTCCTCTCATTCAGCAGAGGATATCCATTTGATGGTTGAGGCCAAGACCCTTCATCAGGACTGGAAAGAAAGGGGAAGAAGCCAGAATAAGAAGGTAAGGGGACGGAAAGAAGTACAAGCTGACAGATGATAAGTGAAGCCAGGTAAGTGGGGGATGGAGATGATTTAAGAAGCTGGAAGGTGATAGGTAGAAGAAATAAAGGGCTGAAGAAGAAGGAATCTGATAAGAGAAGTCAGTGTCTCATGGAGAAAAGGGAAGGAGGATGGTCACCAAAGGAGTTGATGGGCAGGTAAGGAGATGGGTAAGAGGGAAGTCAGAATGGGAAATGGAAGAAGAGAGGAGGGAAGGATGGACAGGTTACCAGAAATGAGAGAAATTGATGCTCATGTTGTCAGGCTACAACCAAATGGAATATGATGTGTTGCTCCTCCAACCTGAGAGTGGCCTCAAAATGGCAATAGAGGAGGCCATGGAGTGCAATTAAAACAGTTGGCCACCAGGAAATCCTGCCTATTGTGGTTGGATGAAAAGTACCTGTTTAAACCAATCATTTTGATTGATTCTTCTTGATCTCAGAGCTCAGTCCCACTAACTCTCACTCACAGTCACTCCTAGTTCTGAAGAGCTAAACTTACTCATTAAGATTCCAGGTTTCACTCTGTAGTACTTATAGAATTACACTCTATCTTTGTTATTAGCAGTCCACTGTGTACGTGCAGTGCCTTGAAAAATTACTCAGCCCCCACAACTATTTTCATATTTTACTCTCATTTACTAAATTTAAAATATATTGAAGTGGGCTTTTTTGAGATAATCTTCAAAACATTCTGCATCATTTCAAATCAAAAGAAAAATGCCAAAACCTGTCAACATTTTACTTAAAATTAAAAACCAAAATTTTGAGGCTGAAAAAGTATTCATTCACTTTATAATTACTGTGCTAACTTCCATCATGTGTAATACTGTATTACCTTGGCAATGCACACAATTTGTTGATGTACAAAATTGGAGCATCACCTGTTTTCAATGAACTCATATGAATAAATAATTTGTAAGATCCAACAATATGGAAGATTTTCAACAGTCAAAACCAAAATGAAGACAAAAGAGCATTTGAGACAAGTCAAGAAATGATAATAAAGAAGCACAAATCTGGGGAAAGGTGCAAAACCACCTCAAAGGCACTGAACATTCCTCAGAGCCATTGTGAAAAAGTGGAACAAGTATGAAACCACTGCCATACTGCCTAAGTCAGGCTCTAAACTTGCTCACCAGAATGGCACTTGTAAGAGAGGCTACTGTGACACCAACAGACACTCTGAGTAAGCTGCAGGAGTCAGTGGCTGCACCTGGAGATGAAGTTCATGGCTCATCAATCTCTAAGGCATTGCACAAAAAGGGTATTTATGGAACAGTGGCAAAGAAGAAACCCTGGCTATATTAAAAAAAACATATCCTTGTCCATAAAGACTTTACAAAGCATAATTTAGAAGATACTGTAAAGGTATGGTTGGATCAGACTAAAGTGGAACTTTTTAGAACAACATTTAGCAGTATGTGTGGCATAATTCTAATTTTATGCATCAGCTAACACCATTCCTCCTGTAAAATATGGTGGAGGTAGCTTTATGGGATGGGGCGCATGGACTGATAATCTGGTCAAGATTGATGGGAAGATTAATGCTACTAAATTCAGGAAGATCCTGGATAAAAACCTGTTAGCTTCTGCCAGAAATCTTTAACTGGAGAGGAATTTCATCTTTTAGCAGGAGAATGGTCCAAAGCACACTGCCAGAGCAACCATGGAGTGGCTTCAAATGAAGAACATTCATATCCTTAAGTGACCCAGTCAGAGTCCTGACCTTAGCATAATTGAACATCTCTGGCAAGACCTCAAGATTGCTGCCCACCAACACTCCCCTATTAAGTCATAGCTTGAGCAATTTTTGCAAGGAGGAATGGGCAAATCGTGCTCCATTACATTGTGCAAAGCTAATAGAGATTTATCCAAAAAGATTACTTACTGCTTGTAATAACTGCAAGAGGTGGTTCAACTAAATATTTACTTCAGTATTCAGTATGGAAAAGGATCTTGGTGATTGTGACTTGCAATGGACTGAAAAGCTTGAGCATGTAGAAATTAAGAAAGAGGATGTGCTGGAGCTTTTAGAAAGCATCAAGTTGGATAAGTCGCCAGGACTGGATGAGATGTACTCTAGGCTACAGTGGGAGGCAAGGGAGGAAATGCTGAGCCTCTGGCAATAATCTTTGAATCATCACTGGGGACAGGAGAGGTTCCGGAAGACTGGAGGGTTGCGGATGTTGTTCCATTACTCAAGAAAGGGAGTGGAGATAGCCCAGGAAATTATAGACCAGTGAGTCTTACTTCAGTGGTTGGTAAGCTGATGGAGAAGATCCGGAGAGGCAGGAATTATGAACATTTGGAGAGATATAATATGATTAGGAATAGTCAGCATGGCTTTGTCAAGGGTAAGTTGTGCCTTACGAGCCTGATTGAATTTTTTGAGGATGTGACTAAACACATTGATGAAGGAATAGCAGTAGATGTAGTGTATATGGATTTCAACAGGGTATTTGATAAGGCACCCCATGCAAGGCTTATTGAGAAAGTAAGGAGGCATGCAATTCAAGGGGACATTGCTTTGTGGAACCAGAACTGGCTTGCCCACAGAAGGCAAAGAGTGGTTGTAGATGGGTCATATTCTGCATGGAGTCGGTGACCAGTGATGTGCCTCAGGGATCTGTTCTGGGACCCTTACTCTTCGTGATTTTTATAAATGACCTGGATGAGGAAGTGAAGGGACGGGTTAGTAAGTTTGCTGATGACACAAAGGTTGGGGGTGTTGTGGATACTGTGGAGGGCTGTGAGAGGTTACAGTGGGACATTGATAGGATGCAAAACTGGGCTGAGAAGTGGCAGATGGAGTTCAACCCAGATAAGTGGATATAATAATGCCCTCATGTTAAATTACATAGCAACTTCCAGTACTGTTTTATGGTCCTCCAGAAATGCACAGCATCTGTAGGATCAATCTGTTCATTAAAATGGGTCAGCTCTGCCCTGACATACAGTAAGTCTGAATAATAGTTAATGGAAGGGAAGACCTTGCCAGTGTTGGCACAGTCATTTCTAAATGACCATATCAACTCAGCAATAGAATGTATTTGTTGGTTGCTGTTATGCCAACTTTTCAGTACTCTGGGGGCTTATAATAAAGCAGTAGACATGAAACAAGTTGAAATTATTGTTGAACAGAATCTATTGAAACTAGCACTTTATTATGCCATTAGCAAGTACCATTAATATGTTTTTTTTTTGAGAGTACATTGATTTTCCCATGCTTGTGACTAGGTTCCTTTAGCTTATGTTTCAGCAGTTTTCCCACTAACTCACACTAAAGGTCTAGTTTTAGCCCTTAGGAACATGATGTGTTCAAAAAACCATTCATTTTGTTCCATCCTGCATTTGTAATTTGTACAATTACAGACAGGCACTTTTTGGATGGCAAGCACCATAGATGGGAAGAAGCTATAGTCCTGTGACATTACAATTCAGACCTGGTGTTGCTTTAGTCCCAAACTGCACAAGTCATGCAACAATGCCAGACACCATCTCGCATAGAGGAGGTTGCCACCCTCAGAGGCTAATAGAAGTGGTTCTGCTGCAATGGGTAAAATTATCAGGAACTCAACACACACATTCAGCATTCTCTAACAATCAGATGTCAAAGATGCCCCAGTGACCTACAGAGATTGACACCTGCCATCAAATGTGAGGTGATTAAAGCAAATGCTGGAAATCTGAAATAGCAGAACACTTTTGAAACTCTGTCCCCATAATGACACAAATGCAGATTTGGCCCTTTGAGGTGGAAGATCACTATAAGCTCATCGATGGAAGATCAGGCTTGAGGGATGAATGGTTTGCCCATATTTCTTACATATGTATGTAACGTGAAGTTTATTCCAAGCACTTTTGTGTTGGTTCATGTTCACTGTTTAATTTGCCACAGATTTGGTTCTGATGAAGGGGCTTGGACCAAAACATTAACACAGATCATCTTTCTATGGATGGTGCTTGGCGTGCTGAGTGTCTTGAGTATTGTTTTATTTTCAGGTTGGATATTCAATATTTGCTTTGCTTATTTTCAGCACATGTGGTATGTCTTTAAAAAGCAAAGTTACAGCATATATATTGCTAAAGTGTTAATGTTATGTTCAAGAGAGCACATTTAAAGCTAATTGGAAATTTAGATAGATAGATAGATAGATAGATACTTTATTCATCCCCATGGGGAAATTCAACATTTTTTCCAATGTCCCATACACTTGTTGTAGCAAAAACTCATTACATACAATACTTAACTCAGTAATAATATGATATGCATCTAAATCACTAACTCAAAAAGCATTAATAATAGCTTTTAAAAAAAAAAAGTTCTTAAGTCCTGGCAGTTGAATTGTAAAGCCTAATGGCATTGGGGAGTATTGACCTCTTCATCCTGTCTGAGGAGCATTGCATCGACAGTAACCTGTCGCTGAAACTACTTCTCTGTCTCTGGATGGTGCTATGTAGAGGATGTTCAGGGTTTTCCATAATGCTGCTGCTGCAATCTAGATGTCTATATAGTTCTGACATTATGTCCTTGAGAAGCATGTACACATAATAACTCTAGTTAAGTAAGATAGCAATTCAGATACATATATGGATGCAGAGAAAATATCAATGTTCCAAGCTTAAAGATTCATGACAATTAGAATGAAAGAAGCTGCATTTCCCTCTCATTCTTTTTTTAAAAGGGAAAAAGAAAAAAAGATATATGCATCAGGAATGGAAGTTAGAGCTGTAGAAGGATTTAACATGCAGATAGAGGAATGACAAGGCAAGGAGGAAATAAAAGACTAAAGTGGTGAGGAAAGACTGAAATAGTGCAGGGCAAAAAGTCCTGGTAGTTGGATAAGGGGAGGTGTAAATGTGAACAGCTGCATCATTAACTATAATTACCTGTAAGTGCTGAACTTCATATTCCATCTGGAAAGTTGTAATGTGCCTTAGTTTATAAACTGAGATACTTGATGTTATCTTGAGATAGAAGTAGAGAACTGGCACATGGAGTCTCTTCTCCCAAGGCGTGATTAGAAATGTGAAAATGCTTGATTAGAATTTAGAACATAGAATAATCCAGCATAGGCTCTTCAGCTGCCAATATTTTAACTTAGTCCAAGATCAACTCTCCCACATACCCCTTCATTTTTTTTCTTTCATCCCTGTCTTTTAAATATTTGAAATGTATCTACCTTTACCATAAGCCATTATCAATACTCTGCAGAAATTGTCTGCCTGGCATCAATAATCGCATAACCGGGACATGATATAAACCAGTTACTCATATGACCGTCTACCACCTGCTTCCATGGCTTCTTGTGACCCTGATCGGGGGGGGGGCGAAGTAGGTGTTACATCTTGCCCAAGGGTGACTTGCAGGCTAATGGGGGGGGAGGGAGAGTCTTACACCTCCTTTGGTGGAGACGTATCTCCACTCCACTTCCCAAGTAACCAAATTAGACTCACCAATTTGCATTTGCGCACCTTAAATATCTGAGAATGTAACTAGATTCTATAGACTATTTTGGTGCATATATAGGATTGTCCCAACGCTGCCTTTATATGAATTCACAATGAATCTGAAAGTACAAATCTCAATGGTCTGTAGCATCTTCTGACATTCAAGGACTTTGTACTTAGTCCTTTATGTATGCTCCTGTACAAGGGTGCTTTGTTTGCATTTCAAAAGGAGCACTTTGTTTTCTTAATGAGTGCCAGAGAAAAATAATAACAAAAGATCATCTCCTCAATGTCAGTGCCGCTTGTGAGAGGAGCCAGCTAGCGTGCAGAGCCAGAATCCAAGGCTAACGAAACGGGAAAAATGAAAAAGGCAAGTGGAGTACACTTCCATCTATGAAAGCACTTTTAAGAGCATGAGAAATACAAATATGCCATTCAGCCCCTCAAGCCTGTGCTGGCACTTGTTTTGTTTGGCAGGTGTTAATCTCTTCACTCTTCTAATTGTTTTTTGTCAAGCCCCTCCTCCAGCTCGTGGCTGCACTTTTGCACCGTGGCAAAGCTGTCTCAGATTTTGGTGACAGGCTCATTTGGACCAAATGGAGGATGTCCTGGGTGGGGACACCACAGGGGCAAACTGGAGCCTTTCGGTCACCCCATCGGTGTAGTGTTGCGCTGTTTTGGCATGTCGACTTATTTGCAGCAGTCCATTTTTTTCTGGTAGCAGGAGTGAGGTAGGGTCATTGATCAGATTTCCTCTGGGAGTGGTGGGGGTGAGTTGGTGTGCCAGTATTGGCGGCATTCAGTGTGTTAGTCAGAGGAGTCGAGTTTTTTCAGGTTGTAAAAAGATTTTTGGGATTTGAGTCAGGAAGTTGGAGGAGCATCTTCAATGAGTTTATGAACTGTAATGTTCTTGGGCATATTCTGGATACGCTTGTATAATTTTGCAGAAGCTGCTCTTCTACAGATCTTCGGGTGTGCTATTCCACTCATTGTTGGGTGCCATCGGACAAGTGTGGATCTTAGGGCTCCTGAGATTATTCGCATAGAAGTATGGAGCTGTGTACTGATGATGTTTGTGTGAGCACTCCTCTCCCAGGTGAGAAACATCATGCAAGGCTAGATGTTCATAAGGCTGACAGGTTAGCACCCCTGCTATCTTCCTGGTCATGGCCTTTCTGGATTTTAGTTTCTTTACAACATTTGGAAGGTGTATCTGTATAAGAGAGTTTGATCTAGTGTGACTCTGAAGCACTTTGGGTGCTGACATATGTTACATACCCCGTAACTGGGTCACTTACCAGCAAAGATAGAGAGGTCCGTTGAAGTCTGATGGTACTATTTTTAAAAGTCTTTATTTACAAAGGGGCACAAAAATAAGGTTAATACAAACATTCAGATAATATACGTCGTCAATACTCAATCTCAAAGCGCGGGTATTGTAATAATCATCAATAAGAAATAGCTCTGTCGTTGTCTAGGGGATAATATGTTGTCCGATGGAAATATAAAAGTCACTCAGTTCCTGCAGGCTTCAGCCTTTTGTGCCCGCTGGGTTTTCACTTGTTGGAGAGAGAGAGATTTGTGAGAAAAGAAACTTGCCCGGGTCTTTCGATGAGGTCAATCCGTTGAGTCGGGGGAGTTGGTTCCCCATTGTTAGTTCAAGAAAATCGTTTCTGTGGTACCCGCCACCGGCTCCCAGGCAAGGGGAACCGAACGCACGTGACTTCCTTCAAATGGCTGCCCGCTATTACGGGATCGTTAGCGTGTCTTCTGGTGCGTCTGAGGGGCCATCTCTACAGCCCCTCTTTTATCTTGACTCGCAGGGTAGTAGATGTCAATCAGGTTGGGGGTGATGCAATCTCTCTCTCAACCAGCCCACTTTGCCCGAGGGCTTGCACGTAGCCTAGTCCCCAATCCACAAATGTGTCTCCAAGTTTTGCATCGCCGGGGAACGAGGCATCCGGCACGTCTCTCTCTCCCATTTCCTGGGTCCACTGACTCCCCCCCCCCCCCCCCAGTGCTCTTGCGATTCTCACAAAGGAGGGGGCTGTGGGCATAACACATAAAAACAACATCATGGATGACTCTTCACCTCAAAGACAATTTTCCTGCATTTCTCTTGATTCTTTTAATACCCAGATATCCATCAATCAATAACCCGGTCCCCATACTCTTATGGGATTGAAAATTCCAAAGCTTCCTACCCTCATCTTATTTCTAAATAGCCACCCTTTATATTGAGACTGTGTCTCCTGGTTCTAGTCTCATTAGCCTGGGAAAACATTCTCCTCATTTGTACCATGTCAAGCTCTATAATGATCTTATGCTTCACTAAGTTTCTCTTCATTTTTCATACTTCTAAAATTTAGAGAATTCAAGTAGAACTACTCAATATCTTCCATAATAGCAAAGCTGACATCCCAGAAATCTGATGAATCGTCATTGCACTCTTCATTACACAATATTCCTGATGGGTTCTCACCATGGTCTGCCTTGTAGTAAGACATCATGCCTCCTGTTCTCAAATCCCTGAGTCAAAATCATCATACCATTTACCTTCCTAAACACCTTCTGCACGTGCATGTCAGATTTCAGTCACCACCATTTGAAAGTTAACCTTTCCCAGTCTCTTCCAATTGATTTGACCATAAGACATAGGAGCAGAATTAGGCTATTCAGCCCATTGAGTCAGATCACCATTATGATCCCTCTGACACCCATTCTCCTCTCTTGATCTGATAATCCTGATCAATCAAGAACTTATCAAACTCCACATAAATACACCCAAAGACCTAGCCTCCACAACCGCCTGTGGGAACAAATTCCATAGAATCACCACCCTCTGGCTAATGAAATTCTTCCTCATCTCCATTCTGAATAGCTTTCCCTCTATTCTGATGCTGTGCCCTCTGGTACTATACTCACCCATTGTAGGAAACATTCTCTTCACATCAGCTCTCTCTTGGCTATTCAATATTTCATTCTTCTAAACTCCAGCGAGTATAGGCCTAGAGCCATCAAATGCTTCTGATATATTAACTCATTCATTCCCAAAATCAGTTTTTTGTGAACCTCCTCTGGACCCTCTCCAATTCTGCACACCTTTTCTTAGATAAGGGGCACAAAACTTCTCTCAGTATTCCAAGTATGGTCTAAACAGTGCTTTATAAAGTCTCAAAATGACATCCTTGCTCTTATATTCTCATCCTCTTGAAATGAACGCTAACATTTCATTTCCCTTCCTTACCATCAACTCAAACTGCAAGGTAACATTTAGGGAATCCTGCACAAGGACTCCCAAGTTCCTTTGCACCTTGGATTTTTGAACTTTCTCTCTACTTTGAAAATCACCGTTATTCCTAAGTGCATGATCATACACTGTCATACACTATATTCCATCTGCCACTTCTTTGCCCATTCTCCCAATCTGTCTAAGTCCTTTTACAGACTCCCAGCTTTCTCAACGCTATCCTGCCCCTCCACTTATCTCCGTATTGTTTGTAAACTTGGCCACAAAGTCATCAATTCTGTCATCCAAATCATTAATATGTAATGTGAAAAGAAGTGGTTCCAACACCAATCTCTGTGGAACACAACTTGTCACTGGCAGCCAAGCAGAAAGGATTCTCTTTATTCCCACTTCTTATCTCCTGCCAGTCAGCCAATCTTCTATCCATGCTGCTTCCTTTCCTGTAGTACCTTGGGCTCTTATCCTGTTAGATAGATAGATAGATAGATACTTTATTCATCCCCATGGGGAAATTCAACATTTTTCCAATGTCCCATACACTTATTGTATCAAAACTAATTACATACAATACTTAACTCAGTATAAATATGATATGCATCTAAAATCACCCTCTCAAAAAAAGCTTTAATAAATAGCTTTTAAAAAGTTCTTAAATAGTTTACTAAAATACATTGAATGGTAACTTAAGCTCAGTCCTAACCCCGGCACTTTAACATATCTTACCCCTGGCGGTTGAATTGTAAAGCCAAATGGCATTGGGGAGTAATGATCTCTTCATCCTGTCTGAGGAGCATTGCATCGATAGCAACCTGCCGCTGAAGCTGCTTCTCTGTCTCTGGATGGTGCTATGCAGAGGATGTTCAGGGTTTTCCATGATTGACCATAGCCTACTCAGCGCCCTTCGCTCTGCTACTGATGTCATACTCTCCAGTTCTGTGCCCACGACAGAGCCCGCCTTCCTTACCAGCTTATTAAGACATGAGGCGTCCCTCTTCTTAATGCTGCCTCCCCAACACGCCACCACAAAGAAGAGGGCGCTCTCCACAACTGACCTATAGAACATCTTCAGCATCTCACTACAAACATTGAATGACGCCAACCTTCTAAGGAAGTACAGTCGACTCTGTGCCTTCCTGCACAAGGCATCTGTGTTGGCAGTCCAGTCTAGCTTCTTGTCTAACTGCACTCCCAGATACTTGTAGGTCTTAACCTGCTCCACACATTCTCCATTAATGATCACTGGCTCCATATGAGGCCTAGATCTCCTAAAGTCCACCACCATCTCCTTGGTCTTGGTGATATTGAGACGCAGGTAGTTTGAGTTGCACCATATCACAAAGTCCTGTATCAGTTTCCTATACTCTTCCTCCTGTCCATTCCTGACACACCCCACTATGGCCGTGTCATCAGCGAACTTCTGCACATGGCAGGACTCCGAGTTATATTAAGTAGCCTCATGTGTGCCACCTTATCAAAGGCTTTCTTGAAATTCAAGGGAACAACATCCACTGACTTTCCTTTGCCTATTCCGCCTGTTGGATCCTCAAAGAATTCCAACGGATTTATTTGGGTGGAGTTTTGCACATTCTCTTGCCATTGGGCAGGTTAATTGCTATTGTTAATCACTTTGGATGCTTGTGGCTGTGATGAGAAAGAGTTGGTAGGCATGAGGAAATGACACTACAGGGATATAAAGCTGGCCAGTGGTGTAATGGTATCCACATCAGACTTCAAGGCAAGAGGGTTCGAATCCGGCCAGGTCTTTGCACGCTTTCCATCCGTGCTGGATTGGGTGTCAAGCTAGCAACTTGGCCTCATAAAAAATAGACAAAAATGCTAAAGAAGCAGGAAGGCTTTTTTAAGGTGCCATAAGGTGTAGAAAGGAGCAACAACAACAGGGAAATAAATGGGACACTGGGATCGATGGAGATTCTCTAAGAGCTAGGATGGACTAGATGGGCTGAATAACTTACTATGTTGTAAAAAATAATATAGGAAAATAGTAAAATACTAAACATTTCTATTTTGTCTCCCTATTGGTGAAAAGCTCACATTTTCCACATTGCTCTCTATTTGCCATGTTGCTCATTCACTCAATTTGTCTAAATCCCCAGGAAATCTCTTTCCACTCTCAACACTAATTCCATTCTCAGACTTACATTTGATTTCATGTCATGAGCAAACTTGAAAATGTAACATTTAGTTCTGTCAGCCAAGTCATTAATATGCTGAATGAGGCAGAGTGCTAGCTCTGATTGAAACTTTGAGGCTTAAAGTGTACGCAAGGCTGATGACATGGGGAATGGTAGGGTAAGCCTCACACATGAGACGTTTCATTCAGGTTCCCTCCCAGTGCAGGGAGTGCACACTGCAGAAGTTTGCTGAACCTTTTACTTAACATATTAACAGGGCTATATCCTACAGCCAAGAGTCTGAATTTAATTTATTTAACCCCATTAATTGCCAGCATCATGTGCATGGCAGAATTTCAAGTAATGTCATTTAAGTGTCACAGACCAATTGATGTCACTGAGCGTGTCCAACCACTCTCAAATGGTTGACAAGCCAGGAATGAATTTCCTTGCAACAAACAAACTGCAGAAGGAATCCAGCGAATTGAGCAGCACCTACAGGTAGAAAGGAATTGCCGATGTTTCGGTTCAATTGCCTTCCTCCCACAGATGCTGCTTGACCCATTGAATTCCCCCGAAGGGTAATGTAATTGTTGGAAACATACATAATTCAACCATTGAGGTGGAGTTCACTTTAACAGAGAACACAGACTCAGAATGGAGGTGTGTCCTTTTAGAATGGAGATGAGGAGGAATTTCTTTAGCCAGAGAGTGGTGAATCTGTGGAATTCATTACCACAGGCAGCTGCGGAGGCCAAGTCTTCATGTAGAATTAAAGCAGAGGTTGATAGATTCTTGACTGATCAGAGCATGAAAGAATACGGAGAAAAGGAAGGAGATTGGGGCTGAGAGGAAATTTGGATCAGCCATGATGAAATGGTGGAGTAGACTTGATGGGCCAAATGGCCTTATTCTGCTGCTGTATTTTATGGTCTTATGGTCTGACTTGATGACGTATTACATGAAGTTCAGATACCGCGCTTTTTGTGTTGGAGTACAATAAATGAGTTGTTACAGTTTCATTAAACATAAAGTACTTCACGCCTTTTCATTTCTGAAAACCTACACCTCCAGAAAATTGTCTGCAGCTCCAGCGTCTACAGTCTCATGTGTCTCCAAGGAATCTCTATCAGTGAGCAGCAGAAACATATTAGTTTCAGATAAAAAATTCTCAAAAAGCAAACTGTTTAAGGAACTCAGTGGGGCAGACAGCATCTGTAGAGTGAACTGAGTAGTTGAAACTTGTGAGCAGTCATCGCTCTGATAACGTTACAGTGAAGTACTTTGCTGTAGTTAAGATGCTATATAGATATAAATTGTCATTTTAATATCACCTTACTATCTTTGTCATCTTTAATCAAAATACCAAATTAAATAATAAGAAATCACCATTCATGTGCAGAAAATTTCTGTGAGAAAAGTAACTTCATTTGAAAATAGATTCTGATTAACCTGCAACTCCTTATCCCTATTAGTTTAAGCTAAATTGCTTTCAAAATACCCTACAGGATTGAATTTCTGAGATTTTTCACCATCCTTTTCATTGCACATTCAAATGTGCACTGAGCAGAATTTAATTTTAAAATGTGCAGGACTTCTGCAGGAATGAGATGCTCTTTAACCTTGCCCCGGTGAATATTGTTCCCTGACGCTCTCTTCAGCTGTTGGCAACCAACAGGCTTCAGCAGCTCGATCTCTGTAGAATCAGAGCTCTACAACTGACCCACTGGTATTCCGTCTGCTCCTTCCAGACATACTGCCCAGCTAATCCCTCAAATCCGGTTATTCCCGTACTCTTTAAAATAACCTCATGAGCAAGTGTCTGACCCCCTTCTTTAAAAAGAAGTGTGGCGTCAGCTTCAACAATGGATAGTGAGATCTCAGCTGGAGTAGCTTTAACATGACGTGAGTATATTTTGACAGTCTTTCATGTGTGTGTGTGTATATATATATATATATATATACTTGTGTAAGTGTGCATGTGTGCATACATCTGTAAATTCAAATTAAATTTGTTATCAAAGTACGCATGTGTCACCATATACTATCCTGAGCTTCCTTTTGTTGCAGGTATTTGCAGTTGAACAAAGAAATATAGTAAAGTCAAAGAAAAACTACAAAGACTGACAACCAACCAGTGGACAAAATGCAAACTGTGTAAATATAAAAATAATAATGAATCAATAAATAAATTAACAAACAGATAAATAACTAGCCCTGAGAACATGAATTCGAGTGTCCATGAAAATGAGTCCATAGGTGATATGTATGATGCTGTTTTCATGGGATAAATAAATAACTAGTGCTGAGAACATGAGAACATGAATTCGAGTGTCCATGAAAATGAGCCCATGGTTGATATGTATGATGCTGTTTTCATGGGAGATTCTGAGTATGTATTCATTTATCTGTCTGTGTGTAGTGATCAAAGGGAAGGATTTCTCTCGGTGCCAGTTCTGCATTTTGTGTAGTTATGCTGTCATGTAAGAAACGGGTGGGTGAAAATTGAGAAGACAGTCAGAAGAGTTTAGTGAACATTTATGGCCCCTGCCATAAAACCTCCCAGGCCCGAGTTTGCAGTCATTAAAAATTACAGGAATTCAGAGTCAAAGCGGCAACTGTTTATTTATTTCTGTAGACGCTGCCTGACTGGCAGAGTTCCTCCAGCATTTTGTGTATGTTGCTTTGGATTTACAGCATCTGCAGATTTTCTCATGTTTGGGAATTCAGAATATAGACTATGGGTAGAACCATCCTTCTCTTAGTTCCACAGAGCATGGTTGTTATGGAAAGATGTAGAACAAACATAAATCTATATTTGTACAAAAGAAAACAAGACATGACATATATGGATGAAGCTTGATGTGGAGCAAAATGATAATTTCGCTTGTCAAAATTAAAATTTAATATACAGGTATAGGCATGGATTATATAGTAGCTTTAACATACAAAACATCATGTTGCTTTTTACAGAACAAATCAAAATTTGTCTGTGACTATAACCTGATGCGGTAAATAAGAACTTCTGTTTAATTTCAGACATAGGTCATTGTAAATTGTCCTGCAATTGGGCCACAAGGGTCTGTTCTGTCCTTTATCTCTAAATAAAATAAATAATGTAGGTGAAACAAACTTGTTACAATGCCCCAATTTTGTAAATATCAAATTACTCTGCCTTTTCGAGACCTTGATCAAAACTCTGTGAGTTTAAGGGACAGCTTAAAGAAGTTATGGCCAGGGCCAACAGCTGCCTGGATTAGAGAGATATTTATTTGTTCATATCCCAAAGATTTAGAGGTCAGGGGATTAGAGATGGTGGGTGACACCGTAGATAGGTACAAATAAACAGTTAACAAAAGTGGTGCATTGCTCAAGTGGGAGCAGAGGTAGGTCAGCAGAGGGCAAATGTGAACCAATAAGTTAGGACAAATGTAGAACTTTGCACGATCACAACGTTAGAAGAAAAGGGACTGACCAGGATTGCGCTGGAATACTCAATAATATTTCATGCTGAAGTGATTTTAAATATTTAAGTTAAAATGATTAAAATACTTTCTAAAACATTGAGAACAGTTGGACATAGTTTCCAGCATCATGTCCAACAGCTGACAGCCTTCTCAAGTGCAACATGAATGTTTGTGGACTTGGCAAAACCCTTTCTGGAATTAAACTTGAATCCATCAACTACTGTGCAACATTCCCACATACACAGGAGAGATACTTGTGCAGTCTTTTCAATAATCTCTTTCAAGAAGCAGCTGCAAGATGTTTCCAGCAATTCCATCTTAATTTTATTGTTTCTACTCTGATGTAGAGCGAGTCATATTTTATGAAAAAGAACTGATTTTATCTGCTTCTATCTAGAAGCTTGAAATAGGTTTGGCCACAGTTTCAATGTTAAAGCACCTTCATAATCCTACAGATCTTCAAACAATCCTGTATTTAAGGTCCTTTAAGGGCAGCTTTTATTAGAAGCAGATTTGTATTTGTTTTTTTTTTGGGTTTTACTTTTTATTTGAATTGAATTTAATTGACTTTTATTACTTATATCCTTCAAATACATGAGGAGTAAAAATCTTTACATTACATTTCTGTCTAAAGGTGCAATGTGCAATTTATAGTACTTTGTGATAATTAATATGTACAATAGGACAGTCAATATAGCTTAGAAATACAATTGTATCAGCATGAATTAATCAGCTTGATGGCCTGTTGGAAGAAGCTGATCTGGAGTCTGTTGGTCCTGTCGTGGTACCGTTTCCCGGATGGTAGCAGCTGGAACAGTTTGTGGTTGGGGTATCTCAGGTCCTCAATGATCCTTTGGGCCCTTTTTACACACCAGTCTCTGTAAACGTCCTGAATAGTGGAAAGTTTACATCTGCAGATGCGCTGGGCTGTCCACACCACTCTCTGCAGAGTCCTGTGATTGAGGGAAGTGCAGTTCCCATACCAGGCAGTGATGCAGCCAGTCAGGATGCTCTCAATTGTGCCCCTGTAGGAAGTCCTTAGGATTTGAGGACTCATACTGAACTTCTTCAACCGTCTGAGGTGTAAGAGGCACTGTTGTGCTTTTTTTACCACACAGCCGGTATGTACAGACCACGTGAGATCCTTTGTGATGTTTATGTGAGGAACTTAAAGCTGTTCACTCTCTCAACCCCAGATCCACTGATGTCAATAGGGATTAGCCTGTCTCCATTCCTCCTTTGTTTTTGCAACTTTTGCGACATTTAGAAGAGTCGGGAGAAAATCAGTGTGAAGCTATCTGTTATATAGGAGAAGAACTGAAGGCATAAAAACAACACTGTAACCAAAATTCCCCTCCAAGTCACACACTGTCCCCAACTGGAAGTATATTGCTGCCCCTTTTGTGTCATTGCATCTAAATGCTGGAAACCTGCTCCGTAGCATGGTAGGAATACCACAACAAACAGCAGCAAGGTAGTTCACCACCAATTCTCAAGTGCATTTCTGGAGTTGTAAAGGCATACATGGTTCTTCAGGCCACTGTGTCTGCACCACCACTGAGTCCCTATTAACATTAATCTCATTCACAGTTAAAAATTAGCCAGGCTGAAACACAGGGTGATGAGGCATCCTCTACATTTATTAGCAAATGTGCATTGGTGGAGGATGAAATTGAGGACCTGAGGGCCCCAATTTCCCTCTGATTGCTGTATCAGAGGGAAAAGAGAGATTGTTATGTTCTATGTTTGAACGAGATGCGGCTTACTTCCAGCATGCCAGATACAGTGATCAGACCTGAAGGCTACTTGATTCACAGAATGGACCGAAAAGCTGATTTGGAAAAGGTGAGGTGTGTGTTTCATGATTACCTCTCACTGGTGTTCTGATATGGCAATTTTGTCGAACTTGTGTCCCCCCCCCCCCCCCCCCCCCCAGTCTTGAACACCTAATGATCAAGTGACATCTGTTTTATTTACCTTGTAAGTTTCCCTCCATAATCCTGGCTGCAGTTTACATATTACCAGCAGCCGACTATAATCAAGCGCTTGAGATACTGCATAATACCATCACCAACCAAGGAACAGTCCATCTTGAAGCATTTCAAATCATAGTTGCAGACTTCAACCAGACTTGTTAAGAAAACCCTGTCCAATTACCATCTGCACATAACCTGTAGCACCAAAGATCCCCGACACATTATACTGGGGTAAGGAATGCTTACCATTCCATGCTGAGACCACATTTCAGTAAATCTAATCACTTCACTGTACTTCGCCTAGCAGAGGCTAAAGAGCAAAGCTCAAGAGATGAGGACAGCAAAGAACTGGTCATGGGAGGCAGAGGAGAGGCTATGGGATTGCTTTGAGTTGGTGGACTGGGCCATGTTCAAGGACTCATCTGTGAATCTGAATGAGAACACCATGGTTGTCATGGACTTTATTAAAACAATTGTAGGAGAGTGTGTCCCCACAAAATCATTCAGAGTCTTCCTCAACCAGAAGCCCTGAATGAACCATGAGATCCACGATCTGCTGAGGGCCAGGTTAGAAGCATTCAAGTCTGTCGACCAAAGGAAGTTACAAGAGGTCCAGGTATGATCTCCGCAAAGCCATCTCACGAGCGAAGTAGAAATTTTGGATTCAACTTGAATCAATGAAAGATGTTCAACAGTTATGGCCGAGCTTAAATACTATCACCTCTAATAAAGTTAAATCAAGAGACAGAGGCTGCAGTAGGGCTTCTCTTCCGGATGAGCTCAATACTTTCTATGCTCGTTCCGACCATCAGAACATAAAGGAACCATCACAAACTCCCACAGCCCCCAATGTTCCTTTGTTTTCAGTCGCTGAGGCCATTGTGCAAGCAGCCTTCTGGAGGGTGAATCCAGACGGGGTACCTGGCCGAGTACTAAAGAACTGTATTGATCCTCGTGCTATTAGATCCTTGATTTCCTCACTCGCAGACCCCAGTCAGTTCAGATTGCCAACAACACCTCCTCCACAATCTCCATCAGCACAGGTGGTATGTCTCAGTGTTTTGGATGAAAATATGAATGGGTGGTTTAGCAAGTATGCACACGACACCAAGACTGTTGGAGCTGTGGACTGAGTAAAGAATGATCAAATAATACAGGGGGATTTAGATCAGTTACAGATCTGAGCAGATGGAGTTTAATCTGGGCAAGTGTGAGGTATTACACTATGGGAGATCAAATGAAAGAGGTAAGTATTTAGTTACTAATGGGCTCATTAACAGAATGGAGGTACAGGAAGATTCTGAGGTCTAGGACACTGAAAGTGGCTAAGCAAGCAGATAATTTGGTAAGTTTTGTACGCTTGCCTTCATTGGCAGAATTTTGAGTCTCTGAGTAAGGAAGTCAAGCTACAGCTGTATAAACTTTTAGTTAGACTGCACTCCAAAGTAAGCTTATTATCAAGGTGTACATATGTCACCATACACAGTCCTGAGATTTCTTTTCTTGCGTGCATATACAGTAAATACAGGAATCACAACAGAGTTAATGAAAGACCACACCCAACAAGACAGACAATAATCAATGTGCAAACAAAACAAACTGTGCAAATACAAAAGAAAGAGAAAAAATAATAATAAATAAATAAGCAATAAATATTGAGAACATCCTTGCACAGTTAGAACAGAGGCAATGTCAGCTGGAGAGGATAGTGGAATTCTCCTCTTGCGGGATGTGGGAAGACAGGGAGACCTCCAGTGTCCCCGATGTCTACACTTGCGAGAAGTGCATCCAGCTGCAGGTTCGAACACTCCGCATTAAGGAGCTGGAGCTGGAACTGGATGAACTCTGGATCATTTGGAGGCCGAGAGGGTGATAGATAGGACATATGGAGAAGTAGTTACCCTCATGGTGGAGGATACAGGAAACTGTGTGACGGTCATGAAAGAGAAAGGGGTTAAACAGCCAGTGCAAGATACCTCTATGGCCATCACTGTCAACAACAGGTACACCACTTTGGATACTGCTGGGGCTGGTAACCTAGCAGTGGAAAGTCACAGCAATCAGGTCTCTGGCACTGAGTCTGACTCTGTAACTAGAACAGAAGGTGGAGTGGGGAAGAGGCAGGCTGAGTTGATATGGGACTTGTTAGTTAGGGAAACAGAAAGGAGATTCTCTGGACAAGAACAAGATTGTTGGATGGTGTGTTGCCTCCTGGGTGCCAGGATCTGTGACACCTTGGATTGAGTCCTCAGCATTCTTAAGTGGGAGTGTGAGTAGTCAGAAGTCGTGATTCACGTAGGTACCAATGACATACACTAGGTACGAAGAATAACAATATACTGCAAAGTAAGTTCAAGGAATTAGGTGCTAAGTTAAAGGACAACACCTCCAGGTTTGTGATCTCAGGACTGCTACCCATGTCATGTACTATTGAGGCCAGAAATAAGAAAATTATACAATTTAACACATGGCTAAGTAGTCGGTGTAGGAGGAAAAGCAATAGATTTTTGGATCATTGGGCTCTCTTCCAGGGAAGGAGGGATCAGAACAAAAGAGTCGTTTGCAGTGGATCTGGAGGGGGACTAATATCCTAGCAGTAAGGTTTGCTAGTGCTGCACAATGGGTTTAAACTAGAGTTGCAAAGGGATGGGAACCAGAATGCCAGAACACATTGTGAAGAGGTGGAGCAGACAGATGTTGTTAAGACCTTAGACAAAGTCAAGAACCAAAAGATTTAGCATGGTGAGCTTGACATCAGTAGTGGAAAAGTTATTGGAAGGTTCTGAGGGACCATACATATGAGTATTTTGTTAGACACATATACGGTCCAAAAAGTCATTAAGGCAAAGATGGAATACAAAAGTAAGCTAGCCAATAATATTAAAGAGGATACCAAAAGATTCTTCAGATGCTTAAAGTGTAAAAATGAGGCAATAGTGGTTATCTGACCATTGGAAAATGATGCTGGACAGGTAGTAACGGGGGACAATGAAATAGCAAACAAATTGAATAAATATTTTGCTTGAGTTTTCGCTGTGAAACACACTAGCAGTATGATGGAAGTTCCAGATGTCAGGGGTCATGAAGTGTGTGAAGTTACCATATCTAGAGAGAAGGTTCTTGGGAAACTGAAAGGTCTGAATGTAGATAAGTCACCTGGACCAGATGGTGTAGAGCCAGAGTTCAGAAAGAAGTGGCAGAAGCGTTATGATTGGTGAATGCATTAGTAATGATCCTTCAAGAATCACTAGATTCTGGAATGGTTCCAGAAGGCAGGAAAATTGCAAATGTCACTCCGCTCTTCAAGAAGGGAGTGAGGCAGAAGAAAGGAAACTACAGGCCAGTTAGTTTGACTTAAGTAGTTGGGAAGATGTTGGAGATTATTATTAAGGATGAGGTCTCAAGAAACTTGGAGGCACATGATAAAATAGGCTGTCATCAGCATGGTTCCTCAACGGAAAACCTGGTGGAAATTTTTGAAGACGTAACAAGCAGGACAGGCAAAGCAGAATCATTTGATGTTGTGTAGTTAGATTTTCGGAAGGCCTTTGACAAGGTGCCACACATGCAGCTACAAGTCCATGGTATTACAAGAAAGATCCTAGCACGGATAAAGCAGTGGCTGATTGGCAGGAGGCAAAGGGAATAAAAGGAGCCTTTTCTGACTGGTTGCCGGTGACTAGTGGTGTTCCACAGGTGTCTGTGTTGGGACCAATTCATTTTACATTATATGTCAATGATTTGGGTGATGGAATTGATGGCTTTGTTGCAAAGTTTGCAGATGATATGAAGATAGGTGGAGAGGCAGGTAGTGTTGAGGAAAAAGAAGGACTTAGATGGATTAGGAGAACAGGCAAAGAATTAGCAGATGGAATACAGTGTTAGGAAGTGTGGTAGAAGAATGCACCTTGGTAAAAGAATTGAAAGGGTTGACTATTTGCTAAATGAGGAAATACTAAAAACTGAGGCACAAAGATACCTGGGAGTCCTTGTGCAGGATTCCCTAAAGGTTAATTTGCAGGTTGAGTCTGTGGTGATAAAGGCAAATGTGATGTTAGCATTCATTTCAAGAGGACTAGAATATAAAAGCAAGAACATATGTTAAGACTTTATAATGCACTGGTGGGCCGTTTATCTTAGAAAGGATGTGCTGAAACTGGTGAGGGTTCAAAGGAGGTTCACAAAAATGATTTCAAATTTGCATATCTTGTTGTACGAAGAGTGTTTGATGGCTCTGGCCCTTTATCTCAATGGAATTCAAAAGTATGAGGGTATCCTCATTGAAAGCTATCAAATATTGATGGACTTGGATAGTGTGGATGTTTCCAATGGTGGGAGAGTCTAGGACCAGAGGATACAGCCTCAGAATAGAGGTGCATCCTTTTAGAACAATCGAGGAATTTCTTTAGCTAGTGAGTGGTGTATCTGTGGAATTCTTTGCCTCAGGCAGTTGTGGAGGTCAAATCTTTATGCATTTTTAAGTCAGAGCTTGATAGATCTTTGATTTATCAGTGCAAGAAGGGATATGGAGAGAAGGCAGGAGACTGGGGCTGAGAGGAAAATTGGATTAGCCATGATGAAATGGCAGAGCAGAAATTATGTCCAAATGGCCTAATTCTTCTCCTATATCTTATGGTCTTTTGGTCTTATATGGACTGATTAGGCAAAGTCAGCATGACTTTGTGCACGGTTGGTCACGTCTAACCAATTGTATAGAGTTTTTCGAGAATGCTACCAGAAAATTTGATGAAAGCAAGTTCGTGGATAAAGTCTACATGGTCTTTAGTATGTCATTTGACGAAGTCCTGTGTGGGAGGCTGGTTAAGAAGGTTCAGTTGTTCGGTATTCAGGATGAAATAGTAAATTGGATTAGACAGTGGCTTTGTGGGAGAAGCCAGTGAGTGATAGTAGATGCTACTGAATGGAGACCTGTAAGTTGTGGAATGCTGCAGAGATTGCTGCTGGATCCATTGTTGTTTGATATCTATATTTATTATCTTTTCAAGGATGTTACCGACTGGAGAACCCGAGTTATACGGAAAGCTTGAACAGGAAGATTTTATTCCTTGGAATGTAGAAGGTTGAGGAAAAATTTGACATAGGTATACAAAATTATGAGGGACATAAATAGCATAAATTCCAGCAGGCTTTTACCACTGAGGTTGACTGGGTCTACAATGAGTGGTCATAGGTTAAGGGCGAAAGGTGAAAGTTTAAGGGAAACATGAGGGGAAACTTCTTCACTCAGAGGGTCATGAGAGCTGCCAGCGCAAGTGGTGCATGTGAACTCAATTTCAATGTTTAAGAGAAGTTTGGATAGGTACATCAATGGCAAGGAATGGAAGGCTACGGTCTGGGTGTAGGTGAATTGCAGTAGGCAGTTTAAATGTTTTAGCACCTAGTAGATAGACCGAAGGGCCTGTTTCTGTGCTGCACTTTTCTATGACTCTATGAGATGAAAAGTCCTTGAAAATGAGTCTAGTTCAGTGGGTACAGCTCAGTGATGGAGCAAGTGAGAAAATGGCGAGTGCAGTGTATTTCTCCCCTCTGGTCAAGAGCCTGGTGGTTGAGGGGTAATAACTGTTCCTAAACCTGGTTGTGTAGGTCCTGATGCTCCTCTGCTTTCTTCCTGATGACAGTAATGAGGAGAAATTCCTGAAGAAAGGTCAAGGCCTGTAACGTCAACTACCTAAGTATTCATTTGCATAGATTCTGCCTGACCTGCTGAGTTCCTCCAGCGTTTTGTGTGTACTTCTGAGCAGAGATCGTGTCTTGTATGGTGGGGGTTCTTGGTGATGGATACTGCTTTCCTGTGACCGTGTTCATGTAGCAGTGCTCAATGGTGAGGAAGTCTAGGCTTTTAGGCACGAGGGTATTGGTGTTTCCAGAGCAGGTCACAAAGCATCCAGTCAATATATTCCCCACCACACATTTATTGGGGTTTGTCAAAGTTTTAGATGACATGCCGAATCTTCGCAAACTTCTAAGTAGAGATGCCGCTGTGCTTCCTTCATCATGGCACTTACATGCTGGGCCTAGGAAAGGCCCTCTGAAATTATAACACCAAGGGATTCAAAGGTGCTGACACTCTCCACCTCCAATCTCTGATAAAGAATTAACCTACATGTGGTGAACTACATATACCTGTCTGGGCACGCCCCCCCCCCCCCCCCCCGCTGACTGCTCCTGTGGCTCCTCCCACAGACCCCGGTATAAAGGCGATTGAGGCCTGAGCCCAGCCCTCATTCTCCCGGATGTAGCATGGTGGTCAATTGCTGCTTGTTCTTTCTTCCAGTCAATAAAAGCCGATATCTCGCCTCACGTCTCAGAGAGTTATTGATGGTGCATCACTACAGGCTGTTTTCCAAGTCTGCCCATGAAACGTATGGGAGACCTTCATCTGCATTCTTGTCACCTGGACTGCTCCATTCACTGAGGTCACTTTGATCTTCATATTATTTGTCACAGTAAAATCTCTGCCATATCTCTCTATTTACAGCACTGCAGCATCAGAGGGGGTTCCTGAGACTACGTTCACAATTCCTGTTAGATGATTAGATGATACCTTGGACAGTCAGGCTTACCATCATTCATTCATGTTTTATGCATCTCACATTTCTTTTTACATAAAAGGAGGCCATTGATTCCACATCGTGTCTCAATGCATTCTAATCATTTGTTTCTATCACTTATTTCCTGATAACTATTCTCCGTCATATACCGATCCACCCATCTTGACTATCTTGCATCCCTACCTACTTTAGGAGAAATTTGCTGTTGTTAATTAATCTACCAGCACTTACTTGGGACGTTGGCATTTTCTATTCTAGTGGCAGAGAGAAGAGTCCTCCATGCACCACATCTCAGCTCCCGTAGTCGTGTAATCTGCTCACACGCAGCATCTCCCAACTCAAGCAAGAGACAGTCCACTGTTGTGCAATGTCTTTCTGTTCATAAGAACACACAGCATCCACTTGAGCCTACAGAGCAATAGTCTGCTTAAGGGTTGCAGCCCTTCCTCAGCTGGTCTGCTTGTGATTGATATGTGTCTGTTCAAACAGGGCAAGCATCATTTTCTGCCCAGCAAGGTCACCGGGCTGCTTCCCAGAGGCATATCATCTTCCTCTGGAGCTTCGCACTGCACCGGTGCAGCAAAGATCACATCTCTGGCTCGGTCCGGGCGAGACTGCATTGAAGCAGAAAGGTGCAGTGTCAGCAGTCTGAACCTGCACAGCATCTACCACTACGCCAGTAGGTTTTGCATGATGACACTGACACTTAGCCCTTGCAGAGAGATATGTGTGACCTACGACTCCACACAACTTCCTGCAAAAGCATGGACTCCATCATACTCTCTCAATCTGACAGCATTTTTACAATCTCTCTGTATGTGTATTAGCATTACCATGAAAGGATACCAGTTGGGCACAAGGGCCTTCAGACACTTGAATCTGAAACAATAAACAATCTACTGGGGGAACTCAGTGAGTTAAGCAGCATTTATAAAGGGAGAATAACAGTCAACATCTGGGTTAAAAACCTGCATCATGATTACAAAGGATATAACTGTGGTCGCCTGCTCGTGTCTGGTATATCCTCCAGTAACATACATTCTTCTAAACTAATCTGCTCATCTACCATTGTGTCATTTCTGAGCTACTGCCACAGAGTATTAAAGGCAATGATGTTTTTGTGGCTTCCATCATCATTTCATCTTCCTTCTCCAGAGCCCTTTCCTTCACATTAATGAAGGAGACATCAGAATTGTTCTGAGAACATGCAAAGGCCAAACATAAGGTGATAGTGATGTAGGGATAGAAATGCTGAAATGGCAAGAATGTAGAAATCATCAAGAAACTTTGAAGACTGCAGGAACAATTGGCTACAATTTCTCAATCTCCGACTCCCTCACTCTCATTCTCCCTCTTCTTACTGTTATTCTCACTCACTCACCTTCTCTCTCACACTGACTCTCTCTGAGGCACTTGGACAGTTTCCTCAGTATGAAAGGTTCATATCAATATGGCTCAAATGCAGGCAAATTGACCAAGCACGGGAAACCTTAGTCAGCATGGACAATTCGGGTCAAAGGGTTTGCTTCTGTGCTTTAATACTTCACGACTGCATGTCTTATTCATCTTGTTACCTTTTCATCTTGCTTCCATTAAGGAGTTGTAGGTGGGCTCTCCACAATTCATCCACTACTCTTCACTTCTCAGTTTTGTGCCATTTATTGTGAATTTCCTTTTGACTTTCTTTTCAAGAACACAGCCAAAGCTACCTCTCCAAAACAGTGACTGGAAGGATAGCTCCTGTCTGAGAGCGTAACTTTAGTTCAGGCCACAGTATAGGGATGTGCTGTCTGCCAAAGTAGATGTAACGGAGTTTTCCCAGGATGTTACCACTGCTGCAGGAATTGTGTAGTGGAACTGGTTAGGCTGGTGTTGGAGGAAAATTGAGTGAGGGGAGAGTTTATTGGGGTATATAATATTAAGAGAAGCCAAGGCAGAGTGAGCAGGAAGGACAGGTTCCCAATAGCAGACAGGACAATAAAAGACATGGGTTACAGTTCATTGGTAAAATGATTCCTAGAGACCTGAGGATATCTTCAGAATCAGAATCAGGTTTATTACTACTGACACATATCATGAAAAGTGTTGTTTGTGGCAACAGTGCAATACAATGCATAAAAATAACAATAAATTTTAATAAGAAATATTTGAAAAATAAATAAATAGTGCAAAAAGAGAGCAAGATAGTAAGGTATTCTTCATCAGGGAACAGTGTCTCAGAAAGGCAGCAGACATTATTAAGGATCTCCAGCACCCAGAGCATGCCCTTTTCTCACTGTTACCATCAGGTGGGAGATACAGAAGCCTGAAGGCACACACTCAGTGATTCAAGAATAGCTTCTTCCCCTCTGCCATCCGATTCCTAAATGGACATTGAACCCTTGGACACTACCTCACTTTTTTTAATATACACTATTTCTGTATTTTGCACTTTTTTAATCTATTCAATATACGTATACTGTAATTGATCTGCTTATTTATTTATGATTTTTTTTCTCTTCTATATTATGCATTGAACTGCTGCTACTAAGTTAACAAATATCATGTCACATGCCGGTGATAATAAACCTGATTCTGATTCTGGGTTTACAAGCCATTCAAAAATCTGATGGGGGAGGGGAAGAAACTTTGCGTATAACATTGGGTGTGTATTTTCAGGCTCTTGTACTTCTTCCCTGATATTAGATATGAAAAAAAAGCATGTCCTAGGCGGTGAGGATCCTTAACGATGAATGCTGCCTTCCTGAGGCACTGCACTTTGAAAATGTCCTCGATGATGTGGAGGCTTGCTCCCGTGATGGAGCTGTTTGAATCTACAACCCTCTGTAGCTTTATTCAATCCTGTGCATTGGAGCCTTCATATCAGGCATTGAGGCAACTAGTCAGAATGCTCTCCACAGTACATCTGTTGACATTTGCTAGAGTCTTTAGCAACATACCAAATTTCTTCAAATATCCAATGAAGTATAGCTACTGGCATGCCCCCTTTGGGCTTACATCAATATATCAGGGCCAGGATAATTCCACTGAGATGTGACACCCATGAACTTGAAGCTACTCATCATTTCCAATGCTGATCCTTCAATGAAGACTTATGTGTTCACCCAACTTCCCCTTCATCAAGTCCTCAATCAATGCCTTGGTCATACTGGCATTGAGTATTAGATTGTTGTTGCAACACCATTCAACCAGCTGATTGTCCTCACTCCCCATCACCGTCGGAGATTCTGTTATGACATCATCAACTTTCTAGATGGCGTTTCAGTTGAGAGAGCAGAGCAGTGGGCTAAGCACACACCTTTGAGGGGCACTTGTGTTTATTGTCCGTGAGGAAGAGATCTGCGCTGACTGTGATCTCACAACGAGGAAGGCAGAGGGAGATACAGAGGCCCAGGTTTTGAAGCTTGTTCATTAGTACTGAGGGGATAATGGTGTTGAATACTGAGCTGTAAGCAATAAACTGCAGCCTAACGTAGGTGTTGCTGTGACCAGATGGTCCAAAGCTGAATGGAGAACCAATGAGTCTGTGTCCACTGTAGACAGCAGGTAAGTTGCAGCGGGTCCAGGATCTTGATGAAACAATCATATTTCTAAGCAATATTGACTGCCCCATTGTATATCTTACTGTACGACCTATTTATTACAGATTATAATTTGCATATTGCCCATTCAGATGGAGATGTAATGCAAAGATTTTTACTCCTCGTGTATGTGAAGGATGTAAGAAATAAAGTCAATTCAATTCTATGCTCACCACTTACTTACTGCCCTTTAGGCCACTGGTGATTAGGACAGCAATGAAGATCCTCCATCTCTGGTGGTGGTCAAAGCTTCCTTCATCATGACAACAGCTTCTTCTCAGTTTTCACTACTGTCAGTCATACAATTCCCAGGTGGACACTCAGGAATACTGTTGTACTCAGATGTAAAAGGATTCTTCATTGCTGTTTCTGTAACAATTTTGTTTTACCTGTCAGGGTTGTTGGCTCTGAGGTGAACCCCTGAACCAAGAGGGCCAGTTGGCCACTCTTAGTCTAGCCTCTACCCTTTGACATGAGTGACCCTACCAAGAGCCAAAGCATGAAACCCTGACTCCTGCCAACATAGCATTCCAAGTCATTGAGGCACGCAAGCCTCCAAACCATGACAAGATTGTGGTCCTCTTGGAGGAGATCCTTGCTCGCCTGAGTTAATTCTAGCCATGACCAACCTCTCAAAGCACATCATCGCCATAGAGATGAATGCATTCCCCCAATAAGCAGTGGAAGTCTAGTGCTCATTCTATGAAAGACGAGGGAGGTAAAGGCTTCATCCTATTTCGAAAGTTCCTGGATGAGCATTTGATAGGTTGTAACCTTTGGGCTACAAATCAATAGCCAGTCAGTGTGACTAACCTTCACAATTGACTTTCTGTCTGATGTGTATGTAAGAGGCCGAATAATCTCCTTTTGCCCTAACACACACTGCAATGTTCTCAGCTGGCTGAGGATAGATTAAAATCTTGCAAAGGCCCAAACTTCCCACTGATAGAAAATCTGGTACACCCAAGCAAATTTCTGACATTTGATTCTTGGAATGGGAAAACAGAAGTTAAAGCAAGGATATTGTATACCTCTACAACATCCAGATTTGCATTCAGTGCTGCCAGTTCCAAGTACTTTTGTGATTTTGTTAATATCGCAAACTTTGGGATTCCAGAATACCTGTTGAATATTTCCTGGAGCGTGGGGTGGCTGGGGAGGGAGATTGTGGAAGAGCTGAGGTGAGCCATGTTGTCTCATCCCATGATCTGAGGCAGTCAGAGTCCCTGGGCCTTCTGCATTCGACCAATGAAATGTATTTTTTTTATTTTATTCATTGCTGAAAATGTTAAAGATAAAAAAAATTAATGGAAAACAGCTGTTTATACAGCAGCCACCTGCTGCAGGAAAGACGTTCCCTTGGCAACCCACAGTCAGCAGCTAACATGCCACACAATGGAGCCCAAGCCAGCTAATTATCTCTAAAATTTACAATTGGCCTGTGTTTGAGCTAATATCCATTGAAAATGTCAAATCACGATTGTATTGTATTATTTAACACTTTATGCATTACTGTTCTATATTCTTAGACCATAAGACCATGAGATATCAAAGCAGAATTAATCCATGTGGCCTATTGAGTCTGCTCCACCATTTAATCATAGCTGATTTTTGTCATCTCATTCTTCTGCTTTCTCCCCATAAACCTTAACCCCTTATCAATCAAAAATTAAACAATATCTACCTTCAAAACACACTGACTTGGCCTCCACCGTCCTCGATGATTCATCATCCTATGACTGGAGAAATTCCTCCTCATCTCAGTTCTAAAGAGACATTCCTTTATTCTGAGGCTACAGAAATTGTCACTTGGCCCACTCTCTATCAAACTCAGAACAAAGGGAAGAGTAATTCACTCTCTGACCTCAAAGGTTATGGGGAGAGGGCAGAAGAATGGGGTTGAGAGCCAAAACAAATCAGCAATGATCAAATGGCAGAGCAGATTTGGGGGGCCAAATAACCTAATGTTTTCTCCTATGTATTACGGTCTTATGGTTCTATTAACTGCTTTCCAGCAGTCCTGTGCTCTTTTTACTGCTTCTGTTCCAATGTATGGAAATGATTTGCCTGGTTCCAACTCTAGTTTGGTTCACATGGAAGATGAGGTCAGAGAGTTAAGTACAGGAGGCCTGTCAGTGCCCATGGAACAACAATACAGAGAGCCTTTTCAGGAGAGGACAATTAATCAGGTTTATAACTAAAACAGGTCAGATAAAGGGCAGGTTTTCTGCAAAGACCTTAGGTTTGATAAGGAGGAGGAGGAGGAGAAGATGGCGGCGTGACACAGCACACGCGGCCTCTCTGGAGAATGGATATCTGTTACGTGTTAAGTAGGGATCCGTGCACAATCCTGATTTGACAGAGACAGATGTGAGAGCGTGGAGGGACACCTGGAGAAACTTCTGAAATGCCCGCTTCGCGGCCGCTGCTACTGTGCGGTCCGGAATCTCCGGAGGAGAAGGCCTCCGAGACCTCGGCTTTGCTTGTTTCGGCGGCCGGGGCGAGGTCGAAGGCACTCAGCAGAGGATGGCGCCCGGGATGCTGTATCGGAGGGGCTGGTCGGAGGCTCGAAGTTTTTGGACGGACTCAGAGTCTGCTGTCGTTGGGTGCTTCCGAGGCATTAATTGTCAGTGCCTGGAAGTTTGTGGCAGGGAGAGTTTCTCCCTTTTGCTGCCTGATATCGGGACTATTGGAGTTGATCGGGACTTGAGACTTTTTTAAAAACCGCGTCCATGGTCTGCGTCTATTGAATTACAGTATTGCTTTGCACTGCTGTAACTATGAGCTATAATTATGTGGTTTTGTCAGTGTGGTTTGTCCTTTTTTTAATTTTGTGATATCACTCCGGAGGAACATTGTATCATTTCTTAATGCATGAATGCATTTCTAAATGACAATAAACGAGGACTGAGTGTCCTCATAATCTAAAAAAAATCAAGTCCTCACAAATTGTCGACAGAATTAAAGTAACTGAGAAATGTTTTAGGCCTGTTGGGCTTGAAATTCTGCCCTGTGTTTGTTTAGGAAGAGAGACAACCAACACCGGAATATTACAAAACTTGGGTTTATTGCAGAATCCGTAACTGGCACAGCGAATCCATGGAGTCGCTGGAGAAGGCGCGTTCCCACTTCCCCTTACAATCTGCTCTTATTTATATCCCTTTTCCCCCCAGCACAACCCCCCGCTACATATTAGGTAATATCGGGCACTTGTGTCCATCTTATTGGCCCAATGTCATACACTCACGAGTTACCTGTTTCTTTTGTTTACTGAATCGCGTGACACTGGTAGTTTCGGTGTAGCGGAATCCCCAGTTTCGCTTCCCCCCTCCCTCGCATTCCGGCCTCCTAATATTACGTGAGCCACTCCTGACCTGTAATGGCAGTCTCGAATTAACCCTAACATTAACCCTAACACTCCCTCCCTTGGCCTCCTAGAGGCCACATCCCTTACAAGCTTTTCCGCGGCTGCCGGGATCAGGCAGGGAGGTGAGCGTCCCCCGGCACTCTTTGGCGTGTCCTCCCTATTTGCTTATCCTGATTTGTCCGACCTAGGGTCACAAAATATGGGTAGGGGTTCCCTAAACATCCGCAATTTTTACAAGTAGCATGCAACATTTCAGAAAACTTATTCAAGAACAAATTCACAATCCCCCCCTTGCCATGGTCCATTTCAGTCCGTGTCCTCCCATAGCGCGTCCGCTTTCCGGGAGGGCCGTGTCCTCCCCTTCCACCGGGAACAAGGGTACGCCGGTGGAGGTCCATTCTTTCCAGTCAAGGCTCGATCTATAGTCCGGATGACTAGGGTCCTGATACAGGGTATGCAACAACAACCACACGTGATAAAGATAGCAATTGAAATAGACAGTCCTAGAGCCGACTGTCCCAGAAATGCTCCCCACTTACCAAAGGTATTATTTAGCCAATCTACCACTGGGTTGTTTACCCCAGATTGCTCTTTCAGCTCGTTGGCCAACGCCCGGAGTTCTATCAGGCTCTTAGTCAGCTTTCCGTCTGGTCCGCCCCGTTCCCCACCAAACATCATCCCAGGAGGCACACCACTGCCCTCCCGCCGTTTGTTTATTGGGATAGATGGGTGGATACCCTAGTCCGAGTGCCGCAAAGGGACACATGTAGACTTCGTATCCTTTCCATCCGGCCTCTGAACCTCCCCAGCAGTCAATCACATCACAAAGGTCAAATTGAAAAACTTTATCCCTCTTTGGGTCGGCGTCTAATATCACTCTGGCCCCACAGGGGTCCGGCGCTCCCTGAACGAGACGTCCCAGGAGAGCGGTGATACTTATCCACTCCAACATCCAGCCACTCATCCTTGCCCGTTTCCTTCCCCGTGCCCTCTTCGTCAATCGTTTCAATTAGATTAATTTGGCTTCCTTTTGCGGATCTGGAGCAGTGAGAAAATGATGCCAGTTATTGTCCCCCTCCCTTCTTACCTTTTAATGCCCTGTTGGAGACCTCGGTGACAGGGTATAGACCATGCCACCGTTTTTTCGTTCCAGGTGAGCTTCCCCGGGCCTCGGAGGAACACTTCCACTCCTACCTTGATGGTGTCCGACCCCTGCAGCTGCTCACTGTTAGATTATTGAACTCGCACAGTTATCAATTTTACCATATTTCTAAAAACTCTCATATACTCTGTTACTCAACACACAAATGTCTGAGTTTTGGTAACTCGAAATTGAAGTGCTCCATGGCTCCCTAGTACACAGAGAGGATCAAATGTGGGACGGTCGCCTTTCAAAACCTGACCTTCGCGTGGGAGATTTCTCCTCTTAACAACCAGTCTAAGGTAGGCGCCGTCAGTATCCCTGTGTACTACGGTGTACCGCGACACTTTTCTCCTCACTCCTGAGACTTTTATGCCCATCGTGGGCGGCGGGTACCCTCACTCAGAAGACTTTTCCACGGGCGGAGGATCTTCCTAAAAACAGATAAGAGTTAGTACTTACCAGTCACGATTCTGCACTGGGAATGATCTCTCCCAGGGTAATTTGGGGGTTGGTGAGGATCCGTCAGCAGACAAGATCTAACTCAGTAATTTAACTATCTAGTGTAAGTCTTCGATATAACAGGCACTTCCTGACCTTAGTCGAGGTGCGGCCGCAAGTTGTCTGCTGTCGGACCCGCCAGCCTGTGTTGTCTCTTCCCTCCCCACGTCGGGGTCACCAAATGTTAGGCTTGAAATTCTGCCCTGTGTTCGTTTAGGAAGAGAGACAACCAACACCGGAATATTACAAAACTTGGGTTTATTGCAGAATCCGTCACTGGCACAGCGAATCCACGGAGTCGCTGGAGAAGGCGCGTTCCCACTTCCCCTTACAATCTGCTCTTATTTATATCCCTTTTCCCCCCAGCACAACCCCCCGCTACATATTAGGTAATATCAGGCACTTGTGTCCATCTTATTGGCCCGATGCCATACACTCACGAGTTACCTGTTTCTTTTGTTTACTGAATCGCGTGACACTGGTAGTTTCGGTGTAGCGGAATCCCCAGTTTCGCTTTCCCCCTCCCTCGCATTCCGGCCTCCTAATATTACGTGAGCCACTCCTGACCTGTAATGGCAGTCTCGAATTAACCCTAACATTAACCCTAACAGGCCAAAGACCTTTATTAGAACTGAAGAGATAGAGAAAAAAAGTTTGTTTTAGGCTTAAAACCTGGAATATTAGCAATTATTTCCCCTTTCTCAGATGCCACCAGTCTTTCCAGCATTTTCAGTTTGCATTCATTGATGTTATGTTCTTACGGTACTCCACAATGCATTATTCAAAAAAGGATATTTATTCACATAGTTTGTGATTCTCAGCTAAAATAGAGAATAGAGTAAATTTGAAGAAATTTGTTGGGAATTTGTTCCCAGAAAGCCAGCAACAGTCCATTCTGCTCTGCTGAAGTGGCTTTGATAAGACTCAAGTCTGACAAACTCTATATCCGTGATCATAATCTGCTTCCTTATGCATCTTCTTTGCCTTCTGAAAAGCTTTGATCATAGTTGGCAAAATTACAATTACTTTTGCTCTTATGCTACCATGTTCAACAGGAAGCACCTAATTCTCTAATTTCTTATTGACTCTTATTCAGAACATCCCTAGCGAATAATTTCTAGTCTCATTGTCACCTCCTGACTTCTCCCAGAATGCCACCCTTGAAGACCTCCTCTTTGTCATCCAGTTATTGATCCCTGATTTCATCTTCTGCAAATGCAGGGTCATGTTCCACTTGCATGCTGGTAACTCTCCAGTATTGGTAACATAGAAGCAGCTACTTACCACTGTCAGGAAGATTTCAAAAGATTGATGACTGGCAATTCAGGAGTGCTCTGGAATAGCCGAGCATGCGGGAAATGACCACGGTGAATGATTTTGGATAATGCTGGATGCCAATGTTGCAAACAAGTTAGTTCAACCTGGCAAATGAGCAAAATGCTGCAGAAGATTTGGGTCTTCTCCAAGTCTGAGGAAACTTGTTTGTAAATTTGGCATCTACTTCTATCTAAAATCACTCAGTATATGCCTATTACCTGTCTCACCAAAATTACGGTACTGAGGCTCTGGAGAAAAAACCTCTGGTGAAAGTAACTTGGACAGCTGATTTAATTAATCTGGAGCCTACCAAAATCAATAGAGGAAAGCGATGGAATGTGGAAAACCAAACCACGTTAGAAGAGACCAGCCCAGAGCAGATTGTACGACAGCTCAGCCGAGAGCAGATACTTCTTCCATGTGAAAGGGTTAGAGGTACCAAAGCATCACAGAAACTTCTCCACTTGCTGATTGGATCTTTTTGACTGACTGTTGGACTTTGACTGATGGGCAGAGAACCACCTCACTGAGGTGCAGAGGAGGGAGCAGAAGGCTCGCCAGAAATGCGAGAAGAATTCTCTACCCCAGTCCAACACAATGTTCTGAGGGAAGCTGTGGAGGCAACATAGACGTTGGAGGACAAGGTCCGCCGTCTCAACGGCTGACAGAAGTTTGGGGAGGGCAGTGAAGCGGGCCGCCTTAGAGAACTGGTTCACCACAGTATTGCTCATCGTGACCGCATCGGAAGGTGGGAAACCCGTGCTGAAATGCATGGCCATGTGGGACCACGGGCATCAAGGGACTGGGAAGAGCTGCCGGAGCCCAGAAGGCTGCCAGTTGGATGATTTGGTGATCATGGAAAGCCACGAGAACTAGCATTACAGAAATCCAGCATCCATTATGCACTTGGATGGCTGGAGTTGGAAGGGTGAGGAGTGGGCCCACTGGAGTGCCTCAAATCGCACAGCTGCTGGTATGTATATGTGGTTGATAGGTGTGCTGGCCAGAGCAGGCTCATCCTGTAGCACCTAATGGATCAGGTTCTTAAGATCCCAGACGAACCGGGTGAGGATCTGAGTGGATGGAATAATGGATGCAGGTCAATCTCCATTCAGAATCAGAATCAAGTTTAAAATCACTGGCAAATTTCATGAAGTTTGTTGTGTTGTGGCAGCAGTACTTTGCAATAAGTAATGATAAAAACTGGAAATTACTATAAGTATATACCGCATATGTAAGAAAAAGAAAAATATATTAAATAAATAGTGCAAAAAGAAAGGGGAATAAAGTACTGAGGAATTCAATTCAGAAATCTGATTGCGGAGGGGAAGAAGCTGTGCCTGATACATTGAGCGTGTGTCTCCAAGCTCCTGTACCTCTTCCTTGATGGTAGCAATGATAAGAGGGCATGTCCTGGGTGATGGTGGTCTATAATGATGGATGCCACCTTTTTGAGGCATTGCCTTTTGAAAGTGTCCTGGATGCTGGGGACACTAGTGCCCATAATGGAGCTGACTGAGTTTACAACTTTCAGAAGCTTTATCCTATCCTGTTCAGTGGTTCCTCCATACCAGATGGTTATGTAGCCAGTTAGAACGCTCTTCATGGTACATCTGTAGAAATTTGTGGGTGTCTTTGGTGATATACCAATTCTCTTCAAACTTCCAATTGGTCCTTTAAGTTTGTTATAGTCAGGGGTGGCAATACAGATAAACTCCTACTGCCTATTAAAAAATGCTCTCAATATTGTGCATCTCAAATAGCCTTTGACAACCAAGTTCAGCTCCTGACCTTCACGTATAGCTTAGCTACCAAGCCCAGTTTTTACTGACAAGAGAAGAGACAAAGATGGGTTACTGGCTTAAAACCAGCCGCGTTGGGCAGAAGGGGTTCATCAGTTGTGGTTGGCAGCTCATCTAGGAGATGGGAAACTCTGATCTCAAACCCCGCTACCTTGCCCTCATTCATTGGGTAGGTTTTGGGAGTTACACCAATGAAAAATCCAGAGCTGGGTACCTATGGCAATCCTACATCGAGTTCAACACTGACTGGCAACTCCTGAAATGCCGCTGGTGCCAAACTCTATCAGTCTCGACTGTTCGTTTGCATTCATCTGCTGCATGGAGGGGGGTGCCTGCTTCATGGCCAACAGCTTGCTCTCCATGTCATACTGCCTTGGCTTATGTACTGGGATGCGTATCATGTAAACAGCTGGGATGCAATATCCATGGACTACCCCCAACCAACAGAAGGCCTCTCCTAATGAAATATAACCACTGTCATATCTTCTTTGTAATTGCATCAAGATGATGGTCCCAGGATAGATCCTCAGAGATGTTGACAACCAGGAACTTGAAGTTGCTCAAATATTCCACTACCAATCCCTCAATGAGGACTGGTGTGTGTTATCCCAAAGGACTTCCCCTTCCTAAAGTCCACAATCAATTCCTTGGTCTTATTGAAATTGAGTGCAGGTTGTTGCTGTGATGTCACTGAACCAGCTGGTTAATCTCGCTCCCTGCAAGTCTCCTCGTCACAATCTGAAATTCTGCCAAAAATAGTTGTGTCATAGGTAAATTTATAGATAATGTTTGAACTGTGCCTCGCCATACAATCATGGGTGTGGAGAGAGTAGAACTGTAGGCAAAGTACACATCCTTGAAGTGCAACAGTGTTGATTGTCAATGAGAAGGAGATGTTTCCACCTGGTTGAACTGTCATGACAGAGCACCCGCCTTTGTCTTCTTGGAACTGGGTTGGTAGGAGATGGTAATTGTTGAATTGCTCAGAGAAGAGGGTGCAGTGAGCCAGATGTGAGTTTATTTGGAGGATCTGTTGTATTGATATACTATGTAGAGGTTCTGTTGGCCAGTCCAGATCCGGAAGGACTCAAACAGCCAATGATTCCATTCCTCCAAGGTCCATTTAATGGTGAGTAGCTCTCAGTCTCCTACTCCATAATGGCATTGTGTAGAGATGAACTTGTAGTACAGCTGATTTTTGAGAAGACTTGGAAATACTGGACGAACATGGACAGATGGGTCTTGTGGTCTTGAGAGAAAGTGAGTATATCAAAGAGGTAGATGAGCACACACCTGTATAGCATGTTTAAGAGTATCTCATTAATGAAGGATTTGGAAAATGGCTGGACTATTGAGAAGTCCAAAAAACACCACTAAATATCCATGAACACAAGAAAATCTGCAGATGCTGGATGAAGGGTCTCGACCCAAAACATCAACTGCTTACTCTTTTCCATAGATGCTGCCAGGCCTGCTGAGTTCCTCCAGCACTTTGTGTGTGTTATCAAGTATTCATAGTGGCTGGTGGGTGCTGTGAGTACATATTCCACTCATCTCCCGATCAGGTTGTATGCAGTCTGTAGATCCAGTTTGGTGAAGATCTGGGCCTCACTGAGTATTTCAAATGCCCTATCCAACAAGAGGAGAGGGTAGCTGTTTATAATGGTAGCTTTTTGAAACCACGGTAGTCGATGCAGCGATGGAGACCGCCGTCTATCTTTTTGACAAAGAATCCTGCGCCAGCTGGGGATGGGATGGTGGAATGGAGCTGTGCTGTAGCATTTCAGTGATGTTGCCATTTATGGCTTGGGTCTCTGGAAGGGAGAAGGAGAACAGGTGATCTCAGGATGGGATGGTGCCCTGGAGGAGGTTGATCAACCCCCCTCCCCCTAGGGACACACAGTTGTCTGGTCTGCGTGGTGGAAGTGTGCTGCTTCCCTTTTAGTGAAGGTGATGACTAAATTGTGGCATCCCACAGGAGTTTGGAGAGGCTGAGGGCTTCCTCTGTCTCCATGGATTTATGTGGTGAAGTCAGCTGAGATTGCAGGTAGGTGGTCTGGCAAGTGGGTCCCAACTCCGCAGTGAACTAGATGACACAAAGTCAGGCCTGAGTTGAGAGCTAGAGGTAATTCAAGATAAGACAAGTGTTGGGTGAGTCAATAAGGAGGAAATGGATGGAGTTGTGTGGCATCCGATGCACAGGTTGTGTGCATGCTCTAACCATCCCTGATGCCAAGGGACGTCCATGATATAGAAGTGATGAGTGGTAGGCTTAGTAGGTCCAAGCTGCTCACACAGAGTCCGGTCTAGAAAGTCTGCCTGCTGTGCCGCAATCCACCAGAGCCTGCTCTGTGTGTAGAGGAGGACAGAGAGAAAAGGCAATGTTGCTGGAACTAGAGGCCAAAGGGAGCTTATCAGATACAAGTCCCCTCATCTCTGTCTGTTGGTGCTACTTTCCCAGATGCATGGGAGATCAGCGGCTCCACAGAAAGTGCGCAGGTGTTTCTCTGCCTATGCTCACATTCTTGCAGGTTTACGGAAGCTCTCCCTACCAGCATGTGTTCTGGAGGTGTAGGGAAGGAGGGTTCTGCATCTGGAAATGGTTCTGGCAACAGAACTGGGGTTCTGGTTGATGATACTTCCTTAAGACGTTTGTTAATTCGGAGAGCCAGAGTGATGAGGCTTTGAAATAGATGGGCATCTCCAGGGTTGACCACTCATCTTTTAAGTGCTCTGAGAGGGACGTGATGGTAATGGGCCTAGTAGCACTTGTCCATTCCAGCTGCACTCCACTGCTAGGGGGCCTGAATTACCCAGTGTAATCCAGCACCGACCTTGAACTCTCACACAGGTCAGATATCCGATACACTGGCCCTCTTCCATTTCCCGGATGATCTCAGGAGCGAATTCCTCATCTTTACTGCAAATGGTCATTTATGTCCCAGTTAGTGCTGCCCAGGTAAGAGCTTGCCCAGCCTGGAGAGAGATGATGAACAGAATCTGGGCACCAACCATAGAATACAGAGATGGCTGGAACTGGAAGTGTAAGACTCACTGGGATAGGAAGTTACAGCATTGAGTTGAGAATTTGTCAAAACATTCAGGGTAATTCGGAGTTCCAGGGCAGGAGATTGTCTGGTGCCATGTTGCTGTTTATGACAGAGAGTTGGTTGAGAGTGGAGAGCAGATAGTCAATGGTTTCCTGCTGCTTTGGCATCATGTGCTTCTGTTGACAGACAATTTCCTTTACATGAGCATACTCCGCTGGGTCAATCATTGGTCCTTCATTCCGTCAGGAAATGGAAAGGAGGCCTGACCCAAAAGCAGATCAGTGGAGATGATTTAGCAATAAATATATTTTTGCCAATAAACTGCAAAATAACAGGCCATGAAGGGCCACAAAACAAGAGACAACTTAACAAAACAAGGTAACAAGTTAACTAAAGGCTAGGTGAAATTGGTTGAGGCTGGATGGTTCGATGAGTGAACAAGTATTGTGGATGAGAGCTGGGTTTAAATAGGCTGCAGGTGATAAGTGGGAGAGAAGTAGGGTGAAACCTGTCAGCAGGGTGGAGACTTGGAGGTGCCTGCCTGTGCAGGCCTGACAATTTGTCCCATTCCATCAGGGCAGAGGCTACGTAGCATGCAAGCCAGGACCACCAGACTCAAAAAACAGTTACGTTCTCCCAACAGTAAAGCTAAACAACAACTCCCCTCTCATCCCTCCTCACCGCCACCACCACTACATTATTATTTCCTGTCAGTCACCTTATGTTCAGATGTTCCTCTGCCTAGTATCACCTTATGGACATACAATTAATCTCTCTCTCTCTCTCTCTCTCTCTCTCTCTCTCTCTCTCCTCTCTCTCTCTCTCTCTCTCTCTCTCTCTCTCTTATATATATACACACACACAGTGTCTTCATTGTGTCCTTTATTGGATTATTTATCTTTGCTGCATCTGATCCAGAGCAGCAGTCATTTGTGTTCTCCCTTACACTTGTGTACTGGAAATGACATTAAAAAATTCTTGAATCTTGAACAAATAGGATTGGAGAGACTCCAGCAATGAGTTGGGGTAAAAAATGTAATCTCAGAAGCACCATCAGCTTTAAGAACTTGTCAGTGGAAAGGGAGGATGGAGATGGGGCAGCAACTTCTACGCCAAACTCGTGTGATGCTTATATCGCTGTGCTATTTTTGTGCTAAGGATTTCTTTAGAGAAATGTTATGGATATTTGCTCATTAAGACTGAGCATGCCACTATCTTGAGTATGGCCAAAAGAAAACAACAATTGTTCTGCATCATGATGAGCATGAGTGTGTATAATGAATCGAAGAAACAACTACTAATCAGTCACCGTTTACGTATGGTGATAAATTTGCAAGTCAGGATGATAGGGACACCGCAGGTAGAACAGTGCCTGTTACCTTTCTTGCTAGCAGAGGTAATGAGTTTTGGAGGTGCTGTCTATGATAAGGAGATGGAAACTAGCAAGATTTCTGAGGTGATATCACCAATGTCTTGTCCAGCAAATTGCTAACTGCAAAAGTATCATGCATATTAACACCAAAAAAGCTCGATACAAGAGATACTGCAGACACTGGAAATTCAGAGCAACACACACAAAATGCTGAAGGAGCTCAGCAGGTCAGACAGCAACAATGAAAAAGAATACACTGTCAATGTTTTGGGCTGAGATCACTAATCAGGACCAAACTGTTAAATGAGTATGAAGATTTATTATTAGAACTACAAGGCCTTGAAATATTTTGGGTATTATCGACATTTTGCTCTGTAGAGGGTATTTTATTTGATTACCTCAATTATAGTTATAGTATTGATAACAAGTGATTTCAAAATAATTTGGGCCTGAAACAGATCAATCGTACCATTAATTCACCATCTCAAAAGATATGAAGGCCATGTCAGTGCAGGAAAGGAAATGGATTCCAGATGAATTAACATAATGCTCACACATCATCAGGCGTACATGTCTGCATGTAATATCTGTCTCACGCTGAAATTTCTTTGAAGATTATCATGTAGACATTTTCTATCAAAGAGCAGAGAAATGTAAAGTCATAAAACATTTCCTTCCTTCCAGAGTTCATTACATAAATATAATTGTGAAAGAGATAGCTTCTTTCAAATGATATGCTAAACCCATTTGTCTTCTTAGTAGGCCTAAAAGATCCAAAGGAAGAATTTTTAAAAATAGGAAATTAGGTCTTGTAGGTTACTCGATATTTATTCTTTAGATATAGAGGCAGGCTTACATTAGCACATTATAGTTTGAGAGACCCTACTGATTTCAGTTTGCCTGGTTTTCCTTACATTACCACAATTGCCACATTTCTGCCACTGGTAAAGTACTTTGAGGCATCCTCTTGACTGTAAAGGTTGTAAGTCCACATTATTCATGTCCAGCACCAACTCCCTGAATGGGCACAATGTTCCAAGCTCTCGCCTGACTTATGAATCCCTCATTACAACAACGTGTCTCTTCTTCCTCCTTCTGAGATACAGAGGCAGATCCATATATGTACCATCACATCAACTGCCTACCATCCTCTTCCTCTTCCTTGCCTCTTCCTACCTGGTCACATCAGCCATCTCAGAATCCACTAAACCAGAATGAAAGTATGTCAACAAACCATCGTTGATTCCAAGGGCCTGTCTAAGAGGAAGGTAAAAGCAAATATTTCATGTTAATTTTATTTTGTGGTAAATTCAGGTGGTTATGTAAACGAAAATGTATTCCTTTTGTTTTTGGATGTTTTTGTGAAAGCCTTAAGCCACTAGAGCACTGCATCTTCATATCACAGAGTATTGGAATCCCAGAAGGCATTAATGCTCAGCAGAACGCAGCATATTTTCTCTTGTTTATCTCAAAGGGCAATCACGGGCTCTCAGTGCCAGAATAAGTTAGTGAAATCCCTTAAGTAAGTTGTGGTGATATTCAAGATTTGAGTCTGATCTCATAAATCTCTTTTACTTCATATAGGCGTTCTTAAGAACATAAGATATAGGAGCAGAATTAAGCCATTTGGCCCATCAAATCTCAAATTGGGCACGATTCCCAAAGATCATTCCCAGAGAATATATTAGAGTCATAGAGTCATAAACACTACAGCACAGAAACAGGCTCTTTGGCTAATCTAGTCTGAACTAACCTTTTAATCTGCCTAGTCCCACTGACCTGTACTAGGACCATAGCCCTCCATACCCCTCCCATCCATATACCTAACCAAATTTCTCTTAAACATTGAAAGCAAACCCATATCCACCACTTCTGCTGGCAGCTCATTTCACATTGTCAACACCTTCTGAGTGAAGAAATTCCTCCTCATGTTCTCCTTTATCATTTCACCTTTCACCTTAACCCATGACCTCCACTTTTAGTCTCACCCAACCTCAGTGGAAAAAGCCTGCTTGTTTTTACCCTATTTATACCCCTCATAATTATGTACAGTTCTATCAAATCTCCTCTCAATTTTCTTTGCTCCAAAGCATAAAGTCCTAACCTATTTAATTTATCCATATGACTAAAGTCCTCCAGAACTGGCAACATCCTTGTAAATTTTCTTTATACTCTTGCAACCTTATTTATATTTTTTCAGTAGGTAGGTGACCAAAGCTGCACACAATACTCCAAATTAGGCCACATCAATGTTTTATACAACTTCAACATGACATCCTGGGTTTAGATTCTTTTTTTAGAATAAAATTATTACAATTCAATTACAATTTAATTAATGTACGTGTTTGATTATGAATATAGGATACTGCGATTGCAAGTGTGATTTAAATATAATGTATTCTGTACTATTCTATCTTTTTTTTGATTCATAATATATATCCTTAAGTACTCTGTATTCTTCTATGTGAAAATTAATAAAGATATTGAAAAAGAAAGAACATAACATCCCAACTCCTGTACTCAATGCATTAATTTATGAAGGCAAATGTGCCAAAAGATTTCCTTACCTATGACACCACTTTCAAGACTGATAAGTCTGTATTCCCATATTCTTCTATTCTACTGCACTCTTCAGTGCCCTGACAGTCATCATGTAACACCTCACAATTGTCTGCATTAAATTCCATCTTCTGCTATCACGTATTTGCTGCACAAATCACTCTCTCACCTAGATGGGGTCAGTTGTGCTGTGAGGATTACATTCCTTGACTTCTCTAGTGCCTTTAACACCATCCAGCCCAAGATCTTAAGGCACAAACTAACGGAGATGGGAGTAGACTCTCACATGGTGGATTGGATAGTGGACTACTTGACAGATAGACCTCAGTATGTGCGGTTGGGAGACTGTAGGTCTGACACGGTGGTCAGCAGCACAGGAGCGCCGCAGGGAACCGAGACCAAGGAGATGGTGGTGGACTTTAGGAGATCTAGGCCTCATATGGAGCCAGTGATCATTAATGGAGAATGTGTGGAGCAGGTTAAGACCTACAAGTATCTGGGAGTACAGTTAGATGAGAAGCTAGACTGGACTGCCAACACAGATGCCTTGTGCAGGAAGGCACAGAGTCGACTGTACTTCCTTAGAAGGTTGGCGTCATTCAATGTCTGTAGTGAGATGCTGAAGATGTTCTATAGGTCAGTTGTGGAGAGCGCCCTCTTCTTTGTGGTGGCGTGTTGGGGAGGAAGCATTAAGAAGAGGGACGCCTCACGTCTTAATAAGCTGGTAAGGAAGGCGGGTTCTGTCGTGGGCAAAGTACTGAGTTTAACATCGGTAGCTGAGCGAAGGGCGCTGAGTAGGCTACGGTCAATTATGGAAAACTCTGAACATCCTCTACATAGCACCATCCAGAGACAGAGAAGCAGTTTCAGCGACAGGTTACTATCGATGCAATGCTCCTCAGACAGGATGAAGAGTTGGAAAAAAAAGTTGAATTTCCCCATGGGGATGAATAAAGTATCTATCTATCTATCTATCTTTCTATCTATCTATCTATCTATCTACTCCCCAATGCCATTAGGCTTTACAATTCAACCGCCATGACTTAAGAACTTTTTAAAAGCTATTATTAATGCTTTTTGAGATAGTGATTTAGATGCATATCATATTTTTTTACTGAGTTAAGTATTGTATGTAATTAGTTTTGCTACAACAAGTGTATGGGACATTGGAAAAAAAGTTGAATTTCCCCATGGGGATGAATAAAGTATCTATCTATCTATCAGCCCATTTTTCCGGCTAGTCCAGGTCCCGCTAGAAGCCATGACAACCTTCCTTCCTTGCTGTCTGCCAGACCCCCAATCTTGATGTCGTTCACAAATTTGTTGATCCAGTTTACCACATTATTATCCAGATCCTCGATACAGGTGGCAAACAACAGTGGCACACCACTAGTCACAGGATTCCACTCAGAGAGGCAACCATCTACTATCACTTTCTAGATTCTCCTGTGAAGCCAATGTCTAATCCAGTTTGCTAATCATCTTGAAAGCCAAGTGACTGAAACTTAGTAACCAACCACCTGCAGTATGTGGGATCTTGTCAAAAAACTTGCTAAAGTCTATGTAGACAACATCCACTGTCTTATCTTCATCAACTTTACTGGTAACTTCCTTGAAAAACTCTGTAAGATTGATTAGAGATGATCTATCATCACAAAGCTATGTGGACTAAGCAGTTCCTGTCTATCAAAGTATTTATATACTGTATCCGGTCCCTTAGAATACCTACTTATACAGTCTGACATCAGGCTCACCAACCTATTATTTCCTGGCTTATTTTTAGAGCCTTTCTTAAACAATGGAACAGTACTAGCTCTCTTACAATCTTTCAGCACCTCATCTGTTGCTAAGAAGTAGCACTTTCTGCTAGGGCCCCTGCAATTTCTGCAGAAGCTTCCCTTAGAGTCTGAGGGAACACATTGTCAAGCACTGAGGATTTATCCACCCTAATTTACCTCAAGACAGCAAACACCTCCTCCTCTGCAATCTGCATACAGTCCATGATCTCACTACTCACTGCCTATATCTGCAAAGCACCTCCGTATTTTTCTTAACCAGGGCCTCAATATCTCTCAAAAACCTGTTATTCATGTCTTTTATTCTGACAGGAACATACAACCTCTGTACTCTCAAAATTTCACTTTTAAAGGCCTTGAACTTACCAAGTGCATATTTGCCAGAAAACAAACTACCCCAAGCCACACTTGCTAGATCCTCTCTGGTACCATCAAATTTGGCCTTTCTCTAATTTAGGATCCAAATGCGAGGACCAGATCTATCCTCTTTCATAATTATCTTTAAACTAATGACATTTTGATCACTAGATACGAGGTGTTCCCCTATACAAACTCCGTCACCTGCCCTGTTTCACTCCACTCTTCAGGAAGGGAGGAAGGCAGAAGAAAGGAAATTATAGGCCAGTTAGCCTAACCTCAGTGGTTGGGAAAGTATTGGTGTCTATTATTAAGGATGACGTTTCGGGGTACTTGGTGAATAATGATAAAATAAGTCAAAATCAGCATGGTTTCTGTAAAGGAAAATCTTGCCTGACAAATCGGTTAGATTTCATCGAGGAACTAACAAGCAGGGTGGACAAAGAAGAGGAGGTGGATGTTATTTACTTGAATTTTGAAAAGGCACTTGATAAGATGCCACACATGAGGCCACATAACAAGGTAAAATCCTATGGCATTACAGAAAAGATACTGGCATAGAAAGGGGAATGGCTGACAAGCAAGAGGCAGTGAGTGGAAATAAAGGGGGTTGGCTGCTGGTGACTAGTGGTGTTCTTCAGGTGTCAGTAATGGGATCACTGCTTTTCACATTGTTTGTCAATGATTTTGATAATGGAATTGATAGCTTTGTGGCAAAGTTTGCAGATGATATGAAGATAGGTGGATGGGTAGTTAATGCTGAGGAAGCAATGTGATTGCAGAAGGACTTAAATAATTTGCAAGAATGGGCAAAAATGTGGCAGATGGAATACAGTGTTGGGAAATATATAATAGTGCATTTTGTGGACTAAAAGTGTGGACTGTTATCTAAATGGGGAGAAAATTCAAACATCAGATGTGCAAAGGGAGCGTCTGGCAGCTTTAGGCCTGTGCTGACTGGAAGTTAGAAGAATATGTGGGAATCTCATTGAAACCTAACGAATGTTGAAAGGACTTGATAGGGTGGATGTGGAGACGATGTTTCAAATGAAGGAAGAGAGGACCCAGGGGAAAGTGTTAGGTAACATAGAAGAGGTAAGAGGCCAGAGGAATAGCAGAAGGGGGAGCAGGAGGGAATAAAATTTCACTTATCACCTATCATCTATCACCTTCCCAATACCCCTCCCCCCAACCTTTCTGTTCTGGTATCATCCCCCTTCCATTTTAATCCTGAAGAGGAGTCTTGGCATGAAACATTGACTGTCTGTTCATTTTCAAAGATGCTGCCTGACCTGCTGAGCTCCCCCAGAATTTTAGACATAGGAGCAGAAATAAGCCATTTGGCTCATCAAGCCAGCTCCACTATTCAATCATATTTGATCCTTTTTACCCCTCCTCAGCCACAACCCTGTAACCTTTGAACAAGAACCTGTTAAGCTCTGTCTTAAATACACCCAACAACCTGGCCTTCACAGTTGCCTATGGTAATAAATTCCACAAATTCACCATTCTCCAGTTAAAGTAATTTCTCTGCATCTCTGTTTTAAATGGATGCCCTTCTATCCTGAGGCATTCATCTCTTGTCCTAGACTGCCCCACCATGGGAAACATCCTTTCCACATCTACTCTGTCTAGCCCTTTCAACGTTCCAAAGGCTTCAATGATTCCCCCCCCCCCCCCCCCCATCCTTCTAAATTCCAGTGAGTACAGACCTAGAGCTATCAAACACCCCTCATATAATTACTCTTTCATTCCTGGAATCTTCCTTATGAAACTCCTCTGAACCCTCTTCAATGCCAACACATCTTTTTTCAGGTGAGGAGCCAAAACTATTCACAATACTCAAGGTGAGGCCTCACCAGTGCCTTATAAAGCCTCAGCATTACATCCCTGATTTTGTATTCTAGACCTCTAGAGTGAATGATAACATTGCATTTGCCTTCCTCACCACCAACTCAACCTTCAAATTAACCTTTAGGGTGTTCTGCACAAGGACTCCCAAGTCTATTTGCATCTCAGGTTTTTGGACTTTCTCCCTGTTTAGAAGATAGTCCAGACATTTATTTCTACTACTAAAGTGCACAACCATACATTGTTCAACATTGTATTTCATTTGCCACTTTCTTACCCATTTTCATAATCTATCTAAGTCCTTCTGCAGCCTATCTGTTTCCTCAACACTACCTGCCCCTCCACCAATCTTCATATCATCTGCAAATTTGGCAACAAAGCCATCAATTCCATCATCTAAATAATTGAGATACAACTTAAAAAGAAGTGGCTCCAACACCGACCCCTGCAGAACACCACTAGTCACTGGCAGCCAACCAGAAAAGGACCCTTTAATTCCCACTCGTTGCCTCCTACCAATCAGCCAATGCTCTAAACATGCCAGTAACTTTCCTGTAATACCAAGGGGTCTTAATTTGGTAAGGGGATTCATGTATGGCACATTGTCAATGGCCTTCTGAAAGTCCAACTATACAACATCTACTACATTCCCTTTATCTATCCTATGTGTAGCCTCCTCAAAGAATTCCAACAGGTTCATCAGCCAAGATTTTTCCTTAAGGAAACCATACTGACTTGTCCTATCTTGTTCTGTGTCACCAAGTACTCCATAACCTCATCCTTAACAATTGACTCTAACATCTTCCCAACAACTGAGGTCAGGCTAACTGATCTATAATTCCCTTTCTGCTGCCTTCCTCCTTTCTTAAAGAGTGGAGTGACATTGACAATTTTCCAGTCCTCTAGCACTATATCAGAGTCCAAGGATTTGTGAAAGATTATTACTAGTGCCTCCACAATCTCTACCCCTACCTCTTTCAGAACCCTAGGGTGCAGTTCATCTGCTCCATGTGATTATGTACCGTTAGGTCTTTCAGCTTTCTGAGCACCTTCTCCCTTGTAATAGTAACTGCACTCACTACTCTTCCCTCACCCTTCAACATCTGGCACACTGCTAGTGTCTTCCACAGTGAAGACTGATGCAAAATACTCATTTAGTTCATCTGCCATCTCCTCATCCCTGTTATTATTTCTCCGGTCTCTTTTTCTGGCGGTCCTATATCCACTCTCATCTCTTTTATTAGTTTTTGTGATCTTGAAAAAGCTTTTACTTTGATACTATTTGATAGTTTGCTTTCATACTTCATCGTCTCCTTCCTAATGACTCTTTTAGTTGCTCTACGTAAGTTTTAAAAGCTTCCCAATCCTCTCTCTTTTGAGTTGTTGTATGCCCTCTCTTTTGCTTTTAATTAGTTTTGACTTCCCTTGTCAGCAACGGTTGTACTATTTTGCCATTTGAGTATTTCTTCATTTTTGACATACATCTACGCTCACCTTCCTCATTTTTCACAGAAAGTCACACCATTGCGGCTCTGCTGTCGTCCCTTCCAGCAACTCCTTCCAATTTGTTTTGGCCAACTCCTCTCTAATACCACTGTAATTTCCTTTACTCCACTGAAATACTGCTACATTGGACTTTACTTTCTCCCTTTCAAATTTCAAGTTAAAATCAATCATATTGTGATCACTGGTTTCTAAGTGTTCTTTTCCCTTAAGCCCCTTAATCACCTGTGGTTCATTACATAACACCCAATCGAGTATAACTGATCTCCTAGTAGGCTCAATGACAAACTGCTCTAAAAAGCCATCTCATAGGCAATCAACAAACGCAATCTCTTGAGATCCATTTCCAACCTGATTTTCCCAATCAAGCTGCAGGTTGAAATCTCCCACCACTATCATAACATTGCCCTTTTGACACGCCTTTTCTGTTTCCTGTTGTAATCTGTGGTCCACATCCAGCTACTGTTGGGAGGCCTGTATATAACTGCCATCAGGGTCCTTTACACCTTCAGTTTCTTAACTCAACCCACAGGGGTTCAACATCTTTCAATCCAATGTCACATCTTTTGACAGATTTGATGCCATTCTTTACCAGCAGAGCCACGTCACCCACTCTGCCTACCTTCCTATCCCTCTGATACAAATGTGTAACCTTGGACATATAGCTGCCCACTATACCCATCCTTCAGCCATGATTCAGTAATGAGCACAACATTATATTTGACAATCTATAATAGTGCAACAAGATCATCCACTTTATTGGTTCCCCTTGGGTTCAGGTGAAACCCTTGACTTTTGAATAGGTCAGACCTCCCCCAAAGGAGATCCCAATGATCCAAGAACCTGAAGTCCTGCTCCCTGCACCAGCTTCTCAGCCACACATTAATCTGCCAAATCACCCTGTTTCTATCCTCACTAGCATGTGGCATAGGCAGTAATCCAGGGATTACTACCACGGAGGTCCTGCTTCTCAACTTTCTGCGTAGCTCTCTAAATTCTCTTTCCAAGATCTCTTTGCTTTTCCTATCTATGTCAATGGTATTAATATGTACCAAGAAGTTTGGCTGCTCTCCCTCCCTCTCCAAAATGTTTGTGTGTTGCTTTGGATTACAAGCATCTGCAGACTTTCTCATGACTTATGTTTTGCCCTTTTCAACTGACGTACTTCCCTCACACATTTGACATTTTTTATGAAGGAGTGGGTGGATGGGGGTGTTGCTAGATTGGCTGAAATAAACATCTTTCGAACGACAGTGTGAGGTATTTTAGCTAACCAGTTGGAGGAGTTAAATTTTTCCAGTGCAGATGCTCCGCAGACATTGTATGTCTTATTAAATGGCCAATAATAGATCTCCCAATTATTCCAAGGAACAGAAACAATATACTTCCTCCCTACCATTAGAGTGTCTGCCTCTCAGTTTCTCAGGCAGAGGGAGGAAATAAAGGATTTCCCTCAATTGTTTAGGCACCATTTTATGCTTTACTGTAAATCACAGAATTATTTTTAATCTTCTCTCTCCGTGCAAGTTCATCGATATATACCAAAAGGAATTCTTCCTCATTTTCTGCTGTGATTTGTTTTCTCAACTTGCCTTGACTGCAAGGGGTTGGAGTAAAAAGCTGAGGAAATCTTGCTACACCTGTGTAGGTCATAGGTGAGTCTGCATGTGGAGTTCTGCTTACAGGTTTGATCTCCTTTAAGGAAGGAAGGATGTGCTTGTGGTTGAGATAGTTTAGAGAGGTTACTGGGAATGAGGAGCCTACCTTTTTAGGAAAATCTTAGTAGAATCAGCTTATCGTCTAATGTTCAGAAGAATGAGTCTGACAAAATAAGTGATAGGGATGTTTTTCCTCATGGACAAGAAGGCAGGTGTATGGGGTTGAGTGGGATCCGGGATCAGCCATGATGGAATGACGGTGCCGACTCAATGGGCTGAATGGCCTAATACTGCTCCTATGTCTTATGGTCTTATGGTCTCATGAGGAGGACTAGAACATGAGGACTGAACTTCAGAATGCCTTGTCACAGAGAGCTGATCCTTTGGATTTCTCTACTCCAGAACCTGGTGACACAGCTGAGATTTTTGGACTGTAGAGACTATAAGAAACGGATAGGATAGCAGAATTCAGATGAAGATCAAATTTGCCATGATCTCATTGACTGCATCTCATTACAAGCTGCTCAATGTTATATTTATGCTTTATTTATGCTCGTATGCTTTTAATGTAAATTTTACTTATCTAATTTTACCTACCGTTCCTTAATCTCCCCCCTCCTCACTGCGAATCCACCCATGTCCCTAACTATTCCTTTGGGCTTTATATATCTTTATATTTTATTTATATAAAATACTTCTTATTCCAAGTGTATTTTCAATTCTTTTGTTCTGGACATGAGTGACTACCAGGAATCGTCTGGTTAGCAACCGGAAATAGTCTGGCGGCAGCGTGGAGAGTCAGCGGACGGCCAGGAAAGACTGGCACCGGGGGTGTCGGGATTCCACCTCAGAAGAGCACCCACCCCTTGAAGCTTCTAGTTTACACAGAGAAACATACCCTCGGGGTCCTCCGAGAGGGAGGGAGAATGATGGACCCAATTGGACAGATGCAGTTAATTACAGGGAACAACTACGACCAAGAGCTAGGATAAGAGGCTCTGAGTGTCCAGTGTATTGGTGTGGGAGAGCGTTTTCCAGTATTAAAAGTTTATGAGTCCACCAAGCAAAGGTGAAGTGCTATTCCATCCCAGTGGATGAAGATTAAATTACTTCACCAAGCACAGATGCTGTGGTCTTTTCAACCACTGATTCACAAGCCACAGCGATTCGCTCTGGAGGGAGTCATCATACTCCAGGTCAGACAAGAGATAACCCAGGTTAGTTTTCAGACCACAGTACCCAGCTAGATCCTTCGCATGATGATGGTGGTGAGGAGGTAGAGAAGAAGAGGAAGGTCAAGTGGCCAGCAATGGCAGATGAGAAGGCTTGGCGTGTGTTTGCTGAGGATATCAGTATGATGTTGGAGAACACTCTCATGGTAACATCAAAGAGAAAGTTGGAAGTGATGGGCGTTATGATTTATGATGCTGGAAAGTACCGGTTTGGTTTAGTTGAGTTGAAGAAACCAAGCAGGTGCCAGAAGGAGATTAGTAGGTTGGGGAGAGAGCTTAGTTCGTTGAGACAGAGGTGGAAGGTAGCAAGTGAGGGTGACAAGCCGAGGCTTGCTGATCTCCGAGAGTATTTTCAATTAAAGTTAGCATCACTCTGTCATGCAGAGTCACAACATAAAAAGAGAAAGATGAGAGAGAAAGCAAGAAAGTCGTTCTTTAAGAATTGTAACAAGTTCACAAATAAATTGTTTAAACGAAGTAAGAGCCGGCAGCTTAACATCTCTCAACAAGAACTTGAGGATCACCTGACAAGTATTTACTCTAACGAACAGCGGGAGGCTCCTTTGCCTGACATTTCCGGGCTTGTGAAGCCTACCGAGCCAGGAGCGAAGTTCAATCTGTCAAAACCCAAAATGGCAGAAGTTGAACAGTTCATCAGAAAGGCAAGGTCAGGTTCATTGCCAGGACCTAATGGAGTGCCATCCTTAGATAGAAGTGTGAAGAGCTGAGGAAATACTTGTGGAGATTGCTAAAGGTGGTGTGGAGACAAGGTGTTTTTCCTTTGTCATGGAGTGTGGCTGAAGGAGTATACATCCTGAAGGAAGGGAATTCTACTACATTGAATCAGTTTCGACCAACTTCACTCCTGAATGTAGAGGAGAAGAAAATGTTTGGCATTCTAGCAGAAAGAATATCTTCATTTGTGATAGAGAATGGATTGGTAAATACATCTGTGCAGAAGGCAGGAATACCAGGCTTCCCGGGATGCCTTGAACATACTAGTATGATATGGCATACCATCCAGGAGTCAAAAAGGTTGAGAAGAAATCTGGCTGTAGTTTGGCTTGATCTTGCAAATGTATATGGTTCCATTCCCCATGTCCTGATTGAGTTTGCAATGGAATTCTTATAGATTTCTGCTAAGGTAAGGAACCTCATTATGCAGTACTACAACGATTTCCGGACGAGGTTTTCCACTCAGCAGGTTACAACTAGGTGGCAGAGCTTGGATGTTGGAATCACAATGGGATGTGTGATTTCAACCATCCTTTTTGTGTTAGCCATGGAGGTCATTGTGAGGGCTGCAGAATCAGTGGGACCAGGTGTCTCACTTGACGGCGGAGGGGAGTTACCACCAATACGAGTGCATATGGACGATCTCATCATTTTGGGTCCTAGCACGGAGGCAGTAGAAAGTGTACTATCTAGACTCAAGGAGCTAATGGATTGGGGAAGAATGAAGTTCAAGACCAAGAAGTCAAGGACTCTTGTTCTTAGGAGAGGAAAGCTGGTTGACTTTCATTTCACCCTTTGTGAAGAGGAGATTCCATCCATTCAGGCCCAACCAGTTCAGACCCTTGGTCGATGGTACACAGAGAGGCGGAGAGACACCAAGAGAGTTCTCGAGACAGAAGAACAGATCAGCCGAGGTCTGATGTCTGTTGACAAGTGCGGCTTGCCTAGCAAGTTGAAGTTGTGGTGCTTGCAGTACGGACTGATACCACGGATAACATGGCCACTAACTGTCTATGAAGTGGCAATGTCCCATGTCGTGGCAATGGAACGGAAGATCAACAAGTATGTGAAGAAGTGGCTTGGAGTACTGAGCAGCCTCACCAATGTTGCGATCCAAAGTAGCCAGACAAAGCTTACCATCCCAGTGCAATCCCTTGTTGAAAAGGTCAAGGTAGCCAAGGTAGGATCATTCTTGATGCTTCAAGACTCAAAAGACCCTGTCATCAAGAACACCCAGCCAGATGTGAGATCAGGCAGGAAGTGGTCAGCCCATGTAGCAGTTGATGAGGCAGAGTCTAGACTGAAGCACACGGAGATGGTTGGGTCTACCCAGCTAGGCCGCCAGGGACTTGGATGGACAACCCACAAGTGGTGGTCAATTTCTACAGTTAAGGAGTGCTGTGAGCTTGTAACGCAAGAGATACGAGAGGTAGAAGAGGAGAAGAGGTTAGCTAAAACAGCTGGCCTGACCAAACAAGGGGCTTGGACCTGGTGGGAAAGTGTTGAACAACAACATCTATCTTGGAATGTTCTGTGGCAGATGGAACCGCTCCACGGTTGAGCAAAGAGTACTGCAGCAGAACTTATCTCATGCCCCATGCTGCACAGAACATTGCATATAATTTGTGAAAGAAGGCTCCAAGTCAAGGGTGTACAGTGCAAGTCCACGGTCAAGCATACTTTGATCAGCCAATGATTGGTGTGTCAAGGCCAACCTGGACGGGAAAGGCAGTTTCCCGGAGCAAATGGGTTTCACCACATTGCGTCCAGATATAATCGTATGGTCTGACACCAGTAGAGAAGTGGTTATTGGTGAACTCTCGGTCCCCTGGGAAGACAACATTGATGAAGCCCATGAGCGCAAGTTAACCAAATATGCAGAATTAAGATCAGAGTCCAGAAACAGATGGTGGAAGGTTTCATGTTATCCATTCGAAGTAGGGTGCCGTGGCTTTATTGCATTCACTTTCCAGAAGTGGCTGCATGACCTTGGCATCATTAGAAGAGAGATCAAGTCAACCAGCAGAGCTGTAGCTGAGGCAGCAGAGACAGGATCATCATGGGTGTGGACTAAGTACGTCCAGAGGGGCAGATAGTCAGACAGTATTTCCATCTTTTGCAGACCCTTCAGTAGTTGCATAGACACCTGAAGAGTGGACTATCTGTTGGATGGAAGCGACCAACAACTCTGATAGAGGCAGATGCCAAGTTGTTAAGCTCATCAGTGGGAGGTGGTGCTTCAGCACTGTTGGCCCACCACCTCGAGGGAGTCCTGATGATAAGTGCGCTGAAACTCCTGAGGACAGGTGGCAGATCAACTGATGATCCCACTGGTGATAGCACAGGACGGTTAACATCTTAGTCCACGTGTATTTTCAGTTCTTATCTGTAATACTCTGCCCTGCGCTGACTAATCCCATTGGGATGTTATCAAATTTCGAAGCATTGCAGCATCTCTTTTTACATACGCCTATTGTTTTTGTTTTTCCTTGACTCCTCTGTCTCCTCCAATACTCTGCCCAAAATCACGAGAATCCACATCAGATGCAAACTCTTTAAGATTCAGGGATTCAAGTACATTTATTAGCCAAGAATGTACAAATTATACAACCTTGAGATCTGCTTGCTCACAGATAGCCACAAATCAAGAAACAAGAAAGAACCCAGTTAAGTGAAAAAAAGAATAAAAATAAAACTGAAAGACTAGCAGTCGATGCACAAGAGGAAGGAGAAGAATACAAGTCATGCAAACAATTGAAGAACAGCATTCCAAACCTCAGAACCATGGACATGACCATCATGGAGAACAAGCGAATTCGGCTCTCACCCTGGATCCCGACTCTTGTACTCAATACTGAAAATGGTAAGAAAGGAAGTGAAATTTATCATAGCTTAGGAAGACTTAGAATCTTTGTGATATTGTAAGCTTTTCTCATAAAGCAGCTGTAGAATGTCTGTAGGAGCCATGTGTCGGTTCCCTGTCTGTGTTGTGCATTTATTATGTTCACTCCAGTAACTAGTCATATGAGTGGGAGCGCGGTAAAAGCAAAATGAAAAAGCTTTGTGTTCTTGCTTATTCCATGGTAGTTTGTGGTTTGGGACTGGCAGAGGTCATACCTTTGCTGACCGCCTAATATTGCTTCAAGATTATATATTTGCCAATTGCTAATAAAGGATCGAATAAAGAATTCCACTCTTTGGAACAATCATTTCATTGGAGCTGAGGATGCATCATGCAAGTGTAACAACCCATGGCGGTCACAGGCTTATGGCAATTGTTTTCCTTTGATGTTGGATTTGTTTTTCCCACTACCATATCTCTTTAAGTAGGATCGTATGTATAATGGCCATGAAAACGATACAGTACACTGTATCCCCACATTACACCACTCCATCTCTCCTGCATTTTGCGAGCAAGGAAAATAAGGATAATTACAGGAAGATTTAAAAAGTACTTTGCACCCCTGATGGCACTATGTTTCTTTTCTTTTTCAATGGCACTATGTTTCTTTTCTTTTTCAATGGCACTATGTTTAAATGCTTCTATATGTGTTTCAGTAATTCCACAGGTAAAGGAAACCCCAAGTTAATTTGCTCAATTTGATTTTTCTTTCATTGTTATAAGTGAACATTGGTTCTTAAAAATGAAACCATCACTGGCTGGTACTGATTCCCTATCATAGGGTGTCCTTGAGAAGGTGGAGTTGAGCCTCCTATTTGAATCAGTGCACATGTTTTAGTGATGTCAGTCCCACAGTTCTTTTGGGGTATTCCCGAATATAAGCCCAGTGCTTATGAAGTAACGGCAATATATGTTCAAGATGGTAAGATGGTAGATATTGTAGGCATGGTGTTCTAGTGGTGGACGGAGCAAATACTGAGTGTGGGGAATGTGTGCCTGTTTTGTGCTGGAGCTTCTCGAATGTTTCTGGAGTTACACATCCAGGCTACCTTTAATCTGAACAGAGGACATCAGGCTGTGTTTATTACTGAATAATGCTGATCACTACTGTATGACCTGCATTGTAAGGCTTTTGAAGCCAGGACTGGCCACTGGTAGCCATACATGCCTTGATCACTTTCCGTCGGTCTGCACTTAGACATTTTCCACAATGGCTGCTGAGGGACAGCCAGAACATCCATTGATATTAATATAGGATTATTATAGATTGCTGCCGCAGACTTAATGGACCAAATTAAGTGGATCTGTGCAGTACATCTCTATGACTATAACCAAGAGGAGAAGGAGTAGGCCATTCTACCCATCGAGCCTGCTGTGCCATTTATCAGGATCATGGATAATCATCATATTGGCACTAACTTCCAGAACGTGGATAGAAAAGGTTTAGAGCAGGGGTTCCCAACCTGCAGTCCATGGACCCCTCGGTTAATGTTAGGGGTCCATGGCATAGAACAAGCTGGGAACCCCTGGGTTAGAGGGATATGGAACAAACACGGGCAAATAAGACTAATTTAGGTAGTCAGCATTGACAAGTTGGGCTGAAGGACCTGTTTCTGTGCTATGATTATATCTGTAGATCACTGTTGACATGTGTAACTTGTTTAATCTTCTCTGCTGTTAGTTATGATGATTACATTATAATTACAGGAAACTCAAGCTTGCCAATCTTTATCATCATTATTATGTGCTGTGGCATATTTTATAGGCGATCATGGTCTTTGACCAAGATTGGTCTTTGCAAATTTTTCTACTGAAGTGGTTTACTATTCTTCTGGACATGTCTTTACAACACGGGTGAGCCCAGCCATTATCAATACTCTTGGATTGTCTGCCTAGTGTCAGTGATTGCATAACCAGGACTTGCGATATGCACCAGCTGTTCATACGACCATCCACCGCCAGCTCCCTTGGCTTCACAGGACTCTGACTGGGGAGGCTAAGCAGGTGCTACACCTTGCCCTAGAGTGATCTACAGGCTAGCAGAGAGAAGGAGCACCTTACACCTCCTTTGGTAGAAATGTATCTCAACTCTGCCAACCAGACAATCGTTATGACAACTCAAAAATATATCAGACTTATCTCCAAGGATCAGTAAAGTACACTGATGAATAATTTACAAATGCAATTAATAAGGAATTGCTGTTGAAGTTGAGATTGGTTATTAAGGCTAATTTTCTTGATAAACCCATGCTGATGGTTGAATTTCGAATTTTACTGCAAGCCATTTACATTTCTGCATTATGATTCTGGTTGAATGATGCATTGCTTTTAGAAACAGGGAACCACCAATTTTGACCAGTTTTGTTGTGGTCAGTGATTCTGGGTGTTGAACATTGTGGGCATGCAATGATGGCACTGTGGGCTGCCTCCAGCACAGCCTGAGGTTGTCATTTAACACAAATGACGTATTTTACTGTTGGTTGATGTACATGTGATAAATAAATTAATCTGAATCTGATTTAGCACATAGAATACAATTTATATCAAAAAAGTCTCCGACATTGGAATTTGAATTGATATTCATTTATTATTGTCACACTTATTGAGGTTAACACATTGCTTGAGCTGTGTAGGTGAAGGAAATTATTTTAGCATTTATTAAACATGTAACAGCAATGTTAGGACCCATGAATGACTGCAAAGTAAATTTCAGGTACTTTATTTAATTAGTTTTGGAATTACAGTATAGAAGGTTAGGATAGCACCTATTACCCTCCTCTAATTCTTTTGAGAAACTAGTGCTGAACCACCTTCTTAAACCGTTGAAGTATTTTACTAATGCCACACTCACCATGCACTTGGGTAAGGGAATGCCAGGATTTACATGCAATGTTCAAGATAAAGTACCTATAAAATTCCAGAGGAAATCAACAGGTCAGGCAGCATCTGTGGAAAGGAATAAACATTCAGCGTTTTGGCTGAGACTCTTTATCAGGACAAGACAGGAAGGCGGGAGAATTGTTGTGGGTAGAGTTAAGAAACAGCAAGGGTAAAAAAGGCACAGATGGGACTTATATACAGACCTCTTATCAGTGGCAACGATGTGGTTGAATGATGACCAGTTACAATGTTACGATAGTCATGGTGCAGGTAGATTTGGAAAATCAAGCTGGCTCTGGATGCCAAGAGGGAGAACTTGTAGAATACCAATGAAATGGCGTTTTAGAGAAGTCGCCATAATATGATAGGATTCATTCTGTGATTTGAGAGGAGAAGGTAAAGTCAGATATATCAGTATTAAACTAGTGTAAAGGGAATTACAGTGGCATGAGAGAGGAGCTGGCCAAAATTGATTGGAAGGGGACCCTGACAGGGATGATGGCAGAGCAGCAGTGGCTGGAGTTTCTGGGAGCAATTCAGCAGGTACAGGATGGATACATCCTAAAGATGAAGAATTCTAAAGGGAGAATGACTCAGCAGTAGCTGACCAGCGAAGTCTAAGCCAATATAAAAGCCAAAGGGAGGCTATAAGACTGAGCAAAAATTAGTTGGATATTAGAAGACTGCAAAGCTTTTAAAAACCAATAGAAGGCAACTAAAAATGTCATAAAGAAGAAAAAGATGAAATACGAAGGTAAGCTAGAGTTAGATAGAGAGATTTAGAGAGTTAGATAGAGCTCTTATAGATAGCGGGGTCAAGGGATATGGGGAGAGGGCAGGAACGGGGTACTGATTGTGTATGATCAGCCATGATCACAGTGAATGGCGGTGCTGGCTAGAAGGGCCAAATGGTCTACTCCTGCACCTACTGTCTATTGTCTAGGCATAGTATTAAAGAGAATATCAAAAGTTCCTTCAGATATATAAAGTGTAAAAGAGAGGTGAGGATAGATATCGGACCACTGGAAAATGATGCTGGTGAGGTGTGGTAACGGAGCACAAGGAAATGGAAGATGAACTGAGTAAGTATTTTACAACAGTTTTCACTGTGGAAGACACTAGCAGTATTCCAAAAGTCTTAAAGTACCAGGAGGCAGAAGAGTGTGAATTTGCCATTCCTAGGGATAAGGTGCTTTGGAATTTGAAAAGTCTGAAGGCACGTAGATAAATCACCTAAACCAGATAGTCTACACCCCAGGGTTCTGAAAGATGTGGGTGATGAGACTGTGGAGGCATTAGTAATGATGTGACAAGAATCATTAGACTCTGGAATGGTTCTGGAAGACAGGAAAATTGTAAATGTCACTCCACTCTTCAAGAAGGGAATGGGACAGATGAATGGAAATTGTAGGCCAGTTAGTCTGACATCAGTGGTTGGGAAGATGTTAGAGTGGATTATTAAAGATGTGGTTTCGGCATACTGGAAGACACATGATAAAATAGGCCAAACTAGGTATGTGTTTTTTTTTAAAAAGGGAAAATCTTGCGTGACAAATCTATCAAAATCTTTGAAGAAATAACAAGCAGGATAGACAAAGGAGAACTGGTGGATGCTGTGCATTTTAATTTTCAGAAGGCCTTTGACAAGAAGCTCCACATTAGGCTGCCTTAAAGAGCCCATGGTGTTACAGGAAAGATTCTAGCATGGATAGAGCATTGGCTGACTGGCAGGAGCCAAGGAGTGGGAGTATACAGAGCCTTTTCTGGTTGGTTGCCAGTGACTAGTGGTGTTCCACCAGAGTCTGTGTTAGGACCACTTTTTTCTTTACTAAATGTCAATGATTTGGAAGACTGAATTGATGGCTTTGTACCCATATGAAGATGGAAGGAGGAGCAAGTAGTGTTGAGGAAGCAGAGAGGCTGCACAAGGTCTTAGTTTAGGAGAATGGGCAGAAAAAGTGGCTGATGGAATACAATGTCAGGAAGTGTATGATCAAGCACTTCAGTAGAAGAAATAAAAGAGTAGACTACATTCGAAATGGAGAGAAAATTAAAAAAAAATCTGAGGTGCAAAGGGAGTTGGGAGTCCTTGTGCAGGATTCCCTAAAAGTTAATTTGCAGGTTGATTCAGTGGCAAGAAAGGCAAAGATGATGTTAGCATTCATCTTGAGAGGACTAGAGCCAGAATCTCCTACCAGTGGGAAACAAAAGGAATGCAATGTATTGTGCTTCGTGGAGACCTAGCTAATGGAGGAGATACCAGATCACGCCATCAAGCCCTCTGTGTTCTCCCTGTTCCTGCCGGACAGGTGTAAAAAACTCTCTGGGAAGAGTAAAGGATCTGGGGTATGCTTCATGGTCAACAATGCCTGGTGCAACCCTCGGAATGTGCATGCCCTCAGATTCTTTTGTTCCCCGGATCTGGAGTACCTGGTACTGCTGTGTAGACTTTTCTGGCTGCCTAGGGAGTTCACGGCTGTTATTATCACAGCGGTGTACATTCCGCCACAGGCTGATACTGACCTGGCTCTCAAGGAACTGTACGAGACCATCAGCATATTGGAAACTGCTCATCCAGATGCTGCCTTCATCATCACCAGTTACTTTAATAAGAGCTTTGCTGTCTAAAGTCTCCCTGAAGTTTTGCTGACACATCCAGGTGAGCACACGGGGAGATAGCATACTCGACCACTGCTACTTTCCCTTCCCCAATGCTTACAAAGTGCTCCTCTGCCCCCCCCATCTGGAAGATCAGATCACTCCTCCATTTTCTGGTGCCAAAGAACAGGCAGAAGCTGAAAGAAAAGGTGGCCATTTTTAAAACCGTCCACTGTTGGTCTGACCAATCAGCCTCCATGCTGCAGGACTGCTTTAATGACATCAACTGGAATGTCTTCCATGATGAGCATATCTCTGAGTTCATGGATGGGGTCATGAGTTCCATCCAGAAGTGCATCAAGGTTGTTGTCCCCCAAAATTGGTCAGGGCCTTTCCAGATCAGAAGCCCTGGATCAACAGTTCCGTGCGAGCAGCACTTATTGCGCGAGACAGTGCTTATGTTACTGGTGAGCAACATGAACTCAAGAAATATAGCTACGATCTGCGCAAAGTCTTCAAGGCAGCGAAACAATACAGGGACAAGATCCAGACTCAACTTTCCACCAACAACACATGCTGCTTATGGCAAGGTCTGCAAACCATCGCAGACGTCAAAGCTAAATGCAGTGGAGATTCCAACATCAATGCCTCTCTCCTAGATGAGCTAAATCTTTTTTATGCTCAATTCGATGTTGCCAATACTGAGCCCCTAAGGAGACCTGCAGATGATGTGACCAGGAGCTTGGTCATCTCTGAGGCCGAAGTTTCCAACTGGTGAATAGTCGCAAGGCTGCGGGACCAGACAGCATCCCAGGACGGGTACTCAGGATGGGTGTGGCACAATTGGCAGGTGTGTTTACAGACATTTTTAGTCTCTCCCTCTCCCAGGGTAGAGTGCCCTCCTGCTTCGAAACACCCACCATTGTCCCTGTACCTAAAAAGACCAAGGTAACATGTCTGAACGACAGGTGTCCTGTCACACTCACCTCAATCATAAGCAAATGCTTTGAGAGGCTGGTCAAGGACTACATCTGCAGCATGCTACCACCCAAACTGGACCCCCTACAATTTGCCTACTGACACAACCAATTGACAGAAGACACAATATTCACAGCTCTACACACCGTTGTTACACATCTAGAGAAGAGGGATGCTTATGTGAGAATGCTGTTCTTGGACTATAGTTCAGCATTCAACACCATAATTCCCTACAGACTCAACAAGAAGCTCAGAGACATCGGCCTTCACCCTGCCTTGTGCAGCTGGATCCTGGACTTCCTGTCAGATCACTGGAAGGTAGTAAGAGTGGGCTCCCTCAACATAAGTGCCTCTCAGGTCTGTTTACTAAGTCCCTTCTTTACTCCCTGTATACCCATGACTGTGTCGCCACCCACAGCTCCAATCTGCTAATTAAATTTGCTGACAATACTACACTGATTGGCCTAATCTCAAATAATAATGACGCAGCCTACAAAGAGGAAATCATCACCCTGACATAGTGGTGTCAAGAAAACAATCTCTCCCTCAACATCGCAAAAACAAAGGAGCTGGTTGTGGATTACAGGAGGAATGGAGACAGGCTTACCCCTGTAGACATCAATGGATCTGGGGCTGAGAGAGTGAACAGCTTTAAATTCCTCGGCATAAACATTACCGAGGATCTCATGTGGTCTGTACATACCAGCTGTGTGGTGAAAAAAGCACAGCAGCACCTCTTTCACCTCAGACAGTTGAAGAAGTTTGGTATGGTCCCCCAAATTCTAAGAACTTCCTATAGGGACACGATTGAGGGCATCCTGATTGGCTGCATCCCTGCCTGGTATGGGAACTATACTTCTCTCAATTGCAAGACTCTGCAGAAAGTGGTGCAGACAGCCCAGTGCACCCGAAGGTGTGAACTTCCCTCTATTCAGGACATTTACAAAGACAGGTGTGTAAAAAGGGCCCGAAGAATTATTAGGGACCCGAGTCACCCCAACCACAAACTGTTCCAGCTGCTACCATCTGGGAAATGGTACCGCAGCATAAAAGCCAGGACCAACAGGCTCCGGGACAGCTTCTTCCACCAGGCCATCAGGCTGATTAACTCATGCTGACACAACTGTATTTCTAAGTTATATTGACTATCCTGTTGTACATAATATTTATTATAAATTACTATAATTGCACATTGCACATTCACACGGAGACGTAACATAAAGATTTTTACTGCTCATGTATATGAAGGATGTAAGTAATAAATTCAATTCAATAAAAACAAGGAGGTAATGTTGAGTATTTAAAAGGCACAGGAAGTATTGTGAGCATTTTGGGCCCCTTGTCTTGCCAAGGATGTGCTGAAACTGGAGAGGGTTCAAAAGAGGTTCACTAAAATGATGCCAGGATTAAATGGCTTGTAATATGAGGAGTGTTTAATGGCTCTAGGCCTATATTAACTGGAATTCAGAAAAATGAGGGATGAGCTAACTGAAATCTATCAAATGGTGAAAGGCCTTGAGAGACTGGATGTGGAGAGGATGTTTCCTATGGTGGGGGAGTCTAAGACCAGAGGACACAGCCTCAGAGTAGAGGGATGTCAATTTTAAGACAGAGATGTGGAGAAATTTCTTTAACCAGAGAGTGGTGAATCTGTAGAATTCTTTGCCACAGGTGGCTGTGGAGGCCAATTCATTGGTATATTTAAGACAGAGTTCGACATATTTCTGTTTAGGCGGGACATAAAGGGATGGGGGCGGACAAGAGATTATGTCTGAGAGGGAATTGGATCAGCCATGACGAAATGGCAGAGCAAACTCAATGGGCCAAATGGCCTAAATCTGCTCCTATAATTTTATGGTTTTATTTTAAACCTGAGCAATAGAAAGAAAACACTGGAGGAACTGAAGGCATCTTCTGCGGAGAGGAATAAACAGTCAAAGTTTCAGAATGAGACGCTTCAGGCTTGGAATGGAAGTGGGAAGAAGCCAAAACAAGGAGGTGGGTGGGGAGGAACTAGTACAGGATGGCTGGTGTGTGTACACCTTCCCCACCCCCCACATATTTCTGTCTTCTTCCCACTTCTGTTGAAGGCTCCCTTCCAGAATCATCAAATGTTAATATTCTTCTCCATACATGCTGCCTGACTTGCTGAGTTTCTCCAGCATCTTGTGTGCTTTGCTCAGATTTCCAGAATCTCTTGCCTTCATGATAACCCTGTTTCTGACTCTGCGCTTGTGAAAGGAACTGAGAGCTTTTTTTTTTGCTTGGCATTGATAAGCTTATTGTTACGGATTTACATTAAACGATTTTGATGCACTGTCAATAATTATTTTAAGTTATGCCGGGGAAATAGTATCATTTCACAATAGGAAAGCTGACTTTGAGAGGAAGGGCCATTTGTAAATTATCTGCTATTTCAGGAGCAGACTCGAATGACCTTAGTAGTGTGCCTTAACTGGTCCTTCGCATTGGACAGTACGACTCCCCATCCTTCAACTCGGCGTGCATACGGGCTAAGTAGGTGTGCCGGCCCTGACATCACAGTCACAGCAACAAATCAGCCCAGCACGCTGGCGGTAGCAATTCACAAGTGCCTTGAAAGCATTCCAGTACAAGTCAGTTAAGCAGAGGTTGGAAACGAGCAGCAGTCTGTTGTAGAGTGCGCTGTTCAGAGGACTTATTGAGAGGAGAGTGGAGGCGCCAGAGTAAGCGGAGCTCGTTAGGATTCGGCGAGCTATTGGTGGATTAATATACCCGATGGGACAGCAAAGTTACTATACCGCTTGTTCAGTGTGTCACATCCATTTCACGTGCGCGGCGGGAGAAAGGTAAGAGATGCATTTATTTTTTTTTAAAGCATTATGGAAAAATACAAGTCAATTGCAATGTGGCACTGATAATATTCACTCAGCAATGCGTGACGTCCGATAAAAATTGGGGACCCGAGCAGTCGAAGGAGAAACATAGGCGCGTAGGTTTTCCAAACAAGGGGAGTCGGTAACACCGTTTGCATCCTGTACCACTACAGCCAACGCCGTAGTTTACTGAAGTTTTGATCGGAATCTAATGCGGGCTCTCCCATTATCAACCTGAAAAAGTCGTTTATTCACTTTGTTGATTCTGGTTGTCACAGTATTCACCATTTATCAGTAACATCGGGCTAATGTGTCAGCACTTCGGAGGTTTTATTTTTAAAGGTGTTTTGCAGAGCTTTTATAAAATATGTGAACTAGCCCAAATGAGATGAAATCACGGCCGCGGCTCTATACGGAGTGGGGTGGGGTGGCAGAGTATGGCCACAACATGCCCTGGTAGGACAGTCGCAGCCTTCACCGAGAGAGCTTTTTCCAAGGATATCGGCGCAGTTCTGTTCGATGTGATGAATTGCTCAGGAATTCGCCGGCTCCCAATATTCAGGGGGTTTTGAGTTTAAGTTTCTGTTGGTGAGTGGGACATTTACCAAGACACCTTCTGGAATTTTAATGATTCTCTTCTGGACAGAACTGCGAGCTCCAGGAATTAATACGACCTTGGAGTGACTGGGCGAAGTTGGTCCACTAACATCTGGAGCGAAAAAAAAACGAAGCGCAAACTCTGGATTAAAAAAAAACTTGATTAAAAACCCGCTCGTTGACCTGTAACATCAACCCAGTTTCTGTTAACCCCCCCCCCCCCCCAGCTTGTTGTCTCAAATTGCTGAGTGTTGGCAGTATTTTCCGATTCAATGTCCCCCACTGTCTGTTCTTGGCGTGCGGCTGGTGACAGCCCGCCGGCATCTCCGCTGACAGAATTGATTTTTCCCATTTGCAAAACTGAACATCACGCACTTCATCCCCTTGGCTGGCGGGTATCCTTTCCCTCGCTTGTGCTCGCCCAAACTGAACTCCCCATAAAAGTGAAGAAAACTCGATGCAGTATTGAGACTGAAACAAAACAGACGGGCTTTAATGCTGCCAGGTGAGATGATGTTCAAATATTTTCTTTGAAAAAGGGATTCAGATGTTGTTAGACTTCTGAACATTTACAGAAGGCTCCCCTTGAAGTGCCTTGTCTCTAAGATCTTACTGAGGTTAAACACATCAGTGTATTATATTGATCGTGCATTATTTCTCTAGAATGTAAATAAGGAAAGCCGATTTAACCCTAACCGCGCCATGCAGCCTGTAAAACACAAAAGTAGATTAAAGTGTGTAGCATCTCTAAAATGTACTTTTGTACTGATAACTGATGATGTATTAAGCACTCAGACCTGGCGAGAATTTCTGATGCGTTCTTCTTCAGTAAACTCTGATAGCATTCAGATATGGAGGTGGGGGGGGGGGGGGCACCTGCTGGATTCTTTCAACGATTAACTGTTCATCTTTAGATGTCTGCAATGCAGTATCAATTTTTAAAAGGTGAAGCGACATTTTAAACGCTGCTTGGGTTCTTCACAGCTGGCGTGAAGTAATAGGTACCGATTCTTACAATGTACCACCTTCTGCTCATTGATAGTTCTCATTACTATTCTCATACCCCAAGGGCAAATAGTCTGCCGTCAGCTGAACAAAAATCCCAACTTGTTGACCTTTAACAATTCCAAATGTATTTACATCCTACCTTTTGCCGCCAAGGCAGGTAACTACAAAACAAAAATTGTTTTTAATTCCTTGGTCTCTGCTGAATTAATCTTAATGGTGTTCCTGCAAGTTGGCTCAGTGTTTGTGGACCGAAGAGGTGGTAGGAAGTAATTTATCGATCATCCTCTGGTAGCCCTCCTGTTTGTGCGAGATGTTTTCCTTGACAGGTTCAGAGTGGACATTGAGGCACCAAGCAAAAATGAAATGGTCTGTCACGGCTCACTGATTACGCTGAGGCACAAGATGAGGTGCCCAGGAGCAATCAATTCCCTTGCAATTTTTTATCTCAATAACAATCCACACACACATCGTTAAAAAACGGAACTGTAGACTCCATATAAACAAGTACAATTTAAATTCATTTTAAAAATAAAACTATAAAAGCTGTTAACATTTTAATTTAACTATATGGACATAAATATTTTAATATGGCCAAACATGTGTCATTTTATAATATGGTTTGAGCCCCTTTGACTTAGTGATTCTCTCTAGGGTCATAATAATGTCCTGTGGTCTGCAAATGAGCAAAAGATATTATTTATATTGCCTTATGACATTGTAATTTTTATGAGAATGATGCTATCCTTTCCGGCAATCATGTCCATTTGTAGTGTTGCTCAAGGTTGTTATCAAGTTTCCGCAAAAGTGCATAACTGCAGATAAAAAGATATTACCATATAACCCAAAATAAGAACACAATTTGGAAAATTCTGGGATCCCATAAGCTTCATCTCCAAATATAGGAATGTCTTGAAAAGCAAAAGACTGCACATGTTGGAAATCTAAAATTAAAGCATAATGTACTGGAAGCAATTAACAGGTCAGACAGCTTCTATGGAGAGGAAAATAGCTATGTTTTATCAGAGTGGTTGATAGGTCATTAGTATTAACGTTAAGTCCTTTTTCTCCATAGATTCTGTCTAGCTTGTTCACTATTTCTAATTTTTTTTTTAACTAAAAGAATGTACTTCTATTAACGGGACTATTTTTAAGGGAGGGCCAAAAAATAACATTAATTTATCTTGTGTGACTGTGTAGATACCGTAAGGGTTTATTACTACTCCTAAGCTCATACCAATTTACTTTCAAATGAAGTTCTTCAGATTTTTCATCTGGAGAGTAATTGAAAAACTCTCATCCACTGAGGGTTTCTAAGGAAAATGTTGCTTTTGGATAAATTTAAACATTCTGCTTACCAGGCTGACAGGAATCCTCACTACTCATGAGTGACCCCACAACCAATGCCTGCCTGCCCTATCCCCTGTGTGCCCCTGAATATATTTTGAGAAGTACACCTGTGAACAGAGAGTATTATTCTCAGCATGCTGGGGGAAATACTTGAATGCTCCGGGAACTGATGTTTCCAAATTGATCTGACTGTAGGGTGCATTTGAGAAAGGGGAAGTTCTCCCACTTATGAGAGACTTTCCCTGGGCTCAACTGAGTGATACGATGAGTCAGCCTACCAGTCTCTACCCTGAATAGTAATCTTCATCCTGCTTTACCCACTAGGTAGCATCTTCCAATGGTACAGTAATAAAAAACCAACTAATCACCTCCACAGTTATATAAATCACTTTCCTTATAATGGAGCACTAAATGAAATATATTTTAATATTTCATTAAATGTGTGCAATTTATAAAGCACCCAGGTTTCTCTGGGTTCATTTAAAAGAGATTTTGCCTGATGAACTTAAGCTCATTGAATCCCAGATCCTTGAGGCGAATAATGATTAAGTCAGACTCTTCCCCTCGTACACTGCAGTTTGTTAAAAGGAAAAGTCCTTTTGCAGGAACATGATAGATTTGCGGATCTGCTACTCTCGCAAAGCACAGTTTTGATCTCCATGCTATTTTAGAGTGAATGACATCCATCGAGAATCTCAGTAAGCCAACGTAGCCAACTAAATCAGCAGGTTTTTGAATTGATTTGAATTAAAATCAGTGCAGCAAATACTCAGTTTCAAATTTAAAACAGAAAGCTGTAGCATTAAGTGTGATGAATTTCCTGGTCAGCTTAGATATGGTTAATTGATGTAAATGGTTGCTCAGAGTATCTATTTATTTCCTTTCGTATGCACTTTGCAAAACACTGTAAATAGCACTTGGTGAAATGAGTTTTGTTTTGAAGGACAGTTTGTTATCCTTGTAAATACAGCACCATAATACTTTTAATGGGGTATTTGCTTAAAACTATTGCTCATGCTCAAAATGTCTGACAGTGCTTTCCACGTTGACTGCATTAAGCTGATTTATATTTTTATAGCCCTTTCACAGAAAAGAACGAGCAAGCCTACAGCCATCAGATTTTACTTTCCGTACTTGTTTTGGATTATGTTTGTTTTATTTTCATTGAGACAATGAGTACCAATGTAAAGCAGTATTCTGCACTTAACAGACTGTAGGCTAACCATATGTAAGGTCATTCTTGTTACTTCAAGAAAGATTAAAAGGAACTTCTAACCTTTTCAAACCCGTAGATCACTGCTGCTCACTGTTTCCCCTTTACTTTCTTTTTCAGTTCTTCCTGATCCACATTTTATTCTAGTAATTTCTGTTCATCAGTTAATTAGTAAACGTTGTACAGATTCAGTTGCTTCTTGTATTAATAATAGCCTGAAAAGAGCAAGTTGGATTTTTCTATACTGAAAAGCAACTGCAAATGCTACAGTCACCCAGCTAATTGCACAGTGAAGTATTGGAAAAGGTGGAAAATTTGGTCATTAATCTTTCTTGCCATATTGTTCTCCAAGCTTAATTTTTTTTCTGGTTCTAACCTGCAGACACTTTCATCAGCTGCCCTCACCCTGCCTACCACATGCAAGTACTTAGGAGGCTCATGCTCTTGGCCAGTTTCCTGTTTTCCAGATTTATGTCTCCACTGTCCCCAGAGGACATGAGGAGAGAAGCAGCAATAGGTCTCAGAGTGACATACAAAGTCTTTTAGGACCTGGAAATGAATGAAGAACAGTCCCTTCCACACTAACCCATTTTCTGGTGAGATTTAAGAGGTCATCTTAAATGATTGCTTGCCCCTTGTGGTAGAGCAGTGAGCTTTGCCCACCGTGCTCCTCAGCAGTAGCAGGCATCCAGTTGCTGATGATGATCCAGCAGAGAACTAGGTCAAGATGAGGCCATAGTTACAGATGGGAATCGTGACTCCTTTCGAAGGAGAGATCTAGTCCAAGGTACCACTCTCATGCAATAGCTCATGTAATAAAATGTCAAGATGTGCATTGTGAGTATGTTACACCTTTGTGTTCATGTGCTACCATGGTACCTGGTAAATCATAAACTGCTGTAACATGAGTCGAAACCTGAATAACGTTTTTACCCCCTGTAATTTTGTAATCCCTTAAGAAGATTATAGAGAATCCCTTAAGTACCAAGGATGAGCAATGCGAAACACTATGGAGTTCAGATTACCAAATGATCTCTGCATATGTGTTTGTATTCCTGTAAACACCTAAGCATCTATTTCTTTCTTCTATAAATAGATGTTTGTATTTGCGTTGTGTTTATCTGTGTGCTTTAATTGTAGAATCTTTGTTCTCTTGGTGCTTGCCCCATTCATTCAGCCACGTCCAGTTGTTTGATTGCAGTCACTACAGGGTTATATGCTTCACTCAGGATTATATCTCTCCATTACCTTCCTTAACCACTTCACTTCAGTGGTGCTATTCTGCTGCCCTCCCACCCCCCACTGCCGACACAATAGCTTCCTCACTCAACGTTGTGAGGATCAAGAATTTCCCATCCTGTCACGGATTCAGTATCTGCTGTTTGACCTTCATCTCTACCACACCAACCAATTTGATACCAGCGTCTCATAAACATAAGAGGTTCTAGAGATGCTGGAAATCTTGAGTAATAGACATAAAACAGTGGAGGAACTTCACAAATCAGGCAGCATAAACAACCAATGTTTTGGGCTGAGAACCTCCATCAGCACTGGAAAAGACGGGGGCAGAAACCAGAATGAAAAAGGTGAGGTGAGAAGTACAAGCTGGCAGGTGATAGGTGAGACCATATGAGCGGGAAGATGAGTAAGTGGGGAAGGGGGAATGAAGTAAAAACCTGGGAAGTGGTAAAGGGCTGAAGAAGAAGGAATCTAATAGGAGAGGACAGTGGAGCACAGAATAAAGGGCAACAGGTAGGTCACCGAGGGAGGTGATGGGCAGGTGAGGAGAAGAGAAGGGGTCAGAGCGGAACCAGAATCGAAAAAGAGAGAAGGAGAAGGGACAGATTACCAGAAGTTAATTATATTGATGTTCATGCCATCAAGCAGACAGAATATGAGGTGGTGCTCCTCCAGTCAAAGTTTGGCTTCATTGTGACAATATAGGAAGCCATTAAGAGACATGGTTAGATTGGGAATGGAAAGTCGAATTGAAATCAGGAGATCCCACATTTTGTGGCAGACAGATTGAAGGTGCTTTGTGATCCCACAAAGACAGCCTGCTAAGCTTTAAAATTCTGTACTATGCATTTGTGATCTTTTGACTTTGATCACTCATCTTCATAATTCTGATGCTTTCTCCATCAGCATCATGAAGTCTCCCATCCTCCGGCTGTAGTCTCCAGATCTTTTCTGCCTTCCCTTGTCCCATTATTCTTTTGTTGTGCCTTTAGGTCTCATCCTTTTATCACACCACGTTGAAACTCTCCTCCTCTCTCAGCTCCTTTAGGATCTTTCTTAAAGCCAGGCATCAATCCCCCCCTTCCTTAGCCACGGGGCATTCATTTTAACATTTTAAAAACACTGAAAACACATGGTAAATGCAAAGTGCTCATCATTGTTAACAAAACATTGCAATAAAGCAACAATTCCTTGCCAGTGTTTTGTTCTGAAAGTTGTACAACAGAATCAGAACGTTCTACAGGTGTGAATGTTTTCAGGAATTGAGATCTGGGTTCCAGAATATAATAAAGCTAATTCATGTCAGAGTTTTTGTTTTCCTGAGTTGCTTTGTGCTGCGGGAGAGGAGCATACGCAGAGAGACGTTTCACATTGGCATGTGACCTCTAGTGGCAAGTCTTCTCACTGCTGAGTGAGGGATTGACGAAGGAGGACAGTGTAAAAACTTAGAATCATAAAAATTTACAAGCAAGAAGATGATTCCATTCATCATGTTATGGAGTCATAGAGCATGAAATCAGGTCCTTCAGCCCAACTGTTCATGCCGACCAAGATTCCTATCAAAAATAGTCCCATTGCCCATATTTGGCCCATATCTTCCTAAACATTTCCTATCAATATACTTGTCCAAGTGTCTTTTAAAGATAGTTAATGTACCAGCCTCAACGTTTTCATTTAGCAATTAATTTCATATATGAACCACCCACTGGGTGAAAAGGTTGCCTTTCTGTCTCCTAGTAAATCTCTCCCCTCTCACTCTAACCCTATGTCCTCAAGTTCTTGATTCTCCATCCCTGGGTAAACTTCTGTTTACAGTACCTAGACACTTCCTATGCCCCTCATGTAATTTTACCTCTCTATAATATCATCCCTCATTCTCCTACACTCCAATGAAAAAGACTCACCCTGCTCAATCTCTTTCCTTAACTCAGGCCTTTGAGACCCAGAAAAATCCTTGTGCATCTATTCTGCACTCTCTCCAGCTTAATGGCATCTTCCCTCCAGCAATCTGATTAAAACCTCACAATATTTCAAATACCCCCTCACCAACATCATGAACTATTTCAAAATAATATCCCATTCTGTGCTCTGACTCATGAAGACCGGTGTGCCAGAAATCTCAGTCACCACCCTTTCAGGACACTCTGTACTTCTTCTTCGCAAACAGAAAAAAAGTAGTGGATATGGCCCAGTCTATAATGGGTAAAGCCCTCCTCACCATTGAGCATATCTACACAAAATGTTGTCACAGGAAAGCAGAATCCATCATCAGGATCATGTTCTCTACTTGCTGCTGCCATCAGGAAGAAGGCACAGGAGCCTCAGGACTCAAACCACTGGGTTCAGGAACAGTTATTACCCCTCAACCAAAAGGTTTTGAGCCAAAAAGGATAACCTCACTCAATTTCACTTGAAATGTTATTTAAATGTTCCCACAACCTATTGACTCACTTTCAATGACTCTTTTGTCTCATGTTCTCGATATTTGTTGTTTATTTATTTATTATTATTACTTCTTTCTGTTCGTATTTGCCCAACCTGTTGTTTCTTGCACATTAGTTATATGCCCAGTAGGTACAGTCTTTCATTAATTATATTATGGTTACTGAATGTGTTGAGTATGCCTACAAGAAAATGAATCTCAGGGCTTCATATAGTGATATTTATGTACTTTGATAATAAAATTTACATTGAACTTCGAACTTTGAAAACTGTCATCAAAGTGAATTATATTTCTCAACTGGCAGTCTGATAGGGAGGATCACATGCATGATTTTTTAAAATCATGGTTCAAATCCCAATGCACATTTGTCAAAACACTTAAACTCAACCCCTCGCAGATCCTTCAGACAATGACCTTAAATCTATGTCCTTTGTTATTGACCTCAGAGTTAAGTTAAATTGGTCACTCTTATTCACCTTTCTCATTGCCAAGGTCTCCAGGGGAAAACCAGGCTGCGAACAAGATGTGAATTATGTGGGCCGCCTTAATGTCTAACGCCCGGTAACTTTCAAATCGACAGTGATGAAATGCTTTGAGAGGTTGGTCATGACTAGACTGAACTCCTGCCTCAGCAAGGACCTGGACCCTTAATCTCAATGGCTCTTCACACCACCTTAGACCACCTGGACAACCCAAATGCCCATCAGGATGCTGTTCATCGACTATAGCTCAGCATTTAATACCATTATTCCCACAATCCTGATTGAGAAATTACAGAACCTGGGCCTCTGTACCTCCCTCTGCAATTAGATCCTAACCAGAAGCCCACAATCTGTGCGGATTGGTGATAACCTCTCCTCCTTGCTGACTATCAACACAGGTGCACCTCAGTGGTGTGTGCTTAGCCTACTGCTCTGCTCTCTCTATACCCATGGCTGTGTGGTTAGCTACAGCTCAAATACCATCTATAAATTTGCTGATGATACAACCAGTGTTGGTAAAGTCTCAGATGGAGACGAGAGGGTGTACAGGAGTGAGATATGCCAACTAGTGGAGTGGTGTTGCGGCAACAACCTTGCACTCGATGTCAGTAAGATGAAAGAGCTGACTGTGGACTTCAGGAAGGGTGAAACGAAGGAACACATACCAATCCTCATATCCTCATAGAGAGATCAAAAGTGGAGAGAGTGAGCAGTTTCAAGTTCCTGGTGTCAAGATCTCTGAGGACCTAAACTGGTCCCAACATATCGATGCAATTATAACGAAGGCAAGACAGTGACTATACTTTATTAGGAGTTTGAAGATATTTAGTATTTCAACAGATACACTCAAAAACTTTGATAGATGTACTGTGGAGAGCATTCTGACAGGCTGCATCACTGTCTGGTATGGGGGGGAGGGGCTACTGCACAGGACTGAAAGAAGCTGCAGAGGGTTGTAAATTTAGTCGGCTCCATCTTGGATACTAGCCTACAAAATACCCAGGACATCTTCAAGGAGTGGTGTCTCAGAAGGGCAGCACCATTATTAAGGACCTCCAGCACACAGGGCATGTCCTTTTTTCACTGTTACCATCAGGTAGGAGATACAGAAGCCTGAAGGCACACACTCAAAGATTCAAGTACAGCTTCTTCCCCTCTGCTATCCGATTCCTAATAGGACATTGAATCCTTGAACACTACCTCACTTTTTTAATATATATAATTTCTGTTTTTAGCACGATTTTTAATCTTCAATATACACATAGTGTAATTGATTTACTCATTAATTTATTATTATTCTTTTTCTTCTTCTATATTTTGTATTGCATTGAACTGCTACTGCTAAGCTAACAAATTTCATGACACATGTGGGTAATAATAAACCTGACTGTGATTCTGATTCTGAAGATGGATATTGAGGCATTGAGAGAACAGTACTGGAGACATTCAGCAGGTGAGTCCACACCCAAGGAACAGACAGACACACAATCAACACTCGGTTGCAATAATCAATGAGTAATAAGGTGGGAGGTGGTTAAAAAATTGGAAATCTTTTCAGCAGCTAACGTTGCATCAGCTGTTGATGGAAAATCTAAGGTAGAACTTTGAAAGTAACCAAAAGAGGCAATGAAGTTAAGTCACATACCTGCTGTAATCTTAATCAATGGCAGATAAGTGTGAGTACCTAATTAGTCTACTCCTCGTCCTTTTTTCCCACATGGTAGGCAAGGACATTAATAAATCAAACAAATATCAGAAAGGAATTGTTGGTGTTATGATGCAATGTTCAAGAATCGAAGTATTTTCAGATCAAAGAAATATTGAGAGAATTGGGAGTAAATGGGAGAGATAGAAAGCCTGATGGTGCGGAAGAGAGTCTAACAATGAGAGAAAAGGAGAAACAGCTAGTCTTTACAGTTTTGGCATGGAATATACACATGCTTTGGTCATACGGTCAAAGCAACACATCAATTTGCACAAAGACTTTGGTGCTTCTAATAAAATGCCCTATCATATATTCCATTGGCTGAAAAAGATTCCTATAATGAGCTAGTTTAACAATGTATATCCTGATTTATTCATGACAAGGTGTTTGTCAATGACAGGGCAGGGCATTTCATTAGTGTGGGTAATTCATTATTGGCTATACATAAATAAACTTGTGAAGTTTCTATTGATTCATCAGGAGTGTATATCAGAAGCTGATGCTTCTTCAATATCTCAGACACATAATCACAACTAAAGGTGTTGGGTGGTGACTCATGCTGGCACTGTCTAGCAGCGAGTTTAAGGATACTTTATACAGAAAAAAATGCATACGTTCTGTTCTCAGCTATTAGAGCTCCTATCAACAATTCTACTGAACCCAGAATAATTTTACAAGGAAAATGCCATTAGTTTTCAGTATATGTGACTCTAAGATTGACATTCCTGTATTACCAAACAATCCTCCAAAAGACTTGGTTATGGGCTGACATTGAAACAGCCTGGTCCGTTTGCTCTGCTGAATTATTGATGGATCTGTGGAACAGGGGTAGAGGGGGCCGGTGGAGGAATCATCAATGGAAAATTTGCCTCTCTTGTGCTTTGCCTTGCAGGAACCGACATCCAACATTTGGAAGGAGCTTTTTTGCCAGAAAATGCTGACCCCTGTCAGAATGCGTCCTTACCTAACCTTACAAGCATGTGGTCTCTCCTTCCACTCATATCAGGCACCAGTGACTACTCCAGGATATCTCCAAGCCCAACACTGCAGAAGACTGACCAACTCAGTAGCTGTTTAGTAGTGATCATGTGGCTGGAAACTACCCCTGGGAGGGCAGCAGCATTGGTGAGGATACAAATCCCAAAGTTCAAGATCTGTATTTGCACTTTGTTTAACAGCTCCAGTGCAATCTAACAGTGTCTGAAAGTTAATGTATCAAAATAGAATCCAGATCTAGGGCAGGTGATCATTTGTACTACTTGCACGATGCCTAATCATGTAAGGCTGAGGAAGAGAGATGTTAGTGTGTCGAGCTTCACTGTATGTGGATAAATGAACCATACAATTTGTATTGAGATTGATCACCGGACTATATTTAAATAAGACTGTGATCATAGGAATTGGCTGGCAGACAGACATAGATGTAGTTGAGTGGATTGTGCAGTAGGCAAAGAATTCAAAAATATCTCTTGATGGTTATAGCAGAGAAAAAAAGGGTGGATAGAGAAGTGGCATGTCAAAAAATTGAGATCTCTTCAGATTGGGAAAGGCTATTCCTCAGATGAAGGCATTAATGGTTCATCTGCAGCTCCAATGGGGTCATCAAATATTCCCATTTAAGACTACTACAACTGAAATCCACAGTCACAGCCATGGGTACTTCAGTAAGCAGCATCAAGGCTAAGGCATGCATAATAAATAGAAAGATTTAGTGCAGAGCCCTGCCTAAGACACAGAATACAAAAACAGGAGGACCACGCCAGAACTGTATGGAACACTAGTTAGACCTCAACTGGACTATTGTGTACAATTTTGGCCACCACACTGTAGGAAGAATACTATGACAGAGGGCGTTGCAAGAAAACGTCTTGCCTGGATTGGACTAAAACGTGAGCTAAGATGATTAGGTTTTCTTTAAAATGGTTGGAGGTTGAGGGGAGATTTGTGTAAAACATGAAAGTAATTAAGAGAGCATGTCATAAATTCCAATATCTCACAGAGGCTAATAGACAGGTTCAAAATTATAATAGAGTTGAGAAGTTTTCTCCCCAGAAGATCATGAGGGTGTGACATAGAAACTCTGTTCAATTAAAATATTCCAGTTTTTACACCTGTTGTGGCATACAAGATGGCAAACCAACAGTTGCAAAGCAAAATGAAGTTTATAGTTGTTGCAAATAGAGGCAATGGAGCAAATGACTTTTGCTTAGATGACAAAGGTTAGGGCACTGGGAAGTATTAAAGCAGAAAGAGACCACAAAGTATTCTGATAAAGGATCTCCCACTCAAAACATTGACTGTTTATTCCTTTCCATAGATGCTTCCTGACCTGCTGAGTTATTTTAGCATTTAATGTGTTAGTCTGGATTTCCAGTATGTGCTGAATCCCTTGTGTTTACAAAGAGACCTTGGTGTTCAAGTTCAAGCATCCGTGAAGACAGTGGCACCGGCAGATAAAGTGGTGCAGAAAGCACATGGACCACTCACTCCCATTAACTGGAGCAAAGAGTCCAAGAGGAGGGAAATTATGGTACAACTTTATAAAAAGTTGACTTGGTCAGAATGTTGTATAAAGTTCTGGTCAGTACATCATAGGAAGGATGTGAGGGTGTTGCAGTGAGTATAGATGAGATTCACAATGATGTTGCCTGAGATGGATTATTTCAGGTGTAAGGAATGTCCAGAAAAAGTGGGGTTTGTTTTCTTCAGAGCTGAGGGGCTGAGGAGCACACTATGGAGGTAAACAAAAATATGAGAGGCATAAATAGGGTTAATTGTGAATTGCAAGAGGGAGGGTTTGGGTGTCTTGAAGAACATTAAGGTGGAGAAATCCCCTGGGTTATACAGAGAGGAAAGAAGGGACAGTGGATGTCCAGACAGGTATGTGGTGTTGCACTTGTGGGTGAGAAGACAGCATGCAGTAAATTGGAGAGCATTGATGTACAAAAGGATCTTGGGATGCTCTCCGAAAATGGTCACATAAGTAGAAGGGACAGTACAGAAAGCGTACGGCATCCTTGCCTTTGTCAAGGCAGGGTGTTACGAGTGGGAACTACCTGGAATGTGCTGCTGGGAGAGTGTTGGGTGAATAGTGAGAGAAGATATGATAGTGACTTTCAATAGATATTTAGAGAAGACCATGAACAAGCAGGGAATGGAACAAATTATGTGCAGGACAGATGGGATGAGTTTAATTTGGCAGAAGGGCTTGTTCCTATGCTATACTATGTTCTCCATGGCAGGATATCTAAAACTAGAGAACGTAGGATTAGGGTAAGGGTAAGAGTTTTAGAGGGAGTCTGAGGAAGAACTAAGTAACAAGCTTCAAAGCCTGGGCCTCTGTACTTCCCTTTATAACTGGATTCTTGACTTTCTGTTTGGGAGACTGCAGTCAGTGCAGATTAGTAATAATATCTCCTCCTTGCTAACAATCAACATACGTGCACTTCATAATTGTGTGGCTAGGCACAGCTCAAATGCCATCTGTAAATTCAGAGATGACACAACTGTCATTGGCTGAATCTCAGATGGTGACAAGGAGGCATGTAGGAATGTGGTAGATCAACTGGTTGAGTGGTGTTGCAACAACAGACTCGCACACAACACGAGTAAGACCAAAGAATTGATTGTAGACTTCAGGAAGCAGAAGTTGAGAAAACACATGCCCAGCCAGTTCTCATTATGGGTCAACAGTGGAAAAGATGAGTAGCTTCAAATGCTGTGTGTCAATATCACAGAGGATTTATCTTGACCCTAACACATTGATGCAGTCATAAAGAGGGAATGCCAGTGGCTCTACTTGATTAGGAGTTTGAGTAGATTTGGTATGTCACCAAAGACTAGCAAATTTCCATAGAGGTACCATGGAGAGCATTCTACGTGGTTGCATCACCATCTGGTTTAGAGGCACCAATGCACAGGATCAGAAAAAAGTTGGTTGTAGACTCAGCCTACTGACTACCTCGGACATCTTTAAAAGGCGATGTCACAAAGCTTGAAGTTCCAAGTAAATTTATTATCAAAGAACGTGCATGTCACCATATACAGTCCCAAGATTCATTTTCTTGTGGGCATACTTAATAAATCCCTGATAGAATAATAACTATAATATCATCAATAAAAGACTGCAGCAACTTGGGCATTCAACCAGTGTGCAAAAGACAACAAACTGTGCAAATACAAAAAAGTAAGAAATAATAATGATAAATAAATAAGCAATAAATATCAAGAACATGAGATGAAGAGTCCTTGAAAGTGAGTCCATAGCCTGTGGGAACATTTCAATGATGGGGCAAGTGAAGTTATCTCTTTTGTTTCAAAAGCCAGATGGTTGAGGGGTAATAACTGTTCCTGAACCTGGTGGTGCATGTCCTAAGACTCCTGTATGGACAGTTTCTTCCACTCTGTCATCAGATTTCTGAATGGTTCATGGACCTGTGAACATGACCTCAATATTTTGCTCTCTTTTTGCACATTTTTTGTCTCGTGCTGAACTACTACCACAAAACAACTAATTTCACAACATGTGATTTAGATTCTGAGTGTTTTATCCAGAGGATGGTTGGAATCTGGCAGGCATTGCTGGAGACAAGTACTCTCACAACATTTACATACTTGGGAGATTGCTTGAATTCTCAAGTGATCTCAAGACATAAAAGGCAATAGGATAAATGCTGTGAAATGAGATTAATATAGATGGGTGTTTGAGGCTCAATTTGGAGTCATTGGGCTGAAGGGTCTGTTTCTGTGGCGTATCATCTGATGACTCCAGCCTGCCGTGACCAGGAGCCTCCACATGCTGATCTTCAGGTCTGTCCAGACACCAGACTCCTTCCGTCCTCACCGTTCTGCACAACTATAAACAGCCTCAATATACCAGCACTCTGACCCTTTTGTTCACTTTGCATTGCAGTTGTTTCTTTTTTTTTAGTTCTAATCGTGTTATTTCTTTTACAATCCCTGTATAATTTATGTTTAATGGATGTTCTCCTTCGGAATGTTGAGCTTCCAATGCTGTGCCCCTGTGACACTGCTGCAAGTGAGTTTTCCATTGCACCTCTGCATACAGATGCTTGTGCATGTATCAATGAACTTGACTTGACTCCTGCTTCCAGAATGACCTCTCCTCCCTTCCCTCAGTCAGACTGACAACTCCTGTCCTCCTGACAGACTTGTGCCTCCCTGCTGCTCTCCCTGAAGTGTGGCAAAGAACTGAAAGATGCCTGAGCTTGAGGCATCTCTCTGGAGTTCCACCGATCATTTTCATTCCTTTATGGGTTTAATACCCAGTTCTAAATCACAAAGATACATCACTGTTGGGAAAGGAAACCTCAGATACCTTCATCCGCAGTGCATTCCCTTACATTTCCACCTGCCTGCCAAAACGACACGGTGATAACCAACCAGATTTAAACCGCCTCAGGAACACTGTGCCGCACCCCCACATCCGCCTGCCAAAATCACAGGTGAAGTAGATTTGGAATTGGTTTATTTAGTAAAGCTTTTGTCTGTTTGTCATTCAGACAGCTCATTCTATGCACAAGTGCATCAAGTTAGTAAAATGATTACAGAGCATAATGCTGCAGATTTTAACCCATCTCAACCACACTGCAGCTGCCAACCCCACTCATGAGCATCGTTGGTATGGAGGTATAGTCTTGTGTGGGTGAGATGTGAAAATGCACCTCTATGTCCCTACAGTGTGACTAAGTCCATTACGTTTCTACCTTCACTCCTTGCTGATTTGCTGTCTGATGCGCATGATTTTACATTTCTGCAGTAATTCATTAGTTGTGAGGTGTTTTTTTTAAATGGTTAGTCTCCTTTTGTCAAAGAACAATTGAAACAAAGTCCTTGTTTCAACATTCGTTCTTGGCTTGTCGGCAATTCTGGCAGCACATTTTTATTGCCCCACCTCATTGAATAGATGAAATGCAAGCAGGGAGTCGGCCACTCAACCCCTCATGACTGCTGCAGCGTTCAATAAGATCATGCCTGAACTTTTAGCTCCGTGTCATTTTCTGCACTAACTTCATATTCTTTGATTTCTTTGATATTAAAAAAAATCAGTCTCTTTCTGGATTACAGTTAGTGGCTGAGCTTCCATGGCCTCTTGGGTACAGAATTCAAATGACTCACCGCTCAGTCAGACCTAAGTGACCGTCCCTTATCTCAGAAGAAATCCCTGCTATTCCAAGAATCAGTGTCATGAAACAGTGAGGACTTTGTGTCAAGCAGGTAGTATAGAGCAGGGAGGGGATGTAAAAATAGAGAAGGCCAAATAGTCTCCTATTTCTGATGGGTGTTAGTAAGCGAGTTGAGTTTTAATCAACAATTTTCTCCCTATTACCAGCCTGCCAGTCTGTATTGGCCAGATTTGAATTTACAGACCTTATTGTTAGCACAATAACCACCAAGTCAGTGAAACTCTTGACAACATTATAGCTTGGTTCCATTTTATTTCCAACTGCTACAGAAATTCCTGCTTAAACACTGTTCAGGTGGTTTATGAGGCAATAAATGTTTATAAAGTTTCTGCTTTGGATCAAATAAACCATGGATTTGTGAGTTGTACAGTATGTTAGCATCCTAGCACAATGTATTGTAAACTAATAGAGGGATGGTGCTTGTAATACACAAAGTCTAATCATAATATTGAAAGAAACCTTATTTTAATCAATTATAACTAAACTTACATTTAGTTAAAATGCGAAACAAATGTACTTGAGTAGGCTGGCTAGTTGTATAAATATAATGACATCTAGAGGAACTGTGGGGAAAAATAGTCTATTTAGAACAGAGTAGAACAAAATGGAGGGAAAAGTTGTTTAAGAAAGGAAAAACAATCGAGTTACTGGAAAGCATTTCCCCACCCTGAGCCCAAGATTGTTTGTTAACTGCCGCCATTAATTTTCTGCAGACATAAGATGTGGCAGCTGCATGGATCTGGAGCCAAAAATCAAACTGCTGAAGGAATTCAACAGATTAAGCAGCATCTGTAGAGCTGGAGGTGGAGGAGGGGAGGAGGGAGAGGAAGGAATTGTCAATGGCTAGGGTGAGGCCAAGAGTACACTAGAAAAATAAAGCCACACGTGTTGCCTGGGGGTAACTGCAGACCAATGGTGTGAACACTGACATGTCCAATTTCAGGCAACCCTCACCTCCTGTGTCCCTCTGTCTCTCTCCTTGCATCCCCGGTCCTCCCATTGTGTTCCCTTTCCCAAACCGTCTTTTATAGACTCAATCGCCCATTTCTGTCCCTCTACCCCTCCTGGTTCCATTCAGCCTATATCTACACATGTCACCCACTGTATTTTCAACCCCCACCTGGATTCATCTTCTCCCTCCCCCTTAAATGATTTCCATTGTAGAAGTACAACACAGAAACAGGCCCTTCAGCCCATCTAGTCCATGCCAAACCATTTAAACTGCCTAGTCCCATCAACCTGCACCCAGACAACAGCTCTCTGTATCCTTCCCATCCATATACCTATCCAAACTTCTCTTAGCCATTGAAAGTGAAATCACATCCAGCACTTGCATTGGCAGCTCATTCCACATTCTCACGACACTGAGTAAAGAACCTCCCCCTTATCTTCCCCTTAAACATTTCGCCCTTAACCCATGACCTCAAGTTGCAATGCTACCCAACCTCAATGGAAAAAAGCTTGCTTGCCTTTATCGCTACACCTCATAATTTTGTGTATCACTGTCAATCTTCTACTTTTGAGTGAATAAAGTTCTAGCCTGTTCAATCTTTCCTGATAACTCAGGTTCTCCAATCCCTGCCAGATCCTTATAAATCGTCTCTGTAGTCTTTCAATTTTATTTGCATCTTTCCTGTAGATAGGTGACCAAAACTGCTCACAATGCTCCGTTAATTATGTTTCCAGCACTGACAGCCCTTGTGTTGGTATTCATCACCCTCCAGCTTCACCATTCCCGCCACCTTGCTCCAGCTGCTCCTCTTTTTTATATATAGCTTCAACTAATCGCTCATCCTCCTCTGTCTTATCGTCCCCCACCTGGTTCCATCTGCCCATAATTCTTCAGCCTCTTTGGTCCACCAGTCACTTACTGGCACCAATCTCACCCCTCCCACACATCTCTTTATACCATCTACCTGCCCTCTCTAAAAGCAGAGTCTCAAAAACTAACAGTTTTTGCCAACAGTTCCTTCCTCCCCCGACAGACTCTGCTCAGTCCGCCGAGCTCCTCTTGCAGTTCAGCAGTTCGTCTTTTGCCCTGTTAATTTCCCAGCCACTGTTTCCCAGCATCCCATTCATGCACCATACCCTAGAGCTGGCACAGTGACCGTGGCAAGCAGTCTTGGTACAATGTCTGTTGAGCATTGCGTGAACAAGCTCACCAAGGTGCAAATGACTGACTCTAGAAACAACGGAGTACTCACTTGGCAAAGTGCTTAATGAGGTAGCAGACTAAAAGAAACAATTATCCTGTTACAAACAGTACCACAGAGAATATAGTTTATGTATATTAACATAAAAGAACACTTACACATATTTGCATTAGTACGTTTACAGTTTTACTGGTAGTTTTACCACCTGATCACTGGCTGTTTGATGCTTTCTCAACAATTAGCACTCAAAGGACACTGGAACTCTGAAATTTAAAAAAAAATACAAAAAATACTGGCAACATTCATCGTGTTAGGTAGCATATGTGGAAAGAGTGTTCATGTTGCAGGTCAAATGCCTTTTGTCAGAGCCAGAGAGAAAACAGATTCCTTAGCATCTGATCTTGATGTTGATGTACCACAAGTTGATCAGTCTTGGGCTCTCATCCCTCCTTATTCTGCAACTTACTCAGAATTTTTGTTTTCCAGTCTGTGACATTCTTCTTTCTTGGTGTCTTATTAGTTCTAGGACATTGGGAATCATTTTCAAATAGCAAATATTCAACTTTTTTATTTTCATGCCACTGTCCTGAGGAGAAACCACATTGCGCCATAGCTCCCAGGAGACATTGGATTGCGCATAATTAGGCATGTGGTAAGGACCAAAAAAATAGAAGCCCGGTTTAAGCAGAGCAGCCATTGTGTGAATGGGTCAATGTTGGAGAGCAGGTTTGGTGAGGAAAGGTGAAGGCCTTAGGTATATATTTTTTTCATTATTTATTCTTTCTTTCTTTCTTTCTTATTGCATCTGTAGGGCAGTGGGGATGCCAGAAAGGATACTGGAATGTTCCTCTTGTGGGATGTGGGAAGGCTGGGAGACCTCCAGCTACACCTGACTACACTTGCAAGACTGCATCCAGCTGCAGCTTCTAACAGACTGAGTTAAGGAGCTGGAGCTGGAACTGGATGGACTCCAGATCAATCAGGGAGCTGAAGGGTTAATAGACAGGATATACTGGGAGGAATGGGGAGGTGTAGCACCTCTGGTGGGGGGGCCTGCTGTACCCTTTTTCAGGGCAGCTCGTCCACCTTTGGTTCCCCACCTGGCGCTCAGCTCTCACCTGTGGCTCCAAGTAGTTGTAACACGCGCAGTGACCACACCCCGGTAAACTGTCTCGGCAGACGGTGGTCGTCGACCCTCGGTGAGGTAGGGGATCTGTCTATCCCAGCGTGTGAAGTCTGGCCCCGGCAGATTGAGCGGAGGGGACCGATTAATGGTCCAACGGTCAAGAAGGCAGGCCCAGCAGGCATTGTGGAGCGCTAAGAGCATGACAAGGCACTTAGACGTCCTGGTCATCCACTGCAGCAGAAGAGGTCTCCAGCTGTAATGGTTGTCCGCGCCATTGGATCAAGGTCTCTTCTGCCGAGAGAATGGGATCGCTCCGTGCAACGGCTGTTCCACTTAAACCTCCATCACGCACAGGTTTCAAGAAGTGTCTTCTTCGAATCTGAAGGACTACCACAAAATTTAAAAAATACAGGGAGGTAGTTATACCCAGGGTGAAAGACAGAGGTAAATGGGTGACCGTCAGGAGGCAGGAAAGGGATACGGAGCCTGTAGAGGGTACACCAGTGGCTGTTCTCCTGTACAATAAGTTTGCCGCTTCTCAAATGGGAGGGTGAGCTTGTGGTCCACATCAGTACCCATGACATGGGGAGGATGGGTGACGAGGTCCTGCGAAGTGAGTTCAGGGAGTTGGGTGCTAAAGTTTAAGGACAGGGCCTCCAGAGTTGTGATCTCAGGATGGTGTCCTGTGCCACATGCTAGTGAGCCCAGAGGTATCATCCAGTTTATTTAGCATATTAACTAAGGAGTTGCTATCAGGGGTAAGTTTTTTACGCAGAGGATGGTGAGTGCATGGATCGGGCTGCCGACGGCGCTGGTGGGGCAGAAACGATAGGGTCTTTTAAGAGACTCCTGGATGGCTACATGGAGCTTAAAAAAATAGAGGGCTATGGGTAAAGCCTAGGTAGTTCTAAGGTAAGGACATGTTCAGCACAGCTTTGTGGGCCGAAGGGCCTGTATTGTGCTGCAGGTTTTATCTGTTTTTATGTTTCTAAGAGGATGGGAAACAGAGAACCAGAACAGAGAGTGGAGTGGTTGTGGAGAAAAATATTGTTAAGCCTGCATAGAAAGTCAGGAATCAATAGGTTAAGCATGGTAGGACTACAGTTCCATAGTTTTATATCTCAATGCAAGGAGTATTGTAGAATGGTGTGTGAGTTTAGGGCACAGATCAGCATGAGGAATTATGATACTGTAGCCATTGGTGAGACTTGGTTGCAGGAGGGACAGGACTGGCAGCTCAGTGTTCTGGGGATCTGTTGTTTTTGATGTGATAGAGTGGAAGTGGTTAATGGAGGAGGGGTGGCATTACTAGTCAAGGAAAATGTCACGGCAGTGCTCAGTCAGGACAGACTGGTGAACTCATCTTGTGAGACTTTATGGATCGAACTGAGGAATAAGAAAGATATGACTACATTAACAGGATTATACTACAGACCACCCAACAGTCCACAGGATTTAGAGGAACAAATTTGTTGAGAGATCACGGACTGTTACAAGAAGCATAATTTGTGATAGGTGATTTTAAATTTGCACATATTGCCTGGGACTGCCATAGTGTGAAAGGGCTGATGGGAGTTTGTCAAACGTGTTCAGGAAGGTTTCCTTATTCACTACATAGTGTTCCCAACTAGAGAGAGTGTGATACTGCTTACCCTATTAGCGATTGAGACAGGGCAGGTGTCAGAAATTTGTGTGGGGGAACACTTGACACCTAGTATTCAAAACACCATTAGTTTGAAGGTAATTATTGAAAAGGTTAGGTCTGGTCCTCAGCTTAAGATTCTAAATTGGAGTAAGGACAGTTTTGATGGTATCAGAAAGGATCTGGAAAATGTAGATTGGGACAGGTAGTTTTCTAGCAAATGTGTATTTGGTCAATGAGAGGCCTTCAAAAGTGAAATTTTGAGATTAGAGACTATGTATGTTCCTATCAGAATAAAAGGCACAGATCATGGGTTAAGGGAACCTTGGTTTTTGAGAAATGTTGAGGCCCTGGTTAAGGAAGAAGAAGGAGGTGCATTACAGGTATAGGCAGGCAGGAAGAAATGAGGTACTTGAAGAGTAAGATCTGTAAGAGAACACTTAAGAAGGAAGTGAGGAGGGCTGAAAGAAGACAAAAGGTTGCTCTTGCAGACAGGGTGAAAGATAATTTGAAGGGCTTCTACAGATATATTAATAGCAAGGGAAAAAACTGGTTCATTGGAAGATCAGAGTGGTAACCTATGCATGGAGCTGAAGAGATTGGGGAGATCTTAAATGGATTTTTTTTGTATTTCTATTTACTCAGGAGGCAGACACACAGTCTATAGAAGAGAAGCAATGTAGCAGTGAGGGCACAGCCCCGATACAGATGACAGAGGAGGAGGTCTTTGCTGTCTAGAGGCAAATTAGGGTGGATATATCCCCAGGGCCTGACAATGCGTTCCCTTGAACCCTGTGGGAGGCTAGTGCAGAAATTGCAGGGACTCCTGCAGAGATATTTAAAACATCCTTAGCCATGGGTGAGGTGCTGAAGGTTTGGATGATAGCTAATGTTGTTCCTTGGTTTACAAAATGCTCTTAGAATAAGCTAGGAAATTATAGGCCAATGAGCCTGACATCAATAGTGGGAAAGTTATTGGAAGGTATTCTGAGGGACTGGATATATACATAATTGGATAGACAAGGACTGATTTCGGATGGTTAACATAGCTTTGTGAGTGGTAAATAATTCCTAAGCAATCTTAGAAACATAGAAAACCTACAGCACAATACAGGCCCTCGGCCCACGATGCTGTGCTGAACACGCACTTACAAAATCTTACAGAACTTTTTGAGGAAGCTACCAGAAAAGTCGATGAAGGCAAGGAAGTGGATGTTATCTGCATGAACCTTAGCGAGGGCTTTGAGAAGATCCCGCGTGGGAGGCTGGTCAAGAAGGTTCAGTTGCTTGGCATTCAAGATGAGGAAGTAGATTAGATAAGTCATTAGCTTCATGGAGGAAGCCAGAGAGTGGCTGTAGATGGTTGGCTCTCTGACTGGTGGTGTGCCACAGTGATTGGTGCCAGGTCAGATGTAGTTTATCATCAACAGGTCAGTATATGAATGATCTGGATGATACTATGTTAAACTGGATCAGCAACTTTGCAGATGACATCAAGATTGGGCATGTAGCAGATGGCAAGGAAAACTATTGCTGCTTGTAAGCTGGGTAAACACACATAGTTTTTTACCCAGGAGAGGGGAACTAAAAGCTAGGGTGGAGTAAGTTTAAGGTGGGAGGTTAATTATTTAAAAGGTACCTGACAAGAAAATTCCTCACACAGAGGGCGGTGCAGATGTGGAATGAGGAATTGATTGAGACAGGTACATCAATAATTACTATAATAATGACAAGGCATTTTAATAAAGTAGAAGAATAGGAGTACTTGCAGGGATGTGGGGCAAATGTGTGGAAATGAGACTAGCTTGGAAGACACTATAGATTGGCAAGGATGAAAAGGAGTAAAGTGCCTGTTTTTACAGTGTCTCTTTAACTGTGACCTCGAAGTAAGTATTTGTATCTCTGTATTGGTAGTTTGTTAATCCACTTGCCCGGAGAGGTGAACTTCTCTGGCTTAATCTGCCAATGCTCGAGAGGCCATAGTTCTCAGCCCAGTCAAGCTCAATTTTCTTCAGCCCAGCACTGTTGATCTATAGACATACTCTACTTAGATTATCAGAAATTTGGTTGCCTGACCCTAAGGGAGAATGTTGCACATAATCTAAGTAAGCACGCAACACAGTGCTGCTGTTGGTTAATGAGATATTACTGTATCACTGACATCATTGTCTCATCTCCTGACCAATAAACCTACGGCTGTATCTGTGTTCATTCCAGATTTGACTGTTTTCTCTGATAGAGATGTTTTAATCTTTATTTCCTTTCTCTTCCTGCCTGTGGCATAAACACTACTTAAAATTACATTTTTCTTAATTTTCACTTATTTCAATATTGCGCAAAACAACTCTCTCTTTTACTGCTTTACAAGTTTATTTCCTTGGCATTGGGATATTTTGGGCTGCTGTTATCTGCACTCACTATATTTTGTCTGTTCTTGGAAACTGAGACTGTGTCCCCGTTAGACTACAACTGAAGCGCCATGCTTTCTTCTTTGGGCATAGCTGAACTGGACAGTTGCCTTCCAATGATAACAAGATTTTCTACATTTTGTTTTCACCTGACTGATTCCTGTGAGGATGACACTGCTATCATTTCACTCTCTGGCTCCCACAGAGTAGGCATGTGAACAAAGAGTCATGAAGTCATATATGGGTCAGACTTGGGTAATAAACAGGTTCTAGTTTTACAGATGTAGAAAAGTTGATTTTCTTCAAACCAGAAAAATCAGTCCGTATGGTAACCATACCTCTATAGTACTGTAATAAATAACATCAATTATACATAAGTCTGAAAAGAAAGAACAATTACTAAAACTGCAGAGATCAACTAGTTTTGCTGTTCAAAGGAATAAAGTATGTGCAAATTCCAAACTTGTGACTTTAAAAGTATTACTGGAACTATCCATATATAGGGTCTTCATTAGTCAGGCATTCATAGTCCATGAACAGAAATGGTCTGTGCCCAGCAAATAGCCGAGGAATAGCCTGTGGTAAGGAACTAGGCCTTCTGTCCCACTGAACCAATTATCAAATACTTATTTATGCTAAACTCATTTCGTTTTTCTCCAGTCTTTAACTAACCTTCACACAAAGGGAAAATTACAGTGGTCAATTAACCTCCAAGCCTGCATGTCTTTTAGATGTGTAAAGAAGCAATTACATTTTGAAATTACAAAAAAGCAGTACATTTTGTGTCTGTTGAAAGTCCTTTAAAGTATAGGTTACAGTTCAGTGATAGAGTGAAGTTGAGTGAAGTTATCCCCACTGGTTCAATAACCTGATGGTTAATGGGGTAATAACTGTTCCTGAACCTGGTAGTGTGAGTCCTGAGGCTTCTGTACCTTCTTCCTGATGGCAGCAGTGAGAAGAGAACATGACCAAGGTGGTGAAGGTCCACGATGAGCGATGCTGCTTTCCAGTGATAGCGTTCCATGTAGATGTGCTCAAAGGTGAGAAGAGATTTACCTATGATGGACTCGGGTATATCCACTATTTTTCGCAGGACTTTCCTTTCGAGTGAATTGGTGTTTCCATACCAAGCCATGATGCGACCAGTCAAAATACTCAACACCAAACATCAATAGAAGTTTGTCAAGGTTTTAGATCTTTGCAAACTTCTAAGTAGAGACACTGACATGCTTACTTTATAATTGCACTTACATCTGGGCTCAGGACAGGTCCTCTGAAATGATAACTGAGCAATTTAAAAATGCTGACCCTCTCCATCTCCAATAACCTTGATAATTGTGAGGTGATGCATTTTGGACATTCAAACCAGGATAAGACCTATACAATGAATGGCAGGACATTAACAAGTGTTGTGGAAGAGAGCGATGCGAATGCAAGTGCAAAGTTTCTGAAAGTGGCTGCACAAGTAGACAGGACAGTGTAGAAGTCATTTAGCATGCTGGTCTTCATCGATCAGGACATTGAGCTTAGGTGTAGGAGCATTATTTTGCAGTTGGAAGTCATTGGTAAGAGTGTACTTGGAGTATTATCTACAGTTTTAGTCACCCTGTCAAGGTACTGTCAAGCTGGAGTGGGTGCAGAAGAGATTCATGAATGTTGCCTAGACTATAGGGCTTAAGTTATAAGAGGTTAGCCATGCTGGATCTTTAGTCCCTGGGGAACTGGAATGAAGGCTGACCTTAGAATTTTTTGACATCATGAGGGGTATGGATAAGATGGAAGGCCATACTCTTTTCCCCAGGGTTGGGGAGTCCAATACTAGAAGACAATAATACAAGATAAGAGAGGAGAAATGGAAAAGAGACCCAAGAGGTGACTTCTTTACACAGAGGGCAGTGAGTACCTGGGATGAGCTGCTAGGGGAAATGGTCAAGGCAGGTATAATTGCAATACTTAAGAAGCACTTAGGTAGGTCCATGGAGAGGAAGAATTTGGAGGATTATGGGATGAACATAGGCAATGGAACCCAGCAGGATGGATGCTGTGGTCAGCACGGACCGGTTGAGCAGAATGGCCTATTTCCGTGCTGTTTACTCCATGACTGACACCTGGAGGAAAAGGACAACATGCAAACCCCACATGGACAGCACCTTAGGTCTGAATTGAACCCAGGTCATTGGAGCTGTGATGCAACACCCCCACTATCTGCTCCACTATCTGCATCCTGCACTGAGCAGAAAGCCCATCTATTCTCCAACACCAATTCCATAGCATAAAGAGCCTACAGGTATTATTGAATGTGAACTACAAAACTGTTGTTCAATAAATCTTTAGCCTGAATTACTCACCTATAATTTTAGGGACCAACACATCTAGAAACTAGAAACATTCTAGTGTTGTAACAAAATGAATCAAGTTACAAAATGTCTCATGCAACAATATTATCTTGATCATTTATTCATAATTTTGACTATGCATAAAAAATTTATAGCTTTTGATATATTAGCTGAGGGTGTTGTGTTCAAGTAACTCCTCACTGACTAAAGCATTAACTGTCTTATGAGAAACTAACAAATTCTGTAGTTCTGTGTAGGTATCTAACCTTCAGCTAAAAGAATAACTTCCTTCTCATCACAAATGGCTTTTTTTTCTGTCATTATCTCATGTTCTTCTCTTTCTATAGTATTGTTAGTACAGAAGTGCTTCTCCATTCACTCAAAAAAGGACTAAACATTTTTTGTGCCTTCGAGTAACACAGCACAGATTCCGGCCCTTCAGCCTAACTCATCCAAATATGCTTTTACAGTCAGTAGGCTTCCACACATATTATCCTGGGCATTTCTTAGGTGCATGGAATGGAAGGACACTATGCCAAAGAAGGCAATCTTAGGAGAACTGACCAAATGTTGTTGGCAAAGTGATTTTGATGGAGAAATTTAAAGAGACGTGTTTCTGATTGCCTGTGTGGAGTGGAGCTGAGTGGAATTTATGAGTAGAATAGTTGATACAATAAAAAGAGAAAGATATGATAAATCATGTGAGGAAATGCAGAGAGATCATAGGATTTTAAATAGGAATTGATTGGGTTTAGGCTAAGAGGGATTGCAAAATGCCAACTACACTCAAAGGCTGAAACCCTTTACCAGGACTGATCTCAACCCAGAAATTCGATTGTCCATTTTCCTCCATCGGTGTTATCTGACCTATTGAGTTCCTTCAGTACCATTGTGAGCTGTCCAGATTTCCAGCATCTGCAGTCTGGATGGCTTCTCGTTTGCTCTATTGTCCTTTGACAGGAAGATTCCAGAGGGTTCAGAATTACAGGCAGCCGGTTATTATCACAAATGGTTATTACAAAATGGCCAGAGAACACATCTCAGCAAATAAGGTTTGACCTGATCTGAGTTTCATATTTTGCTTGGAATGCCAGATTGTTTTTCATCTATTTCAGTTTATTCTGAGGTCTCTGCTAGAGCCACATCTTATATTCACAGGATATTTTCCCACTTCTGTTGTTGGGTTCTCCCTCGACAGAGGGAGTCACTTTAGCAGTCCTTGCACTTTCTCTGGTGAGCCTTTTCCTCAAGAAAATGGGATGGGCTTCGAGCACATTCAGAGGAACAAATGAAAGTCCCATGTCAAAGAGACTGATCATGTTCATAATAGCAGGCTTAGTCCAGATTCCTAGGGTTGTCGTATTTGTCCAAAGGCAGAAGAGGAACTGGCCCATGTGATCAGCTGTGCTTGTGATTTAGGGTGGCAGAGAACCAACCAAACTGCTAGTCAGGGTGGGCATCTACGGAGAATGGATGGAATGATAGGGGATGCCCAGGGGTTCAAATTGGGTCACTTTTGGAGTGTCACTTAAAGCAGATGCATTTAAAAAGTAGACACACAAATGTGCGAATTGCTGATGTGCATAACATGCCCCCACTGTTCACCCTTAACATCAAGTTTAGACGTCTAAACTGAGTGATTATTATATGAAGAAAGGCTTGAATTTAAAAGAAACTGCATATCTTGCGTTATTTTCAGTGCATCCAAAACACTTTACAACCGATAAAATACTGCTGAAATCTAGTGACCATCTTGATATAAAAACGTAACAACGAATTTATGCATTACAAAATCTCCAAATGGCATTACAATGATGAATAGATAACCTCTTTTCGTAATGGTGGATGAAGGATACTTGCAGACCACTGTTGTAAAGTCACTCAGTTCAAAATAGTGTAGTGAAATCTTTCTGGGTCCACTTTAAGAGCAGATGGAGCCTCAGTTTAATGTTTTCACTGAAAGGCTGCTTCGCCAATACTTCATTCTGGATTGTGCGTTCAAATTTCTGGAATAGATTTTGAAGGCATTGACTTCAGAGACAAGTATGCTAATTGCTTTTAAATGGAAGTGACTTATCTGCCCTTTCTATCTGAGTATGAAAATGCAAAAATACATTGTCCAACTAAATTGCCAAAACGTTCTTTTCAGGAACTGTATAGAAGCTGATTGTTGTCCTCAGAGGCATAGTTACATCACATTGAATCAGAAATAATTTACCCTACTTGCTTGCAGAATTGTATTCTAATCCAGAGCAGGATTCCCTAAACACTGGAGCCCAGGAGGCCTCAAAACAGCTTCAGTTATTGTTTCACTTTGGAACACATCTCCTTCAGTCAAGGACTGTGTCTGATTTCTGTACATAGCAGAGAGTAAAACAGATGACACCTTTCAATGAAATTAATATGCAATTTGCATGTAGTGCTGAAGGGAGTCATATAAAGAATGTCAGTGGTCTTACTGTTTCAAATAGAGCAGGGTGCTTGTGCTTTTATTAAGGAGTTTAGTAGAAACCCAGTACATTGTTATGACTGGTATTTTTCAAGTGTCTTTGGTATAATTAACTGCTTTGACTTAACTAGCAATGAAACTGTCTTTTGCACTCCTTGGATAATTTCTTTTTTTTAGAACAGGACATGAGCAAGTACTTGTTTGAATTTTCATTTATATATTTATGGTGTGGATACATGGAGAACTTGCAACATATAAACCACTTCCCTTGGACTGCTGACTCCTTCCACATCTTTCAGAGAATACGGTACAACTGGAACGGACTGAACATTCCTCACCATGTTATTAATGCCACTAAAACTCCAAGTCTTTTCTGTTTCACTCTCAGCGATGTGTCAGATTATCTGCTGTAAATCACCTTTTATTGCCCTAACAGTTTTGTAATTTTATATGAGAAACAATGGCATACAATAATATTGCAATTTTGTCATGTAAAGCCATTCTTCAAATGTATCATTTCACAATGGAAACACTCTCATGACTTTAATTAAATGTTAATTTGTAATGATTCATTTAAAGTAGTTGGCAGGATGAGAAGGGAGATGAAGAAGAGTCGTTATCACACCAGGTTCATGGAGGTCATGAACTCGCAGTTTAAAATGGTGGTAAAGGCAGAAACTCTCATCCCATTTAACTGTGCACTTGAAGAGCTGCAATTTGCAGTGTGGAGCATTGCCTGCTGGAAGATGGAATTAGATTGGAGAGCTCACTTTTCAATGATTCACCTTTGCACAGTTGGTAATGATAGAAGGATATTGGCCTTTGTCAGCTCAAGTTGCCCAAGAGCACTTTGGATTCTATGGCTGCATGGAGCACATCAGTCATCCTGTTGACAATGATGTCTTTTAAACACCAGTGTGATAACCAACAGTTTGTATTGCTAGCAGGGAGTAAAATCTGGACCAGAAGTGTGGGTGAATTCCTTGTTCTGTTGCAAAAATAAAATCGGTAAACTTTTTTCAGCAAAGAATATATTGTTGTAAGAACTCAATAGAACCAACAGCATCTGTAGAGATGAAGAGATGGTCAATGTTATGGGTCAAGACCTTGCATCTGGCTAAGTACGTTGAGGAAAGATAGTCATAGAGGTGTGAGGAAGAAGTGAGACAAATATGTAAAGACGGTGGTGAATATTCACTTTCCAGGGTCTGAGAGGCTTATTAAGCACAGCAGCTTGACCTTTCCAAAGGGTCAGAGTTGTTTGTGACAAAGTTAAACTTCTAACCAGTATTTCCATGTTCAGGTACTTGTTGTAAGTAAATACCGTTCTTCAGTTGAATATAAATTGCAAGCACCAATCAGTCTGAAGTTTAAAGGACAGCTTTGGAAACAAAGCTTTGTCTACAGATACAGGCTGCTGGCCATCTGCAAGGGACTGCCTACTCAAGAGCTATACTTTGCAAAGTGAAGAGTCTATCAGACATTCTTGTCTTCTTCAGCCAATTGTTATGATAATTGGCCTGCACCAAATCAGACACTAGCTAAGTTATTTAGATCAAGAAAGTTTGCAGATCAGACTGAAGTTGTCACTTAGCACATCAATCTTGGTCACAGATATTGCAGATCAATTAATAGTTTGGATAATTGTGAACTCAGAGAGTCATCCCTCACATCATTAACTTTGGGTGTCTAGGTTCTCTGTCCCCAGAAGCTTTTAGACCATCTATGTGAATTACTTTGACCCGGCAAAGGTTATCTGAAAAACATCATCACACACAGATAACGTCAACCAGTAGTGAAACAGTATAGTTATTAGAAAGATTTGGGGATTGTTAGGAACAAGGAGAATGCAGGGAGATGGGGGGTGACAGAAAGAAGAGCTAAAATTCATTGGAAAACCTTACTAGTTTATAAATCGTTTGTAATTCAGAAATATTTTATAAATCAGAAATCCTCTAAAGTTTTAACTGTGTGTTCAGAGATATTTGTTTAAATTTAAACATGTATCTTTGAAAATAATATAAAGAATGTGATGCTGACGCTTTATAAGGCACCAATGAGGACTCACCCTGAGTATTGTGAACAGTGTTTGGCCCCCCATCTTAGAAAAGATGTGCTGGCATTAGAGAGGGTCCAGAGAAGGTTCACAAGAATGGTTCCAAGAGTGAAAGGGTTATCATACAAGGAACGTTTGATGGCTCTGGGTCTGTACTTGCTGGAATTCAGAAGGATGAGGCGAGATCTCATTGAAACCTTTTGAATGTTGAAAGGCCTAGATAGAGTAGATGTGGAAAGGATGTTTCCCATTGTGGGAGAGTCTAGGACAAGAGGGCACAGCCTCAGGATAGAGGAGCATCCTTTCAAAACAGAGATGCGGAGAAATTTCTTCAGCCAAAGGATGGTGTAGATTTTGTTGCCACGTGCAGCTGTGGAGACCAGGGTGTATTTAAGGCAGAAATTGATAAGTTCTTGATTGGACATGGCATCAAAGGTTACGGGGAAAAGGCCAGGAACTGGGGTTGAGGAGGAGATAGAAAAAAAAGGACAGCCATGATTGAATGGTGGAGCAAACTCAATGGGCCAGATGATCTAATTCTGCTCCTGTGTTTTATGGTCTTATAGTCTAATAAAATAAACTGTGTTTAAACTACTTTGTTAGCTGGAAGTATCTCCTTCTCAATAGGGAGGGAAATCCCAACACTCAAAACAGTGGGTATTTGCTAGACCTCACTGCAGAGACCAGACAGGGTAGTAAGCTAGTCTTTGAGAAGTGGGTTGATATAGTATAACCTCCCTATAGTGAGGGTATCCATAGATACAGTACCTATATCAGATAGGGTTTAGAATCTCCTTTTAGGTTAGGGCATTGTGCACAGTGAACCTAATACCTTCAAGGCAGGGTCTGAAAAGCAATAGGTGGAGTGGTGGGTGGCAGATGGAAGCAGCTAGGGGAGAAAGAAAGGGAGAGTGTTGAAACAAGCTGGTAAGGGAAAGGCAGAAACACATAAAGGTGAATTGATGGGCAGATGGATCAAGGTGGGGAAGGGAATAGGAAAGATGATAGATAGATAGATAGATAGGACAGATAGATTGCCTATGTGAAATGGGCTCTTTGGAGAAAGTGTGGGAAGGTAATGAGTCTTACTAATGAGGGAGGGAGGGACATCAGTGGATGATTTGTCTCCTGAGACTGAGGCAGAGTGATCTAGAAAATAAAGAGACGTGTCAGAAAAAAACACAGGTTAATTTGAGGGAAGAATGGATGTTGGTGCCAAAGGTGATAAAATTGGCAAGTATTCTTTCATATCCACCCCTGAGCCTCAGTACATGTTTCATCAAGTAGACAGTACGGAGGAAGTTCATTTGCATACCAGGACACTTTTATGCGCAACAGTTTAATCTAAACACGAGGAGATCTGCAGATTTCAAGCAACACACACAAAATGCTGGTGGAATGCAGCAGGCCAGGCAGCATCTATAGGAAGAAGCACTGTCGACGTTTTGGGCCAAGACCCTTCGTCAGGACTAACTGAAAGAAAAGATAGTAAGAGATTTGAAAGTAGTAGGGGGAGGGGGAAATGCAAAATGATAGGAGAAGACCGGAGGGGGTGGGGTGAAGCTAAGAGCTGGAAAGGTGGAAAATCTAGAACCCATTTGTTAAACGTGATTAGGTGTGTGTGTGTTTCACACTGTCTCTGAACTATGCTGCTTTTTTTTTGCATATGCAAGGTCTGATCTTTAAGTGCATTCCTTAGGCCACGTAGAATATTTCTGGTGAGTGGCTAAAATGGTCTCTTGCACAACTTGGAGTTAGTGTTCCTTTTGAAGAGCGGACGAATTTCTGAATTTACATTTCCTGCTGTGTTCCTGCAGTACTGCACGGCAGTGGTGCACGAGGTAATGTGCTTACAATTTTGGATTGTGGTCCAAAGTTTTCCCTTGGAGGCAAGACTTCGTCCAAGCACAGCAGTTCAGCTCCTGATAGAGAATACCTATCTGTCTGAAACACCGTAATAAACTCCTGGGAAATCTCACCTTAAAATCAGCAGTTTGACTGGCATGCAGTTTGTAGTTACGCCTAGATGTGAGATAATATGCTTAGAGCCACCTGTGATAGCTCTAAAATACAAAAGGTGCTGTGAGGAAAATGTGAATTTGTATTTTGACTGTAACAGCACTTATAAAGGAATGATCAAAGAAACACAGAGGAAATAGGGTGAGCAAGAAAAGGTTGTCGTGACAACCTTAAAATGCTGGAAATTAATTAAAAGATTTAAGATGGAGTAAAACTTTTAAACGCTTTACTTGCATTTACCCGTTTACTCAGAGCCAGTGCTTCTATTCATGTTTGGCACAAAACCGACTGCTTACTTCATTGCCTTAGTGCTCGCTCGTGGGGCTCAGTGCTGAGTTTAGTAGTGGGGCAGAAGGTCACTTGTGCTAGGACTGGAATTACAGTGGACCCTCCTTATCTGCGAGGGATTGGTTCCAGGACCCCTTGCGGATACCAAAATTCGTGGATGCTCAAGTCCCTTATTCAACCTGTCTCAATGCGATGAATCTTAGGACCCAGCGGAACCCCAGACATTATTTAACCTGGCTCAGTGCGGTGGATGTTAGGACCCGGCAGCAGAACTCTGAATCCACAGTGTTTCTGTTAACGAAAATAATCATGATCACAACTGAAAATGAAGTGGAAATAATAAAGCGATCGGAAAGAGGTGAAACGGCATCGGTCATTGGAAAAGCGTTAGGCTACAGTCGGTCAATGATCGGAACAATTTTAAAGGATAAGGTGAGAAAGGCTCTGCCCCGATGAAAGCTACAATTATTACTAAGCAACGCAGTGGTTTAATTATTGGGTTTTGGGTTTTTGATCCTCCACATCAACTCGGCACAGTGGAGAGTGCACTCGGGAGCGGTCTGTCACTGGATCGAACTTGGGAACCTCCGTTCCCAAGCCCGGCGCTGAAACATATGTTCTTAAGTGTTTTATATGCCTAGAAAGGTAAAATATATACTATATACTAAGACAAAAGTTTGACTAACTGACGCTAAATAATACCAGATGTACCTGTCCCGACTTAGTAAGAGAACTTCCGAATTTTTTCAATCCCGATCCACGATAACCCATGTACATCCTCCCGTATACTTTAAATCATCTCTAGATTACTTATAATACCTAATACAATGTAAATGCTATGTGAAATAGTTGTTATACTGCAGTGTTTAGGGAATAATGACAAGAAAAAAAAGTCTGTACATGCTCGAACAAGTGCTGGAAGAGCACTTACGGGTTTTCGTGATTCGCGGTTGGTTGAATTCGCGCATGCGGAATCCGCGGGTAAGGAGGGCTGACTGTACAATTCCCTCTGACTTTTCAAGGGGCAGGTGCTGAAGTCAGAAACAAGACAAAGTGCAGGATAGTGAAGAGGACATTAGAAATAAGATATGGTGAGCTAAAATGAATATCATCCTGCCCAGTTAGCAGACTAGCTCAGGATCAGAATCAGGATCAGGTTTATTATCACTGGCATACAGAATGACATGAAATCAGTTGGTTCAGTAGTAATACATAACATATGCAATAAATTACAATTATTGCAAATATCTCATCAGTCAATCATGTGGCAGCAACACAATGATAAAAGTGTGGTCAAGCAGTTCAATTGCTCAGACTAAACAGCAGAATGATGAAGAAATGTGATCTAAGTGATTTGACCATGGGAGACAGGATGGTTTGATTATCTCAGAAACTGCTGATCTCCTGGGATTTTCATGCATGACAGTCTATAGATTTTATAAAGAATGGTGCGATAAAACAAAAAATAAAATAGTTCTGAGGGCAAAAATGCCTTGTTAATGAAATTGGGCAGAGGAAAATGGCTAGACTGTACAAGCTGACAGGAAGGCAACAGCAATGCAAGTAACTATGCATTACAACGATGATATGCAGAAGACTGAACACGCATGTTAACCCTTGAAGTGGATGGTGGGTGGATGATTACTTTATTAGGTACATGAAGTACTTATATGTCTATATATAGATACGAGGGGTGATTGATAAGTTTGTGGCCTAAGATAGGAGTCAATTTTAGGAAACCTAGCACATTTAGTTTTCAACATAATCCCCTCCTATATTTACACACTTAGTCCAGCGGTCGTGGAGCATACGGATCCCTTCTTTGTAGAAGTCGGAGTCTTGGACCTCCAGAAGTGGTCGACAGCTGAGGTGATTGATAAGTTTGTGGCCTAAGGTAGAAGGAGATGAGTTATTAACTTCAAACTTTCTGCATGATCACTCAAAGAGTTGAACTGCATGTGCGTGTTATGTGAGCTGTATAACTTATCTCCTTCTACCTTAGGCCATGAATTTATCAATCACCCCATGTAGATAGTTAAATAAAGTATGTAGATAGATTTATATATAGATATGGATATGCAAATTAATAAGTAGTGCAAAACAGATGAGATAATGTTCATAGATATACCCGAAAGATATGGCAACCACTTTCTTCCCTGCTATAACTTTTGCTAGCTGCTCACAGCATTGTAAAGTTTTCTGAGAGGGCACTAGTAAAGCCATTGACTCTCACAGCTCCTGAGACCCCAGATCAGTGTTGGCCTTCGATGCTGCCCATGTGAGCTTTGTACTTTCTTCCTGTGGCCATGTCGATTATCATCCGGTGCTCAGCCTTCCTCCCACATCCCAAGAATGCGCGTGTTAACAGACAAAATGCACTCCGTAAATTGCCCCTCAGAGCAGCAGGATCCGGGGAGAATACAGTGGAAGGAATGTACAATTAGAGAAATGGGTGCTTGATGATTGGAAGATGCTGAAGGGTCAAATCTGTGCTGTATGATTCATTACGTTCTTGAATATAAAAAGGAATTGGAATGACTTGAAGAGCCATGAGGAAAGATCACAGAAATGAGATTGTTCTACCCTGAACCGGTGGGTCAAAGGGCTTCCTTTTCCATCACAGTTCCATCATTCCATGTCATCACAGCACATAAGGTCTTAAAAAATGGGTATAATTTATTTGATCTGAACAAACCAATGGCCATGGGGTCTCTGCAGAATATCAAATTAGATTAATATCTAATTCAGCTGACTGTATCTCCTTATGAACAATTGCAGGATAATCGCATGAAAAAGACCACAAAAATGATCCTTGTGTCCATTTGATCATTTTATTGGGTTGGTATCATGATGCCTTGATATTACCACAGAAGCACGTAAAATCTTGCTTTGCCAAACGAAATACAGGCTTATGCAGTGGCTTCATACACTGTGTCTTGATGGAATGCAATTGTTTTAATTGTGTGGAAAAAGACTGAATTCTGCAGCAATGGTATTTTGGAAAGAATAACCCAGTTATCTGTTTAAAAATCAAAAAGTTCAGGTGCGTGAAATCTGAAAAGCTGGAAACTCTCAGCAGGTCAGACAACATCCATGGGAAGAATACATTTTACAGTTCAGATCAAAACTAGAAAGAGAGGAAACACTTTAGTTGGTTAAGTTGTAGAGGAAGTTGGGGTTGGATGATTGGATAGGACAAAGGGAACAAGTTTGACAGGTTGAGGCCAGGGTTACTGCGGGGAAAGGTTTCAAGGGCATCAGCTTGATAGTCTAATTAGTGGTTGCAAAGAAAGACTTTGAGATGGGAGCATTTAGGCACTGAGAATGCAGAAAATGTGTTGTGAATTGCAAGGCTGACATTATGTTCAGCAGGTCAGGTGATGCTCATCTCAAGAAACAATAACTGAGCCATTATTAGAAATAGCCAGTCAGAGAGAGTTACTTGAAGTCAATTCAACATTGCGTTACAGAAAACAGGAGGTTTTGTGTCATCCCTGTGAATTCTCATCACACTGGAAGAAATTGCAAACAATGATTTGTTGAAAGAAAAGGCTGTTTGAACTACAAACTTCAATTTTGTTCTGTCCAGAAAGTGAAGGTGTGAGACAAAAGTGCAGAAGGTAGATGACATGCAATAAAAAGCGCTGTAGAAATGATAGTAGAGGGAAAGCCCTGGTTCTAGAAGTAGGAAGATATCTCAGTCATCTTTGCGAAAAGTCTCATGATCTGAGTGAATACAAATGATAATAAAGGAATGAGGCAAGAGGTTGGACAAAAGGATTTAATCTGGAATATTCACTCTGTTACTCCTGCCATGGATGTTTGCCTGACCAACTGCTTTCTGCTTTTAGACCAGTTGTATTCCTTTATTTTTATACCTGTACGTTAACTTGCAAGGATCTCTCGGCCCATCTGAACACCAAACACTTCCAGTTTCCATTTACAATATAATTTGTGTTTCCATTTCATCTACCAAAGTGCCAACTACATTATATTTTACTTGTCATTGTCTTTGGGCATTCAATTAATCTGTCTATGTTTCCCTGCAGTTTCTTTACGACCCATACATTTTCATGGGTAGCAGTATGGTTGTAACATGTATATTGTATCCAAGAAAACTTGGAAATAATACACTTGATATCCTCATCCAAATGATAGAAAGAAATTGTAACACTAGTAGATCTAGCAGCATCCCACTGATCACAACCTACCCTCCCTAAAACATTCCTTTGATTCTACCTCTGATTTCCAAGATCCACTCCAGTTTTTTTTAAACCTCTGTTGTCATGCGCACAAACCTTATTCAATGAACTCTTAATTGGCTCCTTCTTGAAAGCTTATCGAAAATTCCAATTACCACACTTTGCTCTAAAATATTCTGCTATTTGCAACCTCAAAAAAAATCTAGCAGATACATTAAATGTGATTTCCCACTCATAAATCTACATTGCCTCTACAAATCCAAATATTGTTTTATATTAAAATTTGCAGATGTTGGAAATCTAAGCAACACACCCAAAATGCTGGAGGAACTCAGCAGTCCAGGCAGCATCTATGGAAACATTTCGGTCTGAGATCCTTCAGCAGGACTGGAGAAAAAAAAGAGATGCAAAGTAAAGTTAAAAGGCGGGGGGAGGGGAGGGAGAAACACAGAGTGACAGGTGAAACCGGGAGGGGGAAGGATGAAGTGAAGTGCTGGGAAGTTGACTGGTGAAAGAGATATAGGGCTAGAGAAGAGGGAATCTAATAGGAGAGCACAGAAGGCCATGGAAGAAAGAAAAGGGGAGAGGAACACCAAAGAGAGGTGATGGGCAGGCAAGGAGATAAGGTGGGAGAAGGAAAAGGGGATGGGGAATAGTGAAGGGGTGAGGGTGCATTACTGGAATTTTGAGAAATCGATGTTCATGTCATCAGGTTGGAGACTACCCAAACAGAATATAAGGTTTTGTACCTCCAACCTGAGTGAATGCCTCATCTTTGCAGTAGAGGAGGCCATGGATAGACATATCGGAATGGGAAGGGAAATGGAATTAAAATAGGTGGCCACTGGGAGATCCTGCTTTCTCTGGCGGTCAGAGCGTAGGTGCTCAGCAAAGCGGTCTCCCAATCTACATCAGTTCTCATCGATATACTGGAGACTACACCGGGATCACCGGGTACAGTATATGACCCTAAAAGACTCACAGGTGAAGTGTCGCCTCACCTGGAAGGACTGTTTAGGGCCCTGAATGGTAGTGATGGAGGTGGTGAAGGGGCAGGTGTAGCACTTGTTCCGCTTGCAAGAATTAGTGCCAGAAGGGAGATCAGTGGGGAGGGACAAATGAACAAGGGAGTTGCATAGGGAGCGATCCCTGTGGAAAGCAGAAAGTGGGGGGGGGGGGGGGGGAAGGAAGGAGAAATGTGCTTGGTGGTGGGATCCCTCAAGTGCATCTCTTCCATTTCACATACCTCTGCTCTCACCCCATCCTCCTGCCACCATGACAGAGTTCCTCTTGTCCTCAACTACCACCTCACCAGCCTCTGTGTCTAACACATAATTTTCCACAACTTCCGCCGTCTCCAATGGGATCTCACCACCAAGCACATCTTTCCATTCCCCCACTTTCTGCTTCTACACCTCCTCCCTCATTACCATTCAGTGCCCCAAACAGTCCTTCCAGGTGAGGCGACACTTCACCCATGAGTCTTTTGGGGTCACCTCCTGCGTCCGGTGATCCCAGTGTGGTCTCCTTTTTTCAATGAGACCTGAGGTAGATTGGGAGACCACTTCACCGAGCAGCTATGAACCATCTGCCAGAAAAAGTGAGACCTTCCTGTGGCCACCCATTTTAACTCCACTTCCGAACCCATTCCGATATGTATATCCATGGCCTCCTCTACTGTCACGATGAGGTCACACTTAGGTTGGAGGAACAACATCTTATATTCTGTCTGGTAGCCTCTAACCTGATGGCAGGAACATAGATTTCTCGAATTTTGGTAATGCACTTCACCATTTCCCATCTACTTTTCCCTCTCTCACCTGATCTCCTTGCCTGCCCAGCATCTCCATCTAGTACTCCTTCCCTCTTTTCCTTCTTCCTTGGTCTACTGTCTCCTTCACCAGTCAACTTCCCAGCTCTTTACTTCATTCCTCCCCTCCCAGATTCACCTATCACCTTGTGTTTCTCCCTCTCCCCACCTTTTAACTGTACTCTTCATCTTTTTTTTTTCTCCAGTCCTGCTGAAGGGTCTCGGCCTAAAACGTCAACTGTACTCTTTTCCTTAGATGCTGACTGGCCTGCTGAGTTCCTTCCACATTTTGTGTGTGTTGCTTTTTATGTATTATTTTATGTTTTTTTTCCTGCAGTAATTTCAGCATTTTCTCTGCTACTGACACCAGAGAGCAGGTCCACATTTCTCCCTATTCTCTCCCCCCACCCCTTTCTGAAATAGCTAAAGAATTCGATGTTGCAGACAGTTTTCTCCAGGAATAAAAGTGAAGAATGCTTTGTGATTTGGGGTCTGATTATGGCTGAGAGAAATTATCTTCATTTCTTGTTTGTTATTCTTTCCTGTTTTCATTTTACCCCATGCATATATCAGGGACCAGGCACATGACTTCTCTCAATGACGTCGTATTTGTCATTGGAAATTAATAGTTTCCAATAAAAGTCACATATCTTCAATCTCTTTATTTCCAAAGAGTTTGTACATTTAGCTGACATGAACTGTCTCAAGATTAAGATTTGCCCGAGAGAGAGTTTTGAAAGGTGACCAAGAGGGCAACAACTCCTCACAGTTTGCTTTTCACAATGCAGTTGTATATTTCCAGTTTCAATTGCGGGCAGAAGGCAGCGGGGGTGGGTTGTGAAAATGGCTAGTACAGATTCTGATTGGCATGTGATCTCTTTTCTCATTGATTAATAGGTCTTAGATATTTGAATTTGAATTTATTTAAATATTACATCCATCCCACAACATGAGGCAGTAAAAATCTTTGCGTTATGACTCCTTCGCAATGTACAGACATGGGAATTTAAAAGTCTAATGGCTTGCAGAAAGAACTTGTCCCATAGCCTATTGGTCCTGGCTTTAATGCAGTGGTACCTTTTGACAGAAAGAAGCAGCTGAAGCGGTTTGTGGTTGGGTGACTGGTGTCCCCAATGATCTTCCAGGCCTTCTTTTTGCACCTGCTTCTGGAAATGTCCTCAGTCGAGGGAAGTTCTCATCCACAGATGTGCTGAGTTGTCTGTACCACTCTCTGCAGTGCCCAGTGATCAAGGTTGGTGCAGTTCCCATACCAGGCGGTGAAACAGCCAGTCAGGATGTTCACAGAACCTTAATGTACAGAAGAAGGTAATTCAGCCTATCACTTGCCAATTCTTTGAAAGAGTCACCCAACTGGTTTCACTCTTGTTGTCTCCTCTTATCCCTGCAATTTCAGTCTTTATATCTTAAACCCATGGTACTTTTTTGAAAGTTTATCTTGTCTGCTTCCTACACCATTTCACATAATGCATTTCAGGTCATAATAACTCACCACTTAATTAAATCCACTACATTTAATCCCTGTTTCCTTTTACGGGTTCTCAGAGTTTGTGGTTGTCAGTCATACTGACAAAGAGTCAATCTGGCTTACTTAAACAATCAAAACCCTTCAATGACTTTTAATGGCTTTATAAAATATACACTTAGCTTTCTGTATTGTAAGGAAATCTTCTTTAGTTTCTCCATGTAACTCCGTAACCTTGTACTCTCCTAAATTTATATTTGCAAACCAACCTGTCTTCCTTAATAATGAAACATAATATGCATTGGGGTGGGGGCAGCATAGTTCCCATCATTAGAATATTGCAGGGGTTAAGCGGGAAATTTATAGAGGAAATTAAATGAGGATGAGATCCACAGTTAAGACATTATACTAGCTTTATGGGAGAGCAGGATTATCAGATTTCTAGAGTAATACAGCGAGGAAAGATGCCCCTCGGCCCAACAAGTCCATGGCAAATTATGGCATTTTTCATTTGCTCCATATTCAATGGTGTTCTATTTTTTTTTTAGCAACTTCTTTTAATTAATCTTATGACATTTCTCCAGGGTTGCTTGCAGAATGCCCTGGATATAACTCCTGCAAATTTCTTAATAATCCTGTAGAATTGATAATCCCAGTTGAGATTGTGACCCATGGAAGCTACTTCATTCCCTCCACTAGCCGTGATCCTTTGTACATCCCATCTATTAATTATGGCTCAGATATGGAACTGCACTGTTGAGGTGGAAAGATGAATTTGGACTGGTATTCAGTCCCTTTGTAGCACTACAGGCTAGTCTTTGTAGTCATCACAGCACAACTTGGATTGTGAAGGTTTATTCATGGCATGCAAATGATCATGACAGATTTACCTCAGTATCATGTTGCCACTCTTTACCTATCTCCCCGGAAGTCTTTCCAAAAGGAAATGATTAGTACTTAGAAAAAAAGATTTAAATTTGAGCAGAGGGCAGGGAAAGGGGGTTAGCTGGATAGAGCTTACATAACTTGACACAGCTATAGTGGTCTGAATATCCTCTTTTCTGCGATTCTGTGCTGCTTCATGGGAATGGGAAAATGCATACTTCTTAAGGTAATTTACAAAATACAGACGGATACTACTACCTGATAATAAAGAGATATAATTGTATTCTACTTGATGGTGTGAAGTGTCTCACAGTTCTGTGATGAAGCTGTTTGATGCTCTTTCGATGAGGAGTTTGTAGATTTTTGCAGCCTCATTACAACAGAGAGAATTGGGCTCACACACATTCAAGTCATTGTGTTAACTAGAGCACTGCAGCGCACTGGTGTGATCGCACTTCAGAGATAAACTCAACAATATGGCGCATTGCTGTAGGGATGGTGTGTTTTGTGGATAAATCATTAAGGCTGAGGATTTATCTATTTCTAGCAGATTAGCAGCAGATACAGTACTATGCAAAAGTCTTGGGTCTATCTACAGAAGGAATACTTACTGTAAAGTACTGTAGTAATTTTATGTATTGCACTGAACTGCTGCCATAAAAACAATTATCATGACATATGTGAGGGATGATAAACCTGTTTCTGATAGGAGTCTTTATTGGGGACTGAGAGTGGAATGGGGGCCAGGAGAGGGGAGGGAGCAGGAAGCACCAGAGAGACATTCTGTAATGATCAATAAACAAATGTTCAGAATCAAATTACCTTATCTGGTGTCTCAGGGCTGGATGTGTCTGCCCCCTCACCTCTCCCCTCCCACCCAGCCACTCCTTCTCTATCACCTGTCCCACAGCCCTCCCATGGGACTCCACCCTTGCTATTCCCAACATCCTTTGCTCCCACCAGATTTACAAACTCACTATCTGTCCCACACTGACAAATACAGTACTGTACAAAAGTCTTGGGCACCCCAGCTATTTATAGGTTCCTAACTCTTTTGCACAGTACTGTATTTCCAGGAACTTGCCCCTATAGTCGAAGCACTAATTTCCCTCTATGCAAAAAAGAGATCAGCCTAGCAATTGGATTAGTTAGGAATCACCTACTGTTTTGTTTAAGGTTTATTAGTGCAGAACAAACATCCTGTTCATGTTTGGAAATGTTTGCACCTTTCCACAAGTCTGTGGAGTTGGACGGTTCAGCCTGAAGCTGATGCCATTTCCCCACTTCATGATGTCATTGATGGTGATGCAGCTTCTGACCTGACCACAGACACTGGATTCACAGGAGACACAAGAAACCGCAGATGCTGGAACTTGGAGCAACAAGCAATTTGCTGGAGGAACTCAATGGGTCGAGCAGCATCTGTGCAAGGAATGGAACTGTCAATGATTCTTCCACCTTCGGGTTGGAGGTGCATAAAGACTGGACATCCATTCTGAAAATAAAGCAGTGGGAGCCAGCGAATCAGAAGTTGTCAAAGCAGTGGAGGGCTCATGTTAATCAAAATTGATGCATCCATTGGTGTGAACCTGGAGGAAACGGGTTACAATCAACAACCGTCATTGTTCACTCAGTAAAACAAATGCTAAGTGCATCAGGCTGAAAGTCAGACACCATAAGCGAATTAAAGGGTGCCTGCTGAGCCATCAGTCTTACCTTCACCACTCCCAAACATCAATTCTCATGTGCTGTACTTTTGCGGACAGATAATACTGACGAAGGCAGAGAGTGTGTGTGTATAGATACTGTATTTCCCTCTGATTTCTGTACAGAATAGGCTACTGTGGAATGGAGGGGTCCCATTACCCATGACTATGCCACTTCATTCACTTCTCCTACCTGAACTGACATCCTTCCATTCCTCCTCCTCAACTCTCTCCCTCTACCACTCCCACCCTCCTGTTTTACCTCATCCCATGGCTGCCACAGAGAGAGTTTTTTTTAACAGTTCTGACCATGCAATAAAATGACAGTGAATGCACAAATGGGCTTCTGCATGAGAGAAACCCATACTAGTAATTTCTTATAGCAATGATGTCCAAATTTATTAATTGGCTTTGGTGATACTGATTTAGCATTAGGGAAACATGCAGCATTATACTAATGTCTCCATACACTGATTTTAAAGACAATTGTTTTACATTTAGTACACCAAAAATGGGTGTAATCCAGTATGTGGTTGGTTTATATTGGAGTTGTGCATCTGATATTTCAACCTTGACTGCACTTCAGAAGTACATGCTTGGCTGTAATTTGCTTTAGAAAACTGAGGAAGTAGTGAAAGAAGATTGATAAATCCTAAGTTTTTATTCCAAAAATGGCAGGGTAAGTTGAGAAGGTTGCTATTTTAAGCTTATAAATCTTTGATTTTATAAATGAAATCAAATAATACAAAGCACGTTGAACTAAACCAAACAAATAAAACGGGATAGGATTTAGCTGGTATATTCTGGCTATTTCTGGGCACTTTATGGAAGAACTAAGATACTTGGCGAGAGTACAAAGCAGAGAAGTTTAACCAGTAAGATACCAGAGAGAAGACGCTTCAATTATTTTGGGAAATTATGAAACTGGGATAGTTCTGCTTGAAACAGAAAAGAATAGGTTGAAAATTGACAGAAGTGTCCAAAATCATAAAGGAATTAGATAGAGGCTGATAAAGAGAAATTACTTTCAGTTGATGAAGAATCATTAACCTGCAGACATTTAAAAAAATGACAAAATGCTGCAAGGATCAGGAAACATTGAGTTATCATGAACTGAAATGGAATTGGATAAAGAAATAGAAATTAACTACTTAGTAAAATGAGCAGGAGGTGGAGTTTGTTGGAAAGCTTATTGAAATCACTGACCAAATAGCTTTATCAAGTGATGTATAAGACTGTATTTTTTTCTGTATTTGATCCTAAGCTCTTATTGTCAAACCAGAATATTGAATGCCCCCTCAGACATTAACTACAACTCATCATAAACTGTACTTTCTACTCAAGATGTCTCTAAATAGAAAGAGTGCATGTTGTATATTCACTGGCGTTGGCTCATGGTTTGATTGACATGTAGCAGTTGATTTCCAGATGTGTTCTGTCAAATACATTTGTCCTTGCTTCTGGGGAAAAGGCCAAGCCAACTTCTGCTCCTCAAGCACAGGCAGCAGCTGCCTATGTATCTGCTTCCAAAGTAAAATAACTGCAAGGGCCCAATGTGATTGCCTTTAAAATCACTCGTGTGGTACCATGCCACTGAGTATTGCCTTACAATGTTTGAACTACAAGAAAAGATGTGAACTTCTTGGGAAAGGAAGTCTGTTGAAACCTAGCTGTTCCTGACTGGCAGCACTGGAGGCAGAGTCTTATCCAGTCATGAAAGGGAAGGAGACCTTTTTCTTTAAACAATGGATTCTGGTGGCATTTAATGACAACCCCTGGACACCCATACTGAGCAGTTTGTTAGAGCAGGAGGGGAAGGCAGATCTCCTTCACTGAAGGATGCAAGTAAACCAGATGCATGTGGTGAAAATATTACAGTCATCGTACCAGCAAACTTGATATTTATTTATGTACCTGAATTTAATTCTGCATTCTATAGAAATGGGATTTGAACTCATGTTTCTGGAAGAGTGCTCTGAGATTCAGTGTATTATCCAGTTGCTTAACCTCTATCATGCTCCCGAAAAAGAGTTTAACTGTTGGAGACTCTGGGACAGTGCATTAGTTTTGCTAGGTGGTTGATGTTATAGTATCATGTAGCGTGGAAACATGCCCTTCAACCCATTGAGTCCTTGCTGACCATCAATAACCCATTTGCACTAATCCTAGATCAATCCCAGGTGTATACTTAGTAGCCTATACTTGTACACCTGCTTATTAATGCAAGTAACTAATCAGCCAATCACGTGGCAGCAACTCAATGCAGAAATGCATGCAGATTTGGCTAAAAGGTTCATTTGTTGTTCAGACCAAACTCCAGAATGGGAAAGAAATGTGATCTAAGTGAATTTGAGCAGGGAATGATTGTTGGTGCCAGATGGGGTGGTTTGAGTATCTCAGAAATTGCTGATGTCCCGGGATTTTCACATACACCAGTCTACAGTTTACAGAGATTGGTGCGAAAAACAAAAAGATTCCGGTGCCTGGCAGTTCTGTGGGTGAAAATGCCTTGTTAATGAGAGAAACTCAGAAGAGAATGGCCTGACTGGTTCAAGCTGACAGGAAGGTGATGGTAATTCAAATATCCACGTGTTACAGCAGAGGTGTGCAGAAGAGCTTTTCTGAACACACAATATGTTGAATATGGAAATGGATGGGCTACAGCAGCAAAAGACCACAAGCATGCACACACACTCTATTAGGTACAGGAGGTAGGATAGAAAATGCAGCACTGTTAGGATGCCCTATCAAAAAGATAGTGCAACGTTGGCACAAATTTCTGAAGGAGATAGTCCTTTGTGCGAGTTCAGGAAAGTATATGACATGGTTGACCTGCTCTAATATATTAAAGAGGGCAGTAAGTATGTAACCCAGCACTAGCAAAGTTGAGATAATTCCACACCAACATTTTGTTATCTCCATACTGATCCTCGGAGAAAAATTTCCAACATTAATCAGCAATGTTGCTTTTGCTGACCAGTCCAGACTCAAGCTGAAGATTCAGAAAACTGTGAGCTTAATATGTGCGTGATAAAGCATACTGGTCTTTACACTTTTGGCTCTTACTTTTCTACCAAGATAGCTGCTGCTCCAGAAATCATCTTTGGAACAGAAGGAAAACTGGGTTATATGAGACCAGGCAATGTGACAGTAAATTTAATTTACAACAATTGAGTTGTACAGAAATTATTTATAAGTAGTAATTCTCTGTATAATTTAAATTAGCTATCACATTGATTGGCCTTAACAAAACTCAGTTTTCATTCTTAACAAAGGGCAATATTTTGCAGAATTTTCTGAGATAGGATTGTGAATCTAAAGATAATGCTGGTTGAATCTACGTTTCTGTTGAAACCACCACGGTTTTAATGCAAATTTAAATTTAGTAAATGCTCAGCTGTTGATGCAAAATGAGGCTGGATTTGCATTTCTAGTCTATACATGCACTTTAAGTCTTACTCTTTATAATGTATGAACCAAACTGAAAAGGATACAGCATGAATGTAGTATTGTACTAGACTGGAACTTCATCACTGAAGAGTCAGACTTCAAAGTATTATTCAAACACCTTGATTATACAAACTGATATTTTGAAATTAATCTGTTGGGTTTGATCAACTGTTGTTATTAGTGGGAATTCAATGTCACTGGTAATATAAAATAAATGTATTGGAGCAACACACAAAACACTAGAAGAATACAAGTCGTCACTTTTCTTGTCATTTCGACCATAACTGCTGGTACAGTGCATAGTAAAAATGAGACGACGTTTTTTCAGGACCATGGTGTTACATGACACAGTACAAAAACTAGACTGAACTACAAAAAACAAAACTACAGACCTATATAAGACTGCATAAAGTGCACAAAACATTCCAGGCATTACAATAAATAATAAATTGGACAATTGGGCAAGGTGTCTGTCCAGGCTGTGGGTATTGAGGAGTCTGACGGCTTGGGGGAAGAAACTGTTACATAGTTTGGCCGTGAGAAGCCGAATGCTTCGGAGCCTTTTCCCAGATGGCAGGAGGTAGAAGGGATTGTATGAGAGGTGCATGGGGTCCTTCATAATGCTGTTTCCTTTGTGGATGCAGGGTGTAGTGTAAATGTCCGTGATGGCGGGAAGAGAGACCCTGATGATCTTCTCAGCTGACCTCACTATCCGCTGAGGGTCTTGCGATCTGAGATGGTCCAATTTCCGAACCAGGCAGTGATGCAGCTGCTCAGGATGCTCTCAATACAACAGGTCAGGCAGGGAAATGACAGTCAATATTTTGGATTGAGACCCTTCATCTGGACTGGAAGGCAGCATAAAAAGAGACTGGAAATATTGACTATTTCAGAAATTTGGAAATTTCAACTCTGAGCTTCTGGACAAGATGGTGCCAAACCAGGATCTTTATTGATATCGTGGCTCAGACCTAGTTGTCTTCTAGGGTTTTTTTAGGTTCATACGGGTAGTTTTGAGGACTGAGAGGGGGCTGTCAAGGCTCAAGTTAGGATCTAAGGACAGGAATGTGAGGGAATTAGAGCACAGGCTGGAGATTGCCTTTTACGACACATTCAAAGTCCAATGGTATGGATGTCAGGCCAGCAGACCAGTGAAGATGAGAGCTGTTGCCCCCCCCCCCCCCCCCTCCCAGCGATTCGTCTGCATGTTCTGGATCAGATTTCTTTGCAAACAGGAGACATGAGGGCTGGTGACTGCCTAGATACATGAGTTGGTAAAGCTGGAGTTCAAGGCCTAGTGCTTCGGGTGTCCTGTCACTATCGAGACTGGAGTTTGAAGCCTAGTGTTTCAGGGTCCCATCATCAGTGAGCCCAGAGTTTGAAGCCTGGACTTCAGGTCCTGATCCGGCATCCTCATTAATCATTGTCAGTGAGACCCGGACAACACTGAAGATCAAAGCCTGAAAGCCAATCAGAAGTCCATAAGCTGAGAGCCAAAGGCCGGAGCCTTGAGTCTACAAATCTCCTTGAGCCCATTAGGGAAGGCAAAGGCTCAATATTTGCAAATCCATGAGTCTGCTAGAGGCTGGAGACTAAAGTCAGCCTGTTCTGAAGTTAGACTTTGCCTGTGTGTGGGAGGATGAGAAGGAGGAATGGGGATTGTTTTCCTGTTGTTCCTTTGTTGCTTGGTATGTTCTGTTTTTTGTTGTGGTCTGTGCTGTTCTGTCGAGCATTGTGGGCATGCTATGCGACACTTGCAGGCTGCCTGCAGACATCCTTTGGTGTGTTGGTTGTTAAATGAAATGACACATTTCACTGTATGTTTCAATGTACATGTGATAAACATATCTGAATCTGATCTGGCCAGAAATTTGGACAGGGTTGTAGTCATATCCAAAATCAGTAACTGATGAGATAAATGCTGCTGTGATATTGAACTGTAATGGGTAGCTTTGAGTCTGCAACTCCATATCAATTCAATAAAAGCACGCATGCAGGAGATGGCTTTAACTGGTGCATTCACATTGCCCTGAGAGAGAGAGAGAGAGCAGGTCAATGCACATGCATAGACAACAGATGATGTATGTTATCAGTTCATGTGTAGTGCTAAGGGGAGTCATTCCTCTAAAAGAAATAGATCCATACATTGCACTTCCTCCCCTTTTAGATTAATGTAACATAAAACTGTATACATACAAAACATTCACTTTCTCTTCTACAAACCACATTCCTAACAAACATGCATTCACAATAATGATGCGTAATTAACTTCACTATGCTAAAGATTCAGTCTTTTAGGTGGTGCGCTGTTTCTTTCAGGATAGTGCCTCTGGACCTGTGGAGTGGCATAAGGTTTGGCAGGTGTCTTGTCAATGACAACATTCTCAGTTTCCCATGCCACGTTGCTGTCAGTGACATGATCATCACTGAGAGGTAAGTCCAGTGCCTGTAATATATCCATCTTGTGGGATTCAATCGACTTAGGTGTGTTCTTTGATTGAGCATCCGGTATCTGGCCCACATGACGTGTCCATGTCTGATGTCCAACATCCACTGTGTACATCAGTGGTCCAGTTCTTGTAGCAGATCCATCTTACACAGTGTGTGAGAAAACGACACCAATGCCATAAGGGGATACATCGCATGCCAGTCTGATGGGCAGAGATGGGTCATAATGAGTGAACAGTTCATTGGATGTTGTTTGAGCCTTTGATTCCTTGAATGCCTTTTCACATCTCTCAATAGGTATCAAATAGGTGCAGCACTGTAGCAATCTATGTAAGTAACCAGTGGTAGTATTTTACAAGACCCAAGTAAGATCTGTGTTGTGACACATTTTCCAGTTTGGGTTCCTGTAGCACTGCATCAGTCTTCTCTTATGACTTTTGTAAGCCATGCTTGTGAATGACATGTCCACAATATGAGATTTCATTCTTGAAAAACTCGCATTTCTTTTTCTTTGCATGCAGCCCATACTCACTCAGCCTGGTAAGCACTTTACCAAGGCTCTGCCAGTCACAGTGATGTCATCAAGGTAACATTGTATTCCTGGAATATCCTGGAGCACTTGTTCTTTTGCTCTTTGCCAAATTGCTGGAGCTGATGTGACACCAAAGATGAGACGATTATACTGGAACAGTCCCTTGTGAGTGTTGATTGTGAGAAACTTCCTGCTTGACTCTTCAATCTCCATTTGTAGATAGGCTTGTGACAAGTCAATTTTGAAAACCTCTCCTCACCTGCCAAAGATGCAAAATTGTCTTCTGTGTATGGCAGGGAATACTGCACAATACGCAACACAGAGTTGATGCTCACTTTGAAATTTCCACATACGCAAACGGTTCTGGCCTTCCCTCTCTTGATCACCAAGACAATGGACATGGTCCAATCACTCCACTCAACCATGGAGAGAATTCTAGATGCCTCCAAGCTCTGCAGTTCACCGTCCACTTTAGGACGTAGTGCGTAAGGCACCAGATGTCCTTTATAGAATCTTGGTATTGCTGCTTCATTCAGTTCCATTCTGGCCTTCATGCCTTTGAGTTTACCAATCCTCTTCTCATTAGCATTAAGCAGCTGTGCCAGTCTCTGGTTAGTGCTACCGTTTGGGCTGCCATTGCCTGTTGATGCCACACTGAGAGATTTGATTGTGTGCCTGTGTAGTTGGATTTTTCTCAACCATTCATGTCCGAAAAGTGTTGGCTCTCCATTTTTCAACAAGTAACGCTCTAATCACTACTTTTGGCCTCCATACATCACATTCACTTTCAGTTTGCCTTTGGGAGACACTTTTCCATCTGTGTAGGTCTTTAGCATCACTGAGGTCTTATCTAATGGTAGCTGAGAAAATTGTCTGTTGTCATCAGCCTCTGAAATTATAGACAAAGCTGACCCTGTATCCAGCTCCATTTTCAGTTTTACACCGGACTCATCTAATGTGATCCAGATGATTTTGTGATCTTCTTCAGTAACACTATGCAGTTCTAGGCATGATAGCTCACCTTTGTCAGACTCCGTGTTGTCTAATTCTGTTATATATTTGGTCTGGTCACTTTGTGCATTTTTTAGTTTTGTGTTTGAAACTTCTTACTCAGTGTGGGTTTTCTCTTTGGTTGTGCTTTCTGTCTGACTTGAACACTCTCTCTATGTGACCTTGTCTCTGACACTTGCTGCCATTTTTTGTTCTTTGAGCCAACAGTCTTTTGCATCATGGGAGGATTTGCCACATCAATAGCATTTCTGGTTTTTTGCACCATTCAGGAGCATTTTGTGCATTTCATATTCTAAACTCTTTTTCTGCATTCTTTGCCGCAGTCTCTAACAATATTGCAATTGTCAATGCCTGTTCTAAGGTTAGGTCTCTTTCTGTCAGTAGCCTCTTTTGTGTGCTTTGACTATGCATGCCACATGAAACCCTGACCCTTAATGCACCAGAAAGTCCGCCTCTAAAGTCACAGTATTGGGAAAGTTTGCGCAGTTCCACAGTATATTCAGGAATGTTTTTATACGTTGACTGGTTCCTTTTGTAAAATCTAAATCTCACAGCTATTACCAGCAGTTTAAGGCTCAAGTGATTTTGTAAAACTGCAACAATTTCATTGAATATCTTGCTTGCTGCTTTTCAGGAGTCACTAGGCTGCGTAAGAGCCTGTATGTTTAAGCTTAAGAAATGTGGGGGCTTCCTTTTCCTCATGCACTTCATTTACCATGCGATACAGTTTGACCATCTTGATATACGATTCGCAGCCTTCATTAGCCCTATTAAATCCATCAACTTTCCCGACTAAAGCCATCGTCACGATATTTTCACTTTCACTTTACTAGTTGTGCATCTTTCACTGTTTACTGTGCAGTTACTCACGCATCCCTTTGTTAGCATCCGTGAATGCCTTCTCCGTACTGTTTAACCCTTTCCTCTCGCTGTCTTTCTCCCTTTTATCATCCCGTGACTGTCAGTGCAGTTGGTGATCTTCTCTGACATTCATTTTCGTTCTTGTTGCCAATTAGTTGTGTCCGTGCAACTACATATCAATAAAATAAAAGCACGCATTCAGAAGATGGCTTTAACTGGTGTATTGACGTTGCAACACGAGAGAGGGAGGGAGGGAGGGAGAGAGAGAGAGCAGGTCAATATGCATGCATAGACAACAGATCAATGTGCATATCAGCCATATGTAGTGTTAAGGGGAGCCATTGCTCTAAACATTACAGGTAATATCAGTGAACATACTGAATTATATTAATATAGAGAGAGATGAGTGTAAAGGTGATGGAATTATCAGTGAGATTTACTCTTGCTCGGAATTAAGGTAATCTTAAGGAAAGGGTAAAATGTCGGACAGTGAGATGAACAAGCTGCAGCCTGGGTTTGATGGACAAGCTGCTTGGAGATTCTCAGAGCAGGGAGTATAGGCAGCAGTAAGCAAACTTCTAGAAGGACTGAGCAGTTCATGCAGCAATGGGATGGTGACTAGTGATGTTCGTCAGGGGTCAGTATTGGGACTGCCACTATTCACATTATTCGTCAATGATTTGGATAATATAATTGGTGGTTTGTGGCAAAGTTTGCGGATGATACAATAGGTGGGGTAGTAGGTAGTGCTGAGGAAGCAATGCGATTTTAGCAAGACTTAGACAAATTGGAAGAATGGGCAAAAAGTGGCAGATGGAATAGTGTTGGGAAATGTATGGTAATGCATTTTGGTAAAAGGAACAATAGTGTGTATTATTATCTAAATGGGGAGAATGTTCAAACATCAGAGGTGCAGAGGGACTTGGGAGTCCTCATGCAAGACTCCCAGAAGGTTAATTTACAGGTTGAGTCTGAGGTAAAGAAGGGAAATGCAATGCTGGCATTTATTTCAACTGGAATAGAATATAAAAGCAAGGAGATAATGCTGAAACTTTATAGGACACGAGTCAGGCCACACTTGGAGTATTGTCAACAGTTTTGAGCACCATATCTCAGAAAGGATGTGTTGTCACTGGAGAATCCAGAGGAGGTTCACGTCAATGATTCTGGGAATGAAGGGGTTAACATATGAGGAGTGTCTGTCAGCTTTGGGCCTGTACTCACTGGAAATTGGAAGAATGCAGGGGATCTCATTAAAAACATCCAAATGTTGAATTGACTGGATAGGAAGCATTCTCTCCACATCCACCCTTTGGTGGGGGTATCCAGAACTAGAGGGCACAGCATCAAAATTGAGGGTCGACCTTTTAGAACACAGGTAAAGAGGAATTTTTTTAGCCGGAGAGTAGTGAATTTGTGGAATTCTCTGCCACAGATTGTGGCGGAGGCTAAGTCCGTGAGTATAGTTCAGGTCGAAGTTGATATATTCCTGATTGGTCAGGGCATGAACGGATATGGCGAGAAGGCAGACGTACGGGGTTGAGTGGGATCCGGGATGAGCCACGATGGAAGGGCAGTGCAGAACTGATGGGCTGAATGGCCTAATTCTGCTCTTATATCTTATGGTCTTATGGTCGCCATTTCAAGATAAAACCCCTGCGTCAGGACGATGAGCAGGGCTGCCTGCTCTCTTAGGAGAGAAGAAGGTCACAGAGCAGCAATGCATATGCACAGGCATTCTGAGCACACTTCCCATAAGTCCGGTTAACCAAGGAGCGGTATCTCAGGAGGCCGCATGCCACTCAGAGGCTGCTCATTGAGGCCTAATGTGAACTTCTGTGAGGAGCCCCAGGAAACAGTAGTCAAAGTGGCCTTGATACAATACTGAGTCAAACCCGTTCAGCCCATCCTGCCCATGCCAACCACACAGTACCACCCTGTACTAATCCTACTACAGCCACTTGGTCTGTTGCCTTCTTTGCCTTGCTGACAAATGGGTTGGGCTTGATGATTCTTTGCCTTCTTTACCACAGACTCAAGCTGGGCACAGGAGCATCTCAGGCCACTGATCAGAGCTGAGGTTCTGCCGCAGGTTTTTATATTCCTCCAAAAGAGCTCTCAGAGGAGGGTCACAACATCCTTACAAGGCTCAACAGTTCTTTGCCGTGTTTTGATGCATTTTTGGTGCTTCTGTGGCTTCTGTGGTTTTGATGACCACAACGGTGCACAATTCTCAAGACGAGTACTCACTGTGCAGCTCAGTCATATCTGCCACTGGACTTCATTCTACTAAACTGGTTATGCTTTCCAGAGAATGCTGTGCATTCAGGTTACAAAAGGCTTCTTGGTCTCTTTCAACGTAATAATTTTCTAGTCTTTACCATTCCTGTAGATTGTCTGTTACCCATTACTCATGCATGAGACCATAAGACATAGGAGCAGAATGAGGCCATTCAACCAATCGAGACTGCTCTGCCGTTTCATTATGGCTGATCCTGGATCCCATTCAACTCCGTACATTTGCTCTCTCACCATACGTCTTGATGCCCTAGCCAATCATGAATCCATCAACTTCCGCTTTAAATACTGTATTTAATTCTTGGCCTCCTCCACAGTCTGCAACAGAGCATTGCACAGATTCACCACTCTTCGGTGAAAAAAAAATTCCTCCTTACTTCTGTTTTGAAAGGTCACCCTTCAATTTTGAGGCTGTGACTCTTCTTCTGGATACCCCCACGAGAAGAAACATCATCTCTGCAACCACCTTATCTATTCCTTTCAGCATTCATTAGATTTCAATGACATCTGTTCTCATTCTTCTAAATTCCAGTGAGTACAGGCCCAAAACTCCCAAGCACTCATCATATATTTAACTCCTTCATTCCCAGAATCATCCTCGTGAGCCTCCTCTGGACTCTCTCCAATGACAACACGTCTTTTCTGAGCTATTGGGCCCAAAACTGTTGACAATACTCCAAGTGTGATGTGAAAGGTGTCTTATAAAGCTTGAGCATTATCTCCTTGTTTTTATATTCTATCCCAGTTGATATAAATGCCAACATTGCATTTGCCTTCTTTACCACAGACTCCAACTGTGAATTAACCATCTGGGAGTCTTGCACGAGGACCCGTTAAGTCCCTTTGCACCTCTGATGTTTGAATTTTCTCCCAATATAGATTATAGTCTGCACTATTGTTCCTTTAACCAAAATGCATTATCATATATTTGCCAACACTTTATTCCATCTGCCCCTTTTTTTGCGCATTCTTCCAATTTGCTGCATTCTTCCAGTCTTGCTGCAATCGCATTGCATCCTCAGCACGACCTACTCCTCCACCTATCGTCGTATCATCCGCAAACTTTGCCACAAAGCCATCAATTCTACAATCTAAATCACTAACAAACAATGTGAAAAGTAGTGGTCCCAATACTGACCCTTGAGGAACACCACTAGTCACTGGTAGCCAACCAGAAAAGGCCCCCTTTATTCCCACATGCTGCCTCCTGCTGGTCAGCCATACATACCAATATCTTACCTGTAACACCAGAGGATTTTATCTTCTTAAGCTGCTTCATGCGAAGCAACTTAACAAATGCCTTCTGAAAGTCCAAATAAATGACATCCACTGCCTCTCCTTTGTCCACGCTGCTTGTTACTTCCTTAAAGGATTCTAACAGATTTGTTAGGCAAGATTTTCCTGTGCAAAAACCATGCTCATTATTGACTTATTTTATCATTCGTTTTCAAGTACACCGAAACCTCATCCTTAATCATCACGTTCCCAATCACTGAAGTTAGGCTAACTGGCCTACAATTTCCTCTCTTTTGTTTTCCTCCTTTCTTAAAGAGTGGAGAGACTTTTTTGCAACTTTTCATTCTTCATGGACCATGCCAGAATCAAGTGGTTCTTGAAAGATTATGACCAATGCACCCATTATCTCTTCAGCAACCTCTTTTAGAACACTGGGATGTGGTCCATTTAGTCTAGGTAACTTATTCACCTTGAGTTTGCCTTGTACTTTTTTCGTTTGCAATAGCAAAGGCACTCACTCTGCTCCCTGACACTCTCAGACCTCTGGGATATGGCTGGTATCTTTCACAGTAAAGACTGCAATACAGCTAAGCAGTATTGCATCCATATTGTACTGTCTCAGTAGTTTTATATTTGTGTGCTGTAGCACTTTTTGTTTGCAGTTATTTTGTAAATATCACTATTCCTTGCATTTCTGGTTAGATGCTAACTGCATTTCATTTGGCTTTGTATCTGCACTTGGCACAATGATAATAAAGTTGAATCTAATCTAATCTAATCTAATATGTATACTATGCACCTACCTGGTAAGTCTGTACTTGTTTTTTAAAAAATGTTCGTTTCATTTGACTGCTCCTGCAACCAAATAGTCCCAACTGATTTCTCAACTTTTCGAAGAGCTATAAGAGCAAAACGATATCATCTTATTGATTTATGTTTAGATGAGGACACATGGCATTCTTTTTCTGGGCTATTGAAGACTTTCTTCAGGTCCATAGAGATATTCCCAATTAATGTCTAGAAACCAACCTTTGGCTATTTCTAATGCACTGATGCTAAATCTGAAATCAAACAAGCAAAATCACACAATTGGGATGATCTTGCTTTAAGAGATCGTTATAATTTAGTAGTGTTAAATCCTGACTTGTGGCTTCACAGATGTAATTGATGTGCTTGGAGCTGGTCAATGTTCTCGAAGAGATCTCTCCTTGGGTGGAGCATCTACCAGTAGTGACACTTCACAGACTGACATGTCTGTGAGCTGCAATTACCCGTTCAAAGGCTTCATGATCTTTTTAGAGGACTGTTGGCACTGGCTGTTTTATTAGAAGGGGCAGCGTTTTCACATGTAAAAATACCAGCTGGAGAGATTGCTTTAATTTACATGGCGTTCCCTACTTTCAGAATGATGTCTTCCTTACTTTCATGAAGCATGAGTCAAGTCCTTGTGATACAACCTCTGTGTGTTCATGTGCACAAAATCCAACACAAAAATGAACTCTGCATTAAAGTGCATTGTAACAAGACATGCCCAGTCCCATTTTTCAACTTCCACAAATCAATCTGATTTCTAGGTCTGTATTATGTTGGAAGTCACCATTAGGGATTGTATCTGTAAAAGCAATTTCTGCCTTTTAGTTGCACATTCCCTAGACATTGCAGATTGAGAGGAAAGAAAAGGTTACTTGCCTTTCCTGTGGTTAGTCTGTCATAAACCATTTGGATCTTGCCCTGCACACTAGACAAAGATTACATTCCAATGTTGTTTCCACTGAAATAATTTATTTACATATACGTGAAGAAATTGGAAATCAGAACATGGTTTAATCTTTCCATCAACACTTTCTCCAGCAGACTGTTTCAGCGCATTTACAGATGAGGCTCTCTGCTGTCTCTTCGCCCATCTGTAAGCATATATTTTATCTTCTAGAGTCACTGTCTGCTCTTAGAGTCTCTTGTTCATGAAGTGCAAGATTGCCATGCTTGTATCGTTAAAGAATTCATTGATTTGTCTTTCAACGCAGAAGAATATTAGAGGCCATGTATTGATTTTCCCAAAATGAATTTAGGACTATCAGTTGGCAACCGAGTATGTGCATCAAATTCTTTCATCTGATACATTTCCAAAGAGTTTATTCTGTTTATTTTAGTGTAAGAATGGTAGATGAAATTTCATGCAAATATGATAAAAAAAATTATGGACATAAGATGAGTTTCCAAATAATCTTATATTTTAGCCAAAGTGGTGCTTTCTTAATAGAAGTTTCCTTATGAGATTTGAAGTTTATATTAGTTGTGATAAAGTTCATTAAAGGTCGAAGTAAAATTTATTATCAGAGTACATACATGTACATATTGTACAATCCTGATATTCTTTTTTCTGTAGGAATACTTAGCAAATCTATAGATGATGATGCCTCTGTTGATTAGGGTCATCCATGGATGTTGTGTCCTAGCTTTCTAGATACACAAGCCAGGGATTACGATATGGATAGTAAGCTCCCCCCGCCACGCATCTGATGAACCCAAAGTTATGGCAGAGACCGATTCAGTTCGGCACCAGTTGTGTCTCAAGAGTTGCCAGTTTGCATGAACTCAATGTGTGTCTGCCTTAGGGACTCCAGCTCCAGAATCTCCCCTCTGGTTTTACCCCCAAATCCTTACCCGTGAGTGGGTGTAGCCGCAAGGCAGAGGAGGTTTGAGATCAGTTTTCCTTCTAGAATAACAGCCAACCATGGCTGACAAGCCCCATCTGTCCAAAGCAACTGGTTTTAAGGCACAATAACCTGCCTTTGTCCCTCCTCCTGTCAGTAGAAATGGTTCTGCCGTGCTTAGCTATGCCGCACATGAAGTCAGGCACTGAACTTAGTTGTCAGAGGCTATTTGAGACACAGGCTATTGGGACCATTTAATAGGTAGTTGGAACTTATCCCCAATACCTCCTCCAGCTATAACAACCTTAAAGAACCACTTGTAATACTAATACTTAAATGAAAAGTGGCTACATTTAAAAAATATCTCTTACCATGCAGATAGATTGAGTAGCACGCCTCTTCTGAGTATTTAACATGAAAAGTGGTCATTGCTAGCATGTATCCAATCATTCTACACTCTTCATCTGCAACCGGTACTACCAAACTAGGGGGGCTACAAACAAGTCAAGATTACAAAGGAGCCCAAGGCATCCTATCATTCTTATAGAGGAGACATGAGCTAATATGATGATTAGACCTGCTAATTAGATATTTCTGATATTAGCATGCACATGCAAGCAATTGCATACTTTGTAAATTTGTCAAGCTGTTACAAAACATCAGGAGGTTCTTAGTACTCTTCTAGTGAGGCAGTGCTGACAGTACTCTTTCCCCATTTCTGTAGCCTTCGAATTGCAAATTATATACCCTTGAGCTTTGCCAATTCCTTCTCGATTGACTCTACTTCCAAAGGTAGTGAATTTCATACTTCAGCTATTTCATGCAAAAGAAGATCAATTATTTTCCTTTAGTAGCTTCTGCCCAGAATTTTAAAACTGTGCCCCTGGATTATGAACCCTTTAAAGGGTTCTTCCACAGGGCTGTTCGGAAACAGCCTCCTTCCAATTATACTCTTTAATCTGACTGTGAACTTGCACATCGTGACCCTTACATAGTACCTCTACAGAATGTGGACATATGCCGGTGATATTAAATCTGATTCTGATTCCGAAGGGCTCGTACACTACATTCTGTAGTTGAATTTTCCCAAATCACTCCGGCATCCCAACAGCAATTTCCTGATGCTAAGAGAGTACTATCCACTCTTTCTTTCTGTCAGTTTGACCCTGAGCACCATTTTACTGGAATAAGTGCCAAGGCTTGGAAAATCCCACCCAAAACTGGCAGCCATTTTGTGAGACCAGACAAGTTTGAGGACAGCTTTTTAGAAAGAACGTCACAAGGCAGAAGAGAGGAGCAAAGATGTGAAGTGCAAGAAAATGAGGAGATGAAGAGCATCAGGACAGCAGAACAAACCGTTGTAAAATGGAAATATTGAATCTAGTGAAGAATGAAACCACAGTAAAGAATCAAAGGAATAAAAGTGAAACACGGGTTAATGAGCAAAGTTAAGATTTCTTGGACCAGCTGTGAAAATAGGAGAATTGCTGGTTCTGTGTCATGTCTGCTCTAATTCACCAGGTAGTGTACTATACATATGGTCTGAGAGGAAACTGCTTGCCTGAAATGTTTGTGTTAAGCTTGGCTTGTAACAGAATACTGCAGGAAAGGTGAAGATGGAAGTTGCAGTGGGCACAGTTACAAATCAGGGACAGGCGAGTTTGCAGAGTCTGGAAGGGCCAGCATATCACTGAAAAATATAACAAGCCACGGTCTGCTTCATATCCTTTAAATACTTCACTGGGTACTTGGTTTACAGGGACAATGGGGAATATTAACACAAGTTTCCTATCAGATTGTAGTAACAATCTTTTGAGTCGAGTATGTTCTCCCAAGGGGTTGTCTATTTGTGGGCCCTCAGACCTGTAGAGGCTGATCCGGGATTGCCACAGGATGCTAGGGTGGATTCCATAATGGAGAATGCACATGCATGGCTTTGTTTAATGTTGGTAGGTAGCCATTACATACTCCTTGACAGATCAGCATCAGGTTGTAGTGACATGCAATGCTTGACAACTGGGGACCCTTCACTGCTGTAGCCTTCCTCTGCTTTCACTGCCATGGTGATGTGACATCATCTTCTGCCAGCCCCACCATTGAGATCGTAGGTGTCTCACTCTTTGTTTGGAACCTGCCCTTGACCTTACGACCATGGGTGACCCTACCAGGAGCTAACTGCTAGATGACTAAACTTGAAACCGTATCACTCTCGGAATCTCAGGAGCTCACAAGCCTCTCCAGCATGATGAGGTGACAACCTCCAGAGAAGGATCAGGTAGACTCCTTCCTTATTGACCAGTTCCTGTTGGCATTCAGCTAACAGCGACTTGGCATTGTTCCAAGCATTGAGGCACAGTGGCATATCTAAGGTGTGGCACGTGCCCTGGGCGCCACTTGAAGAGGGGGGGGGGGTGCCACTGAGCAGTTTCTATTAAAGTCAGACAAGCCATTCTCGGTTAGTGAAAAAAGAATTTTCTTCAGATGTATGATCTGTCTTTGATTATCATGGGTGAGAAGCACTAGGATGGCCTTACTTCAGAGCATTGTGTAAGAAGACCATGAAACATTTCTTCATGAAGAAGAAGGAAAGTGGAGTTGAAGGACGGAAGAGATGAAAGTTGGAGGCGGAGGAAGCCAAGAAGTTGAGCAAGTTCTTCATGCTCTTCTTTGAAAAGCCTGGATCAAGTAGTTCAACACTTTCCATGGAATCGCCTACACCTGCTACAAGTTTGTTAATATCTGAAGGTGGATCAAGTACAAATGCGACACAAGCCGAGGAGGAAATCAAGTCAGATAAATCTGAGTATGACGAGATTAAGAGTGAGGATGCCACAGAGAATGTGGACATGACAGGAGGGGAAGACGATGGTGATGGTGGTGATATTGAGTTTATTGATGAGATTTTACCTGAGGAGATTGAACCTGACGACACTGAACCTAGTGAACTGGATGGTGTCAAAGAGCCTCGAACTGTCATACCAGAAGTGACTGAACAGCATGACATTGGACTTCTGAAGTTCGACAAGGATACTGGAAAAGCAATTCTGCCTGATGCGTTGAGAACAGAAATAATAAAGCTGGGTTTGAAGTATTTCCAGAACAGTGGGGGGCCTTTCCTACCAACAAATAACCACTCAATGAACAAAACTTGGTTCAAGAGGAAACTGGGAAGTGGTCGTGATGAGGAAGTGACTCGCTCAAGGCTGGTCTATTCCCCTTCTAAAAAGTCTGCATTTTGTATCTGTTGTCTTCTCTGTTCCCGGTCAGACCATCAATCCTCATTGAAGCAGGAAAGTGGATTCAACCAGTGGAAAGCACCTGAAAGGATTAGTGTTCATGAAAATGCCAAGAATCATCGGGAATGCTTCACACAGTGGAAAGAAATGGAAAGAAATCTAGCTGGAAACAGATGAGTTATTGACATGGTATTTCAGTCACAGATTAAGAAGGAAAAGCAGAAGTGGCGTGATATCTTGACGAGAATTCTTCACTGCATAAAATCCCTTGCTACTCAGAACCTGGCTTTGCGAGGACACAGGGAGTTACTTCAGCTAGATGATGACTTCAATGTGGGAAATTTCCTTGGCTTACTGAAACTACTGGCCATCTTCGACCCTGTCATAAAATAACACCTCACTCACTTGGAAAGTCATCCTGGAGCCACGTCTTATCATTCACCAGGTGTCCAGAACAAATTCATTCACTGTTTGCCGGAGTTTACTGAGAAGCATTTGTAAAGCCAAGTACTATGGTCGCTTGTTCGACTCGACTCCTGATCAGGCACACCGTGAGCAGATGTCAGAAGTACTGAGGTATGTGAAAGTTGATTTTGAGAGGAGAACAGTCTGTGTTGGAGAGTCCTTCCTTGGTTTTATCCAGATAAGCCAGAAGGATGCTGAGAGCTTGGTTGAAGACATCTTGAAGCAGCTAGAGAAGGACGAAATGGAGCTACAAGATTGTCGGTCACAGTGCTATGACAACGCTGCTGTGATGGCTGGACACAGAAGTGGTGTTCATCAAAGAATAACTGAGAAAAACAACCTGGCAATGTTTGTGAATTGTGATAATCACTCACTGTACTTGGTGGGTGTACATGCAGCCAAGCAGATTACAATGATGGTCACGTACTTTGGAACCATCGAAGCTCTCTATGTGTTTTTCTCTCGTTCAACACAGCGCTGGGAAAAGCTCAAAAACGCTGTGCCTGCGGTTGTTAATTTGGAGTCCAAAACCAGGTGGAGTGCAAGGACAGAAGCAGTGAAGCCCGTCAACAAGTACCTTGAGGAGATACTTCAAGTTCTCCAGGACATGATAGACAATGAAAACGAGACCAGTGAAACAAGAAGTGACGCAAGGCAGCTGCACAACCACATGTCGAGTTACGATTTTCTGATTTTGCTAGAATTTTGCAACAAAGTACTCATTGGCATTGACCATATTCAAAAGAGGCTGCAGGATCCTAGCATGAACTTCCAAGATGCTGCCCTGGATTTGAAAGCCCTTCGAGATCATTCTTATGATGAAAGAGAAATGTTGGTTAGTGAGGCACTCGAAGAAAGAGCCGGTCTCTGTCAAGAACGGAATATTGAAGTTGAAAGATGTCAGAGACGACAGAAACAAATGGCTGATGAGAAATCGAAAGACGCTGGGTTAACAGCTAAGGAGGAAATGGAAAGAACCATGAAGGGAACACTCGACCGTCTTCACAGAAAAATGGACGAAAGGTTCACTCGTTTGCACGACACTGACGCCAAGTTTGGGTTCCTTCTCGATGTGTTACAGCGCTGACAGTAACGACCTAAAGAAGAAGTGCAAAAATTTGGGCGAATTGTACAGCTCTGATGTTGATGGGCAGCAGCTATATGAAGAAATTTTGGATTGTTGCTATCAAGGCGGGTCAACAGGAAAATATCAAGACCTGAAGAGCTACTTGAATTTATTGTTCAGTATGGAGATGAGAGCGTCTTCCCCAATCTTTGCATTGCTATTCAGATAATGCTAACCATCGCAGTTTCCATCGCCAGTTGTGAGAGATCATTCAGCAAGTTAAAACTAATACTTTCATATTTGAGAGCCTCCATGGGTCAAGGCAGACTTTGTAATCTTGCTCTGCTGAGTGTAGAAAGATAAGAAACTGAAAAAACTGACTTTGATCACATCATAGACCAATTTACATCAGTGAAAGCAAGGAAGGTGCTGTTATAATTTTCATGTAGTGCCATAATTTGTTAATTAAAAGATTAATGAACTTGGTTTGTACTTTTGAGCTGATATTATGGTAAAGTTATCTCAAAGTTGGGTATCGGATGTTTGGACTGGCGCGCAATTTCAGTGCTTGCCGTAGGCGCTATTTTCCGTAGATATGCCCCTGTAGAGGCAGTCCTCTATGCATTTTCTTTCCATCTGTGGTGATGTACATGCCCACCCTTCACCAGCTGCTCTCAATGTCTCAACTCTAAACATAACATGGAGACTTGCTGGGCATGAATGAGAACTTTGATATTCCTTAACACCCAGAAGTGTGGGGATAGTAAAGAGTTTATTCTTTACACATTGTCGGAAGCTTGTGCACATTTCTTAAAGTAGCTGTGACAAAAGTTAACTTCTTTGTTCTAATATAACTGCAACTTGACTTCTGAATGTCAATTTTCTGATAAATTTAATTAAAACTGAGGCTCCAGTGGAGTAAGGGGAGTGAGGAGAGGTCACAGTAACACTGGAAGTAATGAAGCAATATTCAGCCAGGATGCCATTTATTCTTGCAGGCAGAGTTCTAGGCTGGCAAGGCACTATTTGAAAGAAGGGTAAGGGGGTATGCCTGGTGTCATGGCCAATATTAACTCCTCAGTCAGCAGTCCTGAAACAAATTACAAGCACTAGAAAATCTGCATATACTAGAAATCTAGCATTGCTGGAAATCTAATTGTTGGAAACAAATTACCTTTCCATTCTAACATTAAGTTCACAGATAATTGTTGTGCACAATTTTGTCAGATAAGATGCTTCCGTGGTACATCTGTCTCATTTATTACCCCTGGCCCTGCAATCCAGACCGGAACCCCTCAGTGGGTAAAATGTGTTTATCCTCATATCTGTTTTGAATCTTTCAACCAACTATGTTCATTCTATGTCCTCACGAGGAAATCTGCAGATGCTGGAAATTCAAGCAACACACACAAAATGCTGGTGGAACGCAGCAGGCCAGGCAGCATCTATAAGGAGAAGCACTGTCGACGTCCTGATGAAGAATCTCGGCCCGAAACGTCGACAGTGCTTCTCCTTATAGATACCTCCTGGCCTGCTGCGTTCCACCATCATTTTGTGTGTGTCGCTCGTTCTATGTCCTCTTGTTTTTGCCAATGAGAATAGTTTCACCCTGCTTCCTCTAGTCGGTGCCACGGTGCTAAATACCATTATCAAATATGCTCATACCTCCTCTGTCCTAGAGAAAACAACCTCAGCTGCTCTAGTCTGTCCCCAGCACCATGCACAAACAATCAATTATATTTGTTCACACGTTCCAAGTCATTGCAGTGAGAGTAATACCACAGAGGCTTTGAGACTTCAAACCACGATGTCCCATGTATGTTAGTTCATGGTTTGTGAGTGACTCTGGATATTCTGCACAGGTCACAGGCCTTGCAAGAGCCCCATGAAATGTACAGCTTAGGAACCCAAGCCTGATGACACAGCCACTAAGTCAGCTACTCCATAGGCCTCCTTAATCTATAGTGGAGCTACTGTACAGCCCCACGTCATCACGTCTTTCCACACCAGTTTAGATTTGTTTAAAATGCTTAAAGCTGACCTCAACGAACAGTTCAGTTTACCAGTAAATGTCAAGTGCTATGGTAATAATCTTAACTGCTGATCTAACTTCCTTTTATGTATGTTTCTGCTTTTGGAATGCTGTGCCTCCATTGTAAATGTGTTTGCTCAAAAACGGGATTGAATTTTTACCTGTCGTTATGCAAATTGTTCATAAAAAGCATCTTATCCCTGCGGTGCTAACTCCTGAAGAGGTTCCGGCTTCCAGAAAATCGGACATGGTGGGTGATTCTGAACATCATTTCACATTCTCATTGAACACCAGTGTTTATGTCTACTGAGGCGTCCGTGGTTATTTCCATGTTCTTCCATTTATCACAGGTGATAAAGCACTTGTTTTAAAGACTAGCCTCACTTGTCACATGCTGTATTGTAATAAACAAACAAACAAACAAACAAACAAACCAAAGAGTGTGGTCCCCGCCCCCCTCTGTCACACCTGGGAATCCAGTACAGGTCCACAATCCCTTATCCGAAATCCTTGGGCCAGTTGCATTTCGGAATTTTGAATTTTTCTGATTTCAGTATCTGTCCTTATTGGCTCCGGGACCCTCAGCGGATATCAAAAAACATGTCTGCTCAAGTCCCTTATTTAACTTGTCTCAGTGCGGGTGGACTTTCGGACCCGGTGGAGCTCCAAACCTACGCACATCCTCCCATATACTTTAAATCATCTCGAGATTACTTATAATACCTAATACAATGTAAATGCTATGTAAATAGTTGTTATACTGTATTGTTTATGGAATAATGACAAGAAAAATAGTTTATTTCCAACAAAAACATTCAATAAAACAAAAATATACAGCTTCGAACTAACCGAATCAGACACATGGTAAATGACTTATTGGAATAAATGCAGAACGTCACTGTCACTATAAAACTTCAGTAACTTGTCTTTCTGTTTCTTTACATTGTATACAGTGGTAGTTCCGACACCATATTCTTCAGTAAGATGCTGCACAGACACACCACGATCAAGCTTCTGCAATAACTCTGCTTTCTGCGTTATTGATAATGATAGATACTTCCTTCTCTTTTTCTCATTGTTACCCATAGGGTTATCTGCAGCTCTTTTTGACATTTTCACAGTGAAATTAAACACAAAGTCAACAGTGAACACAAAATATCAGCGAACAGCAAATGCATGTGTAACCAGTACGAGTGCTGAGCCACAACTGACGTCTGGCGGCCTCTGCTAGTGCTGCCATGTCACACCTGAGTGACGTCAGCTGTTGGCGGAAAAAAACTTTGGTTTTCAGAGCTTTTTGGATTTCAGAATTTCGGATAAGGGATTGTGGACCTGTATTCTTAAACACAAGAAATCCTGCAAATTGCTGGAAATTCAGAGCAACATGCACAAAATGCATTGTCTTCTTGTTCCCTTCTCTTCTTCCTCCTCCCTACACACACACCCTATTTCACCCAAATCATGACAGCTTTGTTGCTGTGGTGGGACAGCCATGAGGAGTGTACATTATTCTGCTATTTTCTCTGGCGGCAGATACCACGGAGCAGGAAGTAGAGCCACTGTCTCACAACTCCAGTCTATTGTGTTCAGTTTTGACTTTGGCACCGTCAGTGTGGAGTCTGCATGTTCTTCTGTCACCGTGTGGATTTCCTCTGGGTGCTCTGGTTCACTACCACAGCTGACTAGCAGTTTGGTGAACTAACCTGTCGACTGGTGAAAGGCCTTGATGGGGTGGACGTGGAGAGGATGCTTCCTATGGAGCGAGAGTCTAAAACCAGAGGACACAGCCTCAGAATAGAGGGGACTTGTTTTAGAATAGAGATGAGGGAGAATTTCTTCAGACAGAGTGGTAAATCTGTGGAATTAGTTGCCACAGGCAGCTGTGGAGGCCAAGTCTTTACAAATTTTTAAGGCAGAGGTTGATAGATTCTCAATCGGTCAAGAGATGAAGATACGGGGAGAAGGTAGAAGATTGGGGTAGACAGCAATAATAGATCAGCCATGATGAAATGGTGGAGCAGAGTCGATAGGCCAAATGGCCTAATTCTACCACTATATCTTATGGTCTTATGGTCTTAACTGTCTCCTGCAAACTGCCTCGAGTCTGATGGTGAGGGGTGGAATCGAGGTTAGGAGACATGCAATTGATGGGAGTTTGGGAAGAGTAAAATGGATTAGGGTAGGATTAGTGTGAAAATGAGTGCTTGGTGGTCAGCAAGAACCCTGTGGACTGATAGCTTGTTTGTACATCCCTATGACTAGTGAGCAGGGTGCAGTCTTCTGTAAATGAAAATTTTGATGCATCTGTATGGGAGAAGATCAGAACAACAATCCCTAATGCAAGGATATCCCAGTTGCCTGATTCTTTTAGTGATACATATTTTGGCTTCAAGGTAAACATGGAACCCAGTTAATGCACCAAAACTCAGTGGCACTGTTACAACAGCTAACATTACAATGAACTGACTAGAGGTAGTCTATGCTGCTGCTGGTGTAACAGGCTAGATTATAAAAAGCAGATTGATATCCTTGGGGCATATGATATATCCCATTCAGTAGAGGTATGTGGTCAAGTGTCAGTTTGTAAGAGAAGCACACTGGTCTAGACATGTTTTTGCTTCTCATCGTTCATGGAGTGTTGGATTTTAATAGAGCTCTGTATAGAGTAGATCATAACCGCAGAAGTTATTCCTAATTTTTTGAAATATGAATAAACATACTGTATGTTGAATGAGCCTGAGTGTGAAGGCATTTTATCGATTCATCACTGCAGTGTTGTTCCAGGTTTCCATTGTTCAAAGGAGGGGTGAGTTCACTTATAATCACTCTTAGTCCACCCAAATTAATGTTTAAATGCTACAGCCTGTCCACTTTTATATTATTCATTTTCAGGATTCAGCTGTGATGAGGAAAGCCAGAATTTCTCTATCGATAATCACCCTTGTGATTGAACTACTAAGTCTAGAGTATCGCAGTCATTCTAGTGAAGTAGGAAGATGTGTTGAGTTTTTCTCCAATCTTGCCAATTTGTTTGTAAACGCTTTGTCATCATATCGTCAGTGTGGTGTTAATTGTGGCACATCCTGGATGATGTCTCCTTGTACTGTGACAAAATGTTTGCAAGTAATTTGCCAGGATTGGAGAACATCTCAACCCAACCATCAGCCACCCGAGTTACACATTTTCTGAATTATTTCCAAAGTAGGAAGTTCCAGCATTTAGATCCAATGATGGTGAAGGACTGGCAATGCATATCCAAATCAAATGTCTTTCATTTAGATGTGGAACCTGAAAGTAGTGATATTCCTATGTTTCTATTGCATTAATTGTTCTTGATGGTGGAGACTCTACCTTCAAGTTAGTCTGTCAGAGTAACTGAAGTGAGGAAACGCAATGCATTTTATTAAGTTACGTAGATGGTACCCAGGTCTGAATGTTACACCTCTAGCAATGTGCAGACACAAGCTGCTTCATTTTCTGAGATCATGCAAAGAAAATTGAATATATTATGCTGTTGTCAGTGAACACTTCACCCCATTTTCACAGAACCACTGGCCTTGAGTATGTTCATCAATTTTATCATTCTTCCACTATTGTCTGCTAGATGGCAAACAGGACTGCAGGAAGATCAATTCAGGCAAGGCTCCCCTGAAAAAAAGAAGTCTGGCAATTGATCATAGGGTCTAACTTCAGATAGGTTATCCTTCACTTGAATAAATGTATTATTTTAGTGACGTCTCAGTTTAATTTCTTTCCAAGTTCCACTATAATCTTACTCTGAATCCACTTTACACTTTCCTTCTACTGATCAGTTGCTGATTTCTCTCTATATCATTTTCTAGAACTGAATCAGGCCAAACTGTGTACTCTCTTGGACTGACAACATGTTGACAAAGGAAGCAAACAAAAAGTTTTCTAAAACTTTTGACAAAAGACCTGACTTTTATCATGGCTGATATTTTGCTTTCTGATTAAGATTCAGAATTTGGTTTTATCACATATACATCAAAATATACAGTGAAATGTGTCATTTGCAGTAGGAACCAACACACCCAAAGATATTGGGAGCAGAGTGTAAGTGTCACCACACATTCCAGTGCCACGAAGCATGGGGCATGCCCACAGTGCTTGGCAGAACAACACAGACAACAACAAAAAAATACCAAATTAACAAGAAGAAAACAATCCCCATTCCTCCATCCCACCTACCCATGCACAAACACAGATTTCTAACCCCAGAATAGGCCACTTCAGCCTCCACCCTCTTGTGGAATCGCGGATTTGCAGATATTGGGCCTTCATCTTCCACAGCGGATTCCCAGAGATTCACGGAGTCAGGATTCCAGTCTTTGGACCTTGACTTCTGATCGACCTTCGGGCTGCGATCTGGACTTCCAATCGACCTTTGAGCTTTTTTCTTCGGTATTGACCCAGGACTCACTAATGATGACAGATGAGGTCCCTGGATAAGGACCCGAACTCTAGGTGTTGAACTCGGGGTTCGACAGTGATGTCTTGCTGCTCTCCTGACCAAGTCAATGCTGCTGATTTTTGAACATGGCGCAGCGGTTTAGACTCCAGCCTGTCCCCTAAGTCCCCACACGTGCCAGTCTACTAGCTTTATTGCGCCTTTCTTTATGTTTAATGTTCTCCCAAAGTTCATGTTTATATCTTTTGAAAATAGTTCTAGTACTTGAATTAATTGCTTTAGCTTTACTGATGAAGGAGTATGAAATTTCAAATCATCCATGTATAGAAAGTGTGTCAAGGTATACTGAATGTTGTTTGGCTATTTCTGACTTGATATCCTATTTCCTTCCGATTCAGTAAACTAGAGAGTAGCTTTAAAGCTGGATAAAACCATTGTGGGCTCAGAGAGTTGCCCTGAAAAATGTATTGGTTTATATTGATAACAGCAGTTGTTCTTCTTTGGTAGTTAATAGATATATTGAAAATAGTATGCCAGTGCTTCATCAGATGTTGTAAGAATGTCTCAAGTATTGGGTGTAGTTTATATATGCTAAGAACTTCTATTAACCATAAGTGTGAGACTGAATCAAATGCTTTTTGGTGGTCAATATAACAACATGAAAGATTTCTGCTTTTCCTCTGGCTTGATTTTGAATTACAGAATCTATTATCAGTTGTTCTTTTCATCCTTTCATATCCTTACGGCATCCTTTTTCTGCACTTCTGTAAGAATATTGTGGTGTTCTAAGTGGGTGGCGGGATACACGATGTTACTCTTATACATAGTTTACAAACAAGTAATAGAGTGATGTTCTGATGAGTCACTTGTCATTTCTCCTTTAAGTAAGAGATATGTTTTACCTTCTGTCAAAAATTCAGGCACTATTTCAGGATTTTTAAGAAAATTGTTGATATGTATTAATAGGTACAGATGAAGACAAGTAAATTTTTTTAAACCAACAATTGTGAATATTATCACTGCAGATACTTTTCCAGTTGTGGTACATTTTATAACCACTTTTAGTATATCCATTGTAACCTCAGCTGTCCACATTTATTCTTTTTTTCTCAGCTCTAGCTGGTAAAACCTGAGGTATGGGCATAGCTGAGCATGCTCACTTGTCAATTGCTAGGAACTTTCGGACTATTCTAGTGGTGTTTAGTATTGTGGCTTTATGAAGATTTTACATGGATATTATTGTGTAGCCCTAATAGTGTAATACTATTGTGTAGTGCCTTAAGGATGACACTAGTTCTAGATGTTACTATCGAGACAATGTATACCTTGTTCATGTCCCAAATTCTTTCAATTTCCTCTTTTAATTCAGCATTTTTCTGCTCTTTTTCACTCCTTGATTTCTGTTTGGAATGGCTATCTATTAAATAGGGGGCTCTTTCTTGTGTATACTGTATTATTACATACAGATGGTTATTACGGATTGTCCTGTCTATAATAACTGATTAGTCATAATATAATTTCTGGTACTTTGATTCTAAAACTGGATCAGGCTTGTATTTACAGTAAAGGTGTGATTTGTCTTATGAGTTTGTATTTTAAAGCAAGATTTTGATGAGTAATGCTGCCTTTTGATTGTGCCTGTGTAAGTAATAAGAAAGTTAAACTGCCACAGGATCTTGTAATATGTTGGATTGTTTCTGGTTTTCCCAGCATTTTCTACATTTACGATCTTAAATTTGTTGGTCTTTTATGGATTTTGATCATTTTTTTGTGTTAACCACCTGGTCCTGTATTGCTACAAAGAACCCTTCTGTTTCAGGGAAGAGGTCTCAAACTCTGAGTTAGGCGTTCAACACTTCCCTGTTGTCGTCTGGTTTGCTCAGACCCTGGGAATGTCTTCCATGGAGGCTTATTCCTCCTCCAACGGTTAACTTGGATAATGTTTTAATGTTTCTGGGTTTTAGTCGCACTTAAGTTTAGTGGTGTATACTTCTTATCAGAAATCTGTAGGCTCTCGTGGAGTGCAAACTCCTGTTTTCATTGATGAAAGTATATCCTCAGAAGTTTCATCTGACTGTTGTGTAGATTTTTAATTACAGACAAAAGAATATGTGCAGATGCTGGAAGTCCATGCCCAGCAGCATCCATGGAAAAGAGCACAGTCGACGTTTTGGGCTAACACTCTTCAGCAGGAACCTTCGGGTAGAAACATAAACTGTACTCTTTTTCATAGATGCTACCTGGCCTCCTGAGTTCCTCCAGAATTCTGTGTGCGTTACTCGGATGTGAAAACTCACATCCATCAGCCTGCACCTTAAGCACTGCAGCCTTCCCATATTGGTGCACTATAATGCCAGCCGAGGTCTTTGTGCTCAAATTCCCAAAGTAGTACAGGCATCATAGAAACATAGGAGTTGGCCATTCGGCCCTTCGAGCCTGCACCACCATTCAGTATGATCATGGCTGATCATCCAACTCAAAACCCTATACCTGCTTTCTCTCCATACCCCCTGATCCCTTTAGCCACAAGGGCCATATCTAACTTCCTCTTAAATATAGCCAATGAACCGGCCTCAACTGTTTCCTGTGGCAGAGAATTCTACAGATTCACCACTCTCTGTGTGAAGAAGTTTTTCCTCATCTCGGTCCTAAACAGCTTCCCCTTTATCCTTAAACTGTGACCCCTCGTTCTGGACTTCCCCAACATCGGAAACAATCTTCCTGCATCTAGCCTGTCCAATCCCTTTAGAATTTTATACGTTTCAATAAGATCTCCCCTCAATCTTCTAAATTCCAGTGAGTATAAGCCTAGTCGAACCAGTCTTTCTTCATATGAAAGTCCCGCCATCCCAGGAATCAATCTGGTGAACCTTCTCTGTACTCTCTCTATGGCAACAATGTCTTTCCTCAGATTAGGGGACCAAAGCTGCACACAATACTCCAGGCATGGTCTCAACAAGGCCTTGTACAACTGCAGTAGAACCTCCCTGCTCCTATACTCGAATCCTCCTGCTATGAATGCCAACATACCATTTGCCTTTTTCACCGCCTGCTGTACCTGAATGCCCACCTTCAATGACTGGTGTACAATGACACCCAGGTCTTGTTGCATCTCCCCTTTTCCTAATCGGCCACAGTTCAGATAATAATCAGTTTTCCTGTTCTTGCAACCAAACTGGATAACCTCACATTTATCCACATTAAATTGCATCTGCCATGAATTTGCCCACTCACCTAACCTATCCAAGTCACCCTGCATCCTCTTAGTATCCTCCTCACAGCTAACACCGCCGCCCAGCTTCGTGTCATCTGCAAACTTGGAGATGCTGCATTTAATTCCCTCGTCTAAATCATTAATATATATTGTAAACAACTGGAAGCTTTTCAGTTTAAAATCTAGCATATGCTTTGCCTTTATTCTGCTCCATTCTGTGATCAGCTAATCCTATTGTCCCGCTGCTCTGTCATTTTACCCTGTACAATACTGTGTAGATGGATCACATTTTCTTTGCTTGGTTCGCTGAAATGCATCTCAAAACTAATTTCTCATCCTTTTTTCCCCAGTCCTGATGTAGGATCTCTGCCTGAAACATCGACTGTTTATTCTTTTCCATAGATGCTGCCTGGCCTATTTTCCTCCGTTTGATTTCCCTGTAAAGCTATTCTTCGGACATTCTTTCATTAACACAAGAATCACACAGGAGAGTGAAATCTTTTAGCTCCTCGATATATTCCACACCCAAACTAATGACATTTTATTACTGTGATTTGCTCCATGGTTGTCCTACAAATGGGATAACAAAGACTGAAGCTTTAGAGTCTTGAGTCTGGGCTCAAGTACTAGCAACCAGTAAAAGTAAATTGAGGAGGTCTTGGAAGAAGGCGCTGTGTTTCTGAAATGGTTTGAAGGTCGATAAATCTCTAGGACCTGACTGTGTGTATCCAAAAGCAATGTGGGAAGCTTCGGCTGCCTCAAGCTCCATGTCTGTGGGCTCTATGATGTTTTACTCCACTATGTGATAAGCTGAGGTTGAGGCTGTGGGCCTGCAGCAGGCTTCATATCGAGGACTTGAGGACTCATTTTCGTTCCAAATGCTATTTTGTACTTTTATTGTTTGCATGATTTATTTATATTTCTCTCTCTGCACATTGTGTGTTTGTCGGGTTTCTTTTATGGGTTCTTTTGAGTTTCTTGTTTTGGCTGCCTGTAAAGAGACAAATCTCAAGGTTGTATAATGTATACATTGATAATAAATGTACCTTCAATTTTAAACTTACAGAAGAAATTTCTGGAGTCTTGCCTGGGAAAGTTGCATCATTAACTACAAGTGAGGTGCTGTAGACTGGAGAGTGCTAATATTGTGCCTTTATTTAAGAAGGGCAGTAAATAAAAACCTAGGAACTAAAGATAGCAAGTCTAACATCTCTGGTACTGGAGAGAACTCTGAGGGATAAGGTGTACATACATCTTGAAAGACAGGATTTGATTAATGGTAGTCAGCATGGTTTTGTGCATGGAAGGACATGTCTTAAGAAATTGACTGAGTTTTTCTACAATGTGATCAAGAAAACCGATGAGGGCAGGGTGGTAGACTTGATTTATATGGTCCTCTGTAAGGCCTTCGATAAGGTTCTGCATGGTAGGCTGCTCTGGAAGGTTACTTCACATGGAATCCAAGGGAAAATGGCTAGTGTGATGCACGGTTGGCCTGATGGTGGAAAGCAGAGGGTGATAGTGAAAAGTTGTTTATTGGACTGGAGGTCCATGACTAGTGACATGCCTCAGGGATTTGAGCTGGGCCCAGTTCAAGGCCCAGACCTCTTGCGTGGACAAGAGTGTGCTGTACAGGACATGGTTAGTAAGTTTGCAGATGACACTAATATAGGTAGCATAGATTCATAGTGACAATGGTGAAAATTATTAGAAGTTAGAGGGATATTGATCAGCTGAGTAAGTGGGCCGAGGAATGGCAAATGAAAGTTTAATTCAGAGAAGTGCAAAGTATTGCATTTTGGAAAGACAAATTGAGGAAGGACTTTCATAGTCAACGGCAGTGCCTTGAGGAGTGCTTCAGTGGGAACATGGAGTACAAGAACATGGTTCTCTGAAAATGGAATTACAAGTAGACAGGATTGTGAAGAAGTGTTTCGGCACCCTGGCCTTCCTAAGTCAGGGTATTGGGTATCAAAGTTGGGAAAATCATAATATAGTTGTATTATGATGTACACTGATGAGGCCACACTTGTAGTGTTCAGTTTTGGCCATCTTGCTATAGGAAAGATGTTATTAAACTTGATAGAATCCAAATAGGATTTAGAAGGATGTTGCCAAAACTTGATGGACTGAGTTCTAGGCAGAGGTTGGACTTTCTAATACTTTATTCCTTAGAGCATAGGAGAGTGGGAGTGACCTTATAAGGATATATAAAATCATAATGGGCATGGATAGGGTAAATACACTCAGCCTTTTCCCCAGGGTTGGGGAATCAAGAGCTAAAGGGCATAGGTTTAATGCGAGAAGGAAAAGATGTAATAGGAACTTGGGGAGCAACGTTTTTTTACATAATAGGTGGTATTTACGTGGTATGAGCCCCAGAGGAATTGGTTAAAGAAGGCACAAGAACAGCCTTTAAAATACAGTTGGACAGGTATGTGGATATAGGATATAGGCCAATCATTGGCTAATGGGACTAGCTTGGATGGAGCATCTTGGGTGGCATGGATCACAAGACCAAACAAAAGAAGCAGATGGATATTGGAAACAGAAACATTGGCAACTAAAGATAGACAAAAACTGAGGTCACTGGAAGGCAGCTCCTGCCTAGTTCCCAAGTGAGATGAGATGGATTATCTACCTGCATTGCAGTTTCTCTGTAACTGTTGGACTTTCTTCTGCATTGTTATTGTTTCACCTCAATAAATTGTGTAATGATTTGCAAAAACAGGCTTTTCACTTTACCTCGGTTCATGAAACAATAACAAAGTAATTATAATTCCTCGGAAGAGATTAAGAGAAATACGAGAGTAAGTTTTGTTATGTCTTATGGAACATTAAGCAGAACTGGTGTCATCTGAGTCATCCACAGGAAAACATTTGTGCAAACTTGCCCTCTGATACCTGCTCTACCTTGCCCACTAACCTGGTTGGGACAACCAAATCTTATGTTTTGTTGTCTTCTGTAACAAAAGCAAACATGAGGATTTTATATAATATCTCAGCACTTTTCTTACTTATCATCACAATTTCTTTGATTTCTCTCTTAGAACACATTAACTTTTTGCCGGTTCTCTCATTTGTAAATAATTGTAGGACCACTTATAATCTGTGGAATCATCCCTTGACTGGCCTTTAATGCTCTCTGAATCCTAAAGGATGACCTGTTTTGAACAAATGTGCTCTTGTAAGACAGCCCTTGGAATTGGACCCTGCAATGAATAATGATAAGTGATAAATATCTAAATTGGGGTGCTGCGCACTTTGAGAATGAAACTTCCCATTGTCATGTCTCCATGAGCATGTTCTTGTCCATTCTGGGGCTTCATGATGTGGATCTGGGAGTCAGTGACTGTAGTGCATATCCCAGAAGATACCATAGCACTACAATACATCATGAGCCTTCTAGTTAACAATTTAGGGTAGAAAAACATACTTGAATTTTGCAAGGATCTTGTTATCCTTTGGTAGACATTTTGGTCTAAAGTAACGGAATGTAGAATTAGGAGCAGATATAGAAAAGACAGTAACAGTTAAGAACAATTAGGAAGATTGGCCAAAGGGTTGGAAAGTTTGTAACAGAAATAGGAATCAATTAAAATTTCTAAACGAAGAGGATTACACCTTTATTTTCAAAGGTATCAACATCTTCTTTTAACCTAATAATAACCTTACTATTTTTGTCAAAGATTAATTTTCTGAAGTGTTTCATTAATTAATAGAATATATCTTTTTTCTTATTCTTATCGGAGTTAAGAGAGGTGGGACTGCGCAGGTGTGTGACGTTGGGCAGTGAAGCGGGGAAGATTTAAAAAGGGCAGAAATTCTAAATCGGGTTTCATTTGGAGAAGGAAGTCGGAGGATCAGAACGGGAGTGCGGTGGGAGCCATTTTGATTTTTTTCTTATTCTCATCGGAGTTAAGAGAGGAGGGACTGCGCAGGCGTGTGACGTCGGACAGTGAATCAGGGAAGATTTTAAAACGACACAGCCTTAAACAGTGGGCTGCATTGTTTGTGGGCAGAGGAGTGAGCTGGGTGCAAAGTGTAGGTTTAAGGGCTTTGGCTCAATGGGCTTAGGCGGAAGCGGGTGAGGCAAGGTAGGTTTAATTTTCAGTTTTTCCTGTTATTTGAGGAAAGGGGAAGTATGAGTGTGAGGGCAGCTTGTTGTTCTCAGTTTCGGATGTGGGAGGTCCTGGAGTCTCCTAGCCTCCCGGACGTCCACATCTGCACCAGGTGCGCCGAGCTGCAGTTCCTAAGGGATCGTGTTAGGGAACTGGAGCTGCACCTCGATGACCTTCGTCTGGTCAGGGAGAGTGAGGAGTTGATAGAGAGGAGATACAGGCAGGTGGTCACACTGGGGCCATGGGAGGCAGACAGGTAGGTCACGGTTAGGAGGGGGAAGGGGAAGAGTCAGGTACTAGAGAGTACCCCAGTGGCTGTACCCCTTGACAATAAGTACTCCTCTTTGAGTACTGTTGGGGGGACAGCCTACCTGGGGGAAGCAACAGTGGCCGTGCCTCTAGCACAGAGTCCGGCCCTGTTCCTCAGAAGGGTAGGGAAAGGAAGAGGAAGGCAGCAGTAATAGGGGACTCGATAGTTAGGGGGTCAGATAGGTGATTCTGTGGATGCAATCAGGAGACCTGGATGGTAGTTTGCCTCCCTGGTGCCAGGGTCCGGGATGTTTCTGATCATGTCCAAGATATCCTGAAGTGGGAGGGTGAGGAGCCAGAGGTCGTGGTACATATAGGTATCAATGACATAGGTAGGAAAACGGAAGAGGTCCTGAAAGGAGAATATAGGGAGTTTAGGAAGGCAGTTGAGAAGAAGGAACGCAAAGGTAGTAATCTCAGGATTACTGCCTGTGCCACGCGACAGTGAGAGTAGGAATGGAATGAGGTGGGGGATAAATGTGTGGCTGAGGGATTGGAGCAGGGGGCAGGGATTCAAGTTTCTGGATCATTAGAACCTCTTTTGGGGCAGGTGTGACCTCCACAAAAAGGATGGGTTACACTTGAATCCTAGGGGGACCAATATCCTGGCAGGAGGGTTTAATAGAGCTGTTAGGGAGGGTTTAAACTAATTTGGCAGGGGGATGGGAACCGGAATGATGGAGCAGAGGAGAGGGAAAACAGAAATAGATCTAAGGTAGTGAGCAGTAAGGATGTCAGGAAGGACAGGCAGGTGATGGAGCAAATTTGCAGCCGTTGGGATGAGTTGCAGTGCAATCAATGCAAAAAGTACCAAATACTGGACTTAAGGTGTTATACTTAAATGCACGCAGCATAAGGAATAAGGTGGATGATCTTGTTGTACAGTTACAGATTGGCAGGTATGATATTGTGGCCATCACTGAGACGTGGCTAAAGGATTCATGTCTCTGGAGCTGAATGTCCAAGGATAAACGGTGTATTGGAAGGATAGGCAGGTAGGTAGAGGGGGTGGCGTGTCTTTAATGGTAAGAAATGATATTAAATCATTAGAAAGAGTTGACATAGGATCGGAAGGTACAGAATCTTTATGGGTTGAGCTAAGAAATTGCAGGGGTAAAAGGACCCTGATGGCAGTTATCTACAGGCCTCCAAACAGCTGTAGTGATGTGGACAACAAATTACAACAGGAAATAGAAAAAGCTTGCCAGAAGGGCAGTGTTATGATAATTGTGGGGGATTTTAACATGCGAGTGGATTGGGAAAATCAGGTCAGCACTGGATCTCGAGAGAATTTGTAGAATGTCTACAAGATGGCTTTTTAGAACAGCTTGTTGTTGAGCCCACTAGGGGATTGGCTGTACTGGATTGGGTATTGTGTAATGAACCAGAAGTGATTAGAGAGATGGAAGTGAAGGAACCCTTAGGAGGCAGTGATCACAACATGATTGAGTTCACTGTGAAATTTGAGAAAAAGACGCTGAAATCCGATGTGTCGGTATTTCAGTGGAGTAAAGGAAATTACAGTGGCATGAGAGAGGAACTGGCCAAGGTTGACTGGAAAGGGACACTAGCAGGAAGGATGGCAGAGCAGCAGCGGCTGGAGTTTATGCGAGAAGTGAGAAAGGTGCAAGACAGATATATTCCAAAAAAGAAGAAATTTTTGAATGGAAAAAGGATGCAACCGTGACTGACAAGAGAAGTCAAAGCCAAAGTAAAAGCAAAGCAGAGGGCATACAAGGAAGCAAAAATTAGTGGGAAGACAGAGGATTGGGAAGTTTTTAAAAGCTTACAAAAGGAAACTAAGAAGGTCATTAAGAGGGAAAAGGTGAACTATGAAAGGAAGCTAGCAAATAATATCAAAGAGGATACCGAAAGCTTTTTCAAGTATATAAAGAGTAAAAGACAGGTGAGAGTAGATATAGGACTGATAGAAAATGATGCTGGAGAAATTATAATGGGAGATAAGGAGATGGCGGAGGAACTGAACGAGTATTTTGCATCAGTCTTCACTGAGGAAGACATAAGCAATATTCCAGACATTTAAGGGTGTCAGGGAAGAGAAATATGCGTAGTCACAATTACGACAGAGAAAGTACTCAGGTAGCTGAATAGTCTAAGGGTAGATAAATCTCCTGGACCAGATGGAATGCACCCTTGTGTTCTGAAGGAAGTAGCAGTGGAGATTGCAGAGGCATTAGCAATGATTTTTCAAAAGTCGATAGATTCTGGCCTGGTTCCGGAGGACTGGAAGATTGCAAATGTCACTCCACTTTTTAAGAAGGGGGCAAGGAAGCAAAAAGGAAATTATAGACCTGTTAGCTTGACATCGGTGGTTGGGAAGTTGTTGGAGTCGATTGTCAAGGATGAGGTTACAGAGTACCTGGAGGCATATGACAAGATAGGCAGAACTCAACATGGTTTCCTTAAAGGAAAATCCTGCCTGACAAACCTAGTGCAATTTTTTGAGGAGATTACAAGTAGGCTAGACAAGGGAGATGCAGTGGATGTTGTGTATTTGGATTTTCAGAAGGCCTTTGACAAGGTGCCGCACATGAGGCTGCTAAACAAGATAAGAGCCCATGGAATTATGGGAAATTTACATATGTGGATAGAGCGTTGGTTGATTGGCAGGAAACAGAGAGTGGGAATAAAGGGATCCCATTCTGGTTGGCTGCCGGTTACCAGTGATGTTCCACAAGGGTCTGTTTTGGGGCCGCTTCTTTTTACATTGTATATCGATGATTTGGATTATGGAATAGATGGCTTTGTGGCTAAGTTTGCTGATGATACAAAGATAGGTGGAGGGGCTGGTAGTGCTGAGGAAACAGAGAGTCTGCAGAGAGACTTGGATAGATTGGGGGAATGGGCAAAGAAGTGGCAAATGAATTACAGTGTCGGAAAGTGTACGGTCATGCACTTTGGTAGAAGAAATAAACGGGCAGACTATTATTTAAATGGGGAGAGAATTCAAAGTTCTGAGATGCAATGGGACTTGGGAGTCCTCGTGCAGGAAACCCTTAAGGTTAACCTCCAGGTTGAGTCGGTGGTAAAGAAGGTGAATGCAATGTTGGCATTCATTTCTAGAGGTATAGAGTATAGGAGCAGGGATGTGATGTTGAGGCTCTATAAGGCACTGGTAAGACCTCACTTGGAATACCGTGTGCAGTTTTGGGCTCCTTATTTAAGAAAGGGTGTGCTGACATTGGAGAGGGTTCAGAGAAGATTCACTAGAATGATTCCGGGAATGAGAGGGTTAACATATGAGGAACGTCTGACCGCTCTTGGTCTGTACTCCTTGGAGTTTAGAAGAATGAGGAGGGACCTCAGAAACAGTTTTAATGTTGAAAGGCATGGACAGAGTGGATGTGGAAAAATTGTTTCCCATGGTGGGGGAGTCTAGTACGAGAGGACATGACTTGAGGATTGCAGGGCACCCATTCAGAACAGAGATGTGAAGAAATTTTTTTAGCCAGAGGGTGGTGAATCTGTGGAATTTGTTGCCACGGGCAGCAGTGGAGTCCAAGTCATTGGGTGTATTTAAGGCAGAGATTGATAGGTATCTGAGTAGTCAGGGCATCAAAGGTTATGGTGAGAAGACGGGGGAATGGGACTAAAGGGGAGATTGGATCAGCTCATGATGAAATGTCGGAGCAGACTCGATGGGCCAAATGGCCGACTTCTGCTCCTTTGTCTTATGGTCTTATATTAATGAGAATGAAAATGTTTTAAATGTCTGTTATTGATTATTAACCATCATATATTTTAATCTAATTTGCCACTTCACCTGAGTCAACAGATCCATTGTCTGAAACACAAGGGATTCTGCAGATGCTGGAAACCTTTATCAATAACACAAATTGCTGGAGGAACTCAGTCAGGCAGCACCTTTGGTGTGGAATGATCAGTCAATCTTTTGGGTAGGAACTGTTCATCAGGTTCCTTCTAGTTATGTAACTATAATATAACTAAAATATGATTTTATAAATAGTAAATAATAAAAATACATATAACTAAATGCAGTTTAAGATCGCTTTTACTGGTGTAACTGACATTATTTTAGTTTATTATTCCACTTTTGTATTTAAATACATCACAGTCCATGAAAATCTTTCATAAATTAATGTTCAGTGGATTCTGGTCAATTGGGCCATCAGTTAATTGGAGCAATCATTTATTTGGGACAACTCTTAAAGAACAAAAACTAAATCAAGAAAATAGCTTGTATTCTCTATCTTTATTTAGGACATTATGCCACTTAATTGGGGCAGGAGACTTGTGCTGAACAGTTTCTAACTAGCATCAGTCATGTGCACTTCTGTGCTTATTAGACCTAACACTGTGCTTTGAGCGATCATTTTTTAAATTGCGTCAGTGCATATGTTTGTATTCATAAAGCAATGATTTTGGTTACTGATAGTTGGTGAGAAATAAGCAGTAACACAATTCAGAACTGTTCTGTTCACTGCGGTTTCAAGCATTCAGGCTTGAAGATGCCAGTAATGACCGGGGGGTGGCAATGAAATTCACGCAATTGAAGATTAATTGTCATTTAACCATACAGGAGTATAGCCAAATGAGACAACATTACTACGGGGTCAAGGTACAAAGACACATTACCAACAGTCACACACAGATCACAATCACGTAATAAGAGACTCAAGGCCCTTTCTTCACTACTTCACTAATGATTCATTACTTCAACAAGTTAGGAATTATGAAGAATTTGAAGATATCGAGAATGATCTTGAATGTTACAATGAAAATGAAGATTTGGACGATGCAATCGTTTAGAGCATTGTATGAAGGCAGTCCATTATCTGTGCTAGGTGTCTGCAGTGATTTTGTCCATTTACAGAACATGGCAGCTGGATTCCTCCATCAATAACAATTGGGACTTAATACGCAGTTTTATAGTACTGTGTACTGCAGAGGTATTGGTAGTGTTCTAATTTGTTCTGTATTTCATTTAAGTACATAAATTGTTACTCAGTTAAATGATAGTTAGTCTTTTTTGTACCTTGTTAACTATTTCCATGAAACTTGGGCTAATTGGGGCAGCTGCATAAATGGTTCAATATGTACTGGACCTGATGTGTCCCAATTAATCAGAATCCACTGCACTAGAAACATACATGGTTAACTTTGTTCCCAGTGAGTTTTCTAATTTGATCAATTATTTTAGAAGTTAGCAACTAAAGTGTAAATCAGTGACATTACATTGAATAGAATGCCATCTCTATATTGGTATCCTTTACAACACTTATTGTATGTCTAATATATGCATATTGCAACTTTGTGCTTTACTGTTTCATAAGGAGGTACCCCAAACAACAAAGACTAGACTTATTAGATCTGTTTTCTTAATATCATTGTCACATACAAATAAGTCTGGGATAACCCATCACACCGTTGGAACTCTTCTCCCACCAGGGTAGAAAGTGATAGGCAGTGCACTTGGTAGTTTTACACTTTCCTGTAGGTAATATAATGGGCTGTGCGATTTAAGTTTAAGTGGATAATCTGAGAAGTTAACCTTTTAAAATGGGAATCAAATAAGTATAATATATGTAAATTCTCTATATAAAGAGTCCCAGACTATTGCAACATTCCTGATGGGATGTAATATTCATGCAAATTTATATAATTGTTTATTTGAAATAAGCTGGTGCATTTTGAAAGCATAAGTAGGAAGTGCAAGTATGATCTAGACTGAGCCTGCAAAATAAGTTTTAGATATTAGTAGGTATTAAAATTTTATGAACAGAAATGTTCTAGTAGTGACTACTGGACAATCCTCTAAGGAGAACACATCATTTCTGTTCCTGCACCAATGATCCTGATTAATGAGCTAGAGACACGAGTTCACCACAGCAGCTGGGAGGTTTGAGTTCAGTTAACAAAATGAATTGAGAATAATAAACCCTATTCGTATTCTCATTTTCTCTTTCAAAACAGAAGGTGATTCAGTCTACAGAGTCTATGCTGGCCCTCGGACCAATCCCACCAATCCCACTCTGCCACCATTCCCTCTGACCTAATAGTTCACGTACCCATCAATTCCACCTAATTTTCCTGCTCTTCCAAGTCTGGTCAACATGGCCTTCTAACTCACTCTGTAGTATCAGAATTCTTCAGAAATACCTTCACCACATCGACTGCAGCAGTTCAGGGAAAGAGGCTCACAACCTCAAACCTAAGGGTATACAGAGATGGACAATAAATGCCTGCATTGTGCAGGATGGCCATAAAAATAAGAATACCTAATAAGCTGAAATGGGTGACTCTGTATAATCTTTAATGTAGTAAACATTTCTCATGAATTCAAAATCATGCAAAGCTGACAATATTGGAAAATTGTTACTGTCAGGTTTTGGGCACCTCATGTCAGTTCAGTGTATTGTATGTATGACCACAGCCTTCACTTAACTCGTGTCCCCACTGCACCAGAATATGTGGATCCTGGCCTGTACAGCCACCTGAGGACCTACCAATAGACAACCTCTTAGGAGAATTTCTTACTTGACTTAACTGATTGCACTATCACGTGTGACCAATCAGCCTGGGCATCAATATGACTTCATGATTAAGTCGTGAAATTGGGCTGGGTGACCATAAGCTGAATAATCAGCAGCCCATTTTGCACCCTCCCTTTTTTTTTTTCTGGAAAATCGATTGACAATTTTACTTTACAAATTTTGCCTTGTAACCAAAATTTACAATTTACTAGGATGTTTTCTGGATTGAGGAGCATGCCCGATGAGAATAGATTGAGTGAACTTGGCCTTTTCTCCTTGGAGCAGTGGAGGATGAGAGGTGACCTATTGCAGGCGTACAAGATCATGAGAGGCATTGATCGTGTGGATAGTCAGAGGCTTTTTCCCAGGCCTGAAATGGCTAGCACGAGAGGGTACACTTTTAAGGTACTTGGAAGTAGGTATAGAGGAGATATCGGGGTAAGTTTGTTTTATAAACGCTGAGTGCTGAGTGCATGGAATGACCTGCCGGCTATGGCGGTGGAAGCGGATCCGACAGGGTCTTTTAAGAGACTCTTAGATAGGTACATGGAGCTCAGAAAAATAGAGGGCTATGGGTAACCCTAGGTAATTTCTAAAGTAAGTACATGTTCGGCACAGCATTGTGGGCTGAAGGGCCGGTATTGTGCTGTAGGTTTTCTACGTTTCTAAAACTACTCACTTGTTACATGCTTTCTTCTTGACTTCAAATGACTGTAACTGGACAAATATTACAATCAGCACGCATTGCACTGATCCTTAATCCTCAACAGTATTCCCTCTAAGGTATGCCCATGTGCGCGCACATATGTTTTGCTACTAGCGCACAAAGGAATTCAAACTGTATGCAAAAGGTTGTCACTCTCTATCTCATTAACATGTTAAGTATATTTCACAATCATACAATCACATTTCCACATTTCGCTATCAGATATACTTCCATGGTTTCTGATGCAGATGGTGTTGACAACATGGAGTTTGCAATGATTTGTCTGCAGGTTTTAGAACTGGCTTATACTGTTTATATTGAAGAAATTATTGCACAGCGGAAGATTTCTGCTCACACAAGTCATTACAAATTAGAGGGAGTGTTGCTCCTCAACTGTGCAATAGGTAAGAAAATGAGCAATGTAGCAGGGAACTGCTTGTCTAAGTCTCAGTCAATATGCGTGATGAAACATTGGCTTATCAATATATAAGCACACTTCAAAAAGACTGAATAGTGATGTGTGAGTAATATTGTGGCTGTATGTATTAGCAAGGTCAGTAGAAATGGGCTTGAAATGAGGGGTGGTTGAGATATTTTTCATTGCCACTTGGACTGAAGCATACATGAGATGCTAGCAATACTGACCCCAGTATGAATGGAAAGGATAATTCAAGAGTATAGTCCAGTTAAAGAGAAGTACAGATAGATTCTGCTTTGTTTACATTTTTCTCTTCTGTTTCAAAGGTCTATTGTGCAGAGCCTTTCATTTTCTTCATTTTGTTCCATAATTAAATGTCATCGATCCACTGGAAGTCTGGCAATGGCAGAAGGATCATTACAGAGGCCACATTTCATGGCCGGTCGTACATCGCCCACATTTATTTTTGTCCATTAGAGGTTTGCCAGGTTTTGCATTTCTATTGCATCAATCTCACAGACTGATGTGCTCTAAGGTTATCAGTTTATTTAATGCCAAAGTCATTTTTCACTCCTTCCACGAACAAACAAAACAATTGAGACCATCTGGAGATTGACATAATGCTTCCAAAGCTTTCTATTGTCCTTCTCTGGGCAGAATTCCATCAAGTGAATCATCTCCCCTGTGGCTCAGTGCTGTGTGCTTTCTGTTGATCAGCTCAAGTGGGGATCCAACCAAGGAAAAGGACTCCTCAAGCTTGAAATTTGAAGCTCTCCATTAATTACTTACTTATTTACTGTCATAGCACAGAAGGCCTCTTTTCAATCCAATGGGTCCATAGGAGCTCTCTGCAGAACAAACCCACCAGTCCTATGCCACTTCCCTTTGTTCCCTAAAGCCTTACAATTTATTCTCTTTTCAGCAATTTTAATTTAGACTTTTCAACCACTACATTACATTAGCATTTTAATGCTGGGTGTGGGACGTGGAGCCAAACCAGCTCTGTGGAAGCCTGTGTAATAACAGGGAGAATGATCAAACTCTGCTCATAGGCAGTAACCATGGTCAGAATCGAACTCGGGACTTTGGAGATTAAAGGCAGCGCCCCCAACCCTTGTACCATTATGCTGCACTTGCTAACTTGTGCCCTGATGTCCTTCTACAAACAAAGCGCCTTTCTGTTTCTTGGTGGGTGGCAATCAGAGTCAGAGGTCATTCATTGGTAATGCAATGCGAGTTTTAAAAAGAGCTCAGGTGCTTTTTGGCTTTTTTTCCCCCTCGTCATCATGAGAGGCCGTGTACTGGTGATGCCCCCAGTGTTTAAAGAGAGCCTGGGTATTTTTCAGGACTCCTGAAGAAGGGTCTCCACCTAAAGACTTAACTTTTTTCTCTTTTCCATAGATGCTGCCTGCTCTGCTAAGTTCCTCCAGCATTTTGTTTGTGTTGCTTTAGATTTCCAGTATCTACACACGGCCTCATGTTGGGTACTTTTTGGCAATCGGCTTGAGCTAATAAAAAGAAAGGAGGCGTAAGCGGAGCAGTCATTGTTAGAGAGGAGCAGTGTCCGGCTTTTGCTCATCGAGCTTAGCTGAGAACAAGCTTGGGCAAGGACAGGTGGAGGTTCGAAGTAGGTAAGAAAGAAAGTTTCTGTTAAGTATTTTCTTATAGTACAGAGCTTGTGCACTGAGAATGGACCTGGAGGTAGTGGTATGTTCCTTCTGCAAGATGTGGGAAATATGGGAGACCTCCAGTCTTTCTGCTAACTACGTAAGCATGAATTGCATTAAGCTGCAATTCCTTGGAGACAGGGTTAAGGAAGTGGAGCTGCAGCGGGACGACCTTCAGCTCATACCAGAGAATGAGGATGTGATATCTAAGAACTGATAGGGTAGGTTGAGGGAGGCAGATCTCTGGGTGACTGTCAGGAGTAGGAAAGGGAATAGACAGCCAGTGCAGAGTACCCCTGTGGCCGATGCCCTCAGTAGTAAGCATACCATTTTGGATACTGTTGAAGGGGATGATCTACAAGGGGGAAGCAGCACTGACGAGGTCTCTGGCACTGAGTCTGTCTCTGTTGCTCAGAAGAGAAATGGGGAGAAGAGGAGTGTAGTAGAGATGGGGGAATCCCATAATTAGAGGAACAGAAAGTAGATTCTGTGGATGTGTTAGAGACACCTTGATGGTATGTTGGCTCCGACGTGCCGGGCTCAGGGTTGTCTCGGATTGGGTCCATGTCATTCTAAAGGGGGAGGCCAAGCAGCGGGAAGTTGTGGTACATAGGTAGGAAACTGATGCAGGTTCTGATGAGAGAATATGGAGCGTTAGGTAGAAAGCTGGGTGGTAATCTCAGGATTGCTGCTTGTGCCACGTGACAGTAAGGGTAAGAATAGAATGATTTGGCAGATGAATTTGCAGCTGAAGAATTGGTACAGATGGCAATTGGAATCTCTTCTGGGAAACTGACCTGTACAAAAAGGATGGATTACGCCTGAACCCGAAGGTGACCAATATCCATTTAGGCAGGTTTGCTAGAGCAGCTGGGGAGATCTTAAACCAATTTGGCAGGGGAATGGGAACCAGAATGATCAGGCTGAGGCTGGTGCAGTTGGTATACAAGTAGATGCAGTGTGTAGAGCAGGGGTGTCAAACTCATTTTAGTTCACGGGCCGGATTGAGCAAAATGCAGCTTCATGTGGGCCGGATCAGTCGGACGCGTGCGAACGCAGCTTTCGTTGCCTCCGTTTTTTCAGCCTGCTCTCATGTGTCTCAGTCTCTGCTATAACTACAAAGTGTTTCACTTTACAAATTCCGTTTCTTATGAAGAAGACTGCCGAGCAAGACTGCCGAATAAACACTAAAAACCCTGAAAACCTGGTACCTGAATAAACTCAGCATTAGCCATTTCATACGCCATAGGCGTTTCGATTACTGGGGCCAGCTTTAATAGTAATTAGATGTTATCTCGCGGGCCAAAGATAATTCCACCGTGGGCCGGATTTGGCCCGCGGGCCTTGAGTTTGACATATATGGTGTAGTGAGACTGAGGAAGGACAGGCAGATGACAAGGCAAAATTGCAGTCACTGGGATGAGTTAATGTGCAACAGGGCGCAAAATCAAAAATAATGAATACAGCACTGTGGGTGTTATATTTGAATGCACACAGTATAAAGAAGCAAGGGTAAAAAGACCCTGATGGGAGTTATGTGCAGGCCACTGAACAGTAGCCAGCATGTGGGTTGGAAATTACACCAGGAGATAGAAAAGGCACGTCAAAAAGGCAAAGTTGCAATATTCTTGGGGGATTTCAATATGCAGGTTGATTGGGAAAATTCAGTTGGTGCCGGATCCTAAGAGAGGGAAATTTTGAATGCCTTTAGGATGGCTTTTCAGAGCAGCTTGTGGTTGAGCCCACAAGGGCAATGTTATTTCTGATTGGGTGCTTTTCAATGACCCAGATTTGATTAGAGAGCTTAAGATAAAGGAACCTTTAGGAGGCAGTGATCATAACATGATGGAATTCTCCCTGCAGTTTCAGAAGGAGAAACTAAAATCAGATACAGCGGTATTACAGTGGAGTAAAGGGAATTACAGAGGCACGAGAGAGGAGCTGGCCAAAAGTGACACAAGTAGTGATGAAGGCAGAACAGCAATGGCTAGTGTTTCTGGGGGACACATACATCGGTGGCACTTGGCACTCTCCACCAATTTGACTGCTCTCAGTCCCATGGCTCTGCCTGCCTCATTTTCACCAGGGACTTTAGTCCCTGTCAGTTTGTGTTGCAGATGGCTGGAAGTGAGGCTTCATCTTGAACTGTCCTGATGGCCCTCTGACAACAAAGAGTGTCTGTGGCTTTCTCACAGTTTTCAAACAAACAAAAAATCTCAATGGTGAGAATTGCAGAGAGCTGAAATGCAGAGGGTTCTAAGGTGTCCTAAAAGTATAATTCACAAAAAGACTACTCTTCAGATCGATGAAGCCATTAAAAAGTCAACAAAGTATAGATTGCACAAATTTGGGTTGTTTTCTCAGGAGCGGTGGAAGCTGAGGGTAGACTTAATAGAAGTTTATAAGATTATGTGAGGTGTAGGTGAGTGAACAGTTGGTATCTTTTCCCCAAGGTTGAAATGTATAGTATTAGAAGCATGTATACAAATGAAGAGGTAGAAACATAGAAAACATACAGTACAATAAAGGCCCTTCAGCCCACAAAACTATGCCCTACATGTCCCTACCTTAAGACTACCTAGACTTTACCCATAGCCCTCTATTTTTCTAAGCTCCATGTAGCCATTCAGGAGTCTCTTAAAAGACCCTATCGTTTCTGCCTGCACCTCCACCACCGACAGCCCATTCCACACACTCACCACTCTCTGCATAAAAAAAAGACAACTTATCCCCTGACATCTCCTCTTTACCTACTTCCAAGCACCTTAAAACTATGCCCTCTCATGCTAGCCATTTCAGCCCTGGGGAAAAGCCTCTGATTATCCACACGATCAATGCCTCTCGTTATCTTATACACATTTATCAGGTCACCTCTCATCCTCCGTTGCTTCAAGGAGAAAAGGCTGAGTTCACTCAACCTATTCTCATTAGGCATGCTCCCCAATCCAGGCAACTCCTTATAAATCTCCTCGGCACACTTTCTATGGCTACTACATCCTTCCTGTAGTGAGGCTTCCAGTATTGAGCACAGTACTCCAAGTGGGATCTGACCAGGGTCCTATATAGCTGCAACCTTACCTCTTGGCTCTTAAACTCAATTCCATGATTGATGAAGGCCAATGCACCATATGCCTTCTTAACCATAGAGTCAACCTGCGTAGCAGCTTTGAGTGTCCTATGGACTCGGACCCCAAGATCCAACTGATCCCCCACACTGCCAAGGGTCTTACCATTAAAGCTATATTCTGCCGTCATATTTGACCTACCAAAATGAACCACCTCACACTTATTTGGGTTGAACTCCATCTGTCACTTCTCAGCCTGGTTTTGCATACTATCAATGTCCTGTTGTAAACTCTGACAGCCCTACACTCAATCCACAATACCCCCAACCTTTGAGTCATCTGCAAATTTACTAACCCATCCCTCCACTTCCTCATCCAGGTCATTTATAAAAATCACAAAGAGTAGGAGTTCCAGAACAGATTTCTGAGGCACGCCACTGGTCACTGGCCTCCATGCAGAATATGACCCGTCTTTGCCTTCTGTGGGCAAGCCAGTTCTGGATCCACAAAGCAATGTCCCCTTGGATCCCATGCCTCCTTAATTTCTCAATAAGCCTTGCATTGGGTACCTTATCAAATGCCTTGCTAAAACCATATATATTACACTATATCTACAGCTCTACCTTCATCAATGTGTTTAGTCACATCCTCAAAAAATTCAATCAGGCTCATAAGGCATGACCTGCCTTTGACAAAGCCATGCCAACTATTCCTAATCATATTATGCCTCTCCAAATGTTCATAAATTCTGCCTCTCAGAATCTTTTCCATCAACTTACCAACTACTGAAGTAAGACTCAGTGGTGTATAATTTCCTGGGCTATCCCTACTTCCTTTCTTGAATAAGGGAAAAACATCCGCAACCCTCCAATCTTCCAGAATCTCCCCCGTCCTCATTGACGATACAAAGATCATTGCCAGAGGCTCAGCAATTTCCTCCCTCGCTTCCCACATTAACCTGGGGTACATCCCGTCCGATCCCAGTGACTTACCCAATTTGATGATTTCTAAAAGCTCCAGCACGTCCTCTTCCATAATATCTACATTCTCAAGCTCTTCAGTCCACTGCAAATCATCCCTACAATCGCCAAGATCCTTTTCCATAGTGAATATTGAAGCAAGTATTCATTAAGTCCCTCTGCTGTTTCCTCCGGTTCCATACACACTTCTCCACTGTCACACTTGATTGGTCCTATTCTCTCACGTCTTATCCTCTTGCTCTTCACATACTTGTAGAATGCCTTGGGGTTTTCCTTAATCCTGTCCAGCAAGGCCTTTTCATGGCCCCTTCTGGCTCTCCTAATTTCATTCATAAGTTCCTTCCTGCTAGCCTTATATTGCTGTAGATCTCTATCATTACCTAGTCTTTTGAACCTTTTATAAGCTCTTCTTTTTTTCGTTGACTAGATTTACAACAGTCTTTGTATACCACAGATCTTGAACCCTACCATCCTTTCCATGTCTCATTGGAACATTTGCCACATTTCTTCCACAACTGAGAACATCTGTTTCCAATTTATACTTCCAAGTTCCTGCCTGATAGCTTCATATTTCCCCTTACTCCAATTAAACGTTTCCCTAACTTGTCTGTTCCTATCCCTCTCCAATGCTTTGGTAAATGAGATAGAATTGTGATCACTATCTCCAAAATGCTTCCCACTGAGAGACCTGACTCCTGACCAGGTTCATTTCCCAATACCAGATCAAGTACAGCTGCTCCTCTTGTAGGCTTATCTACATATTGTGTCAAGACACCTTCCAGAACACACCAAACAAATTCTACTCCATCTAAACCCCTCACTCTAGGGAGATGCCAATCAATATTTGGGAAATTAAAATCTCCCACCACAACAACCCTGTTATTATTACTCCTTTCCAGAATCTGTCTCGCTATCTGCTCCTCGATGTCCCTGTTACTATTGGGCGGTCTATAAAAAACACCCAGTGAAGTTAGTGACCCCTTCCTCTTCCTAACTTCCACCTACAGAAACTCCGTAGACAACCCCTCCATGACTTCTTCCTTTTCTGCAGCCGTGACACTATCTCCGATCAACAGTGCCACTTCCCCACCTCTTTTGCCTCCCTCCCTGTCCTTTCTGAAACATTAAAATAGACACATCTCAAAACATCAGACTGAGCGCGTCCCTTCTCTATCATCTGCCTATCCTCCCTTTTGCCCTGTCTCCAAGCTTTCTCTATTTGTGAGCCAACCCCCTTTCCTCCATCCTTTCAGTTTGGTTCCCTTCCCCCAGCAATTCTGTTGAAACTCTCCCCAACTGCCTTAGCAAACCTTCCCGCCAGGATATTGGTCCCCCTGAGATTCAAGTGCAACCGGTCCTTTTTGTACATTTCACACGTGCCCCAAAAGAGGTCCCAATGATCCAGAAATCTGAATTCCTTCTCCCTGCTCCTATCCCTCAGCCATGCATTTATCCTCCACCTCATTCTATTCCTATACTCACTGTCATGTGGCACAGGCAATAGTCCCGAGATTACTACCTTTCAGGTCCTGCTTCTCAACTTCTTTCCTAACTCCCTGTAGTCTGTTTTCAGGATCTCCTCCCTTTTCCTACCTATGTTGTTGGTACCAAAATGTACCACGACCTCTGGCTGTTCACCTTCCCACTTCAAGATATTGTGGACACGGTCAGAAACATCCCAGACCCTGGTATCTGGGAGGTAAACTACTATCTGCATTTCTCTCCTGCATCCACAGATTTGCCTATCTGACTCCCTAACTATAGAGTCCCCTATCACTACTGCCTTCCTCTTCCTTTCCCTACTCTTCTGAGCCACAGGGCCAGACTTCGTGCCAGAGGCGCGACCACTGTCGCTTCCCCCAGGTAGGCCGTTCCCCCGCCCCCCAACACTACTCAAGCAGGAATACTTATTGTTAAGGGGTACTGCCACTGGGGTACTCTCTAGTACCTGCTTCTTGCCTTTCCCTCTGCTGACTGTTACCCACTTCTCTGTTTCCTGTGGTCTCGGGGTGACTACTTGCGTACAGCTCCTCCCTATCACCTCCTCACTCTCCCTGACCAGATGAAAGTCATCGAGCTGCAGCTTCAGTTCCTTAGTGCAGTCACTAAGGAGCTGCAGCTCGATGCACCCGGTGCAGATGTGGTCGTCCAGGAGGCTGAGAGTGTCCGGGACCTCCAACATCTGACAACGAGCACAGAAAACAGGCCTCACACACAAACCTTCAGTCTTTATTTTAAACAGATAACCTACCTTGCCTCGACCCTTTATCAGCGAAGCCCCGTTGAGCCAAAGCCTTCCAACTCTGTCTCCCACTACTCTGTTGCCCACTCCTCCCATACCCGCTCTGTAAATTTGTCTTCTTTTTAAACTCTTCCCGCTGTTCTCACTGGCCGATCTCCACGCGCTTGCGCAGTCGTGCGCTGTTCAATAGCATTGCCCTTGTGGGCTCAACCACAAGTTGGTCTATTGGAAGTGTCGATGGTCAAATAGTTTTGGGTATTGCACTCACATTTTAGCTGAACTAAGTCTAGTACTGAGAGAATTTGTTTTAGTTATTAAGAAACTGCCTCCTAAGATTGGCTAACCCAGTATTTGTCAGTCATTTTTAGTCTCATTAACACACAGCAACTATTCTTACACCAACATGACTGAAGAATTTGAAGTTATTATTTAAGCGTTCATCAATATACATCTTAAATGCTGTCAGTGACTCAGTGTCAACCATTCTGTCCAGCAGTGTAGTCCAGGCATTTACGGCTCACTGCATGAAGGACATCCTGACATGTCCCTTCTGAACCTCACAGCTTTGCAATGTCCAGTCCCTATACACCTCCGTCCTCCACCAGGAAGGCCTCAAAGCCTTCCGTTTCTTTCTGGACACCAGACCCAACCAGTTCCCCTCCACCACCACTCTCCCCGCCTAACAGAACTTGTCCTCACTCTAAATAATTTCTCCTTTGTCTCTCCCCACTTCCCGACTAGGCAGATGAAATCTGAACATCAGAAAGAATGGGAGGAGGGGAGTTCAATAGAAACCAAGAAGGCATGATTCCAAACAGGAATTTTGGGGTTCAGTGAGAACATATTCGTTGAATGTGGCCGGACAACTGGTAAAACTAGTTTTTTAAAAAAGTGCATGGATCTTGAGTTTACAAGTCAATGAACTTTCGTAAAACAGTGGCATGGCCCGAACCAGAGCATTGCTGTCTGCTTTGGATACCACTGCTCAGGAAAGATATGAAGCCTTTGGAAATGGTACAGAAATTATTCCATTGATAAGTTACATGGATAGACGAGGTAAGTTGCTGTTGTTCCTGTTGTTCCTGTTTTTTTTAAGTATCTAGGTGGGGATTTGTTAAGGATTGGAATGTGAAAGCTGGTTGAGTAATCGCAGGGAGAGGGGCAATCTCAGTTTAGCATTCATGAGGGAGCTGACTAAGTCTCCAAAAAAAAAATTGCAGACAAGAGGACACCTGCAGATGCTGTAAATCTGAGCACACACACACAAACTGCTGGAGGAACTCAGCAAGCCAGGCCGCATCTATGGAAGAGAGTACAGCTGATGTTTCAGGCCGAAACCCTTCAGCAGAACTGGAGAACAAAACATGAGGAGTAGATTTGAAAGGCGGGGGGAGGGGAACGAGGATATCTAGAAGGTGATAGATGAAGCCAGGTCGATAAAGGTAAAGGGCTGGAGAGGAAGGAAATTGATAGGAAGGGAGAGTGGACCATAGGAGAAAGGGAAGGAGGAAGGGACCTGGGCAGGTGATAGGCAGATAAGAGGTGGTAAGTAAGAGGCCAAAGTAGGCATGAAGATGGGAGGGGGAAAAGAATATTTTTACCAGAAGGAGAAATTGATAATCATTCCATCAGGTTTGATCCTACTCCGACTGAAATTAAGGTGTTGCTCCTCAATCCTGAGGGTGGCCTCATCTTGGCATAAGAGGAGGCCATGGACCAACATGTCAGAATTTAAATGTGTGGCCTCCAGGAAGTTCTTCTTTTGACGGATAGAGCAGAGGTGCTTGATGAAACCGTCTCCCAATTTACAAGAGATCTCATCCATGTAGACAAAGCCACTTCGGGAGCACTAGACACAATAGATGACCCCAGCAGTTTCGCAGGTGAAGTGTTGCCTCTCCTAGTAGGACTGTTTGGGGCCCTGAATGAAGGTGAGTGGGCAGGGTTCACACTTAGGCTGCTTGCAGGGGAAGTGCAGGGAGGGAGATTAGTGGTGAGGGATGAGTGGACAAGGGAGTCATGGAGGGAATGATCCCTGAAGAAAGCGGAAGGGTGGGGGAAGTAAAGATGTGTTTGATGGTAGGATCCCTTTGGAGATGGTGGAAGTTGCGGATTGCTTATTGCAGAAGGAAAGTAGGTTTGTTATGTCGGTTGTGTATTGGGTTTCAGTTTTACGATACTTGTTTTCCAGTGTACGTTACTGGTTGCCATTCTATAAAAAGGATTTCAAGTCTTTAGACAGGGTACATAGAACATTTCTGGAGATTATATCGGAAAGGAAGTGTTAAACCGATGAGGAAAAGTATTATCAGCTGGGACCTACAGAAACCAAGACAGGAAGTATGGAAAGAGACTCGGCCAAGTTAGGCAGCATGCAGTATTGGGCAAGAGAAACAGACAGCATCACGGCCACCATACTGGTAAAGGGTCGCAGGCCTAGAACATGGACTGTTACACTTTTCACATATGCTGACAGATTTGCTGAGTTTTTCCAGCATTTTCTATTGGCAGCTGAATCCCTTTTCTGTTGAAAAGAAGATGTTGAGCTGTTACTCCATTGTGCTGTGTAAATATGTGCAAGGATTTGCCGGAGGTATCAAAGTGCACTAGTGAGTAAGAGAGAGAGAAAAGGAAGGGAGGGGGAGAGATATAGAATGAGAGAATTTCCATTTTTTTAATGAACCACAACCAGAGACCATCAAATCAGGTCGTGAATTTATAAGAAGCAGCTTTGTATAGAGTTTGGTGAGAGTGTTAAACTCATGATTACAAAAGAGTGCTTCTGGTAACCACCATTTCAGGGAACGTCAGATGCGGAAATAAACAAGCTGATATTTGGATACAGTCATATGAGGATATGATATGTATGATTAAGCCTAAATGGAAAATGAAATTGGATTCTATCCATATAACTTTCTTCATTCAATCATTGATAAAAGATGGCCTGACTTTTGGATTGTGGTCAATTCTGCAGTCAGGAGATCTGTGCACCTGTTCTGGGCTTGGTTTGTTTTTCTTCGTTGAGAGGGGCGAACACATTTGATTTTGATCCCACTGCTTTCAGCCTGATTTTAAAACTTTTAGGATCCCTATTTTTTCCTGCCTTCTATAGGTATGAGAAATTTTCCGTGGTGTTTATAAGTTCACAGATGTGAATCCCAGCAAACATTGCTCATCCCTAATTGCCCCTGAACTGAGGGGGCAGTAATTAGGCAATCACGTTTGAGTCTGGAGTGACATGCAGGCCAAAGGCTACAAATATGACATATTCTTACTTTGAAATTTTCAAAACAGTTCCGATACTGGGACTAACTCTTTGCTTTATATTCAAGGACTAATTAATTAATTTACCAACCCACCTGGCATGGTGGGATTCAATCTCCTTTCTCTGGATCAGTGCTGCAGAATTCTAGCTTTCTGCCTCGTAACTTAACTACAATAATACCACATCCTATTCCTTCATTTAACTATTTTGTTTTTCCTTTAACAACCAGTCAGAATGCTCTCCACTGTGTATCTTGCATGACATTAAGATTTAGGGATGCAGAGGATGGCAAGGAAGACGATCAATGCTTGCACGAGGATCTGGACCAGCTGGAAAAATGGACTGAAAAATGGCAGATGGAATTTAATGCAGGCACTTATGAAGTGTTGCAGTTTGGGACAGTGCTTAGGACTTGCACAGTGAGCAGTAGGGCCCTGTGCTGTGCAGTAGAACAGAGAGATCTGGGAATATAGATACATATTTCCTTGAAAGTGGCATCACAGGTAGATATGGTCGTAAGTAGCACTTTGGCAGATTGTCCTTCATAAATCAAAGTATTAAATACAGACAGACAGACATACTTTATTGATCCCAAGGGAAATTGGGTTTCTTTACAGTCGCACCAACCAAGAATAGTGTAGAAATATAGCAATATAAAACCATAAATAATTAAATAATAATAAGTAAATTATTCCAAGTGAAAATAAGTCCAGGACCAACCTATTGGCTCAGGGTGTCTGACATTCCGAGGGAGGAGTTGTAAAGTTTGATGGCCAAAGGCAGGAATGACTTCCTATGATGCTCAGTGTTGCATCTCAGTGGAATGAGTCTCTGGCTGAATGTACTCCTGTGCCTAACCAGTACATTATGGAGTGGGTGGGAGTCATTGTCCAAGATGGCACGCAACTTGGACAGCATCCTCTTTTCAGACACCACCGTCGGAGAGTCCAGTTCCACCCCCACAACATCACTAGCTTTACAAATGAGTTTGTTGATTCTGTTGGTGTCTGCTACCCTCAGCCTGCTGCCCCAGCACACAACAGCAAACATGATAGCACTGGCCACCACAGCCTCGTAGAACATCCTCAGCATCGTCCGGCAGATGTTAAAGGACCTCAGTCTCCTCAGGAAGTAGAGACGGCTCTGACCCTTCTTGTAGACAGCCTCAGTGTTTATACAGGAGTTTAGATGTTATGTTGAAGTTTTATAAGACATGAGTGAGGCCTGTGTGCAGTTCTAGTCACCAGCCTACAGGAAAGATATCAATAAGATTGAAAGAGTGCAGAGAAAATTTACAAGGCTGTTGCCAGGACTTGAGGACCTGAGTTACAGAGAAATTTTGAATAGGTGAGAACTTTATTCACTAGAGCATAGAAGAATGAGGGGGGATTTGATAGAGGTATACAAACTTATGAGGGGCATAGGAAGGGTAAAGGCACACAGGCCGTTTCCACTAAGTGTGGGTGAGACCAGAACTAGAAGTTGTGGGTTAAGGGTGAAAGGTGAAATCATTAAGGGGAACTCCTTCACTCAAAGGAGAGTTTAGAACGAGCTGTCAGCAGAAGTGGTTGATGCAGGTTCAATTTCAACATTTAAGAGAAAATTTGGATAGGTACATGGATGGGAGAGGTATAGAGGGCTTTGGTCCAGGTACAGCATTATGGGACTAGGTGGGTTGAAGGGCCTGTTTCTGTGACAATATGACTCTATGGCTCTATCTGTAGAAACTTACTAGTGTCTTTGGTGAACTACCAAATTTCCTCAAACTCCTAATGAACTATAGCAGCTGGTGTGCCTTCTGCATGATTGCAAAAATATATTCGGCCCAGGATAGATTCTCTGAGATGTTGACCCCAGGAACTTGAGGGTGATCACCATTTCCACTGCTAAGCCCAGTGAGGTTTGTTGTGTGTTCACCCAGATTCCCTTTCCTAAATTCCACAATAAATTCCTTGGTCTTTCTGACATTGAGTGCAAGATTGTTCTTGCAACACCACTCAACTAACCAATCTATGTCAATCTTGTACATGTCCTCATTGACATCTGAGATTTCGGCCAACAAAGGTGGTGTCACCAATTAATTTATAGGGGGTGTTTCAGCTGTACCTCGCCATACGGTTACAATTTTAGAGAGAACAGAGAAGTGGGCGAAGCACATATCTTTGAGGTGTGCTTGTGCTGATTGTCAGTGAGGAGGAGATATTATTGCTAATTCAGACTAATTGCGGTCTCCTAATAATGAAGTCAAGAATTCAGTTGCAGGGTGAGGTACAGAGGCCTAGGTTTTGAAGTTTGTTGATTAGTACTGATGGGATGATAGTGTTGAGCACTGAGCTATAATCGATAAACAACAGACTGACATATGTACTGCTGCTCTCCACATGGTTCAAGGCCAAGGGGAGAGCCAGTGAGATTCTGTTCATTGTAGATCTGTTGTTGCAAACCTCAGTTTTCGGTTCATTGAACCTATCAATTTGTCAACCAGAACAGAATTTTTCATTCTCTCTTCCCTCCCGCATTTCATTAACCTTACCTCACAGCAGGTGACCATTTGAAACAATATGTCAAAAATAGAACTATTTAGATCACAAACAAGGGAAAACCTGCAGATGCCGGAAATCTGAGCAACACACACAAAATGCTGCAGGAACCTAGCAAGCCAGGCAGCATCTTGGAAAAGTGTACAGTCGACGTTTCGGGCTGAAACCCTTCAGCAGGACTGATGAAGGGTCTCAGCCCGAAATGACAACTGTACTCTTTTCCTAGATACTGCCTAGCCTGCAGAGTTCCTCCAGCGTTTTGTGTGTGTTATTCAGATTACATTCACTATTCCACACTCAGTTCACAGCATTGTATATTACAGCTTTTAAACATTACTGCAAGAGCTATTTAAATATGATGAATATGTTTACCTCCACTTGCCTTTAAGGCAATGCTGACTAAACCCCCATCACTCAGATTACAGAGCAGAAGGTGTTTGCTGTCTTGAGGGTAAATCCATAGGGGCTGACAAACTGTTCCCTCAGGTCCAGGGAGAGTGCAGTGCAGAAACTCTAGCAGAGATATTTAAATCATCCTTAGTCACAGGTGAGGTACCGGAGGATTGCAGGATAGCCAATGTTATTCCACTGCTTAATAAAGGCTCTAAGAATAAACTAAGAAATTATAGGCCCGTGAGCATGACATCAGTAGTCAGAAAATTATTGGAAGTTTTCTAAGGGACTAGGTACAGTGGCTATGAAAAATATTCACCACCCTCACACTTGGAAGTTTTCATGTTTTATTGTTTTACAACATTGAATCACAGTGGATTTCATTTGGCTTTTTTGACACTGATCAACAGAAAACCACTCTTTTGTGTCAAAGTGATCTCTAGATCTCTACAAAGTGATCTAAATTAATTACAAATATAAAACACAAAATAATTGATTGCATAAATATTTATCCCCTTTAATATGACACACCAAATCATCACTGGTGCAGCCAATTGGATTTAGAAGTCAAATAATTAGTTAAATGGAGATCACCTGTGTGCAGTCGAGGTGTTTCAATTGATTGTGGTAAAAATACACCTGAATCTGGAAGTGAGTCAGTATCCTGATTTAAAAACTACACCATGAAGACAAAAGAACACTCCAAGCAACTCTAGGAAAAGGTTATTGAAAAACACAAGTCAGGAGATGGATACAAGAAAATTTCCGAGTCACTGAATATCCTTTGGAGTACAGTTAAAGTCAATCATTCAGAAATAGGAAGAATATGGCAGAGCTGTAAATCTGCCTAGAGCAAGCCATTCTCAAAAAGTGAATGACTGTGCAAGAAGGGAACTAGTGAGGGAGGGCAGCAAGAGACCTAAGACAATGCTGGAGGAGTTACAAGCTTCAGTGGCTGAGATGGGAGAGACTGTGTTGCCCGGGTGCTTCACCAGTCGCAGCTTTATGGGAGAGTGGAAAAGAGAAAGCTACTATTGAAAAAAACTCAAATGAAATCTCAGCTAGAGTTTGCCAGAAGGCAGGTGGGAGATTCGCAAGTCAGTTGGAAGGTGTTTCTGTGGTCTGATGAAACAAACTTGAGCTTTTTGGCCATCAGACTAAACACGATGCTTGGTGTAAGCCAAACACCGCACATAATTGAAAACACACCGTTCCTACCATGAAGCACGGTGGTGGCTGTATCATGCTGTGGGGATACTTCACTGCAGCAGGCCCTGGAAGGCTTGTGAAGGTAGAGGGTAAAATGAATGCAGCAAAATACAGGGAAATCCTGATGCAGACGGCAAAAGAACTGCAACTTGGGAGAAGATTTGTTTTCTGGCAAGACAGTGACACCAAGCATAAACCAAAGCTACACACGAATGGCTTAAAAACAACAAAATTAATATTCTGGAGTGGCTAAGTCACAGTCTGGACTTCAATCCAATTGAGAATTTGTGGCTGGACTTGAAAAGGGCTGTTCAGTCTGACAGAGCTTGAGCAGTTTTGTAAAGAAGAATGAGGAAAATTTGCAGAGTCCAGATGTACAAAGTTGATAGACTCAAGGCTGTAATTACTACCAAAGGTGCATCCACTATATACTGACTTGAAGGGGGTGAATACTCATGCAATCAATTATTTTATGTTTTACATTTGCAATTAATTTTGATTCCTTTGTAGAAAACTGTTTTTACTTTGACACAAAAGTCTCTTCTTCTGTTGATCAGTGTCAAAAAAGCCAAATGAAATCCACTGTGATTCAATGTTGTAAAACAATAAAACATGAAACTTCCAAGGGGGGTGTGAATGGGCTCTGTATATGAATAGTTGGATAGATAGAGATGGATTTGGGATAGTCAACTTGTCTTTGTGCATGGTAGACCATGTCTAACCAATCTTACAGTTTTTCGAGGAAATTACTAGGAAAGTTGATGAAGGCAAGGCGGTGAATGTTGTCTATATGGATTCAGCAAGGTATTTAACAAGGTCCCACATTGGAAGGTTGGTCAAGAAGGTTCAGTTGCTTTCCATTCCAAATAAGGTAGTAAATTGGATTAGACATTGGGTTAAGCCAGAAAGTGGTAGTAGATGGTTGCCTCTTGTGACTAGTGGAGTGCCTCAAGGATCAGTGCTGGGCCTGTTGTTGTTTGTCATTTATATTAATGGTCTGGATGATAATGTGGTTAACTGGATCTTGCAAATTTGCAGATGACACCAAAATTGGGTGCGTAGTGGACTTTCAAAGCATGCCGTGGGATCTGGACCAGTTGGAAATATGGGCTGAAAAATGGCAGATGGAATTTAAAGCACTCAGATGTGAGGTGTTGCACTTTGGGGGGGATCGATCAGTGTAGATCTTACACAGAAAGTGTTCGGGCACTGAGATGTGTGGTAGAACAAAGGGATCTGGAAATACATTACTTGAAATTGTTTGAAAGTGGCATCACAGGTAGATAGAGTGGTAAAGGAAGCTTTTGGCACATTGGTCTTTGTAGATGAAAGTACTAAGGAGAGGAGTTGGGATGTTATGTTGCAGTTGTAAAAGGTGCTACTGAGGTCTAATTTGGAGTACTGTATGCAGTTTTGGTCACCTACCTACAGGAAAGATATAAATAAAGTTGAAAGAGTACAGAGAAAATTTACAAAGATGTTGCTGGACTTGAGGACCTGAGTTATAAGGAAAGGTTGAATAGGTTAGAAATGTTTTCCCTGGAATGTAGAAGAATGAGGGGAGATTTGATAGGGGTATACAAAGTTATGAGGGGTAAAGAAAGGGTAAATGCAAGCAGGCTTTTTCCACTGAAGTTGGGTAGAATGACAAATAGAGGTCATGGGTTAAGGGTAAAAGATGAAATGTTTAAGGGAATCATGCGGGGAAACGTCTTCCCTCAGAGGTTGATGAGAGTGTGGAACACGTTGCCAGCACAAGTGGTGAATGCGGGTTTGATACCAAAGTCTAAGAGAAATTTGGATAGGTACATGGATGGGTGGGCTATGGAGGGGAATGCAGGTCAATGGGACTAGGCAGTTCAAATGGTTCAACATGGATTAGATAGGCTGAATAGCCTGTTTCTGTACCATAATTTTCAATGTCTCTACTCTTTGATGGGAAAAAATTTTCAGCTTCCCTCAAGCCTACAATTTAACTTGCATCTATCTCCCTAAGTCATATTCAGTTGTTTGTCTCCATCCCCATCCCTCTGCAACCTAAATCCTACTCTGTCTCCTCCTCTCTCCCAGTTCTGATGTAGTGTCCTGAACTGAAAATGTTTTAATTCTGTTTTCCTTCTCACTGCTGCTTCCCTACCTGCTGAGGGCTTCCAGCTTTCTCTGATTTTTGTCCCTAGTTTTCGTCCAATCCTCTTGATGGGATGAGGATGAAGAGCCTTTCAAGGGATGGCATGATCCCAAAAGGAGAACTGTCAAATGCAGGCAACGTACTAAGAGAGTTTACTGCAACAGAGAAACTTGTGAAGCTAGGAAGGGCATGAAGTACGAATTGTTTACAATAAAGCTTTCACAGAAGTTGCTCAATTGCATAGTACAACCATCCTTGTATGTACATAAGAAAGAAAGTCAAAGTACTCAGTGTTGCATCATACAATTTATGTTCCTAAAATGAATGGACCTTTTGTATAGCACCAACATATATCAGTGATGTGACATAGTGATTTTAAACAGTGACTGAAAGATAATTCTGCTGCTGGCCTTTAATGGAGGTTTTTGTGAAGGAGAATGTCCTCTGATGTCGAAAGCTGAAGCAAAGAATCCTTTCCCAGTTCAATATTAAACCTTCCAGTTTAAGATGTCGCTGGTGAATCTCAGCAACTTCGGGCTAGTGGTAGATGAAACAAGCAAAATAACTAAATACTTCTGGTTAAACAATCATCACAACCAATAATCTATAACTTCCCTTTGAACTTGGAGGCAATTCAATGTGGCAGAACTGAGGCAAGGTGAGTCGGTGGGCTCATTGCTGAGAGCGAGGAAGAGACAAGGTTCAATCGATTTAAGTGCCATGCCGAATTGAAAAGGTTGGGTACAGGCCGAATTGAGGTGGCGGGGTCCAGGCCCCAGAGCATAGTGAAGCAACAAAACCCAGTGTCTGGATGATGATTTAAGTGCCATGCTGAATCAGAATGGTTGGGTACAGGCCAAGTTGAGGTATCAGTGTCCAGGCCCCAGAGTGCACCGAAGCGACTGAAACCAGTATTCAGATGACGATTTAGGTGCTGGGCCTGAATGAAAATGTCTTGCCCAGTATTGGGGCCCAAGACAAGGGTCAGGCTGGTTCAGCCCACTGTTCCGCTTTGCAATGAACTAAGAGTCGTTGAACAGTCTCTTTGTGGACCTCTGTTCAGAATGCTGACTTGTTTTCTCTCTGCACGTCGGTTAAAAAAATGGGATCTTTTGGGATTCTTTGTTTTGTGGCTGCCTGTTAGGAGATGAATCTCATGGTTGTATAATATACATGCTTTGAATGTCAGTGGTATCGTACACTAATTATTGATAGTCAGTTGTGCCGCCAACGACACCGGCTTTTGCAAGCACTGGTATCCTGCAGAGTGGCAACACTTTAACTGAGGCAGCACAATCACTTTGACCCTCAATATTCCTTCCTTCAGATACCTTGGCAACTGATCACAGAGGAGCCGGGCAGCTCCAGCAGAATTTCAGAGCAGATTGTTCAGCACAGAGCAACCATGGGCTCTGCAGGTTGTATTACACATCGCTTCCCCCCTCTGCTGGATATTTTATTTGCACATTTGCCTTGTGATACTTGAGCCAGTTCTAGTCTAGAACTTGTGTGGCTTCTAATAAATAGATGAGCACAGTCATCAATTTCTTCTTTCAGTTTTATGTGGAGATTGGGGAGAAAACACAGCATCATAAAGTCCTTGCAAGGAAGAGAACAATAGTTTGTTTTTGTGGCCCTTGCCCAATATTCTTTAAAAAGAAACTATCTGCGGTCATGCCACACTGTGTTGGAAGGTCTACTTCTTTGCCCTGATCATTAGCAACATGGTTTGCACAGTGGCACAATCTCCAACAGTTCACAGTTCATGCCTGTAGATGCCCACTACCCACCCACCCTGAAACCTGCCAGGAATCTTTGGCAGTTGTCAAAGTGTACCCCCAGCTTTGCCGACTGTCAAAGCTACAAGGAGTTTCAAATATCTCAGTTATAAGGAATATTTGAAAATAATACTAAGACTTAAAAATAAACTTAGATTAAAAGCATTTTTTAAAAAAGAAAATAAAAAAGTGATATTAATAAATAAAATTATTGCTTTTTTTTCTTAACTACTGTTCCATAACCCCATTAAAAACGGTAATTTTGGCACTATTTATGATGTCTAGAGTCCAGTAGGAGAACAAAATGTCAGATTTGGGACTTGGAACTGTCAGTATTTACTGATTGCATATGAAGCATGTTAATTATCAGAGGCATATTTTAACCCTATGTTTATGAAAAGAGTACAAGATTTACTTTCATCAATTGAAGAGCAACAAGGACAATAACCCCAATTACATTGTGTAATTAATGCAGTAAAAACATCCCAAGAATATATTTTTAAATTGTAAACAATTTCCACCATTTCAAAAGCAGAATAAAACAAGAGTGAATCCATCAATTCTGTAAGTGGAGTCCAGATTTATTAACTTGTCTCTGAGCTCTTCAAAATGCCAAATGCTTATTACACTTGCATTGCATATGTCCTGTTTATCTGACTAACAATGCTATTATTTTAAGAATTATTTTCCCAGAGATGCTTGCTTTTCATTCCTTTCCTTTCCTTGACTGATACTGCCAAGCAGTCTTCCCTAAGCAAAGGGATCAGCAAGGTATCTCCACTCAGGCCTGTGAAAACACTACCCAACCACACAGAGCTGAACATGGAGGGAATCACCCATGGTTCCTGTGAAATGACTTACTATTGTTTCAAGAATGGATGGACAGTTTTTGGAATTCTGAATACAAATGAAATCTACAAATATTCACTTGTACCTTGTAGCCACTTCCCTGCAAGTAAGGTAAAACTAAGACGACTACGCTGCTCAGAAGAGTGCTATACCAGGTCATTCTTACCCTCGGCCATTAGGCTCTGAAGTCAACCTATAGCCAGGGAAGAGATGACACTCTCCTGTTAGACCGTTTGAGGTAACTTACTTTTTATTCTTTCTACTTCTCTTCTAATATTTATATCTGTGTACTTGTAATGCTACTGTGCCACTGTAATTTCCTTTGTGATCAATAAAGTACCTGTCTATCTAAAAGGCATAGAATGTTTTCAGTGCATTGATGATGCCAAATAGGGACTGATTCACTTTTAAGATTTCAGTAAATCACATCAATTAGAAGGTATTAATGCACAGAGTATACCCTGTACAATACTCACCGAAAGCTAAAATGCAGGAAAACAATGTAATTAAGAAAGCAAAATATATGCTGCCTTTAAAACAAGAGGATTTGAGTATAAGAGCAAGAGTCTTATCTAAAACTTTACAATTATATAAGGCATTGACAAGACAATTCCAGGTGTAATATGTGTGGTTCTGGTCTTCTTTCTCCCTGCCTTAGAGGGAGTGCAATCACGTTTCACCGCACTGTTTCTTTTGATGATAGGACTGATGCCCTGGACATTAAGTCAACTTGGTTTGTAATCACCAGAGTTTAGAAGATGGAAAGAGTATCTCACTGAAACTTATAAAATTCTGACCTGGTTAGGTAGACTGGATGTTTCCCCTGACTGCCCTGAAATGCCCTGGAAATGAGGGGTCCTCATCAAGGGATCAGTAGTGTAAAGGGTAAGCAGTTTCAAGTTCCTGGGTGCCAACATCTCCGAAGATATCTCCTGTGCCCAAAGTACTGATGCAATTACAAGGGCAGCACAACTGGCTACATTTCATTAGAAGTTTGAGGAGAGCTGGTATGTCACCGAAGACTCTCGCAGATGGAGAGTATTCTAATTGGTTGCATCACTGTCTGATATGGAGGGGTCAATGCAGAGGATTAGAAAAAGCTGCAGAAAGTTGTAAACTCAACCAACTCCATCCTGGGTATTAGCCTCCCCAGCATCAAGGACACCTTCAAAAGGTGGTGCCTCAGAAGGCAACATCTGGTATTAAGGACTCCCAACCCCCTCACCCAGGACATGCCCTCTTCTCATTGCTACCATTAAGGAGGAGATACAGGAGCCTGAAGCCACACACTCAACATTTCAGAACAGCTTCTTTGTCCCTGCCATTGGATTTCTGAATGGACAATGAACCCACGTCTACTGACTCACTATATTTCCCTGTTTTTGCTCTCTTTTTGCACCACTTATTTAATTTAATTCTAATATATTCCTGATCTTAATTTATAGTATTTTTCATTATGATGTACATCATGTACTGTTGCTGGAAAACAAGACACTTCACAACAGATCCCAGTGATATTAAACCTGTTTCTAATTTGCAGAAAGTTTAGGAGATTTTTCAGTCAGAAGTTGGTGAACCCATGGAACTCACTGCCACAGAAAGTTAAAAAGGCCAATTTGCTGAATATATTTAGATAAATGTTAAGATTTAAAAAAGCATTGAGGAATTTAGGAGAATAGGAATATGATCTTGAAACAAAGGATCAGCCTTGATCCCGGGAGTGAAAGGGTTAATGTATGAGGAGCATTTGTTGTCTCTGGGCCTGTACTCACTGGAGTGTTAGAAAAATGAGGGAGATCTTACTGAAATCTATTGAATACTGAAAAGTCTAGATAAAGTGAATATGGAGGGGTGTCCTATAGTGGGAGAGTCTAGGACCAAAGGGTACAGCCTCAGAACAGAAGGATACCCCTTTACAACAGAGATGAGGAGGAATTCCTTTAGCTAGATGGTCGTGAATCTGTGGAATTCATTGCCATAGATAGTTGTGGTAGCCAAGACATTTAAAGCAGAGGGTGACAGGTTCTTGATTAGTAAGGGTGTTACAGGTTACTTGAAGAAGGCAGGAGAATGGGGTTGAGAGGGAAGTGTATCAGCCATGATGGAATGATGCAGGCTCGATGGGCTGAATGGCCTAATTCTGTTCCTGTGTTTTATGATCTTATGAATAGGTGGAGGGGGTCAATCTGTACTCTCCTCCACCTATTCTCTGTACTGCTGTTTAAGACTTCCAGCAGGTTCAGACAGGAATGATTTTGGTGTGTGACAGAAGAAATTCCCCATCCAAATAAAGTGAAGTTGCACAATGCTCTATTAGTGTACAAATGTTTTAATGTGAATTAATTACATAAACAATGAAAGCAGGTTTACATCACATTTAAGCGTTCCTTTCAGAACATTTTCACTTTCTGCATCTGTGCCAGCGACTTCGTTTTTTTCCAGTCAGTGCTCATTAAACATTTACTTAGGACCACAACTGATGTCCCATCAGTGCTTTTATACAGCAAGGAAGAAAACAGTCTCTTTTGCATCCCCCTCATCCTCCATCCCCAACCAACCTCCTTGCCACAACTTCAGTTCACAAAAATCAGGACCAGGAAACATTTTGAACAAACTTCCTGTCACTCAGTTTGTATTATCACAAACACTAAGCTTACAGCCATCACTCACTGCTGCCTCCCTCATCACAGACACTGACCACATTATTTTGATGTCACTTCCTGCAAACTCTATGATTGAGAACAACCAGGGTAGCAAATGCATGAGAACAGCACTCTCTATGAAAGTCCCAAGTATTAAAATTAAAACTGCAGTCAGAATGGTGGTTGGAGTCCTCTGACCCTCCCTGAAACCATGTGCCTATTGTAACTTCATTTACAAGATCAAATTGTCTCTCTCAACATCTTCCAGTTGCTAATTTCTTTGTAGCTTCCTTTGATTGCAGCTAATCAATTTAGTGTTCACACAAAGCCCACAGTTACTGATTTCTTTCTTCAGCAAACACACCCAGCATTTGTTGCTTGGCTCACTGCATGCATCATTGACATCCAGTCCAGCTGACTGCAAAGACACGGGGAAATTGGCAAAGAGCCCAGTTAAAAAAATAATTGTGTGGTTCTTTCCCCGATTTCTGTGTACAAAAAAAATATCTGTGCACTTCCTGATGACAGCTATCTGCCGAGGGTGTGCACACAGAACATAGAACTGTGCAGCATAATTTGGGTCCTTCAGCCCCCCACAATGTTGTGCCGACTTTTCAACCTGCTCCACGATCAATCTAATTCCTCCCTCCTACGTAGTCCATAACCCTCCATTATTCTTTCGTCCTTGTGCTTGTCTGAGAGTCATTGCCTCTATGAACCACAGGAAGGCTGGTGAAACCTCAGAATAATGATCTCCAAGGCAAGCATAGAGCTGCCACAGAAAAGGCTTACATGGAGGGGAGTGGATATGCAAGGGTGGGGCGCCGCATGGCTTCAGTGCATCGACTTACCCCGCTACCCCGCTGCCTCTGCCCTGATACCTCTGCACAGTCCAAGTATCACTCAGTGAGGAATAGGCTTACTAGCTGGTAGGAATCTGTATATTGAATCATGCAAGAAGGCCGTCATAAGCTCAGGGAAATCACATAAATCAGGTGGAATTACAGCAGTGATGCAGTTGGCTGCACACCATCTGATATTTGGTGGGTAGGGGTGGCTACTGCACAAGATCGAAGTAAGCTGCTGAGAGTTGTAAACTTAGTTGTCTCCATCATGGGCACTAGTCTCCATAGTATCCAGGGCATCTTCAAGGACTGATGCCTCAAAAAGGCAGCGTCCATTATTGAGGACCCCCCATCACCCAGGTCATGCCTTGTTCTCATTGCTACCATCAGGAAGCAGTACAGAAGCATGAAGTCACACACTCAACGATTCAGGAACAGCTTCTTCCTCTCTGCCATCCGATTTCTGAATGGACACTGAACCAACAAACACTACCTCACTACTTTTTATTTGGAGCTTTGCACTACTTATTCAATTCAACTATTTTAAAAATATATGTACTCTAATTCATGTTTTTTAAATTAGTGTGTATTGCATTGTACTTCTACTACAAAGCCAACAAATTTCACGACTGTGGTGAACTATATATACCTGTCTGGACTGCTCCTGTGGCTCCTCCCACAGACCCCTGTATAAAGGTGATTGAGGCCTGAGCCCGGCCTCATTCTCCAGGATGTAGTGTTGTTCATTCTTCCAGTCAATAAAAGCCGATATCTCGCTTCTTACGTCTCAGAGTGAGTTATTGATGGTGCATCAACGACCTATGCCGGTGATATTAAACCTGAATCTGATTCTGACAGCTGCTTATTTCGATGGAACGTTGGTCTTTTGCAGGGTTGCTCCTTCTTGTAATTTAAATCCAGTTTGTAGGCCAACTTCTGTTGCTGAACCAGAGATGATGTTATGAGAATTGCATTTGAGACGGGACAAGAATTCAATGAACTCAGGTAAATCTCATCTGGAAATTTTCTGACATCATTGAATGGACTGGATCTGCATCATGAGCTCAGTCCATGTGAAGTGGTGTATAGGTGAGTCGTGTGGTTTCAGATTTTAGGGGCATCTTAAAAGATAAAGGACAGGAGGGGAAACTTTGGTAGGGAATTTTGAGCTTGTGAGCAACAAGCATCATTACAGTTTCAAGTAATTAAATCTTGATAAGCCGGTATTGGTCAAGTAGAAATACTTAAGAGAGTTAGTTATCTAAAGGATATTACACATTTAGAGAAGAGTGAAATCATGAGAGGAATAGTAAACAAAGATATTGAAATGTAAGACAGAGATTTAGAGGTCAACAAACCATTTGATGTTATGAAATTATAATGATGAAGTAAAAGTAGATCTCACAGGGAAGACATTATTTATTGCTGTGCACATGCTCAAGCACTTTAATGTTTATTGCAGAAGTGAACAAGATGTACCTCATATTACACTTGCACTTTCTGAAATAATTCCAAATGTTACTAATTCGCTCAGCTGCTCATAGTATTCTTATAAATATCAGATCAAAGAAGTGCAAAGCTATTATAAAATCTCTGCATGCAAGTAATCATCCTCCCATATTTGGAAACTGCTGGATAATCATACCATTGTGCTTTTTTTGACTTTATTCCTTCAAAAAAAACTTTGACCACACAAACTTATATGGGAAATTTGGTTGGGTGTCCCACCAAGATCATATACTCCATTTCACTGCAATAATGAACACAACAAAATACACCGTGTCCAAGTTTTAATATATGATTGTAGATTGGCAGCTGCTCTCAAATATTGTGGCTTAATGAAACTACTTGATGAGTACTCTTGTATCTAGTTTACAAGAGCCATTACTCTTTTAAAAATATTTTGTCGGCTACAAAGTACTTTGTCGGTACTTTGCTTTCTTTATTTCATCTTTTATTACTCTTTTCCACTGATTTATATTGTACATTCCTTAGTTCTTCTGTATAGCTTCTACTTTTCTGAGAATTACCGAATACTGATGGAAATAGTATTCTCTCTCTATTATACTCTCTCTTTCCCTCCCTCTCTCTCCCCATCTCTCCTTCTCTCCTCCTCCCCACCCCCTCTTCCTCTCTCCCTCCCTCCCTATACTTATTGGTCTGTGCTATGCTTAGCTATGTTATGGTTCTAACTCCTGAACTTGTCCAGGGATCCCAACAGAGCTGTTTCCAAAAAGATCAGAAGCCTTTATGTCTGCTGTGTGTGTGCCACTTGGGAATCACATATGGGCCATATCTGCTAGAATCATGATCAGTCACACCATGTGAACTGTTCTGGTGATAAATCCCTAGTTTCTCAGTGAGCTCATCAGGCAGGCAGCATGATTTGTATGCCTGATATCAGACACTGAAAGTTCAGAGCTTTGTCTTGGAAGCCCTGTTCAGAGCTTTGTCTTGGAAGGAGTTTACTGGGGTGACAGGAAATGATTTGAGAATGTTCTCAAAGCCTCCCTGAAAACTTGCCACATGCCTACTCTTGGGGTATCTCCAGTCCATAACTGCTCCGAGTGGAGAAAGGGAACTCAGGATACTATCAAGCACCTCAAGGTCATGTATCAAGAGTTCACAAAGAAACTGCATGAGTGGCAGAAAGATTCAACCACTTCCTAAACTTTCAATCTCCTCACACCGTTGACTATCTGCTATCCCATCTACAAACAGATCTGCTGTTACTAATGTTGAGTTCACCTCAACAGCCACTCAAAGCCACGAAACCAGAGTGGAAATAGATCATCACCCTCTATCCAAAGGGACTACTTAAGAAGAAAATGAACTGGAAGTAGAGTTGTGATGTTAGAGTAGGTGGGAGGAGTCTTTCACTAAAGGAAGGTAGCATTATTTAAAGTTGCAAATTGTGGCAAATTCCATGGCCTGTACTTAGTAAAATTTTCAATGAACTTGTATGCTAATGCTATGTGTGGATCAGTTCACTGTGTTTTTTAAATTTACTCTAAGAGGCTCTTGGGGTAAAGTTATTTTGTCTCACATTCTGAGAGAAAATTAAGTCATTCAGTTTAAGAAATTCCTGAGAGTTATTCTGCAACTAAACAATAGCAGTTCAGAAAAATGACATGCACTCAGTAGAACAAAGCATTTCCTTTAAGAAGCCAAGGTAGCTTCTTGTGCTTAAAATAAGAATAACTTTTGGGCATCTGTGCTCCGTACAAAGTTAGTTGCATTCTGTTTTGTAAGAACAGAAACACATGGAAAATTTGACTAGTGTTGTAAGCTGAGTTAAAGTTTGCAGATAATCAGCTTGTTAACTGCCTTGTCCATACATGTTTTTGAATGTTGGAGACTTAATTCAGCAGATCTACATACTGTAGATTACCACCAGAACATTTTTCAACGTTTTTCACAAATTCTTGATTGTTTTTCATTATGGTGAAGTTAACTTAGGATTGGAAGAAGTCACTGGATCAACTTGAGGTGGATGTATTAACATAATTAAACAAACTTGCCTGATTTGCTGCCTAATTTGGCAGTGGTAACCCTGAAATAAAATTAAACCTTTCATGTATGGAAATCTACGTTCATTATGGCAATTTTATCACAATGTGATCACAATGTTGGCCACTGAGTTGGAGGTGGGACACTATGAGCAACACCCTGCATGCATTATACACAACGGAGTCTGTTTACCCTGTAAGGACACACTGCTGTATTGTGCTGATTGAACAAACTATCTGCAGTCTTTCCATTAGAATATTTCCATTAACCGCAGTATTTCCATTATTAACAGTAAGCAGAATTTAATGCTAAAAATACACCAATATCTCCTGATTAAGATGTTTTGATTTCCGTGATATGATGCAATGGAAGATACTGTAAATAATTTGCATAATTTTAATTGTGTATAATTTGCAAATTGTGTACATAGAAATTGACTTCAGTCACTTATAGTAGTGCAGGCACTGGTTTTTATTTATTGGAATCATTATCCAATCATATCCAAATATGATATTGTAGCGGTGTGCCTGGTGATCTGTGCGACGGACGCCCCACTCTCCTTCTTGGCTTTCCACAGCACGTCTGCTTGGGCCGCCACCTTCCGGGGGTCGGTGAAATCCGCGTCGGACAGCAGCAGGCGTATGTCCTCGGGCAGCTGCTCCAGGAACGCCTGCTCAAACATGAGGCAGGGCTTGTGTCCTCCAGCCAGGGACAGCATCTCATTCATCAAAGCCGACTGCGGCCTGTCTCCCAAACCATCCAGGTGCAGTAAGCGGGCAGCTCGCTCACGCCGTGAGAGTCCGAAAGTCCTTATGAGCAAGGCTTTGAATTCTGTGTATTTGCCGTCCTCCAGGGGCGACTGTATGAACTCCTCAACCTGGGCAGCTGTCTCCTGGTCGAGGGAGCTCACCACGTAGTAGAAACGTGTGGCATCCGAGGTTATCTGCCGAATGTGGAATTGGGCTTCTGCTTGCTGGAACCATAGGTGAGGTCACAGCATCCAGAAGCTTGGCAGTTTTAACGAAACTGCATGAACAGATGCGGCGTCGTTCATCTCCGGTCCAAATATCGTTTGGGCCGTCGGGGTCACCAATTGTAGCGGTGTGCTACACGCAGCGCTGAAATAACGACACATAGTCAGTGAGCTGCAGTTGCAAAAGAGGTTTATTCAAACTTCGCGGCCTCGCTTTAAAGCCTTCCTGTTTCTGCCCTCCCCAGGCGGGAATGCTGTAGGGGGCGCATATTCACAGTCCCGTCCCCGCGCGCGGGCTTTTCCCCTTGCTGGTGAAGCAGGCTTGGCGCCCTCTTTGGGATCGGCCTCAATGCCGGCATGCGGCACTTTGTGAGCCGGTTCGAGTGCGCTGGGAAGTGGGTCGCCACAATATATGCTGATCAACTAGCCGACATGTTCACTGTATCTTTAAAGTTTCTTTAAACTCTCGCTTTGACAATCTGAGGTATTTGTCTGCCTCAGGCAGATTTCAGTTATACTGGTGTCTCAGAAGAAGGTGGTGATCTGCCAGCAGCATTTACCTCCACTGTGATGAAGCACTTTGAGAGGTTGGTGATGAAACGTATCACCTCCTGCCTGAGGAGCAACTGAAATTAGCTCCAATTTTCCTACTGTCACAACGGGTCAAAAGCAGATGCCATTTCATTGGCTTTTCACTCAATCCTGGAACATCAGGTGCAAGTAGCAAGATGACTGCTGCTGCTTAGCATTCAATACTATCACCCCCTCAAAACTAATCAATCATTTCCGAGACCTAGGCCTCAATACCCGCTTGTGCACTGGATCTTTGATTTCCTCACTAGTTGTTTCAGATTGGCAACAACATCTTCTCCACAGTCCCCATCAGCACAGGTGCACCACAAGGCTGTGTGCTTAGCCCCCTTCTCTACTCGCTTTACACTTATGACTGTGAGATCTAACACCATTTTTACATTGTGGACAACACACGTGTCGCTGGCTGAATCAAAGGTGGTGACATATCAGCGCCTGATGGAGACCCAGAGGGAGACTGAAAATCTGGCTGAGTGATGCCACAACAACAACCTCTCACTCAATGTCAGCAAAACCAAGGAGCTGATTAGTGACTTCAGGAGGAGGAAACCAAATGTCCATAAGCTTGTCCTCATCGGGGGATCAGAGGTGCAGAGAGGCAGCAACTTTAAATTTTTCAGTGTTATCATTTCAAAGGACTTGTCCTGGGCCCTGAATGTAAGCGCAATTATGAACAAAGAACAGCAGCCCCTATTCTTTCTTAGAAGTTTGTGGAGATTTGGCATGTCATCTCAAACTTTGTCAAACTTCTATAGATGCGTGGTCAAGAGTATATTGATTGGATGCATCACGAGCTGGTGTCTCCATACACCAAAGCCCATGAATGGAAAATCCTACAAAAAGTACTGGATATGGCCCAGTCCATCCCGTCTAACGGACTCCCCACCACTAAGCACATCCACATGGAGCATTGTTGCAGGAAAGCAGCATCCATCATCAGAGATCACCATCATGTAGGCTATGCTGTCTTCTCACTGCTGCCATCAAGAAGGTTCTGGATCCGTAATTACTCTTCAACCATCAGGCTCTTGAACCAGTTTGGATAACTTCAATCAATTTCACTCAGCCAGACTCTGAACTGTTCCCAAAACCTATGGACTCTCGATGGAGAAGGCAGGAGAATGGGATTGCGAGGGATAGTTATCAGCCATAATGGAATGGCAGAGCAGACTCTGTGGATCACAGCCAAATACTCCTTTTTCTTCATAATTCTCTTATATTGGTATAATACATTAGTTAATGTTTTTCTTTCCTTGCCTGGGAGATGTAATACTCTTTTACGGTATATCATTTTCAACGTGGCCTGCTGGTGGCGTAGTGGCATCAGCACCGGACTTCGGAGCAAAGGCTCCCGAGTTCGAATCCAGCCAGCTCCCTTGCACGCTTTCCATCCGTACTGGGTTGAGCATCGAGTTAGCAACTCAGCCTAATAAAAAAAGCCTGCTAAAATACACCGTCACGACGGTGTCCTGATGACTCCACTTGGAGTTAAGGGCTTTCTTCTCCTACCCCCCCCCCACCCAACCCAATCAAATTCCCAGCAAAAGGAAGTATAAAATATCACTACAATGACTTATGCTCCCAGTCCTTTGGAAAAATGTGGCCTTTGTGACTTCCAGTGGGAGCAGGATGAAATTTGCCCAGTTGCTGTGTTTTTCAGATTCAGATTCAGTTTATTGTCATTTAGAAACCACAAATGCAATGCAGTTAAAAAATGAGACAATGTTCCCCCAGAATGATATCACAAAAGCATATGACAAAACAGACTACACCCGAAAATCCACGTAATGTTTGGCAATCCCCAATCCAGAGTCCAGAGAGGCTGCTGCGTATTAATATCGCGCTACCGTCTAGCGCGTTCCCTGGAAAGGAGCTCCAAATCCACCAGACAAAAAACAAGACCAAAAACTAAAGCTACAAGACCTGCACAAAACCACATAATTACAACGTATAGTTACAACAGTGCAAACAATAGCATAATTGATTTTAAAAAAAACAGACTATGGGCACAGTAAAAATAGTCCAAGATGTTAAAGGACTGTAAGTTCAAAAGAAATCACCACAGTTTCCACAAGTCCCCAGGGTCCCGACAGACTCGTCATCCCACGCCGGCGGCAGAAGGGAGTACCCCTGCTATGGACTCCCGACTCAGCCTCGCAGATTGCTACAAAAGGCATCAGATTTTAAAGGAATCCCAGCCCTATGATAATCACAGGGCAGCAATGCAAAGGGGTGCGTGGACTTGAAGGAAATTGTGGGAGAGGGGAATCATAGTGATATTCTGTTTGTGTCCCATCACCCCACCCTTTTAGGCAATCATATTCCTGTTTAATGCAGAATTATTGGAGTGCTACATTTTTGTAAATACTGCCTTTCCAATGTGATGTTTAATCAAAACACTGTTTGCTCTCTAAGATAGATGCCAAAGAATTCAATATACTATTCAAAGATAGACACTGTTGTGATGTAATAAATGTTGCAACCTATGTATGCTATACTCAGTTTCTTGAGCAATATTTATCCTTCATCAATCAACAGTTGAAAGTAACCTGACTGTTACCTGTATCTGTACATAGGTTGTCTGTCACATTTATTACATCACAACTGTGACTAACTTCAAAGGTATTTGAAACATATAAAAGGAAATCAGGGACATCTTGAAAGGATCACAATAAGCTATTTGTAAACACAAAATCTTCTATTTGGAGAGCTGGCATGTTGGAGGTTCTGTGAGACTTCTGTGGGTATGTGGTGGAGAGGATGTTGACTGGTTGTATCAGGCCCTTGTATGGAAACGGCAATGCCCTTGAATGGAAAACCCTATGAGTGATGGATGTGGCCCAGTCTATTGGGGGTGGAGCTGTCCCTGCCATTGTGGACATCTACACAGAACGCTATCTCAGGAGAATGGCATCTGTCGTTGGGGACACCCACCACCTAGGTCATGTTCTCTCTCACTGCTGCCATCAGGAAGAAGGTACAGGAGCCTCAGGACTCACACCACTAGGTTTGGGAATAGTTGTTACCTCTCAGCCATCGGGCTCTTGGACTGGTGGGGATGTCTTCACTCAGTTTGTCACTGGAATGTCCTCATTACCTGTGGACATACTTTCAGGGACTCTTCATCTCATGTTCTCGATATTTATTGCTTGTTTATTTAGTATTATTTCTATTTTTCTTTTGTGTTTGAACAGTTTGTTATCTTTTGCACCTTGGTTGTTTGTCCACTCTATTGAGTATGGTCTTTCATTGATTCTATTATGCTTCTTGGATTTACTGAGCATGCCTGCAGGAAAACAAATCTCAAGATCATACATGGTGACATATATGTACTTGGTTAATAAACTTACTTTGAACTTTGGACAATTAAATACCAGTCTTAGAAATGGATATCTCCAGCTTTTCATCCACCCATTTCAAAAATTCACTGCCTTCATTTTCCGCATTCTGATTAAGCTAAAATTGTGACCATTATTTACTGAGGGGAAACACAGTAGTGTGATGGTTAGCGCAGTGGTTTATAGAACGATCGACCTGGGTTCAATTTCCACTGCTGTCTGTAAGGAGTCTGTACGTTCTCCCCGTGACTGTGTGTGTTTCCTCCCACAGTCCAAAGATGTACTGGTTGGTAGGCTCATTGGTCATTGTAAGTTGTCCTGTGATTAGGCTAGGGTTAACTTGGGAGATGCTGGGCGATGCAGCTCAAGGGCCTGTTCTGCACTGTATCTCAGGAACTGAACCATGTGAAAAGGACATGATTGAGAGTGGCTTCTGAATGGTTTGTTTTTCCTGGATGACTTCAATTTAATTTTGTTCTAACAATTTGAATGAATAAGAGAAGTCTCCACTATCTCCGTTAACATCTCTGTGTATTACCATAAATAGCATACTGTATGTAATGGAGAGAATGAAGACAATATTAATACAGACAGAAGCAATGGCAGCATGACGATTACAAGTGATTTTCCTTTAAATTTATTGTTTCTTAGGATTCATAATTCTATCATTGAAAAGAACTTATGATTATATTCAAACACTGGACTTAAATATTTGACTTTAGATTTCATGTAAATAAATACAAGCATTAATCATTTCTCATTGCCATAGGCTGCTTTCCAGTAGCTGGGCAAGAAACAGTTCATAGCTTTATAGTAGAAACATAAAATAAAATACTGCAGAGAAGGAGTTAATTTAGTCCTTCTCTCCTGTGCTAGATCTGTGAATATTTTTAAATATTTATATTACATTTAAAGCCTACAATGGCTTTTGCTTCCACCAGAATTGCTGCATTCTGGATATTCCAAAAAAAAACCTCAGCATAATTTAATCTGTTATCTTTTTCCTTTAAGTTTTTTGGTACTCTTAAAATTTGTGTCACTAGCTGCTGGCTTACTAGTCAGTGAAAGCAATTTTTTTCTTATTCACCTTATCAAAATTCTTCAAAATTGTAAATATGTCTAACAGATTGCCTTGCTTTTCAATTCTCTGCATTCAAGATGTGAGATGTGTGGAACTCTGTAAATGTATCTTTTCTTATGAAAATTAAAGGCTGTGAATCTATTAGAGGGCACGGATTTAAGATGTAAGGGGCATATTTTTACTATCCTAATTAGTTGAGCACATCATGGGCTAAAGGGCCTGTTCCTATAGTAGACTGTTCTGTGTTCTATGTTCCAACATTCATCTTCTTCAAGACCCTTACCATTGAGAAAATGTCAATTTTTAATTGCACTAATTTGCAAGTTATGAAAAAGAATTCCAAAGTAAAAGGTAATGATGTCAGTTTCCTGCTTGTCCTTCTCAACATTGGTTTAAAATCCTGAATCATTAGTTTTCTAGAATGTAAGTGTACTACTTTACTTTGTACTTAATTGTACTGTGCAGAATTGAAGAAATTTTTATACAACTACATAGGACCTTACGAGGTTGTCAGGGAATGAAGAGTAGGCTTGACCCAAAAGCAGAGCACCAGAGACAATTTAGCATTGAGAGGTAATTTTATTAATAAACCAACCACGAGAGAGAACACAACTTGGCAGCAATGGTACCTGAAGGCTAGGAGCAATTGGTTGAGGCGAGCTGGTTCAATGGCTGAACAAAGACCGTGTTTGAGAGCTGAGTTTCAATAGGCTGCAGGTGATGAGTTGGAAACAAATGGCAGATGACTCCTGCTAGCTGGGTTGAGACTGGGAGGTGTCTGCCTGTGCAGGCCTGACAAGACTTCCCCTCCTACGGCTGGCACCTGATAGCCCAGGATGATCTGATAGGTCTGGTTGGACTGCTCAATGAGAGATGGATCCAAGATGAACCTAGATGGAAGCCAGGATCTCAACCCCATCCACGGCGATGTGAATACATCAAATGGCTGGTGAGTGACTGGATTGATCTCGAAGGAACCAATGAATCAGGGCGAGATCTTGCTGGAAGTGGTGAACAGGAGCAGATTTTGGGTGAACAGCCAGGCTCGGGCCCAGGCTGGACACTGCCAGCAGTTATCCTGGTGGGAGTAGGCACAGTTGACAATCTCTATGCCCTCTTCCAAGCATTCTAGCAGCATCAAAACAGGGCCCTGGTAGATGGAACCTTGTTCTCTGCCATGAAGCACTACAAACTGTGACATACCCAGTGTAGAAGAGGTTTGTAAATTGTGGGACAGCTTGGCCCAGAGCAGATACTTCTTGCATGTGGACGGGTTAGAGGAGGCAAAGCATCACAGAAAATTCTCTGCTTACTGATTGACTGCTATTCTGCTGCTCTTAGAGGACAAATTCAATATGGTGCAGAGGAGGGAAAAGAAGGCGTGCACAATGTCTTGAGGGAAATAGTGGAAGCAAACTATGTACATGTTGGAGAACAAGGACCACCCTCTTAGTGGCTGACAGAAGCTCGGGGTGGGCAATGAAGTGGGCCACCTTGGAGTACCAGTTCACCACTGTCATGATCAACTCGTCCCCATTGAAAGGTGGCAAATCTATGATGAAATCCATAGCAATGTGGGACCATGGGTGCCGAGGAATTAGTAGGGGGCTCACTAGCCCAGAGGGTTGTTGGTTGGAGACTGGGCACATTGATAACAGGCAGCGATGAGCACTTTTACATGTGTGATCATGGGGGGGGGCACCAGAACCGGTGTCACAGAAAATCTAGAGTCTATCGTGCATCTGGCTGCCTGGAGAGGGGTGAGGTCCAGGCCCACAGGAGTGCCTCAGATTAACATCCTTTAACATGGCCACCAGCATGTATGTGCAGTTGTCAGGAGTATTGACCGAAGCAGGCTCATGCTATAGGGCCTGACAGATCTTGCTCTCAAGATCCCAGATGATTGGGGTGAAAATCTGCAAGACTAAGAGTCGATCTCCATTTGATCTGGCTTGAACTGTCGTGACAATGTGTCTGCCGTTGTGTTCTTGCAATCAGGCCTCTCGGATATGGTGAACTTGAATTCCTCAAAGAAGAGGGCCCAGCGGTCCTGACATGGGTTGAGTTGGCGGGTCTGTTGTGTGGATATGAGGTTCCGGTGGTCAGTCTAGATCAGGAAGGGCTCAGTGTTTCCCATCAGCAAATGTCTCCAATCCTCTGAGGTCCATTTAATGGTGAGTAACTCCCTGTCAAATACTCCATATGGCGTTGTCCTGAAGGAGGGTCTCAGCCCAAAACATCGACTGTTTGCCAATTTCCATAGATGCTGCCCGACCTGCGGAGTTCCTCTATCATTTTTTACTTGTGGCATTGTATAGAGTTGAACTTGCATGAGAAGAAAGCATAAGGGTTTTGTCTTCCTGTCTGGTCCTCACTTGGTGAGAATGGCCCCGGCACCTATGACAGATGTGTCCACCTCCACCACAAAAGGTCCAGAGGGATTCAATTGGCGGAGAATGGGAGCGACGTTGAAGCATCTCTCGAGCTCCCTGAAAGCCTGGTCCACAGTAGCATACCAAGTTATCCATGGGGTAGGTGACTTGGAGAAGGACCTGAAAGAAGTGGCAATTGGTTGTAGTTTTTGATGAAATGGTAAAAGAAATTGGAGAAGCCCAACCTGGAAGGCATGCGATCAGGGATATTCAATGATAGCATGCACATTTTCTGGGTCCACAATTATGCCTTGGGATGAAAGGACGTAATCCAGGAAGGAAATGATGGGAATGTGAACTGGCATTTCTCTAACTTGCAGTAAAGTTGGTTTTCAAGGAGATGCTGAAGGAAAGACTGGATATGACAGATGTGGTCCTGGGGGTCCTTGGAGAAGATGAGGCTGTCATCAAGGTAAAGGACCACATACCTATGTAGCATGTCTCAGCGGATCTCATGAATGAACACTTGGAAAGCGGTGGACTGTTGGAAAGCCGGAAGGGCACCTGCAAATACTCATAGTGGTCAGTGAGTGTTGTGAATGCATCTTCCACTCATTCCCCTGATGGATGTGATCAGGCTCCGTAGAACTAGTTTAAAAACATAGAAAATAGGTGCAGGAGTAGGCCATTCGGCCCTTCAAGCCTGCACCGCCATTCAGTATGATCATGGCTGATCATCCAACTCAGAACCCTGTACCTGCTTTCTCTCCATACCCCCTGATCCCTTTAGCCACAAGGGCCATATCTAACTTCCTCTTAAATATAGCCAATGAACTGGCCTCAACTGTTTCCTGTGGCAGAGAATTCCACAGATTCACCACTCTCTGTGTGAAGAAGTTTTTCCTCATCTCGGTCCTAAAAGGCTTCCCCTTTATCCTTAAACTGTGACCCCTTGTTCTGGACTTCCCCAACATCGGAAACAATCTTCCTGCATCTAGCCTGTCCAATCCCTTTAGAATTTTATACGTTTCAATAAGATCTCCCCTCAATCTTCTAAATTCCAGTGAGTATAAGCCTAGTCGATCCAGTGTTTCTTCATATGAAAGTCCCGCCATCCCAGGATTCTATCTGGTGAACCTTCTCTGTACTTCCTCTATGGCAAGAATGTCTTTCCTCAGATTAGGGGGCCAAAACTGCACACAATACTCCAGGCGTGGTCTCAACAAGGCCTTGTACAACTGCAGTAGAACCTCCCTGCTCTTGTACTCGAATCCTCCTGCTATGAATGCCAACATACCATTCGCCTTTTTCACTGCCTGCTGTACCTGCATGCCCACCTTCAATGACTGGTGTACAATGACACCCAGGTCTCGTTGCATCAATGACTGGTGTACAATGACACCCAGGTCTCGTTGCAATGATCTTTGGTGAAGATCTGGGCACCACGGAGTATTTCAAATGCACTGTCCTTCAAGGGGAGAGGGTAGTGGTTTTTATGGTGAATTTGCTGTTGAGACCATGCAGGGATGGAGACTGTCATCTTTCTTTATGACAAAGGAGAATCCTGCACTAGCTGGAATCCGGGATGGTGGAATAAAGCCATGCTACAGTGCCTCATCAATGTATTCTTTCATGGCTTGGATCTCAGGAAGGATGAAGGAGAACAGATGACCTCGGGGAGGGTTGACATTCAGGAGGATGTCGATCATACAGCCATGTGTCCTATGAGGTAACAGAATGCTGGATTCCCTTTTACTCAAGACGATGGTTGGCTAAGTCATGGTATTCATGTGAAGAGTTTTTCTCGTGTCTCCATGAATTTAGTGTGAACTCAACTGAGGTTGCACACAGGTGGATTCCCAACTCAGCAGTGGACTGGATGGCCAGATGTTGGGAGGGTTCTGAAAGGAGTGTTGGGGGTAACCCAAGATGAGAGGTACATTGGATGAGTTGATAAGGAGAAATTGAATGCACTTGAGGCGCTTTCTGTTGCTCATGTGCATAGGCCATGTGCACCTCTTGACCATCCTAGACCCCAAGGGATGTCTGTCCATGGCTGTGATGCAGAGGGGTTGAGAGATTGGCTCAGTAGGAAGTCCTATCTGCACACACACAGTTAAGCCCATGAAGTTGTCTGCTGTGCTGAAATCCACTAGAGCCTCCTGTGCGTTTAGAGCTTTCAAGGCATGGAGGAGGTCAGAGAGAGTGGGTCGGGCTATGGTGCTGAAACAGGCAGCCAGGGGAACTTACCAGATAGAAGTCTCTACCCAGTGGTGCCACTTCCCAGAGGCAATGGGTATTTGATGTCTGGATGATCAGCTGCTCTACAGTAAGTATAGAAGTTGTTTCTGTACAACTCGGCAGGATAAAGGGAGCTCTCCCTATCTGTATGGGTTCTGTAGGCATTACTGATGAGGGTGCTGCAGCCTGAAATGTTGGGGCAAATGAACTGGGGTTCTGGCTGCTGATCTGGAGGGTCGTTCCATAAGACCCTTGTCCACATGGAGGGCTGGAGTGATGTGACTTTTGAGATCGGTGACCATCCCCAAGGTAGACTCCTTGTCTTCAAAGAGGCCATGATAGTAATGGGCCAGTAGCACTTCTGCATTCAAGTTGCAAAGGGTCCTGAATTCCATAGTGAAATCCAACATTGAGTGTGAGCCTTGACACAGGCAAAATATCCAATCTGCTGCCTCCCTTCCACTTCCCAGATAGTCAAAAGTCCTGCTGCATCTCAGCAGTAAATTTCTCATATTTATTGCAAATGGTCATTTTGTTGTGCCAGTTAGCAGCAGCCACTGTCAGAGCACACCCAGTCAAGAAAGGGAGAGAGACAATGAATGCAGTCTTAACTTGGTATATTGAATACAGAGATGGCTGTATCTCCCAGTGTAAGACGCACTGGGACGGGAAGTTACGGCACTGGGTTGGGGAATCTGTTGAAGAGTTTGGGCACTGGGATCCAGGGCTCAGAAGGAGGAGATTGAGTGGCTGTATCAAGACAGAGATTTAGTTGACAGTGGCGAGCAGATGGTCAACGCTTTCCTGTGGCTTGAACCGAATGCACACCTGTGGAGACGATTTAGCATCGAGCAATAACTTTAATAATAAGTTGCAAATAACAAGCCACAAGGGGTCAGAAAACAGAGAGAACAGATACTGAACATGACCTGGCAACAATGGTAACTGAAGGCTTGGAGCAACTGGTAGAAACTGGCTGGTTCAGTAGGTCTGGCCTGTTTGATGGAGCTGGCTGGTACAATTGGTGAACAAGGACTGTGGAGGAGAGGTGGGTTTAAACGGGCTGTAGGTGATGAGTTGGAAATGATTGGTAGGTGATTCATGGTAGCTGGGTGGAAACAGAGGTGCCAGCCTGTGCAGGCCTGACAAAGGTACAGCTGAAATAAGACCGTAAGATATAGGAGCAGAATTAGGTCATTGACCGATTGAGTCTGCTCCACCATTCAATCATGGCTGATCCTTTTTACCCACCCTCAACCCCACTGCTGGGTCTACCCCCCCCCCCCCATAAACTTTGATGCCATGTCCAATCAAGAACCTATCAAGCTCTGGCTTTAGTACACCCAGTGACCTGGCCTCCACAGCTGCCTGTGGTAATAAATTCCCCAAGTTCCCCTCCCTCTGGCTAAAGAAATTGCTCCATATCTCTGTTCAAAATCGACGTCCCTCTATCCTGAGGCTGTGCCCTCTTGTCCTAGACTCCTCCATCATGGGAAACATCCTTTCCACATCTACCATGTCTAGGCCTTCCAACATTCGAAAGGTTTCAGTGAGACCCCCCTTCAGCTTTCTAAATTCCAGTGAGTACAGACACAGAGCTATCAAACATTCCTCATATGATAACCCTTTTAATTCCCGGATTAATCCTTGTGAGCTTCCTCTGAAACCTCTTCAATGTCAACACATCTTTTCTAAGATGAGGGGCCCAAAACCATTCACAATACTCAAGGTGATGGCTCACCGGTGCCTTATAAAGCCTGCTCTTGTATTCTAGACTTCTTAAAAAGAATGCTAACATTGCATTTGCCTTCCTCACCACTGACTTTACCTGCTAGTTAACCTTTAGAGTGTTCTGTATAAGGACTCCCAAGTCCTTTTACATCTCAGTTTTTGCATTTTCTCCCCATTTAGAAAATAGTCTGCATATCTACTACCAAAGTGCATGACCATGCATTTTCCAACACTGTATTTCATTTGCCACTCTCTGGCCCATTCTTCTAATCTGTCTAAGTCCTTCTGCAGCCTACCTGTTTCCTTAACACTATCTGCGCCTCTACCAATCTTTGTATCATCCACAAACTTGGGAACAAAGCCATCTATTCCATCATCTAAATCATTGATATACAGCATAAAAGAGGCAGTCCCAACACCGACCCCTGTGGAACACCACTAGTCACTGGCAGTCAACCAAGAAAGGATCCTTTTATTCCCACTCACTGCCTTCTACCAATCAGCCAGTGCTCTAACCATGCCATTAATATCATGTGATGCCATGGGCTCATAACTTGGTAAGCAGCCTCATGTGAAGCACTTTGTCAAATGTCTTCTGAAAGTCCAAATATACAACATCCACTACATCCCCTTCATCTATCCTACATGTAATCTCCTCAAGGAATTCCATCAGGTTCAACTGGCAAGATTTTCCCTGAAGAAAAACATGTTGACTTTGTCCTGTCTTGTCCTGTGTCACCAAATACTCCATAACCTCATCCTTAACAATTGACTCCAACATCTTCCCAGCCACTGAGGCCAGGCTAACTGGTCCATAATTTCCTTTCTGCTGCCTTCCTCCTTTCTTAAAGAGTGGAGTGACATTTGCAATTTTCCCGTCCTCTGGCACCATGCCAGAGTCCAATGATTCTTTAAAGATCATTACTAATGCCTCCACAGTCTCTCCTGCCTCCTCTTTCAGAACCCTAGGGTGCAGTTTATCTGGTCCAGGTGACTTATGTACCCCCCTTAGGTATTTCACCTTTTTGAGTACTTTCTCCCTTGCAATAGTAACTGCACTCACCTCTTCCCTCACATACTTGAACATCTGGCACACTGCTAGTGTCTTCCACAGTGAAGACTGATGCAAAATACTCAATTAGTTCATATGCTATCTCCTTGTTTCCCGTGTTTATTTCTCCAGCCTCATTTTCTAGCGGTCCTATATCCACTCTTTTATTTTTTATATACTTAAAACGCTTTTACTATCCACCTTGGATTTTGTTTGCTAGCTTGCTTTCATATTTCATCTTTTCCCTCTTAATGGCTCTTTTCATTGCTGTCTGTAGGTTTTTTAATAGCTATCTTGGTAACAATCTTTCATAGTCATCCCTTATGCCCTGAGTCCCTCATTGCTTAAAGGTTTCACAATATCCACCATGAGATATTAATATTCTTCCTCCATAGTTAAAGAAGGTAGAGCAGTTCAAAGATAGTCTTCTGTGCGAGAGGAAATTCAGCCTAGTGAACCTTCTCTGCATAGTGTCCAATAAAAGTATACCCGAATATGAATATGGAAACCAGAACTTTACGCATTGTCCCAGTTGCCACATCAGGAAATTTCCCTGGTTTTGTACTTCATGATTCTTATGATAAAGTCAAACATCTCATTGGAATGTAGAACATTGAAAATCTACAGCACATTACAGGCCCTTCGGCCCACCATGTTGCACTGACCATGTAGCCTACTCCAGAAGCTGCTAGAATTTCCCGACTGCATTTCCCTCTATTTTTCTAAGCTCCATGTACCTAGCTAAGAGTCTCTTAAAAGACCCTATTATATCTTCCTCTAGCACCTTTGCTGGAAGTGCATTCCACTCTGTGTGAAAAACTTACCTCTGACATCCCCGTTGTACCTACTTCCAAGCACCTCTGGCTATCCACACGATGAATGCCCCTCATCATCTTATACACCTTTATTAGGTCACCTCTCATCCTCCGTCACTCCAAGGAGAAAAGGCCAAGTTCACTCAACCTATTCTCATAAGGCATGCTTCCCCAATCCATGCAAAATCCTTGTAAATCTCTTCTGCACTCTCTCTATAGTATCCACATCCTTTCTGTAGTGAGGTGACCAGACTGACCACAATACTCCAAGTGGGGTCTATCTAAGGTCTTGCTGTATCTGCACACTAACTTATTATAATGGAGTCGTGGAACCACACAGCATAGAAACATACCATTCATCCCAGCATACTCTCACTGACCAGTGAACTGCACAGCATTAATCCCAGTTTCCAGGAGTTATGATGTAGCCTCTAATTCCTTCAGAGCTTTGACCATTCAAGTGCTTATCTAAACTCCGCATTGTGGAACCAGGGCTGCTATGATTTCAAAGGGACTTCTCAAATTGTGGGTTATATATGTTTATGTGAGTGCACCCAGTGAGCCAGATGTCAATCCAGCAGGATTTCCAAACAATCGGATTCTCAGTTTTACTGTCTTTGGCACCTAATCAAATGCTTTCTGTAAAATAATAGGCATTATATTTATGGGTTCTCTCGAATCCACACTTTGTTACATCCCCTGAAAAAACTCTGGAACAGTTAACAAAGTTTTTTTCTTGCCTTAGAGATTGTTTTAACTTATCTAACCTATAGCTCCTACCTAAAGCTCTTTGATTATTTTATTATTATTGGGGAGCTAATTTATACCTGTTTTTGCATCTATTGTGATCCAAATCCACAATCTTTCACTGGACCTTTATTTAGCATGTAAAGTTTCCCGATGACACAGTCCAGTTTTTTTGCATATTGAGTTTCCTCAAATCATCTCCTTCTCAATGTGCTACATTATAATCTCTCATTCCCTGGCTCTGCCATTATAGTTTCACGGTCTGTAAAACGTGGGATTAGACATCCTATTGTTATCAGCTACTCCTTCACCTTAAGTATTTACCCTAGGGAATTCTTGTTTCACTTGTTCAGCATCTTGAAGACTCCATCTGGGTAGCCTCCAACCTGATGGTATGAAAATCAAGTTCTCCTTCCGGAATAAAATTTTTCCCTCTCCCTCCCCTCTTCCTGTATTTCCCATGCTGGCCTCTTACCTCTTCTCACCTACCTATCATCTTCCCTTTCTCCTCTGGTCCACTCTCCTCTGCTGTCAGATTTCTTCCTCAACACGTACAAACACGCTGGAGGAACTCAGCAGGTCGGGCAGCATCTGTGGAAACGAGCAGTCAACATTTCAAGCCAAGACCCTTCGTCAGGACTAACGCCTCGGCCCGAAACATTGACTGCTCGTTTCCATGGATGCTGCCCGACCTGCTGAGTTCCTTCAGCATGTTGTACGTGTTGATTTGACCACAGCATCTGCAGTGTACTTTGTGTTTAGATTTCTTCCTCTCCTGCTCCTTACCTTTACTACCCACCTGGCTTCACCTATCACCTTCTAATTCTGGCATCTTCCTCCTTCCTTTCCAGCCCTGAAAAAGGGTCTCAGGTCAAAACATTCGACTGTTTGTCAATTTCCATGAATGCTGCTTGATCTGCTGAGTTCCTCCAGCATTTTGTATGCGTCGCATTGGATTTCCAACATCTGCAGAATTTCTTGTGTTCTTGAAGTTTTTGCATTGAAGGGAATGAAATTCAAAGACAAAACTCAACATGTGCTGAAATGCATACAGAATAGGTTGGCAGTGAGTGTGTGTGTGTGTGTGTATATACAGATATATTTATAGAGCAATATGTCTGCATTTGGAAATATTTGGAGAGCAGTTCACAGAGAGTAAATGCATATGGAAATATTTAAAAATCAAAGGCACACAGAGAAATCCATAGAACCTGAGAGACTTATTGCACTGAATGAGGCTGTACACACTGCTGTATTTTCTATCATCTTAGAACATAGAACATAGAATAGTACAGCACATTACAGGCCCTTCGGCCCAAAATGTTGTGCCGACCCTCAAACCCTGCCTCCCATATAACCCCCCACTTTAAATTCCTCCATATACCTGTCTAGTAGTCTCTTAAATTTCACTAGTGTGAAATTTTACCTCAATGCACATTTCTTGCCTTAACCTCCATGCTTCTATTGATCTTTCTTTTGAATGAACTCAGTAACTAACCCTCCAGAGCAAAGAATTGTAAAAATTTTGTGCTCTCCCTGCGACAAAAAATATTTTCTCACCTTGGGCCTAAATGGCCCATCACTACTTCCAATTAATATGGGACCTCTGGTCATAGAGTCATAGAATTCCACAGCACAGAAACAAGCCCAGCTATTCCCAACTAGAACTATTAATCTGTCTAGTCCCATTGATAGTCTATATCCTTCACATCCATGGACCTAACCAAATTTCTCTTAAATGCTGAAATAAAACTCAAATCCACCACTTCTGCTGGCAGCTCATTCTACACTGTCACCGTGCTCTGAATAAAGAACTTTCCCCTCATGTTCTCCTTAAACATATCACCTTCCACCATTAATTGATGACCTCCAGTTCTAGTCTCACCTAACCTTAGTGGAGAATGCCTGCTTGTATTTACCTTTTCTATACCTCTCATAATTTTATATGCCTCTATCAAACCTCCCCTCATTCTCCTGTGCTCTAGGGAATAAAGCCATAGGGATAGTCTGAGTAATTATAGACCAGTGAGCCTTATGTCCGTGGTGGGAAAGCTGTTGGAAAAGATTCTTAGAGATAGGCTCTATGGGCATTTAGAGAATCATGGTCTGATCAGGGACAGTCAGCATGGCTTTGTGAAGGGCAGATCGTGCCTAACAAGCCTGATAGAGTTCTTTGAGGAGGTGACCAGGCATATAGATGAGGTTAGTGTAGTGGATGTCATCTATGTGGATTTTAGTAAGGCATTTGACAAGGTTCCACATGGTAGGCTTATTCAGAAAGTCAGAAGACATGGGAACCAGGGAAGTTTGGCTAGGTGGATTCAGAATTGGCTTGCCTGCAGAAGGCAGAGGGTTGTGGTGGAGGGAGTACATTCAGATTGGAGGATTGTGACTAGTGGTGTCCCTCAAGGATCTGTTCTGGGACCTCTACTTTTCGAGATTTTTATTAACGACCTGGATGTGGGGGTAGAAGGGTGGGTTGGCAAGTTTGCAGACGACACAAAGGTTGGTGGTGTTGTAGATAGTGTAGAGGATTGTCGAAGATTGCAGAGAGACATTGATAGGATGCAGAAGTGGGCTGAGAAGTGGCAGATGGAGTTCAACCCGGAGAAGTGTGAGGTGGTACACTTTGGAAGGACAAACTCCAAGGCCTAGTACAAAGTAAATGGCAGGATACTTGGTAGTCTGGATGAGCAAAGGGATCTGGGGGTACATGTCCACACATCCCTGAAAGTTGCCTCACAGGTAGATAGGGTAGTTAAGAAAGCTTATGGGGTGTTAGCTTTCATAAGTCGAGGGATAGAGTTTAAGAGACGCGATGTAATGATGCAGCTCTATAAACCTCTAGTTAGGCCACACTTCGTGTACTGTGTCCAGTTCTGGTAGCCTCACTATAGGAAGGATGTGGAAGCATTGGAAAGGGTACAGAGGAGATTTACTAGGATGCTGCCTGGTTTAGAGAGTATGGATTATGATCAGAGATTAAGGGAGCTAGGGCTTTATTCTTTGGAGAGAAGGAGGATGAGAGGAGACATATGATAGAGGTGTACAAGATATTAAGAGGAATAGACAGAGTGGACAGCCAGCGCCTCTTCCCCAGGGCACCACTGCTCAGTACAAGAGGACATGGCTTTAAGTTAAGGGGAAGGAAGTTCAAGGGGGATATTAGAGGAAGGTTTTTCACTCAGAGAGTGGTTGGTGCGTAGAATTCACTGCCTGAGTCAGTGGTGGAAGCGGACACACTAGTGAAGTTTAAGAGACTACTAGACAAGTATATGGAGGAATTTAAGGTGAGGGGTTATATGTGAGGCAGGGTTTGAGGGTCAGCACAGCATTGTGGGCCGAAGTGCCTGTAATGTGCTGTAATATTCTATGTTCTTAACCTATTCAACTTTTCCCTTTAACTCAGGACCTTAAGTTCTGGCATTATCCTTCTTATTTTTCTCTGCATTCATTCAATCTAGGTGACCAGTACTACACACAGTATTCCAAATCAGGTGGCACCAACATCTTGTACAATTTGAACGTATCATCCCATCTCCTGTACTCAGTACTTCAAGTTATGAAGGCCAATGTCCCAAAAGTTCTCTTTAGGACACAATCTACTTGTGATGCTACTCTCAAGGAAGTATGGATCTACATTCCCAGATCCCTCTATTCTACCTCACTCCTCAGCAAACAGCATATTTCTGATCATAGCCTCGCACACTTTGGTTTTGGCCCTTAGAAAGGGTTAAGGTTAAATAACTTGCCATCTGATCTAGTGTGGCGATAGATCCCCACTGCCCCAGGAGAAGGTCAAAAATAGATACAAAAGAGCTTTGAGGTGAGAACACAGTTTTGCTTAAAGTTGCTGCTTATATCAAAGGGCCCCGAAAAGCTGCTGTTGTACTGCACTGTCCACTTCGTGTAGTTATGGAAGGATGTGATAATTTTGTGTACAGTTAGTCCCCGAGTTACGAACGTCTGACTTACGAACAACTCGTACTTATGAACCAAGGAAGGAACACACAGTCTGCCATTTTAAGTCGTTGCCGTTGACACTGTGTTGAGTGTGTAACTTTGTATTTGGCTTAAATTTTTCTTAGCGAGATTCACCCTGATCCTGCCACCACCAACCCCCCATTCCGGTCAGCTGGTGGCACAGTGAGATCAGCACTGGGCTGGAGAACTGAGGTTCCCGAGTTCGATGCAGTGACAGACCGCTCCTGTGCTGGGTTGATGTCGATCCAGTGATTCCCGTACCATCCGTGCCGGGTTGATGTCGAGCTCACAACTCGACCTCGTGAAAAAAACAGTACCACCTCCAGTTTAAATTCCCACGCGGAATATTGTGGAGGATAAAATACCCAAACCCAGCACAGCCCCCACTTGTCCCATTTAACCTGTCTTAGTGCGGTGGACCTTAGGACCTGGGGAATTCAGTGCGGTGGACCTTAGGACCCAGCGGACCTTAGGAGCTGGCGGAGGTCGGGACCCGCCGCCCAAAGTGTTTCTGTTCCATTGACAGGAAGTGATCACAATTGAAAATAAAGTGGAAATAATAAAGCATTTGGAAAAAGGTGAAGCATCATCCATCATTGGAAAAGCGTTAGGCTACAGTTGGTCAACGATCGGAACAATTTTAAAGGATAAAGTGAGAATAATGGAACATGTGAAAGGCCCTGCTCCGATGAAAGCTACAATTATTACTAAGCAATGCAGTGGTTTAATTATTGGAATACATACGTTTCTTAAGTGTTTTATATGCATAGAAAGGTTAAATATATACTATATACTAAGACAAATGTTTGACTAACTGACGCTAAATAATACCGGATGTACTTGTTCTGACATGCATACAAATCCGACTTAAAGACGGACTCAGGAACGGAACTCGTTCGTAACCGGGGACTGCCTGTAGTCTTGATGATCAGCCTAAGTTAGAGAAGATCTGAAAGAGACCATGTCTACTGACTAAATAAAATGCCTTGGTGAGATCAATAAATGTAACGTGCATGCAGGTTTTCCGTGATTCTTCTGGAGTTGGCGGAGAAAGAGTTGACTTTCCAGAGCTGAAGCCACTCTTTGACTCCGATATCTGTAGGCTAACCGAGAAGATTTGGGCAAAGACCTTGCCAACAAAGCTCAAGAGTGAGAACCATGTTCAATCAAAGGGGGAGACTAGACACGAAACTGGTTCTGGCTGTCCTAATATATAAAGGAGAGCATCCTCATACCTTGGACTTATCTTAATTCACTCTGAAATCCATTACTGATCACTTTAAAAAATATTGCGTTTAATGTCAATCAGAATGGTTACACATTCAACAACTCTCACAGCAAACGTAAAAAAAAAAAACCACAACAAAATAATAATGTTTAGTTATAGACAGGCATCTTGAGATTATCCGGCTTATTGATTTGCTCTGCTTCAACAACTTCTCAGGTTCCATGAAACAAGCTGGTAAGTTGTGCACACTCATAATTCTTGTACTTCCAATAGCCAATTCATATTCTGCACCTTAATTGAAATAGCCAATCCACATTCTGTGCCTTTATTAGAATAGCCAATCCACATTCTACTCCTTTATTGGAATAGCCAATCCACATTCTGTTCCTTTATCTTCTGTTACACAACTTGCTGCAATAAAAATTTTCCTTCAGACAAAATTTACTATTCCGGTAACTACCCATCGCACTCCTTCTATAGTTATGTTTATGCTACGAGGAATGTCAGTAATTCCCTCACTCATGTGAGAAGGCAGGTAGGTTAGAATTATAATTGTGCTCTTGGGATGTTTGTGGAGACTAAATGAGTTTCTATGTTAGACTGACAGAAGATTAAGAACAGACTATGTGCGTGCTTCATCGTTTCCTAGTGCTCTCTCTCATTAGTTTTGTTCATTGAGCAATTGCTAGCAAAATCTTCTATCACCAACAATACAAAAAAAGTAAAATCAGAATGATAGAAAAAGACTACTAAATCATATGTTACAAATTTCTGTTGTTCTTTCTTTTACCTTTTTAATGTAGATTTGAAAATGTTTCACAAACTATTAAGAGTTGACTGCAATTGAGCACTCTTCAGACATCATTGATCTCCACAAATCAGAGGAAAAAGTAGACTAAAATTAAGGGTGGTGTGCAAATTTGTAATCACAAGCACTGAATGGTCCACTTCCAAAACTCAGTTGTATTGAACCTCAAGGAAATGAATTCCAACGCTAAAGATGAACGCCTTCTATAAATCTGCTGATGACACAAACATTGCTGGCAGAATTTCAGATGGTGATGAGAAGGTATACAGAAGCAAGATAGATCTGTTGGTTGAGTGAACTGAATATCAGTAAGAGCAAGGAATTGGCTGCGGACATCAGGAATGGGAAGTCAAAGGAACAAACACCAATCCTCATCGAGGGATCAGCAGTGAGCGGTTTCAAGTTCCTTGCTGTCGACATCTCTGAAGGTCTAAACTGGACCCAACATATTGATGCAATTACAAATAGGCATGATGGCGGCTATATTTCATTAGAAGTTTAAGGAGACTTGGTATGTCACCAAGGACTCGAGCATATTTTTACAGATGTACCGTTGAGAGCGTTCTAACTGGTTGCATCACCGTCTTGTGGGCCACTGCAAGGATTGAAAAAGCTGCAGGAAATTAGCAAGATCCATCATAGGCACTAGCCTCCCCAGCATCGAGGACTTCTTTAAAAATTGATGCCTCCAAAAGGCTGCATCCATCACTAAGGACTCCCGTCACCAAGGACATGCCCTCTTCCCATTGCTACCATCAAGGAGGAAATACAGGAGCCTGAAAACACAACACTTTAGCCACAGATTCTTCCCCTCTGCCATCAGATTTCTGAATGGACTATGAACTTCACTATTTGTCCCTCTCTTTTTGTGTTATTTATTTATTTTGTTATATAGAATATATATTTTTTTAAGGCTGTGTGTATATATATATATATATATATATATACACACACACACACCTTAAGGGGTTTTCATAGCCGGCAGTGGTAATGGGGATAAGTTCCCACTACCTAGTAAATGCTCCCAATGGCAAGTGCCTCCAATAGCCTCTAACAATCAAGACCAGCACCTGGCTTTCACACCCGGTGGAACTACATTTGTATTTGATATGACAGGAGAAGGGGCAAAGGTGGGTTACTGGTGCCTTAAAACCAGTCACTTTGGGCAGATGGGGCTCGTCAACCATGGTTGGCAGCTCATCTAGGAGAAGTAAAACTCTGATCTCAAACCTCTGCTGACTTGTTGCTATATCCACTCATGGGGAAGGCTTTAGGAAATACCTCCTGAGGAAAAGTCCAGAGCTGGTGGCAATTCTTCAAGTTCAATGCTGACTGGCAACTTCTACGATGCCACTGATGCCAAATTGTATCAGTCTATGCCATTCCTTTGCTTTCATCAGTTGCGTGGAGATGGAAAGCCTGCTGCGTGGGCAACAGCTTGCTCTCCATTTCATATATTACTGGTTGCATATCACGTAGACAGCTAGGATGCAATATCTATGGTTGACCTGGACCAACAGGTATTTCTTACTATACTTTATAGCTTTTTAAATTATGTATTACATGCACTACTACGGCATGACAACAAATTTCATGACAATGCCAGTGATATTAATTCTGATTCTGGATGTGAATGTTGGCAGAAAATCCACCTTGATTACTTGCCTTCTTCATTTCTTCCTACCAACATCCTCAGAACATTAAGCTGGAGTCATTCTAGTATCTCCTTTAAAATCGGCCTGCAATCTGCAGAGTCAAAATAAACTCAATTATTGCTCAGGGCAAAAGAAAGTCAAAAATCAGACAAAATGGGTCCAGGGAGGTGAGTGTGTGTGTGGAGGAATATCACTAGATGAGTCTGGAATAATCTGAACCCTCCTTTTCTTATGGGAAGAGTACTTTCATTCTCCCAAGCTCAACTTTCCAGCTTAGTTCTTGGACTCCTTGGGATAACTTAAATGAGCATTTAACCAAATTGGTTGTGTCACTGGTCTTTAATTGAGCAAATTTCCTCCCTTAATTATTTAATAGTACACTTGTGCTTTTAGATTTGATTGTTATCTAAATTAGCAAATAAACTGTCTTTGCCTTTTGTGGTTGTTTTATCCAATTAATTTGTTACAGGTCCTTTATGTAATTGCCTTAATAAAATAATGATGTGAAATTAGAAGTATTGAACCTGTATTTCATTCTTGGAATGGTTTCTTTGGATTAATTAAAACTGCTGGTGGTGATTAACAGGCAGCAGGAGTCAAGGCAATTTTTGCAAAGTCTGCTGTGAGATTGGACATTCATTGTATGTAAGTATATAGGAAAATGATGATCCAGAAATCACAAAAGCAGCTGCATATCAACTACATGTCTTGATGCATTTTATTTCTGTATCCTCAACTAATTAATGTGTTTAACATATTGCTACAGGTCCAATTGTGAGTGGGTAATCTGTTTAATCTTAGTTGGTATCCACACCATTTTTCCACCTATTTTGCCTCAAGGGATCTGAATTACAATTCCAACTGCAGCACCAAACTTCTTTCTCTTCACCTGTGGGGCTGCACTTTACCTGGAATTTAGACATATAACCATATAACAATTACAGCACGGGAACAGGCCATCTCGGCCCTTCTAGTCCGTGCCAATGCTTACACTCACCTGGTCCCACTGGCCCGCACTCAGCCCATAACCCTCCATTCCTTTCCTGTCCATATACCTATACAATTTTACTTTAAATGACAATATCGAACTTGCCTCTACCACTTCTACTGGAAGCTCATTCCATACAGCTACCACTCTCTGAGTAAAGAAATTCCTCCTCGTGTTACCCTTAAACTTTTGCCCCCTAACTCTCAAATCATGTACTCTTGTTTGAATCTCCCCTACTCTCAATGGAAAAAGCCTATCCACATCAACTCGATCTATCCCCCTCATTATTTTAAATACCTCTATCAAGTCCCCCCTCAACATTCTATGCTCCAAAGGATAAAGACCTAACTTGTTCAATCTTTCCCTGTAACTTAGGTGCAGAAACCCAGGAAACGTTCTAGTAAATCTTCTCAGTACTCTCTCTATTTTGTTGATATCTTTCCAATAATTCAGTGACCAGAACTGTACACAATACTCCAAATTCGGCCTTACCAATGCCTTGTACAATTTTAACATTACATCCCAACTCCTATACTCAATGCTCTGATTTATAAAGGCCAGCATACCAAAAGCTTTCTTCACCACCCTATCCACATGAGATTCCACCTTCAGGGAACTATGCACCATTATTCCTAGATCACTCTGTTCTACGGCATTCTTCAATGCCCTACCATTTACCATGTATGTCCTATTTTGATTAGTCCTACCAAAATGTAGTACCTCACATTTATCAGCATTAAACTCCATCTGCCATCTTTCAGCCCACTCTTCTAACTGGCCTAAATCTCTCTACAAGCTTTGAAAACCTACTTCATTATCCACAACGCCACCTACCTTAGTATCATCTGCATACTTACTAATCCAGTCTACCACCCCATCATCCAGATCATTAATGTAGATGACAAACCAAACTGGACCCAGTACAGATCCCTGAGGCACACCACTAGTCACCGACCTCCAACCTGACAAACGGTTATCCACCACTACTCTCTGACATCTCCCATCCAGCCACTGTTGAATCCATTTTACTACTTCAATATTAATACCTAACTATTGAACCTTCCTAACTAACGTTCTGACAGTTTAAAGTAAATTTATTATCCGAGTACATATTTGTCACCATATACAACTCTTAAAATTTATTTTCTTCTGGGCATACTCAATAAGTTCATAATAGAATAATAAGCACAATAGAATCAGTGAAAGACTGCACCAATTTGAGTGTTCAACCAGTGGGCAAAAGGCAACAGAGTGATACAAAAGGAAAATTATAATAAACAAATAAACAATAAATATTGAGAACATGAGATGAGACATACTGTACTTGAAAGTGAGTACACAAGTTGTGTGAACATTTCAAGTGATTTTGAGTGGTTGTCCTCTTTGGTTCAAGAGCCTGATGGCTGAAGGGTAATAGGGGTTCCTGAATATGGTGGTGTGAATCCTGAGGCTTCTGTACCTCTTCCTTAAGAGCGTATAACCAGGGTACCTCTAATAATGGATGCAGCTTCCTTGCGACGATGATTCATGTAGACGTACTCAATGGTGGAGAGGACTTTAACCGTGATGGGTTGGGCCACACAACAATTGTTGGCTTGCTGTATAATGGAGGGTGTGGTGCACTTGACCGATGCAAAACACATTGTCAGGCTGACATTTAGGTAGCAGTAGATATTTTTGACAATATGATGTTATTCCTAATATATATGGTATTCATATATATGAGCTTACAAATGTGGTTTCGTGTGGGTGGACCACAAATTAGAAGAAGCTGTGTGATATTTATAGTAGTGGCACAAGTAAGAATTTCCTTTTCATGAGAGTGAAATGAATGGTTCTTTTTGTGTTTAAGCAGCCAGGGTACATCACAATGCTCCGAGGATCTCCCACCATTGTTACACAAATTGAGCTACCTCCTTCTAGTCGGCAGCCATTGATCCCAGGGGATCATGAGTTTGCACCTCTGGCGGACTGCGTCCTCTCCAGGGTGCAAGCCTGGGCAGGAATATTTGAAGAACCGGCTGTTGCCCATGCAGTGGGTTCCTCACTCCACATCACTAATGTGGACCAAGGAAAGGGTAATGCCCATACAGCTTGGCACCAGTGCCAATGCACAGGTTGCCAGAGTTGAGTTGTAAACAACATCAAGGGGCCCCGGCTCTGGATTTCTTCCTCGGGGTTTACTCCTGAAGCCTTTCCCATGGGCAGGTATGGCCACCGTGCAGCGAAGGTTTAAACTCAGAGTTTTCCTTCTCCTAGGTGGGCTGCCTTCCAAGGCTAACGAGCCCCACCTGCCCGAACTCTCCTTCTACCTGCAGATAATTTTGTGTAACCAATGAGAGATCTCTAATACCTGGATCCTCAGATACATGCTGAAAGAAAGGAATGTGCGTTTTACCTTAGTAGTGCAGGAGCCACAATGCCCATGCCTTGAGGTGCAAAAATAATTATAACTTTTTTCATTAAAGTAAATACCTCCTGTACCTAATAAAGTGACCATAGTGTTTACGTTCGTGGTCCATCCACTTGAAGGTTTGACATGTTGTGCATTCAGAGATGCTCTTCGGCACACCACTGTTGTAACATATGGTTTATTTGAGTTACCGTTGCCTTTCTGTCAGCTTGAACCAGTTTGCCCATTGTCCTCTGATCTCTCTCGTTAAGAAGGTGTTTTCAACCATAGAACTACCTCTCACTGGATATCTTTTTGTTTCATGCACCATTCTTAAGAGAGTTGTGCATGAAAATCCCAGGAGATCAGATTCTGAGATACTCAATCCACCCCATCTGGCACACGTAATCATTTCTCTGTCGAGGTCACTTAGATCACATTTTCCTTCCATTCTTGTATTTGGTCTGAATAACAACTGAACCTCTTGCTGCCACATGATTGACTGATTAGATATTTGCATTAACGAGCAGATGTACAGGTGTCTGGAATAAAATAGACACTGAGTGTATATCTCTGCTTCTGACCTGCAGCCTAGAACACAAGCAGTTGCACCATTATTCAACTTCAAATTTAAAGGGAAAAGCATAATGCTACCAGCTATTCTTCATCTAACTGATGGATTCAAGCATAACAAATTCTGATCTGAAATGTGGACTGTTTGTGGCCTGAAAGGAAATCAGATTCACCGTGTAGTGGAATAAAAACAAACATGGTTTACTACTTCAATAGTAACACAACAACTTTCCACCTGACTTGGATGAGTTGCATGTGGAGCAAGAGACAGGGCAGAGTATTTAGATCCTTGAACCTATTATACAACTCAGTGTTGTCACTGTCTAAATACATATGACTTTGCCTTGTAACTTTAGTTATCAAAATTATCTCTTAACCGAATTTTAAATTAGCTGGTTCTGAGTGTTTAAGATGGAGATGGTGATGCCCAGCGACTACTTATCAGCAGTAAAATACAAGACAAGGAAAACTGTTAAACACCTTATTAATAACACATTAACGCTGATCACTGATAATGATGGAGGGGGGCACGAGCAGATGCAAAGCAAGATGAGAGGGAGATGGTGGTGAAGGCAAGGCATGGTCAAGGCAAGTGAAAGTTGGCGTGAGGGAAGTTCCAATCTCTGATTGATTTAAACATTGGGCTGAATTGGAAGGGTCGGGTATAGTCCGAGTTGTGACAGCAGGGTCCAGGCCCCGGAGCGGTCAGAGAGCAAGGAATGACCCATTGTTTGATGATTTCCGATGTTTCGATGATTTAAGCACCGGGCCAAATTGAAAAGGTCAGGGTGTCAGGACAGGAGGGGAAGGGACAGGCTAATTCTGCTCACTACACCACAACATTTATTCAGCTCTACGCTGAACTGAGGCTGAGGTCTGCTCTGGCTGCAGAGATGTCGGACTTTGTGTCTCTTAAAAACTTCAGTTCTGAATGCTGTTGCTTTACTTCTATTGTTTGCACAATTTGTGTTTTTTTCCTCTCTGTACATTGGGTATTTGACAGTCTTTTTAAAAAATGAGTTATTTTGGGATTTGTTTTGCTGCTGCTGTACTGAGATGAATCTCAAGGCTGTAAAATGTATACATACTATATCAATAAATGCACTTTGAATTGGCATAGTCTGAACAGGCTGACTGGCCACCAGGACTATGAAAAATACATATTATGAAAATCAACTGTTCACCTGGCAATGTCTTTTCTTCACTCGAGATTAATTACAGCTCACAGAAGCTGGTCTCGCCTTCTCTCCTTTCACATGTAGAGATATTTGCAGAATTCACACATGAAGGGGCTTGGTGCTGATAAATAGGACTCCCTTATGCTAGATTCACCAAATAGTAGAAATAGTTACATCACACTTCGTTAATATCTTAGAAATGTCAGAACCTATTCTTCTGTTTCCCAAAGCTGCAACCTCAGTTTCTAGTTTTTTTCTTAACCATGTCTGCTTGAATCTGAGCATTGGTCCAATAGTACTACGTCTATTTACAAATCAGACAGCAGAGGGGAAGAAGCTGTTCTTAAATTGCTGAGGATGTGCCTTCAGGCTCGTGTACCTCCTCCCTGATGGTAGCAATGAGAACAAGGCACAACCTCAGTGGTGGGGGTCGTTAATGATGGACACCACCTTTCTGAGGCAACAGTCCTTGGAGATGTTCTGGATACTATGGAGGCTAGTGCCCATGATGGAGCTGACTAAGTTTACTACTCTCTGCAGTCTATTTTGATCCAAAGCAGTAGCCACACCACCCGCCCTATACCAGACGGTGATATAGCCAGTTAGGATGCTCTCTCCAGTACATCTGCAGAAATTTGAGAGTGTATTTGGTAACATGCCAAATCTCCTCAAACTCCCAATGAAATATAGCCACTGTTGTGCCTGAAAAGGGCCAGTAAAATCATGAAGTATCCCACTCACTCTGCTCATGGACTGGCAGGGAGGAGGTTATGTCATTTCCACGCCAGGACTACCAAACTGAAAAACAGACACTTTCCCGAGCAGTAAGACTGATCAACACCTCCACCCCGCTACAGCCGACTACTACTGCTTTATCCTGTCAAAGCCACATTATACACAGATACACTTATGATTATCATCACTTTATGGACAAATAATCATGCATACAAGCTATCTTGTGTATTTATATTATTGTGTTCTTTATCTTGCTGTTTTTGTTGTGCCACATTGGATATGGAGTAACAATTATTCTGTTCTCCTTTACACTTGTACACTGGAAATAACATTAAACAATCGAGCTGAAGTACAATGGAATCAAATCGGAGACTAGCAATCAGGGTTTTTTTTTACTTCATTTGTGACTTTATCTGACTGAAACATGGCAACCACATCAATGACACAAAACCAAAGAGTGAGATTCAGTGACTGTAGTAACTGCGTGAAACACAAGATATCTTTAATGTGCTTCAGCTTCTTGTTTCTGCACTCTTCATTAGACAAACCTGTGTGTTAGAACAAGAGTCTGCAGTCTTCCACCAGTATTTCTAATTACTGCACTCGTTTTACCTCTGCATCACATCATGAAATTTCACACCCAACCAAATTACACTAGAGCCAAAGCAGATGCACCAGGCACCAGAGATTGATTCATCTCTCACGGGCTGTTGTGAATACCATTAGAAATTCACGCAGTTTGATTGCTAGTAAACAAAGAGCCAAAAGGCAAAGCTCCATCCTTTACTGAAAGACAGGAGCTTTAAAACATTGAGCCTGTAGGTGTCTTGTTCATGTTGCAGGAATAAAAAAGTAAACTCAGTTTGCAAAAGCACTATTTGAATTATGATGTGAGTTTCACACGAAATGTACTTAGTAGCCGACACTTGCAAGTGGACAGTTCAAACTATGTCCCTGTGTTTACTTGTGGGGCAATACTGAAATTCTGTTCTGGGGCTCTAAAGAACAACCCCTGATTTTCAAGACTGTGAACTTGGGGAGTGATAATGTTGCAGTTTCTACTACATGTCTATACAATGACGTGAGCTCTGTTAATGATTCCTGAAGCCTACTCCACCCCTCTATAGATAGGGAACCAGACTGCCAGGTTATTGCCTCCTTGATATTCTGTCCATTAACATTCATCTTTTTATTGCCATTGATTGCTTTTTAATGGTTATAATATACTCCTAGTTCAAACAAAGTACTGATTTGTTCAATATTGCCACTGCTTGTTATGAACCTGAAGTGATAAATGTATTTTTAGTCATCAATACAAAATGTACAATAATGGATGCCTGTTGCCTTCCAATTCCAAAATCTGACTCAATTCCATGGAATTGTAAATTGGAACAAAAATTCCACATATCTGTGTTAAATGCCAATGACCAAGGTTTAATTTCTGCCTTTATAAAACAGAAGAATACTGCACAGGAATAGGCCCTTCAGCCCATGAAAGGTATTGACTATGATGCCTGTTTAAATTAACTCCTGTGTCAGTACATTGTCTGTATACCTCTATTCCTTTTTGGTTCATGAGCCTCTCTAATACTTCATAAATGTTACAGTGCCTATAAAAAGTATTTATCCCCTCCAGAAGTTTTCATGTTTTATTGATTTACAAAATCAAATGACAGTGGATCTCATTTGGCTTTTTTTGACACTGATCAACACTCTTTCATGTCAAGGTGAAAACAGATATCTACAAAGTCACAACGCAAACATGAGGAAATCTGCAGATGCTGGAAATTCAAGAAATCCATACAAAAAGCTCATGGAATGCAGCAGGCCAGGCAGCATCTATAGGAAGAAGTACAGTCAACGTCTCAGCCCGAAATGTCAACTGTACTTCTTCCTATAGATGCTGCCTGGCCTGCTGTGTTCCACCAGCATTTTGTGTGTGTGTTGCATCTATAAAGTGATCTAAATTAATTACAAATATACAACACAAAATTATCGATTGCATAAATATTCACCCTCTTTAATATGACACACCAAATCATCACTGGTACAGCCAATTGGTTTTAGAAGTCACGTGATTAGTTAAATGGAGATTACTGTGTGCAGTCGAGGTGTTTCAACGGATTATAGTGAAAATGCACCTGTACCTGGAAGGTCCAACTGCTGGCGAATCAGTATCCTGGCAAAAACTATACCTTGAAGACAAAAAAATGCTCCAAGCAAATCAGCAAAAAGGTTATTGAAAAGCACGAGTCAGGACATGGATACAAGAAAATATCCAAGTCACCGAATATCCCTCGGAGTACAGTTAAGTCAACATCAAGAAATTGAAAGAGAATGGTACAGCTGTAAATCTGCCTAGAGCTGGCCGTCCTCAAAAACTGAGTGACTGTGCAAGAAGGCGTCTAGTGAGGGAGGCCATTAAGAGACCTATGACAGCTTTGGAGGAGTTACAAGCTTCAGTGGCTGACGTGGGAGAGACAGTGCATCCAACAACTGTTGCCCGGGTGCTTCACCAGTTGCAGCTTTATTGGAGAATGGATAAGAGGAGGCGACTGTTGAAAAATACTCAAATGAAATCTCAGCTAGAGTTTGCCAGAAGGCAGGTGGGAGACTCTCAAGTCAGTTGTAAGATGTTTCTATGGTCTGATGAAACCGATACTGAGCTTTTTGGCCATCAGACTAAATACTATGTTTGGAGTAAGCACATCATCAAAAACATACTGTCCCTACCATGAAGCATGGTGGTGGCTGCATCATAGGCTGTAGGGATGCTTCACTGCAGCATTGGAAGGCTTGTAAAGTTAGAGGGTAATATGAATGCAGCAAAATACAGGGATATCCTGGAAGAAAACCTAATGCAGCCTGCAGGAGAAGATTTGTTTCCCAGCAAGACAATGACCCCAAACATAAAGCCAAAGCTCCACAGGAATGGCTTAAAAAACAACAAAATTAATGTCCTGGAGTGGCCAAGTCAGAGTCCAGACCACAATCCAATTGAGAGTTTGTGGCTGGATTTGAAAATGGCTGTTCACTCATGATCTCCATGAAATCTCACAGAGCTTGAGCAGTTTTTTAATGGGGAATATTTACAGAATCCAGTGTGCAATGCAGATAGAGACCTGTCCACACACACTCAAGGCTGTGATTGCTACCAAAGGTGCATCTACTACAAAACTTGACTTGAAGGGGGTAAGTAATTATGCAATCCATTGTGTTAATACTGTAATAAATTTAGACAAATATTTTCACTTCAACACAAAAGACTTTTCTGTTGATCAGTGTCAAAAAATCCAAATTGAATCCACTGTGATTCAATGTTGTAAAACAATAAAACATGGAAATATCCAAAGGGGGTGAATATTTTTTCTAGGTACTGTGCTTGTTGATTCTTTAATGCTGACCTGACCACAAACATTGGCAGCACTTTCTAGGAATCTATGCTTTAAAAAAATATTGCCTCACAAACCTCCTTCAAACTTTCCCCTTTTTATAAGATAAAACATGAGATATAGGAGCAGAATTATGCCATTTAATCCATCAAGTCTGCTCCACCATTTCATCATGGCTGATTCAATTTTCCTCCCAGACCCAGTCATCTGCCTTCTGGACTTATTTCCACTTGGCATGAGTAATTTATTATTATTTAATTATTTATGATTTTATATTGCTATATTTCTTCACTATTCTTGGTGTGGCTGTACTGAAACCCAATTTCCCTCGGGATCAATAAAGTATGTCTGTCTGTCTGTCATATCCTTTCACACCCTGACCAATCAAGAATCAATCAACCTCTGCCTTAAGTATACATCCAGCTGTCTGTAGAAACAAATTCAACAGATTCACCACTCTATAGCGAAAGAAATTCCTGACTATGGAAACTTTGTGACAGGTTATCAAATCTACCCATACGATCCTTTGGCCTTAACAGTCATATACTTACAGATAACAATTACAACATTCCAACAGTACACCCAACTATCTTCCTCAGGCATAAGTTAGACAAATGACAAGTCACCTAGAGACATCTCATTAGATACCATCTCAAGTGAGCAGGGCTTAACACTCAACCCTATTTGGCTGATCCTTATTGTTGGTCTGAATTAGCCATTTTTCTGATAAGTTGATGCTTTTTTGGCCAAATTCTCTTTAGGAATGTGTGGTCCCAGACTGAAACTATCTCTACGCTCTCAGAACCTACATTTATATCTCCCATATGTCCCATTTCTAGTGATTCCCTAATCTTTCTCTTGTAGGTATTCTCTTTCTGGCCAAAGGATGTTGGCCTCACCAAACCTTGGTCTACGTGAGCTTGATAGGCAGTGCTCAGCGATCCCACTTCATTCTGCTCCCAGGTTTTCTAAGGCACTCTTACATGCTGCTATCTCAGTCTTTGGTGGCCTGCCTGTCAGATCAATATGTACTTTTAGTGATAGAGGTATGGAATACACAACTCCCTAATACAGTTTTTTTGGTCTTCTAGGAGCCACCTTGCTTACCCTTTTCCTAATTGTGTCCTCACTTTTTGCTATTAACTGGGCACCACATTTTTGCTAAAGCATTCAAGAAAAATGTCTACCCTATGCACATAATTGAGAAAGGAGTGGAGTGGCACACAACACCGCAAGAAAGATGACCTCCAGACAGAATGGTCATTGTGCCATATAGTGGCACTTAACTGAAAAGCTAAGATGAATTTGCCAAAAATATGGTGTGCAGTTAATAGAAAAAATGGACACAATTAGAAAAAGGCTAAGTGGCTCCTAGAAGACCTAAAGAATGGTATCACAAGGACTCTCAAGCCCCTTTGCACTTCAGATTTTTGTATTTTCTCTCCATCTAGAAAATAGTCAACATTTTCTTTCTTCTACCAACATGCATGACCATACATTTCCCAGTACTGTATTACATCTGCCAGTCCTTTGTCCATTCTCCTAATCTGTCTAAGTCCTTCTGTACCCTCTCTACTTTCGCAAAACTACCTGCCCTTCAACCTGTCTCTGTATTATCTGCAAACTTTGCAACAAGATTTCCATCAATTCCATCATCCAGGCAATATCTATGGAAAAAAGTACAGTTGATACCCTGTGCTCTTTTCCATATATGCTGCCTGATCTGCTGAGTTCCTCCAGCATTTTGTGTGTGTTGCTTGGATTTCCATCTTCTGCAGATTTTTTGCTCTTGTTTGTGATTGAATCCCATCATCCAAATCATTGACATATAACATAAAAAGAATCAATCTCAATACAGATCCCTGTGGAACACCACTAGTCACTGGCAGCCAACCTGAAAAGGCTCCCTTTATTCCCACTCTTTGCCTCCTGCTGTATCTATGTTAGTATCTTCCCTGTTATACCATGGGCTTGTTAAGCAGCCCCATGTGGGAATTTATTGAAGGCCTTCTGAAAATCCAAATACACAACATCAACTGATTCTCTTTTGTCTATCCTGCTTGTTATTTCTTCAAAGAATTCCAACAGATTTGTCAGGCAGGATTTTCCCTTGAGGAAAGCATGCTGACTACAGCCCATTTTATCATTTGCTTCCAAGTACCCCACAACCATATCCTTAACAATCAACTCCTACATGTTCCCAACCAGAGGTCAGAATAACTTCTTTTCTGCTGCCTCTCTTTCTTCTTGAAGGGTGGTGTGACATTTGCAATGTTCCAGTCATCCAGAATCATTCCAGAATCTAATGATTCTTGAAAGATCATTACTAATGCCTCCACCGTCTCATCCGCCACCTCTTTCAGAACCCTGGGATATACACCTTCTGATCCAGGTGACTGATGTACCTTCAGACCTTTCAGTTTCCCTAGAACCTCTCCCTAGTTATAGTAACTTCACAGACTTCATGATCTCTGACATCTGGAACTTCCACCATACTGCTAGTGGTTTCCTCAGTGAAGGCTAATGCCAAGTACTTATTCAGTGCATCTGCCATTTCCTTGTCTCCATTACTACATCTCCAGCAATGTTTTCCAGCACTTTCACTTTCCCCTCTATTTTTACACTTTATGTATCTGAAGAAACTTTTGGTATCCTCTTTAATAGTATTGGCTAGCCTATATTTGTATGCCATCTTTACCTTCGTAATTAGTTTTTTTAGTTGCCTTCTATTGGGATTTGAAAGCTTCCCAATCCTGTACCTTCCCACTAATCTTTGCTCTGTTATATGCCCCCTCTTTGGCTGTTAGTTTGGCTTTGACTTCTCTTGTTACCCATGGTTGTGCCATCTTGCCTTTAGACTACTTTTTCTTCTTTAGGATGTATATATCCTGTGCCTTCTAAATTGCTTCCAGAAATTCCAGCCATTGCTGCTCTGCCATCATCTCTGCCAGTGTTCTTTTCCAATCAAATCTGGCCAACTCCACTCTCTTGTGTCTGTAATTCCCTTTACTCCACTGTAATACTGATACATCTGACCTTCGCTTCTCCTTGTCATGGATTTATCTTAAATCCCTCTAGCATTTGATGTTACTATCCCAGTCAAGGACTCAGACTAACTGTGCCCCTCATAATTTTATATACATCTATCAGGTCACTCTTCAGTTTTCTATGCTTCAGAGAAAACAAATCAAATTTATTCCAGCTCTCTTGTATCTAATACTTTCAAATCCCATCTTGATAAACCTCTTTTGAACCTTGCCCAAAACTCCCACATTTTTCCTGTAATGCAGCAACCAGAGCTGTACACCAACTTTAGCATCCTGCCTTCTTGTCCTGCCGTTTTCAGAGGGCTATGGACTTGCATCCCAAGACCCTTCTGTATTTCAATATTCTTGAGTGTCCTAGCCGTATATTCTTTTCTCTTATATTTGACCTCCCAAAATGCAATACTTCACACTTACCCAGATTAAACTCCATCTGCTCTTGCTCTGTCCATGTTTCCAACTGATCTACATATAGCCTGCTGTTTCCTTTGACAAACCTCCGCACTATTCACAACTCCACCTACTTTTGTGTCATCTGCAAAATTACCAATCAGCCCACCTACAGATTCATCAAATCATTTATATGTCTGTCACGGATAACATTGTCCCAGCACTAATCACTGCATAACACCACCGGCCACACACCTTGTCAGAATAACTCCCCTTCCAGCACTACCCTCTGTCTTCTAGGGTTCATGTGAATCCCAAAATCTAATTGAATATTTTGATATAGTATATTATTTCCAATTAATTTAAAGCAATTTGCAGTGCTTTTTGAAAATCAAATGAAATACTTTCAGGTTAGTCTATTGATTTGATATTGCTGTTTGTGGTTCGTAGTTTATGTTCATAAGAATAATGATTTTTATCATTCTCATCTTCAGGTAAACAGAGATATTGAAAGAGTTAGGGAGCGTGGTGATGCACTTTCAATCTTGTTCTGCTTATAATTTGGCTTGACTCCAGATCCATGAGAGTGTTACTCACAGGCAATGGTTACTTGCAAAGTCAATTCAGGGCACGCGTAAGTAATCTTCATCTCATTAATTCAGTGTTTGTCAAAGCTTTTTTATTACGATTCTCATTTGAAAAGGGTACAGATGTAACATTTCACTGTAAGGGAATTGACAGGTGACCAGTTTGAAGGTGAGGATTTGCAAATATGTAATATTTAATTCTGCCTCACGAAATCTCACCCTGTTTTTGACTACAGCACTTTTGAAAAGTGGTCGCTGTTATAGTGTAGGGAAGCTTAGAAAATATCGAATGTTTAATAATTTATTTTGCTGAATCAGGCTTACTATCACTGGCAAATGTTGTGAAATTTGATGTTTTGCAGCAGCAGTACAGTGCACCACATGAAAGTACCGTACTATAAATTACAATAAGAAATGTATCTTTTATTTAAAGAAGAATATTTAAATTAAATTAAGTAAGTAGTACAAAAAGAGAGCTAAACTTGTGAGGTTGTGTTCGTGAGTTAGTCCATTGTCCATTCAAAAATCAGATGATGGAAGGGAAGAAGCTGTTTATAAAATGTTAAGTGTATTTGCTCAAACTCAAGTAACCAGAAATGTTGCACTTCTTCAAATACTTCCTTTGAATTAATTTTGCCTTAGGTTTTTTTATGTGAATTTAACTATGAAATTTAAGAAATTATATTTATCTGCTCCATTTCACAAGATGTTTCACAATTAATCAAGTATTTTTAAAATTTAGTACTGAAATGCTGCAAGCAGCGATTGCACTGCAGGCTCCACTGCAGGCTCTTTTTCAGTAATGCCAGGGAACTTCAACATCTTTGATAAGGCTTTGCCGAAACTTTGCATTTGAATTAAAATGCCTTTGACAATGTAGTGCTCCTTTATCCTGCACTGAACGGTTACTCTTAAGATTTGTGCTCCCAACTCTGTTATGTGTCTTGCTACTTCTGATAAAGATGGCAGTGCAATTGGTTTTAGTTGCCTCTCCAGGTCCAACAAATTGTGCAAATGTTTGTTTCAAGTGTTTGTCCTGATCACAAAACCCTGATGGGCACCGGTAATACAAAATACTGCAAGTCTGGTTCATTGGCGAGACCAATAGCAGGGGAGCTGCATGGCTTTGGTTGTTGCACAGACAAGGCCCTTATGCCACAGTGTTGCCTGTTACATCTACTCAGGTTGGGAAGTGCTGGAGGTATTGTGGGAGAGAACGGGGGCATGGCAGACACACTGAAATCCATGCTGGGTTTGTGTTGGCCCCTGTAGGCCAGCTCTGCTGTCGGTGCTGCCCTTAAGTGTTCGCTCCTTGAAGACAAACTGGATTGCCTTTGTCTGCAGCTGACCCAGAGCGAGATGAGGAACTGCTAAGTATGTGCTCTTGTGGAAACATGGCTCCAGGACAATATGCAATGCATCATCAATCCAGGCCATTCCAATCAGAGACTTGTGCTAATATTATTTTGTAACAGTATGTCCTGTTGAAAGGACATGTTCTGTGTGCAACTATATATAATATTTTTTACACCTTGGCCCCAGGGAATCACTGTTTCATTTAGCTGTATAAGTGCGTATCTATGAATAACAATTAAACTTGAACTTGAACTCACAACTTTCGGACTGAAGATCAGAATATTACTTGAAGTCATGGCTGACCCCCGACATCAGAGTCCCATCAAAGCAAAATATACACAAGCTGATAACATGTAATATAAATCACAGCTTAATTAAGTAACATTATGAATTTGCTTTTGTTATTAAAATTTGGGTGATAACTCCATTAATTTACATCAAGTTTCTCATATATGCTGATAAATTCCCTTAAGCATCATTTAATAATATAAATCAAGAAGCAGTTTTGCCTAGATAGTTATACAAATCAACATTTTAGGTGACTACCACGTCTATGTGATGTAAGGTCCTTATTCTGTGGAACAAAACTATATTGGGCACGATCTTTGACGTCAAGAAGTTAATTCATCGTTGCTGGAATTACTGTTTCACACTAAGGTCTATAAAAGGCCTGTGCAAATGAGAACCTGTCACGCTCTGAAAGGTGTTTCTGTACCAGGTCAACAGCATGATTTTTCATCCCACTGGAATAAGTAAATTGTTGCTTGTGCAGAATGCAGACTGTTGTTTCTGTCAGAAGACTTGGTGCTGGATGTGCCTGATGCTGAACGGTGCTGGTGGAGTCATAGAGTCACAAGTCATACAGCACAGAAACAGGCCTTTTGGCCCAGCTGGTCCATGCTGACCAACATTCCCTTCTAAGCCAGTCCCATTTGCCTGCTTTGGACCATACCCCTTTAAACCTTTCCTATCCATGTACCTGCCCAACAGTCTATTAAATGCTGTTATTGTGCCTGCCTACTTTCTCTGTCAATTCATTCTGAAGACACACAACCCTCCATGGGAATAACTTGCCCTTCAGTTTCCATTTAAATATTTTCACTCTCACCATAAATCTACTATATGTCATCCAGTTTTTTTATTCCCATTCCCTGCGATATAGATAGTGTGTATTCACCATATCATATTGATGCTCTTCATGATTTTATACACCTTTATAAGATCACTTCTCAGTCTCCTACATTCCAAAGAATAATGTCCCAGCCTGCCCAACCTCTCCCTATAACTCATGCCCTCGATTCCTGATCACATTCTCCTAAATCTTCTTTGCATTCTTTCTAATTTAAAGATGTCTTTCCTTTAACAGACAAACCGAAACATTAAATGTGTGTCGTCAGCCACCTGTACCATCCCCTTAATGGTAGCAATGAGAAGAGGACATGTCCCGGGTGATGGGGGTCTTTAGTGATGAATGCTATGTTTCTGAGGCATTGTCTTTAAGAAGGTGTCCTCGATGCTGGAGAGGATAGAGCCCATGATGGAGATGGCTGCGTTTACAACTTACTGTAACTTTTTCCAATCCTGTGCGATGGTCCCTCCATACCAGATGGTGATGCAACCCTTTAGAATATTCTCCACAGTGTACCTGTGGAAATGAGAGAGAGACTTTATTGACATACCAATTCTCTTCAAACTACTGTCATGCCTTCTTTGTAATTGCATCAATATGTTCAGCCCAGGATAGATCATCGGAGACATTGACACACAGGAACTCAAAACTGCTCACCCTTTCCACGTCTGATCCCTCAATATGAACCGATGTGTGTTCCCTCCTCTTACCTTTGCTGAAGTCCATGATCAATTCCGTGGTCTTACTGATGCTGAGTGCAAGGTTGTTGCTGTGACACCACTCAACCAGTGGATCTATCTCCACATCTCCATCTGACCACTGACATGTCACTGGCAAATTTGTAGGTAGTGTTTGAGCTGTGCTGAAGGGTGTAGAGAGTAGAGCAGTGGATTAAGCATGCATCCTTTGAGGTACGCCAGTGTGGATCCTCGCTGAGGGGGGAGATGTTATTTCTGATCGGCATGGACTGCGGTCTCCTGGTGAGGAACTCAAGGATCGATTTGCAGTGGGAGGTACAAAGGCCCAGGTTTTATAGCTTATTGATTAGAAAAGAGGGTATGATTGTGTTGAATGCTGAGCTGTGGTCAATAAACAGCCTGATGTTAGTATGATTATTGTCCATGTGATCCAAGGCCAAGTGGAGAGCCGATGAGACTGCATCCACTGTAGACCACCTTCAACATCCACAATATCACCTATTATAGTGTTAACTAGAGACTTAATAGCTATGCTTTGTATGTTCGATTTATTTCGAGATACAGCACAGTAACACGCCCCTCCAGTCCAAAGATCTGTGCTGCTTCAATTACACCCATATGACCAATTAACCTACTAACCTATACATCTTTGGGATACGGGAGGAAACCAGAACACCCAGAGAAAACACGTGATTTCAGTGGACTAGAACTAGGGGACATAGCTTCAGGTCGGGGGAATAGATTTAGGACGGAGATGAGGAGGAACTGCTTCTCCCAGAGAGTGGTGAATCTGTGGAATTCTCTGCCCAATGAAGCAGTGGAGGCTACTCCAGTAAGTATGCTTAAGACAAGGTTAGATAGATTTTGGCATAGTAGGGGAATTGAGGGTTAGGGGGAAAAGGCAGGTAGGTGGAGATAAGTCCATGGCCAGACCAGCCATGATCTTATTGAATGGCGGAGCAGGCTCGACAGGTCTGATGGCCTACTCCTGCCCCTTTTTCTTATGTTCTTGTGCAGCATTATTGAACCCGGATTGTTGGCACTGTAATGGTGTTACAGTAACCTCTAGGCCTCTGTGCTATGCACAAATCTCATTCAAATTCCTCCTGTTGTTGTTTCATATGGAATTCACACTTCTAATTGAAGCGTGGCCTGGGAGGGGCAGACTCGAGTCTGTCCGTTCAGGAACTGGGGTTGGATCGATTTTCGTCTGGCATCTCGTCATCAGCTGTTCCAACATGGGTGGCCCTGAGATGGCATCGCTTGACGGAATCCTTGAAGCACACAAGCCACCACACGATATCAATGTTGTGTGTTTTTATAAATGATGAAAAGCAATGGACCCAATAATGATCCCTGTGTCACAGGCTTCCAGTCTTACAATAAAATGCTTTCTTTGTCAGTGGGAATATGGAGCTGAGGTCACAGTTGGATCATTCATAATCGTATTAAATGTCAGCACAGGTTTGAGAATCAGAGGGACCCGCTCTTAATTCTTTTGTTTGCATGTCCTTGAAAGATTTATCTTTTGCCTATGCTCCTGGGTGAATGTTAACTGTCAGTTTTCTCAGAGGTGTTAAAACTTCTCTTGTCCAAAGTGACAACTAAACCAATGACATGCAAAAGAGGTTTGCTTTTTCTAAAATTACATTTACAGTACATGTGGGAATTACTGGCAAGGCTAGAATTTAATGTCCTTCAGCAAATGTTACTGAGTCCCTTCTTGGACCACTGCATTCTACATGGTGAGAAATTGCCACCGGTGCTGTGGGCAGGGATTTCCAGGGTTTCGATCCACTGACAGTGAAGGAGTAGTTATATATTTCCAAGCCAAGATTGTGTGATACAATCATTGTCTTTCTCAGTGCAAAGGGTCATGGGTTTGCAAGGTGAAGATGAATATCACAGGTCTGGTTAAGTACACTAGCAGTACTGGAAATACTCAGCAAGTTTAGACAGTCTCTGTGGAAAGAGAAACAGGGATAACTTTTCAGAACAAAGGTTCTTTGACTTGAAGCATTAACTGTATCTCTCTTCAAATGGATGCTGCCTGACTTGATGAGTGTTCCAGCAATTTTTGTTTTCTAATTAAATTTCCAGCATCTACAGTTTTGCTTAACTTTCATACACCAATTATACGATGGCTTTGCCTTTTCCCTTTGGTTTTATAAACTTATTAGGCAGTGTGCACTTTGCTTCAGATGAGTTTCAAATTATAGTTGCAGAAAGAATGTGCACTATAGCTGTAAAAATGATCATTAATAACGGAACAGTCCTTGCGATATTGAAATGGAAGGAAAAGAGAAAGTATGGTAATTAGAAGATCAGCTGAATGTCAGAAAGCAACTTCACTATGGCTACCATGAGATACGCATTCTAAAAGTGCCCTTGATACCTTGCAACAACAGGATTAATTAATGGTCTCACGCCCGGAACTCCAAAGCCATAAATCTAGTTAGCATTGCAGAGACATGTGGATTCTTTATAACACCCTTCAGACAAACCATTTGTCCCGCTGCCCAGGCTGATCACGTGCAGAGACTGCTTGCCCACACTCCATTGTACTGGATGTGAAAAGTCCATTCAGCTGACATCTCAATCACAGTGGTCTGATAGCAATGGGTGGGAAATAACACGGAATGAACTGGAAGAAAATAATGGTTGAAGCGGGCACATTAGCAATATTTAAAAGCCTTCTAGGTAAGTACGCGTATAGGAGAGGTTTACAGGGCCATGGGGCAAATGCAAGCTGGTGAGACTAGCTCACTGGGCAACACAGTCGGCATGGACAAATTGGTCAAGCAGCCTGTTTCCTTGCTGTATGACTATGATACTAAGTTGCCATGGAGACTGAAATAAGGGGCTTTACTTGTAAGGAGATGGTATAGATTTAAGTTGAGAAAGGACAAATTTAAAGAGGTTCCAATGGATGGTTTTCACACATTGGGTGATAGATATAGGGCACGTTGCCAGAGCAGGTGGCAGAGGTATTGGTACAGGTACTTGGATAGGAAAGGAGTAGAGACATATGGACCTCGTGTGGACAAATGGGATTAATGTAGATACAACAAGTTGGGCTAAACAGTTCAGTTCTGTGCTGTACATCTCTGTGACTCCCTCTGACAAAACACATGGCATTGTGTGACTATTTCAAGCACTGGACATTCTAGCTTTCAAACTCGTCCTGTTGCAAATGCACAAATAAACCTCGTTCAGGAGTAAACCAGGCTCAGCCTTGAAGCTATTACTGTGAGGCTTTGTAATGTATTTGCCATTCTTAGTTATAAACAAAGTGGTGATCTTCGGGCAGTCTGGCGGCATTGTTTGTTAACATACCTATGCGCTCTGCCACAAAATGGAGCTTGAGAGACCAAGTTAGCCTTTGTGTGCAAAATGTGTGCTTTACATGTAAAGAAGAGTAGGTTACAGTTCAACCCATGCAAAATTTCAATCGGGCATCTGTTCCATTAGTAACTTTGATAGAATCCTAGGAACGTACTGTTGCTAAAAAATATTGTGTGACACAAATTGAACTGGAATGAGAAGAGTGTGGAAAGCTATTAAGCATGAAATGGGTGATTAGAATTGATGGAATTATTTTGAGAACTAAGACTTGATGGGCCAATTGGGCACCTTCAAAGTCATAAGAAAATGCAAAAGTATATAAACCTGAAAAATAACATAAATGGGTGCTGTTTTCTGTTGGCTGGTGACATATCAGGGCTTTGCAGCCAAAATCAAACATTTATTGCCCTTGATATGAGTAGCTTTTGAGGCTATTTCTGAGGGCAATTAAATATTAGATATATTGCTGTGATCACAAATCACATATTGGCCCCATCAGATAAAGGTAACATTTTTATTCAGAAAAATATGAAAAAGGCTGCAGAGGATTGTAAGTTTAGTCAGCTCCATCTTGGGTACTGGCCTACAAAATACCCAGGACATCTTCAAGGAGTGGTTTCTCAGAAAGGCAGTGACCATTATTAAGGACCTCCAGCACCCAGGGCATACCCTTTTCTCACTGTTACCATCAGGTAGGATATACAGAAGCCTTAAGACACACACTCAGCGATTCAGGAACAGCATCTTCCCCTCTGCCATCCGATTCCTAAATGGACACTTAACCATGAACACTACCTCACTTTTAAAATATATTATTTCTGCTTTTTTTGCACAATTTTTAATCTATTCAATATACATGTACTATAATTGATTTACTTATTTATTATTATTTTTTCTTCTTCTACATTATGCATTGCATTGAACTGCTGCTGTCAAGTTTACAAATTTCACAGATATGCCAGTGATAATAAATCTGATTTTGATTCTGATTCTGAAAATACTTTAGTGAAATCAAGAGGCATTTGTTGCATATCAAAAAGTAAGTGCAGATGGTGGAAGCCTGAAATAAAAGCAGAAAATGTTAGAAATACTCAGCAAGTCAGGCAACATCTCTAGAAAGAGAAATATAATTAACGTTTTGAGTTGATGATCCTTTGTCATGTCTGAGAAAATTTAGAAATGTAATGAAGTCAAGGAAGCTCATCAATTTGAAGCATGAATTTGGTTTCCCTTTTCACAGATGTTCCCCTGATCTTCTGAGTATTTAAGAGAATGCATTCGTTTCATGGTCACTGTTCTTTTTTTATTGCAGACCGCACGTAATTTAATTTCTCCAGCTCCAATGGGATTTACAATCATTATTAGACCTATAATTGTTGATCTGGATCATTCATGTAAATTTCCATTTGACAAGCCCAGTAACTTTAACTACTGTACTGGTTTTGGTAGCTTTTCATTTTAGTCTTGGTGCTGAACTGTTGCTGTAGTCTGGAATGACTCATTTGGCACCTCAGTATTATCTGGTTGCCAATTAAAAATCTTGAAAGATAAAACCTCACACACTTTATTTACCTGAAGAGAACAAATGGAATCCCTGCTCAAAGACTTAAATGAGTCAACTGTCTTCTTAACAGAAACATGAAAAACAAAACAAAAGCTTATGTTCCTTTCTTGTTTGGTTAGGTTGATCAGATGGGAAATTTCCTCTGTATAAAAAAACGAATCATTATTGTAAACAGTAATCTGTTCCGCTTTGGAATTCGACTGAGATCAGAAAGGATCATTTTGTGAAGCAACAGAGCAAAATCAAGAACGCAGAGAAATACGGATGTGAAATGTTCAGCATACTGCTCCTTCATCCTGAGAACAGGATTAAAATCCTGATGGGATGATAGCTGAGCTGAACGAAGGCAGAGAAAGCTCTGAAGCAGTGAAGCAGAGGATATAGGTATAAAGATAAAATTAGCATCTATGGTGGAACAGATTTCACTAAAATATTTTCAGAATCAGGTTTGTGATCACCGGCATGTGTCGTGAAATTTGACATGAATGCTAACATCACATTTGCCTTCCTCACCACCAACTCTACCTGCAAGTTAACCTTTAGGTTGTTCTGCACAAGGACTCCCAAGTCCCTTTGCATCTCAGAATTTTGGATTTTCTCCCCGTTTAGAAAATAGTCTTGCATATTTATTTCTACTACCGAAATGCAGGACCATGCATTTTCTAACATTGTATTTCATTTGCCACTTTCTTGCCCTTTCTCCTGATCTGTCTAAGTCATTTTGTATTCTACCTGTTTCCTCGACACTGCCTGCCCCTCCACCAATCTTCATATCATCTGCAAACTTGGCAACAAAGCCATCTATTTCATCTTCTAAATCATCGATATACAGCTCCAAACACCGACCCTTGCGAAACACCACTATTCACCGCCAGCCAACCAGAGAAGGATCCTTTTATTTCCACTCGCTTCCTCCTACCAATCAGCCAATATTCTAACCATGTCAGTAACTTTCCTATAACGCCATGGACTCTTAACTGGTAAGCAGCCTCATGTGCGGCACCTTGTCAAAGGCCTTCTGAAAATTCAAGTGTACAACATCCACTACATCCCCTTTATCTATCCTACTTGTAAACTCCTCAAAGGATTCCAACAGGTTTGTCAGTCAAGATTTTCCCTTAAGGAAACCATGCTGACTTTGACCTCTTGTCCTGTGTCTCCAAGTACTCCATCACCTCATCCTTTACAATTGATTCCAACATCTTCCCAGCCACTGAGGTCAGGCTAACTGCTCTATAATTTCCTTTCTGCTGCCTTCCTCCTTTCTTAAAGAGTGTAGTGACATTTCCAATTTTCCAGTCCTCTGGCACCATGCCAGAGTCCGATGATTTTTGAAGGATTATTACTAATGCCTTCACAATCTGTATCGCTACCTCTTTCAGAACCCTAGGGTGCAGCTTACCTGGTCCAGGTAATGAATGTACACTTAGGTCTTTCAACTTTTTGAGCATCTTCTCCGTTGTAATAGTAACTGCACTCACTTCTCTTCCTTCACACCCTTCAACATCTGGCACACTGCTTGTGTCTTCCACAGTGAAGACTGATGCAAAATACTCATTTAGTTCATTTGTCAACTCTTTGGCCCCCATTGTTATTTCTCTTGCCTCATTTCTCTAGCAGTCCTATATCCACACTCATCTCTCTTTTATTTTTACATACTTGAAAAAGATTTTACTATCCATTTTGATACTGTTTAATTGCTTTCATATATCATTTTTTCCCTCTTTTAGTTTCTTTTCGTTGCTCTCTGTAGGATTTTAAAAGCTTCCCAATCCTCTGTCTTCCCACTTTTTGTTTGGTTGTATGCTCTCTCTTTTGCCTTTACATTAGCTTTGACTTCCCTTGTCAGCCACAGTTGTACTATATTGTCATTTGAGTATTGCTTTGTTTTTTGGAATACATCTATCCTGCACCTTCTTCATTTTTCCCAGAAATTCACTCCATTGCTACTCTGCTGTCATCCCTTCCAACATCTCCTTCCAATTTATATCTGCCTGCCTTTCCTGACAGTCTAACTGCACGCTAGCTTTGCTTTCTTACCACTCATCCTATCCTGAGTCCCTTCACTCTGGTTTCCAGCCCCCTGCCAAATTATTTTAAACCCTCCCCAACAACTCTAACAAACCTGCCCACGAGAATATTGGTTCCCCTCAGGTTCAGCTGCAACCTGTCACTTTTGAACAGGTCATACCTTCCCCCAGAAGAGATCCTAAAGATCCAAGAACCTGAAGCCCTGCCCCCTGCAGTAGCTTCTCAGCCACATATTAATTTGCCAAGTCATCCTGTTTCTACCCTCACTGGTGCACGTAGCGGGCAGCAATCCAGAAATTACTACCTGGGAGGTCCTGCCTCTCAGCTTTCTGCCTAGTTCTCTAAATTCCCTTTTCAGCACCTCTTTGCTTTTCCTTCCTATGTCATTGGTACCAATATGTACCAAGACATCTAGCTGCTTTCCCGCCCTCTCCAAAATGTTGGGTACACGATCCGAGATGTCCCTGACCCTCGTACCTGGGAGGCAACATATCACCTGGGTGTCCTATTCACATCCACAGAATCTTCTATCTGTTCCCCTGACAACTGAGTCCCCATCATTACTGCTCCCTTCTTCTCCCTCTGCACCACAGACCTATGCCCAGTGCCATTCCCCTGGTGGTCATCACCCACAACAGTATCCAAAACTGTGCCCTTATTTTAGAGGCGAATGGCTGCAGGGTGCTAACTGCCAATTCACATTTCCATTTTTCCTGACAGTCCCCAGCTACTCACCTCCTGCAGCGTCGGTGTGACTGTGACTCTAACTCCGATCGATTATCTCCTCACTCTCCTGTACAAGCCGAAGGTCATCCAGCTGCTGCTCCAGATCTCTAACACAGTCTTCAAGAAGCTGCAGCCGGATGCACTTCACGCAGATGTAGTTCCCAGGGAGGATCTGGGTTACCCAGGACTCCAACATCCCACATGAAAAACATGCAACAGCCACTTACTGCACTAGGTATGGTAAGAGAGAACAAAATGGGAAACTTAGCAGAAGCTGACACAGACCCAATGCCTCTTTTCACCCGAAGCCTCCTTTGAGTCAAAGCCTGACACTCCTACTCTCACCACTGGACTACTCCCAACAAATGTGGCCCCCACCCTCGCTTGTCCCTTCTGTACTTTCAGACAAGTGTCACCGACCTTCGAGAAACCTCGCCACTGCGGCCTGCTCCTGCTGCTGATTGGGCTATCAGAATGAGGCTGAACACCCACGACGGCCTCCTTTCAAACAAGCATCACTGAACTGCGAGGAACCTCATCTCTGTGGCCTGCTCCAACCCCTGATTGGGCCATACAATGTTTTTGAAGATTGCATCCAACAAGTCTTCATTTTCATTGTAACATTCAACTTGATTGTTGATACCTTCAAATTCTTTGTAGGTCCTAACTTGCTGAAGTAGTGCAATCGTTTCATTTTCATTCCTGGCTGTTTCTGGTATCTCCAAGCCTGAATGATTGAAGCTGCAGTGAGCAGAACTGTTCTGAATTGTTTTGCCACTTACCTTTTGCCAGCTATCAGTGATAAAGATCACTATTTTTTTAGCACAAACACATACAAATGATGTTATTTAAAAACTGTTCTCTCTAAGCATGGTGTAATGTCTATACTGGTGCATGCAGCTGACACTAGATAGAAACTGTTCAGCAACAAACTCCTGTCCCAATTAAGCAGCATTGCATCCCAAATAAATGAAGGAAATCCCAGCTATTTTCTCAGTTAGTTTTTGTTCTTTAAGAGTTGTCCAAATAAGTGGCTGCACCAATTAACTGATGGCCCAATTAACCAGAATCCACTGTACTTTTTAACAGTGGTGGAGCTGTGGTGATCCAGGTTTAATCCTGACCTCGTTCGTCATCTCTGTGAGCTCACACATTCTGTTTCTGACTGTATAGTTTTATTCCAGGTACTCAATTTTCCCACAGTGTCCAAAGATACTGGCAGCTTAATTAGTTACTCCACTCCTGGGTATGGGTGGTCAGGGGAAGTCGGTGGCTTGTGAAAGTGAAAATGGAATGATGCATGGATGAATTATGTGACCATAGAATTCATCTGCTTTCTAGCTAGTCTGGGTGCTGTCTTAAATATTGTGAGTTATTGCCTGTACAGCTAGATAATTGCAGTGTAAAGTCCTTGAGCACTGTTAGTTTAAGCGTTCCCCTCTGCACTCAACAAAACAGCAGCTCTGTTTCTGGAAGGGCACTAGCCAACCCACCATTGAGGACACCTTCAAATGGCAGTGCCTCAACAAGGCAGCATCCATCAACAAGGGCCCTCTCCAGCCCTCATCCTACCATCCGGGAGGAGGAAAACCCACAATTAACATTATAGGAACTGCTTCTTCCTCTCTGCCATTAGATTTTAAATAGTCCATAAACCATGAACACTACCTCACTATTCCTCTTTTGAAATAATTATTTAATTGAACATAGAACATGGAACAATACAGCACAGTACAGGCCCTTCGGCCCACAATGTTGTGCCAACCCTTAATCCCTGCCTCCCATATAACCCTCTACCTTAATTTCCTCCATCTACCTGTCTAGTAGTCTCTCAAATTTCACTGGTGTATCTGCCTCCACCACTGACTCAGGCAGTGCATTCCACGTACCAACCACTCTCTGAGTAAAAAACCTTCCTCTAATATCTCCCTTGAACTTCCCACCCCTTACCTTAAAGCCATGTCCTCTTGTACTGAGCAGTGGTGCCCTGAGGAAGAGGTGTTGGCTGTCCACTCTGTCTATAATTGTTGTAACTTATTGTAATTTTCACGTCATGCACTGCTTTGCTGTCACAAAGCAACAAATTCCATGACATACAGTATGTCAATAACAATAAACCTGATTCTGATTCTGATTCTGTTTCAGGATCATTTTAGAAAGTAATTTGTTCAGATGCTGCACCATAGGTCTGTGTATTGCATATGCACGTATACCAACAAAAACATAAAAGATTGGTAAAGCCATAGCTGGAGTGTTGTCTGTACTTCCAGTCAGCATGCAACAGGGAGGATCTTCCTTGCACTCCCTCCAGTGTAAGGGAGATTCACCAAGATGTTGCCTGTGATGGAATGTTTCAGCTATCTGCCACTGCATAGACACATTTGCTTTCCATACTGGAGGATGCTGAGGGTTTAACTAGTGAGCACTACATATTATTGAGAGGGATAGATAGACTAGGAAGTGTGAAACTTTTCTCCATTTGTAAAGGTGGGACGGCAGAGATTTAAGTTAAAGGGTAGGACATTTAAGGGTGATTTGAGAAGGCTATTTTTTCATCTAGACATACCAAAAGACAGTGAAAGGCTTTTGTTTGCATGATATCCAGACAAATCTGTCCATACATTGAGGAAGTGAAAAGCAAAATGTAGTACAGAATGAAGTGTTACAATTACAAGAGAAAATGTACATATGACATATATGCTGCAAGGACCCCAACAAGTTAGATTGCAAGATCAGGAATTCACCTTTTAGCGTTAGAGAGGTCCAATCAAGAGTCTGGAAACAGCAGATTGGAAGCTGTTCTTGAGCCTGGGGGGTGATATGGATTTCAAATTTTTTAATCTTTTGCCTGATGGGAGAGGAAATAAGAGAGAGTGTCCGAAGTAGATGAGGCATTTGATTATGTCGCTTTCCCAAGGCAGCAGGAAGCGTAGACAGAATCATTGGAGGGTAGGCAGGCGTATGTGATAAACTGTGCTGCGTTCAGAGTGCACTGCAGTTTCTTACGATCTTGGGCAGAGCAGTTGGCACAACAATCTGTGGTGCATCCAGAGTGGATGCTTGGTAAAATCGTCAGGAACATGCCGAATTTCCATAGTCTTCTGAGGAAGTGGAGGTTGCTTGAAACCTTGAAAGCACTGCCTGAGGAGATGGTGGAGAAGGCACTCTCACAACATGTAAGAAGTGGTTAGCTTAGAAGCTGTGACCCAAGTGTTGGTATATGGGATTAATAAGGATTGACACTTGGTAATTGCCATGGACAAGGATCAGCTTGAAAACCTTTTTTTCCATGAGGTATGACTCAATGACTCTTTGCATACAGAGAGATGAATCTAACTGTTAGAAAATCAAGATCATACACTGGTGAGAGAGTAGTTAAAATAATATCCTCAATTCCTTAAAATAGATAGGAATTAATAATTGTTGATAATTAGATCATGTTAAGATAAAAAGACACAACAAGACAACATACCTTAAATGAGCCAATGTGACCAAGAATCAAGTGATATCATAAACACCAGAGGTTCTGCAGATGCTGGAAATCCAGGAAAACACAAAAAGTGCTGGAAAAATTCAACAGGTCAGGCAATATCTATGGAGAAGAATAAATAGACAATTTTTCAGGCCAAGGCCCTGGCCAGTCCTGATGAATGGTCTCAGCCAGAAACTTTGTTTATTTCATAGATGCTGCCTGACCCGTTGAGATTCTTCAGAATTTTGTGTCTTGATCAAGTGCCATCAGTTCTTGCAAATTAAGATTGAAACCCAACTAAGGCAGAATCAGAATTCTACTTAATTCTGAGTTTCCAGGTTTTACAGAAGGAAGATCAGTCTGGTTTTCCTTCATTGTCACTTCCTGCCTGCAGTCTGCATGTATAGGGCAGTTGTTCTGTGAGTGTAGCTGTGCTGCTACCACTGCTCAGAACTCCCTATCACTGGAAGAACGCCCTGCCACCTCCTGAAAATGGATAGTCATGCTTTAGTTGAGGTTCCAGTGGGCTACTGGTATCTCAACCAAAACATTGCCTTTAGGAGAGAGGTGGGCAAAGAGAAAATGTAAGAGATTTAAATAGACTAAACCTGTATTCTGAAGTGGCTGTGCCAGAAAGGGTTTCTCTATCTCATGCAATAAGATTGTTTCTCCCTTATGTAATGATTTACACACACTGACCACTTTATTAGGTACACTTGCACATCCGCTTATTAATGTAAATACCTCATCAGCAACTCAATGTATAAATCATGCAGACATGGTCAAGATGTTCATTTGTTGTACAGACCAAACATCTGAATGGGGAGGAAAATCATTTAAGAGACTTTGACTGTGGAATTATTGTTGGTGTCAGATGGGGTTTATTGAGTATCTCAGAAACTGCTGGTCTCCTGGGATACTCACACACAACGGTCTTTTAGAGTTTACGGAGAATTGTGTGAGAAACAAAAAAACATACTGTGAATGGCAATTCTGTGGACAAAAACACCTTATTAATGAGAAAGTTCAGAGGAGACTATCCAGACTGGTTCAAGCTAACAGGAAGGTGACAGTAACTCGGATAGTCACAGAGCTGTGCAGAAGAGCATCTCTGAATATACAACACATCACACTCTGAAATAGATTGACTACAGCAGCAGAAGATAGAATCAGAATAAGAATCAGAATCAGGCATGATATCATTGGCATACAACGTAAAATTTGTTTTGCAATCTTAGTAATTTAGAGTTTTTAAAGAAACACCATAAATTACAATAAGAAAGATGCATTAAAATTGAATTAAATAGTGCAAAAGAGAGCAAGATATACTGAGGTAGTGTTCATGAGTTTATTGCCTATTCAGAAATGTGATTGTAAAGGGGAAGAAGCTGGTCCTGTTGTGTCTTCGGACTTGCATATCTCCTCCTTGATGGTAACAATGAGAAGAGGGTGTGTCCTGGGTGATGGGGGTCCTTAATGATGGATGCCCTTTTTGAGGCATCACCTTTTGAAGGTGTCCTCAATGCTGGGGAGGCAAGTCCCCATGATGAAGTTGGCTGTGTTTACAACTTCCTGCAGCTCTTTTCTGCTCATGTGTAAGGGCCCCTCCATACCAGACAGTGATGCAATCAATTTCTATATTATATCTGCAGAAGTTAGCAAGAGTCTTTGGTGACATGCCAGTCTCCTCAAACTCCTAATGAAACGTAGCCACAGTTGCGCCTCTGAAATTGCACTAATATGTTAGATCCAGGACAGGTCATCAGAGATGTTGAAACCCAGAAACTTGAAACTACTTACCCTTTCCTCTGCTGATCCTTCAATGAGGACAGCTGTATGTTCCCTTGACTTCCCCTTCCTGAAGTCCACATTCACTTCTTTTGATCTTACTGATGTTGTTGTGACACCACTCAACCAGCTGATCTATCTCAGTCCTGTAGGCCTCCTCATCAGCATCTGAAATTCTCTCAGCAATAGTTCTGTCAATAGCAAATTTCGAGATGATGGTTGAGCTGTGGCTGGCAACATAGCTATGGGTGTGACAGAGAAAAGCAGTGGGCTAAGCACACGTCCTTGAGGTGCCTCAGTGTTAATTGTCAGCAATGGGGAGATGTCATTTCCAATTTTCACTGAATGTGGTCCTCCAGTGAGGAAGTCAAGGATCCATTTGCTTAGGGAGGTACAGAGGCCCAGGTTTTAGAGCTTGTTGATTAGCGATGAGGGTATGATTGTGTCGAATGCTGAGCTGTAATCAATAAGCAGCAGCCTGATGTAGGCAATGCTATCGTCCAAGTGATTTAAGCCAAATGGAGAGCCATTGAGATTGCATCTGTTGTAGACCTGTTGTGGCGATAGGTGAATTGCAGCAGGTCCAACTCCTTGCTTAGACAGTTGTTTCTGATACTAATAAATTGGGCACTGAGTGTATGTGATTAGTTATCAAAAGGTATGAATCTGTCGATGAGGGTTCTCAGTCATCCAGGTCATTGTATATCAAGCAGTAGTAAATCAAGACCACTGGACTCGCTGTGTTTAGAAGACGTTTTGCCACTCATCTGAGAGGCTCCTTCAGTTCTGATCCACGGTGGGTAGTTTTCTAGCTTATAAACTCTGTGAGTTGTTTAATGGTACAGCAATCTCTTGAGGGTTATTAAGAGTCATAAAGATAATGAGAGGGTCATTATCTTTAGATGAATGGAGGTGTGAACTGTTGTGAACACATTGGGGTAGAGATGTTAGGACAGTATTGTAAGTAGCTGATAGGTGGTATTGTACCCCACCCCCTCTGTTCAGGGATGGGTTTTCCAGTTTGACAAAGGTGGCTTCTTTAACCCATCTTTCAAACCACCTATCCTCCCTGCTCAAAATGTGCACATTGTTCTCATCAAAGGAGCAATGAGGTGCAAGCCTTCACAGAACACATCAACTCGGTGGATAATAACATCAAATTTACACAAGCAGATGTCAAGAAATGGTGATTTTAGATTGTGTCGTACTTATCAGAGAAAATCGGTATCTAGACATTGAAGTTTACAGGAAACCAACACACACATATCAGTACCTACTCATCGCCTGTTAAAATGCACGTTGGGGAATATTAGAACACTATGTCAGCTCGCCGAGAATGTGCCCACCAACATTACAACTAAAGATAAGGAGCGCAAGTACTTGAGAGAAGCCTTGAAAGCTTGCAGCTACCCTGGCTGGGCCTTCAGCAAGACAGCAACAAAAACCAGCAGGGACATCAGCCCAATAGACAGAGGTAAGGAGCAAAGCAGAGGTAAGGAGCAAGGTCTTGCGTAGTGAGTTCAGGGAGTTAGGTGCGAAGCTGAAGGGCAGGACCTCCAGGGTAACAATCTCAGGATTGCTACCTGTGCCACGTGCAAGTGAGGCAAGGAACAGAAGGATTATACAGATTAATACGTGGCTGAGAGGATGGTGCAGGAGGGAGGGCTTCAGGTCTTTAGATAATTGGGCTTTGTTCCAGGGAGGGTGGGATCAGTTCCGACGGGACGGTTTACACCTGAACTGGAGCGGTACTAACAGTCTTGCAGGAAAGTTAGCTAGTGCTGCTCCGGGGGGGGGGGGGGGGGGGTTTAAACTAAATTTGCAAGGGGCAGGGATTCAGAATGTGAGAGAGGATAGCGAGATGAAGAATAAAGGACAGGTGGGGACTACACGGTTCCGGAATACTAAGTGTGTAGTAGAGAAAGGTGAGGTGAAACAAGTGATAAGGAGGACACATGTACAGAGGGATGGTCTGACGGAACATGGAGTTAAATGTGCAGAAAGAATAAGTAAATTTAGGAAGGACAACAAAATTCAAGGGGCGTATAGCCCGATGGGAGTTCGGGGAAATGGGTTAAGCACAATAGGCAGAGATTTAAACAGAGAGAGGAGAAATGGGCTCAAAATTCTATATCTGAATGCACAAAGCATCAGAAATAAGGCGGATGAGCTTGAAGCTCAGGTGCGAATGGGTAACTATGATGTTGTTGGGATAACGGAGACATGGCTGCAGGGAGATCAGACCTGGAAAATGAATGTACAAGGGTATACATGCTATTGTAGGGACAGAAATGTGGGCAGAGGGGGTGGGGTGTCCCTGTTGGTGAGGAATGAGATTCAGTCCTTTGCAAGGGGGGGACATAGGATCAGGAGAAGTAGAGTCTGTGTGGATAGAACTGAGGAACAGTAAGGGCAAAAAGACCCTAATGGGTGTTGTCTACAGGCCCCCAAACAGTAGCATGGATATTGGGTGCAAGTTGAATAGGGAGTTAACATTGGCATGTGGCAAAGGTAATGTCGCAGTAGTTATGGGGGATTTCAACATGCAGGTGAACTGGGAGAATCAGGTTGGTGCTGGACCCCAGGATAGGGAGTTTGTAAAGTGCCTACGGGATGCATTGTTGGAACAGCTTGTACGAGAGCCGACCAGGGACAAGGCTATTCTGGATTTAGTGTTGTGTAATGAACAGGATTTGATAAGCAATCTTGAAGTAAAGGAGCCATTAGGAGGTAGTGACCATAATATGATAAGTTTTTACCTGCAATTTGAGAAGGATAAGGGCAGATCGGAGGTGTCAGTGTTGCAGTCAAACAAAGGAGACTATGGAGCCATGAGGGAGGAGCTGGCCAAAGTTAAATAGACGGATATCCTAGCAGAAAAGACAGTGGAACAGCAATGGCAGGTATTCTTGGGAATAATGCACAAGGTGCAAAATCAGTTCATCCCCCAGAGAAGGAAGGATTCAAAGGGGGGAAAGGGGCCACAGTGGTTGACAAAGGAAGTCAGAGATTGCATAGCATTAAAAAAAAGTATGACAGAGCTAAGGTGAGTGGGAAGACAGATGAATGGAAAATTTTTAAGGAACAACAGAACTTAACTAAAAAGGCAATATGGGGAGAAAAAATGAGGTACGAACGCAAGCTAGCCAGGAATATAAAGGAAGATAGCAAAAGCTTTTTTAGGTATGTGAAGAGAAAGAAGATAGTTAAGAACAATGTTGGGCCCTTGAAGAATGAATTGGGTGAAATTGTTATGGGAAACAGAGAAATGGCAGATGAATTTAATAAGTACTTTAGATCTGTCTTCACTAGGGAAGACACAATCAATCTCCCAGATGTATGGATGGGCCAAGGACATAGGGTAACAGAGGAAATGAAACAGATTGACATTAGGAAGGAAACGATGATGAATAGACTGATGGGACTGAAGGCTAACAAATCCCCAGGTCCAGATGGTCTGCATCCTAGGGTACTAAAGGAGACCCTGGAATGTTATCCTGGAAATTGCGGATGCATTGGTAATCATTTTCCAATGTTCCTTAGATTCAGGATCAGTTCCTGAGGATTGGAGAATGGCTAATGTTATCCCACTTTTTAAGAAAGGAGGGAGGGAGAAAACAGAGAACTATCATCCTGTCAGCCTAACATCAGTAGTGGGGAAGATGCTAGAGTCCATTATTAAAGATGAAATAGTGGCATATCTAGATGGCAGTGATGGGATTGGGCTGAGCCAGCAAGGATTTACCAAGGGCAAATCATGCTCAACTAATCTATTGGAGTTTTTCGAGGATGTAACCAGGAAGTTAGACAAGGGAGATCCAGTGGATGTAGTTTACCTCGATTTTCAGAAGACATTTGATAAGGTCCCACATAGGAGGTTGCTGGGTAAAATCAGAGCTCATGGCATTGGGGGGAAGATATTGACATGGATAGAAAACTGGTTGGCAGATAGAAAGCAAAGGGTAGCGGTGAATGGGTGTTTCTCGGAATGCCAGGTGGTGACTAGTGGGGTGCCACAGGGCTCGGTATTGGGACCACAGCTGTTTACGATTTACATACGATTTAGATGAAGGCATTGAGAATAACATCAGCAAGTTTGCTGATGATACTAAGCTGGGTGGCAGTGTGACATGTGATGAGGATGTTAGGAGAATTCAGGGTGACTTGGATAGGCTGGGTGAGTGGGCAGATACTTGGCAGATGACGTTTAATGTGAATCAGTGTGAGGTTATCCACTTTGGGAGTAAGAACAGAAAGGCAGATTATTATCTGAACAGTGTAGAGTTAGATAATGGAGAAATACAAAGAGATCTAGGAGTCCTTGTTCATCAGTCACTGAAGGTGAATGAGTAAGTGCAGCAGGCAGTGAAGAAGGCTAATGGAATGTTGGCCTTTATTACAAAGGGAATTGAGTACAAGAGCTAGAAAATTCTTTTGCATTTGTACAGGGCCCTGGTGAGGCCACACCTGGAGTATTGTGTATAGTTTTGGTCTCCAGGGTTAAGGAAGGACATCCTGGCTGTAGAGGAAGTGCAGCGTAGATTCACGAGGTTAATTCCTGGGATGTCTGGACTGTCTTACGCAGAGAGGTTAGAGAGACTGGGCTTGTACACGCTGGAATTAAGGAGATTGAGAGGGGATCTGATTGCAACATATAAGATTATTAAGGGATTGGACAAGATAGAGGCAGGAAATATGTTCCAGCTGCTGGGAAAGTCCAGTACCAAAGGGCATGGTTTGAGAATAAGGGTTAGGTCATTTAGGACAGAGTTAAGGAAAAACTTCTTCTCCCAGAGAGTTGTGGGGGTCTGGAATGCACTGCCTCGGAAGGCAGTGGAGGCCAATTCTCTGGATGCTTTCAAGAAGGAGCTAGATAGGTATCTTATGGATAGGGGAATCAAGGGATATGGGGACAAGGCAGGAACCAGGTATTGATAGTAGATGATCAGCCATGATCTCAGAATGGCGGTGCAGGCTTGAAGGACCTAACGGTCTACTTCTGCACCTATTGTCTATTGTCTATTGTCAATGGAAAAACATAGTCATCCTATATTTAGCTGAAGTTTTGGAGAAACTCGGAAGTATTTTCAACAAATACCAAATCCCAGTGTTTTCAAACCTACAAAAACACTCGGACAGAAACTCATCCACCCCAAGGGTGCAATAAATGGAGCAATATTGTACATGCTATCCAATGCATTGAGAACTGCACAGATCTGTATGTTGGCAAGACAAAACAACCACCACAAAGGGATGGCCCAGCTTAGGAGGGCTAACACCTCAGGTCAAGTCAAGTCAAGTCAAGTCAACTTTTATTGTCATTTCAACCATAACTGCTGGTACAGTGCATAGTAAAAATGAGACAACATTTTTCAGGACCGTGGTTTACATGACGCAGTACAAAAAACTAGACTGAACTGCGTAATAAAAAAAACCACAGAGAAAGCTATACTAGACTACAAACCTACACTGGACTGCATAAAGTGCACAAAAACAGTACCGGCATTACAATAAATAATAAACAGGACAGAAGGACAAGGTGTCATTCCAGGCTTCGGGTATTGAGGAGTCTGATAGCTTGGGGGAAGAAACTGTTACATAGTCTGGTCGTGAGAGCCGGAATGCTTCGGAGCCTTTTCCCAGATGGCAGGAGGGAGAAGAGATTGTATGACGGGTGCATGGGGTCCTTCATAATGCTTTTTCCTTTGCGGATGCAGTGTGTAGTGTAAATGTCCGTGATGGCGGGAAGAGAGACCCCGATGATCTTCTCAGCTGACCTCACTATCCGTTGCAGGGTCTTGCGATCCGAGATGGTGCAATTTCCGAACCAGGCTGTGATGCAGCTGCTCAGGATGCTCTCAATGCAACCCCTGTAGAATGTGATGAGGACTGGGGGTGGGAGATGGACTTTCCTCAGCCTTCGCAAAAAGTAGAGACGCTGCTAGGCTTTCTTTGCTATGGAGCTTGTGTTGAGGGACCAGGTGAAATTCTCCGTCAGGTGAACACCAAGAAATTTGGTGCTCTTTACGATCTCTACCGAGGAGCCGTCGATGTTCAGCGGGGAGTGGTCGCTCCGTGCCCTCCTGAAGTCAACAACCATCTCTTTTGTTTTGTTCACATTAAGAGACAGGTTGTTGGCTCTGCACCAGTCCGTTAGCCGCTGCACCTCTTCTCTGTAAGTTGACTCATCGTTCTTGCTGGTGAGACCCACCACGGTGGTGTCATCGGCGAACTTGATGATATGGTTCGAGCTGTGTGTTGCAGCACAGTCGTGGGTCAGCAGAGTGAACAGCAGTGGACTGAGCACGCAACCCTGGGGAGCCCCCGTGCTCACTGTGATGGTGTTGGAGATGCTGCTCCCGATCCGGACTGACTGAGGTCTCCCAGTCAGGAAGTCTAGGATCCAGTTGCAGAGGGAGGTGTTCAGGCCCAGTAGGCTCAGCTTTCCAATCAGTTTCTGAGGGATGATTGTGTTGAATGCTGAACTGAAGTCTATGAACAGCATCCGAACGTATGTGTCTTTTTTGTCCAGGTGGGTTAGGGCCATGTGGAGGGTGGTGGCAATGGCGTCATCTGTTGAGCGGTTGGGACAGTACGCGAACTGCAGGGGGTCCAGTGAGGGGGGCAGCAGGGTCTTGATATGCCTCATGACGAGCCTCTCAAAACACTTCATGATGATGGATGTAAGTGCAATGGGACAGTAGTCATTTAGGCAGGACACTGAAGACTTCTTCGGCACGGGGATGATGGTGGCGGCCTTGAAGCACGTTGGAATGGTGGCGCTGCTCAGGGAGATGTTGAAGATGTCAGTGAGAACATCTGCTAGCTGGTCTGCACATCCTCTGAGCACTCTACCAGGGATTTTGTCTGGTCCAGCAGCCTTCCGTGGGTTGACCCTGCACAGGGTTCTTCTCACGTCGGCCACGGAGAGACACAGCACCTGGTCATTCGCAGGAGGGGTGGACTTCCTCGCCGCCTCGTCATTTTCTGCCTCAAACCAGGCGTAAAAGTTATTCAGCGCATTTGGGAGGGAGGCATCACCTGCATAGTCAGGTGATGTCTTGTAATTGGTGATGTCTTGGATGCACTTCCACATGCACCGCGCGTCACTGCTGTCCTGGAAGTAACTGTGGATTAGCTGGGCATGTGAATGCTTTGCCCCTCTGATGGCTCGGGACAGTTTGGCCCTTGCTGTTGTCAAAGCTGCCTTGTCGCCTGCTCTGAAGGCGGAGTCGCGGGACCTCAGCAGTCATCCATGGCTTCTGGTTGGCACGTATAGCGATGGTCTTGGACGGAGTAACATCATCAATGCACTTGCTGATGTAGCTGGTCACTGATGCTGTGTACTCCTCTAAGTTGGCAGAGTCGCCATTGGCTGCTTCTGAAGGTGCGGACATTGGAGAGCTGAATGGACGGGAGAACAGGCCGGCTAGGGTTTGCTTTTAGCCTGGCACAGACCCCTCCCCGTTTGCCTCGCTTCTGCTTCCTCACACATCGCTTTCGACGCCTCCATCTCCATCTCCGGCTCCCAACATCAGGCAGGTCCAAGGATTGTAGGCCCATTCCCCTCAGCAAGCTGACGTTGCATAATTCAGCCAGCAGATCCTTGTGGAGGTTTGTTTTTGTGCGATCTCTGTATTGTAGTAGTATCTGGCGATGGTAGATAGCCGCTCTATTATTCATGTGCCCTAATCGAAAATTGTATATCAAACTTAGATTAGAAAATTAAAATTAAAGTAACACCAGGTCTGAAAGGCCACTGCTGCTGTGCCGCGCCGCCTCATGGGAAGACTGGACTGTATATCTGCACCTAAAGGACAAGGGACACTCCTTTGATGATAACAATGTGCACATTTTGGACAGGGAGGACAGGAAGTTTGAAAGAGGGGTTAAAGAAGCCATCTTTGTCAAACTGGAAAACCCCCCTGAACAGAGGGGGTGGGATACGACCCACCCATCAGCTATTTACATCTATACCCTGGAATATCCACAACAGTTCCCACCTCCATTCATGCAAAGTTAAGACTAATGACGCTGTCATTAACTTTACGACTCTTGATGACCCTCATGCAATTGCCATATCTTTAAAAAACTCAGTTTATAAGCTGGACACCTATCCACTATCAATCTGAACTGAAGCAGTCTCTCGGATGAGTGGCCAAACATCTTGTAGAGAACACAGCAAGTCCAGTGGCCTTGATTTACTGCTGCTTGATAAAGATATGGATCGTTTCTCTGGGGAAATGCAGCTCAATAGTATTAGTAACATCCATCAAATATATTTTAAAAATCCGGTGCAGAGCATAAAAAAATAAGGAGGAGTAGTCAGAGAAATCAGAGAAGTCAGAGACCTGCTCCACCATTCAATAGGGTGATTTGATCTTGTCCCCATTTTCATCTTCCTAGCCTTCTGCCCATAATCTGAGATGCCCTTGATTTTCAGCTAAATAAATCGAGTAATTTCTGATTGCTTCAGTTTCAGACACACAATTATCTTAGACAATGATAGAAATGTGCTCCAATTTGATAAGGACATCATGGTTGTTATAACAGGCAATGGAGCGTTCTGCATAATGACCTTTGACTGAGGAGTGAAACTCTACTGCACAGTGCACATCGTCAATACCCAGCTATCAATCATGTTACCCTCACGCATTTGATATGCAGATTCGCCCAACCACACAGAAGGTGTTTCTCTTTCGTTTTCTCCTGTCGTCAGTGTGACAGACATGGTTATTGCCTATCCTTTACAGATCACAACAGACCACCCGCAAAACTAGTTTCAGCCCACAAGAACGCTAAAAATTTGCTTTGGTTAAGGTACAGATTTCTCACGCGTCACCTAGCCAGAAAAAGATTCTTGCTTGGCAGCCAATATTTAGATTTTTTCAGCTGAAAACCATAGCAGTGACGTTATTACAGGCTATTATTATTGTACAGGTTCAAGAATCTCCAGAGGTTTTAACACATAAATGAACTGTGTGAATATGTGAAGAAGAGTATCAGAAAGACCTTCTGTTGCACCCTGCCTTAAGCACTTCTGATGCTTTTACATTAGCTTGTACACAAAATGCACATGAACTGAAACACTGGGCAGGACTATACTGAGTTTAGCTGGTCATGGATCAATCTTAGAAAAATAAAGAAGATGGAAGCAACACAGCAGCATCTAAAAGGGCCAGAGGCAAGAGTCAGAATGCTTACCATAGCTATCCAGTAACAGCCAGACAGACAAGGTTTTGATCACTTTTGTTTTCAATAGACAGCTATAAGGCAAATTTAAACATCTATAAACCCAGTTAGCCCTGAGATTTAAAAAAACCCAAAAGTGTTGTAAAATTTAAACTAAAGGACTTTCCGTGGCCATCTTCCTTGCATCTTGCTCGAATTGCTTTTAAATGTTCTTGTGGCAGCTCAAAGCTCGTGCCATTAAGCAACTGGAAGACCCGAACCATTTTTAAACATTTTAGCCTAAAAATCAATTTTGCTGATATTAAAATGGAAATCCTTAATGTCTTCAAATAACATTTCTATGTCTTCTATTTAGCTGAGAGCAATAAAATGATGCTCTTGGGAATAGATCATAAAAGCCTTGTGTTTAAAATTCATATAGTATCTGTTTTGTTTGTCCATTTATAATAAGCTAATTCAAATGGTGCACTCTCTTGTTATTTTCCATCCTCAGTGTGAAGTGTCAGACCAGGCAGTTTGATGCATAATGAATGTTCCAGGACCAGGTTACATTGCTGCTATTTAATGTAGCAAGACTAGTCAATCAAATTATTGGTAAGTTTCTCCTTATTTATCTTAATGTTTCCAAAGCCTAGGAAAAAAAGTGGTCCTGATGTGGAGATGTTATTACCTGATTTGTTTTATTTACAGGTTGTTATTAGTGGACAGAATTGAGTTCGGCATAATGGCCAACAGGAATATCTCAGGTCATTGAATATGTATTTCCATTTGGTTGTTAAAATGACTTTGTAATACTCACTCCTGTTTCCACTCAAATGCTTAGGTTAAAATGACCTCTCTTCATTCTTGTAACAATGTCAAGCTGTTATGATCTTAAATGCATTGTCCAGAAGATAGTTTCAACAATACATCATATAATTGAATTGGATATAGGGAACAGGTTTCAGAGATAGGAGAGAAGAGCAGAGGATTGAGAATAATTGGTTAGCTCTTTCATAAACTAGAAGACCTCCAAATGCACTGTGTTTAGCTACGATCTTCAATTCATTCTGCATTTTAAGTTAGCCTCAAGATCCCTGCAGACTTAATGTATGTTTATTACACAATAATATTTCCATGGCATATCTTAAGTTGAAGGTGGGGATTGAACAGGAACAACCAATGGATTTAGCAAAACCTAAGATTAGCAAAATGAGACATGAATGATGTTAACTCCTGGACTCCTTTTGTGTTTTCCTCATCTCCCTCACAAAGTAGGGGTAACAGCTGGTCCAAAGTGGGAGTGGCCGTCTGATGATTGGATGGCCCTATTTATTCATTTATTCATTAACACATAAAAAGTTGGAGGAACTCAACTGGCCAGGCAGCATAAGACATAGGAGTGGAATTAGGCAAACTGGCCCCATCGAGTCTGCTCTGCCATTCAATCATGGCTGATCCTTTTTTTCCCTCCTCATCAACCCCAGTTCCCGGACTTCTCCCCGTAAGCTTTGATGCCACGTTCAGTCAAGAACTTATCAATCACTGCTATAAATACACCCAACGACCTGGCCTCCAGAGCTGCATGTGGCATTAATTTCCACAAATTCACCACCCTTTGGCTAAAGAAATTTCTCTGCATCTCTGCTCTGAGGCAGTCCTAGACTCTCCAACTAGGGAAACATCCTTTCCACATCTACTCTATCTCGACCTTTCAACATTCAAAAGGTTTCAATAAGATCCCCCTCATCCTTCTGAATTCCAGCGAATACAGACCCAGAGCAATCAAACGTTCCTCATATGATAATCCTTTCATTCCTGGAATCATCCTTGTGAACCTCCTCTGGACCCTTTCCAATGCCAGCACATCTTTCCTAAGATGAGAGGCCCAAAACTGTTCACAATACACAAGGTGAGGCCTCACCAGTGCCTTATAAAGCCTCAGCATCACATCCCTGCTCTTGTGTTCTCGACCTCTTGTAATGAATGCTAACATGGCATTTGCCTTCCTCACCACCAACTCAGCCTGCAAGGTAACCTTTAAAGTGTTCTGTACAAGGACTCCCAAGTCCCTTTGCGTCTCAGCTTTTTGGATTTTCTCCCTGTTTATAAAATAGTCCACACATTTATTACTACTACAAAAGTGTAAATGACCATGCATTTTCCAACAATGTATTTCATTTGCTACTTTCTTGCCTATTCTCCTAATCTACCTAAGTCCTTCTGTATTCTACCTGTTTCCTCAACACTACCTGCCCCTCCACCAATCTTTGTAACATCTGCAAACTTGGCAACAAAGCCATCTATTTCATCTTCTAAATCATTGATATACAGCACAAAAAGAAGCGGTCCCAACACCAACCCCTGCGGAACACCACTAGTCACTGGCAGCCAACCAGAAAAGGATCCTTTTATTCCCACTCACTGCCTCCAACCATTCAGCCAATGCTATAACCATGTTAACGACTTTCCTGTAATACCTTGGGCTCTTAACTTGGTAAGCAACCTCATGTGTGGCTCCTTGTCAAAGGCCTTCCGAAAGTCCAAATATATAACATCCACTGCATCCCTTTTATCTATCCTATGTGTAATCTCCTCAAAGAATTCCAACAGGTTTGTCAGGCAGGATTTTCCCAGAAGGAAACCATGCCGACTTTGTTCTATCTTGTCCTGTGTCTCCAAGTACTCCATCACCTCATCCTTAACAATTGACGCTAACATCTTCCCAACCACTGAGGTCAGGCTAACTGGTCTATAATTTCCTTTCTGCTGCCTTCCTCCTTTCTTAGTGAGCAGAGTGACATTCACAGTTTTCCAGTCTCCTGGCACCATACCAGGGTCCAATAATTTTTGAAAGATCATTTCTAATGCCACCACAATCTCTAACACTACCTCTTTCAGGACCCTAGAGTGCAGTTCATCTGGTTTGGGTAACTTATGTAACTTTAGGCCTTTCAGCTTTTTGAGCACTTTCTCTCTTGTAATAGTAATTGTACCCAATTCTCTTCCTTCATACACTATAACATCAGGCATACTGTGTGAAGACTGATGCAAAATACTCTTTCAGTTCATCAGCCATCTCCATGTTCCACATTATTATTTCTCCTGCCTCATTTTCTAGCGGTCCTATATCCACTCTCATTTCTTTTTTATTTTTAACTTACTCAAAAAACTTTTACTCTCCGCTTTGATATTATTTGCTATCTTGCTTTCATATTTCATCTCTAAGGTTTGAAAGGTACATTTAATGTCAGAGAAATGTATAAAATATACATCTTGAAAAGCTTTTTCTTTGCAACCATTCACGAAAACAGAGGAGTGCCCCCAAAGAATGAACAACAGTTAAATGTTAGAACCCCAAACTACCTCCCAGCTCCCGTCCCTCCCACGCGTAAGTGGCAGCAAGCAACAATTGCCCCTCCCCCCACCCGCCACCGATAACTCAAGCGTGAGCAAAGCGACAGCAAAGACACAGACTTGCAGTACTCCAAAGGCTACTTGTTCACCCGGCATTCAACATACCACAGGCTCTCTCTCTCCCTAATAAGGGAGAAAGAGATGTCTCCCTTTCACAGCGTGAGGGGAGACATAACAAACAACCCGCTGGTTTATGATGTTACAAGTGCGTTGCGTTGCTTTTTCTGAGCCCTGTGCCCGAAGATCTCGGGTGTCTGGGCGCACAGCCATAGATCTTCTGACTCCCCCGACAACACACGGATCTCCCTCCGTGACACCAACCTTCAATCCGGCAATCTCCAGAGTCACAAAATCTCGGCCCTCTGAAAGCGAGCTGGGCTCTTAGGCCAAGCACTTGGCATGCCGAACAACGGCCAGTTATGAAACATATGCTTCCTTTTTCCTCTTGATGAGCTGCCTCACATGTTTCATCAGCCACGGTTCCCTTTTCCTACCATTTTTTCCTTGCCCGTGTCCTGCATGTTTCCTCCACCACCCTCATTTTTCCCAGAAACACACACCATTGCTGCTCTGCTGACATCCCTGCCAGCAGCTCCTTCCAATTTACTTTGGCCAACTGCTCTCTCATACCACTGTAATCTCCCTTTCTTCACTGAAATGCTGTTATATCAGATTTTACATTCTCTCTATCAAATTTCAAGCATCTATGGAGGGAAATGAGCAGTCCATGTTTCAGGTTAAGACATTTGGTCCCAAGTTGCAATGAAGCATTTCCCAAAGCATTCTTCACCCTCCAGGCTCACCTAGACAAACACTTATTCAACAAATGTATTCAAAGAAAGTAAACAGTAATTAAGTTTGTTTTTCAATTACCATTCATTTTTTCCCCCAAGACTGCACACTGTATTGCCTGAGGAACATATTTTTAATTCCAGAAGACTCAAGCACAGTCCTGAATGTTTCACAAACAATGGTTCTCTTGTACAGATAAAAATCATATGGATTGTCATAGTCATACTGCAGGGAAGCTGACCATTCTGCCCATCTGGACCAAAATTCCCATCTAAACCAGTGCCATTTGGCCTGTGTATCTTTCCTATCTACATACCCGCCCAAGTTTCTTTTAGCGATTGTTAATGTACCTGCCTCAACCGGTTCTTCTGGAAGCTTATGCCACCTCAGACACCCTCTGGGTGAAAAGGTTGCGTGTCAGATTACTGTAAAATCTGCCGCTCTTGCCTTCAACCTACATTCTCCTGTTCTTGATTTCCCCAAACCTGCACCCTCATAATTTTATACACCTTGATAAGATCCCTCCTCATTCTCCTACCTTCCAGTAAAAACGTCCCAACCTGCTCTACATTTTTTCATATCTCTAGCCCCAGAAACAACCTCGTAAATCTCCTCTGCACTCTTTCCAATTTCATGGCATCTTTCCAATGGCAGGGTGAACAATACTGAACACACTTGTATTCATAACCCACAATCTCCTGAATCAAAGTAAAAACACTTTCCACTCATTGTGGTTGTTTCTGTCCTTTCCGAGGAGGTTAACTGAATTCACTTGTTACATCTTTGTACATCACTGAGATGGTTTCATTTGCTCCCTTTTCTGCATTGGCCCTTGAATCAAGTGAGCAACAGTGGAAATGATGTGCTGGTAGACAGTGCATAAGTTCAGTTTATGATACCTAGTCTCTTTGCCAGAAACATAGTGCATGGTGACTATAAAATGAATTGGTGATTTGGTTTCATATTTTCACTTGTATTAAGGTAAAGTGAAAAATGTGGTCTTTCATGCCATCCATGCAGTTCATTTAATCACATCAGTACACTGAGGAAGAACAATGGTAGAGCAATAAGATAATGCAGAATGAAGTGTTACAGTGACAGAGAAAGTGCAGTGCAAGTAGACAATAAGATACAAAGCACTGGCCAAATCAAAGGTGGTGACGAATCAACGTTCGTCGGGAAGCGGCCTGGTCGAGGTAAGTGCCTGGTGTGAAAAGTGCCAGTCTTTGGCTCGAGAGATTCTGGCAGTTTTGGCAGTTGGATAGTGCAATCAAGAATTGATTAGCAGTTGATTGGCAATCAAGATTTGAATAGCTCAGACTCAGCAGAAAACAGCTGATTGGGCAATCCAGGTCAGGTGACCTTGCAGCTTGCTAAGCTCAAGCAAATAAAAAGATGGAGAGCTCCAGTGGAGTGACCTGTTGGGAAATGCCTGGTGTGAAAAGTGCTAGACTTTGGCTTAAGAGTCTTCGGTGAGGAGACTACACCAGGCACAATTGCAGAGGGTGAAAACATGACTGCTAAGCTGATTCAGTGTGCTACGTGCATGATGTGGGAGGTCAGGGACACTGATGGTGCCCCCGGCTGCTACAGCTGTGGAAAGTGTGTCCAGATTCAACTTCTGAAGGAGCATGTTGCAGCACTGAAGAAAAAACTGGATGACCTCAGGTTCATCCGTGAAAACAAGGGTTTTCTGGAAAGGACCTACAATGAGGTTGTTACACTGAGGATACCGGAAGAGAGAAAGGGGGTGACGATGAGGAAGGAAAGGATGCTTGAAGTACAGGAGACCCCAGGGGATGTACCTCTCATAAACAGGTTCACCTTCTTGGAAGCTGTCAGGACAGAAGATACTGCCAGTCTGAGAGGCGGACAGGTCTGCGAGCTGAAAATTGGTGCAGAAGCAGAGCCGAGGAGTCAGACAGCAGGAAGAGCCGTGGTAGTAGGGGACTCCATAGTAAGAGGTACGGAAAGGGGTTTCTGTGGCAACAGGCGAGATTTAAGGGTGGTGTGTTGCCTCCCTGGTGCTAGGATCCAGGACATCACAGACCGATTGCAGGGAATCCTCAAGGGTGAAGGTGAACAGCCGGAAGTGGTAGTACATGTCACACAAATGACATCGGGAAGAAGAGGAAGGACATTCTGCAGCGGGACTTCAGAGAACTTGGAAGAAGGCTGAAAAGCAGGACTTCCAGGGTGGTTATCTCTGGTTTGCTTACAGTTCCTCGTGCTGGAGAGGGCAGGAACAGGGAGATATTGGATCTGAATGTGTGGCTGAGGAACTGGTGCAGGAAGCAAGGATTTACATTCTTGGACCACTGGGATCTGTTTTGGGGTAGGGATGAATTGTACAAAAGGGATGGGTTGCACCTTAATAGGCGGGGGACCAGCATTCTGGCAGACAGGTTTGCCACTGCAACACGGATGTGTTTAAACTAAGTTGGGGGGAGGGGATGAACTGGAAATATAAGGATGGAGTTAAAGGGAAAGTGAAAATAAGAAAAGTTAAAAAGGACAACAGAATCAATGGAGTAGAAAGCTCAAGAAGAGATCATACAGTATGGCCAAGTGAAATAGGAATTGATATGAAAGGAGAGGGGAGTACCGAATTAAAAGTATTATATATGAATGCACGAAGTATAAGGAATAAAGTAGATGAACTTGAGGCTCAGTTGGAAATTGGCAAGTACGATGTTGTGGAAATAACTGATAGATAGATATTTTATTCATCCCCATGGGGAAATTCAACTTTTTTTTCCAATGTCCCATACACTTGTTGTAGCAAAACTAATTACATACAATACTTAACTCAGTAAAAAAATATGATATGCATCTAAATCACTATCTCAAAAAGCATTAATAATAGCTTTTAAAAAGTTCTTAAGTCCTGGCGGTAGAATTGTAAAGCCTAATGGCATTGGGGAGTATTGACCTCTTCATCCTGTCTGAGGAGCATTGCATCGATAGTAACCTGTCACTGAAGCTGCTTCTCTGTCTCTGGATGGTGCTATGTAGAGGATGTTCAGAGTTATCCATAATTGACCGTAGCCTACTCAGCGCCCTTCGCTCAGGTACCGATGTTAAACTCTCCAGTACTTTGCCCACGACAGAGCCCGCCTTCCTTACCAGCTTATTAAGACGTGAGGCGTCCCTCTTCTTAATGCTTCCTCCCCAACACGCCACCACAAAGAAGAGGGCGCTCTCCACAACTGACCTATAGAACATCTTCAGCATCTCACTACAGACATTGAATGACGCCAACCTTCTTAGGAAGTACATTCGACTCTGTGCCTTCCTGCACAAGGCATCTGTGTTGGCAGTCCAGTCAAGCTTCTCGTCTAACTGTACTCCCAGATACTTGTAGGTCTTAACCTGCTCCACACATTCTCCATTAATGATCACTGGCTCCACATGAGGCCTAGATCTCCTAAAGTCCACCACCATCTCCTTGGTCTTGGTGATATTGAGATGCAGGTAGTTTGAGTTGCACCATATCACAAAGTCCTGTATCAGTTTCCTATACTCCTCCTCCTGTCCATTCCTGACACACCCCACTGTGGCCGTGTCATCAGCGAACTTCTGCACATGGCAGGACTCCGAGTTATATTGGAAGTCTGATGTGTACAGGGTGAACAGGACCGGAGAAAGTACGGTTCCCTGCGGCGCCCCTGTGCTGCTGACCACCGTGTCAGACCTACAGTCTCCCAACCGCACATACTGAGGTCTATCTGTCAAGTAGTCCACTATCCAATCCACCATGTGAGACATGGATTCAAGCAGACAGGGCCTGGGAAATGAATATTCAAGGATATACATCTTATCGAAAGGACAGACTGACTGGCAGAGGGGGTGGAGTGGCTCTGTTGGTGAGGAATGATATTCAGTCCCTTGCGAGGGGGGGACATAGAATCTGGGGATGTAGAGTCAGTATGGATAGAACTGAATAATTCTAAGGGTAGAAAGACCCTAATGGAAGTTACCTACAGGCCCCCAAATAGCAGTCTGGATGTAGGGTGTAAGTTGAATGAAGAGTTAAAATTTGCATGTCGCAAAGGTAATGATACAGTTGTCATAGGGGATTTCAACATGCAGGTAGACTGGGAGAATCAGAGTGGTACTGGACCCCAAGGAAGGGAGTTTGTGGAGTGCCTCCGAGATGGATTCTTAGAACAGCTTGTACTGGAGCTTACCAGGGAGGAGGCAATTCTAGATTTAGTGTTGTGCAAAGAACCGGATTTGATCAGGGACCTCGAGGTAAAGGAACCATTAGGAGGTAGTGACCATAATATGATATGTTTTAACCTACAATTTGAGAAGGAGAAGGGAAAATCGGATGTGTCAGTATTACAGTTGAACAAAGGGAACTGTGGAGCTATGAGGGAGGAGCTGGCCAAAGTTCAATGGAACGATACCCTAGCAGGGAAGACAGTGGAACAAAAATGGCAGTTATTTCTGGGAATAATGCAGAAGGTGCAGGATTGGTTCATTCCAAAGAGGAAGAAAGATCCTAAGGGGAGTAAGGGGCGGCCGTGGCTGATGAGGGAAGTAAAGGGCAGTATAAAAATAAAAGAGAAGTATAACATAGCAAAGATGAGCGGGAAAGCGGAGGACTGGGAAGCTTTTAAAGAGCAACAGAAGATAACAAAAAAGGCAGTACGCCAAGAAAAAATGAGGTACGAAGGTAAACTAGCTAAGAATATAAAGGAGGATAGTAAAAGTTTCTTTAGGTATGTGAATCGCAAAAAAATAGTTAAGACCAAAATTGGGCCATTGAAGACAGAAACGGGTGAATTTATTATGGAGAACAAGGAAATGGCAGATGAGTTGAACAGGTACTTTGGATCTGTCTTCACTAGGGAAGACACAAACAATCTCCCAGATGTAATAGTGGCCAAAGGAACTAGGGTAAAGGATGAACTGAAGGAAATTTATTAGGCAAGAAACGGTGTTGGATAGACTGTTGAGTCTGAAGGCTGATAAGTCCCCGGGACCTGATGGTCTGCATTCCAGGGTACTTAAAGAGGTGGCTCTAGAAATCGTGGATGCATTGGTAATCATTTTCCAATGTTCTATAGATTCAGTAACAGTTCCTGCTGATTGGAGGGTGACTCATGTTGTCCCACTTTTCAAGAAAGGAGGGAGAGAGAAAACAGGGAATTAATGACCGGTTAGCCTGACGTCCGTGGTGGGAAAGATGCTGGAGTCAATTATAAAAGAGGAAATTATGACACATTTGGATAGCAGTAGAAGGATCAGTCCGAGTCAGCATGGATTTATGAAGGGAAAATCATGCTTGACTAATCTTCTGGAGTTTTTTGAGGATGCAATTATGAAAATGGACAAGGGAGAGCCAGTGCATGTAGTGTACCTGGACTTCCAGAAAGCTTTTGATAAAGTCCCACATAGGAGATTAGTGGGCAAAATTAGGGCACATGGTATTGGGGGCAGAGTACTGACATGGATTGAAAATTGGCTGACTGACAGGAAACAAAGAGTAGTGATTAACGGGTCCCTTTCGGAATGGCAGGCTGTGACCAGTGGGGTACTGCAAGGTTCGGTGCTGGGACCCCAGCTGCTTACAATATACATTAATGATTTAGATGAAGGGATTAAAAGTAACATTAGCAAATTTGCTGATGACACAAAGCTGGGTGGCAGTGTGAAATGTCAGGAGGATGTTATGAGAATGCAGGGTGACTTGGACAGGTTGGGTGAGTGGGCAAATGTATGGCAGATGCAGTTTAATGTGGATAAATGTGAGGTTATCCACTTTGGTGGCAAGAACAGGAAGGCAGATTACTATCTAAGTGGAGTCAAGTTAGGAAAAGGGGAAGTACAATGAGATCTAGCTGTTCTTGTACATCAGTCAATGAAAGCAAGCATGCAGGTACAGCAGGTAGTGAAGAGAGCTAATGGCATGCTGGCTTTTATAACAAGAGGAATTGAGTATAGGAGTAAAGAGGTCCTTCTGCAGCTGTACAGGGCCCTGGTGAGACCCCACCTGGAGTATTGTGTGCAGTTTTGGTCTCCAAATTTGAGGAAGGACATTCTTGCTATTGAGGGAGTGCAGCGTAGGTTCACAAGGTTAATTCCCGGAATGGCGGGACTGTCATATGTTGAAAGACTGGAGCGACTGGACTTGTATACACTGGAATTTAGAAGGATGAGAGGGGATCTGATTGAGGCATATAAAATTATTAAGGGATTGGACACACTGGAGGCAGGAAGCATGTTCCCGCTGATGGGTGAGTCCAGAACTAGAGGCCACAGTTTAATAATAAGGGGTAGGCCATTTAGAACAGAGATGCAGAAAAACTTTTTCACCCAGAGAGTGGTGGATATGTGGAATGCTCTGCCCCAGAAGGCAGTGGAGGCCAAGTCTCTGGATGCATTCAAGAGAGAGTTAGATAGAGCTCTTATAGATAGCGGGGTGAAGGGATATGGGGAGGGGGCAGAAGCGGGGTACTGATTGTGTATGATCAGCCATGCTCAGTGAATGGTGGTGCTGGCTAGAAGGGCTGAATGGCCTACTCCTGCACCTACTGTCTATTAACATATAGGAGGGAGATTAAAAATCTGTCTGAGTGGTTCCACAACAACGATCTCTTACTCGGTGTCAGCTAGGCAAGGAGCTGATTATTGATGGCAGGAGGAGGAAACCAGAGGTCCATGAGTCAGTCCTCACTGGGGTATCAGAGCTGGAGAAGGTCAGCAACTTTAAATTACTCGGTGTCATAATTTTGGAGGACCTGTACGAGGGGTAATTGATAAGTTCGTGGCCTAAGGTAGAAGGAGTCAATTTTAGAAAACCTAGCACATTTATTTTTCAACATGGTCCCCTCCTACATTTACACACTTTGTCTAGCGATCATGGAGCATACAGATCTTGGACCTCCAGAGAGTGTCCACAGCAGGGGTGATTGATAAGTTCATGGCCAAAGGTAGAATGGGATGACTTGTACAGCTCATTACATGCACATGCAATTCACCTCTGAATGATAATGCAGAATGTTTGAAATTAATAACTCATCTCTTTTTACCTTGGGTCACAAGCATATCAATCACCCCGATGAGTTATTAACTGATGAGTAGGAGGGGACTATGTTGAAAAATAAATGTGCTAGGTTTTCTAAAATTGACGACTCCTGCCTTGGGCCACAAACTTATCAATCACCCCTCATAAGTGCAATTATGAAGAAAGCACGACAGTGCCATATACCACTTCCTTAGAAGCTTGTGAGGATTTGACATGACATACAACATTTTGACAAACTTGTGTGGTGGTGTATATTGACTGGCTGCATCACAGCCTAGTATTGATGCACCAATGCATTTAAACGGAAAATCCTACAACAAGTAGTGGATATGGCGCAATCTATATAGGTAAAGCCCACTCTACCGTTGAGCACATCTGCACAGAGTGCTGTTGCGGGAAAGTAGCATCCATCATCAGGGACCCCACCACCCAGGTCATGCTTTTCTCGCTGCTGCCATCAGGTAGAAGGTACAGGAGCCTCAGGACTCGCACCACCAGGTTCGGGAACAGTTATTACCCCTCAAACACCAAGCTCTTGAGCCAAAGGAGATAATTTCACTCAATTTCACTTGCCCCATCACCAAACTGTTCCCTATGGATCAATGGACACACATTCAAGGAATCTTCATCTCATGTCCTTGATATTTATTGCTCATTTATTCATTATTATTAATTTTTTTCTTTTGTATTTGCACAATTTGTTGTCTTTTGCACATTGGTTGTCTGACCTGTTAGCCACAGTCATTGATTGATACTATTCAAATTATTGGATTTGTTGATTATATCCACAAGATGAATCTCAAGGCTGTATATGTTGCCATATGTGTACTATACTTTAAATTTACTTTGAACTTTGAAATTTTAACATTTATGACAAGGTAGATTGTGATATGTAGATAAGCCACCTAGAGTAAAGGCTGTACTTGATCTGGTATTGGGAAATGAGCCCGGTTGGATCTCTGTGGGAGAGCATTATGGAGGTAGTGATCACAACTCTCTCTGCTTCACCATCATGCTGGAGAGTGACAGGAGCAAACAATTTGGGAAAACATTTAATTAAGGTGGGGGAATATGACGGTATTGTGCAGAAACTTGGGAGCATAAATTGGGAGCAGATGTTCTCGGGGAAATGCACGGCAGATATGTGGCAAATGTTAAGGGAACATTTGAATGGCATTCTGCATATGTATGTTCTATTGAGGCAGGAAAAAGTTTGTAGGGTAAAGGAATCATGGTGCACAAAGGATATAGAACATCTAGATAGGAAGAAATGAAAAGTTTGTGAAAGGTTCAATAAATTAGGTACTGTCAGAGCTCTAGAAATTTACAACGTTGCCAGAAAGGGTCTTAAGAATGAAATTGGGAGAGCTAGAAGAGGCCATGAGAAGGCCTTGATGATCAGAATTAAGGAAAACCACAAGCTACTCTACAAGTATGTGAAGAGCAAGATGATGAGCCGTGTGAGAATAGGACCAATCAGGTGCGATAGTGGAAACGTGTGCATGGAGTCAGAGGAGGTAGCAGATGTACCCAATGAATACTTTGCTTCAGTATTCACCAGGGAAAAGAGCCTAGGCAATTGTGGGGATGACCTGCAATGAACTGAAATGCTTGAGAATATAGACATAAGAAAGAGGATGTGCTGGAATTTTAAAAAGCATTATGTTAGATAGGTTGACTGTTCCAGACGCGATATACCCCAGGCTACTGTAGGGAAAAAGGAAGCAGATTGTTGAGCCTCTGGTGATGATTTTGCATCATCAATAGGGATGGGAGAAGTACCAGAGAATTGGAGGGTTGCAAATATTATTCAAAAATGGGAGTAGAGGTAACCAAGGACATTATACACCAGGGAGTCTTAATTAAGTAGTGGGCAAGCTGTTGGAGAAGATACCAAGAGGCCGGATTTATTAGCATTTGAGGAGACATAATTTGATTTGAGATAGTCAGCATGGCTTTGTCAAGGACAGGTCATGGCTTACAAACCTGATTGAATTCTTGGAGCATATAACAAAACACATTGATGAAGGTAGAGCAGTTGATGTAGTGTATATGGATTTCAGTAAGGCATTTTGATAAGGTTCCCCATGCAAGGCTCATTCAGAAAGTAAAGAGGCATGGGATTCTGCATTGGCTTGCTGACAGAAGGCAAAGAGTGGTTATAGGTGGTTCATACCCTGCATTGAAGTCAGTGAACAGTGATGTTCCACTGGGATCTGTTCTAGGACCCCTCCTCTTTGTGATTTTTATAAATGACCTGGATGAGGAAGTAGAGGGTAGGCTGGTAAGTTTGCTGATGACACAAAAATTGGGGTTGTTGTGGATAGTCTGGAGGGTTGTCAGAGGTAACAGTGGGACAACGATAGGATGCAGAACTGGGCTGAGAAGCGGCAGATGGAGTTCAGCCCAGATAAGTGTGAAGTGATTCATTTAGATGGGTCAAATTTGAAGACAGAATATAATATTAATGGTAAGACTCTTGGCAGTGTGTAGGATCAGTGACATCTTGGGATCTGTGTCCATAGGACACTCAAAGCTGCTGTGCAAGTTGACAGCGTTGTTAAGAAGGCATAGGGTGTATTGGCATTCATCAACCATGTGCATCTTGTAGGCATTCAACAAACTTACTCTCTTGAGATTCATTTTCAACCTGATTTTCCCAATCAACCTGCATATTGAAATCTCTCATGACTATCATAACATTACTCTTTTCAAGAGTTCAATAGCCATGAGGTAATGTTACAGTTATACAAGACTTTAGTTAGACCCCACTTGGAGGACTGTGTTCAGTTCTGGTCACCTCACTACAGGAAGGATGTGGATACTATAGAGAAAGTGCAGAAGAGATTTACAAGGATGTCATCTGGACTGAAGAGTGTGCCTTATGAGAATAGGTTGAGTGAACTTGGCCTTTTCTCTTTGGAACAATGAGAGGTGACCTGATAGAGGTGTATAAGTTGATAAGGGGCATTGCTCGTGTGGATAGCCGGAGGCTTTTTCCCAGGGCCGAAATGGCTAAAATGAGGGGGCATATTTTTAAGGTGCTTGGAAGTAGGTACAAGGGGGTTGTTGGAGGTAAGTTTTTCACACAAAGTGGTGGGTGCGTGGAATGCGCTGTCAGCAATGGTGATAGAGGGTATTTTAAGAGACTCTTAGATAGGTACATGGAGCTTAGAAAAGTAGAGGGCTATGTGGTAGGGAAATTTTAGGCAGTTTCTGGAGTAGGTTACATGTTTGGCAAAACATTGTGCACCAACAAGCCTGTAAAGTGCTGTAGATTTCTGTTTTGATGAGCCTTTTCTATTTGCTATTGTAATCTGTGGTCCACCTCCCAGCTACTGTTGGGAGGCCTGTATATAACTGCCATCAGGGTCCTTTTATCCTTAGTTTCTTAACTCAACCCACAAGAGTCAACATCTTCTGATCCTATGTCACACCTTTCTGCTGATTTGATGCCATCCTTTACCAGCAGAGTCACACAGCCTCCTCTGCCTCCCTTCTTATCCCTCTGATACAACCGGAAACCTTGGATATTTAGCTCCTAAAACAACCATCCTTCAGCCACGATTCAGTGATGGCCACAACATCATACCGGACAATCTAATAGTGTAACTAGATCATCCATCTTATTCCTTATACTTTGTGCATTTAGGTATAGCACTTTGAGTACTGTATTTGCTACCCTTTTTGATTCTGCATCACTAATGCACTGATACTCACGCTGCTGCCTGCAATTATGTCCTATCAACTGCCTGCCCTTCCTGGCAGTCTGACCGCTTGCTATCTTTGCTTTTCTACCATCCATCCTATCCCGATCTCTTCACTCTAATTCCCACCCCTGCTGCCAGCTTAGTTTGAACCTTCCCACGCAGCTCTAACAAACCCGTCTGCAAGAATATTGGTTTCCCTCAAGTTCAGCTGCAACCTGTCACTTTTGGACAGGTCATACCTCTCCCAGAAGAGATCCCAATGATCTAAGATCCTGAAAGCCCTTCCCCTGCATCAGTTTTTCAGCCACACATTAACGTGTCAAATCATCCTCTTTCTACCCTGGCTAGAGAAGGGGAAATATGATAGGAGAGGCTAGAAGACCATGGAAAGAAGAGAAGGGAAGGGGAGAAGCACCAGAGGGAGATGTGGGGCAGATAAGATGATGAGGTGAGAGAAGGAAATGGGAACATGGAAATGGTGAGGTGGGTGAGGAGAGGAATTACCAGAATTCAATGTTCATGCCATCAGGTTGGAAGCTAAGCTACCCAGATGGAATATAAAATGTTGAGCCTCTAACTTGACTGTGACCTCTTTGCAGCAGTAGAGGCGGCCATGGTGAACATTTCTAGACTGTTTCAAGGACTCTCTGGTTTGATGTTTAATATAATGTGTGTTATTTGCTCGTGCTGTACCATTTGCACAATTTGTTATTTTTTTTGCTTGTTGGGCATATGTTGTTTTCTTTGAACGGGTTTCATAATGTTTCTTTGTTTCGTGGCCGTCTGTGGGAAGAAGAATCTCATTGTTGTATGCTGCATACATATCACATGATAGTAAGCATACATACTTTCCATGGTAGGTCATGTCTAACCAATCTTATAGTTTTTTTGAGGAAATTACCAGGAAAGTGGATGAAGGCAAGGCAGTGAATGTTATCTACATGGACTTTTGTAAGACACTTGACAAGGTCCTGCATGGGAGGCTGGTTGAGGTTCAGTTGCTCGGCATTCAGGGTGAGGTAGTAAATTGGATTAGATATTGGCTTTGTGGGAGAAGCCAGAGAGTGGTGGTAGAGGGTTGCCTCTCTGACTGGTGGCCTGTGACTAATGGTGTGCCACAGGGATCGGTGCCAGATGCATAGTTGTTTGTCATCTGCAGTATATCAATGATCTGGATGATAATGCAGATGATGCAAAGATTGGGGATGTCATGGTGAGGAAGGCTATCATGGCTTGCAGAGGGATCTGTGTCAGCTGGAAAACTGGGCAGAAAAATAGCAGATAGAATTTAATACAGACAAGTGCAAGGTTTTGAACTTCAGTAGGACCAACCAGGGTAGGTCTTACACAGCAGTGTGGTAGAGCAAAAGGATCTGGAATACTGATCCATAATTTGTCCATGCATCAGTAAAGCAAGCAAAGAGAATCTGTCCAACACTTCAGCTCGCATTTACATAGTATTGTGCACAGGACTGACAGGCTTATGTTCATGATCTCTGTTTAATATCAGATGGCTAAGTATAATTTAAAATAACATAGAACACTAATGGTGAGTGTTGATCTCCTTGGCTTTGTCAAGGGTAAGCATCGAGCTGACGGCTATAAGGCTGATTTCTGTATGCATCAAGAAGTCAGGAACCTACAGGCAAATGATTCAAATTATCATCCATTTTCTGAAGCAAAGTTGCCAGATTGACATAATTATATAGTATGTTTTTTGATTGCATGGTGTTGTGAAGATTAAAATTATATAGTTGCTAAAGGGCTTCTCAGTTTAGTAGAATGATAAAACAATGTAACAAGTCTTTTTTTATCAATAGAATATCTTGTCTGTCTAATGCATCACCCAGTAGCCCAGTACCATGTTCAGAATAGTTTTAACTCAAGGTGTTACTGCTACCGTAGGACTGCATGCCAATTTGAAGCGCTAATGATAGTGCACACTGAGATGCCCGTGAACAGCACGGACAAACCTTCTATCTAATATTAAATGATAGGAAATGTCAAATACAGCCCACGGTGAAATACTGCTCATGCTGCTGGTCTAAAGGAGCCTGAATGAAATGAATTCAGGCAGACACAGTCTTCATCAGAGTGATCATAAGTGAGACAAGAGACACTTGTTTTGCCTTAGCATCTTTTACAATGTTAAGCTTTCCAGAAGTGATTTATGACCGAAGTAATATTGTTGAAGTGCTTTAATGTAGGAGGTATAGCAGGAATTTGAATTGACTTTATTTCTTGCATCCTTCACATGATATGAAGACTAAAATTCTTTACATTACGTCTCCGTCTAAATGTGCAATGTGCAACCATAGTAATTTAAAATAATCTATAATAAATAAAACAGTCAATGTAATATAGAGCACACTCAAATCAGTGTGAGTTCATCAGTCTGATGGCCTGGTGGAAGAAGCTGTCCCGGAGCCTGTTGGTCCTGGCTTTTATGCTGTGGTACCATTTCCAGGATGGTAGCAGCTGGAACAGATTGTGGTTGGGATGACTTGGGTCCCCAATGATCCTATGGGTCCTTCATACACATTTGCCCTGAATCATGGGAAGTTCGCAACTACAGATGCACTGGGCTGTCTGCACCACTCTCTGCAGAGTCCTGTGATTAAGGGAAGTAGAGTTTGTATACCAGGCAATGATGCAGCCAGTCAGGATGCTCTCAATTGTGTCCCTGCAAAAACTTCTAGGATTTGGAGGCCCATACCAAACTTACGCAACCGTCTGAGGTGAAAGAGGCTCTGTTGTACCTTTTTCACCACACAGCTGTTGTGTACAGACTACATGAGGTCCTCGGTGATGTGAATGCCAAGGAACTTAAAGCTGTTTACACTTTCAACCCCAGATCCATTGATGTCAATGGGGCTTAGCCCGTTTCCATTCCTCCTGTAATCCACAACCAATTCCTTTGTTTTTGTGAAAATGAAGGAGAGGTTGTTTTCTTAACACCACTCTGTCAGAGAGATGACTTCTTCCCTGTAGGCCACCTCATTATTTTTTGAGGTAAGGCCAATCAACGTAGTGTTGTCAGCAAATTTAATTAGCAGATTAGTGCTGTAGGTAGTCATGGGTATACAGGGAGTAAAGGAGGGAACTCAGTACGCAGCCTTGAGGAGCTCCTGTATTGAGGGTTAGAGGTGAGGGGGCCCACTCTTACAACCTGCCGATGATCTGACAGGAAGTCCAGGATCCAGCTGCACAAGGCAGGGTCAAGGCCGAGGTCTCTGAGCTTCTTGCGAGCCTGAACTGTAGTCCAGGATCAGCATTCTCACATAAGCATCCCACTTCTCCAGATGCATAAGGACGGTATGTAGAGCAGTGACTATCACATCATTTGTCAATCGGTTGTGTTGGTAGGTGAGTTGTAGGAAGTTTAGAGAACGTAGAAATCTACAGCATATTACAGGCCCTTTGGCCCACAATGTTGTGCCAACTGTGTAACCTACTCTAGAAACTGAACACAGTACTCCAAGTGGGGTCTAACTAAGGTCTTGTATAGCTGTAACATTACCTCATGGCTTTTGAACTCTTGAAAAGAGCAATGTTATGATAGTCATGGGAGATTTCAACATGCAGGTTGATTGGAAAAATCTGGCTGAAAATGGATCTCAAGAGAGTGAGTTTGTTGAATGCCTATGAGATTGTCTTTTAGAACAGTTTGGCATTGAGCCTACTAGGGGATCAGCTGTACTGGATTGTGTGTTATGTAATGAATCAGAGGTGATTAGGGAGCTTAGGAGACAGTGATCACAACTTGCTTGAGTTCAACTTTAAATTTGATAGGGAGAAAGTAAAGTCTGATGTAGCAGTATTTCAGTGGAGTAAAGGAAATTAAAGTGGTATGAAGAGTTGGCCAAAGTAAATTGGAAAGAGAAGCTGGCATTGATGACAGCAGAGCAGCAATGGCATGAGTTTCTGGGGAAAGATGAGGAAGATGTGGGATAAGTGTGTTCCAAAAAACAAACAAATAGTCAAATGGCAAAATATTACAACCGTGGCTAACAAGGGAAGTCAAAGCTAATGTAAAAGCAAAAGAGAGGCCATACAGCAAAGAAAAATTAGTGGAAAGGCGGAGGATTGGGAAGCTTTTAAACCCCTGTGGACAGCAACTAAAACAATCATTAGGAGGGAAAAAATAAAATATGAAAGCAGGCCAGCAAACAATATCAAAGTGAATCGTAAAAGCTTCTATTCCAGTGGAGTAAAGGAAATTACAGTGGTATGAGAGAGGAATTAGCCAAAGTAAATTGGAAGGAGGTGCTGGCATTGATGACAGTGAAGCAGCAATGGTGTGAGTTTCTGGGGAAAAATGAGGAAGGTGCAGGATGTATGTATTTCAAAAACAAAAAAGCTACTCAAATGGCAAAATCGTACAACTGTGGCTGACAAGGGAAGTGAAAGCTAATGTTAAAGCAAAAGAGCGGGCATACAACCAAACAAAAATTAGTGGGAAGCTTCTAAAACTGTAAATATATATAGATATATAAACATTTTAAGTAAAAAATATAAAAGAGAGATGAGAGTGGATATAGGACTACCAAAAATGTGGTTGGAGAAAAATAAAGGGGGACGAGGAGATGGTAGATGATCTAAATGAGTATTTTGCATGAATCTTCACTGTGGAAGACACTAGCAGTGTGCCAGATGTTGAAGGGTGCAAGGGAAGAGAAGTGAGTAGAGTTACTATTACAAGGGAGAAGGTGCTCAAAAATCAGAAAGACATAAGGTGCATGAGTCACCTGGGCCAGATGAACTGCATTCTAAAGTTCTAAAAGAGGTAATGGTAGAGATTGTGGAGGCATTAGTCATGATCTTTCAAGATTCATTGGGCTCTGGCATGGTGCCAGAAGACTGGAAAATTGCCAATGTCACTCCACTCTTTAAGAAAGGAGGAAGGCAGCAGGAAATAAATTATAGACCATTTAGCCTCTCAGTGTTTGGGAAGATATTGCAATCAATTGTCAAGGATAAGGTTATGGAGTACTTGGTGACAGAGGACAAGATAGGACAAGATAAGGGAAAATATTGCCTGAGGAGCCTGTTAGAATTCTTTGAGGAGATTACACATAGTATAGATAAGGGGAATGCAGAGGGGCTTGTATATTTGGACTTTCAGAAGGCCTTTGACAAAGTACCACACATAAGGCTGTTTACCAAGTTAAGAGCCCATGGTATTACAGGAAAGTGACTAGCATGGTTAGAGCATTGTAGAAGGCAGCGAGTGAGAATAAAAGGATCCAGTCTGGTTGGCTGTCACTGACTAGTGGTGTTCCACAGGGATCGGTGTTGGGACCACTTCTTTTTATGCTGTACATAAATTATTTAGATGATGGAATATTTAGTTTTGTTGTCAAGTTTGCAGATGTTATGAAAATTGGTGGAGGGGCAGGTCATGTTGAGGAAACGGGTAGGATGCAGAAGGACTTGGGTTAAGCGAATGGGCAAGAAAGTGGCAAATGAAATACAATGTTGGAAAATGCATGTTCATGCACTTTGGTAGCAAAAATAAATCTGCAGACTATTTTCTAAATGGGGAAAAAATCCAAAAATCTGAGATGCAAATGGACTTGGGAGTTCTTGTGTTGACTTACAGATATAGTTGGTGATGAGGAATCAAAAGCAATGTTAGCATTCATTTCAAGAGGTCTAGAATACAAGAGCAAGGATACAAGATACAAGAGCTGAAGCTTTATAAAGCACTGGTGATGCCTGGCCTTGAGTATTGTGAACAATGTTGGGCTCATCTTAGAAAAGATGTGCTGGCATTGGAGAGAGTGCAGAGAAGGTTCACATGGATGATTCAAAAAATGAAAATGTTATCACATGAGGAACGTTTGATAACTCTGGGTCTGTATTCGCTGGAATTCAGAAGGATGAGGGGCATCTTACTGAAACATTTCAAACGTTGAATGGCCTAGATGGAGTAAATGTGGAAAGGATGTTTTCCATTGTGGGGGAGTCTAGGTCAAGATCACACAGCCCCAGGTTTAAGGGTCATCCATTTAAAATAGAGATGCAGAGAAATTACTTTAGCCGGAGGGCAGTGAATTTGTGGAATTTGTTACTTCAGGTAGCTGGGGAGGCCAGGTCATTGGTTGTATTTAAGACAGAGTATGATAGGTTGGTTCTTGATTGGACTTGGCATCAAAGGTTACAAGGAGAAGGCCAGGATGTGGGGCTGTGGAAGGGAAAAATGATCTGCCATAATTGAATGGTGGAGCTGGCTTAATTGTCCAAATGGCCTAATTTCTGCCCCTGTGTCTTATGGTCTCTTTACTTGACCCATGCCGCTTTGTAGTTTTGCCTCTCACCTACCCTCTTGTACTTCTTTCTCTCCTTCCTCCACCTTCTTTCTCAGAATTACCTTTTTTTCCAGTTCTGATGAAGGGTCTCATTCTGAAGCATTGACTGTTTACTCTGTTCCAGTGATGCTGTCCAACTTGCTGGAGGAACTATTGTGTGTTGTTTGGATTTCCAGCTTCTGCAGATTTTCTCGTGTTTCAGTTTGGTTTGGTTCAGTTCAGTTCAACTTAGCACTGTGTCCTCTATTGAGTGCAGGCCACAGAGCCAGTCTGCCACGATAAAAATCATGCAATATACACCATCTAAAAGTGAAGAACTGTGGATGATGAAAATTTAAAATAAAAGCAGAAAATGCTTGGCAGGTCAGGCAGCACAGAGTTGGAGTATAAACAGACTTTTTTTTGTTAAAGTTTCAGGTTGGAGTACTGTGTTCAGTTCTGGTCATCTCATTACCAGAAGAATGTGGACACTATGGAGAGAGTGCAGAGGAGATTCACAAGGATGTTGCCCGGATTGGACAGCGTGGCTTATGAGAATAGGTTGAGTGAACTTGGCCTTTTCTTCTTGAAGCGATGAGAGGTGACCTGATAGAGATGTATGAGTTGATGAGGAGCATTGATCATGTGGATAACCAGACACTTTTTCCCAGGGCTGAAATGGCTAAAACGAGGGGCATAGTTTTAAGGTGCTTGGAAGTAGTTACAAGGGGGATGTCAGAGGTAAGTTTTTCACACAGAGAGTGGTGGGTGCGTGGAATGCACTGCCAGCAAAGGTGGTAGAGGTGAATACAATATGGTATTTTAAGAGACTCTTAAATAGTTACATGATGCCTAGAAAATGTGGGCCGTAGGACCTGTAATGTGCTGTAGATATCCTGTTTTCAATGTTCTATGTTGATGACTCTGGAGTGAGAACACACTTCTTTCTCTACAAATGCTGTCTGACTAATTCGGCATTTCCAGCATTTTCTCCTTTTATTTCAAGTAATTATCTCCTTGCCTATGCCTCAGGTGCTTGGATGGAGACACAAGGAGCTGTAAGACACTCATTCCCTCCACGTGCCTGAAGGTCACGGTTGGGCAAGGTGCAGCACCTGCTTACCCCTCCCACTCCGAATCATTGTCACATGAAGGCATGGGAGCAGGTTGTTGCTGGTCCATATCACAAGTCCTGGTTATGCAACAGGCGAACAATCTCCGAAGAGTATTAATAATGGCCGGGGTCATCCATCTTGTAAAGTCCCTGCCCTGAACGCAATGCCAAACCACTTCTGTAGAAAAAAAAATTTGCCAAAAATAATCGTGGCCATGGAAAGACTATAGTCACCTAGATCATATGACACAGCACATAACAAATGAACAAAACTTCTGCCTTATGTCATTGAAAAACCAGCTCAGTGACAATCAGCTTCAAAATGTAAGTGTAAATTCTCTTAAATCCAAAACTAAATTGCTTTGGTTCTTTGTTAAGGAATAATATAAATGCAAGCAGCATTTTTGGTTTGTTTATACAAGGGTGGAGGATTTCAAAGATTTATATTCAGAGTTTGATTTATAGTCCAGCTTCTACAAGTCCTGCTGAGTTGTAAATGTTAATCTAATTAAATTAATGCTTCCCTGTCTCATGGGGTGCACAGCCTTACCCAATACATAATAACTACCTTTCCATTAGGAGGTATGAGCCCCACTTCAGATACAGATTACTATGCCAGAAATGGCTGCTTGGTTGTCATCCATATATTTCATCAGGAGTTCCATGTTTGTACTGATGCTGCTGTTAGGCTCTGGCCAAGCCACTTACAATGATGGAACACTAGAGTAATGGAGGCCAGCATGGTGGTGGGGAGGGGCGGCGTAGACAACAGAGAGTCTGCTGGGGACTGGGAAGTTGCCAAGGTTGCTGTGTGCCACCATAGAATCTTAATAGAGTCATAGTCCTTGAAAGCTACAGCACAGAAACAGGTCCTTGAGCCCATGCAAAACCATTTAAACTGCCTATTCCCATCAACATGCACCCGGACCATCTGCCATTTTTCAGCCCATTTTTCCAACTTGTATTACATTACATGTTAAATAACTCCTTATTTCACTCTTGTGTTGGCACGTCGCCAAGTGGTTAAGGCATTGGTCTAGTGATCTGAAAATCACTAGTTCGAGCCTCAGCTAAGGCAGTGTGTTGTGTCCTTGAGCAAGGCACTTAACCACACATTGCTCTGCAATGACACCGGTGCCAAGCTGTATCAGCCCTTATCCTTCCCTTGGACAACATCGGTGGTATGGAGAGGGGAGACTTGCAGCTTGGGCAACTGCCGGTCTCCCACACAACCTTGCCCAGGCCTACACCCTGGAAACTTTACAAGGCGCAAATCCACAGTCTCTCGAGACTAATGGATGCCTGTTATTATTATTTCACTCTGTAAAGGAAGCTAACTGAGATCTGGCAGAACAACAACAAGTATCACTGGACAGAGAATTTTAAAGGATCATTTATTGGAAAGTTTATTTTCTTCTATCTATTGTTACAGACTCAGCAACAATAAATATATGAGTGAGGCAGGGTTTTGATAACAAACAAAACGTTTATTAAACACTGAAAAACAAATCCCCCAAAAGTAAACAAACCACTAACGTAACTGGAAATCAGCTGCTGTGCGGCAGTTTAAACAGTTCTTAAAGCAATGAAGCTTAAACAGTTCTTAAAGTGATGTTGCAAAAACAGTTCAAAGTAGGATTGCAAAAGTTCAAAATGCTTAGTCCATTTAAGGGAGAGACTTTTTAAACGATTAAATTCTCTTTCATGTCGTGTTGTTGCGGTTCCCAGTCGAACTATTTTTCCCACGAAGAACTTACGAAGATGGAAAATGAAACGGCTTAAAGGCACTGACCTTTCCTTTACAACACTGTTCCCAATCCTTTCTGCTATTCACAGGGATTAACACGGGGACAGCCAACGAATTCCTTCCGAATGAGGATCTAACAAGGTCGAACCTGTTTCACCGTCGAAATTGATTTTCCTCGATCTTTTAACTCCCGAACTCTGATCTTCACTCTCCACTGATTTTTACCTAGCAGTATTATCAAGAAACTGCTGGCAATGACCTTTTAAACTTTAGGCATTAAATAAAACTCCATCTTTCAACTAAACTGCGTCATAACATTGAACCACGCAGTGGCATGAAGTCAAAATGGCAAATCCAGCCACAAACTGCCCCTCCTCACAGGGATGGGTCCTCCTTTTATACCCTGTAAAAAAGAAAAAAAAAACACAAAAACCTGTCACATGACCTCTACTGGCGGGAAAATGATGTCACTCCACCATCAGAAGACCACTACCTTAAGTCCAATATAGCTTCAACACCACTCATGTGACAAGAACACCACTGTCACGTGTCACGGGTATGTAACACTATTAATATATTCTTCCACAATTGTTTAATTTTCAAAATTTAAATTAAATTTATTATCAAAGTACATGTATGTCATCATATACAACCCTGAGATGCATTTTCTTGTGAGAATTCACAGTAAATGCAAAGAAACACAACTGAATCAATGAAAGACTGCACACAAAATGGACAAACAACTGGAATTCAAAAGGCAACAAACATATAAATTACAAAAAGATAAAACAAATAAACAGCAATAAATATCAAGAAGGTAAGGTGAAGAATCCTTGACAGTGAGTCTATAATTGGTGGGAATTCAGTGATGGAGCAAGTGAAGTTGAGTGAAGTTATTCCCATTGGTTCACCAGCCTGATGGTTGGGGGTAATAACTGTTCCTGAACCTGGTCTGAGGAGTAGATACCAGAGGACAATATGCTGACTTTAAGGCTCATTCACAAAATTGTTACTCCTGTATATTTATTTCCTTTGAGTTACAACGTGATTTAGAAAATGTACAGACAATGCATTTAAAAGACAGAGGAGGAGCCGTGGGAGATGTGTCTCAGCAAACCTTAGTTCAATAATTCAATTTAATATCAGAATGTATACAGTATACAACCTGAGATTCTTCCTCTTCACAGAAATCCATGAAACAGTTTTAAAAAAACCCCAGAAGAATGAATGATAGAAAAGATTAGAATCCCAAAGACCCCTTCCCCCTCCCATGCACAGTCAGCAGCAAACACATCAACCCTTCCCCTCCCTCTCTCCCTCTCCCCACTTGCTCCAGCAAAAGCATCGGCCCCCATCACCACCACCAACCAAGCAAGCAATACTACAGCCCCCAGAGACCATAATCTATAGTCTATCAAAGACTACTGCCCATCCCAACACTTCAACATTTCAGAAAGTCTCCCTCTCCTCCCCGAGCTGGGCAAGTATAACATTTCTGTGGAAATGAACTTCCAGGCGTCAGAATCATCATGGCTAGAGCTGTAGATAATAGCAACATCTTGCAATTTGCCTCTGCTCTGGTGCAAGGAAAGACCTTTGGCTTCATTCGAAAGAACTACGTTTTTCTTTCCAGTATTTTCTATGATGACAGCACTTGCCCTGATTAGGTTCGCAACTTCCTCATTGTGCAGGCTGCCATGGTCCAGAGGTCTAATGTTTTGTGTACATGCATCATTGCTGCCTTTTGCCATAAGTGAAGGAGATGCAGCTTCCAGCTGCTGTGCGCTGATGGTAACAAGTTGCACAAGCCAGGGCTCTTGTGCAAGTCCAAGTGCACGATTCATTCAAACCACCTTGACAAATGAGACAGTGACAAGGCCAGCTCATCTAGCCTAGTGTCGAGTCCAGCATGTCCAATGACTCCATTACTCAATCCTCACAAACATGTACAGCCTGTTATAGTTGAACCATGGTTCTACATCATCTACCATGCGCTGGAGGACCCCGAATTACTCAATATTTATGGCATATGGGAAACAACTGTTTAAGAGCCAGGTGAGAAGCAAAAGGAAGAAGATTAAGGACTAGACATTCAGAGAAACTAAAAAACTGCAGATGCTGATAATCTGAAATAAGCACTTGGTAGATGAGGCAACATGTGAGAAAAGAGAAGCACTTAACATATCAAGTCCACAGTCCTTCTTTGGATCTTGGAAAGAGAGAAAATAAGTTAGGTATCAGTAGCAGAGAAGGTTGGTGAGGGATGGGTAGCGGTATCTTTGACAGGGTGAGACCAAATCACTTAAATTGACATTAGAACCATAATACCTCTTGTCTATGTTGCCGATAGCAAGGCTTTGGCACATGCCCAACAGGCCAAACTGCAGCAGTGGAAAAAGAACAACTTAATCATAGTAATGATTGGCACCAACTGCTGGCTCTGATACAGACGTAAAGACAGAGTGAGCAACCTAAATTGGAGAGTTCAATATTGAGTCTGGAAGGCTGCAATATGCTCAAATGGAAAACATTTGATCCTTGATCGTGCATCTTGCCTCATCGTAAAAGTACTTGAGGTCACAGATAGATATGTCTGCATAGTGAATGATGAATTAAAGTGCAAGCAACCTAATTTTCAGGATTATTCCTGTGGACACAACAGAAGTTCTTCACACAAGTGCAGTCACCCTCACTGCATTTGACTTTTTTTTTCAATATGGAGGAAGGTAGTACAGAACACCACAGCATAGTACCCACTTCGGCCCACCATGTTTCTATATAAACCTACTCCACAATCAAGCTAAACTTTACCTCTGTTTTTATTGCATTTATGTGCTTATCTAAGCATCTTGTAAATGTCCCTATTGTATCGGGCTCTACCTGTGAACTCCAAGTACCCACAATTTGTATTAAAAAAAATCTACCTCTGACAAATCCCCTAAATCTTTCTCCACTCATCTTAAATGGATGTCCTCTGTTATTAACCATTGCCACCATGGGGAAAAAGGGTGCTCTCTGTTTATGCATCTGATCATCTTATACACATCAAGTCACCTATCTGTCCCTCCAAAGAGACAAGTCCAGTCTCGCTCAACCTTTTCTCAAGAGACGTGTTCTCTAATCCAAGCAGCATCCTGGTAAATCTCCTGTACAACCTCTTTAATGCTTCACATCCCTCCTATAATGGGGTGACCAGAACTGAACACAACACTCTAAGTGTGGTTTAACCAGGGTGCTACAGGGCTGCAATATTACTGTAAGAGCCATGTGTCTGTTCTCGATTTGATTTGTAGTCTGTGTTGCGTGCTTATTATGGCAGCTAGTTACATGAGTGGGGTGTGGTAAAAGCAAAATGAGTAAGTTACTTATTCTTCATGGCAGTTTGTAGATTGGGACTGCTTCTCTTTTCCTGGAAGTTTCATTCAACATTACTTCTTGGGTCCACCCTTGGAGTACAAAGCCTGTTACCATGGAGAAAACCGGTTCAATATAGTTTCTCTGAAAGGATTTGGAAAAATAATTGAGGGATGAAAGACAAGACAAGCAGGATTAACCATGGTTCCAATACATCCTCCATCCTTAACCTGTCACTAGGCTGGAAGAAATCACCCTAATAACAGCAACTTCTGAATAAGAACAGAATGAGCTAAAATGCTCAGTAGGTTGGGCAGCATCTATGAAGAAAGAAACTAAGTTAGAGATCAGAAATGTCATTGATGTGAAATATTCTTCTATACTGTAGCAAGAACATAGTTGGGCCCTTTAAGCAACTGAGCAATAGACATTAAATAATTGAAACTCTAGCTGTGATGCCTGTGGCTTCCCTCTGGTTACTGATTGTTAATCTAAAAGTAACTTGTTTATTTAAACTCTGTTTTAACTAGTTACATACTGATATATTACCTCTATCCTCATATATTCTTACTTGGTGCAATAAACCTTTATGCTTATTGCACCAGATAAGAATGTTGTCTTCCTCCATTATGGGCACAAACCTCAGAAAATGCTGGAGGAACTCATCAGGCCAGGCAGCATCTATGGAAAAGTGTAAACAGTTGACATTTTGGGCTGAAACCCTTCATCAGGACTGGAAAGAAAGAAGGGATGTCAGAGTAAGAAGATGGGGTTAGGAGAGGACAGAAGACTCGAAATTCTGATAATTCCCCATTCACCATTCCCCATTCCTGTTTCCCTCTCTCACCTTATCTCCTTACCTGCCCATCACCTCCCTTTGGTGCTCCTCCTTCTTCCCGATTTTCTATGGTCTTGTCCCCTCCTATCAGATTCCCATTTCTCCTGCCCTTATCCCTTTCACCAATCAACTTCCCAACTCTTGACTTCACCTTTCCCCCCTTCCTGGTTTCACGTATTACTTCCCACCTTGTATTTCTCCCTCCCTTCCCCCCACCTTCTTAATCTGACTTCTCCTCTCCAGTCCTGATAAAGTGTCTTGGCCCAAAACATTGACTGTTTACTCTCTTCCATAGATGCTGCCTAGCCTGCTGAGCTACTCCAGTATTTTCTGTGTGTCGGTTTGGATTTCCAGCATCTACCGATCTTCTCATGCTTGTGATGGGCACAATACTCCCCACCATTGAGGACTTCTTCAAGAGTCAGGAAGGCAGCACCAACCATTAAGGATTCTCACCATCCAGGACATGCCCTCTTCTCTTTACTACAGGAGGCAGGTACAAGGGCCTGAAAACTTACACTCAGCAATTCCAAAAGCTTGCAGGGTGGGAGCCATTTGAAAACTGCAAGTCTCATAGGGGGTGAGTCACGGTTCAAACCAATAAAAAGAAAGGCCGTGTAAGCGGAGCAGCAATTGTTGGGATGCAGCAGTAGAAGGGTGGTATGGCTCTTGCTCAACAGGCTTGGACAAGCGCAGGTGCAGGCTCAAAGTAATTGCCAGTACTTTTTTTCTCTGTGTTAGTACATAGTGCTCTTGGAATGAGTCAGATTTAGTGGTGTGTTCCTTAAATAATTGTACCATGGAGAGCATTCTGACAGGCTGCATCACTGTCTGGTATGGAGGGGCTACTGCACAGGACCTAAAGAAGCTGCAGAAGGTTGTAAATCTAGTCAGCTCTATCTTGGGTACTAGCCTACAAAGTACCCAGGCCATCTTTAGGGAGTGCTGTCTCAGAAGGGCAGTGTCCATTATTAAAGACCTCCAGCACCCAGGGCATGCCCTTTTCTCACTGTTACCATCAGGTAGGAGATACAGAAGCCTGAAGACACACACTAAGCGATTCAGGAACAGCTTCTTCCCCTCTGCCATCTGATTCCTAAATGGACTTTGAAGCTTTGGACACTACCTCACTTTTTGTTAATATACACTATTTCTGTTTTTGCATATTTTAATAATCTATTCAATATATGTAATTGATTTACTTGTTTATTTATTATTATGTTTTATTTTATTTATTATTTTTTTCTCTCTCTGCTGGATTATGTATTGCATTGAACAGCTGCTGCTAAGTTAACAAATTTCACGTCACATGCTGGTGATAATAAACCTGATTTTGATTCTGATTCTGATTGTGTAAAATGTGGGAACTTTGGGAGACCTCCAGTCTCCCTGATAACTCCACCTGCATGAAATGCATCGAGCTGCAGCTACTTAGAGACCATGGTAAGGAACTGGAGCTGTAGCTTGATGATCTTTGGCTGGTACAGAACAATGAGGTGGTGACGTATTGGAGCTACAGAGAAAGTCACCCCAAAGTTGCAGAATGCAGGTATTCAGGTGACTGTCAAGGCAGGGAAAGGGAGCAGGCAGCCAGTGCATGGTATGCCTTTGTCTGTTCCCCTCAGTAATAAGTATACTGCTTTGGATATGGTTGGAGCGAAGGAGTTACCAGGGAGAAGCTGCAGCGAGCAGATTTCTAGTATTGAGTCTGGATCTGTGGCTCAGAAGGGAAGGGGGTAAAGAGGTGAGCTGTAATGATAGGGGATTCATTGGTTAGGGGAACAGAAAGTGGGTTCTGTGGACGAGAATGAGATTTCCAGATGGTTTATTGCCTCCCAGGTTCCAGGGTCAGGGACATCTCAGATCGAGTCTACAGCATTCTTAAATGGGAGGGTAAGCAGCCACAGGTCGTGGTCCAAGTTGGTACCAATGACGTGGATAGGATGGGTAGCGAGGTCAGGCAAAGTGAATTCAGGGAATTAGGCGCGAAGTTAAAGGACAGGACCTCCAAAGTTGTGATCACAGGATTGCTACCCATGCCACATGCTAGTGAGGCCCAAAACAGAAAGATCATACAGTTTAACTTGTAGCTGATGAGTTGGTGTAGGAGGGAGGACATAAGGTTTTTGGATCATTGCATTCTCTTCTAGGGACCTGTACAGAAGGGTCAGTTTCCATATGAACTGGAGAGGGACTAATATCCTAGCGGGTAGGTGTGCTAGTGCTGCACAGTGGGGTTGAAATGTTTAAACCAGAGTTGCAGGGGGATGGGAACCAGAGTGCCAGAACAGATAGTGGAGAGGTTGTGGAGAAAGCCTACATACACAGTCAGGAATCAAAAGGTCATTTCAGTATTGTCATTTAAAGTTTAGTATTGTCATTTAAAGTAAAATTGGATAGGTATATGGACAGGAAAGGAATGGAGGGTTATGGGCTGAGTGCGGGCCAGTGGGACTAGGTGAGTGCAAGCGTCGGCACGGACTAGAAGGGCCGAGATGGCCTGTTTCCGTGCTGTAATTGTTATATGGTCGAGCATGATGGGACTAATATTCTGAGTTGTGTATATGTCAATGTAAAGAGTATTGTGGGAAAGATGGGTGAGCTCAGGGCATGGGTCAGCACATGGAATTATGATATTGTAGTCATTACTGGGACTTGGTTGCAGGACGGGTAGAATTGGCATTTCAATGTCCCAGGGTTCTGTTGTTTTAGACGTGATAGAGCAAGAGGAATTAAAGGGGGAGGGGTGGCATTCCTAGTCAGGGAAAATGTCATGGCCGTGCTCAGTCAGGACAGACTGGAAAGCTCATCCAGAGAGGTTTTATGGGTAGAACTGAGGAATAAGAAAGGTATGACCACGTTAATGGAATTATGTTATAGATCACCCAATAGTCCATGCAATTTAGAGGAGCAAATGTGTTACAAGGAACATAAGGTTGTGATAGTAGGTGATTTTAATTTTCCACATATTGACTGGGACTCCCATACTGTAAAAGAGCTGGATGGGAAAGAGTTTGTCAAATGTGTTCAGAAAAGTCTCCTTAATCCCAACTAAAGAGTGTGATCCTGGATCTCCTATTAGGTAACAAGATAGGACAGGTAACAGAAGTTTGTGTAAGAGAACACTTTGCATCTAGTGATCATAATGCTATTAATTTGAAGGTAATTATGCAAATGATAGGTCCATTCCTCGGGTTGAGATTCTAAATTGGACAAAGATCGATTTTGATGGTATCAGAAAGGATCTGGCATGTGTGGATTGGGATCGATTGTTTTCTGGCAACAGTGTACTTGGTAAAAGTGGAGGCTTTCAAAAGTGAAATTTTGGGAGGACGGAGTTTGTATGTACCTGTCAGATTAAAAGGCAAGCACAGCAGGTTTATGGAACCTTGGTTTTTGAGAGAAATTGAGCCCTTCGTTAAGAGAAAGAAAGAGGTACATAGCAGGTATGGGCAGGCAGGAACAAATTAGGCACTTGAGGAGTAGAAGAAATGCAAGAGAACACTTAAGAAAGAAATCATGAGGGCTAAAATATAATAAGAGGTTGCTCTAGCAGACAAGATGAAGGAGGATTCTAAGGGCTCCTACAGATATATTAAGAGCAAAAGGATAGCAAAGGGCAAAACTGGTCTTTTGGAAGATTAGAGTGGTAATCTATGTGTGGAGCCAAAAGAGATGGGGGAGATGTTTAATGGATCTTTTGCATCTGTATTTACTTGGAAGCTTGATGCAGGGTCTATAGAAGTGAAGAAATGCTGCAGTGAAGTCATGGACCCTATACAGATGACAGAGGAGGAAGTATTTGCTGTCTTGAAGCAAATTATAGTGGATAAATCCCCAGAGCTTGACAAGGCGTTCCCTTGGTCCCTGTAGGAGACTGGTGCAGAAATTGCAGGGTCCCTAGTAGAGATATTTAAAACATCCTTAGCCACAGGAGAGGTGCTGAAAGATTGCAGGTTAGTTAATGTTCCATTGTTTAAGAAATGCTCTAAGAATAAGACAGGAACTTATAGGATGGTGAACCTGACATCAACAGTGGAATGTTATTGGAAAGTATTTTAAGAACTGGATATATAAGTATTTGTATAACGAGGGACTGATTAAGGATAATCACTATGGCTATTCGTATAGTAAGTCAGGTCTAACCAATCTTTCAAGCAAGTTACCAGGAAAGTTGATGATGGCAAGGCAGTGGATGTTGTCTCACATGGACTTTAGGGAGGGCTTTGACAAGGTCCTGCATGTTGGTCAAGAAGGTTCAATCGCGTGGCATTTATGATAAAGTAGTAGATTGAATTAGACATTAGCTCCATGGGAGAAACCAGAGAGTGGTTCTAGATGCTTGCCTCTGCCCGGAGGCCTGTTGGTGTGGTCCAGGCGAAGGTTGATGGGACTAGGCAGATTAATGTTTTGGGCTGAAAGGCCCATTTCTGTGCTGTAGTGTTCAATGACTCCATTACACTAAACTCATCATTCCTTTGATTTTTGCAAAACTTATTTTAGGGTTTCGGCCCGAAGCACTGACTCTGCTTTTGTCCATAGATGCTGTCTAGCCTGCTGAGTTCCTCCAGCATTTTGTGTGTGTTGCTCAGATTTCCAACATCTGCAGATTTTCTCTTGTTTGCTTTTCATTTTAAAATTTTTTATTAGTTTTTGTGTCTTCTACTGATTTGGTGCCACAACATAACAAATTTCATGTTACTTTGGACAGTGATAATAAACCTAATTCTGATTTAGATTCTGATGTGTCACTTATTGAATATTTTCAGGAAATGCAGAATGTAAAACATCTGCTGCTTCTCCTCTTGGACTATTCCAGAAACCAATACATCCACTATCACTAATATTTGCATTATTGTTAGAGTCTTCTGTTTGTCTCTGACCTTTAACTTCTTCAATAAGCCACATTGGATGTATGTTCCTCATCAAGCCCTCCTTTCTCAACAGCACATACTTGTTCTGAAATTTCTGAAATATTTCTTTGTCTGCTATTATATCAGCCTAATTTAGCCAATCCTGTCCTCGTACCTTTGCAATTATCTTTGCTCATGTTTAGGATACTTGTTTTGGTCCCGGTTTCTCATGCTCAAACTGAATTTGAAATTCTATATATGTACCAAGTTCATTCTTTACTCTTGGATCAATTAATGTGAAATCATTAATTAACCCTGCCATATAGCAGATGCCGCCTGGCTTTCTCCTTGGTTGGCTCCACAGTATTTTGCTCTAAAATAAATAATTATAAATACACTATGATTCACCCCTGAAGCTACCCTCACTGATTTGATATTATCAAATTTATATAATTTATATTTTGATTAAAGTTGCCAATAATTATTGCAGTAGTCATGATGTACCCTCTTTATTTGTTGATTTATACACCGTTTTACACTATAGTTATTTCTGGGACTTGTAGGTTAGTCCCATGAGTGACTTCTTTCCCTTACTATTTCTTATCTCCACTTAGACTGATTCTGTGTTTGGGCTTCTGAGCCAATGTCCTTCTTCATCACTGCAATGATCTCACCCTTTATCAAATCCACTTCATTGTCATATGCATATGCACAGGTACAATAAACAGCTTACTTACAGAGGCATCACAGGCACAGAGCATCATATAAGCAGCATTCACAAGAAATAAAACAAACTAATCATAATGTATGCACAAATTTACAATTAGAACAAAAAAGGCAATTTCATTGCAAAGTAACAAAGTGATCTTGGTGTTGCTACACTAATGATTTGGGTTTTGCCAGTTGGATCAACAGAGATACACTAACGCCTTTCCCTTTCTGTCTGCCTTATCCGATATAGCTACAGGTGCCTTCACTAAAGCAAGATTATACTACTCTTCCTTGTTTATTCTTTATGGTGAGTTTAGCATCCAATACCCAATATTTGAGAGATGGGTCCTCCCTCCCCACCAAGGGAGGAGACCCTTCCAGCTAACAAAGTAGTTTAAACACAGTCCAATTCATTTTTAGTGATACATGTTTAAATAGATAAAACTCTTAAAACTCACAGAGGATCTCACAAAAGAGTTCGAAAATACAAACCACTTCTAAAACATAAAGCACAGGTACAATCCTATAAGCAAAAAAAGACATAGTAACAACTTGCGGTCAAAGAAGTTTTCCATCGCAGAGAATGAAGGCAGAGGAATAGATTCTAGTTCACTGGGACATTCTATCATCCTTCTTACTGGTCCTTGACCATTCCTAAAAATCCTGATTGCTCTCTAACATTTATATTGTTATTTTTGCCACTTGGGTGACTTTGCATATGTGTGATATCTTTTTCAGATACATTTTTACATTTTTACACAGACGGTGTAAAAGCTATTGGTGATAGACATCAAAGAATAACGCTGTGAGACTCTACAAGCGTCAGCTTCTGTGTAAAAGGCTAAGCTTGGCAAAAAAAGGCCTTCTGGCCATGTACAGTGAATGTCCATCACAACAAATCTCTTAAATTTATTTTTATTTGCGGTGCCAACCCATCTGCTTTGTTGTAACTATTGTGTACATACAGATAAAGAGCCATTTATTTTAGCTTATCAGTTTCTTCTTATACTGAATGTTTTCTGAGTTCACTTTGATGTTTACATTCCAGATCTTCCTTATACTTTTTGGTTCTTAGTCCCCTGACTTTGCTCTGCACTTGTGGTTTCACTTTCCCTTCCCTAATACCCTTCAAACTAAAATCCCATCTTCTAATTCCAGTTTAACTTTACTCTTTTCTGACTCTACCATCATTTTCCTTTAAGCTGCCAAACTCCTATATACCCTCTTAACAGCATAATGCATGGGGACAATGGTCCTGGTCGCATTGTGATGCAACTTGCCCGGCGTGTAGAGAGCCCATCTTCCTTGTGAATGATCCAAATTCCTCCGCAAACTATGGCTTTCCTTGCTATAGTAGTGCTATGATCACTCAGGTCAAGTATGGTGTTTTCCTAAGGAGTTGTCTATTGGTGGGTCCTCAGATTACTGTACAGTCTGATCCAGGATCCACATATTCTGGTGCAGTGTGAGCTAGAGTAAGTGGTGACTGTGGTTGATGGTTGGTTCTTTTTCATTGCTCAGTCTCTCATTTTGCAGCTGCCACTTGCTCTCTACGGCACAGTGGAGGTCGTAGGTCATTCTCATGTGTCACAGCTCCCTCTCGAATTTATTTCCACTAGGTGTGCCTATTAAGTGGAATCTCTTTCCAGTTTTTGGATGTAATGTTGAGTTTCTTCAGGCTGATTTTGCTGTTATCTTTGAAACTTTTCCTTTGCCCAACAGGAACTCCGGTTTTTATTAGTGACTACAGGAAAGGAGAAAACAGAAAAGGGGGACCAGAGTTATAAGGAAAGAATGAATGCATTAGAACTTTATTCTCTAGCACATAGAGATTGAGGGGAGATTTGATAGAGGTATACAAAAGTAAAAGGGGGTATAGATAGGCCAAATGTAAGCAGGCTTTTTCCACTCAGGTTGGGGGAAACTACAACTAGAGGTCATGGGTTAAAGGTGAAAAGTGAAATGCTTAAGGGGAATATGAGGGGAAATTTCATTCAGAGGGTGGTGAGAATGTGGAATGAAATGCCAGTGGAAGTGGTGGAGTCAATTTAGGTTTAAGAGAACTTTGGATGGGTATGAAAGGCTATGGTCTGGGTGCAGGTCGATGGGACTAGACAATTTAAATATTTTGGCATGGACTCGATGGGCCAAGGGGCCTGTTTCTGTGCTGTAGTTTTCTATGGCTCTAATCCGTGGCTCCAACATCGTGGTCTGGAGATTGCCGCTTTTGGAGTTCTGCTCTTGAACCTTACTCGTACCTCTTTAGTCTCTGGCAGCTTGTTTGTATTGCTACAAATGGTGAGCTCTGGCTCTTCAACACCCTGCTTCAGAATGCTGTGCAGCTGTTTAATAGAATTCTAGAACAGGGAACTAAGGAAGTAAAAAAAGCATTCAGAAGACATCCTAATGATTCCTAAATATTCATTTGTTTCCTCCTTGTTTTAAATTCTATGTAGTTTGTTAGCCATCTCTTTAAGGACTTTGGACTTCTGTGTCATCTATTTGGACTTTGTTAATACACTGTCATCTATTTTCAAAATCACTAATGAACATAGAGTGGTCAGATATTAAAAAAGGGGTAACGATACAATTTTTTCTAGTCCATCATGAAACGTCTGGAAGAAATTGGAACATCTGTGTCATGTGTAACAAAGTTTTGGGTGGTTGAATTTGGTCTGGCGTGAATTGCTATTTCCCAGTATCTTAAGATGAGAGATAATCAAACATGGTGTCAGAAATGCGTATCGCGAATACTGAGAAAGTTAAAGGCTGCCTCTGAGATTAATCCTTCCCTATTGAGACAACATGTGGACGTGTAACAGGAGTCATTCAATCCGTTGAAATAGGACATGATGCAGCAAGTAAAGACGCAAGATTTTTATGCAAATAATTTGTTCAAAAAATTGAGACAGTGAAGGGAAGTAACTGTTTATTGAGCTGATGAAAACAGAGAACAAGATAGAATTGAATTGCATTGAGCTTATTCCTTACATGACCTTCACATACATGAGGACTAAAAATCTTTATGTTACGTCTCTGTCTAAATGTGCAATGTGCTATCATGGTAATTTATAATAAATAGAACAGTCAATGTAACATAGAAATACACTCAAATCAGCTGGAGTTAATCAGTCTGATGACCTGGTGGAAGAAGCCTGCTGGTCCTGGTTTTTATGCTGCGGTACCGTTTCCCAGATGGTAGCAGCTGGTACAGATTAGGGTTGGAGTGTCTAGGGTCCCCAATGATCCTTCAGGCCCCCTTTAACACACCTGTCCTTGTAAATGTCCTGAATCATGGGAAGTTCACAACTGCAGATGCGCTGGGCTGTCCGCACCACTCTCTGCAGAGTCCTGTGATTAAGAGAGGTACAGTTACCATACCAGGCAGTGATGCAGCCAGTCAGGATGCTCTCAATTGTGCTCCTGTAGAAAGTTCTTAGGACTTCGGGGCCCACACTAAACTTCCTCAACCAACCAAGGTGAAAGAGGCGCTGTTGTGCTTAAAGTGGAACTTAAAGGTCTTTACCCTCTCAACCCCAGATCCATTGATGTCAATAGGGGTTAGCCCATCTCCATTCCTCCTGTAATCCACAACCAGCTCCTTTGTTGTTGCGACATTGAGGGGGAGGTTGTCTCACTGTCAGAGAGATGACTTCTTCCTTGTAGGCAACCTCATTATTGTTAGAGATTAGGCCAATCAATGTAGTGTAGGGGGTCCAGTTTGGATAATAGCAAGCTGCAGTTATTATCCTTGACCAGCCTTTCAAAGCATTTGCTTATTGTTGAGGTGAGTGAGACAAGACGCCAGTCGTTCAGGCATGTTACCTTGGTCTTTTTAGGCACAGGGACAATGCTGGATAATTTGAAGCAGGAGGGCACTCTACACTGGGAGAGGGAGAGATTAAAAATGGCTGTAAACACACCTGCCAGTGGACAGTTTTAACTATGGCCATTGGTTTTCTCAGCTTCTGCCTGTACGTTGGCAAAAGCAGGATCAAAGAGTGATCTGATTTTCCAAAAGCTGGGCAAAGGAGAGCTTTGTAAGTGTTGCAGAAGGGAGTGTAACTGCGGTCAAGTGTCTTACCTCCACGAGTGCTCAACTGGATGTGCTGCCAAAACTTCGGAGGGACTTTTGTCAACAACACTCGACTAAAATCACTGACGATGATAAAGGCAGCCTCTGGGTGTGCACTCTCCAGTGTGTTGATGGAAGTGTAATGTTATTGTATCTCTAGTCATCGGGAAAAGAATTTCACCATACCAATCTGCCCTCGTATAAATCTCTGGATAAAATATCAGGTGTGTTGCCAGTGCATTGCAAAGGCTTAGTGATGGAACAATTGCCCCTTTCAATTTCTTTACACACAACCAGAAGCATGGAGAATCCATTCACAATGTTGTAATGGAGCTATAATGTTAGTGGGTAATGACACTGCAGTTTTGAAGTTTTGAAGGGTTCACAGATGAAGCATCACATTATTATGGAAGCAGGGAGTCCAGGCAAAAAGCATAGCCACCACATGAGACAAAATAAGTGCTAGAATAATACTTAACTGACATACAGAGTCATTGAACATCAGCTAGTAATGTTGAGTATAGGTTATTCATGTAGTGAAGAGTAAGACAACAGGTAGACCGGGGAAGCACTATGCAGATGATCTAGATGTTTCAGGGCTTTTTTTGTATGGCAATACTGGCAGCTGAAAAAGATATGCTCTGTTAATGAGGTTGGAGGGGGTAACTTCAGGTCATGGGTCATGAAAGGTGAAAAATTCAAGGGAAACATGAGGGCAAACTTCACTCAGAGGGTTGTGAGGTTATGGATCAAGCTGCCAGCACATGTGTTGCATGTAAGCTTGATTAGATAGTTTAAGAGAAGTTTGGATAGGTACGTGGATGGTAGGGGTATGAAGGTCGATGGCCCCAGAGGAGGTCAATAGGAGTAGGCAGTTTAAATGCTCAGCAGTTTCTGTGCTGGACTTTTCTATGACTCTAATGAAGAACAGTGTGCAAGAAGATAGCATGAAATGGATGACATAAGCTAAACAAAAATATAGAGAAAGTTAGATTCAGAATTGTAATTGAAAGCAGTGATTGGCATTAAATGAGGTGCAGAGAAAAAACACACTAGAAGCATTTGTACTAAGAGCATTAAGACTATAAGATATAGGAGCAGAATCAGGCCATTTGGCCAATTGAGTCTGCTCCACGATTTCATTGTGGCTAATCTATTACCCAGCTCAACACCATTCTCCTGCCTTCTTCCTGTAACCTTTGACACCCTTAATAACCAAGAACCTATCGACCACTGTTTTAAATATACTCAATTATTTTTTTTCTCCACAACCATTCATGTGACAATAAATTCCATAGATTTGCCACCAGTCAAAGAAATTCCTCCTTATCTCTGTTCTCCAGGGACACCCCTCTATTCTGAGGATGTGCCCTCTGGTCATAGGTTCCCCCACTTTAGGAAACATTCTCTCCACACACACTGGACCTTAGAAAACTCAATAGATTTCAGTGAGACCCCCCTTCCCCCCACTGTTCTTCTAAACTCCAGCAAGCACAGGCACAGAGCCATTCAACACTCCTCATTGTCATGAACATCCTCTGTATCCTCTTCAAAGCTAGCACATTTTTGCTTAAATAAGGAGCTTAAACTGTTCACAATATTCCATATGTGGTCTGACCAAAACCTTTCAAGCCTCAGCATTACATCATTGCTTTTATAGAACATAGAAAACCTTCAGCGCAATACAGGCCCTTTGGCCCACAAAGCTGTGCCGAACATGTCCTTACCTTAGAAGTTACCTAAGGTTACCCATAGCCCTCTATTTTTCTGAGCTCCATGTACCTGTCCAGGAGTCTCTTAAAAGACCCTATCGTATCCACCTCCACCACCGTCGCCGGCAGCCCATTCCACGCACCCACCACTCTGTGTAAAAAAGCTTACCCTGACATCTCCTCTGTACCTATTTCCAAGCACCTTAAAACTGTGCCCTCTCATGCTAGCCATTTCAGCCCTGGGGAAAAAAGCCTCTGACTATCCACACAATCAATGCCTCTGATCATCTTATACACCTCTATCAGGTCACCTCTCATCCTCCATCGCTCCAAGGAGAAAAGGCCGGGTTCACTCAACCTATTCTCATAAGGCATGCTCCATAATCCAGGCAGCATCCTTGTAAATCTCCTCTGCACCCTTTCTAGGTTTCCACATCCTTCCTGTAGTGAGGTGACCAGAACTGAGCACAGTACTGCAAGTGGGGTGTGACCAGGGTCTTACATAGCTGCAACATTATCCCTTGGCTCCTAAACTCAATCCCACGATTGATGAAGGCCAATGCACTGTATGCTTTCTTAACCAACACGGTCAAATTGCATAGCAGCTTTGTGTGTCCTATGGACTTAAACCCCAAGATCCCTCTGATCCTCCACACTGCCAGGAGCCTTACCATTAATACTATATTATGTCATCATATTTGACCTACCAAAATGAACCACTTCACACTTATCTGGGTTGAACTCCATCTGCCACTTCTCAGCCCAGTTTTACATCCTATCAGTGTCTCACTATAATCTCTGACAGCCCTCCACACTATCCACAACACCCCCAAACTCTGTGTCATCAGCAATTTACTAACCCATCCCTCCACTTCTTCATCCAGATCATTTATAAGAATCAGAAGAGTAGGGGTCCCAGAACAGATCCCTGAGGCACACCACTGATGACCGACTTCCGTGCAGAATATGACCCGTCTACAACCACTCTTTGCCTTCTGTGGGCACACCAGTTCTGGATCCACAATGCAATGTCCCCTTGGATCCCATGTCTCCTTACTTTCTCAATAAGCCTTGCATGGGGCACCTTGTCAAATGCCTTGTTGAAATCCATATACACTACGTTTACTGCTCTTCATCAATGTGTTTAGTCACATACGAGCCTGATAGAATTTTTTGAGTAAGGCAAGACCAGCCTTTCACAATGCCATGTTGACTATTCCTAATCATAATTATATTCTAGTCCTCTCAAGGTAGATGCCAACACTGCATTTGCCTTCCTTACCACTGGCTCAACCTGCAAGTTACCCGATAGGGAATCCTGCATAAGGACTCCCAAGTTCCTTTGCATCTCTGATTTCTGAAAATTTCTCCCCAGTTATAAAATGTCTATGCCTTTATTTCTTCTCCCAAAGTGCATGGCCATGTACTTCCCTGCACTGTATTCCATCTGCCACGTCTTTGCCATTTTCCTTATCTATCTAAGTCCTCTGCAGACTCCCAGTTTTCTAAATCTGTCTGCTCCACCATCTATCTTCATATTATCCGCCAACATGCCTACAAAGTCATCAATTCCATCATCCAAACCATTAATGTGTAATGTGAAAAGAAGCAATTCCAACACTGACCCCTCTAGAACTCCACTAGACACCAACTGCAAACCAGAAAAGGTCCATTTTATTCCAAGTCTTTGCCTCTTGCCATTGAGCCAATCTTTTATCCATGCTCAGATATTTCCTATATAATGCTATGGGCTCTTATCTTGTTTAGCAGTCCCATATGTGGCAGCTTGTCAAAGCCCTTCTGAAAATTCAAGTAAATGACATCCACTGACTCTCCTTTGTCTATCCTGCCTGTTATAAAATCAATTCAATTTCCTCAAGAATTTCAGCAGATCTGTCAGGTAAGATTTTCCATTAATGAAATCATGTTGAGTTTGGCTTATTTTATCATAAGATCAAAAGACATAGGAGCATAATTAGTCTATTCAGTCCATCGAGTCCACTCCGCCATTCCATCATGGCTCATCTTAGATCCCAATCAACACCCATACACCTGCTTTCTCGCCATATCCTTTGATGCCCTGACCAATCAGGAAATGCTCAACTTCCACCTTAACTATACACACAGACTTGGCCTCCACTGCAATCTGTGGAAGAGCATTTCACAGTGTTACTACTCTCTAGCCAAAAAAATGCCTCTTTATCTCTGTTCTAAAGGGTCACCTCTCAATTTTGAGGCTATGCTCTCTAGTTCTGGATACCCCCACCATAGGAAACATCCTCTCCATTTTGACCCTATCTAGTCCTTTCAGCATTCAGTAGGTTTCACTGAGATCCCCCACATTCTTCTAAATTCCAGTTGCCAATACAGGCCCAAAGTTGCCAAATGCTCCTCCTATGTTAACCCTTTTGTTCCTGGAAAATTCCTCGTGAACCTCCTCTGGACTCTCTCCAATGACAACACATCCTTTCTGAGATATGGGGCCCAAAATTGTTGACAATACTCCAAGTGCAGCCTGACTAATGTCTTATTAAGGCTCAGCATTATCTCCTTGCTTTTATATTCTATTCCGCTTGGAAATAAATGCCAAAATTGCATTTGCCTTCTTTACCACAGGCTCAACCTGTAAATTAATCATCTGGGAGTCTTGCATGAAGGCTCCTAAGTCCCTTTTCTCCTCAGAGGTTTGAACCTTCTCCACATTTAGATTATACTCTGCACTATTGTTCCTTTTACCAAAATGCGTTATCATCCATTTCCCAACACTGTATTCCATCTGCCACTTTCTTTGCCCATTCTTCCAATTTATCCAAGTCCTGCTGCAATCATATTGCTTCCTCAGCACTACCTACCCCTCCACCTAGCTTTGTTTAATTGCTTATCTTGGTGTTATCCACCTATCCTTGTATTATTTTTGTATAAAACTTCGCCACAAAGCCATCAATTCCATTATGTGCCTCCAAGTACTTCAAAATGTCATCCTTGATAATGGACTCCAACATCTTACCAACCACTGAAACCAACTTAATGAGACATGAGAAATGCCATTAATCTTAAGGCAATGCTGCTGGAACCAACAGGTCATAATATAGTGTTGACTGACTATACTGATTCAGCAGTAGATGCTGAAAATGATAAACCCAAGGAATAATGAGAGCCATGTTGTGGAGTTCATCACAACATACCATTGAGATGGTACACCCATACACTACACTACATTAAACTCCATACACCTCAGATGAGGCAAGGTTACATTGCAAGACAACTACATATAGCTTTGCTAGTAGAACATAATGGGTCAGACACCATCTATGGAAATGACCAATCAACATTTCAGATCAAGGCCCTTCATCTGTACCAGAAGGAACGAGTGAAGATAGCTAGAATAAAAGGGTGGGGGAAAGGTGTAGAGCAAGAGCTTGCAAGTGATAGTTGGATTCAGGTGAGCTGATGATAGGTAGATGAAATGGGCGGTGGCAGAGGGAATGATGTGAAAAGCTGGGAGGTGATAGGTCGAATCCCTCCAAAGATTCTGCTTGATTTGCTGGTTCCTCCAGTACCAATATGTATTGCTCCAGATTTCCTGCATGTGGTGTCTCTCTTGTGTATCCAATGGAGCAGGGCATCCATTTTCAGGGGAGTAAGCACCAACTCAGGAGCACAAAGAGACTTGTTTATTGGAAATGGGTGTGAAGGAAGCAACGGCAAGTCTGTACAGTGACAACAGTTCTGGGGGAAATGTGACCCATTAGCACCAGATCTGGTGCGACAGTCCATATCAAGAAGACTTTGTGGCAAGGTGAAGCACGAAGCAAATGGACTGCTACAGCGAATGTTCATTGTGACGAGAGATCTGAGCAAGAATGGCTGGAGTGCCCGAGACTAGAACCGAGAGACAATACAAGACTGAAACGAGGACAGGATTCTAAACTAGACGAAGACGAGAATCCAAAGTTGAGCTGAGGATTGTGCGCTAAAACTCAGTTCAGATGCTCTTGAAATTTTAAAATCCTAGCGCCAAAACATGGCCGCCAATTAGTGGGGAGGCCTGAATCTTTAAAGGTGCCATGCCAGTTATCTATATTCCAGAGAGTCGGAGCATCTAAACCCTATAGCTGGCAGGGTCATATCAGTTTAGTCTTTTTTAAAAAGAATATGTGATACTTCCAACATTCCTGTTACTGATTGTGTATCACATTGTGTTGCTATTATATTGAGTGCAGCCACTTCAAGAGTCATCCCCCTAGGTCAATAGACAATGCTATGCTCAATGGAGAACATTTCTATGTTTTCCATTTGTTTTATCATTATCAATTTGAATTACTACCTATTTTACAGTATTGTAGAAGTACTGAGACAGAAACTTTAGTTCCATTTTTAAAAGTAACTATTCTACCTATATTTTATCAAGGATAATGATTACATTTCCAGAAAACTTCATTGGATGTAAAGTATTTTGTGAAATGCTGTGGTTTTGAAAGGGCTTTATAAAGGGAGTGGTGCAGTGATTCGTGTAGCAGATCCGCTGCCTCAGATTTCCTCTCACATCCCAAAGACATATGGATTAGCACGTTAGTTGTTGTATTTCCCTGGTTTGGATGGGTTGTATATTCTCAGGTAAGGGAGTTGATGGGTAGATGGGAAAATAGCTCAATTAGTTTGCTCTGTGAGCCACCATGATCTCAATGTGCTGAATGGCCTTGTTATATATCATACAGAAATGTAAATACTTTCCTTATTACTGAAAGCAGCCAAAGCTTCATATAAAGTTAAGGGGAAAGGAATTAACTTTGAAAATGGATTAATGGTTGCAACTTAAGAATTGCACTGTAACGTAAATGTAACTTCCATCAACAATTCTAGAAGTTCACTTGTTATCATGGTGACTGCCTTTCCAAATTACAAGAGCATACTGCATGTGACTCCAGACCCACTGCAACGTTACAGTCTTTTAGATGTCCTCTAATATGTCAGCACACCCCAATGATTCTGTATTGTACCACCCAAACAACGTTAAATATAGAACAGTATAGCACAGTTGTGCCAAGCTAAATTAATGACACCTAACCCTTTCAGCTGCACGTGATCCATAATCCTCCATTCTCTGCACATAATCTGCCTGCCTAAGAGAATCTTAAATGGCTCTAGAGTATCTGCCTTCACCACCAGCCCTCTGGCAGTGCATTCTAGGCAAACTCAACTCTCTGTATAAAAAAAGTTGCCCCACACACCTCCTATAAACTTAACCCCTCTCTCAACTTAAATCCATGTCTTCTAGTTTTAGATATTTTGACCCTGGGAAAAAGATACTGTCTCTCTACCTCTGCCCCACATATAGTAATTTTTAACCTTCCATCTGGACTCACATGGTTATCAGGTTTGCAAATGCAGTTTGACTGGTTGTCCGTCATGTTCGACGATGACAGATCTGTGCAGTTCTGTTGCGTGTTTTAGGTGGCTGCTAAGTCCAGGTTGTGAGTGATGTAAAGGGAGGGGCAATTAAGCCCGCACTAGGCATCTCCCATGATCAAAGGCAAGTCGAGGATTTAAAAATACATGAGAAAGTCTGCACATGCTGAAAATCCAAAGCAACATGCACAGAATGCAGGAGGAGCTTAGCAAGTCAGACACCATCTTGGAGATGAATCCACAGTTGGTATTTCAGGCTGAGACCTTCCATCACGACTGGAAGGAAGGGGGAAGATGCCAGAATAAAATGATTTCATAGGCTGTAAAATAATTTAAAACATCCCAAAACTGAGGTCACTTTAATATAATAGTGAATTCCTTCTAATATTTTTTCCTGTGACACAAGAGATTCTGCAGATGCTGAATTTCTGGAGGAACTCAACAGGCCAGGCAGTATCTGTGAGGGGAAATAAACATGTTGGCTGAGACCCTTGATGAGTGCATATTGTATGTACATATATTTTGTGTGGATGTATTTCCTGCATACATCTTCCTGATAGAGTGGTATATGTACCTTGACAGAAGTTTATTAGATTATGAGAGGCATTGATAGGGTAGACAGTCAAAATCTTTTTTTCCCAGGACAGAAATATGAAGTACCAAAGCACATGCATTTAAGATAAAAGGAGGAACTTTAAAAGGGTTTCGGCCTGAAACGTCGTCACTACCTCCTCCCATAGATGCTGTCTGGCCTGCTGAGTTCTGCCAGCATTTTGTGTTTTTATGTGCAGGATATTTTTGTTTTTATGCAGAGAAGTGGTGGATGCCTAGAATGAGTTGCCGGGGGTGTGGTGGAAGCAAATGTGATGGTGACATTTAAGATGCTATTAGACAGACACAGTGAATGGAGATAAGCGAATCATATGCTATGAGAAAAGAATTAGGTTAATGTGAAATTGCATTTGGTGCAAACATTGTAAACTGCAGGGCCTTTTCCTGTGTTCCATTGTTCTATGTTCTGTGTGCCATTATTTTAAGAATGACAACTATGATTACATAGTGTAGTTTCATTCTTATGCCTTTCTAATATCTTGGGCCCTGCTCTTAATAGACTTGCTGAGAATTCAAGATGGAGGCAACGCATTCACAACGCATGCAAGTGAAGGCTAATAGTCTGTTTTGCAGGCTGTTCCCTGTAGCAATCCCTGCAGCTTTCATGGCCCAGCATTCTGAGTAACTAATGCAAATGCCAAGGAAGATGACAGCCGCAGCTGTCAACAAAGTGATGATAATAGGCCAGAGGGTCCCAGCAGTGGCAAATGTGAATAGGAATCTGCCATAGTCAAATGTCTTTTTAACAATCACCTCACAAATAACATTATATCTGCCACTCACTAAAATGAATCTGTTATAGACAGTGGACATTTATAGATCCCCATTGACAACATTCCCTCTAATTTTTAGTAGTCAGTGTGCTCAAAAATCTCATGTTGTGCAAATTTTTTTCCTGTGACTAAAGTGTGTGCGCACTGAATGCACACATGGCACAGTTTATGTAAGTTTACAAAATATTTGACATTAAACTGCACAGAATAACAACAAAATAACATACATATTTAAGTCACTCAGTTATTTTTCTCTCTCCTGTCTTTGGCACTTACCCATTCTATGTAAACTCTATATAGACTAATAGAACTTCCATCCAATTGATTTAATTTTTTCTTGCACAGAAAATTTGAAACCATTAAACTGTCTAACTACTACAGTATTTTCAGCTAGAAAATCATGATATTTTAGACATTGGTCTCCTCTGGGTTTGATCGTTTTCACTATTGCTCATCTGCACTCAACCGTAATAGGTGTAGCACTCCTGTAACGGGTAATGACAGGTTCTGTTGCCTGACAGCTTTTGTACACCATCCAAATATGATTTACTTGCCAAATGACGCTTCAAAAAGTCAAGTTTCCAAACATCATCCCACTTCTTTCCACTAGCAAATTCTCCAGCAACTTTCGCATCACGACAACACAGATAACTCCAGTTTCCGAATCATAAATAAATATTTCTCGTAGCTGAACGTTCACGACCTCATGAGTTTTCAGTGTATCAGTTTCTACTATTTTGTTAAGCCATTCAACTTCAAACAAATTTGCAGTTCTTTTGCGCTTCACGCCTTTCACTTCTTTTGAATTTGGCATAGTGGATCAATATTTTTTCAATAAAAACTTAGTAAGCTATCTACAGGATTTGAAACAGAACTTTGTAAACGTTACGATATGAACACTGTCCGCCAAAGATGGCTGCCGCCGTGATGCAGTTGTACAAACCGGAACAGGAAAGGTGAGGTGACGTAAATTAGTGACGTGCATTGTGGTATTTGAAAACCAATTAACTAGTTAACAGAAACATTTAGCTAAAAGATTATTTTCAATAAGTATAATTATAAATTACTACATTATTTTAGGTAAATAACCTTTCGTGTGTACATTAATTTCCATTGTGCGCTGGTTGAAAAACATGTTTACGCGCACACCCGTGCACAACTTAGAGGGATCAGAGCTCATTGATGGATAACTGAATTCACTTTCACTATTTGACTATTTCACTATCCGACTCACATTTCTCCTCTATTGTTTAAATTGTGAATCATTTCAAAAAGAAACACTGTTTTATGGCACAATTTCACTAGGAGTATGATAACACTAATATTATTGCAATTATTATTGCATTGCAACCTGAAAGAGAGCAGACAGTGGTCCCGTTAATTTACTGGCATCTCTTTCTAATATTTCTAGAGGTGTCTACCAGTCATATCAATCATATTACTCAGACTTCATCTAAGTATAGCTTTTAAACCTCCTCGGACTCACTTAATGCTGTAAGTGAGTGATATTGCCCTAATAAATACATGTGAAGACTTGTCATACTTCATGTTAAGTTTTGTTTTCAACTTTTGTGATGAAAAGGCTGACCTTTGATGACAGACATGTTTACAGTGCCATTACGACATGACAGCATAGCAGTCAGCATGGCACTATTACAGCTTGGGGCATTGGACTTCTGAGTTCAATCCCAGTGTCCTCTGTCAGCAGTTTGTACATCCTCCCTCTGGAATGCGTGGGTCTCCTCCAGATAATCTGGTTTGTTCCACAGTCCAAAGACTTACCATTTGGTGTGTTAATTGATTATTGTAAATTATCCTGTGATTAGGCTAGGGTTAAATCAGGGGCCGCTGGTGCCACAGCTTGCATGGCCAGAAGGGCCTATTCTGTGCTGTATATCTAACTGAAATTAATTTTTAAAATAACAGTAATAGCTTTAGTTATAGAGGGCTTTTCATACAGATGATGTAGTTCAAAGTGCTTTACACTTCGAACAAACGTACAAAGTACCTGTACAAAGTAAAAGTACAAACATGAAAATAAAATAAGAAATGAAAATGAACATGAAAATAAAAGACAAAAAAGATGTTCGTTAAAAGCAAGGTTAAATATTTAGGCTTTGAGCTGGTGTTTAAATGTGTCAGCCAAGTCTGCATCCCTTATAGTTTCAGGTATAGAATTAGGAACGTTGCTCAAAAAAGCTGATGTGCCAATTATATTTTCAGGGAGATTGGTTAAATTTAAGAGACTGGAAAAGGAACACCTGAGTGCTCAAGAAGGATTGATTTTAAAATGAAAATGGTTCTGCAATGTACTCCTGTCCCAGACCATTAAGAGCTTTAAAAACAAGTAAGAGAATTTAAAAATCAGTTCCAAAAGTTACAGGAAGCCAATGCCGTGTAGCTAGTATGGTAGTGATAAGCTTCCTCATCTTGGTTTTGGTTAAAAGTTTAGCAGCGGCATTCTGAATCAGTTGAAGTTCGTCAATTGACTACTTTGGAATGTTAGTAAAAAATACCTTGCAGTAATCTAATCTATTCGATAATAAAGATGTGAATTAGTTTTTCGGTATGATTATGTGATTGAAACAGATGTGAATTTGCAATATTTGTTCAGTGTAGAAATGCTGCTTTGGTCGCTTCCTTTATCTGGGATTTAAAATTCAAATCTGAATCACAGATAACACCCTGGTTTGTTACTTCTGATTTTACAAGGGGAGGCAAGTTCCCAAAATGTTCAAGAAGAGTATCCCTTTTGGCATTGGGTCCAACCAAAGGTATTTTCTTTTTATCTTCATTTTGGTTTAAGAAATTATTGCTCATCCATTACAGCCATACTAGAAGTCAGAGAAGAAAGGGAGTTATCATTATCTGCTTCAGCCAAGACATACAATTGTGTGTTGTCTGCATAACTGTAATGCTCTCCAATAACATCTCCTAAGGGGAGCATTAGAAGAGTAGGGGACGTGAGCAACACCAAAAGTTACAGTGCCTATAAAAAGTCTTCACCCCCTTGGGAGTTTTCATGTTTTATTGTTTTACAACATTGAATCAATGAGGATTTTATTTGGCTTTTTGACACTGATCAACAGAAATAAATTATTTTGTGCCAAAGTGAAAACGGATCTCTACAAAGCGATCTAAATTAATTACAAATATAAAACAAAATAATTGATTGTATAAGTGTTCATCCCCTTCAAGACAGTATTTAGTAGGTGCATTTTTTGGCAGCAATCACAGCCTTGAGTCTGTGTGGATAAGTCTCTATCAGCTTTGCACATCAGAACACTGCAATTTTTCCCCCATTCTTCTTTACAAAATTGCTCAAGCTCTGTCAGATTGCATGGGGATCGTGAGTGAACAGCCCTTTTCAATTTCAGCCACAAATTCTCAATTGGATTGAGGTCTGGACTCTGACTCCGCCACTCCAGGACATTAACTTTGTTGTTTTTAAGCCATTCCTGTGTGGCTTTGGCTTTATGCTTGGGGTCATTGCTTGCTGGAAAACAAATCTCCCAAATTACAGTTCTCTTGCAAACTGCATCAGGTTTTCCTCCAGGATTTCCCTATATTTCTGGCTTATTCCAATGTCTAGTCCAATTTACTACCTTATTTGGAATCCAAAGCGAATGAACCTTCTTGACCAACCTCCCTTGCCGGACCTTGTTAAATATCTTACTGAATCCGTTTAGACAACCTTCACTGACTTGCCTTCATCAACTTTCCAGGTGACTTCCTCGAAAAACTGTAAGATTGGTTAGACATGACCTACCACGCACTTAGCCATGCTAACTATCCTGTCTATCCAACTATTCATATATAATAGACAATAGACAGTAGGTGCAGGAGTAGGCCATTCGGCCCTTCTAGCCAGCACCGCCATTCACTGTGATCATGGCTGATCATACACAATCAGTACCCCGTTCCTGCCCTCTCCCCATATCCCTTGACCCCGCTATCTATAGGAGCTCTATCTAACTCTCTCTTGAATGCATCCAGAGACTTGGCCTCCACTGCCTTCTGGGGCAGAGCATTCCACATATCCACCACTCTCTGGGTGAAAAAGATTTTCCGCATCTCTGTTCTAAATGGCCTTCCCCTTATTCTTAAACTGTGGCCTCTAGTTCTGGACTCACCCATCAGCGGGAACATGCTTCCCGCCTCCAGTGTGTCCAATCCCTTAATAATCTTATATGTTTCAATCAGATCCCCCCTCATCCTTCTAAATTCCAGTGTATACAAGCCCAGTCGCTCCAATCTTTCAACATATGACAGTCCCGCAATTCCGGGAATTAACCTTGTGAACCTACGCTGCACTCCCTCAATAGCAAGAATGTCCTTCCTCAAATTTGGAGACCAAAACTGCACACAATACTCCAGGTGGGGTCTCACCAGGGCCCTGTACAGCTGCAGAAGGACCCCTTTACTCCTATACTCAATTCCTCTTGTTATAAAGGCCAGCATGCCATTAGCTTTCTTCACTGCCTGCTATACCTGCATTCTTGCTTTCATTGACTGATGTACAAGAACACCTAGATCTCGTTGTACTTCCCCTTTTCCTAACTTGACTCCGTTTAGATAGAAATCTGCCTTCCTGTTCTTGCCACCAAAGTGGATAACCTCACATTTATCCACATTAAACTGCATCTGCCATACATTTGCCCACTCACCCAACCTATCCAAGTCACCCTGCATTCTCATAACATCCTCCTGACATTTCACACTGCCACCCAGCTTTGTGTCATCAGCAAATTTGCTAATGTTACTTTTAATCCCTTCATCTAAATCATTAATGTATATTGTAAACAGCTGCGGTCCCAGCACCGAACCTTCCGGTACCCCACTGGTCACAGCCTGCCATTCCGAAGGGGACCCGTTAATCACTACTCTTTGTTTCCTGTCAGCCAGCCAATTTTCAATCCATGTCAGTACTCTGCCCCCAATACCATGTGCCCTAATTTTGCCCACTAATCTCCTATGTGGGACTTTATCAAAAGCTTTCTGGAAGTCCAGGTACACTACATCCACTGGCTCTCCCTTGTCCATTTTCATAGTTACATCCTCAAAAAACTCCAAAAGATTAGTCAAGCATGATTTTCCTTTCATAAATCCATGCTGACTCAGACTGATCCTTCTACTGCTATCCAAATGTGTCGTAATTTCCTCTTTTATAATTGACTCCAGCATCTTTCCCACCACTGACGTCAGGCTAACCGGTCTATAATTCCCTGTTTTCTCTGTCCCTCCTTTCTTGAAAAGTGGGACAACATGAGTCACCCTCCAATCAGCAGGAACTGTTCCTGAATCTATAGAACATTGGAAAATGATTACCAATGCGTCCACGATTTCTAGAGCCACCTCTTTAAGTACCCTGGGATGCAGACCATCAGGTCCCAGGGACTTATCAGCCTTCAGACTCAACCGTCTATCCAACACTGTTTCTTGCCTAATATAAATTTCCTTCAGTTCATCCTTTACCCTAGTTCCTTTGACCACTATTACATCTGGGAGATTGTTTGTGTCTTCCCTAGTGAAGACAGATCCAAAGTACCTGTTCAACTCATCTGCCATTTCCTTGTTCTCCATAATAAATACACCTGTTTCTGTCTTCAATGGCCCAATTTTGGTCTTAACTATTTTTTTGCTATTCACATACCTAAAGAAGCTTTTACTATCCTCCTTTATATTCTTGGCTAGTTTACCTTCGTACCTCATTTTTTCTTGGCGTATTGCCTTTTTTGTTATCTTCTGTTGCTCTTTAAAAGCTTCCCAGTCCTCCGGTTTCCCGCTCATCTTTGCTATGTTATACTTCTTCTCTTTTATTTTTATACTGCCCTTTACTTCCCTCGTCAGCCATGGCCACCCCTTACTCCCCTTAGGATCTTTCTTCCTCTTTGGAATGAACCGATCCTGCACCTTCTGCATTATTCCCAGAAATACCTGCCATTTTTGTTCCACTGTCTTCCCTGCTAGGGTATTGTTCCATTGAACTTTGGCCAGCTCCTCCCTCATAGCTCCATAGTTCCCTTTGTTCAACTGTAATACTGACACATCCGATTTTCCCTTCTCCTTCTCAAATTGTAGGTTAAAACATATCATATTATGGTCACTACCTCCTAATGGTTCCTTTACCTTGAGGTCCCTGATCAAATCCGGTTCTTTGCACAACACTAAATCTAGAATTGCCTTCTCCCTGGTAGGCTCCAGTACAAGCTGTTCTAAGAATCCATCTCGGAGGCACTCCACAAACTCCCTTTCTTGGGGTCCAGTACCACTCTGATTCTCCCAGTTTACCTGCATGTTGAAATCCCCCATGACAACTGTATCATTACCTTTGCAACATGCCAATTTTAACTCTTCATTCAACTTACACCCTACATCCAGACTACTGTTTGGGGGCCTGTAGATAACTCCCATTAGGGTCTTTCTACCCTTAGAATTTCTCAGTTCTATCCATACTGACTCTACATCCCCAGATTCTATGTCCTGCCCCCGCAAGGGACTGGATATCATTCCTCATCAACAGAGCCACCGCACCCCCTCTGCCAGTCAGTCTGTCCTTTCGATAAGATGTATATCCTTGAATATTCATTTCCCAGGCCCTGTCCGCTTGAAGCCATGTCTCAGTTATTCCCACAACATTGTACTTGCCAATTTCCAACTGAGCCTCAAGCTCATCGACTTTATTCCTTATACTTCGTGCATTCAACCCCCTGGAAATTTTCATGTTTTATTGTTTTACAACTCTGAATCAATGTGGATTTCATTTGGCTTTTTTTTTACACTGCTCAACAGAAAAAGACTCTTTCGAGTCAAAGTGAAAACAGGTCTCTACAAAGTGATCTGAATTAATTACAAATATAAAACACAAAATAATTGATTGCATAAGTATTCACCCCCTTCAGTTCAGTATTTAGTAGATGCACCTTTGACAGTAAGTACAGCTTTGAGTCGAGGCCCCATGTGCCACCTCGGCTTTAAGGGTTCAGACAACGAGGACAGCTTTGAGTCTATCAGCTTTACACATCTGGACACTGCAATTTTCCCCATTATTCTTTACAAAACAGCTCAAGCCCTGTCAGATTGATCAGCTCTTTTCAAGTCCAACAAATTATCAATTGGATTGAAGTCTGTGACTTGGCCACACCAGGATATTTATTTTGTTGTTTATAAGCCATTCGTGTGTAGCTTTGGCTTTATGCTTGGCATCACTGTCTTGATGAAAAATAAATCTTCTCCCAAGTTGCAGGACTTTTGCAGTCTGCATCAGGATTTCCCTGTATTTTCCTGCGTTCATTTTACCCTCTACCTTCACAAGCCTTCCAGGACCTGCTGCAGTGAAGCATCCCCACAACATGATACAGCCACCACCGTGCTTCATGGTAGGGATGGTGTGATTTTAATGATGTGCAGTGTTTGGCCAAACATGGAGTTTAGTCTGAAGGCCTGAAAGCTCAATTTTGTTTCATCACACCATAGAACCTTCTTTCAGCTGACTTCAGAGTCTTCCACATGCTGTCTGGCAAACTCTAGCCAAGATTTCATGTGAGTATTTTTCAACAGTGCTTTTCTTTTTCCTACAATCAGTTGAACCGCACAGGTCTCCGAAAACAGGACTCCATTTCACTAATTATGTGACTTACAAAACCAACTGGCTACACCAGTGATGATTTGGTGTGTCATATTAAAGGGAGTGAATACTATGCAATTCATTATTTTGTGTTTCATATTTGTAATTAATTCAGATCGCTTTCTAGAGATCTTTTTCACTCTGATACGAGAGAGTCTTTTTCTGTTGATCAGAGTCAAAAAAAGGCAAATTAAATGTATTGTGATTCAAAGTTGTAAAACAATAAAACATGGAAACTTCCAAGGGGAGTGAATACTATTTATAGGCAAGGTACATTATACCACTTAGAAAATTGGTCTCCAAGATAGACAAAAGAATGTTCTCTCTATGAACAAAACCAATTAAGAGAGGCCAACCCATTTCTCAAGGCGACCTAGGAGAATGTTGTGAACAATTGTGTCGAAGGCAACATTTAGATATAAAAGAAATAGAACTAAAACTCTCTTGGTATCAGTGTTGAACCTAAGGTCGTTGACAATATTGATAATGTCCATATCTGTGCTGTTGTTTGCTCTAAAATATGACTGAAACTTCTCTAGAATATTGTTCTCCCTCAGAAATTTGTTGAACTCATTGAAAAGTACTTCCTCAAAATTCTTGTCCAGGAAGGAAGGGACGATCTGATATAGGCCTGTTGTTAGCTAGTACCTCACTATGATGGTTTGGATTTTTAAAGGTATCTAGAAAAACTCCAGTTTCAAGGGATGAGTAGCCACAATGTGTTATACTCAGATATACAACTGTATTAACAGGACAGTAAAGTTCAAAAGCTCAATTTAATATCAGAGAAATGTATACAATATACATCCTGAAATGCATTTTCTTTGCAAACATCCACGAAAACAGAGGAGTGCCCCCAAGAATGAACGACAGTTAAACATGAGAACCCCAAAGTCCCCCCCAGCTCCACCCTCCCGCACGTAAGCAGCAGTGAGCAACGATCCCCACTTTCCCCCACCGGCAAAAAAAAACAAGCGTCACACTCAAGCGTGAGCAAAGCAATAGCAAAGACACAGACTTGCAGTTACCCCAAAGTCTTCGCATTTCACACTGGCATTCGACATACCACAGGTTCTCTCTCTCCTTAATAAGGGAGAGGGAGGTGCCTCCATTTTCTCAGCGAGCAGGAGGCATAACAAACAATTCTCAGGTTTACAATGTTAAAAGTCCGCTGCATCGCTTTTTTTGAGCTTTGTACCTGAAAATCGCAAAGATCCCGGGTCTTCAGGCGCAGAGCGGCAGTAGATTTTGGGGCTCCCCCGACAACACACGGGTCTCCTGCCGTGACACCGACCCTTGATCCACCCGTCTCCAGAGCCCCGAGATCTTAGGCTTCCAAATACAAGCCGGACTCTCAGGCCGAACCCTTGACGTGTCGAACAGTCCTGAAACCCCAAGAATGGGTCCCATTCCCACAAAAAAACCGAAGTCAGCATGTAACTCATGGTCAGGGTCTCCAAAAGAGCCCTGAAAGGGAAAAATAAAGATATTAAAGATGGAAATAGAGCTGTTTCCAAAGATGCAAGCAAAGGAGTCGCTGTTAGGCGCCATTATCTCCTAAATTCCTCTTCACCGTGAAGCCAGATATGGGGAATATGAGCTTGGTTTTTTGTCACATTGCAAAATGTTTCTCTATTTTTTTCATTCCATTAAACTATGACCAGGAAGTTAAAATGGAGTTTAGATGCCAGAGGAGGCATCACCAGTAAGAAAATTGTACTCAATTTTTATGAATATGAGTGTTCTTTGATCTTCAAAATGGCTTTTTAAAAGCCGCTAAAAAGCATTAGTGATGGACATTCCAGTTCTTTTGCACAGGCTTCAGTGTATCCAACAAATACCCACTGGGAGTGTGCAATGTGACATCAGATAACATGCCGTACCGCGCATGCCGGTGAAGCTCAGTAATCGGCCTCTTGCTCTCTGTATGTTTCATATGCTAAGACCTGGTAAACTCACATTCAATAAGAGACTCACATAAAACATATGAGGACAGACCTGCGGCAGGCTGAATAATGCTTTTATTGCCTGGAGAAGCTCTGCAGTGCTCAGAAATGTGGACCGTGGTTTCCATTGGTGCAATCTAGATGAAGGCATGTTAGTGGCTCAACATTGTTATGACCCTGAGGGGATTTGTTATGTCACAAAAGCCTCTTGCAAATTTCTGTCAATGTATAGTGGAGAGAATTTTGACTGGTTGCATCACCTGTTATGGAGCCTCCAATGCAAAGAATCAACAAAGGGTTGTAAAATCAGCCAAGCTCATGGTGGGCACAACCCTCCCCACAACTAAAGACGTCTTCTGGAGGCAATGTCTTAAGAAGGCAGCATCCATCATTAAGGACTCTTGCCCTCTTCTTATTACTGCCATCAGGTAGGAGGTACAGGAATGTGAAAACCCAATAATTTTGGAACAGCCCTCCACAGCCAGTTTTCTGTTTGGTCCAAGAATTGATTGTCTCATTATTCCTTTTTAACTTTATTTATTTATTTGTGTAATTTATCAGTTTTTTCTGTCTTTGCAGTGTGCTGCTACTTCTGCAAAACATCAGATCTCATGTCATTGCTGATAAATCTGAGTCCGATTCTGTTCTGCTGGATGTTATGACTGAGTCCCTTCAGCAGAACTGGAAAGGAAGTGGGAAGCTGCCAGAATAAGACGGTGGGGAAGGGGAAGGAGTACAAGCTAGAAGGTGATAGGTGAAGCCAGGTGAGTGGAGGAGGGGAAAGAAGCTGGGAGGTGATAGGTGGAAAAGTAACGGGTTGGAGAAGAAGGGATCTGAAAGGAGAGGAGAGTGGATCTTAGAAAGGAAAGGAGGGTGGACACTAGGGGGAGGTGAGAAGAAAAGACAAGGGAAGGGGGGGAATTACTGAAAGTTGGTGGAATTGATTTTCATGCCATCAAGTTGGAGGCTACCCAGATGTAATTTGAAGTGTTGATCCCTCCACTCTGCTCCTGTCGTGGCAGTAGATGGAGGCTATGGATGGACAGGTTGGAATGGGAATGGGGATTGGAATTAAAATGGTTGCCCACCAATAAATTCTGCCTTTGAAATGAAAGGAAACAAGCAACCATCGTGACCATTGCTAGCAGGATATGATTCTTGTGAAATTTGGCAAATCCGAACTGGTTGCGATTCCTGAACATATTGAAATGTGCTGTACTGCTGTTGCAAAACAACGAATTTCACAACATATGGCAGAGGTAGTAAATCTGATTCTGATGCTGGCATGTTGCAGTGGCCTACGTCAATTCTAAAAATCACTCCATGTATTTCTTTCCCCCTTTAAGTAGCATTCTGAACTAAAATGTCACATATTGCTCAATGTTGCCTTTTTTTCATAAACACACCTGTGAAGTGATGTATTCGCATTAAAGTTGTTATATAAATAAAAGTTATTCTTCTCATCTGAATTCACTTCCCTCTGGTGACCTCTGCCCCCCTTCCCCTTCTTCCATGGTCCACTCTCCTCTCCTGTCAGATTCCTTTTTCAGCCCCTTATCTTTTCACCTATCACCTCCCAGCTTGTCACTTCATCTTCCCCCCTGCCCCACCTGGTTTCACCTATCACCTCCCAGCTTGTACACCTAAAGACAGTAAGTCTAAAATCAGTGGTAAGAAAGGTTTTGGAAAAATTTGATAAGTGAGATAAGTGGTTCAGCATGGACTAGAAGGACAGAAGGGCCTGATTCTGCCTGCACTCTTCTATGGCTCTGTGACTATAACTCAAGCTATCAGTGACCTTAACTGTGATATAATTAAACCTTAATCAGATATTCTGTAGATCATATTTATTCATTCAAACATTTGGGATAATCTATATTTGAAAACTAGTGGAATTCATAGACAACAGAGCCTTTCGAAATACAACTGGACACCAGTCCTGATGCATTGTAATAATACTAACAATTTGCTTCAATGGACAAAATAGCTCCTCAAGTTAGTACTGCATCTGCGGATGAATTTTAGGAAACTCAGTTTATACTATAATAAAATATAGTTAAATTCTTCCTTTATCAATGAAAAGAGACAACTGTAAGTCCCGAAGCTCTGAATTAAACTGTGAAAAAAACCTTGGATAAAATGTATTTTAGGTTAGATTTTTTATAACATTAAAGTAAATCCTACTTTAGCGTAAACATGGAAAGTAAAATTTCAATGCTTGAGGTTGTTCATCTGTGCAATGACAAACACAGGCCTCTGAGTAAGTTGCTTGAGCGACTTTGAATCAGAGTCAATTCTTTAACTATTGTCATGCCAAAGTTCTATTTCTTTTGAAACGTGAAAAATATTGAAACATCACGTAAGATAAAATGTGAGTAATTCAGGTGTAGGATTTATTGATTCACAGAGTGCAGTGATTCCCACTGATAAAAACTCTCCACTCTTCACTGTGAGATATTAAATTTCATTCCCTCTCCCCAAAACGCCTGCTGAGCAAGATTTTCCATTCCTTAACATAATGTTAATCAACTTCATTGGCATCAGACTTCAAAAGAATTTCCTATTAAATGAAAATTAAAGGGCAGAGGCTTAGGCAGATTCAGAAAATTGCCACATCTTTACAGTAATGAACTTCCAGTATACAAGTCATGCATTTCTTTCCTCAAGTTGAAACGGATGACATTTCACTGCCATGATAAATATTTTCCTTGAAGAAAGAAAACAAGGGCAAGCTCTGCCAAATCTTTATTTGTATGAATGAAGCATAGTCAGGAAATGTAACTATCCAGTTGGCTACCATTATTCTCCACTATTTCTTTCAGTTGCTTCTATATTATTTTATTTATCATTAATTTATTGAGATACAGAATGGAATGAGTCCTTCCAACTCTTCAAACCATTCTGCCCAACAATCCCCAATTTAATCGAACCCTAATCATGGGACCATTTACAATGACCAATTGACCTACCAATCAGTACATCTTTGGACTGTGGAGGGAAACTGAAGCACCCAAGGAATCCCACAAGGTCATGGAGAGAACATACAAACTCCTTCCAGACAGCGGTGGGAATTCAACCTCAGTTGCCTTTATTCTGCATACCTTCCGATAACTCATTGCTGGAGACTGACCTTCCCCACTATTCCCAGTTTTTTGCAGTGATTCTTGAGGTTGTGAGATGTTGGATTGGTAAAAGTCAGTAGGAGAGATGAGAATTCCTTTTCTGCCTGTCATTTAATTATGACTTGCTTTTCAGTAAGGACATGATAGCGTAGCAGTTAGCACAATGCTTTACCGTACCAGCGACCAGGGCTCTACTCCTGCTGCCGCCTGTAAGGAGTTTATACATTCTCCCTGTAACCACATGGATTTTCTCTGGGTGCCCGGTTTCCTCCCACAGTCCAAAGATATACCGGTTGGTAGGTTAATTGGTCATTGTAAGCTGCCCCATGAAATTAGGGGATTACTGGGTGGTTTGGTTTGAAGGGTCAGAAAGGCCACACTGTATCTCAAAAAATAGAGTCATAGTGTCACAGAAAAGTACAGCACAGAAATAAGCCTTTTAGCCTATCTACTCCATGTCAAAACCATTTCAAAGGCCTACACCCATCGACCTGCACTGGGACCATAGCCTTTCATACCCCTACGTTCCATGTACCTATGCAAACTTCTCTTAAGCATTGAAATCGAGCTCCCATGCAACACTTGTGCTGGCAGCTCATTCCACACTCTCACGACCCTCTCAGTGAAGAAGTTTCCCTTACATGTTTCACTTTTCACTCTCATCCCATGACTTCTGGTTGCAGTCCCACCCAAGCTCAGTGGAAAAAGGCTGCTTGCATTTTCCTAAAAATACTCCTCATAATTTTGTATACTTCTATTAAATCTCCTTTCAGTCTTCTACATTCTAAGGAATAAAGTCCTAACCTGTTCAGTCTTTCCTGATAGCTCAGATCCTCCAAATGAGGCAACATCCTTGTAAATTTTCTCTGTACTCTTTCAACCTTGTTTCCATTTTTCCTGTCGGTATGTGATCAAAACTGCACACAATGCTCCAAATTAAGTCTCGCCGATGTCTTCAACATGACATCCTATCTCCTTTATTCAATACTTTGATTTATAAAGGTCAATAAATAAATAATAAAAACTAAACTGCTATTAGAAGCACAAAACATGGTCAATACTCATCTTCCTAATCCAAATACTTGCTCAGTGATTGGTCCCTAGACTCAAGGAACATGCCAACTCATTCACTTTAATTTGTTCATGGTTCCAGAAGTAGTCTGGATCGGGTAAGTTGTCTCATGAGGAAAGGTTAGGTTTGTGTCAGCTGGAGTTTAGAATAGTGAGGGAAGACTTGATTGAAGTGTATAAGATCCTGAGGGTTCTTGACAGGGTGGATATGCAGAATGCGAGAATTTAAAAAAGATCGCCCATGTAAGACGGAGACAAAACATAATTCTACCTGTCAGAGAATTATTGATCTTTGGAACTCTGTTTCCCATGGAGCAGTGCAAACAGAATTACTTGTGGCAGAAATGCACATTTGAAATTACAGTCAAATCAGTCATGGCCCTATTATACGACAGAGCAGGTGGGACGGTTCAAGTGAACCATTCTTACTCCTGATTTTTCTGGCCCTTTCAAAGGTTGATTGTATGCAATTGTGCTGATCACATTGCGCAGTTGGTCCTCTGGCAGAGTAACTAATTACCATCTTGCCTCACCAGCTGTTAAACCAAAGTTCAATCCTCAATTGATGCCATCGACAAACAGAAGACCTTTCACCCCTTGCTCATCCAGTGCCCACCTGCCTCTGTCTTAAGAATATTCTGAGACTCTGCTTGCTCTGTTCTTTGAGAAAGACGGTTCCAAAGACACACGACACTCTAGAGATAGATATGCATAAAAAATTACAAGTTGCAATAAGAAGTATTTTCAAAGAATAAATAAATAGTGAAAAATTGAGCAAAATAGTGAATTGTTCATTCAGAAATCTGATGGTGGAGTGTGCCACTTCAGGAACCTGTGTCTCCTCCCTGTTCTTAGTAATGAGAAGAGGGCATGTCCTGGATGACTCTTTTACTATCAGTGACCACCCCACCCCGACATTCTTGTTTCTCCCACTAGAAGAAACGTTCTTTGCACATCTAGATTTCTCTATGTGTTCTTCAGGAGTGAAACGTGACCAAAAGCATACAGTGTAGTGAAAGCTACCAAAAGAGGGAGGAAGAGGAAAGCTGTGCTTGTATGAGGTTTTCAGAGATGATTTATCGGACTCTCTCCCCAGCATGGTTCCATGAGCCTTAATGCAGGGTCCAGGGTCCACAAAATTCCTCAGAGCTGCCGCCCTTGCATCATTGGAATCTGAGAAGCCGTGGGACAAATCCCAAGTTTACACTTGTAAACAGGGTTTTGCACTCTAAGCTCTTAAAGAATCTGTGATCATGGGCCAGGAATCAGCATTAAGACAATCACTGGCTTGTGGATTTGTATTAGTGCTCCTGATTTTTACCACACAAGCTGTACAATTGAGTTTTGAAATAGTAATGTACTAACAGGCAGGGCATTTATCTCAAATTCATCGTATTACTAATTAAAATAAATGAATTAACAACACCATTAAACTAGCGTAGGAAGCAATCTCAGACAGTTAATTGTTTAGATAGTATCCCATTACATAATTACAGCTTCAGTGATACATTAAAATCAGAGTTAATGTATGCCAAGACATTATAAATAACAAGTTCAGGAAGAGCTCCTTAATAGCTGCAGAGCTATAAAAGATTTGCGATACAATTTGGACATCCTTGCCACTCTCCCATCTTTACACCAAGCCAAGGTCCTCTTCCTTTGGACGGCTCCTCTTGCAATGTGTGATGTCACCTCTTAGCTTACACACTGCTGAAACAGCTTTGTCTCTTTGGTAAGTGTGAGTGCATCCATTTGGATGTGCATTGTCACTGTCAGTCACCCAAAAGGAGATCCCTGGCATAAGTCATCAGACCACAGACATCCTGGCTCATATTGCTGGTTCCAAGCGGGAGGGAAGCTGCGGGCTTGCCACTTTTCCTTTTTTACTCTTTTTCCTTCAATGTGTCTTTCTTTGACCTTCAAGTCTAAGTTTCTCCTTTGACGTAGACTTTTGTTTGGTGAAGGCATTGCTACTGATGGTGAGTTCCTGTCTGTGTCATTTTCCTTATCATATGCCACCAGCCTATCGTGATAGTCCATCACGTGGCATTTCATTTCATGATAGCATGGAATTCAATTTTGATGGCATCAGACAGGATCTGGCAGGCAAAAAGATGCTTAGTAAGTGGGAAGCCTTCAAAAGTGAAATACTGTGAGTAGAGAATCTATAAGTTCCCATTAGAATAAAAGGCAAGACTAACAGACTTAATGAACCTTGGTTATCAAGGGATAGTGAGACATGCTAAAATAAAAGAAGGAGGCACATATCAGGTATAGGCAGATAGGACCAAATGAGGTATAATGAATGTAAAAGAACACTTAAGAGTGTAAGCAGGAGGACTAAAAGACATCGGAGGTTGCTCTGGCAGACTAGGTGACAGAGAATTCTAAGGGCTTCTATAGCTATATTAAGAGCACAAGGATAGCATGGGACAGAATCAATCCTCTTGACAATCAGCATGGAGTTGAAAGAGATCTTATTTTTTTCATCTGTATTTACTCAAGAGACAGACATAGAGTCTACGGAACTGAGGGAAAAGAGTAGTAAGGTCAGGGACTGTACTCAAATTGCGGAAGAGAAAGTGCTTGCTGTCTTGAGGTATACCAGGGTGGATAACTCCCCAGAACCTGACAAAGCATCCCCTTGGTCCTTGTGGGACCCTGCAGAGATATTTGAAATGTCCTTAGCCACGGTTCAGGTTCCATTCACATCTTCGTCCATTCCCTTTAGCCTCTCTCACATACTTAGACACTGGAATGCTGAAGTCAGTTTTCTAAATTTGTTGAGGGGGAGGTGAGGGTGAAGAGTACAGCAAAGTACAGGAGTGCATTAATAAATGATTAGAATCGGAAAAAAATTGGCAAGTGAAGTTCAGCACAAGTGAATGAGATGTGATTTTTTTGGTAGGAAGAATGAAGGGGATAAATTAGTATCTAAGGATAAAGGGTAAAAAGTATTAGTATAAATGGTAAAAGAGAAAGTCGAGGGTAGATATAGGACCAATGAAAATGACGCTGGAGATATTGTAATGAGAGACGCAGAGATGGCAGAGGAACTGAATGCATATTTTGCATCGGTCTTCACAGTGGAAGACGTCTGCTGTATACTGGACATTCAAGAGTGTCAGGGAAGTGAAGTATGTGCAGTGAAAATTATGACTGAGAAGGTGCTCAGGAAGCTTAATGGTCTGAAGGTGGATAAATCTCCTGGACCTGATGGAATGCACCCTCAGGTTCTGAAGGAAGTAGCTGGAGAGATTGCTGAGGCACTAACGATGATCTTTCAAGAATCGTTAGATTCTGGCGTTGTACTGGATGACTGGAAAATTGCAAATGTTACTCCGCTATTTAAGAAGGGTGGGAGGCAGCAGAAAGGGAACTATAGACCTGTTATCGTGACATCAGTGGTTGGGAAGTTGTTGGAATGTTGAAATCAATTGTTGGTGGTGAATAAGATGAGTGCAAGGTTGGCATTCATTTCTGGAGGCATAAAATATATGAGCAGGGATTTGATGTTGAGGCTCTATAAGGCACTTGTGAGACCATACTTGGAGTATTGTATGCAATTTTGGGCTCCTTATTTTAGAAAGCATTTACTGACATTGGAGAGGGCTCAGAGAAAATTCACAAGAATAATGCCAGGAATTAAAACTGTTACCGTATGAGGAACATCTGGCAGCTCTTGGGCAGTATTCCATGGAGTTTAGGAGATTGAGGGGGGATCTCATAGAAACATTCTGCTGAATGATAAAAGGCCTGAACAGATTAGATATGGCAAAGTTATTTCTCATAGTAGGGGAGTTTAGGACAAAAGGCTATGACTTCAGGATTGAAGGACGTCCAATTAGAACAGAGTGGGGGAGAAATTACTTTAGTCAGAGGGTGGTAAATCTGTGGAATTTGTTGCCATGAGCAGCTGTGGAGGTTGAGCCATTGGGTGTATTTACAGCAGAGACAGATAGGTTCTTGATTAGCCAGGGCATCAAAGGGTATGGGGAGAATGCAGGGGAGTAGCGGTGACTGGAAGAAATGGATCAGCCCATTGTTGAATGGTGGAGCAGACTCGATGGGTCAAATGGCCTACTTCTTCTCCTATATCTTATAGTCTTATGGTCTTATGGAATTAATTCCTCTTCTGGGCCACTTCTCTAATCCTTGATTTATTAAATATTTGTCCATCTCCAGTTTTACATACTTCTTATGATCTAGCTCCCACCACCCATCAGGGTAGAAAGTTGCAGGTATTCACCATCCTCTGTGAAAAGAAATTTCTACATTTCTCGATTTTAAATTACCAGCTCCTTAGCTATGTTGCCCTTAGCTCTGTCCCATTGTTTGAAACTCCCCTAGAAGTGAAAACACCCCAACATCTACCCTGAAAAATCCCCTTAGGAGCTATGTGCTTGAACCCTTCATTCTTCTAAAGTCCCAAGTAATAAAGACACCCATAGGACATGCAAATTAAGGGTGTAATGGTAAACCTTGATTGGAAGAAGCAGGAAGAGACTTACGGAGTGTATAAACATGAATGGGCTAAATGAACTGAACGCTCTGCTTCTGTGTTGTATGTCCCTTTTAATTCTTCCACCTTATTTCCTCTGGTAGAAATGTGTTTTTCTTGCCTCAAGTATTCATCTATCTTCCCTCTATTACATTGCTGACATTTCACTTAACTGTTCCATGTTAGCAGGTTCCATATGCAGACTACTCTCTGGATAATAAGAAATTGTGACACTTGCAAAGTGAGTCCTCAGGTTTGTTCCCAAAGTGACAGAGTGCTTCCTGTCCTGACATATAGCACTGCCAGATTTAAGCTGTGAAAAGTTACTTTTAATTTTGATGACCTTTGTGATATGGTTGGAATTTCTGACTAGGTGTTATCACTTTTGGCAGAGGGTGACAGAAATTTGTGCCAATTCCAATATATTCAGACAAGCTTGATTATTTAAATATCAAATAGTATGAGAATTTATTTAGAATATTTTGTGATAAATTAGTGACGGTTGCAGTACGACACTAATTGTTCTGCATAGGTCTTGTACGAAAAAGTAACGTGAAAACATCTCACGTGCTTCCCAATAGAGCTGACAGGTTGTATCCCATCATCTGATTAAGTTTCTTCTGTGCAAAGCTACTTTATAGGGGAAAAAAGGTCAAGGGCTTAATAAAATATCTGTCTTTGTACCTGTTACCAATAGTTTTTATTCTCAATCTCTCTACACACTGTGAAAACAGATTAGAGAAAGATGAACTATTGGATCTATAGTCATTTACCTAATGGGACAAATGCCTCCAGATTCTTAAGAGATTGTGAATTATGTTGATTGTGCCATGTATGGTCCTTCCTATAATTCAAGGTAACATGATACTTAATGTTTCACAACGGGAGATACTGGTTTACTCACTAATTTCTCAAAGGAAAAAAGAAATGTCAGTGATAATTTATGAAAAGTTTTAAAATTAATGATTGACAATTAATTGAGGATCTATAAGTGAGTCTGCTTCCTCAGATCACATCATTACATGGGTAGTACAAAGCTTCATATAAGCAAGTATCACTTGGTTTGAGCCATCCTTACTTAATCCTTGGCATACATATTAAGTTTCCCTGTAATAAGGTGGGGCAGCAGTCACTGTAAAAAGCAAGCAGTCATTTGTTCACAGCTCAGTGTGTGGGAGACTTGTGCTGCGATGGGTGAAGAACTACGAGGTAAGAAACCTATTATCCTTTACTCAGTTCATTATGTGTAAAGTGTTTCCTACACTCGCAAGCAATGTTGACGGTCAGAGTACTTTAAACGAGGGTGATTTTAAATCAGATAGGAAGTCAAATGATTTGTATACTGGGAATGTTGAATGCAATGAGTAAGATTTGATGGTGAATGGGAATCTTTGCCAGACCTCAGCATTAAGTATCAGCTCTTTCCATGTCAAACATTTAAGTTATTGAATGAAACCACAGTGCTTTATAAATAATTATATAACAAACTCAAAAAGAAAAATCTAGTGTTGAACTTATTTTCCTGAATAAGACAGCTTAGGTAAGCAATACAAGGAAGCAGATTACCTTAGTATTGAGAAAACGGTAGAATATAGTGAAGGGAATATTATCTGATTGAAGCAAGGCAATGGATTGCAAAGGATGGGATAAATTAGAAAGTTAACAGATGGCTCCTAAAGTTGTAGCAATAATGAAATATTTTTCACTGTGAGACTGGCATAACGTTACTGAGTTGTATTTGAGTAAGGAAGCAGCTGCTTGACAGCAAATGGCAAGTTTAATACAAAGGTGTATCAGAAGTGGCAGGACAGGTAAGGGGGATCTACAAAGATATAGAAAGTCTCAACAGTAATTTTATAGCAGAAAGATTCATTGAAGTGTAAACACAAGAAATTCTGCAGATGTTGAAATATAGAGCAGCACACACACACAATACTGGAGGAACTCAGCAGGTCGCGCAGCATCTACAGAAATGAACGGATTAAATATTTCCGGCTGAGACCCGTCGTCAGGATTGGAATGCATGAGGGATGGTGCCAGAATAAGAAGGTAAGGGGGGGGGAAGGAGGATAAACTAGAAGGTGATAGATAAAGCCGGGTGGGTTTATGATTTGCCTCTTCTCCTCACCTGTTATCACCTCCACCTGGTGCCCCTCCTCCTTCCCCTTCTCTCATCGTCCACACCCCTCTTCTATCAGATTGCTTCGTCTCCAGCCCTTTGCCTTTTATGCCTATCACTTTTCAGCTTCTTTACTTTATTCCCCCCTCCCCCACCCACCTGGCTTCATCATTCACCTTCTAGTTCGTCCCCCTTCCCTTTCCCCCACCTTCCTAATCTGGAATCTTCCCTCTTCCTTTTCAGTCTCGATGAAGGGTCTCGCCCTGAAGCATCGACTGTTTATTCACTTCTCTAGATGTTGCCTGACCTGCTGAGTCCCGGCAAAATTGTGTGTGTGTTGCTCAAGATTCAGTAATGAATGAGTAGAGTCAGCAAGGAAGGTGAATGATCAGCTTGTAAAAAACAAGGAAGGAAGTTGGCAAAATATTCTGGAAGAAAAAAATAAACATTCCTGTGTTTCATCATAGTCCAAAGAAAAAAAATCAATATGTGAAGATGTATGTTCAAGAATGTTTCACATTCCTTTATGTTTACAAAGGATCTGAGAAAGTAGATATCCCAAAGTGCATGTCAGCAGTGAATTGATTTTGAAACCAGCTCTCACCCAGAACATCTCCATCTTTTCAAATCTATTTCACCCTAAAGCAACAACTTAGACTAGCTCTTTAACAAGAATGTTAATCATATCTGGAGATATCGATAACCTACAGGAAAGATATCAATATGCCTGAAATGGTGCAGAGGATATTTACACGGATGTTGCCAGCACTTTAGGACCTGAGTTATGTAGAGAGAAAGATTGAATACATTAAGACTTTATCCACTAAAGCACAGGAGAATTAAAAAATCATACAAAGCTATACAAAATTATCAGGAGTATAGATAGGGAGAATGCATACAAGCTTTTTCTTTAGTTTGAGAGACACATGACTGAGAGGTCATGGATTTACAGTGAAAGGTGAAATATTTAAGGGGAATCTGAGGGGTAGCTTTTTCAATCACAGGTTGGTGTGAGTGTAGAATGAGCTACAGGCAGAAGTGGTAATAACAAGTTCAACTGTAAAATTTAAGAGAAGTTTGGATAGGTACATGGATGAGAGAGGTAGGGAGTGCAATGGTCGAATGCAGATAGATGTGATTAGGCAGAAGACCAGACTGGCATGGACTAGTACATTAGCAAGGCTTCCCAAACTGGGGTGCACAGACCCCTCAGTTTATGGTAGGAATTCAGAGCATAAAAAAGGTTGGGAACCCCTGCACCAGAAGGACCAAAGAGCTTGTTTCCGTGCTGTAGTCATATATTACTCTGTGAATCTATTTATTCTTGTGCTTCTGTGTGTAGCATGAAAAATGGGGGAATGTGTAGGCCATTCGGCCCCTCAGTTTTATTTTTCCTTTAAATATGATTGCAGCCAGCCTTCTACACTCAGCACCTGAGGCTCCGTAGCCTTGTAGGAATTTTTTAGTTTACATTGTGCACTTATATTCTACTGTTACTGGTCCTGCCACTATCATTCTTCTCTCTGTAATAAGCACACTAATTACCACTCAGTATGTGTACAGCATAATCGTGTTTGCCACTATTCACTCTAAGTCCAGATGCTGCTCAACAGTTCAGGCAGCATCTGTGGAGGAAAATAGACAGTCCACATTTCTTATTTATTTATTTATTGAGATGTAACATGGAATAGACCCTTCCGGCCCTACGAGCTGTGCCATCCAGCAACCGCACCCCCCCCCCACCCCCCACCCCCAATTTTACCTTAGCATAATCATGGGATAATTTACAATGACCAATTAACCTACAAGCCCGTATGTCTTTGGACTGTCGGAAGAAACTGGAACACCCTGAGGAAATCCACGTGGTCACAGGGAGAATATACAGGCTCCTTACAGCTCCCAGATCCCTGCCTCTGTAAAGCGTTGTGCTAACCACTACGCTACAGTGTCACCCACTTCTGCTCGAGACGACATGAAGTGTCAACTGTCATCTCCCTTCGACAGATGCTACCTGACTTGCTGAGTTTCAACAGGTTTTTATGTGGCTCTTCATTCTCTTATGTCTCTAAGTGCAGATGCTATCTAAGTCTTAAGATGTATAAGACTAGATTGACAGGGATGGCCTGCTTCATTATTTGGAGTGTTACCCTATGCACCCAATAGTAATCATCTCTCTCTGATTTTATAATGAAAGCATCTGACACATACCTAGCAAAACATTGCCTTGAAGTCAGGAGTATTTCTTTCAATGAATAACTGGAATTTTCAGCTTTGTCCTTGTTTGGGATCAAACTTTGATGAGTTTGGGAGCTGAGAAAACATGAGGAACCTGCAAAGGCCATTGTTGATCAGGTTATTGGGTTAAATACTACATAGTCAGACTGCCAATATCAAGTCCTGTCAATACTTCAGTTGGAATTGGCCAGATTGGAATCGTCCTGTTTCCCAATACACACATGAAGCATTGACACCATTGTTTGGTGGATATCAGCACTGTGGCTGAATTGGAAAAGCTTGGGTAGATACAAGTGCTTCTGAAATGCATATCTACAGCACCACGGTTGGATGTATGGTCTTCACTATACCCAGTGCCCTCAATGAGTTTGTAATACTGCCCATGTCTTTCACAGTGAAGAAAACACTAGCAATATGCCAGAAATTTGAGAGTGCCAGGGTGCAGAAGTGAGTAAAGTTGCCATTACTAGGAAGAAGATACTTAGGGAAACTAAAACGTCTGAAGGCAGATAAATCACCTGGAGCAGAGATGGCCTACACCCCAGAATTTTGAAAGAAGGGGCTGAAGAGATTGTGGAGGCATTAGTATTGATCTTTCCGAATCAATAGATTCTGGCATAGTTCCAGAGGATTGGAAAATTGCAAATATCATTCTGCTCTTCAAGAAGGGAAGGGAAGAAGAAAGGAAATTATGGTTGGGAAGATGTTGGATTCAATTATTAAGAATGAGGTCTCGGGGTACTTGGAGGTACGTGATAAAATAGGCCGAAGTCAGCACGGTTTCCTCAAGGGAAAATCCTACCCGGCAAATCTGTTGGAGTTCTTTGAAGAAGTAACAAGCAAAATATACAAAGGATAATCAATAGATGTTGCGAACTTGGATTTTCAGAAGGCTTTTGACAAGGTGCTCCACATGACACTTCTTAACAAGTGCCCATAGTATTACAGGAAAGATATTAGCATGGGCAGAGCATTGACTGGTAGGAAGGAAAAAGTGGTTGAGGGGCAGATAGTGTAATGGAAACAGGAAGGCTGCAGAAGGACTTCAACAGATTAAGAGAATGGGCAAAGAAGTAGCAGATGGAATACAGTGTCAGTGAGTGTATGGTCATGCACTTTGGTAGAAGAAATTAAGGCATAGATGACTTTCTAAGTAGAGAGAAAATTCAAAAATCCAACCTGCACATGGACTTGGGAGTCCTTGTGCAGGATTCTCTATTGGTTACTTTGCAGATTGAGTCAGTGGTGAGGAAGGCAAATACAATATTAGCATTCATTTCAAGAAGATAAAATGTGAAAGCAAGGATATAATATTTGAGGATTTATAAGGCACAGGTAAGGTCTCACTCAAAGTATAATGAGCAGCTTTGGGCCCTTTATCTAAGAAAGGAGGTACTGACATTGGAGAGCATTCAGAGGAGGTTCACAAGAATGATTCTGGGAATGAAAGGGTTACCACATAAGGACTGATTAATAGCTTTGGACCTGTACTCACTGGAATACAGAACAATGAGGGGTGACTTCATTGAAACATCTTGAATGTTGAAAGGCCTCAATAGATTGATGTTTCCTATGGTAGGGGTGTCTAGGACCACAGGGCACAGCCCCAGAATAGAGCGATGTCCATTTAGAACAGAGATGAGGAGGAATTTCTTTAGCCAGAGTAGATAGATAGATAGATAGATAGATAGATAGATAGATACTTTATTCATCCCCATGGGGAAATTCAACATTTTTTCCAATGTCCCATACACTTGTTGTAGCAAAAACTCCTTACATACAATACTTAACTCAGTAATAATATGATATGCATCTAAATCACTAACTCAAAAAGCATTAATAATAGCTTTAAAAAAAAAAGTATGGCGAATCTGTGGCATTTGTTGCCACAGGTGGCTGTGGAAGTTAAGTCTTTAAGTATTTAAGGCAGATGTTGATGGGTTCTTGATTAATCAAGGGATGAAGGGTCATGAAGAAAAGGCATATGAGATTGAGGCTGAGAGCTAAATTAGATCAGCCATGATGAAATGGCAGAGCAGACTCAAAGGGCCAAATGGCCTCATTCTGCTCCTATATCTTATTGTCTAACACAGTGCGTTAGTTGATTTTTCTGAAGATTGTTATTTTCATGGATTATATGTTATTGCCCTTTCTTTAGAATAACAACAGTTTGTGTTTACTAAAGATTCAGTATGTCAGAGGCTTTTAGTGGGTGGAGACATTCAAGTTAATACCTGTTAGTCTACATCCAGTTCTTAATGTTATTAAATGATCTCTAAAAAGTGTAATCTTTGTTGACATTTAGAGTACTTTAACCAGTGAAGTTATCATGCTGGCATTTCAAATGATCTGTTTGTTAAGAATGTTGAATTCAGAGAACAGGATTTAGAATTAGAATGGGGATCTTTACTGGATGTCAGCATTCATCATAAATGTTCCATGAACTGTTCTCAGGAGGAGGATGCATGTTTGAACTAAATTGCAAAAGTTTCAGTTTTGACTCTTACACTTATTTGTCTGGCTCTACCAGCACTGAGAATAGAGATCTCCGTGAATCCTCCTCCTGAACTTACTCACTCAATCTACAGCATTATGCACATGCTATTTGCACTCTATACAATCACTTTGACACATGAGCTGTACCACCGTCTGGGATTGGCGTTGGTTCATTACTATTGTCGCATGTATTGAGATACAGGCAGTCCCCGAGTTACGAACACCTGACTTACGAACGACTCATACTTACGAACAACCTGCCATAGAGCCTATTATATTGAAAATCTGAGTTAAATACAATTTTTCATAATAATGGACGCACACACTACGTTGTGATGTACCTGCTCTGACTTGCATACAAATCCGACTTAAAGACGGACTTAGGAACGGAACTCGTTCATAACCCGGGGACTGCCTGTACTATGGATAGCTTGTTTGTGTGGCTGTAGGCATATCATGCTACACATAAGTACATGTAAAAATGAAACAATAAAGATGAACCTTTACAACCATAGAGAAACAAATAAAGAACAAAGGCCATATGACATAAATTGCAAGATAAGAGTTAATATGTAGCATATGAGAGGGGTGATGAAGACTCTGATAACTCTGGGATAGCAGTTATCCCTGAGACAACTGGTGAGCACTTTGAGGCTTTTGTTTCCTCGGCCTAACAAGAGAGGAAAAGAAAGAGAATGCCATGGTGGGAGGGGTCCTTGGTTACGTTGCCCCTTTTATTCAAGTTAGTATAAAGAGTAGATGAGAGAACAGAGGGCAGGCTGGTTTGCACAATGCACTGGACTGTATTCACAGTTCCCTGCAGTTTCTTGTGGTCTTGCCATGTTAGTCTGTGATGCATCCAGGTAAGATGTATCTGTAAAAATTGGTAAGACTTATTGGAGATGTGTGGAGTTTTCTTAGCCTTCTGAGAAACCTGAGGAATTACTGTGTTTTCCTGGCAACAGTATCAACATGACTGGGCCAGGACAACTTGTAGGTGATGTTTCAATGATAGATTTGCCAGGCGCTACATGTAAGCTTAAGACAACCTGATCAAAGGGATACAACTAAATATCTCAAGCTAAATTTGCTCTCAAGTTCCCACCTATTACATTCTACACCCTGTGGCCACTTTATTAGATATATCTGTTTGTTAAAGCAAATATCTAATCAGCCAATCATGTGGCAGCAACTCAGTGTATAAAAGCATGCAGACATGGTCAAGAGGTTCAGTTGTTCAAACAAAACTTCAGAATGGGGAAGAAATGTGACCTAATTGACTTTGATTGTAGAATATGACCATAAGATATAGGAGCAGAATTAAGCCATTTGGCCCATCCATTCTGCTCTGTCATTTCATCATGTCTGTTCCAATTTTTCCCTCAGCCAATCTTTTGCCTTCTCCCCGTATCCCTTCATGCTCTGACCTATCAAAAATCTATCAACCTCTGCCTTAAAATATACGTAAAGAATTGACCTACACTCTCTGGCTAAAGAAATTCCTCCTCAGGCTGGGTCCTCTGGTCTTAGACTCTCCCACCATAGGAAATATCCTCTCTAACAAGGCCTTTCACCATTTGATAGGCTTCAATGAGGTTACCCCTCATTCTTATGAATATAGACCCAAAGTCATCAAACTCTTCATATGACAAACTGCTCAATCCTGGAATCATTTTTGTGAACCTCCTTTGAACCTTCTCCAGTTTCGCACATCCTTTCTAAGATAAGATAGATAGATAGATAGATAGATAGATACTTTATTCATCCCCATGGGGAAATTCAACATTTTTTCCAATGGCCCAAACCTGCTCACAATACTCCAAATGAGGCCTCACCAGTGTTTTATAAAGTCTCAACATTACATCCTTGCTTTTATATTCTAGTTCTCTTGAAATGAATGCTAACATTGCATTTGACTTCTTCACCACAGACTCAACCTGCAAATTAACCTTTAGGGAATCCTGCACAAAGACTTTCAAATCCCTTTGCACCTCAGTTAATAGTCAACCATTTCATTTCTTCTACCAAAGTGCATGACCATATACTTCTCAACAGTGTATTCCATCTGCTATTTCTTAACCCATTCTCCAAATCTGTCTAAACTTCACATAGTAGCAACTCAAAACATAGAAGTATTCAGGCGTAGACCAGCAGTTTATTTGTTGTTCAGGCTAAACATCAGAATGGGGAAGAAATGTGATCTAAGTGACCTTGACTTTAGAATGATTGCTGGTACTAGGTGGGATGGCTGAAGTACCTCAGAAATTGCTGATCTCCTGGGATTTTCACACACAACTGCCTCTATAGTTTACAAAGAATGGTACAAAAAGCAAAGGAAAAACATCCAGAGAGTTGAAGTACTGTGGGTGAAAATGACTTGTTTATGAGAGAGGTTAGAAGAGAGTGGCTCAAGCTGACAGGAAGGCAAGAGTGACTCAAATAACCATGCGTTACAACAGTGGTGTGCAGAGGAGCATCTCTGGACACACAACACCTCAAACACTGAAGTGGGTGGGGTACAGCCATAGAAGACCATGGGTATGCACTCAGCAGCCATTTCATTAGATACAGGAATAAAGTGGTCACAGTTTACGAGCATGTAGCTTTGCTAGAGTTACAATTGTTCCTATAATACACATTACACACACATTACTTTTCAACAGCTAAGCACCAGCTTAGTCCTGTACCAGAAAGGAAAGGGGTTATTCTCTCTCAACATCTAGAGTCTATCTGATGCAGGTCGAATGCAAGGGCTAATCTCTGAAAACATGATGCATTGCTGAGGTGAATGAATAACCCATGCAAATTGGAAAAAAAATGCAGTAAAAAGGTCATTGTTTATGCAAATAATTGTTTTTGTTTGCAATATTGAATAATTTAATTATATATTAAGTGTAATTTTTATTTCATGGTGTGTTCTATTTTTGTGATATATTTATTTTCAGTGGGGAGATAAAATGAAGAGGAGGGTGATTGCAAACACTGAGAACTGTGCTCTTTTGCAAAGGTGACCATCATTGTTACCTTTGGGAAGGAGGTACAAAAGCCCGAAGGCACACACTCAGCAATTCAGGAACAGCTTCTTCCCGTCTGCCAACTACTTATTATTTTTCTCTATACTTATTTATCATGTATTTCATTGTAATGTTGCCATAAAGTTCACAAATTTCGCAACCCTATCCCAGTGATACTAAATCTGATTCTGATTCTGGTAGAGCAGATGCTGTAGCTCCCTCCCCCCCACTTCCCTCTCCCCAGGCTGCCCCGCGGGAACCATGAAAAGCACAGCAGAGCAGGTGCCACGATCCTGCCGTGTGCTGCTAAAGCTCACCATTACGAGAACGCAGATGAACTGGGATGTCATGGCACAGAGAACGGTGGGACTGCATTTGGAGAATGTGTGCAGTTCTTGCCACTATACAATAGGATGTATGTGACTGAGCAATAGGACTCTCAGAAGAGATTCAGAGAATGTTGCCAAACTGGAAGGTTTGAGTTATAAAGAATGACTGAATAGGCTATGAACATTTTCCCTGGAGCGACGGTGGGTGACAGTAACTTCAAAAGAGATATATAAATCATACAGGAGGTGGTCACAGCTGCTTCCTAGAGTAGGTTATAGGTTAACATAATTGGTGGAAGTGTACAGAATTCACAACCACCGACATTGAGTTGGGGTTTCACTTTACTCTGACATGATGACTTCCAGCGCACTTAGTGTTCAGTTTTATTTTGGCATTCAATAAATGAGTTGCTGTGGATTTTTTCCCTGAACAAAAACGTTTCCGTCGTTTTATTTGTGAAAGCCTGCACTGACGACCCCGATGCTCCAGGACGATTCCAGAGTTATTGAAAATGTCAGCCAACACAGTCGCTGTGAAACTGCAGCAACACACACAAAATGCTGGTGGAACGCAGCAGGCCAGACAGCATCTATAGGGAGAAGTACAGTCGACGTTTCGGGCCGAGACCCTTCGTCAGGACTAACTGTAATAAGAGATAGTAAGAGATTTGAGAGTGGAAGGGGGAGGGGAGATCCAGAATGATAGGAGAAGACAGGAGGTGGAGGGATGAAGCTAAGAGCTGGAAAGGTGATTGGCAAAAGGGATACAGAGCTGGAGAGGGGAAAGGGTCTTGGGATGGGAGGCCTAGGGAGAAAGAAAGTGGGAGGGGAGCACCAGAGGGAGATAGAGAGCTGGCAAGAAGTGATTGTGAGAGGGACAGAGAGAGAAAAGAGAGAATAAATAAATAAATAAATACATACATACATACATACATACATAAATAAGGGATGGGGTAAAAAGGAGAGGAGGGGCATTAACAGAAGTTAGAGAAATCAATATTTATGCCATCAGGTTGGAGGCTACCCAGATGGAATATAAGGTATTGTTCCTCCAACCTGAGTGTGGCTTCATCTTGACAGTAGAGGAGGCCATGTATTGACATATCAGAATGGGAATGGGACGTGGAATTAAAATGTGTGGCCACATGTGATCCTGCTTTCTCTGGCAGACAGAGCGTAGGTGTTCAGCAAAACGGTCTCCCAGTCTGCGTCAGGTCTCACCAATATATAGAAGGCCACACCAGGAGCACCGGACGCAGTATACCACACCAGCCGACTCACAGGTGAAGTGTTGCCTCACCTGGAAGGACTGTCTGGGGCCCTGAATGGTGGTGAGGGAGGAAGTGTAAGGGCAGGTGTATCACTTGATCCCATGATCCTCTCCCTTCTCCAGCTCTGTATCCCTTTTGCCAATCAACTTCCCAGCTCTTAGCTTCATTGACGCCTTTTGAGGTCCCTGAGTGACGGTTTGACCATGTCAAAGTGGACCTTGTTGGTCTTCTTTCCCCTCCTTTGGTTTCATGCACCTCCTTACCATGGTAGATTGTACCACCAGGTGGCCAGAGGTTATCCCCCTAACATTGATGAAAGCTGCAGACGTAGTGCGGGGGTACATCAGCACCTGGGTGGCACGGATTGGCTTGCCATCTGATATTATTTCTGACAGTGGTCCCCAGTTCATTTCAGACCTCTGGGCTGGGCTGGCACAGAACCTCAGCATTAGGCTGCTCTGAAGGGCTTCCCTGACCGATGAGTGTTGGCATGATAGACTCCTGTGGGTCCTGCTGGGGCTCAGAACACCTCCAAAAGATGAGCTGCAGTCGTCCGTGGCTGAGTTGGTGTACAGGCAGCTGTTACAAGTGCCAGGTGATTTCAGTCCTGATGCCATGAGGTATTCCTCCCAACAGTGTTCCACCCTCCTCGGTAAATTCAATTCCTATTCACCTATTCCTGCCTCCCATTGTGGCGCACAGCACTCTTGGGGTCTTGTTGACCTACATTCCATCTTGTTTGTTTCATCTGCCACGTTGCTCACCAATGTCCCCTTAGGTCCTCTTATGATGGACTGTTCCAGGATTTGGAACAGGGAGAAAAGAATTTTAAATAAGAGGAGTAAACCTGAACATACTTCAGTAGATGGCCTTAAACCAGCCCACCAAGTTTTGGAGGATTCCACTACCATGCCCCTGGTATCACCATGAGCATGTCAACACACCTCTGGATGAGCCAGGGGTATCTATTGTTCCTGCACCCATGGAACACAGGGCTTGAGCCGTGCAACAGGCTTTAGTGTAGGGTAATGTCATTGGGAGGAAGTACATAATTCACAAACAATTACATTGAGTTGGGGTTTCACTTGAAGAGGCTGGTCTGACGTGATGATGTAATTATGTAAAGGACTTTTAGCGCGCTTATCGTTCAGTCTTTTTTGGTGTTCAATAAATGAGTACCTACAAATGACTCCTAAACTAGAGGGCACAGGTTTAAGAGGAGACGGGAATATTTTAAAGAATATACAAGGGGTAATTGTAATGTATGGATCTATTTCCTTTAGAGCAAAGACCCTCATCCATTAGCACTACATATTGATCTGTTATCTGCACGTGTGCATTGTTCTCTCTCTCTCTTCTCACTGCAATGTGAATACACCAGTTAAAGCCATTTCCCTTGTGCGTGCTTTTATTTAATTGATATTTAATTGTGTACAGACACAACAAATTGGCGACGAGTACAACCCTGAATGTCAGGAAATATCACAGACTGCACCGACAGTTACGGGATCAAACACCGAGAGTTAAACAGCACAAGATGGCTGTCACACACACCAACAAACATGAGTACAGTGAAAGATGCGCTGAAATTGAAGTTAAAATAATGTGGTGATGGCTTCAATCAGGAAAGTTGACGAATTTGACAGTGCTAATGAGGACTGGGAGTTCTATATCAAGAAGGTTGAATTGTATTGCAATATGAACAAAGTAGAGGGCCAGCAGTTTTCAGATATATATGGTTGAGAAAAATGCCACTAGACTGGTACTCAATCAAAGCTCTCAGTGTGACGTGAACAGGCAATGGTAGCCCAAATGGTAGTACTAACCAGAGACTGTCACAGCTGCTTAATGCTAATGAGAAGGGGATTGGTAAACTCAAAGGCATGAAGGCCAGAATGGAACTGGATGAAGCACCAATACCAAGATTCCATAAAGTGCATCCAGTGCCTTACGCACTATGTCCTAAAGTGGATGTTGAACTGCAGAGCATGGAGATGTCTAGAATTCTCTCCAAGGTTGAATGGAGCAATTGGACCATGGTCCTGGTGAGCAACAAAACAAAGGCCAGAGCTGTTTGCATATGTGGGGATTTCAAACTGAGCATCAATCCGGTGCTGCATACTGTGCAGTATCCCCTGCCACAAATAGAAGATATGTTTGCACCTTTGGTAGGTGAGGAGGTGTTTTCAAAGATTGACTTAACACAAGCCTATCTGCAAATGAAGTTCCTCACAGTCAACACTCACAAGGGATTGTGCCGGTATAACCATCTCATCTTTGGTGTGGCATCAGCTCCAGCAGTTTGGCAAAAGGCATGGAACAAGAGCTCCGAGACATCCCAGGAACACAATGTCAGATTTAATCAGATTTATTGTCAGTGGCATGTGATGTGAAATTTGTTAACTTTGCTGCAGCAGTTCAATGCAATACATAATATGGAAAGGAAAAAAATAATAAATAAAATTTTTAAAATATAATAATAATTCAATAAGTAAATCAATTACAGTATACGTATATTGAATAGATTAAAAAACATCCAAAAATCAGAAATACTGCATATTAAAAAAGTATGTTGTATATTAAAAAAACCTTTATAAAATCATTGTAACTGGCGAGAATGATGAAGAGCTCATCCAGAACCTTGTTTCGGTGCTTACTGGACTGAGTGAGAATGGTCTGCGTGTAAAGAGGGGGAAATGTGAGTTTTTCAAGAATGAAATCTCATACTGTGGACACGTCATTGACAAGCATGGCTTATGTAAGTCACAGGAGAAGACTGAAGTGGTGCTACAGGCATCCAAACTGGAAAATGTGTCACAACTCAGGTCATACTTGGGCCTTGTAAACTACTACCGCTGGTTTCTCCCAAACATTGCTACAGTGCTGCATCCATTGAACACACTGTTACAGACAGGAGCAAAGTGGGAATGGTCAGAAAGATGTGAAAAAGCATTCAAGGAAACACAGAGACTAATAACATCCAATGAACTGCTCACCCATTATGACCCATCCTTGCCCTTCAGACTGGCATGTGATGCATCTCCTTATGATCTTAGAGCTGTTTTGTCACACACCATGAAAGATGAATCTAAATGCCTGATTGCATTTGCTTCAAGATCACTGACGAGCACAGAACACTACTAGGCACAGATCAACTGAATGGCCCTTAGTCAAGTATGGGGAATAAAGAAGTTCCACCATTACCTCTACGAACAAAAGTTTACTCTAATGATAGATCACCAGACCCTGGTGTCCATTTGCACTCCCAGGAAGGGAATTCTAGTGATGACTGTCACCTTGTTACAATGTTGGGCACTATTCCTAGGAGCCCATTCTTATGATATGGGGTTCAAGGGTATCAAAAAGCAGAGCAATGCTGATGGTTTGCCACATCTTCCACTATTGGCAACTGAAGAAGAAAATTCTTCATACCGTGACCCAGCAGAAGTGTTCCACACCACATTGGTGGACCAGTTGTTAGTAACAAATGCCGAAATACAAAGGGAAACAAGGAATGACCCGACATTGTCAAAAGTCTTTGAAATCGCCCTGCAAGGATGGCAAGCTCATGGGAACTCTACGTTTCCAGAGTTCTGAACAAGACAAGACCAAGTGTCGGTATGTCAAAGAACGCTGATGTGTGGAACTTGTGTTGTGGTTCCATCTAAACTGCGCATCAGATTGTTATAAAATCTGCATGAAGGAGACCTGGGTACAGTCAAGATGAAGAGTTTCGCCCGGAGCTACGTGTGGTGGCTGGAAATAGATAGATTGAAGGCTTGGCCAAAAGCTGTTCAGGATGTCAAAAAGTTCAACATGGACCCCTACAGGCACCGTTACACCCATGGTCATGAACTCTGACTATTTGTGAAGAGAAATGGCATCAGTCATTTCAAGTCAGTTCCTCACCACCCAGCAATGAATGGGTTGGCTGAAAGGTTTATCCAAACCTTCAAGAAGTCCAAGAAAGCGAAGGACAAGGAGGATATTTCTCTACAGCACACAAGGGGGACAACTTCCTTTTTGTGTATCGGAACTCTATTCATGCGACAACAAATCAAATGCCTGCAATGCTGTTTATGAGCAGAAACCTGAGATCTCGCATGGACCTCCTGAAATCAGATCTACAGAGGGAAGTGCAGAATAAACAGTTCAGCCATTTGCCAAGTGAAGCAGCAAGGAGCTTTGACAGGAAGTCCTACCGCGTGAGTACTGCGAAGACAAGTGGGCACCCAGTAGGATAGCTACAAGAACTGATGTACACATTGGCTGTTGGAGATCATAATGGAGACGGCATGTGGACCAGATACTGGATGCTCAATCGAAGAACACACCTGAGCCAACTGCATCCTACAAGACAGACACATTACAGTCACCAGACTTGCCTCTCAGTGATGTCACTGACAACAGTGTGACACACGAAACCAAGAACATTGTCTTAGAAAAGACACCTACCAAACCTGGTGCCACTCCACAGGTCCAGAGGCGCTATCCTGAAAGGAACAGAAGACTGAACCTTTAGAACGGAAGTTGTTATGGACTGTTATTGTGAAAGCGTGTAGATTTGGAATATGGGTTTATGAAAGGGAAATTGAATGTTTTTGTACATATACAGTTTATGTTACATTAATCTAAAGGAGGAGGAAGTATATTGTTTGGATCTCTTTCTTTTAGAGCAATAACTCCCCCCCCCACCCCACAAACTGATATTTGCGCATGCTCTGTTTTCTACGCATGCATGTTGTTCTCCCTCTCAATGCAAAATGAATACACCAGTTAAAGCCATCTCCTGTGTGTGTGCTTCTATTTAATTGATATGTATTTTTTACACAACAGTAATTTTTTCAGAGGGTTAGAAATGTTAAGCAATCTGCCAGAGGAAATGGTAAACACAGGTACGATTACAACTTTTAATGAGCATTTGCACAGGTTCAGGGAGAAGTATGTTTTATAGGGATGCAGGTCAAATGCAGGTGAATGGAACTTGCCTGGGCACACATCTTTGCAGCTTGGAGAACTTGGACTGAAGGGCTTGTTTCTGTGAACAAATGAGAAGGAGCTGGAAAACGAGGGGTGTCATTCAAAATTGAGCTTTTCAGCCCAAGCTATCCATGAAGAAAACATAGAAGTGAGATGCAAATAACACCCAGCTACTTCCCCATTCAATAACAGTCTGACAGCTGTCATAGAATCTAACTGGGCTTTACTATGCTTTGTGCAAAAACAAAACATACCATGGCATTCAAGGAACGCGGAGCATTCACAAGTAAAATCAAGCCACATTACAGATCTGAGTCAACCAATCTCCTTTGTTTCTTTCTTTAGTTCCTGGCCCATTGTCCTTATGTTTTTGCATCGCAGTGACTGTGACACGGCTGATGAAATATTGTACACTTCCAAAAGAATTGAATGAGGTTCCAGACGGTCCTGGAATTTGAGTGTCTCTGAAATAAAATTGCATACATTTGGAAGTATTCAGCAGATCTTCGAGGAATAAGGCAGAGGTAATGTTTCAAGTACTTGCCTTTCATTAGAAATAGAAATGTGGTGGAAGATGGAAAAGCCAATAGGAACTAAAGAGAGTTAGGGTAGAGAGCAGAAGAAACTGAATTACAGGTGGGATGATGGTGCAATGTGGAAGTCGTTGGTTGATCGGATAGGAAAAGAGGCAAAAGGTTCATGTCCATAAGGTGAAAATGAGAACGATATCTGATGCTGCTGAACCCCACAGTGATTGAATCCTGACGGTTGGGACATGCTGATTTGGAAGATAGTTTTATGGGAACAATTTTCAAGCTTGCAAGAAGAGCAATCAAAATGGAAATGAAGTGATTGACTGAGTTTCCAGTTGCCTTTAAATGACAGTAAGGTCATGCTGTAGTTGAAGAAGACACTGTTGAGTCATGTGTTTAGGTTTAGTCAGCGTGTTATATGGAAATACTGTGTTTAATTTGTTACGTTATGGGAAAGATGATATAGAACTTGAAAGAACCCAAAAGAAGATTACAAGGATGTTGCCAGGACTTGAGGGACCAAGTTATAAGGAGAGATTTGATAGGCTAAGATTTTATTCCTTGAAGAGCAGGAGACTGAGAGATGACATTACAGAGGAGTATAAGATCTTGAGGGCCATAGGGTAAGGGAATTCAGTGCTATAGGGATAGGTTTAAGATTTAATAGGGAAAGCTTTACAAGAGACCAAGTTTTCCTGCAGAGGATGGTGGGTACTTGGAATGTGCTGGGACAGGATGTGGTCATGTCAGGTAGAGTAACAACTTTGAAAAGGCAGTTGGACTGGGACATGGACTGGAAAGTTTTAGAATGTTATGGGCCAAAAGCTGGCAAATGGGACTAGCTTAGATGGGCATCTTGGTTGGCATGAACCAGTTGGCTGAGATGCCTGTTTCCATGCCATGACTCCACCTGGAATCTCAGGGATATCTTTTTAGACTGATCTAAAAAAAAAATCTGCAGATCAGTTTTCAAATCAGTGTTTGGTCTCCCTATTACAAAGGAGATTAAATGTCAAGCAATGAACATAGGATATAATTTTTTAAAATCATGTCAGATAGCTATATGTGGTGATGGACAGAAAGGGGAGGCTTGTTGTTGGTAGTTGAGGGGTGTATGAGTGCAGTCAGGAGAGAATGGTCCAGTTGGGTGTTGGTGGATGCTTCAGCATGATGTATCAAAAATGTTGGAGGATGATCCACTGAACATGAAGACTGATGGGATGGAAGATGATTGTGAGGAAGACTGTGGTGGATGGTGTAGAGGTGCTCGATGAAGCCATCCCCCAATTTATGATGGTCTCACCAATGCTGGACACCATAGACGACCCCAGCAGATTTGCAGGTGAGGTGTTGGCTCACCTGGAAGGACAGTTTGGGAACTTGAATGGAGGTGAGGGAAGAGGTGTATGGGCAGGTGTATGCTACTTGACCTGTTGAATTTCTCCAGAGTTCCGTCTGTGTTACTTTAGATTTCCAGCATCTGCAGACTCTCTCGTGCTTGCGATTAGCTATATTGTTAGCTTCAGTGTAGTGTGAAGGACTACAGTGTGTAAGAAGATTGATAACGTAAGCAACAGATCACTTTGGAGATGCAGAGATGTTAACACAAGCAAAATATGGAATAGCTTCTGGAAATGGACCGGCTGGGAATGCTCTGAGCCAGGTTGGGTGATTGTAAGTCAATGGTTTATACAGTAAGTTCTGAAAGCCTTTATTAAGTTTAACCTTATGCTGGGTTTACACCACATTCTGTTGTTGACTCTGTTACTGGGATGTGGAGAGATGTTGTCGTCACGTCTTTATTTGTGGCAGATCCTTTACCTTTCCTGGGAGTATACACCTGTGACAACCCTAAATACAAAAACCTTCTTTACACAACTGAGTAATATTGACAGAAATACTGTTAGATTGTTCAAGTACTTGAAACCCTGCCAATGTTGATTGCAATGTCAATGTTCCAATGCATTGAGAATCAGCACCTGATTATATTGACTGGCATACAAATGGGTTTGTGCTTTTTGCTTTGGCTAACAGTGATTTCTTACCCACCTAATCTCTTTTCCCAAAGCAGCGAGGGATCTCAGACTCCTAGAGTCATTACAGATGACCATTCCTTCATCATGTCTTGCTGCTGAGCAATCAAATCAGCCCCCCAACCCTATCACAAACAGGAGAAGATCTGCAGATGCTGGAAATCCAAGTTACACACACAAAATGCTGGGAGGAACAGCAGGCCAGGCAGAATCTAGGAAAAAATTTGGCCCAAAACATCAAATGTACTCTTTTTGTAGATGCTACCTAGCCTGCGGAGTTCCTCCAGCATTTTGTGTGTGTAGCCCCACAACCCTGCCCATTTGTCCATTGCTCTCTGCAAGTTATTTTCTCTCAATGCTTATTTAATTCCTTCATCAAATCATGGATTGAGTTGTTCCAATGATTTTTATACACAGTGAGCAGATCTTAGCCACAATCAGTATTAAAAAAAAAAGTTTATCCTCAATATCCCTGCCCCTTTTGACCATTATTTTATAGCTATGTCCACACAGCACATCCTCTTGAATCACATCCTAATGGAACCGGATTTTTGCCAATTACTCTAAGCCATTCTCTCTGAACTGTTTCCATCACATTAACATCCTTCCTTAAATACGGAAAGCAATGCTGTGCACATTAGTCCAGAAGTGGTCTCACTAATGCTCTAATTCACTCAACTATCAGCTCTTTGCATCTACAGTCAATTCCCTTAGCAATATGTTTGTGTTCCACATTAGTTGCAATATGTACTTACTAACCTTGTGTTATCATGCACTAAAACACCCAGATTCCATTTTAACTCAGAGATGCGTAGTCCCTCACATTTTGCCATTGAATCATTAAGTGTTACATCATAGAAGCAAGCCATTTGACCCACAGCCTCTATTCTAACCATCAGGCCTATCCATGCTAATCCCACTTGCCTGCATTAATTCCATATGCTTCCATGTATTGCTCATTGAAGTACCTGTCCAGGTACTTTGTAAGATCTTATTGCTATTCCTCCCTCCGTTATCACATCTGCAAGCTCATACCAGAGACCAAATATGCTTTGTGTAAGAGATTTATCTTTCAGATCCCCGGTAAATTTAGCCCTTACCGCTTAAACTGATGACCTTTACTTCTATACATTGCTAGCATGGGAAAGAGACTCTGTCCTATCTACCAAAGCATAATTTTATATACTGCCATCATGTCACTTCTCAGACCCCCTAGCTCTTGGGAAAACAGACTCAGCCTATCCAATTTATCCTTATAAGTTGTGTCCTCCAAACTAGACAATATCCTTGAGAAAATTTTCTGCACTTCCTCTAGCTTAATCAGATCTTTCCTTCAGTGTGGGGACCAGAACCACACACATTACTTGAACTGTGGACTAACTAATGTTTGGTATAACTGTAACATGATATGCCAACTCTTCTACTCCATGCCCTGTCCAATGAAGGCAAACATGTCATAGAGCACAATAGGTCAATGGCAGATGAAATCTCAATAGCTATCCACATGACTTTAGACCACCTGCATAACACAAACACCTCTGTCTGAATGCTGTTCGTCGACTATAGCTCAGCATTTAATACCATAATTCCCACAATCCTGATTGAGAAGTTGCAGAACCTGGGCCTCTGTTCCTCCCTCTGCAATTGGATCCTCAGCTTCTTAACTGGAAGATCACAATCTGTGAAGATTGGTATTAATATATCTTTCTTGCTGATGATCAACACTGGTGCACCTCAGAGGTGTGTGCTTAGCCCACTGCTCTACTCTCTGTATACACATGACTGTGTGACTAGGCATAGCTCAAATACCATCTATAAATTTGCTGATCATACAATCATTGTCAGTAGAATCTCAGGTTGTGACGAGAGGGTTTACAGGAGTGGGATATGTCAACTAGTGGAGTGGTGCCACAGCAACAACCTGGCACTCAATGTCAGTAAGACAAAAGAGCTGATTGTGGACTTCAGGAAGGGTAGGATGAAGAAGCACATACCAATCCTCACAGAGGGATCAGAAGTGGAGAGAGTGAGCAGTTTCAAGCTCCTGGGTGTCAAGATCTCTGAGGATCTAACCTGGTCCCAACATATTGATGTAGTTATAATTGTGTTCAGTTCTGGTTTATTGTGTGGAGAGGGTGCAGAGGAGATTTACCAGGATGTTGCCTGGTTTGGAGAACAAGTCATATGAAGCAAGGTTAGCAGAGCTGGGACTTTTCTCTTTGGAGCGTAGAAGAATGAGAGGGGACTTGATAGAGGTCTGCAAGATTATGAGAGGCATAGATAAAGTGGATAGTCAGTACCTGTTTCCCAGGGCACCAATAGCAAACACCAGAGGGCATATGTACAGAATTAAGGGAGGGAAGTTTAGGGGAGTCATCAGGGGTAAGTTTTTTACACAAAGGGTTGTGAGTGCCTGGAATGTCTTGCAGGGGATGGTGGTGGAGGCTAAAGCATTAGGGGTATTTAAGAGCCTCTTGGACAGGCACATGGATGAAAGAAAAATGGGGAGTTATGGGGTAGTGTGGGTTTAGTACTTTTTTTTAAGCATTATATGGGTCGGCACAACATGGAGGGCTGAAGGGCCTGTACTGTGCTGTAGTGTTCTGTGGTTCTATAAAGAAGGCAAGACAGCAGCTATACTTCATTTGGAGTTTGAATAGATTTGGCATGTCAACAAATACACTCAAAAACTTCTGTAGATGTACTGTGGAGAGCATTCTGACAGACTGCATCACTGTCTGGTATGGTGGGGTTCTACTGCACAGGACCGAAAGAAGCTGCAGAGGGTTGTAAATCTAGTCAGCTCTATCTTGGGTACTAGCCTACAATGTACCCAGGATATCTTCAGGGAGCGATGTCTCAGAAAGGCAGCATCCATTATTAAAGACCTCCAGCACCCAGGGCGTGCCCTTTTCTCACTGTTACCATCAGGCAGGAGGTACAGAATCCTGAATCCAGTGATTCAGGAGCAGCTTCTTCCCCTCTGCCATCCAATTCCTAAATGGACATTGAACCCTTTTTTTTAATATACAGTACTTTAATGTGCAGTATTTATAACCATATAACAATTTCAGCACGGAAACAGGCCATCTCGGCCCTTCTAGTCCGTGCCGAACGCTTACTCTCACCTAGTCCCACTGACCCGCACTCAGCCCATAACCCTCCATTCCTTTCCTGTCCATATACCTATCCAATTTTGCTTTAAATGACAATACCGAACCTGCCTCTACCACTTCTACTGGAAGCTCATTCCACACAGCTACCACTGTCTGAGTAAAGAAATTCCCCCTCATGTTACTCTTAAACTTTTGCCCCCTAAGTCTCAACTCATGTCTTCTTGTTTGTATCTCCCCTACTCTCAATGGAAAAAGCTTATCCACGTCAACTCTATCTATCCCCCTCATAATTTTAAATACCTCTATTAAGTCCCCCCTCAGCCTTCTACGCTCCAAAGAATAAAGACCTAACTTGCTCAACCTTTCCCTGTAACTTAGGTGCTGAAACCCAGGTAACATTCTAGTAAATCTTCTCGGTACTCTCTCTAATTTGTTGACGTCTTTCCTATAATTCGATGACCAAAACTGTACACAATACTCCAAATTCGGCCTTACCAATGCCTTGTACAATTTTAACATTACATCCCAACTCCTATACTCAATGCTCTGATTTATAAAGGCCGGCATACGGAAAGCTTTCTTCACCACCCTATCCACATAAGATTCCACCTTCAGGGAACTATGCACCATTATTCCTAGATCACTTCTGTTTTTTGTTGTTTCTGTTATTTCTGTTTTTTGCATGTTTTTAATCTATTCAATATACATATACAGTACTGTAATTGATTTACTTATTTATTATTATTTTTATTTCATTTATCATTTTTTTAACTATATTATGTATTGCATTGAACTGCTGCTGCCAAGTTAACAAATTTCACGTCACATGCCGGTGATAATAAATGTGATTCTGATTCTGATTCATTACATCAACATTGATGAACATGTGAGATCGGTGGCTGGCGACATAGGAAACGGCATTCAGAATGTCACCATGATTAACCAGTACACTGCCAGGGCAAACCAGAAACCATGGCTGACTACAGAGGTTCATGCACTGCTCAGGAAGCAGGAGGCTACCTTCAGATCAGGGGACAGGATGAGTTGAATGTCAGCTGGAGCTGCACACTTACATGATATCAGGAAGGCAAAGCATGGGTATACACAAAACCTCCACAGACACATTTGTGACACCAGGAACACCTGGCACACATTACAAGGTATACAGACCATAACCGGTTACAAGTCCACCCCGCGTGTCAATGTGAGTGACACCTCCCTTCCTGATAGGCTGAGTGGTTTCAATGCAAGATTTAACCAACTGAATGATGTGACATCGAGGAAAGCCCCCTCCCTTCCTGAGGAACAGGCACCCTGTCTGGCCACAACCAAGCTGAGAAGGATCCTAGCCAGGGAAACCCACACAAAGTTGCAGGGCCGAACTACATACTTGGTCAGGTGCTGAGGGATTGTGTGGCCCAGCTAACAGAGGTCTTAACAGACATTTTTAATACCTCCCTGAAACAGTCCACTGTCCCTGCAAGCTTCAAGGCAGCTACCATCATTTCCATGCTCCAGAGAGTGACAATAAGAAGCCTAAATGATTATCACTCAGTGGCACTGACCTCAACAGCCTTGAAGTGCTTTGAGCAGCTGGTAATGGATCATATAAAATCCCACTTTCCAAATACTTTGGACTGTCTCCAGTTCACCTTCCGCTCAAACCGCTCTACTGATGATGCCATAGCCTCGGCCTTCCACCTAGAAAACAATGCCACATATGCCAGGATGTTGTTCATTGACTTCAGCTCAATGTTTAACATGATTATCTCAGAGGCTGGTGGGTAAACTGCCCTCGTTGAGACTCAACACTTGCTTTCTCTACCTGGATCTTGACTTCTTGATGGAAAGACCCCAGTCAGTCTGATTTGGCAGCAACTTCTCAAGCTCTGTCTCAGTGATGAATCAACAATGATGAGCCTCATGAACAACAATGAAGAGTCAGCATGCAGACAGAAGGCAGAGAGGCTTGTCAAATGGTGTGGGAAATGCAGCCTGAACCTCAGCATTATCGTGCGGCTTTGTGGGTGCACCGCCGTCTGGAGGAATGTTGTTTTGTTTGGTTCTATGTATGTGCATACAGCTGACAGCAAACCTGAGCATACATTTGCCTCCTTTGACTTCTTGTCTACTTGTATGTGATTTTCAGGAAACCATGCATTTGTATCTCTAAGGACTCTCGTTCGACAGCACTTCCCATGGCCCTGCCACTCATCATGTATGATTTTCCCTGGATTACCTTCACAAAGTACATCACTTTGCACTTGTCTCAGTTAAATGCCATCTGCCGTTTCCTTGCCCACTTCTGCAGTTCATCCATATTCTGGTGTAATTTTGACAATATTTTTCACCGTATACAATACCTTCAATCTTGGTGGCATTTGCAAAGTTATTGACCATGGCATCTAGATTTTCAACCAAATCATTAATATATGATCATGCATACCATTTAGACAATGTATTCTTTGGTTTTATTTCGCATGGCAAAATGGAAAATTTCACATTTTCCACATTATAATCGTATGCCTAATTTTTACACAATCAGAAGACCAAAAACTTAGGAGTAGAATTAGGCCATTCAGCCCATCGTGCCTATTCCACCATTCCATCATGGCTGATTTATCATCCATCTCATTTTACTTTTGCTTATATACTGTCGTGGCATCTTAACGTCCTCTTCACGCATTATTTTCTGACCAATTTTTCTGTTCCGATCTAGGAACAATACTGCTCCTGTAAAATATAAGATTAATAAAATATATCCAAATCAAGAGACATCCTATATGTGTGATCACAGCTCAGTGCGTTGGCTGCCATTCTCAATCTTTGAACCCAACTTTAGAGAAACCAAACTGAACATTTTGGAATTTTCTTCAATGTGCCTGTAGTTTTAATTAATTCAGTATTCAAAAAGAAAACTACGTGGACAATATTAATGTTGGCAATATTTCTACTGATGTTAATCATAATTATAACAGATGATATCTGCAATGATTATTATATCCTGGGACACATTTATATAGTTAATATAATATAGATCTATTGTACTGCAAAATAAAGACACAGAGTAATACCATAGCCCATATAGAAAAATATAATTCTGGCATTCAGTATTTATTTTAGGCTATGGTGTTAGACTAATGAAGCTGGGCTGATTCTGCTTAGAACAAAGAACAGTGGTAAGTGATTTCATGGAGGTCTGCAAGATCAGAAGAGTTTTAGATGGAGTAAATGGGAAGAATTTATGATAGCAATGTTTAAGAAACAATCAGCCACGTGAACTGGAGGTACTGGAGAGAGATGGAGCATGTACATACAGATGGGTTTTGTTTAGGATGGCATCATTGCTGGTGAAGACATGAGCTTGTTTCTATGCTGTACTGTTCTTTGGTCAATGTTCTACCTCTTGTGCTATCAGCTTTTATTCAAAGACCTTCCAACCATCCGTTTCCTTTGTCTCTCTTTCTAAAATGTCAATATGCCTGAGTATTTAGTTCCCTGCTTTGATCATTTTGCAAATATTTCTCTATGATGACTATCAGATAATAACAATCTATTTCTATTTGTTTTGTCAAATTTTCTATCTTTTTATGAATGCTCTGTACTTTTGCATTCTTGTGATTAAGAACCATTTAATTTTATCTTGTTTTTAGAATCAATGACAACCTACTCATAAGTAAAACCTAAGCCAATCTGCAAAAGAAGACAAACTGTGCAAATAGAAATAATTAATTATATAACTAATTGTTTGATTGATTGATTGATTAATACTGAGAACATAAATAGGTGATTCCTCAAAGTGAGTTCATAAGTTGTGGAATTTGTTCAGAGTTGCTTTGAATGGAGTTATTGACACTGGTTTGAGAGCCTGATGTTATAACTGTTCCTTAACTTGTTGGTGTGGGACCTAAGGCTCCTGCACCTCCTTCTTGACAGTGGCGTGAGAGGAGTGTGTGGCCATGATGGTAGGGGTCCTTGATTCATTGACTACAGCTCAGCATTCAACACTATCATCTCCTCAGAATTAAGCACTAAGCTTCATGACCTAGCGTAGGCCTTGAGATCTCAAGGAACCAGTATGGATTTAACAGCTCACCTGACCTCTTTCAATGCGTTTATAATTCTCTGATGCTCAAAATCATAAGGGATTCTCTTACGCAACATAGATTGTGACATAACTCTTCTTCTGTACTGTTCGTAATAGTCCTCCGGGAAATGAGTCAAATCGTCAACATATAACTTTAAACCATCCCAGCTAACACAATGGCATTAAAAATCATGAGCTTGACAGCAAATAAAGCTGTGTTAACAAACAGGGCTGTGATATGTGTTCCCTTAAAAGTGCAGCAAATGCAGGTGCAGTTTAAATGCAATGGACAAAAAAAAAGCAAGAATTGCAATTATTTATATCACAAACTTAAAACCATTTTAACATGCATTTAACTCTCGTCTCTTTCCACTGCACACAGCACTGATTTCAGACTTGTACAAATATAACCGTTTCTCCTTGTGTCAGAGGTAGAGAACAGAATGAGAAGGCAATAAAGATCATGTCCGTTTAACAGCTTCCATGATTATTTATTATATGAAGATATTGATTCATGCTAAATATTGCTTTGAAAAGTTTCCTGGCAAATATTTGTATGTGGAATAATATATTTTTTTAAATTTTGGCTTTAATGTTATATAAATCAATCGATGAATAAGGCTGAAACTACGTTCTGGTCAAACAATGTTCACTCATGCATCCGCATGTGTCACCTTCGTGATCTGTCTCAGGTGATCAGTTTTTGTTTAATTAGGGAGATAGTTATTGTGTGGCCCTCTGTCCATGGTAATGCACTTTGTGGAGTCCAGTTCTGGTGAGACATACAGATTGTTTGCCAGGACCATAGCTGCACTGATGTCCAGAGAGACCTTGAGACCCTCCCTAGGAGTTGCATAGATAGGACAGATAGATTTTTCCCCGAGCAGGTTAGACTAGAACTAAAGGGCACAGGTTTAAAGCAATAGAGGAGAAATTTAAAGAAGATAGAACATACAACATAGAACATTACAGCCTACTGTAATGTTCTAAAAGGTGCCAATTTTTTAACCTACTCTGAGATAAATCTAATCCTTTCCTTCTACATAGCCCTCTATATTTCTATCATCCATGTGCTAATCTTCTATGTCCCTTATGTATCTGCATTTACTACTACATCTGGTAGGGTGTTCCATGTATCTGTGTAAAAATCTTACCTCCGACATCCCACCTGTACTTTCCTCCAATCACCTCAAAATTGTGTCCCTCATAATAACCATTTCTGCCCTGAGAAAAAATCTCTGACTTTACACTTGATCTATGCCTCTTATCATCTTGTACACTTTTATCAAGTCACCTCTCATCCTCCTTCACTCCAAAGAGAAAACCCCTAGCTCACACAACCTCTCATCATCGAGATCTGTGGGGTAAGATTTTCACACTCACAGCTGCTATTGTCTGGAACAATCAGCCAGAGGAGATCATAGAGGCTGATACAGTTACAACATTTAAAAGGTTACTATGCCATTTGATGATTTTATATGACAATTGCATTGTGGTGACAATACATGAGTCACCATCCAGAGTCTTTGGTAGGGGCATGAGTTCAAATCCTATCATAACAAGTGAGGAATTGAAATTGAAGTTAATTACATAAAACTGCCTCTAAAAATAAATGCAAATATGCATTGGAAATGCTTGTTATTTCATCATTTAGTTCAGTAATATCCTTTGGGATGGGAAACTTACCCTTAGCCAATCTGGCCTTTACATCTGTCTGAACAATGTGTGTTGATTGCTAATTTCCCAATAATAGGTAGCAGCAAGGCACTCCGTTCAATTGCTCTGAAGGATAAGCAGTTAATGTTGGACTTGTTAGTATGGTCTACCTCCCATGTATGAATAAAACAAAATGAATATTATGAGTGACTCTAACACAAGCTGTCACCTGCCTGGATTTAAACCCATGAGTTAAAAGGGAACAAAGTCGCCAGAGTGATGCAGTTGGTAGATATGAAAATAGTATTTTTATTTGATCCACACACCCACAAATAAGCTGAAAGTCTTTTGGAGTCAAGAGGGGGAGAGAGGGAGCAACTAAGAGCAAGAGATTCCATATTTACGAACAAAAGGTGTAGCCATGGGTACTCGCATGCGTCCCAGCTACGCCTGCCTGTTCGTTGGCTACGTGGAACAGTCTTATGTTCGAAGCCTACACTGGTATCGTTCACTTCTCCCACACTACATCAACAACTGTATTGGTGCTGCTTCCTGCACCCATGCGGAGCTCGTCAAATTCATCAACTTTGCCTCCAACTTCCACCCTGCCCTCAAAGTTACCTGGTCCATTTCCGACAACCTCTGTCCCCTTTCTCAATCTTACCGTCTCTGTCTCTGGAGACAGCTTATCTACTGATGTCTATTGTAAACCCACGGACTCTCACAGCTGCCTGGACTACACTTCCTACCAACCTGACACTTGTAAGAATGAAACCTCCTTCTCTCAATTCCTCCGTCTCCGCTGCATCTGCTCTCAGGATGAGGTTTTTGATTTTAGAATGAAGGAGATGTCCTCTTTTTGCCAAAGAAAGGGGCTTCCTTTCCTGTATCATCAACATTGCCCTCAACCGCATCACTTCCATTCTATGCACATCTGCTCTTACCTCATCCTCCTGCTACCCTACTCGGGATACGGTTCCTTTTGTCCTCACCTACCTAGCCTCTGCATCTCGCACCAAAATCTCCGGAATTTCTGCCATCTCCAACGGGATCCCACCACCAAGCACATCTTTCCCTCCCCCTCCTTCTGCCTTCCTCAGGGATCGCTCTCTGGGTGACTCATTTGTCCATTCGTCCTTCCCCACTGATTTCCCTCCTGAACTTACCCTTGCAAGCAGAACAAGTGCTATACCTGCCCCTGCACCTCCTCTCTCTCTGCCATACAGGGCTCCAAACAGTCCTTCCAGGTGAGGCAACACTTCACTCATGAGTCTGTTTGAGTCAATCCCTGTGTCCGGTGCTCCCAGTGTGGCCTCCTGTATATCGGTGAAACCACTTGGCCATGCAGCTATGCTCTGTCTGCCAGAAAAAGCGGGATCTCCCAGTGGCCACCTATTTTAATTCCACTTCCCATTCCCATTCCAATATGTCAATCACTGTCTCCTCTGCTGTCACGATGAGGCCACACTCAGGTTGGAGGAACAACACCTTATATTCCGTCTGGGTAGCCTCCAAACTGATGGCAAAAGCATTGATTTCTTGAACCTCAGGTAATGGCTCCCCTTCCTCTCCTTCTCCATTCCCCAGCCCCTTCTCTCTCTCTCACCTTATCTCCTTGCCTGCCCATCGCCTCCCTCTGGTGCTCCTCCCCACTTTTCTTTCTTCCATGGCCTTTTGTCTTTTCCTATTAGATTCCCCCTTCTCCAGCCCTGTATCTCTTTCACCAATCAACTTCCCAGCTCTTTACTTCAACCCTCCCCCTTCCAGTTTTCACCTGTCACCTTGTGTTTCACTCTCCCCTCCCCCCATCATCTTCTAACTCTGTTTCTCATCCTTATACCTACAGTCCTGCTGCAGGGTCTCAGCCCAGACATCGACTATACTCTTTTCCTAGATGCAGCCTGGCCTGCTGAGGTCCCCCAGCATCTTGTGTGTTGCCTCCATATTTACAATGCGTCCTTTGAACTACACAGCACTTCTTACAGACACCAAAATAACAAATTTAATCAGCATTGTCTGGTCTTCCAATTAGCTGTGGTTCATGGTGTCAGGACCCATTCGTCAGAGCGGCATTCTAGATTTAATCCACAATTCATAATCGAATCTGAAGATTAATGGCTGAAGTCAGTCAGTCCCAAAAAGCACTGTAAGACCAGAATTCACTAACTTCCCCAAATCAACCCTATCCCCATCCCCATCTTAAAGATGCTACTGATCCTGTGTAATATTTATTTCAATAAAAAACATCAGATACAAAAATGCAAGGCTGTAGATTATAGTTTCAAGATTGTTTATTCTCATTTTTGAGTACATGAGTGTAAAGGGGAACAAAATGATTATTACTCCAGATCCGGTGCAGCTTGAAAAAAGCACAAAGAGCATAAAGAATATCATTAAAATTCAAAAAGAACATAATAAGTGTAAATAGAAAAGTAATCTTATCAAACATAATGTCAGGTAACTGTCATATACATAGATTAATTGTATGTACATCGTGACGCTCGGCAATGTGTATATAGAGGTGGTGGGGTGTGCTTAGTGGGTGGAGGTGGTGATCACTCTGACAGCCTGGGAGATCAAATGAAAACAGAAATAATGGAAACATTCACTGGGTGTGGGGAATGTTAAAATGAGATAAAATTAATACACTGTCACTGAGACTGTTAATCCCATTTTACTGTTTTGGAGATTTAAATAATTGTTACAGATTGAAATGAATAATAGTACTGGCCTAGCAAGATGAAGTTTGAGGGTTCAATTTATACCAAGATATAAAGGTATTTTTAAAATAATTGTGCCAGGGTCTTAGTCAGTGTTGATTACCCAAAAAGCCCCTTATACTGGATGGTTTGCTTGACAATGTCAGTAAATCAGTCATTTCATTCTATTTTGGTTCCTTTAATATCAGAGAATGCATATAGTATACAACCCAAAACTCTCACTCTTCACAGACTTCCATGAAACAAGATACCCCACAGAACGAATGGTAGAACGTCAAAGCCCTGCCCCCTGCACGAGCAGCAACAAAAGTATCCCCACCAAAAATGGTGACCCAGAGCCACATGAAAGTCTGTTTGAGTGAGGATTGCAGGCACGCCCTCAAAGAACCCAGCTGCCCTTTATTAAAATCAGGTTAACATTAATACTAGTTAATACTCTAGATTTTCTAATTGGTTGTATTTAAATTCCCCAGTTGTGATGCTGGGATTTGAATTCATGTTCTGAGTCAATGGACCCAGGCTTAGAAGCCAGCCACTTTACCAAAGTAGGCTGTTTATCTGTTGATTTGTGGCTAAAACTGAAAAATGCCCATTCTCGTTAAAACACTTCAATTTCTTATTTATCCCGTGAAGGCCGGTATTCCTTTTTGATTTTCATCCAGCAACACGTGGAGAACTTTTAAAGTCTGCAGTACAGCTACAGATGGGCATATCTGTGCCATCATAGCCACAAATCAGCAATAATTACAGGAATGACGTCTGATGTTCAAATATCTATTCTTCTACGGAACATGCAGCACATGCTTTATTTCCCCAGACTATGAGATAGCTTACTGCAATAAATTATATTCAATTTACCTACTAAATCATTAGACTGATTGTGGAAACAATACTGAGCCAAGAATACAGTCTAAAATTAGTGCAATATTTATCTTCTGGTTACTATACATATTAATATCTCTGCAGAGGTTTATCTGCTTAGACAATATTGTTAGTTTTTCATTTTCTCTTCATTGGAAAAAAAATGACAGTAGTTTTGTTCCCACAGTTACATTGCCATTCAAGCAAGATGCATAACAATTTATAAAAGATTCATGAACACAGGCTATTTACTTCTTTCCATCCAAATCCTCTTTTATTCCTCTGTGTTCTGTGTTCTTTCTGAATTGGAGGCTTGGTCCAATCATGGAGTTATTTGCCCACGGATCTAATTTGAGAGAGAAATGAAAAGAATGTCTAGGCTAAGGCTTTGAAACATAAAGCCCTTCCAAAACTGCAGGGCAAAGAGCAAAAATGCCTTGAAAAAGGGTGCTATTCATACATAGTCACAACCTGAAGGATTCACAGAACCCCCATAAGTTAAAAACTGGAAAGTTTGAATAAGCAAATTACCACAGGTTACCTATAGGTTAATCAAATAACTGGAAAATGTCTATAAAAATCATTGGATTGTCATTAAAAACAGTTGAATTTCTCACACTGTGTATGTAACAAGGAATGCTGGCATGCCTATTGATTTGTATCCAGCAATATGTGGACACCTATTAAAGCCTGCATAAGATCATGGTGGGCCATTACAGTCACAACCCAACAATAATTGCAGGGCTGGCATTGAAGAAGGGGACAACGTGCAGTCCCATCAGCCATCAAAGATCTGTCTCCAATTGACAAGTCAGGTAAAAAAAGAAGCTTATCTGCAGAAATTATCAACCAGCAGCTTGATATTGGCTGGTCAGTGCCACCCAGTACAAAGCACCTCATTCCTTATCCATAACATTCACTTTCTGCCCCAATAGCACCCAGGAGCTGCTAGTTACTTGGTTAATCTACTCTGACAGCACCTCTAGAAGGACAAAGCTGGCTGGAACATGAGAGTATCATCAACTAAGTGTTCCCTACCACATCAATCACCAGTTTGACTTGGAAATGCATTCCTTCAATATCTTTGGGTCTAAATCCTGAAACTCCTTGCTCAACACGCAACAGCACTTAGGGAATAATTTTACCAGCAATACCTTGGGTTATCTTCACCTTAACCCTTGGGATGGGCAATTAAATATTTGCCTTGCCAACAATGACAATGTGCACGTGATAAATAAATAAAGCTGATGACTCACAAGTGAATAAATTATAAAAAAGCAAACCATTTATTTAAAGTTAAGAGATCAATAATATTAGTACTTATATTTTACAAATAATTTGTAGAAATGAGTCATTCATGGTATTATATGAATTGAATCCTAAGGAAAAAATAAATGTGAAATGAAATTGAGACTCATTACTAATCATTACTGCTTGAGTTCTTTTCAGCAGCTTATGAACATAATCTAGCCTGGCCAGGCGGAGTTCTGCATTGTTTCAGGTGCTACCTTTTGAATGTTAATGAGTAGTCAAATGCAGATAATTTCATGCAGATCAAATAAGGTAGGAAAGGGAGATGTATTGATTAATGCTTTTCCTTCAACCATTATCATTAAAATGATTATTTCATTATTAAGCCTTTCATCTCGGACTTGCTAAGAGCCTACTGTCACAGTTCCCTTTAATTACAAACAGGAGAATTATCCAGTGTCTTATCCAATTTTTATCCTTTCAATTAATATCAGAAAAAGAAAGTATATTATCATTATCACATTCTTATCTGTGGAAGCTGATGGAATATCAACGGATACTTTGCTGTGAAAAAATTATCAGGTTCTGATATTGGGAAGCTGTAGGCTTTTCCTTTCATAGCAATGGAAAGTTTATTCAATTTGTCCCACTCATGAACTTTGAGAAAACCATTAAACTTATAGATCATCTCAATAAATCTGAGGTTTTAAATTTTGGTAGGAAGAATAAAGAATTTGCTTGTTATTTGGAACTTGTATGTCAAGGTGCAGTTAGGGGAATTCAAAGTTTGTCATTCATAGCAAGACTTACTTGTTTCAAGAGATCGAATTGAAAGTGGAAACTGTCACCTCATGGTTAGAAAAAAATGTGTGAAATTCTTAAAACATAGAACATAAAACATTAGAGCACAGTACAGGCCCTCCCTTCAGCCCACATGTTGTGCTGACCTTTAACATACTCTAAGAACAATCTAATAAAAAACACAAAATGCTGGCAGAACTCAGCAGGCCAGACAGCATCTATGAGAGAGGTAATAACGACGTTTCGGCCCGAAACATCCTCCCATAGATGCCATCTGGCCTGCTGAGTTCTGCCAGCATTTTGTGTTTTTTATTTATTTCCAGCATCTGCAGATTCACTCGTATTGCCTAAGAACAATCTAACCCTTCTTTCACACAAAGCCCTCCATTCTTTAAATTTCTGTTCCTCATGTTATGAAACAGATAGAGAGGTAGTGGAGAGGGTACTGAGAGGGTTCACAAGAATGACGCCAGAAATCTAAGGGTATATTTATCACAAAGGGATAAGCAGGCTGGGATTCTTTTTCCTTGATATAAAAAGAGTAAGGGGTATTCTAACTGAGATCTTTACATTTTGAAGGGTTTCTGTACTGTGGATAATAGGTAGCGAGAGCTTAGTGAGATCTCCTCTGCTGCTCTGCTTTTGGACCAAGCTTCCTCTGTATTGCCTGACAGGCTGGTGAGGATTGTTAATTGCAAGGCCATGATGAGGTTGATCAATGGTCAGGTTCAAGTTGAATTTTATTGTCCTCTGACTGTACATATTTACAACTAAATGAAACAGTTTTCCTCTGGACCACAGTGGATCCATGCAACATATAGCACACATAGCACATAACCAAAATATAAATAGGTTTAGCCGGCTGGTGCTGTAGTGGCATCTACACCGGACTTCCAGGTGAGTGGTCAACAAGGTTGCTGCCCAGTGCACCACTAGGCTCAGAGAGAAATAACAACAATTTAATAAAATATAATTCAAAATGCATGTGGTAAAGTGCAGCACAGGTAAACAGTAGCAGCTTACTGGCATAGTGATGAGACCTTGATGGTGACAGGTTATCATTCGTCTGACAACCTGAGGGAAGAAGCTGTTGCACAGTCTGGCATTGCACGTCCTGATCCTGCTGCACCTCCGTCATGATGGTAGTGGGTGAAAGAGATTGTGGGATGGGTGGTAGAGTCCCTCACAATGCTTTGGTCCTGGTAAATGCCTCAAATAGGGGAGAGGGAGAGCCTGATGATCTTCTCAGTGGTTTTTACTGTCCTCTGCAGGGTCTTGTAGTCTGATGCCTTGTAGCTTCCATACCACACAATAATGCCACCCGACTGGACACTCTTGATGGTGCTCCTGTAGAAAGCTGTTAGAGTGAGAGCACAGAACCTTGAATGCCTTAGTCTCCTCAGAAAATATAGACCAGCGAGGAGTATTGATTAGTGATTAGTATTGACTGGTGAGGAGTTAGTTGTGGGTCCAGGTTATATTGTCCATTATGTGCACACCAAGGAACTTTGCGCTGTTCACTCTCTCCACAACAGAGGCATTGATATGTAATTGAGTGTTGTCGACCAGTGCCTTACTGAAGTCCACAATCATCTCTTTTGTCTTGTTTACAGTGAGATTCAGGTTGAATTTCTCACACCATTTAACCAGCCTTTCTACCTCAGTATGCCGACTCGGCATTGTTGCTGATGAGGACAACCACTGTAGTATCGTCAGCAAACTTGATGATGCAGTTTGAGCAGAATTTGGCAGTGCAGTCGTGAACAAGCTGTGTGAAAAGCACCGGACTGAACACACTACCCTGGGGGGCACCAATACTCAGCGTGATGGAGCTTGAGATGTTGCTGCCAACTCTGGTTGTTGTCTTTCCATCAAGAAGTCTATGATCCAATTACAGAGAAGAGGGTTGAATCCCAACACAAGGCAGTTTGCCCACCAGCCTCTATGAGAAGATTGTGATAGATGCCGAGCTGAAGTCAATGAACAACTTCCTGATATATGAGGCATGGTTTTCTAGGTGGGACAGGATGGAGAGAAGGGCCGTGCCTATGGCATCATCAATGCACCAGTTTGAGCAGTATGCAAACTGGAAAGAGCCCAATGTAGCTCGAAGGTAGGATTTTATACAATCCTTTACCAGCCACTCAAAGCACTTCATGATTATGAAGTCCATGTCACTGGGGTAATTATTAAGGCCAGTTACCATTGCTCTCTTAGGCACCAGAATGATTGTAGCTGCTTTGAAGTCTGCAGGGACAGTGGACAGTTTCAGAGAGATATTAAAAATGTCCATTTAGACCTCTGTTAGCTGAGCTGTTCAGTATCACAAAGAAGGGATTATCTGGTTGTTACCACATTTTTGTATGTGGGGTCTGACTGGGTAGAGATTGCCACATTCCTCACATGCTCCAACAGTGATGGTAATGAACTTAATTGGTTACCATGAAAAAGCACACAAAATTACAAAATTTTCTTTCTTTTCCCTAGCTTCAGGCAGGTCATGATTTCCAGGAACTGGAGTGGAAATGACAAATGGCATTTGTTGAAATTAAGCCAAGGGGATACAGCGCTTATTGTAAGTCAGGACATCAAACAGTCAATTTCCCCAATTTAAGAAACCATCATGTATTACAATGAAGAAGAATTAAAATGTACCTGAACTTCTTTGAAGTGCTGTCACCACATAAAAAAGAGAAGCAAGTATAGACAGTTAGCACCACACACTCATTACACCATTTAACAAGATCATTTGTGATCATTTATCTGAGTACTGCAAAATCTCTTATCAGCTCATTTCCATAATATTAAAAGGTTGCTTGCTTTTGTCTTAAATATACATATTGACTGAGTCTCCACAACTTTCTCGAGTAAGGAATTCCAAAGATTCTATACCAGTGGTTCCCAACGTGGGGCGTACGCCCCACAGGGGGGTAATTTGATTTTTAAGGGGGGCAATTCGAGAATGAGTTATTAGCAGTGAATTTTTTCTAGTAAGTCTGTGTGAGTATGAGTGTGTGTGCGAGTTAATACATATGTGTATATACAGTATGCATACATAAAAATACTTATGTGTATGTACATGTGCAATTGCGTATGTACTGTATATATAGTGTATCACCATCATTACAACCATCAAATGGCTTTCATAATTAAATTAATGAATTGACTGATGTCGGAAGGAACGAATGAACAAGTCCAAACGCGTAAGAAACTCGTACGAGGTCGCGCCAATGCTGCTTTTTGCAGTAGCTTTCGGTTCTTGGTGGTGTGAAGGTGTGTACATTGCGTCATCTCTTTTAAACGGTGTATCTGTCTTTGTATGCTGTAGAAACGAATCAGCATTGTTTTATTTATTTATTATTATTATTATTATTTTAATATCACTTTATGTTCTTTTTTTTACAATTTCTTAGTAATTTCTTCCTCAGAACTTTAACAGTCCTTTGGTTCTTTTATTTTTCTCTTTCATGAATACCATGTTCTTTGGAAGCTTGTTTAAACCAAGTTAATGGTCTTTTAGGCTTCCTCCAGGTGAATAGGAGTTCACTTTTCGAATAATAAGAATTATATATCACCACAGGGGGCATCAGGATTTTAGAGGTGATTAGGTGGGGCATGGCCAAAAAAAGGTTGGGAACCATTGTTCTATACCCTCTGTGGGAAACAAAATCTTCTCATCTTCATCATGAGAGATTGACCTGTTATTTTTGAGCTCTTAACTTTGGTTCCAGCCACCATTTTCAAAGCAAATGCCATTCATAGATCTCCCTTGCCAAAACCCGTGAATGTTGAATGTTTCAGTGTTTTCAGGATTAAAGATCCATTTTGTCCACTCTGTCTTCACAGAACAATCCAGTCCATTGAAGGAATCAGTATGGTGAATGTTTGCTGCATTTCCATTGCTCAAGCATTATCTTCCTTGGATGGAGATGGTGGACTCTGTATCATATCCAGATTTTTATGTAATTGTAGTAAGATGTCAAAATTCAAATTCTCTTGCAATAAATCCAATCTACTATTTATCTTCCTAATTACTTGTTATTCCTAACTGTTTGCCACTGCCGTCTGGTAGGCTAAGGACCTTATAATTTGATTGTGATGTTGCATGCCATTGTCAGTTATTGAGTATTGAAATCAAAGTTGTTTTGGTAGAGGTAAATGAAACATCATAAATTTGATTTCACATACTTAAGGAAACATACCAATTCTCTGTAAAAATATGCAGTGACCACAGCAGCTCGATTGCTCCAGGATACTTTCAGGACATGTCCATCAATCTATTCAATTTGCTTCTAAGGATTGTCATTCTCAAGGACATCTTTAGATACCGATTGAGAACTGTTCATTTAAGGATGAATGAGGTGTTGCGTCTGTTGCTTAGTATTGGCCATTCCAGTGGCTTGTCTCTGCAACACGTTGCTTTTTTTCTGTCAAAAAAAAAGCTGGTCGGGCAGCATCTAAGGAGAGGAATAAAGAGCCAATGTTTTGGACCATGGCCCTTCCTCCAGCACTTTGTGTGTGGTATTCTGGATATCCACCATCTGCAGAATCTCTCGTGCAAAAGCTTGATTTCAGTCATACCTTTTGCTTCATTATTTCTGTTAAATCCCACATGCTCATTAATGGTCTGTAAGGAAACTTTAATTAGAAGTTAGGAACATTTAACAGAATTAGAATCAGGCTCAGGTTTATTATCACTGGCATATGTCATGAAATACGATGGGTCGGTTCATTGTCCATTCAGTAATCTTATAGTGGAGGAGAAGAAGCTGTTCCTAAAATGTTTAAAACATTTTCTAATGTTTTCATGTGTTCCAAAAACACTTAAGTAAATTTCTGTCTTGGAACTATTTTAGTTGCTTACGACCATTCTTAAAATAGACCACTGAGCTCGGTATCTTGCAGCCTCTGTTGTGGGTGGACAGAGGTAGAACTGCATTGCTGAACTGTCCCCTGAGAAGAAGCAAGAGGAAGCAAGCTCAGCCAGTTTCCCTTCCATCTAGCTCTTAAATTTCATGGGCAGTCTGTCACCATCTTTTCTCTGTTATTCATTGCTGTACACAACAAGAATGATGGGGTGAGAAAGTAACCATATGATAGAGAACCAGCTTGCTTTATATTTTAAAATATATAAGGTATGGATTCCAGATGTACTCAACAAATACAACTTTCTTAAGCTGCGTTGAGTTTGAATATAAGATCAGTGATTTAGTATGGCTAAACAGTCTGGTGTGTGTCCACCACTAACCTATTAGTGTCATAAACCCATAACTAAGGCAAACTAACAATATGTTCCAGGCGCCATTCTTTGACTGATGAGGTCTGGAGATTTAACAAACAGGGTATGGAACATTTTTTTTTTGTAACTAGGCAGAGCACATAGCTAAATACCTTTGTGAATTCTGCACACTATTGATGAGCACTGAACTTAGTTTTGATCTGATGTGCATCCAATCTAAATGTACATCAACTGGAACTACTGAATGGAAACATCAGTGGTGAGATGTCATGTGGAACTGTATGTAGGCCTCCGTTAGTCTCGATAGACCATGGATTTGCACCTTGGAAAGTTTCCAGGGCACAAGCCTGGGCAAGGTTTTTTTTATGGAAGACCGGCAGTTGCCCAAGCTGCAAGTCTCCTCTCTCCACGCCACCAATGTTGTCCAAGGGAAGGGCATTAGGACCCATACAGCTTGTGGAACATGTGGAACTACTACCATGGCAAAGAAACAAGCAGCACAATAGATTTGTCATTTATTCTGGACTTAATACCTGTGTGCACAATGAGAAGGCTGAAAAATTAAATCAATTGCCTCATCAGTCTGAACTACTAAGTTCGTTTCTCTCTCCACAAATCCTAACGGGTCTCTCTGATAATGCCAACACTTTGTTTTTGTCCTCCCACTTTCAGTAACTGGAGCTTTTGTGTATTCAAGAGTTCTGTCAAAAGTATTTGCCAACATATTAGATTCAACTTTATTGTTATTGTACCGAGTACAGATACAAAACCAATGAAATGCAGTTAGCATCTAACCAGAAATGCAAAGAATAGTGTTATTTACAAAAAACTGCAAATAAAAAATAAGTACTACAGCATACAAATATAAAAATACTGTGATAGTAAATTATGGGTGCAATACTGCTTAGCGCTGTGATGGGAGGTTCAGCAGGGTCACAGCCTCAGGGAAGAAGCTCTTCCTGTGCCTGCTGGTGCGAGAGCGGAGGCTCCTGTAGCGCCTACTGGATGGGAGGAGAGTAAAAAGTCCATAGTTAGAGTGAGATGCATCCTTGATAATGCTTTTCGCCCTGCCCAGGCAGCGTTTATGGTAGATGTTCTCAATGGTGGGCAATTGGGTGCCGATAATTGACTGGGCAGTTTTCACCACCCGCTAATTACTTTCACTAATTACTCAGCAGACAGTACATTGTGGTCTCCATAATTTGATAAACCAAGTGACTATGCTGGTGGGAGACTCCGGTGCAGATGTCTCTGAAGATTTCAGATGCTCCCTGGTAGATGGCAGGGGATAGTTATTCTTGGACTCCTCCTCCCCTCCATCAACTGTGACACTACTTGTCACTAACCTCAATGCCCAGACTCTTAGCAGGACAAGTGAGGACAGAGTTCCAGGATCATCCATCCACCACAAACTTTACATAATGTATCTATCGCCCACTGCTCTCTGTGCATCTCCTCCATCCCCAAAACAACAGAGGTTACCAGCCTTGGAAATACTTTCTTGACAAAGAATTCAAGCTCCTCTAACCTTTCCATTAATTCCTTTTACACAGCCATTTTGTATATTTGCCTTTCTAACCGAAGAAGGCCATGTATTTCTGCCATATGACACAGAAGCAGAATTAGGCCACTCAGCCCATCAAGTCTGCTCCAACATGGCTGATTTATCACCCTTCTTAACCTCATTCTCCTGCTTTTTTCCCAAAGTCTCCGATGCCCTGACTAACCAAGAACCTATCAACATTTGCTCCAAAGATGCACAATGACTCGGTCTCAACAGCCGTCTATGGCACTGAATTCCACAGATTCACCAACCTCTAGCTAAAGAAATTCCTTCTCATCTCTGTTCTAAGTGGATGTCCCTCTATCCTGAGGCAGCACCCTCTAGTCCTAGACTCACTCACTATAGGAAATTTTCTTTCTACAACCACTCTGATTAGGCCTTTCACTATTCCATATATTTCAATGAGATCTCTCCTCCTCCTCCTCTTAAACTCCAGTGAGTACTGGCCCAGAGCCATAGAAACCTCCTCTTATATGAATCCATTCATTCCCGGAGTCATACTCATGGATCTCTTCTGGAACCTCTCCCAGCTAGCACATTCTTTTCTTTGATAAGGAGCCCAGAACTGCTCACAATACTCCAGGTGTTTTCTAACCAATGCCTTATAAAACCTCAGTATTACACCCTTGCTCTCATATTCTAGTCATCTAGATGAATGCCAGCATTACAGTTGCCATCCTTACCACAGACTCAACCTGCAAGTTAACCTTTAGAGAATCCAGCGCAAGGACTCCCAAGTCCCTCGGCACCTCTGGTTTGGAATTTTCTCACTGTTTAAAAAATAGTCTACATCTTTACTCCTTCTACAAAAGTACATGACAGAACACTTCCCTACACTATATTCCACCTTCCTCTTCTTTGCCCATTCTTCCAATGCTTCAAGCCCTTCTGCAGAATCCCAGCTTCCTCAACACTATCTACCCCTCCATGTATTTTGTATCATCTGTGATTTGCCCACAAAGCCATCAATTCTGTCATCCAAATTGTTGACATGTAACATGAAAAGGTGTGGTCTCAATACCAACCCCTGCAGAGCACTACTTGTCACTGGTAGCGAATCAGAATAGGCTCCCTTTATTCCAACTCTTTGCCTCCTGCCAGTCAGTGAATTGTCTATCCATGCTGGTATCATTCCTGTAGTACCATGGCCTCATGTGCAGCACCTTATCAAAGGCCTTCTAAAGATCCAGAACAATGTTCACTGACCCTCCTTTGTCTATCCTGCCTGTTATTTCCTCAAAAAATTCCATCCAATTTATCAGGCAAGATTTCCCTTAAGGAAACTATGATGACTTTGACCTACTTTATCGTTTACCACAAGTATCCAAAAATATCAATAGACTCCCAAAGTATTCCCAACCACTGAATTCAGGCAAAATGACCCATAATTTCCTTTCTTCTGCCTCCCTCCCATCTTCAAGATTGGAGTGACATTTGCAATTTTCCAGCCCTCTGGAACTATTCCAGAATCTAGTAATTCTTGAAATGTCATTACTAATGCCTCCACAATCTCTTCAGCCACCTCTTAGGGCATATACCATCTTGTCCATTGCTTTCCACGTCTACATCCACGGTGATGACTGAAGCAAAATACGTATTAAGTTCATCCACCATTTCTACGCCAATTCAATGAAATACTGCCATTTCTACCTGTTGCCATCAGTTCACAGCAGTGTAATTCACTCCTGCTCACTTTTCTCTTGGAGTGGGAGAGTGTGTCGAGTGTGCCTTTCAATGGATGGAATCCACACTATGATTCAGGGAGCAGCTCTGTATTCTCCCGAGTAATGCTGTTTAGACCATTTAAATGCCAGCCCAGATTGGAAGTGAGAGTTGATTTCACTCACTCTCTGTGGTCTTTCACTGCTCCATTGTTGGCCCCGACAGACTGAAAAGGCAGGGTGTCAGTAGGGCTGAGAGCCAATTTTTCTCTACTCCGCGGTGGTCATCGCTATGGCACTGAGGCTATGAAGACTACCCTGGCTCAGCCCTGTGCTTCGTGCCCGCTAAAATGATGAATTGATAAGTGAGGCTTTGGGCCTTCTCTGGGTTGCTCCAGGGTTCAGATCTGAGGATTCCCTTTTGCTTTGGAATGCTGTCATTCATTTCAATTGTTTGCATGATTTATTCTTCCCCGCGCTGTTGTGCATCGAGTGTTGGCCTTTTATCTTTATTTTTATTCTGCTTTTTCTTTTAATTGGGTTATTTTGGGTTTCTTGCTTTGTGGCAACCTGTGAGCAAGCAAGTGAAAGAATTTTGAACCTTGAGTTTGTTTGATGAGGTTGTGGATCTGTTACTGGAGCTCAAGACCACCTGGTTTTAGAATCTCATTAGGGATAGTGTGTGTTCACACAGCCTTCATGATTTTTAATTGGAATATAAACTTTTCAACATCCTGTCAAATAAGAGTAAGAGTAAGTTTGGGACAGACAAAATGCTGGAGGAACTCAGCAGGCCAGGCAGCATCGATGGGGAAAAGGTACAAAACCCTTTGGCAGGAGATCCCCCAGCATTTTGTGTGGTTAGTGATTTGCTGGTTGATTCAAGTAGCAAATGGTCTTTTTCCCGAGTACTCTATGACCACTAATTTGTGGGGTCAAAAGTTGACAAGACTTGGATTGTTCCTCGAGAATTCTGTGTGTGTGTTGTGGGCTAGAATCAATGATTTGCTCATAGATCTACCTCTACTACCATTCTAAGATGTCTCTTTCTATAGGGTGTGGAAAATGTGTACCAGGATGTTGCTTGGATAAAAGGGCATGTGCTATAATGAAATTTGGACAAACCTGAGTTTTTCTCTATGGAACAGTGGAGACTGATAGAAGTTGTTAAGATTATGAGAGGTGTAGATAAAGTAAACAGGAAATACCTTTTTTTCCCAGGTCAGAATGTCTAATATGAGAGGATGTGCATTTAAGGTGAAAGAGAGTAAGTTTAAAGGAGATGGTACGAGGTGATTTTTTTACACACAGGGTGCTGGGTTCCTAGAATGTACCACCAGCATGGTAAAGGAAGCAAATACAATACAGAAGTTTAAAAGGCTTAGGCAGACAGATAAATATGCAAACAGTGAAGAGAGGTGGACATTGTGTAGGCAGAGGAGATTAGTTTATTTAAGCATTTAATTATATCTGGGGTTCCACATTAGCACAGTGGTTAGCATGATGCTTTCCAGCATCAGCTGTAAGAGCAGGGTTCAATTCCCGCCGCTGTCTGTAAGGACTTTGTACATTCTCTCCATGTCTGCATGGGTTTTCTTCAGGTGCTCCAGTTTCTGCCCACGTTCCAAAGATGACAGCTTGGGTTATTGAGTTGTGTGTACACCATGTTGGCGACACTTGCAGACAGCCTTGCAAAACCCTCTCAGATTAGATTCAGTGCAAAGGACGCATTTCATTGTATGTCTCAATGTGCATATGACAAATAAATTTAATCTTTAATTAGTTCAGCACAACATCATGGAACAAAAGGCCTGTTCCTGTGCTGTACTAATCCAGGTCCTATGTCTCGTCACTGTATTCCAGCTTCTAACCACTTGATACCTAGAAAATGATATCTTCTCTTTTTTTGGCGTTACCTAAGTTAGATTATTTTATGTTTCTTGATCTTCAACACCAATGCAAATAGTTACTCTTTGCACTGTGAACGGACCAATTCATAGTCTTAAATATGTCTACCTGGATGCGCTGGACTCGGAACTCACAGTTTCAAGAAGAACAAGCTGATGTGCTCCAGTCCAACTTGCCTCTTTTCTAGAATCATTCCATTAAAATTTCTTCAGTATAACTTCTGAGGCTTTCAACATCTTTTTATAAAATTTGGAGTCCAAAACTGGATACAATTTGGTGAACCAGTGCTTTTTAAACTTTTATCTTTGCTTCCTTGCCCTTGTGAACCAAAACCTTTATCTTTAAAGCTCAAGATCTCAAATATTTGTTTAATATCTCTCAATCTGTCCTGTCACGCTCAATGATTTATGTATATGAATCAATACAGTAAACTAAAGGTTATGTAATTCCAAACACAAAGTACACTGCAGATGCTGAGGTCAAATCAAGACGTACAAACAAGCTGGATGAACTCAGCAGGTCGGGCAGCATCCTTTCATCCTTTTGACTGCTCCTTTCAAAGGATGCTGCCCAACCTGCAGAGTTCATCCAGCTTGTTTGTACGTGTTGGTTATACAATTCGATAGCAATTCAGCACCCTGAGATACTGAGTCAACTGCAATCCCTGAAAGATGGGGATTTTAAATTTACTTAATTATTTAAATAAGTCATGAAAGAAAAACATTAATGTTGAACATGGTAAGAACTTATCAACATCACAAATATCTTTTCAGTAAACAAATATAATACTCTAAACCTTTCTGAATTTATGTAACTCTAGTAGCAAAACAATTTGGTTAATTCGGTTAATAAGATGTTACATAAAATAACTTACTTCCTGGCCAGCTCAGGGTAGTCAATAAATCATGGCATTACCAGCCATGTCCAGGTCCTCTCAATGGTGTCAAATGCCATGAAAGCTTCCCTGGGAATACTGGAAAAATGCTGGAAATACTCAGTCAGCTAAGCTGCATCTGTGGAAGAAGAAACATCGACTTTCATCAAATGTCTTCCTATTGATCAAAGGCAAAGATGTTTCCACATCAAACTGTTGATTTACTTCAGAAAGATCAAAATTTGCATCTGAGTCATGTCTCCTTCAAATAAAAATTACAAGCTGTACAGCAAATGCTTAAAGAAAATGTTCATGAATTTGAAGATATGGAAATATATATTCCAGGATGCTAAATAATTTATATTTCCACTTAAATCTTTAGTTAATTAATTCAATGTTTCTATTTTTGCTGAAAGGTGCTGTCCAGATTCCTTCTACAAGAATGTAGATTAGCAAAGTAAAAAGATGTGTTAATTAACAAAGATAAATGTGAAACAATTGAAATGAAGTAGGTTGAAAAGTTGGAGACTTGAGCATAAATACAAGCACAGAACAGCTTCATTGAGCAGCCTACCTATATTCCATGCAATTTGAAGTCATATAGGTAATTAAGTTAGATATGTCATTGGGACCAGATGAGATATACATCAGGCTACTGTGAGAAGCGAGGGAGGAGATTGCTGAGCCTCTGGCAATGATCTCTGCATCATCAATAGGCACAGGAGAAGAACTAGAGGATTGGAAGGTGGCAAACATTGTTCCCTTGTTCAAGAAAGGGAGTAGAGATAACCCAGGAAATTATAGACCAGTGAGTCTTACTTCAGTGGTGAGCAAGTTTTTGGAGAAGAACTTGAGAGGCAGGATTTATGAGCATTGGGAGAGACATAGTCTAATTAGGGATAGTCAGCATGGCTTTGTCAAGAGCAGGTCATGCCTTACAAACCTGATTGAATTCTTTGAGTATGTAACGAAACACATTGATGAAGGTAGAGCATTGGATGTAGTGTATATGGATCTGAGTAAGGCATTTGACAAGGTTTCCCATGCAACGCTCATTCAGAAAGTAATGAGGCATGGAATCCAAGGGGACCTTGCTTTGTGGATCCAGAATTGGCTTGACCAAAGAAGGCAAAAGGTGGTTGTGGATGGTTCATATTCTGCATGGAGGTCGGTGACCAGTGGTGTTCTGCTGGGATCTCCTCTTTGTGATATTTATAAATGACCTGGATGAGGAAGTAGAAGGGTAGATTAGTAAGTTTTCTGATGATACAAAGGTTAGGGGTGTTGCGGATAGTGTGGAGAGTTGTTAGAGGTTACAGCACAACATCAATAAGATGCAGAACTGGGCTGAGAAGTGGCAGATGGAGTTCAACCCAGATAAGTGTGAAGTGGCTCATTTCAGTAGATCAAATTTGAAGACAGAATATAGTATTAATGGTAAGACTTTTGGCAGTGTGGAGGATCAGTGAGATCTTGGGGTCCATGTCCATAGGACACTCAAAGCCACTGTGCAGGTTGACAGTGTTGTTAAGAAGTCATATGGTGTGTTGGCCATAAGAACCATGAGGTAATGTTACAGCTATATGAAGTTAAACACCACTTGAAGTACTGTGTTCAGTTTTGGTCACCTCATTACAGGAAGGATGTGGATGCTATAGAGAGTGCAGAGGAGATTTACAAGGATGTTGCCTGGATTGGGGAGCATGCCTTATGATAACAGGTTGAGTGAACTTGGCCTTTTCTCCTTGGAGTGACAGAGGATGAGAGGTGACCTGAGAGAGGTGTATAAGATGATGAGAGGCATTGATCGTGTGGATAGCCAGAGGCCTTTTCCTAGGGCTGCGATGGCTCACACAAGGGTGCATAGTTTTAAGATACTTGGAAGTAGGTACAAGGGGGATGTCAGGAGTAAGTTTTTCATACAGAGTGGTGGGTGCATGGAATGCACTGCCAGCAATAGTGGTGGAGGCAGATACAGTAGGGTATTTTAAGAGATGCTTTGATAGGTACTGTACATGGAGCTTAAAAAAATTGAGGGCTATGTGGTAGGGAAATTCTAGGCAGCTTCTAGAGTAGGTTACATGGGCAGCACAACATTGTGGGCCAAAGGGCCTGTAATGCTGTAGATTTTCTGCTTTCTATGTTATATGTTCTGAATATCATTCCAAAAAAGTCTACTTATTCCTGCTTTTCCTTCCATGGCAATCAATGTCTTAAAAATTGCATAAAATAGTCACCAATGTGTAGGACATTTTTCATTAAACTTGTTAGCACTGTTTACTTTGTTCAAGGTTAGGATAAATGTAAAGAATTGATGTAAATAGGTGTACTAACAGGGATAGTGCATACTTTGGCTTACAGTTCCTATTGTTTTTCTACGTCAGAGCTCTCCAATTTGAGATACTGACATATAACTTTGCATTGATGATCTTTGACAGCTGATTGTCGTAGCAGATACTGAAGCAAATATGTACAAGTCTGGAATTCCAAACCATTGTGAGTGTTTCAAAAGAATGTAAGCCAAACATTCTGCATGCAATCAAAGAGTAATGGATTTCTAATGGATTTTACTGCACCATAGAAGGCCATTCTGCAGATTGAGTCTCTTTTGGTTCTCACCAAGGCAATCTCATTGTCCCATCCCAGTGTTCTTTACCCAAATGCTGCAAAAATCTCTGTGAAATGCCTATATAATGTCTGATTTGGTTCTGTTTTCACTGCCCATGCAGACAGTGATTTCTAGATCACATCAACTCCCTGCACAATAAACATTTTTCTTCACATCTCTGTTGACCCACAAAAAGTGTCAAAAATATCTTAAATTGAGCTACAAAAATGCATTATTTACAACAAAATTAGGTAATGCAGTGACTGTAAAATGAAAGCCATCAATTTACTCTTTGTCAGAAGCAATATGCCAGCAAGACGTCAGGCAGTTGACTTAAGTAATATTGGGAAAATTGGAGTTCTTCCTTCAAGGAAGCAACAACAGACGTATGATTGTTTGTTGTTTTATGTCCTACTTCATAAATCATTGGTTGCCATGGTGGGTTATCGATGTCACCAGACTGATAGGAGTAAAGGAAATGCTGAAGCATTCAGAATTTTTTTTTGCCAGAGTTCACATTGACTGTCCACTAAGAACTCCACCATTGCATAAGTCTACAGTCACTTTGAATCATTCCATGTTAATGGTCACCAAGAAGAACAAGGTCAGCAGATGCATGGAAACATCATCATGTCCTTCATCAAATATCACACTACCCTGACTCAGAAATCAAAATGATGTTTATTATTACCAACTTACATGTTATGAAAGTTGTTGTTTTATGGCAGCGGTAAAATGCAAAGATATAAAATTACTATAGATTGCAAAAAATGTGCAGAAAGAATAATGAGGTAGGTATTCATGGGATCATGGACCATTCAGAAATCTGATGGCAAACGGGAAGAGGTTGAACTTAATTCATTGAATGTGGATCTATGCCTCCATCCTGATAGTAGTGACGAGGAGAAGAAATGTGTCAGTCCTTAATGATTGATGCCACCTTCCTGAAAGAGTCCTCAGCTGTGAGGAGGCTTCTGCCCATAATGGTGTTGGCTGAGTCTACCCTCTGCATCTTCTTGTGCTCCTGTGCTTTGGAACCTCCACACCAGGCTGTCAGAATGTTCCCCACCATACATCTGCAGAATTCTACAAGAGTCTGAGGTGACATACCTCAAACTACTCATAAAGAAGAGTTTGCTGGCCTGCCTTCATGTGACTGCTTAAATATGTTAGGACCAGGATAGATCCTCTGAGGCTTTGGCATGCAGGAATCTGAAACCGATCACTCTTTCTATTGCGGACTCCTTAATGAGGTCGGGTGTGTGTTCTCCTCGCTACTCTTTCCTAAAGTCCACAACAGATTCATTGGTCTTGGTGGCATTGACTGTGAGGTTGTTGCTGCTACACTGCTTCACCAGCCGAACCATCTCACTCCTCTCTGCCTCCTTGTCCCCATCTGAGATTTTGCCAAAAACAGCGGTGTTATCTGTGCACTTAATGATGGCACTGACAATGTGCTGAGCTGCACAATCACAAGTGTAGTGAGAACTGAGCAGTGGGCTAAGCACAGAACACTCAGGTGTGCCTGTGTTGACTGTCAGTGAATAGGAAGGCAACATGAGTAAATCTGCAGATGCTGGAAATAAGTAAAAACGCAAAATGCTGGCAGAACTCAGCAGGCCAGACAGCATCTATGGGAGGAGGTAGTGACGACGTTTCGGGCCGAAACCCTTCATCAGGAGTGATCGGACCACTCCTGATGAAGGGTTTCAGCCTGAAACATCATCACAACCTCCTCCCATAGATGCTGTCTGGCCTGCTGAGTTCTGCCAGCATTTTGTGTTTTTGTCGGTGAATAGGAGATGGTTTTCACTGTGCCTGTGTTGGTTGTCACCAAATTGGAGTTGTTTTTACTGCTCCTATGTTATTCTCAGTGAATAGTTGTTTTTACTGATTTGCACTGACTGCCTTTCCTTAATTATTGCTAAATCCCAGAATTTTTTACACAGTGACTCGGCAGGCTAGATGGCCTACTCCTGCTCCTATTTCTTATGCTCTTACAACGATGTTGTATTCAATCTCCTCATAACATAGAAACTATTCAGCAATTCCATCAACCCACTTTTCCTTGTAACTTATGCTCTCACATATACCGATTAACCTTCCCCACACCCCCCCCCAACATTCCTTTCTCCCGATTTTTCCTCCCAGATCCTACAATTGGGATAAGATACAGTGGTCAAAACAGAGGATTCAGGGGAGTTCCGCACAGTCACAGGGAGAACATGCAAGGGAGACCTAACTTAAGATCAGACCCCGGTCACGGGAGCTGTGCAAGGGATGCACCGTCTGCTACAACACTCTGCCACCATTTTTACCAGTAGAACAGCAGCAGTTCATGAAGCTTCCCAAGGGTAATTAGCTATGGGTACTAAGTGTAGGTCAACCCACTGATGCTCAGATTCTGTGAATTAAGGAAATAAAAGTATCAAACCACACTTGATTGATTACAGACAATTTAACAATAAGAATGGGTTATGAATTAGAGCCAAAGTACAATAGAGCATGAATACAGCCCCTTTAGGCCAACAGGTCCATGCTGACCATGGCCATCCAGCTACTCCCAGCTTCCTGCATTCGGCCCATATTCCTCTAGCCTAATCCTCCATGTGATTCTTACACGATAGAATTGTACCTGTTTCAACCAATTTGTTCCACATTCAGTACTCACCACTGTCTATATGAAAAAGTTGCCCCACAGGAACCTTTAAAATCTTTCGCCTCTCATCCCAAACTCAATGCCCCCTAGTTATTGACTCCCCTACCTTGGTTTAAAGGCTGTTGCCATCTATCTTGTCTACACCCCTCATAATTGTAATCATTTCTGTAATGTTGCCACCCTTAACCTTGCCTTCCCCCCCCCCCCCCAAATCTCCTACATTCTAAGACCAAACGCCCCTTATAACTAAACCCTTATAGTCCTGGCAGTATCCTCATAAATCTTTTCTGCACACTTTCCAATTTAATCACATCCTTCCATGGACAGAATGACCAAAACTGCACATAGTAGTCCAAGAGTAGTTTCCCCAAATAACTGCAACATAATGTTCCAACTATTATACCGGGGCAATAAATCCAGACAATTACAGTGCTGTAGTAATCTTATGTTTTGCACTGTACTGCTGCCTCAGAAAAATTCATGACATATGTGAGTGATGATAAACTAGATTCTGATATGACTGTTGTAGACTGAGAGTGGGTACGGGGCAGTGAGAGGGGAATCATCGTTGGGGAAAGGGGAAGTGAGCAGGAAGCACCAGGGAGAATACTAATGATCAATGAACCAATTGTTTGGAATCTAATATCCTTATCTGGTGTTTCAAGGGAGAGTGTGATGAGACCACTGCCACACAACACCCCCCCCCCCCCCCCCACCCCCGGCACTCCTTTTCTGCCACCTGTCTCACATCCGTCCTACGACATTCCATCGTCACCATTCCCAACATCCTTTACTCCCACCAGATTTACAAACTACATTGACAACCACAGTGCTGTGCAAAAATCTTACACTCCCTAGCTATATATGTGCATCTAAGACTTTTGCAGAGTACTGCAGTAAGAATTTAGCTCCATAATTAACTCCCTTATTTATAACTAAAAACATGATGAATTTATCAAAGTACAGTTTATTTTTAACTATTGTTAGTTGGGAGATAAACATTGAGCAAGATACCTAGAATATTTCCTTTATGTGGACAGTGAAAGCACACACAGTACCCTGGTTCATTATTTTAATCGGAACTCAGCATATCCAGTGGTGTCTGGCATCCTCATCACTGAATTAGTGGCTTAACTTGTAGTTCAACAGTCCAACTCAATCTTGACCTCTGCTGCTGGCTGTGTGGAGTTCACAATTTCATCCTGTGACTGTATGGTTGTCTCCTGAAGGCTGTGGTTTCCTCACATATTCCAAGGATATGCAAGTCAGTAGGTTATTTAGTAAACTGCCCTTAGTGCATAGGTGAGTGGTAGACACTTGGATATGTTTGAAATGCAGGAAAATAAAATTGCTGTCAAACACAAGAAAAACTGCAGATGCTGGAAATCTGAAGCAACCACACACAGAATGCAGGAGGAACTCAGCAGGCCAGGCAGCATCTAAGGAAAAGAGTAAACAGTAAACGTTTTGAGCCGAGGACCTCCTACAGGACTTGGAAATCCTTCCCTTCCTTTCCAGTCCTGATGAAGGGTCTTGGCCCAAAACATCGACTGTTTACTCTTTTCCTTAGATGCTGCTAGGCCTGTTGAGTTCCTCCAACATTCTGTGTGAGTTGTTTTGAATAAAATTATTGTGGCTTGGTCTAGATGACTTTACGAGTTTAAACCTTCAGCCTACCGAATCAGAGAAATGGATTACCACTGACATACCCAACCTTTTACCAAGATGCAAATCCGTGGCTGGCAAGGTGACAAGCCAAGCCCATTGTTAAGTGTTGTGCAGTGCTCTTGAATTGTTTGCTGTTCCACGTAAATCGCCTTGCCTCATGATTTATTATTCTCTGTTTGAGGTAATTGTACAAGTGAGAGCAAATAATAAAAACATAATCCTCAACTTGTGATCTGATAGTATCCTGATACTTGTTTTCTTGGGAGCTTTCCTCTTTTGTTGCTGTACACTGTTATTTAGCTGACGTAGACATGATGGCGTTTGGCCTTAACAATATGTTAAATATTGACATGTTGTTTATTTTGTACTTGAGGCTGTAGTTTTTGAAAATACTACCACTGGAAGTTTTATCTTATGCATCTGTCACCCTAAAACTTCCATTCTGAAGAATGAATGATTTTTATTGAATTAACAGGAATTTTGCAAGTGGAAACAAATACTTGTGTTTACTGCCGGTATCCAAGCGGATCAACATTTTATTGTCTGAAGTACTTATGGGGAAAGTTATAATTAAGGGCACAAGGGACAAACCAGTATTAGCATTGATCTTTCTGTGGGGTTTTAATGGAGGAAAACCTGGCCCATGTTGGGCTGTTCTGGACTTTTTGCTGATTTGGTGCCTACCATATTTTCCTTCTAAACAAGAGTGCCTGCAGGTAATTTGAGCTTTTATCAACATTAGTAGCTTGTATTTTTTTTACCCACAGTGATGAAACATGGGCCAGTAGTCTGTGACTTGCCTGGCCTGATTATTCCTCCTGGGGCTGCTTTGTCAGATGTGTTACTAGGAATTCATATTTCAAAAGCTGATGTGAAGCATTTCTAATTAGTCCGACATTCAGGGAGCTTTGCAGATAAAAAAAAAAGAAACCCCAGGCTGCTAAATACAGGAGTGGACTTGTCGCAAACACTCTGTTTCAATGTTTGTGCTACTGTGTCTTACTGACAGGCATTTCTCTTTTATATTGTATCAAGAAGAAAATTCATTTACTGCTCAGATAGAGTTTAATCAAATTAATATGGATTGCATAGTTATACAAAGGTAGCAAGAAATAGTTTTAAAATGTAGGTTGATTGAGCTAAGTTGGGGATGAAGGAAAACAAGCCTTTTGAATTGAATTGAGTTGACTTTATTACTTACATCCTTCACATACATGAGGGGTAAAAATCTTTATGTTGTGTCTCTGTCTAAATGTGCAATGTGCAATCATAGTAATTTATAATAAATAGAACAGTCAATGTAATATAGAGTACACTCAAATCAGTGTGAGTTAATCAGACTGATGGCCTGGTAGAAGAAGCTGTCCCAGAGTCTGTTGATCCTGGCTTTTATGATGCAGTACCATTTCCTGGCTGGTAATAGCTGGAATAGACCATGGTTGGGGTGATTTGGGTCCCCAATGATCCTTTGGGCCCTTTCTTCACACTTGTCTTTGTAAATGTCCTGAACCATGGAAAGTTCACAATTACAGATGCGCTGGGCTGTCCGCACCACTCTCTGCAGTCCTGTGATTAAGGGAGGTTCAGTTCCCATACCAGGCAGTGATGCAGCCAGTCAGGATGCTCTCAATTGTGCCCCTGTAGAAAGTTTGTAGGATTTGGGAGCCCATATCAAACTTCCTCAACCGTCTGAAGTGAAAGAGGTGCTGTTGTGCCTTTTTCACCACACAGCTGGTGTGTACAGACCACTTGAGGTCCTCGGTGATGTGAATGCTGGGGAATTTAAAGCTGTTTACCCACTCAACCCCAGATCCATTGATGCCATTAGAGGTTAGCCCATCTCCATTCCTCCTGTAGTCCACAATCAGCTCCTTTGTTTTTGAGACATTGAGGGAGGGGTTGTTATCTTGACACCACAGTGTCAGAGAGATGACTTCTTCCCTGTGGTCTCCTCATTATTGTTTGAGATTAGGCAAATCAATATAGTGTCGTCAGCAAATTTAACTAGCAGATTAGAGCTGTGGGTGGCAACACAGTCATGGGTATACAGGAATAAAAGAGGGGACTTAGTACACAGCCCTGAGGGGCTACTGTGTTGAGAGTTAGAGGGTTGGAGGTGAGGGAGCCCACTCTTACCACCTGCCGGTGATCTGACAGGAAGTCCAGGATCCAGCTACACAAGGCAGGGTCATGGCCGGTGCAAATTGCACACCTTCTAACCACACTCGATTACTATGTATCCTTCAGGGTGTCACATCCTAACATCAGGTAAAGGCACCAGAAAGGGAGAAATAAAAACTTATGTCCATGAAACCAGAAAGTAATGGAATAGATCAATAGCCTATGTCTCTTCTCCCTTGCAAAGAGAAATTATTAAAACAGTGGATGATTTTCTGAGAGAATTCGGACCTATAGGAAAATATGCTTAAATATAGATAATGCCATTAAAAAACTTGAAACAGATTTCAAATGTGACAATGAAGTTTACAGCTGACATGTGGTCTATTTAGGTGATTGTGTCACTATTGGCAAATCAGGACTTCGGGTTAATCCCATTTGTCAGCAGTAAATAATGTGCTAGAGGAACCGAGCAGGTCATGCGATATCTCTGAAGTAGTCATAGTGGGAATCTGAGGGTTTAATGTCATCAAAGCTAACCTGGAAGTTTAAAAATCCAAGCCTCATGTCACCTGAAAATTACCATCATCTTGCATAATACTAAAGGGAACCACAGTCGCCAAGGGAAGTAATTTGATGTGACAACATTGATCTGCAATGTAAGGCTGAACGTTGCCATCAGATCAGCAAAACTAAGGCTCATTGACCTGTTACATTTGTCACTGTCAGCTATTATTATCATTTAGTGAATGAAAGTGCAATAAATCTGTAATGGATGATGTAGACATATGTTGACGATGTTAGTTCAGTGCAAGTCCCTCGTTGGATGAGGCAGCACCATATTTGGCTGCTAGGAGAAGATGCTCCCTGTGTTCCTCTTCTTAGATGGGTTCAGATTTGAAAATGCCATTTTTTTAGATAACTAATAGAATTCATAAATGGGAAACTGATTGGACTTGTGGAAGTTCTCATTAAGATCTTCAATGTTGTCATTCAGCGGTTATGAAATTGTAGCACATGGAATGGGTGTAATGCATCATCATGATTGAGGGTTGGTTAATGGACGGAAAGTAGCGAGTAGGTATAAAGGAGTCATTTTCAGGTTGCGAATTATGGCTAGTGGGTGCTACAGGCATCGGTGGTGGGGCCCGAGCAGTTCAAAATTCATATCAATGATCTAGGTGAAGGATCATACGTAATACATACACATTTGCTGATGATGCAAAACTGAGTGTGATTGTGGGCTGCAAGGAGGAGTTAGGAGATACAAATAAGCAATCTAACTGGCAAGGACTTGGGGGTTGGAATATAATGTAAGAAAATGTGAGTTGATAGAATTGGAAAATGAAGACCCCATTATCTTGCAACTATGTCCTCTTGTTTGAGTCTCTCTCTCTCTCTCTCTCTCTCTCTCTCTCTCTCTCTCTCTCTCTCTCTCTCTCTCTCTCTCTCTCCCTCCCTCTCCCTCTCTCTCTCTCTCTCTCTCTCTCTCTCTCTCTCTCTCTCTCTCTCTCTCTCTCTCTCTCTCCCCTCTCCCTCCCTCCCTCCCTCCCTCCCCTCTCTCCTTCTCTCCCTCTATTCAAAGCTTCTTAGCATCTATCTTGCAGTGCTTTCTTAGGATCTTAGTTATTTCAATAAGGTAATTTCTTATTGTTCTAAACTCTAAAGAACACAAAATGATTTCTTTTAGCTTTCTGTGGTAAGAATCCTGCTTATCACAAAAAATAGCCAAGTAAATTTCTCCTGGATTATCTCCAATGCTAATATAATCTTTTTTAAATAAGGAGACCAAAGCTGTACATGTTGCCCCAGAGGTATTCTCACCAATACCCTGTTCTATCACAATGATACTTCTCTATTTTGTAAACTCCAGCATCCTTGCAATAAAGGTCAATTTAACTTTTTAGTTATTTGCTGCGGACTAAGTTCTCTGTTTCATGCATTAGAACACCTATAATTTACTTATTTGCAGTCTCTCTCTGTAAATAATCTGCCTTTTGATTTCTCTTCCCACCAAAGGGAATAACCTCACACTTCCCTACATTAAACTCCATTTGTCAACATTTTACCTGGTTACTTAACTGGCCTCCCCCTTTCAGAGTCCAAAATTCCTCAGTACAGTGTGTACTCCTACATATTTTCTTATCAAACCTTGCCCTCCTCCAAAGTCATTGTGGGCCAACAATTGAGCTTGCTGCACACCATTGGTTATATTGCTCTGATCTGATTAAGGCACATGTATTCCAAAGCTCAGTCTTGTATGTGATAACCAGTTTTGAATCCACTTTAAAATATTTACTCCAGTACTTCGAGCTTTTCCCTTGTGTACCAGCCAGATATGACACCTTATCAACAGAATGGGGCAGATGGTGATTAGTGGGGCTCCTTTGCATGGAGGTGGTTGAAGTGATTCAATCACATGGATGTGGGGGAGTCTAGAACCAGCAGCTTCTATTGCCTTAAATGTTGATGCATCCTTTCAAAAATAAGGGGTCTAACGTAGTTATTCATAGAACCACACCAACTCCTTACACAGTTGCAATAGAAGTTCCCTATTTGTAAATTCTGAGTCACTTCTACTAAACATGTCATTCTACACACGCACAGTAGAGAGCGTACTAACAAGCTGCTTCACTGCATAGTTTGGAAACTGTACTGTGGCAGACTGGAATGTTCTGCAATGAGTAGGCAAGACTGCCCAACACACCACTGGCACCAGCCTACTTACTATCAAGGATATACTGTATATACAGATGGGTGCTGGAAAACGGCCAGCAGCATCATGAGGGACCCAACCCACCCTGCTCATGGACTGTTTGTCCATCAGGGAGGAAACTGCGTAGCATCCACACCAGGACCACCAGACTCAAAAACAGAGACTATCCCCAAGCAGTAAGGTTGATTAACACCTCCACCTATTAACCCAGACCTCCACATCCCCAACTACCACCACTACATTATTTCCTGTCAGTCACATTATGTACAGACACTCATGTGCCTTGCATCACTTTATGAACATACACTCAATCTATGTATATAAGCTATCTTATGTATTTATATCGATTGTGGCTTTTTAAAATTATTGTGCTTGTTTTTTTGGTCTGCTTCGGATCCGGAGTAACAGTTATTTTGAATAAACTCTTCTAGGGCTTCCAGCCTGGTACAGGTATCGATTTTAACCCAACTTTTCGATGATAATCACTGCCATCCTCATTAGGGATGATTCCTAGGCATGTCTAGTTCGGTGGTATATACACCTCTGTCATCTGTCCCTCCTGATTGGTCAGTCCTCATCCAATCAAGTTTCCGCTGTCCCACCTTGTTTACAGTTGAATGCCAGCCATCCTGAGGCCCAGGTCATCTTTTTCCGTGCGTAAGCTGTGATTTAAGCTTCCTTATGGGTTAGTGCATATATGTCAAACTCAAGGCCCGTGGGCCAAATCCGGCCCGCGGTGGAATTATCTTTGGCCCGCGAGATAATATCTAATTACTATTAAAGCTGGCCCCAGTAATCAAAGTGCCTATGGCGTATGATATGGCTAATGCTGAGTTTATTCAGGTACCAGGTTTTCAGGGTTTTTAGTGTTTATTCGGCAGTCTTCTTCATAAGAAACGGAATTTGTAAAGTGAAGCACTTTGTAGTTATAGCAGAGACTGAGACATATGAGAGCAGGCTGAAAAAACGGAGGCAACGAAAGCTGCGTTCGCACGCGTCCGACTGATCCGGCCCACATGAAGCTGCATTTTGCTCAATCCGGCCCGTGACCTAAAATGAGTTTGACACCCCTGGGTTAGTGGATGGTATTCATCTGGTATTTCTTCAGGATCCCGGCGATCCTTTCAGAAACTGTGGAACTATTAGGGAAAGCAGGTGTCAGCAATGGATTCCTCCTCTCAAGATGGCTGGCATTTACAGGATTCCCTGTTAATACGGAGCAGTGTATATCAGTCAGACGGAGCACATGGTGGAAACCAGCATCAAGGAGCACAGGAGGTTTATCTGTTTGGGTTACTCAGAGGAATCGGAGGTAGCAAAACATTGCATTCATAATAGCCATAGGATTGACTTCGAGAGCACAAAACTGTGCTGTGTCATGCCAATGGGTCTTGGGTCTACCTGTGTAAAAAGCCATTGAAAGAAAACTGGATAAAAAGAATTTTAACAATGACGAAGTTCTCACACTAAGTGAGAACTGGAATTCGATTGTAAATAAGGGGGGACAGCGGAAACCTGATGGATAAGGACTAACTAATCAGGAGAGATTGATAACAGGAGTATAAATAACACTGGACTAGTGTGGTAAACTATGTGTATACCTGTCTGGACACGCCCCTCTACTGACTGCTCCTGTGGCTCCTCCCACTGACCCCTGTATAAAGGCAATTGGAGGCACTGCTCCTCCCTCAGTCTCCAAGATGTTGTGGTCACTTCTGCTGCTAATAAAAGCCTATTGTTCGCCTTCCGTCTCCGAGAGTTATTGATGGTGCATCAACTAGACATGCCCAGGCATCATCCCTGATGAAGATGGTAGAGTTTGTCAATGAAACATCATTTAAAATCGAAACCTGTACCCAGCTGGAAGTCCAAGAAGAGTTTCTTTGTCATATACTCCAGGAAACCACTAGATCCTTTTTAACTATTATTTTGTTCTCCTTTGACTTTAAAAAATCTTAAATCTTGAATTTTGAAAAGTAAAAGAATACAAAAGGAAGACTATTATGTTGAATGATGTCTTTTCAAACTGACAAGTTAAATCTATAATCACACTTTAAGGCAAATCATTCCTAAGATTGAGTAAATAAAAGTCTCTTCCCCTTTAACTTGAATAAACTGGATTGAAGAGCCTGTTTCTATTCTGTATAACCCTCTATGACTCTATGATTCTATGACCTCTGACTGCTGGACTTTCTCCGACCCTCGTCCAACACCATCTAAATATTCCAACAGTAAACAAGTCTCCTGGCACTTTCATTTTCTCTCTCACTCCTCCCTCTCTCCCTCCCGCTCTCCCTCTCTCCCTCTCCCTCTCTTTCTCTCTCCCCTCTCTTTCTCTCTCCTTCTCTTTCTCTTGCTCCCTCTCTTTCTCTCTCCTTCCTCCCCTCTCTTTCTTTCTCTCTCTCTCTCAATCTCTTTCTCTCTCCTCTTTCTTTCTCTCCCTCTCTTTCTCTCTCACACTTTAAAGCAAATCATTCCTAAGATTGAGTAAATAAAAGTCTCTTCCTGTTTAACTTGAATAAACTGGATTGAAGAGCCTGTTTCTATTCTGTATAACCCTCTATGACTCTATGATTCTATGACCGCTGACTGCTGGACTTTCTCCGACCCTCGTCCAACACCATCTAAATATTCCAACAGTAAACAAGTCTCCTGGCACTTTCATTTTCTCTCTCACTCCTCCCTCTCTTCCTCTCTCCCTCCCGCTCTCCCTCTCTCCCTCTCCCTCTCTTTCTCTCTCCCCTCTCTTTCTCTCTCCTTCTCTTTCTCTTGCTCCCTCTCTTTCTCTCTCCTTCCTCCCCTCTCTTTCTTTCTCTCTCTCTCTCAATCTCTTTCTCTCTCCTCTTTCTTTCTCTCCCTCTCTTTCTCTCTCACACTTTAAAGCAAATCATTCCTAAGATTGAGTAAATAAAAGTATCTTCCTGTTTAACTTGAATAAACTGGATTGAAGAGCCTGTTTCTATTCTGTATAACCCTCTATGACTCTATGATTCTATGACCACTGACTGCTGGACTTTCTCAGACCCTCGTCCAACACCATCTAAATATTCCACCAGTAAGCAAGTCTCCTGGCATTCTCATTTTCTCTCTCCCTCCTTCTCCCTCTCTTCCTCTCTCCCTCCCGCTCTCCCTCTCTCCCTCTCCCTCTGTTTCTCTCTCCTTCTCTTTCTCTCTCCTTCTCTTTCTCTTGCTCCCTCTCTTTCTCTCTCCTTCCTCCTCTCTCTTTCTTTCTCTCTCTCTCCCTCTCTTTCTCTCCCTCTCTTTCTCTTTCACACTTTAAAGCAAATCATTCCTAAGATTGAGTAAATAAAAGTCTCTTCCTGTTTAACTTGAATAAACTGGATTGAAGAGCCTGTTTCTATTCTGTATAACCCTCTATGACTCTATGATTCTATGACCACTGACTGCTGGACTTTCTCCGACCCTCGTCCAACACCATCTAAATATTCCACCAGTAAGCAAGTCTCCTGGCATTCTCATTTTCTCTCTTCCTCCTTCTCCCTCTCTTCCTCTCTCCCTCTCCTTCTCTCTCCCCTCCCTTTCTTTCTCTCTCTCTCCCTCTCTTTCTCTCTCTTTCTCCGTCTCTTTCTCTCTCTCTCCCTCTTTCTCTTCCCATCATTATTTTTGACAATACTTCTTGTATACTACCTTGTACAGAGGTACAATATTACCTTGTAACAGTGAATCACGAAAACTAGGCAATTTCAGTCCAATCTGAGGAAATTCAATAGATAATTAAAAATTAGCTGAAGCCAGTGCCATAAAACATTAGTTAATCCTAGAGCCAGTAATACTTATCATCAATTTTGATTATAAATTTACTAAAAGCAGCAACTACACAAATGGTGTTTAATGTGAGCTTCATACTATTACTGCATGTCAGACAGTCCATATGTAGCATTCACATCTCATTGGTAGGCAATTTCTTTTAAGAGGAGAAAAGGATCACTGGTAACAGGTTACTCATTTTGACTGAATAACAAGAAGAAGATGGAGGAGGCTCTTGTGGACCAAAAAAAACCATGCATAACCAGTTGGAGCAAATGGTTTTACTTGTGCTTTAAATTCTATATAATTTCTCATTTTTTAGAAGGCTGAACTCAAATGAATGCATTTCACCTTTTTCACACCATACTTGTACAATGCAGCTGCTACCAATTTAGTTACAAGATTACACCAAACTCATGCACAGACGGACAGGGCTAAGGCATTGCAAACCTTGTAATTAAACTCAACTACAATGAGACTGGTTTTTGAACCTCATGGTATTGTCACTGCCCATTCACATCATCTCCTTGCTCATTTAGCCACACTTATTTATCAGCCTGAAGGAACAATGCTGACATCTCACACCGGCGCAGTCATTCGATTGTAGTTTGTTCATCCCAATGAGAACATGCAGACAAAATACTTTATTAAGGTGCTAGCACTCCACAGCTGTTTGTGTGAGCTAAAGGGAAAAATGTTGGACTCCATACATCACAAATGAAATGGCCATAAATCAATCAAACCTTCCTGTCAGCCATGAGCAGGATAGCTTAGCATATGATGTAATTCTGCCCTGTTAAAAAATAACACAGTTTTCCAGCTATTCAAATGGTAAATAAGAAAAGGTTCAAAACTGGATCAACGCATTGCAATTGCAGTTGCTACATCATTGATTGTGTTTCCAAATTTATTATGTATTCGGCTGTGGTCAAACATTTGCGCTTTCCCATCGCCAGTCAATTTCAGGGCAGGCATCCTCAGAGGAAAACAAACTTAATAGTCACAACTTCCCCACAAATGAATACTAAACATTTGGATCTGTTGGGAAGATCGCAGGTGATGTTTCTTGATCAGCATTATAATAACCTTCAGAATGTGTGTCTTTTCACACACTGCAAGGTTACATTTTTAGCAAGAGAAATAAAAGAAAGAATGGCCACTTCTCATGAATAAAATAATCTTTCCGTTCCCACATCCACCACCTGTACCCTCCCCTGCTATGTCTGTTCTTAATAAAATACAAATTTAGCATGGGTAAAACTAAAACATATTTATTTACAGTTAATGGCTTCCAGCTCAACGTAAGCACGTGCCCCCAGCTCGCCAAGGCTGCTTCTGGTTGCCGGTGAACCACCCACACTGCACACTGGGAATTGAAGTTCTTTATTATGCACGCACATAATAACAACCGCCCCCAGCTTTTTCTTTTTCCTATCATTAAATAATGGTCACGACCTCCAATGACCAACCTGCCCTGACCCCAGAACCAGTCTCTTCTAATCCTGACCAATGCCCCCACTTCTGATCTCAGTTTGAAGACTGCCCCCTCCCCACCCCACACCTCCCAAACTTCCACCCCACCTTACACCTCCAATTCCAGCCAATTATGTACCATTATGATCCTAGCTCAATGAGTCATCTTCTAGTTCCAGCCCAGCCAGAATCCCAGTCAGCCATAGGGCCAGACCATAAGGTATAGGAGGAGAGAAAAGGCCGGTGTGGTGGAGGGGGGGGTCATGTGCATGTGTCTCTCTCTTCTCTGTGATGTGCACACGTCATACAGAGACACAAGTATACACATGGGCACAAGACCCCCCCCCCCTAACCCACCACCCCAGCCCTTTTTCTGCTCCTGTATCTTATGGTCTTATGGTCTGGCCCATTTTATGACCATAAGACATAGGAGCAGAATTCGGCCATTTAGCCCATCGAGTTTGCTCCACCATTCTGTCTTCGGCTGATTTATTATCTCTCTCAGCCCAATCTCTTGCTTCTCCCGATAACCTCTGGAAAGGAACGGGATAGAACCATTCTCAAATGTTCTGAATGGGAAGCCTTATCTTGAGAGCAGGTACAGTGGAAAAAAAAGGAACAGCATTATTACAGGTGACAAGGTGGGAAGAGGCTTAGTTAACATAGCTGTGAGAATCAGTAGGTTTATAAAAGCTATCAGTAGACAGTCTGTCTCCAGACAGATCAAGAAAGGGGAAAATGGACCAAGTAAAATTGAGGGATGGGTGTAAGTTGGAGGCAAAGTTGATGAAATTGATGAGCTCAGTGTAGATGCATGAAGCAGAAAGGCCAGGAGGTTGAAAAGCTGCTGTAGAAGGCAGTGGCCTGTAACTAATGAGTGTGGCTAGTCTATTCCCTGAGCTGGAGAAAAGGAAACAGTCAAAGATGTGAAGGAGCTACAGCCTTGCTATTAGCAACACATAGCACCCAGACAAAGAAAAGCGTAATGAGTTGTTAATTGCCGAAGTCATTTGGTTTCACTCTATCAGTGATGTTCCCTTTGCTCTATCCAACACTCCTTTATCTTCTCCTGCTGCAGAAGACTAACTCGTTTGTTTCTCTTTCCCAGTTCTAATAAGTGATTCCAAACCTGCAATAATAATTATTTCTTTTCTCACAAATGCTGCCTGGCCCACTGAGCATGGCCATCAATTTCCTGCCTTTAGTTTGGATTTCCAGTGTCTGCAATTATTTGGTTTTTCCGTTTTCCCCAGCCATTGCATTGAAGTATCCCTGGTAAAGCCACAGGGTGAAGTTGAACTCTCACTCTACACTCAGTATAAATGCCATCAGTGAAAACAACAGACATTGAAACTAACGGGGACACTTTAACACAGCCTATTTTATGAAAAGCAATGGTAAGATTTGCATCAACCACCCAGCCAGATTTTAGTCATTAGTTGGCAAGCTGGTTTCCAGTTAGTGACACCCAATATTCGCTGTTCCAATGAAAGTTGTAATAGACTATCGATATTAGTGATGTTGGCTGAGGGAATAAATATTGGCCATGATTCTGCCACTTTGCTGAGCCATGTCAAACTCATCTAAATACAGCAGCAGCAGCTGCATCCTCAATTCCCCATTGACCAAAAGTCCAGGTTTTGCCTTCCTTCATCACACCAACTGTTGGCAATAACACAAGAATAAAGCTACTAACATTCCAAAGCTCATTTCTAATCTGAATTGCGCCACAACCCCTACAAAACTCTACTGCATTCCCTCACTCTGGTCTTTTGTATGTCTTTCCCAGTTATAAGATAGTGCCACTACTCTATTGCAGCAAGAATGGTAGAAAGTTGCTGATGTCAGTGGGGGATACTGCCGGTGACATTAAAGGGTAACATTTGAGCAGGTCTGCACCATAATAAAACAGGCTGGCTGGCCAACTAGGAACAATGAGGTCACTGGCAGAGGGGTAAAAGTGGAGGAATAAATGCAGTCTTCCTAACCGCGCTGCATAGATCCACAACCACGAGATATTCCACAGATGCTGAGAATCTTGAGCAGCACACAAAATGCTGGAGGAGCACAGAAAATCAGGCAACATCTATGGAGGGGAGTAACATCAATTTCTGTCCATAGATGCTGCCTGACTTGCTGAGCTCCCCCAGCATTTTGTGTGTGTTGTTCCATAGATTCATTGCTGCTCTCCCAAAGAGAGTCTACCATATTTAGTAACATTTCAGTGTGAGATTGCTGCTTGTTACTTCTTTGAAGAATTCCAACTTACTTTCTAGGCAAGGTTTCCCTTTAAAGAAACCATGCTGACTTTGACTTATCGTTAGTCTCCAAGTACCCCGAAACCTTGGCCTTAATACTGGACTCCAACATTTTCCCAAGCACTAAGGTTAGGCTAACTGGCTTAAAATTTCTTCTGCTTTGTCTTCCTCCCTTCTTAAATAGTGGAGTGACATTTGCAATTTTCCTGTCCTCTAGGATCTTGCCAGAATCAAGTGATTCTTGAAAAATCATGAACAATGCATCTGTTATCTCCTTAGCATCCTCTCTCAGGACTGTGGGATGTAGTCAATCTGATCCAGGTGACTTATCCACCTAATAAGAACTGGGTTATTACACAACACCCTATCTAGGATAGCCTTTCCCCCCGAGAAGGCTCAAGCACAAGCTGCCCTAAAAAACATCTCATCGGCATTCAACAAATTCCCTCTCTTGCGATCTAACACCAACCTGATTTTCTCAATCCCCTTACATATTGAATTCCCCCATTATAATTGTTCCTTCACCCTTATTACATGTCTTTTCCAAATCCCTTTGCAATCTCAACTCCACATGTTGGCTACTATTTGGCGGCCTATATATGATTCCCATAATGTGTTTTTTTTACCCTTGCAGTTTCTTAACTCCACCCAAACAATTCAACATTCCCTAACTCTCTGTCACTTCTTTCTAAGGATGTAATTCCATCTCTTTCCAATAGAGCCACTCCACCACCTATGCCTTCCTGCCCGTCCCTGCGATACAAAGTAAATCCTTTGATGTTAAGCTCCCAACTATGACCTTCTTTCAGCCACAACTCAGTGATGCCCACAACATCATACAAACCAATCTCTAATTGTGTCACGATTTTGTCCATCAATAGGCTTGAAAGAATGCAGAGAAAATATACGAGGATGTTACCGGGACTTGAGTACCTGAGTTATGAGGAAAGATTGAATAGGTTAGGACTTTATTCCTTGGAATGTAGAAGGTTGAGTGGAGATATGATAGAGGTACAGTACACAGAATTATGAGGGGCACAGATGCGGTAAATGAAAGCTTGCTTTTTCCCCTGAAGTTGGATGAGACTAGAACTTGAGTTCATGGGTTAAGGGTGAATGTGAAATGTTTAAGGGGAACATGAGGGGGATACTTTTCCCTCAGATAGAGTGTGGAATGAGCTGCCGTCATAAGTGGTGGATCCAGGTTTGATTTTAGCATTTCAGAGTAATTTGGATAGGTACATGGATGGGAGGGGTTTGGAGGGCAGGTCCAGGTGCAGGTCAATGGGAGTAGGCAGATAAATTGCTCAGCACAGACTAGATGGGCTGAATGACTTGTTTCTGTGCTATGACTCTCTATAACTCTACCAAGTATTCCAGTGTGCATTTTCGATGGACTCTTGCCTCAGATTCCTTACCCGAACCCCAGCTGCAGAACCCTTTGGTGAACCCGTACCCTCTTGCCCTGTCCAAAGGCCACTCATCCCTCGTGTTTCATTGCATGTAGTTACTTGCCTTCAGGATGCTCTAGCAGAGGAAGAAAAGACTCCTCTAGCAGAGGTGAGGCTGCACGGTAGTGTAACGGTTAGCACGATGCTTTACCATACAGGTGATCTGAGTTAGTTCCTACCACTACCTGTAAGGAATTTTATGTTCTCCCCGTGACCACATGGGTTTCCTCCAGGTGCTCCGGTTTCCACTCACATTCCAAAAATGTACCGATTGGTAGGTTAATTCATCATTGTAAATTGTCCCATGGGATTAAATCAGGGGGTTGCTGGGTGGCATAGCTCAAAGGACCAGAAGGGTCTGTTCCACACTGTATCTCAATGAATCAATAAATAAATAAATAAATAAGCTTTTCATTTATACACTCAGTGGCTACTTTATTAGGTACAACTGTACACCTGCTTATTAGTGCAAATATCTCATCAGCCAACCATAGAAGCAGGCAGACATGGTCAAGAGGTTCAGTTGCTGTTCAGACCAAACGTCATAATGGGGAAGGAATGTGATCTAAATGACTTTGATCGTGAAATGATTGTTGGTGCCAGAGAGGGTGGTTTGAGTATCTCAGAAGCTGCTAGGATTTTCAATGCACTTCAGTCTCCAGAGCAGGTTTTCCACACTGGGGACCATGGATCCCTTGCCCAATGGTCTTGGTCCATTGGCATGAAAAAGATTGGGAACCCTGCTCTAGAGTTTGCAGAGAATGGTGTGAAAAACAAAAACAGATCGAGTGACCGGCAGTTCTGTGGATGAAATTGCCTTGTTAATGAGAGAGATCAGAGGAAAAAGGCCAGTCAGGTTCAAGCTGACAGGAAGGCAGAGGTAAGTCAATGAGTTACAGCAGTGGTGTGCAGAAGAGCATTTCTGAATCATAACTAGTCAAACCTTGAAGTGGATGGTCTACAGCAGCAGAAGACCACGAGCATATACTCAGTAGCCACTGCAGGAGATACCTAATAAAGTACCCACTGAGTGCGTCGTGTGATTGATTTTTATGAGAACCAATGAGCAGTGCTGAAAGAAGAATTGAACCAATACTTGTCAAGCTGTTCTTGGGTTTAGAAATGTAGCCAATTTTGCTGCAAAATTTTGTGCAGAATTCTATCTGTCCATGACTATCTCTGGCTCTGCTAATTCTTTCAACACACGGTTATACAAACTTGACAGGTCCAAGTGAGGCTTAGTAATTAGCTCTGTATCAGTTTTAGACAGAAGGTTAAATTTCCTACACACCTTGGCATTCCAATCAGTCAGCATTGTGAATCCACATCTAATTAGAGACGGTATCATGTGCCATGTAAAAGTTATTTAAGTGTTTCTCAGAGATTTGGAGAGAGGAAACCGGGCCAAGACACAGTATACTCACCTTCTGCTCTTGACTCTCTTCTGCTTTATGGCTAATGAAGAGCATCAATGTGTATTTTGGGTCGTCCAGCCGGAATAAAAATAGGAAGTCTTGTCTTTATAAATACAGTGCCCACTTTATTTTGGTACCTTCTTCACCTGAAAAGGTGCCCACTGAGTGTATGTTTATGGTCTTCTGTTTCTATAGCCTGCCCTTTTCATGGTTCGACAGGCTGTGCATTCAGAAATGCTCATCTGCACACTACTGTTAGAACATGTGGTTATTTGAGTTACTGCTGCCTTCCTGTCAGCTTGAATCAGTCTGGCCTTTCTCCAGTGACCTCTCTCATTAACAGGCCATTTTTATCCACAGAACTGCCACTCACTGGATTTTTTTTTGTTTTTTTTTGCACTATTTTCGGTAAACTCTAGAGAGCGTTATGCATGAAAATCCCAGGAGTTCAGTGGTCTCTGAGTTACTCAAACCACCCCATCTGGCACCAACAATCACTCTATGGTCAAAGTCACTTAGATCATATTCTGATGTTTGGTCTGAACAACAGCTGAATTCTTTGACCATGTTTGCTTGCTTCAATGCACCAACAAGCAGGTGTATAGGTACAACTAATAAATTAACCACAGAGTGTAGAGTGATTTTCACATTCTGGATTCCCAACCTTTTTATGCCATGCACCAATATTATTAAGCAAGTATTAGTATACTTGGACCCAAGGTTGGGGACCTCTGGTCTAGAATACTCCAAGGCACTTTTTGAAGGCTTGTCATTGTTGGTTGCTAAGAAACCTAGACTCAAACGTCACTAACAACAAAGTGGTTAGAGCCAAGCTTTCTGGTTTTAAGCAAGGTTGGCTGAGGAATAAATATTGTCCAAGTATATAGTATCCGAGGCAGAACACAGCCAGAAGCAAATCTCAGTGCTACAATTTCACAATGAATTTACACTGACATTACAAGATTTTTATCTTGCAGAAACAAAAAGAATTAATACAATTGTCTGTTATCTGCCGGGGGGAATAAGAACAGCCAAAGTTGAAATTGTAATCTCTGTTCTCTTTTTGAGTACGGTACAGGAAAGTGACTGCATTGCTCAGGGTAAAGTCTGCAAGATACCATTAATTGTAAATTACACTAGCAGTCATCAGTGTTAGTTTGCAGAGGGAGAGAAAAAGAAGGGATATCAACTCGATGCATTTCTGAAGTGGATCACCCACTGGAGTGTTTTCTCTTTGATACCAATTGACTTCAACTTTTCCAGAATGCCTTAATACCTGAGGCAGTCACTTTCACCTCAGCTCTGGAACACAGCTATTGATGGGATAGCTGTGATGATAGCTAGAGCTGATTACCCCGGTGAAATGCAAACTAGGAATTGGTGAGCAGGTTGTTGGTGAGCAAGTGCTTTTGATGACCATTTCCATCATTCTACTGATAACTGAGAGTGGTCCGATAAGGTGGCTGTTATTTGTCCTAGTTTTTGTGATGGGATGCCCCGGGACAAATTTCTAGATAACCATACTCAAGTCAGTGCCGACTGTACACTGAAATCATGGTTATTTTTTTTTAATATTGAGATACAGGACAGAGCAGACCCTTTGGGCCCTTCGAGCCACACTACCCAGCATCCCCCAAATTAATCCTAGCCTGATCACCAGACAACTTACGATGTCCAATTAACCCAGCAACCAGTACGTCTTAGGACTGTGGGAAGAAACTGGATCAGCTGGAGGAAACCCACGCGGTCACAGGGAAAACGTACCTTACAGGGAGTGATGGGAATTGAACCTGCATCACCTAAAGCTTTGTGCTAACAACTACGCTACCGTGCCGTCCTTGCAGGAGGGCTGTTCGCTGATGATTCCTTGCTTGACAGGAACATAAGTTCATTTTGATTTGGATACCCTCCCATAAATTTGGAATCACTTTTCCCGCCCTTAATGATGATCATTCTTGCTAGATGTTTGATTCATTATTTGTAAACTCAGTTCAAATTCTACCCATTGGAACTTAGAGTCTGAGTGTAAATAAACCTCCTGTATATAGGATGGATGGACAGATGTAAGGATCACTGTGGGCACCTTTACCACAAACTTCTTCCAAAAAATTCAAGAGAACTTTTAATGCAAAGATTACTGCTGGCAGTAGCACTGTCTGAGGGGATTGTTCCCCACTCTGCAGTGTGAGAGAACTATTTTCAGGTGTCCCAGATTTGAACAATATTATTTCAATTAAAGAGGCTCTCAATTTATTAAGTTCCTATTTACTGCAGGAAAGCTAATGTCTTCTTTACTTAAATATAAGATGTACAGTATTGATGTGTGTTTAGCTGAGTAAAACATTTTATTTTCCTACTGCCTCACCAAGTGAATTTTCAACTCCACAGGCAGGTCAAGTGCAATCAATTAATTGAAAATGCATTACCCAGCAATAAATCTGAAATGAAGAAAGTAGCATAAAATAGCCTGGTTACCAATGGTAACTCCAAATTAAAATCTTCTTGAGCCATTTGTGCTCATCCTATTTGGCAATACAGTGCTGCAAGGTTCAACAGTTGGTTTATTAGTCACGTGTACATCGGAACATACAATGACAACCAACACAGTCGGAAGATGTGCTAGAAGCAGTCCACACGTGTCACCATACTTCTAGCACCAGTATAGCATGCCTACAATGCTCAGCAGAACGAGGACATCCCAGCCTCCAGGCCTGCTGCCCTCAGGGCCTGTCTTCATAAACCTTTGACCTCGGGATTCACTGATCTTGGAGGTCACCAGCATCACCAGCCCTCAGCCTTGGGGTCCACTAAGCTCCCTCCTAATTGGTGGTCTTCGCAGTAGTTCTTAGAGCTACATTCTCATAGCTCGAGCTCAATGCTACCTCTGTGTGGAATTCACACATTCTCCATTTGGTCACATGAATTTTCTTCAAGTGCCCTAGTTTCCTCCCACATGACAGGATAATTGGGCCCTGTAAATTGCCCTGAATGAGTTGTATGATCTGCGGGGGGATTTGAATGAAATGTAGGGAAGATAAAATTGGATAACAGTAAAGAGATGTTTGATGTTTGGCACAGATTTGATAGGCTGAAGGGCCTATTTTCCTGCTGTGTGCCTCTGATTCAGACTCTATAACTCTAAAATTACACCGGAATGTACATTAACTCCACTGTAATGAGTGTAAGTTTTACATGTAAATTCAGTAATACTAAGTTGTATTTTTAAGTCTTTCACTGATCAGTGAAGGCGCTTGGGATCTAAACTGCTTATGATTGTTATTGTCAACAGTTTTCTCTGCAAAATCATAAACTATACTTTTCCACAGAATGAATCCATGGAGAAGTTCAGTCACCCACATGCCATTTTCTCATCCTCCATCATTTACCGCGTGTTTCCACAGTTCATTTCAGATTTCTTTTCGTTTTTCTTTTGTAGCTTGCTAAAGCGAAATGTGAAGAATCACGTCACAAATTCTTGTTCAGCATTTTCCTGCAGGCCTTTTTGGTTTAGTTAGACCAACCATGTCCTCCATGCATTGCATTTTTAAATGTTTTATCCTGTTGATTAAGTTGACACTGCCCATGTATCATCAGAGTGCCCAGCACAAAAAAAATACCGAGGAGCTCTCACATCAGAAAGAAAGGCCACACTTAAAAAAAACAATCAGCATTTTAATTGCTTGCATCTCTGAACAGATGGGATCCAAACAAACCTCACTGCAAGCAATGTCAAAGTACCCTGCGCTGTGGCATCACAGTTTACACCAGATGTGTTCAGATCAAGCTGTTAGCATTTTCAGAGGACTGAAGATTTAAATAGGTGGCACTTCCACAGAATGATAGTCAAGGGCACTGGTCCAATGTTTCACTCAGGATGTAATGCTAAAGTTGTGGTAGTAATTTTCAAGCATAGCTTGATTTTTGAATGGAGTTTTTCAATACTTGCGTGAAGACTGTACTGGTCCCAGGAGGTATATTACAGCTTTAGAGAGGGTTACTGGTCTTCACTTGTACAATAGCAATTGCATGTTTTTCCGGAAAGATAATTAAACCGCACATTCATCTCTCTTGTCACTTGAAAGCAAGAAGCTATTAACAGTGATATTAAGCCAGGCATCAGTTCCTCCACAAAATTTTCTACAGTTGGTAAAAACAAGCATTTTGAATGGAATAATGGTACAGTAGTTAGTACCGCTGCAAAGGTTCAATCCTGACTGTGTGAGGATGAGGTCGAGGTTATTTTTCCACTATAAATTGTACCTTGGTGGAGGTGAGTGAGGGGTGGGAAGGAATTGGTGGACTTGCAGGAAACAATAGCCGGGGATCTTCTTCTCCCCTCTTGCATTTGGCAAAGGATACAAAAGCCTGAAAGCACATTTCACCAGGGTCAAGGCCAGTTTCTACCCAGCTGTAATAAGACTATTAAATAATTCCCTAGTACAAGAAGATTGCCTCTCGACCTCACAATCCATTTCATTATTATCTTGCACTTTATTGTTTATCTGCATTGCACTTTCTCTGTAGCTGTCACACTTGAAGTTCAAGTTTAATTGTCATTCAACCATACACATAAATAGATAGATAGATAGATAGATAGATAGATAGATAGATAGATAGATAGATAGATAGATACTTTACTCATCCCCATGGGGAAATTCCAACTTTTTTCCAATGTCCCATACACTTGTTGTAGCAAAACTAATTACATACAATACTTAACTCAGTAAAAAATATGATATGCATCTAAATCACTATCTCAAAAGCATTAATAATAGCTTTTAAAAAGTTCTTAAGTCCTGGCGGTAGAATTGTAAAGCCTAATGGCATTGGGGAGTATTGACCTCTTCATCCTGTTTGAGGAGCATTGCATCGATAGTAACCTGTCGCTGAAACTGCTTCTCTGTCTCTGGATGGTGCTATGTAGAGGATGTTCAGAGTTATCCATAATTGACTGTAGCCTACTCAGCACCCTTCGCTCAGCTACCGATGTTAAACTCTCCAGTACTTTGCCCACGACAGAGCCCGCCTTCCTTACCAGCTTATTAAGACGTGAGGCGTTCCTCTTCTTAATGCTTCCTCCCCAACACGCCACCACAAAGAAGAGGGCGCTCTCCACAACTGACCTATAGAACATCTTCAGCATCTCACCACAGACATTGAATGACGCCAACCTTCTTAGGAAGTACAGTCGCCTCTGTGCCTTCCTGCACAAGGCATCTGTGTTGGCAGTCCAGTCTAGCTTCTCGTCTAACTGTACTCCCAGATACTTGTAGGTCTTAACCTGCTCCACACATTCTCCATTAATGATCACTGGCTCCATATGAGGCCTAGATCTCCTAAAGTCCACCACCATCTCCTTGGTCTTGGTGATATTGAGACGCAAGTAGTTTGAGTTGCACCATATCACAAAGTCCTGTATCAGTTTCCTATACTCCTCCTCCTGTCCATTCCTGACACACCCCACTATGGCCGTGTCATCAGCGAACTTCTGCACATGGCAGGACTCCGAGTTATATTGGAAGTCTGATGTGTACAGGGTGAACAGGACCGGAGAGAGTACAGTTCCCTGCGGCACCCCTGTGCTGCTGACCACCGTGTCAGACCTACAGTCTCCCAACCGCACATACTGAGGTCTATCTGTCAAGTAGTCCACTATCCAATCCGTCTACTCCCATCTCCGTTAGTTTGTGCCTTAAGATCTTGGGCTGGATGGTGTTAAAGGCACTAGAGAAGTCAAGGAATGTAATCCTCACAGCACAACTGACCCCCTTTAGGTGAGAGAGTGATTTGTTCAGCAAATACGTGATAGCATCCTCCACTCCCACCTTCTCCTTATACGCAAACTGAAGAGGATCCTCGGCGTGCCTGGTTTGTGGCCTCAGATTCTGTATTATCAGCCGCTCCATGGTCTTCATCACGTGCAACGTCAAGGCAACAGGTCTGAAGTCATTCAACTCCTTTGGTTGTGGTTTCTTCGGTACCGGGACAATACAGGATGTTTTCCACTGTCTGGGTACTCTTCTCTGCTCCAGGCTCATGTTGAAGATGCGCTGTAGTGGTTCGCCCAGCTCAGTCGCACAGGCCCTCAGTAATCGTGGGGAAACTCCATCCGGTCCAGCCGCCTTGCTGGTACAGATCTTCCTCAGTTGACCTTCCACCTGTGCAGCCGTAATCCTGGGCGTGGGCAAGGTCTCCTGTGAGTGGCTATTTTCCTGTGATACATACAGTTAAGTGAAACATTTTTCCTCCAGGTCCAATGTGCAAAGCACAGTATATATAGTCACACACAGCACATATTAGTTATGATCCATCAAATACAGGCACAAAATAATATCAGTACAAGCCCCTGAGCAGCATGGCCAAAGGATTGATGCTGCCTAGGATGTTTTCCTGGAGCCATGTTTCTGCAAGAACAAGCATGCAGCAGTTTCTCATCTCGCACTGAGTCAGCGGCAGATGAAGGCAATCCAGTTTGTCTTCCAGGAAGCGAACACTGAAGTGCAGCACCAAGGGTACAAGCAGCCAGAATAACATTTTTGTCTGTTATTGTTTGTTTTATCTTGTAAAGACCATGCTATAGAAGCAGAATTAGGCAACTTGGCCCATCGAGTCTGCTTCGCCACTTCATCATGGCTGATCCAATTTTCCTCTCAGCCCCAGTCTCCTGCCATCTCCCAGTACCCCTTCGTCCCCTGACCAATCAAGGATCTATCAACCTCTGCCTTAAATATTCATGAAGACTTGGCCTCCACAGCTGCCTGTGGCAAAGAATTCCACAGATTCACCACTCTGGGTAAAGAAATTCCTGCGCATCTCCATTCTAAAAGGATACACCTCTATTCTGAAGCTGCATCCTCTGGACGAAGACTCTCCCACCGCAGGAATCAAGCCCTCCATGTCCATTCTATCAAGGCCTTTCACCATACGATTGGTTTCAATGTGGTCTATACACTGGGTAATGATTTGATCCACATGAACAGTATGCAAGATAAGCTTTTCACTGTATTGTGGTACATGTGACAGTAATAAACCAATAGCAATACTGAAAGGAATGCTCAGACCCACCATAAACTTAGTGGGCCAAATAGACTCCATCTAAGTCATTAACAAACATGAAAAATAAACTTTACCTTTTATTTTGTATTTTCACAAAATTTCCAGAATTTTTGGCAGTAAAAGAATCAATGGATGGATTGAAAATTGGAGCTGATAAGGATGTTCCTCCATGAGATTGAATGGTAGGGCATGCTCCAATGCTTGCACCATGCACTCGTGCTCCTATTTCTTACGTTTGGTCAAAACTAATTTATTTTCTTCAGACCTGCCTTAAGAAATAAATGCTGGATGGAATTGAATTTCAATCCTGTCACCTTTCAATTAAAAAAAATGTATTATCTACCAGAAATGAACAGGAAAGACCTTGGTGTATAAAAGATATTAATTTTGCAAAATACATGCTTTGCAATGAGTGAGAATTATACAATGGATCTAGTGTTCACTTCCGTTCACTCACTGACATTAGCTTCAATATCTCAGATTTAAAACACAATTTGTTATGATGTCTTTTTCCTTGATATTGCTCCTTTGAAACACCTTGAGGCATTTCACATTCAAAATATCTGTAGCTGTCGCATTGCTGTGGTTTTTGTCATACATTCTCTAGTGATTGATAGTAATCTAGAACCTGTGAAACATTTGATCTTTTAAATCCTTAGTCTGGTTTTCAACTCTATAATATTTGCTGTATATTTAACCTCCTGTAGAACAGGTTTCTTGTAGGAAATTGGAGATTTCAGAAGAGATATATTGTAGGTGGGATCTGAGTAGGGAGGAGGATGTGAAGATGCTCCAAAGGGATATAGATAAATGAGCAAGTAGGCAGATAAAAAAAAATAAGTAGAAAACTGAAGTTATCCACTTTGGTGCATAAAATAGGAAAGCAGAGTATTATAAACACAAGAGATTCTGCTGATGCTGGAAATCCAGAGCAATACACGCAAAATGCTGGAGGAACACAGCAGATCAGGCAACATCTATAGAAAGTAATAAACAGTCGATGCTTCGGGCCAAGGCCTTCATCAGGACTGAAAAAGGAAGGGGAAGATGCCAGAAAAAAGAAGGTGGAGGGGGGAAGGACAAGCTAAATAGGTGAAGCTAACTGGGTTGCTGAGGGCGGATGAAGTAAGAAGTTGGGAAGTGATTGGTGGAAAAGGGAAAGGGATGGAAAAGGAGGAATCTGAAAGGAGTGAACCATGGGAGAAAGGGATGAAGGAAATGCACTGTGGGGAAGTGATAGGTAGGTGAGGAGAAGAGGTAAGAGGCCTGACTAGGGAACGAGAGAAGAGGGAAGGGGATGGGAAAAAATGTTACCGAAAGTCGGAGAAACTGATGCTCGTGCCATCAAGTTGGAGGCTGCCAAGACGGAATATGAGGTGTTGGCCCTCCAGCCTGAGAGTGGCCTCATTGTGGCAGAGGAGGAGTCTATGGACAGACATGTCAGAATGGGAATGAGGGTAGGAATTGAAATGGTTGACCACTGGAAAATTCCACTTTTACGGGATGGATTGGAGGCACTCAACAAAGTGGTCCTCTATTCTACGTTGGGATTCACCCTGAATGGAGGTGAGGGAGGAGTTAAATGGGTAGGTACAGCAATTCTGCCACTTACAGGGATAAGTGACCAGACGGAGATTAGCAGAGAGGGATGAATGGACTAGAGAGTCACAGAAGGAGTGATCCCTATGGAAAGCAGAGAGTGGGGGAGGGGGGCAGTGAAGATGTGTTTGGTAGCAGGATCCTTTTGAAGGTAGTGGTGATTATGGAGAAAATGATCCGTTGGATTTAAATGGAGTGGTAGGTGAGGACAGGAGGAATTCTCTCTGTGTTAATGCAGCAGGAAGATGGGGTGAGCGTGGATGTCCAGAAAATGGTTTAATGTAGGAGCTATTGAATTGTGTTGATGTTCAAAGGGTCGGGGGCTTTGTGATATACAAGTCACTTAATGCAGATGTGGCAAGTGATTAGGACGGCAGCTTTAAAGACAAGTGCTATGCTGGCCTTTGTTTCAAAAAGGATTTGAGTACAGGAGTAAATCACAATCACATAGGACCAGGGTGAGATTGTATCCAGAGTATTTGGTCTCCTCAGCTAAAAACAGCGTCTGCACTGGTATGGAGGAAATGTGGGAAAGGTTTACCAGATGGATTATTAGAATACCCCGATGCCATGTGTGAAAAGATTTGAGTAGACCAGGCCTGTGTTCCTGAAATAAGAAGAGATCTCATTGCAGAGACACCTGTCACTGGCAACACCTTTATAAGGTCATCTCAGTCTCCTATATTCCAAGGATAGAAGTCCTGGCCTGTCCAACCTCTCGAGTTCCTCAAGTCCTGGCAAAAACATAGTAAATCTTTTCTGCATGTTTTCCAGTTTAAACACATCTTTCCTATAGCAGGTGACCAAAACAAAATGTTACACATTGTGTGGCCTTACCAGCATCTTGTACAACTGTAATATAAACTTTCAACTTCTCTGTTCATTGTCCTGACTAATGAAGGTGTGCATACCAAAAGAATTCTTCACCACCTTGTCTACCTGTGACTCTGCTTTCAGAGAACCATGTACCTGAATTCCTCTGATTCATATATGATGTAATTGATTTCAAAGATTAATAATCAGAATGACTTAAGCACTCAGAAATAATTAAAAACATTTAAATCATCATAAATAATACTCGTAAATTATATTTTTCTCCAAATCTTCAGGCCAAAATTTCCTATTGTAATGAATAGCACTACCCCAATGAGGTGATGTCATGGGGACCTTGATCAGTTAGGAATGTGGGTTGAACAGTGGCAGTTGGATATAGATAGTGTGAAATGATGCATTTTGAAAAGTCAGACCTGTGTTTATCCTACAGGGGTAGGGCACTAAGGAGTAGAATGGAACAAAGAGAACTAGGAGTACAAGTACAAAGTTCATTGAAAGTGTTATCACAGGTAGACATGATAGTGAAAAAGGCAATTAGCACGTTGGCCTTCATCAGTCAGGGCGTCAAGTATAGGCATTGGGATATTAGGTTGCTGGCTGTTGTATAACTCATTGGTGAGGCCACACTTAAACAACAATTTTGATCACTCCATTATTGAAAAGATGTAGTGAAACTGGAGAGAGTGCAGAAAAGATTTACAAGAATGTTGCCATGACTAGAGGACCTGTATTACAAGTAGATATTGCCTAGGCTAGGTCTTTCTTCCTTGGAATATATGAAAATGAGGGCAACCTTATTGGAATTTTTAAAATTAGAAGAATGTACTCAATATGTACTCTGCGATGGTGAATGCAGCCACTCCCATGGAGTGCCTGTGGGGGTGCATTCTGAACTTCTTTGCATCGTGAACAGCTTTTGGCCATGTCTCGAATCTGTTTATATATTCCTGACACCACACATAGCTCCAGGTGAGACTCTTCAGTTGACTGCACCCAGCTGTCCTTCATACAGATTTTCTAAAATGTGCGCAGTTTAGAGGAAACCACAACACAAGATCCACACATCAGCATTCTTTGGTGAGGCCACACTTAGACAAGTATTTTGATCACTCCATTATGGAAAAGATGTACTGAAACTGGAGAGAGTGCAGGAAAGATTTACCATGAGCTGGCCATCCTTGAATGGTGATTTCACAGACTTTTGACAATTTCGGATCATTCCTTGTTTCTCTTTGTATTTCAGAATTTGGTACTGGTCCACCAATGCTGTGTGGAACTCTTCTGCTGAGTCACAGTATGAAGACCTCTCTTCTTCAGTCGCTAGCGGTGGAAGACGTGACAAGCCATTAGCATTGCTGTGTTGTTTGGAACCCTTGAACTTTATGTCATAAGACTGGGCTCCTAGGAATAGTGCCCAACATTGTAACTAGGTAGCAGTCATCACTGGAATTCCCTTCCTGGGATTGACAATGGACACTAAGTGCTAATGATTTGTCACAAGAGTTAACTTTTGTCCATAGAGGTACTGGTGAAACTTATTTATTCCCCACACTGGACTAAGAGCCTATCAGTCAATCTGTGTGAGTTGCGTTCTGCACTCGTCAGCAATCTTGAAGCAAACGCAGTTAGGCATTCAGATCCATCTTTCGTAATGTGTGACAAAATGGTTCCAATGCCATAAGTCAGTTGGGCAGGGATGGGTCATAAAGTGTGAGCAGTTCATTGGATGTTATTAGTCTCTCTGTTTCCTTGAATGCTTTTTCACATCTTTCTGACCATTCCCACTTTGCTCCTGTCTGTAACAGTGCGTTCAATGAATGCAGCACTGTAGCAATGTTTGGGAGAAACCAGCGGTAGTAGTTTACAAGGCCCAAGTATGACCTGAGTTGTGACACATTTTCCGGTTTGGGTGCCTGTAGCACTCCTTCATTCTTCTCTAGTGACTTATGTAAGCCATGCTTGTCAATGACATGTCCACAGTATGAGATTTCATTCTTGAAAAACTTAGTTCTCTCTCTCTTTGCGTACAGCCCATACTCACTCAGCATGGTAAGCACTTTACCAAGGTTCTGAAGGTGCTCTTCATCATTTTTGCCAGTCACGATGATGTCATCGAAGTAACATTGTGTTCCTGGAATATCTCGGAGCACTTGTTCCATTGCTGTTTGCCAAATAGCTGGAGCTGATGGAATGCCAAAGCCAAGACGGAAATACTAGAACAGTCCCTTGTGAGTGTTGATTGTGAGGAACTTCCTGCTTGACTCCTCAATCCCCATTTGCAGATAGGCTTGTGACAGGTCAATGTTTGAAACCTCTCCCTGCCTGCCAAAGATGCAAGATGTCCTCTCTTCATGACAGGGATACTGCACAGTGCGCAGCACCGGGTTATTGCTCACCTTGAAGTCCCCACATATGCGAATGGCTCCGGCCTGCCGTTTCTTGATCACTGGGACAATGGGCGTGGCCTAATCACTCCATTCAACCTTGGAGAGAATTCCAGGTGCCTCCAATCTCTGAAGTTCAGCGTCCAGTTTAGGACACAGTGTTTAAGGCACTGGACACATTTTATGGAATATTGGTGTTGCTCTTTCATCCAATTCAAGTCCAGCCTTTATGCCTTTGAGTTTACCAATCCCCTCTCAAATACCTTCTTATTAGCATTAAGCAGCAAAGCTCGTCTCTGGTTAGTGCTACCATTTGGGCTGCTGTTGCCTGTTGATGTCCCACTGAGAGCTTTGATTGAGTGCCATTCTCGTTGGATTTTTCTCAACCATTCACACTACCATTCAAAGGGGTCAGCAACAGCACTGGCCCTTCACTTTTCAACACATATTGCTGCAACTGCTGTGTCTGGCCTCCATACATGACATTCACCTTCCGTTTGCCTTTGGGAGACTCTTTGCCTGTGTAGGTCTTTAGCATCACTGAGGTCTTCTCTAATGGTATCTTAGAAAACTGTCTGTTGTACTCAATCTCTGGAATTATGGACAAAGCTGACCCTGTATCCAGCTCCATTTTCAGGTTTACACCGGACACATCTATTGTGATCCAAATGACTTTATGATCTGCTTCAATAACACTATGCAGTTCTTGGCATGATCGTTCACCTTTGTCAGACTCTATGTTGTCTGATTCTGTTTTACATTTGGTAACTTTATTCATTTGCTTAGTTTTGTCTTTGAGACTTTTCATGCAGTTGTGCTTTTTTGTCTGCCTTGCACACTCTCTCTATGTGACCTTACCTGGGACACCTACTGCAGACTTTCTCTTTGACCAACAGTTATTTGCATCATGAGTGGATCTACCACATCAATAACATTGGTGGAAGTGGCATATCTCATTGAAACCTACAGAATGTTGAAAGGACTGGGTAAGGTGGATGTGGGGGGGATGTTTCCTCTGGTGGGGGTAACCAGAACTAGAGGGCACAGCCTCAAAATTGAGGAGTGACCTTTTAGAACAGAGGTAAGGAGGGAACCTTTTTAGTCAGAGGACAGTGAATTTGTGGAATGCTCTAGCACGGTTAAGAGTGGAAGTTGATCATTTCCTGATCAAAGGATATGGTGAGAAGGCAGGTGTATGGGGTTAAATGGGATCCAGGGTCAGCCATGATGGTCTTATGCACCATTCAGGGACAGTTTGTGCATTTCACATTCTAACCTCCTTTACTGTGGTTCTGCTGCATTCTCTAACAATATTGCAATGGTCAATGCTCGTTCTAAGGCTAGGCCTCTTTGGAGTGCTTTGACTATGCATCAGAAAGTCGAGCTCTAAAGTTACAGAACTGGGAAAGTTCGCACAGTTCTCAAATGTATTCAGGAATGCTTTCATCCTTTGAATGGTTCCTTTTGTAAAATCTAAGTCACTCAAGTATTACCAGCGGTTTAGGGCTCCAGTGATTTTGATGCAAACAAGTACGAGGTTCTGACTTCAGTAGGACCAACTAGGGTAGGTCTTACACAGTGAAGGGGGCACTGAGATAGAACAAAGGGATCTGGGAATACAGGTACATAATTCCTTGAAAGTGGCATCACAGGTTGATAGGGTTGTAAAGAAAGATTTTGGCACATTGGACTTCATAAATCAATGTATTGAGTACAGGAGATGGGATATTATGCTGAAGTTGTACAAGATGTTGGAGAGGCCTAATTTGGAGCATCATGTGCAACTTTGGTCACCTACCTACAGCAAAGGTGTGAGCAAGTTTGAAAGAGTGCAGAGAAAATTTACAAGGATGTTGCAGTGTCTGGAGGACTTAAGTTATAAGGAAAGATTGAATCCTTCTAAACCGTTTCAATTTTCCTTGCTTTTTAAATGCTATAATTGTATCCATCTTTACCAGTTTTATTGGCAGATCATTCTACTTAACCACCATCCTCGTGTGAAAAATTTGCTCCTTACACCCCTTGTAAATCTTTTTCTTCTAACCTTAAACCTATTGCCCATGGTATTGAACTTACTTGCCCTGGGGAAACGACCATCAACCTTATCCATGCCCTCAGGATTTACTAAACCTCTACGACATTGCCCATCAGCCTTATTTGTTCCAGGACAACAGTCCCATCTTATCCAGTCTCTTTTTGTAAATCACACCCTCCAACCCCAGCTACATTCTTTGTAACATTTTTTCTGCACCCTCTGTCCCTTAACCACATCCTTCCTATAGTAGAGGTGACCAGGTGAAGTCTTACCAAAGTTGTAAGCAGCTGTTATGTGACATCCCAACTCTTTTACTTAGTCTCCCATCTGCTGAAGGCAATCTTGTCACATACCTTCTCTACCATCTTGTCACCACTTTCAAGGAACAATGTATTTGTACCCTATGTACCCTGTCTGTTCTTCTACACTCCCTAGGTCTCTGTCATTCACTCTGTATGTGCTTCTTTGGCTTAACTTCCCAAAATGCATTAATTCACACTTGTCTGAGTTTTTAACGCATGTAGTTAGGCTATGGAACAAGTTGCAGGGTGGGCAATGGAGGGAACATCAGCTGTAGTGTTCAAATTGGAGTTAGCTTATTATTCAAAGAGAAATTACTTGTGGAACTAAGGGGAGAATTCAGAAGAGTGGGACCAATTGCATTTTGCATTAAGCCAGAAGGAACTCAATAGGCAAAGTGGTCTCTTCAGTACTGTAGTCATTCTGTGATTCTGTCATCCTACTGTCTAGAGTCCTAAATGAATGTGAGCTGTCGCTACATTTCTGTGATTAATGTTATAGATACACACAAGAGATTCTGCAGGCACTGGAAATTTTGAGCAACACACACAAAATGCCTAAGGAACTCTTCAGGTCAGGCAGCATCTAGGACAGAAAATAATCCATCAACGTCTCGGGCCAAGAGCCTTCATCAGGACTGGAAAGGAAGGGGGCAGAAGCCCACATTTTGTGTGTTTTGCTCAATGTTATAATAATTTCATTCTGGGGAATGCTCAATTTGGAATGTGTGATTTGGAAGTTCTGCCCTTGCACTTCATAACAGAAAGAAGAGATATTCAGATGAATATGTTTTTTTTTAAAGTGGAAAGAGACCATTACTGCATAGAGGTGGACAATGATGTGACTTAATTAAGCACTGTACACCATTACTTAGTCAATCCTGACAAAACGCATTTCATGCATTTTATTTCCATTAGATAAAATAGTTTAGGAACAACCAACCACAACAATGCTCCAAAATCCATCTCATCATCAAATTTTGTTAAACATTTTGCTAAATGTACATTATGATATTGAAATCCCAGCACTAATGTCTGATAATGAAATATGATAAATTTAAGATTAAATGAACCACAGTTGATTTGGGAAAGGTAACACAAGGAACCACCTTCAAATAAACTGTGTTCTCCATTCACTGGTTTATAAACCTGGAAATGATTGAATCTCAATGTTATCTTGTCAACGACATATCTCAGCGTTTTCTTCAAGACTAAAGCAATGTGATTGTTATATTCTGAGTGGAGCTACCATAATAGGAGATTCCATGATACAGATGCTAGCACTACTTCAGGCATTAGCTGGCAGGCTGACAACATGGCAGTGTAAAAGGTTGCCATCATTGGGATTGTGCGTGCTTTAAAAAGAACATATCCAGCTTGTTAGTAAGAGCCCAGTTTAGTTTATGTGTATATGCTACATGATACATGTTAGGTAAATTTTGTATCTAGTATCCCCGGCCTTTAATTATGATCACATGCTTCATGCAGGATCCTTAATGAGTTTGCAGCCTTCTTTGGGCATTGGAAGTTGGCACGCAACCTATGTAGCAGAGTGAAGACACAATCCCACAACTCCCCGTTGTAGGAGCTTTACAAATGTACTACAAGGCTTTCAAATTCCTAGTCCAGTGTTTCAGTTTTTTCTTCAGAGTGTTGATTGGGGGAGCACACCACAAAACCTTTGTTGTCTTTCCGTCTTCTCAACCAGAATTAGATGGAGTAAAAGAAAATAAACCAAAATAGCTCATAAACAAAGGAATTAAGTGTCATTTAGTTAATAGCTGCTTTCTTTGGACAAAATTTGATAAAATTGTGCAAATGCCAGTTCAAGTGGAGAATAAGATTGATTCCTGTACAAAACATGAGGTAATTTCTGGTCTGAATAATACCAATGATAGTTGCATTAACACAGATTACTTTGGTGTCTCATTTGCTGTGAAGTCAGCCCGCAGCTTTTGTTCAGACCAAACTAAATGTTGAACAGTATGAAATAACTTCCACAAAATAGCTTACAGAGTGAATATAAAATAGTAGTGTGTGAGACTTCTTGAAATTACACATTGTTAATTCAACTCTCTTTGCTGAATATTGTTAATCCTGGACTGCTTATGAAATGCGATTGTGAGTATGTAATGACTTGAATGCTTTGAGTGCCATCAACTGGACGGAATATTATTAAAGCAGGTTTGAGATCTAAATGTCTGACTTTCTTAGTGAGTAGTATGAATGAAAAAAGAATTTCAAAGATTACAATAGGGACAAATAGAAAGTAGTAAAATCAATCTATTTCTCATCCTCAGAAATAGAGTTTCCCATTCATCATGCTTCAGTGTTTTACAAACCTCTTGTGTCACTGTTAACATAGCTTCCTAATGATCATACATATGAATGAGTATTCAATTTTATTGGTAATCAGTTTCCCAAGGTTTGTCTGTTTCTCAAATCCAAACATCTCTGTGCCTTTTTCTGGCATTTTATAATTGCTTTTTTTCCAGTTCTCATTCAGAATCCGAATCATGTTTAGTATCACCAGCATATGTTATGAAATTTGTTGTCTTTGCAGCAGCAGTACAATGCAATGCATAATAGTAGAAAATAACACGAATTACAGTAAATATCATCATCATCAGGTGCCGTGCCCAGTTTGAGCTTTGACTGCCATGGCCCACACACTCCTGTTTCGGGTCAAGTGGATCAATTCATTGGTATTCATTTCCAGTTCTCTGGCTGCTGTCTCCATCATCATTTGTCTTTGCCTTCCTCTTGCTTTCTTCTCTTCAATCTTTCCCGTAATTACCGTGCATTCTAACTCCTCTTTCCTAATCACATGTCCAATGAAGTTATGTTGCCTTTTCATGATCTCATACATTATTTCTCTTTTTGTGCTTGCTCTGTTCATGACATCCTCGTTAGATATTCGTTTCACCCATGACATTCTTTGCATCCTCCTCAAAAACTACATCTCTGCTGCTTCAATTCATTTCCTCATGTTACTAGATATTGTCCAACATTCTGAACCATATAACATAACTGGATAAACGTAACCTTTCAGTACTCTGAGGCGGGTTGTCACGCCTAGTTTAGCGTTGGTCAGTATATTCTTCATTCTCGTAAAGGTGTCTTTTGCCATCCCTATTCTTTGATGTCCATGTTAAATTAAATAAAAAATAGAAATAAAAAAGTAGTGAGGGAGTGTTCATGGGTTCAACGTATGTCAAATTCAGAAATTGGATGGCAGAGGAGAAGATACTGTTGCTGAATCGTTGAGCGTGTGCCTTCAGGCTCCTGTGCCTCCTAACTGATGGTAGCAATGGGAACATGGCATGACCTGGACAATGGAGGTCCTTAGTGATGGATGCCACCTTTTCTGAGGCATCACTCCGTCAAGGTGTCCTGGATACTACGGGGGCTAGTACCCATAGTGGAGCTAAGTTTACAACTTTCTGCCATTTATTTTGATTCTGTGCGGTCGGACCACACCACCCCCCCCCCCCCCCACATAACAGACAGTGATGCAGCCAGTTAGAATGCTATCCATGGTGCATCTGTAGAAATGTTTGATTGTCTTTGTTGACATACCAAATCTCCTTTTTTAATCTCCCCAGTCCAGTTCCTTCCTTTGCAGAGTTTCTTCATGGACAATAATGGCTGCAGAATAATGGACTATTGGTCAATTTGTCCAAGCATGATTGTTATTAGTGTAATAAAACACTTTCACTCTACTTACTCTGTTCAGTCCTTTTTTACCTAAATTGGGGAAGTTCAATTTTCTCCAATCCCTGTGCACTATTTTATGCCTTTTATTACACAATTTCTTTTACTATTGACACCTGTTAGGATTGTTTTGCCTCATAGAGTTATTTTGTAACATTTGTTCATTAATAAAGTTAAAAAGATATGAAAGTCATGAATGAAAACAATTGTCTTCAAACGACAGTCTGAGTCACAAGTTCAGCATTTTCTGGGTGCCTTAATCATTGATTTTTGCATGGAGTTAACTCATTTGTGTGACCTGTCTGTTAAAATTGTTTACCCCATCACACAGATAACCTCTACATAATGTTTCATGCAAATATTTTCCGGTTGTTTGAAGACCAGAAATCCTTTCACTCATGAGTGAATTTGGAATGAGGTTTAGTGTTAGTTATAAGTTCTATTCAAAATTTTTCCTCCCTTATTGAGAAATAGGCATTTTATGTCGAACACTAGCTTTCCAGTGGAATTAAGACCAGTTTTTCAACTCTATTTTGCCGATTAAAGCTTCCATTGTTCATCAATTAAAGCAATGAGGGAGATTGAACATCGAGGCAAATGCAAAAGCTTGAAGATCGTTTCAGTCTCCGAGAAGATTCCTGCAGACAGAGACAGCGTTCGCAAATCTTGTGGTGAGCAGGCTGCGCAATGGGGTGCAAGCTGATGTTTGGTTCAATTTCGCTGATTAAAGCTTCTGTTGTTCGCTGATTAAATTGACGAAGGAGATAGAAGCATCAAGGCAAGTGTGGAGGGTGAGCACTGGCTGCCTGTCTTTTGATCGTTCTGCTTTGAAGAGGAAAACGTCTGCCAGAGAGCGCTATCCAGGTTTTCTACATTTTGGATGTAGACTTGGGCAATAGACTTTTCTTTCATTCTTATAGTTTTTTATATTCTGTGTTTTTCGCCCAATATTTCTTGTTGTTTTGTGCTGGGAGGGGGTTTTGGGTATCAATGTGCCTGTTCCATTTTTTTTGTGCGGGAGATTTGCGGATTGATGTGTTTGTTTATTTTGGGGGGAGGGTGGAGGGATTTGGATGTTGTTCCAGTTTTGTTCATTTTGTTGTGTGGGGAGGGGGATTTGGGGGTTAATGTGCTAGTTCGGTTTTTTTGTTTTTTTTGTGCCGAATGAGGGATTTGGGTGTCGATGTGCCTGGTCCATTCTTGTCATTTATTTGCATGGGTGGAGGAATTTGGGGGCTTGATGTGCCTTTTCCATTTTGTTCAGTATTTTTGTATGGGAAAGGGGAATTTGGGCGGTTGATGACCATGCTGCTTCTCTTTTCTTTCTTGGTTTCATGGCTACCCAGAGAAAAAGAACTTCAAGTTATATACTTCTATAATAAATGATCCTTGGAACCTTTTCTTTTTACCAATGTTCATCCAGTTTCTTGGTGCAATCTGTGCGTCTTGCCATTCTACTGAAAAAAGTTGGTGAGAGTAGGGAACATAAAGGATATCCCTGTGTAAATGTTGACGTGTACCTCAAGGATAGATGCTTAGCCTACTGCTCTACTCTCTCCACACCCATAACAGTGTAGCTTGGCACAGCTCAAATGCCATGTATTATTTGCTGATGACATAACTATTCTTGGAAGAATTTCAGATGCTGACAATAGGGCATACAGGAGTGAGACAGATCAGCTGGTTGAGTGGCGTTGCAGCAACAACCTTGCATTCAACATTAGTGTGACAAAAAGTTTGATTATGGACTTCGGAAACAGTCAAACAAGGCCACACCCACCAGTCCTCATTGAGGGATCAGTAATGGAAGGGGTGAGCAACATCTCTGAAGATCTATCCTGGGCCCAACATATTAATGCAGTTACAAAGGATGCACAACAGCAGCTATATTTCATTAGGAGTTTGAGGAGATTTGTAATGTCACCAACAACACTCAAATTTCTACAGCTGTAGCATGGAGAGTAATCTAAATGCCTGATATGGAGGTGCCACTGCACAGAATTGAAATAAGCTGCAGAAAGTTGATATCTCAGTCAGCTCCATCATGGGCTCTCGCCTCCCTCAGCATCCAGGGCATTTTCAAGGAGCAATGCCTCAAAAAGGCATCCATCATTAAGGACCCCCTATCACCTAGGGCATGCCCTCTTCTCATTGCCTACAGGAGCCTGAGGGCACACACTCGATGATTCAGTAATAGCTTTATCCCCTCTGCCATCTGATTTCTGAGTGGACATTGAACCCATGAACACTACCTCACTACTTTTGTTTTCTCATTTTGCAGTACCTATTTAATTTAGCTTTTTAATATACATGCTTTTAAAATTATATATGTATTGCAATATCCTACTGCTGCACAACAATTAATTTCATGATGTGTGACAGTGATATTAAACCTGATTCTAATTCTGATTGTGCTCCTGTGCTTTAGTGGTTGTGACGTAACTGAACTCAATTTGCTATTTAGCACATTTCAGCTGACTATTGGTGTTATGTAAAGATTCCTTGATTTCTTAGATTGTATTTTTAAAGATTTCCAAATATTTCTTTATAATTACTTTTGAAATGTTACTCAAAATTTTGACACACAAATATGTCCAAGAAGACACACTTGATTGTTATTGTGATGGACAGGGTTTCCAGTACTGAGTGTGAAGAATATTTTAACAATAATATTTTTGAACAGGAGCCTATACTTTTTTAAACATTGCAGTCTTTATAAGGGTCTAATTTTTAATTTGCTCTCTCTTTTATTTATTTTTACAGAATATGCCAGAAAGCCACAATGATCCCAAATTACAACAGCACAAATTCTTCATTTTTTATCAATACCAGTCTCTCCTGGAACAGAGAATCACAGGAACAAGTGGTTTTGGGTGATGGGTCTACGGATGGAAGTACCAGCAGTTTGCTAAGAGCGGCCACCTTTTCTCCCACAGCTTCTCCGGAAGCTAACACCTCTGACTCAAGTTACAATACCATTGACCCTCTTGGGGGTCACACTGTTTGGCAAGTCATTTTGATTGTCTTTTTCACAGGAATAGTCTCCTTGGTGACTATCATAGGAAACATTCTTGTGATGGTTGCATTCAAGGTGAACAAACAGTTAAAAACAGTGAACAATTACTTTCTACTTAGTCTGGCCTTTGCAGATCTGATAATTGGAGTGATTTCAATGAACCTATACACGACGTACATCATAATGGATCGATGGGCTCTGGGTAATGTAGTTTGCGACCTCTGGCTTGCCATTGACTATGTTGCTAGCAATGCTTCTGTAATGAACCTCCTGGTGATAAGTTTTGACAGATACTTATCCATTACACGGCCGCTCACCTATAGAGCTAAACGAACTCCCAAGAGAGCTGCAATAATGATTGGTCTTGCGTGGACAGTTTCATTTGTACTCTGGGCGCCTGCCATTTTGTTCTGGCAGTATATTGTAGGTAAAAGAACAGTGTCTGCGAATCAGTGTTTAATACAGTTTTTATCTGAACCAATAATTACTTTTGGTACTGCCATCGCTGCATTTTACTTGCCGGTCACCATCATGACCATCCTTTACTGGAGGATCTACAAGGAAACTGAGAAGCGCACCAAAGAACTGGCGGCTTTGCAGGCCTCGACTCATGACATGGAAACCGTGCAATTTTTCCGTCAAACTGGCAGCAGCAGGAGCTGCAGCAGCAACGAGCTGCAGCGGGAGGGAATGAGAAACAAAAGGAAGTCGAGGAGGTGCCACTTCTGGCCAACCCCCAAATCATGGAAGGCCAGCACAGAGGGTGAGCAGGAGCCAAGCAGCAGTGATAGCTGGAACAACAATGATGGTGGCGGTTCCTTGGATCATTCAGCTTCATCTGATGAGGAAGACGTGGTGACAGAAACCAGGGCAATTTATTCCATCGTGTTAAACCTTCCCGGGATTAAGGCAGTGGCTGGTCTATCCCAGTCCACAGACTTGAACAATATGGATCTCTGCAGTGACGACCTTGACAAAGTTGATTCCAGTGAGAAGGAGGAAAAGTTCAGGTCGCAGCAGTTAAAAGAAGAGCAGGACAATAGTTTCCACCAGCATTTTGCCAAGCTTCCTGCTCAGTCAATGCCATCCATCCATCCTTCAAAATCTGTGGGAGGAATTTCCTCTTTAGCAAAGTCATCCTCATCCATGCCTTTGTCTTTTAGAGAAACCACAGTTTCAAAACCTTTTGTCCCCAAATCAAGAAGTCAAACAACAAAGGGTAAGAGAATATCACTTATAAAAGAGAAAAAGGCTGCACAGACACTTAGCGCAATTTTGCTGGCTTTTATTATAACATGGACACCATACAACATAATGGTGCTGGTAAACACATTTTGTGACCAATGCATTCATGACGTACTGTGGCGCCTGGGCTACTGGTTGTGCTATGTTAACAGCACTGTGAATCCCATGTGCTATGCACTGTGCAACAAAAACTTCAGAAACACTTTCAAAATGTTACTGATGTGTCGGTGGGAAAAGAGAAAAAGACGAAGGCAGCAGTATCAGCCAAGACAATCTGTTGTTTTCCATAAAAGGATTCCATGCAAGGCTTCCTGAAGCTGCAATTGCCAGATTGTGATTGTTTCTGTTTAGTACCAATTAACTGCTTTGTCCAAGACCATACTGGCTATCAGTGTTGTGAGCACATGGCTAAAGTATATGCTGCTTTTGTATTATGTGTCGGATAGTGTTTACATGATGTTGGCAGCAGTAAAGTACTTAGAGTAGTGCTGATGTGTTTGAATTGTATTAATTTGGTTTTTTTTTGTTCTTATGAGATTCATGCACGCTTTTGCTTAATATATTAATTGACATCAACAGAGCACTTAAGTCCTAAATGCTATTATCTTGGTGCAGTAACTACAGATACTGGATTTTGCACCTCAGACCTTGAGAGTATTGCTGTACCTTAATTTGCACACTTTCCCCCCTTTATTTCTTCCCCTTCTCACTAAATTTCCCTTTAGTTCTTTATATGGGCTCCGTACTACCACACAGTTTAAAACGTTGGTTAGACTGGATTGCATAATCCGCTCTGACATGTGACAATACCCAGAGCCCAGTTTCTCCCAAAAGAGCTAAACCTCAAATTGACTTGCTTGCGCGATGAGCCCGGGGCTGATCACACTTGTGATTGCTTCTGGTTGAAGTCGTGTAATTGGAAAATTGGCACTGGTATTACTATGCATGAAGTATGGTTCACCATATAGGTCCCATCTTAGCCAGGATCTGATGTACAAAGAAGTCCAAAAGCCAAATGGATTTTCTTTGTGGGAAATCTGTATGAGCTTTCATGGAACACGTATTTAGCACAGTAAAAAAAAGGGATGAATTTCCTTGACTCCCACGGAGATTATACTTTCCATTGTCAGACAATATTTAGCATGAAGAGTCACCATCAATATGAACCTAACTTTAAGTGAAGTTGGAATTTTCATTTCTCTAGGTTGGTGAGGCTCTGTTCTCTTTCATCAAGCTGTGGAGTTACCAGTTGCTTATATCTTACCTGTGATGTGACAAATCGATGTATGAAATCGTATAACAGAAAATCCTGACATCAAACACTTTGAACTTCATGCAGTATCTGTATTCTCTGGCATTTTTACAAAAAAAAACAGTCAAAGACCAAGAATTGTGAAAAGTGAATTTATATGATGTGTATCTAGTTTGTTTTATATTTTCTTCATGCATTTCAACCAGAAGATGTTCTAGGTTTAAATTATTGTCACTGCAAAAAAAATGCACCATGTGCTTGATACGTTTCACTCCATTTTAACTAATAGTCATTAATGTTTGCAGTCCTGGATTTCATATCAAAGTAAGTATGATTTTAGGAACTGCAAATAAAATTTTTAGTGTTCATATTTAGCATCAGGCCCTGAGGATTATTGTAAAAATGATGACTTACAACATAATTCAATGTCAGTATGAGAAAAATGCACCACTGTAATTTAACCATATTTTGTATGATATTGTAAAATTTAGTAAATGAAACTCGGTGTTTAATTTGGTTCAATAACTTGACCTGTTTATTTACATATTGAATGTAATGTTCTATCAGTTGGTTTTATAGCAGCAATAAAAGTCATGCAAAATTCTTTGTACTATTACTGTACATTTTGTGGTAATGGCAGAGAAATCTTCCATAATTAGTCTGTTGTGCAAGAAATCAGATTCTGATTCAGATTCAGTTTATTGTCATTTAGAAACCACAAATGCAATGCAGTTAAAAAATGAGACAACATTCTTCCAGAATGATATCACAAAAACACATGACAGAACAGACTACACCAGAAAATCCACATAACGTTTGACAATCCCCTATCCAGAGTCCGCAGAGGCTGCTGCGTATTAAGATCGCACTACCATCTTAGCGTATTTCCTGGAAAGGAGCTTTAAACCCACCAGACAAAACAAGACCAAAAACTAAAACGACAAGACCTGCACAAAACCACATAGTTACAACATATAGTTACAACAGTGCAAACAATAGCATAATTGATAAAAAAAACAGACCATGGGCACAGTAAGAGTAGTCCAAAAATGTTAAAAGACTATAAGTTCGAAAGAAACGACCACACAGTTTCCACAATTCCTCAGGGTCCCGATAGACTCGTCATCCCATGCCGACGGCAGAAGGGAGTACCCCCGCTATGGACTCAGCCTCGCAGACGCAGCACACAGTGAAAGCGCCCTAACCACAGTGGACTCCGTGTCCGTCGAACCTCTGAGCCTCCGACCATCCCCTCCGGCACAGCTTCTTCGAGCACCATCCTCTGCCGAGCGTATTAAGACGCCCCTGCCAACGGCCACCGGCAACGCGACCCCGAGCACTGGGGGCCTGTTCTTCTCAGCAGAGACCCGGACCTCACAGGAGCAGCAGCAAAAAAGAAGGCCTTCCTGGAGATTTCCCGGTTCGTCCGTGCTCCCAATTTATCATTAATATCTGAAATCAAAAATGTATGATGTTATTAGAAATATCATTCTCCATGTCAAGAACCCCAGATTCATTACTCACCCCTAACTGATTTAGAAATTGAGGCAAAACGTTACTTGTCACTTTAATCGTGTAGTGGATTAGGGAAAAATCCAAGTTACTGGGGCAGCATAGCATTTGCATAACACTGTTACAACTCAGGTTCAATTCCGTTACTGTCCACAAAGAGTTTGTATGTTATTCCAGTGACTTCTGGGTGCTCCGGTTTCCTCCCACATTCCAAAGACAAACAGGTTAAGAAGTTAGTTGGTCACCATGGGTGTAACTGGGTGGTGTGGGCTCAATGGACCAGAAGGGGCCCATTACCCTGGTGTATCTCTAAATAAAGATAAAAATAAATACTGACACAAAAAGTGAAAGGAAAAAAGGCAAGATTTGCTTGGTAGGGATGATGTATCACTAATAAAGACATAAAAAAGGTCTTAGCCATTTGACCTGTTGTGCCATTTAAAAGCTTGTGACTGACCTTCTAGCTCAGCATCATTTTCTTGAGCTGATGTCAACGATTCCCTTAATGTCTCAAACCTCCCAGTTTCTGTCTTCAGTATACCTAGTGATTGAACTTCCCTGCCCCTCTAGCCTAATGAATTTCACAGATTCCCTATCCCTAATATTGATTTGCACATCTTTAGTGCAAAAAGTTTAGCTTGAGGATGAATTCCTGACACACACTGTGGACAGGACAATGACAGAACAGGCCATATTGGATCTAGTACTAGGTACAAATCTGGTCAGGTGACAGGCCGCTCCATGGATGAGCATTTCAGAAATAAAGGCCACAACTCCCCGACCTTTAGCATAACCATGCACAAGAATAGAAGCAAACAATATCAAGGGTTCAAAGGTACATTTAATGTCAGAGAAATGTATACATCCTGAAATGCTTTTTTCTTCGCAACCATCCATGAAAACAGAGTGCCCATAAAGATTGAACAACAGCTAAATGTTAGAACCCCAAAGCTCCCCCCAGCTCCCCTCCCTCCCACGCATAAGCAACAGTCTCTCCTCCCCCCCATGGGCAAAAAGAGCGTTGACGCCCACCACAGAGCACTCAAGCGTGAGCAAAGCAACAACAAAGACACAGATTTGCAGTTACCCCAAAGACTTCACATTTCACCTGGTATTCAAGATAACACAGATTCTCTCTCTCCCTAATAAGGGAGAAAGAATTTAATTGGGAGAGGCCAAATTAGAATGGTAATGGTAATGGTAACTTGAGAGCATAAATTGGGAGCAAATGTTCTCAGCAAAACACACAGCAGAAATTCAGGGAGCACTTGCATGAGGTTTGTCCATTGAGGCAGGGACAAAAGTGGTGGAACATTTATTCAAGAAAAAGAAGGAAGCATACTTAAGGTTGAGGATGGAAAAATCAGATGCAGCTCTTGAGAATTATAAAGTAGCCAACGATGGACTTAAGAGTGTTTGAAGAGGGCATGAGATTACTAGAGGGCTTTGACAAGTTGGGATGGGGAAACCCCAAAACGTTTTATATGTACATGAAAAATAGGAGGATGATGTTTTGCTTTGCATCTGGCTTAATGTGGTGCAGTTCAATGGGCAGATTTCCTGGAATGTGGAAATCAAGCGGCTCCATTGAGTTCCATGAAGAAACCGCCAGCCTGATATTGGTGCCATGATCGATGCTGAGCCTGAATCTGAACCTCTTGCCCAGCCAACAACATAGAAGCTGACACACTCAAATGGATTTGCTGGTTTTTATTCAGATCCATTACAATAACTTCCACCACTTACTGGAAGAATCACGAAGTCTGAGATTCAAAGAAGAGAATCTGAGGAGGAAGGATCTGGCTTGGGAAATGTCAGGCAGATTTTCCTTGGAATTTAATTTATGAAGCAACTAATCAACACAAAATGCCAATGTGACCGTTTCAACAGCAATTGCCAATATAATTGACATGCTGGCTTAATTGACATCTTGCTCCAATGGAGCAAGTGCAATAAAACTCCTTCCTGCCCAGACCCTGCAGTATTTCAAGTAGACTTGATTCAGCTGGTGAGATTTTTCATGTAAACATCACCATGCAATAACATCTTTACTAATTCATCAGGCAAAGTTCAACTTCAAGTTCAAATTTACTGTTATTCAACCATACACATGTATACAGCTAAATGAAACATTGTTCCTCCAGGGCCAAGGTGCAAAACACAGTACGTATAGTCACACACAGCACTTACAGTTACAAAATAATATTTACACTAGTCCCTGAATGACACCTTGTGTTGGACCTGGAGAGGATGCTGCCATTTTTAGAGCCAAAGGTTTCCAGTCACACCAGAGGACATCAAGAAGTAGATCCAGGACATTGAGTGTATCTTGAATACTTGTGGTCCATGATATCCATGGTGTTCAAAAATGGTCCTTACATTAATACCCAATCTTGTTTTGGCCTTGACTTGGTCTTGTCTTCCTGATTTACACTATCCTCTACCACAACCACCAATACTTTTTATGTCTTCTAAACTTAACTCTACCCAATACTGTATGTCTTCTTATATAAAACCATAATATTTTCCACTGCCTTCACCTCATTATTTTTAATCAGGGTTACTTAGTGAAAAAAGGGATCCAGTGCTTTCCCGGCGTATTTGATAAACAAACTCTTCTAGGACTTCCATCCAGGTACAGGTATTGCTTATAACCAGAGTTTCAATGGCTAACTCCGCCATCTTCATCAGGGATGAAGATGGTTATAATCTATATCTGTACCCAACTGGAAGCAAGGGAAGAGTTTATTAAGGTTACTTGGTGTCCATTTTCATTTTATTAATTTCCTTGAAGATGTAAGTGTCAGGAAATATTTACCGTATGTACCTTGTGTTCTTTTGTTATCTTATTGGACTCTAATTTGTGGTATATTCTTATATTTACATGCCTTGTTCCCTTTGGCAGTCACCTGATACTATTGTAGATTTCCTGACCATGGCATATTTGTTTTTTTCTTTTTTTAACTTTTTAAATCGCCTCTCTCTGTAACTTAAGTGGTTAACACCTTAACACGTTTAGTTATTTGATTCACAAGGGTACTGGTCGCACTGGAACAGTGCTAACTAATTGAAGCCCACATCATTTTTCTCAGCCAGTCAAATCTCTAATCTAGAGTATACAGTTAATGACAGGATCATTAACAATGCTGATACTCAAAGGGATCTTGGGTTCCAAATCCATTGCTCTCTGAAAGCAAATGCACAGTTAATAGGCTCGTAAAGCAGACAAATGGCATGCTTCCCTTTATTGGATCAGAATCAGGTTTAATATCGCCAGCATATGTCGTGAAATTTCTTGATTTTGCAGCAGTCATATGATGCAATACATAATAGGAAAAAGCTGTTAATTACAGTAAGTGTATATTTTAAATAGTTAAATTAAGTAAGTGCAGAAATAGAAACAAAAAAAGTAGTGACGTAGTGTTCATGGGTTGAACGTGAACAGATGCTGCCTTCTTGAGGTATCACTCCTTGAAGAAGTCCTGGATGCTGGGGAGGCTAGTGGCCACCTTGGAGATAACTAAGTTTACATCTCTCTGCAACTTATTTCGATCCTGTGCAGTAGCACCAGTCCCACCCCCACACCCCACCCCCATACCAGATGGTGATGCAGCCAGTTAAAGTGCTCTCCCCAGCGCATTTGTAGAAATTTTACGAGTGTTTTTCTTGACATACCAAATTTCCTCAAACTCCCAATGAAATATACAATAGATGCCATTGTGCCTTCTTTGTAGCTACATCAGCATGTTGGGTCCAGGTTAAGTCCTCAGACATATTGACACCCAGGAACTTAAATTACTCACTCTTTCCCCTTCTGATCCATCTATGAAGACTGGTGTATGTTCCCTCGATTGGATGTGCTGGTATTGCAGAGTTCAGAGGAGATTTAGAAACATAGAAAACGTACAGCACAACACAGGCCCTTCAGCTCACAAAGCTGCGCCAAACATGTCCTTACCTTAGAAATTATGAAGGGCTACCCATAGCCCTCTATTTTTTCTAAGCTCCATGTCCCTATCCAGGAGTCTCTTAATCCAGGAGTACCTATCGTATCCACCTCCACCACTGCCACCAGCAGCTCATTCCACACACTCACCTCTCTCTGCGTACTGCATAGAAAACTTACCCCTGACATCTCTTCTGTACGTACCTCCAAGCACCTTAGAACTGTGCCCTCTCATGCTAGCTACTTAAACTCTGGGGAAAAGCCTCTAGCTATTCACACGATCAATGCCTCTCATCTTATACACCTCTATCAAGTCATTTCTCATCCTCCGTTATCCCAAGGAAAAAAGGACGAGTTCACTCAACCTATTCTCATTAGGCCTGCTCCCCAATCTAGGCAACATCCTTGTAAATCTCCTCTGCATCCTTTCTATGGTTTCCACATCCTTCCTATAGTGAGGTGACCAGAACTGAGCGCAGTACTGCAAGTGGAGTCTGACCAGGGTCCTATATAGCTGCAACATTACCTCTCGGCTCTTAAATTCAGTCCCACGATTGATGAAAGCCAATGCATCGTATGCTTTCTTAACCACAGAGTCAACCTGCACAGCAGCTTTGAGTGTCTTATGGACTCAGACCCCAAGATCACTCTGATCCTCCACACTGCTAAGAGTCTTAACATTAATACTGTATCCTGTCATCATATTTGACCTACCAAAATGAACCACCTCACAGTTACAAATACAAATACAAATACTTTATTGTCACCAATCAATTGATACTAGAGCGTACAATCATCATAGTGATATTTGTTTCTGCGCTTCGCGCTCCCTGAAGTACAAATCAAAGTAAATATAATAAAAATTTAAATTATAAATCATAATTAGAAAATAGATAAGGGAAAGTACGGTAGTGCAAGTCAGGTCCAGGTATTTGGAAGGTACGGCCCTGATGGTTCAACTTATCTGGGTTGAACTCCGTCTGCCACTTCTCAGCCCAGTTTTGCATCCTATCAATGTCCCGCTGTAACCTCTGACAGCCCTCCACACTATCCACAACACCTCCAACCTCTGTGTCATCAACAAATTTACTAACTCATCCCTCCACTTCCTCATCCAGATCATTTATAAAAATCACCAAGAGTAGGGGTCCCAGAACAGATCCCTGAGGCACACCACTGGTCACCGACCTCCATGCAGAATATGACCCATCTACAACCACACTTTATCTTCTGTGGGCAAGCCAATTCTGGATCTAAAAAGCAATGTCCCCTTGGATCCCATACCTCCTTACTTCCTCAAAAAGCCTTGAATGGGGTACCTTGTCAAATGCCTTGCTGAAATCCATATACACTACATCTACTGCTCTTCCTTCATCAATGTGTTTAGTCACATCCTCAAAAAATTCAATCAGGCTCGTAAGGCAGGACCTGCCTTTCAGAAATCCATGCTGACTATTCCTAATCATGTTATGCCTCCCAAATGTTCTTAATTCCTGCCTCTCAGGATCTTCTCCATCATCTTGCCAACTACTGAAGTAAGAATCACTGGTCTATAATTTCCTGGGCTATCTCTACTCCCTTTCTTGAATAATGGAACAACATCCGCAACCTTCCAATCCTCTGGAACCTCTCCCATCCCCATTGATGATGCAAAGATCATTGCCAGAGGCTCAGCAATCTTCTTCCTCTCTTCCCACTGTCGCTGGGGTACATCTCGTCTGGTCACAGTGACTTATTCAACTTGATGCTTTCCAAAAGCTCTAGCACATCCTCTTTCTTAATATCTACATGCTCAATCTTTTGAGTCCACTGTAAGTCATCCCTGTAATCACCAGAATCCTTTTCCATAGTGAATACTGAAGCAAAGTATTCATTAAGTACCTCCACTATCTCCTCCAGTTCCATGCACACTTTTGCACTGTCACACTTGATTGGTCCTATTCTCTCATGTCTTATCCTCTTGCTCTTCACATAATTATAGAATGCCTTGGGGTTTTCCTTAATCCTGTATGCCAAGGCCTTCTCCTGGCCCCTTCTGGCACTCCTAGTTTCTTTCTTAAGCTCCTGCTTGCTAGCCTTATAATCTTCTAGATCTCTATCACTACCTAGCTTCTTTGAGCCTTTTATAAGCTCTTCTTTTCTTCTTGACTAGATTTACAACAGCCTTAGTACACCACAGTTCCTCTACCCTACCATCCTTTCCCTGTCTCATTGGAATGTACCTATGCAGAACTCTATGCAAATATCTCCTGAACATTTGCCACATTTCTTCCGTACATTTCCCTGAGAACATCTGTTCCCAATATATGCTTCCAACTTCTTGCCTGATAGCCTCATATTTCCCCTTACTCCAATTAAACATTTTCCTAACCTATCTGTTCCTATCCCTCTCCAATGCTATGGTAAAGAAGATAGAATTGTGATCACTATCTCCAAAATGCTCTCCCACTGAGAGATCTGACACCTGACTAGGTTCATTTCCCAATACCAGATCAAGTACAGCCTCTCCTCTTGAAGGCTTATTTACATATTGTGTCAGAAAACCTTGTAGAACACACCTAACAAACTCTACCCCCTCTAAACCCCTCACTCTAGGAAGATGCCAATCGATATTTGGAAAACTAAAATCTCCCACCACAACAATCCTGTTATTATACCTTTCCAGAATCTGTCTTCCTATTTGCTCCGCAATGTTTACAAGAATGATTCCAGGAGTGGAAGGGTTATCATATGAGGAGTGCTGGGTTGCTATGGAACTGTTCTTGCTGGAAGTCAGAAGAATGAAAGGAGATCTCACTGAAACCTATCAAATTTTGAAAGGCCTGGATAGAGTTGATGTGGAGAGGATGCTTCCAATTGTGCGGGAGTCTAGGATCAGAGGGCACAGCCTCAGAATAGAGGGAATTTCTATCACCAGAGGGTGGTGAATCTGTGGAATTTGTTGCCACAGGAAACTGTGGAGGCCAGGTCATTGGTTGTATTTAAGATAGAGGTTGATAGTTTCTTGATTAATCAGGACATGAAAGGTTATGTGGGGAAGGCTGGAGAAAGGGGTTGAGAGGGAAATGGATCAGCCATGATAGAATGGCAGAGCAGACTTGATGGGCCAAATGGCCCAATTCTGCTCCTATGCCTTGTAGTTTTATGGTGTTAGATAGATAGATAGATAGATAGATAGATAGATAGATACTTTATTCATCCCCATGGGGAAATTCAACTTTTTTTCCAATGTCCCATACACTTGTTGTAGCAAAACTAATAACATACAAGTCAACACATTGAGTTCAAGAGTCAGAAAGTTACGTCACAACTTTATAAAACTTTAATTAGGCCACATCTGGACTATTGCATTCAGTTCTGGTCACCCTATTGTAGGAAGGACATGGAGGTGTTAGAGAGGACACTGCCAGGACTGGAGGGCACCTGTGACAAGGAGAGGTTGGACAAACTAGCGTTGTTTTTTTTTCTGGAATGGTGTAGGCTGAAAAGAGACCTGATAGTTATAAAATTATAAGAGGCATAGATAGAGAGTCAATATCGTTTTCCCAGAGTGGGAATGTATTATACCAGAGGACATTCATTGAGTTTGAGAGGAGAAGTCTAAGGGGATGTGTGGAGCAAGTTTATTTTTACACAGAGAGCGCAGGGAGCCTGGAAAGCACTCACAGGAGTATTGTTGGAAGCAGATAAGATAGAAGTGTTTCCGACGGTCTTAGAAAGGCACATGAATATGCAACGAATGGAGGAATATGGACCATGTGCAAGCAGAAACAATTAGGTGTTATTGATTAGTCTGCCAGAGCGTTGTGAGCTGGAGGGTCCGTTCATGCGCTCTGGTGCTCCGTGCTGTCTGTTCTCTGTTACTCACCCTGTTTCATTGAGGTTATGAACATGAGAGATTCTACAGATGCTGGAAATCCAAACCAACTCACACGAAGTGCTGGAGGAACTAAACAGCTCAGGCAGCATTTATGGAAATGAATAAATAATCAATATTTTGGGCTGAGACCCTTCATCAGGACTGGAAAGGAAGGTGGAAGATGCCAGAGTAAAAGGGTAGGGGGTGTGGAAGGAAGACAAGCTAGAAGATGATAGGTGAAACCAGGTGGGTTATGATTAAGTAAAGATTATGACTCTTGATTCTACTTTTAAAGTTGATCCTAGTTGAACTTTGTCCTCTCCATTTCTTTGTCAAATGCTGACCCACAACAACTGGATCTTTCATCTCTTAGTCTATCTTCATTATTGCTGCTCAGACACTCCCTCTCCCTGCTAAGCAGGATTCCACACCCCCACCCATGTTCTTGATAGTTAATTGACTGGTGGTAGGTAGGGCCAAGGAACAAAAACCATTCAGACAATTATATCCTCTCTCCATTCTTCCTGATCCACTCAATTCTTGCTCCCAGTTAAAATTCAACACTGATTCCAAATCAGGATGCAAGTTGGTTGGAGTCATACTGAATTCCGGGGTTTAGTCTGAAGGGTGAATACTTCACTCTCTCATAACAACGAAAGATAATTTAATATGCAAAATTCCTCCAATATTTAAGTGACATAAAGGACAGCTACTGGCATAGGAGGTGATGGATTAAAAAAAACAATTACAGCATTTAAGAGGATTTTAGACAGGGGCTTACATGGACAAGACATAGAGTAATATGGAACTATTGTGCGTAAATAAATGGAATCAGTGTTGATGAGTAAAATGGTTGGCATGAGAGTGGTGAGCTGAAGGACCCATTTATGTCTGTACAACTGCCTGACTATTAAATCCACCTCAGGTATTCTATTTTGTGAGAGTGGAATAGAATAAATATTTGATGTTAAATATAACCAGATTAAATACATTAGAATTTTCAACCCTGAGGACAACAAGGTAAGATAGCAAAATGTTTCAATGGCTGCAGCCTTCCTGATGTAAAAAAAGATGATTGGTTTTCAGAAGTTAATCACTATCATCTCGTGACTGAGGAGCTCTTAGTAGAGCATCCCAGACCCTATCATGATTAACCTTGTCTCCTACTGGTGAAGAACAGACTTACAGAGACAGTTATATAGTTCTCAGATCTGTTCACAACTTCTGTAAAACAGGGCTCACTTGCTAGGTAGAGAAGTATCAGGATAATAAGAGGGCATTCACCTCCTTCCCTTTGCTATCCAGCATAAGATTTATATTGCTGCATCTACTTCAAGCACAGCTCAGAATGCACATCTGGATAGAGTGTTTGTTAATGGGATATTGTAAAGTTTTAATCACCAGCACCAGTTCTGCTTTTATCCAGCTACTTGGAGGCAGAACAGAAGAACTTTGTGGCCCACAGGATTCAGGGTGTATTTTGCTTTACTTGGCTCACTGAAGTGCAAGTGAAACACCTTAGCGTGATGAAGAGGGAGACTGACTGCACGTAGCAATAGAAAAGGTTCAAATTACTTTGCAACAACAACAACAATCAATCGGAATTTAGAGTTGATGTGTGAGATACAATGCAAACATTTAAAGGATTAGTCTTGAGCACTACGTAAACATAAATAATGCCTGGCAGATAAGGATACAGGTGTGAAGAAGAATTTCTTCATACAAGGAGAAGGAAAAGTACTTCATACCTACAAGGTGGACTAATGGAGGCAGAGTGTATTTTTATTATTATTATATTATAAAATATATTATTTTACCTCCTGGTGCTGTTCTGTGACTATCTCTTCTGATGGATAATTGAGAGTATTGATGTACAGAGGGATCTTGGTGCCAAAGTCCATCGATCACTGAAGGCATTCGTTTCTGATCACCCCATTACAGGAACAATGTGGATGCTTTGGAGAGGGCACTGAAAAGGTTCGCCAGGATGCTGCATGGATTGGAAGGCATTTGCATTAAGGTGAAGTTGGACAGTCTTGAGTTGTTCCCCATAGAAAATCACAGGCTGAAGGGACATGATAGAAGTTACTAAATTTATGAGAGGCACAGATGGGGTTGACAGTCAGAATCTTTTCTACAGGGCAGAAATGTCACACACTAGAGGGCATGCTTTTAAGTTTAGAGTGGGGAAGTATAAAGGCAATAGTAAAGTGTATTGCACAGAGAGTGTTAGGTGCCCGGAATGGGTTATTGAGGGTAGTAATGGACTTTGTGTTTGAAGAAGTTTCTTGACAGGCATATAAGTTTGACTGAAGTGGAGTACTGCTATTGGAATTGGTTTATTATTGTCACATGTACCAAGACAGAGTAAAAAGTGTGTCTTACATACTATTCACACAGATCAAATCATTACATTATGCTTGGAGGTAGAATCGTGGCAGCTACTGAGAAAATACAGTGTAGTAAACAATGAAGTACAGGATCATAACGAGCTAGATTGTGAGGTCAAGAGTCCATTTTATCACACAAGAGGACGATTTAATACTCTTATTACATTTGAGCAGGAGCTGTCCTTGAGCCTGGTAGTAAATGCTTTCAGGCTTTGGAATCTTATATTTATATTTTATAGTTTGCATTTACATTTTTGATATGGATGATACACAGAAGGATCATCTTTAGCATACATTGGCATTATATGCTATAAAGAGAGTGTGGACAAGCTCAGATTGTTTTGTCTGCAGCAGCGGAGGCTGAGGGGAGAGCTGATAGACGTTTATAAGATTATGAGAGGCATTGATACTGCAAATACAAAAGAAGCAGTTAAAAGGCACATGAATATGTAGAGGGTGGAAGGATATGGACATTGTGTAAATAGAAGGGATTAGTTGCTCAGCAGAACATTGTGGGCTGACAGGCCTGTCCTTGTGCTGTACTCTTCTGGGTTCTACATTCTGAAAGTTGATTGGGAAAGTGAGAAGATGGTTGGACAGCAGCCCATAGTTTCTTTGTGATGGCAGGAGGACCATATGACTATAAACGTATAAATAGAAACAAACTATTTGGCCCTTTGAGCCTACTTTAGCATTCAATGTCAGAAACAGAATCAGATTTATTACTCCCAACACAGTAAGAATATGGCCAGTCCAACTTCCCTCAAGCCCACTTTCCTGCCCTTTTTCTTTAAAATATCCTGATTACAAGAATCAGAATCTGAATCAAGTTCCTTATCACTATCTTATAAGACATGAAATTTGTGGCTTTGTCTGTAGATCTATACAAGTTCTAAATATGTTCAACAATTGAGCATCAAATGTTTTCTGGGCATAGACTCACAACTCAGTGAGAGAAGAATTTGTTCATCATAGTACTAAGTGATCATGGCTTGTTCTAAGATTATATCCTCTGATCCTAGACTCTGCTATGATGGGAAATATCCTCTCGGCATTTAACCTATCAAGGTCGTAAGGATCCAATATTATTTTATCTTATGCTACTAGACTCCAATGAATACAGGTCTGAACTGTTTGATCTTCATTTATCCGAAAATCACCCCATACCCAAGGTCATCCATGTGAACCTTTCTGACCTGCCTCCCATTGTAATATATCTTTCCTGCATTGAGGAGACTAAAACTGTACGTTGTATTCTGGATGTGGTCTCATTAGTGTCTTTTTCTACGCAATAAAACATATTTACTTATATTTATATTACTTCCCATGAAATAAAAGCCAACATTTCATTCGCCTTCCTGATTACTTGCTGCAACTATGCGTTAGCTAAAGATCCCCAGATCCCTTTGTGCTGGACTTTATGCTTTATCATTCTTCTCATCTTAGACTCTTTGTCATAGAGTTATAGAGTCATACAGCATGGAAACAGACCCTCAGGCCCATCTCATCCGTGCAGATCAAGATCCATGCAAGCGAGTCCCATTTACCCTCAATGGGCCCATATCCCTCTATAATCTTTCCTATCCGTCACATATCCTGATATCTTTTGGATGTTCTATTGTACCTACCCCAATTATTTCTTCTGGCAGCTCATTCTGTATATGTACTACAATCTGCATGAAGAATTTATCCTTCTGTTTACTTTGAGATCTTTCCCCTATTACCTTAAACTTAAGTCATCTAGTTTTTGGTTTCCTTTCCTCGGGATATGAGACTGGGCACTTTCACCATAGCCCTGCCTCTCATGATTGTACACCTCTCTATAAGATTACCCTTCACTTTCCTATGTTCAAAGGAAAAAGTCCAAGCCTCCTTATAACCCAGGACCTAAATTGAATTTTTAGCTTCTCACAGTCCTGCATTTGCCAACATTTTGTCCATTTACTTAAACTCTGTAAACATGCTTTCCACAATGTGCAAATATTTTTAAAGTTGCTTGATCAACCTCCAGTGACCAACATTGATTGGGTTGCTCTCCTTTGCAGCCTCATCTAGTTCCAAAAGGGAAATGTTTGGACAGTGTCAGAAAAGGAGTTGTAGAGTTTTAGGAAGATGGTTTAATTATTTGAAATGACATCCAGCTTGGGTAAGAGCAGTTAATACTATTGCTCTACATAAAGTTAATGCACCCAAAATTAAAGTGACAGCTAAAGAAACTAAACAGACGTTACTTTACCACTTTAAAGCAGAGTATGCTATCTAGCTCTTAAATACAAAAGCAATCCCTGTAATATCTCCTGGTCATATTTCCCATGAGGTCAAGCATTTAGACTCCAGCCTGTATGGATTACTCACTTGCCTATGTTCTTCAGAAGCTGTGTCCCTCTTCGCAATAGATTCTCATTTTTTACGTGAAACCTGCTTAATAATTAGAAAACCATATTCATGATAAAAGGTTTCAGCCTGAAACATCAGCTGAATATTGCCCACTATTGATGCTGCCTGATCTCCTGAGTTCCTTCAGCTTTGTGAATTGCTCTGGATTTCCACCATCTGCAGAATCTGATGTGTTTTTGTTCATGACATGAATAAAATAAAATGGATTACAATATATGTTGTTATCCAGCTTTTAAGAAATATTGGTTGTTTCCCAACCTTTGCCGATTGTCCTGGGCAGTCCAATGAAGAGTGGCTAAACTATCTTAGCTTTCTCAACTGGATACATAATGTTTGAGCAGCCCACTCCCATTTGGAGCTTTCATGGGAAATTGATGCTTGAACTTCAGTATAGTGATAGAAGAGAGAGGACAGCCTTGTCTGACGCCACATTTGATGGGGAAGCTTTCTGTTTCCCACACTTTCGCATCCAATTGGGGATTTTCTCCCTTTGTCCAGTTTGGAAACAATCTGTTTCTTGGTGCTGAACAACAGCCTGTGGACTGATTGATCCAAACTGTGCAATTGCACAGCTTAAAAGTTTTTGGCTCCTCCATGGACAAATCAAATTATTCAATAGACACTTGACCATTCAATAGCAGCTTATTCAATAGCTGTAAATTCCTTAGTGTGAGCCAACTGCCACAAAGGGTACTATATGTTAATGTTAAGATCCTGAGAAGGTATCTTGCTAAACCAGTTTAGCCAGAGATTCCATTAAACTAAGGACATAATTTGTTTAACAGAGAGGTGGTGAACAATTTTTCGGTCACTACAAACTTTGTCTGAAATATCAATGGCAACCAATATAATTAGAACATAAAACACAGAACAGTACAGCACAGAAACTGCCCCGTCAGTCCATGATGCCTGTGCCAAACACAATGACATCTGCAAACTCATCTGTATTCAGCCGCTTAAATGCCATTATTGCATCTGATTCTGCCACTACCCTGGCAGCACACTCCAGTGCTTTTAGGCTTTTCTATCCTCCGCCCAATGGGAGAAGGGCGGAAGAGAGAATGTCCGGGAAAGGTGTGGTCTTTGATTATGTTGGCTGATTACTGAGGCAGTGAGATGTAGAGACATAATCTACAGAAGGAGGTTGTGTCCATAACATTCTGCAATTTCTTGCGGTCACATGCAGAGCCACTGCCATACCAAGCCGTTATGGATCCACACAGAAGGTTATCTGTAATGCATTGATAAAGATTGGTAAGAGTCTACAGGGACATGTCAAATTTCCTGAGCCTCTTGAGGAAGTGGAAGCATTGGTGAGTTTTCTTGGCCAAGATATCAGGATAGGTGTTCTCAACTAGGCAGTCGAATGTCCTGAGTGCAAGAAAATCATGTACTTAAGACCACCCCTTGCACTCCCCACCACCACCTCCCCAACCCCTCATCCTGGTCTGTTCAAGTAGGATAACTGAAATGCTTTCGTCTCATCACAAAACCTGCAGTTGCTCTATCTTCTGCTCCAGTTCCATCACTGCAGTACAGTTTTTACAAGTTGAACAAATATCCTTCATTTTTAGTGAAATCTGCATTCTGTATTTTGAGAGCAACCAGGAGGTTAAAGCTTAATAGCTTTACACACACTTGGTTCAGAGTCATTTTAAATAAGATAACCAAATACAAAAGAAAATCAGCAAAATAAGCCCAGAGTTGATAAATAACATTCCACCTGTTGTCATCAATTAAGAATTCCTCTTTAATTAGTGACTGTACCTCAAATTTGTTTAGGAGAAATAACCTTCCATTTAAGATAGAGTTACATTAAGGATACGCACATTTGCAAGCTGCTTTGTTCACTGCCTCAAAGAAGCACACTCAGGTACTCTCTCCAACAATGCAAACACATTGTTTCCTCAACAATATAACACATTTAAATTGAATCAAAATGTTTAATGTCACAGTACAACTTGTATAAGTTTGCTTTAAACAAATTGCTGAAAGTGTGATATTATTGCAAAAATGACTCAGTCATGATCATCACTTAGTCTTTATATGTAGTTCATTGGCATGACATGCAAAAGCATAGCTTTATGGAATAGAGTTACAAGAACTCTATCAGGTCTATCAAAACCTTTTGTAACTTTAGAACTCTGATATCACACCTAACATACTCTTTGAAAGCAAAGAGAATCAACCAGTTCCTTCTTTCCTGAAAGCTATAGCTATTATTTTATATATATTTTATTTCCTAAGTAAGTTTATTTCTCATTCAAAAGGATGCATCATCTGATCATACAAACAAGCTTGAGCCCAACATCTGAAGATGGTAACTGCCAACCATAACTACATGACGGCCACATATATACAAAAGAATGTGATGATTTACTCTCTACACTGAATGTGAAATGCTCAAAGATTCTTCTATTATCAAATTATGTCTACAATATACAACACTGAGATTCTTCTTCAGATAGCCATGAAACAAAGAAAACTCATGGAAGTGAGTTCAAAGAGAAACAGCAAACCCACCCCACCATGCAAGGAAAAGAATGGCAAAATGATCATCAACCCCTCCCCAACTCTACTCCCCCTGCACAAAAATACACCAACAGCATCAGCACCCAATCCCTCCCCCCCCCCGCAAAACACACAAGGACATCAGCCCCAAACACCCTCCCCTGCTCAAAAAACTAACAAAAGTGCAAGAAGAGCATTGACACCCAACTCCCCTCCACCCCACACCAAAAAAAACAAGAAAGAACGAGAAAAATACAGAATATACAAAGCATAAGACTGAAAAAGTCCATTTTCCAATCTATAACCACAGAATCTTGGTAACATCCTCCAACATCATGGAAAGAGAGAGAGACATGACACGCCTACCCACCAGGCACAGCGATAGGCCACACAGGCTCCTCCAGTAACTGAGGGATCAAAAGGCAGATAGCCAACGTGAACCACTGGCTCGCCCTCCACATTCACCTCGATGTTTCAATCGACCTCGTTGCTTTAATTGGCAGATAATGGAAGCTTTGTATGATGTATCTCTGCCCCACCACCATCCAAGAACCAAAGAAGTCCTCGCAGATGAGGCACAGATGTACTTCTTCCAACCTGGCTGACTTCTCTACATTGGTGAAGCCACATGTAAATCTGGTGACTGTTTCAGAGAGTACCTGCACTCCGTCCGTTACGGAGAGGCCAAACTGAAATTGGAATTTCATGTTCTGCTAAGTGGCTTCCAACCAGATGGTATGAACAACAAACTTACTGGTTTCAGGCAACCTACATCCCTAGTTCTCTCCTCCCACACATAAGGATCTTTCAAGGTGAGAAAAGCAGAGGGCCATTCACCATTCAGTAAGATCATAACTCCCGTGTGAGTTTCTTAATTATAAGCAATTTACTGTCAATTTAAGTTATTTTTCAAGGTAGTTTTTAAAGTTTTCATGAATCTGTTGAAATTTCCAGTATTTTATCAATGATATCTTCCCCACAGCACTGTGAAAGATAAATTTGTACTGCTTCCTCTACCACCCCCCCCCCCCACCTTCTTATTCCAGGAAGGGGGAAGAAGGGTTCCACTGATGAAGGGTCACAGCCTGAAATATCAATTGCTTATTTCCCTCTGTAGATGCAGATTGACCTGCTGAGTTAATCCTATATCTTGTGTGTGCTGCTCTGGATTTCCGGCCGCTATAGAATCTCTTCTCTTTAATTTTAGTCGAATGCTGTTTAGGAAGAATTGCCACAATTATCATCTGGCCACTGGAGGAGCAAAGACTGCAACAAAATGTGGTTAAATGCATTTGGAAATTCAACTTCAATCCTACCATTAACAGGGTGATGAGACAGGCACTGGAGACTGTTGTCAAGGCAAATCATCCTCACTCTGTTTACCAATGATCTGGATGAAGGCTTCGAGGAAGAGGCCTACAGGTTGTGTGAATGATACATGGCTATGTGAAGGTGTTTGTAGGTTCAGTCAAAAAATAGCTAACAGGCAAAATTAAGTGCAATGGTTGAAATGGTCAATGCATCAGAAATTACTTTTACCGCAGCAAGGGAAGGCTAAGTAAAAAGAATAGCAAACTGACAAAAATTAGATGCAATTAGAAACTGGATAATGTCTGAGAAATGGTTTTCATCACAGCAAGGGTAACGCACAGACCCTGAGAGAATAACAATACATACAATACACATTAAGCACCACACACAAAGTGCAGGAGGAGCCCAGCAGACAGGCAGCATCTACAGAAAAAGTACAGTCCACATCTGCTCTTACCCTATCCTTCCACCACCCTACCAGGGATGGGGTTCCTTTTGCCCTCACCTATCCCAGCCCACCAGCCTCCGCGTCCAGCACATAATTCTCTGTAACTTCCGCCATGTCCAAAAGGATCCCACCACAAAGCACATCTCTCCCTCCCCCCTCCACTTCCTGTTTTCCGCAGGGATCGCTCCCTACGCGACTCCCTTGTCCATTCATCCCTCCCCACTGATCTCCCTCCTTACATTTATCCCTGCAAGCAGAACAAGTGCTACACCTGCCCCTACACCTCCTCCCTTACTACTATTCAGGGCCCCAAGCAGTCCTTCCAAGTGAGGTGACACTTCACCTGTGAGTCTATTTAGTCATCTACTGTGTCCGGTGCTCCTGATGTGGCCTCCTGTGAGACCCGATGTAGATTGGAAGACTGCTTTGCCTAGCACCTGTGCTCTGTACGCCAAAAGAAGTGGGTTCTCCCAGTGACCACTCATTTTAATTCCAAATTCCCATTCCCATTCCATTATGTCAATCCATGGCCTCCTCCACTGTTATGATGAGGCCACATTCAAGTTGGAGGAACAGAACTTTATATTCCTACTGGGTAGCCTCCAACCTGATGGCATGAACATTGATTTCTTGAACTTCCGATAATGCCCCCCCCCCCCACTTCACCTTTTTCCTCTCTCACCTTATCTCCTTGCCTGCCCATCACCTCTCTTTGGTGATCCTTTCCCCTTTTCTTTCTTTGATAGCCTTCTGTCCTCTCCTGTCAGACTCCTCTTCTCTAGCCCTATATCACTTTCACCAATCAACTTCCTAGCTCTTTACTTCATCCCTCTCCCTCCCGGTTTCACCTATCACCTTGCGTTTCACTCTCCCCTCCCCCACCTTTTAAATCTTTTTTTCTCCAGTCCCGCTGAAGGGTCTCAGGCCAAAGTGTCGACTGTACTTTTTGCCATAGATGCTGGCCTCCTGAGTCCTTCCAGCATTTTCTGCAGATTTTCTCTTGCTTGTCATACACAATAAATTGAGTTATGTGTGCAGGGCCACAGTGAAGTACAGAAAGGCCCGGTTTATGAACACTTTAAGTCTTCAGTTGTTATCGTAAAGCCAACAGAAATGCATACAAAGCCATAAATTGTGTTGACCAGCCAACAAAAAACACAAGAAGAACTATCAAAGTTACACCAGACTTTCGGCTCACTTAGAACACAACTTGCATAGTTTTGCTGCCCTCACATGGTGATGCAGAGTTTCACAGGAAAGCCAATATTAGTTGGAATCAAACTCTTAGTTGAAATGAAAAACGCTGAGCTTTCTCTCAAGTTCATTTCAGCTTCATCAGCTTCCTTTTGCATTGCTTTCCAATGTGGCATTGCTAACAATAATTTTATCTTCCTTGGTTCTATTGATTTACTGAAAACGCCATTTCTGTACTGGATGAGGCATCAAACTGACACCCCATCTTCTCATTCAGGAGGCCAAGACACTTCCCATTGCGCTACTTCAGAAGGTTGCTGACACTCCAGCTCTGATCACTATTTGTCCTTTGACCAGCATCATTGATCTAGTGCAACATTTGCACTAAGTGCAAAAGCCAGCGTTGAGAGTGTCCCTCTGAAGGCTTTACCGATGGACATGACTTTGGATCTTGGAACTCAAAATGTTGACTGTCTCTCAATACACAAATGCTGCCTAACCTTCTGCAGCTCTCCAACACTTTCTGTTTTTATTTCCGATTCCCAACATCTGCAGTTTTTTTTTTGTTTCATCATCTTTGGATCTTGCCTCAAAGTCCTCATAACCATCTGAGTGGTAAATTATTGCCTTATAACACTACCAGTAATGAAGCACTGTCTGTGTTGACACCCATCAACTGAGTATCTTGTTAGCCAAATCGTGGAGGAAAAGCTCTCTCCCATCTCAGTCAGCTTGAGCAGCTTATGCTCAATCTTTCTGTCATTGATAGGGTTTCTCTTTAAGAAGTGAGAAAAGCAATTAACCAGTGTGATGTGCTATTAGTTCTATTGACACCATTTCCACAGTAGACAAATTGCAAAGTTTTAAGCTCCATTCTGTGTCAGTGCAACCTGAAATATGAGTTATCTGTGAATAATAATTTCCTTCTCCAAGAGGACCACAAACTTGTCACAGTGTTTGGAGTCTTGAGCGCCTCAATGACTTGAGAGCTATATAGCTGAATCAGGGATTTATGCTTTGGCTTTTGGTAGGGTCACCCGTGCCAAACAGCTCAAAGGGTAGAGGCCAGACTAAGAGGGGTCCACCCGTCCTCCAGGTCCTGGGGTTCAGCTCAGAGCCAACAACCCTAACCGGTAAAACAAAATTGTTACGGAAACCGCAAGGAAAACTCCTTCTACGTCTGAGTGCGATGGTATTCCTAAGTCTCCATCCAGAACTCGCACGACTGACGAAAGTGAAAACTGAACTACCGACATGATGGAGGAAGCCCTGAACCCCACCAGAGATGGAGGACCTTCATTGCTGCCCTAAACGCCAGCGGCGTAACAACAGTAGAGAGAATAATTTGATGTGCACCTACCCCAGGAAATAGGTGTCACATATTGAGCCTGGAAGCACCAGTCCACTTTCAAGAATGCCATGACTTTGCTCAGTAACGATCTTCATCCAATGCAGTCTGGTGTAAAAATGAAATGGACTTGCTTTATACCTGAAATGCTAGCACCATGTGATCCAATTTCTTGCCCTTTTTCTTCTAAAAATGTCCTTTTAAAAGGGATAATATTCACACTGCACTGCAAAGTTCAAACATTTATCAAATGCACTCATTCTTCACTGAGACCTCCTTGCATACAACGTTCCTGAAGCACTTTAGCTGTAGCTCTTTTGTGGATCCAACATCTCTAGGCCTTCAGGGAGAATGTTATTAATGAGCCATTAATATCACTCTCCTGTGCCACTTCCACCTGTTCATTCAGTAACTCAAAGAGCATTGATCACTCCCCAAAAGTTAGTGGGTAAACTGCACTGTCTCAGCACCTCCCTCTGCAACTTGATTTTGAACTTCCTGATAGAAAGACCTCGGACAGTCCATGTTAGCAGTAACCTCTCTAGCTCCATCACGCTGACGAGCAGCATCACCCCCCAAACCCACCCCCCAGGGCTACGTGTTCACCCCACAGTTCTTCATGCTGCTGACACATGATTATACTGCTAGTTCCAGCTCTAACCACATCATTACAGCTGCTGATGACACACAGTAGTTGATTTCATCAGCAACAATAATGAGCTGGCATACAAGAGAAGAGGTAGAGTGGCTCATAAGAGGTAGGTGAACACAACTACTTGAGTCTCAATGTGGACAGATCTAAAGAGATGATTGTGGAGTACAGGAAGCTGCAGTCTATTGTATCCACCTCTACCACCGTTGCTGGCAGTGCATTCCAAACACCCACCACTCTGTGTGAAAAACTTACCTCTGACATCCCCCTTGTACCTACTTCCAAGCACCTTAAAACTATGCCTCTTCATATTAGCCATTTCAGCCCTGGAAAATGCCTCTGGCTATCCACATGATCAATGCCTCTCATAATCTTATACACTTCTATCAGGTCACCTCTCATCCTCCGTCGCTCCAAGGAGAAAAGGCCGAGTTCACTCAACCTGTTCTCATAAGGCATGCTCTCCAATCCAGGCAACATTCTTGTAAATCTCCTCTGCATTCTCTCTATAGTATCCACATCCTTCCTGTAACGAGGTAAACAGAACTGAACAGAGTACTCCAAGTGGGGTCTAACTAAAGTCTTATATAGCTGTAACATTACTTCACGGATCTTGAACTCAGTCCCATGGTTGATGAATGCCAACACACCATATGTCTTAACACTGTCAGCCTTTAACACTGTCTTACCATTTATATTATATTCTGTCTTCAAATTGGACCTTCCAAAATGAACCACTTCACACTTATCTGGATTGAAGTTCATCTGCCACTTCTCAGTCCAGTGCTGCATCCTATCGATATTGTGCTGTAGCTTCTGACAACCCTTCAGACTATCTACAGCACTCCCAACTTTTGTGTCACCAACAAACTTACTAGCCTGTCCTTCTACTTCCTCATTCAGGTCACTCTTGCTCCTGATCGGTGCTATTTTCACAGGGTTCATCTTCCTGCTCTTCTCATACTTGTAGAATGCCTTGGAGTTTTCCTTAATCCTGCTCACCAAGGCCTTCTCATGGCCCCTTCTAGCCTTCCTAATTTCATTTTAAAGCTTCTTCCTGGCAACCTTGTAGTTTTCTAGAGCTCTAACAGTACCTGCTTTCCTAAACTTTTCATAAGCTTTTCTTTGCTTCTTAACTAGATTTTCTACATCCTTTATACACCATGGTTCTTTTACTCTACCATCCTTTACCTACCTCAATGGAACATACCTATGCAGAATACCATGCAAATGTTCCCTGAATATTTCCCACATTTCTGCTGTACATTTCCCTGAGAACATCTGCTCCCAATTTACGTTCCCATGTTCCTGCCTAATAGCGTCATATTTGCCCCTACTCCAATTAAATGTTTTCACAAATTATCTGCTCCTTACCCTCTCCAGCACTATGGTAAAGGAGATAGAGTTGTGATCACTATCTCCAAAATGCTTTCCCACCAAGAGATCTGACACCTGACCAGATTCATTCTCCAATACCAGATCAAGTACAGCCTCTCCTCTAGTTGGCTTAACTACATATCGCATCAGGAAACCTCCTGAACACACCTAACAAACTCCACCCCATCCAAACCCCTTACTCTAAGGAGATGCCAGTCAATATTAAAAAAGTTAAAATCACCCATCACAACAACCCTATTATTATTGCATTATTTCAGAATCTGCCTCCCTAACTGTTCCTCGATATCTCTGTTACTGTTGGGAGGTCTATAAAAAAACCCAGTAGAGTTATTGACTTACCCCCACACTGATTCAGTAGACAATTCCTCCATGACTTCCACCTTTTCTGAAGTAGTGATACCATGCATGATTAGCAGTGCCACTCCCCCACCTCTTTTGCCTCCCTCCCTGTCCTTTTTGAATCATCTAAAGCCCAGCGCACTCAGCAGCCATTCCTGCCCCTGAGTCATCTAAGTCTCTGTAATGGCCACAACATCATAGTTCCACGTACTGATCCACACTCAAAGTTCATTCACCTTGCTTATGATACTTGTTGCATTAAAATAGACACATCTCAAATTATCTGGCTGAATACTTCTTTGCTCTATCATCTGTCTATTTCCTCATAAACTCCCTACAAGCTGTCACTACTTGTGCGGCAACTGCCCCATCCTCTGCCTCTTCACTTTGGTTCCCACCCCCCTGCAAATCTAGTTCAAACCGTCCCCAACAGCATTATCAAACCTTCCTTCCAGGATATTTGTTCCCCTGCAGTTCAGGTGCAACCTGTCCCACTTGTACAGGTCACCCCTTCCCCTGAAAAAGTCCCAATGATCCAAGAACTTGAAATCCTGCCCCCTGCACCATCTCCTCAGCCACTCATTCATCTGCGCTATCTTCCTGTTCTGATTTTCCCTAGCTCCTGGCACTGGGAGTAATCCGGAGATTACCACCTTGGAGTTCCTGCTCTTCAGCCTTCTTCCTAACTCCCTAAACTTACTGCGCAGGACCTCTACCCCTCTCCTGCCTATGTCATTGGTACCAACATATTCCACAACCTCCAGCTGTTCACCCTCTCCTTCAAAAATATTCTGCAACCACTCAGAAACATCCTGGGCCCTAGCATCTGGGAGGCAACACACTATCCTGGCGTCTTTTTTGCTGCCACAGAATTTCTTATCTGTCCCCCTAAGAGTATTGCTCCACCTGACTTCACTCTACCCTTCTGAAGCTCAGAGCAAACCATAGTGCTACTGGTCTGGTTGCTTCTGCTTTGCCCAGGTGGGTCATCCCCCTCAGCAGCATTCAAATGGGTATACCTGTTGCTGAGGGGAATGGCCTCAGGCGGACCCAGCACTGACTTCCTTCTCCCTTTACCGCTCTCAGTATTCAATGATCTATTCCCTGAATTCTGCACTCTGGGTGTAACCACCCGCTCAAAAGTCATATCTATCAATTGTTCTGCCTCCCAGTTGATCCATAGTTCATCCAACTCCACCTCCAGCTCTTTAATGAGGCCTTTCAGAAATTGGAGTTGGCTGCACTTCCCGCAGATGGAGTCATCAGGGAGACTATCAGGTTCCATGAATTCCCACATCCTACAGGAGCTGCATTCTGCCATCCTGCCTGCAGTGTACAATGAGCAACCAAGACCAAATCTTTTAACCTTTTTCTTTGGCCTCAGCCTCTTCTTGTTGAAGCCACTTGAGTGAAAGCCAGATGCTCCTACTCTCACCGCTGGCCTACTCCCAAAAGTGGCCACCCAAAGAATGGTCGTCCCACTTGCCCCTTCTGTACTTTTATGTAATTCGCAGTGCTCTGCTCCCAACCTTGATTGGACCTCTGGAATGTCCAAATGCCCGTGATGCTCTCCTTTTATACAAACTTTGCCGACCTGCAAGTAACCTCTTTGAATTGCTCTGCTCCCAACACTATATATACTGTTAAGTATACGGTTATATATTTATGTTCTATCAATTTGTATATTTAATCACTTCTATATGAGATACAGTGTGGACTAAGCCCCTCCAACCCTTCGAACTATGAGGCCCAGCTAGCCCCAATTTAACTCTAGTCTAATCACAGGACAATTTACATTGACCAATTAATCTACAAACTGGTACATCTTTAGACTGTGGGAAGAAATGGGAGCAGTCGTGAAAACCCACTTATTCCATGGGGAGGAAGTACATACTCCTTACAAGTGATGATGGAATTGAACTCCAAACTCCGATGCCCAAGCTGTAATATCATCACACTACCATACTTCTTTAATCTGTATATGTTATTGTGTTAATATTATTTTACGTGATGTATGTGATATAGATACAGTGATTTGCACCTTGGTACCTGAGGAACGTTGCCTAATTTAACTGTATACATGCATAAAGTTGAATGACAATAATCTTGAACTTGAACTTGATTGTTTGCATTGTGGTATGCATCTTTAATATTCATGTTCAATGATCACATCAGCTCGGTTAAATGGCAGCAGCTGCAAGAACTCATGAATCAATAGGTAATATTCTGTTGAAGCCTACAGTGTCAATTTCAGGACAATATTACATGGTGAAATCTCACAACACTATTCTGTCAACTTCAAAAATGAAATCCTTGATATTTATGGGGCTTTCATAAACAGTGTGATGCAGCCGTAATACCAATCTACCCCTTCATCACCACACCACCCCCTGACAACAAAGGTTCAACATGAGACACTGGTAACAGTGGACATCGTCCCATATGTCAGGAGCCATCTCTTGACAAATACAAACATTGATGCGGAAATTCACCCTAATGTCAACATAGCTTTTGATCAGTTGTACGTCACGTCTGGCAATGACTGGAAACCTGTGTGGGAGAGTTTTTAAAGTGCAAAAGCTGTTACACTGGGGTACTGCCACTCTCTTGACTTCAGAAGTCTAAGTCCAGTGGTACATACAAACGTCACAAACTAGGGTCTTCCTTGGTTGGAGTGGATGGCCATGACATCTTCTATGCCTTGTCCTGCCCTTCGCTCTCCATGGATTGTTGCAGTACTGCCTTTCTGACTGCTGGGTTTCATTGTAGATCTCATCTACACAGTCCACCGGAGTTGACTTTGCATGCTGGGTCAGGCATGTCCCTAAATCACTGGGGTATGAGATAAAGGGCATTTAAAGGTCAAGATCATTGTGCTAGCACAAAACCCATGGTGTACTAGGCAGCAATGACCCTTGCCGTCCTATATACTTCTGAAACCAGAAGACCTACAGCAGGCATCTCAAGGCACTGAAAAAAATTCCATCATGCTGCTGCCACAGATCTTCCAGATTCATTGAAAGGATAATCAATGTTGATGATAAATGTCAATGCCCTCTCCCAATACTGAGGTCCTAGTAACACTCAATGGGTTACATTAGGGAAGTCGAGCTGTTCACATGCACAGCATCAAAGTCCCAAAACACACTTTCTTATCAGCTCTACTATGACAGACAGAGAAAAAGATTCAAGGATGTGTCCAAAGCCTCCTTGAAGATATTCAACGTGATCATTACCATCTGAGAAACTCTGTTAGATGATCACTCAGTATGAAGAGCATTCCTGAAGCCCTCAAAGCAATGATCAAAAGTTCTCAGGGGCCCTTTGTAACTGCCCTACAGAGCAAAATACCTTGCAACCTACAACCCACCTTCCCCCTTGGCATCTCCTGCTTCATCTGTGACAGTATCTGCAGTTCCCACTTTGACCATGATCATAAGATAAAGGACAAGAATTAGACCATTCAGTCCACTGAGTCTGCTCCACCATTCAATCATGACCGATTTTTTGGACCCCATTCTCCTGCTTTTTCTGTGTAAAATCAAGAACCTATCATGCTCTGCCTTAAATGCCACCAATGAATTGGCCTCCACAACCCTCTTTGGCAACAAATTCTAGAGCTTGACCACCCTCTGGTTGAAGAAATTCATCCTTGTCTATATTTTGAAGGGAGGTCCCTTTATTCTGAGTCTGCGCCCTTGGATCATAAACTCTCCTACTAACGGATCTGTCCTCTTCATGCACACTCCATCCTTGGGGCTCATAAATTACCCAAGAACACACAAACTGGAAGGGAAAAAAGTCATACTTAATCCAGAAGGCCTACCTAAGAAGAATGAGAAAATGGAATTGAGCAGATCTCTAGCCCTATATGTTACCAATAGATCAAAAGGGTCATTGATTTGGTAGGATTTAATTTCTAGATTCAGATGAATCAAGAAATAACTCCATTCACAGTTCATAACCTTTGAACATTTTAACTACATTATACTGAAATATAGTAGAAAACAATGGAGTCTCAATTTAATTGAAAGAATTCTGAGACTTCCTGCTGGTTGCTGATGGAGTAGCAGCTTTCTGAAGTTGCTCCTGTTTTACTTACTTCACTGTTTCCAACCTGTTTTGAAACCTTATTCTTAAACTTGATATTGCTTCACTGTGACTAGGAGCACTGCCAAAGGTACTAGAGAAGAAGAGGATCCTCCTGCATCTTGGAATCTATTATGGATTTGCTTCGAAGACATAGAAAAGAAACCTCTGAGGAGTTCCAGCAACAATTCCATCAGCTCAGATCTGAAATTAAACAGGTGGATGCAAAATTGGATTCTCTGCAAAAAATTGAAGATAATGAAGCAGTTCTGATGATTTTGGATGCAAAAACTGATGACTTACAAAAGCTTTGTAAAAAAGCAATCAAATCCTAATGAAAAATTAACGCAGAAGATTGCCGACTTAGAAAACAGAACCAGAAGAAACCATCTATGAATTCTGGGCCTTGGAGAATTAACTGAAGGTGATCAGCCTACGAAATTCTTTGCAAGTTTTTTGGCACAATTATTTCCTGAAATTTTATCATCTTTGCCTATGGTTGATCGAGCGCATAGATCGTTGGCTCCTAAGCCTGCTCCAGGAGAAAGACCCAGGTCGGTCATAGTCTGTTGACATGAATTTCAAACTAAGGAGCTTTTAATTCGTGATTCCGTCAAAGAGGAATGATTGATTATAAAGGCCAAAAGATTAGAATCGCCATGGATTTTTCACCTGAGGTCATGAATGAGTGTGCTTAGTTTAAAAAAGTTATGTCAGAACTTTTTAACAAAGGTGTCAATCCTTCTCTTTGTTACCCCACATGGCTCAGAATTATATTGAAGGATGGCTTGAAGAAGTGGTTCCGTTCAGTTGAAGATGCTTAAGAATTCTTGGAATCAGAAGATTAATTGCTCAGTATCTTTCTGCACGAATATCTGCCTCTCTTACTCTTGGTAACCCTTTGTAGCTAACTCCCTTTTTTTAAACCTTTTAGTATTTTACGAAGAGAATAAGGTATTAACGAGCTAATACCTTGAGTGTTCGTGTATTTTGATTTTTGATTTTTTTGGTATTTTATATTATACATATTTTTGAGGTTTTTTTCTCTATTAGGCCTGTAATAAATACTCTATGGGTATTTATTATTTTATCATATTGAAATTACAATAACTAATATCTGTGTTTTTTGTATGAGGTTTAAGTTTTTTTCTCTCTGTTGTTTTGTCTAGGTTAGAATGCAACTAACCTTGATATAGATTGGAGCTAAAACAGCAGGATTTTTTTTTAGGGGATGACGTTATTAGGCTATATATTGGCTGGCTTTCTGACATTGGGAGGAGGAAGGGGAGAAGGGCTCTTTTGCTGGAAGCTGTATTGGATTCTCAACCAAAACAGTTGCTTGGTTACCTTATCTGAAGGTTCAATGTCTGGTTTTAATATACATTCCAGTATGATCATTATCATAATCTTTCTTTAAGATAGTATTAAAAATGGATCAAACTATTAATTTACTTAGACTTAACGTGAAAGGATTAAATCGCCCTGTGAAACGGAATAAGATTTTTGCCTATATTAGGAAACTTAAGGTCCCAATTATTTTTTACAAGGAACTCACGTACATAAATGTGACAATCCTTGCCTTCTTAGCAGATGAAAAGAGTTACATTTTCATTCCTCTTTTTGAGCTAAATCGAAGGGGTTTTCAATCTTTATAGAGAATACTGTTCCTTTTGTTCAAAATAAAGTAGTGTCTGATATTGATGGGCATTTTGTTATAGTGTCAGGAAAATTAGATAATAAATTAATGGTATTCGCTAATCTGTATGCCCCGAATATTGATGACCCAGGATTCTTTGATCTTTTTTTTCACTCTTGCCAGATTTGAGTCTTTATTCATTAGTTTTGGGAAGAGACTTTAATTGCTGGTTAGATCCATTTTTAGATCAGTCATCTTCCGAACCAGCTACCCTTAACAAATCAGTTTTATTTATTCAATCTTTCCTAATGAAATGTGGTATTGTTGATGTCTGGCCTTTTTTATATCCAGAAGATAGGGGGTACTCGTTTCTTTCTCATGTTCACCATATGTATTCCAGAATTGATTATCTTTTTTATTGTTAGTCAAATGATTAAAGAGATTGCCATTTCAGGCCATGCTCCTGTGCTTTTATCTTTAAACCTTTCTGGTCTCCCTCAAACAAATAGATTTTGGTGTTTTAATCTAACTTTGCTATCTGATAAGGATTTTTTAAAGTTTCTGGAGAAACAATTTTTTTTTTGAAGAGAATATGCTAGAAGAGACTTGTAATCTTATTATATGGGATGCTTTTATGGCCTATATTAGAGGATAAATTATTTCTTATACTGCAAGTGTTAAGAACAAAGCTAGTAAAGAAAGAATTGATTTAACTAATCAGATGAAACAATTGGACAAAAATATGCTTTGGCTCCAGGTCCTGCTTGATATAAAAGATGTGTCGAAATTAAAACTAAATATGATCTTCTTTTAACATATCCAATTGAAAGTCAACTCCTAAAAGATAAAAGTCAATTATATATTCATATAGACAAAACAGGTAAATTATTGGCTAACCAATTAAAAACCTTTATAGCTAAATAGCAAATTAAAGAAATTTGTAAAGCTAATGGTGATAGGACAACATATCATTTAGAAATAAATGATACCTTTAGAGAAGTTTATTCTAAACTTCATAGTTCTGACTCTTTTAAAAATAATACTTTAAAGAATAATTTTTTTAGACCAATTAAACATCCCTGTACTTTTTTTTGATAATTGAAAGCAGTTGGATCAACCTATTTCTTATGAGGAAATTGCCAAAGCTGTATGTTCATTGCACTCTGGGAAGACTCCAGGTCCTGATGGATTTTCTGGAGAAATTTACAAGGCTTTTTCCTCATTGCTTATATCTTATTTATGTTCTGGCTTTTCGGATTCCTTTAAGTTGGGTAGGCTGCCACAATCTTTTTATGAAGCTTCCATTTTGCTTATTCTAAAAAAAATAAGAATCCAACTGAATGCTCTTCATATAGACCAATTTGTTTACTTAATGTTGATAATAAAATTCCTTCCAAAATTTTGGCTCATAGACTTGAAAATATTTTACTATCTAGCATATCTGATGATCAGACTGGATTTATTAAAAATCGCTATTCCCATTTTAATATTTGTCATTTACTGAATGTTATGTCTTCTCCTTCTAAGAAGATATCGGAAAGCATGATATCTCTAGATGCTGAGAAGGCTTTTGATCAGGTTGAATGGAATTATTTATTTAAAACCTTAGAAAAATTTAACTTTGGGCCCGATTTCATTCAATGGATTAAATTGCTTTATTTATCTCCCTCTGTTCGGGTTCTTACTAATTTTCAGAACTCTAAACCTTTTAAACTCCAACGTGGAACCAGACAAGGATGTCGTTTGAGCCCTTTGCTCTTTGATCTGGCTTTAGAACCCTTAGCTATTGCTTTTTGAGAATCTAGTGATATCACTGGTATTTTAAGGAGAGGTACCACCCACAAGGTTTCACTCTATGCTGATGATCGATTGCTTTTTATTTCTAACATTGAGACCTCGTTACCTCCTATGCTTTCTTTACTCTCCTGCTTTAGCCAGTTTTCAGGATATAAATTGAATTAACATAAGAGTGAACTTTCCCCTTGAATAATCTGGTATCAATTAATACTAACATTCCTTTTAAAATTGTAAAAATTCAATTTACATTTTTGGGTGTAATAATTACTAAGAACTATAAACACCCACTTAAAGAAAATGTTCTTACTCTATTGAATTATGTGAAAAGGGCACTATCAAACTGGTCGCCCCTCTCTCTATCGGTGATTGGTCGAATTAACTCTATTAAAATGAATATCCTGCCTAAATTTATATACCTTTTTCAGGCCTTCCACATTTTTATTCCATTCTCTTGATTCAATTCTATCTTCGTATATATGGAAAAACAAACATTCTCGATTAAATAAGGTTCACTTTCATAAAGTTAAAAAGAATGGAGGTTTAGCTTTACCAAATTTTAGGTTTTATTACTGGGCAGTCAATATACAAAATCTTATGTTTTGGTCATATTACATTAACTGTGAGGACTGTCCAGTATGGGTCTCTTTAGAAGCTAACTCTGTTAAAAAATATTCTATTATTTCTCTTCTTTGATCCTCACTCCCTTTATCTTTAAATAAACTAACTGACAATTTGGTAGTTAAACATACTTTGAGGATCTGGTTACAATTTAGAAAATACTTTGGTTTATCAAGATTTTCTCTTTCTAGTCCCCTTTTTCTAATTTTTTTTTAAACCTTCTATGACGGATGCAGTTTTTAAGGAATGAGATAGATTGGGTATTAAATGCTTCCAGGATCTGTTTGTTGGAGGAAGTCTCTTTTTGTTTGAGCAACTGTCAGCTAAATATAGTTTACCAAATACCCACTTTTTCAATATCTACAAATTAGAGACTTTCTGCGATCTCAATTACATACATTTCTTATGAGTCCTGATAAGAACTTATTAGATGTAATTTCTAATTTGAAACCTTTTCATAATGGCTCAATATCCAATATTTATGGTATGCTGTTTGGAATAAGAGAGGCTCCTTTAGACAAAATTAATAATGCCTGGGAACAAGATTTACAGATCTCAGTTTCTGAGGAGACTTGGAATGAAATTTTTAAATTGGTTAACACCTCATCACTATGTGCTCACCATTCCCTCCTACAATTTAAAGTGGTCCACAAGGCCCACATGTCCAAAGACAAGCTATCTCATTTTCATCCGGATGTATCTCCCTATTGCAATAGATGTAACAATGGAGAAACTTCACTAATTCATATGTTTTGGACATGTCCGAGTCTTGAAAAATACTGGAAGGAAGTATTCCAAACTTTTTCTGTACTTTTTAAAGTAAATTTTAAGCCTAACCCTTTGACTGCCTTGTTTGGTATTGTTGGAGAAAAAGGCATAACTTTGGAGACATCTGATTTGCATATATTGGCTTTTATTTCTCTTATAGCTCGGAGGGTGTTCTTGCTTAAGTGGAAGGATGTTGCTCCACCTATTCACACTCAATGGTTATGTGACGTTATGCCATGTTTAAATTTAGAGAAGATCTGTTGTTCAATTTCTGATTCTAACCAAGACTTTTAAACATTGTGGGGACCATTCTTGAACTACTTTCAAAACCTTTGATTTGGTGTTAAAAGTACAGATGTTGGTTCATAACATAAATCACTATGTGATAAGGATTTTTTTCTGTCTTTCTTTCTTTACCATACAGCTTTGACTTTGGTAGTGGATTTAGATTCTTTTTTTTAAATAATAAAATTATGTTACACTGGGGCGACAGAGGAGAACCCAAGTGCAGGACACTGGCACGTCGACTCAGTTGGGGAGGCTGGTGTAGACCTGAACGTAGAGCAGGAAACCAGAGGGATCTTGACAAGGAGACAGGATTCACAGGGACTCTCTAGAAACTAGAGCAGAACTTAGAACTAATGGTTCTAATCAGAACAAAGTATCAAACGAGAATTGACAAACAAACTGGCAACCTGTGATAGAGTCGTCCTCGTATTTATTTCCCAGTCTCTGATGAAAGCCAGGTGTACGATTATTGGGTAACTAGCAGCAATTGACTGAAATTGGGGCATGATCAGGGAGAAAGAAGTGTTAAAGGGGAACGGCCAACCTGAACCATGACAAATTATTACAATTCAAATTACAATTTAATTAAAGTACTGTGTGATTATGAATATAGGGTACTGGGTACTGTGATTGCAAGTGTGATTTAAATATAATGCATTTGGTACTATTCTATATTTTTTGATTCATACTATATATCTTCATGTACTCTGTATTCTATGTGAAAATTAATAAAAATATTGAAAAAGAAAGAATTCTCATTTTTGATCCATCATGTTTGAAATTGGAAAGTCACTCATTACAGCACAGAAACAGGCCCTTTGGCCATGCAGTCCATGCCAAACTTTTATCCTGCTAAGTCCCTTCAACCTGTACCTGGACCATAGCCCTCCATCCCCCTCTCATCCTTGTGCTTATCCAACTTCTCTTAAATGTTGAAATCGAGCCCACATCCACCATTTCCACTGGCGGCTCGCTCCACTGTCTCACCACCCTCTGTGTGAAGAAGATTCCCCACATCCTGTAGCTGCATCCACAGCATTGAGAAGAGAGCATGGCCTGGATTGTGGGGTCCTTGATGATGGATGCTCTTTTCCTGTGGCACCTTTACTTACAGTTGTGCTCAATGGTGTGGGGGGCTTTTCCTGTGATGGACTGGATTGTGTCCTCTACTTTTTGTGGGTTTTTGTGTTCATGAGCATTGGTGTTTCCGTACTAGGCCATGATGCAACCAGTTGGTATACCTCCCACTGTGCACCTATGGAAGTATGTCAAAGTTTAAATGACATGCCAAAACTGCGCAAACATCTAAGAAAGTAGAGGCACTGCCGTGTCTTCTTTGTAATGGGAATTGCATTCTGGTCCTGGACAGATCCTCTGAAATGATAATGCCAAGGGCCCTCTCCACCTCTGTCACCATCCCTTGACGAGAACTGGCCCATGAAAGTTTTTCACTGTATCTTGGTACATGTGACAATAATACACCAATTACCAATACCAATGAAAGAATTGTTATAACCTCTGGCAAAGTAACTGCAATAATAGGGATAAATAATGAGAAGTACGTATAATGCTGAAATTGAGGTGGAACAATAGCGTATCAGCTAGCAGAGCAAAGTGGGTTCAATTCCACCACTGTCTGTAAGGAGGTTGAACCTTCTCCCTGTGACCACATGGTTTCCACGAGCATTTCTGCTTTTTTTCCCCCACATTCTTACAATGTTTGGGTTAGTTGATTAATTTGACATATGGGCATAATTGGGCAGTGCGGGCTCAATGGGCTGGAATGCCTATTAATGTGCCATATCTCTAAATAATAAATAAACAAATAAATAAAGACCTGGCAAATTAGGCAACATGAAGGTACAGTTAATGTTTCAAATCATAAATTTAAAACACAAAATGCTGGAAGTACTTAACAAACCAGGTAGTGTCTGTGGAGAATTTCCCGTGTGTGACAGTCCATCAGCAAGTAACATCGACTGTTCATTTCCCTCCATCGATGCTTTCTGACCTGCTGAGTCCCTCCAGCATTTTGTGTGCATTCATCAGCAAGTAAATATGTTTTTATTCCTGATTTCAAGGATGTGCAATATTTTGCTTTTTGTATTATTGATAAGGGGTAGTGTATATTAGATGCTTAGATTAAAATTCAGCACATCTGTTGCAAAATTATAAATCAGTGATTGAGTTTTATATACTGTGAGTTAAGTTTATTATCGTTTAAAATTAATTTGCAGCAATATGTTGAAAGGAAAATCAATACTAATGGTTTTCAAACCAAAACCTATTCTCAACTATAATTGACCTTTTTGCTTCATTTACTATAAGCCATCTGCCCAATAACCTTACCCAGCAAAGCCCGCCTCCCGAAGATCCTCCGTTAAACAACCTGATTTCAGTTGTTTTCCTTTTTAACAAGCTCACTTTATTAGAGCTTCATTTGCAGCCCAGATATCGCAGATATTATATAATCTTTAGTGGAGTAAACATGAAAATTTTTTAACACTTTTAGTTCTTAGTTATTGATTCTACTGCCTTGGAGTATGTATATAAAAAACCACGCAGTGAGTTAAACTCCTTCTCAAAAATCCAAGCCGGAAGCTTTCTTCAGGGTTTTTAATTAGATCTTACTTGTGAAACTGAGGAAAATCAAGTAAAATACGTATTAAATTCAACACAGAATCATCATGCGCCTGAATATATTAACACTGTTGATTATTCTCACAATCGGTGTTAACCAAGATAATACATACACACAACACTCCATTACCAAGTCATGTGGACAAGAGTAAACAAGTGAAAAGGAAGGGAAGCTACCCAACTGTTTGACTTTTTTTTGCTCACAATTCAAAGGAAGACCTCACCTTCGATGGAGGGTGCCATGTTCTGAGTGATAGAGAACCAGCTTGCCTATATCTGGTTGAGCACAGATAAGCGTGTCAGGGTGTTTGGTTTGCTCACCAACATTCTTCTCTTTCGTGCAGATTCTACTCTAACAGGGTCTGAAGTTACTTTAACGCCCTTTTTCCAGGACATTAGACTTAAACATGTGACAGGGGGCTGATGAGCACCATTGAGGCAGACTTCACCAACTACTACCCAACCCAGGCCCAGTCACTGGGCACAAGTTGATTGTGTGGACCATTGTGCTGTTCATGTACCTTATGTTGTCTCTGCCAAGCAACAGAAGAATCTCAGCAGCAGAGTCAAGTGGGGAGGGAGGGGGATCTTGTCAGCTATGTCGTTAAGATGAGAATGCACATGTGCAGCTCCAGAAGTTGGCATTTCATCTCTGTTGTTGGGAATATGGCCACACTCCATGAGGGTTGGCAAGGGTGAGCAGACTCCCCTCCCATTGGCTCCATAGCAAATCCACCGGCTATTCTTCCAGCAACTTATGATGTTCTAGAACATGTCTGTATAGGGAAACAGAGCTTTGACTACTGAATATGTTGCAGAATGGTGATTTTGCCAAAGACACATTGCTCCAGGGTGGTGGTGAGTATTGGTAGCTCGAGTTGAGGAGTTTGATGTTGTGCTGTTCGCTGTGCTTGGCTATTAGCTTGCAGACATTTCGTCACCACTCGGGTAACATCCTCAGTGTGCAGTTGCTGGTGTTCCTCTCTGGGGGTGCTTGATTTATATCGACCCCCGTTCATTTGCCCGAGTCCTGACTGGATACCCCTTCTGTTGACCTTTAAATCCTATTGGCTTGCAGTATTTTTTTGCACTTACTGGCTCATGGATAGTGTCTATTTCAATTATGTTTCTCTACAGAGTTACTAGAAGAGAGCTTCTAAAGTTCTCCGGCTGCTTTGTGTTTAACTGCGACACTGTGGAGTTTCCGATGCAAGCAAGCATGAAGCAGGGAGAGCTGGAGCACTGACTTTTTCATGGCCTGAATATCTTTGGACATATTCTTTAGAACGTTGCTTTGGCAGTTGAAATGGCAAAGCATGGTGACGCCTCCTTTAGTCAGGGTGGACCATGATGTTGCGTCCTAGCTGTCTAGATACGCAAGCCTGGGCAGTACAATTTGGAGAGTAAGAGGTTGTCCATGCATACTCCCTCTCTCCAGGCATCTGATGAACCCAAAGGAATGGCAGAGACCAATACGGTTTGGCACCAGCAGCAATGCAGGAGTTGCCAGTCAATGTTGAACTCAGTGTAGGACTGTCTTAGAGACTCCCACTCTAGAGTCTTTCCTCGGGGTTTACTCCTGAAGCCTGCCCCAAGAGTGGCTAAAGCTGCAACGCAGCTGAGGTTTGAGATCAGAGTTTTCCTTCTCCTCAGAAAGCTACCAACCACAGCTGATGAGCCCCATCTGCCCAAAGTGACTGATTTTAAAGTACCTTTGCCTTTGTCCCTTCTCCTGTCAGTAGAAATGGTCCTACCTGGCTTAGTAGCTAAGCTACACGTGAAGGCCAGGTGCTGGACTTGGTTGTCAGCAGCTACTTGAGGTGCATGCTACTGGGAGCATTTAATAGGTGACTGGAGCTTTTCCCCACTACCACCCCTAGCTATGACAACCTTAAGGAACCAATGGCAAAGCATGATTGATCCTGTTTCGAGACGTCAGCAGCTGCCTCATTCACCTTTGCCTCTGTGGATGCAACCTCAGTTTTGTGCTTTTCCAAGAGCACACTTGACGTAACTTCTGCACATGCTCTCTCCATGTCTACAATGCCTTCTCTATTTGCATCTCATCTTTGTGTTGTAGCCCGGGGAAAAGTATACACTCAGGGCAACTACTTTTTCGGGTTTTAATTCCTTTATCTGTTTTGATGTTAAAGTGCCAGTAGAGGGTCTTAAAACAAAACCAATGACTTTACAATCAGATCATGCCATTACAATCTCTGTTTAACCTTCGATCCACACACTTGTGTCTCGACCAAGTGCGTATGCAGTATAAAAATTCAAAGAAAATCGCACAATGCCAATACAGTACTAATACGGTAATGGCAATTCTGAAGAAACACAATACAAACAACATTAGAATCCCCCCAACCCTGCATCTTACACATAGCAGCAAAGAATGTAAGCGAATACATCTCATTTAAGATGTCTATTACTCTTTAGTACACACGTGCTGAACCCCCAAACGAAGACGAAACATTCACGTTACACGGTTACATGCACAATCAGTCATGAAGTTAGGCGAAAAGTACACTTTGGCACAACTTTTACAAGATATTGCCTGGTAGTTAAATTACAGGAAGCTGACCTACCTGGCTGGTGAGGAACTTTGCAAGCCACGCTATCCAGCGTCGAGTTCTTTACTCGTGAAAATCTAAAGCATCCACATGTAAAACATGTCGAATTACCGATATTCTCGATTCGCCAACAAGCATAAACAAGTTCACATGGATATCGTAAATTAATGCTCACCTTTCCTCACCAAGCCCAGTACCTCTGGGGAGCTTGATTCCAAAGCCCCACCAGCTCCTGCAGCAGAAAGCAAAATGGTCTCCCCACTATTCCGCGCGTGCATAATGACGTCACCATCTCCACTTAAAGGCACAGACAATTATTCGAGCATTACCCAGTACACTTTTAACGATACTGAATAGCATTCAATGGTCACCCGGTTACATTTGTGTTTAGCGTAAGCCGCTCACATTCTTGCTGCTTCATCTCTGGTGTGGGCTCTTGCTGCAGCTACGCTAATCGTGGATTCATTTGGTAACACGATTGACGCACCACATTCTGAACTCAATTCCAAGTCTTGGTGATTGATGTTTCTTGGGTTAGAGGCTGACATTGTCATGTATAGCATTCAAACATGTCTCTAGTCCACGGGCAATGCCTTAGAAGACGAGTTACCTTTTCATTCTGCTGCCCTCTACTGTACATAGAAAGCTATGCAGTGAGTTAGGCATCTCAAAAATCACTTGAGCTGTATCTTACTTCAGTGTTTTTAATAAGATCTTACTTGTGCAACTACAGAAACTTAAGTAAAATACATTTTAAATTCATTGCAGAATCATTGCAGATTAATATCATCGATTCTTCTCACAATCGGTGCTAATCAAGTTAATTCACCCGCAACATTTCAAAAGAAGGCTGTGTAGACAAGAATAAACTTGCAGTGCAACAATATCTGAATAATGATCGATGATAAACATAATACTTCCTTTTGAATTATATCTACTAAATATTAATCAATATCAACAAAACTTAATACATACAGATATTGTTATTTCAAGGGCAAATAAAAGAGGATAGGGATAGTTTGTTTGAAATCAAATCAAAATTCATCCTCACAGGAAATTATGTAAAAACAGTTTGCATACAGTTCATTCAAAGCTAACTGTGCCTCTAGAGGCCAGAATATTAAGTTATGTAAAGTGTGTGGTAGATATTGATTTATGCATGTGAATAAAATTTTAATTATATTCAGTGTCAACTGAAAAGTGCTCATATAAAAGTGATGGCTTTACTAGAAATTGTGAAACAAATCTGTAAGTTATTTTCACTGGTAATTGCAACCTATAAAAAGTTGAATTTATTAGGAGGTCGATTGTTTTCCTTTTGCATGCCGTGGGTGTAACTAATTTGTGGTACAATTTTTAGTGTACTTGTATGATTAAATCATTGGCCATATTAACAAATTTCTTCATGCAGATTGAGGTTTTGTATATTATAAAACTGGACCCTCTTTCACTTCTGATGCCTGAATCTTTTCCCTTAATTGATCTAATGTTCCAATTAATGGGTATCAGTTGTGATTAATTGAAGTACTTCTAACCCAAGTAGCAAAGCTATATCAAGAGGAGGCCAAATTATTCTGTGCTGTAGTGTTTCAAGACAAGTATAGCTGATGTTAATGAAAGATATAGAATTAATTAGCCATTTTTTAAAAAAAAGTGACTGTAAGTAAGATTGCTTTTCTATCTTCCTTGTAACATCACACAATGTAGTTGTTGTGAATTTTGTTTTAAAATGGTGTCTAACAATATAAAGTAAAACTTTGAGCTTTCTTCCATCTGTTTGAATATGTAATGATGATATTTACAAATGGTGCCAGAAGTTGAAACAACTGCAGTTGTTGACTTCTTTCTAGTGCTTTAGGGTGGTAAGATTTAATAAGTGTTCACTTTTAGTGTTGCTCCTCCGAGCCATAGCTTTCAGGTATCACTTCAGAATTTAAGTAAAATGAGTCTATTTTGGAATGACTTTGTCTGTTGATATTGTGCATTGACTGTTTTTTTGTGTGTATTTGTTTCTTGCAATGAAAGAAACTCTGTACTCCTAGTCTAGTTTTCACTTTTTTTGAAGAAGTGAATTGTAGCTTTCTGATTTTTATGTGTTCTCATGAAGTTAAGAGGCTGGAAAGTGAAACATTCCATTAACCAGTATGAATACTTGTCTTTCTGTGAGACATAAACTACAGTATACAGCTGTACTGAATGACCATCTGAGTCAAATTAAATGTTTTTGTGCAAGTATCGTGAAAGTAGTCATAGACAAAATAGGAAAAGCAAATGAGTCTTGCGTAAAATATTGTTCCTTGTTCTGAAATTATTATTGTAATGTCTGTGATATATTTGAGTCATCTAAAGTTCACATTAAAATGTAAATTATTGAACTAAAATTTTAGCTTATTGTCTTGAGACTTCACTAACACTTCTGAATTAGTTAAAATATCTGACAGACTTGTTGCATTGGGCTAAAGGTGAGTTGAATTTGTTACTAATGATCATTGAATCAGTTCTTTAACTGAAAATCTTGCCTTTCCTTTTTCCACTTGGTTTCACTTTGAAATTTTTAATTTTTTTTTTTGAAGAAGTGACCTGTGGAAAAACTGCAGGGAAATGTTTTTAGTTTCTTGAAGATCATTAGCAATATAATTGCAATGCCAGTAACTGGACACTAGGTGTCTTCTCAAGTACAAGTTAACTGCTGAGTAGGCAATTAATACTGTTTTCAGCACGGTGTCTGGGATGTACAGTAAGATTACTTGAAGTAATTTTTTAGTTTTCATGTTGAAGATAACCGTGTTACTATATTCATGAAGTTTCATCCAATTTTCAAATTGTAAGGGTGTGACATCAAGATGAGGTGAGTGCTGTCCTGTAGATTATTCAGTTAGCAAAGCTTTGTACAGTACTTCAGCTCATTAGTCCTATCAGCCTGAGCTATTCCTGGAAGTCTGTACCCAAGGGAGGCTGTACTTTTAACAGTTAACTTCTGTCCAAATCTGAGTACCCAGTTGCCATAAAATTTGTACTCAATCAGCATATCACTAATTTATGTTTTGTGAATATAGTACTCAGAATTGTGAATTCTGTTCTAATGCAGAATGAAATGAACAGATTCCTCAAGGTTGCTAATTTTCTGTATGAAGATATTTGGCCAAAGCAAAGAAATGAGGGCATCATTGACAAGAGCATTTTATTTGAAAACTCTGCATATTTTTATTTATTGGCGTATAGGAGTTGTCAAGGCCTACACTTGCTGCCTTAACTGTTCTGAAGTAAGACACTGCCTTGATGCATTTGCAATCCTTCTAGTGGAGGTACTCTTTCAGTTGAACAGGAAGATCCAAGATTTTGATCCGGTGATAAAGGAGTCGGGATATATTTCCAAGTCAGGATGGTGAGCGACTTGGATGGGAATCCCAGGTGCTGGGGATATTCCCATGTGCTTGTTGCACTAATAGTAGAGATGGCATTTTTGGGGAGATGCATCCCAAAAACACATACTCAAATGGCAAAATAGTACAACCGTGGCTGACAAGGGAAACAGAAGTGAATGTAAAAGCACGAGGGAGTATACAACAAAGCAAAAATTAACAGGTGGATGGAGGCTTGGGAAGCTTTTTTAAAAACCTCCAGAAAGCAACTAAAAGAACCAATATTCAGAGTAGTGGATCAAACAGATTCCACCATCCTGGATATTGAGTCCTTAAGGTTTTTATAGCGAGGGGAAGTAGTGGAAATGCTGTAAGCTTCCACTACATATTAAATACTTCAAATGGCGTGCATCTCAAATAGCCTCTGACAAACAAGTCAAGCTCCTGGCCTTCACATGTGGCTTAGCTGCTAACCCCAGTGGAACTGTTTCCACTGATAGGAGGGGCAAAGGTAGGTAGCTGGCACCTGAAAACCAGTTGCTTTGGGCAGATGGGGCTCACGGTAGGCAGCACATCTAGGAGAAGGAAAACCGATCTCAAACGTCTTCCTTGAGGTTATACCCATTCATGCAGAAGGCTCTGGGAGTAAATGCAGAGGAAAAAATCTCGATTGAGTCCCTAAATAGTCCTACATTGAGTTTAAGGCTGAACTGGCAACTCCTGCGATATGGCCGGTGCCAGATTGTATCAGTCTCTACCTTTTGGATTCATCAGCTGTGTGGAGAGGGGAAGCCTGCTGCATGGGCCACAGCTTGCTCGCGCTTGGCTTGTGTGCTGGCTTGCATATTACATTGACTACTAATACACAATATCAGTGGTCGACCCCAAACAACGGAGGGCCTCCAGATTGTTTAACTACTTATCAGGGTCATCTCATTTCAGCAGTGAAGAATATTCCATAAACATTGACAGCGCTTCTCCCTACAGATGCTGCTTGGCCTACTGTGTTCCACCAGCATTTTGTGTGTGTTGTTGTTTGAATTTCCAGCATCTGCAGATTTCCTTGTGTTTGCTCCATAAACATTTTGTGGCTTGTCTTGTAGATAGTGGAAAAGCTTTGAGGTTGCTGAAGGTTGGACACTTGCCACCGGGTACCCAGACTCTGACCTCCTGGAAACATTGCATTATGTGGCTGTACCAACTGAGTTTCCAGTCAATGGTGACTTCCAAGATATTGACTGGAGTGGAGGTGCAAGAGATCACCATGATGGTTATTCCATTGAACATCGAAGGTGGATGGTTAGATGTTCCTCCTTGTTTGAGATAATCATTGGCTGGCATTCCTGGGGGGGTTTAGGGGGGGGGGAAGAAGGAAGTTACTTGCCAGTTAGCACTCATGCCTGAATGTTGATTGAAAGTGGAAGAAAGGACTGATGTGATATGCTGTCATAGCAGTCAAGTTTGAGTACTAGACCAGTTACCAGAATTCTGAGACACAAGTTCAAATCCCACTGTGGCAACTGGTGAATTTAAGAATACAATTATAAATTTGAATACAAAGCAGCATTACTGCAATTACCATAATCAAATGCTGATTTGGTTCTAAAATATACCATCTTTCTCAATCTGGCCTTGGGGCTCCAGAGCACGTAAGTGTCATTTAGATTGGCACAGGAATGACAAAAATGGAAGGATACGGATATTGTGTAGGCAGAAGAGATTAGCTTAAACAGGCCATTTGTTAACGAATTTAATTGGTTTGGCACAGTGTTGTGGGCCAAAGGACCTGTACCTGTGCAGATCTGTTCTGTTCTTACTGCCATTTGTAGATAATTGGAAATAATGGGGTATTTAATACAATCTCACCAACAGCTTCTACAGCCAGCACCTCCTATATCTCATTAACAAACATTTTTGCCTTCAAGGAGTGCACTGGCATGTACCATGCTCACTTTCCATGGGTCAGATGTCCAGCAAGCTGCACTTACTGTCAGGCAGGGGAGCATTACTGGTCTTCTCAAGTTGTAAGGAGCTTCTTTAAGTTCCCTGCGGCAGTGGTGGGGCCAGAAGAAAAATGAGTCAACATCTTAACTGGCACAACAGGTTTGTTTCCCATTTTAAAAATAAGTTTTGATTTTTATAGACCAGTGAGTCAGACTTCAGTGGTGAGCAAGTTGGGCTGCCTGACAGGCAGGATTTTATGAGCATTTGGAGAGACATGATCTGATTAGGAATAGTCAGCATGGCTTCATCAAGGGCAGGTCATGCCTTACGAGCCTGATTGAATTATTTGAAAATGTAACAGAACACATTGAACATAGAGCAGTGGATGTAGTGTATATGGATTTTGGTAAGGCATTTGATAAGGTTACCCATGCAAGTCTCCTTCAGAAGTAATGAGGCATGGGATCAAATGAGACTTTGCTTTGTAGATATAGAATTGGCTTGCCAACAGAAGGAAAAGGGTGGTTGTAGATGGTTCATATTCTGCATGGAGGTCAGGGACAAGTGGTGTTCTGTGGGAATCTGTTCTGGGACCCTTCCTCTGTGATTTTCATATATTACCTGGATGAAGTAGTAGAAAAGTGGGTTAGTAATTTTGCTGATGACATTAATGTTGGTGGTGGTGTGGATAGTCTGGGGGGGTGGTGTCAAAGATTACAATGGGACATTGATGGGATGCAGAACTGGGCTGAGAAGTGGCAGATGGACTTCAACCCAATTAAGTATGAAGTGGTTCATTTTGGAAGGTCCAATTTGAAGACAGAATATAAATGGTAAAACTCTTGGCAGTGTGGAGGATCTAAGAGATCTTGGGATCCATGTCCCTAGGACACTCAAAGCTGCCATGCAGGCTGACAGTGTTGTTAAGAAGGCATATGGTGTGTTGGCATTCATCAACCATGGGATTGAGTTTGAGCTGAGAGGTAATGCTCCAGCTATACAAGTCTCTGGTCAGGCCCCACTTGGAGTACTGTGCTTAGTTCTGGTCACCTCACTACAGGAAGGATGTGTAAACTATAGAAGTGGTCCAGAGGAGATTTACAAGGTTGGTGACTAGATTGGGGAGCATGTCTTATGAGAATAGATTGAATAAACTCAGTTTTTTCTTGGAGCAGTGGAGAATGAGAGGTGACCTGATAGAGAGATATAAGGTGATGGGCATTGATTGTGTGGATAGCCAGAAGCTTTTTCCCAGGGCTGAATTGGCTAACACAAGGGGGTATAGTTTTAAGGTGTTTGGAAATGGGTACCAAGGGGATGTCAAGGGTAAGTTTTTCACAGTGGTGGGTGTGTGGAATGCGCTGCCAGCGATGGTGGTGGAAGTGGATACAATAGGGTCATTAAGAGCCTCTTAGATGGGTACATGGAGCTTAGAAAAACAGAGCTATGCACTAGGGAAATTCTAGGCAGTTTCTAGAGTAGGTTGTATGGTTTGCACAACATTGTGGGCCGAAGGGCCTGTAAAGTGCTGTAGATTTCTATGTTCTGTTTATCCCACTCTGCCTCTTCAAATGGCTTACAACTGAACATGTTAGCTGCAAAGCTAAAACAACCATTTTAACAGTGGTAGCCTGAAGGCATCAGAGATCAAACCTCATGGTTTGATAGAAGCAGAGTTTCCTATGGGCTTAGAAGTACATGTTTGGAATATTTGGTGAGGTGATTTGAAAGTTTGTGTTTTGGGGCTTTCCCTTCTCACAACAGACCAACCAATAAATACTTGCCAAACACGAGAAAATCTGCAGATGCTGGAAATCCAAAGCAACACACACAAAATGCTGGAGAACTCAGCAGACCAGGCAGCATCCAAGGGAAAAAGTAAACAGTTGCCATTTTGGGTCAAGACCCTTCATCAGGAAGGGGGGTGTAGAGGAAAACTTACAAGGTGATGGGTGAAAGAGGATAAAGTGAAGAGCTGGGAAGTTGATTGGTTGAAAGATCAAGAGCTGCAGGAGGGGAAATTTGGTAGTAGGTAGAAGACCATGGAAAAAAGGATGAGGAGAACCAGTGGGAAGTGATTGGCCGATGAGGAGATGAGGTTAGAGGGAAAACAGTAAGGACTCAAAGTGGGGAGGAGCAGTTACTGAAAGTTCAAGAAATCAATGTTCATGACATCTGGCTGGAGTCTACCCAGATTGAATAAAAGCTCCTTCGAACTGAGTGGCCTTATCATGGCAGTAGAGGAGGCTATGGACTGGCATGTCAGAATGGGAAGTAGAACTAAAATGGGTGGCTACCAGGAAAAATCACATTTTGTGGTGATTGGACCATGGGTGTCAGGTGAAGCAGTCTCCCAATCAATGTCAGGTGCCTCCAATATACAGGAGGCCAGATTGGGAGCAGCAAATACAGTAAATGAGCCCAACAGACTCTGAAGTGTTGCCTTGCCTGGGAGGACTGTTTTGGGCCCTGAATAGTAGTGGGGAGCTGGTGTAGGGGTAGGTGTAGTACTTGTTCCACTTGTGAGGACAAGTACCAGAAGGGAGATCAGTGGGGAGGGGAGAGTGGACAAGGGAGCTGCGTAGGGAGCGATCCCTGCAGGGGAGGGAAAGATGTGCTTGGTGGTGGGATCCCATTGGAGATGGCAGGAGTTAGACAATTATGTGCAGGACATGGAGGCTAGTGGGGTAGTAGGTGAGGACAAGAACCATGCCCCTGGTGTAGCAGTGGGAGGATGGAGTGAGGGCAGGTATGCATGAAATGAAAGATGTGGGTGGGGGTAGTGTTGGAGGAAGGAAAGCCCTTTTTTTTTGAAGGAGGACGTCTCATTAGTTCTGGCTTTAAAAACCTCATCCTGAGTGTGGATGAGTGGAGATGGAGGAACTCAAAGGAAGGGATAGCATTTTACAAGTGACAATAGGAAGAGGTTCAGGAACTCTGCAGGTCGGGCAGCATCCCTGGAAATGAATAGCCAACGTTTCGGGCTGACCTGCTGAGTTCCTCCAGCGTGTTGAGTGTTGCTTGGACCCCAGCATCGGGGCAGAGCATTTTGTGAATAGGAAGAGGTTGTCCAGGTATCTGTGAGAATCAATGTATTTATAAAATATCAGTAGAAAGACTGTCTCCAGAGATTAAGAAAGGGGAGGGAGGTGTTGGAAATAAGTTTACTAGGCCCAAGGGTAGACTGGAAGTTCGAGGCCAAGTTTAGCATGGGTGCAGAAAGCAGCACCAATATAGTCATTGATATAGCTTAGGAAGAGCTGACAAGGAATACTGTTAAAGTTAAACATGGACTGTTCCACGTAGCCAACAAAAAGGCAGACATAGCTGTGACCTATGTAAGTGCCCATAGTTATACCTTTGATCTGAAGGAAGTGGGAAGAACCACAGGAGAAATTGAGGGTGTAGACTAGTTCCACCAGATGGAGAAGAGTGGTGATGGAGTGGCGCTGGTTGGGGAAACAATACTTTGTTTTCAAAGGTCTTGAGATACCTCATGAGATATACTACCAAACTAGCCACATTGATACTAAGCCACATTGTAAGCTATTCGTACAGGAGGGCAAGACCATAGTTAAATGGGTTTTAAGTACATCTTGAAGATGCAGAAGGGAATTTCTCAGCTTGTTTCTTGGGTAACCAACAGTGAGTGATTTTTTTTTTTAAAGGGCAATTTGTAGAAACCTGATATGAAAGCTGGATTAGTGAGCTTTAATAATATTTTGAATACTATGGCAATATTAAAATTGTAAGGCAGGTTGCTCCTGACCAGGGCCTTGTAACAGCGAGAAGAGAACATTCAGAACTGTTCTAATTGTCATGTTGGTTATGAAAGGCAGAATAAGACTTCAATAGGGTACTTGTCCAGCCTGGTGGCATTTGACACTACCAATGATGGTCTGATCTGGTCAGCTGTATGGCTGGATGCTACACCTGAGTAAGCTTAAGTTGGACCCATAGAGACCTGGCTAACAGGTAGTTTTCCACACCAATTCCATTTGACATCATTTGGCCTGTAGCTTTCTATGCTGTAGTCTTTCAAAACACCCACTTCTTGGATGGTAAGAAACTGTCTCCAACACTTCATTTAGCAGCATGTTCCAGATTTCTTAGTGAAAATATTTCTCTCAAATCCTTCCAAAATGTAACCTGTCACATTTTTCATGGTTAAATTCCATGGGGGCTATGACACCAGGTGAGGGGAACTGGTGTTCAGAAGAGACCCAATCATTTTTGAGCAATAAAAAATCTGGAGGAATACAGTGGCTCAAGCAGCCTCTCAGAGGAAGAAATTGGCAATGTGTTGGGATCCAGCAACAGGATTCTTGTAAAGCTTTTAATTCTTTTCCCCCTTGGCCACGAATGTCACAGGCTTTTCTTGCCCATCCCTAACCACCTGAGATGTGAAAGGTAAGAGCCAATCTTACCAGTGGGGTTAGAGATGTACAAATCAAAGCATAGCAGCTTTCCTCCCAAGTAGGATGACACAAACCGATTATTATATTCTTGCACAAGTTGGTTTTAAACTTTCCAAATGAAATGTTGCATTAATTGGAGCTGATAAAATGCAAATGATTGAAAATTCAAGTAGTAGAATACAATTGACTTCACTTCCATGATGCTCATTGCACCCTGTGGAGGTTCAAGGTAAAGATATTGTTTCTTTGTCTTGGTTTTGAAGAATATCTAAAGGACGGCAGGTACAAGGAGATGCCATTACTGCAAATTTCCCTTCTGGTTGTCCTGATCCTGACATCTCAATGCATCACTAGTTTCACGGCTTTGTGCAGGAGTTTGCTGATGGACAGTAGTGAGAGGACCTTTGCCAAGAGCCTTGGCTACCAAGGAACCTGTTGAAGGATTTGAAGATGTATGCACATCCTGCAAATTTTCTCCAATTAAAATCTTGGAGGTCTGCCATTTATATTTTTTTTAAAAATCCACTGATCAAGTTATTTCATTTTAAAAGTATGAATTGTTTTTTTTTAGTGTGGTGTAAAGCACTAGCATGTTTGCCAGTCCGCCAGCAGCAGTGCCTGCATTACATTTTAAAGACAGAAGCCTGTACAGTGCTGGTGATCATGTTTCTGTTTACAAATACTCTTTTAATATAGGTAGTTAAATTTGCTGATGACCATTTTTTATAGGAACGGGGGCATTGTTTTCTTCCAAATACATATTTGTAGAGTTAATGGTTGTTATGCAGTACATTGATGTAATATAGAGCATTGTTGTTTTTATTCACAGTACCAAGCATGTAATTATGTTTGTTTATAATGTGGAATCAATATAATTCCAAAAAAGTTCAGAGGTTATCACATGGGGCCCACTCACTGGTGTCCAGTTGTGGAAGTGGAAGGACACTAAACTGTTGCCTTTCCCACTGAGCCTTTTTACCAGGGGTCAGTTTGTTCCCTGCATGTACTCCTGGACCTCCTGAGCATGGCAATCTGCTCCATTCATTTGTGCATCACTCTTGGCAGTTAAAGACCAACACATTTCAGGCAGACCTATGAGCATCTCCCTCTATTTGTAGAAAGACAAATGGAAGGAAAAGCTCTCACTAGATATGTTGCATCTATTTTAATGTAAGAAGGCTAACAAGTACTGAACTGAGGGCAATAATTAATCTACTGTATTTATTGAGATACAATACAATGAGGAATAGGCCTTTCTGGTTCTTTGAGCTGTGCTGCCCAGCATTCCCAGATTCCACAGGATAAATTACAATAACCAATTAACCTACCAACTGGTATGCCTTTGTACTGTAGAAGGAAACCCACATGGTCGCAGGGAGAACGTTTAAAAACTCCTTACAGACAGCAGAGGAAATTAAACCTAGATTGCCGATACTGTTCTGCTAACCAATGTGCTACAGTGCTGCCCATGATTTTGCCATCATGAGATGGGTTTGAAGGATGGGCAGGACTGGTAACTTCAAGTTAAGTTTGTCATTCAACTGTATACATTTTCTACCAAATGAAACAACATTCCTCCAGACTAAAGTGCACAAGTCAGTGCATATAACTTGCACAACACGAAGTATTAATACTACAAATAAATTAACAAATAAGTATTGGTGTAAACAGTATAATGCTACTGGTGCTTTAGAATTGAGATTCATATGGAGGCAGCATTCATTAGTCTTGTGGCTGGGGGAAGAAACGGTTTCCTTTCCTAACAATTGTCCAAATGCTACAGTACCTCCTGTCCAATGGTAGGGGGAGGGGCTTAAAAACATTGCTGGACAGATGCATGTTCTAGTGCAGGGGTTCCAGCCTGTGGGCCACGGACCTCTGTTAATGATAGAGGTCCATGGCAGTAAAAAAAAGTTCGGAACTCCAACCCTTGTTCTGTGCAAAGACTCTTCAGGAAGACAGTGGACCATGAAAATGATGGCATTTTAGAGGCTATTACTATAGCAAGGAGGGAGGAAATTCTGGAAGGCTCTCCAAATGAGGCCATGGTGCTTAGGAACTAAAATGGAGTGATCACTTTGGGGTTCAGAGCAGGCCTCTAGTCAGTGGGAGATAGAACAGATATCCAAGAAAAAATTAGGGTGTTTAATTGAGTTTGAATTAGCGTGAGAAGCTTAATGCAGCTGACTTTAACATGGATTCCTGAATCTAATCTGAGGGAATGTCTCTGGACAAGCGGAGTGAGTGTCAGTGAAAGACATTATTGACAATAACTAAGTTTTACAGAGTGGAAGTTAAATGGGAGAATGTTCATTTTAGTAGAATGTGATCTAGCAACAGCTGTTTGGGAGCAATCTTTTACTAGCTGGCACAAGACTTAACAGTAAGAAGCATGGAACAATGAATTGTGAGTTGTAATGAAGGTCATACTTGAAGACATTGAGGGTTGGATGAAGAGAAACATAGAAGTTATGGTAGGTTTGGTAGCTGGGATACAAGCGAGCACCTACATTTGTATCGAACGTGTAGTGGAGGATTTTTTTCTTGGCAAAAATATTAGGGCAAAGACCAGTTGAGTAAGTGTTTGTGTTGGGATCCTTGCTGTTATGCATATAAAGGTCAGGATATGAATTAAGGTGGTTTGATTAGTAAGTTTGCGGATGACACAGATAGATGTTATGGTAGTCTTTCAATACTGGATGGTATCGATCAGTTGAAATGGCAGGATGAAATTTAACCCTGAAAAATGAGGTTTTCCATTTTTGGAAGAGATTGGGGGAGGAACCTTTCACCCAGAAATCTGGACCATGCTGCTTAATGAAGTAGTGGAGGCAGAAACACTTAAGGAATATTTAGATGAGTATTTGGGGAAAACCATAACATAGAAATCTATAGGCTGATTGAAAGCACATGAAATTGGTGTAGATGGTTACCCGATAGCCAGCACAGATGTGATGGGTGGAAGGGACTATTTACTGCTGTACAAATTCATCACTGATTTGATCTTCCCGTAAGACTACGGTCGTCTCAGTAGATGCTTTTGGGAGGACTGCACACAGCATAAAGCTGTTATATTGTGTTGCCTGTTGTGAACTTCAGCCAAGACTACTGTACCCAGTTCCAATTCCTGCAGCTACACAGTCTACATGGAGCTGACTGACAGCTTTACCTGTACCACAGTCACCTTGACAGTGTGATGGTGCTGGGACTGCAGCTCTGCATGGAGGATCTGATGGAATGACCCTTCTCTCCACCAGCCAAATAAGTTTTAGTGCAGGTTGGAATGTCCTGGTGGTAAGACTTCCAGCCAGCTGACTGACTCAGTCTGCTTGGGGATTCATCTGCCAGAATTCAGACTCCTTATTCCAGAAGGCCTTAGACATTTTATGCAAATCACCTTTAAATGGGCTTGTGGTCAAAGCTGTTTCCCTGCGCAATGTTTATTTTTGTAAGAGACAGATGGAAAGGAACCGTTCAACTGTATGAACATTCTATAACCAGGGCCACACTTTGAAATATTGAGGCACACTCTGATACTTTGATACACAAATTCCAACCACAGTTTAATGACTTTCTACTGCCTCCTACCTCCATTCCTTTTTTTTCCCCTGGAGGTTTTGTATATACATTCCTGTGGGATTAGGGGGTTCTGCCTGAAAAGAAAGTTTAATTGGAAGAGCAGTTGTATATCCAGGCTCCACAAGGGATGTTTTAATTAGTGTGCACATTTCATCCGGGGTATGCAGATAACATCTGGGATTTGGAGATGGAGGAGTCATCTTCACTGTAGAATGTCTCGCTGCAAGACAGAATAAGCCTGTGCCAAGAGGATGAACATAAAAGGAATTAGATCCAGCAACCATTCAGCTTTAGATAAGAGGATGCTCAGGGATAAGTGGATAAAGTGATTTTGTTGTGATTAGATTCTTGACTCCAAACATTATATTTTTTCCAGGTAGTTAACCAGTCCTCAGATTACGGTTGTAGTACTTATTCAACAAAGTAAGCAGTATTGGTCATCTTCAGGGCAGCTCTTCTATCCAAAAGATTCCCAGACATCTCCAAGGCAGGAATAAAATGGTCTAATAGTAACAGTACTGATCATAGTTCTCCATAAGTGGAGAACAAGTGGATTAACAAAGGTCTCCTCCTATTAATGAAAGCTCTGACTTTTTTTTTGAAAGGGTGGTTGTTTATCTTTAAAAATGCTGCTATATAAACCCTGATATTTTATGCCAGGTTTTTTCTCTCTAGGTATTCCTTCTGAGCTGGGTAAGGTTTGATGACATTTTCAGTCAATGTACAGTAACTTTTATTTTCAGGCAAAAATAAAGTTTGGTCCCTTAAATACCAAAGAACAGCATCATTCATATTCATACTTCCAATGAATTCATCTTGGGTGTCGTCAGTGATCTGATGGTGTGAGATCTAATATTTCAGTTATGAGTCTTAAAACTGGTTCTTGTTAGGGATTTTGTATTTGACTATCAAAGCTATAGCAGATTGTGTTCTCCCTTTGTGTACCTTTGCAAACAGCAGTGATTCACTTTCCCAATCCCTAAGGCACTTAGTCTGATCATCATGTAGCTGAATAGTTTAATTAACATGTCTCTAATTAAGCACCAAGGCTGGATCTTCTGATACAGGTTCACATCTGATTTCAATCTAGCCAATTAACTGCTGAGGTGGCTCCACATCTTTTTCACAAAAGAGTTGCCTTTTTTGACTATTGACATGAATTAACTTATGGGAGCAGAGTGAAGCCAACTTCTTCCTTGGCTTTGTGACACTGAGTATGCCTTTGGATTATGGGCTGCATTTAGCCTTTCTTTTCATCAGCATGAACATCTGCTGTCGAAAAGTAGAAATAATTTCAGCCAAAGGAAAATTTGGCTGAATCCTTAAGCCTATGCTACATCAACATCACCTTTTGACTACCCTTGAATTTGTCCATGCCTACCTAAAGCCCAGAATGATAGTTATTGATAAATATAGTGAAAATTTACCCTTTCAGGAGTGCATGACACTATTTGCTCAAAGGTGTTGATAATTTCTATGAAAGGCCTCAGTGTTGCTGAATTATTGTCTTGACAAATTGCATTGAAACCTGGCTAAATTGTTGCATTGGTTCATATTCTAGTGTTAGCGATGCTTCTTCAGCTTCAAAGATTAGAGTTCAATCCTGATGATTGGAGATGGCTTATGACTGCATGGGTTTCCATCAGGTGCTACAGCGTACTCCCACATCAAAGATGAACTAGTAGATTGATTAGATACTGTGCTTTGGATGGGAAAGAAATCAAAAGGGAGCTGGAGCTTGGGATTCAAGATGAATTGGCCATTTGGATTCAGAACTGGCTTGCCATAGAAAAGATAGGGTAGTAGTTGATGAGACTTGTTCTAGCTGGAGGTCTGTGATTATTAGTGTTCTGCAGGGATCTGTACTGGGACTTCCATTTGCAGTGTGTATATAAATGACCTGAATGAAAATGTAAGTGGGCAGGTTAGTAAGTTTGCAGATGATACAGAGATGGTTGCTGCTGTGGATAGTGTAGAAAACAGGCAAAGGATACAGTAGGATATAGATTGCTTGTGGATATGGGCAGAGAAATGGCAGATGGAGTTTAACCCAGCCAATTGTGAAGTGTTGCACCCCAGTAGGTCAAATATACAGACGGTACATTAAGAGCAAGACCATTAACAGTGATGGGCAGAGGGCTCTGAGTCCAAGCTCCCTGAAGATGACGACACTGGTTGATAGGGTGGTTAAGAAGGCATATGGCATTCTTTAATTAGTCAAGGCATTGAGTTCAAAAGTCAGAGTTGTAACTTTTTAAAACCTCTAGGTTGCAACGAGAGTATTGCATACATTGCTGGTCACCTCAAAGATGGAAGGATGTTGATGCTTTGGAAAGGGTGCAGGAGAAGCCGCTTGGATTAGAGGCTATGTGGTATAATAGGTTGGATACACTTGGGTTGTTTTCTATGGAGTGGCAGAGGCTGCGGGGAGATCTGATAGACATTTATAAGATTGAGAGGCAGACATGATCTCTTCCCCAGAGTTGAAATACAAGTGGGCATGCATTTAATTTCAGAGGAGAAATGTGGGGCAAGTTTTAGTGATGGGTGCTTGTAAAGTACTGCTTGGGGTGGTGGCAGAGGTAGATACTTTGATATTTAGGCACCTGAATGTGAGGGAAATGAAAAGATATGGAACTTTGAGTAGGCGGAGCTTAGCTTGGCCACTTGATTAGTAATTTAATTAGTTTGTCACAACATTATGGGCTGAAGGGCCTGTTCCCAAGCTGTACTTTCTATAGGTTCTATGGATGAGAGAATACAGTAGAGGATTGAAGACAACTGAGAAAGGGTTAATGGGACTGATGGGATGGTGATCCTCCGAGCTGTCACAACTAAAAGACCAAATGGCTGCCTTTGGTATCATGGTAAACCAGTGTTCCTCTTGCATGCCCATCAAATGTTGAGATATTGTCCCTTTTTTTCCCCCACTACCACTGGGCTTGCTCAAATATTTCTTCCTCTGACTTGATGGTGAGAGTTGGCTACATCATCCATATGCTCACAGCTCCAGCATCATAGACGACAAGCGTTGCTAGGTTATTCAAGTCTTGACGTTATTTTAAGTGCCAAAGCATATGTTAAGGTGTGAATCTAGATTCCATTTGAGCTGTGTATTCTTTGGTTGTGCATGCACTAGTAATTTAGATATTTGAAATTTTTAGGATAAAGAAAGCAAAAGAGGGATAATCAATTTTCTTCAGAAATATAAATTATGGCTGCTTTAGTGTAGCTCTGTGCTGTTTGCAATGAGAATGAGTTGGTAACCCACCAGAAGACTAAGAAGCTGTTTAAAGATTCAGGTAGGGTTTCTTTCTATTTCAAAATAATCCTCTAAAGGTATTCTTGTATTAATTTCCTAAGTTTTTAAACCTCCATTGTCAGAAACAACTCAAACTAATAGTGATTAGTATAATGTGAATACCATGCCAGTGACCTGGTTTCACTTCCTCCCCTGTCTATGAAGTGTTTCTGTATTTCCCCCAGTGAATGTGTGGGTTTCCTCTGGTTTCCTCCCAGGTTCAGAAGGTGTAAGGTCACATGGTGTTATTGTATGGCATTGGAGTATCCACCATCCTCCCCATTCATTTCTGCCTCTGCTGGCTGACGTGCAGTGCATCCACTCCCTGGAGATGCTCTAAGTGTCAGCTACAGATAGAGCTGCAGTTACTGGTGACTATTAAAGTAACAACACCTTGCAAATCTTCAGTGTTTGCCACAAAGGAATGGCACATGAAAACAACACGTGCCCTGCAGGTTCCCTTTCCCTTTGCCTACCAACCTGATGTGAAAACATTGTTTCTTCCTCAACTGCTTGTAGCTCCTCATCCTGCAACTGCCTACCCAACAAAGTACCTGAAGGTGAAGCGCCATTACCTTAGCAGAGCTGATGAACGTAGACCTTTCCAACATCGCTCATAGTAACAAATTTTTCTTAGTAATAGAATTTTATTAAATTTCAGCAACAATGTTTGCCTGATTTAATGGTTGTATATGAAGAGGTTTCTGTCTTCCCTTCAAACCCTGTCCAATTTGAAGAATAGATTTAGTTTTATGTACCTAGTTACTGAATATGGTGCTTGACATGATGATCCAGCATTTCATTTTTGCACGTCTCATCACAATCTCTGTGCAATATGCTGAAAGATGAGCTTCAATTTCCTGTGTGGGGAATGTTTGGAGTTCTGTTGTGGTGATATCAGTGAAAAATGATTATGGGAATAGCAGGGAAGACCAAATCAATATTCTTCTGATTTTGCTCAGTGTCTATCCAATTGCCTCTTAAATATTACCTACTTGGCCAATAGCCCCTCCCCAGGCAATTTGTTATAAACGCTCCCATGCATCCGAGCAGCTCTCTTGCTCACTTTGTAGGGAAAGGTTGAAAAGGTTATTCCCTAGAACATGGAAGAGTGAGGAGAAATTTGATATACAGAATTGCAGAGTATAGATGGGCTGTTTCCAGAGGTTGGGTGGGGCTACAAAGAGGTCATAGGTGAAAGATAAAATGTTTAAAGGGAACATGAGGGGAAACTTCACTCAGATGGTGATGAGAATGGAACAAGCTGCCAGCACAAGTAGTGGATGCCGGTTTGATTTAACATTTTAAGAGAAAGTTGGATAGGTACTTGGATGGGAGTAGTATGAAGGGCTACGGTCCAGGTGCTGCAGGTCGATGGAATTAGGCAGATTAATGGTTTGGCATGGGCCCAGATGGGCTGAAGGTCCTTCTATGATTACCTCCTCTGCATTTCACTCCTCTCCTCTTGCTATTCATGGCTGAGGTTTTTACCTTCTCATTTGCAATACAAAGTTCTCGATAAAATTTCTTTTTCCTACTTGTTTCGAGCACAACTCTTTTTAAATCAGACCGCACTGAATGCTCACTAGTGTAGCTTTCATGTCTGCCAAAATCAATCAATGGAAAGACAATGTTCCAGGTGGATTGTGCTTGTATCTGTTGGAGTTCTTTATATTCTGGGAATCTATATTACTGGCAAGATCAATGTTTATTGACAATCCTAAATTGCACTGGAGAAAGTTGTGTTGGACTGGTACCTTGAATGCTGTTGTCTGGTGAAGATGATCCCATAATTCTGTGAGAGGTTTCAACTTGGGTGGGGGGGAGGGGAAGAAAGCTAGTATTGGGAAGGAACGTGACTTGGAGCAGCACCTGCAGATGGTGTCCATACAGATGTCATTGGTTTGGGAGATCTACCTGAGGACCCTGGATGAGTAATTGTGAAGCACTTTGTAGATAAACTGTAGACTCTGTTGGTGGTGGCACTACATGATGCAGTTAATGGTTCTGGCGTTGGCTTAATCATTCATCTTAGAACCCAAAGGAGTGAAAATGAGTCATCCTCAATTTCAAGGGATAGACAAGTGCCACTATATTCAAAATGAAATGTTCTCTTTTTCTATAGGGCTAAAGAACAGCTTACATGCACTAGTTTGTTTCAGTTTGAGACAGGTCAAATAAAAAAAACTTCGATTGAACATGAAACCATAAATATTAATGTGCATATTTAGAAGAAAAAGTGCACCTTCTGCTAAATTAGTCATTGTTCTGACATCTATTGGAAATATTCCAATGTCAGGCTTTGTGGTTTAAGTCATGCAGGTGGAGCCTGAGATCTTGGAGACCAGTAAAGGAGAAACCCACCCTCATTTGCTTAATTTGTTTTAAATAAGCAAATAGAAACATGCTGTAGAGAACATAATGGACTGCAGCCAAGCTAGCTGTGCATGTATTGTGTATATATTGAATGAATTTTATACATATTTAAATTCATTCACAGCAAACATCCTTCAACATAATTCTGTTTAATTTATTGATTTTTGGAAAATGCAAGGCATTATACATGTTCTCTTGTAGGTCAATGTTGAACAATGAAATAAACTAGGGAAAAAATATGGTCACTCTTTGAACCTGACTCCAATGTGATAATGAGCAGATCAGTATTTTAATTATGCAAATTAAAGAATAAATATTGGCCAGGGCACTGGAGTAATATCTGCCTTCAACTTGCTGCACAAATTGTTGAAGAGTAGCTTAGATATTTGAATCAGCCTGAGGTCAGACAAGCTTGTATTAAGGATAGTAGCTCAATCTGTGAAATACTTTAAAATTGAACACTCCCTGCACAGGACATGATTATCTTGAGCAGGATTTGAGTCCCCATTTCTTTGGCACTCATTGTGCATTAGTATTGATATTTCAGTCAGGTTTGTGGTACTTGGGTCACAAGCATTGGCCATGCTATGTTGGTACTGCAATGTGTTGTGGTAGTTGGGGGCAGACGCAAATGACACATCACTGCTTTTATATAATGTGATAAATACATCTGAATCTGCATTTCATCTTGCTGTTACCACAGAACATTGCACTCCATGTTTAGTCTACGAAACAGTAAAATGGGCCCTAATCTTGTACATTCCTGCCTTTTAGGAGGGGGACTCAACACAGAAAATCAGTTTTCTCTAACTTAGCTCTCTGTACACTTTTTATCAGTAAAGTTTATGTACAGGAAAATGGGATAGATGAGGGTTGAATTGAGGAACAGAACATGGTCTGTCATATTGCTTGAAGTCCACTTTGTCAGTAAACATAGGAAGTTTAAGACCAAATTGTGGACGGAATTCTGATGTACAAATCAGTAATAAGATTTCACCTAATTGGCAGCACGTTAAGAAGGAAGATGTTGAATTTAATCTACATATAGTAAGTTCAATTGTAAGATTGTTTTAGGGAATGAACTGGGACAAGTAGAAAAGATGGCCTTTGAAGGCAGTAATTGTAATCTTATCCTTCTATATGCATTTGAGACCTACATTAGTATTATAAAATTATCACTAATGCTGTTTCCAATAGATCTACTGCTAGGATAAGCATCTTTAATTCCTGAATAGCCTTTACAGAAGTGTCAATATAATCATTTGTTTCTTCTGGGCAATTCACATTGCCTGATGCTAGACTAGTGTAGTAGACTCTCTATTGCCAGTTCTATCAAAGGAAGAGATTACTGAGTGTACAGGAAAACATTTATGTTCTCAGGCCTCCTTGGTGAGGGGAGATGTACAATCCCCTGGACATCCTGGGCTCATGATTATTGAAAGTGGAGAAGTAATAGAGGATCATTGAACCATGAGTACTTGCATTGAAAGCACATTGAAATATCTAATGCTTGCATTGGATTTCTTAAAGTTCCTAGACATCTATGTGGGTCCTACACAGGCCTCAATGACTGCCTTGGAATTGTCAATACTGGTGTGGAAGCAAATGATCATTGATCCCTAGTGATCATCTGAGGAACAGAATCAGTTAAGTGTATCTGAACTAGAAGCATGAAGAAACCAACATTCCAGAACTGCACAAATGGTGTTGAGGGAGCTCAGCAGGTCAGGCAGTATCTATGGGGAATAATAGTCAATGTTTTGGAGATCCCTTCAAAAGGTACCCCATGCAAGGCTTAAGAAGGTAAAGAGGCATGGGATCCAAGGGGACATTACTTTGTGGATCCAGAACTGGCTTGCCCACAGAAGGTAAAGCATGGTTGTAGACAGGTCATACTCTGCATGGAGATTGGTGACCAGTGTGGCACCTCAGGGATCTGTTCTGAGATCCTTACTCAGGATGAGGATTTGGAGGGATGGGTTAGTATGTTTGATGACACAAAGGTTGCTGGTGCTGTGGGTAATGTGGAGGGCTGTCAGAGGTTACAGAGAGATATTGGTAGGATGCAAAACTGGGCTGAGAAGTGGCTGATGGAGTTCAATCCAGATAAGTGTGAAGTGGTTCATTTTGCTAGGTCAAATATGATGGCAGAATATTATTAATGGTAAGACTCTTGGCAGTGTGGAAGATCAGAGGGATCTTGGTGTCGATGTCCATAGGATGCTTGAAGCAGCTTCACAGGTTGACTGTGGTTAAGAAGGCATATGGTGTATTGGCCTTCATCAATCGTGGAATTGAATTTAGGAGCTGAGAGGTAGTGTTGCAGCTATATAGGACCCTGGTCAGACCCCACTTGGAGTACTGTGCTCAGTTCTGGTTGCCTCACTACAGGAAGGATGTGGAAGGTGCAGAGGAGATTTACAAGGATGTTGCCTGGATAGGGGAGCATGCCTTATGAGAATAGGTTGAGTGAACTTGGCCTTTCCTCCTTGGAGTGACGGAGGATGAGAAGTAACCTGATAGAGGTGTATAAGATGATGAGAGACATTGATCATGTGGATAGTCAAGGATTTTTCCCAGGGCTGAAATGGTTGCCACAAGAGGTCACAGTTTTAAGGTGCTGGGGAGTAGGTACAGAGGAGATGTTTTTACTCAGAGTGGTGAGTGCATGGAATGGGTTGCTGGCAACAATGGTGAAGGCGGATATGATAGGACCTTGTAAGAGACTATTAGATAGGTATGGGAAGCTTAGAAATTACTAGGCTTATCCATAGGCCTCTTTTTCTAAGATAGGGACATGTTTGGCACAACTTTGTGGGCTGAAAGGCCTGTATTGTGCTGTAGGTTTTCTATATCTAACAGGTCTGTAGAGGATAGTGGGGTGAGGAGTACAAGGTGGGAGGTAATAAGTCAGACCTGGAGAAGGGGTAGGTGGGGAGCAGGAATGAAGTCAGAGCATGGGAGATGGCTGGGTAAGTTAAAGGGCTGAAGATGGAATCTGATGAGAGGAGAGTGGACTGTCGGAGAAAGGGAAAGAAGGGAACCAGACAGAGGTGATGGGCAGGCAAGGGAAAAGAGAAGGGGTTAGAAGGAACCAGAATCAGGAAAGGAAAAACAAAGGGTGAGAAGGTGTGAATAAATTAGTGGAAGTTAAAGAAATGTTCACGCCCATCAGGTTAGATGCCACTCAGACAGAATATGAAGTGTTGTTCCTCCAGCCTGAATGTGGGCTCATGGCAGCAGAGTGGACAGGAACTGGTATGGATGAATGGGAAGTCAAATTGAAATGGGTGGCCACTGGGAAACTTTTGTGGAAGATGGTGAAAAGGTGTTCAACTAAGCCCTCCAATCTGTCTGGTTTTCCTGATGTATAGTCAGCACATCTGTTTCTACTAGGAAAATGTATGATTGTGCGTTTTCCAACATTGTATTTCATTTGCTACTTTCTTGCCCATTCTCCTAATCTAAATTCTTCTGCAGCCTACCTGTTTCCTCAACACTACCTGCCCTTCCACCAATATTCATATCTGCAAACATGGCAACAAAGTCATCTATTTCATCATCAAAATCATTGATGTACAGCATAAAACGAAGTAATCCCAACACTGGCCCCACTGGACCACCACAAGTCACTGGCAACCAACCAGCAAAGGATCCTTTTATTCCCACTGCCTCCTACCAATCAGCCAATGCTCTAACCATGCCAGTTACTTTCCTGTAACACCTTGGGCTCTTAACTTGATAAGTAGTCTCACGTGTGGCACCTTGTCAAAGGCCTTCTGAAAGTCAAAATGTATAACATCCACTGCATCCCCCTATTGATCCCATATGTAATCTCAAAAAAATTCCAACAGGTTTGTCCGACAAGAATTTCCCTTGAGGAAACCATGCTGACTTGTCCTTGTTCTGTGTCATCGGGTACTCCATCACTTCATCCTTAACAACTGGCTCTAACATCTTCCCAACCACTGAGGTCAGGCTAACCGGTCTAATTTCTTTTCTGCTGCCTTTCTCCTTAGTGGATTGACATTCGGAATTTTCCAGTCCTTTGGCACCATGCCAGAGTCCAATGATTTTTTTTTTAAGATCTTTACTAATGCCTCCACAATCTCTACTGCTCCCTCTTTCAGAACCCTGGGGTGCAGTTCATCCAGTCCAGGTGACTTTTGTACCCTTGTCTTTCAGTTTTTTGAGCACCTTCTCCCATGCACTTCTCTTCCCTCACACCCTTCAGCATCTGGCACACTGCTAGTGTCTTCCACAGTGAAGACTGATGCAAAATATTCATTCCATTCATCTGTCATCTCCTTGGCCCCCATTATTTCTCCAGCCTCATTTTCTAGTGGTCTTGTATCCACTCACTCTTTTTATAAACATACTTGAAAAAGCTTTTACCATCTACTTTGATATTGTTTGCTAACTTGCTTCCATATATCTTTTCCTTCCTAACGATTCCTTTAGTTGCTCTCTGTAGTGCTTTAAGAGCTTCCCAATCCTGTCTTCCCACTAATTTTTGCTTTGTATGCCCTCCCTTTTGCTTTTACATTAGCTTTGATTTCCCTTGTCAGCCACAGTTGTACTTTTTCTTGCATCCTTCACATTAGCAAAAATCTTTAATTACGTCTTGGTCTAAATGTACAATGTGCCACTTATAATAATTTGTATGAATAGTAAGTACAGCAGGACAGTCAATATAGCATAGAAATACAATTGTATCAGCACGAGTTAATCAGTTTGGCTTATTGGAAGAAGCTGTCCCAGAGCCTTCTGGTCCTGGCTTTTATACTGCAGTACTATTTTGCCATTTGAGTATTTGTTTTTTTGGAATGCATCTATCCTGCACCTTCCTCATTTCTCCAGAAACTCAAACCATTGCTGCTCTGCTGTCATCCCTGCCAACATCTTCCAATTTATTTTGGCCAACTCCTCGTAACTGCTGAATAGTGCATAACTGATTTAAGTACTTGTATTGACCAGAAAATGGTTCATTTTACTGAGTAAGTATTTTAACTGGAATTCCCAAGTCTTGTATTATAATCAAGGCTTATATTTTAGGATTTCAGTACAGGTTTTCAACTTCCATTGACACATTTCCTTTATACACCTGTAAGAGGCAAAGTGCAGAGTTCTGTTATCATTTAGGCCTGCAGACTAACTATCTGTTCTGGTTGAGTGGGTCACCTTGTATCTGTGTTCAGACTAGATTTTTTTGAAGATGTATTAGATGTATTGAAGATGTATAGATTAATTGTATTGGATCTGTGGGTATGTTGCCAAATGTACTCCTATATCTATAAATAAAATAGTTGAGCCATGGCTTCAATAAATAGTATTTGATCTGTTTTAAAAATACCTTCTGCATGAAGAAATCTGACACTTTTAATTTAAGTTTGAATCCATTTTCTCAAGACCCTGGCTGTGACTCAGTTTTGCTCATTTAGATGCAAGCTGTATTCTGATGCTTCCTCTGAAGTGCCATCCTTCAGTGAAACTAGCTCCAGCTATAAACTGAAGTCAAGCACGTTCTTGAGTTCCCCCACTACCACTGTTTCTGGAATAGTGAAAACACCACCTCACAACTTCCACTGTTGCGGAGCAGGATGGGATCTGGGAAATAACTTTTTTGGCATGCATTCCCCTCTTTCAGTAGAATATTTGCTTCAGTCAAAAATGTTGCAAAGCTGAAAAGATTTCCGACAGTCAAATGCGGTCAACACTGCTCCCGGTCTGCGTGGAACTAGGAGAACATTTGGGACTTGTCTGAGCGGATGAAAGCAGTGAGTTTGGAAAGTGGACTGGAAAAGCCCTGTGTCAAAGTTTCACTGAATGCCTCAATATTCCCAAACCCTGTGTAGAATTATAATCCTTCCACTCTCAGGAATTCCTCTTCCCTGCTTCTCTCCCCCCTCCCCCCCCCCCCCCAAATTTGAAGTCAATTTTCAAGAATCATACACGAAACTATTTTAAAAGTGAGCTGGAGATAAATGGTTCAATATTTCAGAGGAAGTAACGTGAAGGACGAAACACAATTTCAATGTCTTCCCAGTTTGTGTCATTCCAGTCTCCTAAGCCCTTCCGTTGTATTTTAATGGTCATTTGTGTTTGAACGCGTTGAATTTGTTGCACTGGACGATGGAACACTGCTTTAAATGGTTTTAATCTGTAATGACGTTATCTGCTCCAAGTCAGAATTGAATCGGGAGGCAAACGAGAACGCAGTCCATGGTGGAATTTACCCATCCTTTGCTGTTTTTAAACTTCTCCCTGCTCAATAACTATCGTTATTAGAAGTTTCCCTAGTTACATATCACTGTTTCTACACAGATCTATATCGATAGCTGGTTTAACGCAACTGTTTACCCTACCCCATTAATGGATTTTTGACCTGAAAGCTTTTTAATGTACTGACTGACTTCCTGTTGCGTCTTGGCATAACTCTGCACGAGAACCAAGTGGGTGTCTTTATGTGCGGTTAATTGGAACTGAGAAGTCTCGCAAACACTAGTTGCAAATTGTACCGCCAAGGATGAAACATAGAGCGATGTTAGCAATGAGTGTAAAGAAAATGATGAACACCAATCAGTTTCCAGGGATGCTTCTGTTCCATTGATTTGTTTTATTTTGTGTGCGTGGGGGGTGTCTCGGCAGTCTGTTTTTGATCTCTCTGGGGAATCGTGTATCCTTATGGACTGCAATTTGTTTCTATGGGAACAGAAACTACAGATGCATTACATTTTTTCTATTTTAAACTAATGTGCAATTAATCCTTCTCTCTCTCTCTCTCATCCCCTCCCTTTCTTCCAGGAGAACAATTGAAGTGTTTCAAAGCTCCAGCTGGAAGTCTGGGACCCTCCCCGTGCCTTTGACCTCACCCGATGGATTTTCCCCTCTTCAAAGAAAAGGCCGACCCCACCATGAAAGCCATTCACACAGTTGAGAGGCTGGCCGACAGCATCACCGAGAAGTGCTTCTTGCCTTGCGTGGAGAAAGCCGCCGACTTGCTGGATGCGAGATCATGCAGGATCTGCACTGAGCATGTCCCACAGGAGGGGACCACATTATGCAAAAAGACTGCAACAGCAGATGGGAAAAGCGGCGGCAACGAGCGAGCGAGCGCCTCTCCTGTACGCCCGGCAGGTGCTGGCTCGGTTAACGGTTCAGCACCGACCCGTTTCATCCACAAGGACCATGGCTTGAGGGGCAGAGGCTTTTGGCTCTTTGGCAAAATGGGGAACCAGGACGGGAAGCTGAAAAAGACGGCAGGGGACGGCCAGGAATGTCCGGACGACTCCAGGCTCAAGGATGCTGACGGTACAAAGAAAGGGTCGGGAGGCAAGAAGGCGCATGCAAAGCACGGTAAGGGAAACGAGAACCATAGGAAGAAGAAATCCGAGTCCTCCCGCTCGGTTTTCTCCATCAGGAAGAGAAAACAGCAGACCCGGGGTAAGAATGGGTCCAAGGATGATATATCGGAGAGCCGGGCCCTGCACATTGAAGAGCTGGACAGTGTTCACTCCGTTACAAAGACCCCAGACATCAGTATTTCAGCGGACGAGGGAGGGCTGACCGATACCGAAGCCGAGCCGCTCGACATCACCAACGACAGTCTGCCCGCTGCTCCGGAGCCGCCCACCGGCCAGCGGCTCAGCTCGGAATCGGACACCGACATCTACAGCTTCCACTCGGCCGCCGAGCAGGAGGACCTGCTCTCCGACATTCAGCACGCCATCCAGCTGCAGTGGCTGGGCAAGGAAGCCGAGGGGAAGCTTTCGCTCACCGAGCGGGAGGCGGGGGTGAATGGGAGGCCGCCAGTCCCACAGCCCGGCACGGGGGCACCGGCTCGCCTTGCAGTACAGTCCGACCAACATCAGCAGGGTGAGCCTGCCTCCAGGGCCGAGCTAACCGAGGAGAATGCCGAACGTATCAAAGCCCCCGTTGAAGAGAGTCTGCTTCCTAATCTGGAGGAGGGGACGCAGGACATTCGGGTCGATGCTAACGGTGGTCCAGTGGGCGACCTGTCAATAACTCGGGATGGGTTTGAATCTCTTCCCGAGCCGCCGGCTCCTCCTGCAGAGGTTTGCTCGCCAGCAAAAGCTGAGTTGACTCTCAACGAGGATGCTGGCGACCACAGTGTGCCCAATGGACTGGCGTGCAGCCAGGCGGGCTCCGATACCGAGGTGTCGGGTGATGCCGTGGGGTCCGCCGTTGAGGCTAGCGCCCGCCGCATTAGCGAGGACAGACCGGTCTTGTCCATCGGCAATTCCCGCTCACACAAGCCGCCGGGACCATCTGCCGCTGTCAGACCTCATGCCCCCGTCAATGCCATCTTTGTCCGAACGACGACCAGGCAGCTGAGCTCCCCCAGTAACTCCCCCCTGGCTTCGCCCTCGCAGAGCCCCCGGTGCCAGAGGCGGCGGCGGGCGGTGGAGCACAAGTGGAGCAGAGAGCGGATCCGAGCGGAGAAGTGCCCCAGCGAGAGGAGGAACCTGAGCCGCTCGGCTGACTGGACCGAGGAGTTGAGGCGGCCGACTGCAGTCCGTGTCAAGAAAACGGGGTCTGTGGACTCGCTGCACCGCTCAGGACCCCCCGAAATTTCATCTCTTCGACCGGCCAAGAGGCCTTCCTTACCCGAGAGCGCCTACCCCGAGATCTTTACAGGTAAGTGCGTGAACATGGTGACGGTAAAAACAGAAAGGTGTTTTCCAAGCCAATATTCACTTGCCAGACAAGTGCATTCTTGGTATGGGCCTATCATCGTCATTGTGATTTGCAGAGCAGAAACTGCTATTGAACATGTTATGTCAATTCTGCTGTCCAAATGTCCTGCCCAACAGGAAGCTTGAAGGTGTTCTGCCACTTGTGCAGGGGGCAGAGTGTTATCTTGTGCCTTTGCTTTGATAATTCTTCCACAGTCCCACTGGAGCCGAACTTTTAGGTATAACTTCTGCGCTAATTGATCACACGGGCCATGACCAGCCTTGTTCTCTCCTGAATGGAGCCCTATTGACTTGGGTACATGGTGTTTGTCAAGATTGTTTTGCTTAAGGACTCTTGCAGAGTGGGCATGTTAGGTTTATGTTCAAATGTAGTTTCTGGAGACATGCCTCAAAGGTTTTTGTGAAAGAGCAGGTTCAGGTAGTTTATAGAAATTTGTTTTTGCCTTATTCCTATCTAATAGAAAGAGGTGGTTTAAAAAGACCTGTAGTTCTGATTTTAAAGGTAACCAGAATGATGGTAGTGGTGCTGGCACTACTTTCAATGCTATTCACCAATAACATACTCAAGGTTTTGCCAGGACCCAGTTCTAAGCTTACAATAAAATCGGAACTAGGCCTGGGTGATGACTGACCTGTGGCTGCAACTCAATGGGGAGTTGCACTGAATTTCAGCAGTTAAGAATGGCTCCTCTTGACATCAAGGAAATGTTTGTGGTATCAAGGTACCCTGGTTGAAGTCAATGGTCATTACTCACACAAAGAAGGTCAATATCCCAATATGCAGACTCTCTCTGCAAGAGTTCAAGGTCAAGCCATCTTCAGCTTTATCTATGAGCTTTCATGCAAAATTGATCATTAACAATGATCAGTGATCACACAAAGCTCAATTCCATTCAAACTCCTTGTTAGAAAGAGCCGACAGCAAACTCTAGACTGCATTTTAACAAAGACTATACAGAAAGTAATTGCCAGTGTCGAGCTGCCAAGTCATGACCTTAATCCTGAGGGTTGGGGGGGCAAGTTTCATTAACCAGAAACCAGGCTGCATGTGTAGATCAAATGCTGGGGACATCAGTATGCTACTTGTATCCTGATTCCTCATTCAACTATTTTCATGATGCAAGTCGGAAATATTGAGTGGCGCTTGTCTAGGGCCCATAATCAACTGAAAACTTTTTTCTATTGGCACTGTGGCTTTAATTTGTTCTATGTAAAATGGTACACAAAGGTGTCTGTTCCCCTCCAAGTCGAGCAATTTTCTGACTTGGAACAGTAGATAGATTTTCTTCATTGCAGGTTCTAATCCCAGAGCTTCCAGCCCACTGATCACAGGTAAATACTTTCTACTGCTACACCTGCGCATTTAGCACTACCACCACTTTGAGGGCAGTTAAGGACAGCTGATTTAAATGTTCTTGCCAGTGATGCGCACATCCTGGAAAAAATGAATAGAATTAAATCTCTCCTTTTTGCCAGTTAGCTCAAACTATCATCTTGTAACAACCCCTACAGCTGTATTTTCTCAGAACATCAGACAGCTTGTCACTTGAAGTAACCAATGAATTGTTCTGAGTGTCTGCATTTGTAATGCTGCTACAGATCTGACCTCTGCAGATCTTTCCTGAAGGGAGAATTTTGAGTTTGTCTTCAGTACTGACCGAAGGCTTTGGAGTGAAAGTTCCTTTTGTGCACTAATCTCCTGCAGCAGTTGGCTCAGTGTAGTTGCTCTGCTCCTTACAGACCACCTGACCTTATAACCTCAGCTTCTTGGGAGTTGAATGTGTTATGAGTGGTTTCTTGCTAGAGACCCAGATTATGGATTAGTTTTATTTGACACATGTACATTGAAATATATGAAGCATTAAATGAAATGCATTTTGTGTCAACAAGTAACAGTCTGACTATCTGCTTTGGGGGGGGGGGGGTGGGGGGGTTGGTGGGCAGCCTGCAAGTAATGCCATGCTTCTGGTATCAACATGGTGTGTCTATAACTTGTTAACCTTGTCCTGTTTGTCTTTGGAATCTGGGGGGATAAAACCAGAGCACCCACGAGAAACCCATGTGGACATGGGAAGTAATGTATTAACACTTCCCAGCAAAAGTGGGAATGAACCACAATCACTAGTGCTGCAAAGCATTGTGCTAATCACTACATAATTGTGTTTGGGGTTTTTAAAGTTCAAAAGCTTACGGTACCAAAGTCCTACCAAACCAAGAAAAATTCTTTATTAGGCTTCTGTGCTCTATATTTCTGATCAGGAATGTTATAATGAGGATGGGTTCATTTTAATTTCCCTACCAAAAGACCCATGAATTTCAATATTTATTGCATATGAAGTCAATCATATGAATTGGGTTTTATATTGGTTGGTCTAAACACTTTTTTTGAAACTGCTTCCATGAGAGATGACTGAAGTCTTTAAGGTTAAAGAATACTAGAAAGGAAATTGGTCAATGATATGATTGGACTGCAACATTGTGTTTTGTGCTACCTCACATTGGTAGGTTGGGGATCCTTGTGTCGGGTTAACAGGAAAGGTAACAGCAAGTCTGGATTGCATCTTCAATGAAGAAAATGATTAGGCTATTTTTCACTAGGAGTAAAATGGGGAATTTTGACCAGATTAATTGTTTGCCACCTTATGGACATCCATTGACTGGGGATTTTCAGTGAAAAGTTACAAATCAGTGGTATGGCTTTGGGGTCATAGTTCAACGCAAGCTAGCTAGATTGGGGTTGAATATATAATCCAGCTGGAAAGCCAGATTTTTTTTAGCACTTTTTCTTAACTTGTTTATTGTATTGTCAATTTTACCGTGGTATAATATTTTGGGGTTACTGTTCATGATATTGTGTGGGTGCATCGTGGTCCAGAGGAACATTGTTTCATTTGGTTTTATTTAATGGACAGTCAGATGGAAATAAACTGGAACATTCTCCACATTTCTAAGTTACATATTGCATGTTACAGACCTATTGGAAATGTGTGTAGTAGGTATACTGATCCATTGCAGGAACTCGGCCTACCTTAAAATTGTAGTAATTGCTTAAAAAAAATCAATGTCTTTAGTGCTGATTAAATAATTTTAAAATATCACCAAGTAGGAATGTGTCAGTTAAAATCCTGAAGCTGTTATTTCAGCAAGAAATATGGAGCTTATTTTGTTGTGTCATCATAAAGGGAATGAACAGAGCAAATAGATGTACAGTATTTTTTCTACCTAGATGCTTGAGGACTGAATTCGCAGATCACAGTTGGGGTGGCAACAATATTAGAATCTTAACTCTGATTCTGGATTGAAGTAAAAACTGACACTGTAGAAAATTGTATTTAATTATGTTGGCATTGGAGCATTTATTGCCCACACCCAACAATCTGTGAACAGAGTGGCAGTGAATTGTCCGAAAGCTATTTGATAGCCCACTAAGAGTAAGCCACATGGTGTAGACACATTAATGAAGCAGTGGAAGAGTAGATCTTGGAAAATTGACCTTCAACAACCACAACAGCCTTGGTGAATGGTTTGCTCCAACAGGGTGTGCATTGCCTGCCTTGTCCTTTCTGACTTCAATTTTGACACCGTGCCTTGCCATACTTGATATGATTCCATGATGTACAGGGTAATTATTCTTGCCTTGCCTCCGAAGCAGTGTTTGCTTCATGTTGGGCTAGGGCTTTGAGAGTCAAATGGTCCAAATGGAAACTGGTAGGTGTCATTGAGCAGATATGCAAGTTCTACCTTAACTGCTTCAGTTCCTCAGGTACTGTTTTTAAAAACTAATCACATATGGTCTGAATTGGGAGATATTTGTTGTTCAGAATCAGGTTTATTATCTGTATTGCAGTTCAGTGCAATACATAATAGAAGGAAAAAATAAGTAAATTAATTAAAGTATGCATATATTGAATAGATTAAAAAATTGTGCAAAAACAGAAATAATTTACATTAAAAAGTGAGGTAGTGCTCATGGGTTTAATATCTACTTTGGAATCAGATGGCAGAGGGGAAGAAGCTGCCCCTGAATCGCTGACTGTGTGCCTTCAGGCTTATGTATCGCCTTCCTGATGGTAACAGTGAGAAAAGGGCATGCCCTTGGTGCTGGTCGTCCTTAATAGATGCTGCCTTTTTCTGAGACACTGCTCCTCGAAGATGTCCTGGGTACTTTGTAGTCTAGTGCCTAAGATGGAGCTGACTAGATTTACAACCTTCTGCAGCTTCTTTAGGTCCTGTGCAGTAGCCCCCCCCCCCCCCCATACCAGACAGTGATGCAGCAGGTCAGACTACTCTCCACGGTACATCTATAGATGTTTTTGAGTGTTTTGTTGACATACCAAATCTCTTCAAACCATTGAAGTATAGTTGCTGCCTTTAGAACTACATTGATATGTTGGGACCAGGTTAGGTCCTCTGATTTTGACACAGGAGCTTGAAACTGCTCACTCTCTCCTTCTGAGAATTGGTATGTGTTCCTTCGTCTTGCCCTTCCTGAAGTCCACAATTGGCTCTTTCGTCTTACTGACATTGAGTGCCAGATTGTTGCTGCGGCACCTCCACTAGTTGGCATATCTCACTCCTGTGTGCCCGTCTCATCAGAACCTAAGATTCTACCAACAATAGTTATATTGTCAGGAAACTTGGATGCTATTTGAGCAATGCCTAGCCACAGTCATGGGTATAGAGCATGTAGAGCAGTGGGCTAAGTACATACCCCTGAGGTGCACCAGTGTTGATCAGCAGCAAGGAGGAGATATTATCGCCAATCCTGACAGAATGTGGTCGTCTGGTTAGTAAATTTGAAGATCCAATTGCAGACAAGGTAACTTGTCAATCAGGATTATGGAAATGATGGTATTAAATGCTGAGCTATAGTTGATGAACAGCATCCTGACATGGGTATTTGTATTGTCCAGGTGGCCTAAGGCTGTGAGGAGCCATTGAAATTGTGTCTGCTGTTGCCCTATAGTGCTGACAGGCAAATTGCAATAGGTCTGGGTCCAGGTCCTTGCTGAGGCAGGAGTTTGGTGTAGTCATGACCAATCTCTCAAGTATTTCATCATTGTAGATGTGAACTTGTATGTGTTCAAGCTTGTATATGAATAGTTTAACTTGGAGTTATGGGTGCTCAAGGAAGTGGCAAAGTTATAACCTCTTTAGAATATTGGTGATTCTGCATCAAAATTGCTTTCTATTTGAATCTGACAAATTAACTTTGAAAGGCTGTGAGTCTCTGGCAGAAGGATCTAATCAGCTTTACTGAGCTCTGCTCGTTGTTGTTGGCTTTTTAAAGTCGCACCATTCTCCAAAGCAACTGTGGTCTTCATCACCGAGACATAAATGTTGACACAAGGATTTTATTTTTTTTATTGGTTCATGTTTTAATGTAGAGAGGCCCTCTGGTCAAGGTCAGTCATGGATGTTGCCTCCCAGCAATCTAAAATGTTACACAAGCTTGTACAGAAGCCAGAGCAGTACTGTATGGAAAGTGAGCTGTTGCCCATGTAGCGGGCTCCCACTCCACACAGCTAACAAATACGAAGGAGTGGAGAGACTGATACAGTTTGGTGGCATTGGCTTTGCAGTGTCAAACTGTCAGTTGGCGTTGAACGGAACATAGGGCTGCCTTAGGGATTCCAGTTCTGGACTTTTCCTGTTTATTCCCAAAGCTGTCTCTGTGAGTGGATATAACCACAAGGCAGTGGGAGTTTGAGATCAGCCTTCCTTCTAGATGAGCTGCCAAAGACGGCTGATGTGCCCCATCTTACCAAAGTGACTGGACTTAAGACACCAGTAACCCACCTTTGCTCCTTATCTGCCGGGCTTGGCTGCTCAGCCACCCATGAAGTCCAGGAGCTGGACTTGGTTGTGAGGTTATTTGAGATGCTCGCCATCGGGAGCATTTAATGGGTAGTGGGAGCTTGTCCTCCACATATAACAACCTTAAGGAGCCATATCTTAATATAAAACAAATTACAGCATTCTGCCGTGATTGGACACAGTTAGGTTTGTGTGAAAGAAAGAAATCCCTGTGTAACCCTTCTTTGCTATTCATGACTTAATGTCTTTGGGTTTCCTTTTAGAAAACACTTGATAAAAGGGAAACAAAGTGCTGAAATAATCAAGTTTGGCAGCATCTTGAAAACAATGTTTCAGGTCCATTATTTATCTTTTATAGACAATAGACAGTAGGTGCAGGAGTAGGCCATTCAGCCCTTCTAGCCAGCACTGCCATTCACTGTGATCATGGCTGATCATACACAATCAGTACCCCGTTCCTGCCCTCTCCCCATATCCCTTGACCCCGCTATCTATAGGAGCTCTATCTAACTCTCTCTTGAATGCATCCAGAGACTTGGCCTCCACTGCCTTCTGGGGCAGAGCATTCCACATATCCACCACTCTCTGGGTGAAAAAGTTTTTCCGCATCTCTGTTCTAAATGGCCTACCCCTTATTATTAAACTGTGGCCTCTAGTTCTGGACTCACCCATCAGCGGGAACATGCTTCCTGCCTCCAGTGTGTCCAATCCCTTAATAATTTTATATGCCTCAATCAGATCCCCTCTCATCCTTCTAAATTCCAGTGTATACAAGTCCAGTCGCTCCAGTCTTTCAACATATGACAGTCCCGCCATTCCGGGAATTAACCTTGTGAACCTACGCTGCACTCCCTCAATAGCAAGAATGTCCTTCCTCAAATTTGGAGACCAAAACTGCACACAATACTCCAGGTGGGATCTCACCAGGGCCCTGTACAGCTGCAGAAGGACCTCTTTACTCCTATACTCAATTCCTCTTGTTATAAAAGCCAGCATGCCATTAGCTCTCTTCACTGCCTGCTGTACCTGCATGCTTGCTTTCATTGACTGATGTACAAGAACACCTAGATCTCGTTGTACTACCCTTTTCCTAACTTGACTCTATTTAGATAGTAATTTATTTTTGTAATTTATTTTTTATTGAAGTTCATCAAACATTTTCATAAGATGTATTTCAGATACTGTACATGTGTATCATATTCGCCACAAATTTCCACTATTTATCCATAATCTTAAATGATAGTTAATAAATGACATTCTATTAGCTCAGTGTGTAGTAGACCATATCGTTGCTAATCACAGTGAGTGAAATCTGCATCGTGGTTGAGGTTGGCAGGGTGATCCCAGTTAACCCTGGTGTGACTGATGATAAAGTTGATTAAAGGTCACTCTCCACATTGCTCCCAAGCAGTCTTGCTGATTAACAGTCCTGCAGCCTTCATGCGTGCTTACATTTAGTCAGCACTAACCATCTGGAGCTGGGGCTTCCCCACCTGGGGTCCAGGGACCCCTTCATTATTGGTAGGCTCTTTGGCATAAAATGGGTTGGGGAAACCCTTATCTGGAGCATTTTTGTCAGGCCTTGAGAAGGTGAGACTGCAAATGCTGGAATCTGGAGTAACACAAAAAAGCACTGGAGGAGCCCAGTGGGTCATGCAGCATCAATGGGGGAAAGTGGATCAAGAGCCTTCATCTGACTGGGAAAAGTGGCAATGATCAGTAAATAACAGTGCAGGGAAGGGGAGCAAGAACTAGTGGATGATTGGTAGATTCCAGTAAGGGTGATTCCCACATGAGGGTGGGAATGACAAGCTGAGAAGTGATAGGTGGAAGTGACTAACGGCTGATGGAATTTGATAGTGGATGGTGGAGCAAACAGGGATGATGGGGTTAATTCAGAGTAATGTGCGGGTAATGAAATGGTGTGGGAAGGGGAAAAACAGATGGGGGCCAGTTGGATCAAGTAGGGCAATAGTGAAGAAGGAGGTGAGAAAGGGACAGAGTGGAGAGTATTTACTAGAAGTTTGAGAATTCAGTAATCCTGCTGCCACATTGAAGACTATCCAAGTGAAGTGAAGTGTGTGTTCTCTAATTTAGCTATGGCCTGGCAGTAGAGGAGGCCATGGACAGATACATTGGTGTTGGAATGGGAAGTGGAATTGAACCAGCTAGCCTCTGGGAGGTTACAGCAAGAGATTATTCTCTAATCTGCATCTGGCATCATTGATGTAGTGGAGGCAACATCAGGAGCACCAAGTACAACAAATAATACTGGATTCACATGTTAGAGTTTGTCTCACCTGGATGAATTGACCCCCTGGATGGTGGTGAGTGGTCACTGAGAGGAAGAGGCGAAGAGTTGTCGGGGTAGGATTGTTCCACATAACCAATGAAAGGGTGGTCATAACAGGTACTTGTAGCTCTATCCTTGGATCTGAGAAAGTGGGAGGAGCTAACTGAGAAGCTGAAGGTGTAGTGCAAGTTCCCAGACACAGGAGAGTGGTGGAAGAGAGGAACCATGAGCTGCTTATCCAGAAAGAGCCCTGAAGCCTTGCTGTTTTTTGCGGTGGTAAACATAGAACTGTACAGAGACAGCATGTCCATGGTGAAGGAGGCAGTTGATGCCAAGAAAACGTCAGGGCCTGGGTCAGTTTCCCTTTCTACTTTTATTCCATGCTCTAATATATTCTTATGCCTTCATCTTCCTATCACCTCAAACATGAAATAATTGTCACCTGGCCTGCTCATCATCCCTCTTGCCAGAATCCAGCCATCACACTCGAACCTTTCCCGCCACTATTTTAAACTGAGTATCTCCTCTTTGCAGTGCAGTTAAAGGCTCTTGACCCAAAACTTTGACTATTTCCCTTCATAGGTGCTGTCTAACCTGCTGAGTTTTTCCAGTGATGCTTGTTAGACAGCCCTTTAGACTTAACCTCTACTTGAATATATAATTGCTTGCCAAAAACATTGTAAAACTAGTAAATGACTGCTTTAAATCTTGGAGTTTGATTTGAACTAAAAGAACCCAGCAATTTTTAGCAACAAAACAAAATATTTAAGTATTAATGAAGGTCAAGCATTCTGTTGTCTTGTCAAGATACATTTCTATAGGGAAGATAGGGTGCAGACAATAAGTAATTTGCATACATCCAGAGTCTCCTAGCACCGGTCACTGAATGATAGAGCTTGAACAACACACACAAAATTCTGGTGGAACACAGCAGGCCAGGCAGCATCTATAGAGCATCACTGTCGACGTTTCGGGCCGAGACCCTTCATCAGGACTAACTGAAGGGAAAGATACTAAGAGATTTGTAAGTAGGAGGGCAAGGGGGAAATACGAAATGATAGGAGAAGACCGGAGGGGGTGGGATGAAGCTAAGAGCTGGAAAGGTGATTGGCAAAAGTGATACAGAGCTGGAGAAGGGAAAGGATCATGGGATGAGAGGCCTTGGGAGAAAGAAAGAGGGAGGGGAGCACCAGAGGGAGATGGAGAACAGGCAGAGTGATGGGCAGAGAGGGGAAAAAAGAAATAAATATATCAGGGATGGGGTAAGAAGGGGAGGAGCTTCATTAACGGAAGTTGAAGTCAATGTTCATGCCATCAGGTTGGAGGCTACCCAGCTGGTATATAAGGTGTTGTTCCTCCAACCTGAGTGTGGCCTCATCTTGACAGTAGAGGAGGCCATGGATAGACTTATCAGAATGGGAATGGGACGAGGAATTAAAATGTGTGGCCGCTGAGAGATCCTGCTTTCTCTGGCGGACCGAGCGTAGGTGTTCCGCGAAACAGTCTCCCAGTTTGCGTCGGGTCTCACCAATATATAAAAGGCCACACCAGGAGCACTGGACGCAGTATACCACACCAGCCAATTCACAGGTGAAGTGTCGCCTCACCTGGAAGGACTGTCTGGGGTCCTGAATGGTGGTGAGGGAGGAAGTGTAAGGGCAGGTGTAGCACTTGTTCCGTTTAAAATGATAAATGCCAGGAGGGAGATCGGTGGGAAGGGATGGGGGAACGAGTGGACAAGGGAGTCGTGTAGGGAGCAGTCCCTGCAGAAAGGGGGGGGGGGAGGGAAAGATGTGCTTGGTAGTGGGATCCCATTGGAGGTGACGGAAGTTATGGAGTTGGACCTGGAGGCTGGTGAGGTGGTAGGTGAGGACAAGGAGAACCCTATCCTGAGAGGGGTGGCGGTCAGATGGGGTGAGGGCAGATGTGCGGGAAATGGGAGAGATGCATTTGAGAGCAGAGTTGATGGTGAAAGAAGGGCAGCCCCTTTGCTTAAAAAAGGAAGACATCTCCTTCGTCCTGGAATGAAAAGCCTCATCCTGAGAGCAGATGCTGTGGAGATGGAGGAATTGTGAGAAGGGGATAGCATTTTTGCAAAAGACAGGGTGGGAAGAGGAATAGTCCAGGTAGCTGTGAGAGTCTGTAGGCTGATAGTAGATATCAGTGGATAGGCTGTCTCCAGAGATGGAGACAGAAAGATCAAGAATTGGAGGGAGGTGTCAGAAATAGACCAGGTAAATTTGAGGGCTGGATGAAAGTTGGAGGAAAAGTTAATGAAGTCAATGAGCTCAGCATGTGTGCAGGAGGCAGTGCCAATGCAGTTGTCGATGTAACGAAGGGAAAGGGGGGGGACAGATACCCATATAGACTTGGAATATGGACTGTTCCACAAAGCCAACAAAAAGGCAGGCATAACTGGGACCCATGCGGGTGCCCATAGCTACACCTTTGGCTTGGAGGAAGTGGGAGGAGACAAAGGAGAAATTATTGAGAGTAAAAAACTAATTCCGCGAGACGGAGGAGAGTGGTGGTAGACGGGAATTGGTTAGGTCTGGAATCCAAAAAGAAGCAAAGAGCTTTGAGACCTTCCTGATGGGGGTAGAGGTATATAGGGACTGGACGTCCATGGTGAAAATAAGGCGCTTAAAGAGCTTGAATCATTTTCAATGAACTTTTATAGTACATTTTGAAAGTCACTTTTAACACAAAATTAGGAGGCATGGGGCCAATGGAAACTTGACTGAATGGGTTTAGAATTGGCTTACCCATAGAAAGTGGTAGTAGATGGGGAGTATTCTGCCTGGAGATCAGTGACTAGGCTTTATGAAAGACTACTAGTGGTCTGTAATCTTTAAAAGACTTTGAGGAATTGATGGGGTGGGTTAGTAAGCTTGCAGATGAAGTAAAGATTGGTGGAGCCATGAATCTTGTAGGTTGTTATTTATAACAGGATACAGACACGATACAGAGCTGGGCAAAGAAATGATGGATGCAGTTAAATCTGGAAAAGTGTGAAGTGATTCATTTTGGGAAGTTGAACTTGAAGACTGAGTGCAAGGTTAATGGCAGGTTTCTTCATGTAGAAGAACAATGACCCTTGGAAGTATCTGCATAGGATGGTTAAAATGTGTGGTGTGCTGGCTTTCATCAGTCAGCCGATTGAGTTCAAGAGCCGTGAGGTGATGTTGCAGCTCCATAAAACTTAAGCCACACTTGGATTATTGTATTCAGTTCTGGTTGCCTCATTAGGAAGGATGTAAGAGCTTTAGAGAGGATGCAGAGGTTATTTACCAGGATGCTGACTGGATTAAAGAGCATCATTGTGAGGAAAGATTGAGTAAGCTAGGGCTTTTCTCTCTGGAGCAATGAAGATGAGAGACAACTTGATGGGTGTGCAAGGTAAGAGGTTTAGATGTTGCAGAACTAGTTATTTTTTTCTCACAGGATGGTAATGGCCAATGCCAAAGGGATACCTATTTCATCTGATAGGAAAATTAAGAGATGTCAGAGGCAAGAATTTTTTTGGATGACTGGGGTGCCTGGTACAGTGCTGGAGATGGTGGTAGAGCCTGTTGCAATACAAACATTTAAGACTCTTAGATAGGCACATGGAATTGAAGAAATGGAGAGCTATGGGTTATGTAGGGTGGCAGAGGTTAGGTTGATTGTGGAGTGAATTTGCGTTGGTTGGCACAGCATTATGGATGGAAGCGATCATTGTGCTGTACTGTTCTATAATTGCTTTGCAGGGAGTGGACAATGTTTTGAGAGGTAGAGGCAGGGGTCAGGGTGGGTGGGGAAGTGCAGCAGCTATTGTATGTTTTCCCAAGTTTTGGAGTAAAAAATTGGAAAAGGTCATGTTTCTACTAATGTTTGTGTATTGCCTTGCCAACTGATTCGCTCAACAGCAGAACTTATTGGCAGTACCACATTAGCCATCTGAATTGTCTTTTGGTTTTTGTGAATCTTAATTAAACTTGCTGACTACTAAACAGAAGTTGCAAAGCATAATTTAAAGTGCAGAAGAAACAAACTAAATCAAGTTAGCCCAATGAACATTGGGTATTTCTTGTAAAAATGGAATATTACTGCATAAATTCTGTAGAGGAAAAAGACCATAAAACAGAGCAAAATTGGGCTATTCAACCCACTGTCTGCTCTGCCATCCCATCATGGCTGATCCTGGATCCCACTCAACACCATACATCTGCCTGCTGGCCATATTCTTTGATGCCCTGACCAATCAGGAAATCACCTTCTGCCCTAAATGTGTGCATGGACTTGGCCTCCACTGCAGTCTGGCAGAGTATTCCACAGATTCAGTACTCCGGCTGAAAAAAATCCTTGTTGTCTCTGTTACCCCTCAGTTTTGAGGCTGTACCCTTTAGTTCTGGATACCCACACCATAGGAAACATCCTCTCCACACCCACCCTATCTAGTCCTTTCAACATTCAGTAGGTTTTAATGAGATCCCCTCCTCCATACATTCTTTTAAATTCCTGTGAGTACATGCCCTGAGCTGATAAGCACTGCTCGTATGTTAACCCCATTCATTCCTGGAATCATCCTCGTGAACCTCTTGTAGAATCCCCAATGAGAACACATCCTTTCTGAGATATGGGGCCCAAGACTATCGACAATGCTATCAAGTACAGCCAGGCTAGTGTCTTATAAAGACTCTGTATCATCTCCTTGCTTTTATAATTTTCCCCTTGAAATAAATGCCAACATTATATTTGCCTTTACCACAGACTCGATCTGTGAATTAACCTTCTGTGAGTCTTGTACAAGGACTACCAAGCCCCTCTGTATCTCTGATGTTTGAATCTTCTCCCCATTTGGATAATAGTCTGCACTATTGTTCCTTTCACCAAAACACATTATCGTACATTTCCCAATACTATGTTCCATCTGCCACTTTCTGCCCATTCTTCCAATTTGTCAAAGTCTTGCTGCTGTAATTGCATTGCTTCCTCAGCACTACCTTCACCTCCCCCTATCTTGGTATCATCTGTAAACTTTGCCACACAGCCATCAATTCCATTATCTAAGTTATTGACAGACAATGTGAAAAGCAGCAGACATAATGCTGACTCCTGAGGGACACCACTAGTCACTGGCAGCCAACCAGAAAAGGCTGCTTTTACTCCTACTTGTTGCTTCCCACCTATCAGCCGTTCCTCTATCCATGCCAGTGTCTTTCTGGTAATGCCATAGGATTTTCTTGTTAAGCAGCGTTATGTGTGGTACCTTGTCAAATGCTTGAAAATCCATTAAATGACTTCCACTTCGTCCACCCTGCTTGTTACTTCCTTGAACTCTTAACAGCTTTGTCAGGCAAGATTTCTCTTTACAGAAATCATGCTGACTTTGACTTATTTTATCATTAGTCTCCTTGAAACCTCATCCTTAATAGATTTCAACACTTTCCCAACCACTGAGGTTAGGCTAACTGGCCTACAATTTTCTTCCTCTTGTCCTCCTCTCTTCCTAAAGAGTGGAGTGACATTTGCAATCTTCCAGTCCTCCAGGACTGGGACAAACAGCAGTGTGATCACTAACTTGGCTTACAAGGCAACTGACCAATCCTGTTTGGCTAGAGCATCATCTGTAATGTTGTCGATGCTGCAACCATTTTGTGGAATAGCCAGATTACAGTAGATAATTTTTGGATTGTTCTCAATTGCTTCAAACAGGTGGAGGGCTTTACACTGCTTTTATGGCTCATGATAGCTGACTTTAAAATGGCTATAAAGGTGGAAATGACATTGATTCTATAAATAATTCCTGGGAAACCAGGTGCCTTGTGTTCAGATTCAGAATAAAAGCTTTGAGGCTAGAAACAATGGAGAAATTACTGAGTACTGGGGGTCAGATCTCTGCAATCTTGAGGGAAAATGACTAAATGGAATCTTCTTGTGTCTTTGTTTCCCCCCCCCCCCCCAGTAATTCTAGGAAGCCGCAGTTGCACCAAAAGCAGATACAATTTGAAGGTTTGCCTGATTTTTTTAATATGTTTTGCATATCAAAGAAACTGGTCAAAGATCCTGTTAAGTTCCCCTCCATCCTCCCATTTCAATAAAATGGAAAAATGTCTGAAACACAGCTGAGCCATGATGTTTTACTTCTCGGGCATGTTACCCCAGAAATACTTTTCAATTTTAAGAGTCAGCTGAAAGGCCTTGAAGACAACTGACTTTTTTTTGACTAATATTCCATTAATTTAAAAAGAATTGCATTTGATGGTTCTTGACAGGGTTGTTGGAGTAGATCTTGAGTGCTTAGAAATGGGAGGGGGAGTGGTTAAGGACAGGTGAGGTATAAACCTTTGGACTGCCCTCAGAAGAATATTTCTCAAAGAGATGTATCTTGTAAAGAAGAAAAATTGCTGGGATATGGGTTGAAATAACATAACTAGTAAAATTTACATGGGGTTACATTAAGTGTAAATTTTGATGTCTAACATATATTTGATTATTCCTCATACAATTGACACTAAAATTGAGAATTAATTGGACTGGGACACAAAACTTAATAAATTGGCAACAATGTGTAAAACTTGAATTTTATGGAATCCTAATTGGATACAATAAGCATTTATCCTAAATTCCATGCATTTTGTTTTTAACAAGTAATTAAAAGATAAAATAGAGAAAATGGCAACTTTCGAGAGTAATCTAAGAAATTGACAGTTCTGGCATTAGCATTCATAAGACTAATCTATGCAAAATGATGAATTTGGCTTACTGAAAACTTTACAGAATGACAGAAGCTTGCACTGTTATTAACCTCCAACTAGAAATTACTGATGAGAAAATCTGCAGGTGCTGGAAATCCAAGCAATGCACAAAAAATGCTGGAGGAACTCAGCAGGCCAGGCAGTATCTATGGAAAAAGAAATTTCTGACTTGTTCTCCACTTAATTCTATAATCCTGGCATTGGTTAAAGAGCTGCCTGGTTTAAATAAGAAATGAAGCTTGTATTGGAGGAGCTGTGTTTTTTATTTTTTTGGGGATCCAATTGTTTGACTTGAAGCCAGCTCAATGATTCACACGTGTTTAATGTTATAAATCATTCAGTTAGTGCAGATCACTGGGATAATTTGCTCTCTATTTTCCATTCCATAGACTTTCTATAAATGGAACCTTCTGTAATGAATTTATTTTGTTTGCTGCCTAATTGCTAGGAGATTGTGGTGCCACCTATTGTGCGAAATCTTGGAGTGTGCATTTTCATCATTTTAATGTTTGCAGTCTGTTATATCATTGGAAAGGGAGAACATTTGTACACAGATATCCTGACTGCTGCCTCTCCATGCTAGTACATAATTGTCCTATAATTCTGACTGTATTTGCACTCAATTGTATGCTGTATACTAGTCCAGTGCAGAATGCACTGAGGATGTGTTGTAACAATATTTTCAAAGCAGCAGCAGATCCATGAGTCAGGTTATTGAAAACTCTGTTTAGCAACATTAATGCAGAAGAACAGGATGTGTAGGCTGTGATTCTGAAATAATAGTGCATTAAGACTTGAAGGATCTAATTTGTTTTTGCCCTATTAACGCGATTAGAAGTCTGTTGCTTCCCCTGTAGCAATTTGTCAGGCTAAATAATAAATACTTCCATCTATTTCAAAGTGAGGATTGCCTTCTGCCTTTGTATTAACATGTGCCTTCTGATTATTTCCGGTATGCACTTGTTAAATTGCCAGTTCTGGTACTTGGTGCTTTGAGAATTTTCTGAATGCAGTTGTTTCAGATGTGCCTATTTGGTGGCTCTCTCCTTTAGAAAGATGAGTGGCAGTAGATTTCACAAAAATGCCCTTCTGGTAATTTCTCCATTTGCATGGGATTCAGAGGGTCCGAGCCCCTCAGCTGTTGCAAAATGAAGTAGTTCATTGTAGGAATGGTCTGATACAGGACATTCTGCAAATTTTTAATCATAAACAACACACCAAATGCTGGAGGAATTGAGCAGGAAATAATCGTTCACTGTTTTTCCCTTCATAGTTGATGTATTTATGAAGGGAAATGAGCAAAGTTTTGAGCCAAGATCCTTAATGACAAAAACAGCTTGCCAGCTATCAGGTACCCATGTATAAAGATATTAAGGGACTGCTGGTAGCAACTTGGGTGGAGGGGTGCTGGACAGTTTATTGTGGAGTCAAAAGGCAAGCTCCAGCAAATTAAAGTTCTCCTAACTCTCCCCATTCATCTTCTTGATACCCCCACACAAGACTGGAGTGCAACTGACTGATACCATTGAGAACAGATCTACACTTGTAACTAATCCCCTGAGAAAACATCAACATCAGGATCATGCTGGAGAAAAACTCAAAGCTGAAGAGGTTTTCTTGGTAACCATTTTGTAATCAGTTTCTATACTTGTTTGTGTCCATATGTAGTAGATTCATATGTGGTGTTCTGCTGATCACTACCTTGAATGCTGGCTGTCCTGTCCATGCTGTAAGCTTTCTAATAAGAGGCGATAGGAGCAATTGAACATTTTTTTTTATTAAGAGCAGTCGTGAACAATAGCCAAATCAGAAATGCTGATCAAGTCAACTAGTTCCCAAAGAGAACTCTGATAGGCCAATCAGATGATTCACTGCTGCTCAGCGATAGAACATAAAAAAATCATGTACAATTAAGAAGCATTTAAAAACATCACCATTATTGGTGGAGAAACTATCCGGGATTTCTAGCAGAAACTGTACATTTTCTGGGAGGTGGGATGGGTTACAAGGAATGCACCAAAACTAAACAAATTAAGTTTAATTATCATTCAAACCATACGTGGATGTAGTCGAATGAGTATTCCTCTGGAGCCAAGGTGTTTATATTTTTTAAAAAAAGTATATTCAAAATGAGAAAGCAGGAAAAAAAAGTCGCACAAGAAAACACATTTTTAGTCCAAAACCTCGAATGGTAAGTCTTGCAATTTAATGGTTCCCAGCAGTCCAGTCTGTAATTCCATCCATCCAACACTGGAGAGCAGCACGAACAGAGCCCCCCCCCCCCCCCACCCCCAATGGAGAATGAACGCCACATTACAACACAGCCAGCAGCACCTCACCAGGACTGTAACAGCCGGGGAGCCTGTGGCTTGAGGCTTATTCCTCACTACAACAGAGGCAACATTGCTCGGGGCAGATCATCCTGAAATTAAGAGAAATACTTGAATACTCAACAAATCAGGTAGCTGAAATCATTTGTTTTTCTACAATAAACTTTTGACAATCTATTCCTAAAAGAAAATTTTATTTGACTCTTCCCCTCAAGTGCTGTTTGACTTGCTGAGCTTATCTAATATTGTTTCAATTTCAAGCATTAGTTTTTCTGTTTTTAATTATAAAGTTTGCTTTTTCAACCAGAAAGCGATTGGTGGGAACCATTGTTTTTCAGCACCTTGGCCAGAGCCAGGTCCCTTCCCAGATTTTAACTGTAATAGCAAGTGAAACATCTGTAATTGGTAGTACGTGCTAAAGTTGAATTGCTTGTTGTTAATGGTCGGCCTGCTTTTGCTTGTCATGGGAATGAAGGTCCTAATGGAAGACTGTACAATCTGACATCGGCCACCTTATTTAAAGACCACTGTGAACTGGAAGTTGTTCCCATTATTGTGATTCTGCAGTTGTTTGAGATTCTGAAAGCCATGCATCCTTGAAGAAATTGCCAAACAAGATAAATATGGTGAACCTCAATGTAACAATGTTTGAATGACTGCAAGAAATGAGTAATTATAATACAAAGGAAAGCAAACTATAGTATGCCTAAAGATGAGTGATGCTTGTATCTTGATTTGTAAGATGCTGGAGGACCTCAATGGATCTGCCAGCATCTGTGGGGGAGGAGGGGTGGAATGGACACATAACATCTTAACATTTTGGGCTGAGACCGTGTGAACACAACCAATATTTACTTTTATCTGTTTGTAATGGATGTCATTAGTCAGTAACAATCAAAGCTTTTCTCATCCATATTGTTTAAATATCTAAAGGTTTGTATGTTCTGACTAATCAACTTGTGTAAGCAGGTGCAGCACGTAGTTAAGGTAAATTGCACATTGAACTTCATTGCAAAAGGGAGGGAAGTAATAATGATTTTTAAAATTTTAATTGTCCAGAACATTGGTGCAGACATGCCTGGTTCATTAAGATTGAAGGATTTTTAAATATCTTTTCCAGTGCTCAATTGTAAAGGAGAATGAAATGATAGTTACTGCAGATTTGATGCAATACAGAAAAAATTGGTATAAGGACACTATCATAATACAAAAGAAATATAAATGTAAGATAGCTTGTATACATTGTGTTCCTAAAGTGGTGCTAGGCGCAGTGAATAAAGGAACTGACAGGAAATGATAAAGCAGTGGTTTCGGGGTGGGTTATTGGGTGGAGGTGTTGATCAGCCTTACTACTTCTGAAGTAACTATTTGAATCTGGTGCTCCTGGTGTGGATGCTACCTAGCCTTGCTGATGGAAGTGGGACACAGTCCAGAACCAGTGGATGGGATCCTTGATGTTACTGGCCCTTTTTTTTTTTTGGTACCTTTTTGAATAGATGTTCTCGATGGTGGGTAGGCTGGTGCCAGTAAGTCGTATATTTTTGACGACCCATTGCAGAGTCGCCTGCCTGCCATTGTGCAGTTTCCGTACCATGCAGTGAAGCCCCTTGTTGGATGCTCTCTACTGTGTATCTGCAGAATAACATTTGTATAGATGTACAGAGTCCAAGACTCTTCAGTCTCAAAGTAGAAGCAGTGGTAAGCTCTCCTAATCATGTATGGTGTGTTCTGCGACCATGAATGGTTGTGCGAGATGTGCTCTCCTAGGAGTTTGAAACTGGTCAGTTTCCATTGCTGTGCTGATACAAAGAGGGATGTGTGTGGGGTGCGGGTTCTTAAGTTGATAACAATCTCCTGTTGAGGAAGGGGTTATTTGCTTGGCACCACGTCTTAAGGTTTTATACCTAGCTGTAGGCCATCTCATCATTGTTGAGCCATGTTATTGTGTCATTGGTGAGCTCAGGTGAGCAGAGAGTACAGCAGTGGGCACAGCACACAGCCCTGGGAAGCACCCATGTTGAGGATGATGGGGAGGGAGGAGTATTTGTGCATGCTGGCTGGGGTCTATTGGTTAGGATGCCTAACATAGTTGCACAGTGGTGTATTTAGACTGAGTAGGAGTTTGTTCACCAAGATCTGTGTGACAATACTGTTGAATGCTGAACTGAAATCCAGAAATGGCATTCTCTTTTTCCAGATGTTGGGGGAAAGTGCATGACAAATTTTATGACATCCATCATGGAACAGTTATGGCAGTAAGCATATTGGTGAGTGCTGAATGTGGCAGGAATGGAGATTTTGACATGTGCCATTACCAGCCATTCAACACTTCCTGATTGGCATCTGTTCAGTTCTGAAGGTGTAGAGTTCTTTAATACCTAACTCTATATTCTCTCTTCAGATCTTCCCTTTTCCTACTCATGTTGTTGGTATCAATATGTATCATGTCTCCTAGCTGCTCTCACTTGAATGCTATGGACCTGATCTGAGACATCCATGACACTTGCACCTGGGAGACAAAATATCACCCAGGTTTCATGTCCATGAGACATAGGAGCAGAATGAGGCCATTCAGCCCATTGAGCCTGCTCTGCCATTCCATCATGGCTATTCCCAGATCCCACTCAACCCCGTACATCTGCCTGCTTGCAATATCCTTTGACACCCTGACCGATCAGGAAACTAACAACTTCCATCTTAAATATACCCATGGATGTTGCCTCCACCGCAGTCTGTGGCAGAGCATTCCACAGATTTGCTACTCTCTGTCTTTATATTAAAAAAAATCCTCCTCCTGTTCTCCAAAAGTCCCCCCTTAATTTTCAGGCTGTGCCCTCTAGTTCTGGATACACCATAGGAAATATCCTCTTCACACCCACCCTATCTAGTCCTTTTCAACATTCGTAGGTTTCAATGAGATTCCCCTGCATTCTTAATTCCATTGAGTACAGGCCCAAAGCTGACAAACACTTGTATGTTAACACCTTAATTCCAGAATCATCCTTCTGAACCACCTCTGGATGTTCACAGAATTGCTTGTCTCTTCCTGTAACTATGGAATTTCCTATCACTGTTGTCCTCCTCGTAAGTGATTAAACTTATGAGCATGATTAAATTTTTTTGAGGATGGGACTGAACATATTGATGGTGGAGCAGTAGGTATGGTGTATATGGATTTAAGCAAGGCATTTGATAAGGTACTCCATGCAAGGCTTATTGAGAAAGTAAGGAGGCATAGGATCCAAGGGGACATTGCTTTGTGGATCCAGAACTGGCTTGTACACAGAAGGCAAAGACTGGTTGTAGACGGGTCGTATTCTGCATGGAGGTCAATCACCAATGGTGTGCCTCAGGGATTTGTTCTGGGACCCCTTTCTCTTTGTGATTTTTATAAATAACATGGATGAAGAAGTGGAGGGTGGGTTAGTAAATTTGCTGATAACACAAACGTTGGAGGTGTTGTGGATGGTGTGGAGGGCTGTCAGAGGTTACAGCGGGACATTGCCTTGTGAGAATAGGTTGAGTGAACTCTGCCTTTTTTTCCTTGGCGTGATGAAGGATGAGGTCTCTTGATAGCGGTGTATAAGATGAGAGGCATTGATAGGGTCTTTTAAGAGACTCCTGGACAGGTATATGGAGCTCAGAGCCATCAAACATTATTCATATGACAAGCCATTTAATCCTGGAATCATTTTCTTGAACCTCCTTTACACCCTCTTCCATTTACAGACATCCTTTCTAAGGTAAGGAGCCCAAAACTGCTCTCAATATTCCAAGTGAGGCCTCAGTGCCTTATAGTCTCAACATTACATCCTTGCTTTTATATTCAAATTCCCATGAAATTAATGCCAATGTTGCATTTGCCTTTCTCACCACTGACACGATCTGCAAATAAACCTTTAGGGAATCCTGCACAAGGACTCCCAAGGACAAAGCCCCGAGTCTTTTGTATTTTCTCTCCATTTAGAAAATGGTCAATTGATTGATTTTTTTTTTCTACCAACGTGTATGGCCATACACTTCCTGACGGTGTATTCCACTCGTCATACCTTTGCCCATTTTCCTAATCAAAGTCCTTCTGTAGCCTCTACTTCCTCAAAGCTACCTGCCCCTCCACCTGTTTTCATATCGTCTGCAAACTTTGCAATAAAGCCATCAATTCCATCATCCAAACCATTGACATGTAACGTAAAAGTATCGGTCCCTATGCAGACCCTAGTGGAACATCACTAGTCACCAGCAGCCAACCAGAAAAGGCTCCCTTTATTCCCACTCTTTGACTCCTGACATCAGCCACTGCTTTATCATGCTAGAAACTTTCCTTTAATACCATGGGCTCATAGCATATTAAGCAGCCTCATATGTGGTACGTCGTCAATACATGTCTGAAAATCTAAGTACACAACGTCATCTGATTCTCCTTTTTCTGTCTTGTTCTTTCTTCAAAGAATTCCAACTGATTTAAGTCAGCTAAGTTTTTCCCTTTGGACACCATGCTGACTACTGCCTATTTTATCATGTGCCTCCAAGTACCCTGGAACTTCATTCTTAATAATCGGCTCCAGTGTCTTCCCAACCAGTGATGTCAGATTAACTGGCCTATGGTTCCCTTTCTCCTGTGCCTCTCCCTTGAGGAGTGGAGTGATATTTACAATTCTCTGGTCTTCTGGTACCATTCCAGAATCTAGTGATTCTTGAAAGATCATTACTAATGCCTCCACAATCTCTTAAGAATCCTGTGGTGTACACCATCTGGTTCAGGTGACTTATCTCCCTTCAGACCTTTGAACTTTCCAAGAGTTGTCTCTAGTAATACAACATCACACACTTCATGACCCCTAATACCTGGAACTTCCACCATACTGCTAATGTCTTCCACAGTGAAGACTGATGCAAAATCAGTCTGGTGATTTCCATGTTTCCCCAATGCTAACTCCATTGTTTTCCAGTGGTCCGATTACCCACTCTTGCCTCTGTTACTCTTTGTGTATCTGAAGAAACCTTTAGTAACCTCTTAATGTTATTGGCTACTTTCATATTTCATCTTTAACGGGTTTTTAGTTGCCTTCTGGCTTTTTGTAAGCTTCACATTAATTTTGGCTCTATTTGCTATCTTTGACTTGTTGGCCTCGGCTGTGTAATCTTTCCTTTGGAATACTACTGCCTCTTCGGGATGTCTTCAGTATATCCTGTGTCCTCTGAATTGCTTCTAGAAATTCCAGCCATTGCTGCTCTGACATCATTCCTGCCGCTGTTCTTTCCCAGTAATTTCTGGCCAACTCTTCTTTCACGCCTCTGTAATTCCCTTTACTGCAGTGTAAAACAGATACATCTGACTCTCTGCTTCCCAAATTTTCAGGGTGAATTTGATTATATGATCACTCTCCCCTAAGGGTTATTTTACCTTAACATCTCTGATCTATTTTGGTTCATTGTGCACACTAAATCCAGAATAGTTGATCCTCAACCATGAGCTGATCTAAAAAGCCATCGCCATCTAAAGTTCCCTGCTTATTGAAATCCCCATGACTATTGTAACATTGCCCTTTGGGCATGCATTTTCTATCTTCTGTTGTAATTATTTGAGGGTCTGTGTACAACTCCCATCAGGGTCTTTTTACCCTTGCACTTTCTTAGCTCTAACCACAATGATTCGATTCCTTCAGGCCCTATGTAGTGATTTGATCACATTTTCTTTACCAACAGAGCAATGCCGGCCCTTTTGCCTTCCTGCCTATCTTTTCAATACAATGTGTATTGTTGAACATTATGCTCCCAGCTATAATCTTCCAGCCATGATTCAGTCATGTCTACATCATACCTGCCAACCTCTAACTGTGTTGCAGATAGAGCAAGTTGCCAAAGGAAATGGTTGTGATGAGTTCAGTTATAATGCTTAAAAGGCATTTGGACTGATTGCATAGAAAGCGAAGGCTTGGAGGGATATGGCCGAAAATAGGCAAATAGAGCTTGCTCAGGAAGATGCCTTAGGATGGATGAATTTGACACAAAGGTCTGATCTCTGTGCTATTTACTTTAACAAAGTAACTCAAACAGAGAAAAGTGGAAATGCTCAGCATTTTATGGCAAAACTTTGTAAAAGAGAACAGTTATTCTTTCCAGTTTGAAGCATTTGATCAGAAATGGGAAAGGGTAAACATTATATTTTTTTTTAGTTTTGTACCAGGTGGGTGAGGGATAGGTAGAATAAGGGACTATCTCTGGTAGAGGAGACTAAATACTTTAATCCAGCGATTAAAAGCACACTGTGCCTTTTTGCACGCTGTATTGTGAATAGCAGAGGGGTCATGTCCAACACTTCAGGCTCTACTGACAGAAAGCTGACATATGGATGATAGAAATGGACTGTTGTGATAAAGTGAATTCACTGAAGTTTGAGAGCCTGGTGTATAGTCTGGAAGATGAGTTGTTCGGTGCTGCATTGACTTTGTCACTTTTGCAGTGAATCAAACAGATAAAATGCAGATTAGGATGGGGAATCAAAGTGACAGGCAGACAGAAACTGAGGATCACTTCTGTGGATTTGAATACAGACAGTTTGCAAAGTTATCATCCAATTGGTGTTTGCTTATTGATATTTCCCCCTGATTGTTCCAGATTAGAGAGCATTTTTAAAAAATTAAGCCAAGCTTTCAGGATGAAATTAAGATGTTCTTCCAAGTTCACAGATGTGGAATTCTAGATTGTAAATGGCAATTGATACCAACTATTCTGTTGTAAAACTGGGCTGTGGCTCCAGATCTCCATCTCAGTTTGGGATCCTGGGCATTGTGCTCATCTCTATTGCTGACTTTCCCTCCCTGCTTCTCTCTTTCCTTCTGAATCTGCTATTCATCATTCTTGAGAAAGGACCCCCTCAAGATGAAACCAAGGGCAGTTGTGCTTCTGAAAAGTAATGGCTACATCTTGATGTTGGCATAGCATTGCAGATGGCAATACGGTGTGTGCACTGGTCCTAGAACCAGAAACAATGAGTCATTATCAACCGTTGCACATGCCTGCAGGGCGTGCATAGCTCTGCATTTCCAGTTGCCAAAGACCTGATGGCTCCTTTACCCATCAGGGTTATTGTCATCTGCTCAGTACGTGATGTTGGCCATTCAATGACAGCTTTCTTACTCCTGTTACTAGAAATTTTTACCTTTCTGGAGATCTGATTAGATTTGTCATGTCTTTTTTGTGAACGTTTGTCTTCAGTTTTTGGCGGGGGTGAATTTTGAATCAGCTGCAGTGTTCAAGGAAGAATTTATTGTGACTGGTCTCGCAGAGGGTATGACAGGGCAGTCTTTGCTTTGTACATTGTGTCCTCGTTTGTCTCATCAAAATATATTCCTTCTGACATTGATTCATCATGCTGTAGATGTTAGTGATGTCAAAATCCTCAGTACATTCAGAAAACCATTTGTTAAAAGTGGTGAGTGCTCCAGACTGGAAGGCTGTGATTTGCAGGTCCCCACTGATACGTATGTGTTTTTCCTGCTCCCTTCGAATCTTGGGTCCCCTAATTATTGAGCACTGCTCAATTCTCATTCTGGCAACTCTATTGCCTCCTGGATAACTGAACCCATCAGGCCCTTCCTGACAATCCCATTAGTCCTATTTGCATTCCTCTCCCTATTTCTCAAACTCAGTAATTCTCTAAGCCCATTATCTTTTCCTTCAACTGCTATCCCATGGAGGAATAATTTACTGTGCATGACTACCCTATCAGGTGTGCATTGGAACAGGAGTGCCAGCAAATCCCACAGTTGCGAGGGAACATGATGCTTCATGTAGTACCAGAAGTTGGGATTGAACCAGGACTCTGAAGATGTGGCAAAAGTAATGCCATAGTCATGTAACTGCTGTGTTGCCATGCCACACCATGTCCCCCTGAAACTATTTAGCACTGTGATACAATTGCATCCTCCTTTGGCTGTGGCCTAATTAGTGTTTTATGCATAATCAAAACACTGAGAAATGCTCAGTAAATAGTTTCTGCACAGAAATTGGAATAGTATTTTGGGTTAGTTACTGTATAAGCATGCTGGTGAATCTCCTCGACACCCTTTCCAATGCAATCATGTTCTTCCCCACAGTGTAGCAATTCAGTGTAGGCATGGTTCTCCAGTCCTAGCCAGTGTTTTATAAAATTGCATCATAACTTCCTTTGCTCTTGTATTCCATTCCCAGATTAATGAGGATTTATTCTGCACATATTGACTTTGTAAGCCAAGGGCTCCCTTGTTCCTTTAGTATTTGCTCAGGTCCTATTAATGGTGTAGGCCCTTGTCAATTCTCCCAAATACTTCACTTACACACCAGTATTAATTTCAATCTATTTCCCTACCTGTTTTAGCAAATGATCATTATTTAGTCCTTGGATTCCTGCTTACAGCAGGCCGTGGGCTTCTAGTCACCACAGCTACCCTTCATCTCCTTTTCACCAAGCCAACTGGGTCCCATGGGCTCTGCTTCTGTGGATCATTCTCCCTTATGGAGCCTTGGTAAAGGCCTTGAACTCGTGTAAAATGCATAAACCATACTTTATGCATGTTGATACCTTTAACAAATTCACTCAAACTGGTCAGACAGGATCTTTGCATGACAAATCATGATTAATTCCTACATTTCCATGTGTAGGTTAATCCTGCCCTTTGGGATTTCTTCCAGTAATTTCCCTTGCATTGTTATTAGACTAGCAGGTTTGTAAGTACTCGTTTTATCCTTGCTGCCTTCCTTAATCCTTTGGGATTAATTTGCTCGTCTCCACAACAAAACTGGATCAATTCGTGTCCCTCAGTTTCTTGCCCTGTGGGTTGCATGTCTGAAAGATCATTAACTAGTAAAGTGAATTATTTTCCTTCCTCAGAAGCTGACTGCTTAAGCATCTTCAGTGTTTTTTTTGGACTTTATCTCTTAAATTCAATAATTTATTTTTATGTAAATCTAGCATAATCGCTGCTTTTGTTTTTTGCCTCAGTTGGTAAATGCAAGTCTCCCTTCTGCTTCCAGAGCACCTCATCTGCCGACTTTCAGGGATACGTGGGTGTGCTTTCTAAGATCTGTTCATTATTCTCCCACTATTTACTCCTAAAATGTATCACTCGGCTCTCAATGACAGCTTCTAATCTTTTCGAATGACTATTAAGTGGTTCCTTCGTATGATGAGATGGTAGATCACAAGGTCAGGAATCTGTGTTATAATCTTGTGCTTTATTGTCTATCTGCACTGAACTTCCTCTAACTGTAACACTTTATTCTGTACTTTTTATCTTGTGTTACCTCAGTGCATTGTATTGATCTATATAGATGGTATGCAAGACAAGATTTGTCCTGTACATGTGACAATAATAAACCAATTTACTATTTCATATGCCTTCCCATGTCTGGTTAGTCCAAATTCATTGTCCTACTGTTCAGGATTCAGCTCCGTTGGCTGATTCTGTATCCTTCTAATCAACCCACGCCTTTTCCATTTACCCTTACTGTTCAGCAATTTTGTTTTCAGATCCTGAGCCAGTCATAGTGTTAATTTAATTCCCAGTCTTGAAGATTCTTTTAAAATCAACAGACTTTGGCACCTTCCCAGCAATTGTTGTCGGATATACTTTGACAAATCCTTTCAAGAATTGAAGGACTTATTTTGCAATAAAGCAGCACCGGGCTCTTCTGTGGTTTTGGAAACAACACTGTACCAATGAAAGTTGAAAGCAAGCATTCACGTGGCAGCTTTGATAGGGAGCTGGTTTTAAACTGAAAACAACTATGCTTTTCACTTGGCAGTTTCGTTTATTTTATAGTTAAAGCTGCAGGTTCCAGATTCTGGATGTGGATGTCATGTGTATACTTCGCTTCAACACTTGGTTGTAGCTAAAATTGGCACGTGAATTATAGTCGGTGTCAACTTGTGACTTGCCACCATTGTGCTTGTTTGGTGCCCAAATGTGATGTACCATGTTCTGGTACTAAATAAGGGCAATGGTATCATGGAATTGCTCTTAGAAGATGTTACTTCAAAACTCAATTACAGTCATGAAGGATATGATGTGGTTTAGTTGCAGTGAGATTTGATGTCATTGCCTTTTAGAAATTTGTCATATTTGTATAACTACATTTAGGAGCAAGCCATATAACACCTTGCACCTGTTCTTTATTCAGTAAGATTGGATCCTCTCCTTGATCCTTATCTTTATTATGTTTCCTTCGGAGTCTGTGTTTGGAGGTGGTCAGCGAGCCAGTCTTGTGGTGCTGTTTTGTGATGCAATGCTCAGGAGCTTCAAAGCACGGCAGGCTAACTGTTCTGACACGTGCTCACATCACAGCTATGAGCATGTTACTACATTGTCTTGATTTAATTAAAGTAGACCACTTTCCATTCCTGAGGAAATATTTTTCAAATGTTTGGACATCAACTGCTGGATGGAGTTTTAGGGTAATGGATAATATGTTTTGATGTGATCTGAGGAGGAATTTTATTTCCACCCAGAGTGTGGATGGAATCTGGAAAAACGCCAGTTGCCTTCACCACCCATTCAGATACTTTGTCAACACTTGAGTATCTGCTTGTGAATGGGATTTGTATAGATTATTGAAATGAGCATCTTGAACTGAAGGGATGGTTTCTGTGCTGTGGGACTCTACTTTTCTGACAAAGACCCAAACCCACAAATCTGCAGTAAATGTCTTTTAGATTTGTGTTCCCTTTTTAAATGATTGGTTTAATATCCACTTAAGGAAATGAATCATCACGTGGTATGTTTGAGGTATGTTGTCTTGCTGCATTCATTTGGTCAACATGTGTAGTTGTGATCTTGCCCCCAATTCAAGTCAAATTTAATTTGTATTCAGTTTTGTACCCTCTTGACAATCAAATTCATGTCATGTTTGCTGATTTGTCTTTAGGCATGCCATTTAGGTTAAGCTGTTTCTTTGATTCTTGTCTGTAGACTCCAATGAATCTAACAAATCCATTGGCTTTTAAATTGTACAAAGAATCAGTAGTTTTATTGAGGTAAAGCCTATGATAGAACATGACATTGTTTTATAATTGTATACCTTATTGCTTGATTGGCCTTTGAATATCTTGTGCTTTTAAGGCTTTTGGCCAAACCTATATACATTTTAAACAAGATATTCTGCAGATGCTGGAAATCAAGAGTAACAGAGACAAATGCTGGAGGAACTCAGCAGGTCAGGCTGAGGTTCTGAATAGTGTCTTGGCTGTGCATTACCCTCCATAGATACATTTTGATCTGCTGAGTTCCTCCAGCATTTTGTTACTTTATTTAAATCCTCTGGTTCTACTATTAAAAGCAGTTTTGAAATTAATGTTACATGAGCTATAATTTATTGTGATACATCAACCCTTCCTGTGTGCAAAGATCCAACACTACTCCAATGTTACTGTTTTCCATTTGTATCTTTCTAACTTCAATTCCCTTCAAATGTGAATTGGTGAAGGTGAAAATTTGGCTTTCCAGTAATTATCAGCATGCACTCTAGAGTCATTGCATCAAGCACTTGTATCGTTTTGATCTTTTGTGTTCGTTCTGCACTTCTGGCTGACTATACCTTGATAGTAAGAACTTGCAACTCCCACCATCTCTTCTCTCACTCTCTTCCCCTCCCCCCAACCTAAACTCTTTGGTCAGATTTTTTTTTATATTTGTCTCAAATCTTGCTGATGCATTAAGCTGGTGAATTGTATTTAAAATCAACTGTTCATGTCATAATATAGTTAACCTGCAGGCATTTTAGCCAATGCATTCACCAGCTTTATCAATAAACGCAGAAGCAAAGATCAAATGTAAGGGTGTTCATAACTTTAAAATAGCAGGCATTAAGTACCTTGATAAAGTTTTGAACTTGAAGATTTTAAATCTGTTGATGCCAAGCAAGTGAAGAACAGCACTGTCAGATTTATTTGGCTGAATGTTAATTAGTTGCAGGATCTGCCTTGAGCTGATAATTATAGCTCTTTGTTGTAGTGCTGTGCCCAGATTCTGGGTCATAGCTTTGTAAAATACAGACTCGTTAAAAATCTGTGGCATGGGTGGAGATCGCTGAGTCTATTGAGGACATGCCAGGAAAATGTAGTTTTTTGCCAATTCTTGGTCATAACCATGCAGTTCCACTGTCCAAGTGCCCACTCAGGTACATTTTGCATGCAGAGAGGATCTTCACCCCTGCTTATTGCTAACTGACAATATTCTTTTGGTGTTGGGGAGTCATACAGCGTGGAAATGAGCTCTTTAGGCAATAGATTAATTTTAAAATTGACTTCCAGTTGTAGATTCTCCCTCGAGATAACCATCTCCATCCCCTCCCTGTCTGAACCTGCAGGTCTCTGTGTGTATTTCAATCTCCCTGGAGTAGATGCAAGCCCAGTTCATCCAACTTTTCCTCAATCAGCAAATCAAGCATTCCAGTCAACTCTCCTGTAACCTTAGAGCAGATGGCGCAGGAGATGACTGACAACCCAGTTGCCGTTTGTGTTGGTTTGCTGCCCCGCCATTTCTGCTGGCCTTCTGTGTGCTTGCGTTGGACCAAATGTTCTCAGCACCATTCCAAATGTTACAAATGAGTATTGGACGAGATATTCCTTGTGTTATATCCTCATTAACCACCTTAATCTTTCAATGAGGACTTATCTAAACCTTTGGCTGCTGTGCTTTGCAACGATAGACTGTACAGGAAGACTGTATTGCTAGTTTATTTTTGCAGATTACTATGTATAAAGGACCAATTTAAAAATCACCCAGTGAGTGCAGAGGGAAAATTCAAAACATGCAAACAATAGAAACAAACAAATGGCATTCTGAAGTTCATGTGAAGAGTCCGTCAGACTTAATTTAGCGCAGAGCCGAGTATGCCTCATGGAGCTGAACTGGTCCGTCCCTTGCCTTGGGCCCTGAAACCCCTACCTTTTCATTTGGCCCGGCACATAAATTGTTGTCGAAACATTGGGTTCAGTCACTTTATGTTCTGGGGCCTGGACCCAACCTTTCCAATTGGGCCCAGCCAAATTGGAAAGCGTACACATTAAGATATTGTCAGCGATGTCCTGCAGACAGTTGAGAAACTTTGAACTGTGAGAAATCATGACACAATAGATAAAAGTTTTCTAGCACCTCTAAAGACCTGTTGTAACTCAGTATTGTGCAGTGTTCACAGAGGATGAGTCAGTGACACTTGGCATCTTCCTTAATTTTGTCATTGTGTGATTATGGGCAGTGGGTTTGTAATGAAAAGTCTCTTGTGAGAAGTGGTGTTCTTTGCCAAGTATGCAGTAAGACTGGGAAAGCAATCCATCTGAGATGGAATGCTTGTCCAGGCTTTTGGCAGAGTTGGGGCATTTAAAGATTAAAAATTAGCTCTATTTGTCACATTGAAAAGTGTAGTAAAATGTCATTTTGCATCAAAGACAAACAGAGCCTGAAGATTGTACTAGAAGCAGCCCCCAAATGTTAACCTATAGAAATGGCAGAAGGATCACAGCAAAATGCAAATAACCCACATGACAGGACATCCTCCATCTGCAGTGCAGTTTGGAGGTTTACCAGAATAATGATTGTAAAGGTGGAGTTGCTGAAGGTTGGAAAAGCTGAGCATAAACAAAATCATTAAAAGTTTTTTGACAAGAACTAGCATTTAAGCCCAGCAACTTCCTATTCGCATAGAGTGCTGAAATAACTACTGAGTTTAGATTTGAAAATCTAAGGTACTACTCTAACTACACAACTAGGTAGTTTGTTGTTTGTTTCCACGACTCACTATAAAGAAATGCTTCCTGATAGTTTGAAATCTCCCCTTACTCTTCACCAATGCCTCTGCGTCCTTGCATTAATTTTGAAGTTGCAGCCGGCATCCGGCAGAGATTTTGCAGATACTGGAAATCTAGAGTGGGAATGAAGGGAGCAGGTAGAATATAGAAGATGCAAGTGGTGGGAGGGGGGGGGAGGTGAGGGAAAGGAGTAGAAGCTAGAAGGGGATAGATGAAGCCAGATTGTTGAGGAGGGGGGCGAAGTAAGAAGCTGGGAGGTGATGGGCAGAAAAGGTCGAGGGCTGGAGAAGGAATTTGGGAGTGGAGAGTGGACTGGAGAGAATGGGAAGGTGGAGGGGCAGCAGTGGGAGATGATAGACAAGTGAGAAGAGGTAAGAGGGGGGCCAGAGTGGGGAAATGGAGAAGCAAAAGGAGAAGTTGGAAAAATTACTAGAAGTTGGAGAAATCTATGTTCATCCCATCAGTTTGGAGGCTATCTAGACAGAATACAAGGTGTTCCTCCTTCAACCTGAGTGGCCTCATCATTGCAGAAGAGTTGGCCGTGGACTTGTGTCAGAATGGGAATTAGGGGTTGGAATTTAAATGGTTGACCACCAGAAAATCCTGATTTTTGTGGATGGAGTGAAAGGTGCTCCACATAGCAATTTCTCCAGTCTATGTTGGGTCTCACCAATGTCGAGGAGGTCTCATCAGGAGCACCAGATGGAGTAGGTAACCCCAACAAATTTGCAGCTGAACTGTTGCCTCAATTGGAAGGACTGTTTGGGTTCCTGAATGGAAGTGAGGGATGATATGAATAGTCCGGCATAGCACTTCTGTTTGCAGGGAAAGTGCCAGAAGGGACAAATGGACAATGGTGTCACTGAAGGAGCTATCTCTGTGGAATGTGGGGGAGGTAAAAGTGTGTTTGGTGGTAGAGTCCCATTGAGAATGTGTTGACTGTGGAAGCTGAAAAGATTGAGGACAAGAGGAACTTCATATCTGAAGGCAGCAGGAAGCTGGGATGAGGGTGGATCTCTGCTTCGCCCTTCTAGGTGAGAACAGGCAGATCAGTGCTAAGGTGGGGTAACATGGGATTGGAAAATTTAGTATCCTTGTGGGTAGGGTTACAAAACTGCAAGCATATAAAGATCCTGATTGGAGTTGCATGCCGGCCTCTGAACAGCAGCCAGGATGTGGAATGCAAATTTAATTATGAAATAGAAAAGGCATGTAATAAAGGCAATGTTACAATAGTAGGTTGGGGAAAATCGGGAGTGAATTTGTAGAATGCATACAAGGTGGCTTTTTGGAACAGCTTGTGGTTGAGCCCACTTAAGGAAAAGCTAATTCTGGATTAGGTGTTGTCTAATGAACCAGTTTTGACTGGGAAGCTTAAGGTAAAGGAATCCTTGGGGAAACAAAGACCTTGTGACAGAATTCACCCTGAAGTTTGAGAGGGAGAAGATGGATGAGTAAATAGAATTGGAGACAGAGGAGCAGGCCAGAGTTGATTGTAAGGGGACACGATCAGGGATGACTGCAGAACAGCATTGGCTGGAGTTTCTGGAGCAATTTGGAAGGTGCAGGATAGATATACCTGTATCTCAAAGATGTATTCTAAAAGGATGATGAGGCATCCATGGGTGATGAGGGAAATCAAAGATAGCATAAAAGCAAAAGAGGATGCATAATATAGTAAAAATTAGTGGGAATTTAGAAGATTGGGAAGTTTTTAATAAAAACAAAGCAACTAAAGCCATAAGGGGAGAAAAGATGAAATATGATGGAAAGTTAGCCAATAGTACAAAGTGAATACCTCTAGATTTACAGTATAAAGAATAAAAGAAGAGAGTTGAAATTGGACTGCTGGAAAATGATGCTGGAGGGGTAGTGATTGGGGACAAATATATATTTTGTATCATACTAGTACTATGCCAGAGATTTGAGTGTTGGGGGCAGAATAATGTCAGTTGCTCTTACTAAGAAGATACTTGGGAAGCTGCAAGGTCTGCATGGAAGTAAGTCACCTGGATCAGAAGGACTACAGCTCAGCATTCTGAAAGGGATAACTTGAAGAGATCATGGGGGCATCAAGAATGAAGATGGCTCTAGAGGACTGGAATATTGTCAATGTCACTCCTTCAAGAAAGCAGGGAGGAAAAAAAAGAAATGGGCCCGTTACCCTGACTTCAGTATTTGGGAAGATGTTGGATTCCATTATTAAGGATGAGGTTTTGATGAACTTGGAGGTGCATGATAATGTTGGCCAAAGTCTTAAAGGGGAAATCTTGTCTGACAAATCTGGTATTTGGGGAAATGGTTAGTAGGACACAAACAGTGGATGTTGTGTACTTAAATTTTCAGAAGGCCTTTGACAAGATGCTGCTCGTGAGGCTGCTTAAAGTAACAGCCCATAGTATTCTAATGAAGATATTGGCATCGATAGAAGATTGAATGGCAGGAAGCATAGTCCATGTAAAGGGGGTGTTGTTTTTGTTGGCTGGCTGTGTTCCACAAGGTTTGGTATTGGAACAGTTTCCTTTCACATTGTGTCAATGATTTGTATGATACAATTGATGGCTTTGTGGCCAAGTTTCCAATGGTACAAAGATAGATGGAGGGGCAGGTGGTGTGTTGGTACTATTGAAGAAGCAGGGAGTCTACAGAAGGTCTTTGAGAGAATCTGCAAGGATGTGGCAGATGGAATATGCTGCAGGAAGGTGTATGGTCATGCACTTTGGTAGAAGGAATAAAGGTGTAGACCATCCTCTAAAAGGAGGAAATTAAAAAAAAAAAAATCAGGTGCAAGGGGACTTGGGAGTCCTTGTGCAGGATTCCCAAAAGGTTAACTTGAAGCTTGAGTTGGTGGTAAGAAAGGTAAATGCAATCTTGGCTTTCATTTTGAGAGTACTAGAATAGAAGAGCAAGTGCATAATACGGAGGCTTTATTAGGCCTTGGTCAGAACACACTTGGAGTGTAGTGAGCAGTTTTGGGCCCCCACCAAAGTGTCCAGAAGAGGTTCACGAGAGTGATTCTGGGAATGAAATGGTTAATGTAAGAGGGTTTTCGGCTCTGGACCTCTTCTTGCTAGAGTTTAGAAGGAGGGGGATCTTATTGAAATGTATCCAATATTGAAAGGTCTAGATAGTGTGGATATATAGGATATTTCAGAAGGTGGGAGCATTTAGGACCTGAGTATGTAGCCTCAGAATGGAGGGATGTCCATTTAAAACAGATCAGAAGGAATTTCTTTAGCCAGAGGGTGGTAGATCAGTGGAATCCATTGCCATGGATGGCAGTGGAGCCAAGGTCATTGGGTATATTTAAAGCAGAGGTTGATCGGTTCTTGATTGGCCAGGGTGTCAAAGGGTTACAGGGAGAAGGGCAGAGATGAGGATTGAGAGGGATAATAAATCAGCCGCAATGGAATGGCAGAGCAGACGCAGTGGGCCAAGTGGCCTAATTCTGCTCTTGTCTGATTGTCCCAGAAAAGGCAGAGATGCAAATGACGAAGTTAAACACCGGTCTTTGAAGGAGGAAATCTCTGCTGCCCTAAAGAGGGAGAATTGGCAAGGAGTCAATGTTTAAAAATAAGGATTTACCATTTGAGTACAGATTTGTTTTCTTGAGGATCAAGATCCTAACCAACAAAAGATGATAGAAGCTCTTTAAATATCTTTAAGGCAGAGATTGGTAAATTACTGGTTACAAAACGGATGAACAGTTACTTGGATCAATGTGGAGCTGATGTTCTAGCCTGTTCAGTTATTGCCTTATTAAATAATAGCACAGGGTGAGGGTGTGCTCAAGTTGTCTTGTGTTCCCAATTCCTAAATTGGCATGTCTCTGCACTTCCTTCGCCAGTCACCTCCTCCAAAGTGGCAGCAAGTCATCCTCAACTCCAAGGGGCTGCCTTGCCATGGTTAGAAGCTTGGTGATGCTTAGAATTAAGTATGTAAATAATGAATACCCTCTTCCTTCCCTCCCGACAACTGAATCCTGCATGTTGTGCACCATTGTTGCCACTGGGGGGAAATCGAGTAGCAAAATTGCCACTGTTTTGAGAAAGTTTTGGTTTTACTGTAATCCAATTCATCTCTTTATTCCACATTTTGTCTGAGCCTGAGATTTCTGAATGAAAAATGTACTGGTTGAATCATTGTGAATGGTTCATATAGACTCTACCAAAACTATAAATGATATATGTAGCACAGTTGACTTCATTTGTACACGTGCTTCTCTTGACAATAGGAATATTTGCTGGAAGCAAACCAAAACTCTCCTGAACAATATGGGCTGATGATTCCATGCAGTACTAAGTGAAGGCAACATGGTTTGAGCTGCAGTTTTTCCAGAATGTTTATTATATATTCTTCCACCTGGATTTAGGTATATAAGATGATGGGCATTGATTGTGTGGATAGTGAGAGGCTTTTTTCCCCAGAGCTAAAATGGCTAACAAGAGGGCACGGTTTTAAGGTTCCTGGAAGTAGGTACAGAGGGGATGTCAGGAGCAAGTTTTTTTTTACACACAGTGGTGAGTGCATGGAATGGGCTGCTGGTGACTGTGGTGGAGGTGGATACAATAGGGTCTTTTAAGAGGTTTCTGGATAGGTACTTGAAGCTTAGAAAAATGGAGGGCTATGGGTAACTCACACTAATTTCTAAAGTACATGTTCAGCACAGCATTGTGGGCCAAAGAGCCTGTATAGTGCTGTAGGTTTTCTATGTTCCAAGTTTCTCAGATGTAAAAGATCTTGTGGCATTGGTTAAAAGGAGCAGGAACTTATCCTCAGTGTCCTAACTGGAATTAGATTCCCAACCAAGCTGTTCCAGTCCAGTTAAAGCACCATTGTCTGCACAGTATGGAAGATTGCCCAGGTACGCATTGACTACCAATGAATCTATTCTGGTTGTTTATGGCACAATCATCCTCTCTCAATATGATGGAATCCATTATCAGTAGTGCAGTCATACAGCAAATTTTAGGAAGATGTAATACTTTATACTATTCAAAGAAATGGTTTCTGAGAGCCAAAATTAAATTGTAATCCACTAATTAATAATGTATTTTCTTAGCTAAACTTTATTGTCTTTTTTCCCCAGCCTTGCTGAAGTGGTTGTGACGATGAATCCCGTGTTACTGATTCCCTTTCATTACTTTCATGCAAGTAATCAATTATTGCACCAATGATCGAGTCCGCTGCAGTGCAAAGTGCTCTTGGTGTTAAACTCTGGTGGTTAGGGTTGTGCCAGCTCGGGAACAGAATGCTTGAAGGAAAGTAGCTGTTCTTGAACCTGGTGGCGTGGACCTTCAGGCTGCTGTACCTCCTGCCTGATGATCTCTGGGAAAAGATAGCATGGCCTGGATGGTGGAAGCTTTGATAGAGATTGATACTGAGGCAGCAGTGGATACTAACAGTGGCGGAGAGGGATGTGTCTGTGGTGTATTGGTAGAGTCCACTGCTCTCTGCACTTTGCGTTAAGCAATTGAATTGCCATACCAGGTAATGGTGTGACAAGTCGGGGTACTTTCAACAGTATATCTGTAGAACTTTGTTTATTATGGATGTACCTGCCTTTCAAGGCAGGTATGAGGGGATCCTTGTTTGCAGTTTGTGCAAACCTTGTGTTTTTTTTTTGCAAAATTGTGATGTTTCCTACATTTAAAATATTTAATTGTAAAGGAGTTTGAGATTACAAAGCTCTGTAAGGTCATGTTTTTGGTTCATTATTGAATATTGTGGGTTTGGGGATGGGATGAAAAGGTACCTTTGTGTTGCACAGCTTTCTGAGTCTGTGCAGGTGTATTAAACTCACTGGGTTTGGGAACAAATGTGGTTTGTATTTGAAAAATTTGTTCTTTTTAATTTATTTGATGCTGACCAGTATCTTTACCTCTGCAAAGCCAGCATTTATGCCCATCCCTGATTAGCCTCAAAGCTGGCTTCACCTGCTGCAGTTCTTCTACTAACTAAAATTAATGAATGTTGGAGCATTCACAACATAATGAATGTTTTTGACTGTAAAGATTTTTTAAAAAAATCAAAAGTTATGTTGTAAGAACTCTGAAACATCTTAAAATAACTTGTCTGTCAAATTTGCATGTAGCAGATTTTGCATCCAAAATACTTAAATTCTCGGATTAAACGATGATTAATTGTGCTTCTCTCAGCTCATTATAAATCCTCATGAGGCACAGATAAACATTGAATAACATTGTGTATTTAAGCCCTTCTCACCCTAGTTTTTAAACCTGTGAAGTTATGATTTAAAATTTTTGCATTACATATACAATCTGCTAAATTATTTGTCTACACATGTTACCCTTGCACTATTAAGCTGGTTGACATTCTTTCATATGGCACAAGTTGATCCCTGGCTCCAGTGTATCAATCCACTTGATTGCCTATTAAAACCACAGTTAGAAAAATGAGGTGCCAGAACTGTTCAGGAAGCAGGTGGATGGGTATTTCCATTGTTCACTATTCATGGCCCCAATAGTGTGGAACACTTTCATTCATAAGGCATGCTACAGAGGAGCAAAGATCTATTAAAATATTCTCAGACATGCAAGAAGTCTTGGAGAAATAGTGATGCAGATAAAATGTTTAATTGCTCATTTACTTGGGTATGCTCAGTAAAGACATCTGCTCTTGTGCCTTGTAATGCTTTTTGGAATTGGAAGCAGTACACTCTAAATTTGGCAGTTAGCATGTGTTTAAAAATTGCTTATTTCATATCTTTCTGAAGACATTTTGATGTTTCTCTTACAGGGCGTACATTGCTCGAAAAACTATTCGGGCAGCAAGAGAAAGTACAGCTTTCCAGTGAACATGAAGCAGAGAAACTGTGCTCCCGTATTCTGGCAATGGGTTTGCTGCTCCCATTCGGGGACTGTTTCAGAGAGCAGTTTTATGGAGAAGCACCACAAGCCACCACAAAATTTGATGTGAGTTTACCATGCGATGTAAAAAGAATTTTTTGCTAACGCAGTTTTCTGATCTGAAGTTGTTTGGATGTTTATTTTGCTCTTTCCATTTGTATGCTGATGTGTTTTTAAGTGAGAAAGCATCACACTTCTCACTGCTTCTTGTGCAGCATCCATTTCTGAATGAACTGACATTTCATCCAACTTGAATGCTGTTTGTTGGCCACTGACTCCACTCTTTTGGTACCTCGACTTGATTTGTGCCAATACAGTACTGGCTGCTTAAACTTCTGTCATCTTACCCACTCTAAACTTGAGGTAATCCAGAGCTTGCTCTCCTCTCCCAAGTCCTGTCCACTCATTCCTGTGCCTGCAGGCTTTTGGGTCCTATTTATTCAGAATGTTGAATTTTTCTTAAAGAAGCTTCTCATTGTTTAAATCCTGCCATGAATGCACCTCATTGTCTTTGAATACTCAATTGCTATTAACTCTTCATGCTCTGTCCACTTTCAGCTTTTCACTCCTTACACTTTAATAGATTTTGGTTAGAATTTTGACTGCCAAGTCCTTAAGCTATAGAATACTTTCAATGTGCTCTGCCGCCTTGATTAGACCTAACATCTGATCTAACTTCTGCCCATCTTGAGAAATGTCTCTTGTTTGGTTTTTGTCTTGCTGATTCTTCATAATTAATTCTATTTCAAAAAACTTGTGTACTGTAGTGACAGTAGATGGCAAAGAAAAAGTGTGAAGTTAAGTCACCCTGTGTGCATTTGTGTGCATGTTGTGAACCCTCCAGAGTTCTCCAGCAATAATTATTCTTGTCTTGCATGAAAACCTATGAAGAAATCCATAGATTTTTCTTTAAAATTTACTTTGAAAATCCTTTATAAACATCAGATGGCTGGGGGGGGGGGGGGGGGGGGGGGGGAGGGTTAGGAAAAGTGTTGGTAGGACGAGGGAAGAATAGGCTGTCTGGAGTCCAATCCATGATCCAGTCGTGGGGGGAAAAGAACTTCATTTTTGTTCAATTGTTGAATTGAAAATTGACTTAGAATGGTGGTTGAAAACAACAGAGCATTGAGATGCAAAAATGAGGAAGAAATGGTTATGGCATATCATTTAAAATATCAAGTGGTGTCTTTGGTGCAATAAATGAGGATAAATGCCTTGTTTGAGTTCTAAAAAATTGGTTAGGACTTGGGATTGCACTGGATTATAAGCATCTAATGGGCTTTCAGTTCAATGTCTCACAATCATTGTGCATGAGGAAAAGTTGTGGCATTATATCTGGAGGAACACTTTGTTCAAATAGAAGTTTGTGCTCTTCTGTTTCCCCTGTGATTTGCCAAGCACACGGATAATGGTGGTCTTGGTGTGAATGAAAGGATGAATTGGCATTTATCAAGTTTTACCATGAGTCCCAGCTCAAGATATAATGAATCACCAGTTTCTGTAGGGCCATGTTGCCCATACAAATAAATTTAAAACATCAGCCACATAAATTTTTGCCATAAATGAGACAATTAAAGTTGTTCTGAGGAAAAACTAGTTTTTTTTTTAGAGTTCAAAAGGATTCTTCAGAGGAGAAGAGATGCACTTTGGACATGACTTTGGTGACTAGTGGTGTTCCACAGGGGTCGGTGTTGGGACCCCAACTCTTTACAATCTATATTAATGATTTGGAGAAAGAGACTAAGTGCAACGTATCGAAGTTTGCTGATGACACAAAGATGGGAGGGAGTGTAATGAGTGCGGAGGACATTGAAACCCTGCAGGGGGACATAGATAGGCTGAGTGATTGGGCAGACATTTGGCAGATGAAATATAATACTGACAAGTGTGAGGTCTTGCACTTTGGCAGGAAAAATAATAGAGCAAGTTATTATCTAAATGGAGAGAAACTGGAAAGTGCTTCTGTGCAAAGGGATCTGGGGGTCCTGTTGCAGGAAACACAAAAAGTTAGTATGCAAGTGCAGCAGGTGGTCAAGAAGGCCAATGGAATGCTGGCTTTTATTGCTAGGGGGATAGAGTATAAGAACAGGGAGGTCTTACTGCAGTTGTACCGGGTATTGGTGAGACCACACCTGGAGTACTGCGTGCAGTTCTGGTGTCCATATTTAAGAAAGGACATACTGGCTCTCGAGGCAGTGCAGAGAAGGTAAACTAGGTTAGTTCCGGGGATGGGTGGGTTGATGTATGATGAGAGGTTGAGTAGATTGGGACTCTACTCATTGGAGTTCCGAAGAATGAGAGGCGATCTTATTGAAACATGTAAGATTGTGAAGGGGCTTGATCGGGTGGATGCGGGGAGAATGTTCCCAATGATGGGTGAAACTAGGACTAGGGGGCATAATCTTAAAATAAGGGGATGCCTTTCCAGGACTGAGATGCGGAGATATTTCTTCACTCATAGGGTAGTGGGGCTGTGGAATTTACTGCCCCAGAGAGCTGTGGAAGCTACTACACTCAATAAATTCAAAACGGAGATAGACATTTTCCTGGATAAAAATGGCATTAGGGGATACAGTGAGCGAGCAGGTAAGTGGACATGAGGCTAGGTTTAGATGAGCCATGTGATCTCCTGGACCAGTTTTCGATGGCCTGGATGGGTCGGAGAGGAATTTTCCAGATTTTTTTCTCCTCAATTGGCAACTCGGTTTTTTTCCCCGGGTGATCACATGGGATAGGGCGGGATGAATAATAAAATAAAATGGGCGGCATGGTGCCCTGTTGGTTGGCACTGTTGCCTTGTGGGATTCGGTGAAAACTAGAGTTAAGATTGGATCAGCCATGATCTTGTTGAATGGCGGAGCAGGCTTGAGGGGCCGATTGGCCTACTCCTGCTCCTATCTCATGTTCTATGTTCTTATGTATGAAGCAGTGGGAATTTATAAGTTGAGAGCTTGTGCAATTTCCAGTAAAAGCCAGTTCCAGTCATTATTTTTTCTTTGCATACTAAAAGCATTAGAGGGCAGTCTATTGCAGTGATGTGGACCGCTGTTCTCATTGGGTTCATTCAGTATGTTGCCTTGCTGGACAGCTTGTGGCCAGAACTGCGCAGTGCACTTCAGGGTACAATACTTCAATTGTAACTTTCCAGCAGGACATTAGCAAAGGAGTTTCACAGTTGAGAAAAGTCCCATTTAATATGCAAATAAGAGTAATAAATAGGGTTTCACTAATCCTTTTATCATTATGCATAGGATTGACATTTCTTGCTGGGCTTCTTGCTTAACTTTTTTACCTGTACTTAAGTCAAACCAGTCATCAAGATGAGATCTGATTTATTTTTTAACATTGCTTTATCAAATTGGTAATTTTTTTTAGAGCTGTAATTTTTCTTAGTCATCTCCTTTTAATACTGCTTAATTAAGTTTCTGTTCTAATGGAAAACTCATTTGTTGAATGTTGTATTAACCTCGTTCATTCTGAGGTTCTGAATAACATTCCTGCACACATTCCTCATAGTGGACTGTATGCTGACTTGTCAATGTGAAAACCTGCATAATTTTGACCTTGCAGGGGTGATCCAGCTGCTTGACTTGACTGTAGGTTGAAAGTTAGTTTGTGGTTCTGTCAAGTCTGATGGATTGTTTTTCATTGGAAATGGTTGTGGCAGTATAGGCCTCCAAATAGTATCCAAGATGTTGGGTTGAGATTGCCAAGGGAGCTGGAAAAGGAATGTAATAAAGGTAATGGCACAATTGTAATGGAGATTTCAATATGCAAGGGGATTGGGAAAATTGGATTGGTGTCAGATCGCAGGAGGGAATTTGAATGTCTGAGATGGCTTTTTAAAGCAGCTTGTGCTTGAGCCTACTCGGGGAAAGCACATCTTCGATTGTGTGCTTAATAACCCAGATCTTATTGGGGAGCTTAATGTAAAAGGCAGTGATCATAATATGATAGAATTCGTACTGCAAATTAAGATGAAGTACAACTCACATGCATCATATCACAATGGAATAAAAGGAATTGCAGAAGCACGAGAGAGGAACTTGCCCAGATGGATTGGAGGAGGATACTGACGGGGATGACAGCAGAGCAGAGATGGCTCAAGTTTCTAGGAATAATTCATAGGTGCAGGATAGATACGTCCCACAGAAGTAGTTCTCAAATGACAGGGCTAGAAAAGGGGGGATATAAGGTAGCAAAAGTGAGTGGGGAAGTTGGATGATTGGGAAATTTTTAAAATCCAAGAAAAGGCAACTTTTTTAAAAAAAAAAAGCACTACAAGGGAGAAGATGAAATGAGGACAAACTAGCCAATAATATAAAGCAGGATACTAAACATTTCAGTTGTGTTAAGAGGAAGAGAGTTGAGAGTTGATTTTGTACCACTGGAAAATGATGCTGTTCAGGTAGTAATGGGGAACAAAGAAATGGCAGATGAACTTAATTATTACATTGCTTCAGTCTTTACTGTGTAAGACACTAGCAGTGTGCCAGAGGTCTGAGTATCAGGGAGCAGGTGTGAGTGCCATTGCTATTACAAAGGGAAAAAGTGCCAGGCAAAGTGAATGGTATAAGGTGGATAAGTCATCTGGACCAGATGACTACATCCCAGAGTCCTGAGAGGGGTTGTTGAAGAGATAACGGATGCGTTGGTCTTAATATTTCAAGCATCACTTAATTTTGGCATGGTCCCGGAGGACTGGAAGATTGCAAATGTCATTCCACTCATTAAGAAGGGAGAAAGGCAAAAGAAAGATGCCCTAACCTCAGGGGAGCTTGTTGTAATCTATCATTAAGGGTGAGGCTTCAGGGTACTTGGAGACTAATAATAAAATAAGTTGGTCAGCATGGTTTCTGTAAAGGAAAATCTTGCCTGACAAATCTGTTGGAATTCTTCGAGGAAGTAACGAGCAGGGTGGACAAAGGAGAGACAGCGGATGTCACTTGGATTTCCAGAAGGCATTTGATAAGGTACCACACATGGGGCTTAACAAGATAAAAATCCTGTGGCATCACAGACAAGATACTGGATACTAATGGATAGAGAAATGGCTGTTAGCTAGGTGGTGGAGAGTGTGAATAAAGGGTTTCTTTACTGCTTGGCTGCCTGTGAGTAGTGGTGTTCCTCAGGGGTCAGTATTGTGATCACTACTTTTCACATTGTTTATGATTTGAATAATAAATTGGCTTCGTCGCATGGTTTGCAGATGGCACAAAGGTAGGTAGAGGGTTGAGGAGTGTTGAGGAAACAATGCAATTGCAGCAGGACTTGGAGAAATTGGAAGAATGGCCAATAAAGTGGCAGGTGGAATACAGTGCTGTGAAATATATAATAATGCATTTTGGTAACAAGGAACAATAGTGCGGACTATTAGCTAAATGGGGAGAAGGTTCAAACATCAGAGGTGCAGAGGGACTTGGGAGTCCCTGTGCAAGATTCCCAGAAGGTTAATTTACAGGTTGAGTCTGTGGTAAAGAATGCAAATGCAATGTTGGCATTTATTTCAAGGGGAATAGAATATAAAATCAAGACAATAATGCTGAGCCTTTTAACTGACACTAGTCAGGCTGCACATTGAGTATTGTCAACAGTTTTGGGCCCCATATCTCAAAGGATGTGTCATTGGAGAGTCCAGAGGAGGTTCACGAGGATGATTCTGGGAATAAAAGGGTTAACATGAGCATTTGGCAGCTTTGGGCCTGTGCTCACTGGAATTTAGAAGAATATGGGTGATCTCATTGAAACCTACCAAATGTTGAAAGGACTAGATGGGTTGATGTGAAGAGGATGTTTCCAGTGGTGGTGTTGCTTGGAACTAGAAGGCACAGCCTCAAAATCGAGGGGCGACAGATGAGGATTTTTGTTTTTTAAGCCAGAGAGTAGCGAATCTATGGAATGTTCTGCCACGGATTGCAGTAGAGGCAAAGTTTGTGGGTATATTTGAGGTGGAAGTTGATCACTTCCTGATTGGTCAGGGCAGCAAAGAATACGGTGAGAAGGCAGATGTATGGGATGAGTGGGATCTGGAATCATCCATGATGGAACGGCAGAGCAGACATAATGGGCTGAATGGCCTAATTCTGCTCCTATGTCTTGTGGTCTTAATACTGTGACTAAAAACATTTAACCAGTGACCTGCTTTATATAGATGAGGTTTTGATGCTACTGTTAATATTATGAAGGTTTTAAAATTTTATCCTTTGTGATCTGGATACAGTGTTAACCAGTACATCACTGATACTGATTTACTAGCCAGCTTGTAAATAGTTTTACTACTATTTGAAGGTCGGCAGTGCTGAAACAAGCATAATGCGAAAATAAACTGAACTGCCTCTGACGTGAATCAAAATGAAAATATACTGGAACACTCAGCTGGTCAGGTGGCATCTGTGGAAAAGAATGGTGCTAATGTTTTAGGTGAAGGACCATTTCTCGGAACTGGTGACTGCTTTCTCTTGGTACATGCAGTAAATCTGTGAATCAGAACTTTGTTCCATTGCTTTTGAAGCATCTAGGGGATAGTTCGCATTACACTAGTATTAGTATATTCCTGAAGAGGGAATTTTGCTGTTTTCTTGTGGAGTTCAGCAATGTATCAATGTACCTTAATTTTAGACATAATTATGCAATCTGAGTGACTGGAAGAGGGCAGAAAACGCTAGCTTATAAATTCAGTTAAGCAATTTAATGACCTAACTTCAAATCCCAGATGGCTATTTTTTTGGTTGTCAGGGACGAAAGATCAGTTTTACAAATGGATCTAAATTTGAAATTATTGCCGCTGTTGAAACAAGCTTGTACTGGGTGGGTGTGGGGGGATATTCCTGTTTGAGTCAAACTGCAAATAAGACGAGGGTTGTCAGTGGTTTCCAGCAAACCCAGGTAGGTCCAGTTGATCTTAAATGGTTTTAACATCACAAATGTTTGTGATAGCTTACCAAGCTTTTGCTATACATGTGCAAATGTGCATTAGGAATCAAAATGAAGGCACAAATAAAGCTGCAAATCTTGGGGGTGGGGGGTATTTTGCATTTGACATGCTTGTGGGTATGATTTAATAATGTGCCATCTGCCAAGCTAGGAACATGTAATTTATACCACACGAGGTGTTCAGTTGAACTGGGATTTGTTATCTTGCAGAAAGATGCCTACGTTGACATGTGTATTTGCATGAGAAAATGCATGCATGGTTAATAAGGTCACATTAGGCCATTCACATTAATAACTGGGATGTTTATGTACTGTTATAATCCCAGCCCCCTCCTTTGAGAATCACAAGAGCCCTAGTGAAGTGGGGGTCAATGACCCAAGAGAAGAGAGAGATACGTGCCATGTCCCTCGTTTCACGGCGAGGCAAAAGCTGGCTACTGTGGTCATTGTCTCGTGGAGACACCTTTGTGAATTGGGAACTGTACTACGTGTATACCCTCAGGGCAACGTGGGTGGAGAGACGGAGAGAGATTGCATCATCCCAACCTGATTGACATCTGAGACCCCGTGAGTTCAGATAAAAGAGGGGTTGTAAAGACGGCCCCGCCAGACGCACCAGAAGACACGCTAGAAATCCTGTGACAGCGTTTAATAGCGACAGCCGGTGGGGGGGGGGTTCATGTGCGTCTTTTCCTTGCCTGGGATTGATGACCTCACCACGAAAGAACGGCTTTAGCTACAGGAGAGGCCACAAGTGAACGGCCACCCCCCAACGAGACTCCGATGGATCGAACTCATAAAGATTGGAAAAAACCCGCCAGGTAACTGTTTCATTCAATCTCTCTCTCTCTCTCTCTCTCTCTCTCCCCAACAAAAGTGCACCACCGCAACACCCCAAAAGACGGCAGCTGGTGGAACTGCAGTGAACGCAAGAGACTTTTAGATATACAGCGGACAATATATACCTTACCCCTAGACAACGATAGAGCTTATTTCTTATTGATTATTACTATACCTGCACTTTAGATTGAGTATTGACGACGTATGTTATCTGAATGTTTGTATTAACCTTACTTTTGTGCCCCTTTATAAATAAAAACGTTTTAAAATGGTACCATCAGACTTCAGCGGACCTCTCTATCTTTGCTGGTAAGTGATCCAGTTACGGGATACGTAACAACTCAATCAACATGTTGGGCTAGTATGGTAGTATAGTGGTTAGCGCAATATTATTACAGCACAAGCAACTTGGATTCCTTTCTATCATAAGGAGCTAGTGCATTCTGTCCGTGACCAAAGTATGGGTTAGCGGATTAATGGTCAGTGTGGTGTAACTGAGTAGCCCAGGCCTGTTGGTCTGAAAGGACCTGTTAACTTACTGCATTTGATAAAATTTTTTAAAAAATAGCTACAGCATTTGGTACAATATAAAATGGGGGCACTGGATATTGGCAAACAGTCTTCTGTTCCACCTCTTCGTAACTAGTTGTCAGTGTTTAGAAGTAAATGTTGCTGGAAAGGCCAGCACTTCTATTTCACACCTGGTTGCTCCTGAAGGTGATGGGGGGCTGCCACCTTGTCTTTCTGCAGTTTGGTGGAAAGAAGCTTGGAAGCAGCTATCAATAGTGATGAACAGTGATGAAACTGCTCGAGGGTTTGAGAAATAGAATGGTACTTAATCCAGCTTATGCCCATAATCACTTTTATTATCCTGTGCTAAGGTTATTTTGAAGAGTAAAGTAACTTGATAATTTCAGAAATATTTCTGGGAAAAGTAATCAAGGAAAAAAAGCGAGTGATTTTGAAGCTTAATGTAATCAAACCAAGTCAACAGGGTTTCATAGAAAGTAAATTCTATTTGTTTTTTTTTTGCAGGGGGTTAATGTTGTTTTATGTCATTTTCAGTCCAGAATCAAATGTAGAGGAGAATGAAAGAATTGTTGCTCTGGATCCCACGTGGCATAAAATAAACACAAGATTTAAAAAAAAAAAAATGCATTAATAAAAGACATTAAATAGGTTATACAGAATGATTGCATGTCCAGCTCATTGATTGCATGGATAGCTCATGTAGTTCCGTTGTTTAAAAAAGGCTCAAAAAGTACGCCGGGGAATTATAGGCTTGTAAGTTTGACATCGGTAGTAGGTAAATTATTGGAAGGAATACTAAGACATACAATCTACAAGTATTCGGATAGACAGGGACTTGTTAGAAAAAGTCAGCTTGGCTTTGTGCGTGGTAGGTCATGTTTAACCAATCTATTAGAGTTTTTGAGGAAGTTATCAGGAAAGTGGATGAAGGGAAGGCAGTGGATGTTGTATACATGGACTTCAGTAAGGCCTTTGACAAGGTCGGGCATGGGAGGTGAGTTAGGAAGATTCAGTCGCTAGGTATACATGGAAAGGTAGTAAATTGGATTAGACATTTGCTCAATGGAAGAAGCCAGAGAGTGGTAGTGAAGAATTGCTACTCTGAGTGGAGGCCTGTGACTAGTGGTGTGCCACAGGGATCAGTGCTGGGTCCATTGTTATTTGTCATTTATAGCAATGATCTGGATGATAATGTGGCAAGTTGGATCAGCAAATTTGCTGATGATACAAAGATTGGAGGTGTAGTGGACAGTGAGGAAGGTTTTCAAAGCTTGCAGAGGGATTTGGACCAGTTGGAGGAATGGACTGAAAAATGGCAGATGGCATTTAATGCAGACGTGTGAGGTATTGCACTTTGGAAGGTCAAACCAAGGTAGAACATACAAAGTAAATGGTAGGACACTGAGGAGTGCAGTAGAACAGAGGGATCTGGGAGTACAGATACATAATTCCCTAAAAGTGGTGTCACAGGTGGATAGGGTAGTAAAGAGAGCTTTTGGTACATTGGCCTTTATAAATCAAAGTAATGAGTATAAGAATTGAAATGTAATGGTGAAGTTGTATAAGACATTGGTGAGACTGAATCTGGAGTATTGTGTGCAGTTTTGGTCACTGAATTACAGGAAGGATATTAATAAGGTTGAAAGAGTGCAGAGAAGGTTTACAAGGATGTTGCCGGGACTTGAGAAACTGAGTTACAGAGAAAGGTTAAATAGGTTAGGACTTTATTCCCTGGAGCGTAGGAGAATGAGGGGTGATTTGATAGGTGTATAAAATTATGATGGGTATAGATATAGTGAATGCAAGCAGGCTTTTACCACTGAGGCCAGAGGAGAAAAAAACCAGAGGTCATGGGTGAAGGGGGAAAAGCTTAAAGGGAATATTAGTGGGGACTTCATGCAGAGAGTGGTGGGAATATGGAATGAGCTGCCAGATGAAGTGGTGAACGCGAGCTCACTTTTGACATTTAAGAAAAACTTGGACAGGTATATAGATGAGAGGGGTTTGGAGGGATATGGCCCAGGTGCAGGTCAGTGGGACTAGGCAGAAAAATGGTTCGGCACAGCCAAGAAGGGCCAAAAAGCCTGTTTCTGCGCTGTAATGTTCTATGGTTCTTCTGTGGTCCAGAAAGTGATGCCAGTCACAGAAGCGTCTGTACACAAGTTGACTCTGACAGGATACACAGTAGTGGTGTGGGGTGTGAAGGAGGGGGGTTACTAGGTGGGGGTGTTGCTTGAGAAACATAGTTGAGTTTGAAGTCTGGTGTATGTAGCCGCATGCTGGGAGTGGGACAAAATTCTGAGCAGAGTGGGTGGGATCATTCACGATGCTGACCATTTTCCGGCACCTTTCTGTATTGCCTGTGATGGGGTGGGTAGGCTAGTGCCAGTGATGTGTGTTGGACAGTTTAGATTAGTTGTTGCAGAGCCACCTTGTCTGTCTCAGAGCAATTCCCGTTCCAAGCAGTACATTGAGATGCTCTCTACTGCACATATATAACCATATAACAATTACAGCACGGAAACAGGCCATCTCGGCCCTTCTAGTCCATGCCGAACGCTTACTCTCACCTAGTCCCACCGACCTGCATTCAGCCCATAACCTTCCATTCCTTTCCTGTCCATGTACCTATCCAATTTTACTTTAAATGACAATATCGAACCTGCCTCTACCACTTCTACTGGAAGCTCATTCCACACAGCTACCACTCTCGGATTAAAGAAGTTCCCCCTCATGTTACCCCTAAACTTTTGTCCCTTAACTCTCAACTTGTGTCCTCTTGTTTGAATCTTCCTATTTTCAGTGGAAAAAGCCTATCCACGTCAACTCTACCTATCCCCCTCATAATTTTAAATACCTCTATCAAGTCCCCCCTCAACCTTCTACACTCCAAAGAATAAAGACCTAACTTGTTCAACCTTTCCCTGTAGCTTAGGTGCTGAAACCCAGGTAACATTCTAGTAAATCTCCTCTGTACTCTGTTGTTGACATCTTTCCTATAATTCGGTGACCAGAACTGTACACAATACTCCAAATTTGGCCTCACCAATGCCTTGTACAATTAAGATTACATCCGAACTCCTATACTCAATGCTCTGATTTATAAAGGCCAGCATACCAAAAGCTTTCTTCACCACCCTATGCACATGAGATTTCACCTTTAGGGAACTATGCACCATTATTCCTAGATCAATCTGTTCTGCTGCATTCTTCAATGCCCTACCATTTACCAGGTATGTCCTATTTTGATTATTCCTACCAAAATGTAGCACCTCACACTTGTCAGCATTAAACTCCATCTGCCATCTTTCAGCCCATTCTTCTAACTGGCCTAAATCTCTCTGCAAGCTTTGAAAACCTATTTCATAATCCACAACGCCACCTACCTTAGTATCATCTGCATACTTACTAATTCAATTTAGCACCCCATCATCCAGATCATTAATGTATATGACAAACAACATTGGACCCAGTACAGATCCCTGAGGCACACCACTAGTCACCGGCCTCCAACCTGACAAACAGTTATCCGCCACTACTCTGGCATCTCCCATCCAGCCACTGTTGAATCCATTTTACTACTTCAATATTAATACCTAATGATTGAACCTTCCTAACTAACCTTCTGTGTGGAACCTTGTCAAAGGCCTTACTGAAGTCCATATAGACACCATCCACTGCTTTACCCTTGTCAACATCCCTAGTAAGCTCTTCAAAAAATTCAGTAAGATTTGTCAAACATGACCTTTCCCACACAAATCCATGTTGACTGTTCCTAATCAGACCCTGCCTATCCAGATAATTATAGATACCATCTCTAAGAATACTTTCCATTAATTTACCCACCGACATCAAACTTAAAGGCCTATAATTGCTAGGTTTACTCTTTCAACCCTTTTTTAAACAATGGAACCACATGGGCAATATGCCAATCCTCTGGCACCATCCCCGTTTCTAATGACATTTGAAATATTTCTGTCAGAGCTCCTGCTATTTCTACACTAATTTCCCTCAAGGTCCTAGGGAATATCCTGTCAGGACCTGGAGACTTATCCACTTTTATATTCTTTAAAAGTGCCAGTACCACCTCTTCTTTAATCATTATAGTTTCCATTACTACCCTACTTGTTTCCCTTACTTTACACAATTCAATATCCTTCTCCTTAGTGAATACCGAAGAAAAGAAATCGTTCAAAATCTCCCCCCGTCTCTTTCGGCTCCACACATAGCTGTCCACTCTGATTCTCTAAGGGACCAATTTTATCCCTCACTATCCTTTTGCTATTAATATAACTGTAGAAACCCTTAGGATTTATTTTCACCTTCCTTGATAAAGCAACCTCATATCATCTTTTAGCTTTTCTAATTTCTTAAGTTTATTTTTACATTCTTTATATTCCTCGAGCACCTCATTTATTCCATGCTGCCTATATTTATTGTAGATCTATCTCTTTTTCCAAACCAAGTTTAAATATCCTTTGAAAACCATGGCTCTCTCAAACTTTTAACCTTTCCTTCCAACCTAACAGGAACATAAAGATTCCGTACCCTCAAAATTTCACCTTTAAATGACCTCCATTTCTCTATTACATCCTTCCTATAAAACATTCTCCCAATCCACTCCTAAATCCTTTTGCATCTCCTCAAAGTTGGCCTTTCTCCAATCAAAAATCTCAACCCTGGGTCCAGTCCTATCCTTCTCCATAATTATATTGAAGCTAATGGCATTGTGATCACTGGACCCGAAGTGTTCCGCAACACATACCTCTGCCACCTGACCTATCTCATTCCCTAACAGGAGATCCAACACTGCCCCTTCTCTAGTTGGTACCTCTATGTATTGCTGCAAAAAACTACCCTGCACACATTTTACAAACTCCAAACCATCCAGCCCTTTCTACGGAATGGGCTTCCCAGTCTATGTGTGGAAAATTAAAATCTCCCACAATCACAACCTTGTGCTTACTACAAATATCTGCTATCTCCTTGCAATTTGCTTCTCAGATTCTTGCTCCCCATTAGGTGGTCTATAATACACCCCTGTAAGTGTTAGTACACCTTTCCCATTCCTGAATTCCACCCAAATAGCCTTCCTAGAGGAGCCCTCTAATCCATCCAGCCAGAGCACCGCTGTAATATTTTCTGACAAACAATGCAACACCTCCCCCTCTTGTCCCTCCAATTCTATCACACCTGAAGCAACAAAATCCAGAAATATTTAGTTATCACACACCTCCTTCAACCATGTTTCACTAATAGCTGCTACAACATATTTCCAGGTATCAATCCATGCTATGAGCTCATCCACCTTTCTTACAATGCTCCTAGCATTAAAATAGATGCATTTAAGAAACTCTCCACCTTTCTCTCTGTTTATCCCTAACGATGCAAACAACTTTATCTTTCTCTTCCTTCTCCCTTACATCTTCAGTCTGAGTGTTCTCCTTCCCTATCACCTGCCTATCCTCCCTCACACACTTACTAGCTTTATTTGTGAACTAACCCCCTCTCTCCTTGTCTCCAATTTGCTTCCCACCCCCCCCCCCCCAACCACTCTAGTTTAAAGTCTCCCCAGTAGCCTTAGCAAATCTCCCCGCCAGGATATTTTCCCCGCTAGGATTCAAGTGCAACCCGTCCTTTTTGTACAAGTCACACCTACCCCAAAAGAGGTCCCAATGATCCAGAAATCTGGATCACTGTTGCTTCCCCCAGGTAGGCCATCTTCCCCCCCCCCCCCAACAGTACTTAAACAGGAGTACTTATTGTCAAGGGGTACAGCCACTGGTGTTCTCTCCAGTACCTGACTTTTCCCTTTCCCCCTTCTAACCGTGACCCACCTGTCTGCCTCCCATGGCCCCAGTGTGACCACCTGCATGTAACTCCTCTCTATCAACTCCTCACTCTCCCTGACCAGATGAAGGTCATCGAGCTGCAGCTCCAGTTCCCTAACGCGCTCCCTTAGGAGCTGCAGCTCGGCGCACCTGGCGCAGATGTGGACGTCCGGGAGGCTTGGAGACTCCAGGACCTCCCACATCCGACACCGAGAACAACAAGCTGCCCTCGCATGCATAATTCCCCCTTTCCTCAAATAACAGGAAAAATTGAAAACTAAACCCACCTTGCCTCGCCCGTTTCCGCCTAAGCCCATTGAGCCTTCACTCTGCTCCTGGCTCACTTCAGTGCCCGCAAACGATGCTGCCCACTCTTTATGGCTGTGTCCTATTTAAATCTTCCCCGCTTCACTGTCCGATGTCACACATCTGCACAGTCCCGCCTCTCTTAACTCTGAGAAGTCAAGTCACTTTTATTGTCATTTTGACCATAACTGCTGGTACAGTACATAGTAAAAATGAGACAATGTTTTTCAGGACCATGGTGTTACATGAAGGTACAAAAACTCGACTGAACTACATAAAAAAACAACAGAGAAAACTACACGAGACTACAGACCTACACAGGACTGCATAAAGTGCACAAAAACAGTGCAGGCATTATAATAAATAGGGCAAGGTGTCAGTCCAGGCTCTGGGTATTGAGTCTGATAGCTTGGGGGAAGAAACTGTTACATAGTCTTGTCGTGACAGCCCAAATGCTTTGGAGCTTTTTCCCTGATGGCAGGAGGAAGAAGAGATTGTATGAGGGGTGCATGGGGTCCTTCATAATGCTGTTTCCTTTGTTGGTGCAGAGTGTAGAGTAAATGTCCGTGATGGCGCGAAGAGAGACCCGGATGATCACCTCAGCTGACCTCACTATCCGCTGCAGGGTCTTGCGATCCGAGATGGTGCAATTTCCGAACCAGGCAGTGATGCAGCTGTTCAGGATGCTCTCAATACAACCCCTGTAGAATGTAATGAGGATCGGGGTGGGAGATGGACTTTCCTCAGCCTTCGCAGAAAGTAGAGATGCTGCTGGGCTTTCTTTGCTATGGAGCTGGTGTTGAGGGACCAGGTGAAATTCTCTGTCAGGTGAACACCAAGAAATTTGGTGCTCTTAACGATCTCTACCAAAGACCTGTTGATGTTCAGCAGGGAGTGGTTGCTCTGTGCCCTCCTGAAGTTAACAACCATCTCTTTTGTTTTGTTCACATTCAGAGACAGGTTGTTGGCTCTGCACCAGTCCATTAGCCGCTGCACCTCCTCTCTGTAAGCTGACTCGTCGTTCTTGCTGATGAGACCCATCACGGTTGTGTCATCAGCGAACTTGATGATGTGGTTCGAGCTGTGTGTTGCAGCGTAGTCGTGGGACAGCAGAGTGAACAGCAGTGGACTGAGCACGCAAACCTGGGGGGTCCCCTGTGCTGAGTGTAATGGTGTTAGAGATGCTGCTCCCGATCTGGACTGACTGAGGTCTCCCAGTCAGGAAGTCTAGGATCCAGTCGCAGAGGGAGGTGTTCTGAAGAAGAAAAAATCAAAATGGCTCCTGCCGCACTCTAGACTTCCTTCTAGACTTGCATAGTTCAGATCTCTGTAGCCTTGTCAGAAACTGGAGGAGTTGGTGACCTTTCCTGATTGTAGGATGTTCTCTGGAACCGTGAGAGGTTGCACAAGATGTGAAATCCCAGGAGTTTGAAATGGCTGTCAATTTCCACTCCTCTGCCACTGTTGCAAAGAGTGGTGAGAGTTCTCCTGAGGATGATAAACTATCTCCTTTGCTTTGGTGCTGAAGAGGTTATTTGCTTCATAACCGGCCTCCAGCTCTTCCATTTCCTCTGTAGGGTGTCTTGTTGTGGTTGGTGATCAGTACTGCCACTGTTGTGTTATCAGTGAACTTACCAATGTGGATCCCTCAGATTTTCCAGAGCTCTTTGAAGATGTAAGGAGCAGGGTTTATCGAAAGAACCTGTGAGCATTTTTCAAAAGGTGTTGACAAGCTGCTACATTAAAGTAAAGCAAGTGTGCAAATGGTTATAGTAATAGATGTGTTCAATCATATTTTTTCTGCAAAGAAGTGTTTTTAAGTGGTAAAATGGGTAATACAAACAACTTTGTAATTCAATTTTATTCTTCAAAAGATTAGTTTAAGATTTTTTAAATATATATATATTTGTTGGTGGGATCCCACTGGGGATATGGTGTAGGCTACGGAGAATTATGTGCTGGACATGGAGGCTGCTGGGGCAGGTAGTCGATGAAGTAACAGCTACTGTCCCAGGTCCAGATGAGTTGTAACCTGTAACTATATATATGTATGTATATATGTATGTGTGTGTGTGTGTGTGTATATATATATATATATATATATATATATATATATATACACACACATATATATACACACACATATACATATACACACATATACAGGTATATAGATATAGTTTCATTACTGTCAAGCTCCCATCCAGGTTACAACTCATCTGGACCTGGGACAGTAGCTGTTACTTCATTGACTACCCGCCCCAGCAGCCTCCATGTCCAGCACATAATTCTCCGTAGCCTACGCCATCCCCAGTGGGATCCCACCAACATCACACCTTTCCCTCCCCGCCCCCGCTTTCTGCAGGGATCACTTCCTTTGTGACTCATTTGTCCCTCCTCGCTGATCTCTCTCCTGGCACTTATCTGTAAGTGGAGCAAGGTGACACCTGCCGCTATACCACCTCCCTGACTACCATTCAGGGCCCCAAGCAGTCCCTCCAAGTGAGGTGACACTTCACCTGTGAGTCTGGGGTCATCTACTGTATCTGGTGCTTCCAGTATGGCCTCTTCTATGTTGGTGATGTCTGACATAGATTGGGAGACTGCTTCGCCAAGCACCAAGCTCTGTCTGCCAGAAAAGGTGGGATCTCCCACTGGCCACCCATTTTAATTCTACTTCCTATTCCCATTCTGACATGTCAGTCCATGCCCACCTCTGCTGCTGTGATGAGGCTACACTCGTGTTGGAGGAGCAACACCTTGTATTCTGTCTGGGTAACCTCCAACCCGATGGCATGGACATCGATTTCTCAAACTTCCAGTTATGCGCACCCCTCCCCCCTCCCCAGCACCTTCACCATTCCCCATTACCAGTTCCCCCTCTCAGCTTATGCCCCTCCCCTTTTCATTCATTCATTCACGGCCTTCTGTTCTCTCCTATCACATTCCCCTTCTCCAGCCATTTATCTTTCACCAATCGACTTCTCAGCACTTCACCTCTTCCCCCCCTCCCAGTTTCATCTATCGCCTTGTACACAAGCTTATCACTTTATATTTCTTCCTCCCTTCCCCCACCACCTTACTCATCTTTTTTCCTTCAGTCCTGATAAAGGGACTCGGCCTAAGACGTTGACTGTACTGTTTTCCATAGATGCTGCCTGGCCAAAATTTTTATGTGGCTATGTTTCTTTACTTGTGGCTTGGAAAAAGTCCTAAAGGAAGAGAACTTGCAGGGCTCTGGGGAGAGAGCAGGGGAGTGAAACTAATCGGATGGCTCTTTTCAAAGAACCAGCATGGACACAATCAGCCAAATACCCTCTGCTGTAATATTTGATGAGACAATTCAGCAATGGGAGGGAGCTCAACTGCACATGGAAGAAATACACTGGTGTGTTGAAACGTGAAATTCTAAATGCTGGAAGTCTGAAAGACAAGCAGTTTCCTGGTAACAATCAGCCGGGCTATCCAGGTCTGAACTTGTTACATCTAGATTTCTGAATCGTCTTCTGTTTGCTTCTAGTGTTAACTGAGTTTTATTGGAAATAGTAGTGATGGCTCTCTCACCGGAAATGTGTTTATATGCTTGGGTGCACATCATAATTGTGACATTTGGTACTAATGCACTGTATAGCCAGTTGGAAATTAGTGAAGCATGGAAATATTCTTGAACTGATGCCAAGTAAAGTCAAGTCCTGTGGTCAGGTTAAAGTGAGTTCTTGCAAATCATTGAACAGACTTCATTCTGGGTTTAGCTGCTTGCCAATGCCTCAGAAAGAAAGGAAAATTTGAATTTGTTTTTAGTTGTGGGATGCTTTATTGTATTAAGTTATAGTGTCATAGAAAATTATAGCACAGAAACATGCCTCTTGGCCCATCTGGTCCATGCTGAACCATTTAGACTACCTGCTCCCATCGACTTGCTTCAGGAACAAAACCCAACATACCCCTCCGTCCATGTACCGAGCCAAACTTTTCTTCAGCATTTACATTGAGCTCTCATGCATCACTTGTGCTGGCAGCTCATTCTATCCTCAGCCTTCTAAGTGAAGGAGTTTGTCTCGTGTTCCTTAAACTTTTCACCTTCCACCCTTAACCCATGACTTCTGGTTGTAGTCCCATCCAACCTCTGGAAAGTGTTAGTGTTGATGCTCGTTAGTGGTTAGTTTTAATAGTTAAAATAAGATGTATTTACACTTCACACATCAGTTTCAACATATTGCATCTTGGTCTCGTGAGCCAATTCAAATTCCATCAATTTCTAATGCACTTAAGCTTTTAGTGATTCTTATTCAAGCTATAGAGTATCGCAGTGACTTCTGGGAGTCCTGCTTTCTTCCTATTTTTCCTTTTGTGCATGATTTGCTTTTTCCTTTCTCTTGTGCGTCTTTTATTTATTTATTTTTTTAAATTGGGGTCTTTTGTGGTTTCTTGCTTTGTGGCAACCTGTAAGCAAATAGATCTCAAGGTTGTATAATTTATACATTATTTGATAATCTATTCTGAAGATGTACTATTTGGTTATGGTTGCCAGTGTAGTTGATGAGAAGAATTAGTCATTGAGTAATACATCATGGGAGCTGGCCCTTCAGCCCATCACAACCATGCTGATTGATGTCTTCTCAAGCTAGTCCCTTTTGCAAGTGTATGGCCCATATTATTCTGAACCTTTGCTTATCCTGCATCTGGCTGAATGTTTTTTAAACATTGTGTCCACTTCTACAACATTCTCTGACAACTTGTCTCATATACACCACCATCTGTGTTGAGGAGGGAGGCAAATAATCCATTGGAACCTATGCCCTCGAGTGCTTAAGCTGCCCTACCCTTGAGGAAAAAGGTGAGCATTTATTTCATCCATGCCTCTGCTTTTATGAACCTCTATAAGGCACCCCTCGGCCTCCTTGGCTCCAGAGAAAATAACCCCAGCCTAACTAGTCTCTCCATGGAACTCAAGCTCTTCAATCCTGGCAACATGCTTGTAAACCTTCTGCACCACCTTCAACTTAATCAACGTTGATGGCCATCTATGAAAGAACTGATGAAATGGGCTTTTTGGACTTTCTTTGAGTAGCATCGACTTGATGAACCAATTGACCTCCCATGGGTTTTTTTTTAATAAAAAGTAAATTAAATGAAAATGTTTATGGCATAAACATGGTCGAGATGATCCAGGCCATGCTCTTGCTGCTCCTCTCAGGAATTTTTGTAGAGTATCAAGACTTTCACTACCAGGTTCAAGAACATTTATTACCCCTCAGCCGTCAGGCTCTTGCGGATAAACTTCACTTTCCCCTGTAATTTAAATGTTCCCATAACCTACGCACTCACTTTCAAGGATACTATTTCATATTCTCAATATTTATTGCTCATTATCCTTTTTCCTTTTGTATTTAGTTTTGCACTTTGGTATGTTTGTCCTATTGGTGACAGTCATTCATTGATTCTATTGTGTTTCCTGCAAGAAAAGGAATTTTGTTGTATGCAGTGACATGTACTTTGAAGATTTACTTTGAACTTTGTTCTTGTGCCTCTAAGAGAGATTGTAGGATTCACTTTTAGAATGAAGTACAGACTTTGCTGAAGCAGTGAGATTAAAGACCAATCCCTCAAACAATTTAACCTTGTGTTCTTGCACTTAATTCTTTGGAAATATACCAGCAGATTATTTTAATTCCATGCCAATTAGTTGAAGTGCAAGAAGTGCATCCAGCCGCAGCTTCTAACAGTATGTTAAGGAGATGGAGCTGGAAATGGATGAACTCCAGATCATTCAGGAGGCTGAAAGGGTGACAGATAAGACATAGAGAGGTAGTTACACCTAACATGCAGGGCACAAGAAACTGTGACAGTAAGGAAGGGGAAAGGAGTTCAGGAACCAATGCTAAGTACCTCAGTGGTCATTCCCCTCAGCAACAGGTATCACTTTGGATATGGTTGGAGGGGTTGACCCAGCAGAGGAAAGTCAGTGGTCTGGTCTCTGGCATGGAATCTGCTTCTGTGACTCACAAGGGAAGGGGGGGGGGGTTTGGTGGAGAAGAAGCACACTGTCGTGATAGATGATACATCAGTATAATGGACAGGAGGTTTGGTGGGCAAGAGGGGGATTCCCAAATGGTATGTTGCCCCAGGGTCCGGGATACCTCGGACTGAGACCTCAGCATTCTGAAATTGGAGGGAGAACAGCCAGAAGAATGTTCAGTAAGTGCATAGTGAGTTGAGGAAGCTGGGTGCTAAGTTAAAGGGCAGGACCTCCAGAGTTATGATCTCAAGATTGCCACCCGTGCCACATGCTTGTGAGACCAGAACTGGGAAGATTGTACAATTACATATGTAGCTAAGGTGTTGGTGTAGGAATGAGGCCATAAGATCTTTAAGTCAGCAGACTCTCTTCCAGGGAGGATGGTCCTGTACAGATGGAATAGGATTGAACCACAGGTGGACTAATATCCTAGCGTTAAGATTTGTTAATTCTGCACAGTGGGGTTTAAACTAGTTGCAAGGGGATGGGAACCAGAGTGCTAGAAAAGTTGGTGCAGAGGTTGTGGAGGTAGATGTCAGTAAGACCTCACAGTTAGCAATCAAAAGGTTGAGCGTGGAGCAGCTGATGTCCTGAGCTGCCTGTATTTTAATGCACAAAGTATCGTAGGAAAGATGGATAAAGGTGAAGATGAGGTAGCTGGTTTACAAACACAGGCAATGTGTTGAGAGGCTGATGATAGGGCAAAGTTGCAGTCACAGTATGAGTTGCAATGTAAAAGGTGGACAATCGGGGTGAATACAGGACTAAAGGGGTTGTATCTGCCAGCAGTATACGGACAGTTGCAGATTGGCAGGTATAATGTAGGCATCACTGATTCTTGGATGAGAGATTATAGCTGGGAGCTTAACGTCCAAGGAAATGCATTGTATCAAAAAGATAGGCAGAGGGGGTGACATAGCTCTGGTTTTAAAAAATGAAATCAAATCATTAGAGGTGACAGAGTTGGAAAGTGTTGAATCATTGTAGATAGAGCTAAGGAACTGTAAGGGTAAAAAGACCCTGATAGGCCCCCTAACCAGTAAGGATGTGGGGTATAAATTAAGTAGGGAGATAGAAAATGCATGCCAAAAGGGCAATGTTACAATCATAGGGGATTTCAATATGCAGATAGGGGAAAATCAGATTGGTGCTGGTTTACAGGAGGGGGAATTTATAGAGTGCCTATGAGATGGGCATTTTAGAGCAGCTTGTAGTTGGGCCCACTGGAGAATTAGTTATTTTGTGTTGGGTGTTGTGCAATGAACCAGAACTGGAGCATAGAAACAGAAATACATGAAACTGAGATGCAAAGGGACTTGGGAGTCCTTGTGCAGGATTCCCTAAAGGTTAATTTGCAGCTTGAGTCTGTAATGAAGAAGGTAAAAGCGATGTTAGCATTCATTTCAAGAGGACTAGAATATAAAAGCAAGGATGTAATGTTGAAACTTTATGAAGGACTGGTGAGGCCTCACTTGGAGTATTATGGGCAACTTTGGGCCCCTTAGAAAGGATGTGCTGAAACTGGAGAGAATTCAAAGGAGGTGTGGTGAACTACATATACCTGTCTGGACTGCTCCTGTGGCTCCTCCCACAGACCCCTGTATAAAGGCGATTGAGGCCTGAGCCCGGCCTCATTCTCCAGGATGTAGTGTTGTTCATTCTTCCAGTCAATAAAAGCCGGTATCTCGCTTCTTGCGTCTCAGAGTGAGTTATTGATGGTGCATCAGGAGGTTTATAAAATGATTTGAGGATTGAATGGCTTTCATATGAAGAGTGATGGATCTGGGTCTGTATTCACTAGAATTCAGAAGTAAGAGGGTTGACCTCATTGAATTCTTTTGAATGGTGAAAGGCCTTGATAGAATGAATGTGGTGGTGGAGCCCAACACCCGAGGACACAGGCTCAGAATAGAGATGTATCCTTTTAGAATGGAAATGAGGAGTAATTTATTTTACTGGAGTGGTGAATCTGGAATTATTTGCCACAGGCAGCTGTGGAGGTGAAGACTTTATGTATATTTCAGTCAGCTTGTGACAGATACCTGACTGGTCAGGGATTTGGGGAGAAGGCAGAAGATTGGGGCTGAGAGGAAAATTGGTTCAGCCATGAAGAAGTGGTGGAGCAGGTTGGATGGGCCAAGTGGCCTAATTCTGCTGTTATAACTTGTGGTTTTATGGTCTAAGTATTGCAAATGATGGTAGTCCAACTGTAGCATGTTGGGTATGCAAACCAGTGTAAATCACTAATACACTGCCAACCTTTTAGAATTAAGCTATCTATTGAAGCAGATTGAAAAGCTTGAGCACATAGACATTAAGAGAGGATGTGCTGGAGCTTTTGGAAAGCATCAAGTTGGATAAGTCTTCGGGACTGGAAGAGATGTACCCTAGGCTACTATGGGAAGCAAGGGAGAAGATTGCTGAGCCTCTGGCATTGATCTTTGCATCATCAATGGGGACAAGAAAGGTTTTGAAGGGTTGCAGATGTTCCCTTATTCAAGAAAGGGATTAGAGATAGCCCAGGAAATTATAGACCAGTGAGTCTTCAGTGGTTGGTAAGTTGATGGAGAAGATCCTGAGGCAGAATTTATGAACATTTGCAGAAGCATAATATGATTAGGAATAGTCAGCAAGGCTTTGTGAAAGGCAGGTTGTGTCTCTTGAGCCTGACTGAATTTTTTGAGGATGTGACTAAACACATTGATGAAGGAAGAGCCGTAGATGTAGTGTATATGGATTTCAACAAGGCATTTGACAAGGTGCCCCATGCAAGGCTTATTGAGAAAGAAAGGAGGCATGGGATCCAAGGGGACATTGCTTTGTGGATCCAGAACTGGCTTGCCCACAGAAGGCAAAGAGTGGTTGTAGAAGGATCATATTCTGCATGGAGGTTGGTGACTAGTGGTGTGCCTCAGGGATCTGTTCTAGGACATTTGCTCTTCATGATTTTTATAAATGACCTGGATGAAGAAGTGGAGGGATGGGTTAGTAAATTTGCTGATGACAAAGGTTGGGGGTGTTGTGGATAGTGTGGAGGGCTGTCAGAAGTTACAGCGGGATATTGATAGGATGCAAAACTAGGCTGAGAAGTGGCAGTTGGAGTTCAACCCAGATAAGTATGAGGTGGTTCATTTTAGTAGGTCAAATATGATGACAAAATATAGTATTGATGGTAAGACTCTTGGCAGTGTGGAGGTTCAGAGGGATCTTGGGGTCTGAGTCCATACAGCACTCAAAGCTGCTGTGCAGATTGACTCCTGTGAAGAAGGCATACGGTGCATTGGCCTTCAACTGTGGGATTGAGTTTAAGAGCTGAGTGGTAATGTTGTAGCTGTATAGGACCCTGGTCAGACACCACTTGGAGTACTGTGCTCAGTTCTGATCATCTCACTACAGGAACAATATGGAAACTATAGCAAGGGTGCAGAGAAGATTTACAAGGATGTTGCCTGGATTGGAGAGCATGCCTTATGAGAATAGATTGCGTGAGCTTGGCCTTTTCTCTTTGGAGTGACGGAGGATGAGAGGTGACCTGATAGAGGTGTATAAGATGATGAGGGGCATTGATTGTATGGATAGCCAGAGGCTTCTCCCCCCCCCCCCCCCCCCAGGGCTGAAATGGCTGACATGAGAGGGCACAATTTTAAGGTGCTTGAAAGTAGGTACAGAGGAGATGTCAGGGCTAAGCTTTTCTATGCAGAGAGTGGTGAGTGCATGGAATGAGCTGCTGGCGATGGTGGTGGAGGCAGATTCTTTAAGGTCTTTTAAGAGACTCCTGGATAGGTACATAGAGATTAGAAAAAATAGTGCTATGGGTAACCCAAGGTAATTTCTAAAATAAGTACATGTTCAGCACAGTATTTTGGGCTGAAGGGCCTGTATTGCGCTGCAGGTTTTCTGTTTCTAATTTATAAAGGAGAACTTGCTGATTTTCCTTTATTCTTGCAAGTTAATGGACACAGCATTCTCTTTTTCTTGCTGTTGCAAGAACAAGAAATAGTTAAACTGAAGTTATAACCAAATCCTTTTTATTCCAATTACTGTTTCACACAGAATTCAACTGTTGGCTACAGGCTTGAATCAACTCTTGCTCTTCCTGAAATTGCACCTGGTGGCAATCTGGGGAATTCAAATTAATACTAAATGTGTCTATATTTATGTCAATTAGGCTTTCAAAATAAACTAGCCTTGTTAGTCTTGTTGCTGCTGCCTTTGAATATCGGCTAGCAAATTCATATTGCAGCTTTATGAAACATTGGTTAAGCCACATTTGAAGTACTGTGAATTTCTCCTCTGCACAGTATCGGAAGGATTGCACAGGAGAGAATGTTGAAGAGATTTACTGGGCTGTTGACAAGGTTGGATAGACTAGGTTTGTTGACCCTGGACTGAAGGAGAATGAGGAATGACTTGATGGATGTAAATTGGATTTTGCTTTAATTGTGCAATTCATTAATCAAGGCAGCATCTTATTTGGGACAGCTCTTTAAGAGCAAAAACTAATCGATAAAATAGTTGGGATTTCCTTTGGGACTCAGTGCCACTTAATCAGGAGACTGATGCTGAACAGTTTCTAACAAGTTTCAGTCATGTGCGCTTGCTTGTCTGTTGGACCTTACACCATGTTTGGAGTGAACAGTTTTTAAATGGTGCCAGTGATGTGTGCTTATGTTCAAAAAGCAGTGATTTTTGTCACTGATAGTTAATAAGAAATAAGCAGAATGACAATTCAGAATTTGCTCACTGTGGTTTCAAGCATTGAAACATGAAGATACCAAAAAAGTGAAAATGAAGCTTCCTCTGCAAGTTAAGAACTGAAGAGCAGCACAGAATGTTGGAGCAACGCAACAGGCCAGGCAGCATCTATGAGGTATTACAAATGCAGCAGCAATGAATATGGAACTGAGACAGGGTTTCAAACAAATCCCGAGATTTATTAACCTCTGCTCAAACTTAAAGTAAACAAACGACTAACTTAACCGGAAGTTAACAGTTAGGCGGCAATATCTAACACACGGTCAAACTTAAAAACTGTTCTTAGAGTTCTCATCCAAGCACAGACTTAAAGTGATAAATTCAAAAGTCCATGTGATTTATAAAGTCATTAAGGAGAGACTTGCCCGAAACAATAATTCATTCGAAGTAACGGCGATCTGCCAATCCCACAGCCGAGAGATGCCTTGTTCGAAGAAGTCACAAAGAAATGGAAAGGAACTGACCTTTTGACTGGAGGGTGGTCACTGCACAAACCTTCCCGACTTTGCAGGGGTTTAAACTCAAAAGTGCAAGCTACCGTTCCTGAATGAAGTCAAAGGTCTACCGTTCCCAAAATGCAGAACTACATTAACTTTATCCAATTCTTTGAACTCCAGTAATGCCTTCACTCTCCAATACTAGACTGTAAGGGAAAAATAAACGTGCAACAAATAAAGACTGTGGAGCCTCTACACCTCTGACCGACGACAACAACATTTCACAAAAATAAAAATGAGAACTGCGTCACAGTCATGGGCTTTGGTTTAAATACTGTTTGGAACATGCCACTACATGACATAACATCACCCCACAGTCATGAGACAATTACATCATCCCACTCACAAGACCATTACATCATCCCACTGGCCCATGTTCAAACTGAGTAGGTAATGGGGAGAAAGGTACAGTTGATGTTTCAGGCTGAAAAGTTGACTGTACTTTTTCCCCATAGATACTGCCTGGCCTGTTGAGTCCATCCAGCATTTTGTATGTTGCTTGGGTTTCCAGCATCTGCAGATTTTCTCTTGTTTGTGATGGGAACTCTGAAGAACTTGATGCCAGTTGTCTGTGCTGATTCTGTTCTTCTGGTCAGTCGAAAGAACACAGCAGTATACACTGGATGAATTCCTTTGACAAGTATTAGGAACTAATGTGGTTTTATAGTACTGTCTTAGAATTGGTAGTGTTCTGATTTGTTCTGCATTTCATTTAAATATCACTCATTTAAGCACTTTTTTGTAGTTTTTAGATATCTGTTTAACACTTCTCTGTGAAACTTTGGCTAGTTGGGGTAGCTGCTTAAATGGGCCAACATGTCTTGGTCCTTGTGTCCAAAGTAACTGGACTCCACTATATATAAAATTCAGAGATGGTATTGATGTCAAATTTTTCCCATAGTAGGGTATCAAAACCAAAGGTATGGGACTCGGATGAAAGGCAAGGGAAGTGAGGGGAATTATTTTGCACTGATGTATGGAACTCACTACCAGATGTGGTGGAATTCGATGCAATCACTACATCTGAATTATTGAGATGCAGTCTGAAATGAGTTCCTCTGGCCCTATGAACTACAGAACCCAACAAGTTCCGATTTAACCCAAGCTTTTTCACAGAACGATTGACAATGATCAATTAATCCATCAACTGGCATGTCTTTGGACGGTGGGAGGAAACCAGAGCACTCGGGGAAACTCACCTGGTCAAGGGGAGAGCATGCAAGCTCCTTACAGACAGCGGCAGGATTTGAACCCGGGATGCTGGCACTGTAAAGCATTGTGCTATCCACTAGACAGGTACTCAAATGGGCAAGGCATTGGATAGCGCCTGAATGTGAGCGGTAGGGATTAATGCAGATTGGCAACAAGGTCGACATAGATGTGCTGGACTGAAGGGCCCGATTCTGTGCTTTAAAACTCTTTCTCTGTTCTTCGTAATGTGGTTGACATTTATTTGCCTTCTGAAAAAGCTTAGCAAGCCATTCTTTCCGATGCATGCCACATCAAGTGAAGAAATTCAGAAGTTACTGTGACACATCCATATAGGTGATTTGGTCAAAATCCTGCAGTTCGCTAGGTTGCTGACAAAATTGAGTGAACCCATCTCTTCCCTCCTCCCTCTACTTACCCCTCAACACATAGTGGGAACCCTGGTATCATGAGCTGTACTTTTATTAGAAGTAATGTACTTCCACCAGCAGAAATTTGTAACTGCTTATTCTAATCAGCTCATATTTACAGCAAAAAGTTCTTTTCAAGAAACTTGGTGCTGGGAACAGGGTGTGATAGAACATTAGGGTTTAATTCTGGTTCTGAGTGGTGCTGGGATTTACTGTGTTAACTGAATGGAACATAGGAGTTAATGCTGATGTGGAAAGTCTTGGACAAATTGAAGTATCATGAGTTTAAAAAGTGAGATTTCTGCTTCAGCCACGAAGCTGACTGAAACAGTGAATCCTACAGGAGCATATGTAAATTGACATTTTTCCCCTCTCTCTCAACCAGCCTGCTGTTTGCTTTGACCAGTCAGCATTCATTTTTGAGTGACCCTGCAGAGTCTGTCATTTGACTGCTGTGGGTGTGTGCCTGGCATAAGCAACTAGTTTGTATGTGGGTAGCTCGACAGTGACTGGTGCTGCTGCACACAGGCCGAGAATTTGTTGCAGGAGAGGATCGGTATGTCGGTGCAACCTGGTGGTTTTCATGATTTAGTGCACCCTTGCTCTTTTGTGCTCCAGTGCTGGATCAGTTACATTGGAAGTTGATCTCATCGGTCTGTCTGCGGCACATCTCCAAGCCCTGCAGTGGCCAGAGGCTCCATGATGCAGCAAGATGTGAGGGAAATCTGGAATGCAAAGCAGTGGAAAGCTTGAAGAATAATTTAAAGCATTAAAGGATTATTCTGCTGCTCTTTGCTGGACTGTGGAAACGTTAACAGGACAATATTTGATCATGAACAAAAGATGGAAGTCGTCATTGAAACTTCAAGTCTAGGAGACAAAATAATGGCTGTGTTTGCAATAATTGCAGCAAATGTGTGTGTTTTAAAATATTAGGGCAGTTTGGTCCTCCTGTGTGCTGGCTGATGCCCTGAACAATAAATGGGCGATGGCTGGGAGTATTGCTTCGAACTCCGACGTAACTGAACAGAAGGAGAAAGCTGCTTCAAATCATTATGGGTTTCAGCAGGTTAGGGGAGAAGCAAAACAAACTACATTACAACATGAGGTCTCCATTCAGTCGTTAAAGGCAGAAATGAACAACAATCAAGTTGGTACCTGCGATGTGATTGATGTGGAGAGTTGCGGTGAAGAAGCAAGTGGTGATGGAATTTTCAGCTCACTAATCAGTCAACATCAGATTTTATCTGGTATAGAGGAAATTGCCTTAAGAACTGAACTGGATAACTCCAATAACAATAACTGGTCCTCTCCTTCCCCTTTCACAGGCTCAAAAGGCAGCATGCCTGATATTTTCTCAAGTTTGCTAGATCTGAGGAAGGACCCCAGATGGGGTGATAGAGAGACTTGGAGTAAAGTGAAACAGGCAGGTGCTGACCTTGCTCTTTTGAGATTGAAGAAAGCTGTCCAGCAAACACTGGGTGAGTTGGTGAGCATCCCAGCCTGTGATCTGCAGACTAAGGAAAGACAACTGTCCACCTCCACAGCGGGCATTCTTGGGCAGGTAAACAAAGCTGGCTTAACACTGAAGGAAAGGAAAATGTACATTTGTACACTGTCTTTTTGGGAGATGCTCCATTATTTACAGTTAATTGGATTTGAAGGTAGATCACATCAGTATTACAAGGTAATACAGCAGGTAGTTTTCATAAGTTCATGCACATGGCAATGTTATTGTACAAGGTTTAATTTGTGTAAGAAATCTAGCTCAAATTTCATTTGATGTAATGGGGATTGTTCCTAGTATATTGGGATTACTTGAAGGTGAGTCTTTTTGAGGTAAAAGCCATTATTTTGAATAACATCCTCTTCCTGCAGGTATCCTCAATTTTAGTTGGTATTTCTAGCCTGTTTTTTCCTACTCGAGGTGAGCTGTTTGCATCATTGAACTTTTGAGAGCTAATGCTTTTGTTTTTGTTCTTGAAAACAGCAGGACAAGTTGTACACATGGGCAGCTGTCAGCCAGCCAACTCAGTCACGTGACCACGGGGAAGATCGGATCCCTGGGAGGATTCAGACAGTGTGGCCGCCTTCAAAGCCCTGGGCAGAAGAAAAACTGAAGTATGTAGAATCAGGTGAGGGAATGGTTCACAGTTTTGATTGGGGGAAGATGAGAGAAAGCTGTATTTGAAAACCTGCCTTCATAAGGAATGGCCACTTGACCCTACAGGTCTCTGTGCCATTTATCAGAACATCTCTGATCTCCCTCATTACGTTGCCACACCACATTTGTATCCTTAATATCCCCTAATAATGAGATGTGTAGGTCTCTCTTTAAATGAACTGAGTGGGCCTCCATAGTCAGTTGTGCATTCCACCCACTGTATGAATAAATATCATCTTGTTTACGATGCAAGTGGCAAGCACCTTTTGAAACTGACCTCTAGTCAGCCAAGGAAAGCAGTCTATTAATTCCAGGAAAAAGTTTGCAAATTTCAGTAAGATCTCCTCTCATTTTTCTAAACTTGGATGAATCGGACACATCTCCACTCAGATGGCAAACCCACCATTCCAGGAATCTATCTAGTGAATCTATACCAACTTCCTATGGTAAAGCTACTGACTCTTTGGCAGGGAGACAAAGCCGCACTATGCTCCCTGTGCATTCTCAGAAAAAAAAATCTATAAATGCATTAATACATTTTGACTTTTGTAATCAAATCCCTGTTATGTGAAAGGCTTTGCCTTCCAAATTGCTTGTTCATCTGGTGTTCCTTGTTCCGAGTAATGTGGGCTGATTCTAGCCCAGATATAGCTCCATTTCTAAAGACAAATGTGAAATTTGTAGTAGTTTCAAACTGTCAAAAATGAGAAAGTGAGCTTTTGGGTTTATATTTACATATAAAAATTATTTGACTTTGATCGTTCTTCTGAAACTCTTGTCAATACAAGTGATCATGAGCCCATTGTTAAATAATTTTGTATGCCTGCACGTGGCTGGACTGGAAGTTTTTTTAAAAATCCCCATTAGTTCCCCACCTTGGAGAAATACATACGATTTGAGATGCCAAGTGTATTAATGGGTCAGAGTACAGGAGGAGATGGAGCTGAGTGACATGGCGTCATGACAAAAATCTTCCTTCAATGGTTAGCAAGACAGAAGAGCTGGTCATGGAGTTGAGGGGGGAAGGGGGAAACTGCAGATGGTGCAGTGACCATGATAACAAAATAGAAGCAGGAGTGGGCCACTCAGCCCTTCAACCCTGTTCTTCCATTCTACTCATGGCTGATGCACTTAAGACTTCCATTCCTCTTTGTCAGTACCGTTGCATGATGCTACTATGAAAATTTCCTTGAAAGCAAGTGACCCAAGATTTAAAAAATACAATATTGTTATTTCAGATTGGTACATCAGTGTCAAACGTGTAAAAGAACATGCTAGGTTTGGGCATGGTAGTGTAGTGGTTAGTATAATGCTTTACAATGCCACCTGCAAGATTGGGGTTCAGTTCCTGCCACAGTATGTCAGGTGTTGTTATGTTCTACCCATGACTGTATGGATTTCCTCCCACATTCCAAAGACTTGCAGGTTGTGAATTGCGGGCATGCTGTGTTGCTGTTGGAAGCGTGGTGACAGTTGTGGGCTCCCTGCAGCACAATCCTCAGACAGTGGTTACTGATGCAAACACAACATTTTCCCATGTTTTGATGTACATGTGACAAAGCTGATCTTTAAATTTTTCCAAATTCTCCTTTTTATTCGAGGCGGCAACTGTTAAAATAAAAAAAAATCTTACCCAGGGCATTACATTGTTCTCTCCCCCCCGCCCCCCCCCAACCAAAAATAGTCATGTCTTCTTGACTTTAAAACTTAATGATTTACACAGTACTCAGATGAATCTTGTGATTTCAGCCCCCCCCCCACCCCCAACATCCATTTGTAAATGGGAGTAACACAAATCACACGGTGATTGAAATAACCCTGTTTCCCAGGTGTATCATATGCCGGCCTATCTGGTGTTTTCCTGACTGAGACCTTTTCTCATCTTTAGCTGCTTCAGCCTCAGGCACTCCTTATGTCTGTTCCTGTTTATTTGGGGATACCACCTCCTGCCTGTCACTTGCATCTTCTCACAATTCAATTCCCTCTTCCCCCTCACTGAACTCAGCAACCTTCAGTTTAAGCAGGTGCTGCTGAACATCTTCACCCTCTGCAGCTGCTAACCAGTGAGATCACTCTGAAATGTTGGGGGGGAGGGGGTTCGTCTGTCATTCTAGTTTCTCCAGGACACAACATGGGTGTACCACATTGTTCTTTGATATTGCTCATCATTCTAACTTTGGAAGAACTTGCTCAAAAGCATCTGAGTACTGAGTGAATGGACAAGCTTTTCAGAAAATATCTTTCCATTTCTCTCCTTGAATGCTACCATGGGCCTTCTCGCCATGGGAGTATTTGTTCCCACAAGAATGGAAGCCTCACATTTTTCAGCCAGATCCGGGCCGACCAACATTGGTGTATCAGTAGTCTCAGTTACTCCAAAATCTTCCAAAAACTCCAGTATGTGTCCTCATCAGCACTGAGCCACCGAATCTCAAGGGCACTGAGTGGCATCAATGGTAAATGTGTCAAATACTGGTTGTAAAAAGATCTGTAAAGTATCTTGACAACCTGTGTCAAGTATGGCTCTAGCATAAATGTCTTCAATCCTTATGGATAAATCAGAGCTTGGTCCCACTTAATCTTCAGGAATAGTCTCTTGATACCCTGATTGGAACATTTCCTCTCCAAGACAGCAGCCATTTCTTTAGTGGGTCCCTCCATAGTTATCCTTCCGTTTGATTAACTGCTGACTTTTGAGAGATTTTCCTGTCCCTCAGTTGTACTTGAAGTGGCAATCTTCTCCACAGCATTGGTTGCTTCTCTAGTTTAAAAAAAATTTTCAGGTGGTCCTACAGGTGGGTCAGGTTTCCCAGTGGATGTGTCATGTTTAACTGAAACATTGGCAGACATAGATAGATAGATAGATACTTTATTCATCCCCATGGGGAAATTCAACTTTTTTTCCCATGTCCCATACACTTGTTGTAGCAAAACTAATTACATACAATACTTAACTCAGTAAAAAAATATGATATACATCTAAATCACTATCTCAAAAAGCATTAATAATAGCTTTTAAAAAGTTCTTAAGTCCTGGCGGTAGAATTGTAAAGCCTAATGGCATTGGGGAGTATTGACCTCTTCATCCTGTCTGAGGAGCATTGCATCGATAGTAACCTGTCGCTGAAACTGCTTCTCTGTCTCTGGATGGTGCTATGTAGAGGATGTTCAGAGTTTTCCATAATTGACCGTAGCCTACTCAGCGCCCTTCGCTCATCCATCGAGTCAGCTCAACTCAAAGGCTTTTTACAGCATTCCTCAAAAACTGTCTGTGTTATCAGGGGTCACTTTAGTAACAGAGGCTACCAATGAAGACACTACTCGGCTTTAGGAAATGTTCCGCTTCTCAATCTTGTTTTCCTCCTCTCTAACCTTTAAGTAATTTGGTAAAAATGGAGGGCGCATCCTGCGGATCATTCGGATACGTAGAGCAATCATGTCATGTGACTGCATGCCCTTCACAGCTTGCTCCGCTCTCAAGCAATTTCTCTCAGACAGCTGAGGACCCCGTTTGTGCCACAGTGCAGCTGTTTCTCCAACCAGGAAAGGTCGGTAGACAACTTCTCTCCTTCAGGAGGATGCCTAAACGTCGTAAAATCGGCTGAACTTTCTGTAAGTAGTTAGCCGAAATGGCTAATGGATTTTCTGCCTTTAGGAACCTCACTATCAGCCGCTGGACCTTTTGAATTCTCTCAGACTGTTTTTTTGTATTGTCTGAGCACTGCCATTTATCCAGTAACAGATGTCTGCTCTGCCGAAGTCTCACTCTTCAACATTGGGTGTGGGCTTAACTCCAGAGAACATTCTCAGCCTACAATATTTTTGGCTCTCTGCTGGTACACTTCAGCATTTATCACCCAGTGATGTAATAGCCGAAACTAGCTCATAAATTAACAGCTGAAGAACTTGTTAGACTTCTCACATCAGACAACTCCTTTCCCTCTCTTCACAGAAGTGAGAACAAATTATATTTGGTCTTCACCCTCAGCTACATTCCTCCCTCCTCCTCTCTCCTCCCTCTCTCTCCTCCCCCCCCCCCCCCCCCAGATATGAACTGGCATGGCCCTGCCTTTCCAGGTGCCCCTATCCCATAGGGCAGCCCGGCTTCATCACATCACTGGTAGTCTGGACTAACACAATATCCTTACCAGTTGATTGGCTGTTCAATCAGTGTAACTTTCCCCAATATTTTTACAGGGCTCGGCACTGTAAGTGCAGTTTGTGGGGAATTCAAATATTCGTTCCTCTCAGAACATAAGCATAATGTGTGGATACCCTCTTCATATTGCACCAAACCTTAATCCCTACCGCATCCATAATGAAGCACATTAATTACGACGTACTTCACTTTCCACATATACTAGTCTAAACAATTGCTTAAACATACAAATAGACTGCTCAATCAATCCTTGTGCAGCATTCATGCAGCATCCAATCTCTGGATGAGCAAGCACCACACAAATGCAAAACTCTCACCGGGCTTGTAGACAAACTTGGCTCATAAGGTAATTCTGCTAACAGCCACGTGACTCTGCAGTGAGAAAGCCACCTTGTATATGTCTAGGGTCAGTATGATATAGGGTTTCACCAAACAGCAAAGTTGGAATGTTCTGAGGAGGAACAACGATTTAGTGAATGCTGTGTAAATACTACCCCATACAAAGTTGTTGTTCATTAGAAAAATAACAGATGATACACCAGCATAATATTACAAAGGAAATATATTTACCAATATTTCAACTTTCCTCGAGGACCATCTTGAATGAACTGGCTAACTCAGGAGTACGGGCACTTCTTCCCCACAATGCATTCCTTAAAATGGGGTCACTCCCTTGAGCTTCACTCTGCCGCATCTTCCCTTATACCACACTGTGCAGCGCCCACCAAAAGACCCCAAACCAGACCACTGTCCTTCAGAAATCTGACCCCGACCAGCTCTCTCGAATCTTCCACAGCACCCCACTGGGCGAAATGTTACAACACCTACCAAGACGATTCTGATGGGCTGACGCAACGTTCCTAAATTAGACGAAATGGTTCCTTTAGCCAAAGCCAAAACACTTACTAACAGGACATGTTGCTTTTGCTGAAAACTGCCAAAGTAAAAGTACCTCACAGCATTGCGGTATAATTCTTAATCAGGGCATTGCAAGGCCATGAAGCATCTGTGGAGAGAGCAGCAGCTAATGCTTCAAGTCAGTGACTTTTATGTCAATTGAGGGCATCAGACATTTGTTTCTCTTTCAAAGGGTTTAGTAGAATAGCTGAGCTGCTATTTCAGTCTTTTTCCTCATCTGATCTTTTCATCTACATTTCTACTCTCACTGGTCATTTGCCTTTAGTATTATTCAAAATCTGAAAGTTTGAAATAATTTGCCCAAATTTACTCTTGGATTTCAGATCTTTCTCTGCTGCCAAAGCTGTCAGACTTCAGCATGTGTTAATGCTGTAGGTTTGAGCCAGTTGGCTGTAGAAGTGGGCTTAGCCACGCAGCAGGGGGGTTGTGCCTGCCTTTGAATTAGATTCCTGCAACCTGCAGGGAACCTTTCAGCATATGTATCTGGCGGATGTATTAAGAGCTATTGAAGTTTAAACATTTGTGTGAAAATAGTTGAGGATTCTTGCTTTTAAAAACCAGACCAAGAGTAGTTCAAATGTGGATTTGGAGTTCTGTGTTAGTAAAATTATTGATGTGGGATTGTATTAAATTGCTAGTTTAGCAACCAGAGTTGAGGGTTATTAATCTGGAGAAATCGGTTCAATCCCACCTTGACAAATGGAGACTAAATTTGAGTCTGATTTGAAATTGAGGTCTTCTCAGCTGCACAAAGCACAATCATTGTACAAACCCAGTTGGTTCTCATGCCCTAAAGTGAAGGACGTGAGTTTTCCTTGCCTATTTTGTCCTGTCAAAACATTTGATTCACCAAAGCTGTTTTCTCGCATCTTAGCGATTGAATAATAAATGTTTGAAATGCCCACGGCATTAAAATTCAGTGAGTGAACAATTTATAAAGCACCTCAAAGTTGTTCGTTCTGCCTACTACATCGATATTGACTAAAAACAACTATTCAAGCACTTCGTTGCACTTTAAGTTTCCGTAGGTTCCTCCTCAATGTGACTTAATAGAACAAATGTTATCTACCAAATCCAGTGTAGTGACTGTGGCAAGTACTGTGTTAGTCAAGCAGGAAGAAAACTCCTGACCAGGCCACACGAGTGTCAGTGAGCAAAAGGCACAGCCCACTCTCAGCATTATCAGACCATTTTAAAAGGACAGCCAGAGTCTTGAAACCAGCAAGAACGAGAAAAGAATAAGATTTTCTCGAAGCGTGGGTCTCTACAGGGATCCATCAACAAACACACCAACGTAGATCTGGTATATGAACCCTTATGAAGAAAAGAGGGAAAAAAATGATGTTGACAGTTAAGGAATCGTCAGTAATCTCTGGATCTGAACAGCAAAGTAAATACTTATGACGGACCTCCCTTGAAGCTAACCAATCAGAATCTTCTGCTGCTAAACTGTTCAGTGTTTTGAACCTGCCAACTGGATCACCAGGTTTTATCAATATCCATTCAGAGCCCGGAGGAGTATATAAACCCTGAACTGTGTACTGGTGACGGCTTCTCAATTGGAGCTGAAATGTCTGCGAATATATTGGCAAGCTCGGTGATGAACCAAACTTCCAAACAGTAGTTATCCAATTTGTGAGCAAGGGAACCAGAGAATTGTTTTGTTTCGCTTTCACCTTGATATTCATATGAATGGCCCTTCATCATTCTGAACCTAGTGCCATGAAGAAATGCTCAGCTCCCACAACTATTTTCACATTCTACTGTCTCATTTTCTAAATTTGAAATATATTGAAGTAGGATTATTTTGAACTAATCTGCAAAATACTGTGCGTTGTTAAATCAAAAGAATTCCAAAACCTGTGACATTTTTACTAAATATAAAAACAAACTGATACTGAAATAGTATTCATCCCCTTTGTAATTTCTCTGCTGACTTTCATCAGGTCAGTACTGTATGTTAACACATACAAACAAGCTGGATGAACTCAGCAGGTTGGACAGCATCATTTCAACGGATGCTGTCCGACCTGCTGAGTTAATCCAGTTTGTTTGTACGTGCTGATTTGGGCACAGCATCTGCAGTATACTTTGTGTTTACCATTCAGTACTGTATGTTACCTTACCAACTCACCCAATTTGTTGATGTAGAAAATTGGGAGTATCTCCTGTATTCAATGAATTCATAAGAATAATTACCCCTCTCTGTAAAGTCCAACAGTATGGCAGATTTTCAAAAGACCAAACCAAAATTAATACAAAAGTGCATTGAAGACAAGTGAGGGAAATGTTAATAGAGAAGCGCAAATCTGGGGAAGGGTACAAGACCAGCTCAAATGCACTGAACATACCCCAGTGTAGTCCATTGTTGGGGGGGGCGGGGGGGTTGGTGGAATATGAAACCACAGCCACTTCCTTGTTCTCTTTAAACTTAGTCACCAGAGAAGAATTGCATTTGTAAGAGAGGCTACTGTGACGTCAACAGTCACTGTAAGTGAACTGCAGAAGTCAGCAACTGGAGATGAATTTCACATCTCCACAATCTAAGACCTTGCAGAAAATGTATTTATGGAAGAGTGGCAAGGAAGAAGACCTGGCTGAAACAAGTCACTCAGAGGATACTGTGAAAGATGTGGAAGGAGGTCTTGTGGTCAGATAAGACTTGTGGAACTTTTTGGCCTCAACACTGATGTAATTTGAATACCTCATATCTGCCAAATAACACCTTGCCTACTAAAAAAGTATGGTGGAGGTAACATCATGCTATCAGAAGCTTTTCAGCAGCAGGGGCTAGGAATCTGGTCAGTATTGACTGGAAGATGAGTGCTGCCAAGTACAGAGATTCTGGATTTTAAAAATCTGCTAGCTTCTGCCGCAAAGCTTAAACTAGGGAGAAAATTTGTCTTTCAACAGGATAATAACTCAAAATTACACAGTCAGAGTCCTGAGTCCATTCTGGCCTTAACCCAACTGACAATCACTGGCAAGACCCAGATTGCTGTCTGCAGCTGGTCCCCAACTAATCGGGCACAGTTTGAACAATTTTGGAGGAGGACTCCATGTTTTGCAAAGCTAATAGAGAATTACCAGCTGTAATAGCTGAGGGAGATGGTTCATGTAAGAAATGAGCAAAGGGGGATTCACTGCTTTTGAACCGGCATTTTGGTTTGTTAAATTGATCAAAATCCCTGTTTGCAATACTCATGAGGGGGGAAAAAAAGGTTTGTGGGCTGAATGACCAATTGGGGGGTGTGGGGGGAGGGGGAGACAAAGCTGAATTGCAAATATAGTTGTATAGGGGTTTAATCAAATGCTTCATAGAACAGCCTTAAAGTCCATTTGTATTTCCAAATGCCTGTTTTTGTTCCTGGAAGATGAAATACTTGTAAGCATTAGACTATCATGCATTGCAACGTAGTCTTAACTGAAATGTTCATCAGGTTTAGTTCAGCATTCAAAAATTAGGCTGTGGGTCTTTCTCATATTTTCACTGCCTAATCATAATGATCATCCCTTGCAGTTAATGCAGTGTTTTCGCTTCTCAGACCCTGGGACCAAGCACAGGGTTGTCTATCATTGTTCTTATGCCACATCTTTCCTGTGCACACTGCTGGAAACTCAATGGATCTCAGATGAGGGCTTGTTCTGAGTTGCCCCCAATCCTGTACATTGCGCATTTGGGATTTGGGGGAGTATTATGTCTAAAGAAAAATGGAGGCAGTGTGTTTTACACATGGAATGTGTGAAGACATTGAGGAAATATAGTAAGTTACCTCCTGTTTTTCCTTTTCCTATTTCTCAGACTATATACTGTCCAGGTTCCTGCAGGTCTAAAGAACATAAACCAAAGGAGCAGAATTAGGCCATTCAGCATTCTGTTCCACCATTCCATTCTGGCTGATTTATTACCCCTCTCAACCCCATTTTACTGCCTGCCTTGCATAACCTTTGATGCCCTGGAGTACATTAACCTCCACTTTAAATGTACCCAATAACTTGATTTCCACAGCCATCTGTGGCAATACATTCCACAGATTTATCTGGCTAAAGAAATTCCTCCATCTTCCCCACCCCCGCCCCACCCCCTCAAATTTGGAGGTTGTGTCTTCTGGTTCGAGACTCCCCAACTATACGAAACATTCACTCTAAGCCTTACAATATTCATTAAGTTTCAATGAGATTCTCTTCTCCCTGCCCCCCCACCCCCTCATTCTTCTAAACTCCAGTGAGTACAGGTCCAAACCACCAAATGCTCCTCATACATTAACCCTTACATTCCCTGAATCATTCTCATGAAGTTCCTCTGGACATTCTCCAATCCCTGTGTACCTTTTCTGAGATAAGGGGCTCACAGCTGCTCAGTACTGCTTGTGGTCTGACCAAAGCTTTATAAAGCTTAAGCATTACAGTTGCTTTTATATTCTAGTCCTCTCGAAATGAATGCTAACATTGAATTTCCCTTTCTTGCCACTGACTCAACTTGTGAGTTAACTTTTAGGGAACACTGGAAGAGGACTCTCATATCCCTTTACACCCCTGATTTCTGAATTTTCTCTCCATTTAGAACATGGTCTACACATTTATACCTTCCACTGAAGTATGTGACCATGCACTTGCATACACTGTTCCATCTGCCTCTTTTTGCCCAATCTGTCAGTCCTTCTGCAGACTTCCTGCTTCCTCAACACCGGCCTCTGGAGCATCACTAGTCACTGGCAGCCAATCAGAAAAGGTCCCCTTTATTCCCACTGCCTCCTGCCAGTCAGCCAATCTTCTATTTATGTTGGTGTCTGTCCTTCAATACCATGGGCTCTTGTTTTGTTTAGCTGCCTCGTGTGGCACTTTGTCAAAGGTCTTCTGAAAATCCAAGTAGACAACACCTATTGACTTTCCTCTGTCTATCCTGCCTGTTGTTTCCTCAATCACCAGCTGGTTCTTCAATAACTATTCCCTTTGTTCCAAGTGGGAACTGTCTCTCTGGCCATTGAGTTGAGTCATTGGGACTGGTGCTACAGCCTTTGTTCCAGGGGCCCATGTTCAATCCTGACTTGGACACTGGAGTTTACTGGTTCTCCCTGTTTCCATGATTTTCCTCCAGTTTTCTCCATCTTCTTCCTCCTTCCCAAAGTTGTATAGGTTAATTGAGTTCTGTAAGTGGCTTTGAATGCATGTGGCTGATAGAATGATTGGGGATATAGACAGATGAGGTAGAAGAAAATATAGTGGGGCAAATGGATTTTGTTGAGCTGGCATGGATAGGATGGACCCATTGGCCTCTTGTGCTGTAATGGTCAATGGAGTTAATTGCAAGGATGGCTTTCTGCTTGAGAATGTGGACAGTCTAGGAGGGTTAGCACTTCCTGGTTGATCTTGACTGACCTAGTCAATGTCTAATTATACAGGCCTTCTGAATTTAAAATGAAATAAATCAGTGACATTTTGTTTGCCTTGCATATTGTTAAATGGGAAGTTGATTGTCTGTGCAGGTGAATTGTGGGAGGGGAGAGAAGGGGACTGACGAAAGCTGGCATCAGCACTAAGTTGGTGTAGACCTTGTTAGGTCAATGGCCCTCACCTGGGTGATTAAGTGTACTAGTATGAAGCCAGCTCAAAAATATAACAAGTTTATCTTATGCCTTCCTCCTTTGGTTATGCAGAGACTGACTCAGAGTAATTTGGCACTAAGCTGTTTAAAATTAATGGCTTGCCATGTAGAACCTGGAAAATCTATGCCAAGGTGGTGTGGTGAACTAGATATACCTGTCTGACTGCTCCTGTGGCTCCTCCCACAGACCCTACTGACTGCTCCTGTGGCTCCTCCCACAGACCCCTGTATAAAGGCGACTGTGGGCTGCTGCTCTCCCTCATTTTCCCTAGGATGTAGTGCTGTTTATTCTTCCAGTCAATAAAAGCCGATATCTCACTTCCTAAGTCTCAGCGTGAGTTATTGATGGTGCATCAGGTGGTTTGCTGTTTCTTTTGTACCAGTGAGCTGAAGGTCAGAGTTAAAATGAGGCAAGATCCATTTGCAGTGGAACTTCAGATTCAACTGCACCTTTGCTTGACGTGTCTTCTGCAGCCAACTTGGTCAATTCAAAGTAATTTAAAACTCCCCAGATATGTGTAGCAGATCCCAGGCAGGGAGCCAACAGCAGTGTGTTCAAAGGCTGAACAAACTGCAAAGTAGCCTGCCAGAAAGCTGCTATGGTTACATTGGGTTATGGACTGTCCAGCCAAATACTTAGGAGGCCCTACAGATCTGAGACACTATTCCTTTTTGGAATTTGATGGGGAGAATGGTCTCTTGAACTAGAGGAAGGGTGGGCAGAGTGTTTTAGCAAAGAAAAAGGTAAGTTTTGAATTTGTTTTAACCGGTAGCATTTGTCTGCTTTCAGAAGTTTCGATTCTAGCTATTGGCCCACTTTAGATTTTGTATCATGTGAAAATATGCCATAAATACATAATGTTTTTTCTTGTAAATGAGTACATGTTCAGACCACTATACTTAAACTTGAATACTTAAATTCATGTTATGGTACCATGAAGCTGTTGATATTTAATTATAAAGGTCCTCATCTACAGAACCGCCTTTTATAAGTCAACCTCCTTCAAAGATATCTCTTCCCTGCCCCCTCCCCCCCCTTGGATTCAGAAAATTCTGCATATACTTAGTAGGCCATTACTGGTCTTGGGTTCAACCATTAACTTTTTGCAAAGGTGCTTTCTGGCCTGTTGAGTGTCTCCAGTATCTTTTTTAATTTTAGATTGCTGGCACCTGCAGTTTTTTATTTTCAACTTTCTAGGTTGAGTAAAAAATCCCTGATCTAATTTTTCTGTTACTATTTTGAAGTAACACCTGTAAAATGTCTGTCGAAGCTGGGCAGTTATGGGAGTTCAGTTGAATCAGCTGGAAACCTGTTCCCTGCTTGTTTTCCCTTTGACGTTTCCACTCACTGAAGGAATGCTAGTGCATAAATATTGAATGTGCGGAAAGCAATTAAGTGCTTGTTCCTCTGGATGTCTTGATTCTCCTTTGTACTATTTGATGTTAAATTAAGTGAACATTATTTGAACTGGGAAAGAAAGCAGTGAACAAATGTATTGAATGGAAATTCATGTCTTTTGATGGTTGTGGTGACCTGGGACTGCTGCTGTCTTATTACAGAGAATCGCGATGCTGTTCTAAGTCTGAAAAGGATACAGAAAGAAGAACTACACACTTTACAAGTAAGCCATGACTTTGATTTTGATTATATTGATTTTAGTAAGGAGTGATTTTTAGTATGAGCAGGTTTAAAATTATGGATTAATCAGAATGTTTCAGACACTTGCTCATCTAAACAGATGTGGAACTGCTTTGAAAAATCCAGTAATGGAAGCACAAACAGTAGAGATTTAAGTTTGCCTTTAAACTGTAAAGTGTTGAATGAATGTATGCTCAGTTTGCACTTAGAGCAGATAGATCTGTTAATTGCAAATGATCAAGGTTAATAATCACACTCACCACTAAGAATGATTTTTGACGATCTAAAATGTATTTCATCTTGCCTTTCACATGGGAGGAGGGGGAAGTAATACAGTAATTCTTCACAGTTACACTGAGGGAGGAGAATGATTTGTGTTTCAAGTCTCAGTGTCACAAGATCAACATAGCTTGTGCTTGGCTTAGTTAAAATGTAATCATTAACCAGCCATTAAATGGATAATTTTGCATCTTAACTTTTAAAAAAAAAAACAAAAGGGTTGAGAACTAATTAATTGGACAACAGTACTGCTTAATGAAGGTATTGTGATTATGAATAAATGCAATATAAAATGCATTTTATATAAAATGCAATATAAAACTGCTTAATGAAGGTATTATGATTATGAATAAATGCAATATAAAATAAATAACAATGTCTTTGTGCATTTTAGTTTCAGCAGCAATGCTTCAAAGGAAGGCATTAAATGTCAGAGGAAATATAAATGCCAAAGTTTCTAAAAGTATTGATGAAGAGAAATGTCTAAACAAGTTAAAATGGTTTCAGCAGAGTTTTTGGTAAGCTCAGCATGTTGAAATGGAAGTCATGAGTTGTGACTAGGTGGTTTTGAAGGAACAGTGGGTAACAGTACTTGTTTACTTCAATTTCTATTTGTGGTGTGTAGCTCAGGAGGATTCAAGGTTAGGGTTCAGATAGGTAGAGAAAATGACATGATATCCATATTCTATGGATAATGATTGTCTTGCCTATATTAAACTTTTGAAAGCAATGAAGTGGGAGGAGAAAGGATACTATACAAGGTTAGTTACAGGAAGTGATTAATGGACAATTAAGGAAAGTGTTTTCAAAAACTGTTAGGCAATAACGTTTGCAGTCATTCGAGTTGATTCTGGGCAAGCAGCACCAAGTTTACTGTAGGATAATTGAAAATGGAGTAGGCAGTACTGCACAGCATTTCCTCTTGGCTTTGCTGAACATAGTGCTAGATCCTATGTGAAAACTGTGGCAATAAACAGCCAATTATATTAAAAAAAACTTTGACCTTGCACATGGCCTGTTCAGCTGAATCAAGGCCAAATTGGATAAAAGGAACAGATTTGTACCAATCCTGCAATCATCCTGTCTGCATTGAAATGCAGACACCTGAGCAAATGCTAAAGTCAAGTTTTGACAGACAGACAGACATACTTTATTGATCCCAAGGGAAATTGGGTAATCGTCAATAATTGGTTTATTGTCATTTCAACCATTAACTGTTGGTACAGTACACAGTAAAAACAAAACAACATTCCTCTAGGACAATGGTGCTACATGAAACAACACAAAACTACACTAGACTATGTGAGACAGCACAAGGTTACACTAGACTATGTAAAACAACATAAAAACTGCACTAGACTACAGACCTGCACAGGACTAAAAGTGCACAAAACAGTGCAGGGCAGTACAATAAATAAACAAGACAATAGGCACAGCAGAGGACAAACTACAATATAATAATAAATGATGTAGATGTCAGTCTAGACTGAGTATTGAGGAGTCTGATGGCTTGGGGAAGAAACTGTTGCACAGTCTGGTTGAGAGTGTCCAAATGCTTTAGTACCTTTTGCCAGATAGCAAGAGGGAGAAGAGTTTGTGTGAGGGGTGCGTGGGGTCCTTCACAATACTGTTAGCTTTGTGGGTGCAGCGTATAGTGTAAATGTCTGTAATAGAGGGAAGAGACCCCAATGATCTTCTCAGCTGACCTCACTATCTGCTGCAGGGTCTTGCAATCTGAGACGGGGCAGTTCTCAAACCAGGCAGTGATGCAGCTACTCAGGATGCTCTCGATACATCCTCTGTAGAATGTGATGAGGATGGGGGGTGGCAGATGGACTTTCCTCGGCCTTCACAGAAAGTAGAGATACTGCTGTGTTTTCTTGGCTATGGAGCTGGTGTTGAGGGATCAGGTTAGATTCTCTGCCAGGTGAACACCAAGAAATTTGGTGCTCTTAACGATCTCAACGTAGGAGCCGTCAATGTTCAGCGGAAAGTGGTCGCTCTGCTCTCCCAAAGTCACCAACCATCTTTTTGGTTTTGTTCACATTCAGAGACAGGTTGTTGGCTCTGCACCAGTCAATTAGTCGCTACACCTCTCTGTAAGCTGACTCCTCATTCTTGTTGATGAGACCCACCACGGTTGTGTTATCGGTGAACTTGATGTGGTTCGAGCTGTGTATTGCTGCAAAGTCGTGGGTCAGCAGAGTGAACAGCAGTGGACTGAGCACGGAACCCTGTTCATAATCTTAACAGTTTAACAAAATATCCCTTCACAGCTACTTCACTTTATGGTCAGCACATCATTGAACTGTCCTGTACTGTTTCCAGCCAGTGCTGCCTTGTTTTTGACATAACCCATTTATAATATGTAGAGAACATATACCTAGTTGTCCTGGCCATTATTTATTGCCCATCCCATACACTGAATTCAGGTGTGCTGGGTCTTTTCAGGAGCTGTTTTAAAAAGTGATTACATTGGAACCTCTTGACTCATTAACTTTTAAGTCCGCAAGGAATCTGGGATGGAACCAGTAGAACAACTGAATAAGCCTTTCAGTGTTAGGTCATCATGCAACTGAATTCCTTGCGTTAAATGGAAATGCTACTCAAGTAAGATAGATTAACAGTGTGACAATAGTCTTAAAACTTTCCTCCTTTTCCCCCGCTCCACACTGGGAAAAGTCATGTGGCTACTTTTCTAGAAAGAGATGAGGTAATTGACAGATGGCAGTAAAGGCTTGAAGGAAATTCTGTTCTTTATCAAGCAGCAGTATTAAAGAATCTTGGGACTAGGAAGATGAGATATCCACACTGGGGGATAATTTGTGTAGTAGCACTTAATAGTAGAAAATATCCATTATGGACATTTTACAAGCCTTTAAATGGGATGCTAACAGGCTGGGAAGCTGGAAACACTTTTAGTTGGATTCCTCTGAATTTTAACACTTGAAGTTTAAAGTCTGGAGGCCAGATTTAATTCTTGTCACATTTCACCAACGTACACCTTTCCTGCATCTTATTAACGGCAGATCTCCTTAGTTATTTATCGGGGTGTTCAACCTGAAGTGAATTTGCTATACTGTTGATGGTTAATTGTTGCTGATGTGTTTGAAACAGCATGCAAGATGTCATGATAGTCAGTTTCCCCAACTCCTGCCAATCTACTTGTATTGGGCAGGACTGGTGTAAAATTCATCCTGTTGTGTGTGAAGTACTTGCAGTTTTATTTTTCTGTAGATGAATGAAACAAGTATGACAAGTTCGCTCAGCAGGGAGCTCCAGTGTATCTTGAAAGTGGGTGATCTTCGGGTTCTGTTCAACTTGACCTGTGCCATTTAAGTTTGGCACATAGTGTTCTCCAATCATTTTTTCTCTGAGCCTAAGAGTGGAGAAGTGAGAATAAGTAGATTACAAAAATTGCACCAAATGGATTATGACCTTTAATAGCAGATTGCTGTTTAATGTTCTGAGCTTTATTACTGGAAGCCATCATGATTAATATAGCAGCTGGAGAGAACAGTGGGTGGTAATCTCTTCTAGATGTTTAAAGTGATTTAACAATAACAAGATTGTGTTTTGATAGTCATTTTAATTTAAAACATTCACGTTTTTTGAACTGTACATTTCTTCATGTTTTCCCACACTCCTTCTGTCTTCAAGTACTAAAGCTCCATGCCCAGGTGCTGCTTTGAAGTGACAGTAGCCAATACCGTTGCCTTTATCTGAGCATGCTTTCTGTCTGGTGTCAGCTTAGTTCTAAAGGATCCCTGTTCTCCAGTAGGAGAGAAGGCAGGTTGAGCAGCATTTGAAATAGCAAATTCTCACAAGCAGCAGCCCACTGAAAAATCAGATTAAATCAAACGGATAAATTAATTGAGGTGGGCTGTGGAGGTTTTGCTGGCTGTTTGCTGTGCAGAACCTACTCCCTCCTTGGCATTGAGGGCTGCAAAGAAAAGAGCCACCAGGACTGTCACAGAGGGTGCTGAGCAAGCCTCCAGATAGCTGTGGATCAAGGTGTGACCCATGGTCCAAAGCTAGGGCATGATCAACCTTGGATGGGTCACCTGGGTGAGGCTGTCTGATGTTGAAAGACCCCAGGTTACACCTCTGTATCCCAGTGCATCCTGGGATGTATCACTGCATCAAATTTGCAGCTGAACAATTTTAATTATTTTAAACTAAAGTTTTAATAAAAATGTTCAAAATTGTAATTTAGGGGAACTAAGGAATAGTTATGGGTAAGCTTACCTACAGCAAGATGATACTGTGTTCCAGTTCGAGGGGTAATGAATCACAGCAATTTCTAGGTTTTTGCAGTGAAATTTAGGTTATGCTCTGGAAATTGGGGCCTTCAGTTAATTGTCCTTTGAGAGCTAATTAACATAGTTGTTTATAACTGCACACTATTGCAGAAAACCTACTACCAGTTTCCAATAATCGTAAGTCGGGCAGCATCCATTGAAACGAGCAGTCAATGTTTCGGGCCGAGACCCTTCATCAGACCTGAGTTTGGCCTCATGGCAGTAGAGGAGGCCATGTATGGACATACTCGAATGGGAATGTGAAGCAGAGTTGAAGTGGGTGGCAACTGGGAGATCCTGTCTTCTTCCAGCTGCCTATCACCTCTCTCATGATTCTGCCGCATTCTACTACCCATAGTGCTTTCCCCTTACATTCCTCCTTCACCTCTCCAGCCTATCCCCTCCCTGCTTCCCCTCCCCCACCTCTTGATCTTTCCTGATTGGTTTTTCACCTGGCACCTTCCCCCCTCCCCCCACCTTCTTTATAGGGCCCCTGCCCCCTCCCTCTTCAGTCCTGACGAAGTGTCTCGGCCTGAAAAGTTGACTGCTCGTTTCAACGGATGCTTCCCGACCTGCTGAGTTCCTCCAGCGTGTTGTACATGTTGATTTGACCACTGCATCTGCAGTGTACTTTGTGTCCAATATACGCAAGTATTCACTTCATGTTTGGTGTGGTTTAGCACTAGATGTGGGGCAACTATACTAGAACTTGAGGGAGAAGTTGCCCAGTGGGTTTGTCTCCACTGTGTAATGCTTGTGTTCATCTCGGTACTGATTAGTATGATGACTGTGAGCTTGAAACTGTTTCTAGCTAGATGCAGTCCAGTTCAGTCATTGACGCCAGAAGCAGTTGGAGAGGGAGCAGCAGAGATTATTGCCTTGACCCTGACCATGCATGTCCCACCACCCCCTGGTGTCCAGTATTCTTATTCCTCCCTCTTGGTTTTTTTCTCTCAATTTTGCTTGTGAAGAGAGGCTGACAATTTTAAGCTTAGTTTTAGGTGTAACCATGATATTGGTGCGAGTGTTGGGCTTGGGAAAACTGGATATGCAAGCAGCTTGAATAGGCGCCTTTCAGAGCTCTAAACATTCACAGTGAAACCATTCAAAGAAGATTGTTATAGTGTAGAGGTTCAATTTTAACAATCTGATTTGGCTTGTAATTTTAATCACTCAATATAATTGGAAACTTGCTCTGCGCTAATGAGGCGGAAGGCTCCAGCTACTGTTGCAAGATCCAAATTGGCATCCAAGTGTCTTCACCATGTGAATGGAAGCAATACAATTCAAACCTTTCCAAGATGGTTTCATTGGATACAGTGTCTTGTTAAAGTATCCAGTCCCCAACCCTCTGTTCACTTAATGAGTATTACAAAGGATTTTGGGGGAAAAAAACTGAATTTTTATTTGTGAATTACATGCTCCTTTAACAGTCGAGCCCCAAAACTGGGAAAATTGTAAAGCATGAAAAACTACAGTCAAAAGCTGAAATGTCAGCATTTCAAAAGTATTCATCCCCATTTGCTCAGTACTTAGTTGAATCGCCTCTCGCAGCTATTGCAGCTAGTTGTCATTCTTCAATAGCTTTGTACAATCTGATGGAGCAAATTTGCTAATTCCTCCTTGCAGAATTGCTCAAGCTGTGCCAGGTTAGTAGGGGAGCAGCAGTGGACAGCAAACTTGTGGTCTTTACAGAGATTTTTGATTGGGTCAAGGTCAGGTCTCTGACTGGGCCACACGATGACATCAATTTTCTTCATTAGAAGCCATTTCATGGCTTTTCTGGCAGTGTGCTCTGGGTCATTGTCCTGCTAAAAGACAAACCTCACCTGTTTAAACTTTCTGGCAGAGGCCGGCAGATTTTTTTTATCCAGGATCTCTCTGTATTTAGCAGCATTCATCTTTTCATCAATCCTGATCAGATTGCCAGTCCCTGCTGCTGAAAAGCATGCCCAGAGCATGGTACTTCCTCCACCTTACTTTACAGTGTGGATGGTATTACCACACGGATGTGCAGTATTAGATTTGCACTGCATGTACCACCCTGTTAAGGCCAAAATCTTTCACTTCAGTCTCATCTGGCCGGAGGACCATCTTCCATATCTTTACAGTCGCTTTGCAAAGTTTTCCTTGCCACTCTTCCATTAGAACCCTTTTCTTTGTGCAAGTCCTTAGTGATTATGAAGTCATAAGCTTTATCTGCAGTTGCAGCCACTGACTTCTGCAGCTCACTGAGTGACTGTTGGTGTCACAGTAGCCCCTCTTACAAGTGCCACTCTTCTCTGATGACCAAGTTTAGAGAAGTGATCTGATGTAAGCAATGCAGCTGTAGTTTCATATTGTTTCCACTTAATGGACTGCACTGAGCTCCAAGAAAATGTCAAAGGCATTGTACATGGTCTTGTATCAGTCCCCAGATTTATGATTGTCTATTACAATCTCTCTCACTAGTCTGAATGCTCTTTTGTCTTCATTTTGGTTTGGTCTATTGAAAATCTACCATACTGTTGGACCTTGCAAAGAGAGGGTGTATTTATTCTTGTGAATTCATTGAAAACTGGTGATCCTCCAATTTTCAACATCAATAAATTGGGTGAGTTGTTAATGTAATTGCACCTGAGGAAAATTAGGAAAGTAATTATAAAGGGATGAATACTTTTTCAACCTCCATTTTAGTTTTTAAATTTTTAGTAAACTGTTTGACAACTTTTGGAATTTTTCTTTTGATTTGATGTACACAAATGTTTTGTAGATTAGCTCAAAGTCCTCCAATATATTTTAAATTTATAAAATGTGACAGTTGAATGTTTAATAGTTGTGGGGGCTGAACACTTATTCAAGGCACTTTATCTTCAGGTCCTGCTTTTATCTTGGTGTCTCTGGATGTGTGGTCGTTGGTTCTGAATTTGGCCATATTGAATGGCGCTCAAGGTGCTGTAGGGAGCTGCCATTTATACGGCCCCTCGTGTGGATATTCCTGCATGGTAGATTAATGTGGTTTCATGCATATTAAAACTAAGATGAGTACTGGAAAGATATTGGTCCCTTCTGCCTGAAGATTTTGTTCTTCCAGATGGTAATTTAAGGGTTCACAGATATTCTGAAAGAAGCCTTGAATAGTTGCCGCAAAGCATCCTAGAAGATGCCCAGTTCAGCAGTGGATGCGCTGAAATCAAATGTTGATGACAAGGTCAGGCAAATGTTCTGTCATGTCTGACTTCTGATTTGTAGGTGTTGGTGCCCTCAGAAAACTGAGTTAAGTCATTACCTCCTGTAGAGGTAAACTTTACTCAAATTCTAAACAGGAAATTGGTGTGCTATTGTCCTGGTGCTTGCTGACAAAGAGACATACTTTATTGATCCCGAGGGAAATTGGGTTTCGTTACAGCCGCACCAACCAAGAATAGTGAAGAAATATAGCAATATAAAACCATAAATAATTAAATAATAATAAGTTAATCATGCCCAGTGGAAGTAAGTCCAGGACCAACCTATTGGCTCAGGGTGTCTGACACTCCGAGGGAGGAGTTGTAAAGTTTGATGGCCACAGGTAGGAATGACTTCCTATGACACTCAGTGTTACATCTCGGTGGAATGAGTCTCTGGCTGAATGTACTCCTGTGCCTAACCAGTACATTATGGAGTGGATGGGAGTTATTGTCCAAGATGGCATGCAACTTGGACAGCATCCTCCTTTCAGACACCACCGTCAGAGAGTCCAGTTCCACCCCCACAACATCACTGGCCTTACGAGTGAGTATGTTGATTCTGTTGGTGTCTGCTACCCTCAGCCTGCTGCCCCAGCACACAACAGCAAACATGATAGCACTGGCCACCACAGCCTCGTAGAACATCCTCAGCATCGTCCGGCAGATGTCAAAGGGCCTCAGTCTCCTCAGGAAATAGAGACGACTGTGACCCTTGTAGACAGCCTCAGTGTTCTTTGACCAGTCCAGTTTATTATCAATTCGTATCCCCAGGTATTTGTAATCTTCCACCATGTCCACACTGACCCCTTGGATGGAAATGGGTCACCGGTGCCTTATCCCTCCTCAGGTCCACCACCAGCTCCTTAGTCTTTTTCACATTAAGCTGCAGATAATTCTGCTCGCACCATGTGACAAAGTTTCCCACCGTAACCCTGTACTCGGCCTCCTCTCCCTTGCTGATGCATCCAACTATGGCAGAGTCATCAGAAAACTTCTGAAGATGGCAAGACTCTGTGTTGAAGTTGAAGTCCGAGGTGTAGATGGTGAAGAGAGACTTGCGGAGTTCTGAATACACAACAGCTTAGTTTTTAAAATCCACTTCCATTTTCTAACTTTTCTGAGTTGCCCCTGTCTATCTCTCATGTTCTCTGCCTCTGCATGCCTCTCATCAAGCTCCTCCTTTGTCCCTCACTTTAATGTAAACCTGAATCCCTGCTCTAATTTCACCACTTGTGAGATTTTTACTAGATGTTTGGTAATGCTGCTGTTAAAGTGACTTTTATTGGATTAAAGGTACTTGTGTAAAGCAAATTATTTCCTGAACATTGGCCCAGGACTTAAAAGATTTAGTAGAAATAGGACCTCGTGCACAATAATCCTTGGCTCTCATTTCTGGTCTTTCTGTTGCAGCAAGCATCTGGGAAAACTGGCTGCAAAATTCATAAGTTGTGCATTATTCTATATTAATGACGATTCACCGTTACTCTGTGCTTCCTACTCTGACTCCTATTCCCTGAATCCTGCTTCATGTGCAGAAATGAACCGGTGTTGGTGGGAACTGAAGTGAGTGTTTCTGTGCATTAGTGTTAAAATGCAGGAAAGCAGGGAATAAATAGTTGAGTTTGGGGAGTAAGGATTTGTAATTGTATCCTGGATATTTTGAAAATTAAATCCAATATGGAAATTAACGTGCCAAGATCCCTGATGTATAGTTACTAAGTGATAGTTGCCATAACAATGGCTGTAAGTTATTGAAATATGTAGCATGTTGTGTAATGCTGCCCTCTGCAGGTCAGTGGTCAATCAAATTAGTTTTGTTTCCCCCACATAAAATGTACTATACATTTCCTGGGTAATGAGGTATCAAACTAGCATGTTTTATGTTGTGAAAGGTAAATGCTTTATAGCTGTTCAGATAAAATGAAACTGGAGGAAAGTAGGGCAGGGTTTTTGTAGCTTTCAGGTGTGAATACAATTGGAAAATCTGATTTTAAATGTTGGTGTTACAGATTTGCAGCACATGAACTATGCAGTTCATAGCTAGCACCATCGCCACTGGAGCTCTGTACCTGAATTTTGTCTTCTAACTTTCATTGTTTGCCTCTCAGACACATTGTGTTGGTGGGAGGCAAGCATTCTAAACCCTTTCCGTAAGACATAGGAGCAGAATTAAGTCAATTGGCCCATTAAATCTGCAACACTATTTCAGCATGGTTTTAGTATCCCTGAATTTCATTCTCCTGCCTTCTCCCCATAAATTTTGACCTATCAATTTCTGCTTTAAATCTACCCAGTGTATAGGCCTCCACAGCTGTCTGTGACAATGATCACAAATACACTACCCTCCAGCTAAAGAAATTCCTCCTCATCTGTTCTAAAGGGGCATACATTTATTGAGGCTGTGCCCTCTAGTCCTGGACACCCAACCACAGGAAACATCTCCACATCCATCTATCTGAGCTTCCAATATTTGATTGGTTTCAATGAGATCTTCTCCACCCTCCCACCCTCATTCCACTAAACTAGAGAGTGCAGGCCCGGAATCATCAAATGCTCCTCGTACATTTAACCCTTTCATTCAGAGTCATTCTTGTGAATCTCTCCAATGCTAGAAAGCCTTTCTGAGAATAAGGGGCACAAAACTGCTCACGTACTCCAAGTGTGGAATAATAAGCAGATGCTTTGACAGGCCGGTCAAGGACTACATCTATAGCATGCTACCGCTCAAATTGGATCCCCTACAATTCACCTACCGACACAATCGATCGACAGATGACACAATAGTCACAACTCCACACACTGTCGACAGATGCCACAATAGCCACAACTCCACACACTGTCCTTGCACATCTGGAGAAGGATGCTTGTGTGAGAATGCCGTTCTTGGACTACAGTTCAGCATTCAACACCATAATTCCCTCCAGGCTCGACTAGAAGCTCAGAGACCTCGGCCTCCACCCTGCCCTGTGTAGCTGGATCCTGTCAGATCGCTGAGCTCCCTCACGTCTGCCCCTTTGACCCTCAACACAGGTGCCCCTCAGAGCTGTGTACTAAGCCCCCTCGTTTACTCTCTGTATACCCATGACAGTGTCACCACCCACTGTTCCAATTTGCTGATGACACTGCAGTGATTGGCCTTATCTCAAATAATGAGGCAGCCCACAGAGAAGTCATCACCCTGACACAATGGTGTCAAGAAAGCAACCTCCCCTCAACGTTGCAAAAACAAAGGAGCTGGTTGTGGACAACAGGAGGAATGGAGACAGGCTAATCCCTACTGACCTCAATGGAACTGGGGTTAAGAGAGTGAAAAGCTTTGTTCCTTGGCATAAACATCACCAAGGCTCTCATGTGGTCTGTACGTATCAGCTGTGTGGTGAAACAGGCACAACAGCGCCTCTTTCACTCAGATGGTTGAAGTTTGGTGTGAGTCCCCAGATACTAAAGACTTTCTACAGGGGCACAATTGAGAGCACCCTGACTGGCTGCATCATTGCCTGGTACGGGAACTGTACTTCCCTCAATGGCAGGACTCTGCAGTGTGTGGTGTGGACAGCCCAGTGCACCCGTAGGTGTGAACTCCCCACTACTCAGAACATTTACAAAGACAGGTGTGTAAAAAGGATCATCGGAGACCCTGTTCACCCCAACTACAAAGTGTTCCAGCTGCTACTATCTGGGAAACGGTCCTGCAGCATAAAAGCCAGGACCAGCAGGCTCCGGGTCAGCTTCTTCCACTAGGCCATTAGGCTGATTAATTTATGCTGACTCAACTGTATTTGTTATATTGTCTATCCTATTGTACATATTATAAATTACTATACATTTGCACATTTAGACTGAAGCAAGGTTAAGATCTTTACTATTCATGTTTATGAAGGATATAAGAATAGTTCATTCATTTCAAAAGCCTTCTACCAAAGTGCATGACCATACATTTCCCAAGACCATATTGCATCTGCCATTTTGCCTATTCTCATAATCTAAAACCCTCTGTAGATTCCCTGCTTCCTTAACACACTTGCCCCCACTTATCTGCAAACTTGCCCACAATTCAGTCATCCAAATTGTTGACATACAAGGAAAAGAAACGGTTCCAACGCACTGCTGCGGAACACCATCGACTGACAACCAGAAAAGGTCCCCTTTATTCTCAGTTTGCCTCCTGCCAGTCAGCCAATCCTCTGTCCATGCTAGGATCTTTTTTGTAATACCATAGTCTCTTGTTTAGCAGTCCTATGTGTGGCACCTTCTCAAAAGCTTTCTGAAAATCCAAGTAAACAATATCCACTGACTCTCCTTTGTCTGTCCTGCCTGCAACTTCAAAGAAATCCAACAGATTTGTCAGCCAAGATTTCCTCTTAAGCAATCTGCTGACTGCAAACAATTTTATTATATGACTCCAAATACTCTGAAATGGACTCCCACATGTTCCCGACCACTGAGGTCACACTAATGCTTACTGGCCTATAATTTTTTTCCTTTGCTTCCCTCCTTTAAAGAGAGGAGGGAGATTTGCAATTTTCTAGTCCTAATTTCAGAGTCTAGTGATTCTTGAAAGATCATTAGTAATGACTGCACAATTTCTTCAGCTACCCCTTTCAGAGCCCTTGAGTGTACACCATCTGGTCCAGGTGACTGATCTATCTTCAGACCTTTCAGCTTCTCTTCAGTATTAGGAACTACACTTGCTCCACCCCCAACATTCAAATTTCTGGCATACTAGTGTTATCCATAGTGAAGACTGATGCAAAGTAGTTATTGAGTTAGTCTGCCTTTTTTTGTCACCCATTACTATCTCTCCATGTTTCAGCAGTCTGATGTCCACTCTTGTCTTTCTCTTTTTATATAGCGTATCTGAAAAAGAAACCTTTGGTATCCTGTTGTTGTTAGATAGCTAGATACTTTATTCATCCCCATGGGGAAATTCAACTTTTTTCCAATGTCCCATACACTTGTTGTAGCAAAACTAATTACATACAATACTTAACTCAGTAAAAAATATGATATGCATCTAAATCACTATCTCAAAAAGCATTAATAATAGCTTTTAAAAAGTTCTTAAGTCCTGGCGGTAGAATTGTAAAGCCTAATGGCATTGGGGAGTATTGACCTCTTCATCCTGTCTGAGGAGCATTGCATCGATAGTAACCTGTCGCTGAAACTGCTTCTCTGTCTCTGGATGGTGCTATGTAGAGGATGTTCAGAGTTTTCCATAATTGACCGTAGCCTACTCAGCCAGCTTATTAAGACGTGAGGCGTCCCTCTTCTTAATGCTTCCTCCCCAACACGCCACCACAAAGAAGAGGGCGCTCTCCACAACTGACCTATAGAACATCTTCAGCATCTCACTACAGACATTGAATGACGCCAACCTTCTAAGGAAGTACAGTCGACTCTGTGCCTTCCTGCACAAGGCATCTGTGTTGGCAGTTTATCTTCATATTTTGCTTTTTCTCAATTGCTTTTCTAGATGTTTTCTGTTCATTTTAAAAAGCTTCCCAATCCTCTAGCTTTCCAATACTTGTATTACTGTATATGCCCTGTTAGTTTATTTTATGCTGCATTTCATTTCCATTGTCATCCATGGCTCTCATTCTCCCTTTAGAATACTACTACTTTGGGATGCACCTTTTGAATTGCTCCCTAAAACTCCAGCCATTGCTGTTTTGCCATCTTCCCTGCTAGTGTCCCCTTTCATTCAACTTCAACCAGAGTCTCTCTCAAGCCTCTGTAGTTTTCTTTATTCCACTATAATACTGATACATCTGATATTGTCATCTTCCCCTCAAGCTGCAGGGTGAATTCCATTATGTGTGTCCTAATGTTTCTTTAAGCTATTTAATCAAATCTAGATCATTACACAGCACCCAATCCAGAATTATTTTTCCCTAGTGGGCACAACTACAAGCTGCTCTTTAAAAAAAAAAAAAAAAAAACATCTAGTAGGCATTCTGGAAAAAAATTAGTATCTCAACAACTACTAGCTTGCTTCAAGCATCTTGTCAAATTATTTGTGCAAATTTTGCAAGGAATTGGAAGACAGCAGATGTATATCTGAGTAGGATCAAATGATCTTGCAGTTCTCCAGTTCGTAGGTAAACTAGAACACAAGCAAAACATTCAGCTCTATTGATCCACACTGATGTTTAATCACAAATGTTTGGAACACTTGAGGGTTTGACATTAGAGTGGGCCACATGTTGTATGGTAACTGACAGATTATGAAAAGTTAGGTTAGGCAGAAAGTCAGAGCTTTAAACGGACATTAATATGTGGACAGGCAGAGTTAAGATGCAGGGAACATATGGCTTGATGTGATAAATTTTCAGAATAGCATTGCTTTTCTCATAAGTAAGGCTGGGAGACTTTGGAGGCAAAGTTGTATGGACTGGTTTACTTTGGATGAGCAGTGACTGATTAGAGAAAAGGTCAAATGTTAAATTGGGATGGGCTTGGAGTCCATTTCACTGATATTCGCATGAGGAAAATTAGTTGAAGTAAAATTAATGTTTTAGTATTTAAATGAGAATGAATTAGACATTTGAAGCATTACTGCAGCACAAACATCTTGGTTTTATTTTCCAATTATCTACAGTTGAGCTTTGGGCTAAAACAAAATTGGGGCCTCTGCTTGCAATGCTGCATCCAATTTTTAGGATAGAATTCAGACTTTCAGTGAAGGTATGAAGATCATAGAGGTGCGTGGTACTCGAGCTGGATGGAGAGGGTAGAGCAATGGGAATTTATTTGGAATGGAGATTTGGGCTGAGATTCGATCTGTGACTGTTGTATCCTTCTTGACATTGGAGAGATGGGACACAGTGACTGCTTCACTGGGCACCTTTGCTCAATCTACCGTGGCCACATGGGTCACCTATTCTGACACTTTGTCCTTGGCTTCCTCTACTGCCAAGTCAAGGCCAAGTTGCAAATTCGAGAGGGGAAAAGCTCCTCATTGTGCATGGGCAGACTCTAGTATGGCAACATGAACATTGAGTTCTCAAACGTCTGGTAATCACTTCTATTCTGCCTCCTTTTCCCTTCCTGTCCTGTCATTTCTCCATCTTGTCATCCATCTTGTCCTTGTCATTCTCTTTAACCTCCCCCCCCCCCCCCCCCCCCAAATCTCCACTATCCAATAGCTGAACACTCATCCTACCAGTTCCCTATTCTTTATTCCAGGATCCACCTTACTTTCTTGTTAGATTCCATCATCTTTGGCCCTTTTCACTTCCACCTATCACCTTGCAGTCTCCGGTACTATTTCCACCCTTGCTACTGTCGTGGTTTCTCGTGCCCCACAAACAACCAGGAGACGCAGAAGATTCTTCAAGAAGGGTTAAACTTTAATTTGCAAATCAAAGCTGAGACAGTCATTGGGCTAGTCGCTGATTGCCCACCGATCCTTGTACATAGCATTTTTTACAGCAATCTCCTGGTTTAGTTGTATTAGCATATCCAATCGGTCTACAGTTGCGTATCACAAGTACATCCGCCACAATTGTTTCTACCCGTTAACTTAATCATGTTCTAATCTACATCTCTTAGCTAGCCTCTCAGTAACACACCATTATCTTCTACATTCTTAAGATTTCATTCTCCTACTAAATTGGATACATGCATAGCAAATAGCAAACTCAAAGCTGACTACATAGTTTTGGTTACACAGCAAACAATGCAACTTTTATACTCCAATATATCTCCCCTTCTCACACAGAGAAAGAAGACTAAGAGTCTGCGCACAAAAGCCCCAATAAACTCAAGCGCTTATTCCCAAATCTCGGGTTAAACTATAATTTTCTGCGCCAAGACCTCAAAAGTATTCTCTCCCTGTTACCCTGGGCCGCTGAGCCAAAAACCTGTCCCTTTGTACCTGAGACAGGGAAAAAAACCTCAGAAGCCCTTACAATCTACTCCCACACTGTCGTTTTGCTCTTGTTCATCCTGCAGGTGTTGTAGGCTGTAACTATACATTTTCGGTGTTTCTTTCTCCACTAAGCTTGCTTCAGTAATTGCCACGAGCATCGGAAATTGTTTGGTTGCAGCACGCACTACAAGAGACTTGAGACAAGGAAGAAAACAGCACAGCACAAGCGCACAGCTCAACAATACAATACTGACAGTTATTGCCATTTTAGTTAGCCATGCTCCCCATCCTCCGAGTCTACTTTCTAACCAGTCAAATAACTGATGTCCGAACCCTGCATTTTGTGTGCATACCTCGTACTGTGACAAGACAAAGTCCACTGAAGCCTGTAAATAAGGTGACCAAAAACCATCCTTTATTTTCTTTATCACTCCTCCCCCCCCCCCCTTTGCACAATGGTCAATCCCATGCGCTTCTGAAATCAGAATCGTCAGTAGAGGGGTGGGCGCTACCAACGAACCGTCTTCCATGCTCCACAAGCCTTCCGGGTTCTGCTTGGCCCCCCTTCGTCTCCACATTGTCTTTTCTGCCAAAGTTGCCTTACCTTGTATTTCAATTAGGTCCTCTACCACAGGTTCTGGAGCTAGGCTTACCTGGGGGGCAATGACAGCTGATGTACATCCAGACGCTTTTCTGGCTGCCTCGTCCGCAGCTTGATTTCCCTTTGTTATTACATCATTTCCTTTTTTATGTGCCTGGCATTTTACTATAGCCAATGCTTTAGGTTTCATTATGGCTTTTATTAAGTCTGGAATTTGCTGACAGTGTTGTATGGGATCTCCACTGCTTTTTTTTTAAACCTCTGTTTCCACACTGCCCCGAACAAATGGCATACTCCATGAGCATATGCCGAATCAGTATAGATGTCTACTTTCTCACCTTCCATCATTTCACACGCAGCTGTCAGGGCTTTGATTTCCGCTAGTTGGGCGGAACACGGTTGAGGACAGGACTCCATCCTAATAATCTTATAGCTCGACTGATCCTGCTGCACTACTGAGAACCCTGCATGATTTCCATCATAATCCCTATAACAAGAGCCATCTATGAACAGAACCTTTTTATCTGCATCCTTTAGTGGTTCTGACCGTGAATCTGCTCTCAATTTGGCAAATGCCATCGTCTTCCCTACACAATCATGGGGTTCTCCTTCATAGCTCAAAGGGACAAAATCGGCTATATTACTGGTAGTGCACCTCTGTATAGTTGTGTCTAGAAATGTCAATAGCATCTGATACGCTGCTATCCTGGCTGGCGTCAGTACAAATTTCCCTCTTTCCAGCAAGTCTGCTACTTTGTGGTGTGTGTACAGAGTCACAGGATAGCCCAGGGTTACAGATGATGCCTTTTCATATGCATAGTACAGCACCGCCAATCCCTGATAACAGGGTGGATACCCCTGAGCCACCTCATCTAGTCTCGTACTGTAGTATGCTATCGGCTGCTTTGCTTTTCCTGTACCTGTCTCCTGTATTAGAACCGCTGTGACATAACCCTCCTGTCGGTTGGATACATACAAATGAAAAACCTTCTCGTAGTCAGGCAAAGCTAATGCTGGTGCTGACTGCAATTCCTGCTTAATAGAATTGAAAGCTATCTCCGCTTCTCCATTCCACTGTAAACCGTTCTTCAAATTTGTATGTCCTGCTTCTTTCATTATCTTTCTCAAAGGTGCCACAATCTCAGCATATTCTCCTATCCAATCTGAGCTGTACCCTGCCATTCCCAAAAACGTCATCATCTGCCCTACAGTCTGGGGTTTTGGGGCCTTAGTTATTGCCTCAATCTGATCTGGTGCCATTGCCTTCACTCCCTTGGATATTACCTTGCCTAAGTATTCCACTTGCTGCGTGCAAAATTGCAGTTTCTTTTTGGATACTTTATGTGCTCCGTGTGCCAGCTTCTCTAACAGAGTTATAGTGTCCTGCTCACACTGTTCCTTACTGTGGGAGCAAATCAACAGGTCATCCACAGACTGTAACAATGTACTTTCCAATGGTATGCCCTCTAGGTCTGCCTTCAACACCCGATTAAAAACATGTGGTGAATGTTTAAACCCTTGCGGTATTCTGGTATCCTGAGCACCTTTAAGTAAATGCAAACAGATACTGACATTGGTCGGCCAGAGGAATGCTGAAGAAAGCCGAACACAAATCAATCACTGAAAAGTAACTTGCTTCTGGTGGAACATTAGTCAAAAGCGTGTGGGTTGGGGACTACCGCTGGCCAGTCCTCTACCACATCATTTACCGCTTGCAAATCATGCACCAATCTCCACTTAGATTTATCTGCTTTTAAGACCGGCAGCAACGGGTATTGCATGGACTGTTTGTTCTTTTAAGCACTCCTATTTCAAGCAACCCCTGCACTGTCGATGCTATTCCCTCTTCTGCTTCTGGTCTTAGAGGGTATTGTGGTCTCCTGGGTGGAATTGCTCCCCTTTTCAGCCTTATTTCCATCGGACTAGCTGTTTTTATTTTCCCTACGTCCGTGTCATGCTGTGACCACAGAATAGACGGCAACTCATCGAACCTTCTGTCTTTCTGCTGGCCTCTTTCCTTTCCCAGCAATGGCATGTGTGGTTGGGGAGTTATTTCGACCTCTCTCACTGTCCCTACCATATCTACACTTACCATTATTTTAATGCAATTGTTGTCTTCTGATATCCACACCTCTGGCGTGATTTTCCTCCACACTGTTATGGTTTCAGCACCCTTAACTAAGGGTCCTAAGTCTTTAGACTGATAGCCCTTGTTTACCAACAATGTTACGTGGGGCGCAGCCTCTGGTATCCTGTACCATTTTTCTAAAAAGGTGTTCCACTTAACTTATAAAGCTGCCCCTTGCTTTCCAATTATCACAGCCTCCCCTTCCAGGTGCTGTTGGGTACATGCCTCCAGGTGCCATCTCTCCTCTAACTCCCTGTTCTGAGTCTCATCAAAAATCACTGTACAATGTAGCTCAGATTTGGGCATTACAGCCCTGGGTAATATAGCCTGCACGCCCTTTTTCCATTTTTCCCAGGTTTCCTGAATCTGATCTGCGATGTCTCCTATCCAAAAGACATTAGCCGCCTTGTCTTCTCGCACTATCAATTGAGCCCCTGCTCTTTCCACACTCAGCCCATTTCTGGTGCATTCTAATTTTAATTCCAGTTTCAATAAGGCATCTCTGCCTAACAAATTAATCAGAGTTCCTTTAAATACTAGCACCGGCAAAACAATTCCTTTACTTCCCATTCTCAACTGCACTGGAGCCGTGCACTGTGTCAACTGTGTTTTCCCTGAGAACCCTACCATCTTAATAAACTTTCCTGCCATGGGAAGGTGAAGGGCATACTGTGGCTGTACACAAGTGTACTTGGCTTCAGTATCTATCATCATTGGTGTCAGTTGCCCTTCTAACATAACCTGAACAATGGGTTCCTCGTCTGCCTCCCTTGTCATCATTGGGTAATGTCCCTTCCCACTCAAGTTCTCGGGGCACCCCTAATACCTCGCATAGGGGTTCACAGGTCCGCTTGGGCCTATGGGGGCTGGTCCTTGGCTAAACTTTAGTTCCCTTCTTATCAGTTCCTGCTGGTGTGAGACAGGCCATGGTGTAAACGGACAATCTCTTCTCATGTGACCTGGCTGATTACATCCCCAGCACAATCTCTCTACCTCTCTTTCCCCCTGTTTCCTCACTGCCCCCTCTGCCCATAGCTCCTCTGTCCCCCTCCTTGGGACTTCCAGTCCTGTCTGGGCTGTTTGAATTTAGTCTGTTCCTGATAGGGCATTTGTGGGAATGCTCCTCCAAAGACGTTGATTATTGGCATGGGGTTTTCCGGCCCTTGTCTTACAGTATGATCGGTTCCTCCATATAGCGGTGCTTCATCCAGTTCGATGGCTGTACTCGGACCGGTAGTTGCTGGCAGCATCTTTTTGCTTTTCTCTTTTTCCTTTTTGAGTTCTTCGAGCTGCATTTGTATTAACTTTCTTTGCACCTCTTCCTGCTGCTCAGCCAACCTTCATTTGTCTTTCTGGTATTTCTCAACCACATGGACTACGTGGTCTCTAAATTCTTGTGGGGTCATTGACGTCAGCCCAACCACTTCCTCCAGTTTGGATTTTACTTGCGGAGGCATTGCATCCAAAATGCTTTGTCGCAACAGTGTGGTGATAAATAAGCTATTTTCCACCTCTTGCTCAGTCTCCAGTCCCCACCTTTTCAATTGGTTTTCTACATAGGCTGCTGGGTTTTCAGTGTCTCCCAGTGGATCCCCCTTTAAGGCTGTGGGGTCCACTTTGGGTGGATAAAGCTTCCTGAGGGCCTGCCATACCCTCTGCCTCACTCTGTCAAACCCGTCTCCGTCAGTTCTCGGGTCGTTCGAGTTTACTATGCCAGCCATTTCCATTAGTTCGTTAAATTTGGAGGTTCCCATCAACCTTATCAATACTGCCTTCAAATCTCCCATAGCCAATAATCATCCCGCCGTTTCTTCTTCAAAGGCTCTAATCCATCTCCCTGCTCCTTCATGTAGATTGGGCAGAGTGTTTTTCAGCCCTTCTAGGTCTGGGATCCCCAGGGGATATACTGCACTTGTCCTGATCCTTTAATTAACAATGGCATCGTTCTTCCTCCTTCTTCCCACCTGCCCTGGCTCTCCTCCTCGCCTGACTCCCCATCTGTCTCAGGGTATGTCTTTACTGCCTCCCACACAAATTTCTCTGGGGTCCTCTTCTTCCCTCGGTCTCCCTGTGGAGTCCTTCCTTTCTGTCCTGAATCAATACTTGGTTGGCCCCTGGAGTATTTTTCGCATCTCCTCTGGCAATCCCCTCTCAGTAACTTATCTAGCTCTCTCTCTACTTCCGCAAGTCGCTTCCCTACCACCTCCTCCTGCTCTTCTAGGCTTCTGCCTCCTACCTCTTCCCACAAATTCTCGCATCCTCTCTCTCTCTCCACTTAACTCTTGCTCCTCCAATGAGTCACCTTCTCTTTCTTCCTGTCCGTGTCTGTACACCTGTGGCAGGGACTCCTCATGATCCTTACTCATGCTTGATTCCCTTCTCTCTTGTGTTTCTCCAAGACTCTCATCTCCTATCTTTTTTCCACTTCCTCTTGAATGCCTCATCTCTTCCTGCCCTGATGAGCCACTTTCTTTTCTAGTCTCTTTATTTCTATGGTATAACCGATACTCCTCATACTCCTTTTCCTCTCTCAAGTATTTCATCCGTTCAATCTCTTCTTTCATTTCTCTCTTTGCTCCTTCCATATCGCTGCTTTTTCCTTCTCGTATTCTTTTTTCCTCCTCATTATCCCAAACTTGTACTTCTCCCTGCATGTTTACTGTTCCCGTCAGCAGGGGGCACTGCTTAGGGGTTCCTTCCTCATTATAGGGAGGGGGCTTTTATGTTTCTTTCACATCCGGGTACGGAGCTGAAGCCAGCTTCTCACTGTACCCTCCTCTCTCTCTAACAGGCTGTTTCTCCAGCACCTTAGTGTCTTCCTCGCTTGTAATCAATATTCTACCTGTCCTCCTCAGCCTTTCTCCCTCCGTTCTGAAGAGTTTTAGCACTTCCATTTCTCGTTATCTTTTTTGCCCTCTTCTTAGATTTATCTTTTGGTTTGTAATTTTTAATTAGTGCCTCCATTTCTTCGCACAAGCTTACATCAAACGTTCCTTCTCTTGGCCATTTTGTGACCAGGTTTTTGGTTCTTTTTTCCCATTTTTCTGAAGTTTTTGTGATCTCATATTTATTTACCGGGATTTTTTTTGCTCAGAATCTCTGCTGCTGTTCCTTTACCTGTCATGTTGTTCTCTCTTTTTAAGGTATTTCAGAGATTCACAGTTCGTTTACTGGATAACATTATTTACTCTAATTCTATGCCTAGTCTATCGTCTATCTACCAGCGCTTTAAACTATATATTGGACTGTCCTTGTTTCCTATTCTGTTCTGCCCGTACAGACCTCCACTCAGAGTGGTATCCACAGAACTTTCTCTTTGCACCTTGTCTATTCAGACTCTTATCTCTTAAGGTGGTATCCACGAGGATTTTCTCTATTTTCCTTTCCCTGCCCGTTCAGACCTTCGTTTCATACGAAGCGGTATCCACAGGGATTTTCTCTATGCACCTCGTCTATTCAGACCCTTATCTCTTAAGGCGGTATCCACAAGGATTTTCTCTTTTTCCTTTCCCTGCCCGTTCAGACCTTCGTTTCATATGAAGCCGTATCCACAGGGACTTACCAACACCACGTGGAATTTTTCTTCACTTAACTTCTTATTAGCTTATTTGTACTTGCCCTCACTGCAGTGTTCTTGATCAATCCTCTGAACCTCCTGTTAACCCCCAATTCTGCCAGATTCTTTGGACCGGAGAGACCCTTCGGCAGTGGTTCCACACTTTTGAGACTCCAAGACCTCCCCAAAACCAACAGAATTCTTAGTCCAAATTGTCGCAAAACGCGCTTACTTTTTGTTTGGGTGCACCCTTAATTCTGTTAGCCTTGTGGGGGTCCCTAGAGGACTGGGAAGCATCCCCAATCTGCCATTTCCTTTCCGCGGGTCTCTTTCCGGTCCTGTCACGGTCACCAATTTTGTCGTGGTTTCTCGTGCCCCACAAACAACCAGGAGACGCAGAAGATTCTTCAAGAAGGGTTAAACTTTAATTTGCAAATCAAAGCTGAGACAGTCATTGAGCTAGTCGCTGATTGCCCACCAATCCTTGTACATAGTATTTTTTACAGCAATCTCCTGGTTTAGTTGCATTAGCATATCCAATCGGTCTACAGTTGTGTATCACAAGTACATCCGCCACTATTGTTTCTACCCATTAACTTAATCATGTTCTAATCTACATCTCTTGGCTACCTCTCATTAACACCCCATTATAATCTACATCTCATAGCTAGCCTCTCATTAACACACCATTATCTTCTACATTCTTAAGATTTCAATCTCTTAAATTGGATACATGCATAGCAAATAGCAAACTCAAAGCTGACTACGTAGTTTTGGTTACACAGCAAACAATGCAACTTTTATACTCCAATACTACATGGATCCACCCTACCGTTTACCAGCTTTTGCTCCACCCCTTCCCTCTACCTCTTTAGACTGCTTACATCTCCTTTGCCTTTCAAAACCAAAATCAACTGACCACTTCTCTCCATTGATGCTGCCTGGCTTGCAAAACTCCATGTGATTAAATGTAAGTAGTTAAATTCATTAAGGGTGTTATGAGAGAGGAAGACTCCTGCAGATGTCAGTAATTAGCAGGTTTGAATTTAACTGATTCGCAAGGTTGGAGATTGCCACATGGTTTAAAAGGAAATTGGATAAATATGTGAAAGGAAAAATTTGTGAAGCTGTTCTGTCAATGGTAAAATATATCCTTTTATGTTCTCGTTTTCTTGAAATGTTAACTTTGCATTTGCGTTCCTCACCACAAACTCGACCTGCAAATTAACATTTCGGAAATCCTGCACAAGGACTCAAGTCTTTTGCGCCTCAGTTTTTTTGTATTTTCTTTCCATTTAGAAAATAGTCAACCCTATCATTTCTTCTCCCAACACTATTCCATCTGCCATTTCTTTACCCATTCTCCTAATCTCTTTTGTAGCTTCTCTGCTTCAAAACTACCCGTCACTCATCTTATCTACATATCATCTGCAAAATTTGCAACAGTCATTTCGATCATCCAAATCATTGACATATAAGAATCTGTCCCAACACAGACATCTGCAGCCACCAGAAGCCGGTCAGAAAAGTCTCCCTTTACTTCCCCCTGTTTGCCTTCTGCCAGTCAGCCACAACTTTATCCTGCTAGAATCTTTCCTGTAGTACCATGGTCTTGTATGGTTTGTTCAGCAGCCTCGTGTTTGGCACCTTGTCAAAGGATTTCTGAAATCCAGGTACACAACTTCAAGCAATACTCCTTTGTCTATCCTGCTTGTTATTTGCTCTTCAATATGACAAGCCATTCAATCTGGAATCATTTTTTGTAAACATCCTTTGAACTCTTTCCAGTTTCAGCACATCCTTTCTAAGAATGAGGGGCCCAAAACTGCTCACCATACTCCGAATGAGGTGAAACCAATGCTTTATAAATTCTCAACATTGCACTCTTGTCAAGTCACTTTTATTGTCATTTCGACCATAACTGCTGGTAGAGTACATAGTAAAAATGAGAATGTTTTTCAGGACCATGGTGTTACATGACCTAGTACAAAAACTAGACTGAACTATGTTTTTTAAAAAAAACAACACAGAGAAAGCTACACTAGACTACAGACCTACACAGGACTGCATAAAGTGCACAAAAACAGTGCAGGCATTACAATAAATAATAAACAGGACAATAGGGCAAGGTGTCAGTCCAGGTTATGGGTATTGAGGAGTCTGATAGCTCGGGGGAAGAAACTATTACACAGTCTGGTCATGAGAGCCCGAATGCTTCGGAGCCTTTTCCCAGACAGCAGGAGGGAGAAGAGATTGTATGAGGGGTGCATGGGGTCTTTCATAATGCTTTTTCCTGTGCGGATGCAGCGTGTAGTGTAAATGTCTGTGATGGCGGGAAGAGAGACCCCGATGATCTTCTCAACTCACCTCACTATCCGGCTTCAGGGTCTTGCGATCCGAGATAGTGCAAATTTCCGAACCAGGCAGTGATGCAGCTGCTCAGGATGTTCTCAATACAACCCCTGTAGAATGCGATGGGGGTGGGGGGGTGGGAGATGGAATTTCCTCAGCCTTCGCAGAAAGTAGAGATGCTGCTAGGCTTTCTTTGCTATGGAGCTGGTGTTGAGGGACCAGGTAGATTCTCTGCAGGTGAACACCAAGAAATTTGGTGCTCTTAACGATCTCTGCCAAGGAGCCATCATGTTCATTGGGGAGTGGTTGCTCCGTACCCTCCTGAAGTCAACAAACATCTCTTTTGTTCTCACATTCAGAGATATTCTAGTTTATATTCTAGTCCTGAAGTGAATGCTAACACTGCTTTTGCCTTCCTCACAGCAGACTCAAACTGCAAAATAAACCTTTAGGGAATCCTGTACAATGATTCCCAAGTTCCTTTGAACCTCAGTTTTTTGCATTTTCCTCTCCATTTAGAAAATAGTTAACCCTTTTATTTCTACCAAAGTGCATGACCATACACTCCTGGCACTGTATTTTATCTGCAGTTTCTTTGCCCATTCTCCTAATCTGTCAAAGTCCTTCGGTAGCCCCTCTACTTCAAAACTACCTGCCCTTCCACCTATCTTCATATTGTCTGCAAACTTTTCAATAAAGCCATCAATTCCATCATCTAAATCATTGACATATAATGTAAAAACAATCGATCCTGAAACAGACCCCTGTGGAATACCACTAGTCATCGACAGCCAACCAGAAAAGGCTCCCTTTATTCCCATTCTTTGCCTCCTGCCAATCGGCCACTGCTTATCCATGCAATCTTTCCTGCAGTGATATGGGTTCATAGCTTGTTAAACAGTCCTCATGCATGAAACCTTGTCAAAGCCTTCAGAAAATCCAAGTAATCATGTCAATTGATTCTCCTTTGTCTATCCTGCTTGTTATTTCTTCAAAGAATTCCAACAGAACTCCAACTTGTCACAATATTCTGTCAATGTGATACTGATCATAGAGATCTCATGTAATACTGAGATGCATCTTACAGTATTTCGTCATCTGAAGTGGCTGCCTCTACATTGGTTAGACCCATTGTAGGTTGGCAGGGCAGCTTTGGCAAGTGCCTTCACGTCATCCACAATGGACGGGTTCTGTGATGGGCCAATCATTTTAGTTGCACTTCCATTTCCCCTTCTGACATGTCGGTCCATGGCTGCCCCTGCAATCTCGGGTTGGAGGAGCAACACCTTCTGCTTGAGTAGCCATCAACTTGATGGGTAAACATAGTTTTTTTCCATCTGGTTATTTCTTCCTCCTTTCTCTCCTTTCCAGTCCCCAATCTGGCTCCCTTTTTCTTTTTTCCCCTTTGCCACTCTGATGCCTTTTATCCTTCCCTTTATGATGTGCTCCTCTTCTATCAGATTTCCTCCTTCAACCCTTACCTTTTCCACCTATCATGTCCATGCCCCTCAATGATTCTCCCTCTCCTACGTGCCCACCTGGCTTCTCGTATCACCTCCTAGCTTGTACTCTTTCACTTCCCTCTTCCTCCTTATTCTGGCTTTTTTCCCCTTTCCTTTCCAATCCTGACTTTAGTCTCACCTAAAGTGACTCCATAGAATTTCTTCTTCATAGATGCCACCTGACCTGCTAAGTTTCCCCACCTGACCTGCTAAGTTTCCCCAAAATGTGTAAGTGTTTCTGAGCAAAGCTTTGGCATAAACCTTGGGGGGGAGGGGAGATGTCTTGAAGTTTTGGAGACACTAAGTAGAGCAGCTCAGGAAATTGCTAATTATTGGTCCTACAGAAATGTTTCAGCAGCTGATAGACCCACAGACTAAACTAAAGAAATAAGAGACTGCAGATGTTGGACTTGGTCCAGATGAAGGGTCATAACCAAAATGTCAACTGTACATTTCTGTCATAGATGCTACCTGTTCTGCTGAGTGCCTTTTGTGTTGCTACAGACTGAACTGGCTGTCAACGAATAATATTGACATCCGCAAACAATTAGGAAAAGATAATTTTATCTTTTTAAAGTTCTGATCATTAACACATTTTTAACCACTTGAGTTTAAAGCTCATGAGTTCATCCATATGTGAATTTCTATGCTGATATGGAGCTAAAAGAAATGAACTGCTGACTCTTCAGACATTTTGGGCCTCTCTTTTTTTAAACTCCCATTTGAAAAATTAGCCAACCGAGAACAAGCTGTATATTTGGTGCCATTCATTATTCAGATTTTCTTTACCACAAAGTGATATTAGTCTCAAAGGCCATATATTTGATCCTTTTACTAAGGGACTTGGTTATAAACTTCAAGATATATAAGGCATTTGAAATGGCATGAAAGGTTCAGTTGTGGTTCAGAATTGAACTGATTGACATTAAATGCCAAAAGAGGGAGCCAGAGTAAGGCAGACAAATCACTGCTTGTTTTTCTTTGGGGGCAGACTTTTGTTCCAGGGCCAAGACAACTTGGGAAAACTAATTTGTTTTCCTGACAGTCATTGAAGTTACATACATGCATTTAAATGGATATCATCTTGCACTTGTGTAAGAGAGCTGTTTACTGCTATAAATGTCTCCAAATGAATGGCATTTGGATCTCTCCACAGTCATATCAATTTAATTTCACAAAATCTTGCCATTGGCTGATATCCAAAAGATTCCTGTTACTGAGTGCTTGTTGATTCTTGAAATGAACGGCAACAAAAGGCTAAGGAAAATTGTAAACAGAGTCTGAGACTATTACGTTGTATGTTTTAACAACTAAAACGAATCTTACTCAACAATGTGCTTGGGCTCCTGAAAATAAATTTCCTGGACTGGCTCCCCATATGAGCTATTGCCATGAGTTCATATTTTCGATTAACCCCATGGATTCCCACCACCACCCAAAATGAAAGCTTGTTTTCTTGAGTAAACAGTTTTTTGTACCTTGTATTTAAAAACTGAGACCAGGTAGTAAAAGCTTCGTCTAAAGCAATGCATTAGTTTGTTGCATTTGCAAGCAATGAGAAGATGCAATAAACTCGGTGGTTGTGGCACTACATTGCAGAAAATAATCTAAAACCGGTTTCCGGATGAATGTCCAATTCTGGTTTAAAGTCAATTTGAGGACTAGTCTGCTTTTCTCTTGATAAGTTCACTTTCTCATAAAAGGATAACCTTTTCCTTTTTGTTTGAAATGGTCTTCTAGTGTAAGAAGGAAACTGAATCACGGCACAATGATAAAATAATGCATACATCTGCCAGCCAAAGTGAAGACAGATTTTATTGCATTTGAAACAATACACCGGGGGTCTTAACACTGAACCTGCGCCACTACATTCATTCCATATTCTCTTTGAAGATTGTGATGCTTAATCATTATGGCTTAATACGTTAGGGGAATCTTGGTTTCTCGAAGAGGAGCCAAATCTTTCACCCAAGAGTCTAGACTCTTGACTTTTCCCCCTTGCTCCGTAACTCAATAGGGCTACTTGGTATGCTAAGTACATGGAATATTTGCAGTGCAAAAAGTAAGCTAAAAGCAATTGTTTCTGCTCTGACATTTCATGAATGAAAGTGTTATATAACACCTTGGATTACTGCCTGACATTTGATTGGCCACAGACAATGCAGTGATTGATTAGTTCTTTACATTGTCCATATGTGATGCTAATCATTTGGATGGGACTTGGTGGTGAGTTTTTAAAAAACGCTCTTGGATACCCTGGGAGAAATAAACTTTTATATCTATTTGCCACACTAAAGGAGGGAAGAACTGCACTGAGTGAAGTGTCAGATATAGTGAGAGGGTGGTGGTGGAATCAAATACAATCATTGTAGTTGTATCCTTAAAGATTTAAAGTAGAGTTGAAATGTGGGGAAATGGCATTCATGTAAGTAGGCAGAGGAGAGCATTGATATGGTGGGCCAAAAGACCCTTCTGCTACATACTGGCTTTTGATACAAATGGTTTTCTGCTGCATGTGATCTTTGATACAAATTGTTGAGATCCAATGGATAAAGAAACCTCTCTGTAGTCAGGGTGTAGTGACTGGAATAGAGGTGACTCTGAATGATGATTAAAGGTCTGGGAATATGAAGGATGATGGAAAAGGGTTGCAGTGAAGAAAATGTTTCATTTGACAAACAGTATTCCAATTTTGCAAGGAATTTGGTAAAAATGAAATATCCTGGTGTTGGGTGAATTTCAACCTGTAAAGATCTAGGACCCTGGTTTCTGTGGACCCATGTTGGGGACCCCTGGTGTAGAAGGTTGTCTGAGGTTACAATAGGATGAAGGTCTGGGCAGAGAAGTGGCATAAGGATTTCAATTGAGGGAAGTGTGCAGAGTAGAAAATTGATGTAGGATTCTTAATAGTGTGGAGAAAGAGGAGGATCTTGTGGTGCACATCCACAGATCTCTTAAAGTTGAGCATGTTGGTAGGGTGGTTGTGTAGGTGAATGGTGGGCATTCATTAGGGGTTTGAGTTAAAATGCTGTGAAATGCTCTAAATCCCCAGTTAGACTAGGAGAATTGTCTTGAGTTTTGGTTGCCTTATTATGGGAGGGATGCAGAAGCATTAGAGAGGGTGCAGAGGAGATTTACCAGGATGTGGCCTGGATTAGAGAGCATATTTTATGAAAATGGGTAGAGCAAGCTAGGGCTTTTCCTTCCATTTCAAAAAGAGACTTGATTAGTGTACAAGATGAGATGCAGAGTGGACGGCCAGTTCCTTTCCCCAGAGTAGCATTGGCTAACATGAGAGATATACTTGGTGATTGGAGCAAAGTATTGGGGAATGTCATTAGGTTTTCAAACGGAGCATGGAACTCTCTCCTAGGTTGGTGATTTAGGGGCATTTAAGTGACTCGTGCACACAAATGAAGGAAAAATGGACGGCTATGTGAAGGAAGGATTAAATTGTTATTAGGATAGGTTTAAAAAGTTGGCAGAACATCGTGGGCTGAATTGCTTGCACTACGTTGCACTGTTCTGAAGTTGTACACCAGAGTCCGATGTTTTCAGAGGGATGGGAAAGCTGAAACAATGCCAATCCAATGTGCATTATTGCTATCTTTGCATATCTTTATTTCATGTACTTAGCAGCTGATTCCACAAATGCAAATTCCTGTAATGTCTCAAATAATGTATATCACCAGGTATTACAATCCGTGGCAATTTCTATTTTTGTTTAGTGTGGGCAAAATTGACACTTAGTGTCCATCCATTCTTGCCCCTGAACAGAGAAAGCCGATATAGGTATCATTTTAAATGTGGGCTCACATTTGGGCCAAACTGGGTACAGAAGACTGGTTATCTGCTCTGAAAGATGACAGTGAAGGAATCATGAAATTTTGGATTCCAAATCACCATATTGAAACTATTTTTTTAAAAAAAAAAGAGAAACTTCCAGACATGTTCAATTTAAAGCTGCCTCAGTGGGTTTCAAATTTGATTCCAGATCAATAGCCCCGAAAACGGATCATTCTTCCATGCTCCCTCTGGGTTGCTTGACAAATTACTGAGTTGGTGAATGCTCCCGGGATGACGAATGGGTGCCTGTTGCAGTGTGTAGTGTGTCTACTGTCTCCCACAGTCTAGGGCTCGACTCCACTCCCTTTCAGGATCATCCATCACATTCCAGCGTGTAGTAGATGGGCACAACATCCATGCCTTTCTGGTTTTAAGTGAACGCCCTTCACCGCCTTAAAGGGAATTCAAGCTTGGATCTCAGCTGTTGGTGATACTAATGAATTTTAAATACCCATTTGTTCATAGGAAGCAAGATGCTCTTGAAAGTCTATTCTATCTTGTGGGTCATTTTGGCATTACTGCGTGGCACTTGAGGTTATATATTTTGGAACACCGCAAGTCATTTGTTACACAATCCTTCCAGATCTTGAAATTAGTTTCAGCAGACTAGTATTCAGCATACTGGTAGTCTAATAACTATTTCAGTGTTTCTATTGTTGAGAAATGGTCTGCCTGAGGGGTTTATCTTGAAGATTTTGGGAGCAGTATAGGCTTGGAGGTGGCTGATTGAATTGCCCTGTTCCTGCATTGCTACTCGTCTGTTGAGGAAATCAGAAGGTATGATCTTTGATCTGGCTCAATTCAGTCTAGTGGTCAGCATTATTGCTTTTCCTTTCCACCCCTGTATCCTGTATGCCTGGACATGGGCTGCCAATGGCAAGCACATTAAAGATATGGAAGGAAAATGCCACTAAAGTTCTCTTTACAAAATCGTTAATGAACTAGAAGGGATAAGCAAATTAATATCAACATTTTGTCCCTGGTCACTACCCATAACACTGAAATCCTTGTTACTGTCTGCAGACCATGATGGCATGTTTGCATGCCAGATGCTGTTCTCCTAAAACAAACTGTTCTGAGCTTTCAGATAGGACGAGATTGTCAAGTGAGCTGAAAAGCTGCTTTAAGGAGGTGTTCGTGTCTTCCTTGTGATGCAATAATCCCATCAATTTGGAACCATGAATGCCTAAAGTGGGCAAGGAGTTTTTGGGATGTTACTGAGAACTCTAGCTATGCATCAGGAGAATGCAGATACCCTGAGTAGGCAATGGTAATAAAACCACACAACCTCAGACTGCCCACGCCAACAGCCTTTTCCACCATCTATAGAAGAGTTGCTGGTTCATTAGCTACCTCAGTGTACCACATCTGAACTGAACCAAGTCTCCCTTGATCTGAAAGGAATGCTGAACAAAACCTTGCAAAACTGTAAATTCAGTTGTCATTCAGCCATACCCATAGAACCATAGAATATTACAGCACAGAAACAGGCCTTTTGGCCCTTCTTGGCTGTGCTGAACCATTTTTCTGCCTCATCCCACTGATCTGCACCTGGGCCATATCCCTCCATACACCTCTCATCCATGTACCTGTCCAAATTTTTCTTAAATGTCAAAAGTGAGCCCGCATTCACCACTTCATCTGGCAGCTCATTCCACACTCCCACCACTCTCTGCGTGAAGAAGCCCCCACTAATGTTCCCTTTAAACTTTTCACCCTTCACCCTTAACCCATAACCTCTAGGTTTTTTCTCCTCTAGCCTCAGTGGTAAAAGCCTGCTTGCATTCATTCTATCTATACGCATCATAATTGTATTATAATTATATGTACATGTGTACATATAAACAAAACATTATTCCTCTGGGTCCAAGGTGCAACATGCAGTACTTGAACACAGCACGTTCAGTTATAATATTATGATAAAGCACATTGAACGGGATTCATTCCTGTATGCCTCACATTCGGCATTGTTTTGGATTTTCACAAATTTTCCTGTGCACCGATAACTTTAATGATGTGGCCATACAAGCTCTAAGAAGAAATGTGGTAAGGGTTTCCTCACGGTCCTTCACATTTCCTTTTCCCAGAATATGTGGATTGGTAAATCAGTAGGCGACTATGCATGAATCTTGGTGTGAGGATCAGCATTAAGACATGCTGGGGGAATTACCATGAGATAACTGTAAATGGTTGTTTATTGGTCATTGCTTCTGAGTTGAAAGGCCTGTTTCTCTGTATAACACAATGGACCCTAAGGTTCAATAATCAAAATGTGTTATTTGGAAAAAAAAATTTGGGGGATTTAATTATCTGACAGGTAAGTGGACAAAACACAAGGTCAGCCATTGTTAAATGGTGAAGCAAGTGCTACATAGTCTGCCACTGTTTCCAATTTCTTCCTTCACATGGAAGAGTAGATTGAGGAAAGCTGTTGGTGAGTTCCAGGGTATAACAAAAATTGGAAATGCAATTAGGAAGCATATTACAAACAAAATGAAGGGTGGAAGATGGTTATAGATGCAAAGTGGTATTAGGAGCAAGTTCAATGGGAATTTTGAAGCTTCTGCTAGCTATACAAGGACATGGGTTGTTTCAAAGATGTGCATGTAGGTTAGCTGCAGTCTTTGAACTACAGAACCAACTTGACAGCATACGGCAGCATTTCAGTGTAATACTATTACAGCAGCAGTGTCTGGGGTTCAATTCCTACAGCTGTCAGTAAGGAGTTTGCACATTCTCCCTGTGACCTCCTAGATTTCCTCTGGGTCCTCCGGTTTCCTCACTTTTCAAAGACTTATGGTTTAGTTGGTTAATTGGTCACATGGGTGTAATTGGGTGGCAAGGGCTTGTTGGGCCAAAAGTGCCTGTTAGTGTACTGTATCTCTAAACAAACCCTCCAACTCATAACTTCTAAACTAGGAAGGATACGGTTGTTGATCAGGTTTAATGCTGGTGATGCAATCTTCTTTGCAGAAAGATAATGAAGAGAAAACGGCAGAAGTGAAGGAACCACAGGTTGCTGTTATCCAGAAACTCGAGCAGACTATTGAGCAATTAAGAACCAAAATTGCTGAGCTGGAGAAGCAGTCAGCCCTGCTTGACCAGGAGAGCACTGTAAAGTACCAGGAACCTGGCAGCGAGGATGTAGCTTCGAACACTCCTGATGTTCAAACTGACTGGCAGACTCCTCTTCTAACACATACACAGAGATTTTGTGTAGAAGCTAAATCTGCACAGACTTCGCCTACTCAAGAACATGCTTCTATTCAAGTGCCTTTATTCAACAGCCATTCTTCACGGCCTCCAACTTCCAGCTGTATGGTTTCCCCGTCTCAGGATCATTCGGTAAATGTAACCGTAGCACAATCACGCACTCTGGGAGATTCATGTGTTGCTTCGCAAGTGCTGGCTTCTCAGCCTGACCAAGGTTCTCCTACTCCAGCGGGTCAAAGTTTACAGGACCTCCCGCAAGTTGTATCCATTCAGTGTACACCGTCTCCGCTGGCAAGCTGCCAATCAACTCCTCTGCCTGCGGTGGGAATTCTACATTCGCCTGTTTTACCCAGTAGCGATATTTTGCCGTCGCCAATTTCTCCACCTGTCTCTGACCCATCGGGTATTTCAGCCCCATTTCTTCCTCCTCCACCACCGCCGCTTCCTCCTGTTGATCCTGAGCATGTCCCTCCACTTCAGCTGCCGCTTGGCTGTGGGTACCCACCCCCTTCGCCTCCCCCTCTGCCTGGCTCTGCTGTCCCCCCTCCTCGCCCTTTATCCAGCTCTGTTTCTCCTGCTCACCCGTTACCCTGCTCTTCCATTCCACCTGCTCCCCCACTGCCTGGCTCTGGGCTTCCCCCATCCCCTCCTCCTCTGCCCGGCTGTGCCATTCCGCCCCCTCCTCCTCTGCTCGGCACTGCCGTTCCCCCTCCACCCCCTCCTCCTCCTCTGCCAGACAGTGCCGTTCCCCCTCCGCCCCCTCCTCCTCCTCTGCCAGGCTGTGCCGTTCCCCCTCCGCCCCCTCCTTCTCTGCCAGACAGTGCCGTGCCCCCCCCTCCTCTGCCAGGCTGTGCCGTTCCCCCTCCGCCCCCTCCTCTTCCTCCTCTGCCAGGCTGTGCCGTTCCCCCTCCTCCTCCTCCTCTGCCAGGCTGTGCCGTTCCCCCTCCGCCCCCTCCTCCTCCTCCTCCTCTGCCAGGCTGTGCCGTTCCCCCTCCTCCTCCTCCTCTGCCAGGCTGTGCCGTTCCCCCTCCGCCCCCTCCTCCTCCTCCTCCGCCAGGCTGTGCCGTTCCCCCTCCTCCTCCTCCTCTGCCAGGCTGTGCCGTTCCCCCTCCGCCCCCTCCTCCTCCTCCTCCTCTGCCAGGCTGTGCCGTTCCCCCTCCTCCTCCTCCTCTGCCAGGCTGTGCCGTTCCCCCTCCTCCTCCTCCTCTGCCAGGCTGTGCCGTTCCCCCTCCTCCTCCTCCTCTGCCAGGCTGTGCCGTTCCGCCCCCTCCTCCTCCTCCTCCTCCTCTGCCAGGCTGTGCCGTTCCCCCTCCGCCCCCTCCTCCTCTGCCAGGCTGTGCATTCCCACCTCTTGCTGGTTCTGGAGTTGCTCCTCCAATGCAGATGGGGCAGTGTCCACCACTTCCTCCTCCAGGCTTGGGTTTTCTTCCACCACCCCTTCCGTCGGGATTTCTTGCAATTGGAATGAAGGACAAATTGCCAAGGAAAGTTGCCATTGATCCATCTCGTCCAATGAAGCCTCTCTATTGGTCAAGAATCCAGCTAAGCAGTAAAAGGTAATAAGGTAGTGAATTGCCTAGAGTTCAGTGTGCAGCTGTATTGTGATCTTGTTTTATAGATATTTGATAAATATTCTGGAACCTCTAGGTCTAACCTTTGATTTGGGTTCAACCAAGGTATGTTCTAGATCAATATGGGTTTTTGGAGATCGTCTACTCTTTATATCCACTTGAAAACCTTAAACTCTAGATGAGCAAACTCATCAGTAAATTTTATTAAACTGAAAGTGATGCACTATTGGTTAGTTAATCCCAAATCCCTCCCCTTATTACTGCTGGTTTGTTCTCCCCTACACAGTTATCTATGGAAGTTGATAGGTAGTCAACATTTTGGGCTGAGATCCTTCCTCAGGACCAGAGTAAGGGTTTTGGTCCGAAACGTCAACTGTATATTTATTTCCATAGATGCTGACTGACCTGTTGAGTTCCTCCAGAATTATGTGTATTGCTTTGGATTTCCACCATATGTGGACTTTCCAATGTTTAAGGTTTAGCTTTATGTGACATGACAACCAAATTTCAAAGATTTGTACACATTTAGGGGGTTCAGTACTCAATACAACTGCAGATGCTCATATTACTTTAAAATGTTGGAAATGGACTGTGGTTCAGGCAGCATCTGTGGTAAGAGGGACATGGTTAACATTCTAGTCATTGTCCACAGTTAAGAATTCAGCTAAGCAGTAAAAGAGAACAAGATAGTAAATAGATTAGTGCTCGGTATGTAGCTGTGATGTACAATCCTGATCAACGCTGATCAGGATGGGAAAAGGAATGTTTTCCTGTGGAGAGAACTACAAGAATGTCTGCCATAGGATGGAGACTAAAATTGCCAAGGTGCTACACATGCAGTTGGTGCAGTTCAAGCGATAAATGTTGGTTAGTTGCCCTTGATCTGTCTGGAGGAGAGTAAATGGTGTAGGATCAGTGACAACAGCAGATAGATGAAGCAGCATTTTGGAACTGAGATGCAGAATTTGGCTTTGCTGGAAATGTGAAGTTACTTAGAGTTGGTACAACCTGCAAAGAGGAAAACGGTGATCAGATGAAAGTATGGAAGCTCTTTATTGGGGGGGGGGGGGGGGGGGGAGAGGGAAGAACTTTGAGCAAACCACTTTCCCTACAAATTAACCGGTGATCATGAATCTATTTTCACAGAATGTTGTTCGGCGTTGTCAAATAGTTAAGAATTTGTTCTGTAATCTGAAGCTTCCTTTTGTGTCACAACACTATTGGAGATGTATCAGTATGTATGGAGCAGGTCTAGCTGTTTTTTTTTCAAAGTTGGTATTCTAAACAGAAGAACAAGAAATGAAAGCAGGATCTGGTCAGCTAGAAGCGGCATGACCATCTCCCACTGCCTGCTGTTCAATCATTAACTCCATAATCCCTTGGTTTCCCTTTTGCATCCAAAAATCTTTCCAACCATACCTAGAATATACTGAGTGAGCCTTGAAAATCCATCCTCCCCCTTGAGAGAATTCTGGTGCTTCTCCCCACTGCCCTCATGAATGAATGACTCTGTTAACAAAATAACCCTGTTTCTAGACACTGCAGCCAGAATCATCCCGGTATTACCCATATTAAAGCCATTTAAGAGTTTCGTATGTTAAATACTAGAAAGAAAGCCCGGTCTATATTTTTGTCAATGCAATCTCACCACTTATCTCAATCCCTGCTCGGTCTTAATGAAGGGTTTCAGCATGAAATGTTGACAGTTTCTTTCCCACCATAGGTGCTACTTGACCTACTGAGCTCCTCCAGTGTTGTATTTCTGAGTATTTGCATTTTTTATACTCAGTTGGGAGATCTGGTCTGTATACAGTATTCCATCAAGCTTCCTCATAATTGTAGTAAAATGCCTTTATTCTTGTACCCAAATCCTTTTGCAATGAAGACTAGCATTTGCCTTCCACATTACCTGCTGTATCTACATGTTAACTTTAAGTATTTTGTACATGGGTACCTAGGTCCCTACTGAGCTTTATAATCTCATCCTCTCTCCAAAATGTGGCTCTTGGCAAACTAGATGACCTTGAGTCCATGTGCTACATCCTTGGTCATTTCCTGTCTGTCCATTGGCTCTTTAAAGCTTCTCTGCATCCTCCCCACTAACCAAGTTAGCATCTAGATTTGTATACTCAGCAAACTTTGATATATTTGGCCAAATCCTGGAAGTAGCTTGTGAACAAATGGGAAATTCTCCCTAATTCTTGCAGCACCCCAGTAGTCAATACCTCCAGCTTGAAAATGGCAGATTAAGACATCCTTTTGAAACATTAAACTATTCCTAATGCAAACTAATGCATTAGCCCTGTTCCTGTTGATCTTATTTTCCTTAGTAATTTTCAGTATTGTAACTAATTTAAGACTACGTCAAACTTAAAGTACTCGCGTCCACTCGTTGCCTGCTAATTTGCTAGTGATCACCTCTAGGGGTAGTTAGGGGTGGTGTGGAACTTGTGAGGATAAATCGTTTATTATATCCCAGACAATTCCTATTACTGTTTGAAAAGCTTTATTACCACTTCGTTAATAATAAATTCCAGTATTTCCCTATTAATGACGGATCTAAATAGTGTAATTACCCACTTTCTCTCCTGTATTGTAGAGTTCTATTTGCTATTCTGCATTCCAGGGGAGTCTTTCTGGAGTGCCAGTGCTAATTTCTTTGTGCAAGCTACAGCTTTCTCTTAAATACAGCAGATTCTGCAGTTGTTGGAAATCCAACGTAGCACACGCAGATTGCTGGAGGAACTCAGCAGGTCATGCAGCATCTATGGAAAGGAATATAGAGTCGATGTTTTGGGCCAAGACCCTTCATCATACTTTGTTTCTGGCAACTTTGTAGTTTGACACACAAAATACCTTACTCCTACTGTTCCCTCTGAGGTGTGTGGCAACACGGTAATTGAAATGCTCCTGTGTACGTAGCCTTTGTTACTGCACAGCTGGAATTTTTTATTGTTGATTTAAAGTGTGGTGCAGTTTTCAGGCCAAGGGGGTGGGGACCTATTGAGAGCAATGGTTGGTCTGTGCAACTATAAATAAGAGGGAATGTTACTTATTCCCTAATATTTCTTCACTTTTTCTAGTATTTTATGCTCTCAGAAACTTTAATGTTCTCCATTTCTTTGTATCTCTATTATTAGTTTGCACTTATTCCACTTTTACATGGGCCTTGGCTCACCATCTTTGAAGCTATCAATCTTCGGTGTCACTGTTCCCTTTGGTAACATTACAAACTTTTCTCCTTTGATCAACTAACATCATTGACTAATCTGCTAGGGCTTGTCCATTTTATTCTTTGGATTTAAGCACTAGTAGATACAGGGGCTCCCTGGGTTACACTTGACCTGAAAAAGCTTTGCATAGATTTTTCCATGCATTTTTTTGAGCTAATCTGGTATGGTATTCATTAATGACTAGCTGTAGTAGTTTATAATGTATAATGTTCAGGTGGTTATTCAGTGAAAGACTTATGGCATGTGTACAGGGAAGTGATACAATAGGGGAACTATTGAAAACAGATATTTCTGATTTATGGAGAAATTGGCTATGTTGCATTGTTTTCAGTTGAGTGTTCTGAAGTAATTCCAAAACTTCGCTATGTTTCCATGAAGTCTGTTGGATCATACCTGGTTATCCTTGCTAAACAAATCGACAAAACAATGTACGTGTAGGTTAGGTATCTTGCATTTATGTTCACTTTTTCCTGTAATTGTCCTTTCTTTGTTATTGTGTTCTGTGGCAGACTCTGGTTGTCATTAATTATAATGCATCCCTTCGCTTTTAAAATCCTTCATAATTAGCTTTTTTAAAAAAAACTGTTCACCTGAATCCCCCAGCTATTTAGTTTAGAGACTCATTGGTCTTGTCTCCAGTATCGTAATTTGTTATTTGTAATTCCAACCAATTTTCAATGAAACAGCTCCCCTTTTCCCCAGCAAGGCTTCAGGAGTTGAAGCCCAGTTCTCCCATTATGATTGGAGGGTGGGGGGGGGGGGGAATAAAATTGTGGAAATCTGAAATCATTCGGGTTTATTGTTACTGACCTAAATCATGAAATTTGTTTTGTGGTAGCAGTACAGTGCAAGCATAACAGACTTGTAAGTATTAACATTTTTATAGTGCAAGAGAGGAATGGTCTTCATGGACCATTCAGGAGTCAGACAGCAGAGGGGAAGAAGCTGATCCTGAAAATTGAGGTCTCTAGGTTTGTGTACTTCCTGGCAGTAGTAGTGAGAGGGGAGCATATTGGAGAAGGTTGAGATGTCTTAGCAGATCACACTAAAATGAGAGAAATGGTGAGAATTTCAGAGTTACGGCCTTAATTGGGAAAATTATAGTTCTGTAGAAAGGTGAGCATTGGCAATTAATGGAGGGTGATCAAGAGTGACTGATGTAAATGATTCTTTTTAAGAGAAAGAAAGTTAATCAGTCAATTTTCCTGGAGGAAAAAAATGGAAACTGGGGGGGAGTGAGGTGTTAAATAAGCATACCACAACTGAGAAAGACATGAAGAATGAACACAAGGCACACGACAGAAATCTCAAGTTTTTTTTTAAAAAAGTGCTGGAAATAATTGGGTCAGAAGTTGTGGAAAGAGGAATGACTAATATTTTAGTTAATGACCTTTTACATCAGAACTGCTCAGTGGTTATCTGAACTTAATGAAATCATTTTAAGTCCTGATGACTCTAATATCACCTGCACCAATCAACAATCTGAAATTGATGATTGACGGAGGAAGGTTTTGGGAAAACAAGTTTATCTTAATCATTTTTGAAATGTTTATCTCAGATTAATCCTTCACTGTTTATCTGCACGAGAATTGAATAGAGCCACCAAATGATTCATTGACCTTGTGTAACTACTGTTCTAAAGTGCATACAAATCATTAAGAACATTGTCCAGACCATTTGGTTCACACTATTGTGCTGATTATTTAACTTCACAATCAATCTACATGCATCAATCATCCCCTCCCTCCTACATAGCGTGTCGCCCATTACCCTCCGTTTCTCTTGCATCCATGTGCCTATCTTAAGAGACTCTTGGTGTTGCTAATGTGTCAGCCTCAACCAGCACCCAGGCACCCATCGCTTTACATCTGTGGAAAAAAAAATGATAAAAATTGCTTAGAAGCAAGTTATTGCTGTTGGTGAATTGTTAGAGTAGTAATCTCCACGAATCACTTGAGTACCTGAGGCCATGACGCATTATCCCAGTGGTAAAGCAAGCTGCACATGGAACATATTCCTCAGTGGTAATTCTCTTCCAGATGACTTATATGGTTTTGATTGCTCCAATATTTTTGCTAGCTTCCATGTTCTAATTTCTGTCTCCAAAATTCTGATATCTCCTAATCTCGCTATGCCTTCCACTTATTGCCCCTGTATAAACTAATGATTTTAATTTTAAAGTTCTTTTAATTTAAAAATCCACTTGTAAATCCCAGTTTCTCCAATTTCTCAGTTCTTGAATACCTGCACTCTCAATTTTGTGCTCTAGTCTGTCCCTGATAATTGTTCCAGATTGTCTTCAGTCCTTAAAATTGGGAAGTCCAAGTCTTGCTGCTCCATTCACACCTCTTCCTGCATTTTAAAAAGTCTCATTCACTTTAAAGTAGGCATCTTTGGTCATCTACCCCACTATTTTGTGTAAGAATGGGCTGTTTAATAAAGCTTTTAACGTGCCTTGAAACATTGTACTACACTTTTTAAAAAAAAAACACACACCCATGTAATCATTTGCTGCTGTAACTTGTAAGCTCTAAGATGTGAGTTAGAGAAGTGGCAAATGTTATAATGAAAGTTCAACCTAAAAATTGAATTGTTTAATTTCTTCAAATTCTCCTTTAATTGTAGTCTTGGATTTTACATTTGATGTACTATGGTTGTGTAAACAACACATTTGCATGGAAAAGCATTAGTGGTTCAGATTTTTGCAGAGGAGATCTTCACTTTTAAGAGCTGAAGTCATTTAATGTGAGAAAAAGGCGGATGTGATTTCTTTGTAGGTTGGGATATGCAAGATTTGCAGGAAACTCATTCTAGAAAATCACCCCTGGTGCATTGGAAATGTACTTTGTGGAAGGGTGCATCTGTAAAAATGGTTCACTGCTTTGCCTATCCATTAGTCTATATACAGGATACAGAGTGCTGAGAAGATGACCTGTTAACTCGATAGATAAAATTCCATCCACTAAAACTTCCGATAGGCTGCCCAATGAGGTGCAGATGAGATAGAATTATTTTGCTTGAATCTATTAGAGCAGGTTTGATTTAAAAGATTTGTAAAGTGTCTTTAATGGAGGCCAGGCCAGAATAGTTTGTGGCATGAAACCTCTTTGTAACAACCAAGTTGAAGTGATGGGTAAGCACAGCCACAAAAATCAATGCTGTCATAGAAGCATTTTCAAAAATAAATGTTTGAAAAGGGAAAATAATAGGACATTAAAGCAGTATAGGCACTTTGGCCCACAGCGTTTTGCTGAGCTTTTAACCTACTCTATGATTAATTTAACCCTCCCCACAGTATAGCCCAGAATCCTACATTTTTCTTTCATCTGTGTACCTATCTAAGAGTCCCTTAAATACTCCTAATGTATCAGCCTCAACCACCACCCCAGCAGTACATTCCAGACACTTGTCACGCTGTGCTTTTAAAAAAAAATAAACTACAACTGACATCTTCCATAAACCTGCCTCCACTTATAAAATGAATCGTTTAGTATAAACCATTTTCTGCCCCTGGAGAAAAGCACTGGCTATTCATTCTGTCTTTGCCCCTTATCCTGTGCAACTTAACCAAGTCTCTTCTTGCTCTCTCTGGTTCCAAAGAGGGAAAACCTGAGCTCACTCACCCTTTCCGTAGAGAACACATTCTATAATTCAGGTAGCATCCTCGTAAATTCCTTCTGTAACTTCTCTAATGTTTCCACATTTCTATGAGCAAACGAGAACCGAACACAAATGTACAATATAAGGGGCCAGTGTTTGTCTGTTTTGGGGGGAGGGGAGCAGGGAAGAATTCAATAAACACAATGGCTTCATCAATGCATTGGGATGTGGATGAACAATTTAAAGTTTAACTGTCAATCAACTATGAATGACTACCCATGAGTACAGTCGAACAAAACAGCCTTCCTCCAGGGCTAAGATGCAAAACAGTGCTGACAGCCATGCATAATACAATCATACAGCACGTGTACTGTAATTATGGTTTACTAATAAACATTGTCACACCAAAGAGCCCAAATCCCTAAGTGCCTTATTCAATAGATTGATGGCAATCAGCATGTTATGGGCAAGGACAAGCCCACAGCAGTCCAATCATCGTGCCCCAGTGCAGCCGTAGATGAACGCAATCGAGCTCATCTTTCACCAACCAAACACCGGAGGGAAGCACTGACGGCTGGGGCCAGTGACCCAACCCAGCACGGACACTGTGCCTCACCTCTGGCGTTGCCTCCCCTGGGTGGCTGCAGCAGGTGACCCTCCCCCCTCCACCCCATGGCACGAGGGTCTAGTTGTGCAACTGAGTCTACCCATTTCCTCTGCTGTTAGTCTCGCCAACAAACTAGTGAAGTAGACTTGCAATATTCTATATTACCAATGTCCAACTGAGTTTTGCAGTCACAAGAAAGAAGTCCAAGACAGTCACTCGCTGTTAGACTGCACCACAACTTCATGCACCAATTCCAATGCCCTCCTGCAGCAGGTGGCAACGTGGTCCACACCAACTCTGGCTTCTCTGCTGTCAAGCAACTTGCTGATGGGGTAGACTTGCAGTACTTGATGTTCTTAATCTGCAGCAGTGTCTTGTAGTTGTAAAAAAAAAAACACGAGGGATGAACAAGTACACCATTGGTTAGACTTGGAGTGACTGCTATGTCTGATTGTACCACCATCTTACTACTAGAGCACACAGTGTATGAGTTGAAGTACAGTCTGCTCTGCCATTGCCTTGGCTTCATTTTTTTCATCAATGATTTTAGATATTTCTGCTATATGTGAGCCAGTCCTGGCCTTGTACCAATGCAAACTGTTTCAATAGTACTCTGTACTGGGGAACTCCAGTGGTCTGGGGTTCTAAGAAAATAAATTTCTCCCTTTCCTCTCCTAAAAGATGCATTCCTTTAGTCTGAAACTGGCCCCGAATACCAGATGTCCTCCAGGTGGAGAAACGCCTACCTTGTCAAGCGCTTTTGGAATTTCTTTTCCCAATGTAATCATATTTCATTTTCCAAATTCAAAGGTAGACATCTTGGGTCTAAACAAGAGATTCTGCAGATGCTAGAAATCCCGAGGAACACATACAAGTTACTGGAGGAACTCAGCAGGTCGGGCAGCATCTATGGAAAGGAGTTAAACAGTTGAAGTCTCAGACCAAACGTCAACTGTCTATTCCTTTCCAACTAGGATCCAAACTGCTCAATCCTTAGTTTTCTTTGTCCAGTCTGCTTATTTAGGATAAATGGCCATCTCCTATGCTACATTATTCTAAAATCCCATTAAAGATCAATCTTTTATTTTTATTCTGGATTGTTGTGCAAGTACTCAAAGCTCCCAAAAGAAGCACTGATGTGTTCATACTATATTAAGCCTTGCTGCAGAGTTGGCAACTAGTTCAAACTTAGCAAGTCTCTGCAGTTAATTTTTTTGGTTTGCAGGCATTCTTAATTTTAATGTGCAGTCCTTTTCAGTTAGTGAAGATGCAGTGGTATGGCCTTGAATGTAAATAATCAAGTGTGGATAATGGGAAGTATAACATTTGAGAAATATTTGTGGGAGCGCTTGCAGGATGAGTATTTGGTCGATGATTTAAAAGTCAAAAGGTTTGCTGTCTAAAGCTTTTAAGTTGGTGCCGTGTTTAATTCTCAACATCGTTGCTATAAAGAGAAAAGAAAAATACTTAATTTTGTTGTGGCTGAAAGCAAGTCCCAACTGCTGCTGTTTTGGAAGGCGTTTTGTTTTGGTGACGGATATTGTGTTCAACATCTGTGATCTATTTGGTTGAGGTCTTATGTAATGTGACTGCAAGATTACCGGAGCTTAAGCTGTAGACAGTGGCTGGAAGCCACCTTTTCCATCTCTCCAAACCCCCCCCCCAAACCACCACTTCCCATTCAACTTGAGCTTTTCACTCAACTATTGATGTCGTTTATATGCAAGAGGTCCATTTCTAGGTCGTGTCCGAGATAGTGAAAGTCTCCATTACATCTGTTCATACATGGCCAAATTTTTTACTTATAAATTGTTCTTCCACCGCATTCATTCTCAAAATATAGCTGCAACTGGGTAGGCCTGTGTATCATGCCCCTCCCTGATTGCCCAGTGCTGAGGACAGTTTAAAATTAACACCATGCTGTGCTCTGGAGTGTCTTATTAACCAGGCTTGTCCAGATAGGCAAATCTTGGTCTTGAAATACACAAGTAAACCAAATAGCCTTTAGTAGTAAACTGGAAGAGGTATTGTCACCATTATGATTTTTTTTTAACTACTCAAGTTTAAAATTTCTCAGCTTTCATAATGGGATTTGAACTCAAGTGCAGTAACTTAATGACTGTACTGACTACTGTCAGGAAAATTAGTTGTCATTTTGAGTAGGTTTTAAATTAAATGTATTTCTTCTTTGTAGAGAAACAACAGTACCCATTTGGGCAGCACTGGAAGAACCTACAATTAATGCTCAAGAACTGGAAAACTACTTCTCCAAATCGGCTGTCAAGGAGAGGAAAAAGCCAATTTTGGATACATACAGCAAAACAAAAGCCAGACAGGTAAATTGTCTCCAGTTACAAAGAAATCTGATGGAATCTTGTATGATCTAAAATACACTCTTAAAATAGAAACATAGAAAGCCTATAGCACAATACAGGCCCTTTGGCCCACAATGCTGAGCCGAACATTACTTAGAAATTACCTAAGGTTACCCATAACCCTCTTTTTCCAAGCTCCATGTACCTATCCAGGAGTCTCTTAAAAGACCCTATCGGATCCTCCACCTCCACCACCGTTGCTGGCAACCCATTCCACGCACTCACCACTCTCTGCGTTAATTTAAAAAAAAAATACCCCTGACATCTCCTCTGTATGTTTTTCCAAACACCTTAAAACTGCGCCCTCTCATATTAACCATTTCAGCCCTGGGAAATAGCCTCTGACTATCCACACAATCAATGCCTTTCATCATCTTGTACACCTTTATCAGGTCACCTCTCATCCTCTGCTGTTCCAAGGAGAAAAGGCTGAGTTCACTCAACCTATTCTCATAAGGCCTGCTCCCCAATCCAGGCAACATCCTCGTAAACCTCCTCTGTACCCTTTCTTTGGTTTCCACATCCTTCCTGTAGTGAGGTGACCAGAACTGAGCACAGTACTCCAAGTGGGGTCTGACCAGGGTCCTATATAGCTGTAACATTACCTCTCGGCTCTTGAACTCAATCCCACGCTTGATGAAGGCCAGTGCACTGTATGCCTTAACCACAGTCAACCTGCGATTGCGTAAAATTCTGTATGCATAATGATTTTAGCAGCAAGTTCTGATTGTTTCACTGAAATGTCAATCCATCTTTTAGACGGGCAGGCCAGCTGTATATTTCTTGCATTCAGTTGGTACTTCAGTGCTTATTTGTTACCAGCTCCAGAACTCAATGCACTTTCAAGGACTCTTTATCTTATTATCTTGTGTTTTCAGTATTGCTATTTATACTTGCATTTGCACAGTTTGTTGACTCCTGCACTCTGGTTGATCTTTCCTTGATCCTGCTGTAGCTACTATTCTATAGATTTGCTGAGTATGCCAACAACAAAATGAATCTCAGGGTTGTATATAGTGAGGTATGTACCGTGATAGTAAACTTTAGTTTGAACTTTTGAACTTTGAAATAGAGTATCGTGTACAGTTCTGGTCTTCCTGTTATTGGAAGCATGTTGTTGAATGGGAAAAGTGATAAAAGATGCACAAAGATTTAGCCTGGACTTTGGGTTTGAGTCTGAGAGACTGGATATGCTGGTGCCCTCTTCTCTGGGGTGAAGGAGGCTGAGGAGTGACCTTAGATTTAGGAAAGGATATGGGGTGTAGGTAAAGTGGTTGTTTCAGTTTTTTTCCTCAGGGTAGGAAGATCCAAAATTGGAGGGCTTGTGTTTAAATTGGGGGGATAAAAATGGATAAGGATTTGAGGCACACAATTTTCCTGCATTTGGTAGCGAGTATATGAAACAAGCTGCCAGAGGAAGCTGTAGAGCTGGATATAATTATGACATTTAAAAGACATTTGACAAATAGGTTGAGACAGGTATAAGCCAAATGTAGGTAAGCATAATTGACACGAACAAGTTGGGATGAAGGGCCTATTTTTGATGCAGCATGCAGCTCTTTGACTTTGACCAGTGTACTTCTGGTTAGAACCAAGTCTACACCAATGTTCCCTCCAATTTGTAATGACCAGTGTGTGCAAAAATCTTATGCTGTGCATTTTTTTCCTAGTGACTACAACATGTGCACTGAATTTCTTCAAATAAAAACAGTACAAATAAACCAGTTCGAAAATCTGCAGACAACTTATTGCTAACTCCATGTTGGCAACACCATCTGCTTCAGAAACTGGAAAAGGAAATGTGGTTGTGTATAATTGTGAAATATACTTAACATGCCAGAGATAGAAGGTGCCAACCTTTTGTGTGCAGTTTAATTTCCTTCGTGCTCTATTAGCAAAAGATGTGTGCGTGTACACATCTTTAGAGAGTTTTGTGTACAACATAGAGAAAGACTGTTTCAGTGCATTATTTGCATGGCTGAAGTGTCGAAAGAGGGAAAGCTGAGCCAAAGGATTATTGTTTGAGGGATAACAGACTGGCAACTTAGTTAACTCTGTTGCTGGACTAATTTCCACAGAGCAGATAATCAGTGTGGGGTTGTTTGAACCTTTAAAGATATAAAATAACTTCAGCTTCCATTGTAATCCATGCGTTCAACATTTTTACTTTGTAAGAAATTAAAAGATGAAAATTTAAAGCTGAAGATGCTAACAATGTGAAATAAAATCATGTGAGGGTAAGACTCAGCAAGTTTGGCAGCATCTGGAGAGAGACAGGTTGCAGAACCTTGTCAGAACTTTGAAAGAGAAAACTGTAGCTTTTAAAATTTGTGGGTTCTAGGTTTTAGTTTTTAGTCCTTTAAGATTTGAATCTACTTAAATATCACTCTAAATTAGTTACAGGAAAATAGCTAACCGCATTGATCCCGAGAAAAGTTGAAATGCTGTGAACTTGCATTGGGAGGGAACAAATTCAGCTGAATTTAAAGGATTGTTAAACCAATATGCCTCAATATCAAAATAAAAACCGAAGCTCTTAAGAAACTTGAAGTTGGGTAATTCTGTTGAGGTTGGCTAAATCACATTTGTATATTCAGGTTGTGTTAACTTGAATAAGACAGTAGGGAAAAGAATAAGGCATGCTGTGATGCATACAATTTTCCTCATACCACTGTTTATTTTTTACCTGTTATTTTTATTGAACATCCAGAATTAAGGGCTCTGCTTAATGTTAAAATCAATGTAGTCACATTGCAGAAATGCATCCACAAATTCATCAAGGCACAAAGCAAAGTTACTTTTGGACATTTGTGCATTAGTTGATTTGAAGCAGAATGCCGATCTAGTTGGACCATAGATATTGGAGCAAAAACGGGACTTCTAGCCCATCGAGTCTGCTTGCCATTTCATCATGGCTTCTTATCAACCGTGGATCTATCAACCTCAGCCTTAAATGTACACAAAGACATGGCCTCCACCGCTGCCTGTGGCAAAGAATTCCACAAATTCACCACTCTCTGGCTAAAGCAATTCTTCCTCATCTCGGTTCTAAAAGGACGCCCCTATATTCTGAGCCTGTGTTCTCTGGACTGAGACTCTCCCACATCCACTCTGTCAAGGCTTTTCAACATAACAATAGTTTTCAATAAGGTCACCCTTCATTCTTAAGTTTTAGTGAGTTCCCGCCCAGAGCCATCAAATGCTGTCCATATGTCAAACTATTCAATCCTGAAATCATTTTCATGAGCCACCTTTGAGCCCTTTCCAGTTTCAGCACATCCTTTCTAAGATGAGGGGCCAAAACTGCTCTCAGTATGCCAAGTGAGGCCTCAGTGGGGCTTTATACAGTCTCGATGTTACATGCTTGCTTTTCATTCTAGAACTCTTGAAATGAATGCTAACATCACATTTGCCTTCATCTCCACAGACTTAACATGCAATTAACTTTTAGGGAATCCTGCACAAGGACTCCCAAGTCCCTTTGTGCATCATTTTTTATATTTTCTTTCCATTTAGAAAATGCTCAACCCTTTCATTTCTTCTACCAAAGTGCATGACCATACACTTCATGACACTGTACTCCATCTGTCATTTCTTTGCCCATTCTTCCAAGTCCTTCTGCAGCCTCTGTACTTTCTCAACTGCCTGTCCCTCCACCTATCTTCATAACACCTGCAAACTTTGCAACAAAGCCATCAATTCCATCATCCAAATCATTGACATGTATCATAAAAAAAGAATTTGTCCGAACACAGATCCCTGTGGAATACCACTATTCACTGGCAACCAACCAGAAAAGGCTCCCTTTATTTTCACTTTGCCTCCTGTTAATCAGCCATTGCTAAGATCTTTCCTGTAGTACCATGGGCTTGTAGCTTATTATGCAGCCTTGTGTGGCACCTTGTCAATGGCCTTCTGAAAATGCAAGAATGCAACATCAACCTTCATCTGTCCTGCTTATTATTTCTTCAAGAATTCCAACAGATTTGTCAGGCAAGATTTTCCCTTGAGGAAACCATGCTGACGACAGCCTACTTATCATGTGCCTCCAATTACTCCGAGACCTCACCCTTAATAATAGACTCCAACACCTTCCCAACCACTGAGGTCAGACTAACTGGCCTATAGTTCTGCCTCTCTCCCTTCTTGAATAGTGGGGTGACATTTACAAATTTCCAGTCTCCCAGAACCACTACAAAATCGATTGATTCTTGAAAGATCATTACAAATGCCTCCAATCTCTTCAGCTACCTCTTTCAAAGCACTGGGTTGTACACCATCTGGTCCAGGTGACTTGCAGTATCTACCTTCGACTCTTTCAGTTTCCCAAGAATCTTCTCTCCAGTAAAATGGTAACTTCACACACTTCAGGTCCCTTGACACCTGGAATTTCCACCATAACTACTGGTGTCTTCCAGTGAAGACTGAAGCACAATTCTTATGTTGGTCGTCTGCCATTTCCTATTCCCCATTACTAACTCTCAAGAATCGCACTCTCGCCTCTATTTTACATTTTGTATCTGGAAAAAACATGTGGCATCCTCATCAATATTATTGGTTAGCTTACTTTTGTATTCCATCTTTACCTTTTTAATTACTTTAGTTGCCTCCTGTTGGTTTTAAAAGCTTCCCAAACTTCCCACTAATATTTGCTCTATTAAATGCCCTCTTTGGCTTTCATGTGGCTTTGACTTTCGTTAGCCACAGTTGTCATCTTTCCTTCAGAATAATACTTCAGGATGTATATATCCTGTACCACCACCTTTGCTTCTAGAAATTCCAGCCATTGCGGCTCTGCCATAATCTCTGCCAGTGTTATTTTCTGATCAGTTCTGACCAACTCCACTGTAATACTGTGACCTTTGCTCCTCTTCAAATTTTAATGTGAATTTAATCATATAAACACTTTGCCTAAGGGTTCTTTCACCCAAAACTCTTTAATCAATTCTGAATCATTACACAACACCAAATCCAGAATAGCTGATCCTGTAATAGGCTCAATCATGTGCTGCTCTTAAAAACATCTCGTAGGCACTCTACAAATTTCCCCTTCTGCAATCCATCTACCTGCATATTAAAATCTCCCATAACTGTTGTAACATTGCCCTTTTGGTATGCATTTTTATCTCCCATTGTAATTTTTAGGTCCCATCCTTGCTACTGATTTGTGGGGGGGGGGGGGGGGGTGGTGGTAGGGATGGTCTCTATACAACTTACAACTCCCCTCAGGGTCTTTTTACCCTTGCAGTTCCATGGCTCTGTCCACAATGATTCAACATTTTCCAACCCTATATATCTATATATCTAATGATTTGATTTCATTTTTTTAACCAATAAAGCAATGCTGCCCCCCCTGCCTTTCTGCCTGTCCTTCTGATGCACATTAAGCATCTTGCTGTTATCTTTCAGCCATGATTCAGTGATACCTACAACATAGCTGCTAATCTGTAACTGTGACAGGTTCATCTACTTTATTCTGTATATGGTGCACATTTAAATGTAACACCTTTAGTCTGATATTCATCCATTTTGATTCTGTCTGCTTTTTACATTGTATCTCATCATGTCGACGGCAATTTTGCTTTATCGATAGCCTCTCCTCACTACACGTTGCCCCTGTTGGTAAACCTGCCATTCATCTTCAACAATCAGCCTTTCCTATGATACTTCTTGCATTGAAATATACGCCGCTTAGGAATCAAAAGGTTGAGCGTGGTGTGACTAGTGTCGTAACTGTGAAGTCTTGCCAACATCTGTCTCCACTAACTGTTCTTGCACGCTGGTTCCCATCCCTCTACAACTCTAGTTTAAACCCTACTGTGCACCATTAACAAACCTTCCCGCAAGCATATTAGTTCCCCCCCCCCCCCCCAGTTCAGTTGCAAACTGTTTCTTCTGTACAGGTCCCATCTTCGCTGGAAGAGATCCCAATGATCCGAAAATCTTGTGTCCTCGCTCCTACACCAACTCCTTAGTCACATTGAACTGCAATCTTCCTAGTTCTGGCCTCACTAGCGCATGGCATGGGTAGCAATCCTGTGATCACAATCCTGGAGGTCCTGCCCTTGGCACCTAACTCCCCGAACTCTGTATGCAGAACCTCATCACTTGTCCTGCCCATGTCATTGGTACCTACAGGGACCATGACTTCCCACTTAAGAATGCTGAGACTCAGTCTGAGAGATCCTGGACCCTGGCATCTGGGAAGGAACATTGCATCTGGGAATCTGAAACCTCCTGTCCATTCCCCTAAGTAACAAATACCCCATCTCCACAGCGTGCCTCCTCTCCCATCTTCCCTTGGGAGTCAGAGGCAGACTCAGTGCCAGAGAACTGACCACTGACTTTCCTTTGTTAGATTATCCCCAAGCAGTGATATACCTATTGTTGGATGGCCACAGGCCTATTATGAACTAGCTCCTTAATCCCTTTCCCCTTCCTGACTGTTACCCAGTTTTCTGTGTCCTGTGCCTTTTGTGTAACTAACTCTCTATATATGTCCTATCAATGACATCCTCTACCTCCTGATGGATCCTGAGTTCATCCAGTTCCAGCTCCAGCTCCTTAACATCGTTTGTTAGCTGGATGCACTTCTCGCAGTTGTAGTGGTCAGGGATAGTGGAGGTCTCCCTCCCTTCCCACATCCTGCAAGATGAGCATTCAGCTATCCTGTCTGGCATCTTTGCGACCCTGGCTGAGCAGATATATAGAAGAGAAGGGGGAAAAAACTTGACCTAGAGCTTTTCTTTCCTTTGCCGTCTTTTACTGATACCCCTTTGTGGAAGCATCAGAGTTAAAGCCTCAAGATGACCACTTTAACTTTGTCTACGCCAACCACGGCCACCGCGCTTGCCCCTGCCTGCCTTTAATTTGCTCTTGCTAATCAATCCCAAACACTAATTGGTCATTGCTCAATGCAGTTTCTCGCTGTTGCCTTTTGTATTTGGGCAATGGCCTTGATTGAAATCCTGTCCTTAAAGCTTCCGACATCTGAATCGGCTGCTGGGTAAAGCTCCTTCTCCAAGTGAAAAGGAGCAGTAACAAAGCAATGAGGAAACTTATCAGTAGCTTCCTTTATAAAACTGCTCAAGCTCAGCCAGATTGCAAGGGGATCTTTAGTGAACAGCCCCTTTCAAGTCTTGCCACAAATTCTCATTTGGTTTGAGGTCTGGGTTCTGACTTGGTCACTCCAGGACATTAATTTGCTTGTTTTTAAGCCATTCCTGTGTAGCTTTGGCTTTATTCTTGGGGTCACTGTCTTGCTGAAAACAAATCTTCTCTCAAGTCACAGTTCTCTTGCAGACTACATCAGGTTTTCCTCTAGGATTTCCCTGTATTTTGCTGCATTCATTTTGCCCTGTACCTTCACACGCCTTCCAGGGCCTGCTACAGTGCAGCATCCATATAGCATGATGCAGCCAGCATCATGCTTCAAGGTGGGGATGACATGTTTTTTTGATGTGCAGTGTTTGGCTTACACCAAATGTAGCATTTTGTCTGATTGCCAAAAGCTCAGTTTTGGTTTCAGCAGACCATAGAACCTTCCAGCTGACTTCAGAGTCTCCCACATTCCTTCAGGCAAACTCCTAGCTGAGATTTCATGCAAGTTTTTCCTCAACAGTGGCTTTCTCTTTGCCACTCTCCCATAAAGAAAGCTGTGACTGGTGAAACACCTGGACAACAGTTGTTGTGTGCGCAGTCTCTCCTGTAATGTATTATGTGAGTATTCGTAGGTCAGAGTGCGTATGACGTCAGAATGCGGGGTTTTGTAAAATGGAAGTCTGGTGAATAAACGTGTGTGTTTAATATACTGCGGTGTCCGAGTCACATTAACACTACATCTCCCATCTCATCCACAGAAGCTTGTAACTCCCCCAGTGTTGTCATAGGTCTCTTGGTGGCCTCCCTCACTAGTCCCCTTCTTGCACAGTCACTCAGTTTTGGAGGACGGCCAGCTCTAGGCAGACTTACAGCTGTACCATATTCTTTCCATTTCTTGATGATTGACTTAACTGTACTCCAAGGGATATTCGGTGACTTGGAAATTTTGTTGTATCCATCTCCTGACTTGCGCTTTTCAATAACCTTTTCATGGAGTTGCTTGAAGTGTTCTTTTGTCTTTTTGGTGTAATTTGTTTTCCTGGATACTGACTCACCAGCAGTTGGACCTTCCAGATACAGGTGTATTTTTACTGCAATCAATTCAAACACCTTGACTGCACACAGGTGATCTCCATTTAACTAATTGTGACTTTTAAAACCAATTGGCTGCACCAGTGATTTGGTGTTTCATATCAAAGGGGGTGAAAACTTGTGCAATCAATTATTTTGTGTTTTATATTTGTAATTAGTTCTCTTTGTGGAGATCTGTTTTCACTTTGAAATGAGTCTTTCTGTTGATTAGTGTTTTTTAAAAAAAGTGCCAAATTAAATCCACTGCAATTCAGTGTTGTAAAACATAAAAATGTTCCTTGCTCTCAGCCCTGGGTCTCACCACCTCAACTGGGCCCATATCTGACCTTTCTAAATTGGTCAAGCGTGCCTCACTCTCAGGACTGGGTCGTGACACCTTGGCTTACCTTGTCTTGAATCTGTGACTTTGAATTGACTCCAGGCCTACTCTAGCAATGGTCATACACTGGATTGTTTCTCACTCTTGGTCATTGGACCCTCCACCTCTGTTCAGCCCAGCCGTGCCAGGCTGCAGCTGTCCTGCATCTTGAAAGACTTCAGTTCATACCACAGAAGATGTTAGGTTGCCTAGGCAGTTTTAATGGGAAGCTGCAGGCTACTGATTGCAGTGATTGTTATCCAGAAAAAGTGTGATGTAGTGTCCAGAAATGGAGTAGTTAGTGGACTTGTTTGCTGCCAGTGAGATGTCACTATGTTTCATCAGTGCCTTCAACTGGAATTAATAATGATCTTTAATGAATCTCAAGATGCTGGAATCTTTCCGGAAGATGGGAAAATTTGCAAATGTCGCTCCGCTCTTTAAAAGGGAAGTGGGCAGAAGAAATAATATGATAGGCCATTTAGCCTGACTTCAGTAGTTGTGGAGATGTTGGAGTCCTCGACTAAGTATGAGGTTTCGGGGAACTTGGAATAGGCCAAAGTCAGCATGGTTTCCTTGAGGGGAAATATTGACAAATCTGTTGGAATTCTTTGAAGAATTAATAGGCAGTATACAGAAAGGAGAGTCAGTGGGTGTTATTTACTTGGATTTTCAGAATGCCTTTGACAAAGTGCCGCACAGAATGCTGCTTAACAACATGAAAACCCCTGCTATTACAGGAAGGATACTAGCATGGATAGAAGATTGGCTGACTGAGAGGAGGTAAAAAGTGGTAATAAAGGGGGCCTTTTCTGATTGGCTGCTGGTGACTAGTGGTTTTCCGCAGAGATTGGTATTGACTGCTTCTCTCTCATAAGTCAATAATTTAGGTTGAATTAATGGCTTTGTGACCAAGATTGTAGATGATCAAAAATGGGTGGAATCAAAAATGCAAGCAATCTGCAGAAGAACTTGGATTGGGAGAGTGAATGAAAGTGGCAGATGGAAAATACTGTAGAGAAGTGAATGGTCAAGCACTTAGCAAATAGTCTGTCTTTATCACTTTTATCAAAGTGGAGAGAAAATTCAAAAATCCGCTTTGCAAAGGGACCTGGAGTCCTTGTGCAGGATTCCCTAAAGGCTAATTTGCAAGTTGTGTCAGTGGTGAGGAAGGCAAATGCAATGTTAGCATTCATTTTGAGGAGTAGAATAATGTGTATATGATGAGAGGCATTGATCGTGTGGATAGCCAGAGCCTTTTTCCCAGGGCTGAAATGGCTTACATGAGGGGGCATAGTTTTAAGGTGTTTAGAAGTAGGTACAAGGGGGATGTCAGAGGCAAGTTTTTCCACAGTGGTGGGTGCATGGAATGCAGTGACAGTGGTAGAAGCAGATATAATGGGATCTTTTAAGTGTGGAGCTTGGAAAAATAGAGGGTTATGTTGTAGGGGAATTCTAGGCAGTTTCTGGAGTAGGTAACATGGTCAAAGGGTCTGTGATGTGCTGTTGATTTCTATGTTCTAATAAGAGCAAGGATGTAATGCTGAGGCTTTACAAGTCATTGGTCAGATCATACTGGGAGTGTAGTGAGCAGCTGCGGACCCTTGTCTAAGAACAGGTGCTGGTATTGGAGAGGGTCCAGAGGAAGTTCATGAGAATGATCCTAGGAATGAAAGGGTTAATTGAGTGTTTGGCTTTGGCCTGTGCTCACTGGAGTTTAGAAGAATGGAAGGGTGGGTGGGGGGAGATCTTATTGAAACCTATCGAATATTGGAAGTACTAGTTAGTGGATTTGGAGATGATGTTTCCTGTGGTGGGTGAGTCTATTCACTGAGGGAACAGCCTCAATAGGAACAAAGGAGGAGGAATTTAGCCAGAGGGTGGTGAATCTGCAATTCATTGCCATGGATGGCTGCGGAGACCAGGTTATTGAATATATTTAAAACAGAAATTGATGGGTTCTTATTCTGAAAGTCAGGTTACAGAGAGAAGGCAGGAGAGTGGTGCTGAGAGGGATAATTCAGTCATGATGGAATGGCAGTTCAGACTTGATGGACCAAATAGCTTAATTCTGCTGCTATGATTTATTGTATAGGTGGGTGGCAGGGGTGTTTGTAGAGATTAGTGACAGCTAAATAGGGGAATAATTGGAGGCATGGGACTGATGAATCTGTTTGGGAGCTAGCATAGACTGAGCTGCATGCCTGCTTCCTGCATCACAATGTCAGTCTAAAATCATATGATTTGGTGTAGGAAGGAACAGAAAAGCTCAAGTAGTTTTTCCATTTGTTTAATGCAACAAATTTGGGTCTGATTTTAAATGCTGTTACTTAATCATTAGATTCTATTTATCAGTTTGAACCAATTTTGAATTCTGGAACTCATCCCGGAAAAGCAGTTTGACACTGACAATAAATGTCAGGAATGACGAATTTGCATTTTAGTGGCATGTTTTTCTGTCAAATTCTAAGTTAATTCTGGATTTGTAATCTTTAATGGAATTCTTCTGTGTTAGAGGCATCAATGTGGTGTAAGTGGCTGGAAGATTGTGGATCAAATTCATATAATTGTGATGTTTTTTTATCTGAGAAATAACTTGATGCGACCTGAGCTATTTTGTATTTGATTTTGACTTGATAATCTTGGGTGAATTTTTGTTAAAACCCAAATTCCAAATTTTGCCAAGCATTCATTCCAATACTAGGAAAATGGCTTTGAACTGAAGCAGAAGTTTAAACAGTTAAACTTAAGCACTGATTGTCATACAAAACATGGTGAAATTGCTGATAAATGGAACTTTGCACTCTCATTTTCATCCTTTTCAAAAGGAAGACATCTGAACTTCAGTGGTTAATGGCAATATCGTGTGTTACACTTGAGTAAGCCATCTGTGTGATCGCTTTAAGGGCACAAGAATGATTTACGTTAGATTACTGCTCAGTGTGGGGAAAAAATGATTTTTTTTGCCACCCCTTTTTCTGCATTAACTGAGTGCAATCCATGGCAAGATGCCTACTGATAATTCTGCAGTTAGTGGGGAGAACATTTGGTGTTTGACATATCTTTGTTCTTTTGAAACCCATTTAACAATATGTATTGCCCTTGTATGGCTCTGCTTGACAGGGGAACTCCTGCTGCAGATGTTTTCATGACTGCTGGTTTGGAATGCACAATCCACTTACAGCAATAAGAGGAAAGCACTGCCAGTAACTTGCACTCAACCCTTAATTAACACAGCTCTGCATTCCACAGCCGTGATCTGGTATGTGTCTACGGTTGCTGCTCAAGTGATGTCGCTGCTGACTTGCTTTCAGCATCATAAAAATACCTATTTTTGTTGATCCCGTTGTCCTTGCTCTAAATATAAGAACAGGAATTTGCCATACACAAGCTTTGTGTTCAGAAGTCTGTTGTGACCATTACGTTTGCAAGTCATAAGGCAAAACAATACATTGTAGTTGTAATGGAAGCCTTAGAAGGGTGGTGTCCATTATTAAGGACCCCATCACCCGGAACATGCCCTCTTATTGATCCTGTCAGAAAGGGGGTATAGAAGTCTGTAGGCACACACTCAACGATTCTGGAACAGCTTCTTCCTCTCTGCCATTAGATTTTCTGAATGGACATTGAACCCATGAGCACTACCTCACTACTTTATTTGTTTTTGCACTATTTTTAATTTAACTACTTGGTATACATATTCTTTTCTATATTGTCATGTCTTGCATTGTACTACTGTTAACACATTTCATGACGTGCCAATGATATTAAACCTGATTCAGAAAAATTGCACAGGCAGTTAGAACTAAGTGATATTTGTTTGCCATGACATAAAAAATACAAAGTGCACAAGAATGGAAATCCAACTTCAGTATATTTCTATCCAAATTAATGCATGGTTGCATATAGTTTTCAGATTGATATTCGCCTCTCAAAAATATGACTTGGGAAGCATTTGGTTTTAATCAATTGAACCATCAGATTCAAGCATGCAGTTAATTAGTTTGGCAAGTAATTTTTTCAGTAAATTGGTGAGTGCTGCTTAAGTCAACAGAAATGAGTTTGGAATAGTGTCCTGTTAAAACTAAAGAAAATTTATTGATGAAGCTTGAATTTTAAATTTTTATTTGGTACTAGTTTTAAAAAAAAAATACTGCCAGAACATTCAACTTTTTAAAAGCATAAGTGGAACAATAGTATTCTTTTTGCAATGAGAGTGAAACATTTTGTATTAAGGACATGCCTCTCTAAAGAGGCTGTGCTTAGACCAAACATATCTATTTTACTGAAACAGCAAATATATCTATTATTGTAGCGGGGGGAACTTGGTCAAGGATTCGATAACCCTAACTCAACTCATTGGGAGAGTACAATCTCCAATACTTAAAACTGCTTTAGCATGGATTTCTCTCAATAAAGAATGATCACATTTATACTGATTTGGTCCTGCATATGCTCACTCCCTCAGCAATAAATGCAAGTTCTAAACTAGAGAAATTTGGGTTGAAAAATGATCAGACTTTCCGGTCCAAATCATAAGCATTGGTTTTGATGACACAATTCTGGGGAGAGCATTTGGTACTCTAAGTTAGATTTAACAATCTGTAGGGAGCTCTGGCATGCTTACCAAGTCTATCAATCTCGTGTTGAGTGTCCAGAATGTGCCAGCTGGGAGGAGAGTTCAGTCCAGGGGAATGGATAAGTAACTTGCCCAGAAGTTCTGCGGTAACGTAAGAGATTGAGATATGTAAATTGAGGATATGAGATGGGATTCTATACTGTATAGTCAATTTATTGTTAGAGTACAGGGTCATATCTTGTTCTGGTTCCTGGACAAATGTGAGCTCCGGGTGCCGAGATGTTCAGGCACTGAAAACAATGGCAGGCTCATAGATTTTATGGGGCTTGGATGATCCTTGAATTTGACTTGCACTTAACAATTGGTATTTAGTTCTAACCGTATTGCAAACACAGCCAATCAACCCAGAGTAAGTGTAGTCTATGATGTGGTGCTGCTCAAGAACCTTCCTGATATTCTGGAGAAAATAGAACAAGGGTCTGCCTATATGCAACTGTACTCTAGATAAAACTGCTTTATGACAAATCTGAAATGGAACTGCCTTGCAGGATAAACTAATCATGAAACAACATAGAATGAATATGAATATCATGTTCTCTACCTGACTAGAGTATACCGAAGGACAAGCTTGAGGCAGAAGTTCAAAAAAGATGTCAGCTGCTGCCCTGTGTCTTAGGATCACACTTATTGTGATTTAGGTGTAAAATTTATAGAGCCATTTCAATGCACTCACCCTAGACCCAAGTTGCTCAACTTAACACTGATCAAAACTTGCTATCGTCTTATAAGTTGTAATCAGAGTATCGCTCAGTGAATTTGCTATCCAGTCGGGAGTTTTATAATGATGTGATGTGAATTACCAGCATTTAAATTGCTTGACTTGTGTTTCATGCAAGAATCTAACTTTTTTTAAAAAAACTACAGCTGAACAAATGATTGCTTGAGTCTACCACTTTTGTACAGTTTAGTAGGTTGCTGTGTTATATAGGGCTGTCAAAGAACTGACCTCATCAGTATTCTGCCCCTTCTGTATATTGGCTTTGTATTGGTTGAGCTTATTTATGCTTTTCACCCATATAGTTTGTCTGTTTGGTCCAACCCCCCAACCACCTCAGCTCTGGGATGGGTGGTGGGTTCATTGTGGAGAGGTTTGCAGAATTAAGGTGATATCATTAAAACTTTGTGGTTGTGCAGACATTTTGTTACACCTTGGGCAAAGTCAGGAATCAAAAGGTTGAACGTAGTGGGTCTAGTGTCCTGAGTTGCATCTATGTAATGCAAGGAGTTTTGTAGGAAATGCAGATGAGCTCAGGGCATGAATCAGCATGTGGAATGATGATATTGTAGCCATTAATGAGACTTAGTTGCAGGACAGGCAAGACTGACAGCTCAGTAGTCCAGGGTTTTGTGTGCAATAGAACAGGAGGGGTTAAAGAAGTGGTAGCATTAAAAGTCAAGGAAAAAAAAATGCCATGGCAGTGCTCAGTCAGGACAAGAGAATTCATCTAGTGAGGCATTGAGTGGAACTGAGGAGAAAGAAAGGGATGACCATGTTAATGGAGCTATATTTACGGATCACCCAATTGACCAAGGGATTTAGTGGAACAAATTTTGAAAGGGGATTGCAAACTGTTATGGGTGATTTTAATTTTTCACAAAATAATTGGGGCTCCCATGCTGTAAAGAACTAAATGGGATAGTGTGTTAAATGTGATCAGGAAAGTTTTCTTGATCAATATGTAGAGGTCACAATGAGTGTGAGTGACACTTGATAAACTATTGGGGAATGAGACAGGTCAAGTGACAAGTTTGTGTAGGTGATTATTTTGAAACTGACGGCATTCTGATCACTAGTTGCAATGTAAACATGCAAAAAGATAGGTCTGGTTCATGAGGTGAGATTCTAATGCAGAGAAGGCCAATTTTGATGGTATCAGAAATGCTCTGGCATGTGTGGATTGGGACAAACAGGAGGCTTTCAAAAATTCAGTACAAAGCTTGTTTGTCCCTGTCAGATTAAAAGGTAATGATAACAGGTGTAGGGAACCTTGGTTTTCAAAAGATATTAAGGCCCTTTTTTTTCAGAGGTGCAATGTAGGTATAGACAGTTAGGAACAAATGAGCTACTTGTGGAGTATAAGAAATTAAGAAATGCAGAGAACATTTAAGAAACAAATCAGGGCTAGGAAGAGGCATGAAGTTGCTCTAGGAGATGAGGTGAAAGTGAATCCTAAGGTGCAAAAGGGACAAAATTGCTTCTGGAAGATCAGAATAGTAATCCATCCAAATGGAGCCAAAAGAGATGGAGGAGATCTTAATTTTTTTTTGCATCTGTATTTATTTGGGAGAAGGACACAGTCTATGAAGTAGAGCAAAACTCCATCAATTTCATGGACTCTATACAGCTTAGAGGAGGTGTTTACAGTCTTGAGGCAAATTAGGGTGGATAAATCCCCAGATCCTGACGAGGTGTTCCTTCAGACCCTGCAGGAGGCAAGTGCAGTGATTGCTGGAGGCCTGGCATAGATATTTAAAATATTCTTGATGACAAGTGAGGTGCTGCAGGATTGGAGGAAAGCCAATGTTGTTCCATTGATTAAGAAAAGCTGTAAAAACTCACCAGGTGAGTCTGATGTCAGCAGTGCAAAGGTTATTGGAAGGTATTCTTAACGACTGTATATGAGTATTTGGATACTGATGGACTGAATAAGGATAGTCAGCATGGTTCCATGCGTGGTAGGTTGTGACTAACCATTTATAGCTTTTTGGAGAAAGTTACCAGGAAAGTAGTTGAAAGCAAAGCAGTGGATGTTGTTTTCATGGACATTAACAAGGTCCCTCATGGGAAATTGGTAAAGAAGGTTCAATCTCTTGGCATTCAGGATGAGGTAGTAAATTGCATTAGGCAAGAAGCCAAGAAAGTGGTGGTAGATGGTTGTCTCTCTAACTGGAGGTCTGTGAGTAGTGGAGTGCTGCAGAGATCGGTGCTGGGTTCATTGTTACTTGCCATCTATATCAGTGATCTGGTTGATGTGGTTAACCAGGTCAGCAAATTTGCAGATGACACTAAGATGCGAGTGAGGTGAACCATTAAGATTATCATGGCTTCCAGTGGAATCTGGACCAGCTGGAGAAATGGCAGATGGAATTTAATACAGTCAAATGTGAGGTGTTGCACTTCTGTACGACCAGCCAGGGTAAGTCTTGCACAGTGAATGGTGGGGTTCTGAGGAGTGTGATAGAATGAGTGGATCTGGGAATACAGGTCCATAATTCATTGAAAGTGGTGTCACAGGTAGATAGGATTGTAAAGAAAGCTTTTGGCACATTGGCTTTAATAAATCAAAAGTATTGAGTACAGGAGATGGGATGTTATGAAGTGTGGTAAGATATTGGTGAGGCCTAATTTGGAGCATCAGGTAGGAGACTAGATGCATAAAAACAATAAGTCAGGATGAGAAAGTTTGTTCCCTTGGCTATTAGGCTTCTGAACTCCCTGCTGCATCATATTCAAAGTGCCACTCTTTGTTAATCTGTTCCGTACCTTGCAATATTTAATATTAATGCACTTTATTATTTTTGTGATTCGTCTGTAGATTTTATCTGTGTTATGTGTTATGTGTACTATGGTTTACACCCTTGTTTGAAGAAATGTCTCATTTCTATATATATATATTTTTTTATGTTTATATATATGTTATGTGCATGTATGTAGTTAAATGACAATAAACTTGTGACCAAAACGGCGCACTTACCTACAGGAAAGTTATCAATTAGGCTGAATGAGTAAAAAAGGATGTTGCTGGGTCTGGAGGGCCTGAATTAAAAGGAAAGATTGAATAGGTTAGGACTTTATTCCTTGCACCACAGAAGACAGAGGAGATTTGAAAGAGGCCTACAAAATTATGAGAGAGAGAGAGGGTAAATGCAAGCAGGCTTTTTCCACTGAGGTTGGGTGAGACTTCAACCATGGGCCATGGCTTAAGGGTGAAAGGTGAAAAGTTTAAGGGGGCCATGAGGGGAAGCTTCACTCAGAGGGTCATGAGTGTGGAACAAGATGCCAGCACAAGTCGTTCATGTGAGCTAGATTTCAAAGCTTAAGAAGTTTGGAGAGGTCCATGGATGGTAGGGATAGGGAGTGCTGTAATCCTATTGCAGGTTGATGGAAATGGAGAGCTTAAATGGTTCAGCACAGGCTAGATGGGCCAAAGGCCCTGTTTCTGTGCTGTACCTTACTCTGACTTAGAACCCAAGTATTCTTTCAGTAAACATTGTCATTTTTAAGTGAATGTTGCACAATAATTCAATGCATCAATCACCATCGCAAGTGAATGGGTCATGGCAAAGCATGAAACTTCAGTGGTTTTCTGTAAACTGAAACGGAACTATATGACTTTAACACCCAAGTTGGCCTTCAAGCTTGGGCTTCATAAGATTGAATGCTGAACTGGATAGAGAAATGGATCTGGCTCTGTTCTGTTGAGCATATTAGATGTAGATTGTGATTGTAAAATAAGTTTTTAAGCTCTGTGCTTGGATTTGAAATTTCAAAATGAACTTTTAAACTTTCTGACATACTGTATGGGTCAAGTGATTCCATAATATCAAATTCTTTGTGTTTGGCCTGGACACAATGATGCCCCACTTAATAGGTTATCTCTCTGGTGGTTATGCATGGGGGTTGGTGGAGCAATTTGAAGGCTCTTGAGTATGACCATTTAGTGCAATGGGTTTGTTCCATAGAGGCATGGTGTTGAGTGTGGAGTCCCTTGGGTGTGAGATGTCTCACTCCAGTTCTGAAGTGAGCAATGCCAAAGTGGAACCTGCATTCTCAAGCACCACCTGCCATAGAGTATGGGTATTCTGATAGGTGATGCATTCCTGCCTTTGTCATTGGACTTCAACTTGCCGTCTGAGGAGGATTCCTAAAGTTTGGAGTCCCATCTGGAATTTTGTTATCTATTTTGATCATTAACAGGCTAGATATTTCAATGAGTCCTATTAACTTTTCCAATGGAGACTTATAAAATATCTGAAGGGCTTTCTCTATTCTTGTGACCCTTACTGTGACCATGCTCTAAATAGAGTGCTTGTTCTGGAAGTCACTTGGAGACATCTTGGAGACTTGCTCATCAGAGCAAGTTGACCGTGATCAGACCTTAATCCTGAGAATATTGGTTGGTGAGAGGAAACAAATGTAATTGCCTGCCGATGTATTTGAATGATTAAATCTGGACCATTTAGGGTGTCTTGATATTCTTTTCAAATATGATTGCTTTGAGAAATTGGTTCCATTCTGCCTCGGCATGACGACCTGTCCCTTGTTCAATGGGTCTACCACATAGACCAAATCAGGCTGTTATCCCTCCAATCATCATCTCATCCAGCAAGCTTCGTACAACACGGATTGAGTATGAAGCGATTTGTCTTTCCCAGGACCACATTCTTTCTGATCTTTCACCAGTCAGTCAAGCTCCAACTTTTTCACTGGTTATGTACAAGAGAAATGTCATGGAATTGTACAAATATCCTCTGCCACTTCTCCAGCTTGACTCTAAGTGTTTTTACAGCAAAACCCAAAAATAATTGTGCACTTCCCCAGTAAAACTTCACCTTCTATATTTTTTATAATTTAGGTGAAGGTACATTGGTAAGTAATTTTTATAACCCTTGTAATCATTTCCATTGCTACACATTTGTATTTGGATTTGCACAATAAAAGCTGAAAATTATGAAATGCCATAAATCTTGATCCTAGTAATATTTTGATTTATTACTATTAAGGCTTTGTTTGTTATGTTTTATGCACTGGGTTCTTGGGAAGATCAGTCAACCAGTTACCTGAAAGTTCATGCATAAAATGGTAGGTACCATTTAGCTTTTCAGATAATGGATGGATAAACAATTATGTAGCTTACCAGCTGTGCTCTCCGCCATGTCCTTTAAAGGTGTAGTAAGGCTGATGATGAACATGTTCTCTGTATTTGATCACTGGTGCTTTAGATGGCTTCATTGGTTGTCATCTTACGTTAGCAGTAGATTTGAAATAATTATTTTAGAACATTAATCGAAGAAAAGGAGATGAGAATTGTCATTGACAATTTTTATTAGGGAAAAGTATTGCTATTTAGAAAATCATTCAACTATGGCAGTTATGTTTGGCTGTAAGATGTAAGGGAAAATGTGCATGAATTCATTAGCTTGCTGAGTAGGGCAGATAATTGAGAGCTGTAATGCTTTTAGATTTAGATACTAGTCAAGCCGCACTTGGGGTAAAACCAACAATTTTGGGCCCCTTAGCTAAAGAAGGATATGTTGTCATTGGAGAGTCAAGAGGAGGTTCATGAAGATGATTTCAGGAGTAGAGGGGTTAACAAGAGTATTTTGCAGCTTTGGGCCTGTACTCTCTGAAATTTAGAGGAATGTTGGGGTGGGGGGAGAATCTCATTGAAATCTACCAACTGTTGAAAGGGTGGATGTGGAGAGGATGTTTCTTGTGGTAGGGGTATCCAGAACTAGAGGGTACAGCCTCAAAATTGAGGGGCAACCTTTTGGAACAGAGGTAAGGAGGAACTTTTTTTAGCCAGAGAGTAGTGAATCTGTGGAATGCTCTGCCACGCTGGTGGAAGCCAAGTCCGTGGGTATACTTGATGTGGAAGTTGATCATTTTCTGATTGGCCAAGGCATCAAAGGGTGTGGCAAGAAGGTAGGTGTATGGGATTGAGTGGGATCCAGGATCAGACATGATGGAAATGTGGAGCAGACTAGTTGGGCTGGATGGCCTAATTCTGCTCCTGTGTCTTACGGATTTCCAAAAGGAATTTGACAAGGCATTACAGAAGGTTGGTATACAAAAGAAGAGTTTGCGAGATTGGAGTTACTATGGCATGGAGTGTAGGATGTTGAACATATTCATGTAAAGGAGGTATTTTTAGCTTGGCAGACATTGCCATGGGGAACTCTGCAAGGACTCGTGTACAAATCAATAATGACTGGGGGGACAAATTTGCTGTGGACAATTTGATACAAAGGAAATGAGTCTGCAAAGGGGAAATTTTAGTGGGGGAGATAAAAATGACAAATTAAGTATTCTATGACAATGCTGTAGATGAAGGATAGGCTATTGTCCAAAGTACTGCTTCAGAAGAACACTTAAGCTTTTGCTGAACACTTGTTTTGCCTAATGCTAAGGGAAGTAGCAAAGGGAAGCTTCAGGATTTAGATGTACTTGTGCACTAAATTGAAAGCAGAAGGTGCAGATATTAATTGGGAGAGCTAATGGAAAATTAACCTGTGGAAAATTAACGGGGAAGTCTTGCTGCAGATATTTGAGTTGTTAGTAAAACATCTGGAATACTACATTTGACCTTGTTGGGCAGTACAAAATGGTTTATTCGATTGATTCTAGGGTGAGGTTGGTCTTATGAAGGTTGACCAGAATGGATTTTGAAAGACTGTCAGGCCAGGGTTCAAGGAGAAATGTTACTGTAAAAATTGAGAAACTCGGCACCTTGGATGTCAAGTTTAAACTTCCCTTCCTGGATTGGGAATGGGGCATCGGGGAGAGGGGTACGGAAGAGGGTGGGAAATCTAGAACTTGTTTCAGAATAAGTCATTGGCCGTTGAAGATGTAAAGGTGGGGAGGGGTCTAAGTTGTGAATTCTTTACTCTTTAGAAGCTTGGAGGCCAAGTTATTCAGTATGTTGAAGTCTTGGGCACAATGTTGGGCTGCAGGGGTGTTGAGGAACAGCTAAGAAAATGGAACTGATGCTGTGATCAAATCAGGCTTTTTATTGAACAGTAGCTGTGTGGTCCATTCCAACTTTATTTTTTTAATGCTTCATTAGTAGAGCACTATGGAGTTCTTGCCCACATTGTGCTTGTTTATTTCCATAACTTTAATAAAGTTCAGGCAGTGTTGTGTAGTATGCAAGCAAGAGTTCCTGATTTTCTGAGCATGTCCCAGATAATTTTGTCACGCAATAGAAATTGAAGTCAGTGTACACATTTCCAATAATACATCACCACAAGCTGTAAAGATTGTCAACTAAACTGCAGTGGAACAAGAGGTAAAGAAATACTGAGATGAAAGAAAAATATTGAGCAGGAATTCTGTGCATATTGGATGGAAAAAGTATGTCACCCTTGGTGGATTTATCTTTATTTTTAAATTACTAGCAAGCCAAACTCAAAACAACCCCTGCTGGTGAACCAAAAGTAAATGATTTGTTTTGAAATTGTTTTCATTTCAATAATAAATTTGATGTAAGAGTCTAATTGTGTACATAGGAATTAAGAGCAAGTATAATCCACTTAGACTCTGGTGCCCCCTCATCTAGTCTGATCCTAACACCAGCTTTACATTACTGTCTAAACCAAATAATATTTCAACTTGTGTCTTATCTGTTTGCATGTGCCTTAAGATATTGGAAGACTATACTTTCACTGCCACTTAAGGTTCCAAGGAGTCATGTTCATCAGAAAATTTGGCCTCATTTCTGTACTAAATGGGTAACCCCTTATTTTCAACAATGTCACTTGGTTCTAAATTTCCTAACGGGTATTCTGCATCAGTGTAAGGTAGTGTGAGCAAAAGGAGAGAGTACAGAATAAGTTAAATTCGGAGGACAGGTGTGTCGAGTCAGATTGCATTATTGTGGAAATGTGCTGGGGTGAGGACCTGGAGGAATGTTAATTAAGATGGTAGTTTTGAAGTGTAACATTATGAGGTACTGGTAGATCAGGAGGAGGACCAAGTTGAAGTATGAGTAGGGCTTCAATTTGATGACAAATGAGCACCAGTTGTAGATGAGGGAGTTGATGGAACACTGTTGGCACACTGAGGTAGGATACAATTGGAATGTTTGGAAGTGAAATATTTTTGAGTATATATTGAGGTAGAGGCAGGGAATGTTACTACAGACACTGGGATCTGCAGTAGAACAAAATTGTAGAGTGGGTTTCAACTTGAGATGTTGATGAGTGAGTGAGGTCAGTACTTTTAGCAGCTGCTAAAAGCCAATTAGATCTCCAATGATGAGATTTGGATTTGCTGCTGTGTGGATGAGCAATCGTGCTATATCAGAATGTACAGTGGTAGAATTGGTTTTCAGTAAGATGTGTGTGTAATCTGATCGCAAACGTATCCCATTCCATCCATGGCTCAAATAACCTATTGGCATCACGTCTTGCAAAAGATACAACCGTGAATGTTAAGAAGGCTTGCGGGAATGGGAAAAGAAGCCATTGGTAGAGATACTCTAGTTAGTAATAGAAGTAACTGTGGGTTGTCTTTGCCATGCTAGGTGATGGAAGAGATACTGGAGAGAAATATACAATTAAGAGAAGGCAAGTACATCATGAGTGCAGCATATACTATTAAAGATTTGCTGTAGTTGTCTCTGAGGCTTACATTTTAACCCTGTAAATAGTGAAAGAGTTAGATATGGAAACCAGCTTGAGGGCAACTGCAGATGAAGCAGTAGCTTGCAATAATGAAGGGTAAGATTTTATATAGCAGTAACACTGGTTTCAAATGAGGGCAGACGGTGCTTTTGAAGGTGGGGAACATGGAGCTCCATGGTTGCCAAAACATACTTGGTACTGCAGATAAAGGTAAATTTATTCAAGAAACAGGTGAGTATCTTTGTTTGGTTTTGAAAAGCTTACGTTCTCAAGAAATGGGCAGTACATTTCAGATGAGAGACAAGAGGAGGGGCAGTGCAGTAGCATGGTGGTTAGCACAACACTTTACATTAACGGTGACCCAGGTTCAATTCCCACTGCTGTCTGTAAGGAGTTTGTATGTTCTCCCCATCACCACACGGGTTTCCTCTGGGTGCTCCACTTTCCTCCAACAGTCCGAAGATGTACCGGTTGGTGGACTAATTGTTCATTGTAAATTGTCCCATAATTAGGCTAGGATTAAACCGGGGGAATTGCTGGGCGCCACGTCTCGAAGGACCTACTCTGTGCTGTATCTCAATAAAATACAAAAATTTAAGGGGGGTGTGCAGGCTTATTTTCAGTGGCAGGTGCCTGGAATGCCTTTTGGGATTCGTGGTGGAAGCAGCTTAATGGGATTCCTGAGGCCTTGCAATAGGTACACAAATTGTAGGGAGATGGATCATGCGCAGGCAGACAGGATTACTTTAATTTGGAGTCATGCTTGACAGAGATCTTGTGGACTGGAGGGATTATCCAGTACTGTTCTATGTAGCTTTCCAAAGTTGGCTCTTGCCTGGAATATGAGAGACAATTTTAACAGTAATACTTTCCTTCAAATGCAATGAAGAAGCACTTGACTTGCGATGAAATAACCTCAGTCCCTTTGCAAATTGGTTCACTCTTCTCCCATTTCGGGAACACTGTGTTCCCTTTTACAGCAATGCTTGCTGAGGTTGCCTATAAGTGTATCTGCTGATTGGTTAATAATTATATTGAGCCCTAGTTCTCAAATGTCCATATTTGCTAAGGTTTTGCCACAATGCCTTTGCAAAAACCACCCACACTGGAGCCTGCAATTTATGAAATTTTCTGTTATCTAATTGACGCCAGCTCCAATAATCTGGGTTTATTGCAGCAGTGGCATTGGAGACAAGCCAGATTGTAAACATCACCATGCGCCTGACGCAGACTACTTGTGTGCCATGCAATGGAAAATCAGCTAGTTTTTTCCAAAAGACAATTTTAATTTTGTGTTATTCGTGCTGACAGCATTATTTCCAAGCTGTTCATTTTTTGTTTTGCGATGTCAACAAATGACAATTTGAGATTTGTGAATTGAGAAGTGTATAAAAGGATTATGAAACTCACTGCAAAATGTTCTTCTGGTTTAAGCTCCTGTCTGGCAAAAGTCTGAGCTGATTTACTGAAACAAAGTAATTTGAAGAAAATAGTTGCAGTCACTTTGTTCATTTAAATAGAAACCCTGTTTAAAAAAAACAGTGGCTTAGCTTTAACAAATCATTATTTGGGGAACTGAAATGCTTTGTTGTTCTTTTGGATATGTTTGCACGAGGCCAGTTATGAATATGACAGCCTGAAAGGTAACTGTGCTGAGCTAGTATTTGCATTGAACATTATGATTGAAATAACTTTGCAAATTAATTACAAATACTGCTGCAGCAGGGCAGCTTACAGTAAGACAGACATCAAGCTTACATTTTCTTAACTGAGTAACTAGCTTTGTGATTTAGTAACATGTGGTTTAAAGTACAAATGTGTAGAAGCATATGTTCTTCATTTAGTTTTCTTTTGTTTGCTTGTGTGTATTTTTGTAAGCCTCAAGCAGGCATTTGTTAGGGAAATGTGCATCTGAACAGGTGTGAGGCTGAGTCCAGTGAGGCAAATTCATCTGTCAGCTTCTCCCTTGTTGCTCCTGGGGGAAAGGTTATGGTAATTTGACTTGATATGGTGCTAAGTTCATTTAATGATCTTTTCTCCTTTTTCCCATTCATAAGCTTCCCCACATCCAAAAATGGCACTCTAAGGTAAAACCTATGGTCCTGCTGATGGGTCTTGGCCCAAAACATCGACTGTGTTCCTTTCCTTTCTTCCATAGATGCTGCCTAGCCTGCTGCGTTCCTTCAGCATTTTGCGTGTGGTACGCTTGTACCTTGTCAATCTGAGGGATCAGCTTCCACTTTGTAGCATGGATCTAATAGAACATGTATCAAGAAAATTGATTTGAAAGTAGGTGAAAGTAATGGGATACTTGAAGTTGCTCGAAGTGTATATGATAGAACTAAAATGACAAATTTAAAAACAGTTCCATCAAGATTCCAAGTCTGCTTTTTTTTTAAAAAAACATGAAGATCCATCAGATTTTTAAAAAATGCAAGTTTTATTTATGGTCTGGGCAAAGATTATATTGTAATACATCTTTCTGGCAGCGTTTTGTGTGCTTGTATTGAAAGATTTGTTCTATCATCTTGTAAACAGATTTCATCGCCTATTTCTATCTGGGGTGAAGTCTTTACTGTTGCTGGACATTCAATTTCTTTTCTGCAATTCCTTTAAGTTTCAATGTATTCTTGTTACATCAGATACATTCAAGCACCTCAAGAATTGCCTTGTTCAAATGAGTTACCTGTGTCTTAACCCTGAATCAAACAAAAATTTCAGCATCTTCAAAATGGTCAATTTTAAGTTTGTATTTAGTCTGGAAGTGTTGAGATGATCTTGATGCAATGTGAGACTGGGACTGGAGACAAGTGGTTTTCTAATCCCTGGTGCATTGTCAAATGGAGTTTTCTTTACAAGTACAGGAGGCTGATGCAAAATTTCCTGTTTGACAAATGCCAATTAGTGAGGTGCAGTGGGAGAATAAAATGCATTCAATCAGGTGCAATCTGTTGTAATATACACACAAAATGCTGGAGGATCTCGGTATCAATGGAAAGGAGTCAGGAATGCATGTTTTGGGCTGAGTCCTGATGAAGGTTCTGTGCCTGAACTGTTGACTCTACTCCTTTAAGTAGATGCTCCCTGACCAGAATTCCTCCAGCATTTTGTATGTGTTCTGGAATTCCAGCATCTGCAAAGCCCTCTTGTGTTTGAGGTGCATTTTATTGCTCTTTTTACTTATCGCTGATTCAAGGAGTCAGCTGGACATTAGGAAACATTATCTCCTTGAGTTGCAGGAAATGGGATAAAGCAGTACTCAAAGTGGTAGATAAGAGTTTGTGGTAGGTAAGTAGGATGCATGGATGAGCATGAAAAGTTTGTTGCCTCGGTTACAGGACTATGAATATCTAGTGTATGCATCATCAAATATGATGTATCTGGTCCTGCTGTAAAATTACATTTTATCTGGTTAATTTTCTTGAAGATACTATTGGCTTGAAGAATATTGAATTTGTGAGTGTTGCATCTGGCATTTGACTTTTGAGTTTAATTTTGCATGGTATATGCAATTTTTTCATGCAGAAGAAAATGACCTTCAATTAACTAACCTTCCTAACAGGCCCACTTTTCTCTCTGGTAATGGATTTCCATGGAGTAGACTGTTTTTCCAGCCTTTCTGGATCAAGAGTCCCTGATCTCTATGATAAGTTCATGTTAGTATGGCATGAAATATGGAAATCGCAAACCAGATACGAACCTAGCCTTTACCAAGTCATTTTACAAGACCATTACCATTGCCTGCCAAAACTGAGAATTCAAGCAGATTTTGTTCTACTAGTCATGCTGTCCATGGGTATTGCATTTTTTTGGGAAATGGAGGGAGGAAGCTATCAGAATCTTAGAAGGAATGCAAGTCTCGTAAGACTGAGCTCTGTAGAGACTACATTGCGTCAGGATAACGATTGTCCGTTATAAGTCATTGTCAGTTTTTCTCATTGCTCGCGAGTATTGGTTTTCATTGGTACTGGTCCTGGTAATCTCTCTTCTCAGTAACCCAAAGGACATCCCATTAGGCCCTGGGTACTTGTCTATCTTAATGCTCTTTTCGGAGACCCAACACGACCTTCTCCTTTTACTTTGAAATGCCCTGGCATATTGATACTCAGCACAGATTTCCTCTCCTCTACGTCCTTCAACTTGCGCTTCCAAAGCTTTACGTACTATTCCTTTTTCCTGACTAAATTTATCCCCTCCCTCCAAAACCCAAGTTCTCTTGCCTTGCTACCCGTGGCCAGCCTTCAGACTGGAAAATATCTGTCCTGTACTCCAAACTGTACTCTGTACAGTGTTGGTCTTTAAACACCCTCCACTCGTCAGATGTGGATTTGTCCAAAAACAACCATTCCCAATGACCTCTTCTTAGCCCCTGCCTACTGCTCTGGTAATTTAGCTGCTTAGGTTTAATATTCTCCTGCAAGGTCCATACTTATTGTTATCTACAGTATAGCCATCTTAAAACTTAAGGAGTTGTGGTCACTGTTCCCTAACTGCTCATGTATTAAAAGGTTGGTTGCCTGGCCAGCCTCATTACCCAACACCAGATCCAGTGAACCCCCTTGACTTGTTGGACTATCAACATACTGGTATAAGAAGTCCTCCAAAATGCAACTAATATTCCTTGTGTACAATGGATCAACCAATGAAGTTAGAGTGGGATGTATAACACCTAAGGAAATATTACGTGTGTCTGGGCTAATTGTTATTCCATGTTTGCATGAGTAGAATAAATTGGTTGTTATCACATTCGTCAATTGTTTGTGCTAATTGGTTGCCACTCTAAACTTTAATAGTGGCAACTTTTCAGAAGTCTTCACTGACCAGCCAACCCATTGGAATGTGCTAAGTTGTGGAGCTTTGTTAGTTTACTTTCCCAGTTCTTAAAGTCTGCCATTCCCTTGGTTTGTCCTTGCTGTTATTTTAAAGATTGAGTTGTTCCTTTAGTTTTTCTACTCTAGTAGTGTTATTTTGCTGTTTTTGCAGTGTTGAAGCCTGCATCTTCAGGTATAGTATCAGCAAAATTGTGCTCTATTTTTTGAAAAATGGCTAGTTTTCTAAACTCTAGACATCGTTCCCATAAATTATCTGAGCAATTGAAACTTTAGCCCAAGAGGCAAGTGGGTTTCAATGCCCTTTGGCTGTAGAGCATGAACCCATGATCTCATTGAGGTTTGACCTATTGGAGAATAAGCTTTTTTTTTATTAATTGAAGGCTTACACTACAAACATTGGATTTATTTGGAATTCCACCCCTTCTAAGATATAAGAAAATCGGCATCAACCTTAATTCCCTTGTCAAGTTCTATTTCTGGACTGCAAAAACTGCTCCACACACTTCAATGAGTAGTATTACATGCTATTCACAATATCAATATAACTAGAAGAAAAGCTTCGTAATCTAATTGAATGTAACTAATTTCAAACAGATCATATGCATTTATGAATTGTATATTTGTCTGCATCTCTTTGGTCATGGTTGCTAGGGAATTGGAGACATTAGTGCAAATTAATGTCCTACTTGACTTCCCCCTCCCCATCTTTTTTAAAAAGAAAAGTCATTAGGTCATGGGTTGAGATTTTAGAATCATTTGAGGAAAGTGCCCTGTATATGCTACTTGCATCAAAATCATTAACCTTGCTTCTGCATGGGTTTCAGATTTCATAATTGGTGCAAACAAGTCTCTATTGTCTGACATATTGATGTATAGTATATGACTGTCTGCTAAAAATGGATGTTCAAAGCTATATGTCCAGGTTTGGAATTTATTTCATGGCAGTATCAGGGCTCTCCAAAAGTGAGTAGTCTGTGGGAACCAGGAAAGTTGTTTGAATCCATGTCTGTTCTTCTAATCTAGACTAGTTCGTGTTTTTGTTATATCCATCTTGATTTTTTTTTTTGCAAGTGTGTTCTAGAAAGAGTACTGGATTTTATCATGTCTGCATCTTGCAAGATATAAGGTCTAGGCAGAATGGGTGTTGAAGCTGGCAGCTTAACTTCTTGGGAGTGAGGCCCTCCAAATGTGGGCAGTTATTTGTGAAACCCTATTTGATTGTGAATAAGCCTTCTCATGTTTTTTTTGGACTCACTTTTCATGGTAGCAAGGAAAGTCTACTGGGGAAATGAGCTGGCTATATATTGTCAGCGTACTCCTCAGACCAAAGAGGTGCAGTTTGCATAGCACAGCAGGTTATTGGGCATTCATCTGGGCAACAAATAGTATCCTGCAACTAAGTGCATTGGATGAGATCACAGTTTCAAAGCATCATTTCAGTGACCTTGTTGGCATGTATGTAATCCATCTTTTATGTTTGCTATGCCTTTTTCCATCGAAGATTACCCACAGGCTTTGAAGTTGGAGAGTAATGCAAGGGCAGCTCAGATTTCTCTTGGGTATTTGACTGATGCTTACAGAACCGTTTGGAGCCTGATGGATATTGCTGGTCCTCCAGTCTGCCAGTCCGTACTAACATCTGATCCAGCGCATAGCGTTTTGACAGCCCACCTCTGGCAAAGAGGCCCTTGATAGTGTGTCTTATTGTTTGTTCCAGCATATTAGGCCATTATCACTGCCTCTGATAATGGTAAAATTAGAGCAAGCCATTAAACAGATGTCCTTCAATTGATTTGAGGTAGACATTTTATCTTGAGGACACACCAAATTTCACTATTTTTCCACAAATAGTTGGATGTGGGTGATGCTGGGAAACCAGAAGCAGGATCTTTGCAGATTCATCAATGTCGAGTTTCCTACTCCTTGGACTGCATTGTCAGTCAACTTTTCAACTTCTGTGGAATCAAACTGGAAGTTGCATTTTGGTGTAAGTTGCCATTCTAACGTGCCGGTCGCCGAGCATGTTTATTGTGGAAGCTTCATCACTCCGGTGCTCCCACTGAGCCTCCAAGTGCATAATCCTCGCAATTTCTTTGGTTGAACATTAGCCAAATGTGTGCAGATTTGCACGTCATATTATTTGCATTTCTGCCAATAATTTGTAATTGAGTGCTCTTAAACCGTTCACCTTGATGGAAATGTTGAGTAGTGCAATACAAAATTGCCAAGATATTACATTGGTTATGATAGGAAAGTAGAGCAATGTCCTGTCCGAGCATTAGTTAGTTTTGTTGGTTTATTTGTTAATGATTGGAGTATGTGCACGTTATTCTATGTTGAAAGTGTCGATGCTCTTATGTTGCCCAGTTCAAATGGCAAACTAACCTATGTGTGTCTGGGTGGGAGTTGTGGGAGCGGAATCTAGGAGTGTAACTTCGATAGTGAAGTGCATTGTCCTGAGGTTCCGGGAGATGCCAGTGTTCAGCCGGTAACTAATGAGTGCATCACAGACTTGGCTCACTGTCAAGTGGAGCGATGGATGCCATCTCTAGGTACTGACGTTGAAGGATGGAGCCGAAGCCTGCTGTAACTCCTGAACTTTATGCTAGAGGATTCACCTCTGTGATCCAAAACCAACCAGTTTTCATTTTAATAACTTTTTGATGCGTAGCAGCAGAAGAATGTTGACTTGGTTAATTTTTATTGCATTATTTTCTTGTCTGTTGAATTATTTAAATAATTGTCACTGAACATCAGATTTAAAACTTTTTTTCATTTTGAAAAAAGCTTCTCTATCCCTAGCCTGGCATCCTGTCAGAGGCTGTTCAGTCATTTTTCAGGGATGAGGCTGAAGAGTTGTGGCCATCGGGCAGCAGCCTCAGAATCATGGCAGTTAAAGCCATGTAATGTATCTACAAGTCCTGTGCGAGAGTGGGAGGATGTGGGACAATCCAGGCAATGAGCTGATGAATGTAATATAGCCCATTATCTTGATGTATTTATGCACTACTATGCTTATCATTGAGTGGCAAATCAGAAATTGATAGCTGTTATAATCAGTAATTACTGTCAGTGATTTAGTGCAGCACAGTATACAGTAGCCTAGTGGGTAAACTACTGCATTATGAAGTATTGGAAAATTTAAACTGAAGATGCTGGAAATCTTAAATTGTTTATTATGACGTGTTCTGAAGTACAGTGAAAAACATTTTGTATGTCATCCATATAGCTAATAAATCAGTGAGATGCTGTTACAGCTCGGGGCTTTGGAGATCAGAGTTTGACTCTGGCGTCCTCTGTAGGAAAGTTTGTATGTTCTTCCCATGAGTGCATGGGCTTCCTCTGGGTGCTGAGGTTTCCTCCCACAGTCCAAAGAAGTACTGTTTAGTAAATGAATTGCTCATTGTAGATTATCCTCTGCTAGGAGTTAGATTGGTGGGTTGCTGGGGTGTGCAACTAGGCCTTGAAGGGGCCTGTTTTGCACTGAGTCTCTAAATATTAAATAAAAAGCAATAACAATTCAAAGTAGCATGTTACAATTGAATAGAGAGTACAGTGCAGACAGCAAAGTCCAAGACCAGGCAGATTGAGGTTGAGTCCATCTTATTGTACAAGATCTCCATCTAATTGTCATAAATAATGGGATCAAAGCTGGTATTTACTTTCAAGCTTTTGTACTCTGGCTGATTTCTGATTTTGGTGGGGGAGGGATGAGGTGGTAGAAGAGAATGTCCAGGTTGGTTGGGGGGGTGGTATCTTTGATTATGTTGTCTTCTTTGAGTCCAAAGAAGGGAGGCTAGTTTCTATGATATGCAGAGCGGTGTACACAACTCTCTGCAGTTTTTTGTAGTCATAGGCAGATCAGTTGCCGTATCAGTCTATGATGGAAGTGGACAAGATGCTTTCTATAGAAATTGGTGAGGCTCAACAGGATATGCTGAATTTCTTTAGCCTCTTTGGAATGTAGAGGCATTAATACACTTCATTGGATGTGGTGAGCAGGCCAGACTATTGGTGATGCTTATTCTTAGGAACTTTGAGCTCTTAGCCATCTCGACCTCAGTGCTATTTGTGTAAACAGAAGCCTGTGCATAACTTTCCTCTTCTCTATTTCCTTCCCCCCTCTCTCTCCCCCCCCCCCCCCCCCCAACCAATTCTCCTGAACAATGTGAGAATTTTGGAAACATGCCAGTCCAAAAGCAACAGTGGAGAGTGAAACAACATAAGCAAAGATTAATAGTTCTGGTGATAGCTCTAGAACAGGATTTCCAACCTGGGTCCATGGTACTTTTTGGTATTGGTCCCATGGCATTTAAAAAAAAAAGTTTGGGGACCCTTGCGCTAGAGTTTTGATTTAGAGATGCAGCATAGTAACAAACCATTCCTGCCCATCTGCCCAATTATACACAAGTGACCAATTAACCTACAAACCCATGTCTTTGGAAAGTGAGGGGAAACTGGAGCACTGTGGGGGAACTTAAATTCAGTTAATTAAACATGGAGTCAATAGCTGGTGTCTCTAATGTGGCCATGAAACACTGCGAATATAAATCCTTCGTCCAGTTCACAGCTGTTCTTTAAACAAGGAAGTCTGCCATCATTACCCGGTCTTTTCAGTATGTAATCTTTTACTAATGCGCCACCCTACTGTGATCTTGTTGGCTATTGATCGCCAGCACACTTCATGGGCAATTATGATGGACAGAAGAACATAGCGTAGTGTAGTGGTTAGCATTACAGCACCAGTGGCTCGGGTTCAGTTCCACCCTGTCTATAAGGAGTTTATACATTCTTGTGACCGAGTAAGTTTCCCCCAGGAACTCTGCTTTCCCTCCACATTCCAAAGATGTTATGGTTGTTTAGTTAGTCACAAGGGTGCAATGGGCTGATGTGGGCTCGTTGAGCTGGAAGGGCCGGTTGCCGTGCTGAATCTCCAAAGTTTGACAATGCCAGTAAATTGACTTGTCTGCATTAGTTGAATTAACGAATAACAAAGAATTTGCCACATCATTAAGTGCAACTGAAGTGTTTAGTTATTATAAACAAAGATTGTACTGTTTATTAAGGGTAGTTTGAAGATTTTGGCATTAGCTTTTTAAAAAAAAAATTCAAATGAAGTATTTTCCCTTAAAATTAATATTTGCTTTTGAAGTAGGAATGCGCATGGATTTTGTGACATTGTTCTTAATTGCATTTTTCCTCTGTAAATGTTTCTGGCATTTAAGTTTCTGAGGACTCTGCAGTCCAGGTCACTGTTACAGGAAGGATGTGGTAGCAGAGCAGGGTAGAGAGGAGATATGGTCACGCTGGTAAGAATGGAGATTGTTAGTCATGAGGAAAGATTGGCTGGGCTTGCATTGTTTTCTTTGGACTAAGGGAGGCTGAAGAGAGATTTAATCAAGGTGTACAAAATGTAAACACCAAGATAGTGGATTTAAAGCTGCTTTCTCTTGGAGGTCAATTACTAGGTTGGGGGGGGGGGGTGGTGGGAAGGGATTGGATAAAGGCTCAAAGATTGAAGATAGTTGTAGAGAATTAGAATGAATGTATTAATCCATCTCCCGCACCCACCCCCCACAAAATGTCAGTTTTGGAAAACTGCTTGAAAAGGTGAATACTAGGGTAACTGCTGAATGTGTACAGTACATCCACAATGGGAGCTGCGAAATAGATTTCGGACTGATCCGACTTTGTTTGAAAAAGGGAATGGATTATCTGGCAGAAGGGGTTCTAAAGTTCGGACAGTGGGTTTATAAAAAATGTAATGTTATTCATTGTCTACAGTTAAAATGGAATGCGTCTTTTTCTAGGGATTGTAATGTTTAAAACCAGAGGATAAGATTTTAAGGTGGGAGGGGGTAATTTCAAAGGTGATGTGAGGAACAATTTTTTAGTGGTGGGTGCCTGGGATCAGCTGTTGGTGGAGGCAGAAACATTTAGGGGCATTTAAGAGACATTTAGATCAGTACATGAATGTGAAGGAAATAGAAGAAATTGAGCATTGTGTAGGCAGAAGAGGTTAGTTTAGTTAGCCATTTGATTATTAATTTAATTGATTTGACACAATACTTGTGGGCCAAAGAGCCTTTTCCTGTGCTGTACTGTTCTATCTTCTATAAATAGGCCTATCACTTCTGCGCATCTCCAGTTATCTGACTGCACTCCAGGCTGAGTACTGACTTGATACTAAACTTCTCAAAATAGGTTTTGAAATCAGTTTATGATCTCGGGTCTCATCTCCATCAGTCCCTGGTCTGCTGATCTGTGCATCTGATTCTATCACCATCACAACACCCCCCCCCCCCCCACCCCCGCAGCAGCAGTTGTGCATTTGGCTGCCAAAGTTCTCAGCTCTAGAACCTACTCCCAAACATGTCATGTTCCCTCTTCCCACCCCCTGGATATGGTTCTACCTGAGGTAAAAACATACTCTTGAATCTACAGTACTGTGCAAAGTTCTGAGGCACATTATTATCTTCAGGGTTTGGCACAGTCCTGTTGTAATTTTACTGCTTGCAATTTACATTAAGAAATGAATAAAAGTTCTAGTTTGAATTAATATCTGCTATATTTACATAACTCCATAATACTCCCTTGTAGCAAGTATAAAATCCATGAAGCACGTCAGGAGCGAATCTCATTGTCATTTACAGGACTACACAAAAGTTTTGGGCACCCTAGCTAGATATGTGCCTAGGCCTTTTGCACAGTACTGTATCTATTAGCTGTGTGCCTTGATAGTTCTGACTGAGATCTGAATTTCATTTGTGCCCTGGAATGCATAACCAAATGAAAGGAACTGCAATAATTTTTAACCATTTTCTCAGTTTCATGGCAGGAAAGGTCAGCATTATTGCTAATCCCAAATCATTCTCCAAGTGGTAATGAACTGCTGTTGTACAACATTGCTATCTTGATATGTTGTCATGATTGGCTACTCTATATTTAGTTAATGCATGTCAGATTATGTTGAAATGGTGCAAGTCACAAGTAATGGTATGATCATACCCATAGGCATGTGGCAGGATAAAGGTCAACTGTATAGATGAAACTTATTATAGGTGTGTCCGTAGAACTTCAACATGGCAAAACCTGAGTCACATAGATAGTTGTATGGCTTTCCATACCATCTCTTTACAAGGGGCAGAGGTTAGCACAATGCTTTACAGTGCAGGTGATCTGGTTTCAATTCCTGCCGCTGCTTGTAAGGATTTTGTATGTTCTCCCTGTGTCTGCATGGGTTTCCTCCGGGTGCTCTGGATTCCACCCACAATTAAAGATGTACCAGTTGGTAGGTTAATTGGTCATTGTCAATTGTCCGATGATTAGCCTAGGGATAAATTGGAGAATTGCTGGGTGCTGTGACACTCTGTGCTGAATCTCAATTTAAAAAAAAAACTATGGGCCTAATTGCCTAATTTTGCTCCAGTGTCTTGGTCTAAAGGTGTAGTAAAATATATATTCTGACGAGCTGTTCCAGTATGCAAATATTATAACAGCAATATCTTAACCTCCAATGTCAAAACTAGTTTAGAGTTTTACTGAAGCGAATTGTCCAATTAATCACAGCAAATGCAACACCATTCAAAATTAACAATTAACCGGGAATTGATATTTAATGTTGACTGGATTCTGTAGGGAGCAATGGCAACCTGGGATTGGTTATTAGACATTAATCTAATTGAAAGGTTTAGATGTCATGAAAGTAAACCTGAAGCAGTTTATCATCTGTACCAAGATTAGATTACAGACTTTGAGGAAGCCTCAAGCGATACCACAGTTAAAAAGAATGTTTTCTTTCCATGGAGTTGTAAATGGTTTGCCCACGGAAAGCAGAAGGTGGTGATGCGAATGGTAAAGGCAGTGGGCGACAGACAATTAGAGTTGTGTTTAATAGTTTGACATCCACCACTTTTGAAATAATGACATAAAATTGAAACTGGCGATGTATAATAAGTGTTTAATTAACAGTATGAATTTAGTTAATTGAGAAATGGAGGCAAGTGATTGTAGTTTGCGCAGAGCTATTTGTGTTGCCTTAATTTTTGGGTGAGGGAGTAGTTTCATTCATGTATGCTCACAGGTAGATCACTTCCATTTGCAAATCCTGAATTAATATCACTTTTAAAGTTGTTTCTAAACTGCAAGAGTAAAGATATTTAAGTCTTGACTTTTATGACTAGTGTATGTGAGCACACTGACTTGTGAGGAATATTTTGCATGCAATTTCAAACCAAAGCAGGAGGCAAAGACTATGACTTTACAATGTCCTGTGTTTATTGAAAGCTCTATGGATTGCTTTTAGATCTGTACCAATTTATTATAATAAATGATATCTTAACTGTCATGGAATCGTGGCAGCAAGTGATTTTTGATTGTTGCTTAGCCAGAACATGGAGAGAGATCTTTAAATTTGCAAGAAATTAATAACTTTCCCTGCATTACTTAACTTTATGATGGGAAGGGAAGTAGAAGTATAAGAAGTCTGTAGGACTAATATTATGAAGATTCCACTACATGAGTCTTAAGTTGTGTGGTTCATTTTGAATAGATGCATACATGGATGTGGCTGCGGAGAGAGGAGTAGGTTTATCAGTATTGGTGGGATTGGAAGCCTACAATGTGGTGATGGGATTGAAAACTTGCAAAGCATAGCAACCTCGCAAAACAAAAACCACCTTGTGAAAAGAAACGACAATTCAACTCTATAGATGCTGGTAATTGGAAAAAGACACAAATGAAAATCAAAATAAAGCTGCAGAGACTGGAAATCTGAAATAACAGACAATGCTGGAATCAGTCAGCAAGTCAGGTTGCACCTGTGGAAAGAAAACCCCCCCACAATTTCTGGTTAAGTAACTACTGTTTTGATAGTCTTTCGACTGACTGGAGTGCTTCCACCATTTCCTCTTATTCAGGATTCAGTGAATACAGGAAATGTGCTGCAAATCGGTCATCTTTAGAAAGAGGTTTGGGTTTTTTAAAAAAATACTTTCCTCAAATTCTGCTCCTGATGAAAGGCCATTTGATCTAAGACATGGACTTCTCACACTCTTTGAAGGTACTTCCAGCCCTGGGCTCAAGCTGTTACTACACACTCTACATTGGAGTTCACAATAAGTGATGTTAAGCTTTCAGGCTAATATTAAAATAGGAGTATATAATAATGGCTGGAAGGAAACTGCAAGGGAATAATAATGGAATCATGGAATGAGCAAACCTGGCAGCAAATTGGAGATCAGTGTTACATTCATTTTTAAAAAATGTATAGAAGCTTTGGGGCAGGTAAGAAATAAAGGAATTTTTAAGATTTATAGCATCTTAAAGTATATCTTTTAGAGAGCACTAAGATAGTGGTGATTATGCACGGCATAGATGAGGAATACGCCTGGTATGAATAATACAGATTTATTTTAGAACAAGTGAGAATGTAGGTTGATCTATGAAAAGTTCGGCATTGAGAGTTGGTGTGCTGAAGAATGACTAAATACAAATGGAAGATTAAATGCAGGAAATTTTGAACTGGTGCAGAGCATCTACTTTCTCTACACATGCTGTGAAATATGCTGGGTTAGTGATAGAATCTGTGACCTTGTCAGCCTATAAATAGATTTGATTGGTGATTCTTTGTTTTGCTGGGAATGCCTGCAGTAAAATGAATCTTCAGGTAGTATATGGCGTCATACACATACTTTGATTAACTACTGTGAACGTTGAAGGAAAATGGGAATGAAGGACGGTGGGAAAAGGGAAGGAACTGGAGATGAATGAAGGAGGATAGGAATGCTGGAAATTTCTTTCTTTTGTTTTGCAATGCTGGGTGCATTTTGTTTGTTGAGCTATTTCACCTTTTTTTTCCCCTTCTAGTTTCAGAGCTGAGATCTTTTTCAAGGGATATCTAACCCCAGATAAATCTTCCAGATTTGAACTGAAACCTTTTTGGAGATCCTGTCAATAGTAATCCCAATGGATAATGAGCATTCTGTCATATAACTTATTTCATCAGTGTGAACTTATTTCATCCCTGAGTCACCAGAGGCAGACAAGCAAAATACCTCATTTGATGGTATTCCTGTTTAAACATTTGTGAATAATTTGAAAATGCTTACGGGGGAGGGGAAGCTTTGGTTAATATCTTTGGTTCTGACACCATGATGAAATATGAAGAAGCTCCTCCATTTGTGAATGATAGTCATGAATCTGATTTTTTGAGCACTTGTTGAGTACAGTCAGAGATCAGTCATTTGCTATGCCACCTTCAAAATGGTGCTGTTGTCAAACAGTTTCAGTTAATTTTAAATTGCTAAGACATTCTTTCTGCATAAGAATACACTGTTCAGCAAACCACTGTTAGGCAAACTTGCCACTCAGAAATGAAATGGAAGAGAAGTGTTGGTTTTCTGAGCACTTTTGATTTTCTTTTTCTGACAAGTTCACAACTGATTTTGCTCATTGTCGATCTTGTATCTTCCAATTTATGCCATGAGTTTGGTTGTTGCATTGTAAATGGATTATGCTATCTCTCCTGCATCTGTAAGTGATAAAGCTACTCATCCAGAGATCAACCTATTTTCAATTGAGAAGAAATGTGGTGCAACCCTTAAAGATTTGATTAGAAGTAGATGTAGCTGTTTTATATTTGGCACATTTGGCTTGGAAGTTACAGTGGTCCTGTCTCTGGCACTGAGGTTGGACCCTCGACTAGGAAGGGGAGGAGGGAAGAGAAGAGAGCGGTAGTGATAGGGGATTCTATAGTTGGGGGGCAGATAGAAGATTTTGTGGGGAAGGTCGGGAGTCTTGGATGGTATGTTGCCTCCCTGGTGCAGGGGTCCGGGACATCTCAGATCGGGTGCAGGTTATTCTCGAGAGGGAGGGCAAGAACCCAGATGTTTTGGTCCGTGTAGGGACCAACGATGTGGGTAGGATGAGTGAGGGGGTCCTGCGAAGTGAGTTCAGGGAGTTAGGTGCGAAGTTGAAGGGCAGGACCTCCAGGGTAACCATCTCAGGATTGCTACCTGTGCCACGTGCGAGTGAGGCAAGGAACAGAAGGATTATACAGATTAATACGTGGCTGAGAGGATGTTGCAGGAGGGAGGGCTTCAGGTCTTTAGATAATTGGGCTTTGTTCCAGGGAAGGTGGGATCTGTTCCGACGGGACGGTTTACACCTGAACTGGAGCAGTACTAACATTCTTGCAGGAAAGTTAGCTAGTGCTTCTCGGGGGCGGGGGGGGGGGGGGGTTTAAACTAAATTTGCAGGGGGCAGGGATCCAGAATGCGAGAGAGGATAGCGAGATGAAGAATAAAGGACAGGTGGGGACTACACGGTTCTGGAATATTAAGTGTGTAGTAGAGAACGGTGAGGCGGAACAAGTGATAAGGAGGACACATGTACAGAGAGGGATGGTCTGACGGAACATGGAGTTAAATGTGCAGAAAGAATAAGTAGATTTAGGAAGGACAACAAAATTCTAGGGGCGTATAGCCCGATGGGAGTTCGGGGAGCTGGGTTAAGCAGAATAGGCAGCGATTTAAACAGAGAGAGGAGAAATGGGCTCAAAATTCTATATCTGAATGCACAAAGTGTCAGAAATAAGGCGGATGAGCTTGAAGCTCAGGTGCGAATGGGTAACGATGATGTTGTTGGGATAACGGAGACATGGCTGCAGGGAGATCAGACCTGGAAAATGAATGTACAAGGGTATACGTGCTATCGTAGGGACAGAAATGTGGGCAGAGGGGGTGGGGTGGCCCTGTTGGTGAGGAATGAGATACAGTTCTTTGCAAGGGGGGACATAGGATCAGGAGAAGTAGAGGCTGTGTGGATAGAACTGAGGAGCAGTTAGGGCAAAAAGACCCTAATGGGTGTTGTCTACAGGCCACCAAACAGTAGCATGGATATTGGGTGCAAGTTGAATAGGGAGTTAACATTGGCATGTGGCAAAGGTAATGTCGCAGTAGTTATGGGGGATTTCAACATGCAGGTGAACTGGGAGAATCAGGTTGGTGCTGGACCTCAGGATAGGGAGTTTGTAGAGTGCCTACGGGATGCATTCTTGGAACAGCTTGTACGAGAGCCAACCAGTGGCAAGGCTATTCTGGATTTAGTCTTGTGTAATGAACAGGATTTGATAAACGATCTTGAAGTAAAGGAGCCATTAGGAGGTAGTGACCATAATATGATAAGTTTTTATCTGCAATTTGAGAAGGATAAGGGCAGATCGGAGGTGTCAGTGTTGCAGTTGAACAGGGGAGACTATGGAGCCATGAGGGAGGAGCTGGCCAAAGTTAACTGGACGGATATCCTAGCAGAAAAGACAGTGGAACAGCAATGGCAGGTATTCTTGGGAATAATGCACAAGGTGCAAAATCAGTTCATCCCCCGGAGAAGGAAGGATTCAAAGGGGGGAAAGGGGCCACAGTGGTTGACAAAGGAAGTCAGAGATTGCATAGCATTTTTTTTTTAAAAAAAAGGAAGTATGACAGAGCTAAGGTGAGTGGGAGGACAGATGATTGGGAAATTTTTAAGAAACAACAGAACTTAACTAAAAAGGCAATATGGGGAGAAAAAATGAGGTACGAACGCAAGCTAGCCAGGAATATAAAGGAGGATAGCAAAAGCTTTTTTTAGGTACGTGAAGAGAAAGAAGATAGTTAAGAACAATGTTGGGCCCTTGAAGAATGAATTGGGTGAAATTGTTATAGGAAACAGAGAAATGGCAGAAGAATTTAATGAGTACTTTAGATCTGTCTTCACCAGGGAAGACACAAGCAATCTCCCAGATGTATGGATGGGCCAAGGAGATGGGGTAACAGAGGAAATGAAACAGATTGACATTAGGAAGGAAATGGTGATGAGTAGGCTGATGGGACTGAAGGCTAACAAATCTCCAGGTCCAGATGGTCTGCATCCTAGGGTACTAAAGGAGGTGGCCCTGGAAATTGTGGATGCATTGGTAATCATTTTCCAATGTTCCTTAGATTCAGGATCGGTTCCTGAGGATTGGAGAATGGCTAATGTTATCCCACTTTTTAAGAAAGGAGGGAGGGAGGGAGAAAACAGAACTATCGACCTGTCAGCCTGACATCGGTGGTGGGGAAGATGCTAGAGTCCATTATTAAAGATGAAATAGTGGCATATCTAGATAGCAGTGATAGGATTGGGCCGAGCCAGCATGGATTTACCAAGGACAAATCATGCTTGACTAATCTATTGGAGTTTTTCGAGGATGTAACCAGGAAGTTGGACAAGGGAGATCCAGTGGATGTAGTGTACCTCGATTTTCAGAAGGCATTTCATAACGTCCCACATAGGAGATTGGTGGGTAAAATCAGAGCTCATGGCATTGGGGGGAAGATATTGACATGGATAGAAAACTGGTTGGCAGATAGAAAGCAAAGGGTAGCGGTGAATGGGTGTTTCTCGGAATGGCAGGTGGTGACTTGTGAGGTGCCACAGGGCTTGGTATTGTGACCACAGCTGTTTACGATTTACATAAACGATTTAGATGAAGGCATTGAGAATAACATCAGCAAGTTTGCTGATGATACTAAGCTGGGTGGCAGTGTGACATGTGATGAGGATGTTAGGAGAATTCAGGGTGACTTGGATAGGCTGGGTGAGTGGGCAGATACTTGGCAGATGATGTTTAATGTGAATCAGTGTGAGGTTATCCACTTTGGGAGTAAGAACAGGAAGGCAGATTATTATCTGAACAGTGTAGAGTTAGGTAAGGGAGAAATACAAAGAGATTTAGGAGTACTTGTTCATCAGTCACTGAAGGTGAATGAGCAAGTGCAGCAGGCAGTGAAGAAGGCTAATGGAATGTTGGCCTTTATTACAAAGGGAATTGAGTACAAGAGCAAGGAAATCCTCTTGCATTTGTACAGAGCCCTGGTGAGACCACACCTGGAGTACTGTGTACAGGTTTGGTCTCCAGGGTTAAGGAAGGACATCCTGGCTGTAGAGGAAGTGCAGCGTAGATTCACAAGGTTAATTCCTGGGATGTCCAGACTGTCTTACGCAGAGAGGTTAGAGAGACTGGTCTTGTACACGCTGGAATTAAGGAGATTGAGAGGGGATCTGATTGAAACATATAAGATTATTAAGGGATTAGACAAGATAGAGGCAGGAAATATGTTCCAGATGCTGGGAGAGTCCAGTGCCAGAGGGCCTGGTTTGAGAATAAGGGGTAGGTCATTTAGGACAGAGTTAAGGAAAAACTTCTTCTCCCAGAGAGTTGTGGGGGTCTGGAATGCACTGCTTCGGAAGGCAGTGGAGGCCAATTCTCTGGATGCTTTCAAGGAAGAGCTAGATAGGTATCTTATAGATAGGGGAATCAAGGGATATGGGGACAAGGCAGGAAGCGGGTATTGATAGTAGATGATCAGCCATGATCTCAGAATGGCAGTGCAGGCTTGAAGGGTCGAATGGTCTACTTCTGCACCTGTTGTCTATTGAAAGTAATAGATCATCCCAAATTGCTCTTAATTTTTATTTCAGAAGGTGGTTTGAGTCAGTTGCGTGATTTTAAGGATAGAAATCCCGTGTCTTAGCATGCACAGAGATAAAACGATTTCCTGGAAGATGTGCAGCAAATGGGCTTTCTTTTCCTTCTCCCAGCCTCCCTATTGAGAAATGCGTTAGGAGCAAGTTCCTTGTGACATGTTTTAAGAGAATGCCAGCCTCCTCTATCTGGAGCCTTTGCTGATGAATTAAGCTGACCATCTAATAGAATTGCCAGCCAGTGGTACAGTGGCATCCACACCAGATTTGGAGTGGTCCAGGATTTGAATCTGGTTGGCTTTTTACGTGCTTTCCATTTGTGTTGGGTTGAACCTCGAACTTGCAACTCAACCTCGTTCTTTTATTTAAAAAAAAGTGTTGAAGAAATGGCAAGGTTGTCACCTGATGCGCCGCAAGGCGCGGGAAGGAGCAGCAATATCTAATGCAATACAGCATTGGAGGAACTTGGTTGTTCAGGCAGTTAATATTTCATACTGCATCTGCACTGGAGAGGAGCAAGTGCAGTTTGCATTACTACTGGAAATGTGAAATATTTTCCAAAACACCAAAATGTTAGTAGTTTTTTGGCAGCTTCTGGGAATTTGAAGGGGAAAGACATTTGTCTAATTTAGTTTTGTTTACTGGGCATTTGATAAAATCCTGTGTACTTGGTGGTAATATATTTTTGATTTAGACTCGGTTTGCAATTGTGTATTTGGCAGAACAAGGGATTTGTTCTTGGCATCATTGGAGGTAGTGTGCCTTTGTGGATTGTTTTTCTGGTTTGATCTGTCAATCATTGAAGATTTTTTCCCCCCTTGGGGGAGAAAAGTCTCAAAAATACAAGTGCTGTAATCCTGAGCTGTGAGTGGAAAAAGCTGACAATATATAGGAGGGAAAAGCAGTTTTCATTTTGAACTTGGACCCCACAATAATAGACCAGTGGATCTCAGAAACTCGGCAGCATTTTGTGCTTATCCTTTGTGCCTCAAAATTCAAATCCTACTTTGAGTTTCTGCTTGGCCATGATCCAGTTGTATTTTAAAGTAGAAAACCCTTATGATTGATGTCTCTATAGTTTGAAATATTGTGGGAAATGCATGCATTTTCTCTATCATGAAGACAGTTGGAAATTTGAAATGGAAGCTTTAGGTTTGTTAAAGCTGCTTTTATGTACAATTCCTTTCAACTTTAAGGTAAAGCCCTTGAGTCTTGAAAATATCGAGCGCAAGGTTGTTGCTGTGACACCACTCAACTTACTGGTATATTTTGCGCCCTCTTGTCACCATCTGAGATTCTGCCGGCTATGGTTGTATCAGCAAATTTATGGATGGCATTTGAGCTGTGCCTAGCCACATAGTCATGGATGTAGAGAGAGTAGAGCAGTGGGCTAAGCATGTGTCACTGTGGTGTGCCGGTGTTGATTATCAGCGAGGTGGAGATGTTATTTCCAATCCACACAGATTGTGGTTTTCCGACTTGCAACTTGATCACCAAATGTGCACACCTGTAAGCATACAGAAACTTTCCCAAGGTAGACTGGTCATGGGTGTGGCTGGGCTGACTAATGATTGGTCTTCATAGAGCAGTACAACACAAAATACTGGAAGAACTCAGTAGGTAATGCATCATCTGTGGCGAGGAATAAAGAGTTCAATGTTTAGGGGTAACGCATTACCCCAGGACCTGATTATGAAGCATCTCTGTCCAAAAGGTCAATTCTTTATCTTCTCTGTAGATGCTGCTTGACCAGAACTCAGCATCCAGTTCCTCCAAAATTCCACCATCTGCAGAATCTCTGTTTTTATAGAGAAGTATTTATTTTTATGCCTGGGTACAATTCATCCAGCCCATTACAGTAATCTACTGTGCATTTGCTTCCTGCACTAACCCTAGGCAGGTTTTGTGGCTCCCAGTGTCCTGGAACTGTCTGTTGCCTTATTCCACTGTCTATAAAAGTCTTGAAACTACTGAAGCATTTCAGAAGTAATTAATTGAGTTAATTAGAGCTTATTAATGAAAAATATTAAGGGGCAAAAACACAAGCCATTTGCTGCTTTTGAAAGTGTTCCCTGATCTCTGCTCAAGGGAACAGAAGTTGCTACAGCCAAGTGTTTCTCCTGGAAATACCCCTCTGGCAGTCCACCCTTCACTCAGAATTGCACTGGCATTCCACCATTGGGTTATCTAGACAAGCTTGAAATTTGTAAAACTCTGCAATCTTATACTAATCCTTGGCCTCCTACGGAATTTGGGAAGGGAACAATCAAAACGGGCGAGTCTTCTTGCAGTCACAAAGACGGATTGAGGGCTGGGATTACCAGTGGTGCGTGTTGTGAGAGGTTCCAGATTCCAAATTAACAGGACACATCCGGCCAATGAAAAGCAGTCGACCGTGTAAGATTCAATTGAAGTCTGCAGCAGCTGTTTTTATTTTGACTTGAATTATCTGTAGCGCTTCTGAGATTAATTATTTTTTCTTTTTTCAGAGGAAAAAAACCCAGAGCAACAGTGCTCTCCAAATGCTGGAAATAGTGTCAAAAAGAAAACAGGCTTTTGGAGGGAAAAATCTCAGCTAAGGAAGAATTCCTTACTTGGTGATTTCTGAATCCACTGTGCTGCCATACTGCACATTCGGCTTCCCCAGTTTTTATTCTGTATCATCTCTAAAGTTGATTAGGCTTTCAGGTTAGGCATGTGGCATGCCTAAATTCTGCAATGCCTGTCCATATATCTTCATACTTGGTAAAGACCTACTCGGGTTGAGAGCTATTGACAACCTTTTAGGAGCTGCTTATCAGCTGTAGTTAGTTTCCCCCACATTGGCGTGCTACGACAATGCTGTTGGAGAGATTTCATGGCGGAGCAAAAGTTCTAGTTACTCCAGCTTCTCTGATGTTCCAGCCAATAGTTATCCACAGGCAATGAGCAAAACTTAAAGAATATCTATATGGTCATTATTATGTTCTGAAGGAGCTTGTAATGTGTAAATTGCATTGGTTTCTATGTTAAAATAATGAGTTAAGTTTTAATTATGTGCTAGCTGGGTTGTCAAGTCTTGGGGATGTCCTGAAAGAGGACCTGAAAGTCATTGTATAAATGGGGTTTTCTTTTTCAAGAGACTGGCTGTACATCTTTGGTACTTGTGAATTAGGGCTGAGGACAAGGTGGAAGTGTGCTTTAACTGTCCACATCTGGGTGATGATTTATTTAAAAATGAGTAACATTTGAACAGGAGTAAGTTCCATCTGAAATTGGATCTGGCAATGCTGCACTCACTAATATGCACACAGTAGGTATCTGACTAATAAAGGGAAGATTCAGATACTAGAGAGTACCCCAGTGGCTGTACTCCTTGACAATAAGTACTCCTGTTTGAGTACTGCTGGTGGGGGGGGGGGGGAACAGCCTACTTGGGGGAAGCAACAGTGGCCATGCCTCCAGCACAGAGTCGGCCCTGTGGCTCAGAAGGGTAGGGAAAGGAAGAGGAAGGCAGTAGTAATAGGGGACTCGATAGTTAGGGGATCAGATAGGCGATTCTGGATTCTGTGGATGCAGTCAGGAGACCTGGATGGTAGTTTGCCTCCCTGGTGCCAGGGTCCGGGATGTTTCTGATCATATCCTGAAGTGGGAAAGTGATGAGCTAGAGGTGGTGGTACATATTGGTACCAAAGACATACGTAGGAAAAGGGAAGAGGTCCTGAAAGGAGAATATAGGGAGTTAGGAAGGCAGTTGAGAAGAAGGACTGCAAAGGTAGTACGGTAATCTCGGGATTACTGCCTGTGCCACACGACAGTGAGAGTAGGAATGGAATGAGGTGGAGGATAAATGCATGGCTGAGGGATTGGAGCAGGGGGCAGGGATTCAAGTTTCTTGATCATTGGGACCTCTTTTGGGGCAGGTGTGACCTGTACAAAAAGGACGGGTTGCACTTGAATCTTAGGGGGACTAATGTCCTGGCGGGAAGGTTTAATAGAGCTGTTCGAGAGGGTTTAAACTAATTTATCAGGGGGATGGGAACCGGAATGATGGAGCAGAGGAGAGGGAAAACAGAAATAGATCTAAGGTCATGAGCAGTAAGGATGTCAGGAAGGACAGGCAGGTGATGGAGCAAATTTGTAGCCATTGAGATGAGTTGCAGTGCAATCAATGCAAAAAGTATCAAATACTGGACTTAAGGTGTTATACTTAAATGCACGCAGCATAAGGAATAAGGTGGATGATCTTGTTGTACAGTTACAGATTGGCAGGTATGATATTGTGGCCATCATTGAGACGTAGCTAAAGGATGCATGTCTCTGGAGCTGAATGTCCAAGGATACACGGTGTATTGGAAGGATAGGCAGGTAGGTAGAGGGGGTGGCGTGGCTTTAACGGTAAGAAATAATATTAAATCATTAGAAAGAGTTGACATAGGATCAGAAGGTACAGAATCTTTATGGGTTGAGCTAAGAAATCGCAGGGGAGAAGGACCCTGATGACAGTTATCCAAACAGCTGCAGTGATGTGGACTACAAATTACAACAGGAAATAGAAAAGGCTTGCCAGAAGGGCAGTGTTATGATAATTGTAGGGGAATTTAACATGCGAGTGGATTGGGAAAATCAGGTCGGCACTGGATCTCAAGAGAGAGAATTTGTAGAATGTCTACGAGATGGCTTTTTAGAACAGCTTGTTGTTGAGCCCAGTAGGGGATCGGCTGTACTGGACTGGGTTCAATCAGCATGATTGAGTTCACTGTGAAATTTGAGAAAGAGAAGCCAAAATCCGATGTGTCAGTATTTCAGTGGAGTAAAGGAAATTACAGTGGCATGAAAGAGGAACTGCCCGTGGCTGACAAGAGAAGTCAAAGCCAAAGTAAAAGCAAAGCAGAGGGCATACAAGGAAGCAAAAATTAGTGGGAAGACAGAGGATTGGGAAGTTTTTAAAAGCTTACAAAAGGAAACTAAGAAGGTCATAAAGAGGGAAAAGATGAACTATGAAAGGAAGCTAGCAAATAATATCAGAGGATACTGAAAGCTTTTTCAAGTATATAAAGAGTAAAAGACAGGTGAGAGTAGATATAGGACCGATAGAAAATGATGCTGGAGACATTGTAATGGGAGTTACAATCGCCTATGACAACTAAAGAGGTGGAAGTACTGGCGCTTTTAAGAAATTTAAAAGTGGATAAATCTCCGGGTCCTGACAGGATATTCCCCAGGACCTTGAGGGAAGTTTGTGTAGAGATAGCAGGAGCTCTGACGGAGATCTTTCAGATGTCATTAGAAACGGGGATTGTGCCGGAGGATTGGCGTATTGCTCATGTGGTTCCATTGTTTAAAAAGGGTTCTAGAAGTAAGCCTGGCAATTATAGACCTGTCAGTTTGACATCAGTGGTGGGTAAATTAATGGAAAGTATTCTTAGAGATAGTATTTATAATTATCTGGATAGACAGGATCTGATTAGGAGTAGCCAGCATGGATTTGTGCGTGGAAGGTCATGTTTGACAAACCTTATTGAATTTTTTGAAGAAGTTACGAGGAATGTTGACGAGGGTAAGGCAGTGGATGTAGTCTATATGGACTTCAGCAAGGCCTTTGACAAAGTTCCACATGGAAGGTTAGTTAAGAAGGTTCAGTCGTTAGGTATTAATGCTGGAGTAATAAAATGGATTCAACAGTGGTTAGATGGGAGATGCCAGAGAGTAGTGGTGGATAATTGTTTATCGGGATGGAGGCCGGTGACTAGCGGAGTGCCTCAGGGATCTGTTTTGGGCCCAATGTTGTTTGTAATATACATAAATGATCTGGATGATGGGGTGGTAAATTGTATTAGTAAGTATGCCGATGATACTAAGGTAGGAGGTGTTGTGGATAATGAGGTGGGTTTTCAAAGCTTGCAGGGAGATTTATGCCGGTTAGAAGAATGGGCTGAACATTGGCAGATGGAGTTTAATGCTGAGAAGTGTGAGGTTCTACATTTTGGCAGGAATAATCCAAATAGAACATACAGGGTAAATGGTAGGTCATTGAGGAATGCAGTGGAACAGAGAGATCTAGGAATAACAGTGCATAGTTCCCTGAAGGTGGAGTCTCATGTAGATAGGGTGGTGAAGAAGGCTTTTGGAACGCTGGCCTTTATAAATCAGAGCATTGAGTACAGAAGTTGGGATGTAATGTTAAAATTGTACAAGGCATTGGTAAGGCCAAATTTGGAATATTGTGTGCAGTTCTGGTCACCGAATTACAGGAAAGATATCAATAAATTAGACAGAGTGCAAAGACGATTTACTAGGATGTTACCTGGGTTTCAGCACTTAAGTTACAGAGAAAGGTTGAACAAGTTAGGTCTCTCTTCATTGGAGTGTAGAAGGTTGAGGGGGGATTTGATCGAGGTATTTAAAATTTTGAGAGGGATAGATAGAGTTGACGTGAATAGGCTGTTTCCATTGAGAGTAGGGGAGATTCAAACGAGAGGACATGATTTGAGAGTTAAGGGGCAAAAGTTTAAGGGAAACACGAGGGGGTATTTCTTTACTCAGAGAGTGATAGCTGTGTGGAATGAGCTTCCTGTAGAAGTAGTAGAGGCCAGTTCAGTTGTGTCATTTAAGGTAAAGTTGGATAGGTATATGGACAGGAAAGGAGTGGAGGGTTATGGGCTGAGTGCGGGTAGGTGGGACTAGGTGAGATTAAGAGTTCGGCACGGACTAGGAGGGCCGGAATGGCCTGTTTCCATGCTGTGATTGTTATATGGTTATATGGTTATATATGGGAGATAAGGAGATGGCAGAGAAACTGAACGAGTATTTTGCATCAGTCTTCACTGAGGAAGACATCAGCAATATACCGGACATTCAAGGGTGTCAGGGAAGAGAAATATGTGTAGTCACAATTACAACAGAGAAAGTACTCAGGAAGCTGAATAGTCTAAGGGTAGATAAATCTCCTGGACCAGATGGAATGCACCCTCGTGTTCTGAAGGAAGTAGCAGTGGAGATTGCGGAGGCATTAGCAATGATCTTTCAAAAGTTGATAGATTCTGACCTGGTTCCGGAGGACTGGAAGATTGCAAATGTCACTCCGCTATTTAAGAAGGGGGCAAGGAAGCAAAAAGTAAATTATAGACCTGTTAGCTTGACATCGGTGGTTGGGAAGTTGTCGGAGTCGATTGTCAAGGATGAAGTTACGGAGTACCTGGAGGCATATGACAAGATAGGCAGAACTCAGCATGGTTTCATTAAAGGAAAATCCTGCCTGACAAACCTAGTGCAATTTTTTGAGGAAATTACAAGTAGGCTAGACAAGGGAGATGCAGTGGATGTTGTGTATTTGGATTTTCAGAAGGCCTTTGACAAGGTGCCGCACATGAGGCTGCTAAACAAGATAAGAGCCCATGGAATCATGGGAAAGTTACGTACATGGATAGAGCGTTGGTTGATTGGCAGGAAGCAGAGAGTGGGAATAAAGGGATCCCATTCTGGTTGGCTGCCGGTTACCAGTAGTGTTCCACAGGGGTCTGTGTTGGGGCCACTTTTTACGTTGTATGTCAATGATTTGGATAATGGAATAGATGGCTTTGTGGCTAAGTTTGCTGATGATATAAAGATAGGTGGAGGGGCCGGTAGTGCTGAGGAAACAGAGTCTGCAAAGAGACTTGGACAGATTGGAGTAAAGGGCAAAGAAGTGGCAAATGAATTACAATGTCAGAAAGTGTACTGTCATGCACTATGGTAGAAGAAATAAACGGGCAGACTATTATTTAAATGGGGAGAGAATTGAAAGTTCTGAGATGCAACGGGACTTGGGAGTCCTCGTGCAGGAAACCCTTAAGGTTAACCTCCAGGTTGAGTCGGTGGTGAAGAAGGCGAATGCAATGTTGGCATTCATTTCTAGAGGAATAGAGTATGGGAGCAGGGATGTGATGTTGAGGCTGTATAAGGCACTGGTAAGACCTCACTTGGAATACTGTGTGCAGTTTTGGGCTCCTTATTTAAGAAAAGATGCGCTGACATTGGAGAGGGTTCAGAGAAGATTCACTAGAATGATTCCCGGAATGAGAGGGTTAACATAAGAGGAACGTTTGACCGCTTTTGGAATGTACTCCTTGGAGTTTCGAAGAATGATGGGGGACTTCATAGAAACATTTCGAACGTTGAAAGGCATGGACAGAGTGGATGTGGAAAAGTTGTTTCCCATGGTGGGGGAGTCTAGTACGAGAGGACGTGACTTGAGGATTGCAGGGTGCCCATTCCGAACAGATGCGAAATTTTTTTTTTAGCCAGAGTGTGGTGAATCTGTGGAATTTGTTGCCGTGGGCGGTAGTGGAGGCCAAGTCATTGGGTGTATTTAAGGTAGAGATTGATAGGTATCTGAGTAGTCAGGGCATCAAAGGTTATAGTGAGAAGGCGGGGGAATGGTACTAAAGGAGAGATTGGATCAGCTCATGATGAAATGGTGGAGCAGACTCGATGGGCCAACTTCTGCTCCTTTGTCTTATGGTTTTTTACAGGGTGGTTTTCAGGATTTTGATCATCTGACAATGGAGATTATTAAGTGAGATTACTTCAGAGAATCTATGAAAATGCTCGATGGAGCTGGTCAGTGAGCTTGGGCATTGTCTTGTGATAGTAGAATACACACCCCCAGCATTTAGAATTTGGTTTATTATTGTCAAACACTGAAATATAGCGGAAAGCTTTTGTGTGCATGTCATCCACACAGACTATTTGTTCTCTACTACCAAAGAAAGAAAAAAAAATGTGGAATAGCGTTCGTTATAGAAAAATGCTCTGCAGGTGAACAAACCATGATGAGGGTGATTGAGAGATGAATATACAAAAATTCTGTTCAAGAATCAGAGGCAATGTATGTCTCTTGGTAAAATGGAACAGAATATTCAAACTGGTGGGAATGTTCATGGACACAGCTGGAGTTAGAAGTTCCCACTTGCTTTAAATGGCGACAGTCGACTATTGCCCAGTTGCAATCCCATCGACTGATGAAGTGCTTTGAGAGGCTGGCATGCCCAGAATAAACTCCTGCCGAAACAAGGACCTGGATCTGCTGCAATTTGCCTATTGGCACAGTAGGTCTACAGCAGATGTAGTCTTACTGGCTGTCCATTTGACCTTGGATTACCTGGACCATAGTAATTCCTATATCAAGTCACTGTTTATTGACCCCTGTGTTCAGCACAATGAGACACTCATTTCTAATCAAGAAACTCCCAAATCTGGGCCACTTTGTCTCTCTGCAATTGACTCCCTGACTTCCACCCCAGGACACCAACACAAATAACATCTCCTCACTGACGATCAACAATGGCGCATCTCAAGGATGTGTACTTACCCCACTGCTCTACGGTCTGTACATCCATGATTGTAGCAAGGCATGACACTAATGGCATCTATAAATTTGCTGATGACACAACTATTGGCAGAATTTCAACTGGAGTTGAGGCATATAGGAGTGAGGTAAACCAGCTGGTTAACTGGGGTCATAATAATAACCTTGAACTCATCTTCAGTAAGACCAAAGAATTGATTGTGGACTTCAGGATGGGGAAATCGAGGGAACACACACCAGTCCTCATTGAGGGATCAGCAGTGGAAAAGGTGAGCAGTTTTAAGTTTCTGGGTGTCAGCATATCTGAAAGTCCATCCTGGTTCCAACGCGTTGATTCAATTACAAAGAAGGCACGACAGTGGCTATATTTCATTAGAAGTTTGAGGAGACTTTGTGTCATCAGAGATGCTCGCAAAATTCTGAAATAAATTTCAGAATGGATAATGAATACTATTTTTTACTTTTTGCAATACTTATTTAATTTAAGGATGCATATTATTGTAATTAATAGTTTATGTATTGCAATGTACCACTGCTGCAAAACAAATTTCACGATGTATGCCGGTGATATTAAACCTGGGGGAAATAAAATTAACACTGCTTTATAGCTAGGTAATTAACATTACTGACCTCCAGCTTTAATGTTTTTGGAGTAATTAAAGAGGATTGATTTGAAGACGTGTAAGAGGCAGGTCATGTGGAGTAATAAACAGGGCCATCTCCGGTTGGGTAGAAAGAGTGGGAAGCACAACATGAACTATGTAATTGTATGTTTGCAATGGCCTCAAGTAAAAAACGCCTCAAGTGCTTTCTTAAGGAGAATTCCTGTTTTGGAAGTGGAATGCAATAGTTAAGGGTTGCTATTTAATCATTGACCCCACTTCTATAACCCTTTTCCTTAAAAAAAAATCTGTCAAATTCTCTAATGTGGGCCTCTTTTTTTTTCCAGCAATATGTTCATTTTTAATTCAGGGAATACTTTGAGTGAGATCATTCGCTGTGGCAGTTCATCATTATTAAAAGGAATTAATTTTGCAAACTTGTGGTGTGATTGGTTTTCTACATGTTCATGGGAGAGTATCTGTACGTGTTCTGCAGAGAAAGAATGGATAAATGAGCAGGATTCCATAAATGCTGCTCTTGTATTTAATAAGAAATCAAGATAATTCCAATGCAGCATTTCAGCTTAAAACATTACCAATTCCAGCCCTCTCTCCAACAGGGACAGCTTGTCCCACTATTCTTCCTTGCAAAAGACATTTCAACCCATTTTAGTCTGAACAGTGTTGGCGCGTGGCCTACTGGGCAAGGCATGAGACTAGTAACCTGAAGGTCACTGGTTCGAGCCTCAGCTGAGGCAGCGTGTTTGTTCCTTGAGCAAGGCACTTAACAACACATTGCTCTGCGACGTCACCGGTGCCAAGCTGCATGGGTCCTAGTGTCCGTCCCTTGGACAACATCGGTGGCATGGAGAGGGGAAGGCCTGCAGCTTGGGCAACTGCCGGTCTGCCATACAACCCTGCCCAGGCCTGCAGATCCATGGTCTCTCGAGACCGACGGATGTCACCACCAGCCATTACTGTACTTGGTTTGACTTAATGACCTGTTTTAAAAAAAAAATGTTGCATGACAATGTATACTTTTTACCTAATTGCACAATGTGTTATGTGGGGGGGGGGGGGGGGAGGGGAGGAGGAAGTGTAGAAATACATAGAGAACAAAATGTTGCAAATTCTCATGAAAATTGTGCTTAATAAAAAGCAAACTAATCTAGTGCCAAATGTTAAGTAGATGTAAGTAGCAAAACAATTTGTATTTTCTATATGGACTCTGATCTGTCGTTAGCATGTGAAGACAGTATTCCAATGTAGTTCTGGGATCAGTTGCGGCAAACTTTTTGCAAGTTATTGCTAAAAATCTGCTACAAAATCATAATTTCCACGGGTCTGTGGGCCTGTTTTAAATTTGCAGCATGTTAAAATGTGCTAAATCACGTGCATGATGTGAATGAGATCAAGGAGTTTTATCTGTGGCTCTTTCCCACCCATGCAGAAATGATGAGTTGATTCCTAAAGGTGGTGGATACAAATTCGTTCTTCATTATGCTGGAATGTTACCACGAGCTCTGCTTATAACTTGAGCTGCTACCTCGGTCTCCTGGTGGGTTATTCTCTGAACGGGAGCTCAGTGCTCTCAAATGCGTTCCACAGGAACCTCAGATAATGGTTACATCTTCAGCATGTTTTGAGGCATGCCCTTGATTCAATATTACACCCATATGGCTCTGATTATATTCATGAACATGTGCCATCAAGAAAACTGCTTCACATATTTAAAAAAAAAAATTCAGCTTGTTTTGGTGTGGAAGCATGGTTGCTTTGAGGAACGATGCTTAATTCCAAGATAGTTTGTGAATCTCTTTGAAGTAGGGTTGTTGGATCCAGTTTAGGGCAAAGCATGTGACATTTACATTCAGTTAATGTGCATCCTGAAGCTGAGGTAAAGCAAACACTTGTAGATCTTAGGAAAGTTAAGGGCATATAAAGCAATGATTCTACTTTAGTGTTTAAATAGTAAAATTAATAGTAGTTGAAATATGAAAATACTGTAGGCAGGATGGACATCCAGGATGGTGGGGCCAGACACAGGACTGTTTAACCCACTCTGATCTGACGTTGGACTGTTCCTATTTCAATTGGCTTTGCCCACACGAGCTCGGCGTTACATTAATTCATCTTATTTCAGAATAACTTAATCTAGCATTTGAATATTTTAAGTTTCACGGAGGAGTTTGACATCTAATGCAAAGTCAGTCAAATATGGATATTTCCTGCTGTTTTGACTTTTGATTAATCCGGTTGGAACAGCATGTGACTAACTAATTTACTGTGATTTACAGTGGAAGTGAAAGGGTATCTTCTTGGAAATAATTTTCTGTTGACCAAAACCCAATGATATTGAGCAAGTGAAATTGCCATTGAGATGTATAGCAGAGAAGATATTGGAGTGTGACTGTAATGCAAATTGAGCAGTGAACATATGTCCCTGTGGACACTTTGACCACTGTTTTAAAAACTTCATTTGTTAAAGCTACAGCACCTGTTAATTTAATATTTCACAGTCTAGAATACTTCCAAGTTCTGATTCTTCCACATCTATCTTTGCATGTGGGTTGGGAGAGGAGGGTACTGGATAAATCTTTAGTCCTTTACAGTAAGTGACTTGGTATTTTCTTCAGAGGTGGTTTTTAAGCCTCACTCTCATTCTTCCCCCTCAATTCCATTCTGCTCCCAGAAGCTTTTTCACCACCTAAATGTGCAATTGGCACTTCAGCCAAACTTCCTTATCGCCTAGAACCATTGAATCATGAAGCACTACAGCACAGAAACTGGCCCTTCAGCTCACCTGGTCTGTACTGAAATATTATACTGACTAGTCCTGTTGACCTGCACCTGGACCATATCCCTGTATGTCTCCTATCCATGTACTTAGACTTATCATGTTGAAATCGAACCCACTCCCACTGCTTCAGTTGGCAGCTCGTTCCATTCTATAACCACCTAAGTAAAGAAGTTTCCCCAAATAGTCTCTTAAACATTTCACCTTTTACCCTTATCCCATGACCTCTAGTTCTAGACTCAATCTAGGTGTCTATTGACTACCTTTAACAGTTTACTTGCTTTGTCAGCTGTATACTGTGACTTTTCTAATTACCAGTGAGCAAGAAGAACACAAAAGCCAATTGCTCTTCAAGTAGTACATCACTGTGACTCAAACTATATCCCCATTCCTTCATCTGTATGTCCTTTGGAGCTCCCAGCCCAACTACATTATAGAAATACCTTTTATTGCACTCACTGGCAGTACTAAAGGTAGCTGTTTACTATTGATTTGTTGATGGATTGGAGGTGGTATTGTTGTTCTTGATGACACACAAACCCACCCCTTCAGAATTTCAAAAGTCCTTGATACCTTTATCAATTATGATTCTTTCATTCAGCAAGGTGAGGGTTAATGTATGAAGATTGTTTTGATACTCAACTGAGTCCATTTCCATGAATGGGATGGAGTTCATTATAGTTTACACTTGAAAAGAAGCAAATATTCTTATCATAGCTTTAAATTGGCAAAAATGGAATGTATTCACACAAGTGATATTGGGAGCAGAATTAGGCCATTTGGCCCGTCAACACTGCTCAGCTTTTCAGAATAGGACCAATTTTTTTTTAAGATAACTTCTAAAAGTAAGGACCATGTGCATCTATACTTGGAGGCAGTTGAGGAAAGGACTTTTCATTGGGAGGGTGGCGAAATGTCTAGGACTGGCTACATGAACATGTGGTGGAAACTAAGCCTTGTGGGAATGTGAGTGTGGATATTTATTGAATAGCAGTGCTGGAATCATTTGAATGCCCGCTTCTCATTAACACACCAGCAATAAGCTGCCGCCTGTGCCGAGATTTTTTTTCATTCACGGTCGAGAATCATTGCTTTATTCTCTCATGCTCTGTTAAAATAGATCAAATACAATGAGAAATTCCTTGGGATTAAAATAATACAATTTTTGGGGAGGTGACTTCCCTTCCAATACAAGGAATGTATCTACAAATGTGTGGTTCCTGATTTGATTTGTTGTTTTATTGCTAATTACTAGATCTCACGCATATCTGTCGTGATTACTTATTATTTTGTTGTCAAGTATTTAACTTTTGTCATCATGCCGGGCATTTTTATCTTGTACATTTCATTTAGTCGCTATGAGTTAGAAGCACTTTGTTAGAAGTTGAAGGAGTTTTAATGTTTCAATCCTTTTGTGAGAACACCAAGAAGTACTTTTTTAAATTCTGCTCTGTGTACTGCAGTGTGTTGAGCAGTAAAACTGCCTTTGAACTACTACACTGGGATTTAGTTTACCCATCTGCCTAGCTTATGGTGGAACACTTGAGCAAGGGCAGAATAACAAATGATTTACAAAATGACTTGGATTAATGATCTTGTAGCATGCGCCATGTTCTATAGCAAGAGGCAATAGGAGGGTGATTGTTTTTGCCCTTTATTCCATAAGTTATCTAATTACGCAATCAGTTAACTTGGAAAAAGAAAGCTTTGATTTGAGGATTGGAAAATGCATTTGGGGCAATAAGAGTTTGCTTAGAATTAAATGTATGGCATTTCTTCAGTGCTCTTCAAATCTACATCATTGGCAACCTTCAATTGAGAGTCTGAGTCAGTGTACATTTCCACATTATTACTACTTCAGTCATGGAAAGGACAATGTTGTTTCACCATTCCTTATTACCTTTTGAGAATGTGGCTTTGTTTTTCTAAAGAGCACAGCTGAGTTTGGAGATGCACTGAAGATACTTTGTTCTTCAGCAGGTGACTACTTCCTCCATTAAAGCAGGTGGATTTCACCAACTCAAGCAAAATGTTGAGACTGCCACTTATGAAGCTCCAAAAGGCAATTGCTTTGAATTCCTAGAGATTCCCAGCATCAGTTGCATTTTACTTTATTAATTTAACACTTTCTTTCACCTTCAGGCTTTACCCTTTTAGTTTTAGTTAGTTGTTCTGCTTCTGCCATACACCTGGACTCGTATTACTTTGCATTCTTTTGGACTCTACAACTCGACCTCACCCCCTGTTGTGTTTTTTTTCTTCCCCCTGCATCCTTGAGTCTTTAATAGCCTTGGTCCAAGATATCAACTGTCCATGTCTCTCCATAAATACTGCCTGAGCAAAGATGTTGTAGCATTTTGTATGTTGCTGATAGCAGTGTAATGTTCATTTGAAGCTGATAGCAAATGACACTCTTTACCAAATACTTTCAGATAATTTTTAATAATGATCTGCTGGTATGTTGATTGCTTTATGGCATGAAGGTACTGTTCACAAGAAAATGTGCGTTATCTTAGGACCTTTGCATCTGGTTATTCCGTTTACTCCAGTGGCAACTTGTGACATGTCTCTGCTCCACTAGTCTACAACCTTTTGGGTTTTCCTCCCACTGCCTTTTCCCATGATGACTTGTTGGGGAAGTGATCATGAGGAAATGCAATGAAATTTAGAAACAGATCGCCAATGGAGCATGAATGAGAATTTAAATAATGCCAGCTGACTAAGTTGCAGCTTTTTCCATTTATTGCATGTTTGATGCAACCATTGCTTTGTCTGAAAGACCCACTTTAGAGCCCATCAAGCCAATTTGCTGCAGCAACCTGGCCAAGTTACCATTTATGCAGTTTTTTAAAGTAATGTAGGTGTAGCACTCCTGCTTGCTTGCCACTTTGCATGTATCTCAAGGAAAACTTGATTAGTTGTGGTGAGAGATTATTCAAGGACTGAATCCTTTCAATGAAGTGCTGGTTAATCAGCAGCCCAGTTTTCAGCTAACATAGTAGAAATATGAAGGAACGTTACATGAATGTGATAAATTGTGTATTTCAAATATCACTTGTCAGGACAAGATCTAGCTTATCTGGGGAAATGTTCAATCAGTGCCTAAAGCTGACAAAGCTCTTTTTCATTTTTATAAAAAATGGGTATATCAAAGGAACACGATTATTGCAATTAAGGGGAACCTTTGATCCTTTATGCTTTTGTAAGAACCTTCATAAACATTTCAAGCTTTAGATGATCTGCTAATAATCTTTTAGGTTAGGCAGCTAATATTTCAGATTTTAGTGCCTGATGGATGTTGCAGATGTCCACCTGCTCTGAGGGAATGTGACCTAATGCATGCCACTCAATTAAATTTGAAACGATTTAGTTTAACCTAAAGAAAAGCTTGCTTATAAAGATTCCCTGGAATGAATTTATAGGTAAGACAATGTCAGTCTGTCCTTTACTCAGGATGCAAGTCTTTCATTGGAGAAATTGTGTTTTGGTGTAAAGCTCTTGGCATAGAGTTTAAAAAGCAGTCTATAATTTCATGATGGTGTGTGTTGTCATGTCAAAGGCTAAACAGCACTTTTAGTTTGGATCACTGAGAAAATGGCTTTACGGAAATCGAGAATATAGTTCAATGGTGAAATTGAAACATGCCGTTTGAAAGCTGAATGGTATCAGAATTTATCATTGGTTTAAAAAAAAATTACAGTACTCATTGACTTGTTTATAGCTGGACTGAATATCCACATTGGGTGTGCAATTACACAAGTCAATATGAACTGGGCAGCATGGTAGTATAGCAGTTAGCATAACGCTATTACAGCACCAGCGATCCAGGTTCAATTTCCGCCATTGACCGTAAAGAGTTCGTACAATTTCCCTGTAAATCCGTGGGATTTCTCTGGATGCTGCTCCTGTCAGTTTTCACTGACATTCCAAAGTCATACAGGTTAGTGGGTTAAGTGGATACCTGGGTGGTGTGGGGCCAGGAGAAACTGTCACTGTGCTGTATCTCTAAAGAATCAACCAAAAAGCTTCTCTGCAAATGCATCTGTGGATCAGAAGTGCTTTTTGAAAAGAAGTTCTGACCAATTTGTTGTGCAATTAAGTGCATAAAATAAAAATTGGAGTTGGGGATGTGAAGTTTCCTGGGCTCATCACTTAGCCACTGTGTAGCTCTGCCAGTGATGAGAGCAGAACTATTCTCTTGAAAAGTTGGATAGAGCTTTGCTGTCATTATTTCTCTGCTCCCTCTATAGATGGTGACTGTTACTGAAGACTGAGCGACAGTACTTCATTTTGCACCAGCATCCTCCATCTTAAAACAGTGTGTGCAGCTTGTTGTCTTCATCCTTCTTGTGCCAGAGCCTACTCTTGATATTGTATGGTATTTGCAAAACCATGTCAAGTATGGTCCTAAGCTTCAAACTACTTTAATCAAAAGAACTTGAGCCAGAATGCCTCATGAGCTCAAAAAACGACTTTGAAATTGGATCAGTTTTGTTTTACAGTGTGCTATTTAATTTCCATTATTGCTGTGTTATTCAAAGTTGTGTTGCTGACCACATGATGAAGCAAATTTTCTTTCAAGATGCTTGTTGCTGAAACTCAATTCTGCCAGAAGCTGGAGAGACTTTTGTCAAACCTCCTTTCTAAGCTGAAGGCCCCTTGTGCCTCAGTGCTTCTTGCCAATAAATTTTAAAATCTGTTAAATCCTGTTGCTCCTACTGGAATAGACTGGGCCCCTTGAATGTTTCCTCTTAAATTTTGTACCCTATTCTTGGCAAGATACTGATGAATCTGACTACAAGATCCCTGACTTTAATGCTCTTTCCATAATATGGTGCCGAAAACTCTGCAATATGCTCTAACTCTCCAAACCACTGCTTTCATCTTTTCTGCATGTTTCCTTTGGTGCTTTATAAGATGCACCAGTGGTGTTGACTTAATTGGTTCATTTGCATTGTTAGGAATTAGTTAAGAACACAACACACCTTACTTTTCCTCCTTACAGTATATTAGAACCATAAAGTATAATGCAGGAAAAAGCTATTTGAGCTGCATTCCTACAAGTTGAAAGCTTGCTACTTAACCTTATCCTGCCTTCTAGCATGCAGTCATAGCTCTTGAAGATCATGTGTTCACTCTACCACTCATTCAGGCACTGAGTTCCACACCTGTCGTGATGGGAGCAGAATTCCTTATTTCCCCGCAGATCCCCAATCAGTTACAGTACTCGAAATTTGTACTTCCTAATTTAAGTTCAAAGTAAATTTTATTATCGAAAGTGCTTACGTCACTTTGGGCATACTTCTTGTGGGCATACTCCGCAAATCTAGAATAGTAGCTATAATAGAATGAAAGACTGCCCAACCTAGGGTGTTCAACTAGAGTGCAGAAGACAGCTGTGCAAATATAAATAAATCACAATAAACTTCCAATGAGATGAAGAGTCCTTGAAAAATGAGTCTGTTGGTTGTGGGAACTTCTAAATGGGGCAAGTGAAGTTAACCCCTTTTGTTCAGGAGCCTAATGCTTGAGGGGTAGTAACTGTTCTTGAACCTGGTGGTGTGAGTCCTGAGGCTTTTGCACCACCTTCCTGATGGCAGCAGTGGGGAAAAGAGCATGGCCTGGGTCATCAATCAAGGGAATAGGTTCTCCCTACTAAAGTCCTGTAAAAGCTTCCATAATTTTCTGTTCCTCAAAATGAATAGCTTGAGTTTTAACCATTTTTAACCTTGGCTTAAACCATTTTTTATTGAATGGAAAGTGATTCAGTGTAATTTGCATTCTACCCTTACGGGAAAGGGAGTAAATAAGACACTGAATGTGATGGATTAGAATGGTTGCTAAATGCAACTTCTCTGCATGTGCAGATTTGCCCAGTACTCTGTGCTCTATAGAAATAGGAGCTGGTGCTGGCCACTATTTCCTTGTCCTTACTCTGTGATTTGGATTTGACAAGAATGTGGCTGTTCTTGCTACACAACAAAATATTGCTTGGTTTCTTTGGTGTCAGAAGATTTCAATGTCTCCCTTGAAGATTGCTCTAGAAAGCAATGGCACTCATTGAATTCTCCGGATTTGTACCCGTCAGACTGCATTATTAAACGCCTGATTCCTTATCCTCAGTCCTTGCCTCATGATTCGGTACTGTCCAAGGGAAATCACTTGATAATGATGTTGTCAACCCCATCAGAAACTTATCACCCCTCATTATTCTCAATTGCAAGGAATATAAGGCCATTCTGTTCAGGAAGACACCTATACCTTGTTGGTATTCATAACTTTGAGCTTGTTTCATACAGCACGTGCAGATTTGGATTAAGTTCGGGATAGCGGAGTTTGCATGCATTAATTGTAATCTTCATGGGACCTCAAAAGTTGAAAATGTAACCTATGCTGATATACTGGTATATTAAAATTGATGAATGAATGGTGTGTGTGTATAATAAATTTTGTTCTTTTTTTTCAGCTACTTGCAACTGCCACTCTTTACGTGTATTTAAGATTTGGCTTCTCAATAACTGGATTCCTTTCTCACCAGGTTGTAAAACTTCTGAGCAACAAGAGGTCGCAGGCTGTTGGAATTTTGATGTCAAGTCTTCACTTGGAGATGAAAGATATCCAGCACGGTAAGCTCCTTAAGCAGTTGTTGGCAAATTACCCATAAAATGATTTGTCACGATTTTCCAGAATCGGTTTACAGCTGTTTGTAATGTGCTACAGCTTTAGCTGTTAGCAGTAATGCTACTTTGAAGGTAGCTGGATGTGTGAGTATGGAATAAGTGTCAGGTTATATTAAAGTGATGAACACGCACTCACGATCAAGCTCAACAGTAGTAACTTATATTGATACTTCTGTCATTCATAATTCACCCTGTGAACAGTAAGCATGTAACGTGGCTTGTACTGTAAATCCTAAATGAAAGAGCAGGGTTATAGTGCTTAAAATCAGTTGCATGTGGATCTAAAATTACAGTTTGTAAACATTTGGCATGATTCTGGAGGAAAGTGGTGCAGATGTATTGAACGTGAGCTTGAATTTATTTAGCAAGGTTTTCATCATGTGAACTTGTAGCTGCTCTTTGATGCGTTTTGGGCAAATGTTCAAGAGAAAGTGAAGTGGTACCCTGATTCATTGATGCAAACTGAAAGACAGTGCTGAAGTTGACAGTTGCTACATCCCCCATTTTGCCCCCTCCCCCAAAATGCTTGACAATATTATACTCGTAGAGAAACTGAATGTGATGGGAAATGTCCAGTGTTACTGTAGGTATCATGGACATTGAAACCAAAAATTATGAACTGTTCCATCCTTCAGGGAGGGGCTGTGGAGTAGAGGAGTATTCTACTTCAGTACGTCTACAATGACAAGTATTTAGCTTGAAGCTATACAGGATGCTTGAGGATTTAACTGACATGATAAGAATTTCATTTGAGGTTTGTTAAGTAATTGGCATTTCCATTTTAAAGTTACAAGATGATGCCGGTGAACAGCACCACTAATGGTGGCGCCCTTCCGGCAGTCCGCAAAACTACTTTCACAACTTTCAAATATGATTCTGCTACTTACCTGTGTGTAGTTGGAACCTGTGGCTTCCGGTTTGATGTGATTTGAGGCTAATTGAGCAATCTGGCATTGTGCTGTCTCTGAGGATGTTAATTGGAATGTGGAGCGGAGTATGGGGCATGAGCCCCTGATAGATTGCATTTCGTCTCTCCGACTGAGGTGTCGAGTAATGTTGAAGAGGATGAGAATGGAGGAGTGGTGGGTGTTTGGTGCCATCTACCCGTACTTGATTGGTCTTGCTCTCCCTCTCACTAGCTGCTGTCAGAGGGAAGTGCAGGAGTCCTGGGATTCATGTTGCCAGGATTGACTGGTGAGGTTGTGAACTTGTCTTGGGAGACTTTGTGGTTGACGTAAGTGTCCCTGAATTCTGGTTAGTTTTTGCTGTTTTCTTGAGCGGTTTGACTGGAGAGATAGATGCGGACTGGGGTGCTTTGGTGAAGAATGGCCCTGTGGTCTGTATTGGCTATAGGCACGGTGCTGAACTGAGTTTACTTTTTGCTGTTTAGACAGTTTGTCCTTTCATGCGTTGGGTGTTTGTTTTCTTGAATGGGGTTCGTGGTGTTTAGTGGTTGCATTTGAATCTTTGATACTTTGATGCTGAAAATTAAGTTTGATTTTTGGAGTACATTTGAATATTGGATGAGGTTATGAACAAGTTGGGGGTACCCATAATCTTGTGTAATGATGCATTTGGTCAAAGAGGGCAGAGGCATGAGTGACTGGTCTATTTTTTTTGTGCTTGAAGATCATCACGTTTTCCAGTTTCACCTCCAAAGATGTAGCAGTGTAATCTTTAGTTGAAGATTGAGATTGCCCTTTGAAAGTTGACTAAATAAATTAGTGATGCTCATTTGTGCAGGGCTATCAGAGGAAACTGGCTGAAGCATTGCTAATAAACTATTCTGTCAGTTCTTGCCCTGGATTGACAGACCAACAGGATGGACAATACCCAAATATTGACCAATGACAGCCAAGCGGTGGATGTCTTGGATTATAGTTCAGGCTTCTGATAATGGTTGTGCTTTCTGTGTTATTTTTGAATTGCTCTTTTTCCTTTGTTAAATTAACTTGTGGAAATGCAATGAGTGCCAGAGTATTAAGTACTAAAGCTGCTTGGTGGGGGGGGGGGGGGGGAGGGGGGAGAGTGGTTGGGGTAATGTTAGATGTAGCAATATTGCACATGCATTCATTGGGCACTTGTTTCGGTACACCTGCTAATTAATGGAATTATCAAATAAGCCAATTGTGGCAGCAACTCCATGCATTAAAAACATACAGGCTCAAGAGATTCAATTGTTATTCAGACCAAGCATCAGATTGGGGAAGAAATGTCATCTCAGTGTCTTTGACTGTGGAATGAGTGGTGCCAGATGGGGTGGTTTGAGTATCTCAGAAACTGATATTCTCATGTTTTCAGATGCAACCGTCTGTAGAGCAGGGGGTTCCAAACTGGGGCCCATGTACCCCTTAATGGCATTTGTCCATAGCATAAAAAAAGGTTGGGAACCCCTGCTGTAGAGTTCAGAGTGGTAGGAAAAAAAACTGAGAGGCAGTTCTGTGGAGGAGAAGATGCTTTGTTTGAAGGAGGTCAGAGGAGAATGGCCAGATGGGTTCAAACTGACAAAAAGACACCAATAACTCAATTAACCACATGTTGCAACAGCAGTATCCAATAGAGCAGCTCTGAATGCACAACATGTTGAAGCTTGAAGTAAATTGGGTGCATTAGCAGAAGATCTCACTGGGTTCTGCTCCTGTACCTAATAAAGTGGCCACTGGGTGTATATATTATTTCTGATTTATTTGCTTCCTAGTGGCCAAAATGATCTATAACGTTCAACCTTGGTATGTTAGGTAATGGAACTACCCCAGTGGCATAGAGAATTTCTATGGAGTGGTCTAATAAATGGTGAAGTGGTGGGAGGGGGCAGGTAGCTTGATGATAGGGAATGGTCATGTAAGAGGTGAAGAATATTGCACAGTTAAGAGGGACAAATAATGCCCAGCAGTTTGCACATATTTCAATAATGCCCTTCGAGTTGATTTTTATAAATTTCTAAATATTCTGTAATAAATTTAAAGAATTTAAAATGAATCAATAGCGATGCTTGTGAATCATATTTAGTCACAGTCTGAGCCCTGTGAAATAGATTTCTGGGGGTTACTAAACTACTTAAATGGAAAAAAAGTTCCGAGTGCTAGTCATATATTACGGCACCAGCCCTGGCGCCAAGAGGTACTTGGTATTTCTTGTACTGGCAGATGTATTTCAGTTAAGTCATAGACTGAAGTCTGAAAACAATGATATGGTCGTTTTCCTCAGTCAAGTACTCGAGTCGGTTTGAGTCAATAATGAGAACCAAATGAATAAAGGAGTCGAGCAAACATCTGTGGGTCTGCTCCATATGACACACGTTCTCCGCAAGGCTTGCATGATGTACAATTATACTGATGATAACTTGATGTGCAAAATCCTGAGACTTTGCTTCCAATTGAAGTACCTATTATTTCTTGGCTATGTATAATTAGCTGATGTATATTTTATTTTTTATAGCCTGCTCAAATGGTAATGAATATGTACAGATTCCATGTAACTTTGATCTAGTTTTATCTTTTGAGTCAATTCCCTTGGAGCAATGCTGGAGTGATAAACCCTGCAGAGGTCAAGTACCTCCCTAGTGGTAAGGTGTGTAAAGCAGAAGGAAAAACAGTCAAAGCTTATTACTTCAAACTCCGTCCAGTCTGTTCCGCCTTGGCTCCTGTCAAAAAGCAATTTGCTAAAGGTTGTTAAAGCTAAACACTGTTGAATCCTGCCCATTCCAGATATGGGTAGGGCCGCTTGTGGCATAGTGCTAAGCATAACACTTTACAGTACCAGCAACCTGGGTTCAACTCCTGCCGCTGCCTGTAAGGACTTCTGTATGTTTGTCCTGTGACCCCATGGGTTGTTATATATTCTACATGTATAATAAATGAAACCACACACGGGAGATGGCTTTAATTGGTGTATTCGCATGGCAGCGATAGAGAACAATGCATAGACAGTAGCATATGGACGGACAACAGATCAATACGTAGTGCTGGGGGGGGGTTATTATTCCTCTAAAAGAAATAGATTCATACATTACACTTCCTCCCACTTTAGACATATGGTCTCAGAGCTAAATGTTGAGCCTGGAGGGAATTATGGTGTTGAATGCTGAACTGTAGTCCAAGAACAGCATTCTCACATAAGCATCCCACTTCTCCAGATGTGTAAGGACGGTATGTAAAGCTGTGGCTATTGGTTGTCTATCAATCAGTTGTGTTGGTAGGTGAATTGTAGGAGGTCCAGTTTGGGTGGTAGCGTGAGGCAGATATAGTCCTTGACCGGCCTCAAAGCATTTGCATATTATTGAGGTGAATGTGACAGGACCCCAGTCGTTCAGACAAGTTAACTTGGTCCTTTTAGGTACAGAGACAAAGGTGGATGTTTTGAAGCAGGAGGACATTCTACACTGGGAGAGGGAGAGATGTCTGCAAACCCAGTTGTGCCATGCACATCCTGAGTACTGTCCCTGGGGTGCCATCTGGTTCCACTGCCTTGCGACTGTCCACCTGTTGGAACCACCTGCATACTTCGGCCTCAGAGATGACCAAGCTGCAGGTTGCATCATCTGCAGGTCTCCTCAGGGGCTCAGTGGTGACATGGAATCGAGCGTGTTCTCAAAAAAAGAAAAAAAAATCGCTCATCTGCTAGAGAGGCATCAATGTTGGAACCTCCACTGCACTTAGTTTTGAAGTCGGTGGTGTGTAGACCTTGCCATAAGCTGTGTGTGCTGTCGATGGAAAGTTGAGTCTGAATCTTATCTCTGTATTGTTGTCGCTGCCTCGATGACATTATGCAGATCGTAGTTCATTTCTTGAGCTCTTGCTGATTATTGGCAGTGTAAGCTCTGTCTCATGTGGTAAGTGCTGCTTTCACGGAACTGTTGATCCAGGGTTTCTGGTTTGGAAAGACCCTGACCAGATTTCTGGGGGACAACACCCCTGATGCACTTCTGGATGAAACTTGTGACCCCATCTGTGAACTCGGAAACATCCTTGTCATGGAAGACATTCCAGTCGACATCATCAAAGCAGTCTTGCAGCATGGAGACCAATGGGTCGGATCAATAATGGCTGGTTTTAACTATGGCCGCCTCTTGTTTCAGCTTCTGCCTATACTTTGGCACCAGAAAAATGGAGGAGTGATCTGATTTTTCCAAATGGGTGGACAGAGAAGCGCTTTGCAAGCGTTGCAGAAGAGAGAGTAGTAGTGGTTGAGTATGCTATCTCCCCGTGTGCTCACCTGGATGTGTTGGGAAAACTAAGGAGAGACTTTAGCGCTCTATTAAAGTGGACTTTCGTTGCAAGGTGGTGAGGACCTGACATGAAATATCTGATGCCATTTTTCTTCATGAATAGTCAGGATTCTTCTGTCATGTTATTGTGGTCCTTTGTCAGTCATAATTTGTCCTGGTAGCCATTTCTGGCAAAAGTAGTCCTCGGCGGAGACGATCTTTGCTGAGGTGATTGACGCCATTGGTATGACCTCCGGCAACTTCAAATGGGCGTCCACAGCAATCGGAAACATGGAATCCATGAATGGCCCAGCAAAGTCAATACGTACTCTTTGCCACGGGTGTAATGATGCTTGTGGGTGTGCATTTTGAACTCCTTGGCATTCCGATAAGCCTTTGGCCAAGTCTTCAATCGGTTTATCTCTTACCTTCTCAAACACCTTCTCATTAGCATTAAGCAGCTGTTCCAGTCTCTGGTTAGTGCTACCATTTGGCGGTTGTTGCCTGTTGATGCCACACTGAGTGCCAGTCTAGCTGGATTTCTCTCAACCATTCACGTCTGAAGCGTTGACCCTCAACTTTTTAAAACATAAAGCTCTAATTGCTTTGTTTGGCCTCCGTATGTCACATTCACCTTCAGCTTGCCTTTAGAGGAGACCTTTCTCACCTGTGTAGGTCTTTAGCATCACTGAAGTCTTCTCCAATGGTATCTTAGAAAACAGTCAGCCTCTGAAACCAGAGACAAATCTGACCCTGTGTCCAGTTCCATTTTCAGTTTAGCACCAGACACGTCTATTGTGATGCTCATGATTTTGTCATTTGCTTCAGAAATACTATGTAATTCTGGATACGATGGCTCTCCTTTGTCAGACTACGTCTGATTCTGTTTTGCCTTCAGTCACTTCATGCATTTGCTTAGTTTTGTGTGTGAAACTCTTAACCCTTTGGTTTTTCTTTGGTTGTGCTTTTTGTCTGACTTGTACACACTCTGTGACCTTGTGACACTTTCCACAAACTTTTTCTTTGACCCAGCAGTCATTTGCATCATGGGAGGATTTGCCACATCGATAACATTTTTAGCTTTTTGCACCATTCAGGGGCATGTTGTGCATTTCACATTCTAACCTCTTTTCCTGTAGTTCTGTTGCATCCTTTGCTGCAGTCTCTAACAATATTGCAATTGTCACTGCCCATTCTAAGGTTGGGTCCCCTTTGGGCATTAGTCTCTTGAGTGGTTTGACACATACAATCCTGTCGCTTAAAGCATCAGAAAGTCTATTGCTAAAGTCACAGTACTGGGAAAGTTTGCACAGTTCTGTAATATATTCAGAAATGTTTTCATCCTTTGATTCCTTTCATAAAATCTAAAAGTCTCAGCTATTACCAACGGTTTGGGGCTAAAGTGATTTTGTAAAATTGTAACAATTTCATCGAACATCTTGCTGGGTTTGCAGGGGTTTCTAAGTTGTGCAAGAGACTGTGCATTCTTGGGCCCATTAAGCTAAAAAGTGTCGGGGCTTTCTTTTGCTTATCTACAGTACAGTTCAACCCTCTATGATACCCAGCCTTCATTAGTGCTATCAAATTTGTCATCTTTCCTGACTGAGGCTATAGTCATGTTAGTTTCACAACAAATTGGCAACGAGTACAAACCTGAATGTCAGATAATATAAACTGCATCGACAGTTACAGGATGAAACAGCAAGAGTTAAAGAGCTAGAGAAAGCCGTCAAGAACACTAACAGTTGAAAGACATGCTGAGTTTGTCTGTGCACAACTACATGTATTAAATGAAAGCATGCGAGCGGGAGATGGCGTTAACTAGTGAATTCACATTCTACTGAGAACAATGAGCATGTGTAGACAACAGCGCATAAGCAGATGACAGATCAATAAGTATTGCAAAGGGGGTGGGGGTCATTGCTCAAAAAGAAATAGATCCATACACTACACGATGTGCTCAGGTTCACTCCCACAGTCTGAAGACGTACCGCTTAGTAGGTTAATTGGTCATTTGTAAATTGTCTCGCGAGTGGGCTTAGATTAAATCGGGAGATTGCTGAGAGGTGTGGCTGAAAAGGCCTATTTTGTGCTGTAACAATAATAAAATATAGATGTACATAGTTTTGTGTGCCATTTGCTCCTCAGTGTGCCATTAATGTAGCTAATGAGTGGATGATAATGAACAAAATCTGTTCAGCAGAATGATGTTCTGTTATTCTTTCCTCCTCATTTATTGTGAATTAACTGGAACTGGATCAAGGCGATTTTAATGGCACCAGTTACATCTTGAGTGTGTCAGAATGATTGCAGCTAAATAGTTGGTTATAATCAACCAGCGTTCCTTATAGATGATGCCAAATAGGACTTGCCAAATATTTTTCCATCCCCTCATTTTTCTTCAGTTGGTGGCATATTAGTAAAGCTTCATGCAGTATGTTGAAATTGTTCAGATTGATCCCAGAAAAAAAACTTCGCATGTGACGTTCGTGACCCTCAAGATTAAGGGGGGGTGGGGTAGAGGAAAATACATTAGTCTCAAGGAATGCCACATCAAAACTTAAGTACTGCTAATTTATCCTGTACAGATTTAAAAACTTAATTGCTTAAATTTCATGAATTTTGTAATTGAATGTTTAGCTCAAGTAAGGGCAAATGAAGTTATTTGCTTGAAAAGGCCAATGATGAAATGAGTATGGAATAACAATCTGCAAAAAAAAAACCCCCAGCAAATTAATTCTGCAATAGCTTCTGTACTACATTTAGGCTAGAAACATGCAGCATCCATTAGTTTGATGTAAGTTACTACTGAAGTACGTGCATTTGTAAATTTGCATGTACGATGCCACAGCTAGCATGACAGATTTTAAGGATTAGCTTTGTCATATGTAGATACATTGAAACAGTGAATACTCGTATGTCAACGACCAATGCAGTCGGAGATGTGCTGGGGCAGCCTGCAAGTGTTGCTATGCTGCCAGTGGCAGTAGAGCATGCCTGCAACTTACTAACCAACGCTCGTACATCTTTAAAATGCAGTCATGGAAAGAACATAGAAGTTCCTTGTAGATAGTGGAGACTGAACCCTGGTCTCACAGCTGACACTGTAAGCCGTTATGCTAACTTCTCTGCCACTCTGCTGCCAACCTATAATTACTGTACAAGTTTGCAAATGCATTTCCCATTGTGAGTAATTAAGGCATATAAGCAGGGCAAAATTGAACTTGATGTTTTCATTTAGGTTAAATCAAAATGTATTTGTCCAGTTATCTCCCTGCAGGTTCATTTGAACACAAAACTTGATGCTGCACAAACATTTATTAATCTTCAAATGGTCATATTTTTGGTATGTCTTTGAATAAAACAGATCTAGAAGGGGAGATTAGATTTATTGATTACCGTAGTTGTGTAATTGGGGTTGAAATCAGTTCTTTGTATCTAGCTAGGCCTTAAAGTTCAAGTAAGTGTTACATGCATAAATCATTCAGCTCTAATCTATAAGTGGAAGTTACCACTTTGTTACCTGACTAAGTAATTTTTTTTTGGCTCTTTTGTTTCAATGATTAATGGTGTGGTAAGTTGCTGCCTTTCATGACTACAACCTTTGTAATCAGTTCACAAAAAAGCTATGGTATGGACTCTTGTGGAATAAATGCACCAGCTATGTACATTTTGAAAAAAGGTCCTATGAAATGTAGGCAACCAGTTACATTCTTTGAATAAGATGGGTTGACTGATTGATAGTGGCTAGTACTACAAATGCATTTCCTGATTTGTTTTGAATTGTACGACTGAATCACTTAAGTGCACCTGAGAGAACAATTAAGATCTTCACATCTCATCTGAATGAGCACCAGCACTAGTACTTAGCGTGATACTCGATGATATACTCAAATCTCAATTATATGCTTGAATCCAATTCCTTCTGACGTGCAGGCAATAATCAAGTAACTGAGCCATAGCTTGCATCTGACAAAGTAAAGCTGACTGAACTTTGAGGCATGGACTTGAACCAAATGCTGTTATCTTTTAAATTTTTCATCCTACTATCTTAATTGTTCAGATGCACCATAAGTATGAAATTATCTGATCACTGACAGTGTCTTCTGAGCCTTCATTAATGTGTTTCTTTATTGTGAATATAATGGTTTCCAGATAAGCATACTTTTTGCATTTAGAGTAAGCCAAATTAAGATTTCATCAGTGACATCCTCAGCTTTGAAATGGAGGAAAACAGCCAATTATTTTACTAGTGTGCAAACCCTTAAACTTAATCTGCAAGTGATATTTATGAAATGACACAGGGTTTCAATTGAATCATTGGTATGCTGTTTTGTTGCTGTATTTCAACTGTCTTGCCTTCTGTGTATATAATGTGTTCAACAATATCTTCATTGTGAAGACCTGTTTCTGGATCTTATTTTAAAATGTTTGTAAGTTCAAGTGTGATTAATGCATCAATAATACCAGTAAGTTGCTGTGTACGAACAGAGGGAGGAAAAGCTCAGTCTACAACCAGCCATTCTTAATCCTTCTCATACTCAGACTGTCACACAGCAATCTTACACAGGGGAATTCTAGTTTTATATAAAAATGAGAAACACATTTGCATCAAAATTCCAAGGTAAGCATGCAGACCTATTTTAATTGTGTGTATATTGGAAGGGCTTTGTAAGGCAGCATGAAGGGCTAAAACTGAATTATTTTAACCCTCTCCAAGTCTGTTTATTCCATGCCAAATTCCTGAATTGCTTAGTGTATTTATTCGCAAATATGTGATCCACAACTTCGAAAAGCACCATAACGGCATGTTTGTTTCTTGTTTGTGTGCCATAAATAGATTCCAGTTGATCTTCTGCAGTGAAATACATTTGATTGTGATGATTGTGGAGTTCATTTCAGGCTGACCACTCCTCACTGCACACGCATGGCTTCTCCCTGGAGAGAGTTACGAGCACCAAGTTTTTTTTCTGAGTACTCTTAACAGGCAATCTCATCTGTCCCCTTACCATCACCTCTTTAGTCAGAAAAGCACAGCAGCGTCTCCACTTCCTGAGGAGATTGAGACAAGTCAGGCTCCCTCTGCCACGCATTCTAACCAGTTTTTACAGGAGCACAATCGTCTGCCCTGACCGGCTGCGGCGTCGTCTGCCCTGACCGGCTGCGGCGTCGTCTGCCCTGACCGGCTGCGGCGTCGTCTGCCAGTCCATAAAAAGAATTGTGCAGGCTGCTGAGAGCATCATCAGGGTCTGACTTCAACTCATCAGAGATATTTTATCATGAGCGCCGCATATGTGGGACCGTTAGCAATGTCAGTGATCCCTCCCATCCGTCCAACAGTCTCTTTGACTCCCTACCATCAGGCAGGAGGGGCTGTAGCACTGAGACAAGAAGTGTTAGCAGTTTCTTCCACCAGGCTGTATGACTACTAAACTCCCTACCACCACCCACTTCAAGTATGAGGCACCAGTAGTGCTATATTGTTCACTCTTTGACTTGTAATTGTACTCTGTTCGTTAATTTATAGTAATGTTACCTTGCTACATCTGTGAGTTGTATGCACTGTGCTGCACCTTGGTCTTGAGGTAGGTTGTCTCATTTGGTGGTACACATGTCTATGGTTGATTAACAATGAGTTTGAACTTGATAGATCAGAGTAGTTTTCTCTTGCTATCTTCCTCAGTACAGCAATGGAAAAACTCAGACTGTGGGATAGATTGGAATGACAACCAGCCAGGTGTCTGAAGTTTCATGAACACCATCTTCAACGCACTGAAATTAGGAGGAGAACTGTTTTAGGTCCACAGGTATTTTTTTTTAAATTCAAATACCCAGTGATTATAGAAAAATATGCTTGTCATAAAGGATCTAGTGCCCAGTGTATATGTCAAGTAAGTTCTAATCGCGCTTCCAGCTGGGTGCATGTATCGATTGTAACCGACATTTCGATGACAGACCTGGGATGGGTGATGGGGGTATAAATGCCGCTGGACTAGACATGCCCAGGCATCATCCCTGAAGAAGGCAGAGTTTGTCCTCCACTTCGGTTAAAGTTGATACCTGTACCTGTCCAGAGAGTTTATTCATTCATACTTGTCATAAGTTTTCAAAGATGTATGGTTAGGGTTAGTGAGTTAATGTCCTATTTTGGCACCGGAAGTAATGGCAAACCACTTCTGTAGAAAAAAAATTGCCAAGAATAATCATGGTCAAGACAATGATCGCACATGTCAAACCACATGGCACATGCTAAGCAATTTACTTTAAAGTTCGTGTTCTGTTTGTAAGGAAACAGCATGACTCCTTGCACTGGATTGGACCACTGTCTGTTGGTCATAATGGAGCAGGAGAAATTGATTAATTTGGTCTATATTTTTCTAATTTGGTGTATGCTAGGAAAATAATACCGAGTAAATGCATGTCTTTTTCAATTATTTTGTTCAAACTTTATAAGAATCATTAAGGAATAGCAAAAAAAAAATGGACCCAAAGAGCTCAGGCCAGTATTATTCCCTAATTTTTGTAACAGTGTGGCAAGTGATTTTCCGTCAAGTGCTTGGAAAATCTCTGTCATTTGGAGCTGTGCCAATTACACAAGTTCTAGATCACCGTCTGTTACATCCCCTGAAGTTTTTTTCCAATTCCTTTGTCTGTAGGTGTATCCCCTGTCTGAACAATCTGTGATTTTGTACACTACTGATGCTAATTACAGCGAAGTGAAAGATGAAATAATCACCGCTATATTTAGCAAAGCCTTTGCTTGAATGATGACTATCAGCAAATTAACAGATATTCAGTACTTGTAAAACAGACAGCTGCATACTGCCCTTACCAATTTGCTTTGGCTCCCGTGAAAGAAGAGGAACCTTTGAAAGTTCCAGACCTTCAGTGACAAACCAACTCTGTGACCTCACAATTTGGTGTGAATATTAAGATGAACTGGACCTCCCACATAAGTGCATGTTGCTCAAACAGCAATGATGGTCTCAATATTGTTTGTGAAAATTCTTTCAGGAAGGCTCAACTCAAAAGTGATTGATGAAGTAGGACACTATGCATGGCTGAATAGAATGCTTCAGTTCCATGGGTGCAGTATGCAGTGTAACAACCCACTGGGTTTGAGTCTAACTTCAATCATCACCCCTTTTTCCTCCTCACCAATCACTGTGGCAATGAAGATTATCCTGTCTACATCCTGACTTGGAAATGTAGAGAATGCATTAAATAATCATGTAGAAACTCTGAGCATTTATTGTGGAAGCTTTGACAGCACAAGGTAGTATGTTCAAAGGAGAAACCCTATGTCATTCCCTTGCCCTTTGTGAAACTCATCAGAATTTCTTAAACATCTGTAGGGACTTGTGGCTTTGATGCTGATTTAGTTTGATTAGCTTTCCACCACTCCTGTAAAAAGAATGTTATTTGTCTCAGTTGGTGGAGAGATGGGGACCCATAAATTCTGAATAAAATCTTTGTGACAGAAGATGACTTCCCACCGAAGATAATCCAGTTTCTTTGGCCAGCCACTGCTGGTGTTTACCACTGTAGTGAATCTGTGCTTTGGTCTTCAAAAGTTCTCCTTTTGTGGTATTACACTGCTTTACTTGACATAACTAGTGCAATCTTAAGTTAGTTGATGTTTTTTGGGGTACAATTTGAGGTCCAGTTGATCCCTGTTTCACCCCTCTTCACAGAACTGATTTCTAATAAAATTGAAAGATCTGTAAAAAGTTTACATGCAGAACTAACAAAGCAAATGGACTGAAATTGTGTAAACTTTTGCATCATGTTATGATGAATAATGAGTTCTTCGTTGGACTCTTTCATCAAACAATCTCGGCAGCTGCTGATTAAAACAGTAATGGTCACTATTTCTAGAAAGCATGGTATAAGATATCTCGGCTCTGTCTTTAGCTTTGATAGAAGCTTCTCCCTCCAGTAGCCCCTGCAGGCTGGGTATAAGTGCGACAGCTGCTGGCAATTATTCCTATCATCTTATGACGTGTAGTTTCAAGCAAACTATGTATTTCTAAAATGCTTTGGGAATAATTTTGATCAGTCTTAATGTGCTGTATTTTCAAGCTTAAATTATTTTCCATATAGTAATGGGGGTAAAATGTGAATAGGGAAGCATACTGCATTTGGGATGTGTTCAACTTTAAGATCAGCTTGGTTTGCTGCTTGAGCTTGGTATGTACATGTTATTCCAAATTCTCTCCTTTTATTTTCTGTACACATCCCTGCAGCAATGTTCTTCATTCAGCTGACCTGGGTATTCTGTGTGCATCAAATTTCATTTTTGTACGTGTTGGCAGCACCAAATCACATATCAAGCCCATATAACTGTTTCTTTATTTCATTATTCAATTTTTCTCTCCAGTTTTCCATCCACATTCATTTTACTTGTGATTCTGCTTTTATGAATTGTTACTTAAAACCATTGATTTTTTTTTAAATCGAGTAAATTTTTATCTAACTTTCCTTATTTTTGCAATAATCTTCACCTTGCTCTGCTAGTATGCTTTCAAACTATCTCCATGTTACCCTTCTTTCTTGGAAGGCCTAAATTTAATCACCCCATTGTTATTTCAGTTATTGCAAAAAAAGTTTTGTTCACATCATTTCCAATTTGTAATCTAGATCCAAGGAAATGTGTTCAATTTGACATTAGCAATTTGAAATCTCTTGTAACTTTAAAAAAAATCATCACTTGCAGATCTCTGTGAAACAATTCATTCCTCACCTCTTGACCAACAGAATTCCTCATTTTTCATTCTGTTTTCTGACCTCACTTCCTTTGTCTCCGCTGCATCCTTTCCCAGGGACCAGGATATTGGAGATATCATCATCCTCCTTCAAGGAATGAGGATTCTCTTCCCCCACCATTGATACTCCCTTTACCCGCATTTCCTCCATTTCCTGAAAATCTGCGATCACCCCATCTTCCTGCTGCCCAAATAGTAATGAGAGTTCCTCTTGTCTTTACCTACCACCCCGTGAGCTTCTGCCTCTAACAGATCATTCCCATAGCTTCAGCCATCTCCAAATGGATCCCTACACCTAACACATCTTCACCTTCGCTCCACCCCATTCCGCTCTTCCTACAGTGATTCCCTTTGCGATTCCCTTGGACATTTGTCCCTCCCAGCACTGTTCCCTGCAAGCGGTCGAAGTGCTACACCTGCTCATTCACCTCCTCACTCACCTCCAATCAGGGCCCCAAACAGTCCTTTCAGATTGGGCAACACTTTTAAATCTGTTGGGGTCATCTATTGTATCTGGTACTCCTGATCTGGTCCCCTCTACAATGGTGAGACCCATTATAAATTGGGGGATGGTTTCTTGGAGCACCTACACTTCGTCCGCCAAAAGCAGGACCAACTTATAGACCAACATTTTAATTCTGATTTCTGTACCGACATGTCAGCCCATGGCCACCGAAAGGGTGAAGGAGCAACACCTTGTATTCTGTCTGGGCAGCCTGACGTTGATTTTTCCTTCCAGTAAAAAATTTCCCTCCCCCTCTACTTTTCCATTCCCCATTCTGACTTCTCACCTGCCTATCACCTACCCCTCTGATACCCCCTTGTTCCCTTTCTCCCTGGTCCACTGTCCTCTTCTATCAGATTCCTTCTCCAGCACTTTACCTTTCCCACCCACCTGCTCTCCTCCTTCCCCTCCCTCCAACTTACTCTGGTGTCTTCCTCCTTCCTTTCCAGTCCTGAATAAGCATCTCAGCCTAAAACGTTGATCGCTTGTTCATTTCCATTCTCCTTTACACTGGATATGATAATTAGCTAACTTTTGTATATCCTTTGTCTAATCTTTTAAATGTATTCTATCAAATTTGAGCCAAGTGCTTTTTATTTAATATCCAACATTTCATAAGTTGGTTCTATTTTTGCTCGAACACTATATTGACCATTAATGACTAGCTGACGTAAGATGATAGACCATGAGACATAGGATTAGAAGTAGGCCATTTGGCCCATTGAGTCTGCTCTGCTATTGAATCATGGTGGATTCTTTTCTTTTCCCCTTCTCAGTCCCACTCCCTGTAATCTTTGATGCCATAGCCAGTCAAGAACCTATCAACCTCTGCCTTAGGTACACAAAAAGTCCTGGCCTCCACAGTTGCCTGTGATTTATATAAAAAAAAATCACCACAAATTTGCCACCCTCTGGCTAAAGAAATTTCTCCACATTTATTTTAAATTGACACCCCTCTATCCTGAGGCTGTGTCCTCTTGTCCTGGACTCCCCAGCATGGGAAGCATCCTTTCCACATCTACTGTCTAAGCCTTTCAACATTTGATAGGATTCAATGAGATCTCTCCCCCCCCACCCCCCCCACCACCACCACCATCCTTCTGAATTCCAGTGAGTACAGAGCCAGAGCCATTAAACTTTCTTTGTATGATAACCTTTTCATTCCCAGGATCATCCTTGTGAATATCCTCTGAACCCCTTCCAATGTCAGCACATCTTTTCTTGGATGAAGAGGCAAAACTCTTCACAATACTCAAAGTGTGGCCTCACCAGTGCCTTGTGAAGCCTAAACATCACATCCCTGCTCTTGTATTCTAGACAACTTGAAATGAATGCTAACATTTTATTCAGCAGCGACTCACTCTGCAAGTTAACCTTTAGGGTGTCCTGCACAAAGCCGCTCTGACATGTACTGCTGCGCCATTATAAAAATAGATGTTAATTTGTGCGGCTTTTACTTCTCCAGGGTGTCTTTTCCCTTGCTAGGAATTTAATAAAGTGGCAATTGTTTTTCTATGGGATGTGGATGTTGTTGGCAAGGTCAGCATTTATTTCTTTTTCACTGTGGCATGCTTCCAACATTGTAGAAATGATCATGTTGAGCTTCTTCCTTAACGGCAAAGTGTTTAGGAGTGTTGTAAAGGTATGAAAAACTTTCAGATTTTAATAAATAAGTGTTTAGTGGAAAAGTCAAAACGTTATATCTGTGCATGTGCCAACTTGTTTTCTGGTAGCCTAGGAAAGGTGCAAAATATTAATTTGTTTAATGTTATTAGTAGTTTTAGTGCTAGTCCATCTGAATAATCACATTAAAATAAAGCATTTGGATTGTAAATATGCATTTGGGCATTTTTAAAAAATTACTATATCTTCACACTTGTATACTGAAAACAGTGTATTTCCTTGCAAAAATAAATCTTTTGAATTTAATGAGTTTTGGGGGGTTATAGAAGTATGTTACTTTGTGATGTGTATGTTTTAGACAATAGACAATAGGTGCGGAAGTAGACCATTCGGCCCTTCGAGCCTGCACTGCCATTTTGAGATCATGGCTGATCATCTACTATCAATACCCGGTTCCTGCCTTGTCCCCATATCCCTTGATTCCCCTATTCATAAGATACCTATCTAGCTCCTCCTTGAAAGCATCCAGAGAATTGGCCTCCACTGCATGCATTCCAGACCCCCACAACTCTCTGGGAGAAGAAGTTTTTCCTTAACTCTGTCCTAAATGACCTACCCCTTATTCTCAAACCATGCCCTCTGGTACTGGACTCTCCCAGCATCTGGAACATATTTCCTGCCTCTATCTTGTCCAATCCCTTAATAATGTTATGTTGCAATCAGATCCCCTCTCAATCTCCTTAATTCCAGCGTGTACAAGCCCAGTCTCTCTAACCTCTCTGCGTAAGACAGTCCGGACATCCCAGGAATTAACCTCGTGAATCTACGCTGCACTTCCTCTACAGCCAGGATGTCCTTCCTTAACCCTGGAGACCAAAACTGTACACAATACTCCAGGTGTGGTCTCACCAGGGCCCCGTACAAATGCAAGAGGATTTCCTTGCTCTTGTACTCAATTCCCTTTGTAATAAAGGCCAACATTCCATTAGCCTTCTTCACTGCCTGCTGCACTTGCTCTTTCACCTTCAGTGACTGATGAACAAGGACTCCTAGATCTTTGTATTTCTCCCTTACCTAACTCTACACCATTCAGATAATAATCTGCCTTCCTGTTCTTACTCCCAAAGTGGATAACCTCACACTTATTCATATTAAACGTCATCTGCCAAGTATCTGCCCACTCACCCAGCCTACCCAAGTCACCCTGAATTCTCCTAACATCCTCATCACAATGTCACACTGCCACCCAGCTTAGTATCATCAGCAAACTTGCTGATGTTATTCTCAATGCCTTCATCTAAATCATTGACGTAATTCGTAAACAACTGTGGTCCCAATACCGAGCCTTGTGGTACCTCACAAGTCACCACCTGCCATTCCGAGAAACACCCATTCACCGCTACCCTTTGCTTTCTATCTGCCAACCAGTTTTCTATCCATGTCAATATCTTCCCCCAATGCCATGAGCTCTGATTTTACCCACCAATCTCCTGTGTGGGACCTTATCAAATGCCTTCTGAAAATCGAGGTACACTACATCCACTGGATCTCCCTTGTCTAACTTCTTGGTTACATCCTCAAAACTCCAACAGATTAGTCAAGCATGATTTACCCTTGGTAAATCCATGCTGGCTTGGCCCAATCCTATCACTGCTATCCAGATATGCCACTATTTCATCTTTAATAATGGACTCTAGCATCTTCCCCACTACTGATGTTAGGCTGACAGGTCGATAGTTCTGTTTTCTCCCTCTCTCCTTTCTTAAAAAGTGGGATAACATTAGCCATTCTCCGATCCTCAGGAACTGATCCTGAACCTAAGGAACATTGGAAAATGATTACCAATGTATCCGCAATTTCCAGGGCCACCTCCTTTAGTACCCTAGGATGCAGACCATCTAGACCTTGGGATTTGTCAGCCTTCAGTCCCATCAGTCTATTCATCACCGTTTCCTTCCTAATGTCAATCTGTTTCATTTCCTCTGTTACCCTATTTCCTTGGCCCATCCATACATCTGGGAGATTGCTTGTGTCTTCCTTAGTGAAGGCAGATCTAAAGTACTTATTAAGTTCTTCTGCCATTTCTCTGTTTCCCATAACAGTTTCACCCAATTCATTCTTCAAGGGCCCAACATTGTTCTTAACTATCTTCTTTCTCTTCACATACCTAAAAAAGCTTTTGCTATCCTCCTTTATATTCCTGGCTAGCTTGCGTTCGTACCTCATTTTTTCTCCCCGTATTGTCTTTTTAGTTAAGTCCTGTTGTTCCTTAAAAATTTCCCAATCATCTGTCCTCCCACTCACCTTAGCTCTGTCATACTTACTTTTTTTTAATGCTATGCAATCTCTGACTTGTCAACCACTGTGGCCCCTTTCCCCCCCTTTGAATCCTTCCTTCTCTGGGGGATGAACTGATTTTGCACCTTGTGCATTATTCCCAAGAATACCTGCCATTGCTGTTCCACTGTCTTTTCTGCTAGGATATCCGTCCAGTTAACTTTTGCCAGCTCCTCCCTCATGGCTCCATAGTTTCCCGTTCAACTGCAACACTGCCACCTCCGAGCTGCCCTTATCCTTCTCAAATTGCAGATAAAAACTTATCATATTATTGTACAATAATACAATAATTATTATCATATTATTATTTTGAAGAATATTATACAATGTTTTGGACTCCATTTTGTAAAAAGGCTATTGAATTCATTGAAGCAATGTAAACTGATTTGTATTTTGAATGATGAAGAACAATTATGCATGATTTTGCAGAGAACGGCAACTTTGGAAATGATGTAATCAGTTTCTATGATTCTAATAGGATGGGACGATTATAGATCTTTAAAATGCAAGTTTTAAAAACGAGAGCTACCAGATGAATATCTGTGCTGAATGCACTCAGGCAGAATGTGTAGAAAGAGAAACAGATTTGAGTTAAAATATTAAAACCATTCATCTTTCTGGTGATGCAGCTTGACTTGATGGCAAGTATTTTTTGTTTCAAGAGTGTGACAAAGTGTTTTGCCATACTTTCACTGGAACACAGAATACCCTCGCAATAAGGAGAATATATTTTAAGCTAATAAAAGGTAAATTTTAAATCTTATAGGGTGGACTCCCAACAGGAATAGTGGGGACAAATCTGGGTCCGACTCATCAGATGCTTTTCAGAAAATTGAGGAATTTAGACGGGTGCATATACAGGCAAGGAATGGATGTTTATAGGTCAGTTGCACCCTGATGGGATTGCTTTGGACTGGCATCATGATTGGCACAGATGTTGTGAGCCAGTTGACTTGCTCCTGTGCTGGATCGTTCTATGAACTGGATAGCTTGTGAGAACACTTGAAGAGATGTTCAGGGTCAACAGATCTTGCACCTGGAGTCTGGGACCAGACTAGATCAAATTAAGATGATCATTGCTCTTCCCTGAAGAGCATTAGTGGGCTAGAGAGATTTAAGGCATTCTTAAGGCCTTACAGATACCCAGCTTTGTATTCCAGGTTCACTTGATTAGTTGGAATTCAAACCTTTATTTCCAGGTCAAGCTTTGAGGCCATGACATAAAGGTCTGGTAACTCAACTACTGTTGCTGTTAGTCGACTGGTCGGAGGGAAAGAAAGAACCCCATTGAATGAATAATACATTGCTAGAATTTGAAATTGGTTTTAACTATAAGACATAGGAGCAGAATTAGGCTATTCAGCCTATTGAGTCTACTCCACCATTTCCTCATTGCTAATATATTATACACCTCAACCCCATTCTCCAGCCTTCTGGTAACCTTTGATGCCCTGACTCATCAATAAGCTATCAACTTCCACTTTAAATATACCTAATGACTGGACTCCACTGCCATCTGTGACAATGAATTCCACAGATTCACTACCTCTGGCTAAAAAAATCCCTCATTGTTTCTGTTCTAAATGTACGCCCCTCTATACTTACGCTGTGTCCTCTGGTACTTAACCAACCCCCCCCCACCTCAGAGGAAGCACCCTCCCAATATGAACTCTATCTAGACCTTTCAGTATTTGATGGGTTCAAAGTTAAAAGTAAATTTTGTTATCAATGTACATGTACAAAGTTTGTATGTCACCATATACAACCCTGAAATTAATTTTCTTGTTGACGTACTCAAATGATCTAAAGTAACTATAATGGAATAAAGGAATGAACACTAAACTAGGGCTTTCAACCAGAGTGCAGAAGATGACAAACTGCAAATGTGAAAAGATGCAATAACATAAATAAGCAATAAATATCGAACTTGAGAAAGAGTCCTTGAAAGTGAGTCCATTGGTTGTAGGAACATTTCAGTGATGGGGCAAGTGAAGTTATCAGGGGTAGAGGTGGACACTCGCATGGGTCCCATCAATGCTTGCCTGTTTGTTGGCTACGTGGAATAGTCTATGTTGCAAGCCTACACGGGTGACCATCCCTCACATTTCCTACATTGCATCGACTGCATTAATGTTGCTTCCTACACCCATGATGAGCTCGTCGAATTCATCCACTTTGCCTCCAACTTCCCCTCAGCCCTCAAATTCACCTGGTCTATTTCCAACCTCACCCTTCCCTTTCTCAATCTCACTGTCTGTATCTTCAGAGACAGCTTATCCGCCAATGTCTATTATAAACCAATGGACTCTTACAGCTACCTGGACTATGCCTCGTCCCACCCTGCTATTTGTATAAATGCCATCCCTTTCTCTCAATTCCTTCGTCTCTGCTGCATTTACTTGCAGAATGAGGCTTTTCATTCCAGAATGTAGATGTCCTCCTTTTGCAAAGACAGGGGCTTCCTTTCCTCCACCATCAACGCTGTCCTCAACTGCACTGCATCTCTTCCATTTCTGCTCTTACTGCATCCTCCCTCTGGCCTCCGTGTCCAGCACATTCTCCAAAACTTCCACCATCTCCAACTGGATCCCACAACCAAACACATCTTCCCCTCTTCTCTCCCCCGCCCAACTCTCTGCTTTCTGCAGGGTCACTCCCTAAGCAACTCCCTTGTCCATTCATCCCTCCTCACTGATCTCCCTCCTGGCACCAATCCTTGCAAGCGGGACAAGTGCTTCACCTGCCCGTACACCACCTTCCTCACTACCATTCAGGGTCCCAGACAGTCCTTCCAAGTGAGTTGAACCAAGGCAACGCTTCACCTGTGAGTCTGTTGGGGTTATATACTGTTTTCGGTGCTCCAGGTGTGACCTCGTGTATATCGATGAGACCCGACTCAGATTGAGAGACTGCTTCGCCAAGCTCAATGCTCTGTCCAGCAGGACAAGCAGGATCTCCCGGTAGCCACCCATTTTAATTCCACTTCTCATTCTGATATGTCCATCCATGGCCGCCTCCCACTGTCAGAATAAGACCACACTTTGGTTGGAGGAATCGCGCCTTGTATTCCATTTGGGTAGCCTTCAAACTGATGCCATGAACATCGATTTCTCAAACTTGCAGTAATGCCTCCACCCCCCTCCCTTCAGGATTTCCCATCCCCTTGTCCCTCACTCATGATATCTCCTTGCCTGCCCATTGCCTCCCTCCAGTGCTGCTCCATCCTTCTTCTATGGCCTTCTGTCTCTTTCACCAATCAGTTACCTAGCTCTTTGCTTCATCCCTTCCCCTCCAAGTTTCACCTATTGCTTGGCTTTTCTTTCCCCTCTCACCTTTCAAATGTACTCCTCAGCTTTTTTCTCTCCAGTCCTGCCAAAGGGTTTTGGCCCGAGACGTCGACTGTACTTTTTTTTTTCCATAGACCTGCCAGGCCTGCTGAGTTCCTGCAGCATTTTGTGTGTGTTGGTTAGATTTCCAGCATCTGCAGATTTTCTCTTGTTTTTTAAGTTATCCTTTCTTTGAGAGCCTGATGGTTGAGGGGCAGTAACTGACCTAAACCTGGTGGTGACAGTCCCATGGCTTTTGTGTCTTCCTGATGGGAGTGTGTTTTGGGTGGTGGGGGTTCCTGATGATGGGTGGTGCTTTCCTGTGACAGCATTTCATGTAGATGTGCTCAATAGTTGGGAGGACTTTGCCCATGAAGGACAAGGCCGTATCCACTATTTTTGTAGTATTTTCCATTCACTGAGATCCTCTGCAGTTCTTCTATATTCTAGAGAGTGCAGGCCCAGAGCCACCAGACACTCCTGTTAAACCTTTAATTTCAGGAATAATTCTTGTGAACCTCTGGACCCTCTCCAAAGCCAGCACATTTTTTCTTGGATAAGTGAAGCTGCTTTACAATACTCTAGTTGACATCCAGTAGCATCATGTCCTTGCTCTTAAATTCTTGAAATAAATACTAATGTTGTGTTTGCCTTCCTTACCACTGACTCAATCTGCAAGTTAACCTTCAGAGAATTCTGCGCAAGTACTCCCAAGTCCCTTTGTACTTCTGAACTTTTTCTCCATGCTTAGAAAATGTCTACCATTTATTTCTTCGACTAAAATGCATGACTGTACACTTCTCTACACTATATTCAATCGGCTCTATCAGACTCCCTGCTTCCTCAAGAATACCTGCCCCTCCACCTATATTTGTATTATCTGCAAACTTCGCCACAAAGTCTGCCTCCTGCCAGTGGACTGATCTTTTATCCATGCTAGCATCTTTCCTGTAATACCATGGGTTCTTTTCTTGTTAAGCAGCCTCAAGTGTGGCACCTTGTCAAAGACCTTCTGAAAATCCAAGAACACAACATCAACTGATTCTCCTTTGTCTAACTTGTCTGATATTTTCTCAAGGAATTCCAACAGATTTGTTAGGATGGGTGAATGGGTTGAGCGAGCTATTTATTGATCCAGATTAGGTATATAATGGTTGACCATGAATTGAATCGTCTACAAAAGTAATTTATAAATGGAAATGTCAATGTAACATAAATACACTCAATTCAGCATGATTTAATCAGTCTGGCCTGGTGGAAGAAGCTGTCCCAGAGCCTGCTGGTCCTGGCTTTTATGCTGCAGTACCATTTCCCAGATAGTAGCAGCTGGAACAGATTGTGATTGGGGTGACTTGAGTCCCCAAGAACCATTGGGCCCTTTTCTCACACTTGTCTTTATAAATGTCCTGAATACTGGAAAGTTCACATTTACAGATGCACTGGGCTGTCCACACCACACACTGTGGAATCCTGCAATTGAGGGAAGTACAGTTTCCATACTAGGCAGTGATACAGCCAGTCAGGATGCTCTCAATTGTGCCCATATAGAAAGTCCTTATGATTTGGGGGCTCATACCAAACTACTTCAACCGTCTGAGGTGGAAGAGGCACTGTTGTGCCTTTTCAACTCAGCTGGTGTGTGCAGACCACGTGAGGACCTCGGTGATGTGGATGCCAAGGAACGTAAATTTGTTTGCCCTCTCAACCCAGATCCATTGATGTCAATAGAGGTTAGCCCGACTCCATTCCTCCTGTAGTCCACAAACAGCTCCTTCGTTTTTGCGACGTTGAGGGAGAGGTTGTTTCCGTGACACCACTGTGTCAGAGAGATGACTTCTTCCTTGTAGGCCACCTCATTATTGTTTGAGCTTATGTTAATCAATGTAGTGCTGGCAAATTTAATTAGCAGATTAGAGCTATTTCCAATGACTTGTGATATATCAATGACGTGGATGTCACTGCACTAATGACCGTCACCAGGAACATCATATTTCAGCTTTGCAATACTCAGCCCTAATCATATTTCAGCTCAGCCTTAATGTCCATTTGAAGATCTTGAATGGAGAGGCTGTGCAAGAATGCAGGGCTTTACTTGAAGTAGTTTCGCGTGGATGAGGCAAAACGAGTCCTATCCCTGGAAAGGCTGAAGGTAAAAGTTAATAGTTGGTTAACATTGTATCCCAGTTTTCTGAAATGTTACTTATTATTATTTGCAAGATTTCTTTTATTGCACATTCGGTGATTGGCTTTTTAAAATGGTTTTAATGGGTTCTTTTGGGTTTCCATTTTGTCTGCCAGTAAGAAGGCGTATCTCAAGGTTGTATATAGTATACTTTGAACTTTGCCAGTTGGGACGCAGCATCCACGGTCGACTCTGACCAACAGAGGGCAATGTTAATGAACGATTGGGCTCTCAACTCTGGAAAACCTGTGGTTAGATCACTAGCTTGACTGACACCACACTGTATGTGCTCTCAATGAGGTTTTAAGCATTTCTCATCTGGAGGATAAACTGCTTCGGAGTTCCTCAAAATTGTACACTCTTAATTTCTCCATTTACTCACGAGCAATGCTAATGGTAATCATGAAGTACAGGAAACAGCAATTGTGAAGAGTGCTTGTAAACATAGGAGGCGGGCAAGTGAGGATTTATTTTCAGCCTTGCAAATCAATTATTTGCACAGCTGGGTGAAGGATTATGGTCTAAGATAAATCACAAATTTATTGTTCAGCTGTGTGGTAGCATCAAAGTGATCGAGTTCTGTGTTGATGGGATTGTGATTTTAGTGATCTGGATGAAATGGTAAAATATTGCCAGAACATGGTTGAAGGCAGATGAGGAAAGCATTGTCACCATCCCAGGCCAGTGCTTCTGTGTGACTTGGCATTAGTTCATCTGAATGTTGCGATGTTGCAAAAGTTTGCCTTTTGCACTCTAAAGTTATACTTTCAGCAGGGTTTCCCCAGTAACTTGAGTTGGGCTGGGCACCAATTATCTTAGCTACAAAAATTCATTGGTTTACAGAAGTGGCTTTTCCTTGAGTTCCTATAATATATGGTACACTGAAAATGTATAGATTATAACATGCCTGTCTTTCTATGGAGTGCTTATTGCCTTGTTTGTGTTTTCTAATTCTATATTTAGCTTCCTTCCAATTCTACTTCCTGCTCTTACCCTAACTGAAACACCTGTCTTGATTTCAATTTCTATCTCTCTCCCCCCCCCCCCCCCCCACCCACCATCATGTTCAAGTTCTCCCTTGTTGCCCCAGTTTTGATACCTGCATTTCTGGTGTTTGACTGTTGATCAATATCTGCTCAAGTCTAAAATTTAAAAAAATATATACAGTACATATTATTGGAAAATTGTGGCTTGTTGGTATAGTGGGGAGATGTATTACACCAAATGTGAGCCTGTAGAGGGTTGGGTGTTTCTAGGGCAGACCACTATGTGAGGGCACATACAGAATTTGATTTCCAGTTATTGCTGAATCTCCATACATTGGACTACTTTGTCACATGCTCATCGTAGACAGGCTACAATAGTATCCCATGTTTAAATATTTGCACAGGATAACTGGAGTTAGAAGCAAGTTATCCTCAATTCTAGGGCACTGTTTGACGAGGATCCTGCAGTCTGGGTTTTGGGCTAATGTGGAGCTTGTTGGCACAGAGGATCAGAGATTGAACTCATTAGTTATTGATTTTTCAGTTTGTGATTGTTTCAGGCTTAAGCTGTAGTCCTTTTGTAACTAATACCCATGCATCAGTAAGTGAGGTAGTTAGGAAGTTGATGAAGAAAAATATGTAGGATTTGCACAGTGCTCTGGTCTGTTTTGCTTAATCATTTCTCCAGTGGTTCTAACAGAAAATTAGCAGCTAAAGTGAAAAGGTACTAAAATATCAGAATTATTGTCTATTAGATGAAATATTTTGCTTGTACAGATCCATTGATGTTTATATTCAATGGTGCTATCCGAAAAGCTAGTTCCATTCCAAAATAACTGCCCCAGGTGATGATGAATAAACATGATGCATAAATGGAAAATGTATTTCAAGAGTAACAGATTGTCGCTTTTGATATAAAACAATAAAACTAATGAAATGATTCAAAGGTTCATTTATTATCAGAGTGTACAACTAAGATTCTTCAGATAGCCACGAAAACAAGAAGAAAAAAATGGTAACACGATCATCAACCCCCAAATACTGCGCCACCCCAGCACCAAAAAAAAAACGGAACAGGAGCATTGACCTCCATATCTCCCTCCCCCACACCAAAAAACAAAGACTAGGCAAAAAAAAAAAAAAATTAAAAAAAATTAAAACTTGAGGGCAGGGAGTAAGGAGTCCATAGTCTGTATCAATGAATATAGAATTTTAAAAAAATCAACAACGTAGTTAATGGCTGTTGGGGGGGAAAATAGCTTCCTTGTATTCCATCACCAGTCATATCTTTGCAGGTCACATCTTCATGTACACCCCCAAGTATTGTTTGAAAATATGATGAGAGATTGTACTTTGTCAAATGTCCAGCTGAAAGATTTTTCCTCCAATCCTACCAATTATTCTTTGCTCACTGATTCTGTTTTTTAGCCCACATGCAGAAGCAAGATGGCCTGTCAAAGCCCTTTGTGATTTTTGTGCACACATTTTAGAGCTTTGCTTTACCGGTAGCAAATATATTGTTAAGAGGTTTGGCCATTTATAGGGCTGATAAACAGATTTACCAGAAAATTTTCCACGGGCAAAAGTTCAAGATGGTGACACGAAACAGCCAGTTATATTTTTGTGACTGATTGAATTGGTATTTCCTTGCTATTTGTCAATTCATGATTTGTGGCTCAGAAACAATTCAACAAATTGCCCAGTCTTTGGTCTTCTGCTTAATCACAAGGTTAATCTGCTTTAACTTTATATTGGCACAGACATTTGAAGTTAATTCCCATTTCAGTTGAGATTTGGTAACACTGGTTCTTGAAGAATGGAGTCTTTGATTTTAATACTTTATGTGAGAAGACAATAGTTTTGTTTGTTTTAAATATTTTTTAGAAGTTAAAACACCATATGAATAGATTTGAAACAGCTTATTATAGTGTGTTTAGATAGTATTCTAATTTCAAAAGTTGGAGCAAATTCAGTGAAAAGCTGCTTATACAAGTTCAGCTGGTGTATGTTAACTCATCTGGTGGTAAAATTGGATAGAAGAGAATTCCTTGCTCTTCTAGCCATCCTCTCAAATTCCTGCAGTATTACCTATCAGCTACTGTATATAGCAGGAAGAAAAAAATGCTTAGGTAACTTGACTCAGTGTTGTGGGCGGCTCAGCAATTGAGCCATTCAAAAGACCTGCCATCTTATACTGGCAGAGCCTCTCTACACCAGCTATTGTTCTCATGAGCAGGTATCCACCATTTTAAAAAAAAAAAACTCGTGTCAACTGGCCAACACTAATTTTCTAATATCCACGATAGGAGTGACAATGATAAATCAGGACACTGCGTATTAACATCAGTTGTAATCTTGGTTAACAGTACAATTATAATAAGATACTCCTCCATAGATTACTCAAATAGATTGAATGAATCTAGTCGTTCCCCCCCCCCCCCCAAATGAAAGGTAAATTATGCTTACACTGTGTCCACTTTATTAGGTACACAAGTATACTTTGTTAATGCAAATACCTAATCAGTGAATGCTTGGATTTCCAGCATCTGCAGGTTTTCACTTGTTTGCTGTGGAATGATTGTTGGTGTCAGACGGGGTAGTTTGAATATCTTGGAAACTGCTGATCTCCTGGGATTTTCACACCGAACGGTCTCTGGAGTTTGCCTCACTGGTATAGTCCACATTGTTTTTCCATGTGTAATGCTATTGATCCCCGGCCACGTATGCTGGGATTTGTTAGTGGACAGGTATTGCTGGAGGGTTTGAGTGTAGGTGTTCTTTGCCCTCCAGGTGCCGAAGCCAGTGTTTCTCCTGGCTGCTCTGAGACCTGTCTATCACCAGACTTGAAGGCAACATTTCAGCCTTTTAGAAAGCGCACCTCAGGGCTTCTGGCTGTGAGATGATCCTTCTTTGGGTACTAATGTTGTCTATGCATTTAGTGATGTAATGAGTGACCAGTGTGGAATATTCCTCGGTGTGTGTCTTTGCCATTTGTGGTGACCTCCTAGAGCATCTGCCAGTTGGTCTGTTCAAAACAGAGCTGAAGCCTAGCGATTGCCTCATGAGACCATGCCGTGGTCCTCCTGACTGCTTCCTCCGCTTCTAGCAGTAGTTGGTATGCTGGGATTAACATTCTGGAGATGTGGTCAGAGAAGCCAGATTGAGGATATTGGGATGGCTTTGCAAATACTACATCTTTATAAACATGGTCGAGTCACTTTGGGGTAAAATGCCCTGGAGGTTAACATGATTGAAATCTCGTGCAATTATGTCTGGATTCTTGATTTGTAGAGAGCTGATACTGTAAAGCTCTCTCGGTACAACTTAGCCATTTGTGTTCTGCTCGGGTCTAGGCGGACAGCGGTAATGAATACCACCATAAACTCCTTGAGCAGGTAATGAGGCCGGCATTTAATTGTAGGATGGTCAATTTTCCAGAGCAGCGACTGTCAACTACAGAATAGTTTGTGCACCTCCCTTTGTTAATGTACAGACAGGTTCCACCTCCTTTGGATTTCCCCACCAGGAGACTTTCATCTACATGTAGCAGTCATCCTGTCAAGTTGAAACGCTGAATTGGGCAAGTTGTTGTCCAGCCGTGTTTTGGGGAAAACCAGAATGCAGCAGTTTCTCGTCTTCCTGTGCTCATTCTTGGTCTCGGTGAGTCCATTTTGTTATCTCATGAGCAGACATTGGCTAAGGAAAGTGATGGTACCGCTGGTCTGGTCTGGTTAGCGCTTAGCTAGTGCCCTGGCTCCCTTGCTGTGCTTCTGCTTCCACTTGGGCATTAGCTGTATATTAGCTCAGTCAATTTAATTCCTTTCTAATCCATAGCTTTTCCAGTATCTCCGGAATCCTTCAAAGATCCCAATCCCACTCCAATATATGCAGCAAACAGGTCCACAAATACAGCTTCACCAATTATCATGTCAGTCACAGTTTAGGACAGTATGCAGAAATGTGCTCTTGCATATCTCAGCTATTCTTCTGGGATGCCATTCTGGTTGAACCAAAGGATAAGCAATAAACTAAAGACAGTTCTTGGCTGTGTTTGCTTATCAGGTCAACAACTTGATCACATCACAGCTATCTTTCATTCTGGAAAGCACCCCAAGGCAAGATAAATTGAGATAGTGTGCTTGTTTGGAGTGGAAGGCACGTTGGAGTCAAATATCTTTTCTGGATAGAGAGGAGTGGAAGAGAATTGCCTGCTGTGCCACTAAACAGAGACCACCAACCAGTTTGTGTGAGTCAACATATCCTGTGGCTGAGGAGCATAAAGAATGAATTTGCAGACTTTGGCTTTCTGCCACAAGCTGCACTCACTTGCCTTCATCTACTTCACTGGCTCGAGACGGGATCAGACGTCTGTGAAACTTGTGCATTCCTCTGTCATTTCCAGACTTCACGACTCCAGTGTTGTCCTCCACCATCTGGTACCTTCCTCTCCAAACTCCAGATTGACCGCAATTCTTATTCTCAGGCAGTCCCTCTGGGTCAAGAGCGAGTTGCTTCCACTTGTGTTTTGTGGGTTTTGAGGCGGCTGATGAGGCCAACATGGGAACCACAACTCTTCCACTGATGGGACGGGAGGTGCCTGACGGGTGTGCTGTTTGTGAGCCAGGGCACTCCTTGCATCACTTGTGCAGGACTTGTGATGTGCTGGCAAGGTTCCCAATAGCATCCTGAATTTTTCTTTACCACTCTAACCAGCCGTGGATTGGAGATTTCGAGGATTCAGTGGGGATGCTGCATTTTATCACCCCTTCTCCCCCTGCCTCCCCCACCGGAATTGTTTTTTTAAAAAAACACATCCTTGAATCTTTCCCTCTGACCATCTGGTCAAATTTTTCCTTGTCAGAGCTCAGAACAGAAAATCTCTTATGAGTTTAATGTCAGGCAGGAGAAGGTGTGACCTACCCATCATAGCAAATTGAGATTAATGATTGAAGATGAAATTTATTCACCATATACTGTACATTTGCATGTATTAGGAATTTGCTGTAGTGTGTTAGTGTGACATGTAACAAGAGCAATAACATTTAACAATTACAAAACAAATTATATATGGGGTTAAAGTGCATAAATACTAGCATGTATTCACAATGTAAGCATTAAAACAGCATTTAAAGTGTTTGCGGTGCAGTGACTGAGGTCATAGGGGCTAGGGAGTCTAACTGGAATGATCAGATTAAACTGCTTGGGAAGAAATTTAAGGTGGCATGAAGTTTTCGTTTTAATTTTCAAGTAGTACTTTACACATTGCACTGAACAGGACCATATTTTGCTCCAATGCCAACATTAGGGATGAGTGGGAATGCAAATTGGACTACAAATGAGCAATTTCCACACCAGGAAATATTAAAAATCAGACCTGAACACACATGACAGACGTCTCTTTCACGGACTGTCTCTTGCAAGCTGGTCAATTAATTTCCCCAAGTAACAACATCTGCCACAGAGACAGAGAAAAGCAAAGGGTTATAATAAAGGTCACATGGAACACTGGTGAGTGAGATGCAAAAAGTCAGGAAAATGGTGAGAATATATGGTCTTCTGATTACGAAACCCACCCTCCCCATTTCTATCAACTATTTGAGGTAAGTAATAGACTGATCAAACCCCATTTACGATTTGAAGACTCCTCTGACAAACAACTATGATTTATGTGATGGGAACTTTCCCTTTCCCAATACTTGACCTCAGAGGCACCGATTTGGAACGACCCTGACATGAAGTAATAAACTGCATCACTGGCACTAATTTTCAATAAACTGCAAGTGTGTGGATATCTTGAACTCATGAGGTAGCAATGGCTGATAGTTTTGCTGGCATTTCTGCCAACAGTCTGGCTCATACTAGTATTCCTAAGATTTAATTGCAAAATACTACAAAAATGAACTCAAAGTTTTCTACAGACCCGATGGAAAAAGCATCAATAAAAAAAAGTGAGTGATAGAGAGATCAGTTGCAAATCTATTAGAAAACAGGAAATGCTGGCAATGATCAGGTGGGAAGAGAAAAAGAAATGACGTTTCAAATTAGAGACTTGGTGGCTCTCAGACTTCATTTGATGTTTGAGACCATTTAGGTCTCCAGGTCTCATTGCAAAACACTTGAATATCTCTTCCCTCAAATGCAGCCTGACCAACTAAGTATTTCCAGTATTTTCCTTTTTAAGATTTCTATCATTTCATTCATTTTTGTTACATTGTTCACATTGTAAATAATGTCAATTCCTACCCCTATGTCTCATAAGAGAGTTGTCATTGGCTTTGATTCATTTTTTTTTTTGATTCTTTGGCTTTTTCTTTCCAACAATTCACTCAATAACAGTCTTAATCTCCCTAATAATCACATCCATGTGTCCATCTACATTACTCCATACAGTAAAAGATTGTATAAAAAGTGCTGTGCCAACTTTAACAGACAGCTAAATAAAGACAATTAAAAATACTTCACACAAAATGTTGAAGGAACTCAGCAGGCCAGGCAGCATCTATGGAAAGGAGTGTTGTGGACATCTCAACTCGAAATGTCGACGGTACTCTTTTCCATTGATGCTGCCTGGCCTGCTGAGTTCCCCTCAGCATTTTTTGCATGTTGCTTGGATTTCCAGTATCAGCAGATTTGCTCCTGTTTTTAAAAATGCTTCAATTGATTGGTGCAAGTCTGAGCTTATCCGAGCATTGCTGTGTCATGCATTCCCAGGACTCAGGCCAAAGTGGCCATACAAACTAGTAGCAAGATGCTGAAAAGAATTACTACAGTTTTAGAACTTTAAACAGCTTTAATATTGGAGACCCACTGTCATAAGGAACAATGTTATTGGGGCAAAAATGGTTAGGAGATGGAGATCCTATTGTAAAATCCCTCCCTTTCCAATTGTAAGATTATACCTAGAATTTGATCAGTGGGACAATTCAGCAGCAAAATCGTCATTTGCACTGTTAAGTCCAGGACCATGCAGTTCCATTCAGATTGCTGCAACGCATCGACAGCAATATTTAAAAACAAAATCATATCAATTACGCCAGCAGAGAATGGATTATCAGCGTAATTATATCACTAAGTGGGATCTGAATGGTTACCATGTTTGCCCGCAACTATACCCATGCTTGCATGACAGAAGTTTCGCTTGACTTTCATTCTCAGTTCCATTAGTGTTTAAGTAGAAATTCATTTTCCTATCAGATCAGTTTTCACAACCCTGAGTTTCAGAATGCTTTGCCCCTCATGCCGATCTTTTGATTGCAAACATTGACACCGGTTTTCTGTGGTGGAATGAATACAAGCATTCAATACTATTACATCCATAATGAACAGGAGCACAAATCTTGATATTGTTCCTTGGCTAACAGTAGTAATATTTACCATTGGCTATACCATCAACAAAAGAATTTGTCCAATTTTAAATGAGAATAAACATAGTGTCAGCACGACACTTCACAGTAACAACCAGCTGGGTTCAATTCCCGCTGCTGTCTGTAAGGAGTTTGTACGTTCTCCCCATGACCATGTGGGTTTTCCTCCAGGTGCTCTGGTGTCCTCCCACACTCCAAAGATGTGCTGGTTGGTAGGATAATTGGTCATTGTAAATAGCCCCGAGATTTGACTAGGGTTAAATCAGGGGGTGCTGGGCGGCACAGCTCAAAAGACCCATTTCACGCTGTATGTCAATCAATAAATAAATGGTTCTCTTCTTTGTAGACAAATTAGCCAGCTGGCAAGATTGTTTTTAGTACAAAGTAGTATTTTAGCAAATTTGTTGTGACATCTGAATATCTTCTTGCTCAACTGTACTCAGAAATCAAACTGTTCAAGAGAACATTATAAAAGTACTGAAATATATCAGGCAAGTAGAACACAATATTCAATCTAAAATGTTAGATTTTGTTGAGATAAGGAAGCTAAATGGCGAGTGATTTCAGAGATCCAGGATGGAGGAATCTGGTTGTCCTACAGCATGGATTGCACAAGGCTTACTTGCAACTAATTGGGAAAACTCGTGGAGTGTTATAGCTCATGCTAAAATGGAATTCAACAGTGAAGTTATGCTTCAGTAGAGAGAAAACTGGTGAGATCAGATTTGTCATTATGAACAATATCGATCGCATTATTTAAAGGAGGACTTTACCGAATTGGTAGGAGCTCAGCTCACAAAAGCTTCACAAGACGTAACTTGGTTGGCTTGTAATGCTGGACTTGCCAAGGGATTCTGCCTGCTGTCTTAGAAGAACGAGAGGAGACTTGATAGAAACAAAGATCTTGGGAATCTTGAGAGGATAGATATTGGGAGGCTGTTTCCTCAATGAGGTAACCTAAAGAGGGGGTGTGACATTCAAGACGAAAAACAGGTTTATTGTCACTGCCTTGTATGGAGCAAAAATTACTCTTTTGTGGCAGCAGTACAGTACAAAGACAATTCGTATGAATTACAAAATAACAAATGAATAAAGAAGTGATGTTCATTGACTATGCAGAAATCTGATAGAGATTAAGAAGCTGTTTCAGCACGGTGAGTGTGGACATCCATATCATCTCATTGGTAGTAACAAGAAGGCATGCCCCAGATGTTAAGAACAATTATAATGGATTCCACCTTCCTGAGACACCACTTGATGCCCTCGTATTTCCCCCTTGAAGGAGCTGGCCGAATCTACAACCCTCTGCAGCCTCTTGTAATGCCGTGCATTGAATCCTCCGTATAGAACTGTGATGCAACCAGCATGTTCTCTACCATTCAACTATTGAAATTCACTAGCGTCTTTAGTAGCATACCAAATCTCTTCAGAGGCTCAGTGAAGCTCAACCACTGGCATGCCACCTTCATGATTGAATCTGTGTTGAGAATCCAGTTACAAAGAGAGGTACAGAGGTCCAGGTTTAAAGGTTGGTAATTGGTACTAAGCGGGTAGTGATATTGAGCTGTAATCAATGAACAGCAGCATGGCATATGCTTTGCTGCTGTCTAGGTGCTTAGATTTATTAAGAGGTCACCCATTTATAATGCACAGGGGCACTCTTTCTGCAGTGGTGAGCTGTACCCTTTGTTCAAAGCTTACTCCCTTCTGTTTGTCTAATTTCTTCGTATTCAGGAAACTCAAAAATATGACTGGGATTTATGGTTTTAACCATTTTGGATGGTTTTGAGCCTGCAACTATTCCGAGCTAGCAGCAAATATTTTGAAACAGTCATGGTCTGTGGTTGATTATAATGGGAATTAGTGGCGTCAATTTCAGATTCCCAGCCTGAAAGTCTTTGGAAAACAAAGGATGTTTACCCTATTTCAACAGTTTGATGCTTGTGCTGTTACACTGACATACCCTCTTCCCCACAAGCACAACCACAGGATCTTTAAATGGGTAACTCATTGCTGGAGACAGGTATTTGTGGGTATATTGGAGCCAATGAGAAGATCCAACCTAAGTTCTGGTTCCACATTTTGAATTTCTGGTCAATTCCAGATGTTACAACAGCAAAGCTGCAAGCTTTATTTCACCCCCCCCCCCACCCCCAATTTGCTTGCTTACAATAGAGACATCAGTGGTGTCAAAGCCATCAGCATTATTGGGCAAATCAAGGTAATGTTCTAAAGAATGTTCTTAATTTTATGAAGCATAAAGCACTGACAATCTTTCATATGCAACATCTAACTAAACATTGCTACTTATACAGGAATTGCCATGATTTTCTGCTTTTGCACAACTAATCATATTATTTCATGGTATTGACTCCTTGTCTAACATGTTGTATAGAGAGCTGTATCACATGCATCTAACTGGTTTAAACTGATTCATAAAAGGTTGACCACAACATCAACAAATTTTGTATATTATAAGTATAGTTGATAGGACACCAATTTATGTAAAATTGAATTACAGGTTAATTTCACTTTTAAAGGCAGATTTCACATTGACCCAGTCAAGCATTTCTTAATCTGTGTAGTTCCTCTACACAGCAATTAAACTGGGTTTCACCTTGAGACAGATTTGGTTGGCTTCCTTACAGGAAGCCTCTGAGTAGTGACCTGCTTTAAATGAAAACAGGGCAGCTAAACATCGCTGACAGGCTTCAAAACCCAAACAATACACAGGCAACCCCAAGCTAGATCAACTCGAATGAGAAAGAAGTCTACCAGGAAAACTTCTCGTCACAAACTCTCAAAGCACGAGTTTATTTGCTAGACTTTTTTTCTAGGTACAGCAGGACCACAGAGTGGGGGGGGGGGGTGGGGGGAGAGGGTGAAATGAAAAGCACAAAAGTACACGCAAAGAGAAAATAAGCACTGGATTCAAAATGCTTTAGGATGACTGAGGCTATGAAAAACAATATGGTTTATCTGTCTTTTTCTCAGCATTAATACTTAGCAACAATGTGCAGGCATGTAGTGCCTTAAAGGAGGTAAGAATCTTCCAGTGTACAGTACTTAGCATTATGGAGTGTCAAGTATGTCTCATGTCCAGTGTAGGCAGTAACAACAATGGAAGCAAAGCCACCTCTAGCACAAGTGAGCACCCAGAGGTTTGTATGTTGTTTAAAAGCAAAAATAAAACTCAATTTTCTTTTGAGTGAACTGAACAGAAATCCATGCACTAATTAAAATGAATTCCAAATAAGAGCACAACTAGATTGATATTAATTGGATATTGATACAAGTTAATAAAATTCTAAATGAAAAGTTTAAGTCAAAAATATATAGCTACATTATTAGCAGGAGTGGAAACCAGTATGGTCTTCTGCTATAGCCTATCCACTTCATGTTTCAACATGTTATGCATCGAGATGCTCTTCTGAAACACAACTGTTGTGGTGGCTTGAACTACTGTCATCGCCTTGTTGGCTTGAACCAGTCGGGCCATTCTTCTCCAACCTCTCTCATTAACAAGGCAATTTCACCCACAGAACTGATGCTCACTGAATGTTTGTTTTTCGCACCATTCTCTGTAAAGTCTAGATGCCAGACAGTAACAGTGACCTGATCTAGGCGGCTCAGCCGAGAGGACTTCAGGCATTGGCCCTTTCAGGAGCAAGGAAGTGTTGGGTGCTATATCATTAGGTGGACTAAAATGAGGTGGGTACAAAGTACTGAATTAATAAGTGGTCTGTAGGAGGGAAAAATAAAGACGCAGATATTTTGTCCTGGAAATGAGTCCCTTGCTTTTGGTAACAGATTTAAAAGAACTAAAACAAAAAAAAAGATTGCAAGTGTAGACATTTAAACTGGTGTTTTAACATCAAATGCATTGCATCTTTGATACACTCTTGGAATATGTTGTAGTTAAGTTATTGGATTAATGCCTGGATCGTTGACCCAGTAATTCTAATTTCAGCACTCCAGAGGAATTTAAATAAGTGATTAAAACTGGAATTCATAAGTAGTTGATCATAACCATAGGCTGTTGATTGTGATGACTGTCCACATCAGCTACTAATGCCCTTGGGTACTAAAAAGATTCTGCCATCCTTAATGAAACAGGCATATCTAGCAATGTTAACCCAGCCCCAAGGTAATTTGGCTGGCATGTTACTGCAGACCCTCCTATGTGGTTGATTCTTAACTTGTTTCTTAAGTTGGGGCAATTGTGCTTGGACAAGAAGTGTTTGCATTGCCAGGGATGTTCATATCACATGAATGAATATAATAATGAAAATTGCTAATTGTGCAAAAAGAAGCCTCCCACTTGATGGTTGTCTGTGACCAGCTTCAAAAGGAAATCCTGAAGATCGATGTACTATAGTCATCCTTGTGTGGCACTTTCCCATTTTCTTCCTCCTTTGTTGTGGCAATTTTTAAAAAAAAAAAATGCTTAACAAATACCTGATAATGCACTTGGCTGGGCAAAGTGTATTATTGAAATGGTGAACTTTGTTTGCGATTCATTTTGATTTGCTGACAGATTGAAATGGCCATACTTTGCCCAAAGAAAATATAATGTTGAAATATCTTTCTTCCCTTTAGATCAGATTTTAAACCACTAACACTGAGGGGATATTAAGCAGTGCTTCGGAACTAGTACCGTTCTAGGAAGAATCATTGGGTGAGATTTGTCACCAGTTGACTGCTAATTATATCATATGCCACACTAAAAGGTGGAGTCCAAAGTGTGCTCACTACCAAATTTTGCCTTTTAGTATGGAAGAGCAAAGATGAATTTCCATCCCAGAGCTCTTGCTAGGTTGGCCGTGGCTGTTTTGTAAAGATTGGTTTGGAAGCCAAATTACCTTGGGGCTGGGTTAACATTGCTAGCTATGCCTGTTTGATTGTTATACACTGCCTAGCCTGATTTGTATGCACCATACACCTAAAAAGCAGAGAAGGAAACTTGATCCCTTTTGATCTGCTTGAAATCGTATCTGCTGTTTGTTTTTCTCCGTGGGGAAAACTCCGTGTCGATCTTTGTGTCTGACTCTTCAGTCTACTGAGCTATTCTCCTTCACAGCAGAGGGCAGAGCTTGGGTTATTTTTGTCAAGATCATTTATTTGCAACTGTAAGAAAAAATTTTGCTGCTTAAAATAAAGTTGTGCTTGTAATGTATAGCAGATCAATCATTTGCAAAAAGTGAACCAAGAAACAGAGCTTAGTATGTCAATTTTCAACATGCTACCTCCAGACATAATATCTGGATGCATTGCTATCACTTAATTAATGAGAAATTTGTACTCTGTAATTTATTTGAAATATTCGTCACATGGGTTCCTCTGGAATGAGGGTTTATATTGTGCTGGTCTTCCAGCACTACCTGTTATTGGCTGACTTGGATTTTGTATTTGAATTGTGATTCAGCTCGGGGACCAGGAGGGGGCAGTTGGCTGCAAATACAAATTATATCAGGATATTTCTCCATTTCAAATCAACAGTGAATAACAGGAGTAACCCAACTCCAAGCATTTCCTTTCTACATTTTTCCGCAGCTAATCTTTCATAAAATACCATCTTCTCCAGCTCATTGCTATTCATACTGCCTCTTAAGGCTGCAGAATTCATCTTGATCATCTTATTAGTTATTTTCCTGCCTTGGCTCCACATTCCTAAACTCGTTGCTCGATTTGGAAGCCCTATAGTTTCAGCTACTATCTAGGGTTTCATGTTGCACATTCAAAGGTGCTTCTGCCTGGCCTGGCATTGATTTCTGTTCTCTTGTTCCTCCATCAGAAGAAAGTGGTCATAAAACAGGGAAATGGGCCCTTTGGCTGAAAGTGTTCATTCTGATCAAGGTGTCTTCCTGAGCTAGTCCATTTGCCTGCATTTGGTCCATATTTCATTAAAGTTCAAAGTAATTTTTATTATCAGGACTTGTATCATCACAAAAAACCCTGAGATTAAATCTAGTTAGACTAAGCCTGACTTTGCATCTATGCACATCTTCTTTCAGCATCTTAATCAGGTCATTAAATACAGGGTCTTGAGTAAATACAGGGTCAAATCTGTCCCAGTTTAATCCTTTAAACTGAGTATGTTCTCGAAAGTCTAATACAATGTTGGCACTAAGACTCGTATCCATCAAATCTAAATGCACTAATTCAGGAGAAAAATGCTGCAAAAAATGTAAATGGAGATGCTTGGAGTCCGGTTATCCCTGTTATTCACTGTTGATTGGAAGGGGAGAAATGCCCCGATATGATTTGTATTTGATGCCAACTTCCCCCACCTGATCCCTGTATTAACTCATAAATTAAATATTTGGCCAAGATAATAGATTTGGTAAAAGTCTATCCACTCCTTGTACCCTTAAAGCAGTGGTTCCCAAAGTGGAGCGTACGCCCCACGGGGGTAATTTGATTTTTAAGGGGGGCAATTCGAGAATGAGTTATTAACAGTGAATTTTTTCTAGTAAGTCTGTGTGAGTATGAGTGTGTGTGCGAGTTAATACATATGTGTATATACAGTATGCATACATAAAAATACTTGTGTGTATGTACATGTGTAATTGCGTATGTACTGTATATATAGTGTATCACCATCATTACAACCGTCAAATGGCTTTCATAATTAAATTAATGAATTGACTGATGTAGGAAGGAACGAATGAACAAGTCCAAACGCGTAAGAAACTCATACGAGGTCGCGCCAATGCTGCTTTTTGCAGTAGCTTTCGGTCCTTGGTGGTGTGAAGGTGTGTACATTGCGTCATCTCTTTTAAACGGTGTATCTGTCTGTGTATGCTGTAGGAACGAATTGGCATTGTTTTATTTATTTATTATTATTATTATTTTAATATCACTTAATGTTTTTTACAATTTCTTAGTAATTTCTTCCTCAGAACTTTAACAGTCCTTTGGTTCTTTTATTTTTCTCTTTCATGAATACCATGTTCTTTGGAAGCTTGTTTAAACCAAGTTAATGGTCTTTTAGGCTTCCTCCAGGTGAATAGGAATTCACTTTTTGAATAATAAGAATTATATATCACCACAGGGGGCATCAGGATTTTGGAGGTGATTAGGTGGAGCATGGCCAAAAAAAGGTTGGCAACCACTGCCTTAAAGGAAAAGGTTCATAACTGTAGACTTTGCATCAATCTCCTTGTTTTAACCATATTTATGTTTTGATGTTCAAAGTATATTTGTGCCTCCACCAAAAATTGCTAGCAAGTTGACAGAGGAAATTTAAAAACGCAATCATGAGGAAATCTGCAGATGCTGGAATTATTCATTTCACATTTTTAGATCCAATATGCATGACTTTGCACCTGTTCACATTGAACTTTGTTAACTATTCATTTTGATCACTTTATTTTTCTAATCCCTTATATCTGTATATGGACTGTTTACATGCCCTCTTCTGGTTATCTCAGAAGTCTAAATGGATGTATTTTTACTCCTCTCTATGAAAACTTGAACAATAAATCAAATATTTTACATTGGTCTCCTATGACCAAACTTGCATGTAAGCCTATCAACTGTGAGGTGATCAATTGTACATGTTAAAGATCATTTCAATAGTTTTATTGCAAGAGAATATTAGGATGGAATCAGTTATTCTTTGCCTCAGGAATCAATTCTTAGTCCTCATTTCTGGTTTATAGTTGCTCTTTTTTTTTGTTGCTATTTTGTGTCAGGGTTGTCGGCAGATATCAAGTTATGAGCTGAACTGAATATGCCTGGACTCTTTTGGTTTTGTTTATATTGTGTTTTTCATTTTGTTGCTATTTGCGTGATTTTGTTTTTAATGTGGTTGATTTTCTTCAAGCGGGTTCTATGGTTTTCTCTGTGGCTGTCTGTAGGGAAGATGAATCTCAGGGTTGTATACTGCATACTTATTTTGAAAATGTACTTCAAATCTTTGAGTCGTTTCTTTACTGACCAGGAGGCAGAATGTAAAGTATCTAAATTTCCTAATGATGGAAAATTATGTGGTAAAACACATTGTGACAAGGATATTGTAACTCTGCAGTGTCGAAAATGAGAGATCATACACTTTGGTAAGTAGAATGAAAAGGCAATTTGTTATCTTTATGAAAGGAGTTTACAGCGATCTTGGTGTTCATGTATGTGAGTTATGAAAAGCTAACAAGCAAATAGTTAACAAGTTCCTTTAAGATTGTTCAATGTAACAAAATAGTTGTTACTCCAGATCCAATGCAGCACAAAAAAGCAGCTAAAGAACACAACCATAATTAAGATGCACAAAAAATACAAATACAGAAGCTAGTTTATATACATGTAAATTCATAAAGTAACTCTAGGCTCAGGAGTGGCTGTACATAAGTTGACTTACAGGAAATAATAGAGTATGGTGGTTGGGGGTGTGGAGAGGTGTGTTAGTGGGTAGTGTTAATCAGTCTTGCAGTTTGGGGAAAATAACTGTTTTTCAGTCTGCTGGTCCTGGCATGGATGCTACATAGCCTCTTCCCTGATGAGAGTGGGACAAACAGTCCATGAGCAAGGTGGATGGGTTGGTTACTACCCCTTTTCTGGAGCATTTGTGTATGCATGCCCTTGATGGGTAGGTAGGCTGGTGCCAGTGATACATTGGCCAATTCTGACTACTCGTAGAGCTTTCCTGTCTTCCATACCATTGACATGATACAGCTTGTTGGGACACTCTCTGCTGTGCATCTGTAGAATGACATGAGTATGGATGTGTAGAAGAAATGAGTCAGAATTTAGAAATGGGGAATTACTATTGTAACTGCATAAAGAGTTTGTGTTGCCACACTTGAGGTTCTGTGAATAATTATGTTCGACCACTTATTTTGGAAAGCATGCATCAGCATTTAAGGCAATAAAAATGATTCACATAATTTTTGGATGAGAGGATTGTCCAGTTGTGTCTATAAAAGTTGGATCTATGCTTTTTAAAGTTGAGAAGATTGAGAGGTGATTTTATTGAAGCAAGCATTATTGGGTAGATGTGATATTTCTACAAGTCTTAGATGAGGGGCAAATGCAATATTAGATGGCAGTCTGCTGAAGACACCACTTAACATTTTAAGAATAACTTTTCCCCTTCTGCCACCAGCTTTCTGGACAGTCCATTAACACTATCTCATTGTTTGTCTTTTTGTGCTTTATTTTTGTTACTTGGAGTACATTTGTCTTGCACTTCACTGCCGCCACAAGACAATAGATTTTCTGACATATGTCAATCATAACCAACCTGATCCTGTGTAGAAATCCCTACTTGCAGAGAGTAGTGAACCTCTGAAATACATTGCCCTGGAAGAGAATGGAGGTCAGATGATTAAACAAAATTAAAGAAAAGGTAGATCCATATTTTGAAAGATCAGGGAGTTTGGAGGAAATGGCACAGAGTGTGGTAAAGGCTGATGTAAGTCGCCTGTGATCATATTGACTGGTGGGGCAAGTGGCTTACTATTTTTCTCTGTCCTAGTATAGGATGAAAGAATTGAAAGCTAGTGTTGATCAGTGGACTGAAGACATTTGAGGGAAGAGTGGGTGAAGCCATTATATTACGAATAAAACTGTTCAGAGTAAAATAGCAACTGGCTCAAAGTAGTGGTGCTTAGTCAAAATAACTTTATGCCGCTTGTGGGAGATGGGCTGTGCATTATACTGTAGCAAAGGCTGCGATGACACGAAGAGTTTGTAGAGTTGTTTTTCCCTTAAAATGTTGAATGCAAGTTCTGAATTAGTATTTAAGGAGCATCTTTAAGAGTACCAGTAGCTCTTAGAAGGCCATCTATATTTTCTACTAGATAATTGTGGCTTAAGTTCTGCCTCTAACATGTGAATGGTTTTGCTAACTCTTTCCAGATGTATTTGATGAAAACAAATCTAATTTCAGTTGTAGGAGCCATGTATTTGTTATTCTGCGTTGTGTGTTTATTTTTTTTTTATGGTAACTAATCAAGTGAGCAAGGTCATGGTAAAATGAAGGGAATAAGTTGCGTATTTGTGCTTTGTTCTGGGCAGTTTGGAGCTAGGGACCGAAAGATGGCGTATGCTTTGGTCACTTAAGTTTGCTTAATTTATTCTTAGTTTTGCATAGTTACACCCAAGTTTCGTCGCTTCAAGATTGTATGCTAGTTGCTAATAAACGATCAAATGCAGTTCTTTGATTTTTGGATATCATTACTGGAGTGATTGGAGGGCGCATCAAACAGAGATAACACTCCGGGGATTGCTAGCAGCGACAAACGATTTGTTAGAATTGGCCGCTACATCACTCAATCTTGAAATCTGGCACCAGATGTCAATGTTATGAATGCAAAAAAAAAGCATTGTATTTGTAGTCTTTTTAGTAGTATTGGTTCTTATTATTCATTTTTATTTCATTGCCTAACCTCAATGTTGCAATGTATTAATCAGTCAGTCAGATGCAATTCTTAATGCTAAAAATCAGAACAATTGAAGAGATTGAAAATGCCGGTCAGAGTTTGTGAAGAAGTAATGGAGACAATGACTAGGGCTGTCCTCTAAGCCTGTTCAACACTCATCTACTGGTCAAGATGGAGCCTGCGTACAATGCTCCTTTGATCAACATCTTCGGGATAGATCATGAAACAATCTTTTCCACTTTTATGTCTTCTCCATTTGTTTCTCATCTTGAACCTGATTCTGGAACTGCTGAAGCCTGTGTTTTGCTGTTTGAAGATTGCTTGGGTGTTCCAGTGCTCTGCAGTCCCCGTGAAGCTTCTGATTCCAGAAGGCGGAGGCAGTGCACGTGAACCTCATAGAAGGTGGGCTGCGTTGACTGAGCTCAAGCTGAGATTTGGCTCCATTTCGCTGATTAATGCTCTCATTGCTTACCTATTAAAGTGACGTGGGAAACGGAAGCATTGAAGTGAATGCTGGCTGCTTGCCTTTTGATCAGTCGCTCTGCACTGGAGAGGGGTGAGCCTGCCACTGTGTGCGGAGAGTGTGCCCAGGTTTTTTGAGTTTGGGATTTGGACTTTGGGCTGTAGACTCTATATTTTTTCAGTTTTAGTTTTTATATTGTGTTGTTTTTGCATGATCTTGGTTTTTTTTTGTGCAGGAGGAGGGATTTAGGGACCTATGTGCCTGTTCTGATTTTGTTAGTATTTTTGTGTGCAGATGGGATTTGGGGGTGGATGATCATGCTGTCTTTTTTTTGTTTCATGCTTACCTGGAGAACTGAAGAATTTCAGAATTGTATACTTTGATAATAAATGAGCCTTTGAACCTTTGAATCAAGATCATAGTAAATGTTACACCTCAGTGCTAATCCCACACTTTACCACCACCTGACCATCCCCACATGCTCTAGTGGATGTACTTACAACATTCGATTTTCCCAAAATTACTGAAGAATCTGCATCAAAGGTTATTGTAGAAAAAAAGCTCACCTTATAGAAGGATTGATGCATTGAAGTCCATAAAAGACATAAATGGGACTTTTTTTGGTATGCTGCTATGAATAGTATGTTTCCAGTGTCCTATGCAAATTTAAATTGACCTGTTGATTTTTGAGAGACTGAGAGGGATTTAGGAGTTCTTGCGCATCCTTGAAGGCTAGCGTGCTCGTACTACAAGTGATCAGGAAGCCCAACAATGTTGCTTATTGTTAGGAGAAATGAATGTAAAAGTTAAGGCACTGCTTCAACATTGTGTGCATTGGTGAGACCACATCCATTGGTCACCTTATTTAAGACGGGATATATAGATATATATAATTTTGGAAGCAGCTAAGCTTTTCTTACATTAACAGCTAGAGTGAGCAGGTTGATTTGTTAGGAAAGGTTGGACAGGCAAGCCTTGAATCCACAGAAATTTAGTTTAGTTATAGGTGACTTAGTTGAAACATACACACTGCTGAAGCATTTTATGAAAGAGAATCTTGATCTAGTAATCTCTGTCAATGTAGTCAGAATTGAGGTGACATTCTTTTGAGGGGCTATGCCTCTTTTTTGAGGAGAGTCTTTGAAATTTAAGGCAACACTAAATTGAAAATTTAATTTGTGTAAGTAGAATTCAGAGTTGAAGAATCTGGTGAACAATATTTTTTGAGTACTAGAGCTTCATATAGGAACTAATGGTCTTTTTCTAATTTATGAGTAACATGGAGAAATAAAGTAAAACTCAACATGACTTTTATTAAATGGAAGTGTACAGAGTGTAGAACTTGGCTTATGCAGTGTTGAGGAGGCACACACCATAAGCCCAGAATGTGGTGCACTAAATTGCAAGCACGTGGATTGTTCCTTCACCTGACAGGAAGTGTTTAGGTTGATGGTTAGTGCAGAGAGGCAAGACTAAAGGGGCTGATGTTACATGGGAAGGAGTTGAGAATTCCTTCATGGGAGCTTGAGAAAGAATTGAGGAATGCCAACCAGAGTCTGATACAAAGGAGCAACAAATGAAATGAGAATCTTATATTTCCAAAAGCCCGTCCAGGTAAGTTTATCATATAAAACGGAAACAGCCCTTTTGCCCACCATGTTCATTCCACCTTCAACTGCCCATTTATACTAATCCTATTTATCAGCATTTGGTCTTAACCTTCTCTGCTTTGTCAGTTGAAGTATTTGCCCAGATATGACTGGTGTGTCTCTTTACCTTGAGCAGAGTATTGCCAATTCCAACAATCTGGGTTGGGGTTAAAAATCTTCCTCTGATTCTTTCTTACCTGTGTACTAAACTGATACCCTTTAGCTTTGGGTACCCCTGCCAGGCAGGGCAATTTCTCACCACCAGTCCTACCTCTGATGTTAAGTTTGTATTCTTCTGTCAGGCCCTTCCTAAGAGCTCTCGCTCCATGGAAAGCAAATCTAGCCTAACCTGACTGCCCTTGTACAAAATAACTCATGGCTTTGTGGTGCCTTGAACTTCAAAATTTGCTTCTGTATAATCTAAGCTGAGAAATTTACTCCAGTAGTGAGAAAGCACTCATTACTTCAAATGTCAGGTGATGGGTTAAATTGAGGTTTTAGCTACAGACTTGATTGGAAGTAAAAGAGCTCATCGTACAATAAAGAGGAGGGTTCCCAAAACAACAAGGTTAGCAACAGGTTATCAGGCCACTTATTTTGTTTGTGGGCTATTGATGTACAAAAATCAGTGCTGCTAATTTTCATTGAACCATACGATGGCATTTCAAAAGTATTTCATTGAGTCTGAGATTGAAATGTGAGGTTTTTCTCTTTATTCAGAGTGAATGTTTTAATTCGTTCAGAATTGTTTATTATCCCTGGCACGTGTCATGAAATTTGGTGCTTTGTGGCAGTAGTACATTAATTGTTGTAAGTTTCAGTGAGAAGTATAAAATATACAGTATAAAATGGGAGTGTAGTAGGAAGGTAGTGTTACTGAATCATTCAGAAATCGGGTTATGGAGAGGAAGAAATTGTTCCCAAGAAGTTGTGTGCATCTTCAGGCTATTGTCCCACCTGCTTGATGGTGGTAATGAGAAGAGATGATGTCCCAGATGCAGAGGACCTTTAATGATGAATGCCACCTCCTTGAGGCACTGCTTTTTGAAAATGTCCTCAGTGGTGGCGAGGCTAATGCCCATGGAGTTGGCTGAGTGTACAACCCACTGCAAATTTTTTTGATCCTGTGCATTAAGGCCTTGTATTGGGATTTGTAACTCAACACTCACCACCCTGGAATGTGGCTATTGCAGAGCGTGGTTAAGGGTCAATCACTAGACTGTGGTCACATAGGCCAGACCCAGAGAAGGATGACACATTCTGTTGTTGTTTTAAGAGCGCAAGAGTGAACTGATTTTTGTTTCATTATAAACAATTTTATAATTTTGTGGACAATTAGTTTCATATTTTTGTACAATTTAGTTGAATTTAAATAACCATTTGCTGGGGCAGGATTTAAGATCCCACAGACCATGTCTTTTTGATATTAATCCTTGTGGTTTGTGTTTTCTAAAGTACCTTAACCTCTCTGGCATGTAAAATGGTAAAATTAATTGCTTGAATTGTTTGCATTGTTACTGATACAATCATATGATAGGAGTTTTCACACTGATTTTTTTTTTACTGGGCAAGATCATTTAGAGGAAAGTTCAAAATATAAAAATACATGCATTAAATCCTGTAAAAGAGCCCGTTAGCCCTGCTGAAGGTCTTGGCCCAAAACGTTATTGTATTCTTTTCCATAGATGCTGCCTGGCCTGTTGAGTTGCTCCAGCATTTTGTGTGTGTTGGTTTGCCAATATCCCTTTTTTTTTTGTCAGTGGTACTGGGATTAGCTCTCTAAAATCATGATGTGATGTGATGCTATTGTGATGACGTAGCTTAATTTATGGTAAAATGCTGTAAGTCTGAAAGGTTTCTGGGAAACGGTGGGGTTAAGCAGCATCTATGGAGAGAGGACGAGCAAGTTAACACTTCTAATTGTTGCCTCATTAGAAAGGCTGATGAACTAGGTCAATCTCAGTGCTCAGTTTGGCAATTTGACTCCATTGCAGGGATTAATGTAGGCTATTTCTTGAGCTTGGTTGGGGTAGATGACAGGCTTTGATCTTTGTCAATTGGTTTTGAATAGAACTCACAAGTTAAAACCACAGTAGCCACAAGCCTTCCTCTCCTGTCTTTAGCCTCCTCTTATTTCTTCCAAGAGGAAACCCATTTATCATTTATCGTTACAGAGAACTTGGACTCGTGTTCTTTCTATTTCCTGCTTTGCTTCAACAAAGGAAAGCTGTACAAGGGTGATCAGACCTCTGTTCCACAGTAGTAAAGACAATCCATTGATATCTTACGGAAAAGGAAGAGCCAGGTTATGTGTATTGAGTCCACTTCTTCCACAAGGACTGAACAGATTAGTTCTGGGGCTTACAGCTTCTCATGATTTCCTCAATAAAAAGGAGTGTCGGGGCTCAAAGTCTGAATGTTAAAATACTGTTTTTGTGACACAATTGCTTAGATCAGAATTTTATTATGAAGTCATGCTACAGAAAAGCAGCTGAGTTGAATTATCGCAATTGACCAGAAGTGCATTATATTCCTAAAGGAACTGTTTTCTTTTATATAAAAGAAAATCAAACTTTAACTCTTAAGTCCAATTATTTGTACAGTCATTGCAAATGTTCCATGGCATCATTTCTTTTATTTTTCCATTTGAAAATGCTTGCAACTTGAGCTAAATCCTTCACTAGAGCCAGGGATGATGTGTTTCAGGAGAGCAGGCTTGCTACCCTTTCAAATGCTATTAGCTACACTGATGCTACTGAATCTTTTTAAAAAGAACACTAGACAAAATGCTGATGTGATTGGGATGAGGAAAGGATGTATAAATGGTCTGCTTGAGCAATAGCAATTTAGCTAATAGCAGTAAATTGCACACATTGGCTGAGACTTTGTTAGTATGCATTTTCTATTCCTATTTGATGTCTCAACAATTCTACACTCCATAACAAGATGACAAAAATTTTTACTTGCTGCTGCCCTCATTTTTAAAAAAAAGTTTCCATTTTTTTGTTTTAATCCTCCTCCCTTCTTTTCTTCACCCATATTCCCACTCGCTTCAAACTCGTATCAGTACATCCCCCTTTCGCCATTACATCCCATGAAGGGAAATAGGCCAAGGGTATAGATGTTGAAAGTGGAGTTGCTGTAATTTGATACATTTTGGCAATGCCAGTATTTGTTTTGTTTCAAAAGCTGCATTTTTTTTCTTGGAAGCAACTTGGAGCAGGATTCTTTGATTGATTTTTTTTTCCTACTTCCACATTTCATCAGCTGCTTAAGATGTTTCCTATGAATGGTTGCTTCCATTGAATATTTTGGTAAGCTAATATTACACCCTCTGCAGCTGTTGTGTTTACAATATAAGTGCAATGTCTTGAGTACCAGTATGCTGTGTTTGTAGAAGTAAGAATTTTCCACCTAGATACTGATGGAATTGGTTTTAAATCTGTTGGACAGCAAATGGCTCTGTACTTTAATACTTTTTACCTTTTCTTCGATTATGGGCCATTTGACCGATTAAACCCATGCCAGCTCACAGTATGGTGCTTATTCCACCATTAGTTTTCTCTGTAACTGATCAAATTTAGAAGCTCTTCCACATTCTAACACTCCAGTGTTAATTGACCTCTATAAATTGATCTACATGTCTTTAAGCCATGAGAGGAAAACATGCAGTCAAAGGGAGAATGTGGTAACTTCACGTAGAACTGGAGATGATGATTGAGCCCAGGTCATTGGAACTGCAATGTTGCAGTTCTGCTAATGATACCACTGTGTAGCCTCCAATGTGCTTTCACAATGCATTATCCTGACACCGTGAAGAACATCAACAGCAAGTTCATGTTGAAAATGATTATTTAATTGTAGCAGTGAACAAGAAATGATCTGATTGAAAATATAATTTAAAAAGCACATGATTGCATATAGAACATTGAACAGTAATGCTCATTATCGGTCCTTTGTTCTATGATACGTCAACCTTTTAACTCCATGATCAATCTAGCCCTTCCCTCCTACACAGCTCATAACCTTTCATTGCTTTGTTTAAAACAAACTTATCTCTGACATCTCTCCAAACTTTCCTCCACTCACTTTGAAAGGATGTCCTCTACTAGTAGTTATTGCTGCCCCAGGGGGGTGGGGGTGGGTGAGAGGAGTGCTGGCTGTCTACCCTGTTAATACCTCTCATAACCTTGTATATCTCTACCAAGTTGCTTCTCATTCTCCATCGCTCCAAAGAGAGACTTGCTAGCTCGATTTTTCAGTTGGGAATAGAAATAGCATATTGTGGAAGCAGTTTTTGGATCACATCAGTGCAGAGGGGTGGGGTAGGGAGAATGAAGTTAAATACTTCAGATCAATGGCTCCTGAACTGAATTTGCCAAGTGGCTGATTACAAAAAAAAGATAAACTGTCATTGAAAAGGGGTCCCCCAACGGATGCAGGACATTGGTTTGGTCTGTACTGCAGGGTGGCTGCATTTTTCTTCAGATAGATTACTGAACCTCTGGAGTCTCTGTACTCTGCCAGAATTTTCTCTGCTTTTCTTCCTCTCCTGGTAATCATTCCCATTCCTGGTGTGTCTTGGATAGGCTCTTTAGTTTTAATGCTAATATCTCATTTTGTCTCGTGCATTATAATTTTATTAGTTCTTTCCTGTTCACTACCCAATCTTGTGCCATTTTGGTGTTCTCTCCTGGGTGCGCGCTCTCAACACAAGCAGTTTTAAAAGGAAGTGGAGTTTGTGGTTTGCTTTCCATGCTGATGCATTTATTATTAGCTTTTGAGCTTTGTTTGACTGGTGCGGGAATCCAAGGGAAAAGATGTAGGAGTGAGATGAAACATTAAAATAACAGACAACTGGAGTCTTGGGGTCACGGTTGTGGATTGAACAAGGTGTTGTGTAAATCAATCACTTGGTCTGTTTTTGATGTCTCCAGTGCACAAAATTGGAAGTGTGCTAATCGGGACCCTTGTAGCTGTCAGGAATGGAGACCTGCATCTCATTAGTCTGGACTGGGTCTCAGCCGAGAATTTGGATTTTTTTTAAAAATAGCTTTAAATTGAGTTATTTGAAAAGTTGCAATGAAAGGATCTCTTCGCCTCTGTTGAGGGGAATGGATTTTCAAATTGGTCATAATTCTTGTGCTGTAACATTGCTGTGACCTGTGATTGCTTTGAAGTGGATTGAATGATTCTACTTTAAGGCCATTATCTGCAAAGAAGTGAATACTTTTAGGAGCCAACAAATCTCTCATGTTTGGCTTATAGCCAACAAGAGTGATACCATGGCAGGGATATATTACATTATAAACAGCCTCGAAGGATGGTGTATATAGTTGCATTTATTTGAAATTTATCTATTTGTATAAATATTTTGGTAAACATTGCTTCTGAGCCTTCTCCATATCGTGTGGAGCTCTTGACAGTGGTTGGCATTCTTGTTAACTTATCAAATGTGATGCTCAAAACCTCCCGTGCAGCCTCTTTAAATAAAATACTAAGAGTCAGCGCTAAACAAAACTGAGTAACAAATTTCTTAACTGGGGTCTCTCATTACTGTTCCGATAATTTGCATTCAGGTGAGGGGGTAAGAACTTATCCATACAACATCTCAATCCCATTGCAGAAGTCATTAAGATCATGGCTGTTGTCCATTTTGTCATGGTTCACATGACCTCTGGTTGCTTCAATTCCGAGAAGCCTGTTGATCTTATCAAGTAAGCCTCCATTTTTCTTGTCTTGACAGCGTTCCTGCCATACTTCTCATTTGTAATACTAGGATTATGGCCTTTAGTTCAATAACCATGATATAGTTTAAAGCTTGGAGAATCCACAATGAGGTGGAGCAATCCAGAAGTTAAAATGTCAGCACTGGGGCACAAGCTTGCTGCTAACATTAGGCTCCTGCTTCTCTGGAGATTGGCAGCTTTCTCATCTTTGATAGAGTTAAAATAGCTTGGGGTGGGGTTTGTAATGCATGGTGGGCAGAAATGAGAAAGCATTGTGAAAGTGGTACATCTGGGCTTCTCTCCATCCTATTTGGTGACATGTGAAGAGGTGTTAAATCTTTTGCATTTATATTTGAATATTAGTTATGTGAATGAGTATAATTGTGTGCTGCACATTGTTAGTTGGATATAAAGAAACAGAATATTTTTCTTCCAATATCTTACAATACCCTGACATTCTTTAAATTTAACATTCTCTGTTGTAATTTTAGTTGTGGCTTGTGTATTCTAGGATGTCTTAAAACTTGAGATTTCTTTGTGACTTTTGCAAAGTGAGAAGAAAAATTGAGTAATATTGCATGGCTTACTAATACTTAGTAAATATCTTTTCCTTTGAAATGTCTGAAGTGATTTGTGTAATCTTGCATCTTATTTGTTCTCTAGAAAAGATCCTTTAACAAACATGAGCGAGGATTTCATTTCAGACTCTAGTCTGTACCCTGTGTATTCACTGTCTTAATCTGAAGCAGTCTTGCAGTACTGGGCAAATGCACTCCAGATGGCAGCAGTCACCTTCACAGCCACTTCCTGCTCACTGACTTCCTCATAATGTCTTTATTAATTGTCCACCTGTACATTGTCCTTTATGCTGATTGTGCTACCTGGAGCCGTCCTGGAATGTTGAATGGGACCCAAGCTTGATTGCTGAAGAATAAAGCTGACTGAAACTTTGAAAAAACAAAATGAATTAATAACTCTTAATTATCTATTCAGCTCACTAATCTCAGAGAGGAGATCTGTCATCGCCAGCTCATGAGCCCTGCATACAAGTACAGACTCGCCACATATTGTTGCCACATCTCTTCTGAAAGGATCCACTTGCCACCTTTATAGTTTCTGTTCCATAAGGCTTTGAGGCATTAGTCAAATTGCATTTTGGAGTGTTGTGAGCAGTTTGGGGTCCATTATCAAAGAAAAGATGCATTAGCCAGCCTATTTTATGCCACAGACCAATACCATTAAGCAAGGGGATGTAAACCCCACGTTGTGAACCCCTGATCTAAGGAAGTTCACAAGAATGATACTGGAATAAACAAGTTAACATATTAGAAACTTTTTGATGGCTCTGGGCCTGTCCTCACTGGAGTTTAGAAGAATGAGGTGGATGGGGATCTGATTGAAACCTGGGAATGTTGAAAGGCCTAACCAGAGGGCACAGCCTCAGAATATAATGATGTCCTTTTGGAACAGATGAGGAATTTCTTTTGTGAAATGGTTGTGAACCTGTAGAATTCATTGCCACAGACAACTGTGAAGGTAAGTGTACCCAAGTCATTGGACAAATTATGGAAAAGGCAATTGGTATGTTCTCGATTAGTAAGGGTGTCCTAGATTACAGGGAGAAGACAGGAAAATGGGGTCGATAGGAAAAATAAATTGGCCATGATGGAATGGTGGAGCAGATGTGATGGGCTAAATGGCCTAATTCTGCTCCTATGTCTTATCGTCCACTGGAGAGGAAATGAAATTAGGCAGGCATTCCGGCACTAAATTTTGAGATGATTGCATGGCTCTCAGACCAGTCTGTAATTTTATCGCCTAGTATATTGCTTACTCTAGCAACACTGGCATCTGCTAGACAAGGTGGGACAAATGTCCAGCTTGGAAATCCAAGCTGAAATCCAGCTTGGCCAATTGTTATATCCAAATTGGACTGAAGATCTGATTTCTAAGGGTGAATTAAGATTGACCGCTCTTGACATTGCGGCAGCACTTCAAGTGTGGCATCAAGATACCTGGTAAACCAAAAGTGGGCATCAAATGAGAGGCTACAGTACCCCTAATGTGCTGGTTTTCTGAACATCCCATCTTCCACTTTCTGCTCTGTTATAAGTCACCCAAGAACATTATCAGCTTAGTAATGAATTGAACTTCCCAAATAGCTTCGAGACGAGTATCAAACAAGAGAAAGTCTGCAGATGGTGCCAAAGCATCTCGGCCGGAAAAGTCGACTATACACTTTTCCATAGGTGCTGCCTGGCCTGCTGAGTTCCTCCAGCAGTTTGTGCGATTTGTCTCGAGGCAAAGGCATTTGATTTGTGCCTAAACATAGCATTAATGGTCATCTCCCCTACTAGAGCCCCTGTGGGTGTGGTCAGCCCAGGAATCTAAAAGGTCAGGTTGCAGAAAGGGTTTTCAATCCATTTCCCAGTTAAGTGGATTTCCCATTCTCTGACATTGTATGTTGCTTTCAACAGTCTGATCTCTTCCTACCAGAAATGTAGCTGAGTTTTTAATATAAAGTCGAGCAAAATTAATGCTCAATGTTGTTGTAATGTGAACAAAGTCACTGGAGAGATGCAATTGCTGGATGTGAAGTACTATTTTATTCGACAAAATAAAACACAGCATGCATCATACTGAGACCCTTTCAGAGGAAGTGGCCTGTTTGACCCATTATAACATGGCGTTTTATGTGCTAAAGATCGAAAGTCTATTCTGTATTTACAAAGTGTTGACAATGCTTCCTTTGAATGACATAACTTTCATTCTTCCTTCGCACCTATACTCAAGACACGCAATGTGAACGTTAATCAACATTGTCAGGCTTTCAATTAACTTCACAACTCTAGGAAGCTATTGTCCAGAGCTACATTTTAAATTTAATCTGCAGTCCATCTTCAAATCTAAAGATTGATTGCTGAAGTTAATATTTTACTCAATACCCCAAATCCAGAATACGCCCTAAGAAACATTACCTTTTTATTCACTTGATTGCAAAAGGCATATAACCCCATTCACTAACCTAAACGGTCAGATATTAAATAGATGCATATTGAATCCATCAGACTCTGAAGCAAGTTGGTCATTATTGCATGCATTCATCTATTTGGTAGTACTTCATAATGGACATCCTAAAACTATGTTGCCTCAAAAAGAAAACAGCGTGCCCTGTGTTTTCCAGGAATAAATTTACTGGATAGTTTGCATGAAAGTTTGAAAACACTGGTGGAAGGGGAGGTTTGTCGCTTACTGTTGTTTGTTGTTTATGCATGCTTCAGAACGTTAAAGTGTATGCAGTAAATTGCGATTGTAACAGCAATACAATCATGAATCAGAAGTGCAGAAAATTAGAGATTCTTGACACACAAACTGCTTCATTGAATTTGTAATAAGTCAATAGTTCTGGTGTAGAGGATAGCCTATACTCATCGGAATACAGAAGAATGAGGGATGATCTCATTGAAAACTCTTGAATTTTGAAAGGGCTCGATAGAATGGATTTGGAGAGGATTTTTCCTGTGGTGGGGGGGGGGGGGGTCTAATACCAGAGGATGTACTCAATAGAGTGACTTCCTTTTAGAACAGAGATGAGGAATTTCTTTAACCAGAGAGTGATGAATCTGTGGAATTCATTGCCACAGGCAGCTGTGGAGGCCAAGTCATTTAAGGGAGAGGTTGATCGATGCTTGATTGGTCAGGGCATGAAAGTGTATGTGGAGAAGGCAAAAGATTGGGTCTGAAAGAAAAAATGAATCAGCCATGATGAAATGGCAGTGCAGACTTGATGGGCCAAATGGCCTGATTCTGCTCCCATGTCTTATGGTCTTAGTTTTGTGGTAAGTTTCCCTGTATTTTTGCCATTCTGTCACAGCCATATTCTTTAAAAATATTTAAAATTTTAATTTGTGGAATCAAATAGCTTACAATAAAGCTCTAAGCTGGTTTTGAAAATGAAACCCAAAATGTCAGTGTTCTCCCCAAGTCACTCAAATGAGTAAACATCGCAATAACTTCAGCAAGATTGTTTGATCAAACTTGATTGACTGCAGCAAGTCTGCGAGTAAGGACTTTGGGATAGGGGCACTATGTTGTTGGTGTGTGGAATACAGTTCAGTTGATTTCAATGCTTTGAAATCATGGTGTGAAGCGCCCAGTACATGGCATTGTTGTCCGATAAAATGTTTCTGCTCTCATCCTACAATCCACTGATCCCCAGGCATGAAGAACTGACATGAAGCCATGTGATGAAGATCAACATTTAAAAGGAGCATATTCCGTTCAGGCGGGTGGGCTGTGAGGTTGTGGTTTCCATAAGAAGTACATGTATCTATAGGAGGGGGGAAATGGCCAATCCTTACCCAGCATCTGTAATAGTTTGAGAAGGATTTGTGGTTGTAATTGTATGTTCCAGGCAGGTTGGGTGTGTTTTTGTGAGTGGTACAATCACTCGTAGTGCCACAATCAGTGTTTTGGGGTTTGTTAGCTGCAGCAATGCTGTACTTGGTTGCCTGTTAAATTGTTGGAATTGTGTGTGTGGCAGACATGGTTGGGATTGAGCTCTAACTGAAATATGTAAGAGAGGACTGTTCAGAAGACGGCCTGCATGGTTTAATTTCTGATTAAGCAGTCTTTGCTACTGAGATAATTGTACTAATGTGTGGCTCACCAGCCTGTTGAACTGAAGCAGTATTAAGATTTGTAAATATAGTCTTCCACTATTTGCACATGATGCATGGAGTCTAATTTGCACCCATTCGGCCATGTGTATGCAACAATGCTGCTTGATGTCATGTACTAATTCAATTAATTGAACATCTGCTTAACATTTCCACAACACAATTGCACATGGGTTAATAATGGGTGATTGCGTGAGAAGTTCAGACCTCCCATTGTAGAAATTTGTGGGAAAGGGGAATGAAATTTCAAAATCTGCACTAAAACTGTCAGATTTATGTGCTGAGGACTTGACCCTTGTCAAGGTTTTGAAGTTAACTGACTAATTCAAATTGGGATTAGCCGCCTTGTGTTTGACACCGACCAGAGATGAGAATGAGTTTGTTCTGTTGTGGTGTTGCTTTTCTAATTCTCTGGGAAGGCTGGTCTCTGGCATCCCTCTGATCTCTCTGGCTTTGGCTGTGACAATGGAGTGGGTGCATCTGCGTGTGTGGTGGAAATCTTGTGTTACAGACACCTGGGCCCCACCACTGTCCTCGTTTGCAAGTCCCGCCACACCACAATCCCTACCGTTTGTGCAGCCAAAGCCCATCTGACCAGCGGGTCGCCTCCGCAGCCGCTGAGCACCTTTTGTGCTCTGTTAACTGTTCACCACTTGCTTGTCATCGTTTTGACAACTCTTCCTTTTGTCCTTTTCTGCAGCTGTTCTGAACTTGGACAATTCTGTGGTTGACCTGGAGACCCTTCAAGCCCTGTATGAGAATGTAAGTACTGCGACCAAAGGATCAAAAGAACAACAATGTGGCCCAGGCTTTTGGATCTGAGCCGTCAGGAACAAGGCATTTAACCCCATTGCTCAAAGTTGCATGTTAGTTTATGTAGCAATTGATTCCTGGGATGCAGATTTTGCTTTGTAACTGAGCTACTGTTTCATTCAAAACAATCCTATATTTAAGGTAATCTGATTCTCTTTGCTTATTCTTCATGCTATCGTGGTAGGAAATTTAAAGCATAAACATTTTGCCACTTTCTTGCTCGGTCTTCGTTCTCAGACAGGCTGCAATACCTGAATTGTAAGGCCTTTCACTCTGAGTCCAGTTATGTTAGGTTAACATGGGATGTTATATGAAATAAGTTAGTTAAAATGCATATGCTTTATGGAATGTAAGAAGGTTAATGTTTGTAGCCTGTGGAAATAAGCAAAAGGTTCAGATTTGACGCGCTTCATTTAAGGGGCACCATTGAAAATTTACTGAGTGTTGACCTATTTTCATACAGAATTTTCAACTTTAATTCATCACAGCACTTCCGACCAAATTGAGAGCACTATTCTGACCTCAAGAATCGCTCGGTGCACAAATGGGTGCTTGAACTCTGAACACATTCCTTTTCAGTGGCAACTTTCACAATTGCACATTATAATATAAGGTTTCACTCCAAATGTCATGTGTAAGGTCCCAATATAATTCCGGTATGCATGTAGTTGAAAAGCTTCAAGTGGTGGGCCGTCTTGTGGCCAGTGCAGAAGTAAATGAAAATTTTGCATAGGAATTTGGAGATTTTCTCCATAAGCAACATGCCAGGTTTTTTAAAAAAAAACTTACTGAGCTGGTTAGTTTTCCCATGCTGTTGGTTTTTAAATGATTTCTACTGGGCTTTCCAGGTGGTGACATGTTTACATGAGGGTAACTTCCAGGAAGCGTCAAAGTTGTTAAGGTAGTTTTGGTTTCCCGTTTCTGTGAATAATTTTTCTTTGTGCTGAAAGAAACCTGGATCATTTCTAAATAGTTGGCAATTTAATTACCTTGTCCCTCTATATATGCATATTTTGGAGTCGATGCAGCAGTGATTCACTGGATTAATTATTGAGATGTGGAGTTTCTCTTTTAAGAAGAGCACAAGTAGAATTTGTCCATGACTCCACTCAAGTTTTAGAGAAACTTACAAGATTCTGAGAAGGTAGATGACATGAAGCTGTTTCCTTTGCCTGGAGCATCTAGGATTTGATTAGTCTCAGGATAAGGGTCAGACATTAAAAATATAATTGAGGGAAGTGGCTAATTCTCTATAATTTTGTTATTTCTTCCTCTTGTTTTTGCTTTGGGATTCTGTACCTGAAATGTCTGTGTAGGCTCATCAATGTGTATATTTAATCCTGATCCTTGTGCGTCATGGAACAAGCAATAGGTAATGATTTGTCGGGAAATGCCTGAGAGCTTCATTTTTGGAGAGTGTAACCTGAGCATCTGAGGTATTCATGGTGTTCCATGATTGCTAGGAAAGTTGAGCCAAGGGCAAATGGATGAAAGGTACAGAGTTCTTTGTACAGAGTTGAGCATTTTTAGGCAAAGTCTGAGGGATCAAGGAGATGATGAGGGCTGAGAAGCTGACATTGAATGGATTTGTGGTCAGGAGAGGAATTTAAATTAATATCAATGGGCAAGGGCTGTTTGGTTGAATGTTATGACCTGGGACTGATGTGGTGGGAACGGCAACAAGGTTGAGGTATTCATGAGGAAAATCAAAGACTTGGAAGACATTCTTGGGCCAGCTAAGGCAAATCATCTTCAAGTGCAGAAGCAGGCTTTCACAAGGCATCAAGTCATCTGAAGGCCACATGACATAGCTGCCCGTATAAAGATAACACATTTTGGAATTCCAACCAGAGGTTCCACCAAATTATAGAGCTTTATGCCCAAAGTCTGGTCCAGTCAAATTGAGAGGAGTCATTTGGTGGCAATACATGTAGCAATCATAAATTAACGTAATCTCAAGCATAGATGAGGGTGAAACTTTACTTTGTCTTTTTTAAAGTAAACATAGAACAGTACGGCACAGTTCAGGCTATTTGGCACATGATGTGCCAACCTATATAAACCTACTCCATTATTGATTTAACCTTCCCTCCTACAGGGCCCACAGCACTCCATTTTTCTTTGAGTCTCTTAAATGCCCCTAATATATCAGCTCTACCACCACTCCTGACACAGTGATATGCACACACCACTGTGCTTTTTAAAAACAAAACTAGCTCTGGCATTTCCCCTAAACTTTCCTCCACTAACCTTAAACATTTTGAATCCAATTCCCAGAAACAACTACTCTGATCTCTTTTTTTACATATCTACAATCAAAACAACTGGAGCTGGAATCTGGAGCAACAAAGAAATGCTGGAGGAACTCAGCAGAGCGGAACGGCATGGAGTCACAGGGTGGTGTTGGCTCTTTGGTCAAATGAATCCATGCTGACAAAGTGCCCACATGGCCAGATGAAATTTCCTGCATTTGCCCCACATCCCTCCAAGTCCCACCCCCTCCATGTGTATATCTAAGGACTTAAATGATACAATTGTACCTATCTTAAACACTTCCTCACCCCGTCCTCCCACCACTCCACGTGGGATAGTGTTCCTCTTGTTGACATCTACCACCCCTCCAGCCTCTGCAACTTCCACCATCTCTGGCAGGATCCCACCACCAAGCAGATCTTTTCTCCCACACTGCCCCCCCCCCACCCCCCAACCGCCACTTTCTGCTTTACGCAACTCCCTTGTCCACTCGGCCCTCCCCACTGACCTCCCTCCTGGCACTAACCCATGCAAGTGGAACAAGTGCCATACCTGCCCCTACACCACCTCCCTCACTACCATTCGGGGCCCCAAATGGTCCTTCCACTTCACCTGTGAGTCTGTGGTCATAGCCCGCTGCTCCCAGTGTACATCGGTGTAACCTGATACAGATTGAGAGGCCGCTTTGTTGTGCACCTACGCTCCGTTCGCCAGAGAAAGCGGGATCTCCAGTGGCCACCTATTTTAATTCCACTTCCCATTCCCATTCCGACATGACAGTCCATGGCCGCCTCTACTGTCACGATGAGGCCATGCTCAGGTTGGAGGAGCAACACCTTGTATTCTGACTGAGTAGCCTCCAAACTGCTGGCTTGAACATCAATTTCTCGAACTTCCAGTAATCCCCCACTTCACCATTCCCTCCCTCCCCCACCCTGCATTATCTCCTGACCTGCCTATCACCTCCCTTAGAGTCTTCTCCTCCTTTTGTTTCTTCCATGGCCTTCCGCCCCCTACTGTCAGATTCCCCTTTCTCCAGCCCTGATTCTCTTTCACCAGTCAACTTACCAGCTATTTACTTCATCCCTCCCAGTGTCACCTGTCACCTTGTGGTTCTCCCTCCCCTCCTCCCCACCCCCACCCCCACTTTTATTTTTACTCCGACTCATCTTTATCTTCAGTGCTGATGAAGGGTCTCAGTCCGAAACATGGACGGTACCCTGTTCCGTAGATGCTGCCTGGCCTGCTGGGTTCTTCCAGCATTTTGTGTGTGTTGATCGGATTTCCAGTATCTGCAGATTTCCTCTTGTTTGTGATTGCACTTCATCTGACAGCTCATTCCATATACTTGCCACCATCTGAGTGGGAAAAGCTGTCCCGTAGGTCCATTTTAAATATTTTCTGTCGCTAAACCTATTCCCCTTCGTTATGGCCTTCCCTACCATGTAGATAAGACTGTTGCCATCTACCTTGCTGTCTGTGGAGGGAAGTGGGCAATTCATATTTCAGAGGAGCGCACACTAAATGCTGGAGAAACTCAGCAGGTCAGGCAGTATCTTTGGAAGTGAATAAAGTGCTGATGTAAAACTGCAGAATCTCTTGTGTTTACAAGTTGACATTTCACGTCAATATCCTTCATCTGGAAAGATCAAAACATCAGCTGTCCATTTCCCTCCGCTGCCACCTGACCTACTGAGTTCCTCCAGCAACCTCTCGATTGTCTTTCCAGTTTAAATGCCAGCCCAGATAGACTGGACGGACAGGGTGTCGGGATCAGAGGCGAGAGCCGATTTTGCTCGCTCTGCCACAACGTTCATTCCTCTCTCCATGGCGCTGAGGGGTATGAAGACGGCCCCAACTGCTGTGCTTCCGTACCTGCTAGTGTGATGAACTGATACTGAGGTTTTGGGCCTGCTCCAGCATTTGGATCAAAGGGCTTATTTTGGTTAGGAATGTTGCTTGCGTCTATAGTTGACATAATTTGTTTTTCTCCTCCTTTCTCTGTGCATCAGGTGTTGATCTTTATTTTAATTAGATTCTTTAGGGTTCCTTGCTTTGTGGCTGCCTGTAAGCAAGGAAATCTCAATTGTACGATTTATATATTCTTTGATAATGTACTTTGAAATTTTTGATTTTATTTTAAGCAGAGCTGCAGATGCATTGATTCTTTCAGCTTAGTGGGGGAGCTTTGCTGAACTGACTACTTTAACCATAGGTTAGATGAGGTGCGCGATGGAACCATTATGACAGAATGTTAATGATTTTGATTGCAAGAAATTGTAAAGGTTAGCTGTCTGTCTCTTCAATACTACTAATCACTCTGCTTTTTGACAGTAGAAAATGTAAATCTCTGGAGTGGTGCAATGAGTTCCTTGAGTTTCTAAATTTTTGTGCACAGGGAATATGTTTTGAAATGCTTAGCACTAAAGGAGAGGCAGTGAATATCCTGCAGGAGGAGAACAGATGGCAGTTTCCCCAGCGCAAAGGCTTTAATAAAAGTTCAGTCATGCTGAACAATAGAATGAAGTAGTGTGATGTTGGGGAGACGGGGAGACCAGGAGGAGATTTGATGAAGATTATGAAGTTGGGAGCCTTAACAGAATGAAGAGAAAGGACCTCTTCTCCTTGACAGTTAAGAAACACAAGGGATTGGAGGGATGGGTGGTGAAGTTGAACAAGAAATGTTTGTCCAAAAGGTATTACTGGTCTGGAGACACGAGATCCTGCAGATGCTGGAAAACTTGAGCAACACACAAAGTACTAGAGGCACTCAGCAGGTAAAGCAGTATCTATGGATGCAATGCACAGTTAATATTTTGGGCCTGTTGAAGGGTCTCAGCCTAAAAACATCAACTGTCCATTTACTTCCATGAATGCTGCCCTACCTGCTGAGTTCCATCAAGCATTGTGTGTGTTTATGGACTGGAGCTTGATGCCAGAAACGATTCTGGAGTTGGAAACATTCCCCGCTGAAAAGCTGCATGGCTGAGCACTACAGGAGCCATAACCTAAACAATCATTGACAGAATTAGGAAGTGGGTGGAGTGCATAAAACAGATCAGGTGACTTTCTTGCTGTGCGAAAAAAGCAGCTATAAAGACAGGGTTAGTGATGGAGAAGGTAACTAAGAGTTTGTTGGTAGGTGAATTATACATTCATAGCCAATTATCAATTTCTGATTTTCTGACATCTCCCGTCCTCCATTCTCCTTCACCCAAAGTAAAAGCTGTTTAGATAACTCCAAAGTTGTATATTGGATGAATGGGGCCATAGGAAGCATAGGTATCAATTATGTACCCTGCTGATATGTTTGCAGTAGAACATATTTTGATGCGGAGTTTTTGCTATTGCCAGATGTGCCTCTAGGGGAAATTTGGTTTTTCAAACATCAAGCAGAAAAATTGGATAAATATTTTTGTGCAGAGATGCATGTAAAGAAGGAACCATTAATTGTAATCTATTCAGTATTTTCCAATTATTGATCTATAGAGAGTTGAGCACCATTAACTCAACAATAGAATGGAAGTTTTTATACCTCTCAATGGACTAGGACCAGAGTACATCGCAAAATCACTTTCATTTTATAATCACACCCGTGTTCTCAGGTATTCTTCTGAAATGGTTCCAAAATTTCACAATCTTCTTCAAAAGACAATTGGCAGGTCAGCGCTTTTTAATTGGGCTCCTAAACTGCGGAATTCAATATCTAAAACTATAAGGGATGCAGACTCAGTGGACATTTTTTAAACACCAGCTCAAAACCTATTTAGTTAACCTTGCTTTAATTAACATAATTTTGTTTTGTTTTTATGTTTGCACTTTATCCCATTTTTTAGAGGCTATCATTTTAAAAATGTTCTATAGCACTTCAAAGTTCAAAGTAAATCTATTGTCAAAGTACATACGTCAGCATGTATTACCTTGAGATTCGTTTTCTTGACATTCTCAGTAGAACAAAACAATAGAATCAAAAATCTACACACAAAGACTGACAAACAACAAACGTGCAAAAGAAGGCAATCTGTGCAAATACAAACAATAAGTAAATAAATAATACTGATAACATGAGATGTAGAGTTCTTGAAAGCAGGTCCATAAGTTATAGAATTAGCTGAGGTGAGTTAAGTTATCCTCGCAGGTTCAGAAGCCTGATGGTTGAAGGGTAATAACTGTTCCTGAACCTGGTGGTGATGGACCTGAGACTCCTGGACCTGTTTCCTGATGAAAGCAGCAAAAACAGAGCATGGCCTGGATGGTTGATGTTCCTGATGGATGCTGTTTTCAGAATCCGAATCAGGTTTATTATCGCTGGGATGTGACGTGAAATTTGTAAAATTAACAGCAGCGGTTCAATGCAATACATAAACTAGCAGAGGGAAAAATAATAATAAATAAGTAAATCAATTATGGTATACATATATTGAATAGAGTTTTCAAAACATGCAAAAACAGAAATACTGTATATTTTTAAAGTGAGGTAGTGTCCAAAGATTCAATGTCCATTTAGGAATCAGATGGCAGAGGGGAAAAAGCTGTTCCTGAGTCGCTGAGTGTGTGCCTTCAGGTTTCTGTATCTCCTCCCTGATGGTAACAGTGAGAAAAGGGCATGCCCTGAGTGCTGGATGTCCTTAGTTAATGGATGCTGCCTTTCTGAAACACCGCTCCCTAAAGATGTCCTGGGTACTTTGTAGGCTAGTGCCCAAGATGGAGCCAACTTGACTTACAATCTTCTGCAGCTTCTTTTGGTCCTGTGCAGTAGCCCCTCCATACCAGACTGTGATGCAGCCTGTCAGAATGCTCTCCACGGTACAACTATAGAAGTTGACATGCCAAATCTCTCCAAACTCCTAATAAAGTATAGCCACTGTCTTGCCTTCTTTATAACTGCATTGATATTTTGGGACATATGTTAGCAGCGCTCAGTGGTAGGGATGGCTTTGCCTGTGATAGACAGGGCTACATCCACCACTTATCATAGGCTTTTCTGTTTTTGGGCATTGGTGTTTCCATATTAAGCCATAATGCATCCAGTCAGGATCAGCTCCACTATCCATCTATAAAAGTTTTGTCAAAGTTTAAGAAAACTTGCCAAATCTGTGCAAACTTCTAAGAAAGTAGAGGCACTGTATGGGACACTTCAAAATTGAATGTCAGTGCATTGAAGTTGTACTCTGCTGCTGGTGTTGACACTAAGCCATTGTTGAGCTGAGGAACAGATGGATTTGATATTTAGCCCCTCAGTGTTATGTCAGGAAGGGTGGTTTTTCTAGCATTACCCCAACATATGACCTGGACTGCAAAGTCAATTGAAGGTGAGTTCTCTCCAATTTTAACAAATTAATGCTTTAGAATTGCGTTCGTATTGAAATACTTTTTTACTATTAAACCTCTTTCAAATTTTAAATGTCTCCAATTATATGTGATGTTTGCAAAAGTGGAAAAGCCCTTTGGTAGAATCAAAGGGTTGACCATCCTTGCCGTCAGGGAGGTCTACACACACAGACGTGAGAAAATCTGCAACACACAAAATGCTGGAGGAACTCAGCAGGCCAGGCAGCATCTGTGGAAAAGAGTAAGCGGTTAACGTTTCCGGCTGAGACCCTTGATCAAGACCCTGGTCTAGATGCATGCTGTTAACTGCTCCATTTTGTGAGTCAGCTGATAGTGAATCCCTGAGTTCAGTTGGACTTGTGATACTTTGCGGATTGTATAGGTTTGAACGGGAGCAAGTTTCTAGTTTAGTGTAATCCTGAACACTGTTTTGCTATGTTTGTATGGTAGCTTTTACTCCAGATTCTCTGGATGCATAGTCTTAACTGCAGTTTTTGTTTGCCAGATGATATTTAACTATTAAATATTTAATTATAAAGGTTATGAAGAAGTAGTGAATTGGTAGCAATTCCAAATTTTGCCTGATATTTGGTTTTAAGAGCAATCTACCTATGTTTTTTACTTCTCTATTGTTTATAAGGATCATGATGTCTCTTCAAAAATACATAAGAAGCATATTTTACAAATACTAATGCAGGTAAAAGGAATAATAATTTCAACTTTTTGGATAATACTTCATGTTCCCCTCCTTCAGAACTTTATTAGTAAATCTGAGTTGTCCTTTTGCTGTAGCGAGAGTGAGCATTACAACTTCGTTTCTTACCCCATCTTCCACCCCTCTTCACAGCTCTCCGTACCCTTACCATCCAAGTACCTATCCAAACTTCATTTAAATGTTGAAATCCAGCTGATGTGCACCACTTCTCCTGGCACCTGTCACACACTCTCACATCCCTGTGACTGAAGTTTCCCCGCATGTTCCCCTTAAACTTTTCACCTTTCATACTTGGCCCATGACGTCCAGTTACAGTCCTACCCAACCTCAGAGGGAAAAGCCTGCTTGCATTTACCTTATTAATACCCCTCATAGTTTTGTATACCACTATCAAATCTCCTCTCAATCTTTTACATTCTTAGGAATAATGTCCTAACCCATTCAATCTTTCCTTTAACTTGTGTCTTCCAGATCCAGCAGCACCCTTGTAAATTTTCTACATACTCCTTCAAACTTATTTGCATCCTTCCTTTAGGAACGTGACCAAAACTGCACACGGTACTCCAAATTGGGCCTCACCAATGTATTGTACTACTTCAAGTCAAGTTGCTTTTTATTGTCATTTCGACCTTAAACTGCTGGTACAGTACACAGTAAAAACAAAACAACGTTCCTTCAGGAGCATGGTGCTACATGAAATAACACAAAACTACACTAGACTATGTGAGACAACTCAAGACTATACTAGACTATGTAAAACAGCACAAAAACTACACTAGATTACAGACCTACACAGGACTACGTAAAGTGCACAGAACAGTGCAGGGCAGTACAATAATAAATAAATAATAGACACAGTAGAGGACAAATTTCAATATAATTGATGTCAATGTCAGTCTAGACTCTGGGTATTGAGGAGTCTGATGGCTTGGGTGAAGAAACTGTTACACAGTCTGGTCGCGAGAGCCCGAATGCTTCGGTACCTTTTCCCAGATGGCAGGAGGGAGAAGAGTTTGTATGGGGATGCGTGGGGTCCTTCACAATGCTGTTAGCTTTCTTTTATCTAAGAAAAGATATGCTGGCATTAGAGTCCAGAGTAGTTTCACAAGGAGGATCCCAGGAATGGAACAATATATGAGGAACATTTGATGACTGTGGGAATGTACTCACTGGAATATAGAAGAATTGTGGGTGGGGGGGGGGGAGGGGCGGGGTTGGAAAGAATCTCTTTGAAACCTATTGAATATTGAAAGGCCCAGACAGTTTATGTGGAGAGGATTTTTCCTATAGTGGGTGAGTTTTAGACCAGAGGGCACAATCATTGAAATGTGGAGCATCCATTTAGAACAGAGACAAGGAAAAATTTCTTTAATCAGAGGTTGGTGAATCTGTGGAATTTATTGCCACAAACGGCTGTGCAGGCTAAATCATTGGGTATATTATGACAGTGGTGCAGAGGTTCTCGGTTAATCAGGATGTCAAAAGTTACAGCGAGAAGACAGGAAAATGGGAATGAGAGGGATAATAAATTGGCCTTGATGGAATGGTGGAGAAGACTTGATGGGCCGAATGACCTAATTCTGCTCCCCTCTTATGGTCTTAATTACAGTGTGCACCCGGTGCATGGTGCACATAACATTCCTAAGCAGACTGTCATCCATTTTTGTGATTTTTAGCATAATTAGTATTGCAAATTATCATCTTTCCTGAACTGGCTGCAAACTTACAGTTGTCTTACTTTATCAGTTTTCTATGTGCTTAATCTTTCCCAAGTGATTTGACAGCTCCCTTAAGAGTGCAACGTCTGTCAGTAGAAACTGGGCAGTAGCTGTTCTTGTATCTGTCGACCCGGAGGTGACGGAATTGTCCTTTCTGTTCTGAGAGCTCTTGTGGGTTATTGTAAGTCTGAATGTTTTCATAAATTGAAAGAAATTTAAGTTAGCATTTGTTTTGTCAAATTGAGTCGACAAGTACGGTGGAATCACAGGCATGTAGAATAATTTAATTGTCTACTTGCCCAAGAACTCTATATAAAGTTTCTGGTTTGATGGAAGCTCCAGTTTGCACCCTGATTCTTTAGATGTTGATGGTTTTTGGATCAAATACAGTGGTTCTTCCAAGTTGCTGTTCCTGCTGTCTGTAAGGAGATTGTGTGTTCCCCCTGTGACTGCATGGGCTTCCTCTCATGTTCCACATACATCTGGGTTAGTAAGTTGATTGGTCACATGGGTACAATGGCTGTATCTCTGAATTTAAATTTTTTTTTAAAAATCTTGCTTTTCTTTCTTTTGGACAAAAAGGATTTGGGTTGGATTCCTGGTTTATATTGCATGATCTGTTGCTGAAAAGGTACAGTTAGCCTTGGTGCCCTGAAATCAGGAATGGGTAAAATCAGGCCTTTGGTGAATGAATCCTGCTAGAAAGAATGTAAGTGAGGAATTGGGAATAACAGGGGCTGTGTTTGCTCGACCTGGTCATGCAATGTGTCTAGACTGAAATTTAGACTTGGTTCAGATACCAAATAGCTGTCTGCATCTTAGCCCAGTAGGAAATGCCTTTGGGAAAGAGTTTAAACATTAATGGGGAAGAGTGAATGAAGCAGAATATGATGAGGTTGGAATAGCTCGCAGTGCTTTCAAAGCATCTGTGATGATTAGACAAAGCAATGACAATGTAAGATTCTCCATGCTGCTATGTTTCTGGAATTGCCGTTGTTGACAATCTTGCAGAAAGCCTTTGGATTAGTGTTATTTTGCACAACTCTGAATAGTTTTGCAGTCAGTTCAAGTGATTTTGGAGTTCAAGTGCTTATTGTGATTAGGTACAGACAGTTTGTAATTTGTCTAGGTAGGGAAATCAATAGCCTCCACTGTGGTTATTAGTTGAGGGGTTTCAATACTGGCCAAGAGAGCAGAAAAATCTTTGGATAGTGGCAATAGGTTCTTTTCCACCCATCTGAGGGGAGAGACTTGATCTAACATCTTTTGAGATGCAGTACCTCCGACACTGCAAAGTTAATTGGAGAGAGGAAAGGAGAAGAATTCCCAAGATTTGTTTGTGATTCTGGCTCAATGCTTTGACAGTATGCAAGCTTTTCATGTTATCTTGGAACACGTGACAATAGTAAGTCAATATCAAGCAGCTGTCACAAATGTTGGGGATGGATTTGGAAAGAATCTTTGCAAACTCCACCAGACACGCTTTTAGTAGCCAAGGTGAAAGGTAAGATATCAAGAGAAAGAAGGAAAACTAATACTGGGATTTAAATTCTGTTAGGAAATGGGATTGTTATGTGGTGAGAATGTGAAGAGGCAAATTTTTATCTGATCATTCATTAGCTTGAGAGGTGATGGAATCCTGCTTACCATTCAGAGTTGAAGAAATGGTTTGTTTTGTGGTGGCAGAAATAAATTGGAGATGAGTGGAACTTTGCACATTCTTACCCAATGATGAACTGTTGAGATGATTTAGGGTATGAAATAGCTGAATTTCTTTTCAAAATCAGTTTGTTTAGCAAAAGTAGTTAAGTAGTAAGAATTTTTAATGTTATTTCTACTATTTAAAAGAAAAATATAACACATTTCTTTCCAAACTCTACCAAACAATTTCTCACTGGGAGAAATTGAATGTTTTCATCCCAGTGAGTATTTTAATAAAGACAAACATGGTTGCTACTTGATAGTGCTTTGAAAACTGTGAACTTTGGTCTTGCACATAAGGTTTCAAGCTATCGAAGACAAGCTGAGGAAATGTTACTCCCAGTCTAAGATGGCATTGGCTTGTTTACTTTTGCAGTGAAACTAAACCAGATGACCATGTCTTTGGCAAGTGGTAAAAAATAGATCGCCAGGATGTATCATGTCTGCAGAGAAACCTTGGACCATATGGGTATAATAAAAGTGGAAAGGGTAAATCATTCAGAAGATGAAATGCTTCCTAAATATTCAGACAGTGGCTATAAATCATAAATAATTATGAAGTAATGCATTCTTTTATAATAAGTGTATTCTGTGATCATGCAAAATTTTCCTCCTGAGATTTCCTCACATTTATATGGAGGGTTTTGTAGACTTGAGTAAATAATAAGTCGTTGGTGGATGTCTTGCCAGTAAGTGCATGCTTTTCTAAACACTGGTATTGGTAAAATGAAGTGACATCATTGTAAATTGAAGTTAACCCTTGCTGCCTGCTTCAGACTGATGTGTAGAAGCTGTGGGCCAAAGCCTTGGCACTCCTATAATGGCGCTGTTTCAGATGAGGCAGGGACTGGACACACACCTTCTAGGCCCTTAGCTTTATGCTAGTCATTGTTGGCTTATCTAGTACTGCTCTGTTCACCTGTATAAAGCCAACACCCTGGATGGGAAAGGTCTGTGGTTTGTCCACTATTGTCTGTAAGGAGTTTGTACGTTCTCCCCGTGACCATGTGGTTTCCCCCAGATGCTCCAGTTTCCTCCCACACTCCAAAGGCATGCTGCTTTGTAGGTTAATTGGTCACATGGTTATGATTGGGCTTGTTGGACCATAATGGTCTGTTACTGTGCTGAATCTCTAAAGAAAATAAAAATTAAAATGTTTTCAGTTCAGTACATGTGTTTTAAATGAGATTTATTATTACTGTATACTACAAGGTTTTTGCTTACTATAGATTTAAAATACTTTTCAAATTCATTAAATGTCTTTTGATTGCCAGTCGGTGTTCACTTCGCCTGCTCTGCACTGCAGGATGACCTCAGTGGGGAGGTCACAAGGTTTTGAAACCAGCGTGACTGTGAATAGTTTATGAATGTTGTGGGATGGTGAATGGGAGTTGTGGGCTGGCTCAAGAAACAGTCATGGTCTTGTACAGCTTAGAGGTGGGCCAATTAGCCTGTCACGTCCACACTAATCATCAAGCAATTATCAGCTCGCCCTGGATTCTACCACTCGCCTACATACAAGGGCCAGTTTTTAGTGGCAGGTTAAGCTCAACCTGCAGGTCTTTGGGTTGTGGGAGTAAATCAGAGTACTTGGGGAGTACCCACCTCAGAGAATGTACAAATTGCAGCATCCAGTGTCAGGGTTGAGTCTAGATCACTGGAGTTTGGAATTGGCAGCCGTGCTTTCTGTACTATTGATCGTCAGTTGCTCTGTTATAATTTGGATGTATTAGTGTTCTCACAGTGGGTGCTGTTAACTTGCTCATTGGAATTCAGAGTAATTTTATCCAGGACGATAAGCCACAAATATTCAGGGTAAAACCAGACTGTCTATAATTCAACAAATGTGTGGTGCAGTTGAATAGTGGAGAAAGTGTTCTACTTGCATGCCCCAAGCAAAGCTAATGGAAGTGACTATTTCCTCATGTAAGAAATGACAGAATCACCTGGGAAATGTAGAGACCACAAGTGCAGATTATATTGCAAACTGCCTCCTTCTCCACCATTACTCGAAAGGATCCCAATCTTGCCACCTGCCGCAGTGGACTCTGACCAGTCTGCTTACTGACAGGAAATGGTGCACAAGGGCACAATGACTTCCCTGGCTCCTAATGGTGCAAGGTTTAAATTCTTCAGTAGCGTTTCAAAGTTTCTAGTCAGAGATCTCAGTCAATCAAAGCTTTTGCTGAATACAATGCTGCTGAACTCTTGGGCAAATGACCTTTAAGCCACAGGGTTAACACTGGTACTTAATGGTCCAGGGATTCTTTGGACACCAGACACTGACAATGATCTGGCCTAGGTGGCTCAGCCAAGGAAGTAGCAGATACCAGCAGTGTGAGAGGAAGCAGAAACTTGGTAAGAGAGCTGGGACATTAGCTCAGCTGAAAGCTAATCCGACCAAACTGGTGCCATCACTTTTCCTGGCCAATGTCTACCTGCTAGAATATAAAATGGACTCAGTGAACACAAAGAGATGAGAGTCTGCTGAATTCTGGTTTTCCCTGAAACATAGCTAAACAAGATATCTGGCCCGGTGTTTCAACTCGATGGGATGACTCTGTTCTGTAGAGACAGTAACTTCCTGTTGGGAAATCGAAAGGAAGTGCATACATCAACAAAGGTTGGTGCACAGACTCATCTGTAGTTAGCAGTCACCGTTCAGGGGAAGTTGACCACCTTACAATTAAATGGCCAGCCACTCTACCTGCTCAGGAAGTTTACTGTTGAGTTCAGCACTCCTGTTAACATCCCCCCGAGCACGAATGCCAAGGATGCATTGGGCAAACTTTACATGATCAGCAGCTCTCCAGAAAACAATTATTTTTTTTTCCAAAATTGTAGGAGACTTCAATGCTACAATACCCTACAGGATACTTTACCCAAATTCTACTAACACATCACCATGGCCACCAGGGGAATAAACAGACTCAATTGTGTACAGATCTATTACATACAAAGTCACCCCACAATCTCATGTTGGCCTCTGTCCACATCTCCATAATGTTAATCACAGTGCACTGACCACGGCTGAAAATGGAGAAAGCAGTCAGGAGGATCAATGCTCTTTGACCTAATCTCTATGCTTCAAAACGGTTTTGAACAGACTAACTGGCAGATGTTGAAGGAGGCTGCCACAGACAAAGAAGAGACAGATTTTGAGGAATGTGCCTTATCTGTCACCGGCTACATCAAAGTGTATAGATGACATTGGTACCCAAAATGTCGTCTCACAGCACAACCAAAAGCCCTGGCTAAAGGCTGAGGTGAGCTTCCTGCTATAAGACTGGAACCCCACCTTCTGGTCTGGTGACAGAACAGCTCTCAGCACAGCCAGTAGAAACCTCATCTTGGGCATCAAGAAGACTAAGATGGCCAATGCTCAAAAAAGAACTCGGGGACACTTGTTCGATAATGATCCCTGGTGCATGTGGCTGGCCATCAAGGACATTACTGATTACACAATGAAGAATATCAACTGTATCAGTAACACCTTCCTCCCTGCCATTCTAATAAACTTTTATGCACACTTCGAGGCATACAACACAACGAGCCATGAAAGCTACTCCCTCTTCCAGAAGAGCAGCCACTGCCTTTTACAGCAGCAGATGTGAGAAAGACTGCAGCAACTTAAACCCCATAAAATGGCCTGGCTTGGCCAAGTACTTGGAGTGTATATACTGAAGGCTGATTTATACTTGTGCGTCGCATCTACGTCGTATAAATCAGCCTTGACTCAGTGACATCTTCAACACATCAGTCATCCAGGCTGCTGTCCAGACATGCTTCAAATCAGCCACTAAAGATCTCTACGGTGTCAGAACTGAAAACTACTAACGCCAATCATCATGAAGTGCTTTGAATGGCTGGTAATTGGACATGTGAAAAGCTCCATTCCTGCCTCATTGGACACTTGTATGCTTACCGACAGAACAGCTCTAGGACAGATGCCACAGCATCTGTCATGCACCTGGCCCTGACACACCTAGAAAAGAAGGACACTTGGGAATTTGGTTGATTGCTGAACTTGGTAAAATGTTTGTAGATGTTTTGGGCTCCAATAAAGAGACTATAATCTGCGCAGTTGAGGGTATTGTCTCCTCAGAATGCCAGTTTGTGCACAGTATAAGCAGTCATTGAGGAGACAGCACCCTCAAATGTACACTGATGGCTTGACAATCAACCGAACTTCCAAATAGCCAACCCTAGCTACCAATATTCTGCAATATTTCAAACAAGGACACTTGTCAGAATGCTGTTTCTGAATTTCAGTTCAGCATTCATACTGTTGTCCTGCAAATCTTGGTGAACGAACTCTTTATCCTCATAATAAATGCACCACTGTACAACTGGGTGTTGGACTTCCTAACCAACTGATCTCAGATATTCAGGTCGCAAAACTGTTCCTCCCTCCCCATCATCCTCAACAGTGGTGCCCTCCAGGGCTGTGTGCTGAGCCCATTGCTCTACGCTCTGCTCATGCATGAACACCTGAGTAATCACATTATCAAGTTGGCCAATGACATGAGTGGTGGAGGTCATCAGCAATGATGAGATGGCCTACAGAGAGGAGGTGGAGGAGCTCGAGGCCTGGTGCCAGGCGAATAACCTTTTTCTCAGTGTCAACAAGACGAAGGAGGAACTACAAGAGAACTCACCCCAGCAGCACAGTTTAACCTGCAAACAGTTTCAAACTCCTGAGAGTGTACATCATGAAACTTTGTACGAGGTGTCAGAAAACACCCTGCACAATCGGGGAAGTTTACCAATACTACTACTTTTAGAGGAGACTGAAAAGAGCTGGACAATGTACATCTCTTCTCGTGATTCTACAGAAGCGCAGCAGGGAGCATCCCGACAAGCTGCATCACGGCCTGGTATGGAAACTGCACGGTGGCAGACAAGAATAATCAAAACTGCTGAATGCATCAGTGGCAACCAGCCTATCCACCACCAAGCACATGTATATAGAAAGGTGCTGGAGAAGGCCCAGTAACACCATCCGGGAGGAGGCTATGTAGCATCCACGCCAGAACCACCAGACCCAAAAAAGTTACTTTCCCCAAGCAGTCAGTCTGATCAACACCTCCGCCCTCTAACATACCACCCCCCCACACACCAACCACCACTAATTTATCATTTCCTGTAAGTCACCTTGTGCATAGACACTCCTGTGCCTAGTGCCACTTTATGGGCATACAGTCAATCTATGCTATCTTACATATTTATATTTATTTTTTAAATTATTGCTTTATTTTATCTTTAGTGTTGCATTGGATCCAGAGTAACAGTTATGTTATTCTTTACACTCGTGTACTGGAAATGACTTTAGACGATCTTCAATCTCTTCACAGGCCTAACTTGTTTTAATTATGGGTTCCTATTTTAAGTTGTTAATTATGATGACTCAGCCCCTTCTGGAAGCTTCTGAGCCTATGGAATTGTGGGGGCTGTGCAAAAATAGGTTTTTTTAATTTAAAAATTAAAATCTATTGACAGTTCTTAATGTCCCTGATGGAAATGTTTATCTAGAAAAATAATTCAGAAGTCATTCACGAGGGGATAGGACCTTGGATACAATGTCCAAGCCTGCTTGCTGATTGAAGAACACTAAACCTTGTGGGAGGCTTCTCAGTTACTGCAATTCAATTAGGTTAGCTCACTGCATCCAGATAAAGTAAATCCAGGTGGTAGACTACCACAGGCTCAACCAAGATGATCTATGGCATGAGATGCTGCTCTTAGCTTCTAATTGTAAATGCAATTTTCCTAGAGGTTGATTATTCTATTTCTGACATGTATCAAGAAAAGGTTTTTCTGTAATTTTGGCTAAATGTGGGTGTTTTCATTTATTGAAAACAAAATCAAGGAACAAGTATCTTAATTTTCTAAGAAGTGCAAATCAATTTCTCTGGTAGAAACAATTGTAGGCCGGTTCTAGTTTTGCCTTAATTCTTTTGTACTCTCGGCAAACAATGTTTTTTGGTACTGCTTTTCAGTCCATGATTACCTTTTGGTTCTTACAATCTTTATCTCCATCCACTATCTGGCTAGTTCTACAACCACAAGTTGATTGACTTAGTCATTTGTATGAGAATTTTGAAGCTATATAGCATTTTCAAAGGAAAATGTCAACGTTTTACTTTGTCCAGTTTCTATTTGTGGTTGGAAGCGATAGTAACTAAGTCTTGGTGAGCTTTTCTTGATTGAATTTGGAGAAACTTGAACAATAACATTGTGTTTGCAGGGATTCTGGCTTTGTGTTCATTTTGAATTCATGAAAATACAGAAAATGGAATCTCAGAATCAGATGGTCCAAGTTAAATTTAAGCTTCAAACCTGCAGATGAATATTCCAAGATGTTTTTCCCAAAACTTCCCTTCTTACATTTGTTTCCTTTCCCAGTCAAGACATCCTTCAATTCACTTGTTTCCCCCCTTTCTGCACTTAATTCACCTTCAAATCACTATTTGAAATGTCTCTGTTGCACTTAAGTCTTAATCGTTTTTAAATTTTCATTGAGATTTACAGGACTGAACACAAGGTTCTAAGTGACCTCTGACCCTTGCTGTGCCTACATCAATCTGCAGTGTCTATAAATTGAAGCACAATAGCTACCTCAAGTGGGTTAACAAATTTAACTTGGACCATCTGATTCTGAGATTCCATTTTCTGTATTTTCATGAATTCAAAATGAACACAAAATCCAAGGCTGAGTAAAATGCAAAGGGACACAAATCTTGCAGTTTAAAATCTAAGATGTCTTTATTTATGGTCCATATCCTGCATGTTCTTTAGATGCTCATAGAGGAGCTGAGGGCAAGGTTGTAAGACGGTAATAGCAGATGAACACACATCATCTTGAATGTAACAGTTTACAATTCATGGCATTTTTCACAGCACAAATTTTCACGGGCAAATGAATTGCTGGGGGATGTCAATAGTGGGTCGAGGCAAAGGGATGGTTGATGTGCTGGGTCAGGACCCAAAATATCTTAGAAAATGTCGAGCATTCCTCTGCCTCCACAAACGCTGCTTGAACCACTGATTTCCTCCCGCAATTTGTTTTGTTTTTCTCCAAATTCCAGAATCTACAATCTGGCCAAGTTCTGTGGAATATCCTTGTGGGCGAGGCAGTGTCAACAGTTGAACAGACCACTCGTAACTAAATACACTTGGATGTCTTTTCTGTGCAAGTCTAGTGAAGGTACTTGGATAGGTGGAGAAGTTCTCACCAGAGGACACAGATCACTGTTACAGCTGGGGAGTGATTGGAGTTGAGGAAATGGGGGTCATGCTGGTATTCACGTATTCAATGTTAAGAAGAAAGGGGGAAGGATTGATCTGGGTTTCAGTTGTTTTATGGTAATGGATATTTGGATTGTGATTGGGTTGGATAATGTGGGAGGCTTGATGCAAAGTGATTGAGGTGGGGTTTGAGAGCTAATTGCAACTAGATAACCTAAGGGGACCTATCTGTATTTGTCCCAGATTCTATGCTTGTTGTCCAGCTGCCTTTGTATTTAACCAAAGGAGGCACACATTATAACAACAGTAAATCACTATTCGAAAAGAGAGAGATTAGGTGTGGTGGACAATATTATTTTGAACCAATGTTGATGCAAACGTTGAAATTTTCGGAAGCCCTGTTGTTTTTGATACGTAGGGTTTTTTCCTTTTTGCACTGCAGGCAGTGTTCCCTCTAAGTTGAGTGGGTGCACAGCCACACAGTGACTGAAATTCTCCCATGCACCTAGCCTTTGTTGCCACGCAGCTGAAATAAATACAGATGAGAAAACGTTTATGAAACATGAAAGGTTTTCTCATCTGTATTTATTTCCTGTCAATTAATAACATCTAAAGTGTGATCATTCTAAATGATCATAGAATGCATATTTCCAAAAAAAAACCATTTAAAGTGCTTCAGTTTTCAGCCTGTGTAAAAAATAAAGAAAAATTCCTGATCGGAGCAATGGTTGATTCGCACAGCTGTTTTTAAAAATAGTATAAAGAAGAAATCAGAGGAACCGTTGACTGCAGGCAACAATGAAGCTATTTGACTTGATTGTATGGAATTTTTATGTTGCTGCTGTAACTGGGTCAACTACTTGGATCATGCAGGGTAAGGTTGGTTGGACTTGCTTGAAATGGCTCAGCCTCTCCAGACCCAAGCAGTTTGCCTGTCCCAGAGGAGTGGTCATGGGCAACTTGCCCGCCCTTCGGGGTCGAGGGCAGGCACGTCTTCTAGGTTCTTCTAGTAACACAATCGCAACACAAATCCACTTGAAAGGAGTGGAATGAAATCTGACTCTGGCAGTTGCTTCTGGTCAGCTTTGTGAATTTCTCCCAAAAGAAATACAAACTTGTTTTGTCAAGTTAGAAATTCAATAATTATAAAGTAGGTTCCCTTTCCTGAAAACAGCCCAATGTTTTAAAAAAAATGTATTTTTTCCAGCCACTTTTAAGATCCTATCATTCCATGCATTGCACTGTCATAAAAATGGCAGTTGAGATGGTGATAATGGATTTTTTCTTTTTACACATGAGTATCATTTTGGCTCAGTGGTAGCAGTCACAGATCTGGACTGCAGGCTGAGCCAAAGCCCAGAGTAGATTTTCAGTGCAAAATTTGGGCTTGCATCCCAGTGTCATGTAGGGACTAGTGGAAGATTAACCTAAATCTCTGTCTCTCTCTTTTCCAGTGAATGTCTAAGGCCCATAGTGCGAGAGGATCAGGCAGCTTTGTCTAGGTCACGTCAGGTCATTCCCCTTGACTTTTTCAATGCGTGAAAAGAAGTCTGCATTTCTTCAAGAGACAGGGAGTTCTTTCCTCCAAATCCACGTCGTTGGCAGACGTCTGGAATTAAATACCTTGTTTTCTTCATGCTGGCATTATCTGATGTTATTCCGGAGTTTTCACTCCAGGTTTTTAATGCATCAACGGAGTTTTTGTTGGTTGTACTTGACAGTAGGCATTCTAATTAAGGGATATTTATTTTTGAAAGCAATTAAAACAATTGTTTTACAACACTCTTAATCATCCGAAAGGTGTTTTTTTTTTTAAAAAAAAAACCTCATCATGAATAATGGAGGCACACGAGACTGAAGATCCCGGACTCTGGACAAAAGAAGCTGTAGGGACTCAGTAGGTCAGGCAGCATTTCTGGAAGGAAATGAAGAGTTGTCATTCTGGTTTGATGCCCTTACTTTGGCCTGAATATGTTTTAGATGAAAGGTCACAATACAATGTTAGATGCTTCCTGATCTGTTGAGTTTCTTCAGCAGTTCTTTTCAGTAGTATCTTTCGCATGTCCAATGACATGAGGCAAATAGGCTAAACCTACAAAAGAAAAAAAAAATGGAAGCAAGTGAACACTAGGAGAAAGAGACCTGATCTTTGTCCTCATTCCCACAGGTGGATTGAAACAATTATAGGAACGGCCTCCTTTTGTGATTATAAGACGCTACATGACTGTGATGCTCTTGCAAGTAGGATTTTCATTCCACCTGTGTATGCCTGTACTTGTAATAGATTTTGTAACTTTCATCATCAAAGGCCCACCTATCATTTTAACTGGAAACATAGATATTTTAAGTGGTAGTTAATATTAATTTTTTTGGCGAGTTCTGATCCTGGAAGCTGGTTTTATTAGCACACAAGACAGTGGTCTTTAAGGTTTGGTTGCTTATTTTGGTGCTGTGCAAATGAAATAAACCAAATGCAAAGCAAGGCACACTCGTGTTACCTCACTTGTGGCACATGTGGTCCTTTAATTATTAGAAATGTTTGTTTTGGCTTGGCAGTGTCAGCTAAAACTTTGAAAGTTTCTACAGTTCTCATCTCCATTTTCTCTCTGCTTGAAATGACTATTTGTAATATACTCAGTTAAGATGCTAGAGATTACCAAGTCTGTTCAATCAATTTATCTGCTACAATGTCATACTGGCTTTTCAGAACGAAGGGCCCCCATATTGAAGCTGTTAAATAATTTAATAGTCATATAGAGATAATCAACTTGAATGGTTATAGTCATGCTTATGCAATGTATTGTGAATTCTGATCCCTATGAATAATATACCTTTCTAAAACTGTCTTGGAATCTTTCAGTCTTAATGTATGACTTTTGTCCTGACATCGTCATCAAAGGTTCCAGTTATATCTTTGTCTTCCTGTGTTGCAGTCTGTCCCGTAATGTATTGATGAACAATATCTGTGTCATGCTTTTTCTGGAATGTACTGCTTTCTGCAGTAGTGTTTTTAATTAAAAACTCTTTAATTCCAAGTTATTTTATTTCAAAAATAATCTCTGGTAAACAAGTCACAACAATCCTTTGTTCTGCAATCAGTTTGATCACCATTTGCCAATGAATGCCATTCCCCAGGGATCATTTTTTTCCTAAGCTCTATGTTCCTCTTTCCAGGATTATAAATTCTCCAATACACATGGCTGGTTTCAAGCCATTACATAGTCCTTCATATCAGGTTGTTGAGTGTGCATTCCCTTGAGACCAGCATCATTCCTTCCCATTTCCTTAATTTGGATCAGTGTGTCAACTAAACCAACTAAATCCTTTCTCCAGATTTGTTATTGTCTCCTCTTCCACACAATCCGGCTGCATCGCTCTTTGAGACCAAATGATCTTGCAGGGCAAAATGCCAGGCTCCTCTGATCATTGACCTAATATGGTCTTTGCTCCTCTTCTTCACACCTAACATCATTTCCAAGGCTACACTTTCACTCCATACTGCTTATGTTTTCTCTCCATTATCCAAGTTAGCTTTTTCTTGCATCAATTCATTTCTTTGTCCCAAATATTATCTGTGTTTTATCACCTTGATGGTTCCCATCCATTCAACCAAAACTTTTGTTTGATCTCACTATGGCTTTTTGATACTATCATAGGCACCTTCCTTCAGAGATGCAGTTACAGGTATTTATTTGCAAATGTTCATAAGGACAGATCACTGAGCTTAACAAAACTGGAGAGGGTTCAAAGGAGGTTCACAAAAATGATTGCAGGATTGAATGGCTTGTCACATGAAGAGTGTTTGATAACTCGGTCTGTATTCCTAGAATTCAGAAAAATGAAGTGGGGCCTTCTTGTATGTGCTGGGAGTAGTCTATAGGCCCCCAAATAGCCCTTGGGACACCCAAGGAGCAGATAGGCAGGCAGATTTTAGAATGGTGTGGGAAATGCAGGGTAGTAGTTACGGGTGATTTCAACTTCCTTTGTATTGACTGGCATCTCCTGACTGCAAGTAGGATAGATGGGGCTGAATTTGTCAGGTGTGTTCAAAAAGGATTTCTGACCTAGTATATGGACCAGCTGACGAGAGGAGAGGCCATACTGGATCTAGTTCTGGGTAATGAACCTGGTCAGGTGGCAGACCTCTTGATGGGTGAGAGTGACCACAACTCCTTCAGCTTCAGCATAGCTATGGAAAAGGATAAAAACAGACAAAATGGGGAAGTGCTTAACTAGGGAAGGGATAACTGAAGGGATGAGGCAGGAACTAGCGAGAGTAAATTGGAAACAGATGTTCAAGTGTGAAAGCACAGAAGTAATGTGGAGGAAGTTCAGGGACCACTTGTGCTGGGTTCAGGATAGGTTTGCCCCACTGAGACAAGGAAAAAATGGTAGGAAAAGGGAACTGTGGCTGACGAAACATGTGAGGCAACACGTCAAGAAGTAGGAAGCATATGTTAGATATAAGAAGCAGGAAGCAGGGGTCTCATGAAAAATATAGGGTAGCCAGGAAGAGGCTTAAGAAAGGACTTAGGAGAGCTTGAAGGGGGCATGAGAAGGCCTTGGCATTTAGGATTAAGGAGAACCCCAAGGTGTTCTATGCGTATGTGAAGAACAGAATGATGACAAGAATGAAGGTGAGGTCGCTAAAGGATAAATAAGGCAACATGTGCCTGGAGGCGGAGGAGGTTGGGGAGGTCCTAAATGAATACTTTGCTTCAGTATTCACAAGTGAAAAGGACCTTGATCAGGGTAGAGGTCAAAATAGAACAGGCCTGTGTGCTGCACAGTGTTGAGATTAAGGAAGAAGTGCTGGATCATCTTAAAAACATCAAGATTGATAAGTCCCTATGGCCGGACATGATATACCCCAGGTTGCTGTGGGAAGTGGGAGAAGAGATCGCTGGAGCAGTAGCTGTGATCTTTGAATCCTCTTTGACTCCAGGGGAGGTGCTGGAGGATTGGAGAATGGCAAATATAGTTCCCTTGCTTTAAAAGAAAAGGTAATAGGGAGAATTCTGGGAACTATAGACAGGTGAGTCTTGTGTCGGTGGTGTGCAAACTATTGGAAAGGATTCTTAAGGATAGGATCTGCAAGCATTTGGAGAAGTACAGTCTACTCATGGATAGTCAACATGGCTTTGTGAAGGGAAGGTCATGCCTCATGAGCCTAATTGAGTTTTTTGAAGAGGTAATAAAAGCAATTGATGAGGGTAGGGTGGTAGATGTGGTCTACATGGCAAGGCATTTGACAAGATCCCCCATGAGAGACTCATCCAGAAAGTCATGAGGAATGGGATCAGTGGAACCTTGGCTGTTTGGATAAAAAAAAAATGGCTTAAAGGAAGAAAGCAGAGGGTAGTTGTGGAAGGAAAGTATTCTGCCTGGAGGTCGGTGACTAGTGGAGTGCCGCAAGGATCTGTCCTGGGTTCCCTGCTCTTTGTGATTTTTATAAATCACCTGGATGTAGAGGCGGAAGGATGGGTGAGTAAGTTTGCAGATGACACGAAGATTGGAGTTGTGGATGGAGCTGTAGGTTGTCGAAGTTTACAAGAGGATATAGACAGGATGCAGATTTGGGCAGAAAAGTGGCAGATGGAGTTCAATCTGGATAAATGTGAGGTGATGCATTTTGGAAGGACAAACCAAAAGGCTGATTACAGGGTTAATGGTCAGTTACTTAAGAGTGTGGATGAACAGAGGGACCTTGAGGTTCAAATCCATACATCCCTCAAGGTCGCTGCACAGGTTGATAGGATAGTTAAGAAGGCCTATGGGATGCTAGGCTTTATTAATAGGGGGATTGAGTTCAAGAGTAAAGAGGTCATGTTGCAACTCTACACATCTCTGGTGAGACTACACTTAGAGTATGTGTTCAGTTCTGGTCACCTCATTATAGGAAGGATGTGGAAGGTATGGAGAGGGTGCAGAGGAGATTTACCAGGATGTTGCCTGGTTTGGAGAACAAGTCATATGAAGCAAGGTTAGTAGAGCTGGGACTTCTCTTTGGAGCGTAGAAGAATGAATGGGGACTTGATAGAGGCATAGATAGGGTGGATAGCCAGTATCTGTTTCCCAGGGCACAAATAGCAAACACCAGAGGGCATATGTACACAGTTAAGGGAGGGAAGTTTAGGGGAGACATCAGGGGTAAGTTTTTTACACAGAGGGTTATGGGTACCTGGAATGACTTGCCAGGGATGGTGGTGGAGGGTAAAACATTAGGGGTATTTAAGAGCCTCTTGGACAGGCACATGGATGAAAGAAAAATGGAGGGTTATGGGGTAGTGTGGGTTTAGTACTTTTTTAAAGGAATATATGGGTCGGCACAACATCGAGAGCTGAAGGGCCTGTACTGTGCTGTAGTGTTCTAGTGTTCTAAAACATATCAAATGGTGGAAGGCCTTGATAAAGTGAATGTGGAGAGGATGTTTCCTGTAGTGGGAGAATCTAAGACAAGAGGATACAGTCTCAGAGTAGAAGGGCGTCCTTTTAGAATGGAGATGAGGAATTTCTTTATCCAGAGAGTGGTGAATCTGTGGAATTCTTTGCCACAAGCAGCTGCAGAGGCCATGTATATTTAAGGAAGAGATTGATAGATTCATAATTGGTTAAGGCATGAAGGGATACAGGAGGAAAATGAGATTGGGGCTGAGAGGAATATTGACGTTGCAAATGGCCTAATTCTGCTGCTATATCTTAAAGTCTTGTATCCAGCAATGTAAATGTGCAAACTGAGTTATTTTAATTCATTTCATCCACAAGGTCTGACCGATCAGATTGGCTGCCTGCTTTGTTGGTCTGACCATTCTCAATGTTAAATTTACATGTAGCATAAAATACTGATCCTTCAGCTTCTTTCTGCCAGTTTGTTTAGGTGAAGAGAATTGCAAGTGAGCATGCGTTCATGTCAGCCAAATGCAAACCAAGTTAGTCTACCAAATGGTTAACATTGATCCAAATTACTTTGTTTTATTATGGTCTGTAAACAGAATTTCAGAGGCTGGACAGCCTTATATTCTAAGTGATTGCGCATAGGGAAGATCTTGATTATTTTTCCACACTGTCTGAGGATGTTTGCAGACTGAGCTAGAAACTTTGTTTGGTGCTTGTCAGGTGCTGATCTTTAAATTTAGCAAAGGGGGGGTGGCCTCGGTCATCACTTCCACCCTGTGGTGTTTGACTAGTTTGATCTTTGCTAAAATACAGTGTACTTTAACCATAATTACGCAACGTGCCAGTGCCCATCATTCAGTAACTACCACATTGACGAGTCCATAAACCAGCTGTGAAAACTCTAGCATGAACACTTTTATTAAATCACCTGCGCACACAAGATCATTGAAATGAGGATGAAATCTTTCTCGATATCACTAGAAATCTGACAATTGAGGTAGTAAAAGAGAGGAAGTGTGCTACAAAAATACAGGGCATGGTTGTGGTTCAAGCTTTCCTACCTAGTGCTTTCTACAGCATTCTCATACATAAACATTTTTTGTATACAGAGAGCACAACATGAAGAGTTGGAGAAAATTGAAAAGCAGATCCATAAATCCTCTAAAGATAAAGATAATGCCAAGCCTTTGGATAAACCAGAACAGTAAGTTTTTCACTACTTAGTATTCACTTTAGCTAATTGCTTTTCAACTGTAAACATTTTCTTGGTTCTGGTATTCCATTAATGGTTGATATTGATGTGGGAGAATCAGATTTAATATTACCAGCATATGTCAGAAAATTTGTTATGCAGCAGCAGTACATTGCCATACATAAGCTGTAAATTACAGTAGGTATATATTTAAAAAGTTAAATAGTGCAGAAATAGGGAAAAAATGTAGCGTGATAGTGTTTATGGGTTCAATGTCCATTCACAAATATGATAGCAGAAGGGAAGAAGTTACTTCTGAATTGTTGAGGGAGGTGGTGTTAGACTAAAGTTCACATACTGTGGATTTGCACTGTGACTAGTGATTATTTCCATTCAGGTTTCTCTATGAACTATCTCAAATCGTCAACTTCTCCGAACGTGTGTTTTGCATCCTTTTCCAATCTACTTTCTTAGAAAATATTGCCGCCATCAACCGTAAGCTTGAATTAATGGACAAGTTATGTAAGGTACGTCTTCTCATGGGGGGGGGGGGGGAATATGTAACTAATCTAATTGTAATCGAAAAGCACAAAGCTCTTCACTGATGCCTTGTTTAATGGTACCTTTTAGGGATTGTGAGAAAACTATAAAATCATAGTTCAAGCTTAATTGTCATTCAACCGTACATGAATACAGCCAGACAAAACAGTGTTGCTCTGGAGCCAAGGAGCAACACGGTGCCAACAGCCACACACAGCACAAAGTACATATAGCACACAAATAAGGTAGCAAGCACTTAAGATATTGAAGTACAGTCACACAAAAAAATAGTCTTTGCATTTTTGCATCTTCAAGATCTCAAAAATGGTTGAAATGGTGTGGCCAAAACTGTTGCAACCTTAATGGATAAAGAATGAACTATATAACAGAGAAAAGGATTAAAACATTGAATGAATGAGCAAAAAAGTAATGTAGAAACAAGATGTATTTTTATAGTTTTGTACTACTACTGAGTAGATCTTAACATACCTCAATGTAAATAGTGGACCTTGAATTCAAACACCTATATCTTGAGGGTGAGATATAAATGGACCGTTACGCTGGGGAGCTGTCCAAAACCTAGGTGCAGTGGTTCTTTCGTAACTAAAATATGCCGTTCTTTTTTTTTAAAAAAAACCCTGCAGTTTCCTTTGTAGAGCTGTGTATTTGGTCAGTTATTTCAGCCCAAGGGTTTTTGGTTTTATGTAAGAAAAGGCAGCCAATCGGCACCAAGCCTACTCTGGCGTTATTGAAATCATGGCATATCCAATTTTGGTCTTTAATGTATGGAAACAGTATTAATGCCAGTACCTATCATGCAGGTTATTTTCTTGAAACTGAATGAGAATTTTGTGAAGATTATGGGTGATGTACTGGGATCTCTGCATCACATCTTTTATACAATCACAAGACACTGGTGGATATTAAGAACATCAAGTACTGTAGGTCTACCCCTCTAGCGAGTCACTCGATGGCAGTGGAACTGGACTTGTTGAGGACCATTTTTCGACCTGCTACAGGAAGGCATCGGAGATGGTGCGCGGTCCAACAAACAATGTAAATCATCGTCTTGGACACTTGTGATGGCAAGACTCTGCTGAACATTGGTAATGTCGAATGCTGCAAGTCAGGTTCATTAGTGAAACTAGCAGGAGAGCTCTGCGGCCTCGGATATTGCGTGGAGCAGGTACTCGTCCTGCAGGGTCTCCTGTTGCAGCTGCCTCGGGGAAGGAAATGTTGGAGGCGGTGTGACACAGTGAACCCCCGTGTTGGGTTGGGGCTGATCCCTCCCATCACTGCGGCTCTCCAGTATTCTGCTGGTGGAGGACAAACTGGACTGCGTTCGACTGTGGCTGTACCGGCACGTGATGATCAGACTGGTGTCTGCTTGTTCTTGGAGAACCATGGCTTCAGGACACATCCATGCACCGTCAGTCTACAGGACATGGGTTATATTATTACTCTTTGTGATGGTGTGTTTACTACTTACCATAATTCTATGTGCTGTATGTACCCTGTGACTGTTGTACTGTTGTGTGTGACTGTTGGTACTGTGATTTGTACCTTGCTCCCGGAGGAAGCTGTTTCATTTGGCTGTATTTATAGGTATTCACATATGGTTGAATGTCAATTAAACTTGAACCTGATGTGTTCATTATTTTATTTAATTTCCAGATTGGTTCCATTAAGCTTATTTGCTGTTCTGGGCAATCAGTGATGTAAATGTCTCAATTAATGCCAGATAGATTACACAAAATACAAGAAAAAAAATTGGGTAGGGTGGGGATGGCTCAGTATGATTTATTTGGGACATATTCTCCACATCACCCTTGGGGTTACCACTTTAATCTCAAATTTGGAAATCTCCCCAGTCTAACTTGGCATGTAGCCTTCCAGCTTTCAGGAAAAAGTTCAAGAGTAGCATTGGGAAAAGATCTGGAGGATTATTGGAAGGTTTCACTCAATGCGTAAGGGCACGCTGCACTAGCAGTGCTACAGATGGGTTTGTTGTGTCAAATAAACACAAAGATGTTTTCATGAAGGGAGCGTTCAGTTAAGCCAAGTTCAGTTAAAACTGGTCCATGTAATCGTCTTCAAAGTTTATTCATTGTAAGTGAGAAATTGTTTTAAAGTAAGACTGGATGGTGTTTAACTGCCAATTCTATCAAAGAGGCAATTAGTACATCTTTTCAGAAACACATTGCCCGGAAATAAATACCCCATTGGTTTAAAAGCTCACATTATCTGGCATGGTGGCATCAACGTTGGACTTCGGGGCGAGAGGTCCCGAGTTCAAATCTGGCCGGCTCCCTTGCATGCTCTCCATCCGTGCCTAGGTTGAGGGTCGAGCTAGCAACTCGATCTTGTTTAAAAAAAAAAATACCTGGAGGGGGATGGGCTCCACCGGGTTTCAGATGCCCAATACATGCGGTACAATGAGCAATCACCGAAAAGATCAGTGCCTAAAGCTTGTCATACACAGCGTATTGTACTCACTTTGCATTTTGACATCTTATGAGAATCATTCGTGTGAGGAACAAAACAATTTAATAATTGGGGAAAATTATAAATTTTTAGATGTTCACTTAAACTAGCACACTGGTTTTTGGGATAATGATTAAGTAATAACATTCCAAGTTCATTTAAATGGTTTATTTTTTCTTCTCCCATCAGACGCTGCAAACAAGTACTGGTGTAAAGCAGGTACTGAGTTTGATTCTTGCTTTTGGAAACTACATGAATGGTGGGAACAGAAGTCGAGGCCAAGCAGATGGCTTTGGTTTGGAGATTCTTCCTAAACTTCGAGATGTGAAGAGCAGTGTAAGTGTTTAATAGCTGGACTGATTGTGACGGCTTGACTCCATCTAGATGTACAAGAGTTGCCCGAAGAGTTAAATAGTGTAATTTATTTCTGGTGCACAGTTTGAGCATTGCCTTGAGGTGGAGAAAAACATGAGCAGGATAACAGCAGGTAGATGAATAGGAATGTTTTCCATGCTGGAGCAAAACATAAAAAAAAGTGCACAGACTGTAGCACAGTAGCATTGTACAGAATAAATTTATTTGTAGTAATGCTAATCCAGCTCGAGTTACTACAGTGCAGAAGGAAGCCATTTAGACTGTTGACTCAATAGTCTAACATCCATTTCATGTTCCATTTTTTTTAACCGTGGTCCTGCATATGATATTCAATCATTTATAAACTTCCCTTTCGACAGTCTATGTTCACCTCACTTTTTAACAATGCATTCCAGATAATAAACTAAGTTTTATTCACTTGTTCATGGATCTTCCATCAATCTCTTGAAATCTAAACCCCTTTGGTGTTTTGACTTGCATTAATAAAAACAGCTTCCCTCTATTTTACCTGTCGAAACCAGCCAAGAATGTGCACACTGCTTTCAAATCTCCTCTTAGCCACACTGCTCCAAGGAGTTTCTTCAGTTCGCTGGTATCCAGGCAGATGCTGAGTAAAGATTGAAATGCAGTAACGTAAACAGCAAGGCATCTCTGCTATTTCTACCGAGGTTCAGATGCTATCTGTCTGCTGTAGGCAGGGTATTAAAATTATAGCAAGAGGTGCTGGCTAATGTAGTTGCCACCTGCAGCTGGAAGTGTGGATTGACATGGTAAGTATGTACTGCAAATGGGTGGTTTTGATCTGTGCATTTCGCTATGATTCCAGGAGGATATCAAAGAATGTGGGTATCAAAGGAGTGATCTGTGTGCAGAGCTGCTTGACGAGCTTGAGATCCAAAGTGAATACTGCCCATCTGTATTCCCCAAGAAGGATGTGGGAAATGAATTCAGAGACGGATAATATGGATCAGATCAGTTTTGAAGAGAAAGAGATGTCATGAATGCACAAGGGTTGTTAAATCCACAGTGCAAATGGGGAGGTAGCTGGCACCCTGACAGCGTTTTATGTCTTTGTTAGTCAGAAGTGAAGTGCCTGAAGACTGGAAGGAATACTGCTCATTTATTTAAACTCTGCACTTGTTGCAAGTATAAACAAGGTAGCCATGGGTTGGTGAGACTTGGTTAGTGCTAGAACTACTGGAGGGAATCCTGTTGGAGTCAATTTTGTCTCTTTGGAACGACATGCCGATGAGGGATAGTCAGCATAGTGTGGTGCAGGTCTTGCCACTCTCATTTGATTGAATTTTCAGAGAAGATAATTAAAACAATTGATCAAGGCAGGGTAGTCAGCATTGTCTATATGGACTTCAGTAAGGTATTTGATTAAGTTTCCACATGGTAGGCTTATGCAGGAAGTTAAGGCATTTTATATGGTGGTTGATATCTGGATCACTGAAACATGGGTGGTGGAATCAGATGCAATCACTTAGTTTAAGAAAAGAGTACAGTTGATGTTTCAGGCCAGGATATCGACTTTTCTATAGATGCTGCCTGGCTTGCTGAATTCCTCCAGTATTTTGTGTATGTTGCTTGGATTTCCAGCATCTGTAGACTTCCTCTTTGCACTGTTTGAGATGCTTTGACAGGCCATCATTTAAGTAAGTCATAGAAGAACGTCAACCTAATGGGATTAATATAGATGGGGAATAAGGTTAGCATTGATGGGGTTCGGTGAAGGGTCCGTTTCTAGCAGTACAACTCTTACTGCCCGTTATGCCTGCTAGCGTTTAGGGCAGCAATGAAGGTCCTATATATCTGTCTGTTCTGAGCTACTGTGATGTAGAAGGATGTTTCATTGCTGTTTCCCTAACATTTTTTTTGGACCGGTCAGGGTTGCTTGCCCTGAGCTGATCCCCCAAACTTGGAGGACCAGTAGACCACTCTTGCTCTGGCCTCTACCCTTTAACCTTTTTGTCATGGGTGACCCGACCAAGGGCCAAAGCATAGCCTTGACTCCAGCCAGCATAGCTCTGAGTCGTATAGGTATACAAACCTCCAAACCACACAAGATTGAGGGCCTCACATAGAAGTACAACTCTACTCATTAGATATTTATAGTCATGGTGAAATTATGATTAATGTAAGGATCTCGTTATTGGCCTCAGGGAATGTCAGGACAATCCTCTTGATGAAACTCGCATCAGGCAGTATCTGGTAAAATGTGATTCAGCTGGTGATAAGATGGATTTATATGCTAAATTCTTCTAATTTGACCTGTTCTGCATGTGCTTCCAGATGAAAACCTACTTGCATAATTTGGATTTAATCCCAATTGATTTAGGCAAGGCTAGAAATATTTCTAGGGAAAATGTAGGGCCTTTGAATGTTAAACTAAAAATATAATTCATTTTCATCGTGCAAGCTCTGCAGTTGTGAGTGCGTAGACATGTTGAACACGATCAACACTCACATCATTTCACATCACTCAGATGATTTAAAGTGGACAGTTCAGTTTAATGAGGAGGCTTGGGCAATTGGAATGTCTTCAGAAACAGTAAACTGTCACTGGTGAAGTGTGGGTTTAGTAGAATATTTTTATTGCATCAGTTAAGCTTGACATGGTTGGGATGTGGGACTGAGAAATCGTAGCTCCTGACTGTGACGGATATAAGCACATAGGTCAAAAATAGCTTATTAAAACGATTAACATGAGTTCATTTCCTTTAGTAGCACAGAACAGCCTCAGTTTATTTCCAGTTACTGAATCTTCTGGCTAGATTAAAAGTTATATTTAAAATGAGCTGAATCACTACTCAAAAAGTTGGCCATGTGTGCAAAAGCAGATTGAGTCATTACCAGTGAATGAGGTCTTGATCATTTTTAGTCTCAACTTCTGATCGGTATTTCCCTTAAATTCATTTTCAAAGAATTCTAAACTTGGAATGATGTACAGAAATGAAACACAATACCATGATGACATTTGAACTGACTCTTACTGTACCTGCAGGCCATGCTCAATTGCCAGAACTTATAATGGACAGAGTGGATGAGGAGGGCATGTTTTCATTAACAGGAGAGCAGCATTTCAATGCATGCAAGCATGGTCAAGAAATTAGGCTGTTGCTCAGATCAGACATCAGAATGGGGAAGAAAGGTGATCTCAGTGATAGATAATTTCAGATCCAATTTGTCATTTTAGCTTCAATCCCAAGTATTCTAACAATCTGGATTAGCCTTCCGTTTCTGAGGGACCTTATCCGTATACAAGAATATATAAAACAAAACTAAACTGGTACATACTGCTAAGTCTTTGAGAAATGGAATCAATTTTTTTCAGTCATCTCTCCCTAACAAAGCCATGCTTACTATCTTTGAGTCATCCCTGTTTTTCACCGTGTTAATTTAATCCTGCCTCTCAGGTTTTCCTGTGGCACCTCCCTCCCCCCCCCCCCCCCCAAAAAAAAACTAACACACTAACTTTCCTAACACTTTCATTGGACTCATGGGCCTGTAATGATCTGGCTAAATTTTCTGAGACATATATTTTTTTTCCTACCCTGCTTGAATAAGGGTACCATATTTCCTGCCCTCCAGTGATCTGGCACTTCACCTGTGTCTATTGAAGAATTAAATATGTCTGACAGCGTCTTTGCGATCTCACATTTGCTTCCTATAGCATCCTGGGAAAGTTCTCATCAGATCTTGGTGATTTATGCACACTTGGAAAATGCATGGTCATGCACTTTGGTAGTAGAAATAAATGTGCAGACTATTTTCGAAAATCCAAAAATCTGAGATGCAAAGGGACTTGGGAGTCAACTTGCAGGGTGTCAGGAAGGCAAATGCCATGTTAGAATTTGTTTCAAGAGGTCTAAAATACAAGAGTAGGGATATGAGGCTAAGGCTTTATAAGGCACTGGTGAGGCCTCGTCTTGAGTATTGTGAACAGTTTTGGGCTCATAAGAAAAGATGTGCTGAGATTGGAGAGGGTTCAGAGGAGTTCCACAAGGATGATTCCGGGAATGTATGGGTTATCATGCGAAGAATGTTTAATAGTTTTAGGTCTGTACTTGTGGGATTTAGGAGGATGAGCGGGAATCTCATTGTAACACCTCGAATGTTGAAAGGCCTAGTCAGTAGATGTGTAAAGGATGTTTTCCCATTATGGGAGAGTCTAGGACAAGAAGGCACAGCCTCAGGATAGAGGGGTGTCCATTTAAAACAGACGTAGAGAAATTATTTTAGAGAGAGGGTGGTGAATTTGTGGAAATTGTTACCACAGGCAGTTATGGAGGCCAGGTCATTGTGTGTATTTGAAGTAGAGCTTGTTAGGTTCTTGACTGGCCACAGCTCCAAAGATTACAGCGGGAAGGCCAGGGAATGGAGTAGAAAGGGGTTGGGGGAATAGAATCAGCCATGATGAAATGATGGAGCAGACTCGAAGAGCCAAGTGGCCTAATTCTGCTCCTGTGTCTTATGGTTAAAGCCTATTAATACCACTAATGTTGAAACGATTTCTGAAACTTCATCTCTGTGACTGAATTCTCAAATTCTGATTTGATGAATATTCAGAAGAGAAATGTTCATTGAAAACCTTCTATTCATCCACTTCTGCTCCACACCACACATGGCCACGTTTTTTAAATCATTGACGAACCCTATTGTGCTCGGATTATTTTCTTACTCTGACATATCTGACATAAATTGTTCTAGTAATTCCTTTAATCTTGTCTGCAGTGATATTTTGTACCCACTCTTTACCTTTTAGTTTCTTTCAAATGTCTTTCGACCCTCGACTAGGAAGGGGAGGAGGGAAGAGAAGAGAGCGGTATTGATAGGGGATTCTATAGTCAGGGGGGTGGATAGGAGATTTTGTGGGGAAGATCGGGAGTCTCGGATGGTATGTTGCTTCCATGGTGCCAGGGTCCGAGACATCTCAGATCGGGTGCAGGTTATTCTCGAGAGGGAGGGCAAGAATCCAGATGTTGTGGTCCATGTAGGGACCAATTACGTGGGTAGGATGAGTGAGGGGGTCCTGTGTAGGGAGTTCGGGGAGTTAGGTGCGAAGCTGAAGAGCAGGACCCCCAGGGTAACAATCTCTGGATTGCTACCTGTGCCACGTGCGAGTGAGGCAAGGAACAGAAAGATTATAAAGATTAATATGTGGCTGAGAGGATGGTGCAGGAGGGAGGGCTTCAGGTTTGTAGATAATTGGGCTTTGTTCCAGGGAAGGTGGGATCTGTTCCGAAGGGACGGTTTACACCTGAACTGGAGCGGTACTAACATTCTTGCAGGGAAGTTTGCTAGTGCTTCTTGGGGGGGTTTAAACTAAATTTGCAGGGGGCAGGGATCCAGAATGTGAGAGAGGATAGCGAGATGAAGAATAAAGGACAGGTGGGGTCTACACGGTTCCGAAATATTAAGTGTGTAGTAGAGAAAGGTGAGGCGGAACAAGTGATAAGGAAGACACATGTACAGAGGGATGGTCTGACGGAACATGGAGTTAAATGTGTTGAAAGAATAAGTAAATTTAGGAAGCACAACAAAATTCTAGGGGCGTATAGCCCGATGGGAGATCGGGGAGCTGGGTTAAGCACAATAGACAGCGATTCAAAAAGAGAGAGGAAAAATGGGCTAAAAATTGTATATCTGAATGCACGAAGTGTCAGAAATAAGGCGTATGAGCTTGAAGCCCAGGTGAGAATGGGTAACGATGATGTTGTTGGGATAACGGAGACATGACTGCAGGGAGATCAGACCTGGGAAATGAATGTTCAAGGGTATAGGTGCTATTGTAGGGACAGAAATGTGGGCAGAGGGGGTGGGGTGGCCCTGTTGGTGAGGAATGAGATTCAGTCCTTTGCAAGGGGGGACATAGGGTCAGGAGAAGTAGTCTGTGTGGATAGAATTGAGGAACAGTAAGGGCAAAAGGACCCAAATGGGTGTTGTCTACAGGCCACCAAGCAGTAGCATGGATATTGGGTGCAAGTTGAATAGGGAGTTAACATTGGCATGTGGCAAAGGTAATGTCGCAGTAGTTATGGGGGATTTCAACATGCAGGTGAACTGGGAGAATCAGGTTGGTGCTGGACCCCAGGATAGGGAGTTTGTAGAGTGCCTACGGGATGCATTCTTGGAACAGCTTGTACGAGAGCCGACCAGGGACAAGACTATTCTGGATTTAGTGTTATGTAATGAACAGGATTTGATAAGCATTCTTGCAGTAAGGGAGCCATTAGGAGGTAGTGATCATAATATGATAAGTTTTTATCTGCAATTTGAGAAGGATAAGGGCAGCTCGGAGGTGTCAGTGTTGCAGTTGAACGGGAAACTATGGAGCCATGAGGGAGGAGCTGGCAAAAGTTGACTGGACGGATATCCTAGCAGAAAAGACAGTGGAACAGCAATGGCAGGTATTCTTGGGAATAATGCACAAGGTGCAAAATCAGTTCATCCCCCAGAGAAGGAAGAATTCAAAGGGGGGAAAGGGGCCACAGTGGTTGACAAAGGAAGTCAGAGATTGCATAGCATTAAAAAAAAAAGGAAGTATGACAGAGCTAAGGTGAGTGGGAGGACAGATGATTGGGAAATTTTTAAGGAACAACAGGACTTAACTAAAAAGACAATACGGGGAGAAAAAATGAGGTACGAGCGCAAGCTAGCCAGGAATACAAAAGGAAGATAGCAAAAGCTTTTTTAGGTATGTGAAGAGAAAGAAGATAGTTAAGAACAATGTTGGGCCCTTGAAGAATGAATTGGGTGAAATTGTTATGGGAAACAGAGAAATGGCAGAAGAATTTAATGAGTACTTTAGATCTGTCTTCACTAGGGAAGACACAAGCAATCTCCCAGATGTATGGATGGGCCAAGGACATAGGGTAACAGAGGAAATGAAACAGATTGACATTAGGAAGGAAACGTTGATGAGAAGACTGATGGGACTGGGGATTTGTCAGCCTTCAGGTCCATATGGTCTGCATCCTAGGGTACTAAAAGAGGTGGCCCTGGAAATTGCGGATGCATTGGTAATCATTTTCCAATGTTCCTTAGATTCAGGATCAGTTCCTGAGGATTGGAGAATGGCTAATGTTATCCCACTTTTTAAGAAAGGAGGGAGGGAGAAAACAGAGAACTATCGACCTGTCAGCCTGACATCGGTGGTGGGGAAGATGCTAGAGTCCATTATTAAGGATGAAATAGTGGCATATCTAGATAGCAGTGATAGGATTGGGCCGAGCCAGCATGGATTTACCAAGGGTAAATCATGCTTGACTAATCTGTTGGAGTTTTTCGAGGATGTAACCAGGAAGTTAGATGGGGGAGATCCAGTGGATGTAGTGTACCTCGATTTTCAGAAGGCATTTGATAAGGTCCCACATAGGAGATTGGTGGGTAAAATCAAAGCTCAGGGCATCGGGGGGAAGACATTGACATGGATAGAAAACTGGTTGGCAGATAGAAAGCAAAGGGTAGCGGTGAATGGGTGTTTCTCGGAATGGCAGGTGGTGACTAGTGGGGTGCCACAGGGCTTGGTATTAGGACCACAGCTGTTTACAATTTACGTCAACGATTTGGATGAAGGCATTGAAAATAACATCAGCAAATTTGCTGATGATACTAAGCTGGGTGGCAGTGTGACATTGTGATGAGGATGTTAGGAGAATTCAGGGTGACTTGGATAGGCTGGGTGAATGGGCAGATACTTGGCAGATGACGTTTAATGTGAATAAGTGTGAGGTTATCCACTTTGGGAGTAAGAACAGGAAGGCAGATTATTATCTGAACGGTGTAGAGTTAGGTAAGGGAGAAATACAAAGATCTAGGAGTCCTTGTTCATCAGTCACTGAAGGTGAATGAGCAAGTGCAGCAGGCAGTGAAGAAGGCTAATGGAATGTTGACCTTTATTACAAAGGGAATTGAGTACAAGAGCAAGGAAATCCTCTTGCATTTGTACAGAGCCCTGGTGAGACCACACCTGGAGTATTGTGTACAGTTTTGGTCTCCAGGGTTAAGGAAGGACATCCTGGCTGTAGAGGAAGCTCAGCGTAGATTCACGAGGTTAATTCCTGGGATGTCTGGACTGTCTTACGCAGAGAGGTTAGAGAGACTGGGCTTGTACACGCTGGAATTAAGGAGATTGAGAGGGGATCTGATTGCAACATATAAGATTATTAAGGGATTGGACAAGATAGAGGCAGGAAATATGTTCCAGATGCTGGGAGAGTCCAGTACCAGAGGGCATGGTTTGAGAATAAGGGGTAGGTCATTTAGGACAGAGTTAAGGAAGAACTTCTTCTCCCAGAGAGTTGTGGGGGTCTGGAATGCACGCAGTGGAGGCCAATTCTCTGGATTCTTTCAAGGAGGAGCTAGATAGGTATCTTATGAATAGGGGAATCAAGGGATATGGGGACAAGGCAGGAACCGGATATTGCTAGTAGTTGATCAGCCATGATCTCAAAATGGCGGTGCAGGCTCGAAGGGCCGGATGGTCTACTTCTGCACCTATTGTCTATTGTCTTTGCTTTCTTCACTTGAACGACGCCCCTTTTTACATTTCAGTATACCTCCTGTACACCTTGATCAAGCTTTCCAAATTCTTCGATATCTGGAGCTCCTTGGACTTGCTCTACTTGCCTTTCATTGTTATTGGGATACGTTGTCTCTGAACTCTCATTTCAAGTTTAAATGTTTCCCACTTGTTAAATGTAGACTCAGCTGCAAGTACCTACTCTCTCTTCCTTTTCCAGTCAAATGATTTGAAATGTGCCTTTCCCTTCAGTACAGTAGCTTAATTTCCAGACATCCATTTCATAAATTGTATTTATTATAACTACTTAAAATATCTTTTCCCATTTGCACAGTTACATTCCATAAGTTTATGTCCAGAGCTGCCACTTACTTCTGTCATTGGATTATTTATGTACAAGCTTGAAAAGTTCTCCTGAATGTTCTTTAATAATCCCACTCCCTCTGCAACTTTTATACTAAAACAATCCCAGATAATTTTGACAATAGAAAATAGGTGCAGGAGTAGGCCATTTGGCCCTTTGAGCCAGCACCACCATTCACTGTGATCATGGCTGATCATACACAATCAGTATCCCATTCCTGCCTTCTCCCCATATCCTTCGACTCCGCTATCTTTAAGAGCTCTATCTAACTTTCTTGAAAGCATCCAGAGAATTGGCCTCCACTGCCTTCTAAGGCAGAGCATTCCATAGATCCACAACTCAGAGTGAAAAAGTTTTTCCTTAACTCTGTTCTAAATGGCCTACCCCTTATTCTTAAACTGTGGCCTCTGGTTCTGGACTCCCCCAACATCGGGGACATGTTTCCTGCCTCTAGCGTGTCCAATCCCTTAATAATCTTATGTTTCAATCAGATCCCCTCTCATCCTTCTAAATTCTAGTGTATACAGGCCCAGTCGCTCCAATCTTTCAAAATATGACAGTCCCGCCATCCCAGGAATTAACCTCATGAACCTACACTGCACTCCCTCAATAGTAAGAATGTCCTTAAGTTTGGAGACCAAAAATATACACAATACTCCGTGTGGTCTTGCCGGGGCCCTGTACAACTGCAGAAGGACCTCTTTGCTCCTATACTCAACTACCCTTGTTATGAAGGCCAAAGTGCCATTAGCTTCCTTCACTGTCGGCTGTACCTGCATGCTTACTTTCATTGACTGATGAACAAGGACACCTAGATCTCGTTGTACTTCTCCTTTTCCTAACTTGACACCATTCAGATAGTAATCTGCCTTCTTGTTCTTGCCACCAAAGTGGATAACCTCACATTTATCCACATTAAACTGCATCTGCCCACTCACCCAACCTGTCCAAGTCACCCTGCATTCTCATAACATCCTCCTGACATTTCACACTGCCACTCAACTTTGTGTCATCTGCAAATTTGCTAATGTTACTTTTAATCCCTTCACCTAAATCATTAATGTATATTGTAAATAGCTGCGGTCCCAGCGCCGAGCCTTGTGGTACCCCACTAGTCACTGCCTGCCATTCTGAAAGGGACCCGTTAATCCCTACTGTTTCCTGTCTGCCAACCAATTTTCTATCCATGTCAGTACCCTACCCCCAATACCATGTGCCCTAATTTTGCCCACTAATCTCCTATGTGGAACCTTATCAAAGGTTTTCTGAAAGCCCAGGTACACTACATCCACTGGCACTCACTTGTCCATTTTCATAGTTACATCCTCAAAAAACTCCAGAAGATCAGTCAAGCATGATTTCCCCTTCGTAAATCCATGCTGACTCGGACCGATCCTGTTACCGCTATCCAAATGTGCCGCCATTTCATCTTTTATAATTGACTCCAGCATCTTCCCCACCACTGATGTCAGGCTAACTGGTCTATAATTCCCTGTTTTCTCTCTCCCTCCTTTCTTCAAAAGTGGGATAATAATAGCTACCCTCAAGTCCTTGGGAACTGATCCTGAATCTATAAAACATTGGAAAATGATTACCAATGCGTCCACGATTTCTGGAGCCACCTCCTTCAGTACCCTGGGATGCAGACCATCAGGCCCTGGGGATTTATCAGCCTTCTGTCCCGTCAGTCTACCCAACACCATTTTCTGCCTAATGTGAATTTCGTTCATTTCCTCTGTTACCCTAGGTCCTCTGGCCATTATTATATCTGGGAGATTGTTTGTGTCTTCCCTAGTGAAGACAGATCCAAAGTACCTGTTCAACTTGTCTGCCATTTCCTTATTCCCCATAATAAATTCACCCGTTTCTGTCTTCAATGGCCCAGTTTTGGTCTTAACTATTTTTTTTGCTATTCACATACCTAAAGAAGCTTTTACTATCCTCCTTTATATCCTTGGCTAGCTTACCTTCGTACCTCATCTTTTCTCCCCGTATTGCTTTTTTAGTTATCTTCTGTTGCTCTTTAAAAGTTTCCCAATCCTCTGGCTTCCCACTCATCTTTGCTATATTATACTAACTTTTTATTTTTATACAGTCCTTGACTTCCCTTGTCAGCCACGGTCGCCCCCTATTCCCCTTAGAAACTTTCTTCCTCTTTGGAATGAACTGATCCTACACCTTCTGTATTATTCCCAGAAGTACCTGCCATTGTTGTTCCACTGTCATTCTTGCTCGGGTATCCTTCCAGTCAACTTTGCTCAGCTCCTCCCTCATGGCTCCATAGTCATGGTTCCACTGGGGGAATCTGAAATCCGCTGCAATGACCCTTGCAGTGCATTTGTCCAAATGTCTGCTCGCTCTGCTGATGCTTAAGAATATATGCTATGCACCCAACAAGAAGATCAGCCCCTTTTATTTTGTTCCTAAGCTTGACCCATGGGCCTTTTGAAGAATCTTTCAGGATATCCTCCCATATTTCTGCAGTAATGGACTTGCTAGTCAAATTGCAGTAGCACCTAAAGATTCTATACACCTTATAACAGACACTCACTCGTATACCTAATGTCACTTTATGCATGTACATACTGTACAATCTGTATATAAGCTATTTAATTTTTTGTTTGTGCTGCATCAGATCTGGAGTAACAATTATTTTGTTCTACTTTACACTTGTGTAGTGGAAATGACATTAAACTGTTGGGTTATCAGTCTTTTAGCCATATCTTTGGTAACAATATTATATTGTGATCAGTATTCTATATTTCTGACTTGATTGTCAGTGTTTGCATTTTTCTTCATTATTTGACTGTACTTGTTCCCCACCCCAATCTCCTGAACTGTCCATCTATTCTATATCCCATTCTCTTGCCAAATTAATTTAAATAGCTGCTACTGTGCCCCATGGACTGATGTCGTCCTTTGAGGATGTCAGGATGTTGAACTGATTACACTCCAGGTACAACCTATTCCGCTTGCGCAGGTCTCACCTCACCAAATCAAAAATCGAAAGCACTCACTGTTACACCTTTGCTCACAAATATATGCGATTTAGCTTCCTAAAGCTATATTCACTGGCACGTGTCACCAGAATTATCCAGTAGTTATCATTTTGGGTGTCTTGCTCTTTTTGTCTGTGACCTAATTTCGTATATTGTCTATATTTCCTTCATCTCCTGCCTGGCCAGGTTGTTTCCTGATCAAGTACTCTTCAAGCCTGGATTTTAATCAGCTACTTAACTTCCCAAAGTAAAAATTCTGTGTACAGTATTTGAAAATTTCAGTTATCTTTTGTATTTACCATTCCCAGTTTGTCTAGAGTATCACTTTTGTTCCCAGTCCTTGTGCTTTGATCCTTTAAACTTCCAGTGGACGGTTCATTACTGATGTTTTGCAACAGCAATACACTGTCCCCTCCATCCCTTGACAAAAGAGACAAGTTCCAGTCTTTGAACTTGTTATGGCTTAAAATGGGAGCCTTGAAATTAATTTTGAAATGATTATTTTGTTTACTTTAAGCAGTGAATCCCAATGATCTAATTGGGGATTAGAAAAGTTAATACTCCTTGACGGTGTGGGAGCTGATTTGACATGAATAGTTGGAATAACAACAGCAGTGAAGTACTTATCGGTTAATGATTTCTGGTTTTGCTAATTTCCCTTCTGCACACCATCAATAACCCCTACATGTCAGTCAAAGTAAATGAATTTAAAACTGAATAGTGGAGAAATGGCTTCAGATATTTTTTCCAGTATTCCTGATAAAACATGGTTTGAGTGACTCATTTCTAAGCCATTGCCCCAGCATTGCAATGCAGATGCTTAGAATAGTCAACTGAGTTCTAGTTTTGTTTGTGTTGCTACATAATTATACTAAGCACAAAGTACAATGTACATGGGATGAATTATTTCTTGGAGAGGTCAGTGATCAGAAATACTACAACGCACAGGTGCTGCTTGGCTTGCTGAGAATTTCAGGCATTTTATTGTACCTTAGCTTTCCAGCATCTGCTATATTTTACCTTAAAATTTTGTTTTTTGAAAGGTGTAATTCCATACTTTCTCTTGTAATTGGGGAGAGCATTTGATTCCAAAGAGTGCCATTTTAACCTGACTTATTTTGGCAATGCACATTCTGAAAGTTTCAGTAAGTTGTACGGATGGAGATGCCCCCTTGGATCATGTCCTCCATCCAATCTCCCTTTGTCGCTAGACCCAATGGAATCACTACAATTGGGAGGCTCATTTATTCAGTTGACCCTCTCCCCTCATGTAATCCTTTAGGGCAGGGGTTTCCAACCTTTGTTTTATGCCATGGATCCCTACCGTTAACCAAGGGCCTGTGGACCCCTGGTTGAGAATCCCTGCTTAGGGAAGTGGCCAAGTTAGTATTTGCTGTTGCCAACAATTAGGCAATATGGGTTTAATGTTCTTCACCCTGTTTTCAGCTTTCTGTCCCATCTTTAGCTCATTAGTGCAAGATTCTTTAAAGCCAGTGCAAGAGGTAAATTTTAGAAAGGCGCACAAGAATCATTTGAAGAAAGTAGCTCACTGGGGTTGGGGGCGGGGGGGGGCAGCACATATGGAAACTAGATGTGTTGCAGGAGGCAAGCGCGTGTTTCTTTTTTGAGTTCTTTTGGGTGGACCACCAGTTTAGTTTCTGCCTGCCGGAGTTCAATAGAATAATAAGACCAACCTGTCATGCTATAACGAAATACAGTACAGCTGAAGAGGTTTGGGGTGGGAAGGGGCTGCACGTAGTGATTTTGGAGATGATTGTCAATTTCTGAACCTGCAACAGTAATGTGCAGATAATCAGTACATAATGACACTTCTCTCACTCTTTCAGGACAACAGTATTAACCTCCTCTTCTACCTGGTATCATATTATCTGCGTAATTTTGATAAGGTACGTGGATTTTTGTGAATGCTTTTATAATTTTTGTGATTATTATATCGTTAAGTGACTATTTTATTAACTTTATCATCTAATCTAATGATGTTGGAAGGATATAGTTTTTAAAATCCAGCTATTTTGTCTTAGGATGCAGGTACAGAAAAAAGTGTTTTCCCTTTGCCAGAACCGCAAGACCTGTTTCAAGCTTCACAGATAAAGTTTGAGGACTTTGAGAAGGACCTCCGTAAACTGAAGAAGGACTTGAAAGGTAGAGGCTTCTGTTCTCTTTAGGCTTGCGTGCATGTTTTTGTCTGACTTACTCATTGAACTAAAAGAAGACTATTAAATCAACCAAAATCTCTCCATTATTTTCAATGTTCATGATTGTTACTTTGTGCAAATTGATTTTTGTGTACTGTACCTATGAAAATTTTAACAAAGTTAATACTTCATTTTGGTTATTTAAACATCATTTTATCACAATCACATTTAATTTATCAGGCTTGCTGTAGTAAGGCAGTGTCTAGCATTTGAGTCAGAAGGTTATAGTTCAATCCCACTTCAGGGAACTGAGTAGAAGATCTTGGCTGACACTTCAACACTGCTGAGCAAGTCCTGTGCTATCAGATGTAGCCACTTTCAGATCAGACTAAGTTGAGACTCTGCTTGTTCCCTCGGGTAGATGTAAAAGATCCTAAGGAACTGATTTGAATGAGTTTTCACTCCAAACGTCCAGTCCAATATAAATCTATTAAGCTTCACTTTCTTTTTTTTTAAAAAAAAACAAATTGCTATTTTGACAACTTGCTGTTTGCTGATTAATTTCTACCTTTCCTAATTCAAAGCATTATCCGTACTTTGTCGATCCCAAAGCAGTTTATGGCCAAAGTTTGTGAAAGGTGCTTTATAAGAATTATTATTTTATAGTTCAGTTCGTATAGTTGTACATGAAACAACAATGGAGTAAACCTTTTGTGAGTACTCTTTGGGAAAAGCTAATATTGCAACTTCTGCTACCTCACAACAAAATGAGTTACAATTAATATCTTTAAGTATACAGAGGGTGTATGTGCTGTTCGTTTCTGTACACACGACAGGAAAAAAACTATACCAAAAGACTTGTAATACATGTTATCTAGCCTTTCTGATTTGTGCATTTGTGCTGAATGAGGCATTTTCCAAGAGTGCATCCTTTAAGCTGAAGAAAGGCTGCACCATATCTGGTTGTTGCAAGTAATGATTTTCCTTGAAGTGTTTGGCTGCCAATCTGATATTTATAGATGACTTTATAGATTACAGTGGAATAAAATTACTTTGTCCTTTTCAAGGTGGTGGAAAAGCTAAGAGGCAGGGAATTGCCATTAGACACAGTTGTATTAGCTAATGGCCATCAATGTTTGACCATCTATGAAATAGATGAAGGAAATACATTTCTAAGGTGTATAACGGGTGGAAAGTGTAATTTGTGCTCAATCTGCCTAGTTCATACCTCATCTAAGTAGATTCCAGCAACTGCTTGTAAACTGCAGAGTTTTGATGCTGAGTCCCAAATAACTAATCAGTTGAGTGAGATACTGTGGATTCCAGTTAATCGGGACACATCAGGGCCAGTACATTTTTGCCCAATTAAACCACTGCCCCAATTAGTCCTAGCTTCATGGGAAAAATGTAAACGGTATAAAAAAGACAAACTGCCCATTAAACCGAGTAACAAATTACTTAAATAAAATACAGAGCACATTAGAACACCACCAGTACTACTGCTGTACTATAATACTGCACTAGTCCTAATGGCTGTTGATGGAAAAAGTCATCCTGTGTATGCTGTCATGTCCCTTTGACTGTAAATGAACAAAATTAGCACAGACACCTAGTAAGATAATGGACTGCCTCCATACAATGCTTTTGACTATTCTCCAAATCTTCATTTTCATTGTGACGTTCAAGACGATCATCGTTACGTTCAAGATCTTCATAGTTCCTAACTTGCTGAAGTCGTAAAATGGTTTCATTTTCACCCCCATAGAATGCTGGAGGAACTCGGCAGGCTAGGCAGCATCTATGGAAATGAGTGAGCAGTCAAGGTTTCAGGTCGAGTCACTTCATCAGGACTGAAGAAACAAAGATGGGAGGTCAGAGCAAGAAGGTTGGGGGGAAGGGGAGTAAGAAATACAAAGTCGTAGGTGATCGGTGAAACTGGGAGAGGGGGAGGGGTGAAGTAAAGAGCTGGGAAATCGATTGGTGTAAGAGATAAAGGGCTGGAGAATGGGGAATCTGATAGGAGAGGACAGAAGGCCATGGAAGAAAGGGAAGGGGAGGAGTACCAGAGGGAGGTAAATGGCAGGTAAAAAGATAAGGTGAGAGGGAAATGAGAATGGTGAAGGAGTGGGGTGCAACGTCATTGGAAGTTGGACAAATCGATGTTAATGTTATCAGGTTGGAGGCTACCCAGACTGAATATAAGGTGTTGCTCCTCCAACCTGAGTGTGGTCTCGTTGTGGCAGTAGAGGGGACCACAGACTGACATGTCAGAATGGGAAGTAGGATTAAAATGGGTGGTCCCTGGGAGATCCCACTTTTTTCTGCTCGGCGGAGCTCTCTCCTAGTCTACGTTGGATCTCACCGATCTACAACAGGCCACACTGGTTGAACCGGATACAGCAGATGACCCCGACAGACTCACAGGTGAAGTGTCGCCTCACCTGGACGGACTGTTTGGGGCCCTGAGTAGTAGTGCAGGAGGAGGTGTAGGGGCAGGTATAGCACTTGTTCCATGGAAATCGATTTTGTGAAATTCCAGTGATGCATCCCCCACTTCTCTTTCACCTTTTCATATTCCTATTTCCCCCTTTCACCTTACCTCAGCTGCCCATCACGTCCTTCTGGTGCTCCTCCCCCTTCCCGTTCTTCCATTATCTTCTGTCCTCTCCTATCAGATTCCCTCTTCTCCAGCCATTTATGTTTCACCAATCAAATACCCCGACCTTACTTCACCCCTCTCCCTCTCCAGATTTGACCTATTGCTTGTATTTCTTACTCACCTCCCCCCCCACCTTCTTGCTCTGACTTCTCATCTTTTCCCCCCCCTCCAATTCTGATGAAGGGTCTCGGTCCAAAACGTCGACTGCTCGCTCTTTTCTACGGTCACTGCCAGGCCTGTTGAACTCCTCCAGTATTCTGTTTGTGTTTCGCTTGGATTAGCAACATCTGCAGATTTTCTCATTTGTCATTTTCACTCCCAGCTGTTTTTGGCATCTCCAAGCCTGAATGATTGATATCGCAGTGAGCAAAATATTTCTCATTGTCTTACTAATTTCTCACCAACTATCAGTTACAAAAATAAGCATGGCTTTTAGAACGCAAACACACACACCAATTTTAAAAACTTTAAAAACATGGTGTTGTCTAATGGCCACACAAGTGTGTGCAACTGACACTAGTTAGGAACTGTTTGGCAATAGTCTCCTGTCCCAATTATGTGGCATAATGCCCCAAATAAATGAAGAGAATCCTGACTATAATCTTGATTAGTTTATGGTCTTTAAGAGTCGTCCCAAATAAGTAGCTCCTCTAATTAATTGGAATCTACTATATTTGTATATTAGGAGAACTCAGTTATGAATATTACATGGGAAGGGGAATTTGCAGCCATGATCATCAGTGCCTGAGCAGGCCAATATGCCTAATTGTATTTTAACCTCGATCATTTTTGCCTTCATGTATTAATTCTTGGCACACAATGAATGCATAGATTTGTTCAATTATTCTGAAACATATTTTGCTACGCTACTATTCATCTGTTATAAGAAAATACTTACTGGCTATTGTATTTTAGAATTGTTAGTTTTAGTGAAGAGGCATATAATTCCAAGGACAAGGGTGGGGGTCCTGTAAAAGAAATGAACTGAAATTTGGTCACATTAAAGTTGTGAAAGAAATGTAGGATTCTGTTTTTTAAAACAATGTTTTGTAATATATATTTTGGCTTTCAAATTAGTGCAAGGCTAGGAGGTATCTGTTTCTGTTGTATTGATATAATGCAATACACAGCAAAATCTATGGGAAAGTATTTTCAACATGCTAAGAATGGCTGCAGTTCAAAATGGGTTCCCCTCTGAGCCTGTACTAATTAAACACTGGAAAGTACTGCAGTTCATGTTTTTGGAAATACTGTATTTGAAGTGAAACAAGATTATCCACGCCATTGTTTCCAGAGAGATGCCTTTTAATTAGTGGTTGTGAATGATTGGATTTAAGTGGCCTGTGTAATATGTTCAGAGGAAAGGAAAGTGAATAAGCGATTATGAGGCAGCCATCCCACATCTTTCAACTGTGCAATCCCATGCAAGTTTCTCTTGGGGACAAGGAGTAAGAATTTGCCACCCTTTTATTTTTAAAGGAACATAACTGTATTAGTGCATGTACCAAGCTGAGCTCACAGCAACAGTTTAACCTCCATATTCCATGGCTTTGTGGAAGCCTGATCTTGCTCTTCTTTGAGGCATGCGGCATGTAGTTTGTGTAGCAACCTGATCTGCTTTTGATCTTCCACAGCTGTCAACAGCCTTCCTCAAGGCAGTCATAGCAAATGATGGCTTTTGCTCTGGCTCCATTCTGCGCTGGAAATTCCAGCATTCAGCACATGACTTAAATCAACTCGACCTGCAGAGAAAATTTTTAGATCACCAATCTTTGAAGAGCACCAACAAGGGCTTTGAGTTTCAATTGCTTGTAAATCCTACAACTTCGACCCTTCCCCAGTTTTTCCAATTCCTACTCCAAACCAAAGCTGGGAAATGCAAGGAAAAAGATCAATCTCTTCCAAAAAAAAAATCGTGATCTGAATTCCATTCAGGTTATTACAAGCAAACTCAGAATATAGACCAAATGCTTCCAGCTGCTTAGTTATAACATTGTGATTGGTAAAACTTTTTCTCCAGGCAGAATACATCTCGGTGCATACTGAAAATCTACGTTGTTGGGGAAAAAAAGCTGAATTAATGAATGATGCTAATCTGAGCAAAAACCTATCTGCTGGATTTTTTTTGTTTCTAGTGGCGTGTGATTGTGGAATGAAGGACATTACTGTCTACAAAACTTCAGTGGGCATTTTAATAGATGTTTTCCTCTTTCTGATGTAGCATGTCATCAGAGACCTGCACAGGTCTGATGGGTCTTATAGTAGTGATGAAATGAAGGAGGCACGGGACTGCAGATGCTGGAAAACTGCAGCAACACGGGGGGGGGGGGGGGGGAGATCAGTGGATCTGGCAGTATATATGAGGAAAATTAACAGTTAATTTTGGGTTATGGCCCTTCAATCAGAACTGGAAAGAAAGGGTGGAACAGGAAGGAAAGAAAATAACAATGTGAGCATGGGCGAGGACTGTAGGCATTGAGCAGGAGTGGTGGGTGAGAGGTGGATACAGGTGAAGGCGGTAGTAAGAAGGTGAGAGTTGAAGGAGAATAAGGAGTTGATAGGCAGGTGAGGGAGGGAAGAGATTGGGTGATAGGCAAGGGAGGAGAGTGATATCAAGTTGGTTGAGAAGCCAGTTGTATTCAATTATATCTTTTAAGATATTCAACAATGTCATTAAAGCATTTTATTTTATGGATTATTATAACATTTAGATCATTCACATGGGTTTGAGGTTGAAGGTGGAACTGTCAGTAAACAGACGTGATTATTTTTATTGCATTATAATCCTTTTGTTTTAAAATACTTTCAAGAATTAGACTCCTCCCATGTTATGAAGGAATTATTTCTGTTGAGAGTAAAGCCTTAGTCTTGACAATTCATGAATTTGTTTAAGTGGGCATCAGGACTTGACACTTTGTATTGTTTTCTGATGATAGTTTCATTGTCATAACAATGAATTCAGAGCCAGTATATACAATGGATTGCGGATGATGGAAGTGGTTATGGGAATGATCTGTTTTCGAACAATTTCTTAAGTGTTGGATTTAAGCTTTGCAGTTTTTCATGCTGATTTATTTCTGGTATGTTAACCAATATTTATCCAAAGAGAATTGGTTAAAATACACAAATGAGGAAAGAAAACGGCCATATATTATATTATTTCAGAGTTTGCGATGCATCTTGAATTTGGCAGCAAAATATTGGAAACATCAGCTGGTCAGGCAAAATCTGCAGAAGGAGAAATGGAGTTTGTGTTTCAGGTTGAGGACCCCTTGTGCTGACGCAGCCTTATCTGAATGATTCCAGCATGTTTGTTCTTGCTTCAGATTTCAGACACCTGCATTTATTTAAAAAAAGTTTCACTTACTCTCAGTTCCTTTAAGGGCCCGTGAAATAAAACAAAAATACTTTATACCTGGTGGCACTGAATCACCTGAATATTACAAGGTTTTGTTAGAGAGTGGAAGAAAATTGACATAAATCAAGCTTGTTTTCCCTGGAATAGGGGTTGAGCTGTTTACTAAGGAAATATCAAAGTATTTAGTATTAGGTTGGGTGGAGAGGAATCTTTTAACATTGCTGAAATTATTGTAGACAAGCAGCCACACCCTTAGAGACTTTCTGAAAGATACAGGAAGCACTTTACACACAACTTGGTAGATGTAGCTCAACTTATTTTAAAATCTGAAATAAAAGATTTAAGGGAAATTCAGAGAAAAATAATTGGATGACGCTGTGGAACAGATCTTCAGTGATCTCGTAGATTGAAGGAGCAGGCTTGAGGGAGTGAACTGTCCATTCCTCATCCTATGTTCCACAGTAGGCTGTGCTATTTTAATCTCATCTATAGCAAGGTGTCCTGCAAAATCTCATGAATATCAAATGGACAAGCCAAGCAGACAAAAGATCACATTTGGTTGCTCTGAATTTTGTCTTGGTGTCTCTTTGCTTGCATTCATCCACCTTCCTTTTAAACTGAGATGCAAACAAAAGAAAATGCCAATATGCACATTTCTCAAAGCAGGAAAGCAGTGGATGCTGAATTTTTGAAATGTTCTTGCTGAAAGTTCTGCACTGCGGTTGTGAAGTTTAATAGTGTGGAAAGTTCCCTGTGCTAAACTGGGATTAATGCAAGATTGAAATACTTGTTCTTAGAATGTTTAAAGCTACATGTAAGCTGAGTGCTGTGACCCTGTCCCATGTTACATTCTGCATCAGGTTGGTGAATGCAATGTAACTTTTGTCTATTTTCATCCGCATTAAGAACTGTGGCCTAGTTCTTGATTTTCTAATTTTCAGCTCATTTACCTCATCTTCAGTTATCCTACTGAGCCAATCAGTATGTTGTTAAGTGTATAATTGTCCCATGTACTGAGATGGTGAAAAGATATGTTTACATGCCATCCAGACAGATCATTCCATAATTACCTCAAGGTAATAGAAAAGGAGAAAACAGAATGGTATAAGAGAGAAAATATAGGGGGACAAATGGGGTGCAAGTTCCATGATGAGGTAGAGTATTAGATCAGGAATTCTTTATCATATAAGAGATCTATTCAAGAATCTTATAGCAGAAAACTGTCTGTGAGCCTGGTGGTGCATATTTTCAAGTATTTGCATCATCTGCCCAATGGAAGGGAGAAGAGGGAATGCCAAGGTTGGGATAAGTCTTCGATTATGTACGTTGTTTTCCTGAAGTAGTGAGATATGTAGGCAGCTAGTGGAAGGGAGCAGGTCTTTGTGATAAACTAGGCTGTTCAGAACTCTAATTTCCTGCAGCTGTGGGCAGAGCAGTGATACAGACAGACATACTTTATTGATCCCGACGGAAATTGGGATCTAGATACCAAGTTGTGATCTAGACACGAGTCTCTCTTGCTTTGGATTTCATGCTACAGCTTTGAAGCTTCCTGCAGTCATGTAGTAAACCTTGTGGCTATGTTATTTATTGCAGGTGAAACACCTTGGATATTTTCCAATAACATGCAGTCAGTCCTGCTGCCTACAGTCTTGACACAGCCAACTTGCTGCCTTCCTGTTCACATCACTACCGAAGTTTGCTCACCATCTCTGTGGATTCTATCAGGCTTGCCTCCCTCCTGAGGAGCTCGGTCTTCCCCTAACTCTGATCAGAATCAGGTTTACATACACACATTTATTTATCACTGGGTGCGTGCCTTCAGGTTTCTCTACCTCCCTCCGGATGGTAATAATGAGAAGGGGCATACCCTTGGTGAAGGGGGTGATCTCCAGCCCATCAAAAATTCATAAACTTGACATTGACTTTTTCATCCCTTGAATAGGTACAAATTTGCTGGTGTTTGTATTTGCATTTTTGCTTCTCCTTCACTGCACCACATCACCAAAGGCTTCCTTCTTTGGAGGAACTTTTTGTCACCTTTGGAGTGGTGTCAGTTCTTGTCTGATCACAATCAGTTAAGTGCTTTAGACACTTGCCCTCTGTGGTGTACGTTTAACTTTCCCTTCTGTTGAGTTTGCATTAATGTTATAGGATACGCTTTGGGCTACATTTGAGCCATTTATCTTGAGTATAGTTTTTTGAAAGATGTTGGTCTAATTGGAGGTGAGCATTTACTCTGTAGAGTTTGTAAAGTTGATTCTTTAAAAGTTGTACATGTCCCTGAAAGAATATTGATGGAAATATTGATCCAAGGTTTTGGAGTCCTGTTCCTCATTTAGATAAATGACTGCAAACTGAGCAAACAGACTGCAAAGACTGTCTGCCTGTCGCCTTCTCTCTGTTAAGCAAACGTCTGTGGCTAAATGCAGTCTGTTCAGTCTAAGTAGACACTCTGGTTAGATATTTGGTCTGAGCAATGAGGAACTCATAACTAGACAGCTGTAGGCAGGTGACATTGAGGCAGAGTCAAATATTCCCACAGTGAAGTCACTGTGACAGAATGTGGTTGTTTGGCAGAAGTTCTAACAAAATGCCGTCCGCTACATCCTTGCTTTGCACTGTGCCACCTTGTAAATTCATGAACTCTGCTTAATCCCACAAGGAAATAAAATCAACTTAATTTTGTTTTTAAAGTAAATGATCCAGAAAGAAAACTCATTTTTAAAATACTTAGACTACTTCAATACTGTTTCTCTATATTTTATTTTTCTAAATTTTCTCAGATGTTTTGGCTTTGCCAAGTACATCAAGTAGTTGATGGTCCTCTCCTCTATGGTCATCTAAATGCACCAGAATTTATAAGCAACATTTCCTCTTTACTTTCCCATTCTCCCCATTTCTCAGTCAATTGTAAAATATTACTTTTTATCTATAAATTTTGCTATTAATTTTACCTTGTTCAGAATCCTTTAAGTCATGGTTTTAATAAGAAATATGACTATTTGCTCTCTTCCAATTCTGGTCTTTTAAACATCCTTGAAGTTAATTCTGGAGCCTTATGCAAGTACAAGTTCAATTGTCATTCAACCATACATAAATGCCCATGAATACAGACAAATGAAACAGCGCAAATCTGGGGCCAAGGTGCAAAACATAGTACTAACAGTCATACACAACATAAGCACGTACAAGATGTCAGTAAAATACAGTCACACAATAACTGTAGTCCAAGTCCCTGAGTCCATGAATGTTGCAGCAGTCTGCAGTCGAACACAATGCAGCTTGTCTTCTGCCAAGCAATCACTGGCGAGCAACACCAGTTCCAACATGGATGCCATGCCACAATGCTTCTAGTGGGGCACACCTATGCCACCTCTCTCCTGGGCAGGTGTAAACAGGCGCATTGTGGCTTGAGGCTTCATCCTCACTACAGCCAGCTGTAGTCACATGCCTCATTTCATACTTTACACCTCTTTCCTCCTTTTTAAGATGTTTCCTTTAAAACCTATGATCAAGCCTTTGGATCTCTTTGTGCTTCCTAGTGTCATCCTCTGACTTGATCATGCTCCTGTGCACGTTCATTGCCCTAAAGATGGATATGGAAGAAAGTTCTTGATGTTAGAGTAATTGGGTAATGGCTTTGAAGTAGCTTCCTTGTAAAGCTATAATTATCTTACAATTTCAAAAGCATGTACTTTCTGCCCATTTGAGTTGGGTCTGGGAGAGCACTCTATGCTGCAGAATGAATGTTGGAACAGAATAGATCCGGTGCAGAGATTATTACAGCAAGTGGAATAAAACAGATGTGCATTTTATGTCAGAGTACCTCTGACTGTGGTGGGCTCTGTGGCCTCTGTATTGGCCTGTTTTTATATATAAAAAAAAAAATTGTCCTTTTCACTATATTATTGGTGGCGCAATAATATCAGCGCCGGACTCCAGAGCAAAGGTTCCCGAGTTCGAATCCAAGTTGGGTTGAGTGTTGAGCTAGCAACTTGGCCTTGTAAAAACAAGAATAGCTTGCTGTGGAAACACCGTCAAAAGACGGTGCCCCGATAACTCTACTGCCGACTTAAGGACTATTCTTCTTCTTCCTTTAGACTACAGTAGTGATTTGCAATGTATCGGTTGTTTTGAGAGGTTTGAACCTCTGGTGAAAATTACTGAAGATTTTACATTACTTGAAGGTATAACTTTTTCAAATTCCTTGAAGGGCATTAGTAAAATGAGTCCTGAAGTATGTAAAGGTACATTTTTGGGACTCCGCATAAGTACCAGCATTCAGGACCTCAGCAGAGCATGAGGTCTTGTTGATATTTTTTATTATTGACATATGACATGAAAACTCTCCAAGTTGAATGTGCAGTCTCATCCACTCAGTGGCCTCCTGAGATGCCAGATGGGTGTGAGATACCTCCTGCAGCTGATTTTACTGGGGTGACTTAGCTTCTGCACCTCATTCTGCACCTGGATGCTTGGCTTCCTTATCAGGAAACCACAGTCAATGTGGATTGAAAAATGACATCTCATGGAAGGTCAACACAGGCCCACTTCAAGGATGTGTGCATAGCTTGTGCTCCACTCTCTCTACACCCACGAATGTGTGGCTCGGGACAGCTCAAGTACCATCTGGAAATGTGCTGGTGACACAACTGTTGTTGGCAGATCTTCAGATGATGTGGTGGTGTACAGGAGTGAGTAGATTAGCTTGTTGAGTGGTGTCATAGCAACAACCCAGCACTCAGCATTAGTAAGAATAAAGAATTGATTGCAGACTTCCGGAAGGGGAATTTGAGGGAACACACACCAGTCCTCATTAAGGGATCTGCAGTGGGAAGGGTGAGCAGTTTCAAGATCCTGGGTGTCAGTATTTCTGAAGATCTATCCTGGGCCCAACATACTGATGCAATGACAAAGAAGGCACACCAGTAGCTATATTTCATTAGGAGCTTGAGGAGAATTGTTATGTCACCTAAGATTCTTGCAAATTTCTACAGATGGAATGATCTCCACAGTACAGCTGGCTGTATTGCCATCTGGTATGGAGGGACCACTGATCAGGAAAAGCTGCAGAATGATGCAAACTCAGCCAGCTCCATCATGGGCATGAGTCTCCCCAGCATCAAGGACACCTTCAAAAGGCAATGCCTTAAAAATGTAGTAACCTTCATAAGGACCCCCATCACCCAGGACATGCCTTCTCTTTGCTACCATCGGGGGGGGGGGGGGGTGGGTACAGGATTGTGACAAAATACTCAACAATTTTGAAACCGCTTCCACCCCATTCTGAACAGAAAATGAATCCGTGTACACTATCTCACTTTTTTGGGTCTCTCTTTGCACTACTTATTCATGATTTGGATCTTATGTTCACCATCAAACTCTGGAGAACAGAATGTCAAATTCCTCCCCCTCTTTAGAGCTGGTGACTACATTGTCTGTGGTAGATCCCAATAAAGTTTGTCCACCCTCTGTGTGAGAGAGGAGAAAGCCAGGAACTTTACTGTGTTGTAAGTGACACAGCAGTGTTCACCTATTCGGACACTTTGTCCCACAGCTTCTTCGATCTGGATTGAATTTGAACCCACCCCATGGGAATTATTTGCTGTTTACCAGATAAGCTGGCTTACAATAATATAAATAGTACTTATTGATGCTGAGTGGGAAACTATTTTGTTACAGCAGCAATATTTAAAAACACTTTGCAATGATAATAAATTGAGCTAATAAAGTACAGAATAATATGCACAATAATTTACCGATGTGCAAAATGTAAAAACTACTGTGGTAGCTTTGCCATGTACTTGAGATGTTGTGGTTACTGTTTCCCATCTTGCAGAGGTTATTGGAACCTCGGTGAAAAGCAGGTGGTGTGATGTGTTCCAGTAGGTGGACTGCTTTAGTGCACCAAAGGGCCCTAGTCACTATCCATGTGGTGGCACTTCACTGAAAGGACTGCAGCAAGATTGTAGCTTGGAGCCTTGTCGCTGCTCTTCATCACATTCTTCAAACAAGCTGCCACACCATTTTCACTGTAGTTGCTACTTTCTGACTTTTTAGAGGAGTCTGTCACAAAACAACAAATTTCACCACATACGGTATGTCAGTGTTGATCATTCACCTGGAATTTGGAATGTTTCACTTGCAATTGCAATGTGCACCTCATGAAATTGCTGGACGTAATTTTCAAGAAATTTTTATTTCACTTTTGTTTTGTAGGAGATGTAAGCTAGATGGAAGATGAAAGGAAGTTTTTACTTGGGTTGCAAACACTCAAGTGAATTGATCTCAGTCATACTGAGCATTCGTGCCACAGTAACTTCAGGAGATGTGTGGTCAAGCATTTAACTTGTCCGTCCCCACTGATCTCTCTCCTGGCACTTATTTTTGCAAGCGGAGCAAGTGCTTCACCTGCCCCTACACCTCCTTCGCTACCATTCAGGGCCCCAAATAATCTTTCCATGTGAGGCAACACTTCACATGTGAGTCTGTTGGGGTTATATACTGTGTTTGGTGCTCCAGGTGTGGCCTTTTGTACATTGGTGAGAGCCGATGTAGATTGGGAGTCTGCTTCATCAAGCATCTACGCTCCGTCCACCAGAAAAAGCGTGATCTCCTAGGGGCCAGCCATTTTAATTCCACCTCCCATTCCCATTCTGATGTGTCCATCCATAGCCTCCTCCACTGTCAGGATAATGCGACACTTTGGTTGGAGGAAAAACACTTTGTATTCCATTTGGGTAGCCTCCGAGAACTAGTGAGAAAACATCATTAGCAGGAATTCTCTATAGAGTGACATGCTTATCATTGAGTAAATTGCTACTTACATTGAGATGAGAAGTTGCTCATTATATCATGAAAGCACATTAAGTTAATGGCTCTCATTCATAGTTTTCCTGTTACAAACAAATCAAGTTGCTTTTCTAAAAAAAATTAATAGGCCTTCTATTTACAATGTCTATAAAGCTATATGATAAATTGTTTTATGGAGAATCAGATATTTCTGCATAATGTGTATGGCACTACAGTTTTAATGAATTTATCATGTCTCTGCTAGCAAGCAATGACGGAACAAATTCTGTGCAAATATTCTCAATAATTTGTCTTGTGAAGTTAAAACTAGCAATTATTGTGTTTCATTTAATATCCCACCGGGCCCCAAGTGTCACTCTGCTAGGTTAGGTTTACAAAAAAGAAACACCAAAGGTTCTCTCTGATTCTACCTTCCATTACAAAGTGTGAAGCAACCTAACTTGCAGTGAGTGAACAGGCATTGAGTGTTTTATTTTTCCACTTTTTCTTGTTGCAGTTTGTGAGACAGAAATGGAAAAAGTCTGCCGCCTTTCACCAGAAGAACATCTACAGCCTTTTAAAGATAAAATGGAAGAATTCATTAATCAAGGTAAATGGAGTAGAGTTCAGACCTTTTTATAAATAAAAGACTAGGTAAGTGATATTATGTATTTTAACCATGGCAATATTTGTTTTGGCATGACGTATTGCCAAGGAGTGTAATTAATCAGTGTCACAAATACATTACAAACATATAGGCGGCCTAAGGAGAGGTTGTTGGGATGCTTCAACAAAAACATTGATATCTGAACCTGAAATTGCTTTCATTATATTAAAATTATGCATATTATTAGCATCAACAAAGAAGCTAATGAAGGCTATAATGTTTAAAACATTTGAGTTGATTTCATTGAACAGTATTTCATTCATTCTTGTCAGTGGTTTGAGAACATTTCCCCCTCCTGCTCCAAATTTTTATCTCCTACAAAGACACTGAATTCCTTGTTTTATTTAGCAAAATAGCTCGAGATGACAACTTGGCCATTTAAGGAGAATGAGTCAACTCTGCATGTTATAAAACTGCAGAAACGTGGATCCAGCAGACCAGACTATCTGATCCTCAAAGCCCAAGGCAACACTTTAGGTGTTTCAAACTTCAGGTAGCTTTCTGCGCTCTTTGAATTTTGAGGGCCTAAAAATTTTCAAATGGTATTTTTAGTCGCATTAGAATCGATGGATAAATCATTCATCAGAGCGGCAAAGTGGTTGTAGATCTGCAGTTTAAAAATATGTGCAAATTAATTAGAATGTATACTTTACATGCAGACAGTGGCTTACATGGTATGCAGCTAAGTGTGTTCTGAGGACAGGCTTGCATACTCCTTTTAATCCAATATTTGCTGTAGGAGATGATATCGGTCCAAATGATTTCAAGTTCTACATTTGTTCAAGTACATTGGCAGGGTTTGGGTTCTGGGCTATAATCTTGTCAGCTTATTTTCTGATGAATCTGCTATTGACATCTATTTTCAGGAATCTTGATTCCCATTGCATTTGCTTGTTTTTCAGCACAAGTGTTTAAGCAGCACATGACCATTTATTCTTTATAAGTATGGACAGTTTATTAGCTAACTTTGAACGGCTCATTCAAAAAATCAATGTAATTCCAGTGAGCATTTAACTTGGTCCCTGAAATTCAGGAGGATAATAATAAAACCTCTGATGCACCATCAATAACTCACTCTGAGACGTAAGAAGTGAGGTATCGGCTTTTATTAACTGGAAGAATGAACAACACTACATCCTGGAGAATGAGGCCGGGCATCAGGCCTCAATCGCCTTTATACAGGGGTCTGTGGGAGGAGCCACAGAAGCAGTCAGCAGGGGTCTGTGGGAGGAGCCACAGGAGCAGTCCAGACAGGTATATGTAGTTCACCACAATCTCAAATTGGGGAAGTTCAAAGAGCTCCAACTACAGGGTTGGTAGTTGCATTGCCATTTGGTAAATTCGTTTGATTGTCATATGTACTGAGATACAGTGATAAACATCATACAGATCATACCATCACCTCAGTACATTGAGGAAGAATGAGGAAAATGATTATGCAGAATATAATGTCACAATTGCAGAGAAAGTACAGTGCAGGCGGCAATAAAGTGCAGGGCCATGGAAAGGCAAATTGAGGTCAAGAGTGCATCTTATTGTACTTAAAGGACTGTTCCAGAATCTCCGAACAGTGGGATAGAAGCTGTCTATGAACCTGGTAGTTTGTGCTTTTGGCCTTTAGTATTTCCATCCAGATTTGGGGGTGGGAGAGGTGAAGAATGCGCAGAATATGTTGGGCAATGATTAAGCTGGCTGCTTTATCGAGGCAATAGGTATGGACAGAGTTTATGGAGGGGAGGTTGGCTTTTGAGAAGTGCTCAGCTGTATCCACAATTTTTTTGTTTTTGCAGATTCATGTAATACAGTTGCCATACAATGCCATGATGCATCAATTAAAGATGAGCGAATGTCAGCTCAAACTAGAGGAATGTTAGGCCAAGATATTTTGTACTATTGTACTTGAACTGCTAATTTAAGGTCCTGATGCATTCTAATAGAAGTACCGGTAGTATCTTCAGCACAAAGTTGTTTCTGTGCTCGTTTGAGTTTCAAGGTTTAACTTGTGATATATTTATTCTAAATTAAGATGCATCATTTTAATTAGACCAGAATTAAACCACTGACTTGTACCTTTGTGATTTGATTTCACTTGTTAGTTCAAGTACCCAATCTTGCCTTAACATAACCACATGTGGTATTGTGGGCAAACTGTATGCCGGCACCTCTCCACTTCTACATAGGGTGTGAAGACATTCTGGGGCTTTATCCAACCATAAGTCATTAATGGATAGTCTGTAATGTGAGAATAAAAGGTTACCTTTGATCAGTGAAGGTGCCCCACCATTAAAACATTTCTTTTGCCCCAGAAATAGAACACCCTTTTTTTTTGTAGGCAGCAATTGATTGCTCCAGAAATCAATTTAGTGTCATGAGAAATGATGTGTAGTTGTTAAACAGACTTTAGTTTGCTCTGTCTTTTTCAGCACTCAAAAATAAGTTGTAATATTATTGGCTGTGGATATTGACTTTAAAACCGCAATGTCTCAACTTATTTCATTTTTAAACACATTTTTCCAAAGCCCTAAGACAGTAAAGATTGTTTACCTTCAGAGCTGTCCATCAGCCTTGTGGGTGTGTGACTGGGATCACAGGCTGCTGTCAGACTGGTGCCTATAGTCCTAGTCTCACTGCCATGCCTGAGTGACGGCCGTGAAAGTAAACAAATATAACAAACTTTTGAATTAATATGGCTCAGTAGCCAAGAGGAATTGGGAGTCTTCTTAACCTTAGCTGGTGGGGGAATAAAAATATTTTGAAAGTGCTTTAGAATTAAACTTTTAAAAACAAAACAATGGACTGAAACAGCTTCAGGCTGTAGTTGGCTCCCTTTGGCTAGTATGAAGGTGTAGGCTTTCTGTCAGTCTCTTAGATATTTAGCACGTGCCTACTTGAATTAAATGTTTCATTAACCACTTGAAAGTCTTGGACTGGCCAATAACCTTGTGGTTCAGTGGGGCTTTTGAATGCATACCGATCAAGCCTTTGATTTAGGTATGCAAAAGATTGAAAGTGGAAAGGATAACTTTATTCTTTCAAATATAATGGTTTGATCGATTGTCCTGTTGTTCACCTTTGGGTGTTGACTGCATTTGAAAATCGGGTACATTTGGAATCTCAATTTGATCCATTATTTTCTGAACTTTAATTTCTATTTCTAGCATTGTAGAATAGAAAGTTCTTTGCTTGTATTTTATTTGTAACTTACTTTGGACCTATACCCTCTGGTTATCATACAATCACTGTTAGGCAACATTTCTTCATTTAGAAACTTCTGATTAATGCTCTATCTGACCCCCATGAAGAGTGACACCAGCATTTTCAGACTATCCACATACATTTTTGCAACCATTGTAAGTTTTCAGAACCCATATGCTTGACTGAGGGAGGAGTCCAATTTGATTCAAGTCCATTAAGGTTTATTTCAATTTGAGGTGGGGGGAAGGAATTACATTTATTTATCTTACAAACCCCCTTTCAGGATGTCCCAAAATATATTTCGAGCACTGAAAACTGAATTCACTGGCCATGCATGGTCTTGGGAGATGTCTACTGTTGACAGTAATAGGCATCCATTAGCCTCGAGAGACCATGGATTTACGCCTTGGAAAGTTTCCAAGGGTTGTTTGGGAGAGTAGCTGCCCTCCCCTCTCCACAGAAGGGCAAGGGGCAAGGACCAGTGTCGTCGCAGAGCAATGTGTAGTCAAGGGCACAACACGCTGCCTTTGCTGAGGCTCAGACTAGTGACCTTCAGATCACTAGACCAACGCCTTAACCACTGGGCCATGCTACTGTTGACAGTAGCTTTGTTTTATCTCGTGATCTTTGTATGGAATGATTAGGAATTATTTCTCAGTCTATCAAGCTCCATTCCTAATTGAGAGATTTAAAAAAATCTTGCGTTTTAATATTTATTGTATTATTTGACAGGAGGGTGTTTAGATATTAAATGAGCTTTTTCCAAAATTGACAATGATTAAAGTTTGCCATATAAAATCCTTTGTATTAAAATATTGCCTGAACTAGATGATTTCCTTCAGTACAGTTGATAAATGAGGCCATATTCTTAATTGATGGTTAGGGAATATTCCATAAAGGTGTCAGATACCTGCCAATTTATGAAGAATCAAAAGTACGTATCCAAGGAAGTATAAGCAGAATTAATTGCTTAAAAGAGTACCTTGATTGTGTGCAACAGAAAGGATAGTTTTTAATTTGAAGTAATTAGCTGTGTGTTAGTGAAAAATTTGAACATTTCTACTTAAACCTTTTTGTGTGGGGATGAATGGGTTAATATATTCAACAAACAATCTGCTGGAGAAACTCAGTGGCTCAAGCAGCATCTGTAGGTGGTGAAACAAACAATCTATATCTATGCATCAGGATCCCTTAATTACTGGTCTCCTGATATTGGTATGGATATTATTGTCTTTATAATATATTCAATTGTCACATTCAAACAACACAGAGAGAAAAAGCAATTTCTTTTTCCTGCTACTACCACATTGAAAGGAGATGAAAGTAATGTACTTAAACTTTGAAACAAAACTGTGTTCTTTAAAAGTTGCTTTGGACTTAATATAGAATAGTTTTCATTTTTTAATGATACCAGCATTTATTGCACATGGAAGGACAAGACTGCAGATGCTGAGGAAACAGATGGGTCACACAGCATCTGTGGGGGTGGGGGGGGGGGGAGGTTGAAGCAGAAAGGAAGGACTTGTCAACGTTTCAGATCAAAGCCCTGCATTAACACTGAGCGTAGATAGCAGGTATAAGGAAAGGGGAAGTGGTGAGACAGGAGCCCAAAGTGATTGCTGGATTAGGGAAGGGTGAAGGATGATGAGCAGATCAAGCTGGGTGTCGGGGGGGATCATTACACATCTTCAACAATCATCAGTTTGGTGGCCTGGTGTCATGATTTTCTTCACTAAATGGCAGTGGTGAAGCAAATGAGAAGTTTAAAATGTAATGAACTTAATTTGAACTTGTTCTTGACCATTTTAGTGCAGACTTTCTGGATTACCAGCCCGATAATAGGATTTCTCTGCTACTTGGCATGTTTTTATTTCTCTGAAGTCTAATTTCTTTTGGTAGTGAGCACCATTCACAATGTACATTTAAACAAAATAACATAGCTGCTTTTTTTTCCCCTCCAGTCCTGTTGAAGGTTTTGAGTCCAAAATGTTGACTCTGCTTTTTTCCATAGATGCCGCCTAACCTGCTGAATTCCTCCAGCATTTTGTGTGCAGCTGCTTCTGTAATGTGCATAATATAATGCAGATCTTTCAGATGTACATTTGTGCTTCTTCCTAAACTACTGAGACTATTTCTTCCATCTAAACCAGCCAGACCTCAAAATCTAGCTAATTTCTAATTATCCTCATGGCAGGGCTTTGTACATTTGCTCAGAATCAGAACTCTGTTCTCTTAATGTGAAGCTGGCAAACTGAATCAGTTATAAGCCCACATGTCAGCTTGGAGCTGTACAATACTATCTTTCTAATTGTTAAGAAAAGAAAAAATGAAATTAAACCAGTTTAAAGTATATCCCCAGAAACTTGGCTGGAATTTTTTTTTGCCAAAATGTATCTATGTTTGCCACTCTTCGAAACTTGCCTCTCATAAAAGCAATATGAATTTAATCAAAGTTCATACTGAAATGGTGTTTTGCATTTCTCATAAACCAGCAAAAATGTTAAAATGGAATCTGTGCATTTTACCACGAGACCTTGTCCAACTTTGCACTTCCCTGTGTAACATTCAAAGGAGTATCAGCAGTTCAAGACAGCTTTCCTAAGGTAGCCACACAGAATCAATGTACACACCCAGTAGTTGTGGAAAAAGACATCATAAGCTGTGAGGGAGAGGTCTCTCACTCAGTTGGAAATGTGCAAGTTGGGGTTAATGTGAGAGATGCTAGGTAGGAAGTGACTGCATTAGTCAGTTCCAGCAGTGGGGAACATTGGAAGGAATTTTATGATCTCACAGGATTGTTGACATCATGATCTGCATACTATGTCGACATCTCAATAAAAGGATTTTGGTCAGAAGTCTAAATCCTTAAGTGAGGCACTGTTCATTACAAAATGCAGAGATGTTTTAACAAACCACTCAGGTGAATGAATCCTTATAGGGGGAAAAGGAGAATCTAATAGTACTACAAGCAGTCTCAAGAACATTCCCAGGATAATTCCTATCATCCTTGGATTTGGGTTTGTGTTCCTTGGAGTTTAGTAGAAAGAGGGGTGACATAAAGAACTCTTGGGGAGCCTGATGTGTAGATGTTGAACTGTTAACATTAATGTGAGAGTTGTAGAGAGGGAATGTTGCGGAAAAAGGGAGTGGTTATTTTTAAACTAAGGCATGTAGAAGTTTCTCTGGAATACTCAGCCCCTGAGTGTGCTAGAGGCCAGATTATTAGAAATGTGTAAGGTATTTAAAAGTTTGTAAGTATTTAAAAGTTTGCGGAATTGACATTTATGTGGAACCATGCGGAAGGAGCTGGGTCCAGAACAGATCAGCCATGATGTTACTGAACGTCAAGGCAGACTTGAGAAGCTAAATGGCCTACTGCTCCTTTTTTCTTGTCGTTCCTGCCATCATCCACTTGCAAGTAATGCACAGTGTGCAATGATGAGGTCTCCACATGCGCTTGGTATGTTATGCAAGTCACCCAAAGTCTGTTGCCCCCCCCCCCCCCCCCCAAGATCAAAGGGTTTTTCCTTGTGGTTGATAATGACATACCTGTTTGTGTACAAGCTGATGAAAAGTTAATAAAGGGATGCTCAGTTGCATTGAATATTTGCCTGCACTTGAGGGAAGCCAGCAGTGCGAGATTCAAACTGCTCCTTGCTGATAGCATAGTAGATGCGATAACTTCTATTAAAAATGCGTGCCTGGTGCACTCCTTGATGTAGCAGTAGTCGGCAAGTTGGAAGACAACTTTTATCTGCTTATGATGAGGGCATTGAGATTCAAAATGTACTTGCTGTGCTCTCTGTTGCTCATGTGTAGCTGAAAGTCCTTCCATGGAATGTGTTAGACTTTGGTGAAAAGCAATGAACCTGTAAAGGTGCATCATCATTGTACAGTTAGTGCTTCTGCCCAATACCCAGTCTGGGTTCCATGCTGACCTTGAATGCAGTCTGCATAGAGCTTGTACATTATACTTGTGACTATTTGGGGTTTCCCTAGTCTTCCATTTCCCTCCCACATTGCAAAGACATGCTGGTTAGCAGGTTATTAGCTACCGTAAATATCCTTCAGTGTGGGTAGCTGGCAGGAGAACTCAGCCATCACAGTAACCCCCTCCCCACCACTAAGCGTATCTACAAGGAGCATGCCAGATGAGAGCAGAACCCCCACCATACAGGCTCTGCTCTTATTGCACCCATTGAGAAGGAGGTACATACCACCTTGGATCGCATGCCACCAGGTTCAGGAACAGTTACTGCTTTTCAGTCATTGGGCTTCTTAATCAGCGTGGATGATGTTACTCACCACGGCACTGAACTGATCACCAAACACAACTTACTTCAAGAACTCTGCTACTAATTTTCCACAGGATTATTTATTTACCCATTTATTACAGGTTGAGCACCCCTTATCTGAAAACCTTCAAAATCCAATTATTTTTGAACACTGATGTGATGTCACAAATAGAAAATTCCACTCGGCACTGGGAATGTTCCCAGGCAGTGCACACCACAAACAGTTCTGAGAAGTGACCTTGCATATGTAATGAGCGTAAATGAAAAATAAGGGGGGAAAAACGCATTAAGTGAAAAATTAAGATCTCGATTGTGTACTGAAAGAGTGGATTCACCAGTGTCAGAGTGAACAAATGCCATTTAGCAGTATACTGATATCGAAATGAGGAAAGATCTGTCATGATGAATTGAAAAGTGAAGCCAGTTGTGAATATTAAGTAGACTGGTTGTAGAGATTTAACTAAATCACAGTATTAAATTTTTTTAAATTTGTGGTGCCAAAACATCTGTTCACAAAGCAGCCAAAAAAGTCATTGATATGTTTGACAAGAAGGTCACTAATTAAAATCTTGACACGTTGAGCGGCTGCATCAGTACAAGTGCAAGACAAAGACTGCCTACCAGTAGCACACACATTCTGAGTGGAAATGATGCCGATCCCAAGCTCTTATTTCAAAATCTGCAAAAAAAAACCTAAAACACTTCCAGCCACAAGTATTTCAGATAAGGGATATTCAACCTGTCTTACTGTTTTTTTTAATGTTTTTGCACTGTTCATCTTTTGCACATATTGGTTGTTTGTCAGTCATTGGTGTGCAGTTGATTCTATTGTATTTCTTTGTTCTATTGTGAATACTTGTAAGAAAATGAATCTCGGGGCAGCATATTTGTACATTGATAATTTTACTTTGAGGAGATGATGACTGTGGAAGAGAATCAGTAACAGGAACGTACTGCAATTATGTGCAGAAATGGGTCTGACCGGATTATTCTGAGAACTGCAGAGACTGGATGGACTTGAATGGCTTATGTCTGAAGCCTGGTAAGAAATATGAATTCATTTCAGAGCTGAGCCAGTGTGTATTTCTATTCCTGGCCTTCAGTGAAATTGTCAGCTTCATCACTGTGCATCTCAGCAGCTCAATGCTAGAATAAGGAACACGCTGTTTATTTTAGCACACCCTTTGACTTCGGAAGATGGAGCTGACTGCAGTAACTTCTAGAGGAGTCCGGTAGTGCCTCCCAATGTCAAGCAAAGGTCCTTTTTCATTTTTTTTTAATTAACACATTACCATGATGTGATCTTAAATGTAATAATATGCATACATGTGTTCATAGTGTGGAGATTTCTTCCCAAATACATCAGTCAGATACAAATGTGCATTGCAAAATAAGGCATTTGTTGTGCACATGACACTGACGTCAAATGTGTTCCTATGATTATTATGTGGAAGTGTCCAGTTCAGTTTTGCGGTCAATTTGATTTCACTGGAAATGATCTTGAATGATGCTTACTGCAAGTGGCATTGAAATTGGCTTGCATAGCATCGTAACTTAAAAGAACACAAAACAGTCTGAATTTCTGAACCTTTTGAAATGGGATGCAGCATGCACTTTTCATTCATTTTGTGCCTATTCTTTAATGACTGTCATTTTTTTCTCTAACCACCTTGATTCTGTTTTTTTAAAAAAACTCTTAACAGTTGGGGATGAATTATGTGTCAGTTGTGCTTTTTTGCTGAACAAGGATCCAGTGTTAATCAGTTTTGTTTTTGAAGTATTTCCTTCAGTCGCTCATTTAAACTGCTGGCCAACTTGGCTATTTATCTACCTCCACTCATCTCCCTGTGGTCTGCTTTGTAAATTAACTGCCAATATGTTGTCAGCAGTCTCTTAAAACTATAGTAAAAAAAATTTCTTCTGGAGCTTGGAAAGATGTTTCAAGGTTCATAGTCTGCTGATTGCTTTGCCGTGTGGTATGTTCCCTTCATCCAACTAAAATTATTTTTGACCAAGATCGTAAGACAGCCAAAATGTTTTCCATTGTCCTTCGAGACTTTCAGTACTTGTGTACTATAATGTAAATTCTTGAGCAATCAGCAATTTCCTAATGGTAAGTTTAGTATTGGATTGTAAATAATTATGCTTGAATTTATTAGCTGATTAACACTGGTAATCACCTATCCAGATTATGGATATTATAAACTTTAATATGTACCTCCTGTACCTAATAAGGTGGCCACTGTGTATGTTTATGGTCTTCTGGTACTGAAGCCCATCCACTTCAAGATTCAGCTTGTGTGTTCAGAGACGCAGTTTTGCACACCACTATTGTAACACATGATTATTTGAGTTACTCTTACCTTCCTTTCAACCTGAACTAGTCTGGCCTTTCTCCACTGACCTCTCTCCATAACAAAGGTATTTTTCCACCCATGAAACTGCCACTCAGTGGATGTTTATTTTTGCCCCACCGTTCTCTGTGAACTCTAGAGACTATTCTGCATGAAAATCTCAGGGGAGCAATAGGTGCTGAGGTACTCAAACCGCACTGTTTGGCACAAATAATCATGCCACAATCAAAGTCACTAAGATCACATTTCTTCCCCATTCTGATGCTTGGTCTGATCAACAGCCAAACCTCTTGACCATGTCTGCATGCTTTCATGCACCGAGTTGCTGTCACATGATTGGCTGGTTAGATATCAGATTTAATGATCGTGTACCCAATAAAGTGGCCACTTGATTGGTCTGCATTATGCAGTGTATGTTCCAAATTTGAATATTTTTCATTTAAAAAAAACTTCTTTGCTTATTTCAACAAATCATTGGAATTCGCCTTTTACCATTGAAATGTCTGACATTTTAGCACTTTGGCACTAGACTGATTGAATGAAAACAAATGTTGAAACCAGCAGTAACACTTTAATTCCTGTTTTTTTTTGTTCATCGCTTGGTGTTAGAGAAATGTGTGAAACTTGGTTATCTCCATTCCATCAGAACTGAATACTGAAAAACTGCTCAGGTGCTGAACAGGACTCCACATTGCAATTTTCCTCTCATTCCCACTGACTCAAACTTATTAATAAAATTACCATGCAGATAATCGACACTATGTACTTTGGAAGATGAGACTCATTTATGCAGTGTTCTGAGCAATAGCTAGACCTGCAAGCAGTTTAAAGCCAATGCAGTGCTCCGAGCGAGGATATTTTTATGAAGTAGGAAACCCAACAGTTTGAACACCTCAAGCTCCCTCAACCAGATAGATCTCATTCTACAGTTTTCATTGATGGATTGTCCTGATGACCATGTCCATTGGAAAATAATCTGGTTAATTCCATGCTTGGAGTAACTGATAAAGCTGGGCTATTTGTCTGTCTGTCCCACTCAGATCTGATGCTTAACCTCAGAGCTACTTTATTGTATTAATCTCAATTTTTGATTTATTTCATAAGCAAAAAAAAAATTATCAACCTATCTCTTGAATATACTGAGTAATTCTTCTCAAGGTAAGAAATTCCAAAGGTTCACTGCACTCTTGGATCTGTTTCCTTCATAGCATGATCCTGATCAGGGGACCCCTATGTTGAGTCTCTAACCATAGACACCAGAACCCAACCATGGAAACATGGTCCCTTCATCTATCCTGCCAAGCCCTGAAAGATTTTTTTGTTTTCCTTCATTAGAAATACGTGTCTGTAACGTGCTGCTTTCTGACAAGTTCTTGCCATCAGCACTGTGTTCAAGTACAGCCTGCTATTTTGCTAAGAAAATAAGTGGGGAGGGAGAGAGAGAGAAATGTTTCTCTAAATTCTCTGATGGTTAAATGATCAAACGTGGTTGATGCTTTGGTATTTTCAATCTATAGAATAATTGAATACCTTTTGAATTGTTTTTAAGACAATTTATGCAATACAGTGTAGCTTTTGAAAAAAAGTTGGTTGCAACAAATTCACTTTTCCAAGCAGCTCTGTTCCTAATGTGTGAGGTTGTTAATTCTTTAAGTTTTCCAGGCTTTAAATTAAACTAACGTTAAAGTTGGTCTTGTGCTAAACCGTGATTATTTTCTGAGCTACAAGCTGTTTAGTTGATAAGAGCTTTAAAGCAACCATGCTGTGTTGATTTAATCCCCCCTTTGTAGTTTTTACTTGGGCTAATTTGCAGAAAATTTAATTCAAGTTTTGTTAGCTTAGTGAATTTAAATAAACATAGAGCAACTTAATTAGCTAAATCGTTTTTTTTTCCAAGGTCATTTGCTATCCACTGACTTTGCTAAAGTGGCTTGTCAATAGATTAATATTTAAATTGGATATTCCAATATAAATAGTTCAAAATCCAGAACTCTGCTCAGATTTGGTACAAATCTGTTATACTGCAGTGATTTTTAAAAGTGGCTAATATATTCAAAGCTTGTATTCATATCAAGCATAAAATAGGCTTTCAAATTTCCATGGCCAAACATTTTTAAGATGTTTGATGTCATTTTGTATATTCAGCCAGCAGATATGTCAGGGGTTCAAATTTCTGTAATGTATACTTAATGTAATTAATTAGGATGGATAAAATAACATCAATATCTTCTAATGTGTATATAAAAAAAACTTGTTTTCTCATCAGGCAAACTAGTGTCAAAGTTTCGCAAAGGACATGCAGCTTATAATGACTGTAGTGTTTCCTGTAGTACTCATTTTGATCATTGAACTGGTTTAATTTTGACACTTTTCAGTTTTGAAAAGTTCAGTTTCAGAGCCCCCCCCCCCCAAATTCATGGACCTTTGATCTCAGTAGAAGTGGATATTTTTCTCCACACCCACCTCCAGCTCTGCTTGAATGTTTAGACAGATATAATCAATGGGGTTCTCAGCTAGGGTTCACACTGTGATCGGGAATAAAAACAACCAGGCAATTTTTCACCAGTTTAGCAAACACAAAAGCATGAAATCCTTAAAACTTGATCCTCTTGATTTTCCCCACCCCTCTTCTGCCAGCAAGGGTCTTCTCCTGATTTCAAAATAAATAATGATGAAGGCTGAGTAATTGTTAATAATACGTGGTTTGTTTGCAATGCTTACTGTCCAGTGTTGCAGGAGTCGGGAACTTTGGGTGCCAGTCTAGCTGAAATGAAGCCACTCCTTCAATGAACATGGCCAGCACCTGTCAGTACACAGTTTAGCAACTGTTGATAGTCACTGCAAAAGCGATTTGACATGTTACTGGTAATTTTTCCTGATCTTTAGTAATGCGCCACCTTTTTGAAACTTCTGTCAAAGAAATTATTGGTTTACATTGGTCTTGATACATTAATGACTGAACAAGATAGCCTTGCTGTTCAAATTAGTGAGTTGTGGCAAAGGGCATGTGGGATTATTACCCCATTTGTGCTTTTGCAAGGTAATAAATATCTCATAAATACTCTTGCAAGTTAGAGCATCTGCAAAATGCGTAACTTGTTGTTTTACTTTTTTGATACTTCTGTTAACATCAAGGTTGTTGTAATTATGTGCATATATAAAACAGGGACTTGAGTAAAATATTGCTCAAGGTATTTGCAGGAATTGTTGAAGGCTTCACTGAAGTCAGTAGTATTGGAAATGTGAATTATTTACAAACTGTTTAATTTCTGCTGCAATTAGTAGGAAGTGTGTATCTGCCTCAGGATTATATTTGAAAGTTAAATGTTAAGTGTTTGATAAATTACTGTGTCCTGTTGCACGAGTAAAATGTTGAGTTTAACTTTTAAAAATGGATTCTGTTGACACCAAAGCCAGTTTGAGTTGCTGTTATGTTCTAAAATAAGAGTACTTATTATATATGAATGCGATTTACACCAGTGTTAGTGACTGCTATTTCCATTTGGGTTTGAGCACAGCTCGCAAGATGGTCATTTCACTACTAGGGATAAAAACATCTCTGATATTTCAAATATCTACACTCTTCAGTACACACACTGGGCTTCAGAGGAGTGAGATGTGCTATTTTCTAAGAATAAAAACAAATAACAAGTATTGGCTATATTACTGCAGTTTAAAAAAAAACACAAAGTAAGATCCCTCTTGGATGGAGCGACAGGGAAAATTAGTCCCTGCCAAACTATTTGAATGTCCAGGATTCCTGTGGGTTAAGTGACTTGTATTTCAAAGTTGCATTTGCTCTACTAAAGAGAAAAGAACCAGTGCCATATGGAATGATTAGAAAAAGAACTTTGGAGCAGGGAAGTCGATTTATGGACATATTTCTGAAATGGCTATACATTTTCCAGAAGAGAAGCACTTTTATTTTTTGCCAGTGAAGCTTATTATTTTGTAGACAAATTTGAAGGAGAGTGCAGAATTTGACTTTGTATTTTCTGTAAGGAAAAGACTACAAAAGTTTCCATTCCAGTGGTGGCTCATAAATACTTGTGTGCCAGTAAATGTATTTGATGTTTTTTTAAATAAAGTGCTGCATTAATCCTTCAAGGTATACTGGAGGCAAGGGAAAATCGTCCTGAAAACTCCATACGCCTCCAGAGCCACTTCATTATGGTGTTGTCCGAAACACTTTTCACAGACTTGCCGTGGAATTGCAACGGAACATCAAAAAGCTAAAGATGCTGTAAATTCCAAGATAAATGGGGGAAAAAAATGCTAGAAATCCTACACACATCGAGCAGTATATGTGAAAAAGGAAACCATTTATTTCTCAATTCAATGCCTTTCCACCAGAGTATGTTAAAATTTGGCCATTTGTAGGCTTTGCTGCTTTTATGTATGACTACTTGGGTGTGATAACAGCACCTACCACTCTTTTCTGTATTTATTTCAAAGTGATGGCCACATGCCTCCATTCAAAAGAGGTGAAAGGTCGAGGAGGGTAATTTTGAATATGCCATGAGCCAGCATGCACAGATCTGGTAGACACTGTTATAGTGAGCCGCTAAGTGCTGGCACTTCTGTTGAGCTCTCCCTGTGGTCCACCTTTACTGTCACAAAATGCTGCACTCCCAATACAAATGGACAGCATGGTGGTGCAGCTGGTCGGTCAACTGCCTCAGATCTCCAGAGACCATGATTTAATACTGACCTCGTCACTACACATCCTTGGGTCACCTTGTGGGTTTCCTACATTGCTCGTGTTTCCTTCAGCATCCCAACAATATGCTTGTAGCTTAATTGACCACTTTAAAACAATGTGTGGGTAAGTGATAGATCTTAGAAGATTTAATGGAAATGTGGAGCGGACATAAAATTTGTTAGTGTGGATTAGTGCTGGATATTGGTGTAGACTTGGTGGGCTGAAAGAGATGTCCCTCTGTTGCTTGACTATGACAAACATAGATGTCCCAAAGTTGTTGGTGGCTGTTTATTAGGATTTTGCTGAATATGTTCCTTGTGAGATCGAGATACAGAACATGAACTGGAACATAAATTGGGTACCAGAACAGTATAACAGAGAACGACCTTGCCAAGCTGCTGTCATTCCACACCAGCAGCCTCCAGAAGTTGCTCCATATTTTCTGACCAAGGAAGATCTCCACCCACACCTTACTCCTTCAGTATCGCCAAAAGAACATGGGTACAATCATCATGAGGAAACTCTGGAGATGGATCGGGCATGTGATGAGAAGAGAGACCAACTCCATCAGGACGGCACTTCATTGGACCCCTGAAGGACAGAGGAAACACAGGAGCCCAAAGGCAACTTGGTGCTGCATTGTAGAGACAGAAATGAGGATCCTGGACCACAGCTGGAACACAATAGAGGAGACGGCCAAGAACAGACCGAGATGGAGAACCTTCATTGCAGCCCAAAATGCTAGCAGTACAACAGACAGTACCTACCAGAATAGCAAGTCTTTATTTTCTTTGTAGAGAAACGGCTTTAATGGCAAGCATAAATTTTGGGTAATTAATTTTTTAAGGTTATGTAAACTTGTATAATTAGGAATGTCTTGGTCATTTTGTGTTTTGTTTTATATTCAACATAATTGTCATTTCATTGTCTTTTGAAAATATTCATTTTAATTTCAAGGGCTTTCAGAGTCTTAGCAGGTTTGCCAGTTGGCTAAGATTAGGCAAAAAGATGGCTACCAGTTTTCTCAGCTGGCCAGTCAGTGAGGCTTCTGCTTGCCCATCCCAAGAGGGTTTAAAAAAAAATTGTGTGCAAGATCCAAATGCAATGCAGTACCCTGATCCTATATAAGAAGGAATTTCTCCTGTTCTCAGTGATTCATGACCTACCTCTTTTCCCCCCCTTTTATTCTTCATACTGAAAGAGACTTGCCTGAGTAGTTGATCATATGTTTGGTCCTCTTCCGTGTTAGTTCGTTAATGTTCACCTCTTCCAAAGAGGTAATTCAAAACCAAGGTAGTGTTACTCTGGACGCGCTAATGAAGTCATTTTCTCATTATATACTTTGAAATTGTCAGTTCCATATCAATGTGGCTTGACTATTACCCAGTCTGTTTTGTTTTCCTGTCATTATCACAAACATTTGAGGTCCTATTTAATACAAATCTGCTCTTGAAATTGGTTGAGACAAGATCTTGCTCCAAAATGTAAGTGTTTAAATAAGCACCAGAAGAATGTGTGTGCTATTTAAAATCTGATCTGCTTACTGTAGCTTTTTTCATGCAAATGGCTTCAATACAAGTGTCTAAGTTTGAATGCCAACACTATCCCGCCCTTTGTAGGTAAAAGAATGAATGAGATGGACGGATGGTTTCTTCTGCTGACATACAATCTTGTTAATACTCACTTACTGATCCTGGAAAGTACGATGCAACACTTCAGCATTTAGGCAGTAAAACTAACATTGGTTAAACTAATCCTTGGCACAGTCTGTCTTGCAGAGTTTCTCCCTGCGCCATGTTTGGTGCATTGAGCAACAGCTTTGCTGTTTCTTCAGCATTTGTCTGTTTTACAAGGCAGAGTTGCTAGGTGAATGTTCAACCCAGCACACATGGAAAGCAGGAGAGGAGCTGGCTGGATTCAAACCTGGGAGCTCTCATTCCAAAGTCTGGCTGCACATACCACTACGCCACTGGCACAGACAATCTGTCTGGGAAGGTGGATGTCAATACCGTATAATATGGCCTGGACACTGTTAACCCCACTAAATAGCACCAGTCTTGTAGGAATTAATGCAGTTTCTGTCACATTTTTGTTTCTGGGAGCTTTCTGTACATAAATTGGCTGCCTCAATTCCTGTATTCCAATGGCTACTACATTTCACAAATATTTTGCTGACTACAGGGATTTGGAGTGCAAGGTTTTTGTGAACTGTACTATTTAAATGTATTGTTTATTGTATAGAATCAGGTTATAAAGGGCATTCTACTCAATACTCCATACCAGTGTTCTCTGCAGATGAATCCCACTGACTCCTCTTGATCTAATATTCCCTTTAAGCAAAACAAACTATGGGAAGAGCTCTGGGTCAGGCGCATCTGTGGTGGGGAAGGGATAGTTAATGTTTTGGCTCAAGATCCCATACCAAGATTGAGAGTAGAGGGGAAGACAGCAAGTTTCAAGAGGGTTTGTGCATTTACACCCCTGTATTCTTTTGTTCTGCTTTCTATATAGACTTTATCGTTGTGAATTAAATTCATATTTTGAAACTCTTCAGAATTAGATTTAATATCTCAGGCATGTGTTGTGAAATTTGTTAACTTTATAAAAGCAGATCTACAGGTACTGGAGACCAAATTGTTAGTGCTGCTACACAGCTTGTGAAAGATTACAATTTTATCTTTTGCCACCCTTTAATCCTAAAATGTTATAACCTCTAGCTCATGTTACCTATTCTGCTATGTGTCACCCAGTTCTACATACTCAGAATAGGGATGTCACTGGAGGATCATATTGAACCTGTGGCACTGGAGGACCATATTGGAAGTCTTTTGAAAATCCAAATGTATTACATCACTTCGTACCTATATCATCTATTATTTATTGGCTTGTTGCTTGGTAAGGTTGGTTAAAGCGAGAGGAATCACCTGCTCCGAATGTGGCCAAAACCAGGGAGAGGGTGATTGATTTTAGGAGGAAGAGGACTGTGACGAGTCCTGTATACATTCTGAGAGAAGTTACAGTGGTGACGACTGGGAACCAACACAGAGGCTGTTTACAAGAAGGGGATGAGCAGACTTCATTTTCTGAGATGAGTGCAGCAGGATGTTGGAGATCTTTTACCAGTCTGTTGTAGCGAGCGCAGTCTTCTTTGCGGCTTTATGTTGGGAGAGCAGCATCGGTGCTTTCTTGTCTTTGCCTTTACAAGGCGCGAAACGAAAGACTATGTGGCGCGCCACTCCTGACCCAGACAGTAGGTGGCTTTTGACTCTCAAGGAGTTCATCCGCCCTTTGACAGGTTTTGTTTTTAGTCCTGCTGGGTGCCCATGCACCCTTCTCCCTGGTTAACCGAAGTGCACCAGGTGGGTGTGCCGGTTGAGTCACCGACAATCCGACCCGAGACAGGTTTTGTTTTTAGTCCTGCTGGGTGCCCATGCACCCTTCTCCCTGGTTAACCGAAGTGCACCAGGTGGGTGTGCCGGTTGAGTCACCGACAATCCGACCCGAGACAGGTTTTGTTTTTAGTCCTGCTGGGTGCCCATGCACCCTTCTCCCTGGTTAACCGAAGTGCACCAGGTGGGTGTGCCGGTTGAGTCACCGACAATCCGACCCGAGACAGGTTTTGTTTTTAGTCCTGCTGGGTGCCCATGCACCCTTCTCCCTGGTTAACCGAAGTGCACCAGGTGGGTGTGCCGGTTGAGTCACCGACAATCCGACCCGAGACAGGTTTTGTTTTTAGTCCTGCTGGGTGCCCATGCACCCTTCTCCCTGGTTAACCGAAGTGCACCAGGTGGGTGTGCCGGTTGAGTCACCGACAATCCGACCCGAGACAGGTAGTACTGGGCTATGTGGTACCAGTAACAAGGCAAAGCTTTGACCCGACGTGCAGGTTTGCCTGACGCCGGCCCCCTGGGCCCGAGTCATAGGAATAGTATCAGTGCTGGTGATGCAAAAAGATTAAATAAACTCATCAGAAAGGCTAGATCTGTCTTTGGCTACAGCCTGGACTCTTTTGAGTTTGTGATGGAGAGGAGGGCATAAAACAAACTCTTATTATTTTACTTATATATTTATTATTAATTATAATTGCTAAGTGTGTTTTTAAATGCTGCTGTACTGAAATGATTTCCTACTGAGGATCAATAAAGTACTATTATTATTAGAGATCTCATTTAATAGGGCAAAAAGAGACCACAAAAGCTGAGATCCATAACCAAAATGCTGTTTCTGAGGAATTCAGTGGGTCAAGGTGCAACCGTGGGGGGGAAAGGATGGTCAATGATTCAAATCAACACCCTTCATCAGGGTCGACTGTTCCTTTGCCTCCACAGATGTTGCCTGACTACCTAAGTTCCTTTAACAGTCCAGTTTGTCTGTTTTCTTCTGTTTTTTAAAAAAATTCTGCATGTTTCTCCATTGTACTTTTTGAATGAGAATGCTCCTATTGCAGTGCTTGTTAAATGGAGCTTGCTGTCTGGATTCCATTTATCACAAATGATAAACTTGCTAATTCAGAGCATCCTGGTTGCAATCAGTGGCATCAATCTAGACATGTAATTGGGCCAGAACAAGCCCCACCATGACAATTTGCTAAATTGAGTCCTTCATTAAATTTACTATTTGTTTGAATAAGCTGCATTTGCTGATAATTATCAGCAAGATTAGGCACTTTTTATCCTTTCTGCCACCTATGCTATCTTGATGTTCTTGCTCTGCTCTGTGTGGATGTTTAAACTGAACACAATCATTCGATTGTATTGTGAAGGGTTTGGCAAAGCAGTTTTTCAACAGAATGATGCGTTCTGTTGGTTGACTCATGATCTTGTTACTGCACACGGCAGAAAGATCATGACAACCTCTACGCACAGAGACCATTGACAGCTCTTAAATGTGTGTCCCACACAGGTTTGAAAGATTGTGTATTTTTGGAGGAAGTGCTTCCTATTTCTGAGCTGTGCTTGATTTCACAGAGCACTAAGATGTTTCCAGTTTACCTGCAACTGGTGAAATCGGTAGCCTGCTTGATGAGGTTGACAGTTGAGAGAATGCAGTATTTCCCAAAGCACAACTTGGGAATAGTTGGCATCTGTCTAATGTAACATTAAATTTGCTCTCTGGAGACTAATTAACATCAGTTGCATCACCAAATAATGATACCACTTATGCTAATTAATTCTATCATTAGTTAGTGATAGAGCTAGTGGCCAAGATATACTTTGGTACAAAGTGAATCTTGACCATTAGTTGTATCACCAGCTGGTGTTGGACCCTGAGAGAAATGGGGCTAGTGAAAAGATTTTTCATTGCAGGAGACGTATTCTGAAGGAGTGCATGTGGGCAATGCTCAAAACAATAATTAGTTAATCTAGATACAGAACAAGAGTGAAGCAGTGCAAAATTCTTTGACTTGAAACACCAATTGTTTTTCTTCTCGCAGATGTGGCCTGACTTAATGACCGTTTATACCTCCTGCATGTAATAACATGGCCACTGAGTGTATGTTCGTGGTCTTGTGCTGCTGCAGCCCATCCACCTCAAGGTTCGATGTGTTATGCATTCAGAGATGCTCTTCTGCACACCATTGTTGTAATGTTTAGTTATTTGAGTTACTATTGTCTTCCTGTCAGCTTGAATCAGTCTGGCCATTCTCCTCTGACTTCTCTCAATGACAAAGCATTTTTGCCCATAGACTTGCTTTTTTGTTTTGCACCATTCTCTGCAAACTCCAGACCCTGTGTGAAAATTCCACGAGGTCAACAGTTTCAGAGATACTCAAACAACACTATCTGGACCCAATAATCATTCCACAGTCGAAGTCATTTGCATCTTTCTTCTCCATTCTGATGCTTGATCTGAACAACGACTGAACCTCTTGACCATGTCTGCATGCTTTGAGTTGCTGCCACATGATGGCTAATAAGAGTTTGTGTTAACGTGCAGGTGTACCTAATGAAGTAACCACTGAGTATAGTGTTTTCTGTTTTTTATACATGTTAGATGCCCAGCATATGTCGTGTATGAATTGCTTTTGCTTTAAGCTGTGAACTGTTTAACATTTTTAAAACTAAGTATTTAAATCTTCACAGGAATGTTAATCAAACACGCTCGCTGTGCATAGTTGTGTAAAAGCAAAATGCATTCAGTCTTTACCCATTGCAAAGGAACTACCGGTAGTCATTCCCACCCCAACCCCCCCACACTGCTGGGTAGAGTTGTACTCTCCCACCTTTGTTCCTAGTTGCAGAGTGAGATCGGATGATTAATTTCTAATATAGAGCAGTGAAATACAGGAACAAGCCCTTCAGTTCATGATGTTGTGCCAAAATGCCCTTTCACATGCAGTTGTGCTGGTAATACTCTACTCCTGTGTGCTGCCCCTGAATACTTCAGTGCAGTGTCAGGTTTCGAAGATCCCCTGCTTTTGCTCAGTTAGCTGAACAGAGCTTTCCTCCAGCTAAATACCGGGGGTTTGGCAGTGACCGAAACCATCCCTTTTCTTGGTAACTCATGGTCAGTGAGACTCTCCATGACTCTTGAGTTACTTTTGACTTTGAACAACCAGGTAACTGTTCTGCTGTTGAAACTGCTGAATGCCATCGTTGTTTCCTCACTGGACTCCATGCCTCTTCGCTTCATCAATTTGTTTGCAAAAACACAGGAAGAGTGGGATTTTTTATTTTATTTTATTGAGATACAGCACAGAATTGGTTCTTCCAGCCTTTCAAGCCGTGCTGTCCAGGAACCCCCGATTTAACCCTAACCTTATCGTGGGACAATTTACAACGGCCAATTAACTTCACAACTGGTATGCCTTTGGATTGTGAGAGGAAACCTGAGCACCTGGAGGAAATCTACACGGTCATGGGGAGAATGTGCAAACTCCTTACAGGCAGTGGTGGGAATAGAGCCCCTGTCGCTGGTACTGTAAAGCCACTCAAGCCTGCCCTCCCATTTAATATGATCATGACTGATCTGTGTTTCCCTCAGCCTTCCTCCGTACCATTTCACCATGGCTCTGCAGTCCTTCATCTTTTAAATAATAGTCTACTATCTCCTTAAATGCAACAACCAGATTTGCTTTATGTGGTTAATTTATTTGTATGTTCAAAATTTTAAAAAAATCTCTCTACTTTGTCATTAAATCAGTAGTGCAGACTTGACTGTGAAAGTAAAGGTTAAGACTCATCAGCCTATAGTCTACTTGGGAAGTTGTGATGTCATTCCCCTTTTCTGAAATTCCATTTTGAGACGAAGTAGTTCACCACCTACCATTTTAAACATAATTGTGCTCTCTGTCTATTCTGTGCTTAGTCACGCTTTCCAACTTAAAAATCTCACCCTTGTTAAAATTGTACAACACAAAAGAAAGCCAACTGTGCCATAGTGCCTAAACTAGTTCATTGAAAGAAATTCCAATTAGTCTTTTATCCCATGGATCTGTAAAAGCTTTACTTTTCAAGAATTTATCCAATTTCCTTTTGAATGTGACCATTGAATTTACTCTCTCTCTCTCCCCTTTGGAGTGTACCTTGCATATTGCTGCTTCAAAAGAAAATGTCCTCTAATGTCGTTCTGCCGCTTCATTTAAATTTGCAAATGCTTCAGGATGGTAACTTCATTATTTTCTGCATTTGTGTTCCTTTGCTGTAGATGATAAACTTTAGAAATAACTCTCTTCATACAAGCACACGTGAAAAGAAATAGATGGGCAATGCAAAAATCCAATTCCGTTACATTATAATAGCTTTTCAAGATAGTGTTGTCCAAGAGTGAGTCACGAAAATAGCCCCTCATCTGTTTCTTGTAAACATTTAATCAATTGATTTGGATTTTTTTTTTTCAAATCCTGTATTGTAAAAGTTTTTTTTCCTGCCAGTTTTAAATAAAAATAAGACTTATTTTCACCATTATTCTTATTTGTGAGGCCAAAGGAAAATTAAATTGTATTAATTCCAGATTACTTTGTAAACCCATTTAAAGGGACATCTAAAGATTAGTTCTTTGAAAGCTGTTGGCCACAAATAAACTATTAAATCAAACTGTCCAATTAACTAGTCCAGGCAGACTGAAAACATCTAAAAATTTTAATGTATTTTTCAGTCCGTCAGTCGGTTTGGAAGCCAAGTGTTCGAAATGATATGAAATGTTATGCTTTGCCCGTGGAATTTGAATTTTATGGCAAAATATGGGTTGTCCATACTAGTAATGCACCAGCCTCTTAGTGGAACATGTCCATATATAATCCTAGTTCACTGTTGTATTCGGAGATTACCGTAGCTACATCTAACAATGACTACTCCTCTATTTGTTCAACACGCGCTCTTCAAATGTTGTTCATTGAATTAGTTCTTGGGAATTGCAGATAAAATGCAGTTTGTGTAGTGATTGCCAATTGCAATAAGTTCTGTAGCTCTAATTCAAAACTTATTCTTGAACTAAAGCTGTAGAAGTTGGTGGAAATAGTCAACGGCAATTTGCCTTTTTTGTGGGATCTTCAAAGAATAATACGGAGTACTGAAAGATGTAGATGTTTGTTCTGCCTTCTGACTTTAAATAGGCCAGAGGAGCCTATTTGGCTTGTGTGGAAGCCGAGGTTCAGACTGCCGTGGTGATGATATCTGAGTAAACAGTGCCGTATGCGACCCAAGAGAAGCGAAGTGTTCTCCATTCCGCGCAGAGACCAATTCACCAAGGGAGCTGAATAATAAGTTTTTAGAGGATTTTCATGCAACTATTTACAGCAATAATCACTGAGGTACAATGTAATTGAAAGCCTGGAGCAGTGTTAACTGATGTCTGTGTTGTCTGAGTACAGAATATTATTTGATTCCATGCTGAAATTTCACTTCCACAGTCCAAATCTTCAACAAAGAGGTGGTCACCAAAGTTCCTCAAAAAGAAACACTAACAACTGACTTTCAATAAAGATTACATCTTGTAATTGACCATCATTATCTTTAGATATTGGAGAATGATTTCTTATCTGATGATGCCCCATTTCCTGAATTAACTTGCATGGTAGCGTTGCTAAATCTGGCTTGACTGTACAATATATCTAACCAGGCTGTGGAATTTACATTGCTAATGTTGTGCAGTGCAGACTGAAGAAAGTCACGGAGCAAATGAAATAAGTTAATTCTGGAAAGCTTGACAAAGCCCTCAGAGGTTGTGTGCAATATGTAGGGTCAGCTCTCTGACTAGACTTAAACACTGCTTATTTTATTCCTTTGGGAGACTAGCCAGGGGAAAATTTCAATCAGAGTCACAGATTAAGACGTGCATTTGTGATTCCCTTCTGCCACCCAGTAACCATTTCCACCGAAGCCAGGGAAATGGATGTTGTTCGAGAGACCAGTCCAGATTGGATGGATGGTTTGTGCAAAGGCTCATTTGATTTTCCAAACACGTAGTGCATTGTGCAGATGTTTTCCTTGAGGAAGTTTGAGAAGTTAGATTTGAGAGTTTATTCAAGGAAATTTGTAAACTTTTGGCTGAATCAACCAGTGGTCGGGAACACTTCTTTTATGGTACTGCTTGTTAAGTCCAAAAGCCTTGGAGGGAGTTGGTGTTGTCTGGACATTAAACTACATCACTGTGCCACAAGTAATTTCAATGGTTCCACAAGTTATTGAGCCAGGTGTGGCGATTATGAATCACCAGAGTCCTTCAGGAAAGCGGTTGGAACTCGCTGTCTACTTTGGCATCTGAGATAGGTCTTCAGTCGGAAAACAACTTCATTTTGCTTTAAGACACTTTGGTTGTAGAGGAGAACTTATGCTGAGCTGATGCTGCACCATCTAGGCTTCAGAGCATGGTTGTTGGGGAAGGAAAAGCAGAATCCTGGTGATATTTAGCAATCTGTGTCTATCTGTAGCATATATGAGTACAGTATTAATTAAATAGTATATTAGATAATAATGATCAGAAAGTCCAGATAAATCATGTACAGGAAGCACCTCATTTAGCATTCAGAAGCTGTAAATGAATTGGAAAACTGATGAGAGATTAGCCTTGTACACAGTGGAGATGGATATCTAAAATAAATTGGTTTTGTTGTCACGTACCGAGTTGCAGTGAAAAGCTTGTCATGAATACTCGTATTACAGTGCATTGACATTGTATGTTAAAACAATAATATTACAGAACAAACCGCTACAGTGCCGAGTGCTGTGCAGATAATAAGGTACAGTTCATGGTGAGGAAGATGTGAGGTGAAGTCCACCTGACTGTTATAAGACAATTAGATGGTTCCTTAGTACAAAAAACTGAAGAGCTTTGAGATCACTTGGGCAGTATTTGTTTCAGTCTTGGTTTCATACCGAAGGGTGTCTTGACGCAGGGTTTGAACTCGAGTCCTTAACAGTTCCTTCCATCTCCATAGATATTGCTCAAACTGCTGAGTTCCTCCAGCAGATTGTGATTTCATTGAATTGATCTCTGGGATGCAGGTGTGTTTTCCTAAGGACGGAGTATAGAGACTTGACTTGTAAACGCAGATGGGAGAACTCTGGTTCTGGATGCATTTGTGGAGGGAAAAGGGACAGAATGTTTGAGGCTGAGGCACTTCATCTAGACCAGCGGTTCCCAAAGAGGGTGATATTGCCCCCTCAAGGGTGGTAGGAGTTTTGAACGGGGCGATTAAAAATAAACAGGGTGGTGGAGGAGTACTTGGTAGCAGCTGAGGGATTACAGGCTTAATTTATGAAATAAATTATTATAATTATTTGATCTTTTGTGCCTCATAATTGATTATAATGACCATGTAAACACCTCATCTCTTTCTAACACACTGTTCTCTTAGAGTTTGCTCAAAGCACCTAATAGTTGTTGTAAAACAATGTGACACTTCTGTATTTGGTATATCTGGGTCCCATGCATTATTGCTGTTCGCTAATGTGACTGGTATGATTCCCCATACTGTAGTCATGCAGTGATGCAATTCTTGTGAATTAGGGTGTGGTGTTCAGAAAGGTAAAGTTCAAAATCGAATGGTCTTGACCGCATTTCTCTAGCCCACAGCTCAACCAGAGTATCACTGGCTACTTTATGTACTTTCAGTAAAAGAGTCAAGTTTTGCCTGTGCTATGTTGACATTGCCTGGCAAAATTGACACATCCAACTATAGAGCAAGCTTTATTGTCCTAAGTATGTGGCACAATGTGTCTTCCACATTCTCAGACGTTTCATCTATTTGTATTTGGACAGAGCTGTCACTGAGTGAAATTGTTTTAATTATTTGGTCTGATGACTTGTGTAAAACTGTACTCAGAACCTCCCTCACTGCTGGTAGAATCAGTTCTCCTCTAATTGTATAGGGCTTTCCAGATTTAGCAATGAAATGTTGTATGAGTCACCCAAACAATCACTTTTTTTGTGAAGTGTGTGCAAACATGTTTTGAAGTTTTTTTTCTGCTTCTGTTCGTTTTAAAGAAGTGATTGAAAATAAGCCAAATTCTTTTTGCCTTATCAGAATGTATTCTCTTCAAATATTCAATGAGCCAGGATGGTTTCATTGCCTTATTTGAAGAAAAACTTTTTCACATAAGACACATTAGCTGCTGTTGGTTGGTATAAATCCATATTTCAGATACTCCTCATTATGCTGTCTACACTTTTTCATTTGATCTAATTCTGTCATTTCATTATGAATTAATGACCACAGTCAATCACCTATTGATTAAGTCCAACCTCATGCACTGTGATCAATAAAGGGAAAAGTTATGGAGCCTGACTTTGGGAAGCTGCAGTCATATAAATGTTAACTCAAAATAGCAGCCACAGAGGACAATAACTTAAAGGTGGAAATTTTTGAACTGATTTTATTTTCTAAACTCCCAAGATGTTAAAAGCCCAGTCATTTCCCTCAGCCATAGGATGAGAATGTATCAGACAGCTTCCCACTTCATGAAAGGACATAGTTGGGAAATAGTCCCAATGAAGGGGTTCAGCCCAAAATGCTGACTGTTAATTCCTTCCCACTGATGCTGCGTAACCAGCTGAATTTCTCCAGCAATTTTGTATGTGTTACTCCAAATTTCCAGCATCTGCAGAATCTCTCATGTTAGGAAATTGAATCCCTTGAGAAAGATCACCTAGGGATTACATGTCAATCAGCTGTGAAATGAAAGTACTGATTTGATCTTTGTATATGAGCTGTCATAAAATTATCATTGGAGAAGGTGCACAGAAAGTGGCACAATCTGTGTGTGTGTATACACTTGTCGATAGTGGTGGGCCGATGCTAAATTGGAAGGTTTTACTCTGAGTCTCAGGAGGAAGTAAGAGCAGATAATGAAAGCTTTGTCACAGAATCCAGAAAGAGGGGAGAACAAGAGAGCTCTAGAATGTGCAGGTACTGAGACCTTCCTTGATGGAATGATGATATGAGGATAGATGGGTGGCCAGAATATGGGGAGTGCAATTATCGTGCATGAATGAAGAGATTACAGATGACAAGAGGCTTTAAAATTATGTTATTGCTGATCTGAGGTGCTGCAAAAGAAAAACTGCAAAGAATCCCGTGTCTTCCGAGGGCTATGTAAGATGCTGTGTGCAAGACAGCTAAATTAAAGGTAAACCAAGATTCTATTTAATACTACATTTCAAAGGCAGCATCACTGACAATGTCAAAGCTCCATAGCAGTGTCTGAAAGTGATGGCCTGCATTAGTCTCTGGACTAGGGCTTGGAACATGTGTACTAATTTAAATGGAAGTGTTCTTTCTGAGTCAAGAGTGATGCATCAGAAAACCGAGACCTCATCCTTTTTTTTTAAAGGATATTTGCAATGTTTGTGAAGTTTGTGTTCTTTCTCTGCCTTAGAATTTCCCCTCAGGTGTTCAGTTTCCTTACACTTCATGAAGATATGTGGGTGGCAAGGTTGATTACTCAGTTTTTCCAAACATACAGTACTCTGCAGAAGTCCTAAGCATGTCTTTATTGCTAGGGTGCCTAAGACTGTTTACAGTACTCAGTACTGTATTTGTTAATCTAGAGTGGAGAGCAAAGTTGTACATCTGGTGGGAGCAAAGGATTTTGGGATTGGCAAACGTGAAGCACAGCTGTATTTGGGGGCAGAGAAAGAGCGTGGGGGTGGTGAGAGTACAGACACGCCCAGCGCTGACATTAGGCAAGGTTATTTGATTCCAAGCAATTGGTATATTGATTATTATAGAATGTTCTCTGGAGCTTCCCACTCCCTTTTTTTGCCCTCTCCCTGCCTCCTTTCCGCTCTCGGTCCACAATAGAGATCAATATTGGAATTGTGTATATCATCACTCACATGTGTCATGAAATTTTTTCTGGGGGGGGGGGTACTGCAGTACTGTGTAATGCATAAAATTAGTACAGAACTGTGCACCCTAGCTATATGTATGAGCCTAAGACTTTTGCTCAGTACCATAAAGTACTTTGTTGAGCAAGCAATGGAATTGATGGAACATCAGGTACATAAAATAGAATTAATGAAGGATTAGTGCAAATGTATGCTTGAAGGAAAGCATATTCAATGGGACAAAGAGCCTCTTCCTGTCCTGTATTATATGGATCCAGATAACTGAACACATATCTTGCTCCTGAAGGTTGTTACCATTTGTAAAGTATGTTGTATCAGCAGAATTCCCAATTCATGAGCATTCTTCTAAATATATTTCTTGCACTTGTGTAAGTGAAGAGTTGACATGCTTCTGAATCCTAAAGACATTCAGAGAAGCCTATCAAGCCTTCTGGTAGCCGAGCCTCTGGCGAGATTCTAATGAGGGCATTCCTACCCTCTGGATGTTCTGGATAGCTTTTGACAGAAGGTACAGATTGAGAAGTGATGCAGAAATGTACTTTGGCTCAGGGATTTGAAGCTGAAGCCAGGAATCACAATACACCTCCATCCGAGAGAAAGGTTGGCTCACCAGACAGACAGACTTGAGGAATGAATGCAGATTTATAAAGTGATATTCTGTCGATCTTGGTTCATTGCTTCAGCTGTTTTTTTTAAAATATATAATGGTTTCATTTTAACTGGCTTGAAATTTGTATGGGTGCTGGCAGAATCTAGCACCGGTATGCCCTGAAATAAAGACCAGAAACCCAATAACCTTCTCCAAGTTGACTTGGAGTCAATTCCCCATTTGCTATTGCCAAATCAGCCCCTGAGCTTAACTGAAAGGTGATTGCAATAAGGGGAATTGGTACTTCCAGAGGAATGAAAATCAGAGTACGACCTGTCCATGCTGATCAAAACAGCTGATTTTTTTTCTTGTTTTGAAAGAAATTATACATCTTCAATTAAATTTTCTAGGGATTTAAGGTATGGATCAAATCCATGTAATCAAATGCACTTGCTGAATTTTAAACCAAAATATATTCTTGGCAGTTTTTCATAATGAAACGCTGTGCTTCCTTCAAATCCATACATGTTCTACAATTGGATCTTGGCAAAAATATTGTTAAGAAAATGTTAAGCATCTGAATAAAATTTAATTTACCAAATTGAGGTTCATCTGTGTAGAAAAGAAATTAAGACAGTGAATGTAAATTTCTCATCTTGCCTAATGACAACTGAAGGCTTATCAAGCCCAGCCAGTTGTTCCATCATTCTAATCAGTCCCATTCCCCATTGTGTCCCACTTGTCCATTAAGTCCATCACAAGTCTTCTGCCACCTACCAACATGAGGGAAATTTACAGTGGCGAGTTAACCCACCAGCCATCATGTGTTGAGGATCAGGTTGGTGCTGGATTCCAAGAGGGATGGTTTCTAGAATACCTATGAGATGGCTTTTTAGAGCAACTCGTGGTTGAGCCTACTGGAGGATCAGCTGTTCTGGATTGGGTGTTGTGCAATGACCTAGAATTAGGGAGCTTAAGGTAAAACAACCCTTAGGGACAAGTGATCATAACATGATTGAATTCACCATGAAATTTGAGGAGGAGAAGCTAAAGTCAGATGTATCGGTATTCCAGTGGAGTAAAGGGAATTACAAGGCATTAGAGGAATTAGCCCGAATTGATTGGGATAAGAATATTGGCAGGGATGATGACAGAGCAGCAATGGCTGGAATTTATGGGAGCAATTCAGAAGGCACAGGATATATACATCTGAAAGAAAAAAATACTCTAAAGGAAAGATGAAAGATAGAATACAAAAGTAAGTTGGCCAATAATATTGAAAAGGACAGCAGAGGTTTCTTCAGATACATAAGGTGTAAGAGGGAGGCAAGAATAAAATTGGACTACTGGAAAATGATGCTGGAGAGGTAGTTTTGGGGGACAATTAAATGGCAGATGAACTGAACAAGTATTTTGCATCAGGCTTCACTGTGGAAGACATGAGTAGTGTAGTGGAAGTTCCAGGTGTCAGGGGTCATGAAGTGTGTGAAGTTACCATAACTAAAGAGAAGACTTGGGAATCTGAAAGGTCTGAAGGTAGATAAGTCACCTGGAGCAGATGGTGTATATCCCAGTTATCTGAAAGAGGTAACTGATGAGATTGCGAAGGCATTAATTAATAATGATCTTTCAAGAATCACTAGATTCTGGAATGGTTCTGGAAGACTGGAAAATTGCAAATGTCACTCCAGTCTTCAAGAAGGGAGCGAAGCAGAAGAAAGGAAACTATAGGCCAGTTAGTCTGATCTCTGGTTGGGAAGATGTTGGAGTCGATTATTAAGGATAAGGTCTTGGGGTACTTGGAGCCACGTGATAAATAGGTTGTAGTCAGCATGGCTTCCTCAAATTCTTTAAAGAAATAACAAGCAAGATAGACAGAGGAATCAGTGATGTTGTGAACTTGGATTTTCAGAAGGCTTTGACATGATGTCACACATTAGGCTGCTTAACAAGCCATGAGTGTACGGAAATACAGGAAAGATTCTAGCATGGATCAAACAGTGATTTATTGGCAGGAGACAAAGAGGGGGAATACTTTTCTGATTGGCTGCTGGTGACTAGTTGTGTTACACAAGGGTCTGTGTTGGGACTGATTCTTTTTTGTGTTATATGTCAATGACTTTGGATGGTGGAATTGATGGATTTGTTGCAAAATTTGCCTATGTTATGAAGATGGGTAGAGGGGCAGGTAGTTTTGAGGCTGCAGAAAGACTTGGGCTACATCCACAGTAGACTGGTTAAATCCGTAACCGAAGCTTTTCCTCTTTTTTTTTAACCCTCTGTCTACACTAAAACGGCGTTTTCATCCCCTGAAACCAGAGCTTTACAGAAACGCTTTCCAGGGTGGGTATTTTTGAAAACGCTGCTCGGGCAGATCAGTGTGGACAGGGTAACCAGAGAAATCTGAAAACGCTATCAGACGGCAGAGCGCCATTTCATTGTTTTCTTGAACGCAACCTAACAATTTCAGAACAGACGGCAACGAGACTGAAGCCAGAGGAGTTAGAAATGTACTCACCAAATACTTTGACCCATAACTTACTGAATAAATAAGTATACTGTACTCACTTTGCCCTGTTTTCTGTCCTTGTATGAAGGTGGTTTACCTATTTATGCAGGTACTTCTCTGACAATAGATGTGTAATAGCCTAATGTAACATTGTATGGAAATGCAAGGTAATACTGATGCAAATATGTTTTACACATTTAACAAGGTGCTTTATTAATGTAGCAGAGTTAGTCAGTTTTTCAATGTTCGTCGTCAGCCGGGTCATACAGTCCGTGAACTCCCTGTTGGTTGCCTCCATACGCTTCAGTATTTGTTATTTGCCAACAGCTGCCCGTCGTTTGAGTTTTTCTAGTCTGTAACTGAACAAACACATACCAAGTCTTTCACAGCGAGATTCAACACCAAACATGTCACTTGTTTTTGGTAGATATGTCCTGCGCATACGCAGTAGGAGGAGATACACCGAAATCTCATTTTCAATGTGAACAGAGATATTTTTAAAAACGCATAGTGTGGACGCCTATCGTTTTTACGCGAAACCGCCGTTTTCAAAATTATCCGGTCTAGTGTGGATGTAGCCTCAGATTAGGAGAATGGGCAAAGAAATGGCAGATGGAATACAGTCGGCCGTCCTTATCTGCGAATTAAGCGAATCGCGAAAACCTGGAAGTGCTCTTCCAGCACTTGTTGTTCAAGCATGTACAGACTTTTTTCTTGTCATTATTCCCTAAACAATGCAGTATAACAACTATCTAACATAGCATTTACATTGTACTAGGTATTATAAGTAATCTAGAGATTATTTAAAGTATACAGGAGGATTTGCGTGGGTTATTGTTGATCAGGATCGAAAAAGATCGTAAGTTCTCTTACTAAGTCAGTCGGAACAGGTACATCCAGTATTATTTAGCATCAGTTAGTCAAACATTTGCCTTCATATAAAGTATATATTTTACCTTTCTATGCATATAAAACACTTACGAACGTATGTTTCAGCACCGGGCTCGGGAAGTTCCTGAGTTCGATCTTGTGACAGATCGCTATCGAGGGTGCTCTCCACCGTGCCGGGTTGATGTGGAGGGTCAAAAACCCAAAACACAATAATTAAACCACTGAGTTGCTTAGTAATAATTGTAGCTTTCATCAGGGCAGAGCCTTTCTCACTTTATCCTTTAAAATTGTTCCGATCGTTGACCGACGTAGCCTTAACGCTTTTCCAATGACCGATGGCGTTTCACCTCTTTCCGATTGCTTTATTATTTCCACTTTATTTTCAATCGTTATCGTGATTATTTTCATGAACAGAAACACTACATATTCAGATCTCTACAGGTGGGTCCTAATGTCCAGAGCACTGAGACAGGTTAAATAAGGTCTGGGGTTCCACTGGGTCCTAAGGTCCACGGCATTGAGACTGGTTGAATAAGGGACGAGAGCATCCGTGAATTTTGGTATCTGCGAGGGATCCCAGAACCAATCCCTCATGGATAAGGAGGGCCGACTGTACAGTGTTGGGAAGTATATAGTCATGCAGTTTGGTAGAAGAAATGAAAGTTTTGACTATTTTCTAAATGGAGATAAATCAAAAAAACTAAGGTGCAAAGGGGCTTGGGAATCCTTGTGCAAGATTCCCTAAAGGTTAATTTATCTGTTGAGTCTGTAGTGAGGAAGGCAAATGCAATGTCAGCATTCATTTCAAGAGGACTAGAACATAAAAACAAGGATGTAATGTTGAGAATTTATAAAGCATTGGTGAGGCCTCACTTGAAGTATTGTGAACAGTTTTTGGCCCATTAATCTTAGAAAGGATGTGCTGACACAGTTCAAAGGAGCTCCACAAAAATGATTCCAGAATTGAATGGCTTGTTGTATGAAGACCATTTAATTTGCACTGGGCCCGTATTCACTCAAATTGAGAAGATTGAGTGGTGACCTCAAATAGTGAAAGGCCTTGACGGAGTAGGTGTGGAGAGGATGTTTCCTATGATGGGAGAGTCTAAAACGACAAGACACAGCCTCAAAATAGAGTGGTGTCCATTAGAATGGAGGTGAATTTCTTTAGCCAGAGATAGTTGAATCTGTGGAATTCTTTCCCGGCGGCAGCTGTGGAAGCCAAGTCTTTACATATATTTAAGACAGATGCTGATTTAGTCAGGGCATGAAGGGATAAGGCGAGAAGGCTGGAGATTGGGGTTAAAAGGAAAATTGGATCAGCCTAAGGTGATGGAATGGCAGAGCCGACTCAATGGGCCAAATGGCACAATTCTGCTCCATTATCTTATGATCTTCTGGCTGCTGTTAGGACTTTGGATCTTGGAAGGGTCACCCATACCAAACAAGTCAAAGGATGGAGAGTGGTCCACCAATCCTCTGTTTGGGGTTTCAGCTCATGGTTCACAACCCTGACATTTAAAACAAAACTGTTACGGACATGACAATGAGTCCTTTTACATCTGAGTGGAACAGTAATCCTGAGTCTCCACCTGAGACTTGCATGACTGACAGTAGTGAAAACCAAGCCAATGATACAATGATGGAAGCTCTGAACATCACCAGAGATGAAGGACCTTTATTGCTGCCGTAATCACCAGTGGTGCAATGGGCAGTAGGTTGGTAGGTAGGTCACCTCACAGTAGCCCATGATGGCACAGTTTTAAATCTTTACTATTTGCGAAATTTTTAGGAATATTAGCCCTATGTTTCAAAATATGAAAATTGCAGGAAAATGAGATAGTTCAGAATAAAGCAGAATACAAAGGAAGTCCAGGTGGTCACAAGGAAGTACAGTGTCCACATGGAGAATATTGCATGTGTGTGTCACACTCTGGTTTTAAATGGGGTTCAGAACAGATAAACCCTTGGGATGTCTGTACACTAGACCTTGGAGACAGTAGAGCCACTTGAGAAGATGGGAAAGATGGCCCGTGGGGATTTTGACCTTGAGTAGAGGACTGGGTACGAAACAAAGGCATTATTTTTAAAACTTGATAAAGCATATTTATGTCTCAGCTGGTGCTGTATTCAACTCTGGCACTGCACTTTAAAAAGCATATCAGGGCCTTGGAACCGCAGAAACAAGAGAAAAAATTGTGCTGGATGTGGTTGGCAATCCCAAATCTTTGGAGTTCAGCCTTTTGCACTGGAGTAACCTCCTGACTTGCTATGAGTTCAGAACTTAATGAGCAGCAGATGCTGCCACATCTGTCCCTGTGCTCCATTGTTGAAGTGCATGTGGAGCCCTGCCACAGATGCTCATCTTGCTGGGATTCCCCAGCATCATGTTGGGCAGTTATCTCTCAGGACATGTTTGAATGATTGAGTCATTGGAATAGAGGCATTTGGCCAGTACCATAGGGGAATGAAGCAATTTGTTTATGGATTATTTTATTTAAATATTCTTGATCCTGAATTAATTTGCAATATTTAACTTGAATAGAACTGTGCATAAGTCAGTCTTGGGCACATACACATCGCTAGGGTGCCTAAGACTTTTGCACAATACTGTATTTCTCAATGTGGAGCAGAGAACAAGTGTGTAAATCTGGTGGGAGCAAAGGATGTTTGGAATAATGAGGGTGGAAGGAGTGTGATCTAGGTAGCAGAGGATGCCAGGGGCAGGTGCATACATACCAACCCTAAGAGTTGCACTCGTGTGTTTCATGAAATTTGTTTTCTTTTGTGGCAGTATTACAATGCAATACATAAATTTACTGCAGTAATATAGTAAAGTCTTGGGCATCCTAGCTTTTTATACATTATGTGCCTCATACTTTTGCGCAGTGCTGTGGGTTTCTAAATTTCTCAATGCCAGGAACATTTAAACTGAGTTAAATTGATGACATACTGTAAGATGTCAAAGCTGCTAGAGGTCTTTCAGAGCGAAGGGCTTTGGCTGTATATTGCTGAGCGACTGGTCAAAACCAAAACCTTGTTCCTTTTCTCTGAATGTGTCCAGGATTCAGAGGCCGAGTAAGCTGCATAGCTGGGAGGTAGGTTTAGGCGTGGAAAAGTGTGGCTGAGCCGGCTTCAGGCCTTTAATTATCAGAAGATAGAAAATGAAATTTGTTGCTAGTGTTTCAAATCATGAGCAACTTACAACCCGGTGACCTGAGATCTATGTAGGGATTTAATTGGGATGGAATGCACTTGGGAGAACGAAAGTGAGTAGTGATGAAAGTAAGGGTATAAGAAAAGATGATTTGAGTTTTCTTTTAAGAGATTAAGGTAGAACCGATGGTGTTGAGTTAACAGCAATCACTACAGTTACTTGAATGATCATGGGAAAAGTAAGTTTCACGGTCTTGATTCTTAGAAATTATTAGGGTGCATTCATTCTGGAAGTAAATAGGGAAGAAAAGAGATAAAAATAGGGATGTCCAAAGGTAGAAATGCTGTTGTGGGAATGAGTTGTTGGCAGGATGGAATTGGAGGGCGCATTGAAGAGCTGTCAAGTTTAAATGTAAATGAGGACAAAATGGTGGAGGTGATTCCAATTTTTTTTAAATGGCAAAGCTGGAAGCTGCCATCAGATTAAGAAGTGGCAGTGAAATATATTTGCAGGATACGTCGGTGAAGAAACCAACAGACAAGCTGCTGACACAACTGTAATATGGAAAGGCTAATAAAGAAATTGAGATGCCTGTAACTGGGCAGCAAATCTGAAAGATAGCAGAGTATAACTGTATGAGCTGTGAAGATGCATTGTCCTGGTACTTGGGAGTTTAATGAAATGATTCATCTGCAGAATGAGCTAACCTTTCAACATGAGCTTTTTCTGAAATCTGGAAAAAGGTTCAGTGGTTGCATTCCAGGGTGTTGGGATTGCTTGATGAGGAAAAGGTTGGGTCTGATGGCTTTAATAGAGGAATAAGATGTTATCTTGTTAAAACATGAGGTAGGTGATGACAGAGATTCACCCACAAGGGGAACTAAAAATAAGTTAATAGTTCTGGAATTTGTTGACTCTCAATTGGGAGGGTTGAGGAAAAGTGCGTACTGAGGTTGGTGATTTTTTTTTTTGAAATTCTCTATCCTTGAAGGCCTAGTTATTGAATGCAGAAACTGAAAGTAATGTTTATGAACAGGAAAGTGGCCAAAGTCAAGATCAAATTAGCCACTGTCTTATTAACTTTTGCGATAGACCTGAGTCTTCCTATTTCTTAACTACCTATGAGGATTCTGATATAAAATCCCAATTTTTTTTTGTTTATTAACATTGGTTCAAAATAGAGAACTGTAATAAGAAATTTGAATGTTTATTGCTATTTTCCAGAATTTTAAATGACATTGCTGATTTTACATTGTGGTTTTACTTTTGAAATATTATTTGAGCTCCAACCTGTCTTGGCATCGTTTAAGTGAATGAGATTAGCAGTGTAGTTCTGAACTGGGTGCAGACATGCACTGTGAATCCGTTGGGTTGGTTTTATTCTGGGTTTCTTTGAGGCTTCAGAGAGAGGCATCTTTGGCTTCCTGAATTGCTCTGAAAGTGTGGAGTTGGCTGAAACGGGGTACAGTCTGTTCAAGCATCAGAATGAAAGCAAATTTTCTTGTGCTTAATTTGTGGGGGGGGGGGGGGGAGAGAAAGACTGGCATTTGATGACTGTTCCCTTTAAGCTGTGTGGGTGCGTGGCCACGCAGTTACTGAAATGCTCCTGTGCACATAGCCTTTGTTGCCACGCATTTTTCAGGCGGTGTAATTCTAAAAAAAAAAATTCCTGATCAGATCAATGATCAGTTCTGTGCAACTCTTCTAATAAAAAAGGGGAACATTGCAATTGGCATTCCAGTTGGGAATTTAAGGAAATGATAGTCAAAGGAATTGATATTTTTAAGAAAAAGTCCACTTTGACATTTCATCTATTTCTTTTATTGGAACCGTCTGTTTCCTGAAATATTAATTGCTCCTTGAATAGAAGGAAGAGTGAACAATTACTTCCCATTGACTTTCTAAAGAGGTTCTTGAAATGTAATCATATTTTTAAATTGGCACTTCATCATTAAGCCTCCACTACGACCCAGCAGAGAAAGCCTTTGATCCCCATGTTTTATTTGCCTATGATATGCCTGAGGTGCTCAAGCCATTTCTCAGCAATTCGAGGGGTCTTGAGGCCTACTCCTGCTTCTGTTTCTTTTTACTTGAGTTAAAGTTAAGCCCAATTTAACTTCCAAAATTAGAGTAAATGATGCAGTTATTTTTTAAATGCTCCAATTTGGAAGTATTTCAAGTTGACCTTTTGACCACACTATTAATTACTGCTTTCTTTTTGGATTCACAGCAAAGTCTGATGAAGAATCTCAAGAAGCTTTCTTGTCTGGAACACACAAAAGGTAATTTTTCTTTTCAGGCTTCTGATTATAAGTAGAAATCTCCTTAAGCAAAATATTCCCACTCAATTATCTGTTCAGAAACACCTTCAGAATATTCAGAAAATGAGCTGGTATCCAGAAAACAAAATGAAGCTATTAGCAAACATTGTTTACTGCCTTGGAAGTTAACAGGGTTTACAGGTGTAAGAGGTCAGGGAGACTGTTCTTTCTGTCTATCTCCCATTGTATATCAGATATCTGAAATGAAATTCCTGTCCTGTGCTGCATCCTTTATCGTCCTGCGCTGCATCCAAGATTTGCTAATTGCTTCAAAGATCCTATCTACTCTTAGATCAAACACTGGTGGTGTTTATCTTGGAAGAGTTGGTCATTGATGGCAAAAAAAATGCTGAGCGTGGTAACAGTGTGCTACTATAAAAGAGTTGAAATGAAAATAAGTTTATGTTTTCTTTCTTTCTAGTCTTAATTGAACTGTGGTGAAGAAGTCAGGCAGTCTACTTGTTTCTTTCCTTCTTTCACTGGGAAGAGGTGCATCAGATATTTCCTAATATTCCTCTGTCTGTTTCTTTACATCATAACTTGTAATATGCCTTTCTTGTCACACAGACTTCTTTATTAATCACAAAATGCAGGTCAAGTAGCATCATGGAAATGAATAAACGTTTCAGGTGGAGACCCTTCTTCAGGACTAGAAACGAAGGGAGAGGACACCAGGAAATAAGCATCGTGGGGAGGGGAAGGAGGATAGCTAGAAGGTGATAGGTGAAGTCAGTTGGGTAGGAAAGGTAAAGGGCTGGAAATGAAGGAATCTGACACAAGGAGTATAGAGCCATAGGAAGAGGGGAAGGAGGAGGAGCACCAAGGAAAGTTGAGAAGAGGTACGAGACCAGAATGGGGAAAAGAATGGGGGGGGGGGGGGGGGGGGAGAAACATTTATTTCTTGCAGAAAGGAGAGATTGATATTAATGCTATCAGGCTGGAGGCTACCCAGACAGAATATAAAATGTTGCTCCTCCACCGAGGGTGGCCCCGTAGCACAGGAAGGCATTGGACCGACACATCAGGATGGGAATCGGAATTAAAATGTTGCTCCACTTTTGGCAGATGGAGTGGAGGTGCTCGATTACCAATCTCATTTCTGTCTAGATCTGTTCAGATACTTTACCAACCAGTCCTGGCAACTGAAGACATGACATTTTTGCTTTCACATCCCAGCGCTCAATATGCATATCCTTCTAAACTAGGGGTTCCCAGCCTTTTTTTTTGTCATAGACTAATACTGTTAAGCAAGGGGTTTGTGGACCCCAGGTTGGCTGTTCTATGGCCTATGTTTTTGATGCCCCAACCACAGGGAAGAATCTTTTCCCCATCTATACCCCTTATAATTTTACATACCTCTGAGGTTACACCTGGGCCTGCCTCTCTCCAGTAAAAACATGTTGTTCTATCCATTCTCTGCCCATGTTCTCCAGTCTAGCCAGCATCCTGATGATCCCCTCAGAAATCATACGAGCAGAGTGGCTTGCTGACAAGATTCCTGTGAAACAGCATTGCTCACAGGATTCCAATCAAAAAAGCATCTTCCACCACTGACTACCCTCTGCCTCCCATCACCAAGCCAGATTTGGATTAGTGAAACAGGATTTCAGTTCAATATTTCATCCTAAATTCAGACCTGTGGATGCTGTCAACCACATCCCACCCACCCCCAGACTAATGGGCAGTTCCTTCACCCAGTTGTTTGGCACCAATTTAAATATTTCACTTAAAATATCCACCTACCCAAGCAATGCCTAAAGCGTTGCAGCTTACACAGACTGTTGTGAAGAGCAAATATTGTCAGAGAAATTTTAAATGTTGTTAAGTGAATATTGTAGAGAAGGCAGAATGAGGGAGAAACTGAAACATTAAATAGAACTAATGGAGTAAGTCTCCAAAGGAAATTTGTACTTTAAGCTGTTGAATAATTCAAACAAAATGAATGCATGAGATAAAAATCAGGTAACTGTGATAGATCATTCAACATCTATCCTCCTGATCCATGGTGAAAAAATCAAGGATTTATTACAAATATTTTATATGACGCCTTTACAACGAAAAGGAGATCAGGCACTCCAGATGTGTACAATTGTGTTGTGTGCTGTAGGTGATTTACTTTGCACTTTGGCTCTGGAGAAACACTTTCATTTGGCTGCATTTATGTATGGTTGAAAGATACTTACAGCCTGAACTTGATCTGTCTCCTCTTTAGATTGTGTTTCTTTGACTTGAGGGAGGAGGAACATCATGAGTTTAAAAAATATATATATATTTATTTTTCTGGGCTGCTTTGGTAATCGTGTAGCAAATTCTTTAAAAGTAAATTTGTCAAGCATCCAGGAGAGAGGATGGTAATGAAGTGTCTAATTGAATTAGTTACTTTATACGTTCGCAGCAAGAACAATCAAATGGCAGGACCTTGATTCACAAAAATCAGACATTCAGAGCATAAATGTTCTCTAATGCTGCCATTAGAGAACATTTGCCCCCACTCTTCCAGCTCATTACTAGATTGCAGCCAAATTGAGTTTGTGAAAGGGAAGTTCCGTCTGAGTATTGTGGGGTTTTATTGGGGTGCGACAGCTTCTTTTCTGATAGATTCTTTCTGAAAAGTGTTTGAAATTTCCAAAAGTAAGATTAAGAGTCTGTATAATGCTAACGATATCTGTGATATTCTTTGAAACGAAGAATCGGTGGATTGGTGTAAGAACAACCACCTAAGCCTGAACGTAGAGAAGACAAAGGAAATCATTGTGGGCATTAAGAAGGTGCAGACGAACCATACCCCTCTGCAAGTACATGGCTTCTCCACAGACACTGTTAAGTGCACCAAGTTTCTGGGGTTCACATCATGGATGACCTCACCTGGTTCCTTAATATCATGTCCCTGAACAAGAAGGCACGGCAGCATCTCCACTTCCAAAGAAGATTGAGGCAAGCGAGGCATACCCCGCTCCCCCCAAATCTTACAGGGGCATAATTGAGAGCGTCCTGACAAGATGCATCCCCATCTGGTGTGGGAACAGTCAAGCACTGGACCAGATGTCCCTATAAATGACTGTGAGAACTGCTGAGAGGATCATTGGGGACATTTATCAGAGTGCTACCTGTGCAGAGCCCTTAGAATTATTAAGGATCCCACCCGTCCACCCAGCATCCTCTTTGACTTTCTACCATCAGGCTGGAGACTACTACAATACACAAAACAAGAACGATCAGAATGGGAAACAGTTCCCTCCCCCAGGATATTAAGCTACTGAACTCCCTGCTGCATCGTATTCGAAGTGTCACTGGTTAATCTGTTCTATAACTTACAATATTTAATATTAATCCACATTAGTTTTTTTTGTGCAATTCTGCAGATTTTACTCATACCTTCATAAGTTACCGAGTGTTGTTCTTCTGTGCTTTCCACCCTGTTTTGGAGAAACATTGTCTCATTTCTATATGCGTGATAGGTTATATACATGCATATAGTTAAATGACAATAAACTTAACTTGTGGTGTTGGCCTTGTGGAGTGACCAAGATGAGACAAATAAAGAATGCAATACAGAGGTATAGTTGGTAGTGGCTTGGGTTTGATCCCAGCATCTGTTTCTGTCTGTATGGAATTGGCATGTTTTCCTGGGACTGTGTCGGTATTCCAGCTTCCTCCTCCACCCTAAAGACTACATATTGGTAGGCTAATTGACCTCTGTAAATTGACTCTAATATCTCTGTAAATTGTAGAATGTGAGGTGAATAAAACAGGATTAGTGTAAATATGGATGTTTGGAGATTGGTACAAAATTAAACTTTTTGTGCCATACGGCTTGTGTCCATGCTGTCTCCCTCTCTGACTAATACTTGGATTATCTTAAAGGAGATGAAATCAATCTTATAAAATTTTGAAAGAACATTCCAAAAGTTAAATCGGGTAGAAAACTATAACCATGTGAGATCTTAAGCTTTGCCAAAACAAATCTCATTCTAGAGCAGGAGTTCCCAACCTGGGGTCCACATACCCCCTTGTTAATAATAGGGACTATGGCATAAAAGTGTTGGAAACCTCTATTACAGAGAGAAGGAACAAGCAGTGGGTTAGGAAGTGAAGTTACAAGATTGTAGATAATAAAGCAATTTGATATACTAATCAGAAGACAGAATAGACTGGGAGAAGCGGCAAATTTGATGCCTGCTGCATAATGTAATGAGGTGAACTATGTTTATATGCTAAGATAGGATAAGTTTCAGTTAAAATTAGTCATTTGTCTCCCTAATACACAGTTATAATGAAGGAAATTGAAGGAAGCGAGGCAAGAGAGGATATCAGTCTGCTGGAAACAATACTGGAGAGGGAGTAATGAGGGAACAATGAAGTGGTGGAAGAACTGAATAAATATTTTGTATCAATCTTTATGGTGGAAGACATTAGCAGTATGGTGGAAGTTCCAGGTGTCAGGTATCATGAAGTGTGTGAAGTTACCATAACTAGAGAGAAGGTTCTTGGGAAACTAAAAGGTCTGAAGGTAGATAAGTCACCTGGACCAGATGGTGTACATGCCAGGGTTCTGAAAGAGGTGGCTGAAGAGATCGTAGACGCATTAGCATTGATCTTTCAATAATTACTGGACTCCGGAATGATTCCGGAAGACTGGAAAATTGCAGATGTCTTTCCACTCTTCAAGAAGGGAGAGAGGCAGATAAAGGAAACTATAGGCCAGTTAGTCTGACCTCAGTGGTTGTGAAGATGTTCGAGTCAATTATTATGGATGAGGTCTTGGGGTACTTAAAGGCACTAAGTAAAATAGGCCGTAGTCAGCATGATTTCCTCAAGGGAAAATCTTGCCTGACAAAATCTGTTGGAATTCTTTGAAGAAATAATGTGCAGGATAGACAAAGGAGAATTGGTATATGTTGTGTACTTGGATTTTCAGAGACCTTTGACAAGGTGATGCATATGAGGCTGCTTAACAAACTACAAACCCGTGTAATAACAGGAAAGAATCTAGCATGGATTAAGCAGTGGCTGACTGGCATGACACAGTAGGAATAAAGGGAGCCTTTTCTGGTTGGCTGCTAGTGACCAGTGGCTGTTACACAGAGATCTGTGTCGGCACCCATTTTAAAAATATATATGTATGTATATGTTTGTGTGTGTATATTGAGAACCTCAGCAAGGCAATTGACAGTCTGGCCCCAGGGAAAGCTGCTGGCAATGATGGGATTCCTCCAGACCTGATCAAACACGGCAAGAGCTCACTCCTCCAATCTTTATACAAGGTCCTCTGTCAGTGCTGGAGGGAAGGAGCCATACAACAGGATATGTGAGACTCCAAAATCATCACTTTGTACACGAACAAGGCTGATAGGAGCAACTGCAACAAGTACAGGGGTATCTCCCTCCTGAGTATTGTCAGCAAAGTCTTTGCTCATGTAGCTCTGGCACGTCTACAAACTCTGGCAGAGCAGGTCTACCCTGAGTCCCAATGTGGTTTACGTGCAAGGAAGTCAACTGTCGACATGATTTTCTCACTGTCAATTCCAGGAGAAATGCAGGGAACTAAAGAAACCCCTTTATGTCGCTTTCATCGACTTGACCAAGGCATTTGACCTTGTCAGCAGGGGTGGGCTCTTTTGGGTTCTCATCAAGATCGGCTGTCCCCCGAAACTCCAAACTATCATCAAGTCATTCCATGATGACATGGGGGCTACTGTTCAGTACAATGGCAGTTCATCAGGAACCTTCACTATTCGTAGTGGAGTCAAACAAGGATGCATGTTGGCCCCAACATTATTTGGCATGTTCTTCTCTATGCTATTGAAGCATGCATTTGAGACATCAACAGAAGGCATCTACATGCACATCAGATCTGATGGGTGGCTGTTCAACCCTGCGCATCTGAGAACAAGAACAAAAGTGTGAAATATCTTAATACGTGACATGCTCTTTGCCGATGACGCTGCTATAACCTCGCACACCAAACAGCAACTACAAACTCTCATGGACCATTTCTCTAAGGCATGCAAGGACTTCGGGTTTACCATCAGCCTAAAGAAAACAAAGGTCCTTGCCCAGAATGTAGTGGAGACACCGGTCATTACCATCGATAGTTACGATCTAAAAGTGGTCCGTGAGTTCACATGCTTGGGGTTGACCATTAGCGACACACTCTCCCGGAGGATGAAATCAATAGACATATCAGGAAAGCAACATCGATCCTTGCTAGACTCTCCTCGCAAGTCAGGGAGAATCCGAAACTCACTACAAAGACCAAGACTGCCTTGTACAATGCATGCGTTATCAGCACCCTCCTGTATGGTAGCGAGACTTGGACCACCTACTCCAAACAGGAGAGGAAACTCTATAGTTTTCACCTGTGCAGCCTTTGCCACATCCTCAGCATCGCCTGGAGAGACAAAGTCCCAAACTCTGAGGTCCTCTCCCGCGCTGGACTTCCCGCAATGTTCACACTTTTAAGACAATGCAGACTGTGCTGGCTGGGCCACGTCCGTCGTATGAAGGATGGTAGACTGCCAAAGGACATCCTCCAAAGAACTGGCAACAGGAACATTGGTAGACCCCACCGTCACTTTAACGACCTCTGCAAGCACGACATGCAAGCCTTAAAAATCAACACAGAGTACTGGGAAGACACGGCAGATGACTGCAACAAATGGCGAGGTACTCTTCAGCAACACCTAGAGCAAGGCAAAAGAGTGATCCTGAGTCAGTTTGAGGAGCTGACAGCTAAACAGAGAGCACAGTGGACAACAATTCCATGACGGCCTACACATGCAGCAACCGTGGCAGAGCCTACTGTTCCAAGATCAGCCTCAATAGCCACTGACGCTGCTCGACAAGCCAGTGACTGTCAGAGGCGCAGTACCCATGGTTGACCACAACCGACAGAGGCCACGTGTGTGTGTGTGTGTCAGTGATTTGAATGATGAAATTGATGACTTTCTTGCAAAGTTTGCAGATGATATGAAGATAGATGGAGGGGCAGGTAGTTTTGAGGAAGTAGAGAGGCTACCAAAGGACTTTGACAGTAGTAGAATGGGCAAAGAAGTGGCAGATGGAATACAGTCTTGGTAATTGTATCGTCATGTACTTTGGGAGAAGATATGAAAGGGTTGACAATTTTCTAAATGGAGGGAAAATACAAAAAACTGCAGTGCAAAGGGACTTGGGAGTCCTTGTGTAGGATTCCCTAAAGGGTAACTTGCAGGTTGAGTCTGTAATGAGGAAGGCAAATGTAATGTCAGCATTCATTTCAAGAGGACTAGAATACAGAAGTATGTAATGTTGAGACTTCATAAAGCACTGGTGGGGTCTCACTCAGAGTATTGTGAGCAGTTTTTGGCTCTTCATTTTAGGATGCGCTGAAACTAGAGAGAGTTCAAAGGAGCTTCACAAAAATGATTGCAGGATTGAATGGCATCATATGAAGAGCATTTAATGACATTGGGCCTGTACCCAATAGGATTCAGAAGAAAGAGGGGTGACCTCATTTAAACCTATTGAATAATGAAAGGCCTTGATAGAGTTGTATGTGCAGAGGATTTTTTCAATGGTGGGAGAGGTTAAGACCAGTGGGGCATCCTTTTAAAATGGGATGGGAAGGATTTTCTTTATCCAGCAAGTGGTGAATCTGTGGAATTCTTTACCACAGGCAACAGTGGAGGCCAAATCTTTATGTATAGTTAAGGCAGAGGTTGATAGATTCTCTATTGGCCAGGGCATGAAGGAATACAGGGAGAAGGCAAGAGATTGGGGCTGAGAGGAAAATTGGATCAGCCATGAAATGGCAGAGCAGACTTGATGTGCCAAATGGCTTAATTCTGCTTCTATATCCTATGGAAGCAATACTTGGTTACTGTTGTAATTATGTGAATTGTAAATTTTGTTTGGTATTTTCAGCCTATGAACTAAACACAAGACGGAGTCAGAGGTCATCTTCAAATAGATTATTTTGCAAAGGGTTGCCAAAGTATGGTGTGACTGATTTTCGACCAACATGGAGATTGGATGGTTGATATGGAAGACAATGGTATTAACTGAGGAAAATTATTGAGCCAGAACAGAGCTGTGGTAAATAAGGTTGGGGATATGGGAAGTGATGAATGTGATCAATTTCTTAATCCATAATTTTTTCATAACGTTTAACTAAGCTCAGGTTGGTCAAACATATTTTCTGTAGTAATTGATCAGGAAATTCTGCGACATTAGACTCCTCCATGGATTGCAGATGAGACCTGACCCAAGGGCATGAACAACTGTTATCGCCAGTGAACAATTGCCAGTAACTTGGGGCTTGTGTATTTGCAGACATCTTGAGAGGATTGCTGCCTTTGGTGGAAACTGGCAGTTATGTAGGGTGATACCGTAATATGGAACTGTTGATAGGGAAGAAAAAGTGAGGGGAGAGAAATGCAAATTTGAAAAGCATTAACATTAGCGTGAACATTTAACATTTAAGAAAAACTTGGGCAGGTACATGGATGAGAGGGGTTTGGAGGGATATGGCCCAGGTACAGGTCAGTGGGACTAGGCAGAAAAATGGTTCGGCACAGCCAAGAAGGGCCAAAAGGCCTGTTTCTGTGCTGTAATGTTCTATGGTTCTAAATACAAGAGATTCTGCAGATGCTAGAAATTTAGTGTAACACACACAAAATGCTGGAGCAACTTCACAGGTCAGAAATCATCTGCGGAGGAGAATGAACACTTGACATCTTGGGCTGAGACTTCACCAGGATTGGGAAGGAAGAGAGAAGAACCCAGAATTAGGAAGTTGGGAGAAGGGGAAGGAGTTGAAAGCTTGAAGGTGATGGGTGAAGCCAGGTGTGTGTGGGGAGGAGCAATGAAATAAGCGGAGAGGTGATTGGTGGAGAAGGTAAAGAACTGAAGGAGAAGGAATCTGATGGGGGTGGAGAGTGGACTATGGGAGAATGGGTAGGAGGAGGAGTATCGGGGAGCTGGGGAGAGAAGTAGTAAGAAAGGAGTCAGTATTGGGGAATGGGAGAAGAGGAAGGGGAAAATTACTGAAGTTGGAGAAACAATTTTGTTATCTGTTTTTGGCTACAGCAATAGTGATACAAGACTGGAGATTCTAATACATTAAAATCATTGGCTTTGAAAGAGCTGAAGAATCAGCCAGTTAACTAGAAGGCAAACAAGATAATGTAAATTTGGGAACAATTTTTAGAAATTGCAAATGATGCAAAAACTAACCGCTGCTTGAGTGTGCACAGACAAATAAGCAAAAATGAATGAAATGTTATTGTAGCAAGTTTTCAGGTTTGACAGGATTGTTTTTTTATCATGCAGAATGTGCACAAGAGCAGTGAAGTTGGTGTGCTTAAATTTTCAATAGGTATTTGAAGTGCTACAGGTAAAGGTATTTACAAAGTTGCAGTTAAGGTACATGAAGTTTAGATAAGCAAGTAAAGATTAACTGTTTCCAGTGGCAAAAGTGTTAATGATAATAAAGTGCAATTTTTTTTTTAAGTTAGAGATGCAGCACAGTCCTACAAGCCTGTGCGGTTCAATTACACCCATGGGACCGATTAACCTATTAACCCGCATCTCTTTGGAATGTGAGAGGAAACTAGATCACCCGAAGAAGATCCACACAGCCACGAGGAGAACGTACAAACTCCTTACTGACAGCAGTATGAATCGAATTCTGGTTGCTGGTGCTGTAAAGCACTACGCTACCGTGCAGAAAATTGAGGTGATAATGAGGGAAGTTGTTTTTTACACTCAAGTGGATAGGATTTAGAGAGCATTGGCTGCTAGAGATCAAGCTTTTCAAAGGGCGTTCTGCACCGTGCTTAATTCCTGACACTTAAATCATGCAATTATGATTTCTGAAAGTTGCCCGAATGATATTTCTGCATTTGATTTATGTTTATTTTACTTTTGTTTGGAGATTGATAGGGGAGGAGAAGACCAAGTTGCTACATTTAAAAGCAAAATCCTTTAATCCTGAAGGATCTTAAATATAAATTACTATATCATCTGCATCATGTTCCCTGTAGTGTAGTCCTTTGCACACAATAATCAAAGTAAAATCTAAGTCGTCTACTTGAAAGGCGGGAAGTAATTCTGGGAAAGAGAATCCTTATCAAAATGTCTGCTCGTCTGATAAACATTTTCTGGTGGTGCACATCATAACTTGCCCTTTTCCTTCAAGCTTGCAGCAAGTATTTTTTTGTGTGTTCCTTTATTATTAAATGTTAACAAGCAACAGGAAACTTGTGCCTAGGAGCAGTTTCATTTAAGCTCTTGACTGATATGGTGAAAATAAGAATTGATAAAATATGATCATGGTAAAGATTTAAGCAGTGATTATGATGATCAAACAAAAGTATAAATCAAATGACCTAAAGCTCTAGTTTCTTTTGCAGTTCAGAAGCAGCTTTGTATTTTTATTTAATGTAAGGACTGAAGAAAGAAATGCTTCTGACCTAATAGTAAGTAGAGGGCAAGTGCCTGACAGGGAAATTATGCTTTGATTCCTATTTTTTTTTTGTTATTTAGGAATGAATAAATAAAAATAATGAATTCATGCTAAAGGTTTAGGCTTTGTCATGCTTCAATTAAATTTGGGATCAAGGTTGAAAAAGTAAGGTTATTAAATAATTTCAGATAATAGGAGATATGTCATGACTTCAGCATTCGCAGGATGTGGCCATTTTTTGTCCTTTTCTTAAGATAGAGTTGGCCTACTTTATTGAAATGTGGCCATTATAAATCATCTAAAAAGAAATGAATGCGTGTTTGGCCATGTCTAAAGGGAAGTTTGGCTGCAGCCAAGTTGTTGTGGAATCGCATTGGTTTTTGTTTCCAGGTTTTATTTTTTCCGTTTCAAACAGTATTTCAATAGCATTGCAAGATTCAACCACAGGTTTTCTGGATTACGAGTAGAGTCATGTAGCAAATGTAATGTACGCATTACATTCATCCACGCTAAGAGATGTAATGATATAGCATATAAAGAGGCTATTCAGCTCGCTTTATCTGTACTTTACTCACTTTATCTGCATCTTTAGTAGAGCTCCCAAAATAATTCCAGTTTCAAGCCCTTTGCCAAAAACACTAAATACTTCACAAAATGATGGAGGAGCTCAACAGGCCAGGCAGCATCCATGGAAATCAGTAAACTGTCGACGTTTCGGCCTGGACCCTTCATCAGTGTTATCCTGCCATCTTAAAAGCGCAAGAGAAGAGACATGTTTGCAAGAAATACTGTGATGTCACACTGCTGTACTTCCCTGCAAGTTAATTTCTTCAGTCCTCCTGGGCAGATTCATAACCAAGTCTTTAGAAAACTGGAATTAGAATATTGGGGTATCTGGCATTGACAGTGTCAGCACATCATGTAAACTAAAAAACTTATTTAAGTACCCTCTTCAAATAGTGTGCGTACCCATTGAGACAGTTTTTAAAATTCTGGTAGTTTTTACGAGAGAGTTTTAGTTTTTGAGCAAGTTTTACTTTCTTCTTCACAAGCATTGGACTCCTACAAAGGAGTTGGAAAGACTCGGGTGTGGTTCTTGAATAATCCTCTGGTTCCACTCATGCATAACATGAAGAATGGATAAACCAACACTCAGACCTGTTCTCATGCCAGATTCTGATTTATTTATCACATGTGCGTTGAAACATACAGTGAAGCGAATCCTCCAGAGCATAGTTAATCAAGATCTTCTATCATCAACCCCAGCACAGCAAGATGTTGGTCAGTGCAGAATGTGCTGCTGATGTTGCCCTGCTCACAGCAGATAGAAGTTCCACTCCAGCACTGAAGATGAAGCAAAGCAAAATTAATCTATTTGACTGGAAAGTAACAAGATGGAAAATGTAATCAGGCCGCTTGAAGAACGGCCTCACAACCTGAATGAAGTGGAACAATTAATCACCTACCTTGGCTGAAGGCTGCTAAATATGGGTCATCACTATACCTGAGTGGATCAAACTGCAACACACTCGGTTTCAAACATTTTTGTTTCTAATCATCTTTGAAGCTAGTATGTCACTTTCTTGAGATTCTGCAGTGTATGTAATAAAGGACTCCTACGGGGCCGTTGCTTGAAAATCATCCGTGTCTTGAGTTCATCGATTGTCATGGATATACCTACTCAGGGTGTAAATGACATGAAAGATAGCTAACTTGTACCAGCACCACCACAAACTTGAGCAAAATGCTGGAGAATCACAAGCATCATGTTGGGCCAAGGAAGAGGAAGAAATCTGGCTCCTTCCCCCTCTTTATTCCCCTCTATAGATGCTGCCTGACTTGTTGAGGCCCTCCAGCATTTTGTGTGTTGCTCAAGATTTCCAGCATCTGCAGAATGACAAAGATAAATTACATAACTGTAAATTAACTTAAATTATGCATATCCATAACAAAATAAGCATAACTACAATAGTGCAAGTTGAGAGAAAAATTGTCAGAGATAGAACTGGTGTTTTTAAAGGTCATTCCACAGACCTAATGGTCACGGAGTAGAAGCTGTTGTTGAACCCTGAAATGTGGATGTTCAGGCTTCTGTACCTCCTGTTTATTGGCAGCAGTGAGAAGACATCACCTCTTGTAGATATCCTAGTTAGTAAGGAGAGCTGTACCTGTGATGGAATTAGCTAACTCCACAACTCTCTGTAGCCTCTTGCATTCCCATGCACTGGTGTTTTAATCCCAGGTCAAGATGCAATGTTTTGGGATGTTCTCCACTGTACATCTATAGAAATGTGTCAGTCAGTAATAACATGCTGAATCTCTTTAAACTTGTATTTTTATTTTAAAAAGCAGGTAAGCTGGCACTCCACTTTCATGTTGCAGTTTTAGTCAGACAAGCTGTTTGGGCAATTAAAATCAGCCATATTTATCAAGTATTTAAGTTCTTTTTAACGTTCATCTCTTCCCAATTACTTCGACTAGATTTATATTCCACATTGTTCATTTTCCCTGTCATTTACAGTGATGTTCAATCTACTCCACTGGCTTGTTAATCCTGTTCTTTTGATTACTAATCTAATAACACTTTAGAAATAAACACTGTTGCTTTGAGAACAATTTGAGAAAAGTGGTTTTTGAGGTGATTATTGGTGCACTGTTTATGAAAAGCTAGGAAGTAGGACTGTATATTCCCTCAGGTTTTATCGTCAGCATCCACTGAACGACAAGTCTCCTGCAATCTGTGTATTTGCACTGAAATTCCCGTTTATTACAAAGCCTAACCAGACTTGTGCCCTCTAGAGGGGATCTGAGATGTGTGAACAGGGCAACATAAGCAGATGTACCTACTGACCCAAAAAGATTGCACCATCCTAACAGATGTACAGATTCTCAACCTGTCAATTTAGAGAAATTTAATTCAACATCTAGTTATTTACAGTTAATGAAAGGGGGAAAGGAATTTAATTGACAGGAGATAAAAAAGTAGAAAAATATATCTCACTACAATCTGATGAAATGTATCTAAATGCATTATCATGCCATCTTTGTAAATTTCTTCTTTATTTCTGCATCAGTTAAACTTTCCTGCATTGAGGGATCCCAGGAACTAGGCAAGTCAGCAGTCTCTAAGGCAAAAATGCTCATTTACTGTCCAAATTTATCACCTGCTGAAGTGTTGAGACTAGTTTTTTTTTACCAAGGTATAATTCAGAAGTGTAACATATTTCTTATTTTTAAAACTTTGGATGTGGTTTCCTTCCTGCCAAATAGAAAATTTAAAAAAAAACTCATCTGCTTTCCTTCTGAAGCTGGTCCCTGGATCCCTTCCTCCTGACTTTTTAAATAGCTCACCATTGGGGATCCTATTGAATACCTTGCTAAAATCCATATACACCACACCCACCACTCTTCCTTCACCAATTGGTTTTGTCGCTTCCTTGAAAAAGTCAATCAGACTCATTGGGCATGACCTGTCACTCACATTCCTTACAGCATAGGAGAAAGAAAGGTCATCTTAGAGAGTTCTATAAAATCATGAGGGGCCAAGAAAGGATGAATGCATTCAGTCTCTTCTTTCCAGATTTGGGAATCAAGAACTCAAGTGCATTAATTTAAGATGAGGTGGAAAAGCTTTTAAAAGGAACTTGAGGGGCAACTTTTTTAAACAGTGTGGTATGTCTGTGGAATAATTTACCAGATGAAGTGGTGAGATTCGTATAGTTTTAAACTTTTAAAGACAGTTGGAGGGGTACATGGATTGGAAAAGCTTAACTGGTTATGGTCCAAGTGTGACTAGCTTGGATGGCATTGACCAGTTGTACCTAAAGGGCCTGTTTCTGTGCTGTCTAACACTGATTCACAATGAGTCCAATTGCACATTAATAATCTGCATTAGAAACAAAGCTTTCCACCCAAGAGTTGAACTTGTTAAGCAGACACAATTTAGTTTCAAGCATCTGTTGATGCCAGATTTAAGTGTCCCAAGATTGTATCGTGAAGAAATAATTTTGTTCAAGATTCTAGATTGCATAATGTTATTTCCAGTGCACAAGTGTAAAGGAAAGTGAAATAATTGCTGCTCTGGGTCCAATGCAGCACTAAATAAGATTAAGAACAGAATTATTTAAAAAAAAAACACAAATTACTTGCACTTAAGATAGCAAATGTACAATAGGTTGATTATATGTACATAAGGTGGCACCAGGTACAGAACTGTCTGAACATGTCTTGTGCTCTTAGAGCGGAAGTACACAAGGTGACTGACTGATGGAAATTATAAAGTAGTGGTAGTGGGTGGTGTGGAGGGATGGGTTGGTGGGTGGAAGTGTTGATCAGCCTAACTGCTTGGAGAAAGTAATTGTTTTTGAGTCTGGTGGTCCTGGTGAACGTGCTATGTAACCTCCTCTCTGGGAGTAGGACAAACAATCCATGACCAGGGTGCATGAGATCCTTCATGATGTCACTGGACCTTTTCGGGAATCTTGCTGTACATCTAGTGCCTATGAAAAGTTTTCGACCACACCCCCCCCCCCGGAAGACTTCATATTTTATTGTTTTACAATATTGAATCACAGTGGACTTAATTTGGCTTTTTTAACACTGATCAACAAAAAAAGACATTAATGTGAAAGTGAAAACAGATCTCTACAAAGTGATCTAAATTCATTATAAATCTAGAACACAAAATAATTGATTGCATAAGTATTCACCCCCTTTAATATAACACAATAAATTGCTTGCTGCAGCCAATTGGCTTTAGAAATCCAATAATTAGAGAAATGGAGATCTGTGTGCAGTCGAGGTGTTTCAATTGATTGTGGTAAAAATACACACGTATCTGGAAGGTCCAACTGCTGATGAGTCAGTATCCTGATTTTTAAAAAAAAACTAGACCATTAAGACAAAGGGACGCTTCAAACAACTCCATGGAAAAAGTTATTGAAAGGCATAAGTCAGGAGATAAATACAAGAAAGCTTCCAAGTCACTGAATTTCCCTTGGAGTGCAGTTAAGTCGATCATCATGAAATGGAAAGAATATGGCACAGTTGTAAGTCTGCCTGGAGCAGGCCGTCCTCCAAAACTGTGCAAGAAGGGGACTCCTGAGGGAGGCCACCAAGAGACCTTTGGCAGCTCTGGAGGAGTTATAAGCTTCAGTGGCCGGGAAGGAAGAGACTGCCATGCAACAACTGTTGCCAGAGTGCTTCAGCATTTACAGCTTTATGGGAGAGTGGCAAAGAGAAAGCCAATGTTGGGGGGGAAAATAATCTCACATGAAATCTCGGCTAGAGTTTGCCAGAAGGCATGTGGGAGACTCTGAAGTCAGCCGGAAGAAGATTCCATAGCATAGTCTGATGAAACCAAAATTGAGCTTTCTGGCCATTCGACTAAATGCTAAATTTAGTGTAGGCCAAAAACTGCTCCTCATGAAAAACCCACCATCCCTATCATGAAGCATGGTACTGGCTGCATTATGCTATGGGGATACTTCCTGGAAGGCTTGTAAAGGTCGAGGGCAAAATTAATGCAGCAAAATACAGGGAAATCCTGGAGGAAAACCTGATGCAGTCTGCAAGAGAACTGTAACTTGGGAAAAGATATGTTTTCCCGCAAGGCAATGACCCCAAGCATAAAGCCAAAGCTACATAGGAATGGCTTAAAAACAACAGAGTCAATATCTTGGAGTGGCTATGTCAGAGACCTGACCTCAATCCAACTGAGAATTTGTGCCTGGATTTGAACAGGGCTGTTCATTCATGCTCCCCAAACAATCTGACAGACCTTGAGCAGTTTTTTGTAAAGTAGAATGGGGGGAAACTGTTGCAGTGTCCAGATGTGCAAAGCTGGTGGAGACCAATCAGCTGCCAAAGGTACATTTACTAAATACTGACTTGAAGGGGGTGAATAATTTTGCAATCAGTTATTTTGTGTTTTATATTTGTAATTTAGATCACTTTGTAGAGATCTGTTTTCACTTTGACACAATCTTTTACTGTTGATCAGTGTCAAAAAAGCCAAATTAAATCCACTGTGATTCAATGTTGTGAACCAATAAAGACATCAAAACTTCCAGCAGAGGTGAATGCTTTTTTGTAGGCACTGCATGTCCTTGATGGAGGTAGGCTGGTGCCAGTCATGCGTTGGTAGTTTTGATTACCCACGGTAGAGCCTTCCTCTCTGTCGCAGTGCAGTTTCCGTACCAAGCAGTGATGCAACTTGTTAGGGTGCTTTCTACTGCACATCTGCAGAAGCTTGTGAGTATTGATGTGAATAGACCTGCTGTCATCAGCCTTCTCAGAAAGTAAAGGTGTTGGTGAGTTGTCTTGATTCTGTAAGATGTACTTTGAGACCATCAGAGGTTGTGGACTCCCAGGAGTTTGAAACAGCTCGCAGTTTCCACAGCGGTTAAACTTGTGTACAGAGGGGGGTGAGTGTTGCAAGTTCTACTGAAGTTGATAACCATCTTTGTCTTATTGACATTGAGAAAGAGTTTATTTTTAACCTGACACCAGGCCTCAAGCTTTTCCATCTCCTTTCTGTAGACCGTCTCATCAATGTCAGTGATGAGTCTCACCACTGTCATGTCATCAGCGAAGTTGACAATGTGATTACTCGTGTTTTTGACAATGCAGTTGAGTGAACAGTGTACAGCAGTACTGAAATGCTGAACTGAAATCCAGAAACAGCATACTGGCATAAGTTTCCTTGTTTTCTAGGTATTATAAGATTCAGCACTTACGGTCCCTTATTCGAGTGGCAGACACTTCAACTGAAATTTCAGTATCGTTATAAAATTGGACACCAAGTTGAAGTTTGAAGTAGAAATATAAAATCGATCATTTGTAAGCTGTGGAGGACCCTTCCTAGCATTATTATTCTGATATCTGATGGTAGAACCTTGCATTAAATTTACGTAATTTAAAAATTTTCATATTCTTTGGTCTTTCAAATCTGCTGAATCGGCCACAATCTTCCTGAGGAGATGAGAGACAGGACTGAAAATATGCTACGCTGAATGAAGATTTTTATTCCTTTGTGTAAGAGGACTTGCTGTGAGAATTACTACAATGGGGAGATGTAGAGCTCCTGCAATAAATGCAATTGTAGTCTGTCACAGAAAGAGAAAATCTGCATTTGCCGGAAATCCATGCAACACACAAATTTTTCCAGGAACTCGGTAGGTCAAACAGCATCCATGGAAAAGATGCAGTCAGTGTTTCAGGCTGACACCCTTGATCAGGGCTGGAGGAAAAATAAAGATGGAGTCAAGAGTTAGAAGGTGGCGCGAGGGGAGGAAGAAACACGAGGTGGTAGATGAAACTGGGAGAGGGGAAGGGGTGAAGTAAACAGCTGGGAAGTTGATAGAGATAAAGAGCTGGAGAAGGGGGAATCTGATGGGAAAGGCCAGAAGGCCATGGAGGAAAGAAAAGGGGAGGAGCACCAGACGGAGGTGATGAGCAGGTAAGGAGATAACATGAGAGAGGGAAATGGGAATGTTAAGGGGGGGGGGGGGGGCATTACCAGAAGTTCAAGAAATCTGATGGAGGTGGATAGGAACTGGACACCTATAGGTAAAATATGATGATTGGGGCTAGAAACTTGAAATAATTGAGGAGATCAAGAGTATTGAAGTGTCACAGTTGTAAGAAGGAAGGGGCTGAAGCAAGGAGGATAAAACTGAGTCGAGGTATGCGGATACATGTTCGGTGGGTAGAAACAAGCAGGAACAATGGGTCTACCTGGACAGGCAGGTTTGTGGATCTTGCAGCTTTGTGTTTATACACTCTCAATCCTTTAGCTGAAGCTGCTGGTTAAATTTCTGCTGTCTGAGGAAATATGCTTTAATTTCTAAGGTTTGTTCTGGCTGAATTTGTGATAGGTTTAAACTCTCAAGTCATCTGTGTATGTGCAGAAAGAAATGAAAGTTGAGTTATAAGGACGTTTAAGGCCTCAAGTGATTTTTTTTGGACTAGTGGGATATAATGGGTTATGGAGATTTCAGTGTGCAATGGAGTTGAAACCAAAGATTGGAATGGCCATGTTAATACTAACTAGTATACTGAGCTTAAGGCTGTGTGGTCTTTCTTTGCATGTACATGCTCTCCTCAAATTATGGCAGGGTTCTGTTTCTGTGAACTGTTTGTAAACCAAACAGTTGCAAGTCAGAAATGTGGCTGCAAACTGAATTCGCACCCAGCAGAAGATGTACGGCCGGTAAATCCGTTTCACCTGTTTTCCTGATGCTTATCTGTACTTAAGTCAGGTGTTCATTAGTTGGGGAGAACCTATACTGCTTGCATTGTTGGGCTGATATTAGATGGCATGTTAAATGCTGCATTACACATGTATTTAAAATTTTGTGTTCAGTATGTTGTTCTCTTTTAGTATTATTTTAAAGAAAGCCATTCCCATTCTTGCAGTACAGCTGAAAATTGTTGTTAATCAACAAGAGTTGTTGCATATCTTTAATGCTATTGGAAAGAATGCATACAAACAGAAATTTGTGTCGTGGGGATGCATGTGCAGTCTAATGGAATCTGTGCATACTCAAAAGCAAATTTTTAAAAAACAGAAAAATGCTGGAAATATTTGCTGGAACCAAAGTTCTGACTAAAAGTCCTGGACCTGAAAAGTTAGTTCACTTTCTTTCCACAGATGCTGCCTGGCCTGCTGAGTGTTTCCAGCACTTACTTGTTATTTCAGATTCCCAGCATTTGTAGCTTTCATTTTTGCTCAATGGGAAAATAGGTAGGGGTCAGTTGAATGTCAATGACAGTGTAACAGCAGTGAATTGATCCATAGAAACATTTCCTTCAGTAGTTATTGGGGAAAAATCATTCTGTCCCCTCATTCATATGTACATCCGTAAACCCTAATTAGAATGCCCACCCTAGTCCTCTCAAGTAATACATTGACTTGGCAGAGTGTGCTTCCTGTAACTCGTCAATTATTCAACTCCCAGTGCTTTGGAACCGTTGCAGTGATGGAGTGCATGTGCTGGCGATGAGACATTCCCTCCTATATTTCTATATAATAGCTTCGACCTCAATTTATTCTTTTATCTTGCCTCACTTTCTTGCCATTTATTGTAAACATTTACACACTGCTCTACTGGAAAAAATAGTGAGGTCAAATACTAAGCAAAAGGTTTAAAAATGAAAATAGATGCCTTACAGCTAGTATAAAGAGTGTGAAAAGTTTTCCAATGTTCAAGTGAAGGAAGCTGGTGTGTTCTCTCACAGTGGGAGTGAAGAGATGGTAGGTAGTAAGTGCAATTTAATCAGAGGCCACAAGAGGCTTTAAGACATGTCCAAACAAAATCTGGGAATAAGTATTTAATTGCAATTATTATCAGAGTGACAAAATAAATGCACTTAATAGCTCTAGTGCATCTTAATCACTTGAAGAAATTTAAATTATTTGTAATCTGATTCATATGGAAAATACACCAAGTAGTCTAGCTGCAACAAGTAGGTTATTTCAACACTTCATGTGGTCGTTAAGGGAAATGAGTTTTGGAGGTAGGGTTGGATGTATTGTGTCTTTAATGGTTGGTTTTGCAATTGCAGCAATTTGGAATGCCTATTTGCTGCTGTGGTATGAATCCACATTAATTCTGTAAAATGACATTGGTAAAAACAGATTGGAGCAGGAATAAGTTATTTCAGGGTCTAAGTCTTTCGAGCATGCCCTGCCATTTAGTGTAGTTCTTGCTGACCATCTGGTTTTGGTATTCTTTTCCTGCTTTCACATCATACTTCCTCCTTGATCTTCACAGTCATTAGTACTGTATCTAATTCCTCTTTGAAAAGATTTAATTATTATGAATTTGTTTGCTCTTTGCTGAAGAGGATTCCACAGAAATTTCCTCTATTTGTTGTGTCCTCCCCTTTTGTACTTTCCCATTTTTTTTTAATAGATATACTGACCCCTGGCTCAGTGCTTTCTGGCTATCAGGAACATCTTTCCTAGATCTGGTCTGCACAATTCCATCAGGATTTTTAACAGTTTCAATGTTTTTCCCTCTTCTAATGTTTACACAAAGTTTAGAATCTAAACTCCGGAGAATTTGAGCTTAATTGCTGAACTCTCTACATACACCTTTCTACCAACCCAAGAATCAATCTGATGAACCTTTGGTGCACATCTTTCTTAGCTAAGGAGTGTAAAACTGCACAAAGTGTCGTTCAATTAGTACACGTACTTCTCAATTGCAACAAGGCCTCTTTGCTGTTATTCAAAACCTCTTGCACTGAAGGACATTGTTCCATTTGCCACCTTAATTACCTGCAACACCTAATACTTCACCAGTGCACGTGGACACTCAGGGCTTGCTGTGCCTGCCCTTTGTTATTCTGGCGCTGTTCTAATTATATACTCTGTGGTCACTTTATTAAATGCATCTGTCCACCTCAAAGGTTCGTATGTGTCCATATGCAATTTGAAGATTCATCTCTTCCAGATAGCCATGAAGCAAGAAAGTACGTGGAAGGCATTCAGAGAGAAACATCAAGCCCACCCTCCCCGCACAAAAAAGAATGGCGTCCTGATCAATCCCCCAAACCTACTTTCGTCACACAAAACTTAACAAGGACATCAACCTCCCTGGACTCCCCTCACACACAGAAAAACTAAAAACACAACCAGAACATGAACCCCCCCAAATCTCTCCCCTCACACAACAAGCAGAAAAGGAACAGGCAAAGAAACACATGTTCTCCTGCATTCGCTCTGCTAGTTACAACCACACAGAACATCCAGTAAGATGACAAGCATGATTACTTTTACATAAATCTTAGTTCACCCAGATTGATTTTGTCCCTGCTTTAATATTATATCCTTAAAAATAAATTCTCACATTTTCTAGCATTGTCCTTGCTACTGATGTCAGGCTAACTGGTCTATCTTGCCCTGGTTTCTTTATCCTTTTTCAGATAGTGGGTGGAGCTATGTTATCTTATCTCCAATCAATAATATCTGATCCTGAGTCCAAAGAATGTTACAAAATGCATTCCTTTGGCTTGGGCTTTAAATAAGGTGGGGATATTGACCATCAAACCCCAGGGAATTATTGACTTTTGATCCAATCTATTAAACATCATTTCCCTCCTAATACTGATTCCTTCAGTTCCTCCTTGTCACTGAATCTTATGTCCCCTAATCATTTATGCGGACATACTGTTGTACACCATACAAATGGGCCCTCTGGTCTGCAGTGTCCATTGCAACCCTTTAGTGCATTGACTCAAATCCAATATGCCTACATTAGGTCTGTATATTTTCTAGAAATTTGTTTTCATCTCTCTTGGAAGCGTTACATGTCAACGTTGCTTGGATTAATCGTAAGCGTCATTTAGGTGCGCCTGGACGGGGCATGGGATGGCATCATTTAATTACACCTGGACAAGCCATGGGGATGGCATCTTATAACAAATGAATGTAGGCTTTTTGTATTGAATTCAGGAGGTTTCTGAAAATTTCTGCAGCTCAGCGATGCAATGGATCGTGAGCTACCAGCGAGAGTGAGTTGAGTTATTTGAAGAGCTCACTATAGCAGTGGGCATTCCCAATATTTCTTCGTGTCCAGAAGATTGTGATAATTTGTGGTGCACAGTGCATATTGGACTGTCACTTTCTCTGATCCATACTCGGATATCTGGAGTGTTCTGTGGCGACCATACATGGATTCGGGTGTGTTACGTGGCTATCATTTGTGTTAAGGAATATTCTGTGACTGTCACCTTGTGATATCCCTACGTGGATTTTTGAACTTGGGCGTCACTTTGTTATCCCTGTGTGGACTCTAGTATTCAAGTGAAGACCACTTGACTTCTGGAATCTTCTGTGACTGTCATCTCGTTAACCCTGCGTGGATCCAGTGTGTTACGTGACGATCACTTGTCCTCCGGAATTTCCTGTAATCGTCACCTTGTGTTATTTTAATGTGGATTTATGAACCCTTCCTCACAGACACCTGTACCTGTTCCTGTGGATTCTGGAACCTTCTGGATTGCCATCCTAGGACTCCGTTTGAGTAAGACTTGGGAGGAACTGTTTCCAGACCTCCAGTTTGTGAGCTAAGAATCATTGCACTGTTAATTCTTGGCTAGTGGAGCAATTGTTTTAATTGTCTATATTTTGGGTAGGTATTGAAAATACATTTGTTTAACATTAAAATCTGTGTCAGTGGTCTATGGTTGCTGGCACGTAACGGAAGACAGACTAAAGTATTTAATTGATCTGTACTTTCTTTGTTTCCTATTATCAGTTTCCCTGAAAGGGTCCTGGTCTTGGAATTCATTGTCACTCTCCATCTTTGTAAGAATTCTGTGACATGGTGACATCACCAAAAGCAGGCATTCTAGATATTCATTTGGGTCTCAAACTCAAAAATAATCATGCTTTTATACCTTAAAGATCAGCGGTAAGAGTAGCTGATTCAATACAATTTCAATAGTTATATTGACATTGTTTTCTTAAATATTTTGTATTGGTAATGTTTCCTTTGAATGTTATATCTAGAGTGGGATATAGCTCTGAATATTTAAACACCCCTGCTGGGACAAACTAATTGATACAGATATTCTTAAAAACTTCTGAAGACAGTGCCAGATTCAAGTTTGTGCAAGCTGACCCTGAGCAAACACATTTCCCCACCATTTATTGCTGATACCTGTGACTATATTTGATATACTAAGTGATGACATCGGTCTTGTCTTCAAGCTTCCTTGAACCTATTTACAATAGTCCAAATTTATTTGAACCCATAGTTGGCTACTGTGAAGCAGACCAATTATCACAACCCTGTTGTCTTAATGTTTGGCTGATGTATATGCAACTGTCTCATAGTCACCATTTTGCCAACTCTATCTTTCAGTCTGGTGGGCTAGCCTGTGCTTTTAACTTCAACTTACTGCTTGTAATTTACAATTTACATTAAGAATTGAAGTAAGGTGTCAAAAACTCCCCCTCACTTCAGATGCCTTCCCCAACGCCTAACCTGTCATGCCCCTGTGTGCCTGCACCAGAGCTGAAGAGTCAAGAATGAGAGCAGCTAAATGTAAAGTTGAAATGCAAATGGTGAAAGCTCGTGTAGAGGCTATATTGAGTGTGCAGAAGAGTGAAGCTGAGTCAAAGGTGTGTGAAGAACTGACCCTTGGTGCAAACCCTCTAATGTGAGAAGGATGAAATCAAAGCAGCAGATACAGATAAGAACTAGCTTTCTGTCATGTTTCACACCAAATTTTCACCCAGTCCTCCTGAACTTGCGTCCTCCGCTTCAGATCCAACCCAAAGAAAAATGAACCGTCGTTTAAGGTAGAAAGTGAGAAGTGCCCAAGGTGATCCAACTTGGAAACATATAGGTGTTCACAATTTAAGAGCACACGAGGGCTGAGCCATACACCAAGTGCATCAGTGGCTCATCTTTCAACAGAAGCTACTGCAGAACCAACTGCACAGCCTTCACTTGTTGCACTTGTGGTAATAAATCACTAATGGACAATAGTTTGAGTGAGATGCTGGGGCTGGCTAGAGAAGCCCTGAGGCAGAATCGGTCCAAATGTGGACATGGTACTCACCTGGAGGGTAGCAGGGAGAACTGGGGAAACAATAACATATTGCAGAACTGGGGAAACAATAACATATTGCAGAACACGGATAGACACATGGTACAGCAGGCATCAGTAATCTCCAGGAAACTGAGCCAAGAACCTATTGACACTTATAAAGAATTAGACCCAGTCGCGGCTATAAATTCAAGGCCAGCACAGGTTCTTTGGGAGCCAGCTGAACATCCATCAGATGTAGTTTCTTTCTCATAAAGATACATTCTGTCAATACATTTAAGACTAATCTCCTGAAGAATGGGTCCCTAAGTCATTTCAGACCCCCATAAATGAGTACTTGCATGAAGGAAGATTGTGGAAGTAGCCAAAGATGGCCTTTGCGGTGTTTGGCATATTTGTAAGCAACTTCTCAGCACAGAGCAACTGAATCGGGTAAAGGTTAGAATCAGCCTTGTTATTCAAATGCAGCTGTATGCAGACCAAGTACAGTGCACCACAAAGCAGAAACCTCTCTCAATCCAAAGCTACCTTGGTGAAATGTGCCCCTTTCTTGGTTCTGAAGGGTTACAGGGATTTAGAAGACATATTAAGAAGGCAAAACTCACTGCAGAGGTACCTCACACAGTTGTCATTCTGGGTGAGTGCCAACTCACAGGTTTTCCTTTCAGACATTACCACAAGCAAGTCATCAAGCTTGAGAATGGTTAGACTATGTAGTGAGGTTGTTTTCAAGACCTGTCTCTGAGATCGTCCTCCTTTTGCCAAAGAATTAATGAATAGATTATCTGACTTTGGCTTCAGTGGTTAAGTTGACATCCTATGGATGCCAGGTGGGGAGTATTTTGACCTCTAGAGACGCAGTTCGTTTTACACGAACATCACTTCCTGTATGGAAGCTGTTTTCTATATCAATTCCTGTGTAGGTTAATTTGGATTTTGACTTGAAGCTCGCAGTGTAGAAAGACATCCATCTCCACTCCCTCTTTTATTTGCCCTTGAAATAGCAATATCTTTTCAAAAGCAAGTTCTCATTGAAAACCCTGAAGAAAGCTTCCAGCTTGGTTGATTATTCAGAAGGTATTTAACTTCCTCCCTAGTTTTGTGCACACACATGCACGCACACGGCGAAGGCAGTGCATCATGTCATCGCATCATGTCAGTAGATTGAGGGGAAAACAATAAAAGTGCAGAATCGTGTTAAAGTTACAAAGAAACTGCAGGTAGGCAATAAAATGCAGGGCCATAATAGAGTAGTACTAACAGAGCTTTCAACAGTCCTATAACAGCAGGTTAGAAGCTGTCCTTGATATGAGCTTTCAGCTCTTTGCATTTTCTGCTCAATGAGACGTTGGGGAAGTGAGAATGAATGAAAATGAATCTCAAGGTAGTATATTGTGCTATATACAGACATTGATAAATAATTTACTTTGTCTGAAGTGGATGGGGTTTTTGATTATGATGTCTAATTTACCAAGGCAGTGAACTGTGTAGACACAGTCCATTGAGAGGAAGCTAGTTTCCATGATATGCTGAGATGTGTCTATAACTCTCCAGGTTCTCGCAGTCTTGGTTGTGATACCAAGCTGTGATGCATCAGGATAGGTGCATTGATTAAAATTTGGTGAGTGCCAAAGCCAAATTTCTCATGTGTATAATTTTCTGTTTAGTGTCAGCCCTAACATCAACTCTACTGCTTGGAGACATGTTCACAACTCTCACTAGCATTTAAACTCAACCATTTATGTTTTCATATTCATGAACTCAAAGGGGCCATGCCTCCTTGGCAAAATATATTTCCTAAACCCAATGCTTTGACTAGTGAGATGTTATGGGAGGAACTGAGAAATAAGAATGGTATGACCACATTAATAAGGCTTCATTACAAACCATCCGAAAGTCCTAGGGATTTGGAGGAACAGATTTGTAAAGAGATCGCAGACTACTGTAAGGAATGCAAGACAATAGACAATAGATAGTAGGTGCAGGAGTGAGCCATTCGACCCTTCTAGCCAGCGCAGCCATTCACTGTGATCATGACTGGTCATACACAGTCAGTAGCCCATTCCTGCCCTCTCCCCATATCCCTTGACCATGCTATCTATAAGAGCCCTATCTAACTGTCTCTTGAATGCATCCAGAGACTTGGCCTCCACTGCCTCTGGGGCAGAGCATTCCATATATCCACCACTCTCTGGGTGAAAAAGTTTTTCCGCATCTCTGTTCAAAATGGCCTACCCCTTATTCTTAAACTGTGGCCTCTAGTTCTGGACTCGCCCATCAGCGGGAACATGCTTCCTGCCTCCAGTGTGTCCAATCCCTTAATAATCTTATATGTTTCAATCAGATCCCCTCTCATCCTTCTAAATTCCAGTGTATACAAGCCCAGTCACTCCAATCTTTCAACATATGACAGTCCCACCATTCCGGGAATTAACCTTGTGAACCTACGCTGCACTCCCTCAATAGCAAGAATGTTCTTCCTCAAATTTGGAGACCAAAACTGCACACAATACTCCAGGTGGGGTCTCACCAGGGCCCTGTACAGCTGCAGAAGGACTTCTTTACTCCTATATTCAATTCCTCTTGTTATAAAAGCCAGCAAGCCATTAGCTCTCTTCACTGCCTGCTGTACCTGCATGCTTACTTTCATTGACTAATGTACAAGAACACCTAGATCTCGTTGTACTTCCCCTTTTCCTAACTTGACTCCATTTAGATAGTAATCTGCCTTCCTGTTCTTGCCACCAAAGTGGATAACCTCATATTTATCCACATTAAACTGCATCTGCCATACATTTGCCCACTCACCCAACCTGTCCAAGTCACCCTGCATTCTCATAAAATCCTCCTGACATTTCACACTGCCACCCAGCTTTGTGTCATCAGCAAATTTGCTAATGTTACTTTTAATCCCTTCATCTAAATCATTAATGTATATTGTAAACAGCTGCGGTCCCAGCACCGAACCTTGCGGTACCCCACTGGTCACAGCCTGCCATTCCGAAAGAGACCCGTTAATCGCTACTTTGTTTCCTGTCAGCCAGCCAATTTTCAATCCATGTCAGTACTCTGCCCCCAATACCATGTGCCCTAATTTTGCCCACTAATCTCCTATGTGGGACTTTATCAAAAGCTTTCTGGAACTCCAGGTACACTACATCCACTGGCTCTCCCTTTAACCATTTTCATAGTTACGTCATCAAAAAACTCCAGAAGGTTAGTCGAGCATGATTTTCCCTTCATAAATCCATGCTGACACGGACTGATCCTTCTACTGCTATCCAAATGTGTCGTCACTTGCTCTTTTATAATTGACTCCAGCATCTTTCCCACCACTGATGTCAGGCTAACCGGTCTATAATTCCCTGTTTTCTCTCTCCCTCCTTTGTTGAAAAGTGGGACAACATTAGCCACCCTGCAATCAGCAGGAACTGTTCCTGAATCTATTGAACGTTGGAAAATGATTACCAATGCGTCCACAATTTCTAGAGCCACCTCTTTAAGTACCCTGGGATGCAGACCATCAGGTCCCGGGGACTTATCAGTCTTCAGACTCAACAGTCTATCCAACACCGTTTCTTGCCTAATATAAATTTCCTTCAGTTCATCCTTTACCCTAGTTCCTTTGGCCACTATTACATCTGGGAGATAGTTTGTGTCTTCCCTAGTGAAGACAGATCCAAAGTACCTGTTCAACTCATCTGCCATTTCCTTGTTCCCCATAATAAATTCACCTGTTTCTGTCTTCAATGGCCCAATTTTGGTCTTAACTATTTTTTTGCTATTCACATACCTAAAGAAGCTTTTACTATCCTCCTTTATATTCTTGGCTAGTTTACCTTCGTACCTCATTTTTTCTTGGCGTATTGCCTTTTTTGTTATCTTCTCTGCTCTTTAAAAGCTTCCCAGTCCTCCGGTTTCCCGCTCATCTTTGCTATGTTATACTTCTCTTTTATTTTTATACTGCCCTTTACTTCCCTCGTCAGCCACGGCCGCCCCTTACTCCTCTTAGGATCTTTCTTCCTCTTTGGAATGAACCGATCCTGCACCTTCTGCATTATTCCCAGAAATAACTGTCTTGTTCCACTGTCTTCCCTGCCAGGGTATTGTTCCATTGAACCTTGGCCAGCTCCTCCCTCATAGCTCCATAGTTCCCTTTGTTCAACTGTAATACTGACACATCCGATTTTCCCTTCTCCTTCTCAAATTGTAGGTTAAAACATATCATATTATGGTCACTACCTCCTAATGGTTCCTTTACCTCGAGGTCCCTGATCAAATCTGGTTCATTGCACAACACTAAATCTAGAATTGCCTTCTCGCTGGTAGGATCCAGTACAAGTTGTTCTAAGAATCCATCTGGGAGGCACTTCACAAACTCCCTTTCTTGGGGTCCAGTACCATTCTGATTCTCCCAGTATACCTGCATGTTGAAATCCCACATGACAACTATATCATTACCTTTGCGACATGCCAATTTTAACTCTTCATTCAACTTACACCCTACATCCAGACTGCTGTTTGGGGGCCTGTAGATAACTCCCATTAGGGTCTTTCTACCCTTAGAATTTCTCAGTTCTATCCATACTGACTCTACATCCCCAGATTCTATGTCCCCCCTCGCAAGGGACTGGATATCATTCCTCACCAACAGAGCCCTCTGCCAGTCAGTCTGTCCTTTCAATAAGATGTATATCCTTGAATATTCATTTCTCAGGCCCTGTCCGCTTGAAGCCATGTCTCAGTTATTCCCACAACATCGTACTTGCCAATTTCCAACTGAGCCTCAAGCTCATCTACTTTATTCCTTAGACTTCGAGCATTCATATATAATACTTTTAATTCGGTACTCCCCTCTCCTTTCATATCAATTCCTCTTTCACTTGGCCATACTGTATGATCTCTTGAGCTTTCTTCTCCATTGATTCTGTGGTCCTTTTTAACTTATTTTCACTTTCCCTTTAATTCCATCCTTATATTCCCAGTTCATCCCCTCCCCCCCCCCACTACTTAGTTTAAACACATCCGTGTTGCAGTGGCAAACCTGTCTGCCAGAATGCTGGTCCCCCACCTATTAAGGCAAGGTTGTTATCGTAGGAGATTTTAACTTTCCACGTATTGTCCAGGAATCCCAAACTGAAAATAGAAGTAGATGGGATAGAGCTTGTCAAATATGTTCTGGAACGTTTCCTTCATCAATACATAGAAGTCCCAATGACAGAGTGTGTGATATTTGATCTGTCATAAGGAATGAGATGGGGCAGGTGACAGAAATTTGCATCCAGTGACAGTAATACCATTAGTTTCAAAGTAAATATTCAAAAAGATGGGTCTGGTCCATGGGTTGAGATTCTAAACCGGAGAAAAGCCAGTTTTGATGGTATCAGAAATGATCCTGCAAGTGTGGATTGGGACAGGCTTTTTTTCTGGCAAAGGTGTACTTGGAAAGTGTGAGGTGTTCAACATATGAAATTTTGAGAGTACGAAGCTTGTATGTACCTGTCAGAATAAAAGGCAATGATAACAAGTGTAGGGAGCCTTGGTTTTAAGAGATATTGGGGCCCTGTAAGAGGGGGCAAAAGGAGTATAGTCGGTATAGGCAAGTAGAAACAAATGAGGTGCTTATGGAGTACAAGAAATGCAAGAGAACACTTGAGAATGAAATCAGGAAGGCTAAAAGGCATGAAGTTGCTCTAGCAGACAAGATGAAGGAGAATCCTGAGGGGTTCTATCGATATGTTAAAGACCAAAAGGATTGCAAAGAACAAAAATGGTCTTCTGGAAGATGGATACAGAGTCTATAGAAATAAGGCAAAAAAAATCGTTAACTTCATGGACCCTGCACACATCGCAGAGGAGGAGGTGTTTGCTACCCTGTGGATAAATCTTCAGGGCCTGACAAGGTGTTCCCTCGGACCCCACAGCCAAGGACTGAAATTACCGGGGGCCTAGCAGAGATATTTAAAACATCCTTAGTGACAGGAGAGGTACCAGAGCATTGGAGGATAACCAATGTTATTCCACTGTTTCAAAAAGACACTAAACAGAAACCAGAAAATTACAGGTCAGTGAGTCTGTGGAAAAGTTATTGGAAAGTTATAAGTTATAATCAGTTGTGGGAAAGTTATTGGAAGGTATTCGAAGGGCTGGATATATAATTATTTGGATAGACATGGACTGATAAAGGATGGTCACCGTGACTTCATGCATGATGTCTAAACAATCTGAGTTTTTTGAAGAAGTTACCAGGAAAGTTGATGAAGGAAAGGCAGTGGATGTTGTCTACATGGACTTTAGCAATGCCTTTGACAATAAAGAGGCTGGTCAAGAAGGTTCAGTCGCTCTGCATTTAGGATGAAGTAGTAAATTGGATTAGACATTGGCTTCCTGGGTTAAGCTGAAGAGTGGTGGTAGTGGGTTGCCTCTCTGACTGGAGACCTGTGACTAGTGGTGTGCCACAAGGATCCTTTATCGTTTGTCATCTGTACCAATGATCTGGATAATAATGTGGTTAACTAGATCAGCAAATTTGACACCAAGATTGGGAGTAAATTAAGGAATGATACCATAGCTTGCAGAGGGATTTGCCTCAGCTATAAAAATGGGCTCAAAAATGGCAGATGGAATTTAATGCAGACAAGTGCGAGGGTTTACACATCGGTAGGACCAACCACGGTAGGTCTTGCACAGTGAACGGTAGGGCACTTAGTTGTGTGGTAGAGCAAGGGGATCTGGGAACAGAGGTACATAATTCGTTGAAGGTGGTGTCACAGGTAGACAGGGTCATAAAACTTTTGGCACACTGGCCTTCATAAATCAATGTATCGAGTATGGAAGATGGGATGTTATGTTGAAGTTGTATAAGACATTGCTGAGGTCCAATTTGGCATATTGTGTGCAGTTTTGGTCACCTACCTACAAGTAAGATGTAAGCAAGGTTGAAAGTGTGCAGAGAAAATTTTCAAAGATATTACCAGGACTGGAGGACCTGGGCTTATATGTCAAGATTGAATAGGTTAGGACTGTATTCTTTAGAAATTAGAAGGCTAAGAGGAGATTTGATAGAGATATACAAAATTGAGGGGTATAGATAGGGTTAATGAAAGCAGGTTTATACCACTGAGGTTGGGTGGGCCAACAAGCACAGATAATGGCTGAAGGGTGAAAGGTGAGAAGCTTGAGGGGAAAATGAGGGGAAATTTCCTCACTCAGACAGTTGTAAGAGTGTGGAAAGAGGAGCCAGTAAAAGTGGTTCATGTGAGCTCAATTTCAATGTTTAAGAGAAGTTTGGATATATACATGGATAGTATAGATCTGGAAGGCTCTGGTCCCAGTGCAGGTCATTGGGGGTTTGACAGTTTAAATGGTTTCAGCCTGGACTAAATGGGCCAAAGGGCCTGCTTCTGTGCTGTAGTTCTCTGACTCTAATTGAGAAGATAGTGGAAAGTTATATAGAACAGCAGGTGAAAGTCAAAGATTGCTGATGCTGGAAATATGAAATAAAAGCAGAAAATGCTGGAAATACTCAGCAAATCATGCCTCATCTATGGGAAGGTAAGCATTGATATCAACAGTAATGAAGGTGGGCATCTTGTATTAATGTCACTTCATCTCTATCTCTACTAACTTGTCTGCACATTGCTCATGGTGCTTCGTGCAGCCACCGCTTGTGAGGAAAGTCAAATATATTGGGGAAACTACCAAATAATGTTCTCTCCAATATCCAGGTAAAGAAATCTTACCCATGACCTTTATTTAACTCGTTGGAAGTGCTCTGGCTTGAATATGCCCTCTGGGTGAGATGCACATGCAGTAATGTACAACCAGTTTTCTCCATTGTTGAACCACAATTCCTTGAATCAAAAACTGGAATTCTGTGTGCACACTACTTCATACAAAGGGTAATTTTCAAGTCCTGTTTTTTAAAAAAAAATCTCTTAACTTCCATGTTTTTGATCACCCCTTGGCCTCCTACTTTCACAAAATGGGAGAACTACCCACAATTGCAAAATCTAGCACATCTTTTCAAATCTCCTTTACAATCCTCTCCACTACCTGTGCATTCTTTCCTTGATAATGCCATGCCTTCCATTTTGTTCCTGAAGAATATTCCCATTTGGAATAGTATCTCCCTGACATTTGAGGATGGGGGCAGTCACCGAAGATGAATGAATCAGGGCATTTGTGAAAGGTGTGGGCCACATCACGAGATGGCAATAGGGGAGTAGAAATATGTAAACATGTGCTAGTCCATGCATCCTACTTATCTGCCACAAACTCTGATCTACCACTTTGAGTACTGCTTTATCCCATTTCCTGCAACTCAAGGAGATGAAGTGTGTCCTAATGTCTAGGTGACTCCCTGAATCAGTGATGGGGGTAAAAAAGAGGAATACAGTGTACATCACACACACAAGAGATTCTGCAGATGCTGGAGATCCAGAACAACACACACAAAATGCTGGAGGAACTCAGTAGGTCAAGCAGCATCTATGGAAGTGGATCAACAGATGATGTTTTGGGCAGAGACCCTTCTTCAGGAGTGGAAAGGAAAGGGGAAGTCTCCAAAATAAAAAGGTGGGAGGGGGAGGGAAGGAGAACCAGCTGGAAGGTGATGGGTGAAGCCTGTGGATAGGGAAGGTAAAGGGCTGGAGAAGAAGGAATCTGACAGAAAGGAGACTGGATCATGAGAGGGAAGGAGTTGGGGCACCAGGGAGAGGTGAAAAGCCAGCTAAGGAGAAGAGGCAAGAAGCCAGAGTGGAGAACAGAAGAAGAGAGAGAGAGAGGGGGAAATATTAGCAGAAGATGACATCGATGTTCATGCCATTAGGTTGGAGGCTACCTAGGAGGAATATGAGGTGTTGTTCCTCCGTTATGAGAGTGGCTTCATGACAAAAAGGAGACTGTGGAACGACATGCCAGAACAGGAATGAGGATAAGAATTAAAATGGTTGGGTGAAATATCCGCTTTTGGCAGGCGGAGTCAAAGTGCTCAATAGAACGGACCCCAGTTTACATTGGGTCGCACCAATGTAGGCGAGGAGACATTGGGGTACTGGATACACTAGTCCACTTAAACAGCTTTGCAGGTGAGGTGTTGCTTCCTACACCTGTTTTCCAATGAAGTTCATGTGATTGTAAAGTGGGAGCAATTTGACAAATTTGTCGCCTGTGCTTTTGTTCAGCATCCAAATTTTCAGGCATCTTATCCTACTAAAGTGTATTATCCACCTTGGATTTTCTATTCTGCTATCTTTAAGCAGGATACTAGTTTGACTCTCCCTTGACCTTGTTATTGGATCAATTAACTCTTCTCTCACATAACTCTATTTTTTCCATTCTTGATTATTCACTAAGCTTTTCCTTGTATGGTTTCATACTATTGTTGTGCTGCTTTCCTTGTGGCCATTGTTTCCATGTTCTATCCACTCCCTGCATGAAGAGTGGATGTGAGGGTGATCAGCTTTGCATTAATACTACTTTGCTCAATGATTACAAGCCAGGGACAGTGTGCAGACTTGCAATAACTTTGGATGACTGGATAAAAGATGCTGTTTCCCACTCTGCAAGTTCAGAAACTGGTCTGCAAAGTACTTGTATTTTTGCACCTTATCCAGATTGAAGGACAAATATGCCTAAAAAAGGAAATAAAATATTGTGAATTTGTTAGCATTGGAATGTTTAGGAAGAGTGATTGTTACTGCATTGGCTTGGAAGCCAGATGTATAAGAGACTAACAAAGAGAAATGTCAAATAGCTTTAAGTTTTGTAGATGATCTTTTCGTCTTTGATAGTAGCAGAACCGTATCATAAATACATAAAGAGAAAAAGTAAACAGGTTATATAATTTGGTATATTAGGATTGTTTGCCTCTAAATAAAGAGATTAAATTTCCAGATGAGTTTTGCAGCTTTTGAGTTGATTTTAGGCAAATAGCTAAAGCCTTTGTTAGTCTGTCTGCCATTCAAGAAGGCTAAATTATTGATTGTGCTGGAATAAGAGAAGCTGGCCTCCACTAGACACATTGTATGACTGGCTACACTTTAAGCCTTGGAGCTTAACTCTTTCCCTATAGGATATTTCCATTGAAGGTTGAAATTCCTAAAATTCTTAGGATGAGGAGGGTTAAGGTTGGAGCTCACACTGGTGCAACTGTACAGAAGGAAACGACAGTTTAAAATTTAACAGACTGTTGGTATTTTGCTCACCACTGATCCAAGCAGTAACCTTTTAAAGACAATTTATAACACCATCTGCGTTGTTAGTTCTTTAAACACAAAGCATGTTGGCGACATTCACACATCATTCGGTCTTGCAGTTGAACAAATTGGATGATCATTGAACTTAGCCTTCCGGAAGAAACAATTCACTTTCTTTGACCAGGGTTAAATCTCCAACATAATGTCAACTCTTAATGCCAGTTCTGATTCTGTAGCGCTAATGTGAATGTCAGAGTGAAGCTTAGTGCCTAGCAAGTGTTCATGACGAAAGACTTGAAGAGGAGAGAGGTTGAGCAGGCGCAAGTAAAGGATGAACCAGGATTAATGTGCTTAATGTTCATTAGTGGCTCCATGTGGGGAAAAAATGACGTGCATATGGTTCAGAAGTGTGAAATAGGAATTGCTTTCAATTAAATCCATGGGTAGTTAGTTGATTTTGACACAAAAGCTAGCCAGTGGGAAGGTGGAATAATTACATCAAAATAGGTACTTTATCCAAGATATTTATGAATAGGTGTTTTATGATCTGATGAAACCACACAGGTCTGTGTTTATATAGCATAAGCAGCCAGACAGGGAAGGCTCCAGGCTGGCCTCACCAGAGATGTGACATGGAATGTTTTCAGTAATCCGCAAACAAATGACATCATTGAGTTTACAATATTGATAAGTGTAATAAAAATGAGCCTGGCACTTGAGCAATTTAGCCTGTGTCAGGTGAAAGTTAAATGTTGAATTTACATGAAGCCACATTGCAGTGTTTACAATTCCACAGACCAAATGTCTTGATTTATCCATTACAATAACCAGGTCTGACAAGAAAATGGATTCAGTGCACTTACCTTTCTGTTTATCATGAAATGTTCGCTAAACAGTGAAAGCCATAGATAAGCATTCAGTGCTTCGTTCACTGTCTGTGCAAAGCCTACACAGATGAGCTGTTCTTTGTAAAATGGGCCTGACGTTTTAAGAAGCATTTTCACTTGAGGTTGTGCGCCGTGAAATTACTGCCAGTTTATTCAGAGGACTACTTTATTTTGTTGGAACATCTTGTCAACACAGAAATTAGGTTAACTTTTGGAAGTATTGGCTTTTAACTGTGTGGCTAAGACTTCTTGATCCCAAAGCGCGAGCAAGAGGTTCTCTGCTGCAAAAAAAAGGCCTTCACAACGCATGTTTAGTTGATTGAAATTTATATATTTGTAGTTTTACAATCGAGTCATTGGGCCTACCACCCATTGCCACTATAAGTTGAGTCCATGCTTCATTGCCTGGTGGAGTTGTCTGATTCTTAATGTAAGTAAGGAGTTATGATATCCATTAAAGGACTGCTATTTGAGGAGGAATGTTTGTACACTGATGATGGAGCCTTAAGAGGCCCTGACAAGGTAAGCTTCAAATTATTTCTGTACAATGTGTCTCCAAGTATTACAAACCTGTGGGACGGTGACATCTTACACATACTTTCTGCTGGCCAGATAATTTGCCAGTGGCTGGTTTGATGTTGGGTCTGCAGTGGGACACCTATTTAGAGGTCTCTGGTTAAAGCCCACCAGTTCCATTGAAGTGAGGCACTGGGCTCAAACTAGTTCTGGCTCCTTTTATTCTAGGTTGACCAAACTTTCTTGTTGAAATGTTTTCATTAGCTAACTAAAGTGAAATGCCAGATTGGTAATATCTTAGAAAACTTTTGAACTATTGTTCGTACATTACAAAGGTTGGTTGCACAGTGTGACAATTGGTAAAACTGCTGTCTCTCTGTTTCACCAACTTGGATTTAGTATTGACCTTGCTGTTGTCTGTGTGGAGTTTGCACCTTATCCATGTGACCATGTTGGCGTCCACAGGGAAGGGTGAGACTCTAGTTACCTCCCACATCCCAAACTCCTGTGGGTTGGTAGTTTAACTGGTCACTGTAAACTGACCCTGCTATGAAAGCAGTGTACAAACATTCCTCCTCAAACCCTGCTATGGAGAGGGAGCAGGGAATACAGAGGAAAACAAAATTAGATTAATGAAGATTAGTGGTTGACGCAGACTGAGTGGGCCATTGGGTCCATAACAGTGTAGAACAGGACCTTAAGCACACAACATGGTCAGCTTCCATATTGTGTGGCTTTGACTTTCTGTGACATGAAATAACGCTTAAAGATTTTTTTGTATTCTCCTGTGGGATTGTGGTGGTGTGGTACAATTAGAAGGGAAGTGGTATTTTACTAGTTTTTATTAACCGTTGAGGTGAGGGTGAAGGAGTAAGATGTGGTTGAGGGCAAAACCTTGAAGGAAACCTTGGTTGAAGGAACAGCCTTTCAAGTGAGATCTGGCAAAACGATGTGTGGGGAAACTCTGGTGTTCTGTGCTACTTGGAAGCCATATAACAGAGCTCAAGATGCATTGTGGTACTGTGTTTAGCAACAAAACAATTTAAAAATAATTGCAACTGATTAGTCTGTCATCACTGTTATGTAGTTGAGTATAAAGATGATTGCCCATTGAGACACAAAGGTAACTGCTTATTAGATGAATCATACTGAATCAAGTTGCTCTTGGATTGCTGATAACTTTAGGGAGCAGCAGCTGTCTACAGTTAACATTGGGAGTGGATTTTTTTTTCTATTTTGACAGTAGTAATGATCATGCCTTTCTCCAGCAACAGTTCTTTGTCATTTAGCCTGGTTGGACAGCCTTCTCCATTCGTACCATAGGAAATGAGAGCAGATGTTGATCAAATGGTTATTTAGACTTACTTTGCCTTTTAATGCTGATATTGCAGCTACTCACTATATTGTTCGTCTCCGCACCATGTGGCGCATCAAGTGGCAACGTTGCCATTTCTTCAGCATTTATCTGTCTTTTAGGAGGCAGAGTTGCCAGCTCAATGCTTAACCCAGTACAGATGGAAAAAAGGAACTGACTAGATTTGACCCAGGACCATTTGCCTCAAAGTCTGAAGTAAATGCCACTATACCACTGTCCTTTCGTCACTATATACCGAACAACTTATTTGGTTGGTTTAAATATACTAATGGGGAGTACTGTAGCTTTAAGGTAAGACGGGGGGGAAATTGTTTACGGAATATGTATGAGGCAAGCTTTTTGATATTTACACAGTGATAAGTGTCTAGAACAGGTTGCCAGGGTCATGGCAGTAGCAGAAACAGTTGTTGTTAAGAAGGCGCCGATGAGTCGCGGCACTTTGCGTGCAGTTTCAGATGGGAATCATCAGAAATTCCATTTAGGGCTACTACAGCTCAAATCCACAGTCACAGCCATGGGTACTTCAGTAAGTAACATAGTTTTAAGATGTTTTAAAAAATCTATCGTACTCAAAGTCAGCAAGCCCTAGACTGCAGACTCGGGTTGCGGTGCAGTTCCCCTTTAAGAAAAGGGAAGTGTGGAAGGCGAGCCAGTCTGTAGGTACGATTGAAATGAAGAGGCCTTAGACCCCCCCCCCCCCCCCCACTCCTGACTATCTTGCTGGTGAATGTACAGTCTGCTGAAATAAAATTGAAGACCTCAGCATGATTGCTGTACCAGAGGGACATAAGGAACTATTGTGTACTTTGCTTCACAGAAACATGGCTTAGCCCCGCCATTTCAGATGTGGTGCTGCAGCCAGAAGCTTTCGTCATTCATCACAAAAACAGTGCATCTGATCTTTTAGAGGTAGAGGAGGGGGAGTACTCATGATTAACTCATCATGGTGCACAGACATGGCAGTTCTGTCTCAATCCTGCTCACCTGGCCTGGACCGTCCTGGAGCTGGTGTACATTGCACCTCCTAAACAACATCAGGCAGGCACTGGAGGAGCTGAACGCCGTGATCAGTAATCACGGAACAATGCGGCAAATTTCAAACCAGCCATCTTGAAGTCTCTAAACAACTACCATGAACACATCACCTGTGGAATCAGAAGCCAACAAATTTGGACCACTGTTGGACCACCATAAAGAACATTTTGCTGTGCCATCCCACCCTCGTGCTTTGAAAAGTCCAATCACCTGTCTGTGCTTCTAATCCCAGCGTGTAGGCAGAGACTAAAAATCGCACCGTCAGTAATGAGGACAAAGAAGATCTGGTCAAAGGAGGCAGAGGAGTGCTTACAGGACTGCTTTGAGTCTATAAACTGGACAATATTCCAGTTAATCTTCGAATCTGAATGAGTACAGCGCAGTTGACACTGACTTCATCAAGACCTGTGTGGCTGAGCATGTGCCTTTTGAGAACATACCAGACATACCCAAAACTAAAGCCTTGGATGAACTAGAAGATTTGTATTCTACTGAGGGCTAGATCTGTGGCATTGAAGACCAGTGATCCAGAACTATTCAAGAAGTCCAGGTACAAACCACAGCAGGCTATTATAAAAGTGAAAAAACAATTCAGGTTGAGGTTAGAGACATAATTAGATGCATGCCACCTCAGGCAGGGTTTGTAGGCTATTACTTACTATAAGGCAAAACCAAACATCATGAATGGTTGTGATGCTCACTCGCAGATGAGCCTAATGCTTTTTATGCACACATTGAAAGAGAGGATCAAACGACACCTGTGGAATCCCTGCAGCATCTGGTGATCCTGTGATCTCCGTCTCAGAGGCTGACATCAGAATATCTTTTGAGAGGGTGAACCCTCGTAAGGCATCAGTCCCTGGTAGTGTATGTGTTGTGGAGTACTGAAATTCTGTGCCAACCAATTGACCAACATGTTCAAGGACATACTCCATCTTTCACTGCAGCAATCAAAGTTTCCCACCTGCTTCTAAAGGGCGACAATCATACAGGTGCCAAAGAAGAACAAGATGAACTGCCATAATGATTATCACCCAGTTACACTCCCGTCTAGTACAATGAAGTGCCCTGAGAAGTTGGTCATGGCCAGAATCAACTCCTGCATAAACAAGGACCTGGCCCCACTTCAATTTGCCTTTCGCCTCAGTAGGTCCACAGCAGATGCAATCTCACTGGCTGTCCACTCAGCCTTGTTTCACCTGGACAATAGTAATACCTGCGGCAGGTTCCTGTTCACCATTCAGCACAATTGTGCCCTCAGTTCTAATCAAAAATCTCCAAAACCTGGGCCTCTGTACCTACCTCTACAACTGGATCAGTGACTTCCTCACCGGGCGACCACAGTCTGTGTAGATTGGAAATAACATCTCCTCGCTAACAATCAACACTTGCACCTTAAGGATGTGTGCTTAGTCCACTGCTCTGCTCTCTCAACACCCACAATTGTATGGCTAGGCACAGCTCAAGCACCATCTGTAAGATTGTTGATGACCCAACTATTGTTGGCAGTATTTCAGATGGTGACAAGGAGGTGCACAGGAGTGGGATAGATCAGCTGGTTGAGTGGTATCACCACAAGCTTCCACTCGGTCAGTAGCATCAAGAATTAATTGTGGACTTCTGGAAGGGGAAATGAGGAAACACCCACCAGTCCTCATTGAGGGATCAGCAGTGGAAAGGGTGAGCAGTTTCATGTTCTGGATGTCAACATCTCTGAAGACATATCTGGACCAAATGTACTGATGTGATTACAAAGAAGGCAGAGCGGCGACTATATTTCATTAGGAGTTTGAGGAAACTTTGTATGCCTCCAAAGATTCTTGCAGATTTTTACAGATGCACCATGGGGAGCATTCTGATTGGAGAGGCCACTGCACAGGATCAGGGAAACAAAAAACTGAATAAGGTTGCAAACTCAGCTAGTTCCATCATAGGCACTAGCCTCCCTAGCTCTGAGGATGCCTTCAAAAAGGCAGTGCCTCAAAACAGTGGCAACCATCATTAAGGACACCCATTACCCAGGGCATGCCCTCTTCTCATTGCTATCAAGGGAGAGGTACAGGAGCCCGAAGGCACACACTCAATGATTCGGGAACAGCTTCTTCCTCTCTGCCATCAGATTTCTGAATAACCAGTGAACCTATATACACTAACTCTTTTTTTGCTCCCCTTTTTGCACAAATTATTTAATTTAATTTTAGTATCTATTGTAATTTATAGTTAATATTATGTATTGGAATGTACTGCTGCCTTTAAACAAATTGCATGACGTATGCCAGTGATATTTCAGAAGTCAGACAGGCACATGAATGGGCAGAGAATGGAGAGAGATGGGGCATGTGCAGACTGGAATAATTTAATTTAGCATCAAGTTTGGGACCGATATCATAGAACAAAGGGCCTGTTCCTGTGTTGTACCTATGTATCTTTCATTGATTCTCCTTGTCACTTTGCTCAAAATTTTAATCACGTCAGTCAGAAACCAACTTTCCCTAACAAATCCATGTTACCTTTGATCTGTCCTTTTTTAAAATGAAAATTTGTATTGACTCTGAGATTGGATTCTAATATTTCTAGAAAGCCCAGAACTCATCAGCCCTTGTGGTCATTTCCATATCCTGCCACCATCAACTCAATTTGAAGAGTTGGGTCTCTGGATGTCACAAAGGCTGACTGAATTCTACCTGTAAAATCATGTCTCCTCTCTCAATTTTGCTCATTCTGTTCAATGTCTTTGCTACCTTTCAAGTTTGTCCAATTATCCTGTTACTCTACGCAATCAATATCCAAAAATTTTGTATGCATTATGCACAAGGTATTGGAGGAATCCAACAAGTCAGGCAGCAACTACAGAGGAGGCTATCATTAATGCTTCCATAAGATAGAGCAGCAGAAATAAGCCATTTGGCACATCGCGTTCACTCTGCCATTTCATGGCTGATTCAATTTTCCTCTCGGTCCCAGTCTCCTCGTATCTCTTCATGCCCTGACCAATCAAGAGTTTATCAGCATCTGCCTTGAATATACTTAAATAGACTTGGCCTCCGCAGCTTCCTCTCGCAAAGAATTCCACAGATTCACCACTCTCTGGCTAAAGGAATTCCTCCTCATCTTCCTAGAAGGACTCGGAGACCTTGTCCTCTGATTTTAGACTCTCCCACCACAGGGAAACATCCTCTCCACATCTACTCCTTTGAGCCTCAGTTTTTGTATTTTCTCTCCATTTAGAAAATAGTTAACCTTTTCATTTCTTCTACCAAAGTGCATGACTGTACACTTCCCAACACTGTATTCCATCTGCCATTTCTTTGCCTATCCTCCTCATCTGTCTAAGTCCTTCTGTAGCCTCTCTACTTTCTCAAAATCATTTGTCCCTCCACCTATCTGCTTATCATCTGCAAACTTCATAACAAAGCTATCAATTCCATCATCCAAATCATTGACGTATAATGTAAAAAGAATCGGTCCCAACACAGACCCATGTGGAAAACCAACAATCACTGGCAGCCAGCCAGAAAAGGCTCCCTTTATTCCCACTCTTTACCTCCTGCCAATTAGCCACTGCTTTATCCATGCTAGAATCTTTCCTGTAATACTATGGGCTCTTAGCTTGTTAAGTAGCCTCATGTGGCACATTGTCTTCTGAAAATCCAAGCACACAGCATCAATTGATTCTCCTTTGTCTATCCTGATTGCTGTTTCTTCAAAGGATTCCAGCAGATTTGTCAGGCAAGATTTTCCCTTAAGGAAACCATTCTGACTACGGCCTATTTTATCATTATCTACAAGTACCCTGAGACCTCATCCTGAATAATCCCCTCCAACATTTTCCCAACTACGGAGGCATCAGACTAACAGGCCTATAGTTTCCTTTCTTCTACCTCTCTCCCTTGAAGGTTGAGTGACGTTGCAATTTTCCAGTCTTTCAGAAACCATGACAAAATCTTGTGATTCTTGAAAGATCATTACTAATTCCTCCATAATCTCTTTAGCCACCTCTTCAGAATTCTGGGGTGTACACCATCTGGCCTGGGTGGCTTATCTACCTTCAGACCTTCCAATTCCTCTGGAACCTTTTTTCTAGTTATGGTAACTTCACACACTTCCTGACACCTGGAACTTCTACCGTACTCCTGGTGTCTTCCACAGTGAAAACTGGTACAAAATACTTGGTTCATCTGCCATTTTGTTGTGCCCCCCCCCCCCCCATTAATACCACTCTAGGATCAAGTCCCAGCAGTCCAATATCAACTTTTGCCTTTCTTTTATACTTTGTTTCTCAAGAAACTTTTGGTATCTTGTTTAATATTATTGGCTAGCTTACTTTCATATTCCTTTAAGCCTGAAATGTTGATTCTTCATTTCCCTCCATAGATGATGCCTGACTTGCTGAATTCCTCTCAGTCAGTGTGTGTTGCTCAAGCAATCCCTTGTGTCTTTGTATTATACTAAATCCAGAATCCCTGACCATCTCTGTTCTTGCTCACCAGCATTGGCTTTCTAATCCATAGCCCATAAGACAAAGGAGCCGAAGTCGGCCATTTGGCCCATCGAGTCTGCTCTGCTATTTCATCATGAGCTGATCCAATCGCCCCTTTAGTCCCATTCCCCCGCCTTCTCACCATAACCCTTTGATGCCCTGACTACTCAGATACCTATCAATCTCTGTCTTAAATACACCCAATGACTTGGCCTCCACTGCTGCCCATGGCAACAAATTCCATAGATTCACCACCCTCTGGCTAAAAATATCTTTTCGCATCTCTGTTCTGAATCGGCGCCCTGCAATCCTCAAGTCATGTCCTCTCGTACTAGACTCCCCCACCATGGGAAACAACTTTGCCGCATCCACTCTGTCCATGCCTTTCAACATTCGAAATGTTTCTATGAGGTCCCCCCTCATTCTTCTAAACTCCAAGGAGTACAGTCCAAGAGCGGTCAAACGTTCCTCATATGTTAACCCTCTCATTCTCGGAATCATTCTAGTGAATCTTCTCTGAACCCTATCCAATGTCAGCACATCCTTTCTTAAATAAGGAGCCCAAAACTGCACACAGTATTCCAAGTGAGGTCTTACCAGTGCCTTATAGAGCCTCAACATCACATCCCTGCTCCTATACTCTATTCCTCTAGAAATGAATGCCAACATTGCATTCACCTTCTTCACCACCGACTCAACCTGGAGGTTAACCTTAAGGGTATCCTGCACGAGGACTCCCAAGTCCCGTTGATTCTCAGAACTTTCAATTCTCTCCCCATTTAAATAATAGTCTGCCCGTTTATTTCTTCTACCAAAGTGCATGACCGTACAATTTCCGACATTAAATTCATTTGCCACTTCTTTGCCCATTCCCCCAATCTATCCAAGTCTCTCTGCAGACTCTGTTTCCTCAGCACTACCGGCCCCTCCACCTATCTTTGTATCATCAGCAAACTTAGCCACGAAGCCATCTATTCCATAATCCAAATGTTGATACACAACGTAAAAAGAAGCGGCCCCAACATGGACCCCTGTGGAACACCACTGGTAACTGGCGGCCAACCAGAATGGGATCCCTTTATTTCCACTCTGTTTCCTGCCAATCAACCAACGCTCTATCCATGTATGTAACTTTCCCGTAACTCCATGGGCTCTTATCTTGTTTAGCAGCCTCTTGTGCGGCACTTTGTTAAAGGCCTTCTGAAAATCCAAATACACAACATCCACTGCATCTCCCTTGTCTAGCCTACTTGTAATTTCCTCAAAAAATTGCACTAGGTTTGTCAGGCAGGATTTTCCTTTAAGGAAACCATGCTGAGTTCTGCCAATCTTGTCATATGCCTCCAGGTACTCTGTAACCTCATCCTTGACAATCGACTCCCAACAACTTCCCAACCACCGTTGTCAAGCTAACGGGTCTATAATTTCTTTTTTGCTTCCTTGCCTCCTCCTTAAATAGCGGAGTGACATTTGCAATCTTCCAGTCCTCCAGAACCAGGCCAGAATCTATCGACTTTTGAAAGATCATTGCTAATGCCTCCGCAATCTCCACTGCAACTTCCTTCAGAGCACGAGGGTGCATTCCATCTGGTCCAGGAGATTTATGTACCCTTAGACTATTCAGCTTCCTGAGTACTTTCTCTGTCGTAATTGTAACTGTGCATATTTCTTTTCCCTGACACCCTTGAATGTCCGGTATATTGTTGATGCCTTCCTCAGTGAAGACTGATGCAAAATACTCGTTCAGTTCCTCCGTCATCTCCTCATCTCCCATTACAATTTCTCCAGCATCATTTTCTATCGGTCCTATATCTACTCTCACCTGTCTTTTACTCATTATATACTTGAAAAAGCTTTTAGTATCCTCTTTGATATTATTTGCTAGCTTCCTTTCATAGTTCATCTTTTCCCTCTTAATGACCTTCTTAGTTTTGTTTCGTAAGCTTTTAAAAACTTCCCAATCCTCTGTCTTCCCAGTAATTTTTGCTTCCTTGTATGCCCTCTGCTTTGCTTTTACTTTGGCTTTGACTTCTCTTGTCAGCCACGGGCAGTTCCTCTTTCATGCCACGTAATTTCCTTTACTCCACTGAAATACTGACACATTGTATTTTGGCTTCTCTTTCTCAAATTTCACAGTGAACTCAATCATGTTGATTGAACCCAGTCCAGTACAGCCGATCCCCTAGTGGGCTCAACAACAAGCTGTTCTAAAAAGCCATCTCGTAGACATTCTACAAATTCTCTCTCTTGAGATCCAGTGCCGACCTAATTTTCCCAATCCACTCGCATGTTAAAATCCCCTACAATTATCATAACACTGCCCTTCTGGCAAGCCTTTTCTATTTCCTGTTGTAATTTGTAGTCCACATCACTGCAGCTGTTTGGAGGCCTGTAGATAACTGCCTTCAGGGTCCTTTTACCCCTGCGATTTCTTAGCTCAACCCATAAAGATTCTGTACTTTCCGATCCTATGTCAACTCTTTCTAATGATTTAATATCATTTCTTACCATTAAAGCCACGCCACCCCCTCTACCTACCTGCCTATCCTTCCGATACACCATGTATCCTTGGACATTCAGCTCCCAGAGACATGCATCCTTTAGCCACGTCTCAATGATGGCCACAATATCATACCTGCCAATCTGTAACTGTACAACAAGATCATTCGCCTTATTCCTTATGCTGCATGCATTTAAGTATAACACCTTAAATCCAGTATTTGGTACTTTTTGCATTGACTGCACTGCAACTCATCCCAATGGCTGCAAATTTGCACCATCACCTGCCTGTCCTTCCTGACATCCTTACTGCTCACTACCTTAGATCTATTTCTGTTTTCCTTCTCCTCTGCTCCATCATTCTGGTTCCCATCCCCCTGACAAATTAGTTTTAAACCCTCCCTAACAGCTCTATTAAACCTTCCCACCAGAATATGGGTTCCCCTAGGACTCAAGTGTAACCTGTCCTTTTTGTAGAGGTCACACCTGCTCCAAAAGAGGTCCCAATGATCCAGAAACTTGAATCCCTGCCCCCTGCTCCAATCCTTCAGCCACACATTTATCCTCCACCTTATTGCATTCCTACTCTCACTGTTGTGTGGCACAGGTAGTAATCCCAAGATTATTACCTTTGTGGTCCTCCTTCTCAACTGCCTTCCTAACTCCCTATATTCTCCTTTCAGGACCTCTTCCCTTTTCCTACCTATGTCTTTGGTACCTATATGTACCACAACTTCTGGCTCCTTACCCTCCCACTTCAGGATATCTTGGACGTGATCAGAAACATTCCGGACCCTGGCACCAGGGAGGCAAACTACCATCCGGGTCTGCTGATCGCATCCACAGAATCGCCTATCTGACCCCCTAACTATCGAGTCCCCTACTACTATTGCCTTCCTCTTCCTTTCCCTACCTTTCTGAGCCACAGGGCCGGACTCTGTGCCGGAGGCACGGCCACTGTTGCTTCCCCCAGGTAGGCTGTTTCCCCCCCAGCAGTACTCAAACAGGAGTACTTATTATCAAGGGGGTACAGTCACTGGGGTACTCTCTAGTTCCTGACACTTCCCCTTCCCCCTCCTAACCGTGACCCACTTGTCTGCCTCCCATGGCCCCGGTGTGACCACCTGCCTGTACCTCCTCTCTATCAACTCCTCACTCTTCCTAATCGTACCATGCTTTGGATTTAAGATTCTCATTCTTGTGTTTGCCATTCAATTTCTGTTTTATTCGGCTTCACACCTAGGACGTCCATGGTCTCCTGTCTATTTCTTCTCCCTTCATTGGCCATTGTGTTTGAGGGAACTGTGATCTGAAATTTCTGTCTAAACTAATTTCTCTCTGCACCGATCTCCTTTAAAACCCTCTTTAGAATCCAAAAAGTGTATCCTGAAATCATCAGATTTGAAGTGTCAATAGAATCCTGATTTAAAAGCAAAACCAGTTGGATGTGTTTCCAAGTTGAAATCTGTATAAATGTTGCAATCTATATTGCTAATGGAACTTCAAATAGGTTCAGTGTTATGAAACTGTTAATTTTGTTTGTTTTTGTTTGTGTGCTAAGACTTTGAAGTTGGTGCTTGAAATTGAAAGCTCTTTAATCAATGCAGGAAAAAGAATCATCAGACTTACAAATGGCATGAAATGTATTCTTTTGTAGCAGCTTTGCAATGCAAACACCTTTACTATAAATTACAAAAATAAACAGTGCCCAAAAAAAGAGAATAATAAGGTAGTGTCCTGGACCATTCATAGAGGGAATGGAACTTAATAAAATTATGGACTAAAATGAACAACAGGAGTACTTAAACATACCTTTGCCCTTCCACAGTATAAAACGTAACTCGTACAGACCTTCGCCTCATCTTTACCCTTTTTCCTTGAATGTTCTAGCATTGTTCTGCCATGCTGCATCTACTAGTCTTTAATGTATTGTGATCAAGCATTTACAGTAAATTCTTTTGGAGATTGTAAGACTGAAGTTTCATAATACGATGAAGTAATTGTTTCTCATATCCATCCTGCTACTATTCAAAGTTAATAAAATACTCCCATGAGATTAGGCCCCTGACACTCAATCCCTCTTTAAAGGACAATTCATTCATTTCAGTGATTGTCAAAATGAATCAACACTGGCCTTTCACCCATCCCTAGGGGTGGGCATTAGTGAGTTGGGTCAGGTGCTTCCATCCTGTTGCCCCTGCAGGAAGTTGCCTTTTGCTTAGTTGGTTCCAGCCTCAGGGATTTCAATTTATTGAGCCAGTGATAACCAGATAATTGCCAGATTTTGATGTGGAGTTCAATACCTGAAAATTCTCATGTTTCCCACTCTTCTGGTCATTTGTGTAAATTAGCAAGTCACGAGGGGCCTTGTGAACTTCATCTCAAATTTGTGCAGCTGAACTCAGACAGCACTTCGGACATTTTGCCACTTAATGACGCGAACGCTCTGATTATCTGGAAATGTATTAAATAAAATTGCTTAGGTACCCAGCAATGAATCAGCTCAAACAATCCATGCTGTCTGCTTCGGCCTTTCAAATTTTCTTCTTCCTTGTCATATCAAAACTATCCCTCGCTTTCTTTTCTAGCTGCCCATTAGATATTCAAATACTATTCATCTTGAATAGTTCCTCACTATTGTTAATTTCTCACTACTCAGTAATGGTTGCTTCTCAATTCCTAGTTGGATCTCTTGACAGCTGCAATCTTAATAGCCCCTAGTTTTTTGGTCTTCCCAGAATTGAAGGGATTCTATCTTTACCCATTGTATCTAAAGCCTTAATTTTCCAGACCATGGGTAGGTATCTCCTGCCTGCCTATTCTCAAAAGTGCCTCAGTCTGGTGTCATCCTTTCAGGATTTATCTATCCTTGCAATGTTGGTGTCATCCTCATAAATCCTGCTCGAGTACTCTCTACTAGTACTGTATTCATTTTATAATTATAATTGAAACTGAATGGTGGTCTGGACTCTGTGATAGAGTAAGTGACACTTGTATGTAGACTGCATGGGAGTGTTTGTATTTACAGTAGACACAGGAGAGAGAGGTTTAGCACCAAACTGTGTGATTTAATAGTTCAGGAGCTTTGTTCCAAGTAAACATGGGATTTGAAGTTCCCTGGGAGCCAATTAATTGCACGTGTGTTTGTCTACTTTGATATAATGACTTCTGCCTGCAAAGTGATTCTGTTTGATGAACGTGCACGCAACTTGTAGTTCAATAAGTCAAAGTGCTTACTGTGCTTCCATTTTGTGTGATGGACCAATTGGTCCCTGTAACATCCCATAGATTCATAGAACACTACAGCACAGTACAGGCCCTTCAGCCCTCCATGTTGTGCCAACCTTAAAGTACTAAACCCACACTACCCCATAACCCTCTATTTTTCTTTCATCCATGTGCCTGTCCAAGAGGCTCTTAAATACCCCTAATGTTTTAGCCTCCACCACCAACCCTGGCAAATCATTCCAGGCACTCACAACCCTCTGTGTGTGTATATATTTTAAAAAACAACAAACTTACCCCTGATGACTCCCCTCCCTTAATTTTGTACATATGCCCTCTGGTGTTTGCTGTTGGTGCCCTGGGAAACAGGTACTGACTATCCACCCTATCTATGCCTCTCATAATCTTGTAGACCTCTATCAAGTCCCCTCTCATTCTTCTACGCTCCAAAGAGAAAAGTCCCAGCTCTGCTAACCTTGCTTCATATGTCTTGTTCTCCTGTCCAGGCAACATCCTGGTAAATCTGCTCTGCACCCTCTCCATAGCTTCCACATCCTTCCTATAATGTGGTGACCAGAATTGAACACAATACTCTAAGTGCGGTCTCACCAGAGATTTGTAGAGTTGCAACATGACCTCTCTACTCTTGAACTCAATCCCCCTGTTAATGAAGCCTAGCATCCCATAGGCCTTCTTAACTACCCTACCAACCTGTGCAGCGACCTCAAGGTCCCTTTGTTCATCCACACTCTTAAATAACTGACCATTAATCCTGTACTCAGTCTTCTGGTTTGTCCTTCCAAAATGCATCACCTCACACTTGTCCGGATTGAATTCCATCTGCCATTTTTCTGCCCAACTCTGCAGACTGTCTATATCCTCTTGTAACCTTCAACAACCTACAGCTCCATCCACAACTCCTCCAATCTTCATGTCATCCACAAACTTACTTCACCCATCCTTCTGCCTCTGCATCCAGGTCATTTATAAAAATCACAAATAGCAGGGGTCCCAGGACAGATCCCTATGGCACTCCACTAGTCACCGACCCCCAGGCAGAATACTTTCCTTCCACAACTCCCCTCTGCTTTCTTCCTTTAAGCCAATTTTTTATCCAAACAGCCAAGGTTCCACTTATCCCATGCCTCATGACTTTCTGGATGAGTCTCTCGTGAGGGACTTTGAGTGGTCCTTTGTGACTTGCATTGTGGCAAAGTATAAAGTCTGCATTTCATGTCTACATTTCCAATACTTGATGGATGATATAAGGCACTAAGCATCATTCATTCCTAGCTTGACTTGCCCAGAGATAAATAAATATAATGGGGGTCGAGCGCAAAATGAAACAGCGATCTTGTCATTTATTGAATGGTGGAAAAATAAACCAGAAGCTAGTGCAGTATTCTGTCTTCATTGGTTCCCCACATAGTCTCCAAACAAGAAACCATCTTACAAAATGACTCAATGCAGCCTTAAGGAGAGTCATCTCTGTTGGTTATGACTTTGCTTACACGAGGAAGCAGTTCCAATTTCCTGTCAATGCCTTCATAGATAACTTGGTGGTTTTCTTTTACATCAGTCGTCCTGTATGCACTTTGTAAAGCTTACTGGCACTGAGCATTCACATGAGTTTCTTTAAAAACCAGAATATAAATTGGTATTAGCATTTGCTGAAGGAAATATAACCAGACAAGCACACTTCATTTTATCCGTGAGATATGTGCTGCTTTAGTTGAGTGGTTATAGAATCATAGTGAAAATGATTTACTTGCATGAATATTTCAAGACACAAATATTTACAACGCCTTTGTGTAAATGAAAATGAGAGGTGGACCTATTCTGAAATTGAATTGTGGGATATATTTAAGCGGCTAACTGGCTATTGTTTGTTTCGTCTTAAGGATAAAATGTTGCCAGCTGAACTATATGCTCTTTGGTCAATTACTGTGATGGAGCATTTGCCGGTCTACCTAACTATAAGGATTGTACGAGTTAAAAGTTCAAAGAAAATTTATTATCAAAGTACATATGGCACCATATACAACCCTGAGATTCATTTTCCTGTGGGCATACTCAGCCAATCTGTAAAATGGTAACTATAAGAGTATCAATGAAAGTTCAGCCAGAGTGCAGAAGACAACAAGCTGTCCAAATGCAAGTATAAAAAAAGCAATAAGTAATGCTATAGTGATATAGCATCCTCAAAGTGAGATCACTGGTTGTTGGAACGTCTCAATGGATGGGGAAATGAGTGTAGTTATCCGCTTTTGTTCAGGAGTCTGATGGTCTGAGGGGTAGTAACTGTTCTTGAACTTGGTGGTGCGAGTTCTGAGGCTCTCGTAGCTTCTACCTGATGACAACAGCGTGAAAAGGGCATGGCCTGGGTGGTGAAAATTTCTTGATCTTCCTTCCATACGACAGAGTTTCATGTACATGTGCTCAGTGGTTGAGAAGACATTGCCTGGAGTGTACTCTGCCGAATCCACTACTTTTTGTAGAATTTTCCATTCAGAGGCATTGGTGTTTCCATACCAGGCCATGATGCAGCCAGTCAATATACTCTCCATCACACATCTGTAGAAGTTTGGCAAAGTTTTAGATGTCATGCCGATTCCCTGCTGCTTCCTAAGGAAATAGAAGTGCTGCTGTGCTTTCTTCACAATTGCACTTACGCGGTGGGTCCAGGACAGATCTACTGAAATTGTAACGCCCAGGAATTTGAAGTTGCTGACCCTCTCCACCTCTGGTCCTCCAGTGAAGACTGGCTCATGTGCCTCTGGCTTCCCTCTCCTGAAGTCTGTAATCATTTCCTTGGTCTCGCTGATGTTGGAAGGTTGTTGTTACGATAACACTCAGCCAATTTTATAGTCTCCCTCCATTGGTAATTGCTCTATTATTGCCACATATAATGAGCTCTACACTGAAAGTGTTTTGCATGGCATCTATATAGATCATTTTATATCAGCAGTGTATTGAGGCAGTACGAAGGAATAGCAATAACAGAATACAGAATGGAGTGTTAGAGTACAGTGCGGGCAAACATCAGGGTGCCAGAACCATGCTGAGGTCAAGAATCAATCAGATTATACAAAGGTGTCATTCAATAGTCTTAACAGTAGGATAGCAGTTGTCCTTTAGCCTGGTGGTACATGCTTTTGTATCTTCCATCAAATGGGAGATAGGAGAAGAGAGAGTGGGCGTGGAGGGCACTTTGATTTTGACTGCTTCGCCTAGGCAGCAGAAAGTGTAGACGGTCCCCATAGAGGGGAGGCTGCTTTTCGTGATGTATTGAGGTGTGTTTCTTCAGTCTTGGGAAGAACAGTTGCCATGTCAATGTATTCACCCCTGCACTTTGTTCACATTGTGGTCATGTGAAATTAAGCGATACAAAGGAAATGTATGTTGGCAACATAGTTATGACCAGTGTATGAAATGAAGAGCAAACACTAGCTATACATTAAGACATAAGAACAGAATAAGGCCATTTGGCCCATCAAGTCTGCTCTGTATTCAATCATGGCTGATTCTTTTTATTCCCCCCCCCCCCCCAACAGTCCTTCTCTCTGTAGCCTTTGATGCCGTGGCCAATCAAGAGCCTATCAAACTCATTAAATACACCCAACAACCTGGCCTCCACCACTGCCTGTGGAAGCAAATTTCACATATTCACCACCCTCTGGCTAAAGAAATCTTTCCATGTCTGTTTTAAATGGACACCTTTCTATGCTGAGGTTATGCCCTCTTGTCCTAGACTCTCCCACCATGGGAAACATCCTTTCTACATCTACTCTGTCTAGGCTTTTAAACATTCAAAAGGTTTCAATGAGATCCCCCCCCGACCCTCTAAATTCCAGCGAGTACAGGCCCAGAGCCATCAAACGTTCCTCGTACGATAAGCCCTTCATTCCAGAATCATCCTTGGGAACCTCCTCTGTATCCTCTCCAATGCCAGCTCTTCTTTCAAGAGAAGTAAAGCCATTTCATGGTGACCTGGGCTACAAAGCATCTTATTTTTAAGAAAACTATCTGTTTGTTATCACAAACAAGAGAAGATTAGTAGATGCTGGAAATCTGAGCACTTGACAGCACTTCTCAAACAGTCTTTCCGACTTATGGTTAGGTGGACATGGCCGCCCAAATATGCAGGTTTACTTTGAAATCACAAAGCACTCTGGCATGGATCAGCTCAGATAAATTTCATAAATAAAGAGAAGACTGCAGATAGTGGTAGCCCAAAGCAACACACATACAGTGCTGGAGGAACTCAGCAGGTCAAGCAGCATCTATGGAAGCAAATAGATATTCTTTTCCATAGATGCTGTCTGACCTGCTGAATTCCTCCACCATTTTGTGTGTGTTTGTTGAGATTTTTTTTTTGTTACTACATTTAAATCCTGGAACTCCCTCCATAGCCATTGCAGGAATTCTTTCGCCAGAAGCATAACAATGATTTAAGATGAAATCTCTATCTTCAGAGATGGGTGGTAATTGTTAACCTTGCCATTAACAGTGTAAATGAATGGGAGGTGGGGGAGGGTGGTGTTGTCGGGGGGAGGTAGTAAAATGTGTAAATTAGCTTAAGTGATGAAAGTCAAAGTGAGCAAAAGTTGTTTGGCTATATGAAATACTGAGAGATTACATTATGATGAATGAAACTTCATTGGATATGTTATAGCTGTGAATTAGCTACTGGAGATCAAAGCTGATAGATATGAAAGGGCTTTGCTCTGCAGAAACAGTAGAAATAGATTCTACTGAAGAATCTATTTCTCCTCTTCCGACATCTACAGATGTGAGATTTTATACTTTTTCCAAACAGATAATGAGCAATGAAGCTTTAACCGTTAGAATGACCCATTTCAAAATCTTGGCTGGAGACGGGTAACTTCATAGAACTGTGTTCACAATTGAGTACATCTCAAATGACGCGGGACCCTTTTGAATTTTGAAATAGCAATGGATGGTCTGAGGGGTTCTGCACATAAACCTCCCAAAATATACATTTGCTTACATTCTACAGGGGATAGCTTCTGAGATGTACAAATGATCAGAATATCAATATCTTGAAGTGTGTATTAAGTGACAGATACAGTATATCTTTAACAATGCAATTGAAGAAGCTTGACTCTTAATGCCTTCCTGGATCTCTTGGGAAATTCAACGGAGAGCCAACTAACATGGACATTTATTTTTTGCCTTCCCATGCATAATGACAATACTACGCAAATTGGAATGTCCCGCAGCCAATGAATATTGCACTGTGAACAGTTTTTTTTAACCTGTTTCTTGGTTGTACTAATTGGCTATCACCCTATTCCATTACTCCTGAAAAATGACCCGTTGATTAAAAAATCCCTAACAGGATAGATGACGCACAGGTGAGATGCCTGAGTTGACACAATAATTTATTCTCCACTCAAAATTCCTCACACCTTTCATCATCTGAATCAACCAATGTACCTAGTGTTCCTTCATATACTCATCCAATATTGCTTCACATCTAAATTTAGGATTCACATTCACCAATTCCAGTGTCACCATTTTTTGGGTAAGATGTTTCTTCTGAATATGCTGTTGCTTTTCGTTTATATTCTTAATCATAAATAGAAACATTTTCTTGGTGCACTTTCTAATAAGTTACCCTGCAGCCACTTTTCTGGCAGTAGATAATTCCTCTCTGTATTCACAATATGTTGTCTCTGTTCTTTTTTTTTAATATAACATGGTGACCAAAGCTCTGTAGTGTATAAGTATTGGCCAACTAAATTTATATGAAACAATTAGGGAAGTCATTTATGGTGAGGAGTATCAAGTTTTTTAAAAAAAAGTAGATTTGATGCAACTAGAGAATGCTGATATGACTGCACATAGTACTGTGTACAGTTTTGGCCTCCATGTTTAAGAAAGGATATACTTCCTATAGAGCCAGTGCGGTGAAAGCTCACCAGGCTGATTTGTGGAATTGGGGTTTGATGTAGTAAAGAAAGTTTGGGCTGAGTTGGGCTTGTACTTAGCGAGAGTCTGGCATCAGGCATGCAAATGATGAACATTACTCTACGTAACCAAGTATGACTGAGTTGAGTCTTTCCTCCAGTATTCTCTCATTTCAAGCTTAAAGCAATTGCCTTATACTAATTTCAAGTGCATTATTCTTTGTTTATTTGTCTTCTGCCCTTATCTACCTCTAGTTACATCACCTCCTAAACAAATCAGCCATAAGCGTACTTTACCAGCCTTAAATAGCACCAACTGCATTTGTCACCTGTTCTTCTCATCAACTTAAATGCTTGTTTTCTTTATTTTGCAGATCTATTGATGAGTCATTATCTCCCTCTAAAAATGATGCCCAATTTCCCATCTTTTTTAGCCTGCCGTGACATTCAATGTGATCGTAGCTGATCAGTCTCAACTCCTCTTGTCTGACAATTTGCCATGCCTCTCAATTCCCTGATCTTTCAAAGACTATTTGCTCTTTAACTACCAATAATCTAACTAACTCAACCCTCCAGTGTCTTTTGAGAACTGGTCCCTTAAAGAAGTTCAAATTTATTGGCATCCGACTACAACCAAATGAAACAACATTCCTCCGGACCACTATACACCCACAATTCACATATCACACACGGTACATAAAACAAAATATTACCATAACTAAGTTAAAATATAATTCAAAATGTGTGTGAAGTGCACAGCACAGATAAATAATAGAGTACAGTAAACGGCTTGCTGGCCTAGTGATGAGAACTCTGCAGCAGTAGAGTATTCCTTTGTTTCACAGCCTGGGGGAAGAAACTTACCCAGCATGGCAGTCCTAGGCTTGATACTCTTGTACCTCCTCACAGTACTGAGTGAAGGAGATTGTGTGATGGGTGGTTGGGATTCTCAACAATGCTTCGCACACTAAATTCCATTTTTAAATAACCTTCTCTAATCTTCCAACCATGATTCTCCCACCAGTGAAAATATTTCAACTCTCATGCCCCAACAGCACCTTGTATATTTCAATAAAATTGCTGTCATTCTTTTAAACAACGAAGAATGCAGATCTGATTTCTTTGGTTGCTTATTTAAGGACATACCTTTCTGAAGTTTGCCTAATGAATATCAGTTAGACTGCTTTTGGCACTTTTTTCCCCCCTCACAATTTAATAAGTATGTGCAGCAATGGCTGTTCTATAGATCTTCTGAGTTTGATGGATTTAATATATCTTTTATGGTAAAAGCGTTCATTTCATTACTTGTCTCATTATTTAATGTCATGTCCACCTGTTTTGCCTCCTTAGTAAATACTGAAGCCACGTAAAGGGTTGATGTTTTTACAGATACTATTGTTATGGACATGAGCTTTTAATGCCCTCTCTCTATCAAACTTTATTCTCAAATTGATGTGGTCACCATACATATTACTATTTTTATATTTATTTTCCTTGATAACTTATTTTCACTTTTTCTTTTTGTCTTCCTAATTTTCTTTGCCTTCTGTCTTAATTCCTTCATAGTGATTTATCATGCACATCACTGCTGTGTACATATTTAATTCATGCTTTTCTTAATCCTCAGTTGTTCCTTTTGACTTCTTGGAGTCTTGAGTGTGTGTTATTTGCTTTTCAGAGATTGGTTTCTTGTAAATTCCATTTTAAATGTTTTTCCATTTGTACTATACAACATACTTTGCCGTTATTATTCCCAATTTTATGAAAGTGCCTTCTATATTGAATAAAGAGCTCATCCCTTGTTTAGAACCATGGCTTATGAACTGCCCTCTTTCTACTTGCAATTCTGAACTGGATGTAGTTGTCTCCCACCATTGGGTGTCAATTTGTTAATTGTGCAAGTTATTTCCAGGGATGCTGGCTGAAGGCTGACAAACCGATGGGACGGGTACCGTTGACGGCAAACACAAAAATTGTTGCCATGCAGCATCCAGTGTCGGCCCTTGATTCTTTAAGCCTCACCCACAATGAAACGATACATATTGATTACCTTTACCGCCAAGTGAATCAGCAAATAATTTTTTACAACCCGTGAGCAGTGAGAAGTTTTCATAGGAAATATCTCCAACCAGCCTGTTACCAGCTAAAGAGTTGTAAGACCACACAATGTTGGATGATATATTTTGAAATCCTTGTAGACATGGTGTTTACATCAATTATTCGGTAATAAATAGGCCTGTTGACACCATCTTCACTCTGCTGATTTTTTTTCTTCTGTTGCTTGTGAGTGAACACTGGATATTCAGTGATAATGAAGATAAATTCTGCATGTAGTTTAGCTCTTTTTTTTGCTATGATCTTTATTAATAGCAAAACAATGAATGCACGTGCTGTAAGGCAACAGGACCCATAATTTTTCCATCAAAATTGTTATTAATTCATTAACCAAAGATGATCTCCACTCAAGGTTACCATTGCACGAGGATTTTTTTTTTGGAAGATTATTGCCAATTTGGGCATACACTCTCAAAAAGGTTTGCCCCTCCAAAATACAGATTCAAGTATTGACCGTGCAGACAAGCTTGTGTAGTAACTTGATTTGACTAATTCAATACGTAATGTTAAGATATTCCTAGTGATGCTCTAACACACCGCGTAGGATTAAAATTGAATTGTCGTTACATTCAGGGTTTGATTTGGAGGAGACAAGGACTTCCCAAAATGCATCAACTCATAAATTGCATCTGCCACTGCTCTACCCAACTTTCCATTGAATCGATATCCTGCTGTAGCCATAGATAACCTTCTTGTTCAGTTACAGTGCTGCCTCCATTTTCATGCTATCTACAAGCATTATTTATATCTCCTATATTTTGACTTCTAGGATTTGAAGATAGGGTGTAGTGTGGTCATATTTTCACCGTTTCAAAGAGAGTATCTCAGGCATTCTTCTTCATCTGGAAGAACACAGGATCATTCCAAACTTTTAAGCAGGAGGGAACTGTATGACATTCTTGTGGTCAAATAGCAAGTGCATCTAACATGAATTTTTTTTTGATTTTGAGTGCCCTACCTTAAAGCCATTTTAAATTGTTGCTGCCATTTGCCCAACAACTATTTGTTGTTAATTTGAAGCAATTTTCAAATGTAGTAAATGTCTTTCGGGTGTAATTTATTGTTGTCTTTCATCAGCTTCTTGGAAACGGCAGCGTACTTCAGCATGAAGCCAAAGTCGGGAGACAAAGAAGTCACTCCAAATCACTTATTTACCATTTGGCATGAGTTTTGCACTGACTTCAAGGAGTACTGGAAAAAGGAAAGTAAAGTTATACTGAAAGAAAAGTAAGTACATTTTAATATTTTCATAACTAATTCTTCTGTTTGCAAGTAGCAATGTTGATTTGCATTTTCCAAGTTACCATATTGTTGCTTTTTATGAAACCATTTGAAAGGACCAAGATGAGGTCCATTGTCATGTTGTTGAAGAGTGAATGAAAGTTAGTCAGTCCTATCACTTATACAGCCACTTGCATCCAATTGAGTTGACAGACTTTTGAGATAGAACATAGTACATAGAAATCTGCAGCACATCACGGGCCCTTCAGCCCACAGTGATGTGCCAACCATGTAACCTGCTCTAGAAACTGCCTAAAGATCACACCTTGCTTTGACCCATCCAGTGGTTCAGTATCAGAAATACTGTTGTTATGTAACATTTAGGAATGAGAAAAATGGTTGAACCTCAACTACATATTTGAACAAAGTCAAATCCTATAAACGATGAAAATCTTAAAAACAAAATGCTGGAAATACCCAGCAGATTGGGCAGCAAATGTGCAGAGAGAAACACTAACTGTTGGCCATTCTTATGAAAGGTTTGTCACATCTGAGCTTCACCTGGGTATCTTGCCTCATTATTGAGTCTTTCCAGTGTTAATTTTGTTTACACATTGCATCCTGGTCAGGATCTTCCTGTCACTTCTAGTTCTTGGACCTCATTTACCTCAAATTCTAGTTGGGATTAAAAGGACTTGCCTACATGTGGTATATTAGTTAAGTATTTTATTTCATCACTCCCAACTTGCTTTACAACTGTCCCTTCTCTAGGAAAGTGTTAAATTTATTAATGCAGTTGTCAATTGATTTTTTTAGTTCCATGTAGTTACTAATGCTGGGAGTTCCTCCAGTTTCCTTGAATTCACTTGGCACGTCCTTATCCAGATTCAGCTACGTACACTAATGGGCTGAGATAAACTGGGGGAAAAACATTCGCTGGCTGTTTATAAAAATAACTTTATAATACTAGGAGATAAAGAAATATACTATAGCATGCCTTTGTATTCTGACAGAGAAATATCAACATGCTGTGTTACTTGCAGGTAGATCTAGACAGGATATGAGATAACAATCATCTCAAGGTGCCTAAAATCCTATTTACTGACTAGTTACTTCCCTTCCCTTCTCTCTACCCCTCCTCACTACACTCCCCAGATTACTCAGTATTGCTTGGCAAACTGAATAGCAAACTTCATTTTTAAGTAGCTGCAGTGGTCCACAATAACTTCCAAACAAGAGAAATTCTGCAGATGCTGGAAATCCGAGCAACACACACAAAATCCTGGAGGAATTCGGCAAGCTGGACAGCATCTGTGGAAGAAGTACCTTTGGCGTTTCGGGTCAATACCTCCCAAAGGGCTTTGGCCTGAAACGTCAGCTGTACTCTTTTCCATAGATGCTGTCTGGCATGCTGAGGTCCTCCAGCATTTTGTGTGTGTTGCCCACAATGACTTCCCTTTTCCCAAACTAAAATTTACTTATTGAGCTGCAGTGCAGAATAGGCCCTTTGAGCTGCCCAGCAACCATTGATTTTAATCTGAGCCTAATCCTGGGACAATTTTAATGACCAATTATCCTACCAACTGGTGTGTCTTTGGACTGTGGGAGGAAACCAGAGCACCCAGAGGAACTGTACGGAGTCACGAGGAGAATGTACAAACTCCTTACAGACAGCAGCAGGAATTGAACCAGGGTGGCCAGTACTGTACTCCCAACTGTAAAGCACTGTGCCGACCACTACACTGTCCTGACACCCAACAAAAAATATGCATTTCATGCGGATAAGTTGTAAGCCTGATGCAGGTAAGTTTTATTTAAAATTGCTACTGCAGTAGTGAATTGTTAGGGCCTTCCCAACAATGACAGATTAGGTACTGTTTAGTTCATTTTTTCCCCATTATTTCGATAATTGATAACATCTTGAATAAATGACATAGATCTACCACAGTCATGTTTTGTTGCAGTATTTATTTTCAAACTTCGAAGTACATTTGTTCTCAAAGTATGTATGCAGTATACAACCCTGAAACTCGTCTTTCCCACAAACGGTCATGAGACAAAGAACAACCATGGACCCAAACAACCCGTTCAAACCAAGGCATCAAGCCATGAACATGCAAAATAGATCATGCAAATGGCAACAAAAAAAACTATCGAAAACACAAAATATAAAACACCAAAGGCATATTTTACTACAGCTCAGAATTCATTATCTACAGGCCTCCAGATTCAAAAATTACCCAACAAAAAGAGCTAAAGCTAGAACTAAAATATAACACTTCATTAAAAACTGAGAGTCCAAATCTACAATCTGCGTGGATTTAAATCTTGCAACGGCAGCAGTTCACTGATATCATTGAGGGAGAGAAATCACTCGAGCGCAAAGACCTTCCCTCGAGAGCACATGGAAGATAAAGAAATAAAGGGCTATGTAGGAGGGAAGGGTTTGGTTGATCTTTGAGTATGGTTAAAAGGTCAGCACAGCATCATAGGTCAACTGTGTGGTAATGTTCTAAATTCTAAGTGAATAACTCCATGCACTTTCTGGGTAATTAGTACAGGTACCACTGCTGAGTGTTAGATTAGCTCCAGAGACTCCTAACCTTGGCTGTTGTCTTGGTGTTTGCACATTCTCCCTGTGACTGCATGGGTTGCCTTGCGTTTCTCCAGTTGCCTGTCTCATCCCAAAGACTTGGTGGCAGGCTAATTGCTGTAAATTGCTGGGTGACAGTAGAATGAGGAGGAGTAGATGGGCACGTGAAAAAAATATCAGTGGCAAGAGGACTGATGGAAATTCTCACCAATGGCTTCCTTGTCTGTTAAAGGAAAATATGCAGTAAAATAAATGGAAATAGGAATTTCCAAAAATAAGTACTGCATTCTACAGTTTTGAAATTTGTATTCTCACCCAAGCCACTCACTTCATTTCTCAGCAGCCTTCTGCACTTTAATTACCCATTATGCTGACAAGCTATATTGTGCCATCATTAAATGGTAATATTTTGCCAATCAACCTTCATAAAGCTAGCTACTCACTTGTTGGTAAGCTTGGGGTTTCATTCCTTGAAATTTAGAATGAATTAGGAAAATATTTGAAAATTAATTCCAGATTTCAATTTTCCTCGTTTAGTCTCTTGTGTGACTTTGCCGATCCAGTTTCTCTTTCACTTTTTCCCAGTACTAAGTTTTTCCATTGAATTCATCCCCTTGAATTCAATTTCCCTTATCAGTCCTCTGCTTGTTTACCTTTGAACACCTGAACCAAAGATATTCTTCAGGCTGATGGTACAGGGGCAACAATGCCTATCACAATCTTACCAAACAATTTGTGATTTTTGACATGTTTTGTGTTGAAGTATTCGTGTACCTACCAAGCAATCAAAGCCAACTAATGTCCCACCAGTAATTACACACTCACTTCTGTGCTTTCTGAATACATGTGCAAAATTGCATTCCTTTTTTGTGCAATTTGTCAGTTGGATGTGAAGTGTGAAGGTCATTTTTAATTTGTAATATCAATGGACACAGCTTGAGCCAATTGCTACAACTGTGGAGAGGAATAGAGCTGATGGTTCAAGCCAAAGGATCACACATTTTTTATTTAATTTTTGCCATGTATGTCATTAATATTTGGTATGGTTGAGGTAGTACTATACTGTGCTTCTGAACATTTCCATGAAGGAAACGACAAAAGGGTAATTTCTGTTTTATTCTAAAGATACTCCATAAAGGAAACAAAAAAAGTTGGCATTTATTTATAAATACATTCATAAATAAATCTCTGAAAATTCTGCTGTGTAGTGAAAACTACTAGTTTCACTTAAAGGGAACCTCTGGTTGCCTAGCATTCCAACCTGCGTCAAACACCACCTCACCCCTCAAAATGTGACCCTATTGTGAAATGAAGATCTTTTGAGGAGAAAATGAAGAAAAATGTTTCAGGGGTGTTTTCACGAAATTGTCAGTAAATATGTGAGTTGAACTGGAGCTTGCAGCACCCTTGTGGAATGCAAAAGAACGTACCTGTCCTATTTCTAACATAAATATCAAGAGTGCTGCAGCATAGTTTGGGGGGTGGGGAGTAAGGATGCCTTCCTGGTGTCATTATTTTGGTTTATATGATTGATCTGTTCTTTCTTCTGCTCTGAACCATATGCTGTGCTGTTCACACTTTTTGTGAAGTATTTTGAAAACAGTGGGCTCAGTTTCCACCTTTAACTTGCATGTCAGGATGCTTTGTTAACCAAAGCCAGAGAACATTACTCAACACTGCTGGGTTGTTATGTTGTATTACCACAAAGACCACAGCTGCGGTTCTTTGTTTTTTTTGACATTTGTTTGTAATAAAAACTCTAGGTGGGTGAATACAGCGCCTCTGCTCACTTCCCAATTCCACCCACTGGTTTCACTGTTGGAATATATTAGTGTTCCTGGCAGACTATCAGTCTGCTGGAAGAACTTAATATAAAACACTTTTTTTAATATAACAGAACAATAACTAACTTGGATGCATTCTCTGCGATGGCTTTATTTTTGACCAGGGGCTTGATCTCAGCTCCATTATCAGTGGGTTGGGAAGCCCCTTGTTGTTGAGGTGAACTTAATGATGCAATTGTTTTTCCTATGCAAGTTTATTCTTGTGCACCACTCTAATGATGGGACAAAATATTCAGGTGGCACATTTTGGGAATTGAGGACCTGTGCTATAGAGAAAGGCTGAATAGGTTAGGAGTTTATTCCCCGCATCATAGGAGAATGAGGGGAAATTTGATAGAGGCGTATAAAATTGAGGGGTACAGATAATGTAAATGCAAGCAGGCTTTTTCCTCTGAGGTTGGGCAAGACTAGAACTAGCGATCATGGTTTAAGGGTGAGAGGTGAGGCGTTTAAGGGGAGCTTCACTCGGAGGGTGATGAGTTTGTGGAACACGCCGTGTGGAATTTGCAAGTTCTCCTTGTGACATAATAGGTTTCCTCCGGGTACTCTGATTTCCTCCCACGAACCAAAGACTTGCAGGCCATTTGTGAAGTGATATAATCGGAGCACTCCTATGTGCTGGGCATGGAGATCTTGATGTGTATGTATAAAAATTTGGAAGCCCTGAGCTTAATTGCCAGCAGAAGTGTTGGGTATGATTTGATTTCAACATTCAAGAGGAATTTGGATAAGTACATGGATGGGAGGGGTATGGAGGGCTATTCTCCAGGTGCACGTCAATGGGACTGGGCAAAGTAATCGTTTGGCACAAACTAAATGGGACTAGGCAGTATAATAGTTCAGCACAGACTTTATGGGTTGAAGGGCCTTTTCTGTGCTGTAGTGTTTTATGACTGAGTCCGTGTTCCCAGATATTTCTCAATGTTGCACCAACTATCAGTTGGCACAAGTAGCACACACGAGACTGCGCTAGAGTTTCTCTTTGCCCAAAAAATGTATCCCCCAACTGCCTATGCCACACCCCAAGCCTGCCCTACCATTCAGTAAGGTCAGCTCTCATTTTATAAGCTCCTCCTCAACATTATCAGACTTGTCACCCCACAAATCAGCTGACGGTGGTTATCTGTACTGCCTCCAGTGCAAATAGACTTATCTTTAAATAAGACCAATTCTGCACATAAAGGTCCACATCATGTCTCGCCATCACCTTGTCAAATTGTGCTCATACTTCAATACTCCACTTCTGTTTTAGTTTCCAAATTACTAATTGTACCTGTATACAAATTTTGTATTGATTAAGATTCTCTTGAAGTCTCTGCAACAGCCTTTTGTAGTATCTATGTATCATGGTGGTACGATGTCAGTAGTTAGATGTCAGTTCCTCAGCTTCACTAACCCAAGATTCAATTCCTGATCTTTTGCCATCTGTGTGCAGTTTTTTTTTTTTTTACTGCTTCATTTTCCCTTTTGCTCTGATTTCCTCCCACGTGTGAAAGGCAAGCTGATTGGTAGGTTGTTTGTTTACTCTAAGTTATCTCTAGTGTAAGTGGATGATAGGGTGATCCAGGGCCAAGTAATGGGTAAGAGGAAACGCAACCGGGAAATTGGAAGTGGGATTTATGGGATTTCTTTTTGAGCAGGCATTCACTTGTTGGGCTGAATGGCCTGACAAATCGATGTTTTCCTTAAAGAAATGTGAGAATATTCTGCTTTTCTATTCCTTCCATCAAAGTAAATCGTCTCTCTCCACATCTTATTCCATCTTCCAATTCTTTGCCACTTGCATAACCAACCTATTCACTGGAAAATAGCAGACATAAGCAAAACGGATAGCGACTTGCAGGATATTCTGCTGGTACCCCAGGGTAACCACTGGGATTGTTCTGCAAATGGGAGTGTGAGAAATTTAATCCCCACGCACGCACCTACAGCCAGAAAGGCTCCAAACGAGACAGTTTCTGAAAGAATTCTGCACCTCATTAAATTCGGTTTCTTTTGATTTCTAAACCTGTGAGCCCTGCAAGTATTTGATGCTGAAATAGAGGGAATGCAACTTATTGAGATCCAGTGGAGTGTTTGCTATTTTAACTTCAAATAGTTGGCTGGCTTTGCAATGAGATGTTGAAGAAACTCAGCATGAACTCTCTGATCCCAGTCTACTATTTATCATTTGTAGATGGTTACAACAAAAGGTTGCATTTATGTAAAGTCTACCATAGCAAAATATTCCAAGGCATATTGCAGTACAAAACCAAGATACACATTCCCAGTAGAGAAGAGCAGGAGATGCAGCTTTGATCAGTGCTGTCAATTCTACACGCTAGTTATGCCCACAGGTACTAGGGCAGGCTGATCTCAATGGGGAAGAGCAAGACCAAAGCAAGTGTAGATCTTGTGGTAGCTTCAATGCTCTGCAATTCAGTGGTTTACGTTTAAAATCAGTGAGCTGGAGAGTGAAACACATGTCTTCTAAACCAAATAATAGTTTAAAATGGGTTCCTAACCTAGGGCCCACGGACCCCTTGGCTTAAAAGAAAGGTTGTGAAACCCTGGTTTAAAATGCTCCCTTTTTGGACCGGTTCACGCTGCTGCAGAATCTGAAGTTGTTGGGCAAGAGCGACGTGGGCGAACCAAATTACAGGTGTATTCAAAAAATATATAAATCGTTACTCAAATTGTGCACGGATTGGGATTTGCCACAGTTTGACCTTTTCAGGCTGGGTCATCCTCCACTCTTGATATGGAGCTGAACCAGTGGATTCTGTGCGAGGAAGGGGGAAGTCTGAAGGGTTGAATGGGGCTTTGGAAACTAATGCTGACTCCTCATCTCCAGATGCTCTGGGATACGATGCTCTTGTACAATGAATGCTGCCAATCTGAAATAAAATCAAAATATGCTTGAGATACGGAGCAGGCAAGACAACATCTGTTACTGTTTTGGGTCAATGATATTCCATCATATTTGGGAAAGTGTAGAAGTAAGTTTAATGTGGCAAATAATGGAGGGACGTTGACTATGCAAGGTCTTGGAGAGCAGGTGAGAATAAATAGCACAAGTACTGGTGGTTCAAGCTGATTGTCAGACACATTATTAAAATAGAACATCAAAATAGATTTTAAATTAAAACTATTATTTAACAAAATAATTTGTACATTTTAAGATTTTGCTGGTTTTTTTTGATAGTACATTAAAATACCAGCATATCTTTCTCCATAGAGTTGGTGACCCTATGCGAGTAAACGGGATCACAGTCTGTCACCCTGGTCCTTGACTCTAGTACCTGATCTCTAGCTTGGATCAAGCTTCCACTTTTGGCTGGGAATATGCAGACTGAAATGTCTGAGAGTTTGGTGTTTCTTATAGAACTTCAGTCCTTAGTTATTTTTATTTAGTCAATATCCTTTGACAAAGATATAGGCTGATTTCTGATTTGGTAAGAATGGGATGATTTAACAAATAAATGTGGCTAAAGAATTGGTGTAGGGGACAGAGTTTCAGATTCTTGGATTATCGGGAACCCGATGGAGGGGCCAATATCCTTTTGGCAAGCTTGCTAGAGGATGGGACAGTTGTTATACAAGTAGTTGCAATGTGTAGTGAGACAGAGGAAGGACAGGCAGATGATGGGGAGAAATTGCAGTGGGATGAATTGAAGTGTAAAATGGGGACAAAATTGAAAAGGGAGTTTCACCAAGTACTCCATAATTATGGAGTACTTCGTGACACAGAACAAGATGGGACAAAGTAGGCATGGTTTCCCTAAGGGAAAATCTTGCTTGATGAACCTGTTGGAATTCTTTGAGGAGTTTACAAGTAGGATAGATAAAGGGGATGCAGTGGATGTTGTATATCTGGACTTTCAGAAGGCATTTGACAAGATGCCACACACGAGGCTGCTTACCAAGTTAAGAGCCCATAATATTACAGGCAAGTTACTAATGTGGTTAGAGAATTGGCTGATTGATAGGAGGCAGTGAGTGGGAATGAAAGGATCCTTTTCTGGTTGGCTGCCAGTGACTAGTGGTGTTCCGCAGGGCTTGATGTTGGGACCACTTCTTTTTATGCTGTATATAAATCATTTAGATGATGGAATAGATGACTTTGTTGCCAAGTTTGCAGATGATATGAAGGTTGGAGGAGGGTTAAGTAGTGTTGAGGAAATGGATAGGCTTCCGAAAGACTTGGACAGATTAGGAGAATGAGCAAGAAAGTAGCAAATAAAATACAATGTTGGAAATGCTTGGTCATGCACTCTGGTAGTAGAAATAAATGTGCAGACTATTTTCTAAACAGGGAAAAATCCAAAAATCGGACATGCAAAAGGACTTGTGAGTTCTTGTGCAGAACACCCTAAAGGTTAACTTGCAGGTTGAGCTGGTCATGAGGAAGGCAAATGCAATGTTAGTGTTCATTTCAACATGTCTAGAATACAAGAGCAGAGATGTGATGCTGAGGCTTTACAAGGCACTGGTGAAGCCTCACCTCGAGTATTGTGAACAGTATTGGGCTCATCTAAAAAATGATGTCCTGGTATTGGAGAGGGTCCAGAGGTGGTTCACAAGGGTGATTCCGGGAATAAAAGGGTTATCGTTGAGGAATGTTTGTTGGCTCTGGGTCTGCACTCACTGGAATTTAGAATGAGGGGGGATTTAATTGAAACCTTTTGAATGTTGAAAGACCTAGACAGTGTAGATGTGGATGTTTCCCGTGGTGGGGAGCCTAGAACAAGAGGGCACAGCCTCGGGATAGAGGGGTGTCCATTTAAAACAGAGATGTGAACGAATTTCTTTAGCCAAAGGCTGGGCTGAATTTGTTACCAGGGCAGCTGTGGAGGTCAGGTCATTGGGTGTATTTAAGGCAGAGATTGATAGGTTCTTGATTGGACACAGCATCAAAGGTTACGACGAGAAGGCTGGGGAATGGGGTTGAGGGGGGGGGGGGGGAAGGATCAGCATCACCAAGATATGGCTGAAGGAAGATCATAGTTGGGAGTTTACATTCCAAGGATATGCATTGTATCATAAAGACAGGCGGGTGGGGTGTGGCTCTTGGTTAAAAAAAATGAAATCAAATCCTTAGAAAGAGGTGACAATAGGAACTGAAGATATGGAAGCCTTGTGGGTAGAGTTAAGAAACTGCAAGGGTAGCGTATCCTGACGGGAGTTGTATATAGGCCCTCGAACAGTAGCCAGGACGTGGAATGTAAATTACAATGGGAAATAGAAAAGGCATGTCAAAAGGACAATGTTACAATGGTTGTTGGAGATTTCAATATGCAGGTAGATTGGAAAAATCAGGGTGCTAAATCCCAAGAGAGGGAATTTGTACAATGTCTCTGAAATCAGATAGTGTCTGATTAGGAACAGTCAACCTGGATTTGTGTATGGAAGGTCATGTTTGACAAATCTTATTGAATTTTTTTTGAAGAGGTTACTAGGAAAGTTGATGAGGGTAAAACAGTGGATGTTGTCTATATGGACTTCAGTAAGGCCTTTGACAAGGTTCCACACAGAAGGTTAGTTAGGAAGGTTCAATCGTTGGTGTTAATATTGAAGTAGTAAAATGGATTCAACAGTGGCTGGATGGGAGATGCCAGAGAGTAGTGGTGGATAACTGTTTGTCAGGTTGGAGGCCGGTGACTAGTGGTGTGCCTCAGGGATTTGTACTGGGTCCAATATTGTTTGTCATATACATTAATGATCTGGATGATGGGGTGGTAAATTGGATTAGTAAGTATGCAGATGATACTAAGATAGGTGGTGTTGTGGATAATGAAGTAGATTTTCAAAACTTGCAGAGAGATTTAGGCCAGTTAGAAGAGTGGGCTGAAAGATGGCAGATGGAGTTTAATGCTCATAAGTGTGAGGTGCTACATTTTGGTAGGAATAGTCAAAATAAGACATACATGATAAATGGTAGGGCATTGAGGAATGCAGTAGAACAGAGTGATCTAGGAATAATGGTGCATAGTTCCCTGAAGGTGGAATCTCATGTGGATAGGGTGGTGAAGAAAGCTTTCGGTATGCTGGCCTTTATAAATCAGAGCATTGAGTATAGGAGTTGGGATGTAATGTTAAAATTGTACAAGGCATTGGTGAGGCCAAATTTGGAGTATTGTGTACAGTTCTGGTCACTGAATTATAGGAAAGATATCAACAAAATAGAGAAAGTACAGAGGAGATTTACTAGAATGTTACCTGGATTTCAGCACCTAAGTTACAGAGGAAGGTTGAACAAGTTAGGTCTTTATTCTTTGGAGCGTAGAAGGTTGAGGGGGGACTTGATCGAGGTATTTAAAATTAAGAGGGGGATAGATAGAGATGACGTGGATAGGCTTTTTTCCATTGAGAGTAGGGGAGATTCAAACGAGGACATGAGTTCATAGTTAAGGGTCAAAAGTTTAGGGGTAACACAAGGGGGAGCTTCTTTACTCAGAGAGTGGTAGCTGTGTGAAACGAGCTTCCAGTAGAAGTGGTAGAGGCAGGTTCGATTTTGTCATTTAAAAAAAAAAAAATTAGATATGTATATGGACAGGAAAGGAATGGAGGGTTATGGTCTGAGTGCAGGTCAGTGGAACTAGGTGAGAGTAAGTGTTCGGCACGGACTAGGAGGGCTGAGATGGCCTGTTTCCATGCTGTAATTGTTATATGGTTATATAGAGCAGATTGTAGTTGAGCCCACTAGGGGAAAGTCTGTTTTGGATTAGGTGTTGTGCATGAGCCAGTTTTGATTAGGGAGCCTGATGTTAGGTTTGAGAGGAAGAAGATACTCAGATGTATCAGTATTACAGTGGAATAAAGGGAATTGCAGAAGCATGACAGAGGAGATGACCAAAGTTGATTGGAGGGGGACACAAGCAGGAATGATGCCAAAATAGCAATGACTGGAGTTTCTGGGTGCAATTCAGAAGGCACAGGGTAGATGCATCCCAAAGCTGAAGAATTATTATAAAGCAGTAGTTCCCAACCTCTTTATGCCATGGACCCCTACCATTAATCGAGGGGTCAGTGGACCCCAGGTTGTGAACCACCTACCTAAAGGGAGAATGACACAACTGTGGCTGACAAGGGATGTCAAAAGCCGCATAAGAGCAAATGAGAGGGCATATAATATAGCAAAAATATTACAAAGTTAGAGGATTGGGAAGCTTTTAAAAACAGAAGCCAATTGTTTTTTTAAAAAGCCTTAAGGAGAGCAAAGATGAAATATGAAGGTAAACTATCCAATAATATAAGAGGATGTTAAAAGAATTTTTCATTTATACAAAGAGTAAAATAGGCAAGTGTGGATATAATGCTGATGGAGAGATAGTGGATAAAGAAATGCTGGATGAACGAGATTTTTGCATTACTCTTCACTGTACTTCACTAGCAGTATGCCAAAAATTCAAGTGTGTCAGGGGACAGAAATGAGTGCAGTTGTTACCATGGAAGGGGTTGTTGAGAAGCTGAAACATCTGATGGGACCATGCCCCAGGGATCTGAAAGTGGTAGCTGAAAAGATTGTGGAGGCATTAGTAATAATTCTTGAAAGATCATTTATATTCTGGAATGGTTCCAGAAGACTAGAAAATTGCAAATGTCACTCCATTATTTAAGAAGGGAGGAAGGCAGAAGAAAAGAAATTATAGGCCAGTTAGCCTGACCTCAGTGGTTGGAAGATTTTGGAGTCCATTATGAAGCATAGGGTTTTGGGATACTTGGAGGCACATGATAAAATAGGCCACAGGCAGCATGGTGATCTTTAGGAGAAATCTTGCCTGACAAATCTGGTTGGAATTCTTTGAGGTAATAACAAGCAGAGTCGAGGAAAAAAAAGAGTCATTGGATGTTATTTACTTGGATTTTCAGAATGTGCCTCACATGAGGCTGCTTAACAAGGTAAAAGCCAATGGTATTACAGGATTAGATCCTAGCATGATAGAAGATTGGCTGACTGGCAGGAGGCAAAGATTGGGAATAAAGGGAGCCTATTCTGGATGGCTGCCAGTGACTAATGGTGTTCCACATGTATTGGTATCGAGACTGCTTATTTTCACGTTTTACATCAACGATTTGGAGGATGGAATTGATGGCTTTCTGGCCAGGTTTGTGGATGTTGCGAATATAGGTGCAAGGGCAGTAGTGTTGAGGAAGCTGGGAGTCTGCATAAAACATAGGAGCAGAGTTAGGCCATCTGGCCCATTGAGTCTGCTCCATCAATCAACCATGGCTGATCCTTTTTTTTAAAATCTCCTCCTCAACCCCAGTTCCTGGCCTTCACCCCATAACCTTTGATGCCATGTCCAATCAAGAACCTATCAATCTCTGCCTTAAATACACCCAACGACTTGGCCTCCACAGCCACATGTGGCAACAAATTGCCTAAAGCAATTTCTGCACATCTGTTTTGAAAGGGCGCCCCTCTATCATGAGGCGCTGCCCTCTTTTCCTAGAGTCGCCCACCATGGGAAACATCCTTTCCACATCTACTCTGTCTAGGCCTTTCAACATTTGAAAAGCTTCAATGAGACCCCCCACCCCATCCATCTGAATTCCAGCGAGTACAGACCCAGAGCCATGAAATGTTCCTCGTATGATAATCCTTTCATTCCTAGAATCGTCCTTGTAAACCTCCTCTGGACACTCCCCGATGCCAGCACATCTTTTCTAAGATGAGCGCCCAGAACTGTTCACAATACTCAAGGTGAGGCCTCACCAGTGCCTTATAAATCCTCAGCATCACATCCTTGCTCTTGTATCCTTGACCTCTTGAAACACGGCATTTGCCTTCCTCTCCACTGACTCTCCACTGCAAGTTAACCTTCAGCATGTTCTGCACAAGGACTCCCAAGTCCCTTTGCATTTCAGATTCCTGGATTTTCTTCCTGTTTAGAAAATAGTCCACACATTTATTTCTACTACCAAAGTGCATGACCATGCAGTTTCCAAGAAGAACTTGGCCAGATTGGGGGAATGGGCAAAGAAGTGGCAGATGGAATCTAGTGTATCATCGTGTATCTTGTTAGGGGGAATAAAGGCATAGACTGTTTTCTAAATGGGGAGGAAATTCAGAAATCAGAGGTGCAAGGGACTTGGGAGTCCTTGTGCAGGATTAGGGAAAGATCAACTTGCAGGTTGAGTCAGTGGTAAGGAAATCAAATGCAATGTTGGCATTCTTTGCAAGAGGATGAGAATATAAAAGCAAGGATGTAGTGCTGAAACATTTAAGACATTGGTCAGACCACACTTGGAGCATTGTGAGCAGTTTTGGGCCCCTTTGTTCGGGGAATGAAAGTGTTAATGCATGAGAAGTGTTTGGCTGTGGGCTTATACTCACTAGAGTTTTGAAAAATGAGGGGGATCTCATGAAAACCTACTGAATATTGAAAGAGCTTGATATGGAGAGGATATTTCCTAAAGTAAGGGGGGGGGGGGCGGTGGTGGCAGCTAGGACCATAGCATGCAGCCTCAAATAGAGCAATGTCTATTTACAACAGATGACGATGAGTTTTTTTAGCCAGAGGGTAGTGAATCTGTGGAATTCATTGCCGCAGATGGCGGTGGAGGCCAGGTCATTGACTATATTTGAAGTGGAGGTCGACAGGTTCTTTAGAGTGTCAAAGGTTATAGGGAGAAGGCAGGAGAATGAGTTTGAGAGGGATAATAAATCATTCAGGGTGGATTGGCGGTACAGACACAATGGGCCAAATGACCTAATTCTGCTGCTATGTTTTATGGTCTTATGGCCTAAGACAGATTCGGAAGTGACAACCTGATTATATGGTCCCCTTCATTTCATTTCACGCCTGCAGATCAGTACTTCCCAATCTCTAGTTCAGTATCATAACTATTTTGCGATGACTTTGACATCGTTGTCTAATGCTCCTGCATGAGACTCTGTTGTCATGCTGGTTTTAATTTGATCATTACTGTCCCACAGTCTTTGCATCTCCAATAAAATTATCACTAAACTTCAAAAATAAAATGTCATCTGGGCCACATTAGAATCTCCTTGCATCCAGAAAGACAGGAAAAACATACTTGTGAGAGTACATGATATACTGGTGGTCTAATCTTCACACAATACTGTTCCTTAGAGACCTTTTCACCCCACTCAGTGTCTGCTTTAACTATCTTGCAAGTGTCAATGTGCATTTTTCATGCATATTTTTAATAATCAGTATGAATTAAAAGTTAAACTTATCAGGTCTTTTCTCAGAAAGCACTCTGGCAAGTTTTATTGAACTTGCAGCAGAAGCTGTCAGATGACCCACTTAATTATATCTTTCCATAAAATCACAAAGTAGCATTTTTATTAAATGCAGTTGAACTATCCAGAAATGTTTGGTCTTTCTGTTTCCCCAGCAATTAAGTGTTCTTATTTATCACTCCATTACGCTGGAAAACAAACAAACTCAAATACCACTTATTAAATAAAGAAATGCATCATGTAAAAGTTTTCCTGCACGCACCTTCAAAGCTGGAGCACGCAGCCAGCTTCTGGGAGTAAATCCCTATGTTTTTATTGTGTGATTTAGACCACAATGTCACTGGCATTTACTATGTTGGCATAAAAGTGCAAAGCAACACAATTTAGGAATGTGGCTTAATATGTTGCATTTGAAACTTAGTAACGTAAGAGTAATTAGAAAATATACCCTGGAACTCCTAGTGTTAAGTGCAAATTAGACCAATGGTGAAAGGACTATTGTAAAGTGATAAATGTGATCTCTCCTCTCACCGCTCCCTCTTTCTCCAACTCCCCTCCTGCTCCACAATCCCTCCCATTTCCCCTCTCTCCCTCTCTCCAACCCCTCTCCCTTCTCACCTCTCTCCAACTCCACTGAATCTAACCCCCCCCCCCACCTTTCACCCTTCTCTCTCCAACCCCTCCTCTTCCCTTCCCTGCCAAACTGTGTTGATAAAATAGGGGATCTAAGTTCATAGTGCCAAGAAAGTGGTTATATAGGTTTGTAGGGTGGTTAAGAAGGCGTATGGCATGCTTGTCTTTATCACTTGAGACACTGAGTTCAAAAGTTTGGAAGCTATGTTGCAGATTTATGAGCTCCAGTTTGGCCCAATATGGGGTATTGTGTACAGTTCTGGTCACCCCTTTATAGGAACGATGTCAAGGTTTTGGATAAGGTTCAGAGGTTTACCAGGGTATTACCTCAATTAGAGTTCATGAGAAGTTGGACAAATTTCGGTTGTTTTCCCTGAAGTGGTGGAGGCTGCAAGGAGATCGGGTCGAGGTTCATAACGTTATGACAGGCAGACAAGTTAATACCAGAGAGCATGCATTGAAGGTGTGAGGGAATAATTTCAAAGGAAATGTGAAAGGCAAGTTTTTTTCTTTAAACAGAGTGGTGGGTGACTGGAATGCACTGCCTGGGGTGCTGGTAGAGGCAGATACATTAGCGACAGCTAGGAGATGTTTAGATAGACTGCGCAGGAGGGAAGGGCTAAATTGAACTTGGAGTAAGTTAGAAGAATGGCACAATATCATGGGCCAAAAGGCCTGTACTGTACTGTTCTGAGTTCCAAATATCAACCCTTGTTCAAGAATTTAGGGACACCACACTGGAATTAAGATTGTAGGGACAAGTGCCTAAATTCCTGAAGTTAATGAGTGAATTTTGTGGACCCGCCTAAATAATTTTGAAGGTGCTATTTGCCTCCTTGCCCACCCCCCTGATGTATGCCTTTATTGGAATTCTGGATTGTGACATTCCAGTATAGGAGATGTGGCAAGTGTAGTGTCAGATCATTCCAAAAGTGTCTGGTGCCAAATAAGACAAATTAAGTCCAATGGGGAAACTGAAATTGGGTGGCTACAATCCAAGGTGAAAGACTTAAATTTTAGTTGAATTCCTTTTTCCAGATAAACAGGTATATGATTAATGTCGGTGGAACTGAAGCAGCTAAGAATGCAAATTCAAAGTATTTCAGCATTTTTGCCTGTTTAAAAATATCCCTGAGAATGGAATGCTGAGTTTTAATGTGCTGACACATAATTATGAAAAATGTGATGGCTAATTTATGAGGTTTAATTTATATTTTGACAGCATAATTGATTTGAGAGGCTAAATTATTTTGTTTGTGCAGAAGATATGCAGAGATAGAGAAGGCTGTTGACGCTTTTTGGCTGAGGCACATCGTCAGCTTCATTTTTATTTAAAAGCAGGGCGTGGGCACTCTAAGCTGAAAAATTCTGAAACTAATCGTATCCACTGTAAAGTTAAACCTGCAATGGCACTCGATCAGTTTGGAATTGCGGAAAGCCGTGGGAGGCAAAAATCTTGAATGTTGCAGCTGTGTAAAGTTTGAAGTACTGTCTGTCGTACTGGTCACCCCATTACAGCACGACTGCAGGAGGCTCACCAGGATGCTGTCACCATTAGAGAGTATTAGCTTGGAGTATCTGGACAAATTTGGATTGTTTCCTCTGGAGTGTCAGAGGGAGAGAGAAGACCTGATAGAATTTCGTAAAATTGAAAGGTATAGATGGGGTAGACAAAAATCTTTTGCCTACCTCATCCATAGTCTTGAAGGGTGGCATGGGAGTGTAGCAGTTAGCACTTGGCTTCACCGTACCTGCTGTAAGATCGGGGTTGGATTCCTGTCACTGTCTATAAGAACTTTATTCTCTGCCACACACAACCGTGTGTGTTTTCTCCTGGTGCTCTGGTTTCTTCCCATCTTCCTAAGATGCACTGTTAGGGTTAGTGGGTTGTGGGCATGCTATGTTGGCACTGGCGTTTGATGCGAAAAAAGAAGGCAATATCCAGCTTTGTATGAGAATCTGAGATAGTGAGATCCTGTGCTACCTAATGTAAGAATAAACTGCTCTGCTAATTTTATTCTTGAGTTGCCATTCCAAAACACAGTGGCAAAAAAGGACAATGTAATAAGTATTCACTGTCAATGCTGATTCACCATGAACGCAATCCCACAGCTTGTTGACCTAAAAATAAATCATTCATTGATGTTGCATCCTTGGTGCTCTTTCAAGGTGTCTCAGTTTTACGTCCCCGAAGCGTAGTTACAGTTACCCCATAGAAAATAAACCTAATCAATGTTTAAAACATTTTTGTAGATGGGGTGAAGGACAGGCAGCGAAGGAAATGTTTGCTAAAAATGATCATAAGCAGGGAGTGCACAGGTGTCGTAGGAAGTTTATCAGTTGTTATCTCTTGTCACAGTGTGGAAGATGAATGAAGGAAGTTGTGAATTTTGAACTAGAATAGATATTTTTGTGGAATATGATGAGTAAAGTTCTCTCATTTTCAACTATTTTTTTTTCATTATGGTTTTCTTTCATGGCCAATGAAATGTTATTTAAAATAAGGTTGGTATGTTTTTTTAAAATGTGCTTTTATATGTTGCTAATGGTAGCTGCTGCAACAGACAGGATTTACGGTGAAAGGTTGTAACTTTGCTGTGGTTGGCAGTTTTGGCCCCTCTCCATTTCCAGAGACATCAGCAAGATCAAGACTGCATGTTGGCAAATGAAATTGAATAATTGCTCTTACTGAGCTCAGTCTTATATCTTTGATTACATTTCTTTAATCCTTTTCGCTCCTTATGGAGCATAGGGCCTCATCAAAAGTCCTCCACTTCCTGCGATCTCTAGCAGATGTTTTTGCAGTGTCCCAAGTTTGGCCGGCGGTTTTCAGTTCATCCAAAAGCCTACGCCTCCAGGTTTGCTTTGGGCGACCTCTTCTTCTCTTCCCTTGTGGATTCCATTCGAGTGATTGTCGAGTGACATTCGACTGGCTCTTCCTCAAGGTGTGGCCGACCCATCTCCACTTCCTGCTCCTTATCTGGAATACAATGGGCTCTTGGTTTGCTCTCTTCCATAGGTCTAGGTTTGACACTCTGTCGTACCACTTGAGGCGGAGGATCCGCCGGAGGCATTTGTTGAGAAAGGTCTGGATCTTGTTGCAGCTGGTGTTAGTGATTCTCCATGTTTCGGATCCATATAGCAGGATGGCTTTCACATTGGAGCTGAATATACGGAGCTTAGTTTTGACAGAGATGGCCGTAGATCTCCAAACAGGTCGCAGGGTTGTGAAGGCATGTTGGGCTTTTCCGATCCTTGCTCTGATGTCCTCATCTGTACCTCCTGATTTACTGATTTTGCTTCCGAGGTAGGTGAATTTGTCTACATCTTCAACTATTTGTCCTTCAATCCATAATGGCTCCTCTTGTTTGTTATTAATGAGTAGAACTTTGGTCTTCTCCTGACTGATCTTAAGGCCTACTCGCTGTGAGGTCTCTCCCAAGGAATCTACTTTCTTCTGCATATCTTGAAGCCGGTGTGAGAGAAGAGCGAGATCATCTGCAAATGCCAGGTCTTCCAATTTCCCTGTTAACGTCCACTGGATGCCTCTCTCTGAGCCAGCATAGGCTGTTCTTGTAGCCCAGTCGAGTACCACAAGAAAAAGTAGAGGCGACAGCAGGCATCCCTGTCTGACTCCAGTAGTGACCAGGAACTCTTCGGACAGTCTCCCATCGTGGATGACCCTGCATGAGAAGCCATCATAAAGCTGCTTGATGATATTCACCATCACTTCCGGTACACCATAGGGTCGTAAGATGCTCCCCATTGACTTTCTGTCCAGGCTGTCAAAGGCCTTCTCAAAATCAATAAAACACACATATAGTGGAGTTTGCCATTCTATTGTCTGTTTCACAATGACTCTAAGTGTAGTTATCTGGTCAATGCATGATCTCTCTTTCCTGAACCCTGCCTGCTCATCTCTAAGTCTCTGGTCAATGGTGTCTTTCATCTGCTCCAAGATGACCCTGGTGAAAACTTTGCTAGGAATGGACAACAAGGTGATCCCCCTCCACTTGCCACACAGTGAAAGATCTCCAGATTTTGGCAGCTTCACAAGGAGGCCCTTCTTCCAATCTGATGGGATCTCTCCTGTTCTCCATATCAAATTCAGCAGTATATGCAAATGGTCCACCATAACCTCTCCACCCTCTTTCAATGCTTCTGCAGGAATGTTGTCTTCTCCAGCAGCCTTGCCGTTCTTCAGGCTTTTCAGGGCTTTTCGAATTTCTTGCTTGGTGATTACACCTACATTGATGTTGAGTGGGTCTCCAGGCTCCAGTTCAGGTGGATTCTGTGGTGGTGGTCTATTCAATACTTCCTGGAAGTGTTCCTTCCATCTCGCCAGCTGATCTTCAACCGAAGTGAGCAGATGGCCTGTCTTGTCTCTAACAGGTCTGTTGAAATTGCTTTTCTTCCCTTTCAAAAGTTTAGTTGTTGTGTAGAGTGCCTTGAGGTCCCCTTTACTGGCCGCTGTTTCTGCTTGCTCTGCTATTTCATTGAAGTATGACCTCTTGTCCTTTCTGAGCTGTTTCTTCACCTCCTTGGCCATCACACTGTACCTGTTGGCGACGATTTGTTTCTGTTGCTGGGTTCTGGCCTGATTCAACTCCTGTTTGAGCTTTCTCCTCTCCTCCACCTTCTGCCATGTCTCGTCCCTGATCCAAGGCTTACTGTTGACTGGTGGTCTTCCCAGTACTTCTTCGCAGGCTCCTACAGTGGCCTGCTTGAAGGTAATCCAGGCGTGTTCCGCTGTTCTGTCATCTTGTTCCTCTATTTGAAGAGCCCCAAAGCGGTTTTGCAAGGCGATGTGGAAATCTTTCTTGTTCTCTTCCGTCTGTAGTTTTCTAACATCAAACGTTATTCGCGTGTTCTGTTGCTTCTTCTTGGCTGACAGCTTCATCTTCAGCTTTGCAACAACCAAATAGTGGTCAGATCCAATATCTGCTCCTCTTTTGGCTCTCACATCTTGCAATGAACTTCTCCAGCCCTGGCGGACTATGACGTGATCAATCTGGTTCTCTGTTTGATGGTCAGGCGAGACCCAGGTTATCTTGTGGCAGCGTCAGTGGGGAAAGAGGGTACCTCCAATGGTCAGTTCGTTGAAGGCACAGAAGTCGGTAAGGAGTTCTCCATTTTCATTCATATTCCCCAGACCATTCTGGCCCATCTCTCTCTCCCTGCCAGTGTTATCACTGCCTACTTTGGCATTCAGATCTCCCATGACGATCAACATATCTTGCTTAGGTACCTTTCCAACTACTGCTTGAAACTGGGTGTAGAAGAGATCTTTTTCTTCTTCCTCTGCGTTGTTAGTTGGGGCGTAGCACAGGATAATGGATACCTTCTGGAATCTGGACTCGAATCTGGCTGTGATTATACGGTCGGACACTGGTTCCCATTCTATCAAACTTCTGGCTGCTTCTTTGGACAACATCAGGGCCACACCAGCCTCATGCGGGTCTTCCTCTTGTTCTTTGGCGGAATCGAGCAGAGTTTCTCCCGTCTGCAGTTTGGTCTCACCAAAAGTATTCCACCTTGCTTCGCACATTCCCAGGAGTGTGAGGTGGTATCGGCTCATTTCCTTCATTGCCTGTGCGCACCTACCCGTCTCCCAAAGTGATCTCACATTCCATGTTCCGATTAGGGTTGATTTCTTCTGTGAGAGCAGCTTTGGAACCTCCATTATGGTTTTCCTCGGGTGAAGGAGGGTTGTCAGCCCAGCAGCTTCCTGACAGGTTTGGTTGCAGCGCGTCATCAGCCTCCTGAATGGGGCCCTGCTTTTCCCGAGATCTGGGTTAGTGGTTGACAATCTGTTGACGGTTTCTGTAACAATTGCGTGTTTTACGTGAACGGGTTGTTAGCCCATTGCACAACCCCCAACCTGGAGGACCAGGGGTTTTCTGTCGGGGTCACCTTCCCCTCGGCGATGGCATTTCCATGCTAATAAGCTCCACTTGCCCGGGTTTGAATTCAGAGTTTACCCTCTCCTAGATAGGCTGCCATCCAAGGCTAATGAGTCCTATCTACCCGGGTTTGGAATCGGAGTTCCTTCTCCTAGGCTATGTTGGTTAGCGGCACCTTCTTCCATATTATCCGGTGCACCCCTCACACGAGGGATCCCCCATCCACCACCCAGGGGACGCGCCTCAACGCCGTATAGCCCCAGCGCGAGGTTTGATTACATCTGTTTACAATTCATTCAATATTTTAAGTACAAAATGTACTGAAAACTAATGATCAGGCTTCAGTCTCATTTGCAGTTATGTGTCAAGAGAAATTTCCATGCTTTCTTGTTAATTGTTCACCGTAAAGTATAGAAAAGTTGATTGTGAATTGATTCTAAAATGTAACACCTGGAAATCCCTGGCCAATGAGCAATGAAAGTAGGAAAGGAGCACCCAAGGTTGCGCTGAGCCTTGAGTCCTTGTTGGTAGCATTCTGAAGCTCAAAGCAAAAATGGGGAGGACCATAAGAAGAAAAAGAAGCAGAATTAGGCCATATTCACCTCACCAATTCTGCTCTGCCGTTCCATCGTGGCTGATCCCAGATCCCACTCAACCCCGTACACCTGCCTTCTCGCCATAGCCTTTGATGCTCTGACTGATCAGGAAATGATCAAATTCTGCCTTAAATGTACGCTCGGGCTTGGCCTCTACCCGAGTCTGTGACAGAGCATTCTACTCTCCAGCTAAAAAAAAAAAATCCTCCGTACCTCTGTTCTAAAGGGTTGCCCCTCAATTTTGAGGCTGTGCCCTCTAGTTCTGGATACCCCCACACTGGAAAATATTCTCTCCATATCCACCGTATCTAGTCCTTTCAACATTCGGTAGGTTTCAATGTGATATCCTTCCCCGTGACCATCGGTATTCTTCTAAATTCCAATGAGTACAGGCCCAAAGCTGCCAAACACCTTTGTTAGGAGGAGCATGCATCATAATAATTACTGATATAATCTTTTTTATTCTTGATATATTTCAGTAATTTTATTTTAATTTCCTTAACTGCCATTACACGAATTAAGCTATCGGTTGCCTGGCCTTCTAGCTGCTGGCCCAGTGTGAAGAGAAATGTGTGTCTTGTTTATTTTGACATGGCAATCATTGGAATGGAGGGCAAACACTTGTGAGAACCTGATCATTGGAAATGTTGCAAATGTACTTTGGTGTGTCTGATCTATGGGGAAATGATTTGCAAGTGGCATTCAAAAGTACTCAATAATTTATCACTTGGACAAATTTCAAAACCACACAAACGTGGCAAGATTTGGGGTATGATATTGCCACTAATACTGGGTCATTGGAAAAGCAATACCGTATATTAATTGACCCAGGTATTATTGCCAGCTGAGCTTCAGGTTGTCGGGGACATGCTGTGGTAAATCTACAAGTGAAAGTGGTTTTCTTTCTTCGATAATCTGAGTGCTACTTGGCCAACCTAATGTGTTGCTGTTTACATTTAACAAAGACATGCTTTTCCGCAGCAGAAATAAATGGGGCTTTAAAAATAGATGATACAAATAATGCTTTCACAGTCTTCTGCTGCTGGAAAGAATCGATTTAATACCATAATACATAGGAGAAGAATTAGGCCATCCAGCCCATTGAGTCTGCTTTGCCAGTCCATCATGGCTGGTTTATTATCCCTCTCAACCTCATTCTCTGCCTTCTCCCCGTAATCTTCGACATCCTTAATAATCAAGCATCTAAACCTTCACTTTAAATACATCCAGTGACTTGGCCACTGTGCTGTTTGTGGCAATGTACCCCATAGATTCACCAAGATCTGTCTAAAGAAATCTTCCTCATCTCTAACGTAAATCAATGTGATGCTATGTCCTCTGACTCTGGACTCCCACACTATAGGAAGCATCCTTTCCCCATCCACTCTATCAAGAACCTTCAATATTCAATAGGTTTCAGTAAGATCCCCCTCATTCTTCTGAATTCCAGTGATTGCATGCTCAGAGCCATCATATGTTCCTCATAGGTTAATCGTTTAATGCCCGGAATCATTTTTGTGAACCTCATTTGTACCGTCTCTAATGCTAGCACATTTTTTCCCTTGGATAAGGGGTCCAAATTTGCTCACAATCCTTCATGTGCTGTATAAAGTTTCAGCATTACATCGTTGGTTTTATATCCTTGTCCTGCTAAAATGAATGTTAAGATTGCATTTACCATATAACAATTACCTTTCTCAGTACCAACTCAACCTGCAGATTAACCTCAGAATCAGAATCAGGTTTATTATCACCGGCATGTGCTGTGAAATTTGTTAACTTATCAGCAGCAGTTCAATGCAATACATAGTCTAGAAGAAAAAAATAACAAGTAAGTAAATAAATTACAGCATACGTATATTGAATAGATTAAAAATCGAGCAAAAACAGATATATATTAAAAATGTGAGGTCGTGTTCAAGGGTTCAATGTCAACAGGTCAACGGCAGATGCCATCTCTCTGGCACTACATTCCTCCTTAGAACAAATGGAGAATAAAGATGCATATGTAAGGCTCTTTTTCATTGACTACAGCTCTGCCTTTAATACCATCATTCCAAATAAACTGATTCCTAAGCTCCAGAACCTGGGTCTTAGCACTCAGATCTGGAGCTGGATCTTCAACTTCCTCACAGACAGGACCCAGGCTGTAAAAACAGGGGACAAGCTCTCCTCTACAATACTCTGAGCACCGGTGCCCCACAAGGCTGTGTTCTCAGCCCCCTGCTGTACTCACTGTACACCCATGATTGTGTAGCCAAGTTTCCATCGAACTCAATATATAAGTTTGCTGAGGACACCACAATTGTAGGCCGTATCTTGGGTAATGATGAGTATGAGTACAGAGAGGAAATTAAGAACCTGGTGGCATGGTGCGAAGACAATAACCTATCCCTCAATGTCAGCAAGGCGAAGGAATTGGTTGTTGACTTCAGAAGAAGTAGCGGACCGCACGACCCCATCTATATCGGTGGTGCACAGGTGGAGTAGGTCAAAAGCTTTAAGTTCCTCGGGGTGAATATCACAAATGACCTGACTTGGTCTAACCAAGCAGAGTCCACTGCCAAGAAGGCCCACCAGCACCTTTACTTTCTGAGAAAGCTGAAGAAATTTGGCCTGTCCCCTAAAACCTTCACTGATTTTTATAGATGCACTGTAGAAAGCATTCTTCTAGGGTGCATCACAACCTGGTATGGAGGTTGTCCTGTCCAAGACTGGAAGAAGCTGCAGAAGATCATGAACATAGCCCAGCAAATCACACAAACCAATCTTCCATGCTTGGACTCACTTTACACCGCATGCTGTCGGAGCAGTGCTACCAGGATAATCAAGGACACGACCCACCCAGCCAACACACTTTTTGTCCCCCTTCCCTCCGGGAGAAGGTTCAGGAGCTTGAAGATTCGTACGGCCAGATTTGGGAACAGCTTCTTTCCAACTGTGATAAGACTGCTGAACAGATCCAGACCCGGATCTGGGCCGTACCTTCCAAATATCCGGACTTGACTTGTACTCCCTTACTTTCCCTTTTCTATTTTCTAATTATGATTTATAATTTAAATTTTCATTATCGTTTCTTTGATTTGTACTTCAGGGAGCGTGAAGCGCAGCATCAAATATAGCTGTGATGATGGTAGGCTGTAGTATCAATTGTTTGGTGACATAAAGTAAAGTAAATGTCCATCTAGGAATCGGATGGCAGAGGGGAAGAAGCTGTTCCTGAATCACTGAGTGTGTGCCTTCAGGCTTCTGTACCTCTGACCTGATGGTAACGGTGAGAAAAGGGCATGCCCTGGGTACTGGAGGTCCCTAATAATGCATGCTGCCTTTCTGAGGCACTGCTCCTTGAAGATGTCCTGGGTACTTTTTAGGCTTGTACCCAAGATGGAGTAGACTAAATTTACGACCCTCCACATCTTCTTTTGGTCCTTCCCCCATATACCAGATAATGACGCAGCCTGTCAGAATGCTCTCCACAGTACATCTATAGAAGTTTTTGTTGACATGCCAAATCTCTTCAAACTCTTAATGAAGTATAGTCACTGTCTTGCCTTCCTTATAGCTGCATCGATCTTTTGGGACCTGGTTGGGTCCTCAGAGATTTTGACACCCCTGAACTTGAAACCACTCACTCTCTCCACAAGCCAGGTGTTGCTGCGACACCACTCCACTAGTTGGCATATCTTGCTCCTGTATGCCCTCTCATCTCCATCTGACACTCTACCAACAATGATTGTATCATCAGCAAGTTTATAGATGCTATTTGAGCTATGCCTTGCCACACAATCATGGGTATATAGAGAGTAGAGCAGTGGGCTAAGCACACGCCCCTGAGGTGCGTCAGTGTTGATTGTCAGCGAGGAGGAGAAATTATCACCAATCCGCACAGATTGTGGTCTTCTGGTTTGGAAGTTGAGGATCCAATTGCAGAGGGAGGTACAGAGGCCCAGGTTCTGCATCTTCTTAATCAGCATTGTGGGAATGATGCTGTTGCATGCTGTGCTATAGTCGATGAACAGCATCTTGACGTAGGTGTTTGTATTGTCCAGGTGGTCTAAGGCTGTGTGAAGAGCCATTGAAATTGCGTCTGCAGTTGACCTATTGTGGCGATAGGCAAAATGCACTGAATCCAGGTCCTTGTTGAGGCTGGAGTTCAGTCTCGTTATGACCAACCTTTCAAAGCATTTCACCACTGTAGATGTGAGTGCTACCAGGCGATAGTCATTAAGGCAGCCCACATTATTATTCTTGGGCACTGGTATAATTCTTGCCTTCTTGGAGCAAGTGGAACTTCCGCCAGTAGAAGTGAAAGGTTGAATATGTCCTTGAATACACCTGCCAGTTAGTTGGCACAAGTTTTCAGAGCCTTACCAGGTACTCTGTCAGGGTCTTCAGCCATGTGAGGGTTCACCCTCTTTAAAGACAGCCTAACATAGGCCTCTGAGACAGAGATCACAGGATGCCAGGCGCAGCAGGGATCTTCACAGCTGTAGTTATATTCTCCCTTTCAAAGCGGGTGTAGAAGACGTTGGGTTCATCTGGTAGTGCAGCTTCGCAGCCATTCATGCTATTGGGTTTTGCTTTGTAGGAAGCAATGTCTTGCAAACCCGATGTCATCTTCAACCTCGTTCAAAATTATCTCTTTGCCCTTGAAATAGCCCTCCGCAAGTCATACCTGGTTTTCTGGTGCAGATCTGGGTCACCAGCCTTGAATACCACAGATCCAGCCTTCAGCAGAGGATGTACCTCTTGGTTCATCCTCAGCTTTTGGTTTGAGGATGTACCACAAGTCTTTATAGAGACACAGGTTTTAATGAAGTCAGTAACAACTGCAGCATACTCCAGATTCGAAAATGAATCTCTGAGTACGGTCCAGGACACTGATTCAAAGCACTCCTGTGCTTCCCTTGTCCATACCATCTCCTCCAATTCTTACTATCACGTAGCACTGGCAGCAATCCTGAGAATGCCACCCTTGAGGTCCTGTTCTTCAGCTTTCTGCCTAGTTCACAAAACTCACACTTCAGGACCTCATCCCTCTTCCTGCCTATGCCGTTGGTACCAACATGTATCAATACTTCTGGTTGCTTTCCCTCTCGTACCAGGATGTCATGCACCCGGTCAGAGACATCCCGGACCCTGCCCCCCCCCCGGATGCAACAAACCATGCGGGTTTCCTTCTCACATCCACAAAATCTCCTGTCTGCTCCCTTGACTATAGAGTCTCCAATAATGACAGCTCTCCTCTTCTCCATCCCATCCTTCTGCACCACAGGGTCAGACTCAGTGCCAGAGGCCCTGCCACCGTGGCTCACACTTGGTCGGTCATCCTCGCCAACAGTATCCAGGACGGTAAACTTATTATTCAGGGGAATGGCTACTCACTTTCACTTTCCCCCCTCTGACTGTCACCCAACGACCTGCTTCTGGCAGCCTAGGTGTGACTACCTCCCTGTAGCTCTCATCTATGACTGCCTCATTCTCCCTTATTAGTCGAAGGTCATCCAGCTGCTGCTCCAGATTCCTCACACGGTCTTCCAGATCGCCCAGTCGCAAGCACTTCTGTCAGATGTGGCTCTGCGGGAGAGGGGAGTTCCCCCAAGACTGCCATATCTCACAGGAGAGGCACATCACCGTCTCAGGAGGCATTGTAAAGACTAACTGGGAATAAGCTCGTCCTCTGCCTCTTCTCGTCGAAGCCTCTCGAGTCAAAGCCTCAAAGTTCCACTCCTTCACTGGCCCACTCACTCACTGGCTGTTTTCCATCTTGTCTTGAAAAACTTATCTAACTTCAGACCTTCAGCTTTCCACTCACCTTCTCCTCAGCAATAGGAAGTACACTCAATTTTGCCCCCTGACACTCATGAATTTCTGACCTATGGCTAGCATCTTCCACTGTGAGGACTGACACAAAATTTGTCCACCATTTCCTTGTCCCCCATTACTGCCTCTCCATTTTCTAGCAGTCTGCTATCCACTCAATAGCCTCTCTTTTACTCTTTATATGTCTTTTTAAAAACTTTTCATATCCTCCTTAATATTACTGGCTAGTTTGCCTTTATATTTCATCTTTTTTCTCTTTGTGCCTTTTTGGTTGCCTTCTATTAGATTTTTAAAACTTCCCAATCCCTCAACTTTTTTTTTCTCGATACGATATCCTCTCTTTTGCTTTTATGCTGTCTTTGACTTTCCTTTCCAGCCATAATTGCATCATCCTCCCTTTAAAATGTGGCTTCATCGTTGGAATGTATTTATCCTGGGACTTCCAAATTGCTCCCAGAAAATTCAGCCATTGTTGTCCTGCTGTCATCCTTGCTAGTGTCCATAGTTTATTGGGTTTATTTTTTAAGTTTACAGCAAAAGACCTTTATAAAAATGCAATAAAAACTTATCTGCACAGTTTTTCTTCTGCACATTTTTTGTCATTCTTTATGTATGGTTCTTTTTTTTTACTCTATTGCATTTCTTTATTTTTCCTGTAAATGCCTGCAAGAAAATGAATTCTTGGTGTATAAATCTAGTCAAGAAGAAAAGAAAAGCTTACAGAAGTTTCAGAGAGCTAGGTAATGTTAGAGATCTAGAAGATTTTAAGGCTAATAGAAAGGAGCTTAGGAAGGAAATTCGGAGAGCCAGACGGGGCCATGAGAAGGCCTTGGCGGGCAGGATTAAGGAAAACCCCAAGGCATTCTACAAGTATGTGAAGAGCAAGAGGATAAGATGTGAAAGAATAGGACCTATCAAGTGTGACAGTGGGAATGTGTGCATGGAACCGGAGGAAATAGCAGAGGTACTTACTGAATACTTCAGTATTCACTATGGAAAAGGATCTTGGTGATAGTAGTGATGACTTGCAGCAGACTGAAAAGCTTGAGCATGTAGATATTAAGAAAGAGGATGTGCTGGAGCTTTTGGAAAGCATCTAGTTGGATAAGTCGCCGGGACCGGACAAAATGTACCCCAGGCTACTGTAGGAGGTGAGGGAGGAGATTGCTGAGCCTCTGGTGATGATCTTTGCATCATCAATGGGGACGCAAGAGGTTCCAGAGGATTGGAGAGTTGTGGATGTTGTTCCCTTATTCAAGAAAGGGAGTAGAGATAGCCCAGGAAATTATAGACCAGTGAGTCTTACCTCAGTGGTTGGTAAGTTGATGGAGAAGATCCTGAAAGACAGGATTTATGAACATTTGGAGAGATATATGAGTAGGAGTAGTCAGCATTGCTTTCTCCAGGGCAGATTGTGCCTTACGAGCCTGATTGACTTTTTTTGAGGGTGTGACTAAACACATTGATGAAGGAAGGGCAGTAGATGTAGTGTTTTTGGATTTCAGCAAGGTATTTGATAAGGTACCCCATGCAAGGCTTATTGAGAAAGTAAGGAGGCATGGGATCCAAGGGGACATTGCTTTGTGGATCCAGAACTGCCTTGACCACAGAAGGCAAAGAGTGGTTGTAGATGGGTCATATTCTACATGGAGGTCGGTCACCAGTGGTGTGCCTCAGGGATCTGTTCTGGGACCCTTACTCTTCGTGACTTTTATAAATGACCTGGATGAGGAAGTGGAGGGATGGGTTAGTAAGTTTGCTGATGACACAAAGGTTGGAAGTGTTGTGGATAGTGTGGAGGGCTGTCAGAGGTTACAGAGCGACATTGATAAGATGCAAAACTGGGCCGAGAGGTAATATTGCAGCTATATAGGACCCTGGTCAGACCCCAGTTGTAGTTCTGGTCGCCTCACTACAGGAAGGATGTGGAAACCATAGAAAGGGTGCAAAGGAGATTTACAAGGATGTTGCCTGGATTGGGGAGTATGCCTTATGAGAATAGATTGAGTGAACTCGGCCTTGTCTCCTTGGAGCGATGGAGGATGAAAGGTGTCCTGATAGACGAGTATAAGATGATGAGAGGCATTGATCGTGTGGATAGTCAGAGGCTTTTTCCCAGGGCTGAAATGGTTGCCACAAGAGGACATGGGTTTAATGTGCTGGGGAGTAGGTACAGAGGAGATGTCAGGGGTAAGTTTTTTACTCAGAGTGGTGAGTGCATGGAATGGGCTGCCGGCAACAGTGGTGGAGGCGGATACGATAGGGTCTTTTAAGAAACTTTTAGATAGGTACATGGAGCTTAGTAAAATAGAGGGCTATAGGTAAGCCTAATAACTTCTAAGGTAGGAACAGGTACAGCACAACTTTGTGGGCCAAAGGGCCTATATTGTGATGTAGGTTTTCTATGTTTCTATGAATTTTAAGATAGCATATGTGAACTTTTGATAATAAATTTACCTGGAACATTGAAAGTCTAGTTGCTGGTGAATGTGAGAGGCATTATTAAACTAACCTGATTCTTTGAGTTCGTGGTACTCTGCAAGGACTAGATTAGATATTTAGTTTATTTGTTCTTGGCTCTGTGATCCAAGGCAGATAAATTATATTGCTTTAAGTAAGCCTTTGTCTGGCATCCGATCCTGACGGAGCCACGGAAGGAATTGGCTGTTATGTTATGATGCTGCAACACACCAGTTCTTTGTTATAAACTCGAGCTTGGATTTCATCATTTACTTCAATGGGGCCAGGTACAGTGCAATGCACCTCTTATCAGCAAAACAAAGCAGTCAGTTGGAGGATCAGATATTTTGCCTTCTCCCCAAAACAAAGTAGCACAACAGTGTTTGAGATAACGAGAGCTTGGCAGTAATTCTTAAGTCTTGACTGTGATGTCTGAAAATTAAATTGTCCTTTTATATGTTTTGCTATTGACTTTCTGGGTCACCTGAAAGTTTCTTTTTGACATGCTCACACATAACATGGACACTTTGGTAGCTCTATTCTGTTTTAAGGAGCTGACATTTGCAATAAAGAAGCATATTTGAGTAGTTTGATAGCAATTTGTATGGATCATATATGAGATTTAAGCAGAATATGTTTTCATTTAAAGTAATGCTTACATTTAGTACATGGCTTACAGCCAGTCCTGTGCCTTTAGGAAGGCATGTTTGACTTCCTTTTTTATGCTTCAGTTTGCCTTTTAATACTTTGCTCTTTTGATTATATTCATCAGAGATAAAAAGGACAAATATTGCTTCCTGGATTCTATGGAGTGTCTTGACAAGAATTGAAAGCTATTGATAATCTATGAATTTCTAAACCCTGGGTAATTTTGCATTTATACTTGGCAGTATCAAGCAAAGACTGCATTTTAGTAACATACCCAATTGTAGATTTCTCCAGACAGTGAGCAAGGAATGGAGTCAGGGACTCTCTTGGGAACAAACTGCTCCTTGTATCCAGGTGCTGGGAACAAGCCAGCTACTCTCAACACCTTAAATTAATTTATCCCAGTTTTGTTTTTCAAGTTTATCAAATTTTTGTTTTCCACTTCAATCTGAACAAAATCTTCCTGGAGTTATTTAAATTTCTAAATTGTCTCTGGTGTCATAGAAACCATACCATGGAACTTAAAATGTTGCCAGAAAATTCTGTTGTGCAGGCGAGTAGATTACTATATATAGAGAGGTATATCCACTTCAGATTATTAATCTATTCTTCTTATCTGCTATTTTCCATAGCCAGTAGGTTTAATGTGCTCAACCAAGTTTAAAATCGCTCTCTGTTTGAGTAAATTGTCTCTGCAGATGTTTTATTATTAAAGTCATTGGTTGTAACAGTTCATGATAAATTATCACTTTCTTGGATGCTCCCTTATGTCGGGAGTTTATTTCCACCCCTCTGAACTCCATCCAGCTCCTTTGATTTCTTGGTTATTAATTCAGTGTTCCCTATGCTAATGCTTGGTGTGATGCATGAAAGCTTGCATGTAATCTTGACTAGTGTGTCTAGTTCTGTGACAGTTTCCTGCCTTTATCTTCTGTATCTGTGTATCTATTATGTCCAGACACTCTGTTTATCTCCTTTAGAGAGCTGGATGTTCCTTTATATGTGAACTTCAGCCTGTATCACTTTTGAGCCTATCTACCCAATCCCTGCCTACGTTATGGAGTCGTACACCACCAAAACAAGCCCATCATCCCGACCCATCCACGAACAATGATTGAATTGGAAGGAATGGAACTAGAAAGCAATGGAGTATGGGCGAGAGCCCACAGCTCTGATATCACTGAAACGCAGAGGAGTCACGAAGAGCAGCCTCCTATTTCCCACTTCCCAGCCTGTTTTTGTTTTTTTTTTGTACATGCAATCCATTCTTGTCAGATATGGGAATGTTGTTGTTCATCATTAGTTACCATCAGGAAGTAGCAGTAGACTGACTGAGTTACTCTTTCCTCTTCCATAATCAAAAATCATGATAAAAGTAATTACCGTAGATTCCGGACTACAGAGCGCACCTGATTAAAAGCTGCTGGCTCTAATTTTAGAAATAAAATCAATTTTTTACTTGTACAGGCCGCACCGGATTTTCGGCCGCAGGTGTCCCACGTTGTAATATGAGATATTTACACAGAAAGATATTACACGTGAGGATTTTTTAACTTTTAATTAAATCCATATGGTAACATAAACAAATACATATTGCAAATGCTTTTTTTCGAACCGTGCCTATAACGCGGCTACTTTTAAATATACGTTGCGTATACTTCTTTACTGAACAATATTCCAATATCTCCTAACGACTGGTAAAAAATATATATACTGCAGCCTACCAGGAAAAGTTATTGATCGCCTTTAACTTAAAAGCAGCGTTTTCGCTCCGCCGCTCCCCCCCGCCGTCCCGTTTATCGCAAAACCGGTATCCCACAAGACGCGGCGAAACCGGGTGTGATGTCATAGCATCCCGCGATGTAGTACAGAAAACAAATATAGTTAAAACAGTTTTAACTTTAACTAACAAATGAATTACTAAGCAAAAATATTATAAACTAAATAACTGCCATAAAGGCAGCACAATGCTTTTCTTCGAGTGTTTTCCATGTTGATGAGGGTGAGTACAAATGACTGATCTACAATAATTTAATTGTGAAAGTGCGCTTGATTTATCGTACAATTTCATTGGACCTCTGTGAACTACTCATCAATTTTATTGGTCTACTGTTACGAGGCAAAATGTTTTTGGCGGCATGAAAAAAAATAATGCATTAGTTGCTCCGTATTAAAGGCCGCAAAGTTCAAAGCTGTTCAAAATGTGGGAAAAAAGTAGCGGCTTAAAATCCGGAATCTACGGTAAATGAAAGTATATATGTAACTGGGAATCTAATTGAAGGGTTCAGGGGCCTGTCGCGTGAATATACTATTACTGTGATTATATTGCTGGAGCAATCAAGGATTGTACTGATATGAAGATAGAATTTAAACTTATCTGAGAAGTTGAAGAGTTTAAAGCAATTGAATTAAGTCTGAAATTTATATAACAAATTAATATGTATTAGGACAATGAATGACTAGATTGCATCTTTAGAGGGGAAATCAGAGTCAACATTGGACCATAACATATATGAGCAGAATTAGGCCATTCAGCCCATAAAGTCTGCTCCGCCATCCCATCATGGCTGATCCTGGATCCCACTCAACCCTATACACCTGCCTTCTTGCCTTATCCTTTGATATCCTGACCAATCAGGAAACAATCAATTTCTGCCTTAAATATACCCATGAACTTGACCTCCACAGTCTGTGTCAGAAAGTTCCATAGATTCACTACTCTCTAGCTAAAAAATTTCCTCCTCCCCTAGGTTCCAATTTTTACCCCTCAATTTTGAGACTGTGCCCTCTAGTTCTGGATACCCCCACCATAGGAAACATCCTTTCCACACCCACCCTATCTAGTCCTTTCAACAGTCAATAGGTCTCAATGAGATACCCCACATTCTCTAAATTCCAGTGAGAACAGCCATAGTTGCCAAACACTCCTCATATGTATCCCCTGCATTCCTGGAATCATCATCACGAACCTCTTCTGGATTCACCCCAATGACAACATATCCTTTCTGTGATATAGGGCTCAAAACTGTTGACAGTACTCCAAGCGTGGCCTCAGCATAATCTCCTTGCTTTCATATTCTACTGCCCTTGAAATAAATACCAACATTTTATTTGCTGCCTTTACCACAGACTCCATCTGTGAATTAACCTTCTGGGAGTCTTGCACAAGCACTCCTAAGTCCCTCTGTACCTCTGATGTTTGAAACTTCTCATCATTTAGATAATAGTCTGCACCATTGTTCCTTTTACCAAAATGCATTATCATACATTTCCCAACACTGTATTCCATCTGCCACTTGTTTGTCCATTCTTCCAATTTAAGTCCTGCTGCAATTGTATCACTTCCTCAGCACTACCTAACCCTCTACCTATCTTTGTATCATCCACAAACTTTGCCGCAAAACCATCAATTCCATTATCTAAATCATTAACAAACAACGTGACCCTTGAAGAACTCGACTAGTCACTTGCAGCCAACCAGAAAAGACTTCTGTTATTCCCACTCACTGCCTCCTGCCTGTCAATCATTCCTTTATCCATGCCAGTTTCTTTCCTGTAACACCATAGGATTTTATCTTGTTTAGCAGCCTCATGTGTGGCATCTTATCAAACACCTTCTGAAAATCCAAATAAATGACATCCACCTCATCTCCTTTGTCCACCCTGATTGTTACTTCCTTAAAGAACACTAATCTGGTCTCCAGTTTAAAAACACTAAAACCCCCAAAACCTCATCCTTGATGATAGATTTCAATACCTTCCCAACCTCTGAGGTTAGGCTAACTGGCCTATAATTTCCTTTATCTGCTTTCCTCGCTCTTTAAAGAGTGGCGTGACATTTGCAATCTTCCAATCCTCTGGGACCATGTCAGAATCAAGTGATTCTTGAAAGATCATGACCAATGCATCCATTATCTCTTCAGAACCTCTCTCAGGAACTCTGGGATGTAGTCCATCTCGTCCAGGTGTCTTACCCACCTTAAGACTTTTGAGTTTGCCAAGTACTTTTTCCTTTGCAATAGCAATGGCACTCACTGCTACTCCCTGACACTGATGGACCTCTAGCACATTGCTTGTGTTTTCCACAGTGAAGACAGATGCAAAGTACCTATTAAGTTCATCTGCTATTTCTTCGTCCCCCATTACTACCTCACCAGCATCATTTCCCAGTGGTGCAATATCAACTCTCACCTCCCTTTTACTCTTTATATAATTGAAAAATCTTTTAGTTACCTGCTTTATATTATTAGCTGGTTTGCCCTCATATTTCATCTTTTCTCTTACAGCTTTTTAGTTGCCTTTTGTTGGATTTTAAAAGCTTCCTAATCATCCAACTTTCCACTCACTTTTGCTGCCTTAAATACCCTTTCCTTGCCTTTAATGCAGCCCTTAACTTCCTTTGTCAGCCATGGTTGCTTGCTCCTGCCATTTGAGAACTACTTATTCTGTGGGACCTATCTATCCTGTGCCTTGTGAACTGTTCCCAGAAACTTCAGCCATATCTGCTCTACCATCCCCCTCCAATCCACCTGGGCAAGCTCCTCTTTCATGCCTCTGTAATTCCCTTTATTCCATTGTGTTTGATACATGTGAGTTATGCTTCTCCCCCTCAAATTACAGTATGAATTCAATCATTTCATGATCTCTTAAAGGTTCCTTTACATTAAACTCCCTGATGAGATCTTGGTTATTACACAACACCCAATCTAAGATGGCCTTTCTCTGAGTATCCTCAAGCACAAGCTGCTTTTAAAATGCTATCTTGTAGGCATTCAATAAATTCCCTGTCTTGTGATCTGACTCCAGCTTGGTTTTCCCAATCCCCTTGCATATCAAAGTCTTCATTTACAATTGTGATATTGCCCTTATAACATGCCTTTTCCAGCTCCCGTTGCAATCTGAACCTCACATCTTGGCTACTATTTAGTGGGGTCTATATATGATTCTCATAATGATTTTTTTCCCCTTGCAATTTCTTAACTCCACCCACAAAGATTCAACATTCTCTGACCCTCTGTCACCTCTTTCTGAAGATGTAATTCCATCTCTTACCAACAGAGCCACACCACAGCCTATGCCTTCCTGCCTGTCCTTTTGATGTTAAGCTACCAACTGTGGCCTTCTTTCAGCCATGACTCAGTGATCCCCACAACGTCATATCAGCCAATCCCTAAATGTGCTACAGGTTCGTCCACCTTGTTCCCGATGCTACATGTATTTAAATACAGCACCTTCAGTCCTACATTTTTTATGCTTTTGAATTTTTCCTCTAATATAATTTAACTCTTCGTATGTATTTGTAGACAGTTATTGGCTTGTCCTTACATTCATATTACACTCATTATCTACTTGTGAATCTACTGGCTCATCCTCAGCTCTATCATATTGGTTCCCATCCTCCTGCCATATTAGTTTAAACCACTCACGACAGCTCTAGTAAACCTGCCCACAAGAATATTGGTCCCCTTCGGATTCAAGTGCAACTGGTCCCTTTTGTACAGGTCACATCTGCCCCAGAAGAGGGGGCATTATCCAGAAATCTGAATCCCTGCCCCCTGCACCAATTCTTCAGCCACACATAGAATGTGCCACCACATTCTATTCCTATTCTCACTGTCGCGTAGCACAGGCAGCAATCCCAAGATTACTACCCTTGAGACCCTGCTTCTCCGATTCCTTTCTAACTCCCTGTACTCTGTTTTCAGGACCTTTTCCCTTTTTCTACACATGTCATTGGTACCAATATGAACCGTGACTTCTAGCTGCTCACCTTCCGTTTACAGGGTATTGTGGACACGTCCACAAACATCGCAGACCCTGGTACCTAAAGAGCAAACTACCATCCCTGTTTCTGTTTTGTGTCCACAGAATTGCCTATCTGTTCCCCAAACTATAAAGTCCCCTATTATTGCTGCCATCCTCTTCATTTTCCTGCCCTCCTGAGCCACAGGGCCAGACACAGTGCCAAAGGCATGACCACTGTTACTCCTGCCTCCCTACCTCCCAGGTAGATCCACATTTCTCCCCTCACCCCCCCCCCCCCCCAACATTACTCAAAATGGAGTACTTGCTGTTTGGGGGGGGGGGGGGGGGTAGCCACAGGGGTGCTCTCCACTATCTGATGTTCTCCCTTCCCTCTCCTGACAGTCACCCATTTATCTGTCTCCTGTAGCCTTGGGGTGACTATCTCCTTTTAGCTCCTGTCTATCACATCTTCACTTTCCCTAACAAGCAGAAGTTTGTCGAACTGCAGCTCCAGTTCCTTAACTGTGGCCTCTAAGGATCTGCATCTCGATGCAGATGTGCCTTTGGGGAAGCTGGTGCTCTTCCCAGAAATCCCACATCTGATACCCAGAACAGAGCACTGGCCCTGTAGATTTATCTCCATTCTCTCAAGAGTTAAATAAGAAAAAAGAAATAGGGAATGAACTTGCCTACTTACCTCGCCTCAGCTGGTTCTCGCTGAAGTCTTGTTGAGCCAAAGCCCTAGGGTATATGGAATAGACAACAAGACATAAGGTTCTGTAGTTTTCTTCCTATCCTTCAGAAAGTGAGTTTTTCTCAACATCATCTTGCTCAGATATATTGCTTTAAGTTTTCTTATTTCTATTTTTTATTAAAAAAAAGAAAATTCAAATAGCAGACTGAATTGTGACTGGATGTTAGACTTCCTGGCTGCTAGATTATTAGTCCAGTAGCAGGGCCAGCAAACTCTTGTTTGTTTATGAAAATGATAGTAATAGTAATTGGATCAGACAAATTATTCAGCACAGCGGCAGGTTTAGATCTAGGCTGCAGGAGTTTTGAAAATTTCTGTAGTGAGTAGTTAGGTGCAAAGCTAGAACTTTGCAACCAGAATCTCAAGTCACGGGAAGATTGTTGTGAAGGTTACCAGAGCAACATTATAAATGGTAATGAGTGGCAATTAGATGCATTTGTTGGGGTGGGGGGGGGGGGGGAAGCAAATAACTGAAATTGACTGAAAAGTAAGGAATAGGGTTTATTAAAAGCTGGAGGCACCTTGAGTTTCCCTATCTAATATTGCTCTTCCCGAAAGTTTGATGCTCTGAAGTGTTCTCGAAATCTCTATTGTGTTGGACTCTGAGATGTTATCCACATTTATATTTGAATGATGGTGATAAACTTCAGCTCTTCTCAAATTTCGCAGTCAATCCTAAAAGAGCAAGTTTGTGTGAGTCACTCACTGTACCAAAACAAGTAAGCATTGCTATCGTTGGCAGGAGTCACATAGTTGGATCACTGGTGTATCAGTATTTCAAGGAAATACTCAGAACTCACTGGTGGCTCTTAATGATGAATAGTCCTGTCAGAGTAAAATTTCCAGTTGTTCAGTCAGTCAGAGGCAATTCTGCATGGCTATTAATAAAGAGCTATAAACATTTTAAAAGATTTTTTACTTTGTATGCACTTGTCCATAGAAGCCTTCCGTTGGTCAAGGGTAACCATGAATCATATGTCCTGGCTGTCTCTGTGATACGCAAGCCAGGTCAGTATGATATGAAGAGCAAGCTATTGCCCATGTAGCAGGCTACCCTTCTCCACATAGCTGATGAATCCAAAGGAATGGCAGAGACCAAGGCAGTTCTGCACCAACAGCATCAAAGCAGTTGCCAGTTAGCGGTAACCTCAATGTAGGACTTCCTTAGGAATTCCAGCTCAGGATTTCTCCTTGGGATTTACTCCTGAAGACTTGCCCGTGAGTGCGTTTAGCCGCGAGGCAGTGGAGGTTTGAGACCAGAGTTTTCCTTCTAGATGAGCTGACAACCACAGCTGATGAACTCCATCTGCCTGAAGCGATGAGTTTTAATGCCGATAACCTGCCTTTGCACTTTCTCCTGTCAGTACAAACAGATCCGCCAGGCTTAGTGGCTGAGTGAGGAGCTGGACTTGGTTGCTCGAGGCTATTTGAGACGCATGCCATTGGGAACATCTACTAGCTAGTGGTATCTTATTGATAGTATGACCCTCACTAGAGCAACCTTAAGGAACCAACTGTCCATAAGGATCATTAGATTTCAGGTATATGGTTTGTGCACTTCCAAATGCTGCTCTCTCATGCTTTTATTGAAAAAAAATAGTGGTGCTAGCCATCTCTGTAGAAGGTTCACCTGTGTAAACTTGGTACCTTGATTTCATGGATTGTAATCATAAAACAAAACTGAGTGGACATCCAAATCTTATACGGCTATAAGAATAGTATGTTGAAATGTATTCTGCTTCTGTGGTGCTAAAGGATTATGCTGCTATGATTATAATCCCACACAACAATGAAATCCTAATTACATATATAGTTCTAGATAATTTTTTTTGTTTATAAAAGAGGAAAGAGCCACTCACTGCTTCTTCCTCAGAGAAACTGAGGGTGTTCTGCAGGATTCCGATATCCAACAGGAATAGATAACTATTCCAGAAAAAGTAGTTGAGAACTGGGAAACAGGAGGCTGCCAGACAGTCTTTGTGACTACTCTGCCTTTCAGTGATATCAGAGTTGATCTTTCGGCTCATGTCTGCATTCCAATTTTGTTTGCTCCCCATTTCTTCAAATTTGATTCTTGTTAATGGATGGGTTAGATGATGGGTTGTAAGTCTATGATCTATGCAGGGATTGGGTAGATAGAATTAACAGCAAAGCATTGAAAGATGGAGTCGTTGACTCGTATAGCTTTGAAACAAACTCTTCTGTTGGAAGTAAAAAGGCTGTGTTGCCCCAACATGCTTGACATCAGTGTAATTGACTTATTGTTACAGCAGAGTTGCCTACAAGTCGAATGGACGGTCTGAAAGGAACCATTTTAAAAGGAATTTGATAACTATTCGCATGGATAAACCATTTGGAGTTTGACGAGCCTGGAAAGTGCTGACAACTTGGGGGCAAAAGTAGGCTACTCAACCCCCTGGTGCTGCTCTGCCATTCAAGGCTGATCTGAATGCAACCGCAGCTTTGAATTTCTCCATACCAGCTATCCAGTGCTTATCAGAGATCCATATACGTTTGCTATTTAAAAAAAAAATTAGACTCCTTGAAGTGAATTCCAAAGATTTGTGAGAGAAATGTTAGCTTATTCTGTCCTTAATGAAAGACCCCTTATTTTCAAACAGGTGAGCCCTAGTTCCAGATACTTCCACAAGAGAAAGCACATGCTCCATGTTGGTCCTGTCCAGGCACCCTTGGATTTTGTATGGTTCAATTGCTATCCAAAACTCTACAGAACGTAGTATAATTTCCTTTTTACTTGGGTCCCACATTCCAGTGGAGTAGTGAGTTGTTGGGATTAGTGAGTTGTAGACATGTTTTGTTGGTACCTTAAGCATGGCAACACTTGTGGGCTGCCTAGCACAGTGCCCGCTGAATAGATCTGATGTTATTGATGCATGTTTCAGTGTACATATGACAAATAAAGGTTATCTTTATAAAATAGATTAACATAATTATCCTCTTCAGCACTTTATTTTTCCCAATAGCAAGTGCCACTCTCAAAGGTCTGAAGTTGGCCAACTAACTGGAAATAATGCAGAGACACTTTTTACATAATAAAAGGCACACATTCAAAACATACATCCTTTTCACAATGATTCCTTTGTGCTTGAATGATAGTCTCTTTCTTGCAATGTCTACTAGATCCAAATCTTGAATTAAATAATAACATCAACATCACAACACAACACAGAAGTGTTCTTTCTGTGAAGTTAATCATCCAACATTATTAAACAGCAGTGACTCAAGATGCAGGTTGATTTTTGACTGCCTTCAGAATAGGTGATGGCAGCAGCATTTTATCCCTCCTTATGCCATAAGGGAAAAAAAAGCTTGCTGTTTTTAAAAATGGCATAATTTCATCAAATAGTATCATTTCTTCTATAGTAGAGGTAAACTCATCAGTGAATAGCTAAGCCTTTTTTTTAAAAAAGAACAACAAAAATATGAGCTGTCAGTGACTTTCAGGCAGTGTCATTTTGTATTCGTGGTTTTCAGTTGAGCTGAACAGGAAGAGCTGTTCCTTTCCATTATGAGAGAGGAGACAAGGCAACAACAGCACAAATCTTTCAGTTGATCGACGCATTCCATTTATACTACAAAGATATTGCTGACAGATTTTGAATACGGAGTTCTGGGTATGATTTGGATATCCAAACGGTGCTTGAGGCACAAGCTGCTTTGTGGGCATTCATTTTGTATTGTTAGCACGTGTTAAAAGTGAACAGATCATTACCTCAGTCTCTGTAGTTATATACTGTACCTTTGAGGGCCCTTTTAGAGCTTGTTGCCCAGTTAATCCTCAATTCTTCAGCATGGCTGCGGGATATTTAGAAATTACCAGCTGCTGCTGCTATTATCAGTATTTCTAAAGTAGTTTTAATTTGCAGAATTTTCAACTATTAGTGTGCCATGACCTATAAGGTGCTGACATGACAAATAGTGCATTAATAATCCATGAGCCTGGACCAATAACCAGAGAGCAGTATTTAAAATCCCACCAGGGTAGCTATAGTGGTACTTGGGAAAAGTAGCAGCAACTAGTCCTTGTGATGGTAGCCAGGAATGCTGTTAGATTATTGTTTAATTAAAAGAAAAAAACTATTTCACTCATGTCCTACAGGAAAGAAATCTGCCAACCTTGTCCTTTCTGGTTTATATGCAACTCCAGATTCTGCCATATGATTGGCCATTAAATGGCCTTGCAATAATGCAGGGTACAATCAGACTAGCAACAATGGAGTCAAAAGCATATTCTCCCTTTACAGCTCCAGGTGTGTGGTTCATTCAATAGCACTGTTCTCTCCTTGGAAAGTAATACTTGATAGAGCAGCACAGCACTGTACAGTTGGTGGGTTCTAGCCCCAGACTAGGATCATGTGCACAATGTTATTGAATGAGGTTCCACTATGTTCTGCCATGATATCTGAAGTACCACCTCTCAGTTGGAAGTAAAGGCTTCTAATGGTTTTCTTTTGAAGTATGGGGCAGTTGAACTCTGTGCCCCAGCCATTATTGATCATTCATCATTCCTAAAGCAGATTAGCCAGTTTTTGCCACATTGCTGTAAGTAGGGAATTGTCAAGTACAAATCTGCTGGTGCGTTGACCATATTGTAACAGTGTCCATGCTTCAGTGGATGGGAAAATCTTTGGATTTTTCTGAAAGGGAAGCAAGGGCCCCACCACATCTGGATCGGAGAGTGGGCAACTGGTTCACACTCCATGCAACCACTGTGTTTCCCCCAGATCAGCACCTCAACAATGGTTGGGATCTGAAGGGCAGATTTCAGGGAAACTGATTCCCCCATTACAGTCACAGAACTCTGCAGTACAGAAGCAGATCCTTAGGCTCATCGAGCCTGTGCCAAACTATTATTCTCCCTACTCCTGTCAACATGCATCTGGACCATTGCCCTCCATCTCCCTCCCATCCATGGGCTTATCCAAACTTCTCTTAAATGTTGAAATTGAGCCCACATCCAGCACTTCTGCTGGCAGCTCGTTCCACACTGTCAGCACCCTCTTAAGTGAAGAAGTTCTCCTACATGTTCCCATTAAAGATTTCATCTTTCACTCTTAATGCATGGCCTCTCATTCTAGTCTCATCCAACTTCGGTAGGAACAAGCTTGCTTGCATTTGCCCTCTCTCATCACTCATACTTTAATATACCTCTATCAAATTTCCCCTAATTCTCCTACTCTCCACGGATTAAAGTCCTAACCTATTCAAATTGCCCTCCTGCTCAGGTCCTCAAGTCCCAGTATCGTCCTTGTAAATTTTCCCTGTGGGCTTTTGATATTGATATTTCTCCTGTAGGTAAATGACCAGACCATTCTGCTCTCCAAAAGCTCCTTTTTAAGTTGTGAATAACAACCATGTTGGTAGCAGTCTAAGCTTTCACTGTAGACAATCAGTCTTTATGTGGAAGCTGAACTGCCATCTGACTCTGCTTATCACTGGCGTTATGAATGTGGCAGTAGTTCTCTCTCATTCAATATAGGAAAGTGTGGCATCAAGTAACTATACTATGTCAAGCTGGTACCATCATTTTCTGTGCTAGCTGTTGACTGTAGCCTTTCTGGATAACATCACTGCATACAGAAAATTTAAATATGTGAATTCAACAGCGTATGCTGCACACTGCTTATCAAAATCCTCATTGGATTCCTCTGTAGCAGAATTAGTGTGTGATCTTGCCATCTAATAAGCTGACACTTCTACTGCCCTCTGCTATCCAGGCTGCAGCCACTTGCGCCTAGTCGTTATCATCATTATGTGCCATGTCGCATGATATGGACGATCATGGTCTATGATCATAATTATTCTTGGCAAATTCTACAGAAGTGATTTGTCATTGCCGCCTTCTGGGCAGTGTCTTTACAAGATGGGTGACCACAGCCATTACCAATACCCTTCAAAGAGTGTCTGCTTGGTGTCAGTGATCGCATAACCAGGACTTGTGATATGAACGAGCTGCTTATATGAACATTCATCCACCCATGATTTCATATTACCTTGATCCAGCGGGAAGAACTAAGTAGATGCTACACCTTGCCCAAGGATGACCTGCAGGCTAGCGGAGGGAAGGAGCACCTCACACCTCCCTTGGTAGAGAGGTATCTCCGCCCTGCCACCCTGTATCTCTTTGATTCTGCAATATTCTGGTATCTGAGCTGGTGAATGTGACAGACGATAGTGAAGATGATGTGCTGGCTGGTTCGATTGTATTTCTTACGCACATGCAAATGACAAGAGCAGAGTAAATGTAAAGGGGCCATTCTTTCACCAACCAAAAGTTGCAAGCAAGAGTAAGCTGAAGAGTAGGGGTGTAGCTGTATTGCCAAGGCTGATTTTGCTATGGGGTACCATATCTTTCAATGGTTTCAGCCTTCTGGACACAGCCTTTGGAATGACTCATCCATTGAAGGCAAGCATGGAAATTACGATATGCTGCCATGCTGAAACCCTTCCAGGTAGCTCCAGTTGTGTCTCATTGGCTGTTTCCTTGTTGTGGAAAGACTGATGTGGTTGAATAGCTGTAAGTGTGTAGAAACTGTGAGATTTGCAGCAGTGGTAAGTTTTGTCCTTGGGTGAGGTGGTACACATGAATATTAGGCATGAGTCCAGTGTGGATGGGGGTGGGGGTGTAGTTTAATTGGAAGGGGACCAGCATGGCAGCAATGACACATTCTGTCCATCAATGGAACACTTGTTCCCAAGGCTGACCCTGGGAGGTAAAACCGTTGAAAATGATGAGATCTTCACAGCAATTTTTATTCTGTTTCTCTCACTTTTTGGTAGTGATTTGTGAATGCATGCAAGGACAAATTTCCTTTACCCGGACTGCCATAACACAGGAATATGCTGTACTTGTATGCCTGTTGTGGAGATTTTTGATTTTGGTCCCATGGAAACAGATTTAACATGCCTACTTAGAAAATAACGCATGGGAATATCCCTTTGGCCCATCATGTGCTGAACCAATTTAATTAGTAATCAAATAGCTAACTAAACTGGCCACCTCTGCCTACACAATCAGAATCAGGTTTATCATCACCAGCATGTGACATGAAATTTATTAACTTAGCAGCAGCAGTTCAATGCAATACATAATCTAGCAGCGAGAAAAAATAATAAGAAATAAGAAAATCAATTGCAGTTATGTGTGTATTGAATAGAATTTAAAGTGCAAAAAAACAGAAACACTGTATATTTTTAAAATAAAGTGAGGTAGTGTACAAGGGTTCAATATCCATTTAGGAATTGGATGGCAGAGGGGAAGAAGCTGTTCCTGAATAGCTGAGTGTGTGCCTTCAGGCTTCTGTATCTCCTGCCTGATGGTATCAGTGAGAAAAGGGCATGCACTGGGTGCTGGTGGTCCTTAATAATGGACGCTGCCTTTCTGAGACACCGCTCCCTGAAGATGTCCTGGGTACTTTGTAGGCTAGTACCCAGGATGGAGCTGACTAGATTTACAACCCTCAGCAGCTTCTTTCAGTCCCGTGCAGTAGCCCCCCCCCTCCCCCCCCAATACCAGACAGTGATGCAGCCTGTCAGAATGCTCTCCATGGTACATCCATAGAAGTTTTTGAGTGTATTTGTTGACATACCAAATCTCCTCATACTGCTAATGAAGTATAGCTGCTGTTTTGCCTTCTTTATAACTATATTGATATGTTGGGACCAGATTAGATCCTCAGAGATCTTGACCCTCAGGAACTTGAAGCTGCTCACTCTCTCCACTTCTGATCTCTCTGAGGATTGGTATGTGTTCCTTTGTCTTACCTTTCCTGATGTCCACAATCAGCTCTTTCATCTTACTGACATTGAGTGCCAGGTTGTTGCTGCGGCACCATTCCACTAGTTAGCATATCTCACTCCTGTATGCCCTCTCGTCACCGCCTGAGATTCTACCAACAATGGTTGTATCGTCAGCAAATTTATAGATGGTATTTGAGCTATGCCTAGCCACACAGTCATGCGTATAGCGACAGTTGAGCAGTGGGCTAAGCACACACCCCTGAGGTGTGTTAAGTGTTGATCGTCAGCGAGGAGGAGATGTTATCACCAACCTGCACAGATTGTGGTCTTGTGGTTAAGAAGTTGTGGATCCAATTGCAGAGGGATGTACAGAGACCCAGGTTCTGCAACTTCTCAATCAGGAATGATGGTATTAAATGCTCAACTACAGTCGATGAACAGCATCCTGACATGGGTGTTTATGTTGTCCAGGTGGTCTAAAGCAGTGTGGAGAGCCATTGCGATTGCATCTGCCATTGACCTATTGTGGTGAAAGGCAAATTGCAATGGGTCCAGGTCCTTGCTGAGACGGGTTCAGTCTAGTCAAGACCAACCTCGCCAAGCATTTTATCACTGTTGATATGAGCGCTACCGGGCAATGGTCATACAGGCAGCTCACATTATTCTTAGGCACTGGTATAATTGTTGCCTTTTTGAAGCAAGTGAGAACTTCTGCCCATAGCAGTGAGAAGTTGAAAATGTCCTTGAATACTCCTTCCATTTTCCTCGTATTCATCTGCCAATCTAAAGTCTCTTAAAAGTCCCTGATATGTCACTTCTACTACCACCTAAGGCAGAACATTCCAGTTCCTCATCACTGTGTGTGTGTATTTAAAATAAAATAAACACTCTCCTCTCACATCTCCTTTGAAATTACCCTCTCTCACCTTATGTACATGCCTTCTGATATTAGACATTTCAACCCTGGGAAAAAGATAGTCTGTGTACTTTCTACGCCATTATGTCTCTTATAATCTTATAAATCTCTGTCAGATATTCTCTCAGCCTCTGCCATTCCTGAGAAAACAAGCCTAGTTTGTCCAACCTCTCATGATAGCAGATGCCCTCCAATCCAGGCAGTGTCCTGGTAAAGCCCTTCTGTGCCCTCTCCAAAGCCTCAATATCCTTCCTATATTGGGGCAGTCAGAACTGTGTGCAATACACCAGATGCAGCCAACCTAGATTTTTATAAAACAGCAACATAACTTCCTAACTTTTGAACTTAATATCTCGACTAATAAAGGCAAGCATGCCATTTGCCACCGTAACCACCCTAATAAACCAGTGTAGCCACTTTTAAGGAGCTATAAACTTAGACCCCAAGTCCTTTTGTTCTTCAAAGCAGTTAAGGGTCAGCACTGCCATTTCTCTGCCCATATCTGCAACTGATTTATATCCTGCCATATTCTCTGCCAGGCTTCTACGCTATCTGCACCACCACCATCAATCTTCACGTCACCCACAAACCTACAAACGCATCCGTCTGTATCTTCATCCAGGTCATGTTTATACAACACAAAGAGCAGAGGTCCCAGCACAGATCCCTGTGGAACACCACTATTAACAGATCTTTAGCTCGAATAAGTCTCTTCAACCACTACTCTCTGCCTTCTATGGGCAAGCCAGTTCTGAATCCAAACTAATTTACCACAGATCCCATGCGTATTAATCTTCTGGATGAGTCCCTCGTGTGTAACCTTGTCAAATGTCTTAATAAAATCCATGTAGTCAGCATCCACAGCTCTACCTTTATCATTCTCATAACCTTGCAAAAAACTGAATGAAGCTAGCGCAAGCTGGATCTCCCCAATTAGACCATGGTTTTCCAAATGCTCATAAATCCTATCCCTCAGAATTCTCTCCAGTAACTTCCCTACCACTGATGTGAAACGCCAGACTGTATTTTCCAGGATTATTCTTTGTTCTTTCTACAGCATGGAATAATATTAGCTGCTCTCCAGTCCTCCGAGACATTGCCTGTGCCTAAAGGGACACAAAGATATTGGTCAAGGCCCCAGAAATCTCTTTTCTTGCTTCTTCCAATAATCTGGGGTATTTCCCATCATACCCTGGGATATTCATCGTAATGGTCTTGAAGAGACCCATTTCTACCTCCTCCTTTATCTGAATGTTCTGGCATTCGATCTCCCTATCCTCCGTGCCCTTCTCTTTAGTAAATACTGATGTAAGTTGCTCATTGAGGACCTCACCCACATCCTCCACATCCAAGCAAAATTTTCCCCCTATATCCTTGAGTATTCCTACACTGTCCCTAATTATCCTCTTGCTCCTGATGGATGTTTAGAATGCCTTATTTTTTTCCACTTTTGTAGACAGTTTCTACAGCGCCTGCAATCTTTAATTATTTACTGGTGTGGTTAATCTTTGTCTTCCAACAAATCTGTTAATGTTCATTTTGAGGAACAACACATACGGCAGAGTATATTGTGCATTCAATAAAGCGACTGAACCTCTAGGCCCCAAAGCCAAATCGCTATTTAGGCATGAGGATAGAAATATCCACTCTGAAATTACTCAATCTCCAGGGACAAAGTCAGTAAAAACACTTAATATGATAAATTTACCTGTTGGGTTTAAAAGAATCACAATCAAATGGAAATCTGAGCAACACACCGAAAATGCTGAAAAAACTCAGCAGGCCGGGCAGCATCTATGGGGAAAGAAGTACAGTCAACGTTTCAGGCCAAAACCCTTAAGCACGTTTTAAAAGAATGTACACTCCCAGCAAGCCCATTCATTTCCAGAGAGGAAATTCTGTCCATTATATTCCTGGCAATACAAATCTAACTTCCTCCATGTAATTATCTTTGATGTTCTTTAGAATTTATTTTTAAGGTATCCTTCCATGATTACATTGCTAATGTTGAATATCTTTCTGTCCACAAGGAACAGCTGCTAATATGTATACTGTATGTACATATTACATGTGTTGATATGTACTTTTTACATTGCATGTCAACGATTTGGATGATGAAATTGATGGCTTTGTGGCCAAATTTGCAGACAATACGAAGATGGGTGGAGGGACAGGTAGTGTTGAGATAGCAGAGGGGCTGCAGAAGGACTTGGATTAAGAGAGATGGCAGATTCCTCGTGCAGGATTCCCTAAAGGTTCATTTGCAGGTTGCTGAGGAAGTATTCATTTCAAGAGGACTAGACTATAAGAGCAAGGGTGTAATGCAGAAGCTGTACAAGACATTACTGAAGCCTCACTTGCGATACTGTGAGCAGTTTTAGGCCTAATTCTGCTCCTATATCTTGTGGTGTTGTGTAGAAAGAATGAATTGGTTCATTCACATTCATGCCATGACATTGCTATTGATAAAATTGAGATGACAACAGGATTTCAATTAATGATTGGGCACCGATCACTATGTTCTTCAAACTCCCAACTCAACTTGGTCTTGTTTTTCCAAGGATACAGAGTTGGATTCTTTTTGAGCCACTCATGTTGTCAACTCTTCCCTGTGAGAAAAGTTATCCAACTACTTATTTTTAAAAAAAATAATCTTGTTGACTTTCGTGGCTCTTAGCATGTTACCAGGGTGCATGTATCAGATGTGTTGGATGACTGGGAAGTAATTACAAAGGAACACATAACTTTGTTATCTTAAGGAATGTCTGGCCTAGATTGCTGCTATATACAAGATTGCAGGGTATTGTAACACTCAAGGGAACTTTCTTGCATCGCTTTCATCGATTTTTATAAAGCTTTCAACCTTGTGACTCACGCAGCCCTGATAAAGATGCCAAGGTAAGAGGCTAAATGTTTCAATCTTTAGCTTTTATCTGCATTTTTGATCCAATATCTATATCAAAGACAAACTCAGGAGAATAAAGAAAAACACATTGGCAAGATTGCCAGTTGGTATTCATTATGTTTAATGCTCCAATTGTGGTTTAAATGACACCACAAGAAGGCAGTTTGAGAAGATTTGGAAATGCTGCTGCTTTCTGCCAGGATATTGTGTTGGTTAGATCACCTGATCCTGAGCATATTGAACGGACTGTGCAGTAGCACATGTTACTTCCAACTGCTGAGTTACTATCCTACCATCTATGATACTTACGAATTAGGAACAGGAGAAAGACGTCTAGCCCTTGGCATCTGTTCCACCATTCATCAAAATCCACAATGTTTTCCAGACCAATCTTCACCTCCTTTGATCTCTTTAATATTCAAGAAAGTACTGATCTTTCTTTTGAGTGAACTCTGACTGTGCTGGCACTTGGTGCAGATAATTCCAAAGACATTTCTATCGTCTCAGGGAAGAAACTTTGGTTACTTCTATTTGTACCTCAGGTGGTTGTGCAGTGTGTTATTTGAGGTATTACTTAGAGGCAAATAAGTGTGCATGTTTTTTGTGTTTCTGGTTTAATGCCTTGCCCTGTTCGTTTGCAGAGGGGCAGACATTGCCATTAAAGCTCTTCAATATCTCTCTACAGTAGTGGATGGAACAGTAGTTAATAAAACATCATTCCTGTACTGTGTTTTGAAGACTGATACAAGTTTGCTTGGGTTTTTTTTTTGGGGGGTGGGGTGGCTGTGCTGCTCGCAATCCTCCTCAGTCGGAAAATTTTTGCCAAACAATTGTTCAAACCCAAACCTGGAAATGAACACACTAATAAATAGTGGTTGCTCTCTGCTAAAACTTATAAGGTAGTGAGAACTATTTGTATCACCTTAACTCTACAACGATGTACTTGGGTGTGGCAGGATCAGTTGTCCATAGCAAACGCTGCCTATTGCCTTCTAACTGTTGATATTGGCATCTCCACTGTACTTCAGAAGGTTGTGGTAAGTTAAGCTAGCCAGGTGTTCTGATGAGATGTGCTTGTAGATGCAGAAGCTTGGAACTTTTCCTCACAGTTCCAGATTATCATTTCAGTCGATGCTGAATGAAAACCTGAAAAAGATGCTGGAAGCTCATCAATGCTGTGTCTGAATGTAGATCAACAGGCTCATGTTGGTTGAAACAATGCTCTCAATCCTATTTTAGCTCTTTACTTGAATCAACATGGCTGTTGTCTCCTTTCAGTCCAAAATTTGAGTGGTTGACCTTAGGGTAGATTCAATTGGAGAGCCTAAATCTGTAATGTAGAGATCTATTTCTTTTAAAGCAATGACTCCCCTTAGCACTATGTATGGAGTGTTGTCTACGTAGGCATATTGATTTGTGTTATAGATCACAATAGATGTACCTGGTGTAAAACTGAAAATGGAGCTGGATACAGGGTCAGCTTTGTCTGTAATTCCAGAGGCTGACTACAACAGACTGTTTTCTAAGATACCATTAGAAAAGGCCTCGGTGACGTATACAGATGAAAAAGTGACTCGCAAAGGCAAACTGAAAGTCAAATGCAGCAGTTAGAGCTTTGTGTTCAAAAGTGGAGAGCCAGCACTTTTTGGATGTGAATGGTTGACAAAGATCCAACTAGACTGGCACACAATCAAAGCTCTCAATGTGTCGTCAACAGGCAACAGCAGCTCAAGTGGTAGCACTAGCCAGAGACGGTCACACCTGCTTAACGCTAATGAGAAGGTGCTTGAAAAGGGAATAGATATGCAGATTGTAGACTTGGCCAAAAGCTGTTCAGGATGCCAAGAAAATCAAAATGCACCCCTGTAGGCATCATTACACTCATTGGCTTAGCCGTTGTCACCATGGCAGAGTGCATATTAACTTTGTTGGGCCGTTCATGGACTCCGTGTTCCTGATTGCGTAGATGCTCATTTGAAGTGGCTGGAGGTTGTACCAATGAAGTCAACCACCTCAGCAAAGACTGGCTCCACTCTGAGGACTATCCTCACCAGAAATGGCTTACCTGAATAAATTCTGAGTGACAACGGACAACAATACACATCACAAGAATTCCAACTGTTCATGAAGAAAAATGGCATCAAACATTTCAAGTCACATCGTCAATACCCAGCAACGAGCAGGCTAGCTGGAAGTTTTATCCAAACCTTCAAGAAGTCCATTAAAGCGATGGACAAGGAGGACATTTCTCTGCAGTAGAAGGTGACAACTTCCTTTTTATGTATCAGAACTCTGTTCATGCGGTTATAAATTAAACACTTGCAATCCTGTTCATGAGCAGGAATCTGAGATCTCGCATTGACCTCCTGAATCCAGGCCTATGGAGGAAAGTGTAGAAAAAACTGTTCAACCAGTTGCTAAGTGAAGCAGCAAGGAGCTTCGCAATTGGACAGGAAGTCCTAGTGTGTGATTACTGAGAAGACAAGTAGACACCCAATAGGAAAGCTACAAGAACTGGACCATTGATGTGCACTGATGTTGGAGATCATAATGGAGACATAATTAGATACTGGATGCTCACCCGAAGAACACACCTGTGTCAAAAGCATCCAGTAAGATGGGCACATTACAGCCACTGAACTTGCTTCTTAGTGATAATCATGTCACTGATAGCAACGTGACACTGGCCACTGAGAACATTGTCTTGGACAAGACACCTGCCAAACCTGATGCCACTCCACAGGTCCAGAGTGCTATCTGGAAAGAAACAGAGTGCCACCCAAAAGACTGAATCTTTAGGATCGTAATCCAATCACAAACAAGAGAAAATTTACAGATGCTGGAAATTAAGCAGCACACACAAAATGCTGGAGGAACTCGGCGAGCCAGGCAGCATCTAGGAAAAGAGTACAGTTGGAATTTAGGGCTGAAACTATTTGGCTGCCTGACCTGCTGAGATCCTCCAGCATTTTAAGTGTGTGGCTTTAGCATAGTGAAGTTAGTTATGGACAGTTATTGTGAATGCATGTTTATTTGGAATATGGTTTACAAAAAGGAATTTGAATGATTGGTACATATGCAGTTTTATGTAGCATTAATCTAAAGGGGGAGATGTGTAATGTATGGATTGATTTCTTTCAGAGCAATGACTCCCCTTAGCACTACGTATGTACTGTTGTCTACACATGCATATTGTTCTCTCTCACTGCAGTGTGAATACACCAGTTAAAGCCATCTCCTGCGTGCGAGCTTTTATTTTTAATCGATACGTAGTTGCAAAGACACAACAAAATCTAAATTTGAATTGTGTTACAAATGTGTATTATGATTATGATCGGTTGGTGTATTTTGTTCTTTCAGAGATTAGATTTATCCTGCCCAGGTGGCCACATCCCTTTGTTTGCTGATTTACTCCATGCCAAATCATCAAGAATTGTATTCATTGGAGATGTACAGCATATAGAAACAGATATAGTTATACTGTAGATAGATAGCTATAGATGGACAGTATAATATAGACTAGATGTTAAGGAAAGCTAACAAAACTCAAGGAGCCCTGTGCCTAGAGATATGATATTCAAGTAACACTTGTGTATCTTAGAATTCTTAAGCATGGTGATGTTAGCTGAACAGAACAAAAATGTGTGGCTTCATCTTTTGCTTCACCATTATACTGTTACTATGGTTCAATTCTCTGTCTCTGGGTGCAGATTCGCCTAGATTTCAATAGCTTATTTTCAGAACTTCAATCATGTTACTTTGAAGACTAAGTTGTTTTCTAATGGAGGCGTAGAGTGAAGCAGGAAGCATAAATCAGCTCCTTGAAGGTACGCTAATAGAAGAATAACTTCAGTACAGTCAGCAATGCCCATTTTGATGAGACCATAAGATGTAGGAGCAGAATTAGGTCATTTGGCCCATCGAGTCTGCTCTTCTATCATTTCATCGTGGCTGATCCATTTTTCCTCTTGGCCCCAATCTTCTGCCTTCCCTGTGTATCCCTTCATGCTCTGATCAATCAAGAATCTATTAGCCTCTGTCTTAATTATACAGAAAGACCTGTCCTCCACAGCTGCCTATGGCAACAAATGTCTCAGATTCACTACTTTCCGGCTAAAGAAATTGCTCCTCATGTCTGTTCTAAAAGGACACCCCTTTATTCTAAGGCTGTATCCACTGATCTTCAACACTCCCACCATAAGAAACATCATCTCCACATCCATTCTGTCAAAACCTTTCACCATTCAATAGGTTTCAATTAGGTCACCCTCATTCTTCTGAATTCTGGTGAAAACAGCCCAGAGCCATCAAATGCTCTTCATATGGCAAGCTGTTTAATCCTGGAATCATTTTTGTGAACCTTCTTTCAATGCTCTCCAGTTTCAGCACCATTTTCCATGATAAGGGGCCCCAAGCTGTTCTCAGTACTCCAGCTGAGGTCTCACTGGAGCTTTATAAAGTCTTAACACTGCATCCTTGCTTTTAAATTCTACTCCTCCTGAAAGGAATGCTAACATTGTATTTGCCTTCCTCGCCATAGACTCAACCTCCAAATTAACCTTTAGGGAATCCTGCACAAGGACTTCCAAATCCCTCTGCGCCTTAGTTTTTTGCATTTTCTCTCCATTTAGAGAGTCAACCTTTTAATTCCTTCTCCCAAAGTACATGACCTTGCATTTCCTGACACTATATTCTATCAGCCATTTCATTACCCGTTCTCCTGATCTATCGAAGTCCTTCTGTAGCCTCTCTACTTCCTCAAAACTACCTGTCCCTCCACCTATCCTTGTATCATCTGCAAACTTTGCAACAAAGCCATAAATTCCATCCCCAAATCATTGACATATAACATAAAAAAATTGGTCCCAACACAGACCCCATACTAGTCACCTGCAGCCAACCAGAAAAGGCTCTTTTTTTCTCCACCTTTTGCCTCCTGCCAATCAACCACTGTTTTATCCACGCTACCTTGGTAGCAAAGTTGTATTTATTGGCTATCACTTTATTGGTAAAACATTATATTTCATTCAAGGTCGAAAACTATGACATACAATGAAAGGGGAGTATGGACATAACTGGCACAATCAATCCCTGTCTGTAAGAATGTGATTTTCTTGTTGAAAATATATTACCAAGACCCATGATGCATTGAACAGACCAACTGACATAAGAATAGATATACACTGAGAAATCCAAAGTGCATCAAGGGCACAAAATTACTTGTGATATGGCATTTTCAGATATGAAATAGCAAAAATCTCTTTTAAAAAATCTTTTGCAATTCTTTTTGATGTGCTTATTTAAATTAATGGATAAATTACACAGCAAAGACTGTATTTAATATTTTTTAAGTCAGCAGATCTGCTCAAATTGGCAGAGCGTCCTCAAGGTAAAGGGCTCTCAGCACAATGAATCAGTCTGTCAGGAAGCTTGTGGAGGCCAAGTGCAAATAGCAGTAGGTGTGTGAGATAATCCAATCAACTCACCTACACATATTGTCCATCCCTACTGCGCACATGAGGCTCAATCGGCCGATGCTGCAGAGTCACCTCAAAACCCACAGAAGTGTAACAGAAGCAAATCATCCTTGACCCCATAGACTGAAAAAGAAGGTGCAGCATGTGCTCGGCCCCCTTGCCTCTCAATTGTTCTGTTGAATTACTTGGAGCAATCTTATTTTATGTTTATTCATTTGGAAATATTGACAGCATACCTTTCGCTCAATGAGCCTAATAAACTTAAAAAGAAACCGAAAGGCACCCTGTTTTGTGTAGTGACCTATGAACTTTCTCACCCAATAGTGATTAAGCTCTGACCTCAAGACCTCTTTAAGCTACTTTGCAGCAGTAAGCACTTAAACTGTGACTTTAATAGGAAAGTTGGATTAGCGGCTAAGCATCTCAGCCTTGATCCAGACCCCTGACTGATATCGCCCATCTCATGCATTAATCTGGATAGTCAAACAATAATGTATAACTCTGATTTTGAAGTGGAATTTTCCTAGGGAGTAGGTTAAAATTCTAAAATGCAGCAACTGATTTGGATTACTCTTGCAGATGACAGTTCAAGCATCCGATAAAATTCAGTGTGGCAAATTCCATATAATGCAAGTAGGAGAGATAAATGAGATGAAATATAAACAGCAAATCATGGGAATTCTCTTTGTGAGATAAGAGGCCAAGGAGGTGGGAATGGCTTCACATTATGGACGATTTAGAAATATATGGACTTGTCACCAGTCTTCAGTCTTTGCCTGTTGTTCTGTCATCCTGTTTAATGCTTTATTTTTATTGTTTTAGACTGTTTATTTCCATTTTGGCTGCTCTGAATTCAATTCTGAATGCAAGAAAATTTTAATTCCATACCTGCCCCAAATCAATTGCAACTGGCTTGCATCAATGTACTGATATAATGTGTTGATCTATACAGATGGTATGCATTTTTCACTGTACCTTGGTACATGTAGCAATAATAAACCAATATAATTTACGTGCAAGTTCACAGAATATTAACAACTGGGCAAATATCTGAGGAGTGTCAGTTTCTGAATGATTATACTTTAGCATGAATCAAGAGAAAGAGAATGGGATTATTTTATAATTCTTTTGGTGTAAGGTTATTTTAATGAAGACAAGGCACTCTACAGTGAAAACTGACATTTTAAAAGACTGAAATCTCCAACAATGTGTCTTTTTAGCTATTTTTCTGTCAGCATAAGAAGTGAAAGAAATAAGTTCCTAAGCAACAAACCACCAGCATTACCAGTAGCTTTTGCTTTCTGATATTTTTGTAATGGTTCATTAATCACTAATTCGTCCCTTTATAATTGTATCTCATGGAAGAATGTTGACATGAGGGTGGTGGCGAGGGAGATAGCTTCTCCGTGTATAGCAATCACCACCTTTTATGTGGCTCTTCAGTCTCATTTTTCAAAGTAAAGAACTTGTTCTATCGAGCACTCTTGTTCAACAACTTGTGGCAGATTAAAATTTTAGTGTGTGCAGACGTTCTCCACGGGCACCACCGTTAAATTCTCCTGCGTATGCCGTATCCATGGGAAAGAAGCCAATAACCCAATGGCTACCAGTGGAGGTGTCATTTCAGAACGTCCAACCTTTTATATACAGTGTATCCACGATGTTTGAATCTCTTGAACATTGCTACAAGTTGAAACTCATGTTTGTCACTTGTAGCTTGTGCGCTCTTTGTCTTGCTCTGCCTTGTTTGAATCAGTTGTATGTCATGCTTTGTCTCTGTAAACTCTACATGCAATGTGTTATAGTCGTTTGCCCAAATGCAGCATTTCCTCTGTTCTTAAAACTAGAACTTTGGAAATAATATAAATGGATTCACATATTTCCAACTGCAGATCTTTTATATATAATCGTCTCCTGTTTCCTGAAGTCACAAGAATGATCTTTAAACAACACTCCTACCCAATTATGCAGAACTGTCATTGGGTAAGAAGTCAGGTTCTTCACACTAAATCTCCACATTGTTGCCAGTTAAATATATAGCCTTGGATAAGAAATGTGATAAAAGTGACCAACTGTGTTTACTCTGCACAACAATTCTTCCCAAGTGAAGAAAGAAGATGTTTTTCCATTGGGCCTATGCTTTGGATGTGGAGAGGCTGCATTTTAATGCATGTAAAGGTTTATACATGTGTTATGTTGTCATGTAATATGATGTAGGTAATCCCAGTCCCATGACAATGGTTGTTCTTGGCACTTTTCTTTCTACAGAAGTGGTTTCCTCTGACTTCTGGGCAGTGTCTTTACAAGATGCATGACCCCAGCCATTATCAATACTCTTCAGAGACTGTCTGCCTGGTGACAGAAGTCACATAACCAGGACTTGTGATCTATACCAGCTGCTCATTTGACCATCCATCACCTGCTCCCATGATTTCACGTGACCCTGATTGGGAGGCCTAAGCAGGTGCTGCACCTTGCCCAAGGGTGCCCTGCAGGCTAGCAGAGGGAAGGAACACCTTAGACTCTCCCAATTTAAAAGATCCTGGAGGTAAAACAGAACAAAGATGCAGATTCTGATACAATTTGAACACAATTCTGTATTCGTCTTTGAATACAAATCTGCTTTCAATTGACAGCTGACATTACCAAGTGTTTTAATAATTTATGAAACCTTACCAACACTATTCAAATCAGAATTTGGCAGCATAAATAATGCTTGAAGATTTGGTTGTTATTTAAGTGTATGTTAGAGGGAAAGTTCATGCAAGTACAGATGCAGAATTGTAATATGAAAGCACGAAGTTTGAGAACTGTTCTACAGTTAGCTTTGAAAATGGGATCATGTCCTGTGTTTCAGCCTTGGAATGTTTTGAATGGAATGATTCACGTGGTTGTTCTGAACTGAGCTTTCAGTTGAGATAGTTGAAGTTTTGAGCTTCCTTCTAATAAAATACTCATTGATATCAGGGTGTTGCTGAGGACTACTGGAAATCGTCTACCTCATCTCTTAATAATCATAATTATAATTGGAAATTTTTTGAGAATACTTCTTTGGCCTTTTGATGTAGAATTTTCCCCTTTAATTTTCCATTCATGATTTAATAACTGGGCAGTCCTTCATTGTGATTGGTTAAAGTAATGCACCCTCATCTGCTCTGTTTACACAGTTAACAGACCCCCCCCCCCCCCCCCCCCAGTTCGGGCACTGTCTCACCCGCTCCCCAATTCCATTAACTTTAAGGACAAAATATGCTAAAGAACATATGGGGAAGGGAATATCTGGCCACCATTCATTGATTAAACACAACAAATTTTAGGATGGCAAGCTACATCTAAGCATTCATACACACAAAATGCAGCAAGAACTCTACAGGTCAGGCAGCATCTGTGGAAAAGAGTATACAGTTGACATTTTAGGCCAGGACCCTTCTCCTGAAGAAGGGTCTCATCCCAAAATGTCAACTGCTTACTCTTTTCCAAAGATGCCTGACCTGTTGAGTTCCTCCAGCATTTTGTGTGTGTTGCTTTGGATTTCCGGCATCTAGAGATTTGTCAAATTTGAAATTTAGATCTTAGCATGGTCACCAAAGCAACATGCAGGGCTTCAGTTGCTTAATAATTTTAGAATACATGTCAATTTTGCTGCAGAATATTGCAGCACCGCAGGAAGGCACAAGTATGATGAATAAAGTGTTTTACTGAATGCATTTCAGACCACTTTTTTTTGGTACATTTGGTAAGGAAAGTTGCGTTGTGTTTTAGCTCAAGTTGTCCACTGGGAAAATCTTCAATTAAAGCCTCGTGTACTAATCATCAAATCTATGTTAGTAAGCCCCCATAATGTTCACGTGTGCAATAGCATTAAAACCAGGGACTTAGAATGCTACATGCGTGCAATGAATTACTCTTTGCTACTTCAGCAGCCGTGCTATCACATTGAGGCTTTGAGCAGCCTTTTTCTCTCACAAATTGAAAGCAGTGATGTACTTATCAATAGAGAGCTACCTCCAAGAATCTGAGCTAGAAGCAATATTCATTTTGTTAAGGTGATATTGATGGGTGCTGGTAACATCACGGAGATCATTTTGAAAGTAATAAGCTCCCTGATGAACCGCGGTCTCCTGGGGCACTGCGTGAAGTTGATCAGTACCCACTTCGAGTGCTATGGCACTACAACTGAACGGCAGCATTGTGGAAGCTTAAAGTGACAGTGGTGCCACCCTGCTTTCCTGACGCTTTGCTTCCTCATGTCTTTCACATCCAAGTCCACTGGCAGTGAGTGCAGAATAAAATGGCCATTGTGAAATGTTTCCAGTAAATTGCCACCAAATTCCGTGCTTCCTGTATTCAGTTCCCTAGAGTATCTGATGGATGTGGCTTCAAGTATCCGGTGCTGAGGCAATGCAAGATGGTCGGCGTCGCTGTTAACCTCCCTCTTGAAATCAGCACCACGCTGTTGTGCCAACATTGTGATTTTTTTTTTTAGCGTGTTCACTCTCGTCAACTTGAAATGTGTCCCAGTAGTGAGTGACAACATTAGAGCTTCTTCCTATTTACTGCTGGTGGTATCCATGAATTTAACTCTGAGAAGCAGTCATCCCTTCTGCCATCTTCTCCCTCTGTTATTTCTCACAACCTTTTGTAACAGTGCTTAGATGAGGTTTATGCTAATTAAAGCTTACTTGTTTCAGAATGTTCATGAGATAGTGTTTTCTGTAACTTTCCAGCAGAAACACCACCAACCAATGAGATGAGTGCAAAGGTACTTTAAGATTTTGTGAACAGAAGGTGTTCTGCAAGTTGCTTTGAGTTGTGGTTTGGCTTCCACAAAAACGGGCTCTCAGCATTCAAACCAAAATCTTGAAAAATGATTTAAACTGACATGATTTTCTGGCGAAAAGTTTTAACATGATTTTTGCACCTCAATACCTGTCTTCTGCTTTGATTTGAAATGTACTTTTCCATTAACATTAGAAATTGTGACAAAACATTCAAGATTGTTAGAAGCAAAATATGACATTAAGAGCATTTTGCAATACCTTATTGGGTTCCAGGTCTCATTGCCAGTCTAGTATGAGGAATTCTCTTTCTCCGTACTGTTGGGACCAGTGCTGCTGATGACACTACTTTATCTAGCGACACAATTAAAGCAGTTGAGCGGTTGTTCTTGCAGTCCTGTGTGCTTTCTAATGTGTTGGCTCGTTAGTCAATTGAAAAGTTATTTAATGTGTTTCCACTGAACTATTACACAATACATTCAGGTAATCTTAATCCTGAATCCAATATGGAGCATATTCTGCCTGGAGGTACACGACTAGTGGTGCTCTATAGAGATCTGTTCTGGGACCCCTGCTCTTTGATTTTTATAAGTGACATGGATAAGGAAGTGGAGAGGTTGGTGGATAGTGCAGGAAGTTGTCATAGATTACAATAGGACATTGACAGGATTGTAATCTCTGACAAATTTCTGCACTGTCCTCAACACCATCCTACCTTCTATTTTCATGGCCAGAATGCAGAGCTGGGCTGAGAAGTGACAGATGGAGTTTAGTCTGGACAAGTGTGAAGTGGTGTACTGTGAAAGATTGAACTTGATGGCAGAGTACGAAGTGTGGGGGAACAGAGGGATCACAAGGTTTAAATCCATAGATCTCTCAAAGTTGCCACACCACTTGATAGGGTGTTTAAGAAGGCATATGGTGTGTTAGACTTTGTTAGTCAGGGTTCTGAGTTCAAGAGCCACAAGGTAATATTGCAGCTTTATAAAACTCTAGTTAGATCACATTGGAGTATTGTTTCTGTTATGGTCAACTTATGTTAAGAAGAATGTGGAAGCTTTAGAGGAAATGTACCCGTATGCTGCCTGGATTAGAGGATATATCTAATGAGGAAAAAATGCGTGAGCTAGGGCTTTTCTCTTTGGAGGGAACGAGGATGAGAGGAGATTTGATAGAAGTGTATAAGGTAAAGGGCATGGATAGAATAAGCAGACACTTTTTTTCTCAGGATGACAATGGCTAATATGAGAGGACATGCTGTTAAGGTGACTGGAGGAAAGTATAGGGGGGATGTCAACACGAGAAAATCTGCAGATGCTGGAAATTCAAACAACAACACACACAAAAATGCTGGTGGAACACAGCAGGCCAGGCAGCATCTATAGGGAGAAGCGCTGTCGACATTTCGGGCCGAGACCCTTCGTCAGGACTCAAAAAAAAGGGGGATGTCAATTTTTTTTAAAAGAGTGGTAATGCATGATTTGTTTCATTTTTTAAAAAAATTTCAGCTTCAGCCTTTGTATTAGTCATTAAACTCAAAATCTGTCCTTGTCTTGCAATCAGCTGCCCAGGTTCAAACTGTATTATGATTGTGCTGGAGTGCAGAGGCTATTTACCAGGGCTGTCTGGGTTGGAGGACTTTAGTCACGAAAAAGCATTGGATTGGCTGGGCCTGGAGTGAAGCATTTTGTGGGTTTGACCTCATAAGAGATGAATAAGATTGAGAAACAGAGTAAATAGTCAAAATATTTACTCCAGGGTTCGAGGATCAAAGTGTGAGATGTGAAGAAGTAGTTTTGAAGGGAACATGAGGGAATTATATGGTCTAAAAGTATTTTTTTTAACAGAGAACATTTGATATTTAGAGCTTGCTGCTTGATGTGGTAGTAATGTCAGATACTATAGCTGCATTTAAGAGGCATTTAGATAATCCTTATTTAGATACTGTCTTAATTTAGGTAAATGGAATTAATGTAGATGGGTGGGAAGGTCATATGGGCATGTCGGGCCATTTCTGTGCTGTATAACTCTGATTCTTTGACAATAGTAATGTGTACATTCTCCTCTTGGAGTGGGGGCAGTAACATTTCAGATTGTGGTACCCAAGTTGCATGCTGCTTGATTTTCCACAGTTTGTGCTAAATATACTGTATCTGCTACCTTATTTATTTTATTTATTGACATACAGCATGGAACAAGGCCTTTTAGCCCTTTGAGCCATACCACTCAGTAACCACTGATTTAACCCTCGCCTAATCACACATAGGACAATGTACAATGACCAATTAACCTACAGCCAGTATACACCATGGGAGGAAACCAGAGCACCTGGAGGGAAGTCCCAGGGAGAATGTACAAGTTCCTTACAGACAACGGTGGAACTTGAACCCGGGTCGCTGGTGCTAACCACTATACCATCGTGCCATTTGAGGAAATTAATGCAATTTAAACGAAGCGTAGAAGCTCAGCTCCATCTGACAACTCCTGGTTGCTCTTTCCAGTCCTTCACTTCACTCTATTGAAAGAAGGAATTGAGACTTAAAATCAAAGTATGGACGCATGGTTGCTCAGGTTTCCAATTATCATTGAAGGTTATTGGTGATGGTGAAAATGGGATTTAAAATGAGCAGAAAAAAAATACCCAGGTGATTCAGCTTTTCCTCTCACCAAATCTGTGCGAGAAATGCTTTGATCTTGCACAAATAAATTTGCAACTTTTTTTTTAAGGTCTGAAATTAGTTTATTTAAATCTTCAACTAAATGATCCAGTATTTACATGAAAGAAGTATTTTGCATTTCTTAGCCTGAAGGTACAATTTGTAAAATCTGTACAGTTGATAAGCTCCTTAAAACCACACTGAAGCATTCCTTTTGCATTTACTTTGAGCGAAGAGTTCAGCACTGGTAAAAATCCATCACAGTTGAAGTCTTTTTTTTAGTTTAGTCCAAGAACGCTGAATTGATTTGTTTCTGTAGGAGCTGCCAAATCTGTGACATTTAACATTACAAATGGATAAAATAATTTTTTTGTACGTGACATGTATTCAAATATTCCCAAGTATTTTATGTGTCAATCAATATCTTTCCGCAGTGGTATATACAGTCAATCTGTTCACAGTGATGTTTGCAGTAGAAATTGTATTAAAAATCAAGCTATTTCTTTGACTCTGTTAGAGACCAAGCAAAACAATTTTTTCTCTGTAATCATCTGCATTTGGCATTGAGTCAAACATTAATAATTGTATGAACCTTTTGGTAAATGCTGTAGTAATACAAAGTCTCGGAATGCATGTCATTCTTCATAAATCCTGCTCTTAAAATTTTATCAGATTTAGCCCTTTTACCAACATTACTACACCTTTATCTTTTTAAGCTTTTGTCTAAGATGGGGTTTAATATCTTTATGGACTTGACTATTTCCAAAACTATTAACCTTTCCTGCTCACTCTAATTTCTTCCTTTCAATTGTCTATTCTGCCTAGAGATTCTGCAAAATATGCTATCCAAGTTTTAGTACCTTGTGTCAGCAGTGGATTGGTCACTCGGTGAGATATAAGGGCTGCCTACTTGCCGCCTATTGCAGTTAGAGGTGTATCTATAAACTAATTTGTTTTCTCTTGTTTTCTCTCAAGGATCAAAGAGGCAGAAGCACACATACACAGCCAGAAGAAAGAACGGTCTTATTCAGTCAAGGAGAAAGGCGAAACTGGAATAGTGAGTTGATGTAATTTGCTTTAGGAAAGATGCTGATCTTTTAAGTTTCTCAGAATAATTGGGTTTACCATGTATTGCACTCTGTGTGATTATTTTCCCCTGATTTATATACTTGAGGCTGAAAAGGAAGCCATTTTGAGTATTGAATTACCACCAACAAGAACTGAGAAAATGTGTAGATGTACATCCACCACCATTGCCTAAATGCAATAGTATAACATCTATACCCTGGAATGTGAAAAGCATCAAATGTACAAGTTTTTCTCCATTTTAAAAAAAGACGCTTAAAATGCATCTCTAGCTCAATGGTATTTTGCACTGTTGGGAATTAGCAGTTACATGATGTTCTCATTCAATTAGTGAATGGGGAGTGTGGCCCCCTGCCAATTAGGTTTTGCTGTTCAACAGAGCAAAGTTCACATTTCTAAGGAATGTGGGCTTCCTTCCTGTCCAACTTGCCCATGTAGCATTTGGTATTAAATACCAAAAAGAAGTGTCAATGAAACATTAAGCTCTAAATCTTAATGCAACGCATTAGGACAACGCAAAAGGAATACAGGGCGAACCTGCTGGGATGAGGAAGCTTGGGAGGTATGTTGTCTGCTGGCTTCCTTGGAATTAATCGAGCAAGTATTGAGTGCCTATCAGGCAGCCATATGAGGATTTTTGGCCATGCTCTTTTTTTCAAATTGTTTTCCTGACTGAGAGTCATAGGCAAGTTCTGAGGAGAAGTGGAAGGGAGGGGTGGAATTGGTTATGCAGTCAAAGGCAGTTTGTGTTTGCTGGGAGGTGTTCTCCTCTTCTGTCTTCTGCTGAGAGAAATGTTGGCTGATTACCTAGAATAGTACAGGGCCATTGGTCTGCGATGTTGAGAATATACTCACTCACTCACTCCAAATGGAACAATTCAGATCGATGGGCATTCATCAATTACCAGTTAACTTTATTTGAAGATATTGGTTAATTTTGAGCTGCCATAAATAGGCATGTACTCCATGTACAAGGCCACTTTGAGTGATAAAGATAACCCACCCTGGCTTCTCCATGCCTGCGAGATCCATGTATTATATCACATGGAATGGTCTCTATGCTGGTAAACTGGACATTACTCAAGTTCAAAGTAAATGTTTTATCAAAGTACATGTGTCACCATATACAACCCTGAGATTCCTTTTCTTGCAGGCATTTTCAATGACTCCAATAACCATAATGGAACCAATGAAAGGCCACACTGAACAGGGCAGACAAACAAACAGTGTGCAAAAGACGACAAACTGTACAAATACTAAAAAAAAAGAATGAAATAATAATAATTAAACAAACAATTACGATAACATGAGATGAGTCCTTGAAAGTGAGTCAATAGGTTGTGAGGAACAGTTCCTTGATGAGACAAGTGAAGGCATCCCCTCTGGTTTAACAGCCTGATGGTTAATGGGTAATAACTGTTCATGAACCTGGTTGTGTGAATCCTGAGGTTCCTGTACCAGCTTTCTGATGGCAGCAGTGAGAAGAGAGCATGGCCTGGGTGGGGGTCCCAGAAGATGGATGCTACTTTTCATCGACAGTGCTCTGTATGGGTGTGCTCAATGGTGAGGAGGGCTTTACCCAAGACGGACTGGGTCATATCCACTATTTTTGTAGAATTTTTGTATTTTTGAGTAAACAAGGAATTGTGGGCAAGTGAAATGTTGATGCTGATTTTTCTTGGAATGGGGTAGTACAAATTTAAGTGAGGATTATGAAACAAGGGTCATATTGGGTTACATATTTTCTAAATCTTTGGCACTACTCTGTTGTTACTCTTTGCAGAAATAAAAGGTTATTATCACCGATCTAACACTCAATGAAATCAATAAAGATCAATATTTCTCTTCATTAAATCCAATAACCCTATTTTTTTTTTAAAAATGTGTTTGAAGTCCGATAGCTACATGTTACTGTTGGTGTAATGAACTTACAGAAATTGGTTCTAAATGATGTTGGGAGTAATGTTGAACTTTTAAAGGCCGATCTTTTCAAGTACAGATGCCGATAATATACAAGATCAAGACACAGCAAAGAAAAATACACAGAAAATACCTGTTGTCTTAGCTAAAATTAAATATCCATGAAATACCAAAGGTTCAGTCTCAATGAAAGATGCATTTTAATCAGCCTTATGAATCCAAAGTAAAATTAGCTTCAGGGCAACAACATTTTCTACCTTGTTTTCATTCTAAATTGAGATTTCAGTAGACCGTGGAGCTCAAATGAAATGCACGATTTCACAATGGAAGGAATGCCAAACATATGACATTCAGAAATAGTTTACCTCAATGTTTATTTTTCCTTATAATTGGAAAAAATGAATTGCTTCACGAAAATTACGAGTAACAAAGCTTCTTTAAAATTACAGAGCCAGTTATCTGTTCATTCAAATTACAGCTGAAATATAATACTGCATTTTTGAATCTTTTCTGAAAAATCTATAATTGACTTCCATAAAAAATAATTTTTTCACAATTTCTTTATGATTTGCTACTTATGGTATTTAGAATGATAGTGTAAAATGGGCGTTATTTGTTTGGCCATCTGCTGTATGTCTCAATTTAATTCCACACAGGTAGGACAGGAATTAAGACTTACTCCTCCTGTAAGTTATTTCTCATTGCTACCATGGACAGTGCTCCTTTGGTATTGAACTCTTGATCCTTCTGTATTTCACATGCTTATCATCATTGAGTTGTAGTTGAGATTACTCTCAACTGCAGCTCAATTTGTGTGTTGCTCAAGATTTCCAGCATCCCTTGTGTTTGAGATTACTCTTGTTTTTTTCCGAGTTCCTTTAGACAGAAATGTTTTGCTTTCCTATCTTTTGAAAGTAGTAGTTAGGTGGAAAGGGGGTAATAGGAGTACTAAATCAACCCTTTCTATAAGGAGGTGCTATTCATTAACACTTAACTCGAAAGAACACTATCTTCTTGAGAAGATTACATTTGAACTATTCCTTATATTCACCATTAGTGATGCAATCCTGCGCCTTTATCTATTCATTGTGAAGTAGTGAGGTATCAACGATGGCAATGCACATACCAAGTTTATTCATTTAGCTGAGTTGCATTCAAATAGCACCTATATTTATAAATTCTGCAGAGTAATGATTCAATGATAGAAAATGCAAATTTATCAAATGCAACAATAAACAAATACACAGTACTTTATGCAATATATAGTGTCTTCCTCAAGCATAATGGAGAGAGCAGCCTTCATTATTTCTATTGCCATCAGTGGCACTTGGATCCATTGATGATTCAAGGTTCCTTAAGAAGTTGCAGTACTTTCCTTGATAATATCAAAAGATCTGATGTTAAGATTGTCTAGTTTTCCCATTATCAGTGCAAAGGTATAGTTCAACATATCCTTAAAAGGTTGAATAATGCTGATGATCATAAATGAAATGGAGTATGCAGTAAATCCTGTAAGGTCCCCCCAATGGCTAGTAATGATGGGCAATTGTTGAAATCCACCCCTATCCTGCATACTATGATTAGGCTAAGTTTTGTGTGGTAGATATCCTGTAGAGACATTTTACTGCAGTAAGCCTAGTATCAGAATCGGGTTTAATATCACTGGCATATGTTGTGAAATTTGTTAGCTTTGCGGCAGCAGTACAATGCAAGAGATAAATACATGTCAGCACATACATCCCTGAGATTCTTTTTCCTGCAGGCATAATTAGCAAATCTATAGAACAGTAACTGTAAACAGAATCAATGAAGAACAAACTGTGCAAATGCAAACATAAATAAATAGCACTAAATAACAAGTATGACATAACAAGATAGAGTCCTTAAAGTTGTAGGAACAGTAGAAAAATGAGTGTCATTAACCCCTTCTGTTCTTGAACCTGGTGGTGCAAGTCCTGAGGTACCTGTATCTTTTACTTGATGGCAGCAGAGAGCAAAGAGCATGATCTGGGTGGTGATGATCTTTGATGGATGCTGGGTTTTTCTACAGCAATGTTTCATTTAGATGTGCTCAATGGTTGGGAGAGCTTTAGCGAATCCACTACCTTTTGTAGAATTTTAGGCTCAAAGGCATCGGTGTCCCCATACCAGGCCATAATGCAGCCAGACAGCACACTTTCCAGCACACATCTATAGAAGTTTGCTGGACCATCTATAGAAGGTCCATTATTAAGGACCTCCAGCACCCAGGGCATGCCCTTTTCTCACTGTTACCATCAGGTAGGAGATACAGAAGCCTGAAGGCACACACTGTGATTCAGGAACTGCTTCTTCCGCTCTGCCATCCGATTCCTGAATAGACTTTGAAGCTTTGGACATGGCCTCACTTTTTTTAATATACAGTATTTCTGTTTCGTGTGCATTTTTAAAAATCTATTCTATATATATAATTGATTTACTTGTTTATTTAATGTTTTATTTTATTTATTATTTTTTTTCTCTCTCTGCTAGATTATGTATTGCATTGAACTATTGCTGCTAAGTTAACAAATTTCACGGCACATGCCGGTGATAATAAACCTGATTCTGATTTTGAACTTCTGCATGCAGATAGCATTTAAAGTGACCCTCAGTTTCTCGTACAAAGCCCCAAAAGTGTGTGGGCTCCTGTGCATCTGTGGCAATGGTTGTTCATGCATAGTTTGGGTTTATTGTGTACTGGGGTTGCAAATTAAATCTTTAATCATTTTATTTTTTATCTTACAGAAAGCAAAAGTGACCATGAAAGACAAGCGTATGAATGAATCATGTCCTTAGAGGGTTAAACCCATTCTGCTATTGTCATCTCGTTTTAAGTTTCTACCCATGTAATGGGACAACATTATCTCACTGTTCTGTGGCCATGACATTGAGGAAGTGTTATTGCTTACAGCTTGATTGGTCAATTGAGCATATGAGCATACTACTCTTTATCTGCTACGTAAGGGCATTGCATTATTCAATTGCATGCTCATTAGACAAGCAACTGAACTCTGCAACTGCTGGAAAGTATTAGACCTGAAAAGATCCTAGATTTCTGGGACTCCAGGTCAGTAGCTCCCAAACTGATGATTCGTCGAGGAACACGACACAATCGATGATTGAAGGTGTTTAATCCTTTCACTGGCACTGTGTAATTTACATTAAAAAAAGATATATATATATATATATTCATATATATATTCCAGGGTAACATTAAGTAAAAATTGGGCAGATTCTAGATTTTTTTTGTCCTAATCACTAACAGTGCATGATAAAGGAGTTATTTTCTTAAATATCACTTTCTAAGCCCCTCGCAACCTTCTGCCCCTGATGACTTGTTCTTTGGCAACATATCTGCATGGGCAAGCTTCATCTTGAAGGGATTAATCACCATAATAAAATGTTAGGAGTATTTTTGGTTTGCTTAGGAAGGATCTGGTATTGCTGCGAAAGTGGGGAAGGGGTGATAGGAGACAGTCAAGTTCATCAATAGTTGGCATTTTCCCAGTATTAAGGTGGAGCATTGTCTGTTGGAGATGATGTGGTAATGAAAGGCACTGCAGTTAAGCTATTACTAGGATTAAGTTATAAAGGGATAATAAACACTTACCTGTACACTTCATAGTTCCTTTGTGTTTTAAATGTAAATTTGGTGTCTTCTGTTCATAAGACAATATTAAATTATTTAATTATAGGTACATAATAGCATGTTGATTTTAGATTCTATTGTGCCAGGATAATTTATTTGTAAAATGCTGTAAGTTGACAATAGTATGTTAAAATCGCCAAGTGCAATACTGTATTTAGTATTTCTATTCGGAGTTTCTTTTCAAGGTTTATTTGTATGAAATATACTGTAGGTTTTTTTCTGGTTAATAAAATTTGGCTAATACTCAAAGTATTTTTGTGGTATGTTTAACTGTACATTAACGAGGGGGCAGTGCCCAGTTGTGATCTTTTCTGCAAGCAAACAGCTTGAATAGATTTTTGAGTGTCTGAATCGCATCCTTTACCTGCGTACATCATCTGCTTTTCTGTAACATGACCTACAACTGAAAATGGATTGTTCACCAAACCTGCCTTTTTGTGTCTCCCAGTCACTCCCCATGGCAATAACCTGGGAGCTGCCTGTTGGCCACAGAAGGAGCTAGCATGGATAAATGGAATAAAGTATGGGGATGTAAAAAAAAAAAGCTCCTTGCTGAGGTCAAAATCCTGTGATTTCCCAATGTGCAACCTAGTATGATCACTAATTAATGGTCTAACTGTGGAATTTAGCATTTTATGCTATTACTGATACTTAAATCCATGTTAATGTACAATGAAATGGTCTAGAAATTAACTGCACAGCAGTAAACATGACGGAATTATACATGGATTCATTACACAATGCTATCAGTAATTATATTAACCCAGTAAGAATACCTGAAGTCACTAAAAGCTGGATGGAAACTATTTAAAGGAGAAAAATAAAAACACCAGCTATTTTTGGACTAAAGGATATTATAGCAGTTTTGAAGTGGATGCTTTTGTGTCTGGGTGACTAGTGATTTCCTGTTTCACTTGTAATATATGCCAACAATAAAGTTCAAGTATATTTTATATATTTTTCTCTCTCATTTTGTTTATTTGCAATTTCAATCGCGCTTCTTTAAAAAAAAATGCAAACCTACCATTTTGAATATTGTATGTCATTAAATGGAGTGGCACTGTAGCATATGGTTAGCACAATGCTTTACTGTACAAGCAATACGGTTTCAATTCCTGCTGCTGCCTGTAAGGAGATTCTACGTTCTCCCTGTGACCATGTGGATTCTGTCAGGTGCTCTGGTTGCTTGCCAGGGTGCGAAGAAGTACAGGTTAGTAGGTCAATTGCTCCTTGTAAATCATCCCGGGATTAGGCTAGCATTAAATAGGAGAGTTGCTGGGCAGCATGGCTCAAAGAGCCAGTTCTGCGCTGTACCTCAATAAATAAATAAGCAGACACTTGCGTATTTATCTGTTACTGAAGGAGATGTGGTGCTGCCCCAGATCTAACATTCATAACTAGACAGACATAGAGATGCAGGGACTGAGACAAAAGGTGAATGGTAGGTACAGGCATTGAAGAGGGACAGGGGACAGAAATGGGTTGGAGGAGGAGGGGGGGAAGAGGCCCAGAAAAGGACACAGGCACAGTGGGATGCAAACACACACACTCACACTCTTGAAAGACTGCAACAGTTTTTAACGACTTGAAAAAGTTACTCGATTGTTTGAGATGGCTTTGCAGAGATATCATTGATAATTAGAGTTGCACAATTGAGTTAAAAGACAACACTGTGGTGAATTCAATACAAAGTTATTCAATCAAAAATTGTCAAGTATAAATTCTGTTCCCCTAATGTCATCAGCAACAAGTGAACATTTTTCTATTCATTTAAAAAAAAAACAGCCACTAGACAAGATTGTCTTCTGTCTCTGCTGCTCTACTGCTGTTTACTTTGGCACCAGAATCCTTGGCAGTCAGAATCTAAACGTATTCCAAAATAGAGTTGTTTTCAGTTTAGTATTAAAACCAATATTTTAATTACTCTAACCATTGGTGATCTACAACTAGAACATGGGTCTTTTCTTGCACTTTCATTGTGAATTGTATAGTACAGTACAACAGGAGCAAGACCTTTGTTCCACAATGTCTCTTCTGAAACATAATGCTGAATTAAGGTAATTCTCGTATGCTTGTGTGTGATCCATATCCATATCCCTCCGTTCCCTGCACATTCAATTCTCTCTCTTAAACAACACTGTTATCTGCTTCCACAACTGCTCTGGCAGCATGTTCCTGGCATTACAACTTCCGTGTAAAAGAAAAATCGCTTCAACTCTGCCCCTTACATCAAATGCATGTCTTCTGGAACTTACCATAGAAACATACAGCACAATACAGGCCCTTCAGAACACAAAGCTGTGCTGAACATGTCCCTACCTTCAAACTGCCTAGGCTTTACCCATGGCTCTCTATTTTTCTAAGCTCCATGTAGCCATACAGGAGCTTTTAAAAGACCCCATCGTATCTGCCTCCACCACCACTGCCGGCAGCCCATTCCACGCACTCACCACTCTCTGTGTAAAAACAACAACAACTTACCTCTGACATCTTTGTACCTACTTCCAAGCACCTTAAAACTATGCCCTCTCATGTTAGCCATTTCAGCCCTGGGGAAAAGCCTCTCGACTATCCACACAATCAATGCATCTCATTATCTTGTACACCCCTATCAGGTCACCTCTCATCCTCTGTTGCTCCAAGGAGAAAAGGCCGAGTTCGCTCAATCTATTCTCGTAAGGCACATGCTCCCCAATCCAGGCAACATCCTTGTAAATCTCCTCTACACCCTTGCTATAGTTTCCATATTGTTCCTGTAGTGAGATGAACAGAACTGTGTACAGTACTCCAAGTGGTGTCTGACAAGGGTCCTATACAGCTGCAACATTACCTCTCGGCTCTTAAACTCAATCCCATGATTGAAGGTCAATGCACCATATGCCGCCTTAACCACAGAGTCAACCTGCATTGCAGCTTTCAGTGTCCTAATGGACTTGGACACCAAGATTCCTCTGATCCTCCACACTGCCAAAAGCATTAACATTAATACTATATTCTGTCGTCATATTTGACCTACCAAAATTAACCACCTCAAACTTACCTGGGTTGAACTCCATCTGCCACTTCTCAGCCCAGTTTTGTATCCTATCAATGTCCCTCTGTAACCCCTAACAGCCCTCCACACTATCCACAACACCCCCAACCTTTGTGCCATCAGCAAATTTACTAACCCATCCCTCCACTTCCTCATCCAGGACATTTATAAAATTTACGAAGAGTAGGGTTCCCAGAACAGATCCCGGCAGCACACCACTGGTCACCGGCCTCCATGCAGAATATGATCCATCCACAACCACACTTTGCTTTCAGTGGGGAAGCCACTTGCAATGTCCCCTTGGATTCCATGCCTCCTTATTTTCTCAATAAGCCTTGCATGGGGTACCTTATCAAAGGCCTTGCTAAAATCCATATACTGTACATCTACAGCTCTACCTTCATCAGTGTGTTTAGTCACATCCTCGACAAATTCAAACAGGCTTGTAAGGCATCACCTACATTTGACAAAGCTATGCTGACTATCTAATCATATTAAGCCCCTCCAAATTTTCATAAATCCTGCCTCTCAGGATCTTTTCCATCAACTTACCAACCACTGAAGTAAGACTCTCTAGTCTAATTTCCTGGGCTATCCCTCCTCTCTTTCTTGAATAAGGGAACAACATCCGCAGCCCTCCAATTCTCCGGAACCTCTCCTGACCTCATTGATGATGCAAAGATCATGGTAGCCTGCGGTACATCTCGTCCAGTCCTGGTGAGTTATCCAACGTGATGCTTTCCAAAAGCTCCAGTACATCCTCTTTCTTAATATCTATATTCTCAAGCTTTTCAGTCAACTGCAAGCCATCCCTACAATTGCCAAGATTCTTTTCCAGTATTGAATACTGAAGCAAAGTATTCATTAAGTACATCCGCTATTTCCTCCAAATCCATACACACACTTCCACTGTTACACTTGATTGGTCCTGTTCTCTCACGTCTTATCCTTTTTCTCTTCACGTACTTGTAGGATGCCTTGGGGTTTTCCTTAATCCTGTCCGCCAATTCCTTCTTCATGGCCCCTTCTGGCTCTCCTAATTTCATTCTTAAGCTCCTTCTTGCTAGCCTTATAATCTTCTAGATTCCTATCATTAGCTAGATTTTTTTGAACCTTTTGTAAGCTCTTCTTGTTGACTAGATTTACAACAGCCTTTGTACACCACAGATCTTGTACCATACCATTCTTTCCATGTGTCATTGGAACGTACCTACTCAGAACCCCATGCAAATATCCCCTGAACATTTGCCACATTTCTTCCGTACGTTTCCCTGAAAACATCTGTTTCCTATTTATGCTTCAAAGTTCCCACCTGATAGCCTCATATTTCCCCTTACTCCAATTAAAAGTTTCCCTAACTTGTCTGTTCCTATCTCTCTCCAATGCTATGGTAAAGGAGATAGATTTGTGATCACTATCTCCAAAATGCTCTCCAACTGAGAATCCTGACACCTGACCAGGTTCATTTCCCAATGCCAGATCATGTACACCCTCTCCCCTTGTAGGCTTATCTACATATTGTATCAGGAAAACTTCCTGATACACCTAACAAACTCTACCCCATCTAAATCCCTCACTCTAGGGAGATACCAATCAATAATTGAAAAATTAAAATCTCCCACCACAACAACCCTGTTATTATTACTCCTTTCCAGAATCTGTCTGGCTATCTGCTCCTCGATGTCACTGTTACTATTGGGTGGTCTATAAAACACCCAGTAGAGTTATTGACCCTTTTCTATTACTAGCTTTCACCCACAGAGACTCCGTAGACAACCCCTCCATGACTTCCTCCTTTTCTGCAGCCGAGTCACTATCCCTGATTAACAGTGCCACGCCCCCACCTCTTTTGCCTCCCTCCCTATCCTTGCTGAAACATCTAAAGCCTGGCACTTCAAGTAGCCATTCCTGACTCTGCACTATCCAAGTCTCTGTAAAGGCCACAACATCATAGCTCCATGTGCTGATCCAGTCTCTAAGCTCATCTGCTTTATTCATGATACTCTTCGCATTAAAATAGACACATCTCAAACCATCGGACTGAACGTGTCCCTCCTCTATCACCTGCCTATCCTCCCTTTTGCACTGTCTTTCTCTATTTGTGAGCCAACCTCCATTTCCTCCATCACTTCAGTTCGGTTTCCATCCCCCAGCAATTCTAGTTTAAACAATCCCAAATAGCCTTAGCAAACCTTCCCACCAGGATATTGTCCCCCTCTGATTCAAGTGCAACCTGTCCTTTTTTTTATAGGTCACACCTGCCCCAGAAGATGTCCCAATGATCCAGAAATCTGAATCCCTGCCTCCTGTTCCAATCCCTCAGCCACGCATTTATCCTCCACCACATTGAATTCCTATACTCACTGTCACATGGCACAGGCAGTAATCCTGAGATTACAACTTTTGCAGTCCTGCTTCTCAACTTCCTTCCTAACTCCCTGTAGTTGTTTTCAGGACCTCCTCCCTTTTCCAACCTATGTCGTTGGTACCATTATGTACCACGGCCTCTGGCTGTTCACCTTCCCACCTCAAGATACTGTGGATGTGATCAGAAACATCCCGGACCCTGGCACCTGGGAGGCAAACTACCATCCGAGTTTCTTTCCTGTGTCCACAGAATCGCCTGTCTGTCCCCCTAACTATAGAGTCCCCTATCGCTGCTGCCATCCTCTTCCTTTCCCTACCCTTCTGAGCCACAGACCACTTGCTTCCCCCAGGTGGGCCCCCCCCCCCACAACAGTACTCAAGCAGGAATAATTATTGTTAAGGGGGACAGCCACTGGGGTACTCTCTAGTACCTGCTTCTTGCCCTTTCTTCTCCTGACTGTTACACACTTCTCGGTCTCCTGTGGTCCCAGGGTAAATACCTGCCTATAGCTCCTCTCTATCACCTCCTCACTCTCCCTGACCAGATGAAGCTCATTGAGCTGCAGCTTCAGTTCCCTAACGTGGTCACTAAGGAGCTGCAGCTCGATGCAGATGTGGTCATCCGGGAGGCCGGGAGTCTCCAGGACCTCCCACATCTGACACCGAGCACAGAAAACCGGCCTCACACACATACTTTGTCTTTATTTTAAACAGATTACCTACCTGGCCTCGACCCCTCATCTCCGAAGCCCCGTTGAGTCAGAGCCTTCCTACTCTGTCTCCTGCTCTGTATATCTGTCTTCCTTTAGACTGTTACTGCTGTTCTCACTGGCCAACCTCCATGTGCTTGTGTAGTTGTGCCCCATTCAAACTGCTGAAGAAATAACCTTCACCTTTTCAACTCTGCTTGCTTTTGAACTCTTCCCGCTGTTCTCACTGGCCAACTCCCAAGCGCTTGACCTGTTCAAACCGCTAGTACCATTTTTACTATTTCTACTCTTGGGAGAACAATTCTATCTAGCTCATCTATGTCTCTCATAATCATATCAACTTCTATCAGGTATCCCCTTAGCCTCTGATGTTTCAGTGGAAACAATTAGTTTTTCCAACCTCTCCTTATAGCACGTGCCCTGTAATCCAGGCAGAATGCTAGTAAACCTCGAGTACCCATTCCAAGGCTGCACATCTTTCCTAGACTGGGACAACCAGAATTGCAGAAAATACTCAAGTTTAGTCTAATTAAAATCTTCTATCAATGAAATAAATATATTTATCTGAATATGATGTATATAATTTTTAATTAAAATAAGTAATTGTTTTGGGAGGGTTCTAAATTATCATGAGCTTTGAAAGCATTGAAGTTCCTCAGAATTAAATCTCATGATCAAATGGAGGGAAAAATCAAATTTAGTTCTATTGACTGAAGAATTTAACTACTTCAACAAAAGGATTGATTCCCTGGCCTTTTTCAGAATATTGCCTGCAATTATTCAAGCTCTATTTCAAAAAGTCTTTTGTTAAAAAGTAGGAATTTGGAAAAAGGTAGTTCAATATGGAAATAGTCATAATTTCTGAAGATTCAAAGCCTTTCTTCTTTGGAGTTTTGTTTTACATTATTTTTAAACTTTTGAAAAGAAATTAAACTGGGTGTCATAGAGGCACAAGTAGAACTGCTGTCTCATAGCAAAAATAATGTGGATTCTATACTGACCCCCAGTGCTGTCTGTGTGGAGTTCCCACTTCCTCCCATAGCTGGATATCATAAATTGCTCCTGTTACATTTGTGAAGAGTAAAATGTGAAAGAGTTGATAGAAAAATGAAGAGATTAAAATGCGATTAGTGTCATATTAGTGCAAATAGTTACATGATGGTCATCATGAAGATGGAGGGCCAAAGGTGGCATTCTGTGCGGTATGACTAGAGAAATGAACATGGGGGAAATGGTTTGGAATAATCTTAAAATTACAAGGAGTATAGAAGAAGTAAGTGAGTAAGACTATCAGTCAAAGCACATCACAAAATAGGACTTGCTCATAACTTGATTAGCTGTAGGGTTATTTGATGCTCAATGTATTATGAATGTTGAACTTAATCAGGTAACCATGTCAGCCATTTTGCAATAATTCACATAAGGTTAATAGATTTTAGATGGTTGAGAATTGAGGCTTGGACATTCCTACTAAACATTCATGCCTCCAGACTGGTTATAAGCTGAGGACAATTACTGTGCCTTTTCTCCAGTGATGCTATGGGTCACATTTGGGTGAATGCAAATTTTATACACAAGTGATATCCTCAACCACCATAGCACAAGGCGTTAAGCAGGGAACAGCAGCTAATTTTTTTGGAGATGTTGGGTTTACATCAACCACTTGTTCAAAATGTACAGTACAGTGGGATTTGAATGCATAACTTCAATGACAGATACACTGAAGCTATAATTATTTCATCACTACTAGGATGGGACTTGACAAAGTAGGCCATAGTCAGTATGGTTTCCATAAAGGGAAAATCTTGCCTCACAAATCTGTTGGAATACTTTGAAGAAATAATAAGCAGGATAGACAATGGAGAATCAGCTGATGTTGTGTACTTCGATTTTCACAAGGTCTTTCACAAGTTGCCGTACATGAGGCTGCTTAACAAGATGAGAGCCCATTGTATTACAGTAAAGATACTAATATGGATAGGGAATTGGCTGATTGGAAGGAGACAGTGTGGGAATAAAGACACTTTTCTGGTAACTAGTGTTTCACGGGGGTCTGTGTTGAGATTGCTTCTGTTAATGTCATGCGTCAATGATATGGATGATGGAATTTGTGGTTTTGTGGCCATGTTTGCAGATGATACAAAGATAGGTGCAGGGGAAAGTAGTGTTGAGGAATCGGAGAGTCTGCAGAAGAACTTAGACAGATTAGGAGAATGGGCAAAGAAGCGGCAAATGGACTATTGTGTTGGGAAGTGTATAGTCATGCATGTTAGTCGAAGAAATATGTAGGCTATTTCTATGGAGAGAATTTTTTAAAAAATCAGTGGTAAAAAAAAGGACTTGGGAGTGATCGTTCAGGATTCCCTGAAGGTTAATTTGTAGGTTGAGTCAGTGGTCAGGAACAAGTAGAATATTATCATTTATTTCAAGAGGGGTGGAATATAAAGCAAGGACATAATGTTGAGGCTTGATAAAGCACTGATAAGGCTTCACTTCAAGTATTGTGAGCAGTTTTGGGCCCCTTATCTAAGAAAGGATGTGCTGACATTGGAGAGGGTTCAAAGGAGGTTCAAGGGAATGATTCTGGGAATGAAAGGGTTACCATATGAGGAACATTTGATGACCCTGGGCCTGTACTCACTGGAATTCAGAAGAATTAGGGAGGATCTCATTGAAACCTATCAAGTGTTGAAAGGCCCCGAAAGAGTAGATGTGAAGAAGGTGTTTCCTAACGTGGGGGAGTCTTGGACCAGAGGGCACTGGTTCAGAATAGAGGGATGTCCATTTAGAATGGAGATGATGAGAAATTCCTTTAGATAGTGACGAACTTGTGCAATTTGTTACCACAGGTGGCTGTGGAGACCAAGTCATTGGGTTTACTTAAGGCAGAGGTTGATAGTTTCTTGATTAGTCAGGGCATGAAGTGTTGCAGGGATAAGGCAGGAGATTGGGGCTGAGAGGAAAATTGGATCAGCCGTGATGACATGGCAGTGCAGACTCAATGGGTCAAATGGCCTAATTCTGCTCTTATATCTTATGGTTTTAGAGGGTCAATCCCAATCGGGCAGGCAGAATAGCACTTCTGCAATAGGGGCATCGATTGTTTTTCTTACCCACAGCAGATTTCACAATCTGCAGTTGTTTTGCCCAATACTGACTCAAGTTTATTCAGGTGGAAGCTTCAAAGATCATGAAAAGCGTAGTTAGTCTAACAGACAGCTGCCTGTTATCTGTTTTTTCTCCCCCAGTGTGGAAACATCTACTACCGGAAGGCACGCATTTCAGGTGAGAGGAGGAAATCTCAAAAGAGATGGGCAGGGCATTTTTTTTTTTTGCAGTTTGTTGCCTGGAATTGATCCAAGTTGGGTACACACACCATTTACAATATTTCCTGTGTTCCAAAGAAACATCACTCAAGAATTTTATTGAGTATAAGAGTTGAGATATCATATTGCCATTGTACAAAATCTAAATTAAGGCGCACTTAGAATATTGTGTTCATTTCTAGTCAACAAATTACAGGTAGGATGCGGTAACATTAAGAAGAGTACAAGAGCTTCACCAGGATGTTGCCTGTAATGGAAGGCTTTATTTTAAAGGAGCGATTGGATGGGCTGGGATTACTCCTACTGCAAAGTAGGCAGGTGAAGGGTGATCTTATTAAGATTTATGAAATTATGAGGGGCACAGAAGATAGCTGGAGTCATTTTCCTCGGTGGTCCTTGACAGGAGTACAATGGTACGGGCCTAATCTGGGCAAATGGGATTAGCATAGACAGACACCAGTCTGCATAGAACAGTTAGATTGATGGGCCTGTTTCTGTGTGGTATAACTCTATAAACATGCACAATGGTATGAAGATTTATAGATATGTTATTCTATAGAATTTTCACAAAATGTTTCATAGAGTCATGGAGGTGTACAGCAAAGAAAGAGGGCCTTTGGCACACCACATCCTTGCCAAGTGGATAAATATTTTCCGCTCTTACAGAAAAGCCACTATTTCAAACAGAGCTTTGGCAAGAAGACTGGAAGGCTGATTATATTCAATGGGCATTCTCATTCCAGTGTTCCTCTGGCACACTTGTCCCTCTATCATGCACTAGCTCCAGAGATCTAGATCCAGGTCACTGTGAAAAGGAGCCAGGCATCCTAGCATTTTCCTCTTTTACTTGGCCTGTATGTCCAACAAGCATGTAGTTCTAAGATCACAAGGATGAGGGAAATTCAGCGTGTTTAATTTGGCACATTCTGAAGTGATGTTCCTCCATGAACTTGCAGTTCATGCATAGTTCAACTTGCCTCCAAGCAGCTCTTGCTCAGCATTCTGGCCAGAAAAGATAGTCTTAATCTGTCTTGTAAATTGTGTTCTAGTCTTGCACTGTACCCTATGACACTCAATCAATGCCGGTGTTCTGCATCTAGAAAGACTGAAGCTGACATGAAGAAAATGTGACCCACTATTGAAAATTTAACACCTAGCTTGTAGGCTGCAATAGTCTATAACAGTTTGAAAATGTATGTTTCACCTTCCGTAAGACCATAAAATATAGGAACAGAAGTAGGTCATTCGGCCCATCGAGTCTGCTCCACCATTCAATCATGGCTGATGCATTTCTTCCAGTCATCCCCATTCACCTGCCTTCTCCCCATGCCCTTTGATGCCCTGGCTTATCAAGAATGTATCTATCTTTTCCATAAATGCACCCAATCACTTGTCCTCCACAGCCACTCGTGGCAACAAATTCCACAGATTTACCACCCTCTGACTAAAGTAATTTCTCTGCACCTCTGTTCTAAAAGGACGTCCTTCAATCCTGAAGTCGTGCCCTCTTGTCTTAGACTCCCCTACCACAGGAAATAACTTTGCCATATCTAATCTGTTCAGGCCTTTTAACATTCAGAATGTTTCTATGAGATCCCCCTCATTCTCCTGAAATCCAGGGAGTACAGCCTGAGAGCTGCCAGGTGTTCCTCATACAGTAACCCTTTCATTCCTGGAATCATTCTTGTGAATCTTCTCTGAACCCTCTCCAATGTCAGTATATCCTTTCTAAAATAAGGAGCCCAAAACTGCACACAATACTCCAAGTGTGGTCTCACGAGTGCCTTATAGAGCCTCAAAATCACATTCCTGCTGTTATATTCTATACCTCTCGAAATGAATGAGAACAATGCATTCACCTTCTTCACCGACTCAACCTGCAGATTAACCTTTAGGGTGTCCTACAGAAGAACTCCCAAGTCCCTTTGCATCTCTGCATTTTGAGTTCTCTCCCCATCTAAATAATAATCTGTGCATTTATTTCTTCCACCAAGGTGCATGACCATACACTTCCTAACATTGTATTTCATTTGCCACTTTTTTGCCCATTTCCCTACTCTATCTCTCTCTCCAGGCTCTCTGTTTCCTCAACACTACCCGCTCCAACCACAATTCTTCAGATTCTTTGAATGAAGGTGCACAAGTTCTTTGATAGAAGGGCTGAAGGGGAATTGAGAAAAGGTATTTCAAAGGAGGTCTCGAACTCACTGCCTGAAAGAATGATGGAGGCGGAAGCCCTTGCTATACTTAGGAAGTACCTGAATGTGCACTTGAAGAGCCTGACCCAATTGTAGGGAAGTGAGATTACCCGAAAGCCCATTTCTGGATGACATGGATACTGTAGTAGAACAAACTCTGATGCTGTAAACTTCTGTGATTCCACAGGCCTAATGTTTCTTTGATTACACTGTAAGAGCTGCAGGTACCAAAACAATAAGAGAAATAGTAGCCATTTGCCTCCATGAACCTGCTCCTTTATTTATCAAGATCATTGGCGTCATGATGGAGTAGTGGTTACAACAACAAAACGCTATTAGAGCTTGGGGCATCGGAGTTTGCAGATCAATTCCGGCACCATCGTCCTTCCCGTGGAATGCGTGGGTTCTCCCCAGGTGCTCAGGTCTCCCCGCACTGTCCAGAGACGTACCGGGTAGGTTAATTGGCCATTGTAAATTATCCCGTGATTAGGTTAGGGTTAACTGTGATTGCTGAGGTGGCATGGCTTGAAGGGCTGTGTGGCCCTACTCGGCACTGTATCGCTAAATAAAAATGAAGGAAAATAAAATGCTTCATTCTTAATTTTCCAGGATTATTGCACATCTTTTGGTTCCCTTTATATTCAACAATCTATCAGTCTCTAGCAAGGGTTCCCAACCTGGGATCCACAGACCCCTTGGTTAATGGCATAAAAATGTTTGGGAACCTCTAGTTCAGAGAAAACTCTGGAGATAATTCCAGATATTTACTGAAAATCCACGGTGAGTTTGTAAGCTTTAATCAACGTTGATCTGTTCATTGAAAGCAGAGGATAGTGGTGGAGGGGTGCTTTTCTGACGAAGTCAGTAAACATTGTTGTTCTGCAAGAATCAGTGCTTGGGCCTCTGTTGCTTGTAATATTTAATAATGATTTGAGTAAAACTGTATGTGGTCTGATTGATAAGTTTGCAGCTGACACAAAAATTGGTGGAGTTTTTGGCTAATTAGGACAGTCAAAGAATAGAGCATAATGTATCGGAAATCAGTTGGAAATTTGGATGGAGAAATGGCAGATGAAGTTTGATCTGAATAAAGTTATAATTAATTTTATTATCAAAGTACATATATGTCACCATATACAACCCTAAGATTAATTTTCCTGTGGGCATACTCAGCAAATCTATATATTAGTAATAATAACAGGATCAATGAAAGATCAACCAGAGGGCAGAAGACAACAAACTGTGCAAATGCTAATATAAACAAATAGCAATAAATAATGAGAACATGAGATAATGAAATAAAGGGTCCTTTAAGTGAGATCATTGGTTGTAAGAACATTTCAATGATGGGCAACTAAATGCAGTTCTCCCTTTTTATTCAAGAGCCTGATGGTTATGGGGTAGTAAGTGTTGTTGAACGTGTTGGTGTGATCCTGAGGCTCTTGTATCTTATACCTGATGGCAGCAGTGAGAAGAGAGCATGACACAGGGGGTGGGGATCTCTGTTGATGGATGTTGCTTTGAAGCAGTGTTTCAAGAAGATGTGCTCAATGGTTGGGAGGGCTTTGCCCAGGATGGATTGGGTAGATTCCACTACCTTTTGTAGGATTTTCCGTTCAAAAGCATTGGCGGTTCCATACTATGCCATAATGCAGCCAGTCAGTATACCCGCCACTCCACATCAGATGGAGAGTGTTGCATTTTGGAAGGTATAATACAAAAAGAAAGTATATAGTAGATGACAGGACCAGAAGTATTGAGTGGAAATCTTGGGATGCAAGTCCATAGCATCCTGAAAGTGCTAACTCAAGTAGGTTTGTTGGTAAAGAAGTTATGCAACGTGGTTGCACTTACCAGTGGGGATATTAAGTATAAAAGTTAGCAAGCCATGCTACAGCTGAATAGAACTTTAGTTAGACCACACTTGGAATATAGTGTGCAGTCCAGGTTGCCAGCCTGTAGGAAGATTGTTGAGTCTTCAGAGAGGGCACAGAAAAGGTTCACGACAATGCCGCTGGGATGGAGAGTATTAGCCCCAAGGAGAAGAGTGTTAACCTTGGACTGTTTTCTCTGGAGCAGCAGAGACTAGGGAGCAATCTGTCAGAAGTATATCTATTATGAGAGACTTAGACATAGCAGATAGTCCTTTCCCCTAAGAACAAACGTCAAGTACCAGAGGGCATAGGTTTCCAGCGGGAGGAGGAAAACCTAGAGGAGATTTGGAAGACAAGTTTTTTTATACACAGGGAGTACATGGAACGTACTGCTATTGGGTGTGAGGGCATGGGGAGGATGTCTGGGATTGGTAGATGCAAAAATAATAGTAATGGCTAGGAGGCTTTAAGACATACTCAACATGAAGAGACAGAGAATGGATAGACAGACCCAGATTCATTTGATTTGCCATCACAGTTAGCCCAGCCATGATTGATCAAAGGGCTTGTTCCTGTGCGGTACTATTCTGTTTTACTATGAAGGAATTTCTCCTCATCTCCGTCCTAAATTGCCTACTCTTCATTTTGAAGCTGACCTCTGACTGTAGATTTCTCAACCAGGGGATGTTACGCAGGGTCGACGGAGGAGAACCCAAGTGCAGGACACTGGCACGTCGACTCAGTTGGGGAGGCTGGTGTAGACCTGAACGTAGAGCAGGAAACCAGACGGATCTTGACAAGGAGACGGGATTCACAGGGACTCTCTAGAAACTAGAGCAGAACTTAGAACTAACAGTTCTAATCAGAACAGGGAACAAAGTATCACACAAGAATTGACCAACAAACTGGCAACCTGTGATAGAGTCGTCCTTGTATTTATTTCCCAGTCTCTGATGAAAGCCAGGTGTACGATTATTGGGTAACTAGCAGCAATTGACTGAAATTGGAGCATGATCAGGGAGAAAGAAGTGTTAAAGGGGACGGCCAACCGGAACCATGACAGGGGAAGCATCCTTTCTTCTTCCCACGAGAACCTTACAATTTAGTGAGATCTTCTCCCACTTTTCTAAATTCTAGGGAATACAGTGTCAGTCTACTCAATCCCTCTGCATCTCTGTCATCCTTGGAGGTAGTCTGGTAAATCTTTGCACTTTCTCTGTGGCAAGTACAGGGATAATCTCAATGATCCACTTACAACAAAATTATCATCTGCCTACGAATGTTTCAAAGTTCTGGCTCTTCATTGTGTTACAGAGGAGCAGCAGTAGTGTGTTAATGAAAACGAACCAATGCTGAATCCAAGAACTCTCTCTACAAAACCTACAGGAGTGCTTGAGGGAGAATCAGGTCAATAACCAAGCCCTGTAGCCAGAGTTCATTGAAGGAGGTCTCATTTCTGCTTCCTTGGTCAGGAGGCTGTTTTTGATCTTGTGTGGTCCACAGATGCTCAGTCATTGATCCTTGTGCAATGTTTCACAATTGATAGAGTAGGTTGTCTCCCTTGTTTATCTGCTCAGAAACATGGCAAGGAACCAGTATCTCTAGGATGCAAGCCTTCAGAATTCCTTGCAGATTCCCATTTCTGTGTGGGCTGTTGGGCCATTGTCAAATTCTGTAGTTGATGATCCGCTGTTCCAGATTATGACCTTGTTGGGGAAAGGGGTGGTCTGTCTAATGAGGTATTCATATGGCATGTAAGTAAGTCAATCATACAATCTCTTGACAGAACATATGTAGATTACACTTGAAAAATGTTTTCTTTAATGAGAGAGCGACACACAGAAAGCTGGAGGAACTCAGTGGGTCAGGCAGTATGGACAGTTAACGTTTTGTGTTGCGGGGAAGACAGTGGACAATGGAATAAAGGGAAGGAAGTGAGCAAGGGAACCGCTGAGAGGGAGGCATGGTGATGGGCAGATCAAGAGGATGTTGGGGGGGGGAGAAATGACTGTTGGGAGCAGTGGAATAAAGAAAAACTTGTACAAAGGGAGTGGTTACTGGAAGCTGGAGAAACTGATGCCCATGCTGACAGGTTGGAGACCACCAAGAAGAAATATAAATGTAGGGGAGGGAGGAGGTGCAGGGACAGATGTCACATTTAGCCTGGTGGAGGGATAATTGTTTGGAGTGGGATCAATGTGAGGAGGGATGAGCGGACAAGGGTGTCATGGAGAGAATGATACCTGTGGAAAGTGGAGAGGTGAAGCTAGGGGAAGATGTGTCTGGTAGTAGGTTCCTATTGGAGATGAGGGAATATTGAGTACAATGAAATGTTGAATGAGTGGCATCATGAGGTGCTCAGTAAAGACTATGGGATTTCTATTCCTGTTTTGTTGGTGGGGGTTTTGGAGTGAGGCAGACATGTGGGAAATAGAAGAAATGTAGGTGGGGGCTGCTTCGATAGTAGTGGGGGAAGTCCTTCATTCAGATTTCAGATGTCCTGGAATGTAAAGGGTCATCATGAGAAAAGATATGGTGGAAGCGGAGGAACTAAAAAAAAGGGGGAAGAGGTGTAGGCTAGATAACTGTGGGAGTCAGTGGGTTTGTAGAAGATGTCAGTGGTTAATCTGTCTTCTGGAGATGGAGGCAAATCAAGAAAGGGAAGAGAAGTGTCAGAGTTGGACCAAGTGAATTTAAGGGCAGGATTGGTATCAAAATTGATGCCATTGACGTGCTCCTCATAGATGCAGGAAGCGACACCAATGGAGCCATCAAGGTTGTGAAGAGAGAGTAAGGGAGCATTGCCATTATAGGTTTGGAACATGGATTGTCCCACATAGCCAGCAAAAAGGCAGTCATAAGGTTGAATCAAGTTTCCATCACTACACCTTTGGTCTGGAGTAAGTGGAAGGAGCCAAAGAAAAGGTTGTTGAGAATGATACCAGTTCTGCCAAAGAGGAGTGGGTGGTGGTGGAGCAGAACTGGTTGGATCTGTTATCCAGAAAGAAACAGAAAACCCTGGGGCCTTGCTGATGGGGATAGAGGTGTACAGGTACTGAACATCCATGGGAAAATGAGGTGGTTAGAGCCAAGGAACTGAAAGTTGTTAAAGTGTGGAGATCATACAAAGTGTCATGGATGTAGGTGGGAAGATGGAGTCAAGATACAAGGACACAAGTTCAGTGGGGGAGGAGCAAGCAGAAACAATGGCCTTACATGGTACTTCAGTTCATGAATCTTGGGTAGGAGGTAGAAACAGGCAATGCGGGGTTGGGGATCATTGGGTTGAGGGCTGTAGAGGTAATGTGGACAGTGGTGGTGCAGAAGACAGTGGCCTGATATTTCTCAGTGGGGTCTTGGTTCAGAGGTAAATAAGAGGAAGTGTCCAAGACCAGGATCTACAGTCACTTATGCCTCCTTGTTAAATTACAGTTCTGAAAGCAGGATTTTTCCCATAGTTTCCATGCAAAAGCAGAGTTTTTAACTTTTGAATCAGATAAAGAGGACGGATGGGTTATTCTTTCCAGTGTCCATTGGTAAATTAAAATTCTAGGTCTTGGACGTCTCTGCTGGCTTACATTATTGGTTTGCAATGGGCAAAGGATGAGAGGAAATCCTTTAATTAGGGGATAAAAGCAACAATTAATATTGGACATACTGAAAATCAGGCGTGGACATGGGAAGCAAGATGAAAACATTTACAGTAGTGCAGTAAAGTTCAAGGGGGAGGAAATACTGAGTAACAAGACAACATACTCTGAGGCTGTAGCTACCTAATGCCTTGTCTTGTGTAGTTTGCATATTACTATGTTACTTAACATATAGGAAATTCTACATTTCACTGAAAATGTGATCATCCCAATGCATCCATAGTCTTGTAAGTATCAAGGCTGAAATAAAGGGGGTCTTTTCTGGTTGACTGCTGGTGACTAGTGGTGTGCCACAGCAGTCAGTGTAGCAACTCCTTCTTTTGACATTCTGTGTCAGTGATTTGGATGAAGGAGTTGATGGCTTTGTTGCCAAGTTTGCATTCATTTCGAGAGGGCCAGAATACAAAAGCAAGGATGTGATGCCACACATAACACACTTGTGAGCAGTTTTGTGCCCCTTATCTAAGAAAAGATGTGCTTGTATTGGAGAGGGTTTAGAGGAGGTACATGAGAATAACCCCGGGAATGAAAGAGTTAACAAATGAGGAGGGTTAAATAATTCTGAGCCTGTATTCATTGGATTTTAGAAGAATGAATGAGGGGGATCTCATTGAAATCTATTGAATATTGAAATGTCTGGATAAAGTGGACATGGAGAGGATGCTTCTTACAATGGGAGAGTCGAGGACCAGGGGACACAGACTCAGAACTGAGGAATGTCCATTTAGAACAGAGATGAGAAAATATTTCTTTAGCCAGAAGGTGGTGAATCTAGAATTCATTGACACAGACGGCTGTGCAGGCCAAGTCATTGGGTATATTTAAGGTGGAGGTTGACAGTTCCTTGATTAGTCAGATTGTCAAAGGTTACGGGGAGAAGGCGGGAGAATGGGGTTGAGAGGGATAATAAATCAGCCATGATGGAATGGTGGAGTAGACTCAATGCGTTGAATGGCCTAATTCTGCTCCTATATCTTATAATCTTTTGGAAGTGCCTTTCTCTACTCCTCTGATATTCATTATGAGATAGATTTCACTATCTCAGAAAAAAAAACTTCAGCCAGATCAATTCACTCTAAATGCTACTGATTGCATAATGGCTGAGAGAGCTGATGTACCACAATGTTATGGGTCTCAGCAATTTTCAGACAGTTGTAATCCATCCAATGTATCCCTAATCTACTATCAATTAGAAGGTATAATTGGAAATGCTCTCATATAGTACTTACTCACCACCATCATAGTATAGGGACTTGGTGGGACCTCATCAGGAGTACTGTATGCAAGTTTGGTCTCCCCAGCCAAGAAAAAAATGTACTTGCTATAAAGACAACTACACTGGTTCCAGGGATGGTGGGTTTGATATATCAGAAGAAATTTAATGGACTGTAAAAGATGGCACTGATAAGGGACGACTCGTTGCTTGCAGCTGCAATGGCAATTATCAAATAGTCCCATTCGGGTCTACTGCAGCAGAAATCCACAGTCACAGCAATGAGTACCTCAGTAAGCAACATCGTTTTAAGAAGTTTAGAAAATCTAACAAAACTCAAAATCAGCAAATCCTGGACTGCAGTCTCAGGTCACTAGTACTGTTTCCCTTTAGGAAAAACCAAATGCTGAAAGTGTGTTGGTTTGCAAGTTCAACTGAAATACTGAGGCCTTAGACCCTCACTCTTGACTATCCTTCCGGCAAATGTGAAGTCCCTGGAAAATAAAACTGAAGACCTCAGAGTAAGGTTGCTGCCCGGAGGGACATCAGGGACTGCTGTGTACTTTGCTTCATGAAATCATGGCTATCCCCCATGATTTTGGTTGCAGCGCTGCAGCTCGATGGCTTCACCATTCGCCATTAAGATAGGACATTTCAATCTTTTAAAGACAGAGGAGGTGAAGTATGCTTTCTAATTAACTCATTATGGTCCAGAGACCTGGTGGTTCTACCTCAGTCCTGCTCACCTGACCTGGAACATCTAGCAGTCAAATATCATCCTTTTTATCTGCTGAAGGATTTTCCTTCATCATCCTGGTAGTGGTGTACATTCCCACTCAGGCCAGCGTTAGCCAGACATTGAAGGATTTAAGCTCCATAATCAGCAAGCACAAAAATGCACACCCAATGATGTCCCTATCATTGTGGGGGACTTCAACCTGACCAGCTTGAAAAAGTCTCTGAACAACTATCACCTGTGGAACTAGAAGAGCCAGCACACTTGACCGTTATTATACCATTAACAAGAACACTTACTATGCCACCCCACACAGACACTTTGGAAAGTTCAATCTGCTGGCTGTACTTCTACTCCCAATGTATAGGCAGAAACTAAAGACAGCATACCAAGAAGGTATGGTCAAAGGAGATGAAGGAGCACTTATAGAACTGCCTTGAGTCAGTGGTCTGGACAATATTCAGGAATTCATCATCAAGTCTGAATAAATATGACACAGCTATCACCGATTCCATCGAGACCTGTGTGGGTGAGTGTGTGCCTTTGAGAGCATACCAGACATGTGCGGTGGATGAACCAAGAGATTCATAGGCTGCTGAGAGCTAGATCTGTGACATTAAAGACCAGTGATCCAGAACTATGTAAGAAGTCATGGTATGATCTATCTTAAGAGTGCACAAACAATTCCAATTGAGGCTAGAGACTGAATCAGATGAACATCAGCTCTGGCAGGGTTTACAGGCCATTATTTCCTGCAAACTGAAACCAAATATCATGAATGGCAGTGATGTGTCACTCCCAGATGAGCTCAACGCCTTTTATGCACACTTTGAAAAGAAGAATAAAGCCACAGTTATGCGAATCCCTGCAGCATCCAGTGACCCTGTGATCTCTGTCTCAGAAGCAGATATCAGAACATCTTTCAAGAGGGTGAACCCTCGCAACACATCAAGCCCTGATGGTGTATCTGGTTAGTGCTCTGAACACCTGTGTCAACCAAGTGGTGAGCATGTTCAAGGACATCTGCAATCTTTCATTCCAGCATTCAGAGTTTCCCACCCGCTTCAAAAGGGTGACCATCATACCAATGCCCAAGAAAAGCAGGGGGTGAACTGCCTCAACAATTGCACTCACATCTGCAGTGATGAAGTGCTTTGAGAAGTTGACTGAATAAACCCCTGCCTCAGCAAGGACATGGACCCACTGCAATTTGCCTGTTGCCACAATAGGTCTACAGTGCGTGCAATCTCACTCGGCCTTGGGTTACCTGGACAATAGTAATACTTACATCGGGCTGCTGCTTATTTACTGCGGCTCAGCGTGCAACACAATCATACCCTCAGTTCTGAAAAAGAAGCTCTAAAACATAGGCCTCTGTACTTCCCTCTGCAACCGAATGCTTCACTCCATCTTGGGGAAACCACAGTCTGTGAGGACTGGAAATAACATCTCCTCCTTGCTGACAATCAACACAGGTGTACCTCAAGGATGCATATTTAGCCTACTGCTCTACTCTCTCTACACCCAAGAAGTGCGGCTGGAGACAGTTCAAATACCATCTATGAATTTGCCAATGGCACAACTATTGTTGGCAAAATTTCAGATGGTGAGGAGGAAGCATACAGGAGAGAGATAGATCAGCTAATTGAATGGTGTCAAAATAACAACCTTACACATAACATCAGTAAGACCAAAGAATTGATTGTGGACTTCAGGAAGGGTAAGTCAAGAGAACGCACATCAGTCCCCATCGAGAAGAGTGAACAGTTCCTGGGTGTCAACATCTCAGATCTATCTTGGACTAAACCTATAGATGCAGTTTACATAAAAGCCATGACAGTAGCTATAATTCATTAGGAGTTTGTTGAGAATTAGTACGTCACCAAAGACACTCACAAATTTCTACAGGTTTTACTCTGAAGAGCATTCCAGTTGGTTGCATCACTGTCTAGTATGGAGGGGCCACTGCACAGGATCAGAAAATGCTGCAGAAATTTGAAATCTCAACCAGCTCCATCATAGTTGCTAGCCACCCGGCATCCAGGACATCTTCAAAAGGTGATGCCTCAAAAAGGCGGCATCCATCATACTGGATAGGACTCCGTCACCTAGGACATGCTATGTTCTCATTGCTGCCATTAAGGAGAAGATACAGGAGCCTGAAAAAGATGTGCAGGTTGGTAGAATCACTGGCCACTTTAAGTTGCTTCAGCTGTGTATGTGTAGAATCTCGAGAAAGTTGATGGGAATGTGGAGAAAGTAATATGGGATTAGTGTAAATGGATGTTTGATGGTTGGCTTGGGCTTGTTGGGAAAAAAGGTCCTATTTCCATGCTGAAGGGAAAAAAACAACCTTCAAACCTATTCTTTAATGTTTAGTTAATGTTTTAGAGCAAAGATAAATATGCTGTAAGTAAGATTTTTGAGTTGTAGTCCTGTCATAACACCACCATTCAATGTAATCAGACATTGAGTTAAAACAACAATGAGAACTCACCAATTTAAAATGTGGAAATGTATAAGAAGCTGTTTTGTACCTGTGCACTAATCCATTTGAAAATATTGATAATAATTGGGTAACAACACAAAGTTTGTTCATATGGATCTGAAAGTGCACCCGGACCCGGAGGCTGTCACAGTTCTCCTATTCAACATTCTTGAAATGCAACCCCACTTTATCCCAGGCAATTTTAGTGTTTACATATGATTTTTAATCTGTTTTTACAGTTTAAATTAAAACTTCTTTAATTTACAAAATTGTGTTTGGTTTATTTAAGTATGTAGACCAACTTACCAAAATGAAATTGGATAGATAAGACTAACAAGAAAAAATTGAGAGCTATAGAAAAAATGCAGTGAATTGAAACTGATTGGATAGCTGTTCCAAAGCATCAGCAGAGCCACAATTAACTGAATTGCATTTTATGAGCGAGACACATTAATCTGTTTTTCTTTACCTAAAACTAGTTCAGTGATCATTACTTGAACCACTATATTCCATAATCACTCTCGCTTATCTTTTTTGTACAACCCCAATGTATTTATATCCTGTTTAGGATAAACTGCCAAGAATTTCCACCATTTCAAAACACAAGGCTGAAGCAACCTGTTGTGACTTGTACATAATTGCCATTAAGATACATAGCAGTATGCAATAAGCATTGCTTAGTATCCAGTGATAAGGTACTTACAGCTACAGAGATATAATACTCCTCAAATCCTGTTAGTTTTCCATGGTTTGTCAATGAAAACTTCCTTCTTCTCCTGTCCCATGGGCACTAGATCTAGAGAAGCAGACATTGACCAAGGTGCAAGTCAATCTGAACAATCCTGCAGTAACTCAACTTTTCGTGTGGGAGGAAAGGAATTGTTGATGTTTGCAGTCAAAACCATGCATCAGGGCTAAGTGAGGAGGGGCAGGATGATCAATGTAAAGAGAAGAATTTAGAGTGGTAAGATCTTATCTTACTGCTCCACTTCTGCGGTCTCTCCTGCACTCTGGCTCTTCGACTTTCTCACCATTCACCTTTTCCTCTGAGATTAGATCACCCACAGGCTGCTTGAACGTAAGAGGACCTCTATATAGGAAGCTATTTTTATGTGTGCATTCATCACTGGAAAGAATTGGTAAGGATTTGTAGAGGCAGGGTACATTGCAGGGATAGGGTGCACAAGTCAATAATGATGAATTAGCCCACTGTTTTGCCAGTCCTTTGCTGAAGCTGGTGACTGTGGCTGAGGTAATGGGCTGCAATCTGCTGCCAGCCAAAAACCACCCACGATTGCTGCTAACCTGTGTGGTAGATGGAACTTATATTTTGCAGCTCCACCAGTGTCTTCTGAATGTTATAAAGGTGGCCTGATCCTTAGCAATAAGACCCAGTGTAGAGCCAGGTCTTGCACAAAAATATGTCATCATGTAAACCGTAGGGCAGATAGGGGTGGGGCTGGAGGAGACAAGATCGAATAAGCCCCAGGACCAATCCTACTAAAAAGCCTTTGACAGCTGGCTATCAAAGGCTTTTTGCTTAACCAACAATCAAACTTACCAAAAAAATTATGTACCGGTATGTTTCTGTATTTCTCTGATCATTTAAAGATCAACACAATGCATTTTTCATGAAAATACAGTGCATAAAATCTTTTAAGCTATTATATTTATCTGAACTCATTTAATTCAACAGAGTATGTATATTGACTCAATAATTTCCACATTCTCCGATGAGATTCTGCCATCAAACAGATAATGCCCTCTCCTCCCAGTATTACAAAGGGACTGTTCACTTTGTGAATTCCTTGTCAACTTCCATTTCCACCAGTCATTCTCTTCATGGCACTGATCCACACAGATGCAGGAGATACAATACCTACCATTTTTCCTCATATATTCCCACCACGAAAGGAATTGATACTATTCTTCCAGATGAAGCAGTGATTTATTTGCATTTCTCCAATCATTTAATACTCCTGTTGTGTTCCCTTCTACTTTGGAGAAAACCAACCAGAGAATGGGAAGCCACCTTGTAGAACATCTTTGCTCAGCTCACAAGGGTGACCCTGAGTTTCTAGTGGTCCATCATGTTAATTCCACTTCTCACTTCGATGCTGGCATCTCCACCTTTGACCTGTTATTATGTCTGTCTCACCTTTTGTCTGGTCAAGTTCCAGCCCTTATGACTCAATGTTGAAGTAAACAATTTCAAATAACCAGGCTTTTATGTTTGTGTTAGGTACTCATTGAGGTATAGAATAACAGAGTAATACAACACACAAAAGCCCCTCTCCTCCATAACACTCTAAGCCCCTCCCCTCAATCTACCTATCTAAATGCCTCTTAAATATTGCAACCTGCTTTGATCATTTCCTTTGGCAGCTCATTCCACATACTCACTACCCTCTGTTACCTCTCAGGTCTCTTTTAAATGTTTCCCCTCTTACCTTGTATATGTGCCTTTTAATTTTGGACTTCCCAACACTGGGGATAGGAACATGATTTTGTCCATGTCCTTCATGATTTTATAAACTCCTTTGAAGTCACCCCTCATTCTCCTACTCTTCAGGGAATAAAGATCCAGTATGGCTTTCCTCCCCTTATAACTCAGGCCCTCTGGGCCAGGCAACATCCTCATAAATCTCTTCTGCCCTTTCTCCAGATGAACAATGTCTTTCCTGTAACAGGGTGATCAAAACTGCAGACAATACCCCAAGCACTGCCTCACCAATGACTTACATAACTGTAACATAATGTCCCTACTCCTAATCTTGATACCCTGACTGATTAAAACCAGCATGCGAAACATCTTCACTGTCATTCACTTCACTTGTGTGGCTGCTTTCAGTGAGCTGTGCGCTTGTACCCTCATCTTTCTCCGTCCCACATCACTCATCACTGACACGCTACTCACTATTTAGGCCCTACCCTGGTGTGACTGTCCAAAATTTTTCACCTTATACTTATCGAAATTGAAATTCATTTGCCATTCCTCAGCCATCGCTCCTCTGATCAATATCTCTTTGCAATTCATTATAACCTGCTTCAGTATCAACAAGACCCCTTAATTTAGGATCATCAGCAAACTTGGTAACAGTTTCATGCACATTCACATTCAAATTCTTCACATAAGATTTATGTGATAATTATTTATGTCATAAATAATGAATACCAGATGTCCGAACACTAATCCTAAAGTACCCCACTGGTCACATGGTTTCAACTGGAGAATTGATCTTCAACCAGCACCCTCTGCTTCTTAACATTGAGGTAATTTTGGATCAACCTCAGTTACTCCTCTTAAATCCTATGTGACCTAATCTTCCAGATTAGTCTGCCATGGAGGACCTTGTTAAAGGCGATGACCTAACAGAGGAAAGTCACAGTGGTCAGGTCCCTGGCACTGAGCCTGCCTCTGTTATTCAGAAGGGAAAGGGGAGAAAAGGCACACTGTGGTGATAGGGGATTGATTAGTAGGGGAATGGACAGGAGGTTCTGTGAGCAAGAATGAGATTCCTGGATGGTATGTTGCCTCCCGGATGCCATGGTCCAGGATTTCTCGGATTGAGTCCTCAGCATTCTTAATCGGGAGGGGAAACAGGCAGAAGTCGTGGTCCATGTCGATACCAATGACATGGGTAGGACAAGTCTAGAGGTTCTGCAGAGGGAGGTCAGGGAGTTAGGTGCTAAGTTAAGGGCAGAACCTCCGGGGTTGTGATCTCAGGATTGCTACCACGCCGTGTGCTAGTGAGGCCAGAACTAGGAAGATCATACAGTTTAACATGTGGCTGAGGAGCTGGTGTAGGAGGGAGGGCATAAGTTTTTGGATCACTGGGCCCACTTCTTGGGAAGTTGGGACCTATACAGATGGGATGGTTGGCACTTGAACCAGAGGGGACTAATATCCTAGCAGGAAGCTTTGTTAATGCTGTATGTTGGGGGTTTAAACTAGCGTTGCAGGCAGATGGGAACCTAAGTGTCAAAACAGTTAGTGGAGAGGTTGTGGGTGCAAATGTTGGTCAGAAAATGTTAGGAATCAAAAGGTTGATCATAGCGCAACTATCGTCCTGAGTTGCTTATATTTCAATGCAAGGAGCATTGTAGGAAAGGTGAATAATAGTGCTGAAGATGAGGTAGCTGATTTACAAACAGAGGCATGTGTGGTGAGGAGAGGCTGTTGATAGGGCAAAATTGCGCTCAACAGGCTGAGTTGCAATGGAAAAGGTGGACAAAATCAAAAGGGGTGAATACAGGACTGAAGGTGTTGTATTTGAACGCGCGCAGTATATGGAATAAGGTAAATGAGCTTGCAGCACAGTTCCAGATTGGCAGGCATGATGTCGTAAGCATCACTGAATCATGGTTGAACGAAGACTGTAGCTGGAATCTTATTGTCTAAGGATACACATTGTATCAAAAGAACAGCCAGGAAAGCAGAGGGGCTGGCATTGCTCTGTTGGTGAAACATGAAATTAAATCATTAGGAAGAGGTGATATAGGGTCAGAACATGTTGAATCATGGTGGATACAGCTAAGGAACTGTAAGGGTAAAAAGACTCTGATGGGAGTTGTATACAGACCCCCAAAAAGTATAAGGATGTGGCCTACAAATTACAATGGGAGATAGAAAATGCATGCAGTGTTACAATAGTCATGGGGAACTTCAAAATGCAGGTTGATTGGGAAAATTAGTTTGGTGCTCGATACCAAGAGGAGGATTTCCTAGAGTGCCTACAAGATGGCTTCTTAGAGCAGCTCATGGTTAAGTTCACTAGGGGATCAGCTAATCTTGATTGGGTGCTGTGCAATGAGCCAGAATTGATTACAGAGCTTAAGGTAAAAGACCCCTTAGAAGAAAGTGATCGCTATATGATTGAATTCGGTCAGAAATTTGAAAAGGAGAAGCTAAATTCAGATGTATCAGTATTACAGTGGAATGAAGGGAACTACAGAGGCATGAGAGGGGAGTTGGACAGAATTGATTGGAAAAGAACACTGGCAGAGATGAAGACAAAGCAGCAACGGCTGGAATTTCTGAAAGGAATTCACAAGGCATAGGATGTACACATCACTTTGAGAACTATTCTGAAGGAATGATAACACAACCATGGTTAACAAGAGAAGTCAAAGCTAACATAAAAGACACAGAGAGGGCATATAATAGAGCAAAAAATAGTGGGAAGTTAGCTTTTAAAAACCAACAGAAGACAACTAAAAAAGTCATCAAGACAGTAAAAGTGGAATATGAAAGTATACCAAAAGAGGATACCAAATGTTTCTTCAGTTACATAAAGTGTAAAAGAGATCCAAGAGGGGATATCAGACTGCTGGAAAATGATGCTGGAGAGGTAGTAATGGGGGACAATGAAATAGCAGATTAACTGAATAAATACTTTGTGTCAGTCTTCACTGTGGAAGACACTGGCAGTATGGTGGAAGGTCCAGGTGTTGGGGTCATGAAGTGTGTGAAGTTGCTATAACTAGAGAGAAGGTTCCTAGGAAACTGAAAGGTCTGCAGGTAGACAAGTCACCCGGACCAGATAGTGTACACCCCAGAGAATTACTAGACTCTGGAATGGTTCCGAAAGACTGGAAAATTGCAAATGTCACTCCACTCTTCAAGAAGAGAGTGATGCAGAAGATTGTGGTTGGGAAGGTATTGGTGTCAATCATTACGAATGAGGTGTCAGGGTACTTGGAAGGACATGATAAAATAGACCATAGTCAGCATGGTTTCCTCAAGGGAAAATCTTGACTGACAAATCTGTTGGAATTCTTTGAAGAAATAACAAGCAGGATAGACAAGGGAGAATTGGTTGATGGTGTGTACTTGGATTTTCAGAAGGCCTTTGACAAGGTGCCTCACATGAGGCTGCTTAACAAGCTACGAACCCATAGTATTACATGGAGGACTGCATAGATAAAGAAATGGCTGATTGGCAGGAGGCAAAGAGTGGGAATAAAGAGAGCCTTTTCTGGTCAGCTGCTGGTGACTAGTGGTCTTCCACAGAGGTCTATTTTGGGACAGGTTCTTTTTAGATTATATATCAATGATTTGGATGATGGAATTGATGGTTTTCTGCAATGTTTTCAGACAATACAAAGAGATCTAGGAGTACTTGTTCATCAGTCACTAAAGGTGAATGAGCAAGTGCAGCAGGCAGTGAAGAAGGCTAATGGAATGTTGGCCTTTATTACAAAGGGAATTGAGTGCAAGAGCAAGGAAATCCTTTTGCATTTGTACAGGGCCCTGGTAAGACCACACCTGGAGTATTGTGGACAGTTTTGGTCTCCAGGGTTAAGGAAGGACATCCTGGCTATAGAGGAAGTGCAGCGTAGATTCACGAGGTTAATTCCTGGGATGTCCGGACTGTCTTACGCAGAGAGGTTAGAGAGACTGGGCTTGTACACGCTGGAATTAAGGAGATTGAGAGGGGATCTGATTGCAACGTATAAGATTATTAAGGGATTGGACAAGATAGAGGCAGGAAATATGTTCCAGATGCTGGGAGAGTCCACTACCAGAGGGCATGGTTTGAGAATAAGGGGTAGGTCATTTAGGACAGAGTTATGGAAAAACTTTTTCTCCCAGAGAGTTGTGGGGGTGTGGAATGCACTGCCTCGGAAGGCACTGGAGGCCAATTCTCTGGATGCTTTCAAGAAGGAGCTAGATAGGTATCTTATGGATAGGGGAATCAAGGGATATGGGGACAAGGCAGGAAGCGGGTATTGATAGTAGATGATCAGCCATGATCTCAGAATGGCTGAGCAGGCTCGAAGGGCTGAATGGTCTACTTCTGCACCTATGGTCTATTGTCTATTGTAATATGAAAATAGGTGGAGGGGCAGGTAGTTTTGAGGAAGTAGAAAGGCTACAGAAGGATTTTGTCAGATTAGGAGAATGGGCAAAGAAATGGCAGATAGAATACAGTGTTGGGAAGTGTATGGTCATGCACTTTGGTAGAAGAAATAAAAGGGTTGACTATTTTCTAAATTGGGAGAAAATACAAAAACTGAGTTGCAGTGCAAAGGGACTTGGGAGTCCTTATACAGGATTCCGTAAAGGTTAGTTTACAGGTTGAGTCTACGGTAAGCAAGATAACTGCAATGTCAGCATTCACTTCCGGAGGACTAGTATATAAAAGCAAGGAATTAATGTTGAAAATTTATAAAGCATTTGTTTCACCTCACTTAGAGTATTGTGAGCAGTTTTAGGCTCCTTATCTTAGAAAGGATGTGCTGAAACTGGAAAGGATTCAAAGGAGGTTCATGAAAATGATTCGAGAATTGAATGGCTTGTAATATGAAGAGCATTTGGTGGCTCCAGGCCTGTATTCACTAGAATTCAGAAGAATGAGAAGTGACCTCATTGAAACCCACCAAATGGTGAAAGGCCTTGATAGAGTGGATGTGGAGAGGATGGTTCCTATGGTGGGATTGTCTAGGACCGGAGGACATAGCCTCAGAATAGAAGGGCATCCTTTTTGAACTGAGTTGAGGAGGAATTTCTTTAGCCAAAGAGTAGTGAATCTGTGGGATTATTTGTCACAGGCAGCTGTGGAGGCCAAGTCTTTATGTATAGTTAACGCAGAGGTTGATAGATTCTTTATCGGTCAGGGCCTGAAGGGATACAGGGAGAAGGCAGGAGATTGGGGCTGAGAGAAAAATTGGATCAGCCATGATGAAATGGCAAAGCAGACATGATGAGCCAAATGGCCTAAATTTGCTCCTAAATCTTATGATCTTATCTCAGAGTTCCAGCCCATTATTTTGATTTTTCCCAAACCACACCCCCCCCCCCCCCACCTTTCTAACTTTCATTTGTTAATTAGACTGCACTGAAAGCATTTGCATTATTGGGACACTGTTTGTCTCCATCTAATTAAAAGTATTCTCTCAGACTTTTCCATCCTCTCCCTCTTCGCAAATTAAAAGCATACCGTAGATGTCGGATTATAAGCCGCTACTTTTTTCCCATGCTTTGAACAGCATTGAACATAGCGGCTTATAATAAGGTGCGGCTAATAGAAAGTTTTTTCCCATGCCGCCAAAACATTTTGCCTCGTAACAGTAGACCAATAAAATTGATGAGTAGTTCACAGAGGTCCAATGAAATTGTACGATAAATCAAGCGCACTTCACAAATTATTGTAAATCAGCCATTTGTACTCACCCTCATCAACATGGAAAACACTCGAAGAAAAGCATATGATGCAGCTTTTAAGTTAAAGGCAATCAATCTGGCGGTTGAACAAGGAAATCGAGCTGCTGCGCGTAATCTTGGCATACATGAATCGATGGTGAGACGGTGGAGATTTAATTTGGGACTGCCGCTTCAGGTCAGGAATGGCTCACGTGATATTAGACAGCAGTACAAGGGAGGGAGGGAGCGAAACTGAGGATTCCGCTGCACAAAAACAGTAAAACTCGTGTGTGAATGGTATCGGGCCAATAAGGACACAAGTGTCCGATGTTACCAAATACCGGTAGGTATAACAAAGTTTAGCCTTACCAAATATGTGTAGCGAGGGTTTGGTTTGGGGGAAAAAGGAGTATAAATAAGAGCAGAATGTAAGGGGAAGGCAAAACGCGTTCTGCAATAAAGCCACGCTGCACTGTAATCCGGTGTTGGTTGTCTCTCTTCCAAAACGAACACAGGGCAGAATTTGAAGCCCAACACGTGTAATATCTTTCTGTGTAAATATCTCATATTACAAGCGGCCGAAAATTCGGTGCGCCGAAAATCCGGTCCGCCGGAAATCCAGTGCACCGAAAATCCGGTCCGCCGGAAATCCAGTGCGCCGAAAATCCGTTCCGCCTGAAATTCGGTGCGGCCTAAAATCCGAAGCGGCCTGTATAATAAAAAAAATGATTTTATTTCTAAAATTAGAGCCAGCGGCTTTTAATCAGGTGCGCTCTGTAGTCCGGAATCTACGGTATTTGTTTTCTGAAACATTAAGATCGGTTTCTTGGTCTATTGATGCTGCCTGACCTGCTGACTATTTCTAGCACTTTTCGTCTTGCATTACCTTCGAGGTTCTTTTTGGTCTCTAGCAGTCTTCCTTTCCACTGAAATTAATAGACAACTGTTCCTGCATTGGAGAATATTTTTCAGTGTAAGTGCTGGATAAGTTCTCTAAGTTCTGTTCAGCTACTGACTTCCATGTTGGAGAGCAGCCAGGGAAAGGGAATAACAATTACAATGGCCTGTAAATTTGTAAATTCAGTGTTTTAGTCCTGGAATCATGAAGTTATTAGCACTAACATGGAGAAATGATAAACTTTTATGTGAAGAACAACCATTTTCCTGCAAAAGCCTATTTCTTCTCATACATGTCACATAGATACTGCTGTGGGTTTGTTCTTGTCAACAGCGTACACACACCATCAGTCTACAGGACACAGGAACTTGGGCTGTATATATTTTTTGTGTGACTGTATGTTGACTGCTATCTTATTTGTGCTATATGACCTTGTGCAGTGTATGACTGTTGATGCTGAATTTTGCACCTTGGCCCTGCAAGAACACTGTTTTGTTTGGTTGTATTTGTGGGTATCCATGTAAGGCTGAATGACAATGCAACTTGAACTTAAACTTGAGATATGTTAGCAAGCAAGACAAGATCACCCACTGGAGTACACTTCACTAGAAAGCTCAGTGATAACTTCAAGCAGCACTACCTCTTGTAAGTGTCCAGGTATTGCCCTGTACATTGTATGTGGTCCCTGGGTAATTAGCTGGGATTCAACAGTAATACTCTTAATTATCCTAAATTCATGAAAATTAATGAACACAATACACATAGAGGATCAAATCCATATAATTTTATATTGTGGGTTTTTGAGGTGGAGACTTTTCACTCTGGAGCAGTTATGCTGATTTCCAATTATATCAACTGGTTGTAATGTTATCAAGACATCGGAAATCAAGGAAGCAAACAGACTGAAAGGTCTGATAAAAATTCATGAAGTTGTATTTTATTTCTTGAGTTCTATACCATGATGCGTTAGAGAGAACTAATTCACAAACATCAAAGTTCATGTGATAAAAAGTTAATTGGCTGAAACATTAACCTGATTCTCACTCCGCAGATACTGACTGTCCTGTTTATCTCCAACATTTATTGGCTTTAATCACAAACTTGAGACAATGGACAATTTCTTTGTAATTCAAGAACTTATTTATTATTTTCTTCTATATAATTTACAGAGTAACTTTAAAATAATCATATTTCTCAGTGTGATAGCACTTCTTCATTTTAATAGTATCCATAAATCTTTGTAAGCTCTTCTAGCCAGTACAAGGCAACTTTCTTTATATATCATGAACCTCAATACCAAATTATATTGTTCAGATTTTAAAAAAATATTAAACTTAACTTTTGGAACAAATCAAATCCAAGCTGATGCCTGTCATTCCCTGTGTAATTTTTGTAAGATAAGAATGTATTTCTAAATGTGATTGTAGGCAATGGTAGATGTCTTACACTTTGATGATTACGTTGTCTATGGGATTTGAAGGATGCAGATATTATCAATGAGTGAACAGAAAGGAAACAAACCAGACTGTAGAAAGGACAGAAGTAAATTCTTTCTATCTATAAATGACTGGAATGTTACTCAATTGAAGACTTTGAATCTGAGACATTGAACGCTCAGAGTTCAACCTTGATTAACACTGTGAATTTTCACATGAATTTTCTCTATATTGATTTTAACATCTAGTGACAGTTCAAGACTCCAACATTGAGATCTGATTGAGAAACAATCCAAGAATGAATCCATGAAAATGAATAAAGTTGGTAAGTGATGAGAATTGGAATGCTATGTTCAATTTCTATGAGATGCTAATGAGGCCTAAACTGGAGTAGTGTGTACATTTCTGGTCACCTAACTACAAGAAAGGTTTCCATAAGATTAAAAAGAGTACAAAGGAAATTTACAAGGATGTTACCAGGACTTGAGGATTTGAGTTATAGGGAAGGGTTGAATATGTTGGACTTCATTACATGCAGCATAGGAGAATGAAGAGATTTTTGATAGAGGTATACAAAATTATGAGTGGTATAAATAGGATTAATGAAGCAGGCTTTTTTTCACTGAGATTGGGTGAAACTAGAACTAGAGGTTATATGCTAAGGATGAAGGTAAAATATTTCAGGGGAATTTGAGAGGGGGCTTCACTCAGAAGCAGGTTAAATTTCAACATTTGAGACAACTTTGGATAGGTACTTGGATGGGAGGGTTATGGAGGGCTATTACCTAGGAGTTGAATGAGACTAAAAAGACCTGATGGGAGTTATATACAGGCTTCCAATCAGTATCTAGTATGCGGGCTACAAATTACATTGGGAAATAGAAAACGCATGTAAGAAAATTGCTGCAATAATCATGTGGGATTTCAATATGCAGGTAGATTGGGAAAACCTGGGTGGTGCTGGATCCCAAGAAAGGGAATTTGTAGAACACCTACAAGAAAGCTTTTTAGAGCAGCTTGTGATTGAGCGAACTAGGTGAATGGCAATTCTGGATTGGGTGCTATGTAATGACCCAGATTTGATTAGGGAGCTTAAGATGAAGAAAACCTTGAGAGGCAGTGATCATAACATGATAGAATTCCTCCTGCAGTTTGAGAAGGAGAAGCTAATATCAGATGTATCAGGACTACAGCGGAAGAAAGGGAATTAGAGGCATGAGAGAGGAGCTACCCAAAGTTGAATGGAAGCTGAAGTTTCGAAGAACAATTCAGAAGGCACAGGATAGATACATTGCAACAAAGAAGTATTCTAAAGGCAGAATGACACAATCGTGGATGACAAGGAAAGTTAAAGCCAACATAAAAGTGAAAGAGAGGAATTAAAATAGAGCAAAAATTAGTGGGAAGTTAGAATCTTGGGAAGTTTTTAAAATCCGACAGCAGACAACTAAAAAAAGCCATAAGGAGGGAAAAGATGAAATAGGGAAGGTAAGCTAGTCAATAACATAGAAAGGATACAAGATTATTTTTCAGATATATAAAGATTAAAAGAAAGATGAGAGTTGATATTGGACCACTGGAACATGATGCTGTAGAAATGGGGGACAAAGAAATGACAAACAGAACAAATATCAATCTTCACAGCAGAAGACACTAGTAGAATGCCAGAAATGTGAGAGTGTCATGGGCAAAAGTGAGTGTCATTACTAAGGCAAAGGCTTTTGGGCAGCCAAAAGCTCTGAAGGTAGGCAAGTCTGCTGGACCAGATGGACTATTCCCTGGGATCTGAAGAGGGTAGTTGAAGAGATTGTACAGGCAATAATAATGATCTTTCAAGAATTGTCAGATTCTGCAATGGTTCCAGAGGTGTGGAAAACTGCAAGTATCAACCCACTCCTTAAGAAGGGAGGGAGGCTGAAGAAACAAAATTATAGGCCAGTAAGCCTGACTTCAGTGGTTGTGAAGATGTTGGAATCTTGCCTGACTAATCTGTTAGAATTCTTTGAGGAAATAACAGGCAGGATAGACAAAGGAGAGTCCGTGGATGTTGTTTATTTGGATTTTCAGAAGGCCTTTGAGAAGGTGGTGCAAATCAGGCTGCTTAACAAAATATAAGCCTTTGGTTTTACAGAAAAGATGCTAGCATGGAAAAAAGATTTGCTGACTCGCAGGAGGCAAAGAGTGCGAATTAAGGGCACCTTTTCTGGTTGGCTACCAGTGATTAGTGGTGTTCTGCATGGCTTGTTGCTGGAACTACTTTTGACACTGTATGTCAATGATTCTGATGAATGAATTGATGGCTTTGTGGCCAAATTTGCAGACAATATGAAGATAAGTGAAGGGGCAGGTAGTGTTAAGGAAGCAGGGTGTCTGCTAGACAGATTGAGAGAATAGACAAAGTGGCAGATGGAATACAGTGCAGGAAAATGCATGGTCATGCATGTTGGTTGAAGAGTAAAATCATGGACTATTTTCTAAATGGGGAGAAATTTCAAAAACCGGAGCTGCACTGCGACTTGGGAGCCATTGTGCAGGCTTCCTTAAATCGGTGGTGAGGAAGGCAAGTGCAATGTTGACATTCATTTTGGTTGAATTAGAATTCAAAAGCAGAGATATAATGCTGAGCTTTTATAAGGGATTGATCAGACTGCCCTTGGAGTATTGTGAGCAGTTTTGGGCCCCTTATCTAAGGAAAGATGTGCTGACATTGAAGTGGTCCAGAGGAGGTTCACGAGAATCATCCCAGGAATGAAGTCATTAGCAAATGAGAAGTATTCATTGACTCTGGGGATGTAGATGAATGTTTAGATGAAGCGGGGGGGATCTCAATGAAACATATCAAATATTGAAAGGCCTAGATAGATCGGATGCGGAGAGGGTGTTTCCTGTGACGGGGGAGTCCAGGACCAGTGGGCACAGACTCAGAAATCAGGAACTTCCATTTAGAACAGAGATGAGGATGAGGAAAAATTTCCTTAGCCAGATGGTGGTGAATCTGTGCAATTCATTGCCATAGATGGCTGGGTGTGCCAAGTCATATACTTAAGGCGGAGGATGATAGCTTCTCGATTAATCAGGGAGTCAAAGGTTAAGGGGCAAAGGCAGAAGAATGGGGTGGAGAGGGATAATAAATCAGCCATGATGGAATAGCAGGACAGACTCAATGGACCAAATAGCTTAATTCTGCTCCTATGTCTTATGGATTGGGCAGAATAACAATTTAACATGGGCTAAATGGGCAAAGGGCGTGTTTCTGTGCTGTAGTGCTCTATGACTCAATAACTCAGGTAGAATATTAAACCTTAAGGTCTAAGGAAAATTAGCTACTGTTGGACAAGGGAAGAGTTTTAAAAAACCAGAATGTGGGAATCTGTCAAAGTCAAATTGACTCCTATGAAATCATAATCAACTGTACAATTGGATGAAAAACTTTTGTCCATGTTGTGGGGCTACTGAAGGAAACAAGAACTGAATAACTACGGCAAATGGTCCAGAAAGGCAGACCACAGTCAAAATATTGTAAAATTGCGAGGGAAAAGATGCTGGTCCGAGACACCACTGCTAAAGACCCAGGGCCATTACTCAGTATCATTGTCAACAGATTGGGATCATCAGTACCAGACCGCAAACCCAGACAATAGTCAATTTAAGTCCAGCATTTTGCTCATTATTTTGAGATTCAATTATTAAGTAGAATTCCACCATTACACCAAGGGTTACAATCACCCTGCAATGGCCTCTGAACAACGTTTGATGAAATCTGCAGAACAAAAATGTACTTGCCTGTAAACAAACTGATCTGTTCAACTAAAAAGCTTTTACTGTTACGACTCCATGTTTTGCTCATTATGCCTTTTAGATCCCAAGTGCTTAAAATCTTTTCATGTGTAAAATAGCAATGCAATAAATGGTTTTCCCCTTTGTTCTACATAATCTGCAGGAATACTTTGTGTATCTACACTGTAATGAGTGGGCTTAATTGAGCAAAAATATTTGTGGCACAAACTTTTTTTCTTAATTAATACCATGTCCCTTCTGACAGTTAAGTTTCAACTTGCATTTCTATGCGATACTAAATGCAACAAAAACATATAGTGGAATAACTACCTTCTATTACAATGCTGTATTATTGAGACCGCACAACACGGCTCACTGTCACTTCTGAAACACCAGAACAAAATACTGTCCACATGCAGTTAAAAAAGATAAAATAAAGAATATACAACAAATAACTGTACTAATTTACACTTTCATCATATATTAACAATAATCGTTTATAAAAGAAGAGAGGAAATATAATCCATTGTCAATTTAGTGCCTTTTCTATATTCAGCTCCATTGAGATAATGTTTGAAAAGTGCCATTAATTCATACTTGTATGTACAAAATTATGGTCATGAATACTGAAATACAAAAGGCCAAAGAAGGAAAATAATAATTAAAAAATGTTTTGAATAGTTAAATATATACTATTATCTTCAATGCAGTTTGATCAGCATAATCCCATGTAAAACATTGTTGAAGATCTGGATTTCTGGCTGTTCAGAGGTGCAGAGAACTGGCTCAGTCCCAGGCTCTGTCTCTGTGCACCAGGAGCACAGTTCATGTCTGTCCACAGTCTAAGCAGTTCAAATTCTCTTATCTGCATTGAACCATCAAAAAGTCTCCTATCTGGTTTGGCACCACATCCGTATCAAATCATGGGCGACAGCAGTGAGCAAAATGAAAGTGAAAATGTCCAGACTGTAAGAAAATATCTTTAAAGATAGACAGAATAGGGACGGTTGTATTTCAACTATTTGGAGCCGGCAAATGGGTTTAGGGCAGCTTGTAATATTAGAATGGAATTTATTTTGAAACAAAATTTTGTCAGAAGGATTTTGTTCCTTTTCTGTAACAATTAAGATTTTTTACAGGTATTCAGTGTTTGGATGACCAGGGTATTCAGCCCAACTCTCCCACCTAAATACTGGCCATGCTCAAACTAAAATGTTGCTCATGCATTAGGGCAGGTTTTGTACAGTGTTTGTTTTCTACAGGTATTTTATCTGATGGCTGTGCTGGAAGTTGGGTGTATTTCCTACTAACTAGGGAGGCTGTAGTTGTTTATCTTATCTCACTGCTTGCTCCAGTCATTCACATTTACTGACATACATTTGCACTGCTTGACTCGCTGGATTTTCTTGTGTCTAAAGGGAGGTTGCAGGTCAGGGCAGTCCAGCTTGACAGTCAGGGTAGTAAATTTCTGTGGTTTACAGAAGGCACAGGACTGGAAAGATTCTTGATCCCTTTTAACATGCCTGGGGATATAGAAGGAGTTGCATTGTCCATAGCAGAACCTGTTGATGACAGTTTGGCTCAGACAACCATCCTCATTAATGGTTTGCCTGAGGGGCTGGGTTTTACACCAGTCGCTCTTCAGGTACTTGCGCTCTGTCACCACTAGTGCCTCTTGGCTGGACGCTAGGACATCGGGTCTCCTGCGCTTCTCTGAGCTGTTGGTATTTCCCTTGTAAAGGGGAGGAATGGCTCCGGGAGGCCGATTTTTTTTCAATTCCACCGCCACCATTAATGTCCCAACCAGGAAAAGGAGGATGATGAACTTCTGATACATCCTACGGAAAAAAAAAACAGAGAGTGAAGCAATGTTCTATACAGTTAAATACCGATTTAATTGTCATTCCTTGACTTCTGACACAATAGGTGCATTACTGTCCTTACTTTAAGAGAAAATATAATTATTCCAATCAGACCTACCTAGTGCCCGAATCGCTTTTTAATGTGATCAAGTGCAACTTATGTATGCCTTAGGTTTCACAATCAGAGGGTGAAACTTTGTTTTTTTCTGAGGTGGGACCACCCCAGACACCAGTTCCAATTCTTCTACCTTATCTTGATGTTCCACGTCTAATGTAGGGGGTCACCTTGATTATGGAGCTAAAACATTGGCCAACTTGAACCTGAGCACCAGCAATTCTGACTTTTCTCCATCTCTGACCTAACCTGGCCAACACTGAACATATACTGTACAGTATAATGCCTCTAAGTATACTATTCAGACTTGGTAATATTAGGCTGAATTGAGCTGGATAAAGTACGCACAAATGTATCATTGAAGTATCCAGTTTGATCAGAGCTCACTGGTCTTGGATCATGTTCAAAAGATGAAAAAGAGAACTGAATAGATTGGGTAAGGGGCTTTACAATTTGAAACCTAGATTTAAATTTGATTACACTTTCAGGAGTACATTAAATATCTCCACAGGTGCCCTTGTTCCTAATGTTATTGAGGAGGCCTATACCTCTCAAACCCATCCCCTTCACCAAATACAACATCTGAGCATGCTAATGCTTATTCTCTAGTTAGCCATCTACCTTTTGGTGGCAAAACATCCCCTCAGCCATCCCTAATAGGACAAAATGTGAAACATATAACCTTGAGAACTGAGGAGTCAAATTCAGGGACTGCTCTATCTACCAGTTTGTTGTCCTCATATAGCAACACCAGTCACCATTAACATGAGTCTCCTCACAACCAGGAGATGGCACTTTTGAGCCCCCAGCTTAATTTTCACCTTGACTGCAGCATTAAATAGATTTTTATCTATTCACCTCTAGCCCCTCCACTAGATGGAGCACTGCACAGAGATGAGAGTTACGGCCTTGGGAAGGAAGGTTGACCTTGTTCCTATGATTATATTTGGTGTCTAAACTTGACTGATGTTGTAAAGGTAAAATAGATGCTGGCCTTCTGCTGACATCTGTGGTATCAGATACCATTCAAGAGAGAAAAGTCAGACCGAAGAATAATTTATCATTCTTTTGCAAAGTATGTGAATTGTATGTAGATGTCAAAGTTTGAAGGTGTTATCTCTAACTATCATAAATTGAATTTCATCATTAACTACAAATGGGCTTATTTTTTCCAATGAGCTGAAAGAAAATAAATGAGGAATAAGGGAAATTAATGAAAATTACTTTGTTTTAATATCAAAGCTTTATTGCAAGACCTTTATTGCAAACACAGACAAAGCTTACAAATAAATAAGATGTAAAAAGGACATCATGTTCTTATTTTAAAAGGGGGCAGGGATTATGGAGGAAACTCAAATGCTGAAAATCTGAAATAAAAGTTTAGGTGCTGGTGAAGCACAGTGAAGACTTGCTGTTAGCAAACAAAATCATAAATTACTGCATCAAATGGTCTTTTTAATGGGCTCGATTGGGTTTCTTAGTTTTGTGGCTGAGTGTAAGGAGTCAAATCTCAAAGTTGTATATTGTATACATACTTTGATAATAAACTTTGAATAGTAGGTCCAACAGCATCAGAGGAATGGGAAACTCAGTTAACTAGGCTAAGGTTGACCATCTTTCATTAGAATTCTGCAAAAGGCCTTTTGCCTGCACGAGAAATATGATTTTCACTCCACAGATGTTTCTTGATATACTAAGAATCTCTTTTTTTGTTTGTTTTGTTTTGTTCTTGCAGGTTAGATTCACATGAATATGAAAGAAATATCTGCAATAGTTTGGGAAAAGTTCAGCTTAATAGTTTATGAGGAAAAGAGCAGGCTTAAAAAGTCATTCATCTAATGCTGTGGCTGGAATGGTCTTATCTTCTTAAACTCTATGCCCTTTATCCCAGTAAAACATTTCCTGGAATGCTATTTGCATGTCCATTAATGAGTGCTGGCCGGAGTCATTGATTTTACTAAACTGTTTACTAATGGTTTCTTAATAACAACACTGAAAAGCAGCAGGACCACATTACAGTGACAGCTCCACACTATGGACTCACACAGAGATCTAGCTCGGGGCATGCTTTGTCCCAATCTTCCACCAAAGGATAATAAAGAGTCAACTATCTTTAACTTTATTTTTATTAGAAAAAATTCCTTCACACCAGTTACACCACAGTTTAACTGGGTCAAAATTTCAATTGCTCGTAAATGACAAACTGAAGCTGCAGTTATGGTTTATCCATGTTAAAACTCAACTGCTGAAATCCTCAACCCCGTCTTTGTTACCTATAAACTCTACTATTCTACAATATTCCTGAGTGGTCCAACTGTATTCTAATGTCCTAACTCATGCCATTGTTCTATCTCCCCTCTACCCAAGGACCAACATTGGATTAGAGTTTTGCAATGTCTTGATTCTAAGTTTTACCTTCTTGTACTTCCATAACCTTGTTCCTTCCAATTTCTGCATTAGCCTCCAGCCTTTTAACCTTTTGAAACATCAATGCCCCTCTTACTTTGACCTCTGCTGATCTATTCATCCCCAAATTTCATTTTTCTACCATTACCTTCAGGTGCTCTGAACCCAAGCTCTGAAACATCCTACCTCAACATACGTACCTTTCTTTCCTGCAAATTTCTACAGATGTACCATGGAGAGCATCCTAACTGGATGTATCACCATCCGGTATAGAGAAGGCACTGGAGAGGATCGGGGAAAAAACTGCAGAAATTTGTAAACTCAGCCAGCTCCATCATGGGTACAAGTCTCCTCAGCGTGGAAGATACCTTAAAAAGGTGACGTCTCAAAAAGGCAGCATCTATCATTAAGGACCCCATCACCCAGGACATGCGCTTTTCTCCTTGCTACCATCGAGGAGGAAGTAAAGGACCCTGAGGCAGGCATTCAACATTTCAGGAACAGCTTCTTCACCTCCACCATCAGATTGCTGAATAGCCCATAAATCCACGAAACCATGTACCCTGCCTCACTATCTTTCTCCCCCTCACTTTTTGCACTACTTATTTAATTTTATATTTACATATACTTCTTATTGTAATTTACAGATATTTATGATGTATTATAATGTACTTCTGCCAGAGAACACCAGATTTAATGACATATGCCAATGACATTAAAGTTGATTCTGATTGTCTCTTTTGAAGAACTCTCAAAACCCCATCTCTCTGAACAAGTCTTGCCTCATCTCCGCAAACATCTTGCTCTCATTTTCATTTATCTTTTGCCTGACAACATGATACATCTGAGCATGTTTTTGATCTGTTAAAGGTGCTATTTAATTTGATGTCAATAGTACCTGATTCAGCAACAAGACTGTTCAGTGAATAATGAAGGGTATGAAGAATAATGAATAACGTGTAGCGGTGTGCTACACGCAGCGCTGAAATAACGACACGCAGTCGGTGAGCTGTAGTTGCAAAAGAGGTTTATTCAAACTTCGCGGCCTCGCTTTTAAAGCCTTCCTGATCCCGTCCTCCCCGGGCAGGAATGCCGTAGGGGGCGCGTATTCACAGTCCCGTCCCGCGCGGGGGCTTTTCCCCTTGCTGGTGAAGCAGGCTTGGCGCCCTCTTTGGGACCGGCCTCTATGCCGGCGCGCGCCACTTTGTGAGCCGGTTCGAGTGCGCTGGGAAGTGGGTTGCCACATAACCCCGCCCCCCAGAACCGGCGATACACCCCCCAATGTCCTCTGTCTGGGTTGGACTCTGTTTGGGAGGCCTGCCTCTGCACCGCAGTGCCTGAATCTCGACCGGCTGCGCCAAGTCCACATGGGCCGGTTTGAGTCGGTCCACCGTGAAAACCTCCTCTTTTCCCCCCAATGTCCAGCACGAATGTGGACCCGTTGTTTCTGATCACCGTAAATGGCCCCTCGTAGGGCCGCTGTAGCGGTGCCCGATGTCCGCCCCGTCGTACAAAAACAAACTTACAGTTTTACAGGTCTTTGGGTACACAGGTCGGGTTCTGCCCATGCTGTGAAGTGGGTATGGGGGCCAGGTTACCAAGCCTCTCGCGTAGTCTGTCCAGGACTGCTGCGGGTTCTTCCTTTTGCCCCCTATGAACTCTCCTGGGACGACCAGGGGTGCGCCGCACACCAACTCGGCTGACGAGGTGTGCAGATCCTCTTTGGGTGCCGTGCGGATTCCGAGCAGGACCCAGGGAAGCTCGTCCACCCAGTTAGGCCCTTTGAGGCGGGCCATGAGAGCCGATTTCAGGTGACGGTGGAAACGCTCCACTAGTCCGTTCGACTGTGGTTGGTAGGCAGTTGTGTGGTGCAGCTATGTCCCCAAAAGGCTGGCCATAGCTGACCACAGGCTGGAGGTGAACTGGGCGCCACTGTCGGAGGTAATGTGGGCCGGTACCCCAAAGCGAGATACCCAGGTGGCAATCAGTGCCTGGGTGCAAGATTTGGAGGTGGTGTCGGTGAGTGGGACCGCCTCTGGCCATCTTGTGAACAGGTCTACGATAGTCAGGAGGTGCCGCGCTGCTGGGACGACGGGGAGGGGTTGGCTGGTGGTGACATCACAGAGTAGGGTCCTCTCACCTGGGCCTACGGGGAGGTCCAGGAGCTGCAAACCGGAGACTGCAGTTCTGTAACTAGGGATCTCCTCATCTGCCTGCTGCGCCTCCGCCAGCGCTTCATAGTCTACCCCCAGGACAGGGCTTGGATGTTAGGACGGGAGAGGGCGTCCGCCACAACATTGTCCTTTCCCGAGACATGCCGGACATCCGTCGTGTATTCGGAGATGTAGGACAGATGTCACTGCTGGAGGGACGACCAGGGGTCGGATGCTTTCGTGAACACAAAGGTAAGTGGTTTGTGGTCCGTGAACACGGTGAAGGGTCTACCTTCTAAGAAGTACCTGAAATGCCGGATTGCCAGGTATCGCGCCAACAGTTCCCGGTCGAAAGCACTGTATTTGAGCTCGGGTGGTCGTAGGTGTTTGCTGAAAAATGCCAGGGGTTGCCAGCGACCCTCGATGAGTTGCTCCAGTACCCCACCAACTGCCGTGTTAGATGCGTCCACTGTGAGGGTGGTAGGGACGTCCGTTCTGGGGTGCACTAGCATCGCAGCGTTTGCCAAGGCTTCTTTGGTTTTAATGAAAGCGGTGGCGGACTCCTCGTCCCAGGTAATGTCCTTGTCCTTACCCAACATTCGGGCAGCTGAAGGGAGGAAGCGGTGGTAGAAATCCACCATACCCACAAATTCCTGAAGGCCTTTGATTGTGGTGGGTCGGGGGAAATGGCAGACCGTGTCTACCTTGGTGGGCAGAGGGGTTGCCCCGTCTTTAGTAATCCTGTGGCACAGGAAGTCGATGGTGTCGAGCCCGAACTGGCATTTGGCCGGGTTGATTGTTAGGCCGTATTCACTCAGTCAGGCGTAGAGTTGACGGAGGTGGGACAGATGCTCCTGACGACTACTGCTGGCTATGAGGATGTCATCCAAATAGATGAAAACGAAGTCCAGGTCGCGTCCCACCGCATCCATTAACCGCTGAAACGTCTGTGCAGCATTCTTTAGGCCGAACAGCATGCGGAGGAACTCGAAAAGGCCGAACGGGGTGATGAGTGCCGTTTTGGGGACATCGTCCGGATGCATCGGGATTTGATGGTATCCCTGGACGGGGTCTACCTTGGAGAAGATCCGTGCGCTGTACAGGTTTGCTGCAAAGTCCTGAATGTGCGGCACAGGATAGTGGTCCGGTGTTGTAGCCTCGTTCAGCCTGCGGTAGTCGCCGCATGGTCTCCAGCCCCCTGTCGCTTTGGGCACCATGTGCAGGGGGGAGGCCCATGGGCTGTCGGACCGCCGAATGATCCCCAATTCCTCCATCCTCTTGAACTCCTCCTTTGCCAGTCGGAGCTTGTCCGGGGGAAGCCTTCGAGCACGGGCGTGGAGGGGTGGTCCTTGTGTCGGGATGTGGTGCTGTACGCCATGTCTGGGCATGGCTGCCGTGAATTGCGGCACCAGAACCGATGGGAAATCCGCCAGGACTCTTGTGTAGTCATTGTCGGACAGCGTGATGCAGTCTAGGTGTGGGGCCGGGAACTGGGCTTCACCCAGGAAGAACGTTTGAAAGGTCTCGGCGTGGACCAGTCTCTTCCTTGGCAGGTCGACCAGTAGGCTGTGAGCTTGCAAAAAATCCGCTCCCAGGAGCAGTTGGGCTATGGCGGCCAGTGTGAAGTCCCACGTGAACCGGCTGGAGCTGAACTGTAGCCGTACCGTATGGGTGCCGTAGGTCCTTACTGTGCTGCCGTTCGCAGCCCTCAGGGTGGGACCCGGTGACCTGTTGCGGGTGTCGTAACTCGTCGGAGGTAAGACGCTGATCTTGGCTCCGGTGTCGACCAAAAAGCGGCGTCCCGACTGCTTGTCCCAGACATACAGGAGGCTATCCCGATGGCCAGCCGCTGTAGCCATCAGTGGCAGCTGGCCCTGGCGTTTCCCGGGAACTTGCAGGGCGGGCGGGCTACAGCGGCGGGCTTCTGCGCCCCACCGCTGGTGGTAGAAGCACCATTGTTCGTTGGTCTCCTCACTCCTGCCTCGGGGGTTAGTGGGCTCTGCAGCCGGGCCTGGTCTGGTCTGCTGCTGGGAGTGTGGCCTGGTGATCTGTGTGACAGACGCCCCACTCACTTTCTTGGCTTTCCACATCACGTCTGCCCAGGCCGCCACCTTCCGGGGGTCGCTGAAATCAGCGTCGGACAGCAGCAGGCGTATGTCCTTGGGCAGCTGCTCCAGAAACGCCTGCTCAAACATGAGGCAGGGCTTGTGTCCTTCAGCCAGGGACAGCATCTCGTTCATCAATGCCGACGGTGGCCTGTCTCCCAAACCATCCAGGTGCAGTAAGCGGGCAGCCCGCTCATGCCGTGAAAGTCCGAAAGTCCTTATGAGCAGGGCTTTGAATTCCGTGTACTTGCCGTCCTTCAGGGGCGACTGTATGAACTCCTCAACCTGGGCAGCTGTCTCCTGGTCGAGGGAGCTCACCACGTAGTAGTAACGTGTGGCATCCGAGGTTATCTGCCGAATGTGGAATTGGGCTTCTGCTTGCTGGAACCATAGGTGAGGTTGCAGCGTCCAGAAGCTTGGCAGTTTTAACGAAACTGCATGAACAGATGCGGCGTCGTTCATCTCCGGTCCAAATATCATTTTGGCCATCGGGGTCACCAATTGTAGCGGTGTGCTACACGCAGCGCTGAAATAACGACACGTAGTCGGTGAGCTGCAGTTGCAAAAGAGGTTTATTCAAACTTCGCGGCCTCGCTTTAAAGCCTTCCTGATCCCGCCCTCCCCGGGCGGGAATGCTGTATTCACAGTCCCGTCCCGTGCGCGGGCTTTTCCCCTTGCTGGTGAAGCAGACTTGGCGCCCTCTTTGGGACCGGCCTCAATGCCGGCATGCGCCACTTTGTGAGCCGGTTCGAGTGCGCTGGGAAGTGGGTCGCCACAAACGAACATATTTGTTCTACCTTACCCTGTAGAGTATGTATGCTAACCATGTTCAATAAATAAAGTGGATAAAATCTTGTTGAATGCAGATATTTCTAAATAAATCCAGTACATGTCTTCCACTTCACGCATGTCTGCTCTCACCCTATCCTCCTGCCGCCCATCCAGGGATAGGTAGGGCTCCTCTTGTCAGCACCTACCACTGTGCCAGCCTCTGCGTCCAGCACATAATTCTCTGTATCTTCTGCCATCTCAACGGGATCCACCACCAGCCACACCTTTCCCCTTCCCCCTACTTCCCACTTTCCGCAGGGATCACTCTCTACGCGATTCCCTTGCCCATTGTCCTCCTCACTGATCTCCCTCCTGATACTCATCATTGCAAGTCAAAGTGCCACACTGCTTCTTCACTACCATTCGGGGCCCCAAACAGTCTTTCCAGGTGTGATGGCGCTTCACCTGTGAGTGTGTTGGCATAATCTACTACATCCGGTACTCCCGCTGTGGCCCTTTATGTATCAGTGAGACGTGACATAGAATGGGAGACTGATTGAGTGACCTTTAACGTTAATGAAATGAAATTCAGGAAAAGCTAACGAGAACTGGAAGGTTGAGGCTATGTATTGTGTTTTCTTTTGCCAATTACATCATCCTTCAGGTTTTGGCAGGTAGTTGAGGACCTCCAGTTCACCACACAGCAGGGCTGCACCTACGTGCATTTCCTCTATTTAGAAAAATTATAACTGTTAACTCATGGAATTCAATACAATCTCATTATGAATAAAAAGCAATCTGGATAAAATTATTTTAAATGCATGCCACTGAGTTCATTGTTGCTGTTAAACGTAGATGTTATGTAGTTCAACAACATATTTAAATAAACATTGAGTGATTGGGTCTGATTCCAGAGACAAGCATTTAGGGTCCTGAAGAAGGTTATTTGTTTTATTTATTCATTTCTCAAGTCCTGGACTAACATCCAGGCCCGAATTTATTCACATCTGTAATTGACAGTGAGGAACTTGACAGTGAGTTATCTTTTTCTGGTGAAAATACTCCCACATTGCTATTCAGGAGGGATAGCTTCTAGGATTTAGACCCAAGGATAACGAAGGAACAACAGTATTTTTCCAAGTCAGGATGGTGTTCAGCTTAATGAGAAACATGCAGGAGTTCCCTTGCACCATCTGCCCTTGATCATCTGGTTGACAGAGACATTGGCATTGGAGTAGCTCGGAGAAGTAATTTTCTATTTTGTAGACTATATACATTGCAGCCACAGCAGGTGGGATAGTTGGTTTGCCCTGCATCCTGCTGGCTTTCTTGTGTGTCATTGGAGAGACCTTAAGGATAGTCCTGACTTTGTGCCTTGTAGGTAGTAGAATGCCCTCAAGCGATGAGTCACTCGATTTGGAATACTCATCTTTTAACCACAGCTTTGACTGGCTGCTCCAGTTTAGAAATATAGAAATGAAAACCTGCAGCACAATACAAGCCCTTTGACCCACAATGCTGTGCCAAACATGTACTTACTTAGAAATTACCTAAAGTTACCAATAGCCCCCTATTTTTCTAAGCTCCATGTACCAATAGTTTATTGATTTCCAGGTAGTAGATGCTGAGATATTAATGAGGGCTGGGTGTAGGTGCTTGGTACTGTTAAGGCATTGAATACCAAGGGTGGGTTGTTGCTTATTCAGAGATACAGTGTGGAAATGGCCCTTCCAGCCCCTCAAACTGTGCCGCCCTGACATCCCTGATTTAACCCTAACCTAATCATGCGGCAATTTACAATGACCAATCAGTCTACTCGGTATGCCTTTGGACTGTGGGAGGAAACCGGAGCCCCCAGGGAAAACACATGCATTCCACGGGGAGGACAGACAGAAAATCCTTACAGAGGTCGCTGGAACTGAACTCCAAACTCCAATGCCATGAGTTTTAATAGCCTTGTGCTAACCACTATGCTACCGTGGTTCCCAAAAGCTCTCTTTGGAAGATAGAATTTTATGTGTCATTCATCAGCCCCTTCATGAATGTTGTCTGGGTGCACACAGGAATAAACTGGTCCATTTGCTGAAGAATTGCAACTGTGATTTGTTATGATACCAGCCCCCTCCTTTGTGAGAATTGCAAGAGCCCTAGTGAAAGGGGGGTCAATGACCCGAGAGAGAGAGAGCAAGAGAGAGAGAGAGACAGGCTGAATGGACACAGGAAATGGAAAGACAGCAACGTGCTGGATACCGCATTCCACTGGGACAAAAGCTGGCGACTGTGGCATTGTTCTCAGGAGACACCTGGGAACTGCAGACGTGCCAACTCGCAGGGACATTGTAAAGCCCTCGGGCAAAGTGGGCTGGTTGAGAGAGATTGTATCACCTGCAACCTGATTGACACCTGAGATCCCGTGAGGCAGTATAAAGAAGGGTCTGAAAGAGGACGACCCTCAGACGCACCAAGGAGACACCAAGAAGCACGATACCGCTTCCCATGGGAACGGGAAGCCATTTTGAAGTAAGCCACGTGCGTTAAATTCCGAATGCGGGGTTTGTGGCTAGAACCAACGGAAGATCGCTTTTAACTAACAACGGGGAAGATCGCTCCCCTGATTCCACGGATGTTTTGGGCAAGTTTTTCTGTTTATCTCTCTCTCTCTCCAACACGTGAAACCAAAAAGGGAAAAGCCTGCAGACTTCAGAGTGACTCTTTATATTTCCAATTGGACTCAGTATTATACCCTAGACAACGAAAGAGCTTATTTCTGAGTGATTATTAATGTACCTGCGTTTTAGATTGAGTATTGACGCATGTTATCTGAATGTTTGTATTAACCTTAATTTTTGTGCCCCTTTATTAATAAAACTTTTGAAAATAGTACCATTGGACTTCAACTGACATATCTATCTTTGCTGGTAAGTGAAACCAGTTACTGGTTTCATAACAAGTGGGGTTCTCGTCTCGGGATTTGACACCAAAAAGGGGGAGGTCAGTCAATCGGGATTGTAAGTCAAAAAAAAAATTAATTTGGATCTGGTACGCAGGTAGCCAGACAGAAAAACCAGCAAAGATGGACGTGTGTGAATTTATGAGCACCAAATCAGACTTGTTAAATTTGGCGAAGGGGTTAGAGGTGGAAAACGAGCAGGATCAAGCTGAGAGGCAAAGACAGCATGAAATTCGGATCAGAGAGTTAGCAGCAGCCGAGAGAGCGGCAGCGGGGAGAGAAAGAGAGAGGGAGGAGCTAAGGAGAGAGCGGTTTAATGTTAGTCGGGAGCTGAGAGTAGTACCTCCGTTCGAAGAGACGGATGTTGATAGTTATTTCTTGTTTTTTGAAACGGTGGCAGCTATGATGCCGACCCGCAGACGGGCGAGTGCGGTGGCCCCGCCCCTAGAGACCCAAAGCTATCGCGCATGCGCGGTCACACGCAGCCTGTCCAGAAAAGCAGTGAGCAGTTTAAATCGGGCCAGCAGTAATCTGGCCAAGATGTTTTTACCGACCCTGTACCATGAGGGTTCCGAGGGTGGTAAAACAGAAAGCAGTAAAGTAAAAGGGGGTAAGGGAGAGGAAATAGCCCTGCCCTTAGTGAAGAGAAAGGTCCTAGAGGTAGGAACTAAAGTTGAGAAACGGATAAAGTTGTTAAAATGTCCAGAGTTGGACATGGTTAATCTGTCTGGTTTGGCAGAATTGTTTGAAGAAGTTCAGAGTTCTAAAGGTGTTCTCGATGGTCCCGAGAGTGAAATGAGGGCAGTCTTAGAGAGGAAGGGTATCCTTGCTGTGGAGAAGTCAGCTGAAATGGCCGAGGAGGTTGTTTCAGCTCGCAGGGTTGCGCCTTCCCCAACGGGGGGCTGCCTAGAGAGTAACTGGAAGGATCGGGGGATGTTAGAATTTGAAAAAGGTATGGGTATTGAAAGCCTGGAAGAGGCCAATGTCCCTTTTGAGTGTGTCCAAGATGGGGGCGCACGTGGTGCTGAACCTGGTAACAGAGCTCAGGGGAAGTCTGAGGTGTTTGATTCAGGGGAACGGGGCGGCCGTCTTTGTGGATCAGATAGGGTTGGTTCAGTAGGAAAAGGGTTAACCTTGGTAACCGTGGGAAGTGTGAGTTCCACGGTGTTTGTATTCGAGAGTGGGGCCAAGGTTAATGCCGAATTTAAGGGGGGAATGAGGATTGTTATTGAAGGAAACGGAAAGTCTGTAGTTCCCAAGTCGAAGGAAGAAATTTTAAACCTGGCAGATCGCTCACAGAGTGAGTCGGGAAATAGCGGGGCCCCCCACTCTATTGTTACGCCAGGGTGGGGTGTGAGGAGGTTGCATTCGAAATGCTACCTGAAAGAGGAGTTGGAATTAAAAACAAATAGCCTGAAGGGTCTTGACAGTTTGGGGCATGGTGTTGAAAAAATAGCCCCGATGAACGAGGCGGGCGGGAGTTCACCACGCCAAATTACTCAAAGTCCCAACGGGGGGACTCGCCAGAAAAGAGGTGACGGTTAATGGGGATGCCATTTTTTTAAAACAGCAAAGCAGGTTTTACGGGTTGCGCCAAAGCCTGTGAATAATAAAGACAGACCTTTGGAGACCTGCCGGCGAAGTAAACCGACCGAAACGATTAGTATTCGCATAAACTTTTGTAGATGCACCTAAGCTAAGATCACACCTCTGCAGTTTTGTTGCTGAAGAAAGCAAATAAATAAGCTGGTTATTGAGCTGAAGTCTGATGCTGCCAGGCGTTAGCATGGCACGTGAGGTTAAGGTATTAAAGGAAAGGGGCACTGTACTTGTTACCTGTTTAGATGCTGACTTGAATGTATAACTGTATTACTCTGTAGGGAAAAGAAAAGCTTCTGTATTGTGTTAGATTCAAAATTTCTGTAAGACTCTGTACCACTCTGTGTTTTTAACCGCTGGTAAAAAACCTTTAAGAGGGGAGGTGTTATGATACCAGCCCCCTCCTTTGTGAGAATTGCAAGAGCCCTAGTGAAAGGGGGGTCAATGACCCGAGAGAGAGAGAGCAAGAGAGAGAGAGAGACAGGCTGAATGGACACAGGAAATGGAAAGACAGCAACGTGCTGGATACCGCATTCCACTGGGACAAAAGCTGGCGACTGTGGCATTGTTCTCAGGAGACACCTGGGAACTGCAGACGTGCCAACTCGCAGGGACATTGTAAAGCCCTCGGGCAAAGTGGGCTGGTTGAGAGAGATTGTATCACCTGCAACCTGATTGACACCTGAGATCCCGTGAGGCAGTATAAAGAAGGGTCTGAAAGAGGACGACCCTCAGACGCACCAAGGAGACACCAAGAAGCACGATACCGCTTCCCGTGGGAACGGGAAGCCATTTTGAAGTAAGCCACGTGCGTTAAATTCCGAATGCGGGGTTTGTGGCTAGAACCAACGGAAGATCGCTTTTAACTAACAACGGGGAAGATCGCTCCCCTGATTCCACGGATGTTTTGGGCAAGTTTTTCCGTTTATCTCTCTCTCTCTCCAACACGTGAAACCAAAAAGGGAAAAGCCTGCAGACTTCAGAGTGACTCTTTATATTTCCAATTGGACTCAGTATTATACCCTAGACAACGAAAGAGCTTATTTCTGAGTGATTATTAATGTACCTGCGTTTTAGATTGAGTATTGACGCATGTTATCTGAATGTTTGTATTAACCTTAATTTTTGTGCCCCTTTATTAATAAAACTTTTGAAAATAGTACCATTGGACTTCAACTGACATATCTATCTTTGCTGGTAAGTGAAACCAGTTACTGGTTTCATAACAGATTGAACATTGTACAATCATCAATAAACATCCTATTGATTCTTTGATGGGAGTATTTTGCTGAAGCTAAGGACGCTTAAGCCTAGGACACTGTCCTAAGGATATCTTGGGGCTGAGAAGAATGTCATTCAATAACATGACTCAAAATATTGGATTGTTCTCCCCTGGAAGCTTGATGCCACAGTCAGCCAAATGCTGTCTTGATGTCCAGGGCTGTACCCTCAACTCACCCCTGGAATTCAGCTCTTTGATCCATATTTGGATTACAGCTGAGTTGAGATCTGTAACTGAGTGGGGCTGGTAAAGCTTAAACTAGGTACCTGTGAGGAGATTATTGTTGAAAAGTACTGCATGATAGCACCATTGATGGCATTTTCCATCATTTTCCAGAAGTTTGAAAATACACTGACAGGGTTTCAACTGTTTATTTTAAACAAGATGTACCTAGGCAATATTCCACTTTCTTGGGTAGATGCTAGCGTTGTAACTATTTAGCCTGCAAGAGACTTAGAGAATTTTGGATTCAGAATTAGTTTTATTATCACTGATATGACATGAAACTTCTTGTCTTGCAGCAGTAGTACAGAAAAATTCAGAATAAAAATACAGTAAGTTATAATTTTTAAATATTTAAACAGTGCAAAAAGAGCACAAAGCGGGATAATGTTCATGGGTATCATGGTGGATGTAGCGTCAATTTCAACATTTAAGAGAAATTTGGATAGGTACATGGGTGGGAGGAGAATGGAGGGCTATGGTCCCAGTGCAAGTTGATAAGACGAGGCAGGTTAATAGTTTGGAAAACTAGATGGGCCGAGGGACAAGCACAAAATGCCGGAGGAACTCAGCAGGGCTGTGGGACCTGTTTCTGTGCTGTAGAGAAAAAAAAAGTGTTTGTTTTGAGTGTGTGAGTTTTCATGCAATGTGGATGAAAGGCAGACTGTGCTTGCGTACTATTACACCATGAAATTCAGGTAGATGGATCTCGTCAGCCTGGGAAGGCAGTCCACCTAAGAGAGGGAAAACTCTGATTTCAAACCTCCGCTGCCTTGCGGCCATACCCACTCATGGGGAAGGCTTCGGGAGTAAACCCTGAGGACAAATCCGGAGCTGGAGTCCCTTAGCCAGTCCGACGTTGCCTTCAACCTCGTTCTAGCAGCTCCTGTGACGACACTGGTGCCAAGCTGTATCCGCCCTTGGACAAAATCAGTGGCATGGAGAGGGGACACTCGCTGCATGGGCAACTGCCGGTCTTCCATACAACCTTGCCCAGGCCTGTGCCCTGGAGATCCATGGTCTCACAAGACTAACAGATCTCTCTCTCTCTCTCACACACACACACACACACACACACACACACACACACACACACACACACACACACACACACACACACACACACACACACACACACACACACACACACACACACACACACACACACACAATAGTCCATGAAGATCATTAACTGAGAATGTTGTCACGTATGGTTTACACTGTAGCCTATTTTGTGCTCAGCTGAAGGTATTTGCCTATAATCTTGACATACCCCTGAATTTACAATGATCTGAAAGTTATTTGCAGAGATCAACTTCCTCCCAAATTATTTCCACAATTGTGCCAATTGTATATCTGTGCTGTATCTCTCTATGACCCTGTGAATCAATGATACAAAGCCTGCACTTTTAATATACCTAGTTCTGCATCTCAAAGCGCTTCACAGGAATGTTATTGAACAAGATCTGACACTGAGCCACTTAAAAAGAGATTAGAACGGCTGGTGAAAAGATTGGCAATGGATTAGGTTCTATGAAGTGATTCTGAGGAGAAAAGAAAGTTTTAAAGAAGGGATGCCAGAGTTTAAGAGCCTAAACAATCAAAAGTTTTGCATTTAATTATCCTCATAATCTTTCTGATGCTTATCTTTCTCCTTGTTAATAGGTGATTTATACAAGAATTAGTCTTTAACTATGTACAGTAAGTACATTGTTGGTGTTGGGATAGCACCTCCCGTGCACCAACCATGAAATGACTGACATTAAGATCATGAAGTTGTACAGCGTATTAATGGGACATTTGGCCCATCGTGCCCATGCTGACCTTTTGTGCCCATCTAACTAATCCCATTTGTCAACATTGGTACCATAACCTTCTATCCCTTGAATTTTGTTTTAATTATGTTTCTGCCCTAACTGGTTTAGACCTGAGAGGATTAGACTCAGAGTTCCATGATCCTCTAAAGTATAAGCATGTTTATCAAAATTAACAGAACGGTTAGGGAAAAGCCTCTGCCTCATATTTGGAAACTACAGTATAATTTCCAATCATCTTTCTATCTTTCCAGCAAGCCCCAGCAAAATCTTATGACACTACAGTGCTTCCTGTGTACAAGCTATTAATAATAGTTTTCCCCTTATCTACCCTACTTAAGATCTTAAGATTATGAAAATCTATGGCCTGATTCTTTTTGGATTTTGAGAAAAAAGTTCATTTATTCTCCTGAAATGAATTTGTATTCCAACGTACTCATGCAGGAATGTGCATCTGTTTGCTTAAACAGTCTAATGCAAATTATTTAGGTGAGCCAATTGAATTCTTGGTTTTCTGAGGTTGTTCAAGGCAGATTTATACATCTTGCTGTAGATTTACCCCCTTGTCGTAATTCAGTCCATGAGTGAATGGATACAATTAGACCAAGCTGCTTTATTCACATTTAAAATATGTTCAACCCAATTCACAAGCCTCTATAGAATGTTATTAGTTTGTTTTAGCATATTTGTACAGCTTTCAGCCTCCTGCGTTTCATCTTGTGCTATCTGTTCTGAAACAGGCCATCATATGGCGAACTGAGCTGTCTCTTGTGCGTGACAGGGCTGTCTAACTATGAAGGACTCATGGACCTCTGCCAGAGGATCTTGCAACACAGACTGAGAATACATGAGAGACGTGGAGATTATTGTTTTCAACTTTCCATACTTTCTGATTTCTTAATTCTGATCATTCCTTGACAAACTATCTTCAGCAGTATTGAAGGAGACCCAGATAACTCTGCACCAAATAAAACTGCAAAGATGCTTAATTGAAGTAAAGTTCTTTGGGTATCATTATGCACTCAGGAGTTAGGAACACCCTTTCTTCTTTCTCAAGTCTTTACAACGTTAAGTAATCGAGCAAAAACCTATCTGCTAAAAAAAAACATGTGTTTCTATTTATTTATTTATTATAAATTTATTTAGGAGCTATTGGATGTAGCACTTCACTTACTGAGTAAGTAGATACGAGCAAGCTAATTTCTTTGTTAAATCAAACTCATTTGAAAGGCAGCACTTGTTCCTTAATTTATGTTGCCTGAAAGCTTACCACTATTAAAACTTAAGAGATTTTCTTTGCAATATGTCCTCCAACACTGATGCATAATGCCTGCAGTGTGTACAATCTGTAAAATTCACTGTAACAACTCACCAAGGATCAACTGAAAGGAGCCCACACATCCACGGCATCCAAGGACTGAAAGGATCGGGGCAGCAGGAGAGGCCCACCTGCAGCTTCATCTCATTCACATGGTATCCTGTCCCCTCTGGGCCTAAATCAAAGGCTTTCCTTCAAACAATCCCGTGGAAGCATCTTCACACAACAGATTGCAAAGTTTCAAGAAGGGGACTCATTGTTTTTTTGCAAGAGCAGTCGGGTTTGTGCACTAAATGCTGTCTTTGCGAGTCACAACTGCATCACATAATAAAATTAAGAAAATACAGAGCAGTTGCTTATATATATATATAGTTATCATTCTGGTTAGGTGCGGAAAAGAACACAGGTTGAATGCCAATGTGTCTGGTTCTCTCCCTGAAAATGTATAATCAGTGTTCCTATTCAATGAACGGATAGCAAAATTAATTATTTACAATGGATGGTGCAGTTCCGACTTCCAGTTCCAGACACGGGAGGCTGTGGAGGCCAAGTCATTGGGAGAAGACCTGATGGGCTGTGCAACCTAATTCTGCTCTTACATCTTACGGACCAGAGTTTAATCCTGACCCCAGGTACTGTCCATGTCTTCTCCCTGTGACCATGTTTACTCCCTCCTACATTCCAAAGTTGTACTGGTTGGTGGTTAATTTCCATTTGTAAATTGCCCCTAGTGTTGGGAGGATTCTTGGAGGGAGAATGGCTCATAGCAAAATAAGATTGATGGCATTGCCTGCCACACAATCTATGCTGTGAGGAAAAATGAGAAGAAAAAGACTAAAATTTTAGTCTGGAATTTGAAGGGCAGCACAGAGGTTAATGTGCTGCCCCATACCTTCAGAGAGCTGGGTCTCTGCTCTGAAATTGACTCTTGTGCTGTGCTTGCACATTCTATAGTATCTTCTCTCCCTGGGTCTACATGGATTTTCTCAATGTGTCCTGGATTCTTCTAACATCTTAAAGACATGCTCTTGTGTTATTAGGTCAGAGTAAAGTACCTCTCAAGGGTGGTTTTTGCAAGATCAATCAAAGGGGATAGATTGGCATGTGTGAGAGGGAGTAAGATGCAGAGATATAGGGAGAGTGTGAATAGTATGAATAGCATTGACTCCTTGGGAACTAGCATGGATGCAATGGGCCGATGAGCTGCTGCGCTCTTATAAGAAAGGAGAACATTAAGTGTGAGAAAATGTATTTACAAATTTTTGTTTGTAGCCATTGAAAATCAAAATGTCATTCTCATCATAACAGAGTAACCTCCAGTAATGTTTTAATGAGACTTGCTCTATTTCATTCTGTGTTTATTAAATCACTTCTTGAATAATGGCCAAACATTCCTGCCTTCTCATTCCAAGTTAAAAGTTTTACAATAAACATGGGCCAGAGAGTAACATCCAATTTCAATATAAAATTAAATTACAAAATGACTGGTGAAAACGTCCTTCACTCTTGGAGAATTTGCTTGTCTGGGAGTCCAGGGTCAAGGACTGGAGACCCAGAAGTGCCCTGCCCTGTCCCGTCGGCGTGTGATGGGAGGGAGGGGAAGGGAAAGGGGCTTGCTTTGCTGTTGTTTTGTTCTGTTCTTGTTGCTGCTGCTTGGGTTGTTCTTCTGAACATTGTGGGCATGCTACGTAGGCACTGTAATATCTGGTGACACCTGAGGGAATCCCCAGCACATCCTTCGGTTGTGTTGTTGTTAATGCAAATGATGCATTTCAATGTATGTTTGGATGCATGGTGCATGTCATAAATAAATCTGAATCTGAATTGTGTTCACTTCTGCTGAGCTCACCATAGGAAGAATGTGGAAGCTTTAAAGAGGGTGCAGAGGAGGTTTACTGGGATGCTCATAGGATTGGAAGGAGGATGAGAGGTGTTATAGGTGTAACATGCTGTAAGGCTTCACTGCTAATGTAATGGCCTCTCTGTAATGTTTCACTGCTAAGGTAATGGTTTCTCTGTAGCAGCAACGGTTGGGTTATGACCAGAGATAACGGGTGCTTTGGAATGTATGCTAGCCAGAGAGCGGGATGTTGTTCTTTCTTCTGAGTCTGGGAGCAGGGATTTTGCAGGCTTTTGCTGGGGTGAGAATAAAAGAGAAGACATGAATGGAGAGAGTTGGTAGACCATCAGACGGATTGGAGGAGGAGCGAGGGTCCGAGGGTCAGCTACACTCCGAGGAAGTCGACGGGGAACAAATGAACGGAACAATGAGCTCCAATGTTGCACGTTAGACTCTTTCAGGAGAATGGGACCTTTTCTTTTTTTTTTGTTTCTTTACAAACCATATAGTCTAATTAAGAATTATAAAGCTCAATCATCTAATCACATATTGAGTACTGTTTGTTATTTCGGGGTACTGATTTGTAACAGGGGGCACATCGCGCAGCATCCACCCAAACAAGATCTCTTAAGTTTGGCTGGGCTGAGGGCTGACTTCCCCTAGGTTAAGCTGCCAGCCAAACCGAGAGTTACACAGGTGTACAAGATAATAAGAGGCATAAATAGTGGGTAGCTAGAGACTACTTTTCCAGGATATAAATGGCTAATACAAGGAGAGATAACTTTACGGTTTTTGGAGGAAGGCATGGGGCGGGGGATGTCAGAGGTAGTTTTTCTACGTAGAAAGCTGTGCGTCTGAGGAATGCACTGAAAGCCTGGTGATAAAGGCAGATGCATTTAAAGACTCTTCCACGGATGAAAGAAAAGTGGTGGGCTCTGTGGGAACGGTTAGGTTGATCTTGCAGTGGTTTAAAGGGCTGGCAAAACACTGTGGGCTGAAGGCCTGGTACTGTGCTGTACTCTTCTATATTCTAAATTCTATTTTCTTACCTGGGTTACCTTGAAAGGCAAGCACTTTCCAAAGCGAAGCTCTGTAAGACTGCCTGTCTTAACTCAGTGTGCGTGGAAGCAGCCACCTGAATCACCTTCAAGCCTTTCACACTTGAAACCAATCAGTCGAGTTATGACTGAGTCTACGACACATTGGATGCTGGAATGCTGTGTGCAGTATTTGGAAATTTTTTGCAGAGGAAATTCGAAGCACGGGCTTTCAGGTGAACAAGAGAGAAATGAAAATCACATGATATTGTAATCCAGGATCAACAGGTGACACTGAAATGGTAGGCATTAACAGAATTGATTCCTGGGAAGCAAAGGGCCAATAAGCTACTGTGCTGTTATTACTGGGCGTTAACTGTGTGAAAATGTACTCACAAATTTTTGTTTGCATCTATTGAAAATCAATATTTCTCAGGATACCAGCCCAATTTTCAGATGCGTGATTCAGAATTATGCTGATATACCAGACAACAGTAAATCTGGATAAGAATCTAAAATTCATTGTCCCTGTTAAATCTAGAAGACGTTTGCTTCAGTCCAATTTTGTTTCTTGTAATAACTCTATAGACTGTGCGCTAATGAAGCAAATGCAACCTCCGCTTTTGTTCAAGTGATCAGGGAGGTGGATGCTAGCCTCCCCTAACTAACATAACTATGAAACCGTTTGTCGTTATTTAGGCACATGACCAGATTACCAGTCACATCATATCTCCAATGCCCAACAAGTTTTGCTATGCCTTTGTGAAAGCTTCAAAACTCAGCAACATTACAATTGATGACAAACACTATGAGGAGGATGCTGATGTGGAATGTGATGTGTCACAATACAAAATTCTGGAAAAAACATAGCAGAAGGGTAATGGTGAGGAGAAATCAAACAGATATGGTTGCCAGTAATCATGCTTATCCTGCAAATTTAAGAAGTGAAATTCTGGTTATGGTTGGTGTGCACCAGATAAAGTACTCATGAAAGTATTCAGGTTGCTGTAATCATCCTAGAGACTTATTATTGACATCTGAGCCACTGGCAGCCACAGTGATATGGCCTAAGTGTGCTTCCAGTTTTTTACTGTACAATCTCTTCCTATTTGACCATGAAATGGCCCAACAATGGATTACTACCAGTGGCACGTGCTAGTCAGAGTAGAAATAGGAGGATATTTCAGATGAATACGTGGCTTGAAAAATGGTGCAAGGGGGAGGGATTCAAATTTCTGGGGCATTGGAACCAGTTCTGGGGGAGGTGGGACCAGTATAAACAGGACGGTCTGCACCTGGGCTGGACTGGAACCAATGTCCTAGGGGGAGCGTTTGCTACTGCGGTTCAGGAGGCTATAAATTAATGTGGCAGGGGAATGGGAACAAGTGCACAGAGACAGAGGGGTGTAAAATGAGGGTAGAAGCAAAAAGTAGTAAGGTGAAAAGTAAAAGTGCCAGGCAGGCAAATCCAGGGCAAAAAGAAAAAAGAGCCACTTTTCAACATAATTGTATAAGGGCTATGAGTGTTGTAAAAACAAGCCTGAAGGCTTTGTGTGTCAATGCGAGGAGCATTCGTAGCAAGGTGGATGAATTGAATGTGCAGATAGTCATTAATGAATATGATATAGTTGGGATCACAGAGACATGGCTCCAGGGTGACCAAGGATGGGAGCTCAACATCCAGGGATATTCAATATTCAGGAGGGATAGACAGGAAAGAAAAGGAGGTGGAGTAGCATTGCTGGTTAGAGAGGAGATTAATGCAATAGAAAGGAAGGACTGGCCTGGAGGATGTGGAATCGATATGGGTAGAGCTGCATAACACTAAGGGGCAGAAAATGCTGGTGGCAGTTGTGTACAGGCCACCTAACAGTAGTAGTGAGGTTGGGTTTAATTTGTAAAATGTATAGAAAAAACTAATTAAAAAAAAGTAGTGAGGTTGGGGATGGCATTAAACAGGAAATTAGAAATGCGTGCAATAAAGGAACAGTAGTTATAATGGGTGACTTCAATCTACATATAGATTGGGTGAACCAAATTGGTAAGGGTGCTGAGGAAGAGGATTTCTTGGAATGTATGCGGGATGGTTTTCTGAACCAACATGTCGAGGAACCAACTAGAGAGCAGGCCATTCTAGACTGGGTATTGAGCAATGAGGAAGGGTTAGTTAGCAATCTTGTCGTGCGAGGCCCCTTGGGTAAAAGTGACCATAATATGGTGGAATTCTTCATTAAGATGGAGAGTGATATAGTTAATTCAGAAACAAAGGTTCTGAACTTAAAGAAGGGTAACTTTGAAGGTATGAGACGTGAATTTGCTAAGATAGACTGGCAAATGATACTTAAAGGGTTGACGGTGGATATGCAATGGCAAGCATTTAAAGATCACATGGATGAACTACAACAATTGTTCATCCTAGTTTGGCAAAAGAATAAACCAGGGAAGGTAGAGCACCCATGGCTGACAAGGGAAATTAGGGAGAGTATCAAGTCCAAAGAAGAAACATATAAATTAGCAAAAAAAAGTGGCACACCTGAGGACTGGGAGAAATTCAGAGACCAGCAGAGGAGGACAAAGGGCTTAATTAGGAAAGGGAAAAAAGATTATGAGAGAAAGCTGGCAGGGAACATAAAAACTGACTGTAAAAGCTTTTATAGATACGTGAAAAGAAAAAGATTGGTCAAGACAAATGTAGGTCCTTTACAGTCAGAAACAAGTGAATTGATCATAGGGAACAAAGACATGGCAGACCAATTGAATAACTACTTTGGTTCTGTCTTCACTAAGGAGGACATAAATAATCTTCCAGAAATAGTAAGGGACCGAGGGTCTAGTGAGATGGAAGAACTGAGGGAAATACATGTTAGTAGGGAAGTGGTGTTAGGTAAATTGAAGGGATTAAAGGCAGATAAATCCCCAGGGCCAGATGGTCTGTATCCCAGCGTGCTTAAGGAAGTAGCCCAAGAAATAGTGGATGGATTAGTGATAATTTTTCAAAACTCCTTAGATTCTGGATTAGTTCCTGAGGATTGGAGGGTGGCTAATGTAACCCCACTTTTTAAAAAAGGAGGGAGAGAGAAACCGGGGAATTATAGACCGGTTAGTCTGACATTGGTAGTGGGGAAAATGCTAGAGTCGGTTATCAAAGATGTGATAACAGCACATTTGGAAAGAGGTGAAATCATCAGACAAAGGCAGCATGGATTTGTGAAAGGAAAATCATGTCTGACGAATCTTATAGAATTTTTTGAAGATGTAACTAGTAGAGTGGATAGGGGAGAGCCAGTGGATGTGGTATATTTGGATTTTCAAAAGGTTTTTGACAAGGTCCCACACAGGAGATTAGTGTGCAAACTTAAAGCACACGGTATTGGGAGTATGGTATTGATGTGGATAGAGAATTGGTTGGCAGACAGGAAGCAAAGAGTGGGAGTAAACGGGACCTTTTCAGAATGGCAGGCAGTGACTAGTGGAGTACCGCAAGGCTCAGTGCTGGGACCCCAGTTGTTTACAATATATATTAATGATTTAGATGAGGGAATTATATGCAGCATCTCCAAGTTTGCGGATGACACGAAGCTGGGCGGCGGTGTTAGCTGTGAGGAGGATGCTAAGAGGATGCAGGGTGACTTGGATAGGTTAGGTGAGTGGGCAAATTCATGGCAGATGCAATTCAATGTGGATAAATGTGAGGTTATCCACTTTGGTTGCAAGAACAGGAAAACAGATTATTATCTGAACGGTGGCTGATTAGGAAAAGGGGAGATGCAACGAGACCTGGGTGTCATTGTACACCAGTCATCGAAAGTGGGCATGCAGGTACAGCAGGTGGTGAAAAAGGCAAATGGTATGTTGGCATTCATAGCAAAAGGATTTGAGTACAGGAGCAGGGAGGTTCTACTGCAGTTGTACAAGGCCCTGGTGAGACCGCACCTAGAATATTGTGTGCAGTTTTGGTCCCCTAATCTGAGGAAAGACATTCTTGCCATAGAGGGAGTACAGAGAAGGTTTACCAGATTGATTCCTGGGATGGCAGGACTTTCATATGAAGAAAGACTGGATTGACTAGGCTTATACTCACTGCAGATTAGAAGATTGAGGGGGGATCTTATTGAAACGTATAAAATTCTAAAGGGATTGGACAGGCTTGATGCAGGAAGATTGTTTCCGATGTTGGGGAAGTCCAATACAAGGGGTCACAGTTTAAGGATAAAGGGGAAGCCTTTTAGGACCGAGATGAGGAAAAACTTCTTCACACAGAGAATGGTGAATCTGTGGAATTCTCTGCCACTGGAAACAGTTGAGGCCGGTTCATTGGCTATATTTAAGAGGGAGTTAGATATGGCCCTTGTGGCTAAAGCGATCAGGGGGTATGGAGAGAAAGCAGGTACAGGGTTCTGAGTTGGATGATCAGCCATGATCATACTGAATGGTGGTGCAGGTTTGAAGGGCCAAATGGCCTACTCCTGCACCTATTTTCTATGTTTCTATGTTTTTAACAAGTCAATCAAGTGTTTGGACAATCTCTCTAAAATTCAACCCCATTTCACCTCCCATAGCAAATGAAAATGGCTAATAAATCCTTAATACGAGGAAATCTGCAGATGCTGGAAATTCAAGCAACACACACAAATGCTGGTGGAACACAGCAGGCCAGGCAGCATCTATAGGAAAAAGTACAGTCGACATTTCGTGTCGAGACCCTTTGTCAGGACTAACTGAAAGAAAAGACAGTAAGAGATATGAAAGTGGGAGGGGGAGGGGGAAAATCCAAAATGATAGGAGAAGACAGGAGGGGGAGGGATGAAGCTAAGAGCTGGAAAGGAGATTGGCAAAAGGGATACACAGCTGGAGAAGCGGGGGGGGGGGGGATCATGGGACGGGAGGCCCAGGGAGAAAGAAAGGGGGAGGGGAGCACCAGAGGGAGATGGAGAACAGGCAAGTAGTGATTGTGAGAGGGGCAGAGAGTGAAATAAAGGGGGGAATAATAAATAAATAAGGGATGGGGTAAGAAGGGGATGAGGGGCATTAATGGAAGTTTGAAACCTGACACAGACTGGGAGACCGTTTTGCTGATCACCTACGCTCTGTCCGCCAGAGAAAGCAGGACCTCCCAGTGGCCACACATTTTAATTCCACATCCCATTCCCATTCTGATATGTCTATCCATGGCCTCCTCTACTATCAAGATGAAGCCACACTCAGGTTGGAGGAACAATACCTGACATTCCATCTGGGTAGCCTCCAACCTGATGGCATGAACATTGATTTCTCTAACTTCTATTAATGCCCCTCCTCCCCTTCTTACCCCATCCCTTATTTATTTATTATTCCCCCCTTTATTTCATTCTCTGCTCCTCTCACAATCACTCCTTGCCTGTTCTCCATCTCCCTCTGGTGCTCCCCTCCCCCTTTCTTTCTCCCTGGGCCTCCCGTCCCATGATCCTTTCCCTTATCCAGCTGTGTATCCCTTTTGCCAATCAACTTTCCAGCTCTTAGCTTCATCCCACCCCCTCCTGTCTTCTCCTATCATTTCAGATCTCCCCCTTCCCCTCCCACTTTCAAATCTCTTATTATCTCTTCTTTCAGTCAGTCCTGACAAAGGGTCTCGGCCCGAAACGTCAGCTGTACCTTTTCCTATAGATGCTGCCTGGCCTGCTGCATTCCACCAGCAATTTGTGTGTGTTGCTTTTATAAATCCTTCTTTGCCAGGCTCATCTGCACGCCAGGGGTAAATTAATTTCAGCTGTTAGTAATTCATTGAGAATATTAAGATGCTTTTCGTTGAATACAGAGACTTTCCTTCATTCTCTCGCCTTTCTGACTTGTTTTTTTTGTTTGCAGTTTTGCAGATCACACATTACATTGCTTTAGCCCTTATTAAATGCTTGGATTCAGTCTGAGATGAGTTTCAATAAAGAAAAATCTGTTGATACGTATCATTCAAGAACCATGAAATAAACATAGTCAATGGAAACAAAGAACAGATAAATCATTTAATTGTATTGATCTTACTAAATATCTAATCAATGTTGAGCATTCATACCTTTTATATGCACCATACTACTACAACAAATAATTTTCTCAGATTTAGGAATAACGTGACATCCATATATTTCTTCCACCATCCCATCCCAAGTTATAAATTCTAATTTTAGGTCAACTTTAATGAAGAAAAAATAACTTTGTTTACATTATAAGATCATAGGACGTAGGTGTACAATTAGGTCATTTGGCCCATTGAGTCTGCTCTACAACTCCATTGTCTGATTTATTTCCCTCTGACTCTTTTCTCCTCGTAACCTTTGACACCCTTACTAATCAAGAAACTCTCAACTCCCACTTCAAATATACCCAATGGGTTGGCCTCCACAGCCATTTGTGTGCAATGAATTCTACAAATTCACTTCCCTTTGGCTAAAGAAATTTCTCCTTATCTCTGTTCTAAAGGGATGACTTTGTATTTTGAGGTTGTGCTCTCTGGTCCTAGAACCTCCCACTAGAATAAACATTCTATCACTGAGGGAGAGAGCATTCATGGATATATAGTTTTTATTGAAGGAAAATTGTGCCCATACACTGTGTACAGACCTGTTCGCAAAACGAACTGGGAGGTATCTTAGACTGATAAAAATTCACTCAGTAGCTACAGATGTTTCTTGCTGTTTGTTTTAACATGGTATTGGGAGATTGTATATGTGGATTCTAATAGCCTGTTTGGTTATTTAACATGTTACTGGATAACCTGTCAAACCATCAATAGTAAGTAATGAAAGGCATAGGGTTTATCAATTAGCGACAGTCCCAGGATTCTCTCATAATTAGGAGCTACCACAACATGCAGAAAATATTCAGTTTAGCCATTGCACCAATGCAGTGTCAGTTTTACTGAGCTCCAGATAAGCTACTGTACTCCACACACAGAAAGTGTTGGTTAGTGGGCATTAGGCAATTATGGTACATGGGTCATGGCATTGACCAAAAGATTAGAACTTGAGAAATTCAAGAGAATGATGACTTCTGATACTAGGGAAACTACAAGCTAATGTAAGAAAATGGAAGTATTAATGCAATTGTATCCAAGATAATGAGTGTCTAAAACCTAGATGTTATTGATGTCATTCAGACAATTTATTAGACTGGTAAGTTGTTTTATTATTGTCACATGTACTGAAATGCAGTGAAAAACATTGATTTGCATGATATCCATGCAGATCATCTCATTACATTAGCACATCAAGATTCAAGGGAAAAGTAATAACAGGAGACAAAATAAAGTTTTAGAATTACAGCGATTCAACGTAGGCAGACGATAAGTTACAAGGGTATGAAAACATAGGCCACTCCATATTCCAGCATCTGCGATGTCTTCTTATTTCAGACATAGCAGTAGATATTCTGGTTTTTATTCAACCCACCACCCTCCCTAAACCCACCACTGGCATCATTCACTGACAAGCATTTGTGGATTTGACTCCCAAAAGAGTTATCTGACAAATAAGTGTGAGTTAACAGATAATGCATTTGAAGTTTTCTATAATGGGCTGCTCAGTTAGTCCTATTTAAAGCTGTTCAACCCATGAGACCAAGAATGAGAGTTCATGCTCTCATTTTAGTCCTTGCTAATGAAAGCTTTCACCCCGAAATGTCGACTGTTTATTCTCCTCCATAGATGCTGCCTGACCTGCTGAGTAACTTCACCATTTTGTGTGTGTTGCTCTGGGTTTTCAGCATCCTCAGAATGTCTTGCGTTTAAGATGAGAATTGTCTCTCTTGTTGACATTTTCCTGAAATTTTCTCTCTCTCTCTCTCTCCTTCTGGATAAAGTTCCAAAGCTGGGAAGCGGGCAAGGTCCCTGTCTGGCAAAATGCAAGAAACAGTGGTGCAACTTATAACTGAAGTATGTCTGTGGAAAGAAATGGGAAACTGACTAACTGGTTGCTAATTTCAGAGTGATGCATGATCTGTTAGCATGAATCTTGTTAAGTGAGGGAATGGGCAAAATGGAGCGCCTGTTCATGGTGCCAACAGCTCAGTAAAGTAAAACAGCACTGACAACATCTCTGTTACCAACAAGCATTGTGCTTTCCTCACATCCCTTTACTCACTGGTAAGTATCATTAAGATATCATTCAGTGGAACAAAATGATGGATGGGGTATTTTGTGGGGAAACTATGACTTCAGCCCTGCCCTGCCCCACACCGCTATCATTTGTCCAAGTTAATGTCAAGCTGGATGACAAGATATCACCAGTGTTGTCTCTTGAAGGACTTCAGCAATGTTCAAGGTCAGTGCTTCACGCCCCTGCCTAAACTCAGAGGATCTGGGAAAATAACTCCCAATGAGAACTGGTGGTTAAAAAGATCACTGCAGTACATGGGGTGATGCACTGACATTGCTAGTGAGATGCAGTCAGATGTCTCTCTGCCACTTTGCTGTCTCTCTGCTGGACTCAGTCTGAGTTGACGTGCAAGGGCTGACTCTATAAATGAGACTGGGAATAGGTTGCTGGGAAGCAGCCCAGAGTTCAGTCCAGACTTGACATTAATAAGCTGGGCAACTGGCCCTAAGTGACTGCACCTTCGGTCTCATTTATCCCAGACAGTGGCTGATGAGAAACAGGTACACTATTTATTGCAATTTCAAGCTTTTTTTAATATCAAAATAAACTTAATTTTAAAAAATTACAATAAACTATGCAATGCCTTTTCATTCTTTTGTTCTTAGACAATGCATGATGGACTGTTTTATAATACTTTATAAAACCAGAAGCACTGCTGTCACTCATGTGGCTCCCGGAGGTACAATACTATAGTAATTGAGGGGATTCCTCTCCCTACCCATCCATAAGACCATTATACAGAGAGCAGAGTAAGACCATTTGGTCCACCAAGTCAGCCCCACCATTCCATCATGGCTGATTTATTATCCCTCTCAACCCCATTCTCCCGCGTTCTCTCTGTAACTACTCAAGAACCTATCAACCTCCACTTCAAATATATACAATGACGTGCAATTCACAGCAGTCTGTGCAAATGAATTCCACGGATTCACCACCCTCTGGCTAAGTAAATTCCTCTTCATCTCTGTTCTAAAGAGAATTCCTTGTATTCTGCAACCATGCTCTCTGGTATTAGACTCTCCCCACTAGAGGAAACACCCTCTCCACATCCACTCTTTTTAGGCCTTCCAATTTTTGGTGGGTTTCAATGAGATCCTCCCTGCTTTTTCTCTCCCTGTCAGTCGTTAATGTAAGAACCCTATACTTTGATCTAAGGTGCTTAGTGTGTTGTCACTGTTTTAGTGATGGTGACAATTCTTACTCAGCAATCTGCCACATCATTGACCTAATGACCTGATATTAGACATTAATATATGAGACATGATACACTGCAATCTGGAGCAGCCCACGAGCCCAGCGGCATCCGTGGGAGGAAATTCCTTTCCCCACAGAGGCTGTTGGATCCTCCAGCAGACCGCTTGCTTTTTAACCTGATGGTCAGTTTGTTGAGCAACTAACACTGGTCAAGGAGTCGGGCATCTTTGGCGATAAGCATCTGAAGTTAGCACCTCGGACAGTGCAGCTCCTCCTCGGTATTGCGCAGGGCACTAAACTGGATTTTACAGAATACTTGCGGTACGGTTAGGTGGTCGTTCGGTCGATTGAATCCATACAGGTCGAATACAAGAGAGCGCCAGCTCGCTTCACTCTCAATCCCTTCCAAAGACCTTCATTCCGCATACTTACCGAGCTCCCGTTTGAAGATACCTGTTGAATCCCCCTCGCCAGCACCGCCGTCAGTGCAGTTCAGACTCCGATCGCGAACAAAGAAAAAACACAATTTTCTTATCACGTTTTACTTCGTTTGGCAGTCGCTTCCACATATCTGAGCTTCAGTGTGGGAAGGTCTTAGAATTCAGATGCAGGAGCGGCAATCTCTCGGCCACTTCCGTTACACCACTCATAATTTTGCCAAATTTCACCGTTAGCCTGAGATCCTCGGCTACCCATTCAGATCAATCCCGCCCCCCAACCCTCCAGAGTATGAGCGAGCAGGAGGTCTAGTAGGTGAGGAGCAGAGACACTTCAGCACCAGCTGAGTCAACGAGTTCTCCCAGCGGCCCCCTAGCGGCTGCCCTGCGTGAGCATCTTCGATTTGCACGGCCAGACAACGCGGATTGTCAAAAACTGCGCAACAAGTATTCTGCCAACTCATTGGAACATGAGAGGGGGAACTGATTGCAAATCTTCCAGTATCACTTTTAAGCGTCTCCCGCTCTTCGATCCAAATTTCCTCTGCGCCGCTATCCTGGGGCAGTAGCTACACTTGCTGCTTCCGCGCGTTTATGTGAAGATTGACGCGAAAATTGGTGAGTTTCAACCGAGATCGGACAGCAATTGTGAATAACACTGAACCATAGAAATGATGGGCGAGCAGTACTTAAAGTGTGTGTGTGTGTGTGTGTGTGTGTGTGTGTGTGTGTGTGTGTGTGTGTGTGTGTGTGTGTGTGTGTGTGTGTGTGTGTGTGTGTGTGTGTGTGTGTGTTTAAATAGCTCGGAAATAATACTAAATCACTTGCACAGAAATGTCCCCTTTCCTTTGCTCGGCGCCGCACTCGCAATTCATCAACATTCCCCATCCGTTTTATTCCAACATGAGCTGACAGATATAATGGGAAACAATACTATTTAAAGACTCGTTTTCTAAATTATAGCCTTGTCTAAAAAACATTCAATATCCACCAGGTTACTTGGTGGTTTCCATCCCTGTCCATGTGGGATGTCGCATGGACTGGTAACCCGTAATCAGGTAACGTCCGTCAATAACTAATACAAGGTTAGGGTGGAGAGACCGTTACTGTCACCTGGTCATTAGCTATCAGTTACTATATATATCCACACACACACACACGAAAGCTGGATGTATACATATACATACATACATACAGAGCTGGATATATATAATATATGTGTGTGTGTGTCTGTGTACATATTCAGCTCTCTCAGCCCGAGCCCGGAGCCACTTGGGAGCTCTAATTTACTGATCCAATTTCAAGTTACTAAGATGCCACTTGAAAGAGCCAAGAAAGCGAGTCTGCGTGTGGGCGCATGTTAGAAGTGACCGACTCTGTGTGGGGAAAAGTACACCACTCAGAGGTTAACCAGAGACGAACGCGTGGTCCATCCGTAGTGCACTGAACTGTATACAACAGAATGAGAGAAGGTTCACGACACAGAAGGAAACCACTCAGTCCACTGAGTCTCCGCTGACTCAATCATGTCAGTGTCAATGCCCTCTCCTCTTTTATAGACCTGTAAATAATTATCTCTCCTCCAGTGTCCCTATTTGCCTCGGTGAAAGCGCGAGGCAATTCTGCCTCAATCATCCTACAGCCTGAATTCAGATCCCAACTACCCTCTGGATATTTCTCTAATATTCCTTTGCATAAAATGAAATAAAATTACCCCTGGTCCCTGAAACCCCACTATTTGGAGCAGGTTCCCTTCTATTTACGCTAATACATTCATAGTATGTAGAATAAGCACATTCTCTCAAAAACGACGTTTTGTCCCAAAGGAATAACCATTGCAAGACCAGGCAACTTGCATGAAGAATCATCCTGTTTTAATCTTGAAAACTCAGCGACGATCCGTATCAACCCGCAGGCCGGTTTGAAACTGCATATTGTCGAGCCGCAAGTCCCTTGGCAATGTTTTAATGTCCTTACCTGGAGAAGAGATGCTGGCCGGCCGCAGATTTGCTGTGTGGAATCGGGGGATGTTGATGTGCACTGAGATTGTCAGGAGTGAGCAGCGCTGTTGCCTGGAAGACTGAATCCCATATACTCAAGACGAGGTGAAGAGAGCTTCAGACAGCTCTGGTTGTACAGCCAGCGCCGTTCAGTCTCACTTCTAGTTGATCAGAGAGTCTGCATGTGGATGTTATCAGAATGTGGGGCTCGGATTGGCTGTGATCAAACACTCAGCCAAAAAAACAAATCACACACTCCTCTGACTAATATTACACAAGCAACAGCCCACGGTGCCGGGGAGGGAAATTCCTTCACCGCTCTCTGCAGGGCACAAGCACGGTTATAGCGTACTTCGGCTGGCACATACCCACAACATGCCGCCGTATCTGTCAAACAAAGGACCTCACGCAAAGGTTCCAGACTGGCAGGCGGTGTTCACAGTAACACTAAGGTCAGGGCACAGACACTCGTTTGAAGCAGGATAAGCTCCAAACTGGAGACAAACTCAAGGGGCACCGTGTCGGTCTTCTACATTCGCGGCTAAAATGGTAACAAGAAGTTCCCCAAAATTCAATAAAGTGGTGTCACACATTTATCACGCGATTCTTGACGGGGTGGGGCCGTTAAATCCCCATTTTTGAAGGTGATCGCGCTCTCAAAATGTTTGGACTGTCAATGTTCGTGTACAAAGCAGAGGGATATCAGTGGGATAAGCTCACTTTCTCTGTCAATGCAGCTAACGAGCACTTCAGATGCCTTAATTAGCTGCAGGATAACGCTGCTCTCCACTGCGCATCCGAAACAAATCATTCTCCGTCCATTTAGTCGTTTATGAATTGGCAATCAATTCGTTGAAAGCTGTTTCCCTCGAGACGGAATGCCTAGAACCGGGGCCGACTGCCGATTCTAAGATAATAAGGTAAAGGGGTTCCTTTACCTTACTCTACATTCAAAGTAGCTACTCTCCAGATGAACGGGGAAGAATTGTGTTCACCCATAGGGTTGCGCTTTGAATTCCCTAACCAATAGGGCAGTGGAGGCTCAGTGGCTAAGTGTATTCAAGACAGATAGATTTTGTGATGCTCAGGGGATTAAGGAATGTGGCGTAAGTGCAGGAAAGTTGCGCTACGATAGACGATCAGCCACGCTCTTATTGCAGGATGGAGCCACCGGGTCAGATGTTCTATTTCTTTATGTCCTCGGACACTGTCAGATCACCTGGCGTCGTATTCCCTTGAGCTCGCATAGTTACCCGAGCCCACGCTAACATGATGGCACGGGGTAGCAGGAGACAAGAGGGTGGTCAGGCTTGCTTGACTGGGGGAACTGAAGCTGGCACGGAGGATGTGCCGAGTATCTGCGTAACCAGCCACACAAGCGTATTCCTTAAAACTTTGGCGAGCTCGCTTGGATGGTGCTGGGTGCAAATAGCGCATGTTTGCACCAAACTGCTCCTCGTCACCAACCACATGCTTTTTGGGGTGTGAGGTGATAACTCTGAGGGAGCACGTTTCATATGCTTACCAGAACTTTTTGTTAGTGCAAAATAATTGCAAGACGTTCATTTGTAAACTTATAAAATGTTTGGGGAAAATGAGGGAATATAAAACAGGAATGCATTTCAACTGAACTTTTCGTGAATGTATTCTTCTAACCACACTTACAAATCAAATGCAGGGTGCTAGGGCCGTCTAGCATTCAGGTCACGTTTTAGTGTAAGTGCGCTAATGTTTAACACATCTTTCAACAGGGAGCAAGCCAGTGAATCCCGGCCATATTTTATATCCGGATCCTGCATCTTGTCAACGGCGACGATACTAGAAGTTGGACAAGCTTCTGGCATGCAATTAATTCCTTAAACTTTTTACTTGTGAGGCAAGAAAGAGAGACAGCAAAATCTCTTTACAATGTATATAGAAATGCGTTGGAAGTGACACGTCCAGTCCCATCGGCTACTTGTCATTCTTGGCATGTTACATTGGAAATTCCGATTCAGTGCGAAGAACCGTCACCCCTTGCCAACGAACAACCAAACACTTTACGAAGTGCTGACAGACTGTGGGCTTGGTCTAGGTACTTCTACTTCCCTTATTAAACTCTGTCCTGCTCTCGGTCAGTTCTGGTTCAAGTGGCCCAGGGGTAACGCTTGTCAATTTAAAACCACTTTCCGAGGGTTGCTGCAACGTGGGGGAAGAATTCACTCCTAGGGCCCCAAGTGGATCTGATTCACAACTGTTGGGAGATCGCTTACAATTAAAATGCATCAACGCCAGTTGGTATCTTTTGCAATCTCGGAGACCCTCGGAGGGAGGAAGCTCTGATAATTGATTATAAATGATACCCAAGTTTGTTTAGTGTTTATGATTGCGTTCCCAGTCCCCTCCTGTAACTAACTGTTTTCCCCAAAGGGACTGCATCCTCGTTTTTTGACATCTTCTATAAGACAACACCCACATACATGGTACCGTCACCCGCTGCTTTCCCAAAATAACAGAGCTGTAGGAATCCTGTCCCGCAAGACCCTTCTTTCTACATGACTGTTTACACCTTACATATAACCCCGCCCTCTTCCATGATCTCCCCATTTCATTTTCTTCTTCGCCATTTCGCCCCATCCCACCAACTTCAGATCTGCTCCACAATTGTACGTCTTGCTTTTGCCCGTGTATGCTCATTCCTACTGCTGTCCCCGTAACTTGAGTCAATATGCCCGCTTTCTACTTGCATAGCTTTCCCCTACATAATTTCTTTCTCTCACTTGACCATTCCCCTTTTCAATACAACTGGTCTGCCCAATTGCAGTTGATGTATGTGACTGTTTACTCCGTAATTACTGCTCTCTTAATTTATAAGTGGCCGGCTTCAGTGCCTTACAAATATTCACTTTCCTGTAAGTAATTGCTCCACTCTGCGTGATTGCGCTCTCCACCTAGACGCTGCCCTGTCCTGCTTTGTGGCCACCCCTCCTGTTTGTTGATGTTCTTCCTGGACGATGACGTGGTTGCTTGTTCTTTTTCCAGATGCTCCCTACTTTGTTTTGCCAATTCTTCTTTTCAATTTGTGCTTTTGGATATCAGGCGAATAAGTTTAGTGCAGGAAATTGAAACTGAGGTCAAAGATCAACTATGTACCGGGTGATGGATAAGTTCGTGGCCTAAGGTAGAAGGAGATGAGTTACACAGCTCTCGTTACATGCGCATGCAGTTCAACTCTTTGAGTGATTATGCAGGAAGTTTGAAGTTAATAACTCATCTCCTTCTACCTTAGGGCACGAAGTTATCAATCACCCCCGATGAGTTATTAACTTCAAACTTTCTGCATAATCACTCAAAGAGTTGAGCTGCATGGGCACGTAACGAGAGATGTATAACTCATATCGTCTTACCTTAGGCCACGAACTTATCAATCACCCCGTACTTCATTGAACACAAGGATAACCGCGCGAGCCGAATGGCCTTCCGTGATTTTCTTTTTCATACGTTCCTTCCCAAAGCACCATTTCCTCCTTTTTGCTTTCTGCCTAGCAGGATCCTGATGGATCCTCTCAGCTCTTCCCTGAAACTGACTGTGGCGTGGCTGTTTTATATTGAAGTATTCAGCAACTTGTCTTTCTCGTTTATGTAATCGCTGCCACTTTACCTGTGAGTACTCTTGAAAAAGAGCAGACCGCCGGAAGAACTCAGCGGGCCAAACAGCATCCGTGGAGGCAAAGCGAGTACGCCGACGTTCCGGGTCGAGACCCCCTACATCGGGACTCCTTCAAATGTTTGCTCCCTCGCGTGCGGCACTTTGCACTTTCATAACAGCGCTTCCTTCCGCTGACATTTCTCTCCGATGCGTTTGCTTTACCTTCTCCGCTCTGTCGCTCGGAAACGATTACACCCCTTTCTAATGTGTTTTCCTCTCCAGAAAGAGTGTCTTGATCGACGTGATAGTGATAGTTCTTCCACCACAACCATCTTTCCCTGTCGAAATACTATCTCTTGAGGTATAATATTTTCCGGAATTACAATCTTCTGTTGGACTCCTCGCTAGTGTTTTAGCTTCGCCTTTTCTAATTGTTCACTGTTAGCCCATTGCCCGAGCTCATTTTATTCTGATTCGTTATATTTATTACTTAAACAACAAATTTGAATTCATACGGTATAAGACAGTGATAATAAATTTGATTCTTTAATTCTAGATGATCATTACTCTGTCCAGCTATCGCCAACCACTCAAATAATGACGTGTTTGCCTATCTCTCGGGTGTCAACGTGGTGCTCTCCCAATCTTTCCTCTGATCGATTGCTTTGTTTCATTGACCTATGCGCAGTTTTCTAATTACAAATCGCTCCTACATTCTCATCATTTATTTTCCTGTCTTTATTTCGACCCCACGTATTTTTCGCTCTTACCCCGTCCCCGTCTCCTTCTCTCCCCCCCTCCTTTTAATGAATCTGGTCGTAGAGTGACTTTCTTCTTTCAGAAGAGGTAGAAAGATAGAAATAAACTCTTAGTGACACTGTTGCACCTGGAGGTGTTGCGGCCAATCATTCCCCCTGGTCGGAAAGTTCTTTTGCAGTTGGATCAATAACGGAATTAATCAGAGTGCTGGGGAAATTAATCTGATTCGCCGAGCGGATCCAAATGTTTGAAGTATAAAGGGAGAAACGGTGTGTGTGTGTGTGTGTGTGTGTGTGTGTGTGTGTGTGTGTGTGTGTGTGTGTGTGTGTGTGTGTGTGTGTGTGTGTGTGTGTGTGTGTGTGTGTGTGTGTGTGTGTGTGTGAGAGAGAGAGAGAGAGAGGGAGAATGTGAGTGTGCGCGTGTGTTAATGCGATTGCTACAGGCTCGCTTCGTTAATCTCAAATATTAACTGGAGCCCACAAGTTTTTTTTCGGCTGATATTAATGCCGGCTGATGTGTTGATTCTTGGAAAGTGGCGCCTGGTTTCAGTTATTCTAAGTGACTGTATAAACACAAAAGTAAAGAAGACGCAAATTTACAATCTCGCTTCTTCCCAGACGAGGCCTTTCTCCAGATATTTATCTCTCACTTCAGTCTGTGTTTCTATTTCGGGTTTAAAACAAACCAAAGGAGTACTGACTGTCTGATTGCACTGATAACAATTTGTTCTGCTCCGGGGGGAGAGAAAGGTGAATTGGTCCGACCCACACACATTTCACTCACCCTTTCGGCTGGTGTATCATTTGTGAAGGAAAGGTTTAATGCAGACGCGTGGGTCAGCGCCTACCTCCCATTCGCCCCGTGCCGGTGTTGGGGAGGGGAAGGGGAAGATTTTAATGGAGATAGGGTCTGTGACAAGTCATGGTTTGAGCTGCTCTCAATCCGCTCTAGAAATGCTGCCACTTGTCGTAATAAAGAAATGTGCCATTTACAGTAATCATTGTAAACTGGGCTTCATCAATCCCGCTACTTAGGCATCAGGACAATAAACACTGTCGTGATATTGCAAAGAAAAGATGCCACTGAATTGATTCCCATGTGCGCCATTAAAGATCTGCGGCGTGCGCTGAAAGCAATCTAACTCCGGGAAATTCAAAGATCCGAAGTAAATGGTTCATATTTAAAAGCGAGCCACTTTGGAACTGTAGCCTTAGAAACATTTATTATGTTTTAAACACAGCAACGTTGTCAGAGAGCAATGCAACAAAATCATCCTGGCGAGACTGCATGGTCAAATACTAGATGTCACCTTAAACCAGGTAATGGTTTTTCTTCCTAGATCTTGCACCTTCGCTAAACTCTTGATTTTCTCTTACACCATGCTCTTTCTAGTTCCAATCTCGAGTGATTTCCCATCAGTAGTAGGATGCACTGCCTCTGTCGTTTCAGCTTGTCCGGTAGAATTAACAGCAGGCTGAACTGTTTCAGGTGAAATGTTAATCAGTGGCGGTGAAAGTCATGGCGTTTAGCAATTGCCATCCAGCGCCCTCTGCCGCCACGTCCAGTCAACTGCCTCAGACTTCATTATTTACGCTGTGTTTTTTACTTCAGTCTGTATTGCAATTTGGGAAAGGGATTGCGCATTTCATTAAACTAATCTTCCCATTAATTAGTAAATGCCCCAGCTATGAAATCCCAAGGATTTTGTTATTTGGCCATATATTATCATTTGATGGTTGTGGTCCTGATGAGCCACAAGCCGGAGATTGAGAACTGTTCCAAGATTTCTGAACTGGCTTCAATTTCCGAAGAAAGATAAATCAATTTAAACAGCATCTGAGGAATATGTTATTATATACCCAGCATAAAATTAACAGTAGACAAGAACCAATCTATTGAAATAATGTTTACATTTATTGTCAATTCTTCTTTTAATCATAATCCTAATAGAGGTTTATTGCAAATATAAACCAACTTTTATCTTACCTAAAGGAGAGATAACAACATTTACATTTACTTCCAAGTTCCTCTGGAAGCTATATCTGGAACAGCAGACATGATCACGTAACTTCTGTGACCTCTCTCACAATGGCTTTTCAGAGACGACAAATACTGTCAATGCTCTTCCCATCAAATTTATTCACCATTTACCCAAAACATCTTGTATGGGAGCAGGCGTTGTGAAGCATGGCTGTATCTACATAAGTCTTTACCTTCCAGCAACATACTGGAATTGGTTTATTATTGTCACAGTGAGAAGCTTGTCTTGCACACTGTTCGTACAGGTCATATTTTTATAGAGTGCATTGTGGTAATCATAGTGCCATGGAGCACTAGGGTCATACAGCACAGTAACAAGCCCTTCAGCACCACCAGTCCTGCCCAACCTGTTTTACTGCTTAGCCCAATCTATCTGCACCTGGCCCACAGCTCTCCATAATTCTCTCATCCATTTACCTAAACCAAAATTCTCTTAAATGCTGCAATTGAACCCCCTTCTTTCCACACTTGCACCACCATCAGAGTGAAGGAGTTCCTCCTCAGGTTCCCCTAAAATACTTCACTTTTCACCATAAACCTATGACATATAGTTTTAATCTCAGCCAACCTCAGGGGAAAAAGCCTGGATGTATTTACCCTATTTATACACCCTCATAATTTTGTATACCCTTATTCTCTCATACTACAGCAAATAAATTTCTAACCTATTCAATCTTCCCCTATAACTCAGGTCCTCAAGTCCTGGCAAAATCCTTGTAAATTTTCTCTGCATTCTTTTAATCTTATTGATACCTTTCCTGTGGGGATGTGATCAGAACTGCACAGAATACTCCAAGGTCAGCCTCACCAATGTCTTAGACAAGTTCAGTAAAACATCCCAACTCCCGTGCTCAGTGCTTTGATTTATGAAGGTCAACCTGCCAAAAGCTCTCATTGTGACCCTATTTACCCATGATGATGCTTCCAAGGAATGACAGACCTACTGCACTCATCAGTGCCCTACCTTATATACTGTATGCAGTGCACTACTGTATAAGTCTTATTCCGGCTTGACCTTTCAATGTGCAACATCTTACACTTGTCTGCATTAAATCCCATCTGCATGTTTTCCCAGATAGTGCAGATCATGCTGCAAGCTTTGTAGAATGAGGTAAACCAATAAAAATAAAGTGTAATAGCCATGGTGCATTAACAGTAAGGTGCAAGATCATAACAGGGTAGAATGTGAGGTCAGGAGTCCATCTTCAGTTCGGCGTTCAACACCACCATTCACCAGAAACTGGTGGTGAAACTGTCCTTGCTGGGTCTCAACACCTCCCTCAGCAATTGGATGCTGGGCTTCTTAACAGTAAAATTATAGTCAGTCTGTGTGGGCAATGTCTCTCATCCCATTACACTGAGCACAGGTGCTACCCAAGGCTGTGAGCTCAGCCCACTGCTGTTCACACTGCTGACACACGACTGTCGCAGGATCCAGCTCAATCCATGATATCAAGTTTACGGATGGTTGGCCTTATCAAGAACGATAACGAGATGGAGTATAGAGAGGAAGTGGAGCAGCTGGTAGGTTGGCGTGAGAAGAACAAACTAAATCTGAATATTGAGAAGATAAAGGAAACCATTGTGGACTTCAGGAAATTACAGACAAATGATCCCCCTCTGCTCCTCCGTAGAGAGAGTTCAGTGCACCAAATTCCTGGGAGTTCACAGATGACCTAACCTGGTCCCCTAATATCACCACCCGGAACGAGAAGGTACAGCAGGCCTTCACTTCCTAAGAAGATTGAGGCCAGTAAGGCTCTGTTCCCCCACCTCGCCATCTTACATGTGTTTTACAGGTGCACCATTGAACCACCATCTGTTATGGGGCAGTCGAGCATCGGACCAGAAGTCCCTACAAAGCTCTGTGAGAATGGCTGAGAGGATCATAGAAGTCTCCTTACCATCCATCAGGAGCGTTGCATATGTAGGGCCTTTAGTATTATTAAGGATCCCACTGATATATTGAACATCCTCTTTGACTTTCAATCATCAAACAGCAGAAAACAATGCTTAAAAACAAGAATGGACAGGATGAGAAACAGTTTCTTCCCCCTGGCCATTAGGCTTCTGAACTCCTTGACGCATCCTATTCAAAGTGTCACTGGTTAATCTGTTCCGTACCTTACAATATTTAATACTAATGCACTTTAGTTTGTTATTTATGTGTGATTCATCTGTAGATTTTATCCTTACCTTCATAAGTTATCATGTGTTATGTGTACTACTGTGCTTTACACCCTGGTTCGGGGAAACATTGTCTCTTTTCTCTATACATTATATGGTTATATATGTTAAATGCATATATGTAGTTAAATGATGATAAGCTTCACTCGAATTATTGTGCTAGGAACCATTTAGTAGAACTATAACAGCAGAGTAGAAGGTGTTTTTTGAGCCTGGTTACGTGCTTGTGCCCGATGTTGGGGGGTGGGAGAAGAGAGAATATTCAGGGTGGATGGGGTCTTTGATTACACTGGCTACTTTACTAAGGCAGCAAAGAGAATAAACAGACTCTATGTAGGGGAGGCTAGTTTCCATGATGTACTGAGTTGTGTCCACAACCCTACATTTTCTTGTGATCATATGCTAGCTAGCTCGTTACATGGCAGCAGGAAAGTTCTTAAGTGGTTCTCTTAATCTTCATTTGGTTCATCTGGTATTTCTCCAAAATCTCAAGAATCATCTGCAACAACCTTTATTTCTGCAGACACATGCCATTTGTGATCAGTTGATGAAGAATAGATCAGAAATGGCAGATACTTCCGAAGCAGAAGCAGAGTGATTGAATATTTCAACAGTTCACCCGAAGTCAAAGGTCAACATCCATCTTGAACATCAAGAATTGTGAACATTTTAGTATTATTTAAATGAATATAGTAATAACCATATAACCATAACAGCACGGAAACAGGCCATCTCAGCCCTTCTAGGCTGTGCCGAACGCTTACTCTCACCTAGTCCAATTGGCCCACACTCAGCCCATAACCCTCCATTCCTTTCCTGTCCATATACCTATCAAATTTTACTTTAAATGACAATACCGAACCTGCCTCTACCACTTCTACTGGAAGCTCATTCCACACAGCTACAACTCTCTGAATAAAGAAATTCCCCCTCATGTTATCCTTAAACTTTTGCCCCCTAACTCTCAACTTATGTCCTCTTGTTTGAATCTCCCCTACTCTCAGTGGAAAAAGCTTATCCACATCAACTCTATCTATCCCCCTCATAATTTTAAATACCTCTATCAAGTCCTCCCTCAACCTTCTACGCTCCAAAGAATGAAGACCTAACTTGTTCAATCTTTCCCTGTAACTTAGGTGCTGAAACCCAGGTAAATCTTTAGTAAATCTAGTAAATTCTAGTAAATCTTTTCTGTACTCTCTCTATTTTGTTGACATCTTTCCTATAATTCGGTGACTAGAACTGTACACAATACTCCAAATTCGGCCTTACCAACGCCTTGTACAATTTTAACATTACATCCCAACTCCTATACTCAATGCTCTTAATTATAAAGGTCAGCATACCAAAAGTAATAGACCACATAATTCCTGTTCTCTCTTAGATTCATGAAGTCATTGAGAAATACAGTATGGATACTGCCTTTTGGGATAATAAGTCCATGCTGACCATGGTTACCACTCATCTAGGCCCAATTTCTTGTGTTTGGTCCATATCTCTCTAACCTCACTGCCTCATCTACCTATCCAAGTGCTTCTTGTCTAATGCTATGCTCAGGCAGCTGGTTCTATATTTGACTCTTAATAGCTAAATTCAAGTCTTTAGGATCTAAAATGGCACATAGTGACCCTTTTTTCTTATGCACTGCTACCAACGAATTGGAAATTGGTTATTTACCAGTACTTATTGGTAACTGGTTTATTACCACACTTACTGAAATACAGTGAAAAACCTTGTTTGCAGGCAATCTACACAGATCATTTCAACACACATCAAAAAGGGACAATAGAGGGCAGAGGCAATGGAGGACAAGTTAGCTTTCATGATGTGCTGAGCTGTGTCCACAATTCTCTGCAATTTCTTTTAGTTTTGGTCAGAGCAGTTGCCAATCCAAGCTGTGATGCATCTGGATAGGATATACCTACAAGAATTGATGAGGGTCAATGGGAACACATTGAACTTCCTCAGACCTCTTGGGAAGTACGAGTACTGGTGTGCTTTCTTGGACATGTACCATTGTTACTAATGATGTTGACTGTAAAGATCATCCAGGATGTCCTGCTACTTAAGCCATGTAATGACTTACATTGAGCCAGCTTTATAGTCAAGCTTGAATTGTAGATTCATGGAGAATAGGAATAGGCCTTTAAACCACAATTTCTGTGCCGACCATAATGCCAATTTAAACTAATCTCATCTGCCTGCACGTGGTCTATGTCTTTCCATATCCTGCCAATTCTTGTGTGTCTCTCTAAATCTCTCTCATACATAAGAAACTGCTTCCACACTTTCTCTGGTAGTGTGTTCCAGGTACCTAACACTCTCTGTGTAAAAATCTTGCCTCTTAAATCTTGCTTAAACTTTCACCTTAAAGTACGCCCTCTGGTATTTGATGTTTTCATTAACTTGTCCAACTATATTAGTAAACATAAGAATTAAATACTCCTTGCTAAGATATTTATAGTCATTTATCAGCAGAGAATGTTCCATTAATTACATCATTATTATTTGAAAATATATGCACCTAAACAAGTCATTCCTACCAGCTAATATTATCAACAAGCTTACAATTTAATGTAGACTTACAATCAAACATTGGCCTAAGATTTATTCCTGCCTTTTTAAAGGAAAACTTGCTCTGCCACAAGCTTTAAACCACAAAATTGAGTAGTGATACTTTTACAAATTTATCAGTGTAGTTTTCATAACATTACGCCATGTATTTAAAATCTCAGATAGTTGCCTTGCTTATATTTTAGTGTAAAATGCTCCTCTCATTCAAATCAAATGCACTGAACTCCACAGACAATATATTTGAATTTACCCTGAGTGTGTAAGAGGGTGGGAAAAATTTGATGGGAATATGGAGAAAAAATGTTACAATGAAAATGAGTGGGGTACAGGCCAGCATAGACGTGTTAGCCTGAAATCATCTCCTTCTGCATTGTAAGGAAATATGGAAATATAAATGTTCCCAGTAATTCCTGTGTTTTATTTTTCCCATTATCCCGAATTTACAGTTGGTAGAGAAGTGATCTTGAAGAAAGATTTCAGGTGATCCCTGTGGCAAGATCTGCCCTCCTGTCAGGTGACAATTCATGGTTGATGCACCATCAATAACTCTCGGAGACGGGAGGCGAACAACAGGCTTTTATTAGCAGCAAAACGGAGCACAGCATCTCGGAGACTGGGGGGGGGGGGAGCAGTGCCTCCAATCGCCTTTATACAGGGGTCAGTGGGAGGAGCCACAGGAGCAGTCAGCAGAGGGGCGTGTGCAGACAGGTATACATAGATTACCACAATGGTGACTAGTGCTGGTGAAGCACTTGTGCACATTGAGGAACCCTCACAGACAACCTACCAGGGGGTTAAAATAAAAAATGAAGCTTGCACATCTGACTATGGTGCTATCTGAAATATCAGAAGTAAATTCAAGATTCAAGATTGTTTAATGTCATTTCCAATACACAAGTGTAAAGGAGAACAAAATAATTGTTACTCCCGATCCGGTGCAGCACAAAAATACAAAAGATAAAGAACATGAAGATAATAAAGAAAATACAATAAGTATAAATACAGAAGATAGTTTATATACATTGATTGCTTGTCAATAAAGTGACGCTAGGATGTACGTGAGATGGCTGACAGGAGATAATAAAGTACTGGTGGAGTTATTGGGTGGAGGTGTTGATCAGCCTTACTGCTTAGGGAAAGTAATTGTTTTTGAGTCTGGTGTTCCTGCTGCTGTGTGACGGGGTGGAGATACATCTCTACCAAAGGAGGTGTAAGGCATTCTTTTCCTCCCTAGCCTACAGGTCACCCTTGGGCAAGGCGCAGCATCTGCTTTAACCCACCCGATCAGGGTCATATGAAGCTATGGGAGCAGGTAGTAGATGGTCAAAGAGGTTATTTGTCTGGCACCTTTATGTTGTTTTACCTTTAACCATGATGTTTTACCTTTACAATCCTTTATATTTAGATGTAGTTATGTGAAGGAATTACAGCTGTGCACACACAGACTGCAATGTATACTTGCAAAGCAGTAGCCATAGATGAATAAGACTAGATTAAAGCCTGACATTAGCATGACCAGGCCAAACTTGTCCTGAGGTCAACCGCTTACAACTGTTTTCCTAATCCAGCCTAGATACCATAAATCCAACAGGTTTAAATATGCTGTTCACATGCCTGTAATATCCAGCAAGCTATCCTGGTTCTGGATAAAGTCAGCATGGCCTACACTGATCCAAGTGTGGATGTTTCTTGAGAACGTAAACCCACCCCACTATCAGCCTGATTTATGTAAACAAGATGATCAGGCCTGGATCGGCAGGCCAGACTGTCATTTAGATCTCATGTAATGAAGCAGAGGATTATCAAAGTATTTTACAGCAGAGCTAGGTTGCAGCTAACTTAAAATTATAACAGCTCAAGTGATTACCCTTGTGGTCTGCGGTGGACTGCTGAATCACTGACTGCAGCTTCGTAGCTTTCTCATTCAACCACGCACATATGGAAATACCAAAGATACCCTCATTCTCATGAAATACAGACAGTGATGGGTAAAACTTTCACTGGCATTTACTACCACAGACTCCCAATGTGGTGAGTTATTGCAATTTAGGCTAGTAGAAATATAGCTACTTTATAGGGTCACAAAAGTTAGACAGAATAGATTTGTACATTTATTTGCTGCTTTTAAAAGTTTCTGTAAGCTCACTGCAATGCACAAAATACACGAAAGCTGTAGTAATAAACTGCTCAGACATCAGAGAAAGCTGATTTTATTTATTTTGCCATTAAAAGCCAAATTAACATTTCTGCAAATCTTCATAAAACCTGGATCATCTGTTTTGTTTCTTCTTCTGTCCATCATTCCCTATTCTATCATTTAATTTCTTATGATTTATACTAATTTTTACCTCATAGACCCAGTGTGCAGTATTTTTGGCAATGAAATGTGAAGGGTTACTACATCTGAAGTGTCATATTACACTCCTGGACCTTATGAAAGGCCAGGGAAGGAATCACAGAGGCCCTTGTAGAAATATTTGTTTCTTCGTTAGCCACTGGTGAAGTTTCAGAAGATTAGAAGGTGGCTAGTGCTGTTAAATTATTCTAGAAGGTTAGCAAGGAAGGGCCAGGCTGCTACAAGCTGGTGAGTCTGCCTTCAGTTGCAGGGATGTTACTGGAGGGATGAGATCTACCATCACTTGGATAGTCAAGGCCTAATCTGAAATAGATTATGTTTTATGATTTTGTCAACCTTCTTTTGTGTGTGGGAGGTCATATTTAGTGAATCTTTTGGAGTTTTTTTGATGAGGTAACTAAGAGGTTAGATGAAGGTAGGGTAGTGAATGCTGTCTACATGAACTTTAGCAAGGCCTTTGACAAGGTCTCACATGGCAGGATGATCTGGAAGATTAGGTTGTACGGGATTCAGGAGGAGCTAATGAAGAAGATTCAGAATTGGCTTGGTGATAGGAAGCAGAGAGTGATGGCTGAAGGTCAATTGTCCAACTGGAGGTCATGACTAGCGGGGTGCCTGAGGAGACAGTGTTGGGTGCTCAATTATTCATTATTTATGTAAATCATTTAGATAAGAATGTACAAGGCACATTCAATAAGTTTGCTGATGGTACTAAATCAATCTGTCTTGTTGATACTGAAACAGGTTACAATGAATTGCAAAGAAATCTTGATCATTAGGAAGGTGAATGAGGAACAGCAAGTGGATTTCATCTTAGAGATAAGCATGGATGATTTTGCATATTCAATCCAGGGTAGGATTTATACAGTGAATGGCAGGGTACTGGTGTGGAACAAATGAACCTGTGAATATGCCATGGTGGTGAAGCAGGCATTTAGAATACTTCCCTTCTTCAGTTAGGGGACTGAGTTTAGATGTAGGGACATTATGATACAGTTATAAAAATCAAGAGAGAGGTTGGCCTTGCTGGATCTTTATTACCTGGAGTGCAGGAGAATGAGGAATGACTCATGGATAAGGTGGATGGTCATAGTCTTCTCTCCAAGGTCGAGGAGTGCAAAATTAGAGGGCACTGTTACAAGATAAGAGGGGAGAGATTTTAAAGAGACCTGATAGTGAGTACCTAGAAGAAGATGCCAGAGGAAATGGTCAAGGCGAATACAATTTAACACTGAGGAGCTATTTGTATAGGTACATGGAGGGGAAGGGCTTGGAGAGATCATGTGAACAACAAAGACTAGCAGGGATTAGCTTGGACCAGTTGGCCCTGCTTACTTGCTAGTAAGTAGTTTTATAAAGTTAGATATGGCCTTTGTGGCTAAAGGGATCAGGGGGTATGGAGAGAAAGCAGGTACAAGGTTCTGAGTTGGATGATCAGCCATGATCATACTGAATGGCGGTGCAGGCTCAAAGGGCTAAATGGCCTACTCCTGCACCTATTTTCTATGTTTCTGTGACTTTTATGACTTTATGACAGTGGAAAATTAAAGTTAACAGGATATAATTTAAATATGTTTTCCATAATTTTAACTGAGTATAGGAAACTGCACTGAAGCAATTATTATTAATTCTTGTCTTTTGATTTTAATTGATTAGCAATGTTAGTAAGCTAGACATAAAATGGTAACAAAGCAAATGTTACATTTTACACACAGATTAGACAATTAGGGAAAAGGGTTTGCTTAACATTGTAGATGTGCTATTGCAGTTTAATAATCTAAAATGCTAAATATATTTTCTTACTTGTGCCTATCTACTCTGACCTGCTTTGGATTATAATTAAGCCTGCTTTGGTTCAACATTTTGTGAGATCTTGTAGATCCCATTAAACATAACTTCTTAAAATTAATAGCAAATGTTAAAACATAAAAAAACATTTAACAAGATACTCCCTGTTAGAACAAGACTACAGTATTTTGGCACAAACATTTACAACTGGAAAACTTCTGCATCTTTGAATTCGTACCTTCCTTTGAATTGTTGCAAAGACATGCAGAGTAAAGGATAGGGGTTATTGTTACTCAGTTCCTGGATACAGATCCAGGACCCTACTATTACCTCGTTGGATATAAAGCACAGCTTTACATAAAAGGAAAGCAGGGCAGCAGTTTAGGTAGCAGTTAGCATATCACATTACTGTGCCAGTGATTACAGATTGGGGTTCAGTTCCTGCTGCCGCTTGTAAAGGGTTCTCCCCATGACTGCTTGGGTTTCCTCTGGGTGTTCCAGTTTCCTCTCACATTTCGAAGACACGTGGTTAGGGTTAGTGAGTTGTGGCATTCTATGTTGGCGCTAGGAGTGTGGTGACATTTGCAGCCTGTGCAGCACCATCTTCGCTGATTTGATTGGATGCCAATGACACAGTTCACTCTATGGTTCGATGTTTTCATATGCATGTGATAAATAAACCTCCTCTTTATAGCTTCTTCTCATCTGGATGAAGACCAAGCCGGTTGAATGCCCTGTCATGTTAATATTTAGTGAAGTGAATGGAATACATTGGGCATAAAGGAAGATGTGAAAATGCAAGAGACTGGTGAATCTGGTTGACAAAATACTGAGGAACTCAACAGCTCAGACAACATCTGTTGAGGGAAATGCACAGTCAATGCTTTGGGTCAAGACCTTTGGGACAGAAGAGTGAAGGGAGATAGCCTGTATAAAGAAGGTGTGGGACAGGTGATAGGTTAATCCATGTGCTTTGGGATGATTGACAGATGGGGGAGGGATAGATGGAAAAAGAAGCAGATATTTAAAGGTGAGGGTAGGTGGAGGCAACAAAGGGCTGCTGATGATGGCATTTGATAGGAGCATGAAGCAAAATAATAAAGATTCTTACTCTTGAGGAGTAACATTTCCCGATAAAGGGGTCACTTTGCATGGCTTGGAGGGGTGGGAGGACTTGTCGCTGTGAAACAATCTCAGGTTCTGGGACCTCCTCCGTGGTGCTTGTAGATGTTGTTTCTGGGACAGCAGGAAGTAGTTCTGACAGCTCTGGATGCCTTTCTTCTCCACGATGCATTTTGCATCTTCTGGATGTGTTGGTATCCTAAACAGACCAGCAGACAAAGCTTTGAGACAGTGCTTTCATTTTGACCATAGCTTGATGCTATGTCGCTCCTCCAAAACTTTAGTTCTCTTCCTAGACGGTACAACAACTCTCAATCCCCACATAAAGTAATCCCTGTCAAGGCCAAGTTTATCCCGGTGCTTGTAAAAATGGCGGGAGAGGGATTTCTGCTGCGCATTCCAGCCATGTAGATCTGACACCGTGTGGAGTCTTTTCTGGTTTCCCTTTGGATCATCTCTGCTGTAACAAGGACACTTTCAATTTGTACTGGCGAGAAGGCATGCTTTGAGAGGAGTGTCCTCTTCTATAAATGTTTCAGGTGTTTTTTTTTTCCAAGGGTAAACAGGATAATTGATCAACATTTCCATGAAAGTGGGAAACCTTTCTGTGGATTGAAAATGGACACTAGTGGTTGATGGTCAGTAATGAGGTTAAACCCCAAACCGTAGTCAGTGGTCAGGGAACGTGACATAACATGTGACATGACTGCACCTATACCAGAACGTGAGACATCACAGGCAAAATTTCACTAGACAGTGTGCATCATAAAGTGTAAGTTCAGTGTCTGATGTCACCATTTCCTTTACCCTTTGGAAAGCAACGTCACACTGCTTTGTCCTCTGCCATTTCTTCCAGATCTGTAGTAATGATTTCAAGGGATAGAGCACATTGGTGAGGTTTGGTAGGAACCTGCTATAGTAACTGACAAATCCTAAAAAGGACCACAACTGTAATGCATCCTTTGGCCTTGGAACATCCACTGTTGAATTTTCTCAGCACACTTGTATAATTCTTGTGCTTCAATGGTAAGACCACAGTAAGTGATGCATAGTTTAAAGAATTCACACTTGTGCCGTTATGCTTTGAGAACATAACTTTCTAATCTTTGTAACACTGTCTTGAAATTTTAGAGATGTTCCTTGCATCCTTACTGGTAACAATGATGCCATCCAGGTAACAATGAGTACCTGGACAGTCTTGCAGCAACTGGTCCTTACATTTCTGCCAGAGTGCAGGAGGTGCAGAAGCTACTCCAAAAATAATCCTATTATAGTGATAAAGTCCTTTGTGAGTGCTTATAATAAGAAACACTTTGAACTCTTCTCCATCTCCATCTCCATCTGTAGGTAGGCCTCAGCTAAGTCCAGATTGCTGAAATGCTTCCCTCCAGAAAGGTTTGCAAAAGTATCTGGTATCCTGGGAAGATAATCCACTTGCAGTACTGGGTTGATGGTGACTTTAAAATCACCACAGATCCTGACAGATCCATTCTTCTTTGCTACTAGAACCATTGGCATTACCCAATGGCTCTAGTCAACCCTGGAAAGAATTTCATCAGCCTCCATGTGATCTAGCTCACTGGCTACTTGATTATGGATAGGAAAAGGGACAGGATGGGCTTTGTAAAACTTGGGTGTGGCATTTTCATTTAACACTATTTTGCTCTTGATAAGTTTGTGTTTTCCAGCACCATCGTTGGACACTGCTGTGGCATCATCCAGTATCTTTCTTAATTTGATTTCAGTTGACTCTATTGCAGGGATGTGGCATGCAAATTGTGGATGGATCTCCAATTAAATTTTAGTTTTCTGAGCCACTTATGTCCCCACAATACTGGCCTTACTGTTTTTACCAGATAAATAAGAACATAAGAAATAGGAGCAGGAGTCGGCCATCTGGCCCATCGAGCCTGCCCTGCCACTCAATAAGATCATGGCTGATCTGTCCGTAAACTCAGCTCCATCTACCTACCTTTTCCCCATAACCCTTAATTCCCCTACTATGTAAAAATCTATGTAACTGTATCTTAAATATATTTAGTGAGGAAGCCTCAACTGCTTCCCTGGGCAGAGAATTCCACAGATTCACCACTCTCTGGGAAAAACTCATCTCCATCCTAAATCTTCTCCCCTGAATCTTGAGGCAATACTCCCTAGTTCTAGTCTCACCTACCAATGGAAACAACTTTCCTACTTCTATCTTATCTATCCCTTTCAAAATTTTGTATGTTTCTATAAGATCCCCTCTCATTCTTCTGAATTCCAGAGAGTATAGTCCCAGGCAACTCAATCTCTCCTCATAGGTTAACCCCTTCATCTCTGGAATCAACCTGGTGAACCTCCTCTGCACTACCTCCAAAGTCAGTATATCCTTCCTGAAGAATGGAGACCAGACCTGCACACAGTACGCCAGGTGCGGCCTCACCAGTACCCTGCATAGTTGCAGCACGTTCACCGGGTAGGTTTCTGCTTAGATGCTGCAATTTTGAATGCTTTCTTGTAAGATCACTCAGTATATCATTAAAACCGTAACTGAACTGACAATGCTCAGACATCTTCTTCAATTCAGCCACCTAAGCTGAAATGGACTCCTCTTACTTTTGATTCTGCTGATGCAACCTAAAATATTCTGCAATCAACAGTGAGTCCTGAAGAAGAGTCTTGGTCTGAAATGTCAACTGTTTATTCATTTCCGTAGATGTTGCCTATCCTGGTGAGTTCCTTCAGCATTTTGTATGTATTGCTTTGGCTCTAAATGTTCTTGCATTACTTTCATTATATCAGCAAAGCTTACTTCAGCTGGTTTGGTTGGAGCAGTTAAACATCTAAAAAAACTGTGTGCTCTTCCACCTGGTACACTCAGCAAAACTGGCACTCACTTTGCAATGGCTATTTCATTTGATTTAAAATACTGCTCAGTATACAATATTCAGTTATCCATTGTGCAATCAAATGTGTTTATCTTTCTGATGCAGCCAGCTAATTCTGCTTTTCAAAATTTATGACTGTTATGGCCTGGTACTCACCATTTATGAGCCTGTGAATTTGTCCATTTTCTGGCTGTTCTTTTAGCTCAATCATCTTTCCTAATCCAACAAAACTAGAGTTGTGCTGCTTTTTTTTACTCGGCTCTTTCTCGCTGTGTTTTTTTTAACTCGAACATCTTGCTGTCCTTCAATAGGTAGGCAGTCATCTCCAGTTCATTTAAAACTTCCTCGTCACCACTGTTACTTTTTGTAACTTCAAAACATAACACAGTGAGCTAGGAGGTGTGTGTCTTAGTTTTGTTTTTACTTTTAGCGAGAAGCACATGTATGACGTTGTGGCATAATGACATATGCCATTCATGTACTTTTACACAGCGTATAACCCATAGTGAACTATTGAAACAAAAAAAAATGCTTAATCACAATATATTTACTACATATTTACATAGTGTATAACCCCTGGTGAACTATTGAAACAAAAAAATTGCTTAATCACATTATATTTACAATATTACTCATATATTACTAAAATATTAAATACAAAACACTTTCTAACCTGTTTTTCCATTTAGAGCTCACTGTTAATCTTGTTTCCACATTTTCATTTGCTTAAACTCCATTTCCTCATCTACCTTTGTTTTATTTTTTCTGTTTGGGTCTTATGTTGTAGAACCAGGTATTTAATTCCTTTGAAAGAGCGTAGAACAGTACAGCACAGGAACAGGCCCTTCATCTCATATGTTGTGCTGAACCAATTAAATTAGTAATCAACTGGCCAACAAAACTAATCCCTTTTGTCTACACAATGTCCACGTCCTTCCATTTCCTTTACATTCATATGCCTAAATAAGCATCTCTTGAAAGACCCTAATATGTCTGCCTCTACCACCACCCTTAGGGAGTGTAATCCAGGCACCTATCTCTCTATGTGTAAAGGAGTTTCTCCTCACATCTCCTTTGAAAGTACCCCCTCTCACCTTAAATGCATGTCTTCTGGTTTTATATATTCCAACCTTGGGAGAAAGATACTATCTGTCTACTCTATCTATGCCTCTCATATTCTTATAAACTTCTATCAGATCTCCTCTCAGCCTCCACTGTTCCAGAAAAAACAACCATGTTTGTCCAACCTTTTGTTATAGCACATGCTTTCTAATCCAGGTAGCATCCTGGTAAACCTTTTCTGCACCAAAGCCTCAGAATCCTGCCTATAATGGGGCAACCAGAACTGTATGCAATATTCCAGAAGCAGTCTGTAATACAATTTCTTGATTTTTGAGCTTAGTGCATTAACTAATAGAGGCAAACATGCCATGTGCTTTCTTAACCACCATATCACCCTGTGCAGCCATTTTCAGGGAGCTATAAACTTAGACCCCAAGATCCCTCTGTTCTCAACACTGTTTAGGATCTTTACATTTGACCTATCAACGTGGAACACTTCACATTTGGCCGGGTTAAACTCCACCTGCCATTTCTCTGCCCACATCTGCAATGATCTATATCTCCAATGTATTCTCTGCCAGTATTCTACACTATCCGTAACTAATTCCCAAATGTACTAACCCACCCATCTACATTTTCACCTGGTCATTTATATACATCACAAAAGCAGAAGTCCCAGTAAAGATCCCTGAGGAACACCAAAAAAACCCCCTCCAGGTAGAGAATAAGCCCCTTTGAATACTATCCTCTAACTTCCATGGGTAAGCCAGTTCTGAATAAAAACAGCCAATTCACCATAGATCCCTTGCATCTTAAACTTTTGGATCAGTTTCCCATGAGGGACCTTGACCAACGGCTTATTTAAATCCATGTAGGTAAAATCCACAGCTCTACCTTCAACAATCACCCTCATCTCCTCATCAACAACAAAATGAAGATAGTAAGACTTGACTTGCCATGCACAAAGCCATGCTGGTTCTCTCTAATTAGGCCAAGAATCCTAACCCTAAGAGTTCTCTCCGAACACTACCACTGATGTGAAACTGACTAGTCTATAGTTTCCAGGACTATCCCTATTTCCCTCCTTGAATAATGGAACAACATCAACTACTCAACAGCCATCTGGGTAAAGATATGGTCCTGGCCCCAGCAATCTCATCTCTTCTCTCTCTCAGTAACTTGGATTATATTCTATCAGACTCTGGGGACTTATCCACCATAATGGTCTTTAAGAGACCCAACGCTATCCCCTCCTTTACCTTGCAATTCCATAGCATAATATTACTCTTGGCACTGATCTCCCTGTTGTCAACGTCCTTCTCCTTGGTAAATACTGATGTAAAGTGCTCATTAAGGGCCTCACCCACATCTTCCACATCCAAGCAAATGTTTCCCCCTTTATTCTTGAGTGGTCCTTCCTGCTCCCTGGTTAGCCTCTTGCTCTTGATGTATATATAGAATGCCTTAGGACCTCTTTAATCCCATTTGCCAAAAGGGGTAGATCTAGTAGATAATGTCAACCAAAAGAAAGGACTATTTCTTTTATAAATAACTCTGGCCTGAAGATTAAAAAAAAGCAGCCAGATCGTGTCCAATGATTGGATGATTTATGCAAGGGTATCTTACAAAATTTCCCTTATACCATGAAATTCCATTATAGCTACTGTTTTGTGTAACTTAAAAGCACAGAACACAAACAAGGATTATGATGGAATACTTTCAACTTACCCACATGAGTATAACTCAAAATTACCATATGGGCAAATGACAAATTACTCCTTGGTTGGATATGAAGCCTGATCTGATAGTCTGTTCATGTTGCTTTAATATACTTCAGATGAGGAGAACTACTTAGAAAGTTAAAATTATGCCTTCTAGAAAACTAGTATTCATTACCAATTCAAGACAGAAAATAAGGATTGGGCATTCTAGTTAATACTGTGTCAATCCAAGGAGAGGTAGGCCATATATTTTGTGTCCCAAGAGAAAATTCAGTGGTACCAGGAAATGAAACATCACAGAATTAAGAACAGATGATGGAAAGGTAAAAACAATTTACCAGAAATGAATTGTGGAGGACATCTCAAGGCATCACCCATCTGTGGGGAGAATATAATATGACTAATATAAAGGTTAGCATGCATTTGATGGGCCAATGATACTATTTCTGTGGTGATTGCATAAACAGTGCATTGTGACATAAAAACCTATTCGAAGAGAGGCTGTAGGCAGATGGATAAGCTTCATATGTTCATGTGATCAAACAACAATTTTAATATTGTTACAGTATTTGTAGTACTCATAGAAACATAGAAAACCTACAGCACAATACAGGCACTTTGGTCCACAAAGCTGTACCAAACATGTCCTTACCTTAGAAATTACCTAGGGTTACCCATAGCCTTCTATTTTTCTGAGTTCCTTGTATCTGTCCAGGAGTCTCTTAAAAGAACCTATCATATCAACCTCCACCGCTGTCGCTGGCAGCCCATTCCGTGCACTCACCACTCTCTGCGTAAAAAACTTACCCCGGACATCTCCTCTGTACCTACTTCCTAGCACGTTAAAACTGTGCCCTCTTGTGCTAGCCACTTCAGCCCTGGGGAAATGACTATCCACACCATCAATGCCTCTCATCACCTTATACACCTCTATCAGGTCACCACTCATCCTCCGTTGCTCCAAGGGAAAACGGCCAAGTTCACTCAACCTATTCTCATAAGGCATGCTCCCTAATCCAGGAACCACCCTTGTAAATCTCCTCTGCACCCTTTCTATGGTTTCCACATCTTTTCTGTGGTGAGGCGACCAGAACTGAGCACAGTGTCCAAGTGAGCTCTGACAAGGGTCCTATATAGCTGCAACATTACCTCTCGGCTCCTAAACTCAGTTCCACGATTGATGAAGGCCAATGCACCGTATGCTTTCTTAACCAGAGTCAACCTGTGCAGTTGCTTTGAGTGTTCTATGGACTCGGACCCCAAGTTTCTCTATCCTCCACACTGCCAAGAGTCTTACCTTTAATACTATATTCTGCCATCATATTTGACCTACCAAAATGAACCACCTCACATTTATCTGGGTTGAACTCCATCTGCCACTTCTCAGCCCAGTTTTGCATCCTATCAATGTCCCGCTGTAACCTTTGACAGCCCTCCACACTATCCACAACACACCCAAACTTTGTGTCATCAGCAAATTTACTAACTCATCCCTCCACTTTTTCATACAGGTCATTTATAAAAATCACGAAGAGTAGCTGTCCCAGAACAGATCCCTGAGGCACACCACTGGTGACTGACCTCCATGCTGAATATGACCCGTCTACAACCATTCTTTGTCTTCTGTGGGTGAGCAACAAAGCAATGTCCCCTTGGATCCCTTGCCTCCTTACTTTTTCATGGAGTACCTTGTCAAATGTACCTTTCATTTGTATGGATTTCATCTATGTTGCCCAGTTTCCTTGCACCTCCCGAAGACATGCTGGCTGGTAGATTTGAGGCCCACTGAAGAATCAGAGAGCACTGATGGACATTTGAAGAGAATACGGCACAGTGAAATTACTGGAGGAATATCACTGATAGGCTGACTGGATAGGCTTGATGCTTTGAATAACCTCCCTTTATGCCATCAGGAAATAGAAGAATATGTTAGTGCCTTCCTCTGTGGAATAGATGAACATCACATTCTTATATGAAACCAGCATCCTTCAGTCATCAGTGCAGAATACCAATGTTGGAAGCCAATAATGTTGCCAGGAATTCTAACCAGAAATGGAAGAAAGCATTTTCTCTTATGTTTAAGGGTGTGAATCATGATTAAGAAAAAGGCTTTAATGTGATGAATCTCATCTTTATTCAGCTTACTTCTGATGCATTTAAAACAAATTTACAAGAAACCTGATAAGCTGACGTCCACCCTGTCCGTAACAGCCATATGGTGTCCAAAACATCAAAACCATCCCGACACTCACTATCACTAACCTCTTTGAACAGATGCTTGGCCTCTCCACACGGATAAAATTCAGGAATAGTTTGATGACAAAGGCCAGTTTAAGGAAATCCAGAGCTAATTATTCACAAAGCTCTCTTAATCTGAGAGCTCCAGTACTCCTCAGAAAAAGAAACAGGCCACAGTAAACTGTCCAGTTGGTAGGTGCGTTGTAGAGCCAGGGAGGTGTTGATAGGGATTTGGGAAGATTAAAGTGAGATCAATATAGGACCAGTGTAGAAGGGTGCTTGATGATTTGTGCAGATCTGAGAGGCAAAAGGACTGCTCCCTTGCTTAATGACTCTTTGACTCTTTTGCCTGTCAGAAAATGGCACACCAATCACCTTGCTATTTATGTTAACCATCTCCCGCCTCTTACGTCTCACTTAGGGTGGCGTTACTGATATGCGAGTTCCTGAGTTCTTGGGTGATGGTAGTGGAGTGACTGTTCTGTCAATGTTGTTTTTGTCCATGAGAGTCCTAATATTTGAGGTCCCAAAGTTCATATGGAGAAGTGGCAGCTGCATGTAAAAGGCTTCTAATGGAGCCCGACTTCTGTATTGACATTAACACACAGAGTGGGTTCAGACTCAGTCACCATTGACTCCATCTTTCTCACCTCACCTAAATCCAACCCAGCCTCGACGATGTCTTTCATGCTCAATCCTCCCTATTCCTGAATCTCCAAAGTCCTCCCACTCTTCTAACCTCCTCCTACCCACTCCCAGGCTCCCTCCTCCAGCTCCTGTAACCTTCCACCTCATTCCTCACCAGTAACCTCAACCTCTTTTCTTTCTTTCCATTCATTGGTCAATGTGGTAGCTGATGGCAGAACCATTGGCTCAGTAGCTGGTCACTGCGAAAGGACCTGGTATGTGGCTTGTGGGCATTGTGGGAAGGATATGAAACTAGATGGTCTGCTGAAACTCTCCGGCACTGTGTGGAGAGAAATACCAGTGTTATCAACACGTACAAACAAGCTGGATGAACTCAGCAGGTCGGGCAGCATCTGTTGAAATGAGCAGTCAACGTTTCGGGCCAAGACCCTTTGTCAGTATATCAGTGTTATAACTGCTCCAGAGGAGATTCCTCCCATCTTCATCATTTAAATAATCAAATACATCTTTGGTAACTTTTTTTCTAGCTTTCCTTTAAAATTATCTGTGCTGCCATTTATCCCAACCATTCTGGATCGATGTACCTTCTGCCTTCTCACCACTCCCTTCCCAAAGATGTCCTTTATTTCTTTTTTTCTGAATTAACCATAGAGAGAATAGGTGGTATGTCTCCAGGGCCAGTGTTCTGTTCTGGGTGTCAGATGTGCGATTTCTGGGAGACTACCAGCTTCCCCGACGGCCACATCTGTGCCAGCTCCTTAGAGACCGAGTTAGGGAGCTGGAGCTGCTGTTAGGGAAAGTGAAGCAGTGATAGACAGGAGCTACAGGGAGGTAATAACCCCGAGGCTACAGGAGACTGATAAATGGGTGACTGTCAGGAGAGGGAAGGTAGAGCATTAGATATTGGAGAGCACCCCTGTGACCAACCCCATCAGCAATAAGTACTCCATTTTGACTGCAGTTGGGGGGGCGGGGATGACCTACCTGGGGGAAGCAACAGTGGCCATGCCTCTGCCATCGAGTCTGGCCCTATACCTCAGAAGGGCAGGAAACTGAAGAGGATGGCAGCAGTAACAAGGGAACCTATAGTTAGGGGGACAGGTAGGCGATTCTGTGGATGTGAAAGGGAAACACAAATGGTAATTTGCCTCTTAGTCCGTGGGTATATTCAAAGCAGAAGTTGTTTGATTCTGATTGATTGGAGCATCAAGGGACATGGTGAGAGGGCAGGTGTCTGGGGTTGAATGGGATCCAGGATCAGCCATGATGAAATGGCGGAGTGGACTCTGCTCCTATGTTTTATGGTCTTAAAGTCTTATGAATTGATTGTAACATGAACAAGTCACTGATGCTCATTTACAGCATGTAATTGTTCCTGAAATCTGAAGTCTGGCTGACCATTTCTTGAACATGAAATATAGATTTTTACATCAGTACAGTACTGTGGGAGCACTGCATTGTGTTGTCACTGAACGCAATCCTACTTGTTCTTTCCAGTGGAGTAGGCGGTGTTCTGTCGCTATTTTGAAAAAAAAACGAAACTTTGTCCAGTCTCCTTGGCTAATAGTCAATCCTTCACCCCTAAAAGTCACCTTAAAACAGACCAGCAGGATTTTTCAGAAAGCAAGTCTGCAGATGGTCTAAATATGAAATAAATACAATAAAATATTCAGTAGGTTATACAGTATCTTCAGGTCAGTTATCTTTTTAGTTCCAATAACAGCTCATCTGAAGCAGTAACTTTATTTCTCTCAACAGATGCTGCCTTATCTGTCAAGAACGTCCAGTATTCTCTGCTTATATTAACTGAATATCTGTCATGCTGCTGTCTGCAAGATGTAATTTCGTGTGAATTGCCAGCTAAGCTGGACTAAGTAACAGTCGTGATTGCTCTTCAGAGGCAATGCATTGGCTGCAAAATGTTTCAGCATATACTCTAGATGCAATCATCTTTATCCCTGATCCTTCTAGCAAGTATTAAGCTGTCTCATTTATTGAAGTTGTGCTTTGGACAGATGTTGTTTGATTTGCAATCAAAATATTTTAGAACAGGTAGGAAAGGATAGGTTTAAAGCAAAGTTAAGGCATCATACATAAACATTGAAAAATAAATGTAAATGTGAATCAAATCTTCAAGAATAACTGGGTAAATGAAAGACTTATCCAACAGTCTTCAACTAATTCTTAATATTTCTAAAATAACATAAAGATTATGCAGGATTTATGCTGGTACTGATATTTGTTGTGGGGGGGGGGGTGGGGATTTATGATTAAGTGGGATAAACCTAGCAGAAGATCTAAACCACTACTGAACCAGCTGACATCATTGATAATCTGTCTGATCTCTGAAAGTCACAGGACACCAAGAGACAGCTCCTGAATGCAAATATGAAAAGGTAGAAGGCCTAATTTTTGTACCACAGCCTCCTTAAGCATCTATCAAGCAACTTGACCAGTGAGGAGAACAGCAGGAAACAGTGACCAAAAACAGATTGTGCACTGAAATCATTAGACTCCTAACTCTTGCCGTTATCCTCAGGATAAATTCAGTAGCAGACTGAGCATACACTGTTGAGTATTAAGAAAGTGAATAATTGGGGGAACATGTTATGCTTGGAGTGGAATTCTGATTTGCATTTTGTATTTATGTGTTATGTCTGGGGAAGGAATTGTACCAAATTTGAGTGCATGGCTTGGCACGTTGGATCAAAATTGAGCTTTGATCTGAGGCACATTTATTTGAAGTTGACAGCACTGGTCTCCATTTATGTTTGTACTAAGTGAGCTTGCAGCTCCAGTGGTGGAACTACGATAATACATTTTGAAGTCAACACTATTGTCAGATAGCTGCTGTCTCAGGTACAGACAACTGGAAATTTTATAAGTACCATATGAAACAATATAGGTCATAAAGTCAGAGACAAAAGCAATGCACTGATTCTCAAATTGTTCCTTCTGGGAATAATTTTGTCAAGGTTTCTAGACAGAAAAGGGAGAGCATGTTTGTTCCTGTGTCATGATAAATGTGTTAAATTTGATCTTTATTCAGCTTATTTCTGATGCATTGTACATGAAGATTTTAAAAAAATCAGATAATGTTAAATGTTATGTATATTGTCATTCAATGTTTAGATTTCAAATATTTAAGGGAAATAGCTGTAATGAGTCTGGTTAACAGTGAAGCAAAGACTTCATATGAACTGTTCTCCAGATAAAATATTAAAACCAAAGAAGATAGCATTTCTTTGATGTAATCGTTTCCTCTTACGTTCAAGGAGCCGTTTTGAATTGCTGTTCATTTCTGAATCCATTCTAATGATGCTGATTAAACTGCTCCTGCTGATACACAGGGCTGAAATCCAGGAATGCTTCGGCTGCAAATGTTTATGTGCCTTAAATTAAAGTGTCCACGGAAGAAAACATCAGGATTTGAATAAGAGTGGAAAAGAGGGTCAGATAAACCTCAAGGGAATGACTTGCTAGCATCTGAAATGGATGGATCTTCAATAGATCCCAGAGTAACTGGAACTCAACATGTGAAAAGTCCCTGTATGAAGGATTGGAAGGGACTTGGGGAAATAATCTCTGAGTGAGAGGTAGTGATCTGGGACACAAGAGCTGTGATGTTAGTGTAAACAGAAACCTTATTTATCATGATGCAACTAAAAGTTTGCAGAGAGTAGGGGTTAAGTATAAATTTTATTTTTTTCAATAAATAGTATCCTGTCTGAGCTGTAGAACCATATTTGTATGAGAAATGGGTTAATCCTTAGAGTAGGCCATAATCAGCATGGTTCTTTAAGGGGAAATCTTCCTTGACAAATCCATTGGAATTCTATGAAGAAATAACAAGCAGAATAGACAAGGAATAATCAGTGGATATTGTGTACTTGGATTTTCAGAAGGTCTTTGACAAGGTGCCACACATGAATCTGCTTAACAAGTTAAGAGCCCATGGTATTATAGGAAAGATACCAGCAAGGTCAAAGCATTGGCAGGAGGCAAAGAATAAAGGGAGGCTTTTCTGGTTGGCTGCCAGTGACTACCAGTGCTCCACAGGGGTCTGTACTGGGACGGCTTCTTTTATTTTATATGTCAATGACTTGTATGGTGGAATTGATGACTTTGTGGCCAAGTTTGTGGACGATACAATGATATGTGGAAGGGCAGGTAGTTTCGAGGAAGTAGAGAGGCTACTGAAGGTCTTAGAGAGATTAGGACAATGGGTAAAGAAGTGGTAGATGGAATACAGTGTCAGGAAGCATATGGTCATGCACTTTGGTAGAAGAAATAAAAAGGTAGACTATTTTCTAAATGGAGAGAAAATTCAAAAATCTGAGGTACCAAGGAACTTGGGAGAAAAGATGTGCTGACGTTGGTGAGAAGGTTCAAAGGACAAAAATGATTCCAAATTGAATGGCTTGTCATATGAGGAGTGTTTTATGTCTCTGGGACTCTACTCTCTAGAATTCAGAAGAATGAGGGGTGAGCTCACTGAGATAAATCGAACATTGAAAGGCCTCAGTAAAATGGATGTGGAGAGAATGTTTCATACAGTCAGGGAGTCTAAGACCAGAAGACACAGCCTCACAATAAAGGGGTGTCCTTTTAGAATTGAGATGAAGAGGAATTTCACATTGGCAGGCAGTGACTAGTGGGGTTCCGCAAGGCTTATTGTTGGGACCCCAATTGTTTACAATATATATTAATGGTTTAGACGAGGGAATTAAATGCAGCATCTCCAAGTTTGCGGATGACACAAAGCTGGGCAGTGTTGTTAGCTGTGAGGAGGATGCTAAGAGGATGCAGGGTGACTTGGATAGGTTAGGTGAGTGGGCAAATTCATGGCAGATGCAATTTAATTTGGATAAATGTGAGGTTATCCACTGTGGTTGCAAGAACAGGAAAACAGATTATTATCTGAATGGTGGCCGATTAGGAAAAGGGGAGGTGCAACGAGACCTGGGTGTCATTGTACACCAGTCATTGAAAGTGGGCATGCAGGTACAGCAGGCGGTGAAAAAGGCAAATGGTATCCTGGTATTCATAGCAAGAGGATTCAAATACAGGAGCAGGGAGGTTCTACTGCTGTTGTACAAGGCCTTGGTGAGACCACAGCTGGAGTATTGTGTGCAGTTTTGGTCCCCTAATCTGAGGAAAGACATTCTTACCTAGAAGGAGTACAAAGAAGGTTCACCAGATTGATTCCTGGGATGGCAGGACTTTCATATGAAGAAAGACTGGATCGACTAGGCTTATACTCGCTGGAACTTAGAAGATTGAGGGGGGATCTTATTGAAATGTATATAATTCTAAAGGGATTGAACAGTCTAGATGCAGGAAGATTGTTTCAGATGTTGGGGGAGTCCAGAACGAGAGGTCACAGTTTAAGGATAAAGGGGAAGCCTTTTAGGACCGAGATGAGGAAAAACTTCTTCACACAGAGAGTGGTGAATCTGTGGAATTCTCTGCCACAGGAAACAGTTGAGGCCGGTTCATTGGCTATATTTAAGAGGGAGTTAGATATGGCCCTTGTGGCTAAAGCGATCAAGGGGTATGGAGAGAAAGCAGGTACAGGGTTCTGAGTTGGATGATCAGCCATGATTATACTGAATGGCGGTGCAGGCTCGAAGGGCCGAATGACCTACTCCTGAACCTATTTAAAGAGCAAACACGAGGAAATCTGCAGATGCTGGAAATTCAAACAACACACACAAAATGTTGGTGGAACACAGCAGGCCTGACAACATCTATAAGGAGAAGCACTGTCGACATTTCGGGCCGAGACCCTTCGTCAGGACTGACTGAAAGGAAAGATAGTAAGAGATTTTGTGTGTGTTGCCTGAACCTATTTTCTATGTTTTCTATGTTTAGGCAGAGAATGGTGAATCTGAGGAATTCATTGCCACAAGCGAGTGTGGAAGCCAAGTGATTGGGTATTTTAAAGACAGGGCCTTAAATTTTTGCCTAGTCAGGATATGAAGGGTGCAGGTAGAAGGCAGAAAGGGAAAATGGGTCAGCCATGATTAAATGACGGAGCAAACACAATGGGCCGTAATGGCCTAATTCTGCTCCTATAAATTATAGTCTTATGGTCTGTATTCAGTACAATTTTATGATGATTATAGAAAGAAAATGTGATAAGAACCTCAAATAAAATCCATATTTGTCACCAACTCTGCCAATTCTATATGCAGTGTTTGTTGTATGTTGGAGGTGTGTGGTTGGAAGAGGGTCAAGATTAAGACTGCTGTCCAGAGTTAATTTATGATTAAATATTTCAATGCAGTTTTTGTATCACACTATATAAACAAACACTTGAAAAGTAGCTTTCCTGGAAATAAGTAGGGTTTGAGGCCCAGGAGGAGCGCGAGAAGATCCTCTCCAAACCCTTGCAAGATAAATTAGTTCTATGCTTATCAGGGGCAAAGTAATTAAATTTCTTATCGTGTTGCCTTCTCACAAACACAAATAGCATCTGAATGAGCTCTTGTATCAACAAGGCAGTGTAAGCTAGGAACCAAGTGCTGGAAAGTGGGCTTAATATATGTCGATAGGTATTTAATTTTTAGCATGTATGTGATGGGCTGAATGGCTAGTTTCTGTGCTGGGTGACTATAACGCCCATGGCTTGAAACTTTTCCTATCAATATACTCTAAAGGCATACTCTCTTCTCTGGTTCTTTTGATTGGCCATGCTCCTACAATTGACTGAAACATTTGTGACAGCTGACTGACCATAAGACCATAAGACATAGGAGTACAATTAGGCCATTTGACCTATTGACTCTGCTGTACCATTCAATCATGCCTGATCCTTATTTTCTCCCATTGATGACCCGACTAATCAGGAATCTATCAACTTCTGTTTTAAATATACCCATAGACTTCGCCTCAACTGCAGTCTGTGGCAGAGCATTCCACAGATTCACCACTCTTTGGCTAAAATAATCACGCATTTTCCAGCATTCTATTTCATTTGCCACTCTCTTGCCCATTCTCCTAATCTGTCTAAGTCCCCCTGCACCCTACTTGTTTCCTCAAAACTACTTGCTCTTCTATCAATATTTGTACAAACTTGGCAACTAAGCCATCCATTCCATCATCTAAATCATTGATATACAGCATAAAAAGAGGCGGTCCCAACACTGACCCCTGCGGAACACCACTGGTCACTGGCAGCCAACTGGACAAGGATCCTTTTATCCCCACTCACTTCCTCCTACCAATCAGCCAATGCTGTAACCATGCTAGTAACTTCCCTGTAATACCATGAGCTTTTAACTTAGTAAGTGACCTTATGTGTGACTCCTTGTTAAAGGCCTTCTGAAAATCCAAATACACAACATCCCCTTTATCTATCCTACTTGTAATCTTTTCAAAGAATTCATCAGGCAAGATTTTTCCTGAATGAAAACATGCTGACTTTGTACTATCTAATCCTGTGTCATCAAGAACTCCATAACCTCAGCCTTAACAATTGACATCTTCCCAACCACTGAGGTCAGGCTAACTGGTCTATAATTTCCTTTCTGCTGCCTTCCTCCTTTCTTAAAGAGTGGAGTGACATCTGGAGTTCCCAGTTCTCTGGCACCATGACAGAATCCAATGATTTTTGAAAGATCATTTCTAATGGCACCACAATCTGTAACACTACCTCTTTCAGAACCATAGGGTGCAGTTCCTCTGGTCCAGATCACTTATGTACCTTTAGGTCTTTCAGCTTTTTGAGCACTTTCTCCCTTGTAATAGTAACTGCACTTATTTCTCTCCTTCACACACTTCAACACCTGGCACACAGTAAAGTGATACAAATTAATCATTTAGTTCATCTGCCATCTCCTTGTTCCCCATTATTATTTCTCTGGCCTCATTTTCTAGTGGTCCTGTATCCACTGTGATCTCTCTTTTATTTTTTATCTTTGAAAAACCTTTTTCTATCCACCTTGATACTGTTTGCTAGCTTGCTTTCATATTTCATCTTTTCCCTCCTAATGATTCATTTAGTTGCTTTCTGTAGGTTTTTAAAAGCTTCTCAATCCTCTCTCTTTTCGCTAATTTTTGCTTTGTTGTATGCCCTCTCTTTTGCTTTTACATGAGCTTTGACTTCCCTTATCAACCACAGTTGTCCTAATTTGCTATTTGAGTATTTCTTTTTTTTTGGAATACATCTATCCTGCCCTTTATCATTTTTCCCAGAAACTCAAGCCATTCCTGCTCTGCTGTCATCCCTGCCAGCATCTCCTTCCAATTTACTTTGGCCAACTCCTCTCGCATACCACTGTAATTTCCTTTACTACACTGAAACACTGCTACTTTTGTTGCAACATATCAAATTTTAAGTTGAACTCAATCATATTGTGATCACTGTCTCCTAAGGGTTCCTTTATCTTAAGCTCCCTAATCACCTCCAGTTCATTACATTACACCCAATTCAGTATTGCTGATCCCCTAGTAGGCTCATTGACAAACTGCTCTAAAAAGACATCCTGTAGGCATTCAACAAATTCAGTCTCTTGAGATCCATCACCAACCTGATTTTCTGAATTGGCCCGCATGTTAAAATCTCCCATGACTATCATAACATTGCCCTTTTGACATGTTTTTTCTATTTCCCATTGTAATGTGTGGTCCACATCCTAGCTACTCTTTGGAGGCTTGTATATAACTGTCATCAGGGTCCTTTTACCCTTGCAGTTTCTAACTCAATCCACAAGGATTCAACATCTTCTGAGCCTATGTCACATCTTTCTAATGATTTGGTGCCATTCTTTACCAGCAGAGCCACGCCACCCTTTCTGTCTACCTTTCTATCCCTCCAATATAATGTGTAACCTTGGATATTCAGCTCCCAACTATAACCATCCTTCAGCCACGATTCAGTGATGGCCACAACATCATACGCGACAATTGGTAGTAGTGCAACAAGATCATGCACCTTATTTCTTATTCTCCATGTATTGAGATATAACACTTTGAGGACTGTATTTGCTACCCTTTTTGATTCTGTATCATAAATGCACTGATACTCACTCTGCTGGCTACAATTTTGTCCTATCATCTTCCTGCCCTTTTTGTCAGCCTGACTCTATGTTATCTTTGTTTTTTACCATCTGTCCAATCCCGAGTCCCTTCCCTCCTGTTCCCACTTCCCTTGCCAAATTAGTTTAAACTCTCCCCAACAGCTCTAACAAACTTGCCCATGGGAATATTTATCCTTCTCAGGTTCAGGTGTAACCTCTCTCCTTTGTACAGGTCATACCTCCCCCAGAAGAGATGCCAATGATCCAGGAACCTGAGGCCCTGCCCCCTGCACCAGCTTCTCAGCCATGCATTTATCTGCCATATCATCCTGTTTCTACTTTCACTGATGTGTAGCACAGGCAGCAATCCAAAAATTACTAACCTGGAGTTCCTGCTTCTCAACTTTCTACTTGGCTCTCTAATTCTCTCTTCAGGACCTCATTGCTTTTCTTTCCTATGTCATTGGTATCAAAGTGTACCAAGACATCTGGCTGTTCTTCCTCCCCTTTCCACAGTGCTGTGGATGCGATCCGAATTGTCCCTGAGCCTGGCACGTGGGAAGTAACATACCATCCGGTGTCCTGTTCACAGCCACAGAACCTCCTGCCTTTTCCTCTGACTATTGAGCCCCCTATCACTACCGCTCGCTTCTTCTCCCTCTGCCTCTTCTGCACCATGGACCCATGCTCAGTGCCAGTAATCTGGTCTTTGTGGCATATTCCCTAGCTTTATTAATTAGTTATTTGCTAATTTAACTCTTTATTGTATATAATGACATATTGACTAAATGTATCTTTTTTTTGTTAATCTTCAATAATAATTAATAAAAGAAGATTTAAAACTGGCATTCCCCAGTGAGGTTATTCCCCACAACAGTATCCAAAACAGTATACTCAGTATTGAGGGGACTGGCCACAGGGGTGTTCTGCCTGTTCACCTTCCCATTCCTTCTCCTGACAGTCACCCAGCTATCTGCCTCTTGTAACTTAGGAGTGACTACTTCCCTGTAACTCCGATTAATGATTTCCTCATTCTCCCGTACAAGCCTAAGCTTATTCAGCCGCTGTTCCAGATCCCTACCACGGTCTTCAAGGAGCTGCAGCCGGATGAACTGCATGCAGATGTAGTTCCCCGGGAGACTCTGGGTCTCCCAGGACTCCAACATCTGGTTGGAAATACACACAATGGCCATTTAAACTACACTAAATACCACTGGCAGAGTAAGAAAAGAAAGGAAACTTACCTGGACAACTTATCACCACCTCTCCCAAGCTGAAGGATCTTTTGAGCCAAAGCCTGCTCCCACTCTCACCACTGGCCTACTCCCAAAAATGACTGCTCTGCTTGTCCCTTCTGTTCTTTTATTTCCTCCTCCCTGCCCTGCTCCCATCGCTGATTGTGTTGTTGGAAAGAAAACTGAGCACCTGCAAAGCTCTCCATTTAAACAATTGCTCCCAGTATTTGTCTGATCACTCCCTGATCTCAGCAGGATCTTTCATCTCACACGACCTCCAATAAACATTTAACCTCTGGACCTCCCAGTCATCTGTTTCTTCAACTCATTTTTCATGCCTCCAAATTTTCCCTTATCTTCACTCTGCTTTCTTACTAAAGGTTTATGTCATAGACCACTGCTGCCCCTTCCTCTTCCCATGATACCTGTCGAGCCTCAACAGGCAAAAAACTAGCTTAACATTATCTACATTTTCAGGTTCCCAGGTCACTTAAGCCTCACCATAATCCCTTTCAATAAGCATCACTTATACTTATGGAGTCCTCTGCCTTACCAGGAGGGAAGAAACTAAAATGACGTGAAGTGATAATCACAAAAGTTCGGAAATGTACAACAGGTTTGAACTAAGTAGTATCCCGAAACTTATTTACTTATTGCCTGTTACACCACTGGCATTTAGGACAGCAATGAAGATTCTCCTTCTCTGTCCATGGCCACTCAGATGTCAAGGGATTCTTCATTGCTGTTTTCATAACAGTTTCGGTTTACCAGTCAGGGTTGTTAGCCCTGATGTGAACCCCCGAATCTGGAGGACTGGTGGACCATTCTTAGTCTGCCTTCTACCCTTTGACCTGTTGCCATGGGTGACCCTACCAAGAGCCAAAGCATAAAGCCCTGACTCAGTCAACTTAGCTGTCCGGGTCATTGAGGCTATCAAGTCTCCAAACCACAACAAGGTTCTGGTCCTCTTGGAGGTGTATCCCCAAAGCTTTCCCTCTTTTCCAAAGCTCAAGCTCTTAATATTCGGTGGTTTATATTGCCAGTGACATGATTCAATTATGCCATCGCGTGTAAGGTGTTTGTATGTTCTCTGCGTGACTGTGTGCTGCTCATGATACTGCTAGAGCTGCCTTTCCGTGCCAGAGGTCTGGGTCCAATCCTGACCTTGGAGCTGTCTGTGTGGGATTTGTACATTCTCTATGTCTTTGCCCATGCATTTCCTCCAGATGTTCTCCAGATGTCCCCTTACATTCTAAAAGTTAAAAGGTTATTAAGCATTGTAAATTGCTCTTAGTGTGTAGTTGGGGGAGGTCATATGGTAACATTGATGACCATGAGAGGAGAATCTCAAAAAATGCTTTAGGATTTGTATAAATGGGTGGTGGATGATTGGATGTGTCTTGTTGGGATCAAAAGCCTGTTTATTTGCTGGATGTCTCTATTGACTCGATATCTCTAAGGTATGAATCAGGATCAGAAGAAAGACCTTTGGTCCTACAAGACTGCTCCACAGTCTTCACAACAGTCCTGAAGAAGGCGCAGGGCCAAAGACATCAACTGTCTTTTCACTTCCATAGGTGCTGCCTGACCTGCTGAGTTCCTCCAGCATTTTGTGCGTGTTGCTATGGATTTCCAGGATCTGCAGACTTTCTCATGTTTTTGCTTCACATTGAATAAGATCATGGCTAATCTGAATGTAATGTCAACTCCTGGTTCTCACCTGCCCATTGTATCCTTTTACATTCTTGTTTACTCAAAGACTCTGCTTCCAATGCCCTTTGAGCAAGACAGTTCTGATGACTCATAACCCTGTCCAAGAAAACATCACTTTATCTAAAATCTTCTTATTTTTAATTGTGATCCTCACAAATTCATTGCTGATGATTTTTTTCTAAGAGGTTCCCCTCGTTCCCTGCATGGGTGGTGTTTCTCCCCCTGCACCCTCAACATAATTCACTATTTGAACAGGCACTTTATTTTTTAAAAAATCAACAAAAAATAGACTTCAAAATTGGTCATAATTCTTTGTAACTGTTTCAGTTTAAAAGGGGTCTTGATGGCACTAATCCTTTTTTAATGTAAACTGTCTTGGACCAACGCTCTCTATTTCTCATATTATATTCCACCAACTTTTTTTGTCTCATGTCAGACGATCATCCAGTAAATGTACCATTTGCCATTAACACTAGTTTTATTGTGATCTGTTTGACAGTATATTAAACAGTTGTCCCACAGCTCCCTGGTTAATGTCCACGTTTAATTAGAGTACACTGGCTCCTGTGTAAAATTGAGATGTTACACTTCAATCTCAGCACAGTTTGCATGGAAAAAAAGGGAAAATATTTAGGCACAAAGAGATAGCCGTGGAACAGTGATCATACCCAGGGCACTTGTGCATTCTCTTGTTCCCAGATGATGTGTTAGTTTCATACTGGCACCTCATTAAAATGAGTCCAGCGTGCAGACAGCACTAATCAGACTGTTCACCGGCTGCTCTCTCTTTTGGAGAGGCTGGCTTTCAATGCCTAAAAAGGCAGCTAACCTTACTGGAAGAGGTGTAGAAATGCTGGCTGTAGAAATAAGAGGAATGCCTCAAGCTGTAAAACACCTTCAATAGCTTGCCATTGGAAGAAGTCACAGAGGTTAATACCGCAGTGCCAAGTATGTGATTTTAATGCAGAAAAAAATTCAAACCTTCAACAAGGTTGTGAAACTAAGATAGTTGTTTTCTTAGTCTCTTTTTCACATCTTCACCACCACACCCTTGGTGCATGCAACACTTCTTTAGGTAATTCCTTTTACTTCCTGGCAATTACTTCAATATATTTTACCCCATTTCTTTCCATTCCAACTGACACTCTCTCCACAATTGCTCACCATCTCTATTTTACAAATGGTGCCATAATGACCTCACTGTTTGGCTCATTCCAGGCATAACGGTCAAGATGATCCTCAACCTGCCTGCACCTTCTTTTGTACAAAGTAGTCATGTGTTCTTCCACATTCCTCTAAGCATATAATGATAAATTTCTCTGCTGGTTAACTAATTTAAATGTTTTAAAATTAATATATTATTCTTCATTTTTAAATAATGTTTTTTTAAAAATTGCATTCCTAGTCTAAATATTTATGATTATCAAGGACCTTCCAACTGTGTTAAAAGAGCATCATTGTGATCTGTGGGTGGGGCTCAGGTTTTAGATAGATAGATAGATAGATAGATAGATAGATAGATAGATACTTTATTCATCCCCATGGGGAAATTCAACTTTTTTCCAATGTCCCATACACTTGTTGTAGCAAAACTAATTACATACAATACTTAACTCAGTAAAAAAAATATGATATGCATCTAAATCACTATCTCAAAAAGCATTAATAATAGCTTTTAAAAAGTTCTTAAGTCCTGGCGGTAGAATTGTAAAGCCTAATGGCATTGGGGAGTATTGACCTCTTCATCCTGTCTGAGGAGCATTGCATCGATAGTAACCTGTCGCTGAAACTGCTTCTCTGTCTCTGGATGGTGCTATGTAGAGGATGTTCAGAGTTATCCATAATTGATCGTAGCCTACTCAGCGCCCTTCGCTCAGCTACCGATGTTAAACTCTCCAGTACTTTGCCCACGACAGAGCCCGCCTTCCTTACCAGCTTATTAAGACGTGAGGCATCCCTCTTCTTAATGCTTCCTCCCCAACACGCCACCACAAAGAAGAGGGCGCTCTCCACAACTGACCTATAGAACATCTTCAGCATCTCACTACAGACATTGAATGACGCCAACCTTCTTAGGAAGTACAGTTGACTCTGTGCCTTCCTGCACAAGGCATCTGTGTTGGCAGTCCAGTCTAGCTTCTCGTCTAACTGTACTCCCAGATACTTGTAGGTCTTAACCTGCTCCACACATTCTCCATTAATGATCACTGGCTCCATATGAGGCCTAGATCTCCTAAAGTCCACCACCATCTCCTTGGTCTTGGTGATATTGAGACGCAGGTAGTTTGAGTTGCACCATATCACAAAGTCCTGTATCAGTTTCCTATACTCCTCCTCCTGTCCATTCCTGACACACCCCACTATGGCCGTGTCATCAGCGAACTTCTGCACATGGCAGGACTCCGAGTTATATTGGAAGTCTGAGGAGGATAACCTCCTCAGTTATCACTGACTGACAGCTCTACTTCCCAACATAACCAGGGTGTAAGGCCTCCACAATTCTATGAGTTGTGTGAGCACAAAAGATAAGTGCAGGAACCAGTAGAAAGGCCCAGGCCAAGTCAATGTATATCTGCCTCATTAACTTAATTTCCTTTTCCACAGAAACTCTATGGATATCGGGATTCCTACCGTTCTTCATTACTAGTTTGGATTTCTGGTAATTGCTCCATTTTAGCTTGGGATTATTTCATAATAAATGTTATTGCTGGAAGTTGACAGCTTTCACAATTTCTCTCTTACTTATAACAGAAAAAGGAAATGCTCGAAATATTCATCAGGTACAGCAGCATCAGCTAAGTGAAATAGCGATAGCAGAGAAGTAAGATTTAATGTTTCAGGGGAATGGCTGTCCATCAGTTATAATCACTTTGTTCACTATGAAAGAGCAGAATATGGTTGATGTGTATAATTACAAAGTGTTACAATAATAAATAAATTCATAGTAGTACTCAGAATGTGGACTATGTGAGGGATCCATCAAAAGGAACATCACCGAATAATGGTTGTTTAATTATAATTAATTGTTGAAATTGTTTTCTTTTTCTTTTGCTTATAAATTATGGAGCAAAACTTCAAAGAGTATTCAGAATTAACTCTTCTATAAATCGATGAGTTCTATTTCACATTTTAGAAGTGGATAACTTAATGGAAGTTTTTTCGCAAGTGAAAGCAATAAATTTTTACTATGTGACAATTGTGAATTTTGTTATTATAATAAAGAAATTTTGTTGACAGTTGTCAATGTTTGAAATGACCAAGTAGATTAACATTGTTTAATCTTTATAATCACTTCAACTTTTTGGAGATAAGCACCAGGTCTGTGATTACCAATGGATTATTTTTAAGTACAACTGAGTAGTATAATATGCATATACTTCAAAACCCTTATCATTCAAGTATAAAGAACATGGTTATCAATCTATACTGCTATAAGTTAATCAGGAAGGAAATGAGTACAATAATCAGGTACATATGTAGTCACAATTGATCGGAGATTAAAACAATTTAAAGAGTGCAAGTGTAGACCAATGGGACTAAAACATTTTTGTTTATATTCCACAAAAATGAAAAATCTTCTAACTAATGCCTTAACAATCACAGTCTTGGAATTTGCACATTCTAATGCTGCACCGTTAATTATGGCAATAAACAGGTATTCACAGATTTTTTCACTACAAGGGAAATTTTACCCTATCCACTCACTGACTACTAGAGTTCAAAAGTACAATTATTGGAGTGTTGACAGTGCTGTCAGTTATTCCTGGAAACTGAAAGAACACATTGAGATTTACTTGAAAATCTCAACATATGGCACATCTGTAACACAGCAGTCTGAATGAGGCCAGACAGAAAGATAAGAGTGACAACATTGTTTGCTTCAGGGGCTTTGTGGTCTTTTTACTAACCCTAAAGCCTCATAATGACCCAAAATGGCTGCACAAAAATGCATTTGCTGTAGTTTACTTAACCAAATTATGTGAAGCTGTGAACTTGCAGTGTGTGAAACAGAGTCTGCATAGATAAGATTGCTACAGTACCATTGCTGTATATAGAACTATAAAGATTGCATTAAACTGAAGGGATGTTTGGATAAATAGTAGGATCTAGATGTACAAAAGTTTCCAAAATGATACATGAATGCTTGCAGACCTGCTGTAGGCAAAAGAACAAGTGACTTTTTACGACCCATTTGCTTGGAAATTTTTATCTTAATCCACTACAACCACAGAGACAACAAGTTTCTACATTTTATTATCATTCTATAAAGAGTAAACACAATTCCTAAAGAATTTGTAAGATATGAAAATTGTTCAGGCTCTCCATATATGTTCAATCAGTGAAGATTTAATTATAGTTCTGAGTTAATTATACTTTACATTTCTTGTAAGATGTCTTAATGACGAACACCCCTACTTCTACAAGTATAGTCTGTGACACAGTTCATAAGAAAGTTGTGTTTTATGCTTTACGTAAACATTAAACAATTGTGAGCAACCATAAAACAACTTGGCTTAAATATTTTACTCAGTTGTTATCATTAGTCCTGATGATCAGTATGCTTCAGAAAGGAAAAGAATGTGGATGCAAAGTGTCCCAGTGAAAAGACATACTGTATCTCTATTGTCACGAATTTACATCTAATTGAATTTGATGTCAGAATCAGACTCTAGGAAATATAACATGTGGGATCTTAGCAGCAGAAAATCCATTCAAGATTGCATCCATCAAAATGGGTAATAATAGTTGACACTTTGCTATTTACCAATCTAATGTACATTAACAAACAATGATAGCTTGACATGAAAAGGATATTTCACACTTTATATCTACTTCCAATGCAACTGCTGCTGAGTTTGAGGAGGTGGAAGCCTTAGTACTTAGGTAATGCACTGTACTTTCAGAAAGCATGACTCTGTTTGGAAATCTTCTTACTGAAGTTGAAAACCGTGCCCAATCCACTCCACAACTGAATGGTTGGCGACTCAGCAATGTTTAACCAGAAGCCTCTTTCTCATTAGTGAGTGGTTGTCAGAATGAGTGTGACAGCTACTGTGAAGGTAGTATGTGGTAATACTTTTACTTTGAAATTTGACCCTGGCTGAAGTAGACACCAGTGGACTGAGTCACTTGACATCACTGTCTTGGTAAGAAGAAATAACCGAAAATAATAAAAAACGAATTTAAACTGCTTTCAGTCAATCTGGATAGATCAAAATTTAACTAATTTGAACTCAGTCCATTTATTGTCAGGTGGTGTTTTAGCCAACAAGTTGGAAAGAATAGAAGTTGAATTAGAACAACAGGAGTGACTGGCAGAATTATCAGACTTGCTTTCATTGATTGGCATTAGATAGCCATTTTAATGAGCTTCTTGGAGCAGGCAGGCTTAAACATCTAACAGTGAGATGAAAATCATGTCCAAGGAATGTGCTGTAGACAAATGCACAATGTTTTTGCTGAATTAAAAGTGATATTTGAGATTAGGGAGTTTCTGCAGGAATAAGTAAATTAGTCAGAAAGTAGGTCACATCTAAATGATTCCTATGGTATCTGTGCTCTGCACGACTGTATGCTTCCAGATGCTGGCTATCAGCAGAATCTGTAAAACTAGACACTTATTTCCTTGTTTCAGTTGTTAAGTCCTACTGACAGCTAATAAAACCACAAACTCCATTTTCTTAGCTACAGGGGCAGTCTACAGTCAGTACACCTGTGGCTGCAATCATTAATCTCTCTCACATCAGGTACAATTGCATTAAAAAAGCTGCATATCACCTGCTGCAAATACTTTTTCCTACCAACCATCCTCATAGTGAGATAATCAAATGCTTTTAAATATTCCATTTGCCCTGGCATGATAAACCATGATGACTGTTCAACTTAATTTTAAATCCAAGGCTGACAAGGTACAGAGTGGAGGCATTAAGAAGCAATTTGATGATTCTGTGCTTACAGTAAGCATATTCTGGGCACGCTGCCCATTGGCATTACTCTCATTCAAGTGAACAGATGGAAAATTATGTTCGCCTGCAATGTCCTGTGATGCATTTTCAGCAAGTGCCGAAAAGAACTTTTTCATCGCTTGGTATATTTTGGATTCAAGCTGAAGTCCCAAAGGTGAAAAGATAATTAATTTATCATTATTCCCCATCCCTATTCAAATTGTAACACCTCTCTCCAACAACTGCCTTTTTAATATTAAATCAATGCTCCTGAAATCATCAGTTAAATAACCCATGCTAACTCAGCCAATGATGACTAATCTTTATCTGTGTTTTCGATTTTCTTGAAATCATCAGATTAGTTGCAAAGCTCTAATACATTTTGACTCATAACTGATTAATTTCAATTACACTAATCCATCCTCTGACTGACAGAAAGAAAACCAGTTCCTTTTAAAATAGATTATAATCCACTGACAGGGATTTTGAAATGTTGTTGGTGTCATCAGTGTAAAGGTTGAGTCAACCGAGGGAAGGGAATATGAGTTAGGTTATTAAATCAAGATAAAATAACAGAAATAAGAGAATATAATCTCAGATAGCGGGACAATATTTATCCTCATTTTGACCTTAATTACATGTAGTGTTCTACATCTGGAAAGAAACATCCTTGATATCAATGCAACATGACTTTAGATGAACAATGTGCATTCACTGCAAGCGATAGAGCACAGTTGTTAAAACTTTTCATCATTTAGGATTTCAAGGAGTATATTTCATAATTGTTCTTATTCAAAATAATATAAGAATATTAAGTGAATTTGTGAGATCCAGTGTGTTAAGTTAATGGGATGCATTGATCTGATGAATTGCAGTGCATTTAGCAATGGAAGTCATATTTCTACCAGTGGTATAGACAAAACCTTGGTCATCTTGCAGTGCTTTCTTCTTCCATGATTGTTCTCATGCCAGATGAATTTATTTTTAAAGACTATTTAACCTGCTCTTGCACTTGTCTTCATTGTTTCTCTGGTGAGGCATCTCATTATCAATGCTACATTGCTGTCCCTTCTTCAGCAAATAATTACTGGCTCACTCTTCAGGTTATCGTCACCATTTCCATTTTAATCAAGGCTACATCCCTCCATGACTTTTGTTTTACAATATTGGAATGTCAGCTGGTTTATTTGATTATTTCTCCCAGGTGGAAACCTTTTTATTTTATTCCTGAAAGTAGGTTACATTGGAACCTCTTATTTTATAGCCAGGTTGGTATTCTTCTTCCTTGCTGATCACTTATGAATCTGGACTGAAGTACTGCAGAGAGAAAGGAGGTTTTTCAAACTTTCTATTGAGTAATCTTTAGTGCCTGCTGACAGTCTTTTGCATATAGTTATTTGGATAATTCTTTGCATCTTCTTTTTTGTTTTCAAAAATAAAAATGCCTGACTTGCAAATTGCTTACAGGAAAGGAGAGGAAGTATAATTAGATTAAGGTCCTGAAAATATTAGGAATTGTAGTTATCACTTATAAAGGGGCTGCTGTACTTTAATCTCTCGACGAAACAGATCTGCTCATTAGAAACACTCTCATACAGATGGAAGCAGGCTCTTCGTCCCAGCTTGTCCAAGCTGAATGGGAACCCCATCTAAGTTAAATACATTTGCCTGCGTTTGGCCCTCGTCCCTCTAAACCAGGGGTTCCCAGCCTGGGGTCCATGGACCCTTTGATTAATGGTTTTAGTCCATGGCATAAATAAGGTTGGGAACCCCTGGTCTAAACAGTTCATATCCACGTATCCGTTGAACTGTATTTTAAATCATATTGTACCTCACTCTACCACTTCCTCTGGCAGCTCTTTTCATATACTGACCATGCTGTGTAAAAAAGTTGCCCCTCACGTTGTCATAGGATTTCCCTTACAACAGGCTGATCCGAGATGTTCTTTCTTTTTAGTGAGTGAATTAGCAAATACATGTTAAAGCAAAAGTAAGATCCTTGAGATAAGCTAATATTCCTGCAAGAACTCTTCAGTGATTGTCACAACTTAGTTATTAAAATACATGCCTGCTTTTCAGCATTACCTGCAACAGACTTAAATTTTCTTACAAAGAAAATATTAAACAAACTCTGAACTACTTTAAACTCATTATATTTATTTTATTTTGACTTACCTAGTTATTAAGAAATAAACCTAAAATTTACAAAATATCTCTATGGTGCTAAGTGCTTTTCTTAATATTCTTCAAGCAAGATTGACTAGCCATTTGCAATATCATATAACTGCTTTGAACTTTTAAGAAATGAAACACGCTGACTTAATTAACATGATGGCTCTCGTCTTGTGAAACAATATCAAAACAATGAATAACTTTAAAAAAAAACATTTGAAAAATAAATGAACATGAAAAAATAAACAAAAAAGACAAACTTTAATAAATCTGGAATAAATAGTGAATTCATTGTATTGTATAAAAATAAGACACAAAAACACTGAAGTTGCAGCACAGGTTATTTTCAGCAAGGATACTCTAATAAGCCTTGTAATAGAATCTTTCTGTGCTCATTGTATTTTGTGGTGCAACATAATGTTGGATTGTGGACAATAGCATATGTACTATGTACATAATAAACCTTTCTAATATCTCGCTGTATGAATCATATTCATTTAATGACTTTCTGAGTTAGTTTGGTGTATGAATCATACTCTGAGTTGGAGTTTTAACTTTATGATGAACTTTAACTTATTATCAGTGGAGGTACAATACACATCGACTGGTTGATATGGCACTGGATGAAGTAAACATAAAAGACTTGGGGAGCACTCGTCCCTCCCTTCCCACCCTCTCCTTATATGTCTGCAATGTCTTTGTACACTCGCAGAGGAAACAAACGTCAGATTCTCATTCATGCAAAGAATGGTGCAATGTCTTTTGGGTTCAGGATACACAGTGAGTTATAGCTTTGAACAACTGATCACGCTTGCTCCTCGGCAGAAGGGTGAGTGGACTCATCAGTAAGACTGCACCAGACTTGTCAATCGCTTCGCAGTCAGTGATTTTCCCTGTGCAAGAGAAGCAGAAGAGAAATTTCTGGTTAGATCAATAGCTGTAACATCCACTTGCAGAAAATTAACTTCAAATCCAAATGAAACAAAATTGATATTGAATAGTTTACAATAAACAGAAGATGAAACATATCTATTAAACTTTACCTATGACATACACTTATTGGTCACTTTATTAGGTACCACCTGATGATAATGTGGCTACTGAGTGTATATTCATGGTCTTTTGCTGCTGTAGCCCATCCACTTGACAACTCAATATGTTGTGCATTCAGAGATGCTCCCCGGCATGGTCCCAGAACACATCCTGGACAGTCAAGAAAGCTCATCAATGCCTCTACTTTCTGAGACGGCTGAAGTGAGCTGCAGTTTGCATGTCTATACTCACACCATGCTACAGATGCAGAGCAGAGAACATCCTAACAAGCTGCACCACTTCACCATACGGAGACTGCACTGCGGAAGACAGGAAGGGTCGACAACAGGTAGGCAAAATTGTCCAATGCATCACTGGCACCAGCCTACCCGTCATCAAAATTACATACAGAAAGATGCTGGAAAAGGGTCTTGAAGGACCCACAAAGGATCCCACTCAAGCTGCTTACGGACTGTTTGTCCCATTCCCACCAGGGAGGATACTACATAGCATCCATGCCAGGAGCACCAGACTCAAAAGCACTTACTTTCCCCAAGCAGTACGACTGATCTACACCTCCACTCACTAACTCCAACACTACTTTATTATTTCCTGTCAGTCACCTTGTGTACAGCCTAATGTCACTGTATTGCCTTGCAATCGATCTATGTACATAAACTATCTTATGTACTTACATTTACTCTGTTTTAATATTATTTTTGTGTCTTCATCTTTTGTTTTTTTTTGTGCAGCGTCTGATCAGGTATAACAATTACTTTGTTCTCTTTTACACTTGTGTACAAGAAATGACATTATACAATCTTGATTCTTGAATCTACTGTTGTATAAAGTACAAAGTCAAAGTTCAAAATAAAATTTATTATCAGAGTACATACATGTCACCACATACAACCCTGAGATTATTTTTCTGCGAGCATACTTAGCAAATCTATAGAACAGTTACTGTAAACAGGATCAATGGACAACAAACTGTGCAAATACAAATTTAAATAAATAGCAATTAATAACGGGCATGAAATAGTAAGATAAAAGAGAGCTTAAATGAGTGTAGTTATCTCCTTTTGTTTAAGAGCCTGATGGTTGAGGGGTAGTAACTGTTCTTAAACCTGGTAGTACCTGAGGGTCTTGTACCTTCTACATGCTGGCAGCAGCGAGAAAAGAGCATGACCTGGGTGGTGAGGATCTTTGATGATGGATGCTGGTTTACTATGGCAACATTTCATACAGACGTGCTCAATTGTTGGGAAGGTTTTACCTGTGATGTACTTGGCCAAATTCACTACATTTTGTAGGATTTTCCTCTCAACGGTTCTGGTGTTCCCATACCAGGCTGTAATTCAGCCAGTCAGTACACTCTCCATCACACATCTAAAGAAGTTTGTCAACGTTTTTGATGACATCTGCATCTCTGCAAACTCCTGAGGAAGTGGAGCCGCTGTCGAACTTTCTTCACAATTATATTAACACGATGGGTACAGGACAGGTCCTCTGAGATAGTGACAGCCAGGAATTAAAGTTACTGACCCTCTCCAAATAATGTGTGGTTATTTGAGTTAACGCCACCTTTCTGTCAGCTTGAACCAGTCCGCCCAATCTCCTCTGACCCCTCGCAACTTTACCCACAGAACTGTTGCTCACTAGATTTTTTTTTGTTTATTACACCATTCTCTGTAAATTCTAGAGAGTGGATGCATGAAAATTCTAGGAGCTCAACAGTTTTTGAAATACTCAAAGTTCAAATAAATTTATTACCAAATTACATATTTCTCACAATATTCAACCTGGAGATTAATTTTCTTGCAGGCATTCTCAGAAAAATCCAGGAAACATAATGAAAGACAGCTCCCAACAGGATGGACAAACAACCAACGTGCAAAAGACAGCAAAGTATGCCAAATACAAAAGAAAAAAAGAAATAATAGTAATAAATAAATAAGCAATAAATAACAAGAACATGAGATATAGAGTCCTCAAAAGTGAATCCATTTCACCGAGTACAGTTCAGTTTTGGGGTGAGCGAAGTTGAGTGGAGTTATCCACTCTGATTCAAGAGTCTGATGGTTGAGGGGTAATAACTGTTCCTGAACTTGGAGCTATTGGTCCTGTAGCTCTTGTACCTTTCTCCGGAAGGCAGCAGTGAGAAGGGTGCATCACCAGGGTGGTGGGTGTCCCTGATGATGGATGCTGCTATCCTGTGAAAATACTCTATATAGAAGTGCTGAATAGTGGGGAGAGCTTTACCCATGATGGACTGGGCTGTATCCAGTACTTTTTGCAGGCTTTTTCATTCAAGGGCATTGATGTTTCCATACCAGGCTATGATGCAATCATTCAATATACTCTCTACCACACATCTATAGATGTTTGTCAAAGTTTTATATGTCATGACAAATCTTTGCAAACTTCTAAAGTACAGGCATGGCAAGCTTTCTTCATAATTGCACTTATGTGCAAGGCGCAGGACAGATCCTCTGAAATGATAACACCGAGGTCAGCAACCAAGATGCAGTTGCTGACCCTCTGCATCTTTGATCCCCTGATGAGGACTGGCTGATGGACCTCCAGTTTCCTCCTCCTGCTGTCAATAATCAGCTCCTTGGTCTCACTGATATTGAGTGAGAGATTGTTGCTGTGGTAACCACTCAGCCAGGTTTCAACGTCCCTCCTTTCTGCTGATGCATCACCTCCTTTGATTTTGGCCAAACCTCCCTGGCTTGGCATTATCAATCATTTCACCATCAAAGTCACTTAGATCTCGTTTCTTCCCCATTCTGATGGCTGGTCTGAACAACAACTGAAAGCCTTGACCACGTCTTCATGCTTTTAAGCATTGAGTTGCTGCCACACGATTGTCTGATTAGATATTGCATTAATGAACAGGTGTACCTTATTCAGTGGCCACTGAGTGTATATGAAAGGCAGACATGATGACAGGATAATATTTTCACTTTGCATTTTCCAATTACTGTATTGCATTAGACCTTATTCCTCTTAAAAAGTAAATTAGTAATAATTTGATTTGACAATTGTAGTAACCAGCATCCCTCCATACTAAATGATATTTTCATTCTTAGAAGGTGAGTGTATTGCATCTACAAAGTAGGGCGACTCCAAGCTAAATGAGAATAAAGCAGAGAAACTGCTGGAGGAGTTTTTGGTCAGCCAGCATCTATGGAAAGGAATAAAGAGCTTATCTGGTTCCTCCAGAATTGTGTGCGTGTGTAACTCTGGATTGCCAACATCTGCTAAATCTCTTGTGTTGATAAAGTATAGATTCAGAAGTAATGGGTAAGAAACTAATACTGTCTTCAAATTTTCCAGCCATACAGCATGCTGATTTCAAGTTTATCGTCATAGGCATGCATACACAGGATATAATTGCAATGGAAATTAGCTTATGCAGCAACAGCACATATATTACAAATACAAGTTAACATAAACTTAAATTATACATAATTTAAATGACAAAAATAAATATAATAATATCAATGCATCACTATAAAGTAATAGGACTAATTTTATTATTAATTCTAGTTCTCTCGTCATGAAACCCTTTGTCCTCATGGTTATTAAAATGAATCAAATTGTGCCTGCCTTAACTTAATTTCTGGAGAACATTGATAGGTGTGGGAATTTGTTGGTTTCTTTTCTTGTAGGTGGGGCTGTGACTTTATTGCTAAAGAGACTAGTGGTATAATTTTGATCAGTGATTCATCATTAACACTTTATTTTCACTACTCAAACAAAAAAGTTTTAAAATATGCTAAAATCTGTTGAAATTCTACAAATTGGACACTGCAGGGAATGAGTTAGGATCAGATGTGAAAGTGAATCCTGCAAAATATCTGAGTGTTTCCTGGTGCTGTCTAATGGAAAAAAAATGTCTATAATTTTCTAACCTGCGGGACAGGTGCAATGGGCGAACCAAGTACACATTCACGTGGTCAGAACGCCACTCAGCGGCAGTGAAAGAAGTTAAGGGAGCTGTGGAGTGTCAATGCACCTTTGCGCGTTGACATGCCAACCAAGCACTAGTCCCGTTCCTGACATCCTTAAGCCCATGCCACACAAACTTTTCTGTCACCAGTTTCTGCGATGCCCTCCAGCCCGAGTAAGAAAGCCCGTGGACTTGCCACCACAAGCTCATTGGCACAACCAGCCTGGGTCGCCCCGTTAACACATCACGCAGTAGTGAAACGCCGTTGTCACCGAAAGAAACGGCCACCAATTTCAGCCCAGTGTCTGTCGAATGCAGCACTTGCACACTCGGGTCCAAAACCTGGTCTGTCGCCCTCTGAACGTATTCCACGCCCAAATGGACAGCACCAGTGAAGGACCGGGAAAAGCAGTCAGCCACTAGGTTATGCTTCCCCGAGGCACGCTGGATGTCCGTGGTGAACTCCGAAATGAAAGAAAGATGGCGCTGTTGTCGAACAGACCGAGGTTCAGAGACCCTAGCCACGGCGAATTGGAGGGGCTTATGATCCACAGAAGCCGTAAATAGATGGCCCTCTAGGAGAAAACGAAAATGCCACACTGCCAAGTACAGACCAAGAACCTCACAGTCGAACGTGCTGTATTTGCGTCACATAGTTGAAGCTGACGGCTAAAAAAGGAGAGAGGCTGCCAAACACCGTTGACCAACTGCTGATGCACCGTGCCGAGGGGGTGCACCAAGAGTGTCGCATTAGCCAGCACCTGCTTAGTGCCGAGAATGCCTTGACGGGCTTGGCTGCTTTGCCCTTAACGGCCTCTTAGAGGGGACGCATGAGCTGATCTGCTTTGGGGACAAAAATGGTGGTAAAATTTCACCATGCCCAAAAACTCCTGCAGGACGTTAACGGTGACTGGCCGAGGAACGTGCTTAATGGCCTCAACTTCAGCTGGCAGGGACCTGCCCCTGCTGCATTGACACAGTGTCCAAGGAAGTTGAGCACGGACAGCCTAAACTGACACTTCACCAGATTCACGATAAGACTGTGCTGACTAAACCTTTTGAAAAGGGTTCTCAAGTGTAAGAGATATTCATCACTAGAAGAACTGGCTACCAAAATGTCATCTGGGTAAACAAACAGGAATAGTAAATCCCTGAGAATACTATCCATGAGGCGCTGAATGGTCTGGGCCGCATTTTTCAGCCTGAATGGCATTTGAAGGAACTCATCCAAACCAAACAGTGTAATATCAGTGGTTTTAGGAATGTCACTTGGGTGGACAGGGACCTGGTGATGACTACGAATGAGGTCCACCTTTGAAAAATTAATTTTCCCTGCTGGGCAGACAGAAGGATCCTGGATGCGCGGGATCGGGAATCGGACAGGGGTCATGGCATTGTTGAGGCAGCGGTAGTCATCACGTGGATCCCACCTGCCTTAGGTTTTGGCACGATGTGGAGAGGGGAAGCCCATGAGCTGCTCGACCGCCTGATGATGCCCCGGTGCTCCACAGCATCAAACTCAGCCTTGGCGACAGCTCGTTTCTCCGGGTCAAGGGGCCTGGTGTGGGTGGTGCACAGGTGAGCTGACGGTGAGGGTGTGGTGCTGCACCCCGTGTTTAGCGGTTAGAGAGGAGAAGGTGGGCTTGGTCAGGTCCAGGAATTTAGCGAGGAGGTGGAGGAAGTCGTCGGAGGCAGAAACGGTGCCGGAGAGGGAGCAGGAAGTCTCTGCGTTGACGAGGTGCCGGTTCTGGACTTAAATGAGAAGGCTGTAGGCGCAGAGGAAGTCGGTGCCCAGCAGCAGTGTATGCACTGCTGTCAACACAAAAATCCAGTAGAACCTCTGCCTGCCGAAGCACAATGCCATCTTATGCTTAGCAAAAGTCCGAATGGACTTTGTCAGCCTCTCTCGTTAGAGCCCGGAGGTCTTTGATGGGAGAGCCAGCCAGACCCAACCGCACCTCGCCTGGGGGTTGTTGCAGGAAAGAGTCTCTGTAGATGAAACACAGCTGATGTCTGCCCGCCAAGGAGGGATAAAATGTGGACCATCAACTCTGATGGCTTGGAGTTGCCTAAGCCGGGCAGTGAGAGGAGCTGATGGGCGCACTCAGACTTGGAAAGTACTGCCAAAACTGCCGACTTCCAGGTGGTGCTGTAGGACGCTCATCATCTTGGTTGCCGTAGAGCCGTCTAACACTGCAACGACGTAGTAATATTTCGTATTGCCCTGTGAGATTCTCCGCACTGCAAACTGGGCCTCTGCCTGAGCAAACCAAACGGTGGCATGCTCCTGCCAGAGTTCAGGGAGCTTGAGAGCAAAGGCATTTGCAGTCATTGTAAAATGAGCAAATTCACTCCGTAATCGTCTGGAGGAACACTGGGGTCACCATTATAGGAGTGTTGACAAAAATCGACAAGTATAATTACTTCTAAAGTACACTTTATTCCCTCAGCCAACAAATGGCGACGTGTGTGTGTGTGTGTGTATATATATACATATATATATGAAAAAAATGCCCCCAAAATGTAATAACGTACAGCGTAACACTTGGCAAACTTAACCCTTAACAGTCTTGGTGAATCCTGTCTCATTAAATTAAGAAGTCCCTACACATGCCCCCCAGAATTCACCTAGCAAAGTCAAATAAGCCGTATAATTTCCATCAGAGATTAGTTGTTAACATTTTATTTTCACTAATAAAACAAAAAGTTTTAAAATATTCTAAAATCTGTTTAAATTATACAAAATTGGCACACTGCAGGGAATGAGTTAGGATCAGATGTTAAAGTGAATCCTGCAAAATGTCTCAGTATTTCCTGGCGCCGTCTAATGAGAAAAACTGTCTTTAATTTTTTTAGAACACAAACACGAGGAAATCTGCAGATGCTGGAAATTCAAACAACAGACACAAAATGCTGGTGGAACACAGCAGGCCAGGCAGCATCTATAAGGAGAAGCACTGTCCTGATGAAGGGTCTTGGCCCGAAACGTCGACAGTGCTTCTCCTTATAGATGCTGCCTGGCCTGCTGTGCTCCACCAGCATTTTGTGTGTGCTGCTTTAATTTTTTTAATTCTCTGTCATATCAAGAACATTTGTAGCTGCACTACTTTCAGAAATGCACTCAGCAGGATATATTAATTTACAATGCAACTGGGCAGTTGGCCACCTACCAAAGATAAATGTAAGGAGCTTGCTGAAACTAAAGCAGAAAATGTTGGGAATTTTCTGCAATTTTGACAGAATCTGTAAAGAGAGAATCTGAGTTAATGTTTCAGGCTGATAAACTTTCATCATAACTCTGATTCTGAACAATATTCTAATGAAAGGTCATCAACTTGCAAACTCTTTCTCTCTCCACATCTGCTGTCTGACCAGCTGGGTATTTTCAACATCTGAAGAATTTTGCTTTAGTTCTGCTGCATAAACTATTTTCTTGATTCCCTAACCTGTCCTTTCCTGGCAGGAAGGAGATGTATCACGTGATATGAGGGACATCGAGATCATTACCCTCTAGAGAAGAATCTGTAACAACCACAGGGGTTTCTTTGGCAAAGTCTTCACCCGTCTTCTTGGTCCGATTACAGAAGTTGGCTGAATGTGTCTACCTGGAGGCACAGAGTGGCTTCCGTACTTGAAGGTCAACTGAGGAAATGATTTTCTCTCTCCTCCAACTCTAGGAGAAGTGCAAAAAACCCCAAAAGAAACCTCTGCACATTGCATTCATTGATCTCACCAAGGCATTTGAATTGGTCAGCAGAGGTGGGCTCTTTCAGATCCACTCTAAGTTAGGCTGCCCATCAAGACTACACAAATTGATCAAATCCTTTCACAACTACATGAAGGGAACTGTGCAGTACAACTGCAGCTCTTTAGAGCCCTTTGACATAAGCAGCAGCATTAAGCAAGACTGTGTCCTTGCCCCAATCTTCTTTGCTTTCTCCTGAGGCATGTATTTGGCATTGTATTTCGCATAACTCCATACTAGATCAGATGACGGGCTTTTTAACCACGTCCACCTAAGAGTCAAAGCCAAAGTGTGCAAGGCTGGGATGAGAGACTTGCTGTTTGCCAATAATGTAGCAGTCACAACCCACACTCCACAGTAGCTCAAAACACATAGACTGAATAAAATGTTCGACTTCATGGAAATGACTAATTCTTATATGAAAGTGGTATTACAGCAATGAGCTCGTACTACTTGCATATTTATAAATGTTGGGCTATTCCAGTAAAATTCATCTTTAAACTGTCAAGGAGTTTCATGTTTTCTTGCATCAATATGAACTACCTCAATTTGTAAGTCACGGGGTTTACAATCAAGACTCTCTGGTTTGGAAGGAAAACGTTGCAAAAGTTCAAATGGCTGACAATTGCTCAGAATTCCTATTTATGGATTCATAAAAATATAGAACACAACAAAAGGTGGTATTGTATTTGTTTCAGACTTAAGCAGATGTTCTCATCGAACTGAATAAAAATTACAGTGGTTCAAGCATATCCAAAGTTGTATTACTTTCTCTTTTACTATAAACAATTTTATTTTCAAAGGCAACATGTACAGATATAAAAGAGATTTGTGGAAAAGGAAAGTAATGCATAGCATTAAAGAAAACTGAAAAAGAAGAATTTATTTCATGCTACAAAACTAAAGTTATAATATGTTAAAATGGTCCATGGCTGAGAGCTTTATACTGAGGATCAGCCTAAACAGGCCTGAAGAAGGTTTTCAGCCTGAAATGTCGACTCTTTTCCACAGATGCTGCCTGACTTGAGTTCCTCCAGCATTTTGTGTGTGTACTTTGTACTTCCAGCATCTGCAGACTTACTCATGTTTAGGCTTAATGACATTGTTGGGAGTAGGGTGTGGTTTATTCTATATAGTCTCTGCTGATACTAGGCACCTAAAAGTAAATGTGTTTGGTTCCATTCTCTATCATTGATGCTTCTCTTCATGGGAAATTCTAAAGTTAAAACCTTGACTGAAGCAAAGTTAAAGGATATTTATGGGACAGAATATTTTGCTACTGGAGTGTGTTGTTTCAGAACTGGTCATCATCAGATGCCAAATTTTTTTATTGTCCTCCTGTAATATATTTACTATGATAAACACAAAAAATTACTATTAAATCTTCACACCTCAACAATTTTTCCAATTATACATCAGGGACAGAGGCTTTCACATGTTGCATACGGATGGAAAGGATTGTGAGGGCGATTGATTTGAGCAGCAGAATATTATAGGACCATTGAGCCTGCTTCACTACTTAAGTTCATGACTGATCTGATTTTTGCTTCAACTATACATTGCAGCTTATTCCCTAAGATTCTAGCTTTCCCTGTATTTTAAACAATTGATTAGACCTTGAATATATTCAGTCTTCACAGTTCTCTGGGGTAGAAAATTCCAATGATTCGAGACTCTTTGAGAGAAGAACTTGGTCCTTTACTCCTAAACCCCTTTTCTTACCTCCACTCAGGACCTCCAATAGTCCTTCCAGATGAAGGAACATTCACCTGCGTATCTCACAGAGTCATCTACTGCATCTGGTGCTCCTGGTACGGCCTCCTCTACATCAGTGAGACCCAATGGAGATTGAGGGACTGCCTCATTGAGCACCTTCGCTTTGGCTGCCACAAAAGGCAGCATTTCCAGCTGACTATAATTCCCTTTCCCATTCTGACATATCAGTCCATGGCCTTCTCTACTGCCAAGTTAGAGAAGTAATACCTCATATTCTGTCTGGTTAACCTGTATGGCATGATGGCATGAATGTGAATTTCTTTAACTCTGGTAATTTCATCCCCCTCCCCCTTCCTTCTTTTTCCATTCCTCATTCTGGCTCCCCTCTTATCCTTCTCCATACATATCCATCACCTCCCTTTGGTGCCCCTCCTCCTTCCCTTTCTCACGTGGTCCTCTGTCCTCTCTATCGGATTCCTTATTCTTCAGTCCTTTACCTCTTTCACCTATCATCTCCCAGCTCTTTACTTCATCCTCCTTCCCCTCATTTGGCTTCACTTATCACCTACCAACTTGCACTCCTTCCTGTCTCCCCACCGTCCACCTTCATTTCCAGTCCTGATGAAGGACATTGGCCTGAAACGATGACTGTCCATATATTTTCCCTGACCTGCTGAGCTCTTCCAGAATTTTGTGTGCGTTGCCCTGGATTTCCAGATTCTGCAGAATTTCTTATGTTTGTGCTCTTGTATTTGTGAAGCAGCCCCTTTCTGCTCACCCACAAGTGAAAAGAGGAGCAGGAATAGACCAGCAGATCCCTCCAGTGTGTCACATCATTCAATATGATCATGGCTGAACTACTCCAGGCCTCAACTCCTGCTCTGTGTCAAATGCTCACAGCCCTCAATGGTAAATATTTCAAACATATTTTTTAAATTCCACTTTAAATACTTCTAAAGAACCACAATCTACAACTTCCTGGAGTAGGGTCGACATTTACCATACCATAAGAGCATCTGCCATGTTTTGTAAAGTTGTATCATAACGCCCCAACGTTTGTATTTTATGCACCAACGTAAGTCTTCTTCACCACCCAATCTAGCTATGTTGGCACTTTCAGGGAAATATGGATTTGAATCCCAATGTCCTGTTCATCAACATGCCTTGGTTACATTGGTATTCCCTGCAAACCATAGAGGCCTCTATAGGACTTGCTAGAACTGATAAGACTGAGTGCATGTTTTTGGGATCCCATACATAATTATAATAATAATATGGAATGAACTGATGTTAAGTCAAATATAGCCACCAACTTCAAAGGATTCAAAGGGTCATTTATTATCAAAGTATATAACTCTGAGGATCTTCTTCCCCTTATAGCCATGAAACTAAGAGAAAAAGAGAACTGCAACACAATCATCAACCCCCTCCAAATCCACCTCACCTGCACACAAAAAATGACAAAAAAATGGACAAAAGTTCAGAATATAAAAAACTATAAGATTGAAATAATCTTATAGTCCATTATCCAAAATCATATCCATATGCACATTGTAGAAAACCTCAGTAACATCCTCTAGGCCCACCGACAGGCCACTGTCACTTACATATTTTACAGAAAATTGCATAGTAGAAAGAGAATGATATTTGTCCTCAATAGAAGTTGTTTCTGCAAAGATTTGAACTCTTTTAAATATCAAGATTTAAACAAGCGAAATCAAATCTTCTTGGCTAAGAGCAGGCAAGCACTGTACATTGGCCACTATTGAACATTATAAAATATTTAGACCTGTACAAGTTCCAACATAAGGTGATATTATGTATCTTGTATTCCATTTTGGAGGGTTCTCAGTGGGAGACCTGGCTACAACACTGTAGGTCTTATTCTTTAACCGAGGACCTTTGAGGATAGATTCAGCAGCCATCAGTCAATATAGGTTAAATGTTTTAGCAAGGAATTAGCTAAAGTAATCACCGGTGCCAAGCTGCATGGGTCCTAGTGCCCTTCCCTTGGACAACATCGGTGGCGTGGAAAGGGGAAGGCCTGCAGCTTGGGAAACTGCTGGTCTCCCATACAACCCTGCCCAGGCCTGCGCCCTGGGAACTCCAGGCGCAGATCCATGGTCTCTCGAGACCGACAGATGCCACCACTAGCGAAAGTACATCAAGGATTGAATTGCATCAGCAAGCACATAGAAAGCACTGAATATGAATGTTTAAAATCTGGATAGCAATTCTTACCTCTGACATTCATTTGGGATTGAATCATTTTGCAGTTAAAATTTAGAATTTTATTATTTATGAAATTGTCAGACAATTTTACTGCTGGAATACTTAGAAACATAGAAACATAGAAAACCTACAGAACAATACAGGCCCTTCGGCCCACAAAGTTGTGCCGAACATGTCCCTACCTTAGAAATTACTAGGCTTACCCAGAGCTCTCTATTTTTCTAAGCTCCAAGCACCTATCCAAAAGTCTCTTAAAAGACTCCATTGTATCTGCCTTCACCACCGTTGCCGGCAACCCATTCCACGCACTCACCACTGTCTGAGTAAAAAAAATTACCCCTGACATCTCCTCTGTACTTGCTCCCCAGCACCTTAAACCTGTGTCCTCTTGTGGCAACCATTTCAGCCCTGGGAAAAAGCCTTTGACTATCCACACAATCAATGCCTCTCATCATCTTATACACCTCTATTAGGTCACCTCTCATCCTCCGTTGCTTCAAGGAGAAAAGGCTGAGTTCACTCAACCTATTATCATAAGGCATGCTCCCCAATCCAGGCAATATCCTTGTAAATCTCCTCTGCGCCTTTTCTATAACTTCCACATCCTTTCTGTAGTGAGGCAACCAGAACTGAGCACAGTACTCCAAGTGGGGTCTGACCAGGGTCCTATATAGCTGCAACATTACCTCTCGACTCTCCAAAATTCAATTCCATGATTGATGAAGGCCAATACACCATATGCCTTCTTAACCACTGAGTCAACCTGTGCAGCTGCTTTGAACGTTCTCGGAGCCCAAGATCCCTTTAATCCTCCACACTGCCAAGTCTTACCATTAATACTGTATTCTGCCATCATATTTGACCTACCAAAATGAACCACTTCACACTTATCTGGGTTGAACTCTATCTGCCACTTCTTAGCCCAGTTTTGATCCTATCAACATCCCATTGTAACATCTGACAGCCCTCCACACTATCCACAACACCTCCACCTTTGTGTCATCAGCAAACTTACTAACCCATCCCTCCACTTCCTCATCCAGGTCATTTATAAAAATCACGAAGAGTAAGGGTTCCAGAACAGATCCCTGAGGCATTCCACTGGTGACCGACCTCCATGCAGAATATGACCTGCCTACAACCATGCTTTGCCTTCTGTGGGCAAGCCAGTTCTGGATCCACAAAGCAATGTCCACTTCGATCCCATGCCTCCTTACTTTCTCAATAAGCCTTGCATGGGGCACCTTATCAAATGCCTTGCTGGAATCCATATACACTACATCTACTGCTCTTCCTTCATCAATGTGTTTAGTCACATCCTCGAAAAATTCAATCAGGCTCATAAGGCCTGACCCGCCCCTGACGAAGTCATGCTAACTATTCCTAATCATATTATACCTCTCCAAATGTTCACAAATCCTGCCTCTCAGGATCTTCTCCATTAACTTATGAACCATTTAGGTAAGAATGGTCTATAATTTCCTGGGCTATCTCTACTCCCTTCACTTGAATAAGAGAACAACATTCGCAACCCTCCAATCCTCTGGAACCTCTCCCGTCCCCATTGATGATGCAAAGATCATTGCCAGAGGCTCAGCAATCTCCTCCTTCACCTTTCACAGTACCCTGGGGTACATCTCATCTGGTCCCTGCGACTTATCTAACTTGATGCTTTCCCACAGCTCCAGCTCATCCTCTTTCTTAATATTTACATGCTCAAGCTTTTCAGTCTGCTGAAAGTCATCACTACAATCACTAAGATCCTATTTCTGAAACAAAGTATTCATTAAGTACCTCTGCTATTTCTTCCAGTTCCATACACACTTTCCCACTGTCACACTTGATAGGTCCTATTCTTTCATGTCTTATCCTCTTGCTCTTCACATACTTGTAGAATGCCGGGGTTTTCCTTAATCCTGCCCACCAAGGCCTTCTCATGGCCCCAGCTGGCTCTCCGAATTTCCTTCCTAAGCTCCTTCCTGTTAGCCTTATAATCTTCCACATCTCTAACATTACCTAGCTCTCTGAACCTTCTGTAAGCTTTTCTTCTTGACTAGATTTATTACAGCCTTTGTACACCACGGTTAGTGTACCCAACCATAACTTCCCTCCATTGGAATGTACCTCTGCAGAACTCCACACAAATATTCCCTGAACATTTGCCACATTTCTTCTACACTTTTCCCTGAGAACATCTATTTCCAATTTAAGCTTCCAATTTCCTGCCTGATAGCCTCATAATTTCCCTCACTCCAATTAAACGCTTTTCTAACTTGTCTGTTCCTATCTTTCTCCAATGCTACCTGACCAGGTTGATTTTCCAATACCAAATCAAGTACAGCCTCTCCTCTTGTAGGCTTATCTATATACTGTGTCAAGAAACCTTCCTGAACACACCTAACAAACTCCACCCCATCTAAACCCCTTGCTCTAGGCAGATGCCAATCGATATTTGGGAAATTAAACTCTCCCATCATGACAACTCTGTTATTATTACACCTCTCCAGGATCTGTTTCTCTATCTGCTCCTCGATATCCCTGTTACAACTGAGCGGCCTATATACAACACCCAGTAAAGTTATTGACCCCTTCTTGTTCCTAATCTCCACCCACAGAGACTCTGTAGACAATCCTGCTCCTATTTCTTATATTCTTATGTTTCATAGATGCTCCTTGGCCTGCTGCATTCTTCCTGCATATTGGGTGTGTTGTTTGTATATACAGCATCTGCAGATTTTCTTGTGCTTAAGTATTTTCTTGTCAGATGAATGAATCCTTCCCTGGGGTTCCACTGGCTGTTACTATTTCATCAAGCACACTTTGGTGGAGTACATCAAAATAGAATGAAAGCCAAAAATGGGACAATAAAGGCACAGGTCCTCATCCAACCTGCTCACACTACACCAGATCCAACAATTATGATTCTTAGTGACACACTGCAAAATGTGGATCATATCATAAGGAAGACAGATAGAGACAGTGAAGTGCATCACTGACTTCCATGTGCCAACAATTGAGGAGTTGGGTATTTGAAGCTCAAGATATTAGAGGTATCACAAAATATCAGTGTTCTCTTCTGAGACAACATGGGCTATGTTGGTGTGAATGTGTTATTTGCATGCCTGACACAGACAATAAGACCATAAGATATAGGAGCAGAAGTAGACCATTTAGCCCATTGAGTCTGCTCTGCGATTCAATCATGGGCTGATCTAATTTTTCCAGTCATCACCACTCCCTTGCCTTCTCCCCATACCTTTAGAAGCCCCGATTAATCAAGTACCTATCTATCTCTGCCTTAAATGCATCCAATGACTTGGCCTCCACAGCCACTTGTTGCAACAAATTCCATAGATTTACCACCCTCTGACTAAAGTAATTTCTCCAGATCTCTGTTCTAAATGGATGTCCTTCAATCCTGAAGTCATGCTCTCTGTCCTAGACTCCCTTACCATGAGAAATAACTTTGCCATATCTAATCTGTTCAGGCCTTTAAACATACAGAATGTTTCTATGAGATCCCCTCTCATTCTCCCGAACTCCAGGGAATACAGCCTAAGAGCTGCCAGACGTTCCTCATATAGTAACCCTTTCATTCCTGGAATCATTCCCGTGAATCTTCTGAACCCTCCCAATGTCAGTATATATTTTCTAAAATAAGGAGCCCAAACCTGCACACAATACTCCAAGTGAGGTCTCACAAGTGCTTTATAGAGCCTCAACATCACATCCTTGCTCTTATATTCTGTACCTCTAGAAATGATTGCCAATATTACATTCACTTTCTTCACCACTGACTCAACCTGGAGGTTAACCTTTAGGGTATCCTGCACAAGGACTCATGAGTACCTTTACATCTCTGCATTTTGAATTCTCTCCCATCTAAATAATAGTCTGCCTGTTTATATCTTTCACTAAAGTGCATGACCATACACTTTACAACATTATATTTCATTTGCCACTTCATTGCCCATTCCCCTAAACTATCCGAGTCTCTCTGCAGGCTTTCTGTTTTCTCAACGCTACCCACTCCTCCACCTATCTTTGTATCATTGGAAAAATTAGCCACAAATCCATTAATCCAATAGTCCAAATCATTAAAAAGCAGTGGTCCCAACACCGACCCCTGTGGAATGCCACTGGTAGCTGGCAGTCAGCCAGATTAGGATCCCTTTATTCCCAATCTCTGGTTTCTGCTGATCAGCCAATGCTCCACCTATGCTAGTAACTTCCCTGTAATTCTATGGGCTCTTATCTTGCAAAGCAGCCACATGTGCGGCACCTTGTCAAAGGCCTTCTGAAAATCCAAGTACACCACATCTACTGCATCTCCTTTGTCTACCCTGCTTGTAATTTCCTCAAAAAATTGCAGTAGGCAGGATTTTTATGTAAGAATCTCAAAACAGATATTTTAATCTAAGCTCTATTGTGGGAAGAAATTAGCAGGGGAATGGAGAAAAAATATATTCAAGCAACTGTTCAAAACATCCTTAAGCAGTCCTGGGAATCTCTGGTCCATGAGAAGGAGCATTTGCGACATTAGTAATTGATCATATGCGTGTAATTAGATGGCATGAGGGCATTGGGCTGGAAGGGCAGTTCATGATGCTGTATTTCTAAAAGGCTCCAATTTACAGGATTGAACAAGACTGCAGAGAGTTGTAGACTCTGCTTGTTCCGACACGGCCACAAGCCTCCCCATCATCAAGGACATCTTTAAAAGGAGGTGCCTCAAGAATACAGCATCCATCATTAAAGACTCCTCACCAGCTGGGACAAGTCTTCTTCTCATTGCCACCATCACGATGGAGGTACAGGAGCTTGAAGACAAACACTCAACAATTTAGGAACAGCTTCTTCCCATCTGCCCATCAGATTTCTGAACAGTCCGTGAACCCATGGACTTTAATTCACGATTCATCTTTATTTATTTATGTATCTATCTATCTATCTATTTATTTATTGTTTATTTTATTTTTTATTATAACTTATGTCTTGCACTGTGCTGTTGTCATAAAATAACAGATTTCATGACATACTGTATGCTAATGATAATAAGCCCGATTCTGAGTGCCGCTAATGTGTCCACAAATCCCTGAAATTCACTGGCTGAAGAGGCTAATGTTCTATTCCCAACCAGCACTCCCACCTCTGAGACCTTGGCTACACTCAGATAGATACATTGGGAAGCCATCTGAAAATGTGTTTTTTTCTCTTTATAAGGAATTCTTTAGGCCAAGTTTTATAAAAACATCTCTCCCAATAATGAGCCTCACACATAGGGAGAAGATCCAACACATAGTGCTTTTGGACCCTGAGATGAAAAGAAATGGTGAACATGGCTGTAATATGCATTCTCAGCAAACAAAGCCAGACATTAATGCCAAAATGCTTTAGGATATTCTTTTTAATGCAGTATTGCAAAAGTTCTTCATTAAATTTGCTGTTTAGTGATATCAGCATTACTGAATGCTGAAAAAGACTGCCATAATTTTATTGCTACCACACTGTTGTTTAAACAGCTGCAGAAATACACACAGTGGCCGCTTTATTGGGTACCTCCTGTGGTGTATGTTCGTGGTCTTCTGCTGCTATAGCCCATCCACTTCAAAGTTTAATGTGTTGTGCCTTCTGACATGTTCTTCTGCGCACCACTGTTGTCAAGCATGGTTGAATTACTGTTGTCTCCTAGTCAGCTTGAAGCAGTCTGGCCATTCTCCTCAGATCTCTCTCATTCACAAGTTATTTTCCCCCACAGAACTACCTCTCACTGGATTTTTTTGGGTTTTTTTTTTGCACCATTCTCTGTAAACTCTATAGACTGTTTTGTGTGAGAATTCCAGGAGATCTGCGATTTCTGAGATATTCAGAACAACCTGTGTGAAACCAACAATCATTCCATGGTCAAAGTCACTTAGGTCACATTCCTTCCTAACTTGGATGTTTGGTCTGGACAGCAACTGAACCTCTTGATTACTTATGCATGTTTTAATACATTGAGTTGCTGCCACATGATTGGCTGATAAGATATTTGCATTAATGAGCAGGTGTACAGGTGTACCTAATAAACTTGTCACTGAGTGTACATGCCAATGGAATAACAAAAGGCAAATTAAATTGATAAATTATGAATCTGATTTAATCACCAGCCAATATTATACATGGCATTTTAAATTCAAAGATGATTTTCTTTGCTTTTTTCCACTGCTCCAACACTTATCTCGTATCTCCAGTGTATTATTAAAGGCTTGTCAGGTGCAAACAAAACAGAATTTCGAACAAGTACCTTTTTTTTAGCCTGGAGCAGCTCCTGATAGGCACTGGAACGTAGGAAACGAGGGTAGGAATCACTTTTCATCAGTTTGTAAATGTGCTCCTAAAACAACAAGATATTAGCTGTAAACTTAAGAAGGCTGTATCATGTAGCACACGTATAGTAAAGTCTAACAGTGAGAACATATTGTAAGAATACAAGAAAATATGACCCTCTTTGTCCCTCAAGCCTGTCCCACAATTCTCAATGATCCTGGCTGATCTGCCTCAATTTCAGCTCCTTATATCATCAATTTTCTGATATTCAAAGCGGTGCGGCACAGTACAGGCCCTTCAGCCCATGATGTCTTTATCTAACTTTGTTACATAACTTCAGTAAAATAGCCTCCATAACCTCCAGGTGCTTCATTTTTATCCCACGTTCTAAAGCTGTCAAGATTGGTGGGTAAGTTGGCCACTGTAAATGACCCTCAGTATGTAGGGCATTAGAGTGAAAGATTTAAGAAGTACCTTTGTGGTAACTTCTTCAAGCAGAATGTGGTGTGCATATGGAGTGAGCTCCCAGAGAAGGTGGTTGAAGCAAGTAGAACAATATGGGTGGCTCAGTAGCACAGTGGTTAGTATAGCACTTTTCAGTGCTGGCAATTGAAATATTGGGATTCAATTCCTGCTGCTACCTGTAAGGAGATTGTGTGTTCACCCTGTTTTCTCTGAGTGCTCCCATTTCCAAAGGCATACACGTAGTCAGGCAAATATGAAAAAATCTTCAGATGCTGGAAATCCAAATCAACACACATAAAATGATGGAGGAACTCAGCAGACCAGGCAGCATCTATGGAGAAGAGTAAACAGTCAACGTTTTGGGCTGAGACCCTTCCTGATCCTGATGAAGGGATCCTGGCCCAAAACGTCAGCTGTTTTGTCTTTTCCATAGACGCTGCCTGGCTTGGTGAGCTGCCCCAGCATTTTGTGTGTGTTACATATGGTTAAAGTTAGGGTTAGCAAGTCGCGGCCAGAAGCATGACAGCACTTATGGTCTGCTCCCAGCACATTTTGTATTGTATTTATCATCCCGCATGTGACACATTTCATTGTATGTTTCAATGTACATGTGAAATATAAAGCTAATCTCTCTTTAAATCCCCTTCTTTTTAGAAAAACAACTTTACAAAAAAAATTTGGATAAGTACGTGGGAGCATTCGGAGGAAACCCATATTGTCAAACTCTGCACAAACAAGACCTGAGGTTTCCATTGTATCCAGGTTTAATAGATCCCTAAAACAACATTGATACCAGCTGTTCCACTGTGTTGCCTCATTTGCATTCTGCTTCTTCTTAACCTTTGATTGATCATCCTCTCAGTTTTGGAGTACTTCATGGGTCAGGTGACACTCTGTGGACAAAGGAGTAAATTGGCAATCTACTCATGGGCCCGTGAAATGGCTGCAGAAAGATCTCAGAAGAGACACTTATGGTGATTCATCTTTTGATTGCTAAGAAAGGGGAAGATGGATGATGGCATTTACTGACCCCACTCAAATAATCTATGCTCTACTATCATTTCCCTTCTTGTAGAAAATGTGCAGTTTCATAATGCAGATAAGAAGATTATATATAGGTTATGAGTAATCCAGTAATAGCCACATGCCTTCATTCACTGCATGATACCTATTTTCCCTGGACACATGCAGCTTACATCAATGTACATTTCCTGCGACAATTCTAAAAATAATGTGCACTTTCTACCTCAGCGATGTAAATTGCTCACCTGAGCATCTTCAAATGCATATCTTCCTGGGTCCTTCACATTTTGTGTGGTCTTATCATAGCTTTTGGAATCTACATTTATGGCACTGGGGGCTCCTGGGGCTAGAAACTCCAGCCAGATTTCCTGAACACGAGATGGAACCTCACGAATGGGCCTCTTCTTCAGGTCCAGGACAGCTAACCAGAACCTGTTCAAATGTTAAAAGATATTCTGTTATTACGGCTTGCATTGCTATGAGTTAGCAAATGTTAGCTAATGAGATAATGTGAGAAACCCGAGCGGGAGTAGGCCTTTCAGCCTTTCAAGTTAGAGTCATAGAGCACGATAGCCCAGAATCAGACCCTTCTGCTCATCTAGTCCTTGCTAAACTATTATTCTCTCTTGTCTCATTGACATGAACCTGGACCATAGTCCTCCATACCCCTCACATCCATGTACTCATCTAAACTTCTCTGGAGTGTTGAAATTGAACCCACATCCACCATTTCTGCCGACAGCTCGATCCATACTCTCACCACCCTTCGAGTGAAGAAGTGCTCCCCTTAAACATTTCACCTTCCACCCTTAATCCATGCCCTCTAGTTCTAGTTCCAAACAATCCTGGTTGATTATCCACCTCAGTACCTTGTTCCCGCCCTTTCCTCATATCGCCGGATCACTTCAGCGTTAAACAATAAATTTACTCACTTTATATTGACTTAGCTTCCAGTGACTTCTGTGGAAGGAAATTCCACAGGTGAAAAAAACTTTTGATCCCAGCTGTAAATCATATCCTGATGCTGTGGCCCCAGTCCTGGATTCCCCACCTACTGAGACCATCCTCTTTCTGCTTAGTCTGCATTGGCCTGTAGGATTTTATATGTTTCTACAAGATTCCTTCTCACAAAAACCTACAAAATTCTAACAGGTCAAACAGGATAGAATCTCATTCATTTTTCCCACTGAATATAAACCTAACAGACTCAGTCTTTCCTCAGATGTCATTCTAGCAAATGAGAAGAGAAACAGACAGAGATAGTAAGCTTGATGGGATCATTGCTGTGAAGACTTAGCTGAAGATGTACCTTTATGTAATTTCAGGCAAAAGCTAATGACACAGCCCATCACCTAACTGAGAAAACATCAAGATGTCCTGAAATAGCACAAGAGACTAGGAGAAGGATCCCAATGATGGCCATAGAATGTCACAGACACTTATACAGTAACTGTAACAATTATACAGTTTTGAGTTTATAATCTAGATAGTATAGTAATGAATATGGACTGAGATGGAACAAGAGAGAAAACATAAGTTAAAAGATAATCAGCAATATATTGTGAGGAAGTGACCACAGAACATAGGACCATTAAGACATAGGGGCAGAATTAAGCCATTTGGCCCACTGAGTCTGTACTGCAAACAGTCAGTATGGGTGTTGTCAGTATGTTGTTCAAGAAGAGCATCAACTCTTATCAGATAATTTTCTGATCAAGAGATGCTTCATCTGTGTACCAGTAGTTAGTTTGCAAATTATGCATATGTGATCAAGAAATAAAATGTACTGAAAGTGCTGCATAGCAGGGAAAGCCTTGGTTTGACTCAACTTCCAGCTTGCCTAATCACATGTACTTGCCCCAGACGCATGCTCCTTTATTTCCTTTCAACTGCCTGCTCAGCTAATCTATTCTTAAACAACAATTCGGTATCTACTTAAATTATTAATTCCAGACATGTATTTTGTGGTTTTAGGACCAGCTGCTAAAGTCATTCTCCTGCTTCCTATCCAAAGTAGTTCATGTTTAATATTGTATCCAATTTTTTGACCATATATATTTCACCTTCACGGTAATAAAATTCCCCAAAGGACATCACTGGAGTGAAATTAAACAGAAATGACTGGAAACAGTCTGTTTCTATGTCTACATTACTCTATTTGCATTATTTAATATTTCTCTATTAAAAACAGGGTTTCTGTGGTTTCAAACTGGTATTAATGTTCTGTCTCGACGTGAAGAGGATAAGAGGTGACTTGATAGAGGTGTGTAAATTGATAAGAGGCATAGATCAAGTGGATGGTGAACACTTTCATTATTTTCAAATATACCTCAAAAAGCACAGTAAGTTTCTGTAACGTAATTTATTTCATGATGCTTGCGTGCTCTCTTCTTAGCTCTTACTACTTTGTGGGAAAATTTTAGTCTAATTAACTCACTAGAACATAGGACAGTGCAGACACTTTGGCCCATGATGTTGTATCAACCATATAACCGACTCTAAGATCAATCTAACCCTTCCCTCCCATATAGTCCTCATTCTTATATCATCCTTGTGCTTATCTAAATGCCCCTAAAATATTTGCATCTATAACTACCCATGGCAGCACATACCATCCACCTACCACTGTGTAAAAAACTTATCTCTCACATCCCTCCTATACATTCCTCCGATAACCTTAAAATGCCCTCTCTTGTATCAACCATTTCCACCCTGAGAAAAAAAAAGTGTTGGCTTGATCTATGCTTCCTATCAAATCTCTTATCTATGCCAGCTCTATCAAATGACGACTCATCTTCCTTCACTTTGAAGAGAAAAACACTAGCGTGCTTAACCTATATTTCTTTAGTTTTATTTAGCAACACAGTATGGAGTTGGCCCTGCTGGGAATATGACAACTGCCCCAGCAACCCCACAACCCTGATTAACCCTAACCTAATCATGGGGCAATTTACAATGACCAGTTAACCCACCCAGTTCAAATTTGAACTGTGGAAGGAAATGGGAGCGGCCCAGGGAAAACCTATGCATTCTATGGCAAGGATGTATAGAAATTCCTTACAGAACAGTACCAGAAGTTAACTCCAAATTCTGGAATGCCCCGAGCTGTAACAGTGCTGTGCTAACTGCCATGCTAGCGTGGTGCCCACAGTATCTTATCCTCAGAGGACATACTCTCCAATCCAAGCAGTATCCTGTTAAGTCTCATCCACACCTTCTCTAAACCTTCCACGTCTTTCCTATAATGAGATGATCAGAAATGAACACAATATTCCAAATGTGGTCTCAACAGAACTAATTCCTTTCATTTGTTTATTTTAGTATTTCTCACCTTTCTTTCAGTTGATTCTGGATTTATCATATTCCCAATCTTTTTGTCTTTTACAAACACTGGAACAATGAAAGTACTAACTCATTCATCTATCATCAATTCATTATTTTCCATTCTCAGGATCTAAACTCCCATTGAATAAACATATCTTTACTGCTGGTCCAGGCAGTCAATCCCAATGAAGAGACTGTGAAGTCAGTAGATTCACCCCTTTGGAGTAGTTGTGAACATGCATGCACAAGGATTTTCTTTATTTCCTCTTAAGAATTCTGGAGCAACAGCTGGTACAAGTGAAGTTCCAGAGATTCTAATTTCAAACTACAGGGTGAAGGAGCCCAATAGATTCATGAAAATCCATTTCCAGCATTTCATCTCATGTAAGTAAAGGTGATATTGAAAAAACACTTGGTGTTTGATAATCAGAATCAGAATCAGGTTTAGTATCACCAGCATATTTCATGGAATTTGTTGACTTTGAGGCAGCTGTCAATGCAATACATAATAATAGAAAAAATGAGAATTATGGTAAAAAATAATATATAAAATAGTTAAATAAATAGTGCAAAAATAGAAATGAGGAAGTAGTGAAGTAGTGCTCATGGGTTCAAAGTTCATTCAAAAATAGGATGGCAGAGAGGAAGAAGCTGTTCCTGAATCGCTGAGTGTGTGCCTTCAGGCTCCCGTACTTCCTCCCTGATGGTAGCAATGAAAACAAGGCATGACCTGGGTGATTGGGGTCCTTAATATTGGATGTCACCCTTTTGAGTCATCACTCCATTGACACTATGATGCCAGTGCCCATGGTGGAGCTGACTAAGTTTAAATCTCTCTCTGGCTTATTTCGATCAAAGATCCAGATTAGGCTAAATTGAACTTTATGAAAAACGTGCATTAGTAGCACAATGCTGTTGAATATGCAGTTGATATCAGCATAGGATTTCCATCAGTACAACACAGTTACAAGCCATTCTGGCCATGATGCTGTGCTGAATTAAATAAACTAGTAATGAAGTGCCCAGTCAAACTGGCCCATTCTGCTTGTATATTATCATATCCTTCCATTTCCTGGATATCCATGTGCCCTTCTAAGAATCTCTTAAAGGTCTCTATCATATTTGCCTTCACCTCTACTCCTGGCAGTCCAGCCCTGGCACCATTTGCTCTCTGTACAAAAAAAGACTTGCCCTCCTCTCAACTTGAATGCATGCCTTCTCATATTGGATATTTTGAGCATAGGAAAGAAGGTACCAACTATACCTTTCACAATATTAAATTTCTCTCAGGTTTCCCCTCAGCCTCTGCCACTCCAGAGAAAACAACACAGCTTTGCCCAACTTTATCTTACAGCACACACCCTGTAATCCAGCAGCAGCCTGTAACTCTCATCTGTGTCCCCTTCAAAGTCTTGACATCCTCCCTATAATGGAATGACCAGAACTGACTGTATTACTTCAGATGCAGCCAAACCAGAGTTAAATTTTATTTTATTGTTTTTATTGAGATATGGTGGGGAATTGGCTCTTCTGGCCCTTTGAGCCATGCCACGCAATAATTTGCCGATTTAATCCGAGCCCAAATATGGGGCAATTTACAATGGTCAGTTAACCTACCAACTGGTATGTCTTTGGACCACGGAGGAAACTGGAGCACCTGGAGGAAATTCATACGGTCACGGAGAGAACATACAAACTCCATACAGGCAGCACCGGGAATTGAACCTAGGTTGTATGCACTGTAAAGCATTGTGTTAACCACTACGCTACTGTGCCACTAAATCAAGCTGCAACAGAGGTAATTTAATAAAGGCAAGCATGCCATATGAATTCCTAACCATCCTATCAATGTGTGCAATCACTTTCAGGGAGGGTGGACATGGATCCCAATATCCCTCTGCATATCAGCACTGTACAGTGTACTGTATTGTCACTTTACATTTGATGACCCGAAGTGAACACTTCACATTTGGCTTGGCTAAACTTCTCCTGCCTTTTCTTTGCCCATGTTTGTAACTGATCTGTATCCCACAGTATCCTTTGGCAATTTTCCACACTATCCACAACATCACCAGTCTTCGTATTGTCTGTAAACTTACTAACCCACCCATTCACATTTTCATGCAGTTCATTTATGCATAATCACAAGCAGCAGAGTTTGCAGTATGGATCCCTGTGGAGCACCACTAGTCACTGACCTCTAGACAGAATAAATCTCATTGACCACTGTATTGGCAACTTGAACAAACCAATGCCGCTTCTGGTCCCAGAAGACAGAGGGTAATGGTTCTACATGGGTAGTTATCCTAATGTGATACGCCCTCTGATCAATCCAATAATAATGTTCAAAAAAGTAGAAGAAATGTATTCGATCCTTTATTAGCAATGAGTAAAGCACACAATCTTGAAACGACAAAACTTATGGAATTAAAGCCAGCGATATTAAATGTCCTTAAAAAATTTCAAATGTAATTAAGCAAAGTTAGGCAGTCAACAAAAGATATGACACCTAACTGTCCCCAACTCTAAGTTGCCCAGAAAAAAGCATGACTATGTAACTAATCTTCTCACCCACACCCACATGACTAACTACTATAATGAACGCAATAAACATGCAACACAGAACACAATGCGGATAGAAAACAGATGCATGGCCACTTCCCTCTGTCTTCTATGATCAAGCCAGTTCTGAATTAAAATAGCCAATTCACCATGGATCCCATGCATATTAGTCTTCTCAGTGAGCCTACCATGAGGGGCCTTATCAAAATCCTTGCTAAAATCCATGTTGACATATCCACAGTTCTGTCACAGCCTGTCTCATCTGCAATCAAGTTAGTAAGATACGGCCTGCTCTGGATAAGACATTGCTGACTTTCCCTAATGGCTTTTCAAAGGCTCATAATTCCTTCCCTAAGAATCCCTCCAATAGCTTTCCTACCAATGGTGTGAGACTCATTGTCTATAGTTTCCAGGATTATCCATATTTCCTTTTTGAATAACAAAACATTAACTACTCACAAGTCCTCCAGGACCTCACTTGTGGCTAGAAAGACACAAAAGTCATGATCAAGTTCCCAACAATCGCATCCTATGCTTCTCTCAATAATCAGAGTTAAATACCATTAGGCCCTGGGGACTTCATGTAAGCTCTGAGAGGATTTTACTAGGGATAGACAGTTTTGATATTAGTTTGGTCACTTTCCCCTGGAAGAATGCTGCTGTACATACCGGAGGTTCTCAGAACTGAATTCAGACTCCACAAATTTAAGAAACTGTTCACGGCCAACAGGATCTTTTAGAACTTCATCAATGCAGAAACCCCATCGCTTTACTCTCTGTCCGTATGGTTCCTTGCTGCAAACACAAGTGGTAAAGATTCTTAAGAGTTATTAACAACAGCAGCAAGTTGCACTTGTGCATTTGGGCTTCAAAAAACTACAAGCGTTAATAGGATCTTCAGTAATTTCAAACTGTTTCATATTTCTTATATTAACAAAAAATCCCAGCAAGCAGGAAAGATAGCCAATGTACAATAACTTAGTTTCATCATCTTGTCTCTTTCGACACATGGGTAAATGTTTAATTTCCAAATACGTATCCATTTTACTTTTAAAATGCATTTTGGAAACTGTTTCCTCCACTGCACCTACTGTGATCCGGCATTTCTGTATGAGAAGAATTCTCTGATTTCTCCCTCTGGATTTGTCATGCTGATCCTTATTTTATACCCTCTGGTTATGAACTCACTAACTAAATGGAGATATTTGTTTTCCCTTTTTTTTCCAAAACCTTTCAACATTATGAATAACCTCTTGGATCTCCTCATAATCTTCAATGATGCGATGGAAATTCATTCTGGCTGACAGTGTTAAGCAACATGAAACATTGAATTGAGTCAATGGAATTGAAATCAGTATGCAGATACAATGGTACATCCTTTTTAGTCCTATAAAATCGGAATGGATTTCTAGGTGCTACCCATTTTTCAGCCTCATCCAGGTACTTTGGGTCTGGGAGAAGGAAAAAAAACTACCTTCTACCGACTGTGAAAACCAGTGTAGATTAATAATGCAGAATTCTGGTTCATCACGAGAGGAAGAAATCTGAAGGTTGATAACAAAACAACTTTTCCTGAACTCACCTATTTGTTTACATTGGCAAGATATTGGTGTTCATTCTCTTTTGGCTGTGGTAAATTGACACCAATTGAATGACATGCATAGAAAATCAGGGAATTGATAGAGAAAAAAATCATTACGAGGCTTCTTAACTGAAATCCTGTCATCAATTTTCCTCTGAGTTGTTCTCAATGACTAATTTTCTGCACAAACTGCAATGGCCACATTACTAATTCATTTACCACAGAGATGAAAATACTCTTTCCATAAAAGGCTTCCATGGAGCTGAGGAAAAACTGATGTGCACACTCTTCTGTGGAAAGGATGTGTCCTCATTCAGTCCCATGACATGCAACATAAGTTTATCAAAGAAACAATTATCATAGTACAAACTACCCTGAGTAACAAATAGGGTCCATTTTTACAGATTTCATCTATTAAGTCAGAAAATTACTCAGAATACTTCCACAATATTGTAATGAATGAAATTAAAAGCAGAAGATGGGTAATTACTAAATGTGGAGGGAGAGAGACAACTACTTCTGCCACTCGTAGCAACAAGCAAATACTCTTATGTCAGACTTTTGAATTTAATAATATAATGGGAGCTTGCTTGTACATAGGTGTATCGATCAGTTAGATATTTATAACCTGGGGACAGCATTAAGGTGCATAATGTAGAGATGTAGAGATCATTGTCACTGATGCTTGGGCAGAGAATGTCGGCAAATTGTCTTTTCCCTGTGGAAAACTTTTAATTTGCATCTCTTTGCTGATTCTCTATGGGGTATACACCTTGATTTACTGTAATGAAAAGTCTAGGTCACAGGTATGCACCTGTTCAATTCTGTTTGTAAAATGCTGAAGTGATGGTAATAAACTTCAATGAACATCTGGTAGTGGGTGTACTTCAGAGGCAGTAAAGTGAGGAGCATCCAGAACTGTGATTATTGTATGATGGTTGCTAATTGACCCAGAACGATCACTAGCACAATCTAACATGAATGAAATGGCTTTTACATGCAAATTATGTATTAAATGGGTTCACTTTCCAGGCAATTTTTAGAAAATAAATGAACCTGTTTGTATTTTGGTTCCTTTAAAGATTTATGTAACAAAAAGTTAAACCTATTCATTAGATCTATTAAATTAAGCAATCAACACTATTATGCCATTGATTAATAGACAAAATAAATGGCATTCTAGCAGCAAAATATACTGTCTTAATTTAACATCCTGTTTCTTAATACAATATCCTTTAATGTATTTTAATAAAATGATGCTTTTAAAATATTCTGGCTATAGGCATGATATAAGCTATGATTAAGGAACAATTGTTCCATTTAGTGTCGGAATGTTTAATTGAGGACTCAGAAATATTCAGAAAATTCTAACCAAGTTTTTAATGTATGGAGATATGACAGTGTAGGGATAGAGAGATACATGGAGGTAAACATATATCTTTACCTTTAAGGACCACTACGTTATCCTTTGTATTAAACAAGTCCTTAAGGAAGTGGTCTGGGGAGCCTGTTGTTCTCCGCACAGAAGATTGGCACAGACCCTTTATCCTTTAAACAGTGCAGCTACGCAATAACATTCCTGCAGCTATTGGAAGCTTTCCCTGTTATCTCAGAATCCATTTGATATTAAAATAGCAAACTGAAGTATCTGAATTTTGGAACCTCGGTGTCTCAACTTATCTAAACACACATTCCACAGAGACACTTCGTGAGACAGCTCTGGATCTCAATCTGCCATGGGTGTCTTTTTCAAGATTAAGAGTTTCTGCTTTCCTTGAATTAAAAACTTTGTTACTTTCTTTTACAAATTTAGAGAAATTTAAGAAGATTTGATACCTTTTCGTCCTAATCTCTAACAAGATGCACTTAATAGAATTTAATATAGCAAGCAAAGTGGAGACTAAAGATTCTTCAGCTATAGCAGTATTACAAGTAGTATGCAAAATAGAATTTAGAAAATCCAATGTCTGGGTCAATTAAACCAGATACATTTACTACTTAAGCTTTACTATAGTTTAACCAATATTGAAAGTTCTTCATCGGGGAAGGAAAAGGAAAGTAACAAAACTTTAGTTTTTAATGTCCCTGGTCTGAAGTAATCCACACAAAACAATTAACTCAATATGATACAGCTGTAATTTGGTAATTCAACTGACTTTATATTATAACACCTGTCAATATCCTTGTTTGATGTAAGCACACATGTTCCAGTGGAGGGCACTGGAGTGAGTATTTTTTAAAGTCAGATATGGAGGTCCATGCAATTGAACATTTACATCTGGTTCCTACAGATTTCACTCTAATTTAAGTCAATGGAAAACATTATGACCTGTTTGGATAGTGAAATGGATCAATATCACTTGCAGTCAATTTATTGAACCATCAAACATTTTCAAATGATACAGAACAAAGAAAACTTTAATGAATGGTAGTAAAAGTGCATAATTTACCACTTTGCATCAGTTCTTTTCTCTTGCTATCAGTAAGTATGAAATCCCAGCTCTAATGAGAACTCATATTTGAAGTAACTGAAAACATTTCAATGATTTCTTTGTTGTTTAGAATGTGATACATGTATAAAAATTTATCTAGTAAGTATTCTAATGTTCAAAGTTAGCAGTGCAGTATAAAAATTGAAGTCTTTCCAAGCTGAAGGAGTCAACACAGACTGTCTGTGCTCAGCAGCAGTTTATCTAGTCGATGTGCAATACAGGGAATAACAAACAAACAAGCATTGTGTTGGAAAAGAATGCAGAAAGGCAAGGTACAATGTAAAACCAAAGGTTTCTTAAAACTTTGAATTACTTATCTAACAACATTAAATTTATACAGCTCCTTTAAAACCTGATGCATTCAAGGGTAGACAAACTTTTGGCTACTCAGCTTATGGAATTTAAGGAATGCCTGCCATTTTTCAAGTAGAAGAAGCAAAGTAAAGACAGACCTTGCTTCCAGCTCCCAGAAGGAAATGTCATCAGACGTCCACGGGTTTGAAGGTTCAGGGCTTATGAGAAATGGATCAAATTCCATATACTGCTCTGTGTATCCTATCAGACTAAAATCAAAATAAACAGCTCATAAGATAAAAGCATCCTGCATGCATGATTATCATACCAATTACTACGGTTTCTAAATAAAGGGTTAATTGGTCTTCAAATATAGCAATAAGAAATTCAAATAAAGATGACTGTTCCTGGAGTTTCTGTGAATATGACAGAAGAGACATTAAATCTTTTCTGCATGATACAGTATACAGCACAATATGTCTATGATTTGTGAATATTTTATCCATCTAACTTTGATGTGTTCAGACTGGCAAGTGTGGATCGGGACAGGCTGTTTTCTGGACAGGGTGTACTTGGAAAGTGGGAGGCCTTCAAAAATGAGATTTTGAGAGAACAAAGTTTGTATGTCCCTGACAGAATAAAAAGTAAAGATAACAAATGTATGGGACCTTGGTTTTCAAGGGATTTTGAGGCCCCTGTTAAGAGAAAAAAGGAGATGCCTGGCAGGTATAGGCAAGTCAGAATAAATGAGGTGCTTATTCAGTACAAGAAATGCAGGAGAACACTTCAAGTCAAGTCAAGTCACTTTTATTGTCATTTCGACCATAACTGCTGGTACAGTACATAGTAAAAATGAGACTTTTTCAGGACCATTGTGTTACATGACACAGTACAAAAAGTAGACTGAACTACGTAAAAAAAAAACAGAGAAAGCTACACTAGACTACAGACCTACACTGGACTGCATAAAGTGCACAAAAACAGTGCAGGCATTACAATAAATAATAAACAGGACAATAGGGCAAGGTGTCAGTCCAGGCTTCGGTATTGTATTGAGGAGTCTGATAGCTTGGGGGAAGAAACTGTTACATAGTCTGGTTGTGAGAGCCCGAATGCTTTTCCCAGACGGCAGGAGGGAGAAGAGATTGTATGAGGGGTGCATGGGGTCCTTCATAATGCTGTTTCCTTTGCGGATGCAGCGTGTAGTGCAAATGTCCATGATGGCGGGAAGAGAGACCCCGATGATCTTCTCAGCTGACCTCACTATCTGCTGCAGGGTCTTGCAATCCGAGATGGTGCAATTTCCGAACCAGGCAGTGATGCAGCTGCTCAGGATGCTCTCAATACAACCCCTGTAGAATGTGATGAGGATGGGGGGGTGGGAGATGGACTTTCCTCAGCCTTCACAGAAAGTAAAGACACTGCTGGGCTTTCTTTGCTATGGAGCTGGTGTTGAGGGACCAGGTGAGATTCTCCGTCAGGTGAACACCAAGAAATTTGGTGCTCTTTACGATCTCTACCGAGGAGCCGTCGATGTTCAGCGGGGAGTGGTTGCTCCGTGCCCTCCTGAAGTCAACAACCATCTCTTTTGTTTTGTTCACATTCAGAGACAGGTTGTTGGCTCTGCACCAGTCCGTTAGCCGCTGCACCTCTTCTCTGTAAGCTGACTCGTCGTTCTTGCTGATGAGATCCACCATGGTCATGTCATCAGTGAACTTGATGATGTGGTTCGAGCTGTGTGTTGCAGCACAGTCGTGTGTTAGCAGAGTGAACAGCAGTGGACTGAGCACGCAACCCTGGGGGGCCCCCATGCTCAGTGTGATGGTGTTGGAGATGCTGCTCCCGATCCGGACTGACTGAGGTCTCCCAGTCAGGAAGTCTAGGATCCAGTTGCAGAGGGAGGTGTTCAGGCCTAGTAGGCTCAGCTTTCCAATCAGTTTCTGAGGGATGATTGTGTTGAATGCTGAACTGAAGTCTATGAACAGCATCCGAACGTACGTGTCTTTTTTGTCCAGGTGGGTTAGGGCCAGGTGGAGGGTGATGGCAATGGCGTCATCTGTTGAGCAGTTGGGACGGTACATAAACTGCAGGGGTTCCAGTGAGGAGGGCGGCAGGGTCTTGATATGCCTCATGACGAGCCTCTCGAAACACTTCATGATGATGGATGTGAGTGCGACAGGATGGTAGTCATTTAGGCAGGACACTGAAGACTTCTTCAGCACAGGGACGATGGTGGCGGCCTTGAAGCACGTTGGAACGGTGGCGCTGCTCAGGGAGATGTTAAGAAAGAAATCAGGAGGGCTAAAAGAAGGCATGAAGTTGCTCTAGCAGACAAGGTGAGGGAAAATCCTAAGGGATCCTACAGATATATTAAGAGCAAAAGGATTGCAAGGGACAAAATTGGTCCTCTGGAAGACCAGAATGGTCGTCCATGTGTGGAGCCAAAACAGATGGAGGAGATTTTAAATGTGTTCTTTGCATCTGTATTTGCTCAGGAGACAGATAGAGAGTCTACAGAAGTGAGGCAAAGCAGCATCAACTTCATAGATCTGGTACAGATTACTGAGGAGGAGGTATTTGCTACCCTGAGGCAAATCAGGGCAGATAAATCTCCAGGACTTGACTAAGTGTTCCGTTGGCTCCTACGGAAGGCAAGTACAGAAATTCCTGGGGCCTTAGCAGAGAGACTTAAAACATCCTTAGCGGCAGGGCAACTACCGAAGGATTGGAGGTTAGCCAATGTTGTTCTGCTGTTTAAAAAGTACACTAAAGAGAAGCTAGGAAATGACAGGTCAGTGAATCTGACATCAGTTGTTGGAAGTTATTCCAAGGGACCGGATATTTAATTATTTGGATAGACATGGACTGAGTAAGGATAGTCAGCATGACTTAGTACGTGGAAGGTCATGTCTAACCAACCTTATAGAGTTCTTTGAGGAAGTTACCAGGGAAGTGGATGAGGGCAAGGCAGTGGATGTTGTCTACATGGATTTTAGTAAGGCACTTGCCAAGGTCCTGCATGGGAGTCTGCTCATGAAGGTTCAGTCGCTTGGCATTCAGAATAAGGTAGTAAACTGCATGACATTGGCTTTGTGGGAGGAGCCAGAGAGTGATAGTAGAGGGCTGCCTCTCTGACTGGAGGCCTACGACTAGTGGTGTGCTGCAGGGATTGGTGCTGGGTCCATTGTTGTTTGTCATCCATATCAATGATCTGGATGATAATGTAATTAACTGGATCAGCAAATTTGTGAATGACTCCAAGATTGGGGGTGTAATGGACAGTGAGAAAGACTATCATGGCTTGCAGCAGGATCTGGATCAGCTGGAAAAATGTCAGACAAGTGCGATGGTTTGCACTTCAGTAGGACCAGCCAGGGTAGGTCTTAACTAGCAAAGGCAGGGCACTGAAGAGTGTGGTAGAACAAGGGGACTTGGGAATAAAGATACATAATTCATTGAAAGTGGTGTCACAGGTAGACAGGGTCATAAATAGAGCTTTTGGCATTTCGGCCTTCATAAATACATGTATTGAGTAGAGAAGGTGGGATGTTATGTTAAAGTTGTATAAGATGTTGGTGAGTATGGAGTGCAGTTTTGGTCACCTATCTACAGGAAAGATGTAAACCAGGGTGAAAGAGTACAGAAAAATTTACAATGGTGTTGTTGGGTCTGGAAGACCTGAGATATAAGGAAAGATCAAATAGGTTAGGACTGTATTCTTTAGAACCTAGAAGATTGAGAGGAAAGTTATACAAAATTATGAGGGGTATATATAGGGTAGCTACAAGAAGGCTTTTTTCACTGAGATTGGGTGGGACTACAACTGGAGGTCATAGGCTAAGGGTAAAAGCTTAAGGGGAACATGAGGAGAAACAACTTCATTCAGAGGGTTGTGAGAGTGTGGAGTGAGCTGCCGGCTTCGTTTCAACATTTAAGAGAAATTTGGATATGTACATGGTAGTAAGGGTATGGAGGGCTATGGTCTCAGTGCAGGTTGATGGGAGAAGGCAGTTTAAATGGTTTCAGAATGGGCTAGATGGGTCAAGGGGCCTGTTTCTGTGCTGTACTTCTCTATAACTCAATGGCTTATTCAAATGGGAAAAGAAAGAAGTCAAAATATTTGTTTCCTGAGCAGAAGTAAGATTGTCAGAATGTTCTGTTGATTTGGAATGAATGGATGGTATTTATATGAAGAACACTCAAAATGCTGGAGGAACTCTGTGGATGGGGCAGCATCTATGGAGGGAAAAAGGCAACATTTATGGGTCTAGATCCTTCATCAGGAATGTTTTGTAAGAGAGGAGAGCAGGAGAAAAAAGCAAATGGGTGAAGTAAGTGCTGGCAGGTGATTGGTGAATCCATCTGAGAGGTGTGTGATTGGAGGAGAGCAGGAAAGATGTAAGAAGCTGGGAGTTTATAGGTGGAAGTGACGAAGAGCTGAAGTAGATTGACTCTGAAAGGAGAGGAGAGTGCAAAGTGGGCCATTGAATAAAGAGTAGGAGCTGAGATGGGAAATGGGAAGGAAGAATGTGCAGGTGTTGGGCAGATTAAAGGGTGGGGAGGCAAAAGAGACGAGGTAATAAGGCTGGTGGGATAAAGGGAAGAATTGTATTTCTATGGTACAGTATTTAATGGTATTTATATAGCAATGTTTACCCCATAATAAGTCCCAAAAAGACTGTGCAGAACAAAGAGCAGAGCTATGAATGACCAGTCAATTGTCCTTTATAGTATATTGATTACTAGATGTTGGCCATGACTTTGTTGGAACTTACTTTTCTTTTTGAAACTGCAACCAGATATATATTCTGATTAATATCTGAAGCAAAAGGTGATTGTTCTCACAATGCAACACTCCTTCACTAAAATTTCAGTCTAATTAATATATTTAAGGTCCAGATTTGGATTTGAATGCAAGGCATTCAAAATACTACCAATTGATAGAATCTATGGGTGAAGGTCTGATGCAATTAGTGGAAGTAACGGGCTAACATATGCAGGCATGAAGCACGATTAACATATTATGCCTAGTATAGAGAAGATGGCCAAAAATCAAAGAAACATCTGCAAATTATGAAATGGAAAATCGAACCCTACCTTTCTGCAACTTTTGACATTTTTAACCGATGCCTGTCCAGCTGCATTTGCCAGAATTTTATCTGTAAAAGGAAAGTACATCAAAATAAACTCACAAAATTGTACAACATTGCTCTTATATAACACTACTGCTACTCACCTGATCAATACTACTCACCTGCTGATGTAGCTCTTCTACTGTCGGCTGCTTTGCTTCTGGCGCAGGGACATGAGTAGGACTGTGACCTCGGACATCATTTTGTAATCCATAGACGGACTAAACACAAGACGGAAATAAGAATAATTTGGAAATGTAAGTCCCTGGCTTGCCTCATATCTAGCTGATGTTGGCTTTTAATACACATGGGGACTTTACGAAATAGAAGCAAGAACCCTCTACAAGGGAGTTCACCACTCAATAGGAGCTTTCTGGAGTCCTTTCATGGAGTTACAAAATATTTGCTTAATTTAGCCACAATTTACTGATTCCCCTAACTATGACTAGTTTAAAGCAATTGGTAATTTAGAGTTACTTACAGCTAACTAGACAGGTATACTAGATGAAGTATAGCTTTAAGAAGCTGTCAGAAAAGTTCTAGGAAGTTTCGCTGCCTTCCTCGATCCAAATTGATCAGCATTAAAGACCAAGGCCTAAGAAGAAATCACATTTGGTGTCCGGCATAATTTATGTTTCGTGTGTTGTTTTGCATCCATACTCTGATGCCACAGCAAGCAAGTTTTGCATTGCGCCTGTCCCTCACTACTTGTACATATGACAATAAACTGAACTTGATGTGTGATTATGATCACTATGAAAACTATGTCTACTTTGGAATAAAATAGATTGCTTTATTAGTCATAATTATATATAACTTATGGTTAATTTAGGCTTTTGTTATTAATGCTACTTTCATGATGTTGTATACCTGTGATGATGCTGCGAGTAAGTTTTTCATTTCATCTGTGCATACCTGTACTTGTGCACTTGACAATAAAATCAAGCTTGACTTTGACCACTCTTCATTTCCAACTGAATTGCAAGCTTAGAATCATAGAAAATTACAGCACAGAAACAGGCCTTTTGGCCCTTCTTGGCTGTGCTGAACTATTTTTCTGCCTAGTCCCACTGACCTGCACCCAGCCCATATCCCTCCATACACCTCTCATCCATGTACCTGTCCAAGTTTTTCTTAAATGTTAAAAGTGAGCCCGCATTTACCATTTCATCTGGCAGCTCATTCCACACTCCCACCATTCTCTGTGTGAAGAAGCCCCCCGCAATGTTCCCTTAAAACCAGGGGTTCCCAACCTGGGGTGCCCGCACCCCCAGGGGGTGCGAGATGGAATTTCAAGGGGTGCAACAAAATGTGGCTTGTGTGCTTGAGTGACAAGTCACGAGTCATCACTCAGCCAGCTGCCAGTGTTCCTTGAGAAGTGGTAGTAACGTTTGTCCCAAGCACACTCCAGTCTCCCGTTGCCCGAGTCGAGAGAGACGTAAACTCACTCCAGTCTCCCGCTGCCCGAGTTAGCATTGAGGATTCTCATCAGTGTTACCTGGGAAGTTACACCTCAGAGTTGAGGAGTCTCATCAATTTACTGTTTACAATTTTTTCTGAATAAATTAGAATCTAATTGCTCAATTTATATTTGCATTTTATGCACAGAGTTAAAAGCTTATTTTTTTAAGTTCAATTTGTTCATCCGCAGTATTGTATGTGGTTCAATTTGTGGTTCAAAAATTAGAAATTAGACTTCTTCATCTTCAAATGTGATATTACTTTTGTAGGGGGTGCAAACATTAATCAAACATTTCCTAGGGGTGTGGGGCATAGAAAAGGTTGGGAACCACTGCTTTAAACTTTTCCCCCTTCACTCTTAACCCATGTCCTCTGGTTTTTTTCTCCCCTAGCCTCAGTGAAAAAAGCCTGCTTGCATTCACTCTATCTATACCCATTATAATTTTATATACCTCTTAAATCTGTATAGGTTCCATGACCTCACTACTTGTTTGCCTTATTTCCATTGACTCCATGCCAGTTTCCTTAGTAAATACAGATGCAAAAAAACCATTTAAGATCTCCCCCATTTCTTTTGGTTCCATACATTGCCGACCACTCTGATCCTCAAGAGGACCAATTTTATCCCTTACTATCCTTTTGCTCTTAATATTCCTGTAGAAGTTCTTTGGATTATCTTTCACTTTGACTGCCAAAGCAACCTCATGTCTTCTTTTAGCCTTCCTAATTTCTTTCTTAAGTTTTTTTTGTTGCACTTTTTATACTCCTCAAGTACCTTATTTGCTCCCTGTTTCCTATACATGTCATACATCTTTCTCTTCTTCTTTATCAGAGTTCCAAAATCCCTCGAGAACCAAGGTTCCTTATTCTTATTCACTTTGCCTTTAATCCTGACAGGAACATACAGACTCTGCACTCTGTTGTCTCTGCTTGTTGAGCCTTCAGATAATTACCGCATGGAATGCTGGCATCAGAGAGGATCCTAATAGTATTATTAGATTCTGCAAACAATGAGTAGTTTGGACGCTGTTATGAGTCCCTCACTTTTCAATGACTCAAAAATTTATTCATCCATGGGTTCTAACATTACCAATTTTAACATAGCTATTTGCAGTTTTACAAGATGTCTAATGTAATAAAATACCTCAATAACTTAGAATCAGAATCAGGTTTAATATCACTGTCATATGTTGTGAAATTTGCTGTCTTTGTAGAATGCAATTCATAATAATAGAGAAAAATGTGTGTGTGTGTGTGTGTGTGTGTGTGTGTGTGTGTGTGTGTGTGTGTGTGTGTGTGTGTGTGTGTGTGTGTGTGTGTGTGTGTGTGTGTGTATAATAGTTAAATTAAACAAGTAATGCGTGACTCACTGAGTGTGTGTCTTCAGACTTCTGTACCTCCTTCCTGATGGTAGAAATGATAACATACCATTTCCCCTACTTCATCTATCTGGCAGATCCATAATCTGGAGCATTTCGATAAAAAGTTCTTTTATAACTTTTCTATAAGTTGTCTAACAAGAAAACTGGCCATGGTGGGATATACACTTTATTGCTTCCTATTTGTTTCCCAGTGTGTTAGATTCTATTTTAGATACCATGCTTTTCCAATGCATGAGTGATACATGCACTCAGCTCAACATTGGTCTCTCAGTAAACAATGCCCTACAATATTCTGTCAACACATTTCAGTAATGAATTAGGCACCACTATATTCTACCAGTTCTTTAGGTTTCTTGTTGTTCTGCCAATACATTTGGTTGTACAATGCTCTGTTGATATTTTGGAATTCTCAGTGTGCTGCCAATATACTGAATCTACAATATTTTGTCTCAGTACTCTGCTTCACATTGGACCCTATATTTCTCTTGTCAGAATAGTAAGTTGAACAATCTTTTCTCAGGAGTTTTGAAAGTACATTTTACCTTTCTTGTTTTGTGAGGATTTCTCATTCGGGAAGATTTCTTTATGTCCACTTCAGTAGTATTTACACATCCTGGCTAAAAGCAAGAAGAAACAAATTTTAAATTTATACTTATCGTACCTTTCATCTACAGGCATCTGACATAAGGTACAACATGAAAAAGTACTAGAAAGTGTTGATCTTCTGTACATAAGGAACATGAATAAAGCAAAACTTTGCACTAATGACCTGAGGTTTCAAATGTTCTTAAAATAGTGTCTAATTATATAGGAAAAAATGAAGCACAGACTAATAAAATGACTTGATGAGCACTGGGACCCAAAAATACATTGCAACTCACAGTATGGAACTATACATCAGTATGCTACAGAATACCCACTGGGCTTCTTTTGTGTAATATTCATCCAGCTCCTTTGTGTTGTAGAAATGATTTGACCCAAAGTATATAATCAGTTAAAAAAGTATAGTGACGTCAAGTTTTCCCAGAGAAAATGCCCATTAGGCTCCCAATGGAGAAAAATGGTTAATGAAAATAAAAGGAGATAAAATGGTATTTCAAACAAGTCAAGGCAATCTCACAGTCTAGAAATTCCACTGTGCACAGTGATACACAATGGACTTTTAACAGGAGAACTGGCTGTACACTTATCACATCAATTCTGATGTTTGCAATTTTTCTCCCAAGTATAAAAACTAAATCCCATGTTGCTTAGGTATTTTATGGCATACAATAGCATAAATTACATGAAACTCACTTATGCAGGCACAGTAAGACAGATGGGTCATTTAAGTGGATGCCAGCCTTCATAACAAGGGTAATGTTGCTGATATTTAAATAGATGATTCCATGGAGGTCCCAAGCCTGTGGTTTGGGGCCAGGAACTCATTTAAAGTAGGCTTCTGTTAAATTTAAACTTCAAGCTTCAAGATTGCTTAATGTCATTTCCAGTACATGAGTGTAAAGGAGAACAAAATAATTGTTACTCCGGATCTGATGCACCACACAAAAAAAACACAATAAGATAAAGAAAACAATAATAAAAACACAATATATATAAAAACAAAACATAGATTATATATACATAGATTGATTGTATATACAGTACATAAAATGATGCCAGGTTCAGGAGAGTCTGTACATAAGATGACTATGAAAAAGTAGTACTGTTGGCGTGGGACATTCAATCCAAGAGCAGGGTGGGTGGGATCCTTCATGACATTGCTGGCCCTTTTCTGGCACCTTTCTGTATAGATGTCCTTGATAGTGGCTTGACTGGTGCTGGTGATGCGTTGGGCAGGTTTGCTTACCCCTTGCAGGGCCTTCCTATATGCTGCAGTGCAGTTTCCGTACCGTACAGTGATGCAGCATGTTAGGATGCTCTCTATTGTACACCCGTAGAAGGCCATGAGTATTGGTATGCATAGTCCAGCTCTCTTCCGTCTCCTCATAAAGTGTGCTTTCTTGATTGTGTGGGATGTGTTCTGGGAACATGAGAAGATGGTCACTCCCAGAAGTTTGACACTGCTCGCAGCTTCCACTGGTGTGCCGCTGATGTTAGGAGGGGTGTGAATGGTGCAAGTTCTCTTGAAGTCAATAACAATCTCCTTTGTCTTATTGACATTGAGGAAGGAGCTATTTGCCTGGCACCAGGCACCTCCATCTCTTCATTGCCATCGGCAAACTTGACAATGTGATTACTCGGGTATTTGGTCACGCAATCATGTGAGCAGAGTGTACAGCAAGGGGCTCAGCACACAGCCCCTAGGGGCACCGGTGTTGATGATGATGGGGAAGGAGGAGCACTGCGCATCCTGACTATCTGAGGTGTGTTAGTTAGGAAGTCGAACACCCAGTTGCATGGTGGTGTGTTTAGACTGACAATCCAGGAGTTTGTTCACCAAGATCTGTGGGACAATAGTGTTGAATGCCGAATTGAAATCCAGAAACAATATTCTGACATAAGTGTCCTTGTTTTCTAGGTGTGTCAGGACCAGCTGCACGACAGGTGCTGTGGCATCTGCCGTAGAGCAGTTTTGTTGATAAGCATATTGGTCAGTATCTGGTGTGGCAGGAATGGATGTTTTGATGTGTACTATTCCCACCTGTTCAAAGTACTTCACCCCATATTGCAACTTCCCCTCTCCTAACCTACTAATTCCCATGACACCATACCATAACTTCAATACACCCCACTCTGTATCAGAGCAGATAAAGACCACAAGAAATGGTGTAAGACACTGCTAATCTCCTCGTGCAAGTAGTGAGCCCCCACTCACTACTTCTCTGACCTCTTTCCACAGACCAAGTGTCTGGAGAAAGTCCTTTGAGTCTAGTACACAAAAGAATTATGCTGTTCTTGTACAAACCACCCAATGGTCCTGTTTATGTGCCTTTATCGTTCTGAAGTATTCCTAGGCGTGGATGCCAATTACCGTCTGATGTAGACGCCATAAAAGCAGAAGGAAGTGCATTTCTTTGGGCAGCCTGATTAATCGTCCACATAGTAAGTAGGTTGGCTCTGCTCTGTACGTTTATCTCTCTGAGCTTGTTTTCCGGAAAGAATCTGTGTCTAGCTGATAATTTATTTCCAAATGGCACATCTGCTCTGCCCAGTCAATACCTTCAGGTGGCAGTGTGGCCTCAGACCCAAGCACAGTGGATCCTGAGACTGTTATCATGCTGATGGCAGTGAGCAGTTGCGAAGTTCAGTTCATCAGCTAATCAGGTGGGGCTTTAGACATTCAGCATTAAATAATGAACATGTTTAGTTCTGTGCCAGCTAACAATCTCAAACAAAGCAGTGAGAAATTTGCCAAGATAAAAATATGGAGTGGGGCAACAGTGCCATATTGAGGGAACGTTGCTGGTTCTATCTGTGGAAATGTTTCCAAGATGGCAGAGCTGTGATTTCCATTGAGGTCGCACCTCTGATTTAGTTATTTCTTAGCTGGTTTTTAGGTTTGTAGGGATGGTTTTGGGGATAGAGAGGGGAGTTAGGGGTCATGTTAGGTTTTACGGACAGAGATGCTGCGGAATTAGAGGTCAGGCAGAAGACTAAGTCTTCGCTCTGTGCTCAAAGGCTTGTGATGTGGACTTGGGACATTTGTGGATGAGGGCTGGTGGACCCCCCCACCCCACCCGGGTCAGCGAGCAGCTGGCAGTTTTCAGAAATGGAGCTCTGTTCAGACAGGATGAATGAGGTCCGATGAACACCTGAGTCTGCAAATCGGTGAGACCAGAGTTCGAGGTATAATGCTTGTGGTCCTGTCTTCAGTGAGTCTGGAGTTTGAGGCCTAGTGAGAGTGACCATGGGGTCGATGCTGTGGACAGAGGCCTGAGCGTTGAATAGGAAATCCAGAAGTCGAGGCCTGTTGGCCAGAGACCCAAGTCTGCGAATGTCTGCAACCGTGTTGGGGAAGTTAAAGCCCAATGTCCTCAAGGCCGAGTCCAAATGCAAGTCCGCCGGAAGCTGAAGAAGATGGCCTATCCTAGCGTTAGTGGACTGTGTATGTGTGGGAGTGAGGAATGGTACCTGTTTTGCTCTTGTTGCTTTGTATGTTCTGTTTGTGTTCATTGATGTTCTACTGAGCATTGTGGGCATGCTAAATTGGTGCCAGAATCTGTGACACCACCTGCAGTGAACCCCAGCATATCCTCAGTTGTGTTGGTTGTTAACACAAACTATACATTTTGCTGCATATTTCAATGTGCTGGTTGGCATCCGTCTGTCGTGAAGGATAATGGGCGATCATCATCATCGGCACAAGTCTAGGTGGAAGGTATGGAGATCCGGAGATGCCCAGTTGACAAGAACCTCCTCTTGGCCTCATCAGTGTTGTCCAAAGGAAATCTTGTGAAGCAATATGTTTGGCACCAGCTTGGCTGTAGAAATGGTTGGAAGGATTATCAGTGATGTCCAGCTACCTTAGGGGTTCCACTCCGGATTTGCTGTCTGGGTTTACTCCCATAGCCTTCGTCTCTCCTGAGGCTGCCCACAAGGCTGTGGGGCTGGGGATTTCAGTGTACGTGTGATAAGTAAACTTGAATCTTGAAATCTTGACTCTTTCCTGTGAAGGATGAAGGCAGAGGCTCCAACTTCTACCTCAGCTGGATGCTACAGACCCGATTGCAGTATTTTTAACCCTGTGAGAGATTACTTAGCAAGGCCATTGTCAAGCATATACATGGGAGGCTGGTGCAGAAGGTTCAGTCACTTGGCTTTCAGGATGAGGTAGTAAATTGGATTTGACATTGACTTCACAGAAGGAGCCAGAGAGTGGTAGTACACGGTTGCCTCACTGACTGAAGCCCTGTGACTCGTGGTGTGCCGCAGAGTCTGGTGCTGAGCATGTTGTTATTTATCAATGACATTAATGATTTGGATCATAATATGGTAAACTGGATCAGCAAAGATGTGGATGACACCAAGATTGAGAGGATAGTGGATAGTGAGGGGTCTGGACCAGCCAGAAAAATGGGCTGAAAAATGGCAGGTGGAATTCAATACAGCCAAATATGAGGGGTTACATCTTGGGACGTTCAACCAGAGTTGGACTTACACAGTGAAAATTAGGGGACAGCGAGATGCTGTACAACAAAAAAGACCCATAATTCCTTGAAAGTGGCATTACAGTAAATAGGGTTGTAAAGAAAACTTTTGGCACAATAGCCTTCATAAACCAGAGTATTGGTACAAGTTCTGGGATATTATGTTGAAGTTGTATAACACATTGGTGAAGCCAAATTTGGAGCATTGTGTACAGTTCTGGTCACCTACCTACAGGAGAGATGTCAATAAGATTGAAAGAGTACAGAGAAAATTTACAAGGATGTTGCTGAGAATTGAGAACTTGAGCTACAGGGAAAGGGTGAATAGGTTAGGACTTTATTCCATGGAGCATGGAGCATAGGAAAATGAGGGGAAATATGATAGAGGTACACAAAAATATAAGAGGTATGGATTAAATTCTCTGCATCAGTAAATAAGGCACCTAAGTTCAACTACGAGTCTCCTCTTATGAAATGTGTCTCTAGCCTCACCCAGGAAATTAGCCCAGGGGCTCACCTGTTAAAATGAAACTTAATGTGGGAGCCAGCATGGTCCCAATTTCACACAGGATGAACCAGTTAGAATATTCTGCATTTTGTCCTTTTTTTTCCCCTTTGTACTACTTTGATCTGTCTGGATGGCACAGAAGCATAATCTTTTCACTGTGCCTTGGTACCAAACACTACGTTAAAATATTAACTTTGAGGAAAATCTTGACCCACTAACTTGACTCCGGTTGCTGCAAATTGGTGAATCAAAGTTATGGTTTAAAAGAAATATGGGAGAGGCAGCAGATAATGGCCTCAACTTGAATCTGTTCCTCCCTCCACAGATGCTGCCAGACTTGCCAGAAATCTTCCCAGCATTTCTGTTTTTATATTCTCCGTGGCTCCTCTGCACATGATTATCATGTCATAAAGCTCGAAGAATTACTGAAAACTCTGACAACTCACCCTTGATGACGCAGTTCCTGGATTAATAACTTGCCTCTACCACATAGTGCAGTGCAGTGATTGGATTCTATTTCTAGAAATGCCAAATGAATGGCTGAGATTTGCTTCAATTATGTCCTGACCGTTTCATTAAAGCCAAGAGATACAGCAGCTTGCAAATTCTTTGTTGCTGGAAAACTAAAATATGCAAAACTGTATAAGCCATAAAAGCTGTTTTTATTTGTTGTTATGATTAACAGGAGGTTAATCTATTGAAGATTATTCCTGTTTAACTTAAAATGTGAATTATTTAAGGTCAACCCAACATAAATTGAGAAAAACAACACAAAACAATTGAAGAGAATGTTCAGTTTTTTTTTGTCAACAGACAAAATATAAAAACCAATATTATATCTATTCACAAACATTTTGGCTTCTTCTCTTTAAACTGTTAATCTTTATGTAAGTTCTCTAATTAATCGTAATTATTTTAGAAGAATCTGATGAAATGACAGAGGTAAAGTGTATACTGATTCCCTGGGCTCGTACTGATGGCGTGGCAGAAAATCAGACAACTTTCTCGTAGCAATTCTATATCTTAGAATAATGAACTGTCCTCCACCTTCTCCACACATTGCTCTCCAATCGCTCCACACCAGCCCCAACCGTATCAACGAACCCGCAGACAGAAGGGATGCTGTTGTAGTCTGGCAGACCAGCCTTACCTTGCTGAGGCCAGGCAGCAACTCTCAGACACCTCCTCTTACCTACCCTTTGAAAGGGACCCTCACCAGACCAGCAAAAATCTGTTTCCAATGCCATTACTAACTTCATCAACTCTAGAGAACTCCCATCCACTGTCACCAGACTCATAGTTCCCTTACTCCACACTGCTTGTTTCTACCTCCTACCTAAGATCCACAAACTTGACAGTCTGGGTAGGCCCATTGTCTCTGCCTGCTCCTGCCCCACTGAACTCATGCCCACAAACCTCGACTCCATTCTATTACCCTTGATTTATTTCCCTCCAACCTACATCCATGACACTTCACATGCTCTCTCAATCTCCTCCACAAATTTCAATTCCCTGGCGCTGACTGCTTCATTGTCACCATGGATCTCCAGTCCTGTACATTTCTATCCCCCATCAAGAAGGCTTTAAAGTTCTCCATTTCTTTCTCAACAAAACCTAACATTTCCCACTGTTACCTTGAAATCACCACTTCCTACCATCCCCTGTAAAAATGCTATTCCCCTTTCTCAGTTCCTTTGCCTCCACTACATCTGTTTCCAGGATGAAGCTTTCCATTCCAGGATAACAGGGATGCCCTCATTCTTCAAAGAATGGGGTTTCCCTTCCTGCACCACTGATGCTGCCTTCACCCGCAGTGCCTCCATTTCCTAGACATCTGCGCATACCAATTTTCCTCTCGGCCCCAATCTCCTTCAGATCCCTTCATGCCCTGATCAGTCAAGAATCTATTGACCTCTGCCTTAAATATACATAAAGACTTGGCCTCTACAGCTGCCAGTGGTAATGAATTCTACAGGTTCACCACCCTCTGGCTAAAGGAATTCTTCCATACTTCTGTTCTAAAAGGACACCCTTCTATTTTGAGGCTGTGTCATCTGGTCTTAGACACTCCCACCATAGGGAACATTCTCTCCACATCCACTCTGTCAAGGCCTTTCACTATTTGATAGGTTTTGTAAGGTCACCCCTCATTTTTCTAAATTCCAGTGAATGCAGGCCTCGAGCCATCAAACTCTCTTCATAAGACTAGCCATTTTATCCTGGAATCACTTTAATGAACCTCCTTTGAACCCTCTCCAGTTTCAGCACATATTTTCTAAGATAAGAAGCCTAAACCTGCTCAGAATACTCTAAGTGAGGCCTCAACAGTTGCTTTATAAAGTCTCATCATACATCCTTGCTTTATATTCTAGTTTTCTTGAAATTAATGCTAACATTGCACTTGCAACATCAACTGGTTCTCTTTTGTCTACCTGCTTGTTATTTTTTCAAAGTATTTCAACACATCTGCCAGGTAAGATTTTACTTTGAGGAAACCATGCTGATTACAGCCTATTTTATCACGTGTCTCCAAGTACCCCAAAGCCACATCTTTAACAAATGACTCCAACATCTTCTGATCACTGAAGTCAGACTAACTAGCCTATCATTTCTTTTCTTCTGCCTCTTTCCCTTCTTGAAGAGTGCAGTGACATTTGCAATTTTCCAGTCTTCTGGAACCATTCCAGAATCTAGTGATTCTTGAGAAGTTATTACTAATGCCTCCACAATCTCTTCAGCCACCTCTTTCAGAACCCTGGGGACCATGTGGTCCATGTGACTCATCTACCTTCAGATCTTTCAGTTTCCCAAGAACCTTCTCTCCAGTAATGGTAACTTTGCACACTTCATGACCCCTGACATCTGGAACTTCTGCCATACTACTAGTGTCTGCCACAGTCAAGACCAATACAAAATACTTATTTAGTTCGTCCAACATTTTGTTGCCCCCCATTTCTACCTCTCCAGCATTGTTTTCCAGTGGTCTGATATCCACTCTTGCATCTCTTTTGCACTTTATGTGTCTGAAAAAACTTTTGGTACTCTCTTTAATATTATTGACTAGCTTATTTTGGATTCCATCTTTATCTTCTTGATGTCTTTTTTAGTTGCCTTCTGTTGGTATTTAAAAAGCTTCCCAATCCTTGATCTTGCCACAAATTTTTGTTCTGCTATATGTCTTCTTTTTGCTGTTATGTTGACTTTGAAGTGCCTTGTTAGCCATGGTTGTGTCATAGAAACTTAGAAAAACCTACAGCACAATACAGGCCCTTCTGCCCACAAAGCTGTGCCAAACATGTCCTTACCTTAGAACTACCTAGGCTTACCCATAGCCCTCTATTTTTCTAAGCTCCATGTATCCATCCAGGAGTCTCTGAAAAGACCCTATCGTTTCTACCTCCACCGCCGCCGCCGGCAACCCATTCCATACTCTCACCACTCTGCGTAAGAAACTCACCCCTGACATCTCCTCTGTACCTAAAGTCATCTTTCCTTCAGAATACTTCTTCAACTTTGGGATGTATATATCCTGTACCTTCTGAATTGCTTCCAGAAAATCCAGCTATTGCTGGTCTGCCATCATCCCTACCACTATTCTTTTCCAATCAAGTTAGGCTAACTCCTCTCTCATGCTTTTGTAATATCCTTTACTGCACTATAATACTGATACATCTGACATGAGCTTTTCCTTCTCAATGTCAGGATAAATTTGATCATATTATGATCACTTTCCCCTCAGGGTTCTTTTACCTTAAGATCTCTAATCAATTCCAGTTCATTGCACAATACCCAATCTAGATTAGCTGATCCTCCAGTGGGCTTAACCATGCTCTAAAAAGCCATCTTGTAGACATTCTAAAAATATCCCCTCTAGGAATCCTTCAGCAACCTGATTTCCCCAATTTATGTATTGAAATCCCCCTGACCATTGTAACATTATCCTTTTGGCATGCATTTTCTATCTCCTGTTGTAATTTGTGGACCACATCCTTACTACTGTTTGGGAGACTGTATATAACTCCTATCAGGGACTTTTTAGCCTTCAGTTCCTTAGCTCGATCCACAATGATTCAACATGTTCTGACCCTATGTCATCTCTTTCAAATGATTTAATTTCATTTTTTACCAACAGATCCACACCACCCCCTATCCTTTCAATACAATGTGTATTCTTGGACATTAAGCTCCCAGCTATAATCTTTTTTCAGCCATGATTCAGTGATGCCTATCACTTGCCAATCAGTGACTGTGCTACAAGTTCATTGACCTTATTCCATATACTGTGAGCATTCAAATATAATTCCTTTAGTCCTGTATTTATCTTTTTCTATTTTGTCTGCCTTTTACATTGCAATTCATCCTGCTGACTACAATTTTGCCCTTTCATCAGCCTATCCTTGCTAGGAGTCTCACTATCACTCTGGTTCCCACTCCCCTGCCAAATTAGTTTACATCCGAACAACTCTAGTCAACCTGCCCAAAAGGATTTTGGACCTCCTTGGGTTTAGGTGTAACCTGTCATACCTTCACCAAAATAGATCCCAGTGATCCATAAATCTGAACCCCTGCCCCGTGCACTAGTTCCTCAGCCACACATTAATCTGCAAGATCATCCAATTCTTACGTTCAACACGTGGTACGTGGAACAGGCGGCAATCCAGGGATTACTACCCTGGAGGTCCTGTTTCTCAGCTTCCTACCTAGCTTCCTAAATTCTCTCTTCAGGACCTCCTCACCTTGTCTACCTATCTCATTGGCACCAATGTGTACGGAGACTTCCGGCTGCTCACCCTCTCCCTTGAGAATGTAATGGACACCATCTGAAATATCCCAGATCCTGGCACCATGGAGGCAACATACCATCTGAGTCTCTCTGTCATGCCCATAGAACCTCATCACTGAGCCTTTGACTAAGGAAACTCCTGTCAACACTGCAGTCCTCTTCACAGCATTGATCTACTGAGCCACAGCAACAGACTCAGTGCCAGAGACCTTAAGACCAAAAGATCATAAGACATAGGAGCAGAATTAGGCCATTCAATCCATTGAGTCTGCTCTGCCATTCCATCATGGCTGATCTCAGATTCCACTCAACCCCGTACACCTGCCTATCCTTTGATGCTCTGACCGATCAGGAAACTATCAACGTCTGCCTTAAATATAAGATAATATCAAATCTATCTAGTATGATGTATGATGTTGTAGAAATAAAAGACAGTATCAAATTAAAAGCTCATGTGTACAAAGTCGTAAAGAGTAGTGGGAGACTGGAGGATTGCGAAAACTTTAAAAAAAGCAACAGAGACCAGCTAAAGAAGAAATAAGGAAATAAGGAAGATAGAGTATGAAAGTAAATTAGCACCAAATATAAAAACAGATAGCAAAAGTTTTTATAAATATATAAAGTGGAAGAGGATGGCTAAAGTCAGTGTAGGTCCCCTGGAAGATGATGGGAAAATTGATATTGGTTGATAAGGAAATGGCTGAGGCATTGAAAGACTAATTTATGTTGGTCTTCACGATGGAGGACACGTCTAGAATGCCAAAGAAGGATGTTATGAATGAAATGCGAGGTGAGGACCTTGATAAAATCACTGTCACTAAAGAGATAGTGATGAACAAGCTAGAGGGCTGAAGGTAGATAAGCCCCCTGATCCTAATGGGATGCATCCCAGGGTGCTGAAGGAATTAGCGGAGGTTATATTAGACATGTAGGTAATCATTTATCAAAAATCTCTGGACTCTGGGGAGGTCCTGGTGGATTGGAAGACAGCAAATGTCATGTTACTTTTAAAAAAAGGATGTAGGCAAAAGGCGGGCAATGATAGGCCAGATAGCTTAACATCTGTAGTCAGAAATTGCTTGAAGTTGTCATTAAGGAAGAAACAGTGAAACATTCAGAAAGGAGTGGTTCCATTAGACAGAGGCAGCACGGATTCAGAAAGGGCAGGTCCTGTTTGACCAACTTACTGGAGTTCTTTGAGGACATAATGAGTGTAGTGGATAGAGCGGAACAGGTAGATGTCGTATACCTGGATTTCCAGAATGTTTTCGATAAGGTTCCGCACAAGAGACTTATAAATCAGATAGGATGCATGGAGTCAGAGGAAGTGTATTGGCATAGATAGTGGATTGGTTAGCTGATAGAAGGCAGAGAGTCAGAGAGTTGGTATAAATGGGTGTTTCTCCAGTTGGCAGTCCGTGGTGAGTAGGGTGTCGCAGGGGTTGGTGCTGGGCCCACAGCTGTTTACCATTTACATTGATGGTTTGGAAGAGGGGACTGCGTAGCATTGCAAAATTTGCTGATGACACTAAACTGAGTGGAAAAGCAAATTGTACAGAGGATGTGGAGAGTCTGCAGAGGGATATAGATAGGTTAAGTGAGTGGGCCAAGGTCTGTTAGATGGAGTACAATGTTGGTAAATGTGAGATCAAACACGAGGAAATCTGCAGATGCTGGAAATTCAAACAGCAAAACACACAAGATGCTGGTGGAACACAGCAGGCCAGGCAGCATCTATAGGGAGAAGCACTGTTGACATTTCGGGCCAAGACCCTTTGTCAGGACCCCTGACGAATGTGAGAGCATCCACTTTGGAATGAATAATAGAAGAGCAGATTATTATTTAAATAGTGAAAGATTGCAGCATGCTGTTGTGCAGAGGGACTTGGGAGTGCTTGTGCATGAATTGCAAAAATTTGACCTGCAGGTACAACAGGTTATTAAGAAAACAAACGGAATGTTGGCCTTCATTGCTAGAGGGATTGAATTCAAGAGCAGGGAGGTCATGCTGCAACTATGCAGGGTACTGGTGAGGCCACACCTGAAGTACTGTGTGCAGTTCTCGTCTCCATACTTGAGGAAGGATATACTGGCTTTGAGGCTGCGCAGAGGAGGTTCAAACTGTTTGTCCCAGAGAGTGGTGAATCTGTGGAATTCTCTGCCCAGGGAAGCATCCTAATTAAATATATTTAAGAAACAGTTAGATAGGTTTTTACATAGTAAGGGAATTAAGGGTTATGGGGAAAAGGCAGGTAGATGGAGCTGAGTAACAGACAGATCAGCCATGATCTTATTGAATGGTGGGGCAGGCTCGATGGGCTGGATGGCCTACTTCTGCTCCTATTTCTTATGTTCTTATCTTCTTATATACCCACGGACTTGACCTCCACCGCAGTCTGTACAGAGCATTCCACAGATTTACTACTCTCTGGCTAAAAATAATCTTCCTTACCTCTGTTCTAAAGAGTCGCCCCTCAGTTTTGAGGCTGTGCTCTCTAGTTCCTATCACAGGAAACATCCTCTCCACATCCACCTTATCTAGTTCTTCCAACCTTTGATAGGTTTCAGAGAGATCCCCCGCATTCATCTAAATTCCAGTGAGTACAGGCCCAAAGCTGCCCAACACTCCTCATATGTTAACCCCTTCATTCCCGGAATTATCCTCATGAACCTCTTGTGGATTCTCTCCAATGACAACACATCCTTTCTGAGATATAGGGCCCAAAACTGTTGACAATACTCCCAGTGTGGACTGACTAATGTCTTATAAAAGCTCAACATTATCTATTTACTTTTAAATTCTATTCCCATTGAAATAAATGCCCACATTGCAGTTACCTTCTTTACCACTGACTCAACCTATAAATTAACCTTCTGGGAGTCTTGCATGAGGACTCCTAAGTCCCTTTGTACCTCTGATGTTTGAATCTTCTCCCCATTTAGATAATAATACGCACTACAGTTCCTTTTATCACAATACATTTCCTAACACTGTATTCCATCTGCCACTTTTGTGCCCATTATTCCAATTTGTCTAAGTCCTATTGCAGTACCTTTCCACCTATCTTTGTATCATCCACAGACAAAGCCATCAATTCCATTATTTAAATCATTGACAAACAATGTGAAAAGTAGCAATTGCAAAACTGACTCATGAGGAACACTACTAGTCACTGGCAGCCATCCAGAAAAGGTTCGTTTTATTCCCTTTCACTGCCTCCTACTTGTCAAATGTTCTGATACCCATACCAGTATCTTTCCTGTAATGCCACAGGGTTTTGTCTTGTTAAGCAGCCTCATGTGTGGCACTTATCAAATGCCTTCTGAAAATCCAAGTAAATGACAGCCACTGCCTTTCCATTGTCCACTGTGCTCACTACTTCCTCGAAGAACTCTAACAGATTTGTCAGGCAAGATTTTCCTTTACAGAAACCATGCTGACTTTAACTTATTTTCGTCATTAGTCTCCAAGAACCTTGAAACCTCATCTTTAATAATAGACTCTAACACTTTCCCATACACTGAGGTTAGGCTAACCGGCCTAAATTTCATTCTTTCCTTTTGCCTTCCTCCCTTCTTAAAGAGCGAAGTGGCATTTGCAATCTTCCAGTCCTCTGGAACCATGCCAGAATCAAGCGATTCTTTAAAGATCATTACCAATGAATCCATTATCTCTTCAGCAACCTATAGGATGTGGTCAGTCCATCTGGCCCAGGTGATGTATCCACCTTAAGACCTTAGAGTTTCCCTAGCACTTTTTCCTTTGTAATAGCAATGGCACTCACTCATGCTTTCTGACACTCACGGAACTCTGGAACACTGCTAGAGTTTTCCACAGTGAAGACAGATGCAAAGTACCCACTAAGTTAATTTGCCATGTCTTTGTCCCCCGTTAGTACCTCACCAGCATCATTTTCCAATGGTCCCTTTTGTTATCCTGCTTTATATTTTGGCAAGCTGGCCATCATATTTCATCTTTTCTTATAGCTTTTTTAGTTGCCTTTTGTTGGATTTTAAAAGCTTCCTAATCATCTAACTTCCCACTCACTTTCAACATCTTGTATGCCCTTTCCTTGGCTTTTATGCAGTCCTTGACTTCCCTTGTCATCCAGGGTTGCCTTCCCTGCCACTTGAGAACTTCTTCCTCTGTGGGATATATCTATCCTGTGCTTTGCAAACTATTCCCAGAAACTTCAACCATCTCTGCTCTGCCATTATCCCCACCAGTATCCACCTGAGCAAACTCCTCTCTCGTGCCTCTGTAATTCCCTTTATTCCATTGTGATACTGGGACATGTGAGTTATACTTCTCCCTCTCAAATTGCAGTATGAATTTAATCATATCGTGATGACTGCCTCCTAAGGGTTCTTTGTGTTGAGCTCCCCAATAAGATCTGGGTTATTACACAACACCCAATCTAAGATAGCCTTTCCCCGAGTTGGCTCAAGCACAAGCTGCTCTAAAAAAGCCATCTTGTAGGCATTCAACAAATTCCTTCTCTCGCAATCTGACACCAACTTAATTTTCCCAATCCTCTTGCATATTGTAGTTCCCCATTACAATTGTGTCATTACCCTTATTACAGGCCTTCTCCAGATCCCCTTGCAATCTCAATCCCACATCTTTGCTACTATTTGGAGGCATATATATGAATCGCATGATGGTTTTTTTATACCCACAAAGATTCAACATTCTCTAACTCTCTGCAAGGCAGTCACAATGTGCCCGTAGTGGAAGAAATAAATTTTCAAAGTGATGAATGGGATACCAATCAGAAAGCCTCCTTTTGCCTGGATGACATTGAGCAGTGCTGTTGGAGTTGCACTCATCTCGAGTTGTGCAAAGTATTCCTTTAAATGTAGCTTTTAGATGGTGGAAAGTCTTTGGTATCAAAACCTTTCCACCAACGATACCCATAATCTGCAATACTCTTGCATTACAATACATAAGCTAGGTTCATTTAGTTTCCAGTCAACGGCAATCTCCAACAGGATGAGGAGTCAGTGACAGTGATGTCATTGAGTGTCAAAAGGTGATGGTCACTGCCTAGTCCTTTGTACCACTTATCAGCCCATGTCTTCATATTGTTTGGGTATTGTGTGTAGGAATGAGCTATCCTGTTTGCTAATTGGTTGGAATGGGAATTGAATATTGCGCAATATTCAGAGAACGTCTCCACTCCTGACATTGACTTGAAAGGAAGGCACACAGGAACACAAGAAAGCAGAACTAATCTACCATGCCTGTCAAGACTGTTCCACCATTCAAAATGACTATGGTGCGAACCCAATCTGTTTCCACATTAAATATATCTAATGATCTTGCCTCCAACGTCTTTAGGGGCGGAGAGTTCCAGAGATCCATTACCCTCTGAGAGAAGAAAGTTCTATATGTATCAGTTTTTAATAATCAGTGCTTTATTTTGTAGCTGTATCCCTTCTTTGTAATTCTCCCATGAATGGAAACATCTCTTACATGTTTAAATAGATCACTCTCGTTTTAGTTCTAAACTCGAAGGAATAAAAACCAAAACATCTGAGACTCCCTTGATGTGACAACAATCTCATTCCTAGAATTAGCCTCATAAATATCCTTTGGATTGCTTCTAGTGCTATTACATCAGCTTTTCAGATGAAGGTCACCAAAACTGTTGACAGTATTTCAGATGCAGTCTCAACAACACTCTTTACAACTGCAACATCACCTCCCTGTTCTTAAATTCCAACCTCTTTGAAATAAAGGCCAACTTGCTGTTTGCCTTCTTAGCTACTTGTTGGGCTTGTTTTCTAAAGAAAAAGAAGCTGAGGGTGGTTGGAATATTCAGAATTCAGGTGGTTGGAATTTCTGCAATGAAATGACTGGGCCTGGCCAATTTACCTCCAATAAGCACAACCACCTTCCTTTATATGAGGCATGGCACTGGATTATTTCCTTTATGATTCTACTTAGTCTAAAGTAGTCACTATCAAGATTAGGCAGTGTTGCCTCACCAGTGGAAATTTAGCTCTTTGTTCCATTTTTAGACAAAGCTCTGATGGTGTCTGTAGCTGAATGGTCTTGGCTAATCCCAAACTGGGAAGCAATGCGTAGTGTGTTGTCTAGTAAATGCTGCACACTGGCATCATCAACAACACAGTTTATCACTTTGTGATGTCTGAGAATTAAGTGATTGGAAGATAATTAATTGGATAGGATTTGTAATGCTTTTTGCGAACAGAATACACCTGGCCAAGTTTTCCATAATGACAGACAGATGCCAGTAATATAATTGCACTGGAAAGCCTGGCTACAGATATGGCTACCTTTGCAAGACATCTTCGGCATCACAGCTGGCATATTGTCTAGTTCGGTCCCCTTTGTTGTAACTGGTGGCCTCAGTTATTTTAGTGCTGCTTGGTCAGACTAATTCATTCACCTATCTTTGCCACTACTTTTTATTCTGAGGGAAGAGCTCAGAAGAACGACCCTTTAGAACAGAGAAGTGGAGGAATTTCTTTGGCCAGAGGGTGGTGAATCTGTGGAATTCATTGCCACTGATGGTAGTAGAGGACAAGTTATTGAGTATATTTAAAGTGGAGGTTGATAGGTTACTGATTAATCGGAGTCAAGGGTTATAGGGAGAAAGTAGAAGAATGGGGTTGAGAGGGGAAGTAGATCAAAGGCAGAGCCAAATTTATGTCTTATGGTCTTGTTTTGCTGTGGAATTTCAGGAAGACCTAACCCGGACTATTTTATATTTCGTACCTTAGTGATTCTTGAAAATTCCATCCCTCTGGTGAAATGGCCATCTGTTGGCTGCTAATGAGCACCTTTGGAAATAGAGATTGCTCCTTGCTTCCTTCTGCTGGGTTATGAGATGACCTCAGCAACTGTTATTTCGGCCATGAAGTGAATATGTGAGCACAGGTGTATATGACAAGGGCAGAATGCATAATATTTTCTGCTGGCAGGCTGAGTTTCCTCAGAGCTTGTGAACACCAGCACTTCCTGATGTCATAAGGTAACACTGAAGATGAAGGTATATTTGTAACAGCATTAGTAACACATTCCTATAAGTGTCCTTGAACTTACTGATGTAAGGGAAGTTATAGAAACATAGAAAATAGGTGCAGGAGTAGGCCATTCGGCCCTTTGAGCCTGCATCGCCATTCAGTATGATCATGGCTGATCATCTAACTCAGAACCCTGTACCTGCTTTCTCTCCATACCCCCTGATCCCTTTAGCCACAAGGGCCATATCTAACTCCCTCTTAAATATAGCCAATGAACTGGCCTCAACTGTTTCCTGTGGCAGAGAATTCCACAGATTCACCACTCTGTGTGAAGAAGTTTTTCCTCATCTCGGTCCTAAAAGGCTTCCCCTTTATCCTTAAACTGTGACCCCTCATTCTGGACTCCCCCAACATCGGAAACAATCTTCCTGCATCTAGCCTGTCCAATCCCTTTAGAACTTTATATGTTTCAATAAGATCCCCCCTCAATCTTCTAAATTCCAGTGAGTATAAGCCTAGTTGATCCAGTCTTTCTTCATATGAAAGTCCTGCCATCCCAGGAATCAATCTGGTGAACCTTCTCTGTACTCCCTCTATGGCAAGAATGTCTTTCCTCAGATTAGGGGACCAAAACTGCACACAATACTCTAGGTGTGGTCTCACCAAGGCCTTGTACAACTGCAGTAGAACCTCCCTGCTCCTGTACTCAAATCCTTTTGCTATGAATGCCAATATACCATTTGCCTTTTTCACCGCCTGCTGTACCTGCATGCTCACTTTCAATGACTGGTGTACAATGACACCCAGGTCTCGTTTCACCTCCCCTTTTCCTAATCGGCCACTGTTCAGATAATAATCCGTTTTCCTGTTCTTGCAACCAAAGTGGATAACCTCACATTTATCCACATTAAATTGTATCTGCCACATATTTGCCCATTCACCTAACCTATCCAAGTCACCCTGCATCCTCTTAGCATCCTCCTCACAGCTAACACCACTGCCTTTGTGGTCCTAATTTTTAGTTTATCTCCTAACTCCCTAAATTCACCTTGTAGGACCTCATCCCATTTTTTACCTATATCGTTGGTATCTATGTGCACCACGACCACTGGCTGTTCACCCTTCCATTCCAGAATGTCCTGCAGCCGCTCAGAGACATCCTTGACCCTTGCACCAGGGAGGCAACATACCATCCTGGAGTCTCGTTTGCGGCCGCAGAAACATCTATCTATTCCCCTTACAATCAAATCCCCTATCACTATAGCTCTCCCACTCCTTTTCCTTCCCTCCTGTGCCGCAGAGCCACCTATGGTGCAATGAACTTGGCTGTTGCTGCCTTCCCCAGATGAGACATCTCCCCCAACAGTATCCAAAACAGTATATCTGTTTAGGAGGGAGATGACCTCAGGGGACTCCTGCACTACCTGCCTACTGCTACGCTGTCTAGTGGCCACCCCTTCCCTTTCTGCCTGTGTAGCCTTTACCTGCGGTGTGGCCATCTCACTGAACGTGCTATTCACGACTTTCTCAGCATCGCGGATGCTCCAGTATGAATCCAATCACAGCTCCAGACGCTCAATGCGGTCTGCCAGAAGCTGCAGCTGGACACACTTCCTGCACACATAGTCGTCAGGGACACTGGAAGTATCCCTGATTTCCCACATGCTGCAGGATGAACAAATCACGGGGCCGATCTCAGCTGCCATGACCTACCCAATACTTGCCTCAGCTTTTGAAACTTTCTCCTTTGAAAGGAACTTACCCGGCCTTACCTCACTCGGAGTGAAGCTCACCCTCAGCCTCTGCTTGCCGAAGCCTCTCGAGACAAAGCCTTCCTACTCTGTCCTTCTCTACTCCATCGCCCGCTCCGACTGCTGTTCTACTTAAATACTCCCGCTGCCTCACACTTACACTTACAAGCGCTTGAGCAGTTGTACCCCCGTTAAACTGCCGAAGAAAATGACCTACTTCCACAAACTGTTCTCTTTAAATACTCCCGCTATATATCACACACTACTTGTGTCAAAATTTGCAGTTGGTTTGGAGCAGGTAATGTCAACAGCAAAGACAGGCTGTAGTCTGCAGCTTGCCGGTATTCTCCACTATGACTTTCTCCAAAGGGCTCTGTCATCTCCCTCAATGGTTTGGACACTTTGACATCAATTCTCCACATTTGCTGCCTGACCTGCAGAGTATTTCAATATTGTCTTTTATAATCTCAGATTTCCAGCATCTGTAAGGACTACCTACATTTTTAGTGAGGATCCCAACCCCTCTCCCATGTACTAGGAAAGCACAGGAAATGAATGTGATGAGACCACACAATTAAATGTCATTGAATAATACAGCATGGAAGCGGGGCCTTCAGCTCACCTTGTCCATGTCGACAAAAGGCCCATCTATGCGAGTCTCACTTGTCCGTGTTTGGCCCATATCCCTTTAAGTCTTTACTATTTGTTTGCTTGTCCAAGTGTCTTCTAATTATTACTATTGTACCTGCTTTAACCACTCCCTCTAGTAGTTTGCTCTATATATGTATATATACCACCTTCTGCAAGAAGAAGTTTCCCCCTCAGGTGTCTAAAATTTTCCTCTTTCCCCTTACACTTGTGCCCTTTAGTTTTGATTCCCTTTCCCGGGGAAAATTCAGTGCATTCTCCGCATGGCTGAGGTCCACCTGCTTTTCCTTTGCACAACTAATGAATAACAAGAATAACAAATGCCACTAGTGCAAGTGATAGGATTTAAATTATGGAATAAATACATAATAGTGCAATACTATTAAGAGTGTGCATCGTAGATAATGCATTTCATTCAAATCAACAATGCTATTTAAAAGCACAAAAGCTGTAATTAAATCTGTCATTAAAAATCAAAGCGTGTCTATTTACTGTATCTCAGCTTTGCTTATAACCTGATTTGAATGTATTTAAAAATACTTCCAAGATTATCATATAATTGGTATTCATGTAAAATTGATTTCCACCATTAATTAACTATTTAAATCCTGCTCTGTGAAAACTACTAAGGTAACACCAACTTTAAATGTCTCCAATTTACGGACTGCCTTTGATCATGTAGAGGATCGACTATTTTCCAAACCAATGATAATGAAACTTATAGGGGTTTGAACCACTGATCGATGAATCAGAATCAGATTTAATATCCCTAACATATGTCATCAAGCTGCACTTCATTAAAGCAACTCTTTATTGCTTCATTTCCAAACATGTTGCAAATAAACAACATGGTAATGACAATTCATTAATTAATGAATTGTCTAAATGTTCACTATTCATTCTAACAATGCAAGTTATGTTGCTTCTTCTCAATGGATGCAAAAACAAATGGAGTGAAAGGAAATTACAGACGGTATAAATCTGAGACACAGAGAAAATGCTGAGAACACTCATCGTCATCAGAGGGGAAAGAAACAGGTGACATTTACAGAACATTGTAACAGTACAGCGCAGAAATAGGCCCTTCAGCCCACAATAACTGTGCTGAACATGATACCAAATTAAATAAATTACTGGGTATACTTAAAGTGGTGGTTGAATGGTTCATAATTAGTATGCACATCTGATGTTACAGGGAGAAGGCAGCAGACTGGGGTTGAGAGGGATAATAAATCAGCAATGACGGAATGGTGAGGCAGGCTTGATGGGCTGAATGGCCTAATTCTGCTTCAACGTCTTATGGTCTAAATGACTAACATATTCCCCGCCCTGCTGAACTGGGAATAAAAAAAATTTGTTACGTATGAGTATACCATACAATATCTGAGATTGTCTGATTGGACATCTGTTCTGAACTTCCTGAAAGAATTGTAGCCACAATAAGTGTTGCTCATTGTTCACAGTGAACTTGCCTGCCTCTTGACTGATTTCAGTGGATCAAGCCAACAGCACACTCCATTCCTTTACTTTTCCTTCTCCTCTTCCTTTCCTGACGAAGGGTCTTGGCCCAAGCCATTGACTATTTATTCTTTTTCATCAACATTGCCTGGCATAGAACTGAGAGTTCTAGATATAAACGGCATATATGCTGATGCCATCACTTGCTTGACTGACATGAAAACCCTTAGCGATACTTCTCACTGTGTCAAACTTTGCAGTCACTTTGCAACCCCAAAGAAAAGACAAAATCGAGTTACTGTAAGTCACGGATTTCCAAGGAGACAGCTGGATTTCATAGCATGAGAGAGAAAAAAAGTGAGCAGAGGAAGTCGGGACATTCTGTGCACCGCACTTCCCAAGGAGTTGTTGGATTGTGCATAATGTGGCACTTGGAAAGGGAGAATAAAAAGTTAGGTTTAACGGACAGACCGTTGTGGGAGTGGGCCAGTTTTAGAGTGTGGAGTTCAAGTATTGTTTAATAAAGGCTTCAGCAAGGATAGGCAAAGGCTGTAGGTAGATTTTTTTTTTCTTTCTTATTGCACAGTTAGAGAAATGGGTTGCCAGGCAGGATAGAAAGGGGAATGCTCCTCTCGCCAGATGTGGGAAGGCAGGAAGACCCCCAGTGTCCCTGATGACTACACCAACAAGAAGAGCATGCAGCCACAGCTTCTTTCAGACTGTGTTAAGGAATTCGAGCTGGAAATGGATGATCTCTGGATCATTCAGGAGGTTGGGGGACGGGCATGTGGTTGATTGACAGGACATACAGGGAGGTAGCTACATCCAAGGGCAGGACACAGGTAATTAGGTACCCGTCAGGAGGGGGAAAGGAGATAGGCAGCCAGTGCAGAGTAACCCTGTGGCCATTCCCCTCAATAAAATGTACACCAGTTTGGATACTTTTGACCAAGCAGAGGAAAGCCAACACAATCAGGTCATATGTGCTGAGTCTGACTCTGTGACTCAGCGGGGAAGGGGGAGAGTTGTAGTGATAGGGAATTCCTTGGTTAGGGAAACAGACAGGAAATTTTGTGGACAAGAATGAAAAGTCCTACAAAAAAGTAGTGGATATGGCCCAGTCCATCACGAATAAAGTCCTCCCCACCACTGAGCACATCTACATGGAATGTTGTCGCGGGAAAGCAGAGATGCCCACCACCCAGGACACGCTCTCTTCTCACTGCTGCCACCAGGAAGAGGGTACAGGAGCCTCAGGACTCACCCATCAGGTTCAGGAACTGTTATTACCCCTCAACCATCAGGCTCTTCAACCAAAGGGGATAACTTCATTCCACTTCACTTGCCCCATTTCTGAAATGCTTCCACAACCTATGGAATCAGTTTTGAGGATTCAGGTTCTCGATATTTATTGCTTATTATTTATTATTTCCTTCTTTTTGTATTTGCAGGCTTTGTTCTCTTTTGCACACTGGTTCAACACCCAAGCTGGAGCAGTCTTTCAATGACACTATTATGGTTTTTATTCCATTATGGATTTACTGAGTATGCCCATAAGAAAATTAATATCAGGGGGACATATATGTACTCTGATGTAAGTTTATTTTGAACTTTGAGAATGATATTCCTGGATGATAATCAAGAGGATTAGAATATAAATGCAAGGATGTAATGCTGAGGCTTTACAAGGCATTGGTCAGATCACTCTTGGAGTATTTTGGGCCCCTTATCTATGAAAAGATGTGCAATCATTGGAGAGACTCCAGAAGAAGTTCATGAGAATAGTTCCACATATGAAAGGATCAACAGATGAAGACCTTTTGATGGCTCTGGGCCTGTACTCAATAGAGTTTTGAAAAATGGGGGGGGGGGAGGGAATTTCATTAAAACTTATTGAATATTGAAAGGCCTAGATAGAGTGGATGTAGAGAGAATGTTTCCTATAGTGGTGGAGTCTAGGACCAGAGGACGCAGCCTCTGAATACAAGGACAGAGATGAGGGTGAATATCTTTAGCTAGAGGTGATGAATCTGTGGAATTCATTGCCATAGATGTCTGTGGTGGCCAAGTCATTGGGTAAATTTAAAGCAAATGTTGATAGGTTTCTTATGAGTCAGGGCATTAAACAGCCCTGGGAAAAGCAGGAGAATGGGGTTGAGAGGGATAATAAATCAAACATGATGAAATGGCAGAGTTGACTCCATGGACCAAATGGCTTAATTCTGCTCCTATGTCTTCTGGTCATATGGTCTTATCATATATTGTCTCCCAGGTAGCAGGGCCAGGGATATCTTGGATCACAACCACAGCATTCCTAAATGGGAGGATGAAAATTCATGATCGTAGTCCATGTCTGGAGCAATGACATGCGTAGGAAGAATGATGAGGTCCTACTAAGTGGGTTCAGGGAGTTACGAACTAAGTTAAAGTACAGGACTTCCAGGGTTGTGATCTCAGGATCGCTACCTGTGCCATGTGCTAGTGGAGCCAGAAATAGGAAGCTCATACAGTTTAACATTTGACTAAGGAGATAGTACAGGATGGAGGGCTTCAGATTTTTGGATCACTGGGTTCTTTTCCAGGGAAAGTGCGACCTGTACAGAAGGGATGTTTTGAACATAACTGGAGGGGGGGGGGGGGAACTAATAATCTTGTGGGTAAGTTTGCTAGAGCTGCATGGTGGGGCTTTTATTAGAGTTGCAGCAGGATGGGAACCAAAGTGTCAGAGCAGATAGTGGAGTGGTTGTGGGGGAAGATGTTGTTAAACACACATACAGAGATAGGAATCGAGCATGGTGGGACTAATGTTCTGAGTTGTGTGTACTTCACTGTAAGTTCACTGTAAGGAGAGTTGTAGGAAACGCAGATGAGTTTAGTGGATCAGCACATGGATTTATGACATTGTAGCCATTAATGAAACTTGATTGCAGGAGGGGCAGGCCTGGCAGCTCAATGTTCCAGTGTTTTAGTCATGATTGGGTGGTGTGGATTAAAGGGGAAGGTGGAAGGGGCATTACTACTCTGGGAAAATTTCACAGCAATGCTCAGACAGGACAGACTGCTGAGCTTGTCTAGTGAGGTTTTATGGGTGGAATTGAGGAATAAAAAAAGGGATGACCATATTAATGAGATTATATTATGGACCACACAACACTCTGTGGGATTTAAAGGAGCAAATTTGTTCAACCTTCCGTTTCCTTTAATGTGACAGATATGGGAATCTGGCATCTTTTAGATAGATAGAATTACGGAGCACTACAATACAGAGACAAGTCCTGTGGCCCACCTAGTTCATGCTGGACTATTAATCTGCCTAGTCCCATTTACCTGCAACAGACCATAGCCCTATATACCCCACCACCCATTTACATATCCAGATTTCCTTTATATGTTGACATTGAACCTACATCCACCCACCTCTACTGGCAGCTCATTCCACACTCTCACTGCCCTCTGAGTGAAGAAGTTCCCCTTCAAATGCTCCCCTTAAACATTTCACCTTTCACCTATGACCTCTAGTTGTAGTCTTGCACACCTCGAACTGGGACCATGGATAACAGACAGACAGGCAGACAGACAGACATACTTTATTGATCCTGAGGGAAATTGGGTTTTGTTACAGCCGCACCAACCAAGAATAGTGTAGAAATATAGCAATATAAAACCATAAATAATTAAATAATAATAAGTCAATCAAGCTAAGTGGAAATAAGTCCAGGACCAACCTATTTGGCTCAGGGTGTCTGACACTCCGAGGGAGGAGTTGTAAAGTTTGATGGCCAAAGGCAGGAATGACTTCCTATGACATTCAGTGTTACATCTCGGTGGAATGAGTCTCTGGCTGAATGTACTCCTGTGCCTAACCAGTACATTATGGAGTGGATGGGAGTCATTGTCCAAGATGGCATGCAACTTGGACAGCATCCTCTTTTCAGACACCACCGTCGGAGAGTCCATTTCTACCCTCACAACACCACTGGCCTTACGAATGAGTTTGTTGATTCTGTTGGTGTCTGCTACCCTCAGCCTGCTGCCCCAGCACACAACAGCAAACATGATAGCACTGGCCACCACAGCCTCGTAGAACATCGTCAGCACCATCTGGCAGATGTTAAAGGACCTCAGTCTGCTCAGGAAATAGAGACGGCTCTGACCCTTCTTGTAGACAGCCTCAGTGTTCTTTGACCAGTCCAGTTTATTGTCAATTCGTATCCCCAGGTATTTGTAATCCTCCATCATGCCCACACTGACCCCTTGGATGGAAACAGGGGTCACTGGTGCCCTAGACCTCCTCAGGTCCACCACCAGCTCCTTAGTCTTTTTCACATTAAGCTGCAGATGATTCTGCTCGCACCATGTGACAAAGTTTCCCAAACTTCTTCAAAATTTCCAAAACAAAGTACCAGCAACTTCAGGGGGCACTATCAGTCTGTGGGTTAAACAATCTAGTACATTGTGCATGTTACTGGTAATTCTTTCATAAAGACTCCAAACTTCAAGAAAAATATTTTTATTGTACTTAAATGTGTTTATTTTTTATCCCTGACCTTGTATTGGAGCTGATGGTATTTTGCTTTCAAATGATTCAATAGAATCCTGAGATTGTTCATCAAAAGGAGATCAGCCATCTTTGGCTACAGTTTGAAACTTTTAGCACCGATTATTATCCCTTCTTCCAAGTCTAAATTATTCATTCCTCCTATGGGTAGATAAATTGCTCACAGGGACATTGTAATCAAGGCCTTTCTTACTGCTTTGAGACTAAACATTTCCACTGAATATATGTATATATGCTTCTCAGAATCAGGCAATACTGCTCCAAAAAAGGAACAAAGTTACTGGTTATAGGTCAGGACCCAGCTTGAGTGAAGTGACAAGTAAGGCAGAGGAGGTGTAAGAATTATTTTATGCTCAGTAAAAGGAATTTTTATTCATAAGAGAACATGCACTATTAAGTTATGTTTTGACAAGTTTGTGTAAGTGTTGAAAAAGATCAACAAGATCAGTTATTTATCGCTAGCTTTTATTTTTAGATTGCTGGAACAACAAAATAATGATTCCTGTCTCTGCAGTCAGTTTCTGTGGTTCTAGTTATTAATAGTTTAATCTGTTTATAAGGTACCCTGGATGCTATTAAGCTATCTTTTTAAATAAAAATAAATTGAACATGTAATTAAAGTAATGTTAATTATCATCACAAACTAGATACTTATCTTTTTTAAAATGGAAATAAAGAGTACAAGTCTTTTCGATAATGACTCAACACATCCTAGCAAACAACAATGATCAAATGGGGAATGTTTGAAAAAACAACATCTGAATTCTCCCAGGACTAATTTTGTAATGTATTCGAGACGGATAAGATTAAAATCTCACTTCCATTCCAGATGAAAGTATTCAAATGGAGATTCAGTATGATCTGCCCGAATCCATGTGAGAAAAGCACATCGAACAAGACTACAGATAATTCTCCATTAACTATTGCTAAGCCAGCAATGTTAACTAGATTGATGCGGTTTATATTTTTCTAGTGAAGTGATTCTCTTTTAAGACTGGGCATGCTTGTTGGCCTTCTAGGTGAAAGTTACAATGCTCCTATCATAACCCAAACGAACTTCATGTTGGGCAATATCACCGTTATATCTCCATTACATTGATGGGGTGGCCACTGTGTGAGTGTTAGAGTTGAGAGGCTTTGGCTCCTCAGGTTTTGTGAGAACAGGTTTGGGTGAGGTACATATCTGGTAAGTTACTTCTTCATCATCTGCTAATACATAGTTAGAGCAGCAAGGGTGGCTCCAAGGGCTGTGTTGTGTTCTTTGTGTGAGATGTAGGAATTCTGCAACACCTCCAGCCTCTTAAATAACCATATCTACACCTGGTGCACTGAGCTGCAGTTCCTCAGAGAGAGAATGTGTTAAGGAACTGGAGCTGCAGCTCGCTGACCTTTGGCTCATATGGGGAACTCACGAGGTGATAGATAGGGGTTACAAGGGTGTGGTCTCCTCTAAGATGCAGAAGGCATGTATCTGTGTGACTGACATGAGAGGGAAAAGAAATGGTCAGCCAGTGCAGATTACCCCTGTGGCTGTTCCCCTCAATAATAAGTGTTCAGTTTTGGATACTGTTGGGGGAGGGGTTCCACTTACTGGGGGGAAACCACAGTGAGTCAGGTGCTGTGGCTCAGAAGGGATGAAGGAAGGAGAGGACTGCAGTAGTGATAGGGGATTCTATAGTTGTAGGAGTAGACACAGGATTCTGTGGACATGACAAAGATCCCCAATGGCATGTTGTCTCATAGATGTCAGGGTCAGGGACATGTCAGATTTGGTCCACAGCATTCTAAAGGGGGAGAATCAGCAGCCAAAAGTCTTGGTACATATTGGCACCAATGACATAGGTAGGAAAAGGGAAGTTCTGACGAGAGAATTTAGGGAGCTATGTAGAAAACTGAAAAGCAGGACCTCCAGGGTAGTAACCTCTGGATTTCTGCCTGTGTAGATGTAGGGGGCAGGATTTCAGATTTCTGGACCGTTAGAATCTCTTCTGGGGATGGTGTTACCTGTGCAAAAGGATTCCATCTGAACCTGAGGGGGGTGGGGGGTGCCACTGTCTTTGCGGACAAGTTTTCTAGGACTGTTAGGGAGGGTTTAATCTAATTTGGCAGGGGGATGCGAACCAAAGTAATAGGGCTGAGGATGGGGCAGTTGGTATACGAGCAGAGGCAGTGTTTAGCAAGACTGTCAGGAAGGACAGGCAGATGATTGAGCAAAAATACAGACAGTGCGATGAGTTGCAATATAACGGGGACAAAATCGAAAAGGGTGATGAATAAAGGATAAAGTTGTTATATAGTATTTTAATACATGCAATATACGGAATAAGATAGATGATCTTGTCACACAGTTAGATAACAGCACGTATGATATTGTGGGCATCACCGAGTCGTGGCTGAAAGGGGATTATAGTTCAAACACGAGGAAACTGACGAAGGGTCTCGGCCCGAAACGTTGACAACGCTTCTCCTTATAGATGCTGCCTGGCCTGCTGTGTTCCACCAGCATTTTGTGTGTGTTGTTGAGAGGATTATAGTTGGCAGCTTAACAACCAGGGATACACATTGTATAGAAAGGACAGGCAGGTAGCAGAGAGGGTGCCATGGCTCTGTTGGTAAAAAATGAAATCAGATCTTTAGAAAGAGGTGACATAGGACTGGAAGATGTTGGGGGGAAAGTTAAGAAACTGCAAGGGTAAAAAGATTCAGATGGGAGTTATATACAGCCCTCTGAACAATAGCCAGGATATGGGCTACAAATTACAACTAGAGATAGCAAATGCAGGCCAAAGAGCAATGTTTTAAAAACCAACAGAATGCAACTAAATATCAATAAGGAAGAAAAGGATGAAAAATGAAGAGTGGGAATAAAGGGAACCTTTTCTGATTGACTGCCTGTGACTAGTGGTGTTCTGCAGAGGTCAGTGTTGCGACCCACTTCTTTTTATGTTGTATGTCAATGATTCAGATGACAGGATTGATGGCTTTGTGGCTAAGCATGCAGATGATTCAAAGATAGGTGGAGGGTTTGGGTATGTTGAGGAGGTAAGAAGGCTTCAGAAAGACAAGACATATTCGGAGAGAAAGTACAGAAGTGGCATGGAATACAATGGGAAGTGCACGGTTCTGTACTTGGGTAGAAGGATTAAAAGCATAGATTTTCTTCTAAACAAGGAAAAAAAAATTAACAAACCTGAGGTGCAAAGGGACTTGGGAATCCTTGTGCAGGATTCCCGAAGGGAGGAAGGCAAATGCAGTACTAGAATTCATTTCATGAGGACTAGAATGTAAATACAAGGATGTAATGCAGAGGCTTTATAAGGCACTGGTGAGGCCCCACTTGGAGCACTGTGAGCAGTTTTGGGCCCCTTATCTTAGAAAGGATGTGCTGAAACTGGAGAGGATTCAACGGAGGTTCACAATAATACTTCTTGGAATTAAAGGTTTATTGTATGAGGAGCATTTAATGGCTCTGGGCGTGTACTCACTGAAATTTAGAAGAATGAGGGGGATCTCATTGAAACCAGTTGAGTGTTGAAAGGCCTAGATAGAATGGATATGGGGAGAATACTTCCTATGGTGGTGGAGTCCAAGATCAGAAAACATGGCCTCAGAACAGGGGATGTTCCTTTAGAATGGATATGAAGAGGAATTTCTATTGCCAGAAGCTGGTGAATCGGTGCAATTTATTGCCACAGGCGGCTCTGGAGGCCAAGTCATTGGGTGTATTTAAGGTGGAGGTTGATAGATTCTTGATCAGTCAGGGCATGAAAGGTTATGGGGGTGACAGGGAAATGGATTGGCCATGACAGAATGGTAAAGCAGACTCACTGGGCCACACGGCCTAATTCAGCCCCTCTGTCTTAAGCTCTTATATAGAGTTGGTATAGAACTGACCAACATAATAAATTGTTGCACTATAGAAGAGCTCCTTCAGAAGATGGAAATCTTGAGCTATGCACGCAAAATGCTGGAGCAACTCAGTTGCAGGCTGAGGTGAATAAGCAGTCTACAATCTACAATAGTAGATAACAATCTACAGAGGGGAATAAACAGTCAACGCTGGCCGAGACCCTTCATCAGGACTAGTGTTACTCATTGAGTAGTTGTACTAGTGGCTCGACTCCCTTGATTTATTCTCTAAGCTTGAGTTTTTCCAAACCTCTGTGCCAATATCTTTCCACTACGACAAAGCATCTTGAGGTGGTTACATTTCATTTACCATCTAATGGAAAGGCAGAAATATGAAATGGGATTTCCACTTCCAACCTTATAATTGCAGCAACTAAACCCTGAAAGCCAACATTCCTGGTTGGAAAAGATTACTAAATATAAACTCGTAGATAGGCACTTAATAAATAACATTTGTCTCAAAGCTAATTATAAATAACACGTATTTAATTTTCCTGGAACGTAATAGTGTCCATGTTAAATTTTGACTTCTTGCCTCATAGACAGCAAAAACACTGTGTATTCCAAGATAAACTTCCTGCACACTAAAACACATTCCATTACAAAAGAATATTATTAACATGAAAGCTTTGTTTGTTATGGACAAGAACTCTAAGGACCATTTCATGAAATGCTGATTCACATTGGTGCATGGCAGACACAGGCAAAGTGTACCTATCCCCTTTCTTCCTTCTGATCTCTTCTGCTGGAACACACTGGCTAAAGATTTACTCTTGAAGCAAACAACATTTGCTTGATCTGGGACTGATGGGGAATGATACTCACACAGATATGTTTTGTGGAGCTTTTGCGTCAATCTGCACATCATTGCATAGTTTTGGGAGCCATTCATAAAATACACTGTTTCATCATGGTCACAGCTCTCAAAGTTTCACGTCTCAGTTTCAAACACTATTGGAAGTACAGGGGGGATCCTAACCATGCCTGCTATCAACAGATGAGTGGGCTGAGTTGCAGATCATGGCAAAAGAAAGGGGCTTGCAGGGTAAGTATTAATAACCTTGGTAATAATTTGGGAAGTCTTACCAGGAATTATAGGTAGATATCTGGCACATTGTTTGAACTGAGCCAAGGCCATTAACACTATTTCTATAAACACCATCAATGATGGAGTAAAGGTTCTTTAAAGGCAGGGATTTCCAACTTTTTTTATGCCATGGACCAATACCATTAAGTAAAGGGTCTGTGCACCCCAGGTTGGGAACTTTTAGGGCACATTCTGGACTTAGGGTCTGTAGTAAAATCTTAACTTCAGCACCAGATCCTTAGATCTGAATGTAGATAGTAGATCAAATTTAAACTGCAGTTCTGGAAAATAGGTTCCTGGAGCTCAGAACAGCAGTAAATTGAAAAAAATAGACAATACTGATTAAACATTAATTTTGTGTGTTTGTTGTGTGGGTGTGAAGAAAGAGGTGTGAAAGTTATATGTAATGTAAAGGAAGCATTGTAGATACTTTGAAAGTATAGAATTGTCTTTTGATCTTTAGCATATAAAATGTCAAGTAACATTGGATCAAAACAGGCTTCTTCCTTCAGGGACTGTCTCATTCAGTCAAATAAAAGACTTTTATATATATCTACCAGCTTTGGAGACTTTGTTCACTTTACAACAGGAACCCCTGCTGTAAGGACAGCTTGAGACATAATGCCTTGTGCATGCTTTTAATTCCAAACTGGATTCAATATTTGTTCAAGTTTACATGTCAATTCAACTGCGTAGTGCACAAGCTACGTCTTTTAAGTGATTAAATTTCTGGGCCTGTGTGTGTTACTGAGTAGAATAATTGGGCACCTCATACCTCCTTGATGATTTGTGCTATGGATTGTTGTGCTAGATGGGAAGCATGTTATTATAACCCAATCTCTTTGATCACCCTTAATCACAATTGTCTCGTTATACTTTCATGGGATTCGTAGAAGTGGACCGCAAATCTAACGTCAAATAACCAAACTTATTTCACATAATTACACTTAGCAAAGTGACCTTCAAGGCATTTTTGCTTATGAATCATGAATGCATAATGAAGCATTGATATTGTTTAGTCACGATAATCCTCCTCTCCATCGCCAAATGCAGATATTCTTGATTATTTAAGATGGCAAGATAATCAGAGGCAACTGCACACATTACAGCAATACAAATGTTTCATCTGTAAAGCTACATTCTTGGAGACTATTTGTCTCAAGTGAGTCTTCCTGGAGAAATGCATCAAACCACAAACATCATTATATGAATTATCCACGGCTCATTTTTTACATCCGGAAGTTACTTACCACAGGCCTGTGTACATCCCAGAATGCTCGTTCTTGACTATCAAGAATTTTTCTTTCAATTTTATCTCTTTTCTTATCAACTCTGAAAATTAAAGAAACAATACTTTATTTATCGTTGACGTTTGAATGACTTCATATATAGAGAGTAAATGATACATGGAACTTGCTCCCAGAGGAAGTGGTGGAGTCAGATGCAATTACTAATTTAGAGGACATTTTGACAGACTCGTAAATAGGTAAGGCATAGAAGGATATGGAGCTAATACAGCAAATGGGATTAGCGTAAATGGGAAAAACTTTCAGCAGTTGGGATTAGTGTAGATGGGCAAAACTTCGACCAAAGGGCCCATTCAGTGCCATGCATGTATCACTTTGCTTAAAGTAACAGTTTAAAATAGAAAAGTGGATGGTAGGATTGAACTAATGTATTGATTTTTAGCTAAATTTTAAATGTAGAGAATATGCAAAAGTGGTTTAGGAAGAGAATTCCTGAGGGTAGCTCTGTATTAGATCAAAGTTTATTATCTCAAGGTGGGCAGGTAAACATGCATTAATCCAGACTAAGAGGACGAGGATCTATATATGTGGTTGGACTTGAAGGTCTTAGAGTGCCTTGGACTTGAGACTATAAGGGTGATGGTGCAAAGAAATTTGCCTGGTAATATACACATGATGTAAGGATATGAACTAGCTGATGTGTGCATGAAAATTGGAAGTATGGAGCCAACAGGAAAGGGAAATTTACCTTCAGAGTACCAGAAATGCAGATGTGGTTCACAGTAAGGGCAGATTATGTTCTAGATGTGGAAGAAGGGAATTTTAGCTATAGGTCACCTGTGGAGCTGAACTTCCTACCTGGGTTGGAACTCAAAGATTGCAGGACATTGAAGCTGCGTCCAATGAAGTTTATGAATGAGGAGTCAGCAACTGTGGCAGCATAGTGGAGCAGCTAGTAGAGCCACTGCCTCAAAGGGGCAGAGAGCCATGTTCAATCCTGCCCTTGAATACTGTCCGTGTGGAGCTTTTCTGTGACTGTGTGGATTTCCTCTGGGTGTTCCAGTTTCCTCCCACAGTCCAAAGGCAAGTCACTTGGTAGGTAAATTGGCCATTGCAAGTTATCTCTAGAGTGTAGGTGAATGGTAGAATCAGGGGAAAGTTAACAAAAATGTAAAGAGAATAAAAATGGGATTAATGTCATATTAAAGTAAATGTGTGGTTGGTGGTTGGTACAGGCTTGGTGGGTTGAAGACCTCGTTTATATGCCGTATCTCTTTAAGGCACTTTAACTAGTATATCAGTGATAATGATTAATATTTCAGTGCTGGTACCAAATAGATTCAAGCTCATAATATCATGAAAAGAAGCTGCCTCAGACTCACTTTGCTTGGGCTTCTGCTTGCATGAAGATGAATTCCCATTTTCGAGCAAATGCTCTTTGTAGACGAGCCAAACTCTCCTAGAATTTGAACATTCTATATTACATTTGAGGAGCCAACATCCATGACCATTAAAGTAAGCACAGTTGCCTCTGTGTCAGCTCATGAGTTTGAGGAAGGCAAGGTTAATGTCACAACTTGCTGAAAACAGGATTTACTTTACAGCAAACTCTATTTACTTAACAGAATCCATTTCAACCAAATCTCTAGCGGAAAAAAAACTCGTGACAGAAACAATACAGAAAGCTCCTGATAAATGTAGAAATATGGCATCATTAAAACACAAAGAATGGAAAACTATTACGTTATAAAAATAGATTACTCCAGTAAATTCCATTGACAATCTGACTAAAACTTGCTCTTAACCAAAATTTGAAGTTAGTCAGAACTATTGCTTCAGTTCATTAATACAATGATGAAGTTTCAATAAAGCATAAATTGACATGAATACAAATATTTTGCCTGCGCGAAATGATGCCGTATACTTCTGCATAAATTACATACATAATAAAATCCCAGTCTCTTCCTACAGAACAGTGCCTGGACAAGACTGAAAGAAGAATTTACCATTAATTCTATCCAGGTCTAGCAACATCAATCTGTAAGCATATCTCAGCTAAGGGAATGCCCATATCCATTCATACATGTAATGAATGTTTTTTACTGACCTCACACGTTGATAATGAACAAGGCTTGTCATGTCATATGGAGGTTGGAAGATGCTTGCATTGTAACAACTCTTTAACTACAGGTGGACTTTTCTGTTTTTCACCAGAGGTTCTAGAGAGGATTACCAACTAGCTACAGTGTTCCAGACTTCCACGCCTCTGCACAGTACAGTGGAAGTACAGAAACATATCATTTAATTGTTTCACAATACAGTAGAGGTAAAAGTCAGACACACTGTGATCTGGTCTGACCTTTTTCTTTACCTCTGGGCACAGTAGTGATTCCTGGGTGGCTTCTAATGGCAGCAAACTGAGGATCTGGATAAACATTGTATTTCATCCCTCAGCTTCACGCCATCCATTGCTCAAGTATCAAATTTGGCCAGATTAGTTAAACAGTGTCATGAACCTTAATTGAAGAGATAAATGAAGCAATTTGGTTTAGTTTTTCTGTATCTTTTGAATTAAAATTTGTGTCTTTAATGAAATTACATGAGGTATAGAAGTACTTAAATATACTTTTAAATACAGAATTTCAAAATTATTCTTAGATCTTAGATCTTAGAAAATATTTAAATGTATTTCTAATGGTTAGAGGTGTTTAAAAACTATAGGAAAGTGTTTGCCAGAATAAGCTGTCAGAAGACCAGCACATTGGTGCAGGCAGGCAATGCAGGCTCCAGATACACGGGCTGAAGCCCAGAAGCATCATTAGCTGAGGTTCTCCAGCATTTTGGCCAGGACTGGATTTCCAGCATCTTCAGAAACATTTGTGTAAAAAAAAAACTGGAGGCTGAGTTTTGTCTTATTGTAAAGTTATTCATTTTTTCTAGTCTGCTGAGTGCACATGTCTGCATAATCCTTCCAGAGATCAGCCAGAAATCAAAATAACCATGACCTCTGCTGGTTTGACAGAGAAGAACTGTCAACTATATATATTAATTTCTATACAGACAAAACAGCATATCTTGTGTGAACACCTTTTGAAAGTGTTTTTTTTTTAACAGGCTAGTTTTTACAAGGATAAATGTAATGTTTTGTTTAATTACTTCAAGTATTACAAACCTAGTTAAGTTACCACACAGATCAGCAATTTAAATTAGAAATCACTATGTAGATTTAGTATTGTCTCTATCATTCTTGCATTTAAGCTCTTACTGTTTATTCACAAGCATCAAACCCTACTCACAGTCACCAATCAGCCTTGCTTTGGCATGAGGGGTCTATATTTCCACAGTTTTGATCATAAGACTACGTCCAATCCCTTCCATGTGTCTCCAACTTCTCATATCTCCCCACCAACATGAAGCACCCTGGCATCTGCTGCTGCAAGGTAATTACTCAGAATTGTATTTTCAAATATCTGTTTGTTTTGTCTTTGATCTTACCTGTCGTAGACAGGTATATGGAGGAATTTAAGGTGGAGGGTTATATGGGGGGGGCAGGGTTTAAGGGTCGGCACAACATTGTGGGCCGAATGGCCTATACTGTGCGGTATTGCTCTTTGTTCTTTATATTCACCACAAAACTTTCTGATCTGTTTATCTTCTGAAATCATCTCACATCTTCAGATATAGTGCTCAGTAAAAGCTTTTACTTTCTTTTCAGTCTGGATATCTCCCCTGATACAGTGCCCAACTTGTCTTCCCAAAGAATTAGCATTTCCGCCAATGTAACCACTTAAACCACAATTCACCAGCCCTGGCAGGATTTATAAGGTGGTGTTGAGATTCTGTCTCCTCTCCTGAAATCACAAGCTGCTCCACACTCATCCCAGAGAGCCAATTTGGGTCCTTGATTTTCTTCATTACGTCTATTCCTAAACCTTCAACTATCCATGATCTAATGTCACTGGAGAATGGCACAGTGGCATAGCTAGCAAAGCCATTGCTTTACAACCCTAGTGTCTCGAGCTCAATTCTGACCTCAAGTGTCGGCTGTGTGGATTTAGTGCATTTTTGTTGTGACTGTGCGGATTTTCTTTGAATCCTTTTACATTCCAACAACGAGCAGAGTGTCAGGTTAATTGGCCATTGTAAATTCTGCCTAGTGTGTAGGTAGGAGATGGAATCTAGTAGAGTTGATGAGTGACATTTGCAATTTTGCAGCCTTACGGAACCATTCCAGAATCTTGTGATTCTTGAAGGATCGTTACTAATGCCTTCACAGTCTCTTCAGCCACTTATTTCAGAACCCTGGAGTGTACATCATCTGCTCCAGGTGACTTACCTACCTTCAGCCCTTTTAGGTTCCCAAGAACCTTCTCTCCAGTAATAGTAGCTTCACAAACTTCAAGACCCCTGACACCTGGAACTTCTAACTTACTGATAGTGTCTTCCACAGTGTACGTGTTTTATATTTGCATAATTTGTTGTCTTCTGCACTCCGGTTGAATGTCCAATTCAGGTGGTCATTCATCGATTCTGTTATGGTTATTACTCTAAAGTTTTATTGAGTATGTCAACAAGAAAATTAATCTCATGATTCTATATGGTAACATATTTGTATTTTAATAATAAATATCCTTTGAACTTAAATACAGTAGGTGTTTGAATGTTGACATAGACTCTGTGTATACCTCTAGGAGATGAAAATCATACATTCAGCTATTTCTCTTCTTGCCTCCCAGTCCCATTTACATCCATCAGATTCCTTCCTTTTCCTTTATCATGGAATATTATCCTGGGTTTTGTGTAGACCTTCTCTTATGCTGCCTTCAAACTCAACATCTAGAGTGACAGGAATGATTAAGTCCTCTGGCTTAAGTTAAATGAAACACGAGGAAATCTGCAGATGCTGGAAATACTGAGATCTACCATAAGCCTACACACTCTCACAGCTACCTGGACTATTTCTCTTTCCACTCTGTCTCTTCCCAAAATGCTATCCCCTTCTCACAATTCTTCCGCCTCCACCGCATCTGCTCTCAGGATGAGGCTTTTCATTCCAGGACGAAGGAGATGTCTTCCTTTTTTAAACAAAGAGGCTTCCTTTCTTCCACCATCAACTCTGCTCTCAAACACATCTCTCCCATTTCCTGCACATCTGCCCTCACCCCATCCGCCCACCACCCCTCTCGGGATAGGGTTCCCCTTGTCCTCACCTACCACCCCACCAGCCTCCGGATCCAACGTATAATTGGCCATAACTTCCGCCACCTCCAACGGGATCCCACTACCAAGCACATCTTTCCCTCCCCCCCCTTCTGCTTTCCGCAGGGATCGCTTCCTACGCGACTCCCTTGTCCATTCGTCCCCCCCCCATCCCTTCCCACTGATCTCCCTCCTGGCACTTATCCTTGTAAACGGAACAAGTGCTACACCTGCCCTTACACTTCCTCCCTCACCACCATTCACTTCACCTGTGAGTTGGCTGGTGTGGTATACTGCGTCCGGTGCTCCTGGTGCGGCCTTTTATATATTGGTGAGACCCGATGCAGACTGGGAGACCATTTCGCTGAACACCTACACTCGGTCCGCCAGAGAAAGCAGGATCTCCCAGTGGCTACACATTTTAATTCCACATCCCATTCCCATTCTGATATGTCTATCCATGGCCTCCTCTACTGTCAAAATGAATCCAAACTCAGGTTGGAGGAACAACACCTTATATACCGGCTGGGTAGCCTCCAACCTGATGGCATGAACATTGACTTCTCCAACTTCTGTTAATGCCCCTCCTCTGCTTCTTACCCTATCCCTGACATATTTAGTTGTTTGTTTTTTTCTCTCTCTCTCTGCCCATCACTCTGCCTGTTCTCCATCTCCCTCTGGTGCTTCCCCCCTCCCCCTTTCTTTCTCCCAAGGCCTCCCGTCCCATGATCCTTTCCCTTCTCCAGCTCTGTATCACTTTCGCCAATCACCTTTCTAGCTCTTAGCTTCATCCCACCCCCTTCGGTCTTCTCCTATCATTTTGCATTTCTCCCTCCCCCCACAACTTTCAAATCTCTTACTATCTTTCCTTTCAGTTAGTCCTGACGAAGGGTCTCAGCCCGAAACATCGACAGTGCTTCTCCCTATAGATGCTGCCTGGCCTGCAGTGTTCCACTAGCACTTTGTATGCGTTGTTTGAATTTTCAGCATCTGCAGATTTCCTCGTGTTTGCTGTAACAAAAACTGTTTATATTTTGTACTGTTTTATCAACAGTTTCCACCATATGTTTATGTGGAAGAGTGAACAGTAAACTGTTAATCTTACTACGATCGTGCCCTCATTGACTATGGTTTAAACTCGGTGTTTAGTTCAGAGTTCTTACACCTGTACGAGAGCACTACATCCTTTACTGCCCTATAATACTGATACATCTGACATGAGCTTTTCCTTCTCAATTTCAGGATAAATTTGATCATATTATGATCACTTTCCCCTCAGGGTTCTTTTACCTTAAGATCTCTAATCAATTTCAGTTCTTTGCACAATACCCAATCTAGATTAGCTGATCCTCCAGTGGGCTTAACCATGCTCTAAAAAGCCATCTTGTAGACATTCTAAAAATATCCCCTCTTGGAATCCTTCAGCAACTTGATTTTCCCGATTTACGTATTGAAATCCCCCTGACCATTGTAACATTACCCTTTTGGCATGCATTTTCTATCTCCTGTTGTAACTTGTGGACCACATCCTTACTACTGTTTGGGAGACTGTATATAACTCCTATCAGGGTCTTTTTAGCCTTCAGTTCCTTAGCTCGATCCACAATGATTCAACATGTTCTGACCCTAGGTCATCTCTTTCAAATGATTTAATTTCATTTTTTATCAACAGAACCACACCACCCCCTACCCTTTCAATACAATGTGTATTCTTGGGCATTAAGCTCCCAGCTATAATCTTTTTTCAGCCATGATTCAGTGATGCCTATCACTTGCCAATCAGTGACTGTGCTACAAGTTCATTGACCTTATTCCATAGACTGTGAGCATTCAAATATAATTCCTTTAGTCCTGTATTTATCTTTTTCTATTTTGTCTGCCTTTTACGTTGCAATTCATCCTGTTGACTACATTTTTGCCCTTTCATCAGCCTATCCTTGCTAGGAGTCTCACTACACACTGCCTTTGTTTGTAACCCAGCTGCCTCATCTTTGCACTATCATTCTGGTTCCCACTCCCCTGCCAAATTAGTTTACATCCGAACAACTCTAGCCAACCTGCCCAAAAGGATTTTGGACCTCCTTGGGTTTAGGTGTAACCTGTCATATCTTCACCAAAAGAGATTCCAATGATCCATAAATCTGAACCCCTGCCCCATGCACTAGTTCCTCAGCCACACATTCATCTGCAAGATCATCCAATTCTTACGTTCAACACATGACACATGGCACAGGCAGTAATCCAGGGATTACTACCCTGGAGGTCCTGTTTCTCAGCTTCCTACCTAGCTTTCTAAAATTTCTCTTCTGGACTTCCTCACCTTGTCTACCTATGTAATTAGTACCAATATGTATGGAGACTTCTGGCTGCTCACCCTCTCCCTTGAGAATGTAATGGACACCATCTGAAATATCCCAGATCCTGGCACCATGGAGGCAACATGCCATCTGAGTCTCTCTATTGTGCCCATAGTACCTCATTACTGTTCCTTTGACTTCCAGTTAGTCCTGATGAAGGGTCTCGGCCCGAAACGTCGACAGTGCTTCTCCTTATAGATGCTGCCTGGCCTGCTGTGTTCCACCAGAATTTTGTGTGTGTTGCTTAAGTTAAATGAGTTGGCTTTTGTTTCAGGTTGCTATTGATGTAGTTTTAAAGACTGGCTTATAAATTATTTGAGGGGAGGAAATGATAGCTTTGTGGTTAGCACATCACTTTCAGTACCAGTGACCAGGGTTCAATTCCTGTCACTGCCTGTAAGGAGTTTGTAAGTTCTCCCCATGAATGCGTGGCTTTCCTTTTGGTGCTCTGGTTTCATCCCACCGTCTAAAGGTGCACTGGTTGGTAGGTTAATTGGTCATTGTAAGTTCTCTCATGATTATGTTAGGATTAAAATCGGAGGCTTGCTGGGCAGTGTGGCTCGAAGGGCCAGAAGGCTAATTCCATGCTATAGAATAGAAAAATATAGATGATCAATACATCCCACTCCTTTTTAACTCAACTGTACTGACACCTATTACTGGAGGGAAAAATATACCTTGAGGAAGAGCCAGTCGAATGTCACTCGACAATCACTCGAATGGAATCCACAAGGGAAGAGAAGAAGAGGTCGCCCAAAGCAAACCTGGAGGCGTAGGCTTTTGGATGAACTGAAAGCCGCCGGCCAAACTTGGGAGACTGCAAAAACATCTGCTAGAGATCGCAGGAAGTGGAGGACTTCTGTTGAGGCCCAATGCTCCGTAAGGAGCGAAAAGGATTAAAGAGAGAGAATGTTCTAGGAAAGATGCCATTAAGCTGGAACGAGTGAAGAAGAGATTTAAAAAGCTGTTGCCAGCACTGGAGGGTCAGAGCTCTGGAGAGAGACTGAACAGGTTGAGACTTTTTTCATTGGAGTATTGGAAAATAAAATGTGATTTTGTAGAGATGCATAAAATTATGAGTGGCAGAGTTGCACAGTCTTTTCCCCCAGGATTGGGGTATCAAGAACCAGAGGACATAGTTTTAAGGTGAGAGGAGTGAGATTTGATGGATACCTGAGGGGCAACTTTTTCACCCAGAGGGAGTTCTGTATAAGGGAATGAGATGTTAGAGGAAGTACTTGAGGCAAGTAAATTTAAAAAGTACATGTAGGTAAATGAATGAGGATTTTGAGGACTATGAAAATTAAGATAAAAGTCAGCTTTATTTGTCAAATGCACATTGAAACAACAAAGCCTACATGGAAATGCGTCATTTCCATCAATGCCCAACACACTCGGGATGTGCTGGATGCAGCCCACAAGTGTTTCTATGCTTCCGGCACCAACATACTTGCCCAAAATGGAACAAGTGCAGGAGAACCTCTTTTACTTCATCCTTCCCCATACCAGAGATCCAAAGCTGCTTCACTTCCACTTCCAAAAATGCACTTTCACCTCTTCCAGGCGAAGTGGAGATCCAGATGCACATTCCTTGTCTAGTGAATTTGGTGTCTGCAATGTGGATTCTTCTACCTTGGAGAAATTAGGTTGTGACCACTTTGTAGAGCACCTTATTCAGACAGCCGAAATTACCTTCAGCATTCACTCATCAACACTTTAAATCTGCATCCCATTCCCACCCTGACCTATCATGCATCATTCCAACAAGATGCAAAATTAACCCGAGGAATAAGGTGTACAGTCATAGAAAAGTACAGCACAGAAACAGACCCTTCAGTCCATCTAGTACATGCCAAAACCATTTAAATCGCCTCCTCCAATCAACCTGCATCGGGACCATAGCCCTCCATACCCCTACCATCCATGTACAAATCCAAACTTCACTTCAATATTGGAATTGTGCTTGCACCATTTGGGCTGGCAGCTCGTTCCACACTCTCATGATCCCCTGAAGAAACTTTCCCTTATGTTCCCCTTAAACTTTTCACCTTTCCTCCAGACCCAGCAACTTCTTTGTAAATTTTCTCTCTACCCTTTCAAGCTAGATAGATAGATAGATAGATACTTTATTCATCCCCATGGGGAAATTCAACTTTTTTCCAATGTCCCATACACTTGTTGTAGCAAAACTAATTACATACAATACTTAACTCAGTAAAAAATATGATATGCATCTAAATCACCATCTCAAAAAGCATTAATAATAGCTTTTAAAAAGTTCTTAAGTCCTGGCGGTTGAATTGTAAAGCCTAATGGCATTGGGGAGTATTGACCTCTTCATCCTGTCTGAGGTGCATTGCATCGATAGTAATCTGTCGCTGAAACTGCTTCTCTGTCTCTGGATGGTGCTAATGTAGAGGATGTTCAGAGTTATCCATAATTGACCGTAGCCTACTCAGCGCCCTTCGCTCAGCTACCGATGTTAAACTCTCCAGTACTTTGCCCACGACAGAGCCCGCCTTCCTTACCAGCTTATTAAGACGTGAGGCGTCCCTCTTCTTAATGCTTCCTCCCCAACACGCCACCACAAAGAAGAGGGCGCTCTCCACAACTGACCTATAGAACATCTTCAGCATCTCACTACAGACATTGAATGACTGTACTTAGGAAGTACAGTCGACTCTGTGCCTTCCTGCACAAGGCATCTGTGTTGGCAGTCCAGTCTAGCTTCTCGTCTAACTGTACTCCCAGATACTTGTAGGTCTTAACCTGCTCCACACATTCTCCATTAATGATCACTGGCTCCATATGAGGCCTAGATCTCATATTGACATGCTATTGACATGCTTCCTGTAAGTAGGTGATCAAAACCACACACACTATTCCAAATTAGGCTTCACCAATGTCTGATACAGCTTCAACATAACACCCCACCTCCTGTACTTAAAACTGATATGTTGCCTCAGATTTTCCAGTTCTGAAGAAGGGTGCTTGACCCAAAAGGTTTTTTATTACTTCATTTCAAAAAGAGCCTTGCTGAGTGTTTTCAGCATTTTCTGTTTTTTTAAAATATTTCAGCTCACACATTGGGGCTTATTATTCAAAGCAGCTTCGTGATTTCTTTCACTGTACGACTGTGACTCTAATTGTTAATTGAATCCTGTTCCCTGCTGGAAGTGCTTGACCACTGTTTTGACATCTTTTGTGGCTGGGTTACTATTTGTAACAGTTTCAATTCTTTGTTTGTTGTTTCTTTTACTCAAATTGTGGAATGCTGGATGAGAAACAATCCCCAATCATTTTGCTCATGACTCATTTAACACGCGCTTCATAACAAGCATTTGTCAGTCCATTACAATTTATAATTCCAATGGAAACTTTTTGAAGTGTGAGAGGCATTTTCTAAAAGCTGGTATTTTAAGTACCTGAAGATGATGATACTCATACAATTCATGAGGCACTCAGTGCTTATCCAAATAGTAAAATTTTGTCCTTCAAGATAAATGAATCAGAATGGTACTCACAGCTTCGTAATCCGCCAACTCCAACCGAGCTTTATTTTGCATTGTTCGCTTGCAGAGATAAACAGCTGGAAAAGGAAACAAAATAATTATTACTGCCTTGAAAAAGCAAAGAACCAAGAGGATCACAAGTTAAACACAGCAAACTGCCAATATCAGGTATGCAATACACGTGCAAAATGCTGGAGAAACTTAGCAGGTCAGGCTGCATCTATGGAAGGGAATAAATAATCAATATTTTGGGCCAAGCCCTTTCAACAGGACTTGCCCCGAAATGTCAAATGTTTATTCCCATCCATAGATGTCCTGTGGGAGTTCCTTCAGTATTATGGATGGTTGCTCTGAATTTCCAGCATCTGCAGAACCTCAACTGTTTAAGATTAGGTATTGCTGTTCCTTTTTGCATCTTGTGGCGCATTGGGTGGCATTTTAAGATAAAGATGGAGTACAAAAGTAAGCTAGCCAAAAATATTAAAGAGAATACCAAAACTATCTTCAGATACATATAATGTAAAAGAGAGGCAAGAGTGGATATTGGACAACTGGAAAACAATGCTGGAGAGGTAGTAATGGGGGACAACGAAATGGTGGAAGAATTGAATAACTATTTTGCATCAGTCTTCACCGTGGAAGACACTACCAGTATGGTGAAAGTTTCAGGTGTCAGGGGGCATGAAGTGTGTGAAGCTACTATAAATCGAGAGAAGTTTCTTGGAAAACTGAAAGGTTTGAAGGTAGATAGTTACCTGGACCAGAGTTCTGAAAGAGGTGGCTGAAGAGATCATGGAGGCATTAGTAATGATCTTTCAAGAATCACTAGATACTGGAATGATTCCGGAAGAGTGGAAAATTGGAAATGTCACTCCACTCATCAAGAAGGGAGAGAGGCAGCAGAAAGGAAACTATAGGCCAGTTAGTCTGACCTCTGGTTGGGAAGATGTTGGAGTCAATTATTAAGGGTGAGGTCTCAGGGTACTTGGAGGCACATGATTTCTTCAAGGGAAAATCTTGCCTTGTTGGAATTCTTTGAAGAAATAACAAGCAGGATAGATGAAGGAGAATTGGTTGATGTTGTGTACTTGAAGTTTCTGAAGGCCCTTGACAAAGTGCCACATATGAGGCTGCTTAACAGGTTACATGCCCATGGAATTAGGGAAAATATTCTGGTATCAATAAAGCAGTGGCTGATTGACAGGAGGCAACGCATGGGAATGTAGGGAGCTTTTACTAGCTGGAAGCCAGAGACTAGTGGTCTGTGTTGGGACTGATTCTTTTTATGTTATGTGTCAATGATTTGGATGATGGAATTGATGTCACTGTTCCAAAGTCTGCAGACGATATAAAGATAGGTGGAGGTGAAGGTAGTTTTGTGGAAGTAGAGAGGCTACAGGAGGACTTAGATTAAGAGAAAGGGTAAAGAAATGGCAGATGGAATACAATGTTGGGAAGTGTATGGTCATGCACTTTGGCAGAAGAAGTGAAAGGACTATTATCTAAATGGAGAGAAAATACATAAATCTAAATTACAAAGGGAGTTGAGAGAACTTGAGATTCCCTAAAGGTTAATTTGCAAGCTGAGTCTGTGATGAGGAAGGGAAATGCAATGTTCACATACATTTCAAGAGGAATAGAATATAAAAACAAGGATGTAATATTAGACTCAATAATGCAGTTGTGAGGCCTTACTTGAAGTATTGTGAGCAGTTTTAAAAAGGATGTGCTGGAACTTGAGAGGGTTCAAAGGAGGTTCACAAAAATGATTCCAGAATTGAGTGGCTTGTCATATGAAGAGCGTCTGATAGCTAGAATTCAGAAGAATAAGAGGTGACCTTATTGAAACCTAATGAATGGTGAAAGGCCTTGATAGAGTGGATGTGGGGAGAATGTTTCCTGTGGCGGGAGAGTCTAAGACCAGCGGACACAACCTCAGAATAGAGGGGCATCCTTTTAGAATGCAGATGAGGAGGAATTTCCTTAGCCAGTGAGTGGTGAATCTGTGGAATTCCTTGCCACAGGCAGCAAGTTTTTAATGCATATTTCAGGCAGAGATTGAAAGATTCATGATTGGTCAGGTCATGAAGGGATACAGGGAGAAGACAGGAGATTGGTATTGAGAGAAAAATTGAAACAGCCTTGATGAAATGGTGAAACAGATGCGATGGGCCAAATGGCCTAATTCTGCTCCTATATCTTATGATTTATGGTCTTAATAGTTGTTTAAACAAGTTCAGTGAAAATCTTTTAGAGGAGAACTCTATCTGTATTTGCAGAGCTGTGGGAATGAAACTGAGTAATGGAAATACTTAGTAATTTGCAGTAGGGGCACAATGAATTTGGATATATTGTTTAAAATTAACGATAATGAGCATTCTAAACTAGGCTGCATAATCATTGCCAACCTTGCCCCGCAGGAGCCAAGCGGGTATATTTACAACAATCAAATGGGACTTTAAAGAAAGATAAGTGGTGTAATCATTTTTTTCTTCTTCTTTGGGATTTTGGTGCTTTGGCAGAAGATCTGGAATCATTTGAGATCGGTGATAGGCTTTGCCACTTATCGACACGTTAATGTAGCTGAGCTGCGAATGGAATTCCTGGCGAAGCTGCATTGTTGTGCTAGCTTTGTGCACTTGCTAGACTGCACAGAAGTTTGCGACTTTAGTTTTAGTTGGAGAAATGGAAAAGAATAGCATTGTGGAAACACTGCCTGTATTTGTCCCATCAAACTCAGGTGGGAGCAAGAATATTCCTGATAGTCCCATTACCTGGTTCTTTGTCCACATGCCTGTGAATATTGCCACCTCCATCCCCAACTGAAAGCAGGAACTGAATCTGCTTCCAGGGCTTTCAGGCAGTGTATTTTCAATCTCACCTATATGCAGCATGACATGTCACACATCAATCCTGGCACTCTTTTCTCAATCACCTTAAATCATAAGAATATTAAAAAAAACACGAGCAGGGATTGACCATTCACCTCTTGATACAGCTCTGCCTTCAATAAGATTTTCTACCTCAACTCAACACCATTCCCTCTGATTCCACAAATATCCACAAATTCCATCAATCTCATTTCAGAATGGATTCAATGACCAAGCCTCCACAATTCAAGAATTCCAATGATTTGTTGCCCACTGAGTGAGGAACTTTCTCCTTAGTTCAGTTCTAACTGACTTTCATGTTATTTTGAGATGGTAACACTCATCCTTGAACCCAGAATCAACATCTGAATCAGACACAGGTGACAGAGGAGCTAAGATGGCACTAGAGGGCAGTTTCTTCAATCTCATCTGTGAAACAGCTTAAATTCCCCTCTTTAATGTCTCTTTTTTCCTTTTCAAGGGATCCTGTTAGAGTCTGTGATCTATAGCTGCATTCGAACTGTGGTTCTTCATGGCATTGGTTCCTGCTCCCAAGAGCTCACCAACTGGCCGTTTGTAGTATCTCCAGGAATGGCGTGGAAGACGTGTGACCTCAGGCAGCTCACATGGACCATATTACTTGCCACTGTTGCCAACTGAAGCATTGTTGGTGATGAGAACATTGAGCCAACATATGTGACTGTCGGAGGCCTCTGAAATTGAGCACTTTCTCTCTCTCTCTCTCGATGGGGGAAAAGTGTGCTAGTTCTCAAGTTGGATGAGCTCAAAGGAATGTCGCTTCAGACTGTAACATTGAAACAGCGAGATGTTGGTCTCCCATCTCACTGTGGAAGGGATGACACCTCTCTCTTCCTTGTTAGTAAGAGAAGAGATCCTGTAGCATGTTGAGGTGCTGGATTATGGACTGTACTTTATGATGATCTTGGAGGAGGCTTTTGCAATTGCTTGCTTGGTGGGAGCTGGTGCTTCCCGCTGGAACAAGTGTGGGGAGGGTTGATGCTTTGCTGTTGTTTGTGTGTGTGTGAGGCGGAGAGCAGGCTTTCGAGCTCTAATGTTTTTTCTGTGATTCATTCTTTGGGGTTTTCTTCTGTTTTGTGGATGTCTGCAAGAAGTAAGAATTTCAGGTTGTGTACTGTATACATTCTCTGATACTAAATGGAACCATTGAACCATTGAATCAGAATGAGCTTTATTGTCACTGACATAAATTCTGAATTTTTTTTATTTTGTGGCAGCAGTACAGTGCAGGCATAACAAATTATAAGTTACAATAAATAAATAGTGCAAATAATTCAGATTCAAGTTCAGTTAATTTATTTATCACATATGCATTGAAACATACAGTGAAGTATGTCATTTGTATGAACAGCCAACATAATCTAATCATGTGCTGGGGCAGCGTGCAAACATCACTACACATTATGGTGCCAATATGGCATTCCCACAGTGCTTGAACAATTCAGAACTCAACGAGCAATGTTCTGAAACTACCCTGCTGAGCCCTATTAAAAAATGTGTGCATTCTTCTAAACTCCAGAGATAAGAAGCTTAGCCTGCTCAATCTCCCATTTCACCGACCTGGCATCCCAGGAATTAATTTGAGAACATTCATTCTCTTGTTCTCGTCCCTTCCACCAATGGGGAAAAGTTTCTTCTTATTCATTTTATCTGGAACTGAATAACGTTGATAATTTGAAAACAAAGGAATCAAATTTCTATGAGTGCAATGCTGCAATTTGGTTGGAGTGCAGTTTAATCAGGTTACCATTTTCTGTGGACGTGTCTTCCAACAGTACCCCGACCTAAAGTTGACCTGTGATGCTGGAACATGTCAGGTAAATGGAACACATGATGGAGATAGAGGGGTTGGGGCAGAGCTGTGGATTTCCCACTCACTATATCTGAATCTTTCAGTGGCAGGAGAGGGACCAGTGATAGAAATGTTGGATACTTGAGGACATAGGCTTAAAGTGAATGGAGAAAGTTTAAAGAAGATGTGTGAGGCAAACTTTTACCCACAGAATGGTGGGTACCAGCAATGTTGTGCCAGGGGAAAGTGATGGAAACAGGTACAATTGCAATGTTTAAGATACATTTAGACAGGCCCATGAATGGGCAGTTAACAGAGGGATGCATACCATCTTCAGGAAGGTGGGATTAGTTAGATCGGCATCATGGTTGGACAACACATGGTGGGATGAAGGGCCTTTTCCTGTGTTGTACTGATTTATGTTTATATTCTATCTTCTGTATACCAATGGATTCTGATGACTTTTTTTGCTTAATTACCAGTTGAACTCTTATAACTTATGACCGGAACAAATCCAAAAAAATCTTACAGGGACATCCATTGGTAATATTCTAATGAGGTTCTAATATTCTAATTGTCTATGCTGGAAGTGCCATTTATTGAATGAGCTGTCAATGTGAGTCTCTGTCTACTTTGGTATTAATGTGTACTTTAGAGATGGGCACTGAAGGATGGATTTGTTAATGGTCTCTGTATTGTGGGAATGAGGCAAAACATGAGGATAAAATGAAATTCCCACAGCACCAAAGACAATTTGGACACAGGCCTTTCAACTGAACAAGTCAGCGCCTTCCAGTAAACACCCAGTAACATCATTCCTAGTCTGTTATATCTATACTTACATCAACTCCTTCTGAATTCTACCATGTGCATACACTATGGGAAATTTACAACAGCCAATTCATCTATCAAACCACACATCTGAGCTGAATTGGGCCTGCTCTGGGCTTCATTTCTGAGGACTCACATTTGTTCTAAATGCTATTTGCTTACTTCTATTGTTTGCACATTTCTCTCTCTCTCTCTCTACCCATTGGATGTTTGTATTTTTTATTGTTCCTTTGAGTTTCTTCTTTTGTGACTGCCTGTAAGTAGACATATCTCAAGGTTGTATAAAGTATATATACTTTGATAATGAATATACTTTGAAATTTGAACTTCGAACATCTTGGAGATGTGGAAGGAAATCAGAGCACCTGGAGGAATCATAAATGGTCTCAAGGAGAGCAAGCAAAGTCCACACAGGCAGCTTTGGAGGTCACAATTGAACTCAGGTCCTTAGAGGTGGGAGGCAGCTGATGTACCTGCTGTGCCACTGTGCTGCAATGCCACCCCTATTTCTGCACCCAGGCTGCCATCCAATCCTCAACTAATATTTTCCAGAGTTATCTGCTAAGTTGCTGGGTGGTAATCTTTGATGTGCACAGCAATTCCTCAGGAAATCTCCTCTTCAAGGCAGTAGATTGGTTATGAGGTACGCCGGGGCTGTTATGGATCTGACAAGAGCTTTCTCAGAAGTTCTTACTTTGTTTTGAAAGGAAGTGCAATGGAGCTGCAGTGCTTGGGGCAATATGTTCTATAGCTGCTAGGCATCTGCCAAGTTGGCAACACAATGTACAGTTGACCTACTTTAAACGTGCAATCACGTTGTGACGTCTGGAAATGACATACTGTGGTGATAGTTGAAATGTGGCTGATTGAAGACTGGATAGAGTTCTCTAATTCAATAGATGCCTTGTTTTCTTGCAACTCCTCCTATCATTACATTTAAAAATGGTTTGCTACAAAAGAATCAAGATAACGAGGTCAAATCATATCAGTAAAGAATATCTTAATCCATAAAAGTCAACACATTTTGGGTCAGGACAAATGCCCATCAGCACAACAATTGTGTCCCTGCTTTCATGGCCTGGCCCAGCTCCAAATTTTCTATACATGTTTGCTCTAGTTTCATTGTTACCAGGTCAAAATCCTAAAGTTCCCTAGGCCACCGCAGTGCGTGGGCACGCTCATCAGAAGAACAGCTGTGGTTCGAGATGTTGACTCCCAACACCTCCCATAGAGCAGTAACTGTTGAACACATCAACAATGCCCACATTGCAGGAAAGAATATTAAAAATAAACATTTGTTTAAATGTTGATAAGCGATCTAGCTCTGATATTTACAGTAATAACAAACAATTAACCACATTTTTGCATTGAATTTACTTTGGAATATTGGCCAACCGTAATTACTACTAATTCTTTCCCACATTTAATGGCCTTCAGCCATTTTGTACATATTTTATTTTATCTTGTACATATCTTATTTGGACTTGATAGAGGTATTTAAAATTATAAGGGGGATAGATAGAGTTGACGTGGATAGGCTTTTTCCATTGAGAGTAGGGGAGGTTCAAACAAGAGTACATGAGTTGAGAGTTAAGGGGCAAAAGTTTAGGGGTAACACGAGGGGGAACTTCTTTACTCAGAGAGTGGTAGCTGTGTGGAACGAGCTTCCAGTAGAAGTGGTAGAGGCAGGTTCGATTTGTCATTTTAAAAAAATTGGATAGGTATATGGACAGGAAAGGAATGGGGGGGTTATGGGCTGAGTGCAGGTCGGTGGGACTAGGTGAGAGTAAGCGTCCGGCACAGACTAGAAGGGCCGAGATGGCCTGTTTCCGTGCTGTAATTGTTATATGGTTATAAGAACTGGAAAGGCACAGTCTATGCGATGTAGGAAGAAGTTGGAGCACCTGGAGGAAACCCATGTGATTACAAGGAGAACATGCTGCAAAACAAGTGGGATAGTAGCACAGGAGTTAGCGCAAGAATTTTAAGTGCCAGCAATCAGCGATCGGGGTTCAACTCCCACTGCTGTCTGTATATACCCCCCGTGACTGCATGGGTTCCCTCCGGGTGTCCCCATTTCCTCGGCATCCCAAAGACGTACGGGTTAAGGTTAGTAAGTCGTGAGCATGCTATGTTGGCGATGGAAGCATGGTAACACTTGTGGGCTGCCCCCAGTGCACCTTTGGACTATGTTGACACCAACAATGCATTTCACTGAACGCTTTGATGTTTCGATGTACATGTGAAAAATAAAGCTAACCTTAAAATCTGAAGTAACATAGCATGGAAAAAGTGGCAATGGCCTACTATGCCCATATCAATCGTCGCACACCCATTCACACAAATCCCGTTAGCTTCCTATCAGATTCTGTCACTCATCTATATGCAAAGGGAAATTCCTGGTGGCCAGTTAACCCACCAACCCATGCACTCTTGCGATGTGGAAAGAAACCAGAACAGCCAAAGGGGAACCACAGAGTCACAGGAAGGACGTACAAATTCTACACAGGTAGATTAGATCTCGAATGCACAGGAGGTAACTCTATGAGCTATACCACTGGGGTGCCAAGTGGAGGGGCTGACAGCGTCTCACTTGATTCTGCCATCTGCATGGTGACAACAGACTTCTGCTGAATCACAAAAGATTGCTGGGATTCTGACTGGCTGGCACATGCAGAGAACACCTCAATGCGATTGAGAGTGCCCAGTCTCCACAGATCCAAGTTAGAAGAACGAGGCTTAAGGATGTCTAGATATGAGCAGCAATGTAATGCTGAAGATATTACAGCAAAAACACTGGCTCAGACTAAATGGATTCAACAGATCATTTTCAATGTCTGCTTTCCAAGGAGTTTAGCACCGCAAGAGGAAACAAACAACTGCTTTACAACCAAACAAGTACAGTAATTAATTTGTCATAATTTTAATGTAGAAAATATGGTAATCAAAATTATTCACATTAAGATTTCACAAATAACAATGCAGTAAATGAAAGCATGAATCTTGGCCAAGACGCCTGCAGCCATGAGACCTGTTAAGGCTTCAGAAATAGCCAAAAGGAAAAATGCTTAATGTCCATCTACTAGTGTCCATCAGTGCAACCTTAGGTTAGATGTCTCCATGATGCAGAGATAAGTAAGTTAGGATAAATACATCATTGTTGCTTTTAAAAGCACCATGGTATATGTATTGGCCTACAGCTATAACACCTTGATAGGCAAGCAATTGGCAGAGTTCTCAACCATGCCTGCATCATATCCTACACATCTGCTGTCATCCTAAGCAGACCAAGGATAGAAGTTCCTTTGTCCTCAATTTGCATTCCACCAGCCTCCACAGTTGATGCAATTACTGAAAATGTTAAAAGGAGGCCACTACCTCCCCATCTCCTTCCTCTTCACTAACACCACACCCTTCTGCAGCAGCATTTGAAACATCTGGTCCCCCTGCAGAGGTCAGCTTCACTCTATTAACATGAATCCTTTCCTCACTCCACCTTCCCTTGTCACTTCCCTTTTGTCTCAACTCTTCTCACCCTTCAGACAAAAACTGTGCTTGCCAATGAAGCACTAATTCCAGTTTAGGCCACTTTTCATATTGTGTCCTCCTCTGCTCCTTTTTTTTCCTTTCTCTCTCTGCCCATCACTCTGCCTGTTCTCCATCTCCCTCTGGTGCTCCTCTCCCCCTTTCTTTCTTCCCTAGGCCTCCCGTCCTAGGTCGGATGATCCTTTCCCTTCTCTAGCTCTGTATCCCTTTTGCCAATCACCTTTCTGGCTCTCAGCTTCACCCCACCCCCTCCGGTCTTCTCCTATCATTTCGAATTTTCCTCTCCCCCTCCTACTTTCAAATCTCTTACTATCTTTCCTTTCAGTTAGTCCTAACGAAGGGTCTCGGCCCGAAACGTCGACAGTGCTTCTCCCTATAGAAGCTGCCTGGCCTGCTGCGTTCCACCAGCATTTTGTGGGAATACTCAGCAGTAAGGCAGTATTTCTAGAAAGAAAAAGAGTTTTGGAAGCCACATGGATCAGAAACAGTTCCACATGGAACAGAAACAGTTTACCTTTCAGGTCCAAAACCCCCTCATAAGAAATTTCTACAGATGCTGCCTGACCTGGTGGGTGATTACAGAATTTGCTTGCTTCTATCTCCTTCCCAAGATCCACAAACATATCTGCCCTGGCAGGTGCATTGTTTCTGCCTGCTCCTTTCCCACTGAACTCGTATCCATGCCTACCCTACAGAGCTGTCTGCTTTTATTTCAAATTTCAAGCATCTACAATGTTTTTTTCTGTTCTTGCATTAATTCAATGAAGCCCAATATCAACTTAAAGGATGGCAACCTCACATAATATGGTCCTCAGGACTAGTTAACAATAAACACCACAATTTCAGATATGCCACCATTCCAGTTCATATAGAAACAGGTGAATTCTAATGAAACGTCATTAATTTGTAACATCAACTCTGCTTTCCTCTGATTGTAGGGGCTGCCTGATCTTCAGAATATGTATAGCATATTCTGTTATTTTTATTTCAGATTTCTAGCTTCTGTAGTTTTTGCATTTGGCACTGATCAGACCTGTAACAGAAGACATGTTGTCAGGACAAAGGATGAGTGAAACCATTGCATCTGACAGCACTAGTTTGCACATGCTGGGTAGGTTTCCATGCAGATCTCAGCAGTAATCTGAATTACTTTTTTATTGCAACTTCTATGTCTTATCACTTCCATTTTAGCAGCAGGTATGAGGCATTTTAACCTTTAATCTGTGTTAGGATATATTGATTTTTACATTTTAATATCAAGTTATCTCTCAAAAAAAATACGTTTATTTTAGAATTATTATGTAACATCAGAAAACCGTGGCTGTGAAAGAATAGATATAAACATCCATCGGAAACAAGTGAACTCATTTAAAAATGATCACACGGAAATATCCCTGCTGTCTCTTGGAAAAAGAACATCATGGGGTACAAAGGAAGCTACTTATGCTAATTTGGAGTATGAAAAATTAATTTTGTTTATCACTTTCAAGACAGACTCAGGAATTTTTCAGCATTTGTGCACTAACAAATTATTCCAAGTCAAATTGACAATTGATTTAATGTTAGAGGAAGAAGGAGCTGAAATACTAATAATTCATTATATTCAATATCTTTCATTGAAAAATGACAATATTACCTAGGAAATGCTTCAAGCTTCATTTCTGGCATTGAATGGAACTGAATTTTGCAAACTCATGCAGAAAATAAAATAAATAAATAAAAACTCGTATTCTAATGATGGTAACTGGTGGTGAATTTCTACACATGATTACTTCCCACACTTAGTCAGGAGAAAGAAGCCAGTGGTTACAAAGCTATGGTGTGTATAGCTCTGGGTGATGCTAGGTACATGGATGATACTGTGTAAACAGTGACTTTCATTTTCATCAATAGTTTGAGGATATGGATACCTATATCTATGCCCTTATACCAGTGAAAGAACATCTCAGCCTCCCAATCTACTTGAAATTCACAGCTTACTTTTCCTGGTTTCCTCCTGTTCTTCTTGTGCCCAGTGGTAGGGGCTGGGTGCTTGCTCTCCTGCTGATGTGCTTTTACCTGCAGCTCAATTCTCCCTACAATCAATTCTTCCTGTATGATTACTGCTCTAATACCAGGTTTCATCAAGAATCAAAATGACAGAGCTCTTTAGATAGCTGCTATTCTTTCTTTTTTTTTTGGGGGGGGGGGCTGCTGTTGATTCAGGCACTGCTGAAAAGGTCAACCATTACTAATTGCCCTAGAGAATATATTGATGATTCAGTTTAATGAATCACTGCAGCCTTATAGTGAAGTCATTCCACAGTGCTATGTAGATATGAGATTAAGAATTTAGAACTCGTGATGACAAAGGAGAATTATTTCCAAGTTAGGATGATGGGTAATGTGGAGTACAACTTGCAGATGTGCCTGCCTCCCTTGTCCTATTTCTCTGATGATTTCACTGATTTTTCTCTTGCTCTCTATTTTGAATGTGTTATGTATGTTTTGCACCTTGGCCTCAGAGGAATGCTGTTTCATTCGGCTGTATTCATGTATGGTTGGGTGATGTTAAACTTGTGCTTGATTTGATTTGAGGGTGATCTTAGTGAAAGTCAGACATTGCTCATCTATTCAATACCTCCAGTTGAACGTATTAGGCTTGCTTGTAGCTTTTACATGTTAGGTCACACTATTGTAGAGATATTCTGTTTTTGGGAGGTGATCATAGAAAATCTGGGGCAGGTTTAACAATCAATCAACAACATTAAATTAGTTTCAACAATGTATTTAAGGGGTTAAGCTACATAACGCATGCTAGTGGAACTACCCCAGGAACAGGTAAATCTAGAAAGAAATGAAAAACAACTTAAGACCTGTGAATCACCTTGATTGAATGTGGTTTGCTCATCATCACCTCCCTATGTGATGATTAGTTTACTTCAACTGTGAGGCATAAATTAAAAGCAATTTCATTGCTGCATAATTTAAATGAGTCAAAACTGAGCTGTAAAACATCATGGTTCATCTGCAAATTGAAACTACCGCACAAAATACTGGAAACACTCAGGCCAGTTAACATCTCTGGACAAAGGAAACAATAAATTTTTGATTTGAAACATTAACTCTGCTTCCCTTTTTGGAAACACTGCCTGAACTACTGGGTGTTTCCAGAATTTTCTGCTTCTATTTCAGATTTTTAGTATCGTTGGAAAATTTGATTTTCAGTGAATGGATGCTCTATAGTGGACGGAGAATTTGATTTTCATAAGCTGCCTGGTTGTGAGCTATTGCTTCCTTTTCAGACCAGAGTACCAAGAGAGAGTAATGACACTTTAAAAACATGTCATGCTAAATTCACAATTAAAAAAGATATTTTAATATAAAATCTTTAATAATTAATCTTAAGAAACCAACATGAAGTGATCTAACCTCCATCACTGAAATAGAACCATGCGATTGGTATAACATTTTCAAGTAGACCAGCTACAATTGCATCTCTTATGCATACATTAAGGAAATACCTTATGCAAGGACTAACCATAGTCAGTATTTTCTGGCTCCCAACAATTGGATGGCCAAAAGTATGGTGTCTGTAAAAAAGGAAAAAACATAGAAAGCATGTTAGTAGATTATTGCTTTCCTTTGAAAACATCAATAAATATTCATTCTCATTTTTGAGTAATTTAAGATTTAACGAAACCTCATTGAGCACAAGCAGTAATAAAATGTTAAGCTTTGTAGGAATTTCATCCATATGTGCTGAGAACAACAGGTTTATAATTTATCAGGGCCTATTTTGGGGAAACACGTAGTCAGTGAGTGCATAACCCAACAATTCAAAGGCTTCCCTAAAACTGCCCTGGGCGTAACTTCAATGCTTTAGATCAGTTGTCCACATGTGTCGGCCAGACTACTGCTTTATCTCCTTGCAGGTATTTTGCCAATTGGCCCTGTTCCCAGATTCTGAGGCTCGAAGATTTTTTGCTCCCTTTCATGTCTACCTGACAGGTATGGTGTTGATGAAACTACTTCACTATGAATTGTGAAAGGCTTCTGCATCTCTTCCCTTCCGAATGCTATGATCCTCTCAGATACACGGTCCTTTAATCCAACTGCGCCATTCCATTCTTCACCCACAGTGTTAGGTCCCATAACTACGTTTGGTAACAGAACTCATGCTTCTCACTGGTCTTTTTGCTCTGCCTCACGGAAGATACCTGGAGTATTTCCCATGCATATCTTGGACTGTAACAGTCTGACTTGCTGCAGAATCAACGTCCACAAATGTTGCTCCATTCTCAATTAGTAACGTGGCCTGAGAGGTCATGATCAGTCAATACCATTCAGAATGCCACCTCCTCCTTATTCAATTCTGCCATATTACAGTGACTTAGTGGGCCTGTTTCATACCATTGTTCTCTTGCCTCGGAGGCAAATGGGGACATCATTTGTGGGATTTGGACTCTTACTATATGCAATTACAGACTATTTTAAATGGCTTTTTGAAGCTATGTGAAAAGCATGTAGCCTAACCGGACCAACCACATAAATACCATGGGCACAAGATTATGAGGAGTGACTTACCTCCTGACAACCAGAAACCTCTCCATCGCCTGTAAGGCACAGATTAGGAGAGTGATGATGAACTTTCTGCTTGTCCAGATGAGTGTAGTACAACTCTCACGAACCAAATAATGAACACCATTTACAAAATGGACTGCAGTTATTCACTGCTCCAACGGGTCGCTCCAACAACATTTCCCAAACCCATGACTTCAAACACCATGAAAGGCAAGGTCAACAGATACAAGGCATTCCCATTTCCGTTCCAACGTGTCAATCCATGCCTCCTGTTGCACCCACATGAGGCCATGCTTAGGGTGAATGAGCAACCTGATGGGATGAATATTGATTTCTCCTTCTTGTGCACAAACCCCTCACCCCCCACCTCTATTCCCTGCACTGACCTTTCATTTCTTCTCACCTGCCAATTACTTCCACCTGGGTCTTTTCTTTCTCCCATTGTCCACTCTCCTCTCCCATCAGATTCTTTGTTCTCCAGCCCCTGACCTTTCCCACCCACCTGGTTTCCCCTTCCACCTAGCCACTTTCCCCTCCCCCACCCCCACTCCCATTGTTTTATTCTGGCATCCTCCCACTTCCTTCTCAGTCCTCGACCTGAAATGTCAGCTGTTTATTCATTTCCATCGATGCTGCCTGACCAGCTGAGTTCCTCCAGCACCTTATGTGAGTTGCTTTGGATTTCTCATGTTTGTAAACACTACCATCTGCAGTTCTCTCTCCAGTTGCATGCCATCTTGACCTGGAAATGTAGCACTATTCCTTCATCATCACTGGCTGCAAATCCTGGACCTCCTAATGCAACATTAGGGAGAGTATATTCACCAGGAGAATTGCAACAAAATACTATATATTACTTTCTCAAGGACAATGGAGAATGGGCAATAAATGGCCTTGTCTGTGAATTCCAGATACCAAAGACAATTCAAAAAAATAAGCTGAATTAAATTTAAATGCAATTGTCCGTTTATTTTTTGTCCTTGTGTTTTATTTTCCAACCTTCCCCACTTTGTATGAAGCCTAAAATTAATGCAGTTCTTGAAGGTACATTACTGAAATGAAATGAGTTCCAGATTGAGCTCAGATGACGGAGTGCAACATGCTATCCAACAGATCCCTGGTAATCGCTAAAGCAAAACGGAACAGTTACCCCAGAATATACGATACTTTCAGAACTCTGAACCAGACTAGACGATTGTAATGTTGGCTTCTAGTGAAAGGAAGGAATCACAGATGAAGCAGTGAGCGAAGATTTTCACTGTCATAATTATAGTGATGTCTACAGAGTATTACTGATGATTTATTCACTGATGACAGAACATTTAGCCTGGTGACCAGTTATGAGCCATTTTTAAGTTTCTTAGTGAGCAATTAACATCATTTGAAGTAATCTAAAATTATAACAAATAATATTTACATTACTGAAGGGCATTATTTGACCTATTGCTCATTGCTTGTTAACTTTTTCTGACAATGGAGGACACTGCAGTCCTTCTGTTGCCCTGAAATTGTCCATGTGCCCTGGTGTTCTTTGGATCCCACTTCTCAGCACAGCATGGGGTTGTCTCAGCATATTCTGCCTACTGGACGATCAGTGAGAATCAAAATGGAAACTGCAGATGCTGAAACCTAAAACACAAGCAGAAAATGCCACAAATTCTCAGCAGGTCTGTTTCATCCATAGGAAGAGAAACAGATTCAACAATTTAGGTTATTGAGGGTCCCCAACCTGAAATGTTGACTCTGTTTCAGATACCTCCTAACCTGCTGAGTATCTCTGGCATTTTCTGTTTTTATGCAGGACTCACAGGAAAGCTTTGATTACTGGCGGGGGCTTGCAGCCCACCCTTCCCAACTCAGCAAAACCAGACTCAGGAGCTGTCAAAACAGCTAGTGTATTCGGAGGCCTTGGAATGCTTGTGAATGCCAGTGGGAACAGACTCAGAGCCGGCTTTCCCAGAGTGGCACCAGTGTCGAAATCCAGAAATTCCAGAGAGATAAACAGATTAAAACCCAGCATCAGTGCTGGCATGGGTAAGCACCATTCCCTATGGTCTTATCATTGTCCAGTCTTAATTAGCTGTTAATTACCTGAAGCAGTAACTCTCCCCGCAGATGCGGCCTGCCCAACTGAGTAATTTCAGCATTTTCTCTGTTATTTATTTAAATTTGGATGTTCAATGCGATATATGTTAAAACTAACTAAAAACGGTCACTAACAAAACACCATAAGAGGAGCAGAATTAGGCTATTCGTCCTATCAAATTTGCTCCACCATCCCATTATGGCTCACAGCACAAAAATACAACTGCAGATGCTGTGGGTCAAAGAATACGTACACAACGCTGGAAGAACTCAGCAGGTCAGGCAGCATCCATGAGAAAAGAGACCCGAAACGTTGGCTACTCTTTTCTCACGGATGCTGCCTGACCTGCTGAGTTCTTCCAGCGTTGTGTACGTATCCCATTATGGCTAACTTATTATGCCTCTCAACATTTTCCTGTCTTCTCCCTGTAACCTTTGATACACATACTAATCAAGAACCAATCAACCTCCCCTTTAAACACTTAAAGGGTTAGATTGTGAAGAAAGAACTGCTGGAGATTAAGGGCTAATTTGGTTGAGACTTTTAGGATACTGAGAGGGGAGTTAAGAATCTTTTTTTTATTTGTTCATTTTTTTTAAGGATCTGAGAATCATTGGCAAAGCCAGCATTACAGTTGCTCCTACAGTCAGCGAGGATGAGCCATTTCCTTGAACTGCAGTAGTGATTCTGGTGAAAGTATTCTCACAGTACTGTGTGAGCACAATCCCAGACTTTGTGACACTGAAGGAGCAACAAAAAGAATGCGTAGTGTGTGACTTAGAATGGCACCTGCTACCCTTGTCTTTCCTAACAGTCAAGGACTTAGACCCAGCATGATGGAGCACCACTGATACATTTTCCAGATCAGATGATATGCAACCTGCATGCAGTGATTTTCCCCTGTGCACAAAGCCCTTTCCTTTTTGGTGTGGAGGTCATGGGTTCAGGAGGTGTGGTTGGAATAACCTAGATGGGGAACTGCAGTGCAGTTTGTGGTTAGGGTACTCAGCAATACTGGTCATGGGGGGGAATGAATATTTAGAAAAGGGAGTCAATCAAGTGGGTTTCTTTGGCCTGAATAGTGTTAAGCTTCTTATGAGTTGTTGCACGCATTCAGACAAGTGGGAGTATCTGTCCCTTATAGGTGGTAGAAATGTTCTCTGGTATCAGGCGGTGAGTCAGTCACACAGGATATACAGTCTCTGACCTACTCTCATAGCTACAGTACATACATGGCTGGTCCAGATAGGTGGGCAAAGCTTTTCTTGCTGATGGGGGATATCTTGGGCTTCAATATTCAAAGTAGGCCATTCAAGTGAGGAATTCACACTGAATATTTTGAAGATGGGGATCAATTGCTTTTTAACAGCCAGTGATACCAATGGATATTGAATTGAAGCAAGAAGTTAAGCAAGGATTGAAATTAGCCATGATCACATTAACTAGCATAAGTGTCTAGAGGGGCTGAATGGCCTACATATATAATTAGGAGACTGACTCAGCAACATATCTTTAACTTATGAGCTATAGTTTGTCAATTTGAAACCTGGCTGTCAATTTAAATGCATCCCAGGGCCGAGGCAGATGTTTGGAGGATCATTTTCAAACAGGATTAGAAGACAGCAGGTCAAAATTTAGCATTTCTGTATCCATGACAAATTCCATGTAATAGCAAGCTGTGTGCTAATCCCATTTAGACATCACTGATGTAAAATTCTATTTTGCATATGATCTCTGTCAATTGCATAGGCTTCAAACACTGATATAACCTCAGGGATCGTATTATCTTCAACATTAGTTTTAAGTACTACGCCTTGTCTGCTGCTGGAGAGTCTGAATTCTATGTTTATTCTTTAACAGTTTTCTGCCGGACATAATTGGAGTTAGCAAAGGGACCAATTAAATCTGGGAATCCCAACTGCGTGACAAGTAGTGAAAACCTTTGGAAAGCAGTCAAAATTAACTCAATCCATTAGAATATGTCAATGTTAATGGAGCAAAGGATTAAAGTTTATGAAAGCTTTTGGTTCATTTACAGAATAGCTGGCATGGCGAGTATTTATTGCCTGTCAATTACTGACTCAAAAGAACTTGGTGGTGAGCTACTTTTTTGAGCCATTGAATTCCTTCTGGAGAAATCATTTTCACAATGTTGTTGGGTTGGAAGTTCCAAGCATTAGACTCATTGGCAAGGAAGGAACAACATTTCTGATTGGTGTGTTACCGTAAAATGCAAATTAACAGATCAATTAATCTTATTCAAGATGCCCTGCTGTGCACAAACATTGGTTCTGCTCTGTTTTAATTACAATAAAAGGAATCTATCCCTTCCTGATGATCTTATTATCCCATTGGTAAGAACCAAACATTGGTCTTTCATGTCTCTTATATACTCTATTCTCTTATCATTGGCTCTACTCACCTTCCTGACAACTGTCTGAACTTGAACCAGATTGTTCTCACTTTTGTGTCATATTTAATTCCAAGTTATGCTTTGCAAAGTGGAGCTGAGGGAGAAGATCAGCTATAATTCTACTGAACAGTGGAACAGGCTTATCCTTATTTCTTATACTCTTAGGGAATACCTGCTCCTTGACTTCCTCCTGTTCCTTTAATTCCTCCTCTGTGACTTCACCTTTCCCATCTGAATTATCTCCTGCTGAACCCTTCTCCCACATATTTCTCTCTAGACATGACATTTCAAAACACTCCCTGGGTGACACCTCTCCCCTTCTGCACCCCATTGTTTCAAATCTGTTGTTCCTCCAAACAATTGCTCCTTAAAATTTGCCATTCAATTACCCTGTACTTGCTGATGGACCTGGTTTCCTGTTAAGTAACATTTCAATTTAAAAATACATTTCTTTTCTTTCAATTTGCTCAATGGTCTCAGTCCTGCAAATCTCAATCTCCTCTAGCCCTAAACCCTACAGGTTATCTGTCTGCCTGAACATCTCCAAACTGAATTGCACCATCATTAACCATTATGCCTTCACTTGTCAGAGCTTCAGAATCCACACCTTTAATATCTCTACCTCTCTACTTTTCTTTCCTTCTTTAAGATGCTTGACCTACTTTTTTGGTCATCTATCAATATGCTGGATGCACCTCTTAACCTTATAATATTCTGGGATATTTCTGTAAAGTGGAAAGCACTTAATGGAAGTTGTTATTACAATTAAAAGTGCAGCAAATTTACCATAGATTATAAGCTGAGTTAACTTAAAAAAAGACTTAGTTTTGTATTTCAGTGATTGATTTGTATCAGCCCACCTGGAATCTGTAGAAAGTTCCATCATCTTTCAACGTCAGGACATGGTCTGAGATTGGGAAGAAATAGCCATGAGCTGCCATCAATGTTCCAAGGTGCAGTGCTTCCACTGTTCACAGAACAACATGAGAGGCATTGAGTTTTACCAAGACTAAATGTTCATTAATACATAATTAACCTGCTTACTATTAAGTATATAATGCATATCATATTTCAGTAAGTCTTAATAAATTTCATATAATGATATTGAATTGCAAACACAGAATGATTAGTTAATTTTTTAGGAAAATAATCACAAATATTTTTAAGTAACAAGAGGCTCCGAGCATGAAGAGTGGGAGTAGAGGCAGCAATTACCATAACATTCAATAAGGTTGGGTAAACTTAAGCAGGTTTTTTCCACGAAGGTTGAGTGAGATTAGAACCAGAGGTCATGGGTTAAGGGTGGAAGGTGTAATATTTAAGAAGAACATGAGGGGCAACTTCTTCATTCAGAGGGTGGTGAGGGTGTGGAACAAGCTGCCAGCAGAGGTGGTGAAAGTGACTCGGTTTCAACATTTAAGTGAAATTTGGATAAACACGTGGATAGGAGGGGAATGGAGGGCTATGGTCCAGATGAAGGTCAATGGGACTAGGCAGAGTGATAGTTTGGCATGGACTAGATGGGCTGAAGTGTCTGTTTTTGTGCTCTAGTATTCCATGACAATGACTCTATCAACAACTAATGTTCCTATTTCATATTGCCATCAATGTGCTGGATGCCACAATGCAGAAGCTCATTTTACCAGTGCATCTTGTATTCTGGAGATTCAGGTGGCATTTCCTCCCCTCTGTGACTTTTATCATTTGTCAAGTTACATAAAGTTTATTGTCATGTAACTATACACATGTATACTGTCAAATGAGACAACTGTTTTCTGAACCATGGCGTAATGCATAGTAGTACACAAAGAACAAACCTATAACCCTCAATAACTTGGAAAAATAGAATAAAATCTACAAATGAATTACGCATAAAAAAACAAAACAAAGTGCAAAAATTAAATACTGTAAGGCGGAGAACAAATTAACCGGTGACACTTCAATTGCTAAGCGGCATGTAGTTCAGAAGCCTAATGGTCTGGGGAGAAACATTTCCCATCTTGACCGTTCCTGTCTTTATGCATCAGTATCTCCTGTTTGATGGTAAAAAGTCAAAGAAGATGCTGGATGAATGGCTGGGATCATTGAGGATGCTAAGGGCCCTGGGTATGCAGCACTCCTGATAAATGTCCCCGATGGATGGTAGGGAGATGGCAAAGAATCGATAGATCCTTTAGTAAATTTACTGTCCCTGTGTACATATTTATGTTGGTTTGCTATTTCCATTTGATGATTATTCTGAAGTATTTCTGATTCTGGAGTGTCTCCGATGCACGGACATAAAAGTTTCATTAAGCATATAATTAAATTCAAAATCCAACAACACCATAAGCTGTAAGCCATTAGAAACAGGTTTGCTGTTGATTTTTTAAGAACAGAAATTAAGACAATGCTGAGGTGATAACCTATATTTTATATAATTACATTCTTACGATTGAGAAGCAGATCATTTATCCCACTGAGTCTTCGTCAGCTCTCAGAGCAATTCCATTAATCCCATTACCCGCTTAATTCCTTATAACCTGTTCTCTCATACATGCCCATTAACATCACCACACATGAATTTTCCAACTATCCACTTTCACTAGGAGTAAATTACGGTAGTCATTTCAGCTAACAATCACTACCTCTTTGGGAAGCGGGAGGAAAATGGAGCATGTGGAGGAAGCCCTTGCAGGGAGCTGCACTACCAGCTGCATTTGGGTGCCATCATTTCATACAACATTCATAGGTTTGGTCTGACCAGAGGAGAGAAACAACTGGCTTGCCATCGTTAGCCACCCATTGGCCAACTTGTTGGTAGACCAAATTTTAAAATGGCACTGGTGAATCTCAGCGATTTCTGGCTGCTGGTCAATGAATCAAGGAACACAACCAAATACTTTGATAATCACTCTTTTTCTGGTAAATGATCATCACAAACAGTAGCCTGTAACTTCCCTTTAGATTTGGAGACAATTTGGTATGGCAGAACCAAGGCAAGGCAAAGCAGTGGGCCCATTGCCAACAGCAAGGAAGCCCTGAGATTTGATTGATTAAAATGTTGTGTCGAATCGGAAAGGTCGGGTACAGACAAAATCTTCAGTCCCCAGAGCATACCAAAGTAACTGAATCCGATATTTGGGTGACAATTTAAGTGCCAGGCGAAATTGAGGTGGCAAGGTCCAGGGCCCAGAGCATATCAGATTGAAACCCAGTGTTTAGATGATGATTTAAGCACTGAGGCAGATTGAAAAGGTCAGGGTGCCGAGGCCTGAGGTGAAAGTCAGGCTCGTTCAGCTCACTGCTTCTAGACGTTTACTCGGCTCTGTGCTGAGCTAACGGTCTGTGGATGGATTCTCTTTGTGGTCTTCAGTTCAGAACATGATTTGCTCATGTTTATTATTTGTGTGATTTATTTCTTTTTCTCTCTGCACCTCGGGTGTTTGACAGTCTTCTTATTTTTAATGGGTTCTGTTGGGTTTCTTTGTTTTGTAGCTGCCTGTTAGGAGATGAGTCTTAAGATTGTTTCATGTATACATACTTTGATAATAAATGTACTTTGAATTTTGAACTTTAAATGAAAGCAGCTGGCTTGTCACCTCAAAAGGAAATGGACATTCTTCATCAAATAAGAAATCCAACTTCTGGTCACTTGCCCTATTCCAGGGCATACAGCCTCTGCAAGGTGCTCCAAGGAAATCTTCTCCTGCCTTTCCTGAGTAACAGATCAGTGACACAGGTGTTCATTCCTTAGAGCTTAGTGGTGACCTTATCCAAACTAATAAGTGCCTAAGGGGCAACAGTCAACCTGCTAGAGGCATTCAGTGGGTCGAGCAGTGTCTGTGGTGTAGTAAGCATGTTGGGAGAAGGAACTGATGCTGCTTTAGGTCCAAATCCAGCATCAACATAAGAACAGAAGACATAAGAAATAGGAGCAGAAGGCCATCTGGCCTGTTGAGCCTGCTCCGCCATTCAATAAGATCATGGCTGATCTGGCCATGGGCTCATCTCTACGTACCTGTCTTTTCCCCATAACCCTTAGTTACCCTACTATGCAAAGATCTATCCAACCTTGTCTTAAATACACTTACTGAGGTAGCCTCCACTGCTTCATTGGGCAGAGAATTCATGACAAGGTTTTGCAGGCACTTGTGTCTCAAAGATCCTGAAAGGGCTTGATGGAGCAGATGTTGAGCTAATAGAGGTTGATGAGAGTGGAACTCATCGCCATCATAATGTGCGGTGTCGTATGACGTGGGCCATCATGGTCTTCCATCTGTCCTTAAGACCCCCTTCATGCTGTTGTTTTTATTCTTTTCTCTATCCATGAACATAATTGCTCTTGGCAAATCTTTCTACAGAAGTAGTTTGCCATTGCCTTCTTCTGGACAGTGTCTTTACAAGACGGGTTATAGAGATGAGAGGGTTATAGTCCAGGGACTAGGCAGAAGACCAGGGTGGTGCGCACTTGATGGGCTGTGGAGTCTGTTTCTGTGCTGCAGTAACTCTATACTGAGATGTTTCTACTAATGGGACAGTAATGAACATGAGGACATAGCTGCAAAATAAGGGCTGATCATTTAAAACTGCCATGATTAGAAATTTCTTCTCTCAGAGAGTAGTGAATCTCCAGAATTCCCTTTCCCTGAGGATCAAGCAGGCTAGAGCATTATATATATAAGTTGGAGATAGATAAGTATTTCAAAGATTGAGGAATCAAGGGTTATGGGTAACCAACATAAATCAGCAATGATTACATTGAATGGTGAGGCAGGCAGGGGAGCAAATGGCCGATTTTCTTGTGCTGTTGTGTTCTTGATTCAGCTCTCAATTCTGGATTTGATGATGTCATGCAGACAGTCAGCATGATTAATCGAGTTTTCCACATAAGAAAAGAAGAGCAGACTCCAGATGCTGACCATTTCAGATATGGCTAGATATGTTGCTCAACCATGGATATTGCTGACATTGAAGTGAACGTAAAGCTTCTGTGGTAGGTATCACTGATCAAATATTTTCAGATTACACCTTGAAAGCCCAAGACAGATGGAGAGGTTAACTCTTTGTTGCCATGGTGGTACTATGGTGCCAGATGTATCTGTCAAGCTAATTTATTCATGTAGACATACATGATTGATGCTTAGATGGGAAACACCCTAAATAAAACATTTGCAGAATGTCAAAGCTAATTAAACAAATCACTTAAATAAACATGGTGAATGCAGGTGATGCCTCAAGAACAGAATCCCTTTCTGCAGTAAGTCTCACTGTACTGAACTTACACATTTTCACTGGGGATCAGAAATGTTACTCTCTGATGACAGCTGTTTTCTGCTGTATTCAGATATCCATAATTAATTGAGATTGGAACCGAGGTCAAAAATCATAATCTGATTAGAAAATTGTGCAATGTCTTCCTTAAGTGCCAGATCAACATCTCTAGCCTTATGCCATCACAAATGTGATATGGACACACCAACCATTCTGCATCATTGTGCACATTCAAATTTCAACTTTTGATTACTTTACGCAGTGCTCATCAAACTCAAGTATTCTTTTCTAAAATTGTATATCTTCTAGATTTCTATTATTCCTTTGGCTTTATAATGTATTGTTCAGATCACATTTGGAGTACTGTAAGCAGTTTTGGGTTCCTTATCTAAGAAAGGATGTGTTGGCATTGGAGAGGGTCACAAAAGAAACACTTTCATGTTGAGAATGAAAGGATTAATGTATGAAGAACATCTGATGACTCTGGGCCTATATTTGCAGGAGTTTAGAACAATGAGGGGAGATCCCTGTGAAACCTATCAAATATTGAAAGACCCGGTTGGAGTGGATAGGGAGAGGATGTTTCCAATAGTGGGGGAGTACAGGACCAGAGGGCATAGCCTTAGAAGGTTCTTGTAAGTGCATCAATGGTTATGGAGAGAAGGTAGGAGAATGAGGTTGAGGATAATATATCAGCCATTACTGAATTACAGAGCAGAATTGATGGGCCAAATAGCCTACTTTTATTCCTATGTCTTATGGTCGATTCTCTGATATTATTGAGGTTATGTGTTGTGTGTATCAATCATCCTTTTGCTTTGTCACTAAAAACATAAACTGTGCAAACAATAAGAGCAAGCAACACCTCTGTTCTGAACACTGTTGCTTGCTTTTATTGTTTGCATGATTGGTGTTTTTATTCTCTCTCTGCACATTGAGTGTTTGTTGGTCTTTTTTTTAAAATGTTCTTTTGGATTTCTTATTTTGTGGCTGCATGTGAGGTGACAAATCTCAAGCTTGAGTAATTTGTACATATTTTGATATTAAGTGCACTTTGAACAATCCTGTAAATATAACAGTCAAAGCAAAACTAGTTTGATTGGATTAACTGTAATGTAATCTGGACAACCATTCTGTATTTCAAAAACAGCTTCCTTGTTTTCTCTTTGGAGCTCAGGGGCACTCCATGGCTAGACCTGTATAGTGCAGAATAATAAGGTAATTATCGAACCTCATATTAAACATTGAATTATTTATGTAATCATTTACAAAATAAGAGAATAACATGCTACCATTGAATACTGGATGTAATAGAGCAAATATCAAATTGTGCTGCTGCAGGTTTGATCCACGGCTTTTGACAGTTATGCGTCTGCTGTATCTTTTGAGGTGTGAAATCTGTATTAGTCTGAATTAGTCGTCCCTGATATTTGGTGTATATTGTTATTTTAAGTAAAAAGTCAAATACATGCAAATTTTTTTTTGGTGCCACCACTAACTCTGAGCTTTTGGGAGAACACTGGCTATATGGTCAGCCAAGTCACTAAAATTACTTTTGAAACTGAGCTGCTGAAATTCCTTCATCCCCATTCCATGTTCCCATATTATGGTGGACTCTTGCAAATTCTGACTATTATTTCAGTAAGAGCAGCTTGATGTTCATAATTTCCATCAAAGTGCTTTGGCTGATGAATAGTAAACATTCATTAATAATACAACTCTTCCATTTGAACATGTTTGTGGAAACAAGATCTAAGGCCACAATGAAAATGGAAGATAACACAGAAAAATTGAGACCATTTGTCCCATTTGCTCTAAGGATGACCTCTGCTTAATCCAGATGAACGCACTATGCCATCAACAATAATGGATTTCATTCAGCTGTGAACTAATTTGTGCGATGGGGAAGTTGTTCCATGATCAGCAAACACTACTGCATGTGTCGTACTTTGGAGTAGCTAATATGTTTTGACAAAGAGGTCTTACATTAACATGAGAGATTCTGCAGATGTTGGAAACCTTGACCAACACATAGAAAATACTCAGCAAGTCAGGCAGCATCTGTAGAGGGGCCAAACTTTCGGGCCAAGACACTTTATTAGGACTGGAAAGCAAGGAGCAGAAGCAAGATTAAGAAGGTGGGGGAGCGGAGGAGTACAAGGCCACTGTTGATAGGTGAAACCATGTGATGGGGAAGGTGGATGGGTGGGGAAAGGGGGATGAACTAAGAAGCAGGGATGTGATAGGTGGAAGAGGTAAAGGGCAGAAGAAAAAAGCATTTGATAGGATGGGATAGTAGATCATGGAAGAAAGAGAAGGAGGAGGGGACCTGACATGTCAGTCCATGGCCTCCTCTAATGCCATGATAAGGCCAAACTCAAGTTTGAGGAGCAATACTCCATTTGGGTAACTCCAATCAAGTGGCATGAACATTGATTTCTCTAACTTCCAGTAATTTCTTCCCCACTCCTTAGTCCTTCTCTCATTTTCTAATCATCATTCCGGTTACCTTCCAATACCCTTCTCTTGTACTTACCTGCCCTTCGCCTCCCTCTGATTCCCCTCGGCCTGAAACATTGACTATTTGTTCTCCTCCATAGATGCTGCCTGACTCGCAGAATTCCTCCAGCATTTTGTGTATGTGGCACAGGCCTCTGTCCTCAATGGCTCCCAACCCATGCCATCCAAAAACATGAACTGCAACTTTGTTTGCCATGTGCCTTGTAATTTTGTCCTTTACAAGTGTTGCCCATGGCCTGTTACCGATGATGCAAGCCTCCAGATTGATTCTGAATGTACCTCTGCACTTCACATCATCAAGATAATCCCCTAGGATTATGAATATTTTATGATAACTCTCAGATATTAACATCATTGGCTATTCGTTCTTATGTATTGATCTTATTTGTTTAGGAGCACATCACCTCCTTCCTCAGAAAGCAGTCTGCAGATCTTCTCTATCACTGCAGAAATTACCTATCTCTGTTCCTAAGTAGCTATTTATAGGTACATATTTTGACAGTTAACCAACACACCATTAACTGGGCTCTAACCCCACTCTGTTCTGTGCAGGATGTACAGACAAAGCATATTTTACCATCACGCATGGAATGAAATTTTGAAGTTACCAGGACTTAAAAGCCTTCTGTCTAAAGAGGTAGGTATGGAGCTGGAAATTTATTTTTGGCTCGGTCTGGCAATTGTCCAAATTTAACAGAAAAACTGACAACATTAGCGGCAGCAGCCAGAGGTGGAACCTATCAAACAGAACTGATGACAATTCTGAAGGAAAAGGATGAATAATAAATTGCCTATTGACAGCTGGTGGCACTGTGTCAGCACAGTGAAAAGCTCCATGAACACAAACCTGCTGAGATTTCCTCTGCAGGGCAAACCTTGCTTCACAGCTGGTTCTGTTCCATGGTAACATGGAGGTGGAAAGGTTGCTTGCTGCAACAAACTGAATGAAAGACAACTACGGGCCAGAGCTGGCTGAAAAAACAGGAACCTTCAATGCTGTGCAGCATGTGATGTTTAACAAGCCTTTTTCACTTCCTGACTACCAACGAGCAGCTTCCACTTTGGTAATCTAATCAGAAGTATGCTAGATAGGAAAGCTGCTGCAACCATCATATATAAAAACAGTTTATTTTGTGGCTGCATGTTTATCATCAATTACCCTGAAGCATGATATAGTTAATGAAGTAAGTTATTTTATTAACTGCCTTCATTTTAATAAGGTGCTACATTCATGTCGTATGATGTCCGTCAAAATTCAATCACAGGTATTAATGTTAATTTACATATCAAATGACTCTATGGCAGAGAAAGGTTTTTGATAATGAGTGTTCAGTGGATGGAGCTTGCATTAGGAGTCTCTGGGTAATGAATGGTTTCCACTTTTGCAGACATCCATATGTTGATATTGTTCGTATGTTGAAAAACACACAAAAAAAACACTTGCTACGTTACCGTATCTCAGTGGTCTTGGAATGAATGATATGAAAAGCAGATAGACTGATAAGAAAGAACAATTACTAAAAAGCATAGGAACAGGTCACTTTGCCTGCAATGTTGTGCAAAACCAGCTAAAAAGCAAATCAAAAACACCAAAACACTATCCCTCCATCTTCCTTACATACATGTGCCTATCCAAACATGTCTTAAAAGCCCCTAATGAATTTGCCTCTACCACCATATCAGGCAACGCATTCCAGGCATCCACAACTCTCTGAGTAAATGATTTACCCCTCACATCCCCCTTGAAGCTCTCCCCTCTCACCTTCAATGCATGCCCTCTGGTATTAGACATTTCAACCCTGGAATACAGATACTCTCTGTCCAGTCTATCTGTGCCTCTCATAATCTTGTAAACCTTCATCAGATCTCCCTCCATAGCACATGCCCTCTAAACCAGGCAGCATCATGGTAAACCTCTTCTGCACCCTCTCCCAATCCTCAACATCCTTCCTATCATGGAGCAACCAGACCTGTGTGTAGCACACTAATGGTTTAATATAACATCAGAGAATGTTCAGTAAAACCCTTAAATTCTTACTTTTCACAGATATCCACAAAACACGAAAAAACCCAAAGAGTCAATGACAGAAAACATTTGAACCCCAAAGTCCCCCTCCCCCTACCCCCAATGCACAGCCAGCAACAAGAGCATCAACCCACCCGCCCCCCCCCCCCCGCCACTCCCCATGGGAGTGAAAGAGAGAATAGCCTAGTTTTTCCATTTGAAAAAACAAATGTACATGTGCGTGTCAGCATTTTGCTTTTAGCAGTATTACGCGAACTTGCTTGTATGTAGAGATGTCCATAAATCTGATGTCTAGCCTAGGGATGGCTTGGTATAGTGAGTGGGTTCTGTAAATAGTAAGTGCACCACAGATGGAATTTGTAAACAGTATCATGTGTTGGCTTTGTGAACTGTGAGTGTATAACGGATGGAGTCTGTCAATAGTTTGTGTGCAATGAGTGGATTCTGTAAAGTAGCCAGTGAAGTCTGTGACTAGCGGATAGCATCACTCAGTAAATAGGGTGTGTACTGTATATACTGAGTGTTTATGAAGTGGAATTTGCATATAGTGTTGGTCTCTGTAAGTAGTATGCGATGAAGGATGGGGTCTGTAAATAGCGAGTATGTAAAGCGTTGATTCTGCAAAAAGCCAGTGGAGTCTGTACATACAGATTGTACAATGAGGGAGCCTGAATACACGTGTATAGTGGATAAGATCTGTAAATAGTGAACACATAGCAAATGGAGTTTGTAAATAGCAAGAATACAATGAGTGGACTCTGTAGTGACTGTGTAGCAGGTGGGGTCTGTAAATAGTGACTAGAAAGGAGGTGGGTCTGTTAATAACAGGTGTACAAAAAGTGGAGTCTATAAATGCTAAGTGCAATGTAAGTTGCGTCTGTAAATTTTGAACGTAGAGGAAGTGACTTTACGTATTGTATCTTTACAATGTGGAGTCTATAATCCATGGACCCTGTCTTGTGGGTTCAGTTTACAAATATATTTTCAGTCCAGTTGGAAATGTAAATGTAGAAAGACAGTCTGCAAGTGGCAGGAATTTTTCATTTGGCTTGGTCAAACAACACAATCTGCCACGAAATATAGCAGGTGAGGTACATGAGTGACAGGGTGCACCAGCAGTATGTTACAGGTAGCAGAGATCTATAACTACTGAATGGATATCTAGAGGAACATATTACAGGCAAAGTGTGAAGCCAGGGAGTTCTTTAGCTCGAGAGTGTATAGCAAGAAAAATATTGTGGCAAGGTGTATTATGGGCAGGGTGTTAGTCATAGAGTTATATAGCTAGAGAGTGCATAGTGAGAGAGTGTGCTCTGGGCTCGTGGAAGTATGTAAAGAAGCAGAAGCATATTGTTAGAAAATGTATTGCTAGATAATGTAAGGAATGTATTATGGGCAGGGTTTATAAAGAGTTTGTTTAAAACAGTTGATTTAATATTGCCTGCCTTTAACTTTGGTTGAAAACAAATTTCTTTCCTTCTGTTTGTCTGAAAAGAACAAATTAAATCCTTTATTGGAACACATCACACTTTCTCAGGTTTAGTTAGTAGGAAAAATACAACTTAACAAGAGCCCAAGTTACTCTCCAGTTTCAACAGGACAGTGACCTAATTTTAAAATCCAAAAATGCTGATAAAATTTGTCACGTCAGGCACCATCTGTGGGAAGGAAAACAGTAAGCATTTTGGATCTAGGACCTTGATCTGTTTTGACGAAGGATCTTATACCTGAAACATTAACTGTTTGTCTTCCCACAGATACTGCCTGACCTGTTGAGGGTTTCCAGCATTTTGAGTTTTCATTTCAGATTTCCAGTTTCTGAAGTTTTCTAATTTTCATTCACATTTTGCTTTTAACTATCTCCCAATCCGTCCAAATCCTTCTGCAGGCTTTCTGCTTCCTCAACACTATCTGCTCCTTCATCTGTCTTCATATTATCCGAAACTTGGCCACAAATCCATCAATTCCATCATCCAAGTCATTGACATGTAAAGTGAAAAGAAGCAGCTACAATACCAACCCCTGCAGAACACTACCAGTCACTGGCAGCCAACCAGAAAGGGCTCCTTTTTTCCTACTCTTTGCCTCCTGCCAGAGAGCCAATTGTACATTTCCCTCAATACCGTGGCTCTTACTCTTTTGAAACAGCCTCACGTGCAGCAACTTGTCAAGGGCCTTCTGAAAATACAAATAAACACTATCTTCTGACTCCTTTGTCTCTTCTGCCTGTTATTTCCTCAAAGAATTCCAACAGATTTGTCAGGCAAGATTTCCCCTCAAGGAAATCTGACTTTTTGCCTACTTTATCATGTGCCTCCAAGTACCCCAAAACCTCATCCTTAATAATGGACTCCAACGCTGATATCAGGCTAACTGGCTTATAAATGCCTTTCTTCTGCATCCCTCCAAGCGTAAAGATTGGAGTGATATTTTCAATTTTCGTGTCCTGTGGAACTATTCCAGAATCTAGTGACTCTTGAAAGGTCATTACTAATACCTCCACAATCTCTTCAGCTACCTCTTTCAAAATGTTCGGATGAGGTCCATCTAGTCCAGGTAGCTTATTTACCATCTAACTTCAGATATTTCAGCTTCCCAAGCACCTTCTCCTAAGAACATTCACTTCTGTCCAACACTCCAACTCTGTGGCATACTGCTAGTGTCTTCCAATGTGAAGACTGATAAAAATACTTATTGTGCTCGTCTGCCATTTCTTTATTCCTCATTACAACCTCTCCAGTGTCATTTTCCACTGATCCAATAACCATTCTCATCCTTTTTTATTATTTATGTATCTGAAATAACTTTTGATATCCGGTTTATATTATTGCCTAGCTTACAATCATATTTTTCTTTTCTCTCCTCATGGAGTTTTAATTGCCTTCTGTTAATTTTTGAAGCGTCAATTCCTCTAGAGTCCTTCTAAATTTTTCTATTTTATATGCCTTCTCTTTTGTTTTTATGTTGTATTTGATTTCCCTTGTCATTCATAGTTGCCTCATCCTCCCTTTAGAAAACATTTTCAACTTTGTGATGTATCTATCCTACACCTTCTGAATTGCTCCCAGAAACTTCAGCTATTGTTGTTCTGCCATCATCCCTGATACTGTCCCCTTCTAATCAATTTTGACCAGCTCTTCTCTCATTCCCTTTAATTTCCTCTACTGAACTCCAATACTGATACATCTGACTTTAACTTCTCCCTCTCAAACTGCAGGGTAAATTCTAGCACAAGGGTATACGTGCTATCGTAGGGAGAGAAATGTGGGCAGAGGGGGTGGGGTGGCCCTGTTGGTGAGGAATGAGATTCAGTCCTTTGCAAGGGGGGACATAGGGTCAGGAGAAGTAGAGTCTGTGTGGATAGAACTGAGGAACAGTAAGGGCAAAAGGACCCAAATGGGTGTTGTCTACAGGCCACCAAACAGTAGCATGGATATTGGGTGCAAGTTGAATAGGGAGTTAACATTGGCATGTGGCAAAGGTAATGTCGCAGTAGTTATGGGGGATTTCAACATGCAGGTGAACTGGGAGAATCAGGTTGGTGCTGGACCACAGGATAGGGAGTTTGTAGAGTGCCTACGGTTTGCATTCTTGGAACAGCTTGTACGAGAGCCGACCAGGGACAAGACTATTCTGGATTTAGTGTTATGTAATGAACAGGATTTGATAAGTGATCTTGCAGTAAAGGAGCCATTAGGAGGTAGTGATCATAATATGATAAGTTTTTATCTGCAATTTGAGAAGGATAAGGGCAGCTCGGAGGTGTCAGTGTTGCAGTTGAACAGGGGAAACTATGGAGCCATGAGGGAGGAGCTGGCAAAAGTTGACTGGACGGATAGCCTAGCAGAAAAGATAGTGGAACAGCAATGGCAGGAATTCTTGGGAATAATGCACAAGGTGCAAAATCAGTTCATCCCCCAGAGAAGGAAGGATTCAAAGGGGAGAAAGGGGTCACAGTGGTTGACAAAGGAAGTGAGAGATTGCATAGCATTAAAAAAAAGGAAGTATGACAGAGCTAAGGTGAGTGGGAAGACAGATGATTGGGAAATTTTTAAGGAACAACAGAACTTAACTAAAAAGGCAATACGGGGAGAAAAAATGAGGTACAAATGCAAGCTAGCCAGGAATATAAAGGAAGATAGCATGTGAAGAGAAAGAAAATAGTTAAGAACAATGTTGGGCTCTTGAAGAATGAATTGGGTGAAATTGTTATGGGAAACAGAGAAACGGCAGAAGAATTTAATGAGTACTTTAGATCTGTTTTCACTAAGGAAGACACAAGCAATCTCCCAGATGTATGGATGGGCCAAGGAGATGGGGTAACAGAGGAAATGAAACAGATTGCCATTAGGAAGGAAACGGTGATGAGAAGACTGATGGGACTGAAGGCTGACAAATCCCCAGGTCCAAATGGTCTGCATCCTAGGGTACTAAAGGAGGTGGCCCTGGAAATTGCGGATGCATTGGCAATCATTTTCCAATGTTCCTTAGATTCAGGATCAGTTCCTGAGGATTGGAGAATGGCTAATGTTATCCCACTTTTTAAGAAAGGAGGGAGGGAGAAAACAGAGAACTATCGACCTGTCAGCCTGACATCGGTGGTGGGGAAGATGCTAGAGTCCATTATTAAGGATGAAATTGTGGCATATCTAGATAGCAGTGATAGGATTGGGCCGAGCCAGCATGGATTTACCAAGGGTAAATCATGCTTGACTAATCTGTTGGAGTTTTTCGAGGATGTAACCAGGAAGTTAGACGGGGGAGATCCAGTGGATGTAGTGTACCTCAATTTTCAGAAGGCATTTGATAAGGTCCCACATAGGAGATTGGTGGGTACAATCAAAGCTCATGGCATCGGGGGGGAGACATTGACGGATAGAAAACTGGTTGGCAGATAGAAAGCAAAGGGTAGTGGTGAATGGGTGTTTCTCGGAATGGCAGGTGGTGACTAGTGGGGTGCCACAGGGCTCAGTATTGGGACCACAGCTGTTTACAATTTATGTCAATGATTTAGATGAAGGCATTGAGAATAACATCAGCAAATTTGCTGATGATACTAAGCTGGGTGGCAGTGTGACATGTGATGAGGATGTTAGGAGAATTCAGGGTGACTTGGATAGGCTGGGTGAGTGGGCAAATACTTGGCAGATGATGTTTAATGTGAATAAGTGTGAGGTTATCCACTTTGGGAGTAAGAACAGGAAGGCAGATTATTATCTGAATGGTGTAGAGTTAGGTAAGGGAGAAATACAAAGAGATCTAGGAGTCCTTGTTCATCAGTCACTGAAGGTGAATGAGCAAGTGCAGCAGGCAGTGAAGAAGGCTAATGGAATGTTGGCCTTTATTACAAAGGGAATTGAGTACAAGAGCAAGGAAATCCTTTTGCATTTGTACAGAGCCCTGGTGAGACCACACCAGGAGTATTGTGTACAGTTTTGGTCTCCAGGGTTAAGGAAGGACATCCTGGCTGTAGAGGGAGTGCAGCGCAGATTCACAAGGTTAATTCCTGGGATGCCTGGACTGTCTTACGCAGAGAGGTTAGAGAGTCTGGGCTTGTACATGCTGGAATTAAGGAGATTGAGAGGGGATCTGATTGCAACATATAAGATTATTAAGGGATTGGACAAGATAGAGGCAGGAAATATGTTCCAGATGCTGGGAGAGTCCAGTACCAGAGGGCATGGTTTGAGAATAAGGGGTAGGTCATTTAGGACAGAGTTAAGGAAAAACTTCTTCTCCCAGAGAGTTGTGGGGGTGTGGAATGCACTGCCTCGGAAGGTAGTGGAGGCCAATTCTCTGGATGCTTTCAAGAAGGAGCTAGATAGGTATCTTATGGATAGGGGAATCAAGGGATATGGGGACAAGGCAGGAACCGGGTATTGATAGTAGATGATCAGCCATGATCTCAAAATGGCAGTGCGGGCTCGAAGGGCTGAATGGTCTACTTCTGCACCTATTGTCTATTGTCTATTGTCTAATATGGTCACTGACTCCTAATGGTTCCTTTACCTTAAGCTCCCTAATCAAACTTAATGCTACTGCATTAATTTAAAGAATTACCTGGAGTCAGTAGATAGGAGTTGTCATTATATCTGCTTATCAGGAATCCAAAATGACTAATCAGTCATATATACTGCCCTTCTGTGCAGTAAAATTGTTCATATCAGATAGATTATCAGATTTCCAAGTACGTCATTTGGGATTGTTACAGTTCCAATATCAAAGGCAGGCATACCGTCTCAATGCCAAAGATGCAGTGCTTGTTTTTTCTTCTATTATAGGATCTGCTATACATCCATTTTAACCTGTTCAATATCTTCCTGTCAGCTGCAAGTATCCTCTCTAAAATTACTTTGGTTAGTCAAATCATTAGCATCATCTGCTTCTAATAAATTCAACAAACTGGTGAGAATGAGTACCTTAATGTGTCAGCATTATACTGAGAACAATGGAACATGCTCACTATGAAGGCTAGAAAAATCCACATCAAATTATAGTGTTTAATCTAGTTTCACTGAGTTTGGGAAAAGCACCCTCATTTTGGCTCTGAGGACCAGAAATTCCATTGCACTATACCCATTTCATTTGGCTCAAAGTAACTTCCTAAGCTCACAATCTGGAGACTGGAGGCCATAAGACCATATTGGAGGTAAATGCATCCTATACCATGAGGGAAAACCAATTAGAACTATTTTTTGACATTGAGTAGCTACCTAAGCACTTTATTAAAGATATGTTTATCCTTCTCCTTTTCTTTTGATTATCAATCTCCCTTTCCTGAATTGGGAACTTGAGTAGGATGTGATCTTTGAGGATGTTGGGCCTGAAGTTCAGCTTCAGTTTGGAATCTGTATATCCTTTTGGCATGAAAACATTGAAAATATAATTATCTTTTTTCTATATTATGTATTGTATTGAACATACAATGAATACAAATTTCACGACACATGCTATTTGATTCTGAATTAGATTCTGATTCTGAAATAGAACACTGGATCAAGTCCTATCACCCACGATAACGTGATGCCAAATTGAACTAAATCTCTCTTCTGCCTTAATATGATCCATATCCATCCATTGCTTGCAAAGTCACGAGTTTGTCTAAAACAGGGGTACACAACCTGGGGTCCATGGACCCCTTGGTTAATGGTGAGGCTCACTGGGACAATGGGAATCGCTGGAAAGTACCTTGAACACCATAATGAGCCAGAGGATTGGAGTGTAGGATTAGGTAAGGTTTTCTAAATAACCTGTTGGTGGAAATAGTGAGGTGGGGTGGGGGAGTGTCAATCATGTATTTGCATCAGTCTACCATGTTCCATTCAGATGAATGCTGCCCAAACCATTGGCCACATCTGAGAACACAGAACTGGAGTGGAGTTCCTCAGTTATTCTTGAGGGACTGCCGAAGAGATGATACTCTACCCACTGCAATTCACAAGTGGATGGGTATATGAAGCACAAGGCCATGACAGAAAGCGCAATGAAAGTGACAGTCTTGAAATTATCACATTGCGTCCAGGGGCCTGTTGACTGTGGGCTAAACTGCAGTGGCATGGCTGCTGGAGTAGGGCTTGACAAGTCTGGTGCAGAAGAGCTGTAATCTTTGTGACAGGGACGAGCACACTTCAAGAAATCAGTGTGACTAAATTAGAGGCAGACACAAAGAAATTAGATGTCACTTTTTAACAATGGCAATGCATCTGTGCCACAGATGCAATTAGAAAGTAATTAAAGCAATAATGATTAACTCATATTATGAAGATCCACATGACTAATCAGTTAAGTACTCTATTACAGAAATGGAGGATCAAATACCATGGACTTGGGCTGCTGATGCACCATCAATAACTCACGCCGAGACTTAGGAAGTGAGATATCGGCTTTTATTGACTGAAGGACAACACTACATCCTGGGGAAAATGAGGGAGAGCAGCAGGCCACAGTCGCCTTTATACAGGGGTCTGTGGGAAGAGCCACAGGGGTAGTCAGCAGGGTCTTGGGAGGAGCCACAGGAGCAGTCAGACAGGTATATCTAGTTCACCACAGCTGCTTCAATGATTCAACAAGATTTGGCCGAGAGGAAACAGAGCCACACAGATTCAAAACATCACTCACTGTGGGGTCAGCTGTGGAAAGGCTCGACCACTTCAAGTTCCTGATTGTCATCATCTCAGAAGATCTAACCTGGGCTGAACACATTGCTGCAGTCATGGAAAAGACTCTACTTCATTAAGAGTGTGAGGAGATTTGGTATGCCACCAAAGATCCAGGTAAGTTTTTACAGATGTACAGTGGAGAGCATTCTCAATAGTTGCATCAGCATCTGGTATGGAGGTTCCAACGTGCAGTATTGACAAAGGCTGCAAAGGATTGTAGGCTCCACCAGCTCTATCAAGGAGGGAACTTCCCCACTGTTTGGGGCATCTTCAAGAAGCGGTGCATCAAAAAGGTGCCGTCCATAATTAAGGATCCTCACTATCAGGGCCAGTCTCTCTTCTCACCATAAAGGAGGAGATACAGGCAAGTGAAAACCGACACCTATCATTTTAAGAATAGGTTCTTCTCCTCCTCTGCTATCAGATTTCCAAATGATAGATACCACATGAACACTGTCTTGCTATTCTTCCTTTGTACTATCTATCTACTGTAACTTGCAGCAATTTTTATGTCTTGCACTGTACTGCTGCAAAAAAACAACAAACTTCACAACATACTACAGTATAAGTCAGTGATAATGAACCTGATTCTCATTTGATTGATCCCAATCCATATTGCCTGTATCAGCTAGGGAACTGGGAAAGTTAAAGAATTTACACTCAGTCTACACTTTATTAGGTAAACATGTACACCAGTTTGCTAATGCAAAAATATAATCATCCAATCATGTGGCAGCATCTCAATGCATGTCAGCAACTCAATGCATAAAAGTATGCAGACATGGTCAGAATGTTTAGTTGTTGTTTAGATCAAACATCAAAATGGGGAAGAAATGTGATCCAAGTGACTTTGACCATGGAATGATTGTTGGTGCCAGATGGAATAGTTTAAGAATCTCAGAAACTACTGATGGCCTGTATTTTCATGCACAATAGTCTTTAGAGTTTACAGAGAATGGTTCATAAAAAAACCCAAACATCCAGTGAGCAGCAGTTCTGTGGGTGAAATTGCTTTGTTAATGAGAGAGGTCGGAGGAGAATGGCCAGACTGGTTCACGCTGACAGGGAGGTGATAGTAACTCAAATACCAATGGGTTACAACAGTGGTATGCAGAAGAGCATCTCTAAATGCACAACACATTGAACCTTAAGGGGGATGGGCTACAGCAGCAGAAGACCACAGTGGATTCCACTCCTGTATCTAATAAAGCGGCCACCGAGTATATATATTATAATACTAATACCTATAATAATATAAAATATTAAAATTCAAATTAGAATATATTGAAAGCCTAAATATTTAACTACAATATATTGGTTATTGGATGTAATTATGTTGATGTCGAGGTTTAAAGGCACCAGATTACATTTCCTGCTGCAAATCATGGCAATGATGCCAAATCCTTCCAAACTATTGACCTCATCAGAAACTATAGAACTGAACAAAAACAAGTCATGCTCAAGGGAATGGTGAAGAGAAGATGCTCATTTCATGCAATACCTGTTTGGATCTACAGTAGAGAGAGTACTAAAGCACATCTATAGTTCTGTGCTTTCAGGAAGAGTGAAATTCCAGGGACAGGGTGTTTATTTTCTGACACAAGTGAGTTGTCTCATCTTCAATTTATACTTTTGCACTCACATCTGTGTTCATTACTCTTTTCACCTCCTTCCCTGCTCCACTAGATAGATAGATAGATACTTTATTCATCCCCATGGGGAAATTCAACTTTTTTCCAATGTCCCATACACTTGTTGTAGCAAAACTAATTACATACAATACTTAACTCAGTAAAAAAATATGATATGCATCTAAATCACTATCTCAAAAAGCATTAATAATAGCTTTTAAAAAGTTCTTAAGTCCTGGCGGTAGAATTGTAAAGCCTAATGGCATTGGGGAGTATTGACCTCTTCATCCTGTCTGAGGAGCATTGCATCGATAGTAACCTGTCGCTGAAACTGCTTCTCTGTCTCTGGATGGTGCTATGTAGAGGATGTTCAGAGTTATCCATAATTGACTGTAGCCTACTCAGCGCCCTTCGCTCAGCTACCGATGTTAAACTCTCCAGTACTTTGCCCACAACAGAGCCCACCTTCCTTACCAGCTTATTAAGACGTGAGGCGTCCCTCTTCTTAATGCTTCCTCCCCAACACGCCACCACAAAGAAGAGGGCGCTCTCCACAACTGACCTATAGAACATCTTCAGCATCTCACTACAGACATTGAATGACGCTATCCCAACAACCTCACTAGCCTACCATTGATCCCTATCAATATACCAAGCCTTTTAATCCCCATGTTTAACCTCACCATCACAACAGCTACGGCGATTGTACCAACTCCCTCCATGCACCCACTGGCATTTTTTTCAAACAAGGCTGGCTACTGATGCTACAGCATTTGAAGGTTTTCAGACACAGCATATTTAGTGCATCACAAATATTACATGCATTGTTCCTCACTGAGGCTGAAGTAACAGAGTTATTAATCTTCAGAGATCCAATGGCTTCTTGGGTAAGAAGCCTGCTTCTCTTCTTCTCTTTCTGGCAAATTGTCCTCCGCAACATGGCCACATCTCATTTGTGCAGTCTTGCACATTTCCTGGTGGAAACCTAATAGGTTTGACATACACTTTTCAGAAAATTCTCTTCATAGACAAGGATCCTTTCTCAGTACAAACCCAGCCAATCTTTGTGGACTAATTAAACTTTATCTTTTTATAACATCTTCCAAATCACGTGCACTAGTGCCAGGACCAAGAACAGATAATCTAGTAAATAATCATTAGTCGATCAACTCTTTAAATAATGTTGGTGGCTGGTGGGCTGTAGTAATGGTGGCTGAAGAGAGGGAAATATCAGGCTCCTTAATGTAGTACATAGCTGAACCAGGTTAACACAGAGTGTTGTCTGCATTTGGAATTGGCTGCACTGGTGTTAAATCAGATTACATACAGTTTCATGTCATTATCTAAAATAAAAGCAGGAAATTTTGTAATTATCTAGTAGGTCAGGGCTTAACAGCGGGAAGTGCACTTGATGGAATTTCTTCAAAATAGAAACAGACCCTTCCACCTACAATGGACCTAGTTGTAGCATTCCCAAATCTCTCTAAGCCCTGCTTATTCAAATACATGTCAATATACCTATTAAATATCTCAACTCCTCTTGATTCTGACACCTCCTCTGGCAGCTCATTCCACATTATCAACTGCTCTTTGTGTAAAATCCTTACCCCCTTGATCCTCTTTAAACCTCCTTCTTCTCATTTTAAATGATGCCCTCTTGTTTCAGACACCCCTGCTATGGGAAACAGACATTGACTATCTACCTATTTATTCCTCTTATCATGTTGTATACCCTTATTATGTCACTCTAAGCCTCCTTCACTCCAGGTAAAAGAGACCAAACTATCCCAAGAATGCAAGTCCTTCAGTTTAGGCAGCATCCTTGTGAATCGTTTTCTGAACCATGACCCTCCAGAGTGTAATGACTGCAACTGCCCACAATATTCTGAATGGAACCTAACCAACTTCATCTTCTATTTGCCAAGTCTGCCACTAGCAATTATAAGGTCACACCTTTATCAAAATGGCATGCTGAGCACCTCCTCTTGGAACTGTGTATGCAAATCATAGACTCAAGTCTCTAAACAATGGACTCAATATAATCTGGTTTACTGCTCTCAATGTTTGATGGCAATCAAAGAACTCATTCTCTATATAGTCTCTTCATATTCTAGTTTCTGCCCACTTGCTTTCCAATCCTGATGAAGGCTCTCAGCCTGAAACATTGACGGTTTATTTCTCTCCATTTCCTGTCTGACTTCCTGAGTTCCACCAACAATTTTTTTGCGTGTGTTCTACATAGTATGCTATTTTGCATTTGTATATTCAAGCTAGGGAGGAGAGGTCTCCTGTAGTGTTTTTGCTGTATAGACAGATTCAGCCTGCAATGTTTGATGATCAGGCAGATGTGACCGTCAGCAAAGTGCTGAAGAAGAGTTGTAACAGTAGAACTCGGAGCACCCGGCTGACATTCCCGACAAACGCATTATGCTTGCAACTGGAAGTCACCACTGGCTTCCAGCAGCAACTATGTCCACAGAAGTGTGAAGTGAGTAATCCATTAATGTGCCAACATAGCCAGCATGCCTTTGGCACTGGAAGGCAATCACTTAAACAACTTGAGGAAGTTTTTATTTTTTGATAGATAAAGGCCTGCGTATCGCTAAGGAGAAAATAATGGTGTGAATTATCTGGGAAAGGTACGCAGGTGCAGGCTTGAGAAATGTGGCAACCTCTGATCATTACTGGACGGATTTTATACAAAATATGAGTTCAATCAATGGTTTGAAATAAAGGACAGAGGGCAGTCAGCCTATCAGAAACAGTTGAGATTAACTGTTCTGGAAATTAGTCAAGATACAGGGTCGTTGCTCAGGGCATAAATTAGATTGCACATTGCAGAGCTAATCATAAGTCTCTGTCACCCAAGGAAGTGCAATTAAATGTTCATTACCATTAATGTGGCAATGTTCAAGCTAAAATCTCACCATTACTCATGGAGTCATGACTTTATGTTCAATAAATTGACTGGATTGGAAATTATGTATCTTTGAAATAGGTGCAGAACAGAGGTCCCAGACATGTTCTGCATCCGGAGCGTTGAAGATGAAAATTGTGCCATTGATGAGAAAGCACTTTAGAGGACATTCAAAAACCATAGTTTCAAACTGCCCTGATACTGATGGTTAGTCGTTGGATACATTCTGAGAGGAACGGGTTGGGAAAGGCATGAAGTAATTGGGAGAAGGCTGACTTGAGACCTTTGCTGCGAGGTGAAGAGTAGCCTTGCTCCCCCAATTCCCTGGAATGATTAAAAAAAACACACTAATCTCTACAGCCTAAAACTAGTTGGTGATTGGGTAGAATCCAGGAATTCAGCTCTGCTCCACTTACAGCAGGGTTTTCAATCTAGGGTCTATGAATTCCTTTGGTTAATGGTAAGGCTCATTGGCATAAAAAAGGTTGGGAACCCCTGGTTTACAGAGACTGCAGATGCTGGAATCTGGACCTAGAAACAGTCTGCTGGAGGAACTCAGGGAGCAAGCAAAAGGAATAGTCAACATTACAGGTTGAAACCCAGCGTGCATCTGAATCGACCGAGTTTCTCCAGCAGATTGCTGCTGTTCCTCTCATTGCTGCTGAGTTTTCAAAAGGACTCCTGCGAACAAAAGAACATAAGAAGCATGAATACAAGAGCCCCTCGAACCTACTCAGTGAGGTCATGGTTTACGTGATCTCCGCATCATCTACATCTCAGCATGTTCTCCATAACACATGGTTCCTTTATAGATCAAAAGTCCGTCTATCTCAGCCTTAAATAGATTCAAGAACCCAGTCTCCACTGTCCTTTGGGATAGTGAATTCCAAGAAAATTTGCAAACTTGTAGAAGAACATTTCCGGTCACCTTCAACTTAACTGTTAATTTTAAAGGTTTTGGATCCCTAAAGTTCAGATTGGGTCATCTAAACATAGGTCTCACAGAATTCCCACTGAAACCCTAATCAACGCCAGTGGGCTGTCTTCAGAGATTGCTCAAAGACTTAGGCTTCCCTAAATTGGGAATTACCACAGCAATTACTGTGGACTGGGTTTACAACCACCTCTGCAGGACTGACTGTGATACAAAGACAGTATCTGCAGCTACATTTGATGGATGCATCCCTCTTTGATACTGACCTGAAGGAGCTAGGTACTATTGCAGTTGATCCACTGTCAGAGTATAGACCAGAGGATCTCAAGCAGGGGTCCATGGACCCCTTGCTTAATGGTATTGGTCCATGGTATACAAAAGGTTGGGATTCCCTGGTATAGACCTTTTCCTCCCGTAATTTATGCTTTGACACATAATGTGCTATACATGATTATTTCTGGCTGTTGGATTTGTAACTGGTACATATTGCATCAACCCTTATTCTGCATTGATTAGTGTAGAAATAGATTCATGTAGAAATGGGGGGAGGCATGAATATTGTCTTGAAATATATTGAAGTCAGAAGGAATAGAGCTAATATTCATTTGCCCAAATGCAAATCTGCCTGAAATAAGCTTCTGAAATGCTCAGCCTGCTTTTACCAAGTGTTTACTGTCTGTATGATAAACTGATACGTTCACTTGAGTGACTGACTTCCAAATCGTGCCTAAAAGTAATGGTGCAACACAAATGATTGTGAAAGATAAATCAGGAGGTGATGGAAAATGCCAGCAGTACAAATTGGTGTTCCCACCAAATAGTAAAAATTAATGGGAAGCTAGACAATTAGGGAGCTTTTAAAAGCCAACAGAAGGCAACAAATAAAGCAAAAGGAGAGAAAGTATGAAATATGAAGGGAAGTGAGACAATAAAAGAAGATACAAAAAGTTCCTGTTTTCAGATAAATAAAGAATAAAAGAAAGGTTAGAGTGGACATCAGTCTGCTGAAAATGGAGAAGTAGTTCTGGGGAACGAAGACATGGCAAACAAACATAATAAGTATTTGTATCATTCTTCACTATGGAAAAATCCAGCAGCATGCCAGAAATTTGAAAATATCCAAAAGCAGAAATCCTTATATGGAGATCAGAGGAGGAGAGGGCCAGCAACTTCAAATTCCTTGGTGTTATCATTTCAGAGGACTTGACCTGGGCCCAGCATGTAAATGCAGTTAAGAAAAATGAATGGCAATGCCTCTACTTCCTTAGAAGTTGTGAAGATTCACTATCACATACAATACTTTGAAAGCGGAGAGTATATTGACTGTCTGTATCACAGCCTGATATGGAAGCACCAATATAGAAATTCCTCCAGAAAGTAGAGAATGTGGCCCAGGTGCCTCAAGACTCACAACACCAGGTTCAGGAACCAGTGGGGATAATGTCACTCATCTTCACTTGCCCCATCACTGAACTGTTCCCACAAACTACAGACTCACTTTCAAGCACTCTTCCCTCCATATTTTTGTATGCAGTGCTAATTAATTAACAATAATCATTATTATTACTGTATCACTGGCCTGGGTGCAAGGTTAGATTGCTTTGGATACCAAGCTGATTTGAAGAGCTTGAGAGCAGCTTTAGGCTGGGCAATGAAATCTGGGCTCATGGACCTCTGATTTACTTCTCCTGAAGTCAATAATCTGCTCCTTGGTCTTGCTAACACTGAGTAAGAGGTTGTTTTTATGGCAACACTCAGCCAGATTTCCAATCTCCCTCCTATATGCTGATTCATCACCACTCTTGCTTCAAGCCTGTAGCAGTGATGTCATCAACAAACTTGAATATAGCATTGCCAGTGTGCTTAGCCATACAGTCATAAGTGTAAAGCAAATAGACCAGGGGACTAAGCACTCAGTCTTGTATGTATGTTCTGCCTGATGAGAGGGAGACAAAGAGAGAATGTCCAGGGTGGGGTTGTTGATTATACTGCTGCTTTACTAAGCTGCAATAAGTACAGGCAAAGTCCACAGAGGGAAGGCTGATTTCCATGATGTGCTCAACTGCCTCCACAACATACTGCAGTTTTGTGCTGTCACAGGTGGAACATTGCTATATCAAGCCGTAGTGCATCCTGGTTATACTGGTGTGGGTCAAAGGCGACTTGCCAAATTTATTTAGCCTCTCGAGGAAGTAAAGACACCGGTGAGCTTTCTTGGGTGTGGCGTCAATGTGGTTGGACCAGAACAGGCTATTGGTGATGTTCACTCCAAGGAACTTGAAGCTCTCAACCCTCTCAAACCCAGCACCACTGACATAGACAGGAACATGTGCATTACCCCCATTCCTGAAGTCAATGACCAGCCCTTTTGTTGCAGAGGTGACACTAAAGTAAACCGATGAGGTACAATCTTACTGAATGATGGAGCAGGCACAAGGAACTGAATGGTGCATGCCTGCTTCTACTTCCTGTCTTTCATGAAAGGGCTACCCAAACTGGGGATTCCCATTTTTCTGGTTTATTTAAGATCTAGAGTACAATTGGAAGCAAAATGAATCTTCTGAAGAATCAACAAGCAACATGGAGGAGGCTTTGCAATCCATTGTGGATGTCTGCCTTTTTTTCAAACAGCTATCCAATTAGTCCCATGTCCCTCCTCATTTCCCTCAACTCTGCACAGTACTTATGTAAATCCCTTGCATAAATTCTTGCTTAATCTGCTTCCACCAGTCTGTTGGGAAGGGCATTCCAAATCCTATTAACTTAATCTTTAAAAATTATCTCTCTCATCTCAGCTCTGGCTCTTATGACAATAATTTATTTTATTTATCACAACACTATGATTTGGAATGTTTTGTTAACTTCCCCTTTAACCTCCTCTGCTGTCAGAGGAACTACAATCATTGTGGAGAAAAACTCACCTTACCGTAGGAGAAGAGAACATGGCTTGTCTCAATGTAGTTTAAGGGAGGAGTGCATATAACGAGGTATTTTTCATTAATTTCTGAAATTACTGTAAGAAATTTGAGAAATTACTGGAGAATTCTGTATGAGAATAGGCATAGCCTATCAAGTCAGTGCCAACTCTCAAAGCAATCTCATCAATTCCATTACCCCACTACCCTAGTCTATCTCAGATTCCAATCAACTCCTTCTGATTCTCTTGATACAGAACCACTGCAGGGCTAAATTGCAGTAGCCAGTTATTCGACCACCTTCTTCAGGGATTCATTCAGGCTTTCACAGGAGTTTTTAAAAGGAGCTCCATCAACTCTATTATCATTATCATGTTTAATATCACCAGATAATGTCATGAAATTTGTTGTCTTTGCAGCAGCAATACAATGCAATGCATAATAATAGAAAAAAAACTTAATTCCAGTAAGGACATATTAGATTGTTAAATTAAATAGATTGTGCAAAAATAAAAAAATAAAAAGATAGTGAGGTAGTATTTATAGGTTCAATGTCCATTCAAAAATCATATGGCAGAGGGGATAATGTTCCTGAATTGTCGAGTGCGTGCCTTCAAGCTTCTGTACCTCCTCCCTGATGGTAGCAATGAGAAAAGGGCATGTCCTTAAGGGTGAACAACGCCTTTTTGATGCATCACTCCTTGAAGACGTCCTGGATACTACGGAGACTAGTGTCCATGACTGAGCTGACTAAGTTTACAACTCTCTGCAGCTTACTTCAATCCTATGCAGTAGCCCCCCAACCCATACCAGATGGTGATGCTGCCAGTTAGAATGCTCTCCATGGTACATCTGTAGAAATTTGTGAGTGCTGTAGGTGACATACTATATCTCGTCAAACTCCAAAAGAAATATTATCATGGTTGTGCCTTCTTTGTGGCTGAATCAATATGTTGGGTTCTTTAGAGATACTAACACCAGGTACTTGAAATTGCTTATCTTTCCACTTCCGATCCCTCTATGAGGATTGGATTGTGTTCCTTCGTCTTACCCTGTCTGAAGTCCACACACAGCTCTTTGGTTTTACTGATATTGAATGCAAGGTTGTTGCTGTGACAGCACCCATCTAGTTGGTATATCTCACCTTCTCGTCACCATCTGAGATGCTGCCAACAATGGTTGTATCATCAGCAAATTTATAGATGGCAATAACAGGGGAAGGCAATAAGGAGTCCTGGGAAAGTGACCTGGGCTTTTCCCCATTCTCTACCGCTCAGCTGACAGAGGGCAGTTACCAGATTTCTCTGCTGCTTAGGTCAGACAACAATATCACAGAAAGGCTAGAACACAGAAGCACAGCCCACCAAATCCATGCAAGCTCTTTGCTAGAGTATTCAGCCCGGCCCACTCTGCTGTCCTTTCTCTATAGCTCTGTAGTTTTTCCCTATCTTCAAGTACTTCTCTGACAGATATTCTTCTTTTGACCCAGTGAAACCTGTTTTGGGAACCTAAGTCTATTGAGATCAACTTCAGCATAACTTAACAGAGATAAGCATATCCATATCCAATACCATGGGGTTCACCACACCAGTCTAGTTATAGGTAGGATTCCTTATCTTATTTACATACTTTTGCCATGCATCTCTTTCAAGGTTCCTGTCACTAGATTCCAGCCTGACTTCAGTCTAAACTGTGCACTATTGCCATTGACCGCTCACAGACATTGCCCATACTCCTTCTCAGTGCATTATAACCCTCTCCTGATGCCATGATCCAATCCTTGAGATCCCAATCCACCATGTGATGAGGTTCACTATTCCTCACGTGATCCCTGTTGCATGACCTGTGACCTGAGCTCCCCCATTCCCTGATGTTTCTGTGCCTATTCCACACAACTCTTATCCATCTAACATTTGGGACCGATCCCACCACATCGGATACCATATCCAGAGCCAAAACAGCACTGGGAGCACCCATAACATATTCCCTGCATTTGAAATTTGCTCTCAAAATATTTTCAGTGATTGCTTTTTTGATCTTGATGTATTTTCTAACTTAAATTAACATTCTGACCTTGCTCATTTACTTTTCTAGTAACCTGAAGCACAAAAGCAGTTTGAGTATTCTAAACATTGTTAAAAGCTGGGCTACAATTTAGGAATCTTTAAATGAATCAAATTATGACCAATGTACATTTATTCTTTATAAATTAAGGAAGCCTTCTCCCCTTTGTTTTTTTTTCCACGTATGGCATTAAAACCTGACCTTAGAATCGAAATATCAGAGAAACTGGTACAAGCAGTGTCCTGAGGACACTGTACTGCTGGTAGATGTCACAGGAAAGAAATGCTCGTATATGATTCTCCTTCCATTATTATACCTGAAACTTACTGTGGAACTGTTCTTACTTGAGATGAATTGCTTCATCCCCATGTGCAGCAAGGTCAAGTCACTGAGGAATACAGGACTGGTTTCTGATTGTGTACACCTTGGCACATACCGTAACTTTCTGAACTGGAGAAAACACTTAAATAGATGGTCTCTGAATGAAACTATCTGTCAGAAATAATGATTCCTAAATTTATACCTTAGCTAGATGGATAAAGCTGTGATTTGTGATTTATATTAAAAAAAGATTTCTGCTTTTATAAGGGGTAGACCAAGGTCGTTCCACGGGTGCCACCAGTAATTTGATATGACTTCTTTCAAAGCTCTGTGCAACAAGAGGCAGTGAAGATTTGTATTATGAGGTACGTAGCAATCCTGGTCCCAATTCAGTCAACAGGGAAACATACAGGTTAATCACAGCATATTGTTCCATCAGAGAGTCTTGCTGACTTAAACGCATCAACTTAGAAACTTCCATAAACATTAATAGATACCTATTTATCTATGTGCTAGTAATCCAATCAAGATCATTATTCATGATATTACTGAAATAACATGATTTTTCTACAAACAGTTTGATTTTCAATAGAATGAAATTTCTTGGAAAATTATGCACACCAAAGCCCTGAAATTCTGAAGATAAACTTGGCTTGCTGTTGTAGTTCTCCATTCCGGTCTGTTCTGAACCTTTGGCTTCTCATATTGTCCCCAGGAAGCTGCATCCCCTTTTCTGATAAAGCACGGGGCTGCATTTACCTGAGGTAAGTAACCACAATACCAGTTGCAGCGAGCTCAAGTCAGCAAGGAAAGCAGGACGGATTTTTGATCATGATTACTTTGGTATGTAAGTTTCTAGGCAGAGAAAATGCTTATATTAATGGTCTCTAAATAAAACTTCCTGTCAGAGAAAAGACTGAATTCAATAATTCCAAACATCCAGCCATTCCAGTTGGTATCAGAACTGCTCTTTTCTACATTTGAATCTGGAGGACAACCCAACCACTTAGATCTATTTAACTATTCAATAAGATCACGACTGTACAGATTTTAATCTCAGCTCTGAATTCTTGTCTATCTGTGGCAACCTTTCACCTTCTCGATACCAAGAATTGATATATACTTTAAACATACTCTAAAGCTTCACTATCACCCCAGAGAATTACCTTCCACACCAGAAAACAAGTCCTGCATTCATGTTCTGTGTTTCAATGTGGGAAGCCTTGCAGGCAATGGTCAACCTCTCCTAGTTTAGCTGTTAGTGTACATGGATATCAGGACAAATTCCCAGCCTCTTAATAGTCATCCTATTAAGTTTCAAAGACCCGCAAATCCCTGTCTTAAACAGGTAGTCCCTTATTTTTTTTGAAAACCGTAACCCCTCACTGTACTTGTGCATATGATAATCGACTTGACTTGATGAAGATGAGAAGGAGGAGCAGGGTGACTGTAAAGGAATATTTAAATTTGGAAGCATCACTCATTAAGGTTTGTTACATTACTCAACTACTTTGTGGTGTGGACACAGAATACTTCAACTTCAGAACACTTCCCACTTCAACTCTGCCTCTCATTCCCATCTAGATATGTCCATACATGGCCTCCTCTACTGCCATGATGAGGCCAAACTCAGGTTGGAGGAGCAACACCTCATCTACCATCTGGGTAGCCTCCAGCCTGGTGGTATGAACATTGAGTTCTCCAATTTCCAGTAATTCACTCAACCTCCCCCTTCCCCTATCCCAGGTCCCTCTCTGCCTCTCTCCCCTTTCAACTTTCTGCTTCTTTATCTCTACAGTTCTTTCATGCTTATCCCCTCCCCCTCCCCCCTTTATCTTTCCTCTGATTGGTTTTCCTCCTGGTGCCTCTAGGCCCTACCCCCTCCCCTATCTCTATTACTGTGCTTTGGCCCTCTCTTCCACCCCATTCCTGATGAAGGGTCTCGGCCCGAAACGTTGGCTACTCTTTTCTCACGGATGCTGCCTGACCTGCTGAGTTCTTCCAGCATTGTGTACGTATTCTTTGATCCACAGCATCTGCAGTTGTATTTTTGTGTTGTGACACAGAACATACTCTCCTGTAGGACTGTCCAAAACCATGGGTTATGCATATCAGCTAAGGAGCAACACACATAGGAACTGGAGGAACTCAGCAGCATCTATGGAGGGAAATGACCAGTCAACGTTTATCAGCACTGAACACTGGAAAGAAAGGGGCGAGAGAGCCAGTATAACAAAGCTGAGAGGAAGGGGCAAGAGCTCATGGGTGCGTTAGGATGGGATAGGCGAGTGAGAAGCTAATGAGGGAGGCAAGAGAGTGGGAATGAAGAAATCTGGGAGGTGATAGGTGAAAGTGATAAAGGGCTGTAGAAGATGGAATCTGAAAGGAGAGGACTGTGGATTATGGAATAAATGGAAAGCGGGTTGGGAGCAGAGAGAGTATCTTGTGGGTGTTGGGTAAATGGAGAGGTGGGGGAACGGAAAATGATTGATTGATGGGGGCCAGTCAGATCAGAATAAAAGGGAAGTGACAGAGATTACTGGAAGTTATCAAAGTCAATGAAAAATATCAATGTCAATACTGTCAGATTGGACACTATCAAGGTGTAGTTTCTCTAATCTGCATCTCATCTAAACTTGGCAATGGAGGAGGCTGTGAACAGACATGTCAGTGTGAGACTGTGAAGTGGAATTAGACTGGTTGGCCACTGTGAGATCCTAGCTGGTATGGCAGATGGAGTGAAGGTGGCTAATGAAGCAGTCCCCCAGTCTGCGTCGGGTTTCACTGTGGAAGAGGAATCCGAACTGTAGCAATGAATGCAATAAAAAACACCAATAGATTTACATGTGACTGACTTGCCTCACGTGGAAGAACTGTTTAAGGCTCTGAACACAAACACCTATGTCAGGATGCTGTTCATCGACTACAGCTCAGCATTTAACACCATTATTCCCACAATCCTGACTGAGAAGTTGAAGAACCTGGGCCTCTGTACCTCCCTCTGCAATTGGATCCTCAACTTCCTAACTAGAAAACCACAATCTGTGCAGACTGGTGATAACATATCCTCCTCGCTGATGATCAACATTGGCGCACCTCAGGGGTGTGTGCTTAGCCCACTGCTCTACTCTCTATATACACACATGACTGTGTGGCTAGGCATAGTTCAAATACCATCTATAAATTTGCTGACTGCTACCATTGTTGGTAGAATTTCAGAAGGAGACAAGAGGGCGTACAGGAGTGAGATATGCCAACTAATGAAGTGGTGTCGCAGCAACAACCTGGTACTCAACATCAGTAAGACAAGGGAGCTGATTGTGGACTTCTGGAAGGGTAAAATGAAGGAACACATACCAATCCTCATAGAGGAATCAGAAGTGGAGAGAGTCAGCAGCTTCAAGTTCCTGGGTGTCAAGATCTCTGAGGATCTAACCTGATCCCAACATATCGATATAAAGAAGGCAAGACAGCGGCTATCCTTTGTTAGGGGTTTTAAGAGATTTGGCATGTCAACAAATACACTCAAAAACTTCTATAGTTGTACCATGGAAAAAATTTTGACAGGCTGCATTACTGTCTGGTATGGAGGGGCTACTGCACAGAACCAAAAGAAGCTGCAGAAGGTTGTAAATCTAGTCAGCTCCATTTTGGGCACTAGCCTAGAAAGTACCCAGGACATCTTCAGGGAGTGATGTCTCAGAAAGGCAGCATCCATTATTAAGGACCTTCATCACCCAGGACATGCCCTTTTCTCACTGTTACCATCAGGAAGGAGGTACAGAAGCCTGAAGGCACACACTCAACGATTCAGGAACAGCTTCTTTCCCTCTGCCATCCAGTTCCTAAATGGACATTGAATCTTTGGACACTACCTCACTTTTTTTTAATATACAGTATTTCTGTTTTTGCACTTTTTAAAAATCTATTCAATATACATAATTGATTTACTTGTTTATTTATTATTATTCTGTTTTATTATTATTATTATTATTATTTTCTCTCTGCTAGATTATGTATTGCATTGAACTGCTGCTGCTAAGTTCACAAATTTCACATCACATGCCGGTGATAATAAACTTGAATCTGATTCTGAATGGTGGTGAGTAAGGAGGTGTAGTGCTTAGTTCTCTTGCAAGAATAGGTGGCTGGATGGAGATTAGTGGGGAAGGAGGAGTGGTTAAAGAGTGTTTTTAGGAATTCTAGATAATCATCTTTAACCAGATAGTAATGTAGAACTTGCAATATATAATGAAGAAGAAGAAGAAGTAAACAAAACAACTACACTATACGTATATTGAATAGATTAAAAATCATGCAAGAAGCAAAAATAATATATATTAAAAAAGTGAGGTAGTGTTCACAGGTTCAATGTACTTTCAGGAATTGGATGGCAGAGGGGATGAATGAATAGATTAATCTTGCTGTTAAAATTTCATGTAGGGAAATATGAGAATTTGACCACTAATGATGACATTGTAGTTTGTCTCATAGTTATGACTGTCACAATATTTTATTGATCAGTGCAAATAGTTTCACTGAAACTAAAGCTAACATATTGATGTCAGCACAAACACAAAAAATTCTGCAGATGTTGGAAATCTAGAGCAATCCACACAAAATGCTGGAGGAATTCAGCAGCTCAGACAGCATTGATTTCAGGCTGAGACACTTTTTCAGGTCTCCTTTGATGAGATGCTAAACAGTGATTCTGCAACCCAGTTCAAGGTGTTAAAAATTCCCTGCGAGTATTTACAGGGGTTCTGCCATCGTTTCTCCTTAAACTAGCACCATCAAAGAAAGGCCTTGTATGAGTATTCACTCTACTAAGATTTGGTTATTATACTTTTGCACGCCACACTTCAGATTTTTCAACGTAGTACAAGCAACGTTTTCAGAGTGTTTTAAGGATATGATGCTGTATAAATGGTCAGAGTACTTACAATCAAATCTATTGTCAGAGTGTGTTTTAAGTTCCTTAAAAATATATGACAAAAAAAAATTTGAATCAGAATCAGATTTAATATCACCAGCGTATATAATTAAATTTGTTGTCTTTGCAGCAGCAGTAAAATGCAATATACTGTATATTAATAGGAAAAAGGTGAATTATGGAACACACACACACACACACACACATACATATATAAACAGTTAAATTAAATAAGTAGTGCAAAAATAGAAATAAAAAAGACGTGAGGTAGTGTCCATGGATTCAATATCCATTCAGAAATCAGATGACGGGGGGAAGAAAGTGTTCCTGAATCATTGAGTGTGTGCCTTCTGGCTTCTGTACCTCTCTCCTGATGGTAGCAATGTGAACAATGTGACCTGGGTGATGGGTGTCCTTAATGATGGATGCCGCCTTTTTGAGCTCCGTGAAGATGTCCTGAATACTATGGAGGCCAGTGCCCATGATGGAGCTGACTATGCTTACAACTCTGTAGCTTATTTTGATCCTGTGCAGTAGACCACCATACCAGACAGTGATGCAGTCAGCTGGTATGCTCTCCACGACACATCTGTAGAAATTTGAGAGTATCTTTGGTGACATACCCAATACCCTCCAACTCTTAATGAAATATAGTCACTGTTGTGCTTTTTTTTAGCTCCATTGATATGTTGGGTCCAGGATAAATCCTCAAAGATATTGACACCCAGGGACTTGAAAATGATCATTTTTTCCACTCCTGATCCCTTTATGAGGACTGGTGTTTGCTCCCTCGTCTTACCCCATACGAAGTCCACAATCAGTTCTTTGGTCTGACTGATGTTGAGTAAGAGGTTGTCTTTGCATGCAGTTTAACCAAAAACTTCCACTGGAAATAATTTCCAAAGGACTTCTTGTTCAAAGAGACAATGCAATTATACTTGGTGCTTCTCTGGTCACTTTTACATTTCTGGTGAATGGGATTAAGATCAATCTAAAAGTATTAGGTTCCTGGGTTATATTTAATTGCTGTTTTTATTCAGTTGCTGTTATTTGATGATTTCTTAGAACAACATGGTAACAATAAGCCAATAACCAGTAGGGCTACATTCAATTCAGTACTTAATCAATCTGTCACTAAAGTAATGCATGTTATGAACAGAACTCAAATGTTGATCAGCACTATTAGATTGCTAAGGCAGCTAAGATGATTCTAATAATATTGCTATACTTGCATTTATAAATTGCCTTATCAGTTTGCAGTGCACTTTAGACTACATTATTTTCTGAAGCACAGTGATTGCTGCTCTGTGGGTGGATAAACATGGCATGAATTTACACCAGGAATATCCCATACCTACTTATGAGTTCACACTCTAATTAGTGGCAAAAACAAAACCATTAAATAGTGCCATAATGTTACTAATGTCCCACACAAGTTTTAAAAGCAGCTACAACAAAAATGCCCATGAGGATTTTGATTTAATGTATTGAGTGAGGAGTAACATTCCATTTTTTTTCATCCGCTCAACAATCTTGCTTCAATAAACAACGTTCAACAGAGGTAAATATCCCAAAGCACAACTACCAAAGATTTCACGTTAAACTACATGGAGATACAAGGGAAGGTAACCAAGTTTCAATAAAGAGTCAAGAATGTGGACAGTCTGAAAGGATGAAAGGAAAATAATTAGATCAGAAATTTAGAACTTTCTGACCACCAAATTTAGAAACCAAATCAGAAAATAACTTCATACATCTTAGGAAAAGGACATAGTAAAAATTAAATTAAATAGCTTACCCATGTAATAGGGGAGAGAATAATGCGGGCTAATGACTGGTGAATGGATTGTGCTACTGAGGTAACAGGGAACCACAGGCATGGAATGCAGCAGTGACAACAACTCCATCTTCAGGAGCTTCACTAATTGTGTTACAGTGGGCACCATTGTGGTAATAGAAAATTGGATGCAATAGGGTAGAGAGTCAGAATATAAATTCCCTCATTTCAATTAGATGCTGCCAGCACCCCGATAAAGAAAATCATTGGTGTTTTGGAGAATGAGGGGAGATTTGACAGAGGTATACAAAATTTAAGGGGTACAGGTAGGCTAAATGCAAGCACGCTATTTTTCACTGAGTTTGGGTGAGAATAGAACTAGAGATTATAGGTTAAGAATGGTATACTGAATTATATACTTAATAACATTAAGATGAAATACTTAATGAGAACCTGAGGGGGAATTTCTTCACCCAGAGGGTGGTATGAGTGTGGAACGAGCTTCTAGCGAAAGTGGTGGACATAGGTTTGATTTCAACATATAAAAGAAGTTTGGGCGAGTACATGGATGGGAGGGCCATGGAGGACAAAGGTCCAGGTACAGGTCAATGAAACTAGGCAGAATAATAGTTCAACATGTACTAGATGGGCCAAAGGGTCTGCTTCTGTGCTGTAGGTCTTTATAATTCTGACTCAAGAGCAGAGAATGGCACAGAGGAATAAATAAGGCCTGTTGGCATTAGCTGGACATGTTGATAGTTACAGCCCCCAAATGACCAAGATGCCAGGTATCAGAGCACATGATGCAACCCATGACGTCGGAGGTAACATGGACTCTATAATCTGGACCAAACCTAGTGTACTTGTGTCCTACACAGCCCATTCAACAAGAATGTATTCCACTTGGCACTGTGCATCAGTCGGCTTTCTAACAGAGTAAGTGTCAAGATGTTGCAGTTATCATTTGCAATACTGCTAGGGTAAAGATCAAGGACGCAGTGAATAGAAAGGCATTGTTCTCTTGTAGCAGAGGCTGTACCAGCTAAGTCAAGCTAAGTAAAAATTTCAGGCAATATCAAGGTCTACAAAATAATCAGTTTCAATTTATTTAAATTACATCATGCTTTTTGAAATAAATGCTTTGTTCTACTTATCGGATTGTGCATGGATTTACCAGTTTGAATCTCAGTAATTGTACCTTGGTCTTCAATGTTCAGATTCTTCAATAGCCACTGGACAATATCTGCACCTGTTAAAGTAAAACAGAAAGGAATGCTTGAATTATTGTCAACCAACTCAATTATGCCTATAGGTTCCATTTGAAAATATGACACAGAGTCATGCAGCAACTATCTATCTTGTCTTTTTTTTCTGCTTTGTTACATCAAAATATAACATCCATTCCAGAATCTGTGTTTTTCTGTTCATCATTTCATACATGATAGATGGGTCAGAAGGCATCTACCTGGGTTTGAATTTGGGAATGTAGTCTCAGGTTAAAGATCAGCCAAGTGAAATTCATTTATACAGGAAGGAGATAGCTTTTGAACTCTATCTTGAGGGCCACGGATGCTCAGTTGTTGAATGTATTTAAGATGGAGGTTGATAGGTGTTTGATCACTTTAAGCAATCAGAGGGCATTGGGAATGAAAAGGAAGATGGACCTCAGGCACAGCATCAACTATGAGCCATTAGCCCATACCCCACTCTAGCTTCCATTTCACACCAATCGAGGAGTCTACCTGAGTTAGTCCCATTTGCCTGCATCTGGTCCATAGACCTCAAAACTTTTCCTATCCATATCGTAATTGTACTCGTCTCTACCACTTTTTAAATGCTGTAATTGTACCTGCCTCTTCCACTTCATCTGGTAGCATGTATCCATTACCCTTTGCATGAAAACCTGTCCCTTAGGTTTCCTTTAAATCTTTTCCATTTTTCCTTAAAACTACACCCCCTAGTTTTAGACTCTAAAACTATTTAACATAAACTCCCTAATTTAAGCCCATCGTGATTTTATAAAGTCACCCCTCAACCTCCTTCACTCCTCAGAAAACAGTCCCACCCTATGCAGTCTCTCCTTCTAATAAAAGCTCACAGGTTCCAGCAATATCCTTGAGTTCTTTTCTGCTCCCCCACCCCTTCAGCTTAATCATATCCTTCCCAAAGTGTACTTACCAGAATTCTACACAATACTCCAAAAGTGGTCTAACCAACATATTGTACAGCTGTAACATTTCTTGCATTCTGTGCTGATTAAGCAATAAGAGTGTACACTATGCCACCTTCACCACTCTGTCTACATATACCCTCACTTTGACAGAACTATGCATTTGTACCCCAAGGCCACAATTTTACTCAGAGACCTGCTATTCACTCTGTATGTTCCTGCCTTAGTTTGAATTGCCAAAGTGAGCTAGTAAATACCACCTACTATTTTCTTTGTTCACTTTCCCTGTTAAATTAGCATAACTTAGGACAACTTCCTTCACTGTCCACCAATTTTGATGTCATCCTCAAACTTGCTTATCATGCACACCTGCATTCTCAAACAAATTGTTGATATATATGACAAACAACATGGACTCAGCACCAACTCTTGTGGCACACCGTGGGTCCCTGGGCCTCCAATCTGAAAAACAACACTCCACTACCAGCTGCATTCAGACCAGCCTACCATGTGGGATCTTGTCAAAGGCATTGCTAAAGTCGATGCAGACCATGCCATTGTCAATCCTCCTTGTCACCTGGCTTGTAAAGAAGGCCTTCTTGAATAAAGACACACCATTAGCCACCCTCCAGTCCTCTGGTACTGCATCCACAGATAACAATACAAAGATTACACATGTCCAAATCTGTGACTACATTTGTGAATTCCTAATTATCGTCCACATATTCTGGACCCCAGCACAAACTTCAAACGCAACTTCGGCTTCCTTTATAATTGCCTCCAGCTTCTTCCACTATCCAAATGGCTTGGGCATTCTTTTTGCTTATTCAGTCATTTTTTGAGGCAAGGATGCTGCTGGCAGGGTCAGCATTTATTGCCCAGCCCCAATTATCCATGAAAAGTGGTGGAACAGCTGCCGTTCAGCTGATAAAGTTGGGCAGGGAGCTCTAAGACTTGGACCAAGGAATCCCAATATGGGGTCCATGGACCCCTCGATTAATGGTAAGGCTCCATGGCATTAAAAAAAAGTTAGGAACCTCTGTCTTAGACCAAATGACATTAAAAGAATGGCAGCATATTTCTGGGAAAGAATGCTGTGCAACTTGGAGAGGAACCTGCTGTGAATGGCGTTTCCATTCATCTCTTACCATTGCTCTTTAACCCCAGTACATTTTGCAGATGGTAAACACTGTGGAGAGAATTAACATTCTGAATGATGGATGGCATGGCAATAGATTGCACTTCTTTGTTTAGATGGTATTGACCTTCTTGAGAGATATTCCAGCTGCACTCATACAGGCAAGTCACCTGCTGCTGAATTTTGGTCACTTTTCTGTGCAGAGGTCTTAGTAGATGTAATGACCACCTTGGAATTTACACAGACAACTCCCACATAAATCAGAGGCAGGTTAGTTCTGAGTTTAATCCCAGTTCAAGCACAAGCACATTCCTTTCTCTGTATTCTTCTGCAGAAGGCACTACAGTTTGCCTTGTACTTCTAAGTGCAGATGGAGCAATGATTTATAGTAGTATGGTTCCCTTACTGTTTCAGTTTCATGTTGACCTTTTAATGCATCCCAACATCTGATCTGCTTTACTCACTGCCTCTGAGCCGTTGTGCAATTTAATGACGATCAGGAGACCAGATCTCTCCCCTTTTATGGATGCATTTTTCTGTCCACAGTTGCCCTGAAGGATGCCAGGTAGTGACACTCATAAAAGTGAGGCTTCACACATATATATTCTTCCAAAAGCTCAGTTTAGCTCAGAAGGTGACACATCAGTTTCAATAACCTCCCACATTACTGCATAGCAATTGTATGAGAACTGTAAGTGTTCATTTTAAATAATAGGCTGATTACTAAAATCATCACAATATTCACTTTGTTATTTCTTTCTTTCTGCCATGTTTTTATCATATATCCACATGGACTTCGTAATTCCTTTTTTTCTAATTAACACTAAATGATAAGCACAGGTTTAAAACTGCAAGGTTCAAAGGATTAACCTCAGCATATTTCATTTCCTGTAGTTTGCTCACCAGATTTGGTAAAAAGATGAATTTATTCATTTGCTGACGCTTTCAAATAAACCTATAATTACAACATTTGGAAATTACGTAGCCCCTGTTGGCTTGTCTCCACTTTGGGGCTCAAAATCATCAACCTGCTTTCTTCTTCCAAGAAAGGTCAGCTCAACTTCAGGTTGTAAATCCTGTGTGTGTATATATATCCACACTGTTGGCAAAACCAGATGTCATAAACATTGAGACACAAAAGAATGTGGATGCTGGAATCTGGAGTAACAAGCAAGGTGGTGGGGGAACTCAATGGGTCAGGCAGCATCTGTGGAGGGAAATGGGTGGTTGAAGTTTTGGATCGAGATCCTTCATCTAGAGTCGTAAGTTGTAAGTGCTGTTTTATGATACAGTAATCCAGTGCTTTTATGTTCATGCTTACTATTCCTATCTTTTATTAGAACATAGAACAGTACAGCACAGGAAAAGGCTATTTGGCCCACAATATTGTGCCATACCAGCTAAAAGAAAATCAAAAACACCCTAACACTCATCCCTCCTACCTACACCATATCCACATCCCTCCATTTTCCTTATGTCCATGTACCTATCCAAAGGTTTCTTAAAAGCCTCTAACGTATTTGCCACACCAAACAGTGCATTCCAGGCATCCACAACTCTCTGATTAAAAGACTTAACCCTCACATCCCCCTCTTCACCTTCAATGTATGCCCTCTGATATTAGACGTTTCAACCCTGGGAAATAGATACGTTCTGTCCATTCTATCTATGCCTCTCATAATTTTGTATATCTCTGTCAGATCTCCTCTCAGCCTCCGGCACTCCAGAGAAAAACAATCCAAGCTTATCCTGCCTCTCATGATGGCACATGGCCTCTAAACCGGGCAGCATCCTGGTGAACCCCTTCTGGACCCTCTCCAAAGCCTCAACATCCTTTCTATAGTGTGTATGCAATACTCCAGATGTGGCCTAACTAGAGTTCAATAAATTTCCAGCATAACCTTCTGATTTTATTTTTTATTTAGAGAAACGTCACAGCAACAGGCCTTTTCAGGCCAATGGGCCTACGTTGCCCAATTACACACGTGACCAATTAACCTACTAACCTATACACCTTTGGAATATGGGAGGATGCTGGAACATCTGGAGGAAATGCACGTGGTCACGGCGAGAACATACAAACTCCTTACAGGCAGAGGCGGGAAATGAACCTGAATTGCTGGCGCTGTAAAGCGTTATGTTAACTACTACACTACTGTGTCGCCCCTGCATTGCATTTCTCGAATCTGAATTCCCGACTTGACTGGGATTTAGATTCACATCCCAGATCTATAAAGCAGTCAGTTAATCAATATCTTACCATACACAGCAGATTGTGTCTTTCAAAAATAATCTGTTTCAATGAGTATTTAATGCTAAATCATTCCCAGGTTGAGGGAAAAGAGTGAAGGAACACAAATGTCTAGATTGTTTAACAAAGAACTCTTTCTGTCTAGTCTATGATTCCAGTGGAAACTTTACACTATTATAAAATCAGTCTTGAGAGAAAATCATCTGGGTAAAGTGATTCCATTTGAATATCAGGATAGCAACAGCAGTTTACTGTCAAATTAAGGAACTGATATTGTGAAGACTAGCTGACATTTAACAAGCCAAACAAGATATTAAAATCAATTGGGTAAATTCTATGCAAAACATCATAGTCAGCCAGAATCACTGGTAAGGTCCCAGGCCACACTTATGACCATGTTCCATGTTGCAGTTGCTGCAGTTGACATTGATATCCATGGCCAGTATAGTCTCATTTCTGTTCAGTTGTTGTGACTCCTGCTGAAAGAGTAAATGTCTCCTGTGGACAGAACTGCACCAGCTGTGGTGATCTCTTAAAGTCTCATAGCCAGTATCACTTAATCTGGATGGATAAGGCAGTGCTTTTCAGATAGTGTTTTAAAAGAGCACTTTAAAAACAAGTAATGCATTGAAATAAATGGCTGCAAATATTGATTAAGTATAAAATGATCATGCAAATACTTCAGCCTAAGGAATATAAAAACATCTTACAAAAGCCTTAAGAATAAATATCTATCTTGGAACATAAAGCTCAGTATTCAGGTCAAAATATTGAAAACAGAACAGACACCATGGATTTTGTATTTCAATGGAAACTTCAGAGACTTATTTTGGACTAAACTTTAGTTCTCACTACTACCATCGGCAGGAGGTATAGAGGCCTTAGAAACACAGAAACATAGAAAACCTACAGCACAATACAGGCCCTTCGGCCTATAAAGTTGTGCCAAACACGTCCCTGCCTTAGAAATTACTAGGCTTACTTATAGCCCTCTATTTTACTAAGCTCCATGTACCTATCTAAAAGTCTCTTAAAAGACCCTATTGTATCCGCCTCCACCACCATTGCCAGCAGCCCATTCCACACACTAATGTTCCATACCACCAGATTTAGGGACATTTATTACCCTACAACCATTAGGCTCCTGAACTGGGGTACATAGCTTCATTCACCTCTATTCTGAACTGATCAGACACACTTTCAAAGATTCTTTACAACTGATGTTCTCAGTTCCATTATTTTTGTTTGCAGAGTTTGGCTTATTTTGCACATTAGTTGTTTGTTAGTCTTTTATGTATAGTTTTTTTCATAAAATTCTAATGTATTTCTTCAATTCCTGTAAATATTTGCAAGAAAATGAATTACAAGGTAGTGCATGGTAACCTGTAAGTACTTTGATAATAAATTTATTTTGAACTTCTTTGTGACCCTCATCTCACAGTCATTATCCTGACATAGAAGCTTCAGTTTTGATCAGTGGTGGGGCAAGGATCCAGTATAAATGATGTGGACAACAGACATGGTGTAAAGTGGTCTAGAGGGGAGGTCACAGTTTCACCTGGAAATGATGGTTAACTTAATTTGCTGGGGTAAAATGGATCCTGCGGCACTGAGAAATAAACAAGGACTAAGCAATCCAGTTTTGAGGCATCTGCACTTTGTAAATTACAGATAGTTAAAAACCTTTTGACTTACTGATGTAGCTCTCCTGGTACATTTTGTTGGAATGAACAAATTCTGTTAAAACTACAGTATTGTGTTTTTGCTTATACATTGTTATCATAGACAGAGCAACTTGCATATTGAAGATTAACCCTCTACAAATAACTATTAGTTCCCAGATGCAGGAACATGACTTCGCTCCTTTTCTATGGTAACTTTTACACCATTTTACTGAAGGTTTGCCTATTCAGTTATTCCTCAGTCAAGAAAGCAGATTCGTTGTCTGAAGTAAGCTTTTGCTAATATACAGTACATGCAGTGCTCTTTCAGTCAGCACACTGTGAGTTATGAATCTCTATTTAGTGAAGGAGGTTCAGTTCTATTTTTGGTATATGGAGCAGTTTTTATATTTTTTTAAAATAAGTCCGTCTATAGGGAACCCTATTGTAAATTTCCAGATTGAACCCTTTAACGGCTCAGTTACACTGCTCTCCTTCACAGGCCTTGCTCCTGGTGGATTGACAGATTGCAAGATTAATGACTGTGATCTCATCACCACTGATTTACACTGGAGCAGCTCTCAGTCCGTTGCCAGGAAACTCTATCATCAATGTACGATACTGTTCCAATGCAATACACACACAAAATGCTGGAAGAACTCAGCAGCTCAGGCAACATCTATAGAAATGACTAAACAGTTGACGTATGAGGCCGAGACCTTTCATCAGTCCTGATGAAGGGTCTTGGCCTAATATGTCGATTGGATTTCCAGCATCTGCAAAATCACTTGTGTTTATGATTTCTGTTTCAATGTATTTCATTTTTTTTAAATTTTGGATGCTGCCAGGTAGACTTAACCCTGCCAGTCTTAACCATCCCATCTTCTCATTTTTTTTTAATTACTCAAGCCTATTTATTTTGTTTTGTAAAATTAGCCAATGATATAAATGTAAAAGCCTGTGGCCTTTTTATATTCAGTTGATACTCTTTGTTAGCCTCCTGTTATAAAGTGTTAGAAATGTTTTGAATGTGAAATAATGTTTTCACTTGGCATAAGACCAGTTACAATTTCTAATTTTACAGATTTAATCACAACAGCAGATGCCTACCTCAGTTGGAAGCTTATTGAAACTTGACAACAGTTAATTACAATTCTTTTTTAAAAAAGCACATATTTAATTTTCACTTTCCCATTTGATTATGCACAAAGTGAATTAGTTTAATATAACATGTTTGCTTAACTCTTAACACTGATAGTCACAAGCTGTGACTGATTTTCACAGCAGACTTTGGTGTACAGATAAGCACCAGCCCTATTGTAATTGCCTGGCCAACATTGTAAATGTAAGCACCCCAATTTATTAGTGACCTTCATATGTGATGATTCGTGTCAAATTTTTGAAGAATGCTTGACTGTACAATGGGCATTAAATCCTTGAGCTTTAGTCAATTAACTTTTCATAGGATAGCTTAAAAACAGAATTGATATTGTTTTAGGCACTAAGATATTAATTTTGAACAGGTTGATGCCTCTGTTGGAGTGAACATGGAGTGAAATAAGTGTTTATTGCCTAATATGTTGTCCAGCAGGCAGGAAACCAACAGGAAAGTTGTAACATAACCTCACTAAGATACTTCTACAGATGACTGAGTACATTAATGACAAATTTTGACAAACAAAAGCCAAGAACTGCAAGAGATTATCTGAAAGAAGTCTTTAATATTGTGAACGGCTATAAAAGAATTTTTAAAAAATCAACGCAACCCTTCAACAGACCCACAAATCTTAATCTCACGCCTGTTAAACTTAGCTTTCCGTGATAGCCTACTGCTGAATTAAACATGTATCTGTTTATTTCTGTGAACCCTTTCCACAAGCTGTTAGTGCTTTTCCAGTATCCATCTTTCCAAACGACAAGTATGATTACCAGGTCAATTGCAAGTCATAAATGGTAGGCATTATTTGAATGTACAATGTGATAAATCTGAGCCTTATAAGTTTTAGTGGGACGCTGAGGGGCTTACACTGAGATTTACAGAATGCATGCATAAGAGGAAGAGAAAAGAATGGATCAGGTCATCAGATTTCTGCCATGCCTTGGCCAAGTGAGGGAGGGAATGGCTGAAACCTCGAGACCTCTAGACCACCTATGAAGATAGGTCTCGAGGTTTCCAGTATCTGTGGAATCTCTTGTGTCAGCACCTATGAAGCTCTCCTCAGTGAAATGGAAATTTAGCCATGATGTAGAAAATTCTGCCTCCAAGTTATGTGAGGTCATCACAAGTCAAACCACTTGCCTGTGTGAATCTAACACCAATGACAAACAAGGAAGTTGGCAGTGTCTGGGAGAAAGCACCCAATCCATCACACGGTAACTAGTGTGTGTTCTATCCAAATAATATACCACAATAACTTGCCAAGATTTGTTTTAGAATCTCTCCTGAAACAGTGACCTCTACAGTCTTAAAGGACAAGGGCAGGCTGTTGTCTGTAAACCGCTCAGTCCAGGGTTGGAAATAAATCACCATTCCTTCATTTTGCTGTGTCTAAGTCCTGATGTTCTCTAGCCCAAAGCACTGAGGGACCACCTTCACCAGTAGGACTGCAGCAGTTCAAGGATTACAACTCATCACCACCTTCACAAGGGCAGATAAAGCTGGGCAATAAAGACTTTTTTTTTACCAATACCACAGAAAAAATGAAAAGAAATATCCTGTGGAGTTAACTACATCATGGGAACCAACCACCCCACTGTTGTCTCTGGATATTCATCTCTCTGCCTTAGTAATGCAGCCAACATAATCAATGACCCCAGGCATTCTCTCTTCTCCGCTCTGCTATCAGGAAAAAGCCTAATACAGGTGCCTACCAGGCTCAGTGACAGCTTCTATCCCTCTGTCATCAGACTCTTGAGCAGACCTCTTGTATAAGTTGGACTCTGTACCTCATAATGATGTTGCACTTCATCATTTACCTTCATTAGACTTACTAGTAGCCTTTACACTTTATTCTGCATTCAGTTATTGTTTCACCTAGATCTACCTCAATACATTCTGTTCTGTTCGAACAGAATGCAAGACAAACTTTTCACTGTATCGTGGTAGATGTGAAAATAACAAAGCAATACCTGTAATGTACCAATTCTGAAGTTGTAGCAGGGCCCTTTGTGATGGTGGCTGAAACAAGCTTAGACAGTCACTATTCTAGAGTTGGTTGCCATCTTGCCAATTATCATAGAAGGCCTGGATTGTGAGGTCCAAATTATTTAATCACTCCTCTATTGTTCACTTTGGAACAATATCAATATCCTTCGACCCTGCAAGAAGATGAATCTCAAGGTCTATACAGTATGTAGTATATACTTTGATAATAACTGTATTTTGAACTTTGACCTTTGCTATTTTCTCTGAGTAAGATAACATGTTTGCCACCCTCACATTCCATCCCTCTTCCTGTGCATGTGGCAGAGTCAGGAAGTCAGTTGAGCCAGATAGCTGAGCCATTGCTGAAATTCTGTAGTCCACAGCCAACCCTTCAGGGCAGCTCTTCTCAAAATGGCCTGCTAAAGCCAGTTTCAGGAACCTTGACTGGATAAGAAGCAGACTTCCACCTCCCATGTTTTAGATGCCTAAATTTGTAATAGCTCTGAATTAATCAAGGCAGTAATTAATGCAAAGACTGGAGTTCTGCAACAAAGTGCATTTTTATTTCTATACTGATTTGATAATTGATATCCAATCAGGCACCAAAGTCCTGTCCCTTGTTTCTCTGCATTAGTATTGGTTAAGTAGGCCAGGTAATATCTGTGACGTTCTGAGGTTGACAGCCTGCCCCTGCATATCTAATAACCAGCACCGTTTATCGTTCTTGTGTTAAAATGCTTTTGTGAGATTATGGTGGGGAGTTCCAGTTCATTTATTCTTACATTTTAGCTTGGGTTACACAGTTATTTGCTTGTGTATTTGTGGGCCACCCTAACTGTAACCAGATGTGTGATGGTCACCCCCGTCGGTGTGAGACGGGTTGGGTTCACTCTCCGGGTCATGGTGCCCGGTCTGTTTTGTCTCTATCACAATAAAACGGTTGTTGAGTTAAAGAGCTTCCTCGTCTGTCATTATGGACCAACTGCTCACCACAATACTATATCCATGGCAACATCTTGAGATCTCGACAACATTCACCAGAACAGATGAGCAATGCCTAATAGTAATAGAAAGTACAATGAAGATGATTTAACCAGAATATTTATTGATAATGAGAATAGCTGGTAGGTTTTATAAGCATATTCAGTTCTTACTTCTCAATATCTCCCTTTATGGAGATCTGCCATTGCAATTGACTCCTTTGCAGCCAGAGTCACAAAGAAGATTATGGAGTATCTGGAGCCTCCATTAGGCTCCAATTGTGACAGAATTATGCCTGCACATTCAGATGATTCCAGTGGCTTTCCCAGCCAAAGACTTGGGTTTGGCTCTCATTGGCTTCACTTTGCATTTTAAAGCAGTTTTCTGACTCATATTGTATACTTAGGGGATATTCCCTGACCCATTGGTCTGGGTTGAAGAGAAGGGTGATTCAGGACTGGAGCTCGATAAAAGCATCACTGAATAGCAGAGCATTGTGCATAGATCTGTATGTGTTCTACATCATTACTCACCAGCAGCTCTCTCACTGAATGGCAGTTCTGGCATCTACTGAGCTTCAGTGTCTGCTCAACTAGACATGTCCGAAATGCTGTCAATGACTCTGCTTCCACCACCCACTCAAGCCGGGCATTCCCTGTACTCACTGCTCTCTGGGTGGAAAAAAACTCGGATTTTCTCTGAACATCTTACTACTTATACCAAATCAAGTCAAGTCAAGTCAAGTCAAGTCAAGCTTATTGGCATTTCCACCATAAACTGCTGATACAGTACACAGTAAAAATGAAACAACGTTCCTCCAGGACCCTGGTGTTACATGAAACAACACAAAACTACACTAGACTATGTGAGACAGCACAAGGCTACACTAGACTATGTAAGACAACATAAAAACTGCACTAGACTCCAGACCTGCACAGGACTACATAAATTGCACAAAACAGTGCAGGGCAGTACAATAATTAATAAACAAGACAATAAGCACAGTAGAGGACAAATTACAATATAATAATAAATGTTGTAGATGTCAGTCTAGACTAAGTATTGATGAGTCTGATGGTTTGGGGGAAGAAACTGTTGTATAGTCTGGTTGTGAGAATCTGAATGCTTCGGTACCTTTTGCCAGATGGCAGGAAGGAGAAGAGATTGTGTGAGGGGTGCGTGGGGTCCTTCACAATGCCATTAGCTTTGCGGGTGCAGCGTGTGGTGTAAATGTCTGTAATAGCAGGAAGAAAGACCCCGATGATCTTCTCAGCTGACCTCACTATCCGCTGCAGGGTCTTGCAATCCGAGACGGTGGAATTCCAGAATCAGGCAGTGATGCAGCTGCTCAGGATGCTCTCGATACATCCTCTGTAGAATGTGATGAGGATGGGGGGTGTGAGATGGACTTTTGTCAGCTTTTGCAGAAAGTAGAGACACTGCTGGGCTTTCTTGGTTATGAAACTGGTGTTGAGGGACCAGGTGAGATTCTCCGCAAGGTGAACACCAACAAATTTGGTGCTCTTAACAATCTCAATGGAGGAGCCATTAATGTTCAGTGGAGAGTGGTTGCTCTGTGCTCTCCTGAAGTCAACAACCATCTCTTTCGTTTTGTTCACATTCAGAGACAGGTTGTTGGCTCTACACCAGTCCGTTAGCCACTGCACCTCCTCTCTGAAAGCTGACTCATCGTTCTTGCTGATGAGACCCACCATGGTCTATGATCTCTTTACATCCTGTACTCCTGGAAAACTAATCTAGCCTTTTATTAAACTGAAATATCCTCTCCTTCTCCTCCGAAATGAAATACAACATCCTGGTGAATCTTCTCTGCATCCTCTCCAAAACTGCCATATACTTCCCACAGTGTGCTGACCACAACTGCATGGAGTATACTTCAGCTAAGGTCTGGCCAATGATTTATTAATGTGGAGCATACTGCCATGCCCATTGTGCTCAAAGTCAGAGTAAAAGTAAATATTATTATTGAAGTACATATGTCACCACACAAAACCCTGAGATTCATTTTCCCACAGGCATACTCAGCAAATCTGTAGAATAGCAACTATAACAGGATCAATGAAAGATCAACTAGAGGGCAGCAGACAACAAACTGTGCAAATGAAAATATAAATAAATAGCAATAATAACAAAAACATGAAATAATGAGACAGAATCCTTAAAGTGAGATCATTAGTTGTGGGTAACATCTCAATGATGGGGCAAGAGGGTGTAGTTATCCCCTTTTATTCAAGAGCCTGATGGTTGAGGAGTAGTAACTGTTCTTGAACCTAGTGGTGCGAGTCCTGAGGCTCTTGTACCATCTACTTGATGGCAGAAGCAAGAAGAGAGCATGGCCTAGGTGGTGGGGATCTCTGATGAGGAATGCTGTTTTCCTACAACAGCATTTCATGTTGATGTGCTTAGTGGCTTTACCCATGATGTGCTGGACTGAATCCATCACCTTTTGTAGGATTTTCCATTCAAAGGCTTTAGTGTTTCCATACCAGGCCATGATGCATCCAGTCAATATACTCTCCACTCCAAGCCTATAGAAAATGCCAAAGTTTCAGAAGTCACACTGAATCTCCACAGATTCCTAGGGAAGTAGAGACATCGTTGTGCCTTTTTTGCAATTGTACTTACGTGCTGTGTCCATGACAGATCCTTCAAAATAGTAACACTCAGGAATTTAAAATTGCTGAGCCTCTGCACCTCTGATCCTCCAATGACGACTGGGTCATGGGCCTCTGGTTTCCCACTCCTGAAGTCTCCAGTCAGTTCCTTGGTCTTGCTGACATTGTGAGAGGTTGTTGTTATGACACCACTCAGCCAAATTTCAATCTCTCTCTTGTATTCTGATTCATCACCACCTTTGATTTGGCCTATGACAGTAGTATTACTGAAACTTGAATCTGGTATTGGAGCTGTGCTTAGCCATACAGTCACAGGTGTAAAGTGAGGAGAGCAGGTGGGGTGGGGGGGTTAAGCACACAGCTTGGGGTGCACCTGTGCTGATGGAGATTGTGAAGGAGATGTTGTTTCCAGTCCAAACTGGCTGGAGCCTACAAGTGAGGAAGTCCGGGATCCAATTACAGAAGGAGGTATTGATGGAGCTTATTGATTAGCTTTGAGCGGGTGATGGTATTGAATGCTGAGCTGTAATCAGTAAAGAGCATCCTGATATACCGTATGCATCTTTGCTGTCCAGATGTTCCAGGGTTGAGTGAAGAGCCAACGAGATGGCATCTGCTGTGGACCTGTTGCTCTGGTAGGTGATTTTCTGACTACTGAAGTCCAGTATCCTATTTGCCTTTTTTTCCAACCATGTTATCCATCTCCTCTGACAATTTCAAGGGCCTTTGGACTTACATTTCAAGGTCCCTCTGTTCCTCAATACTCCCCATGATCTTATCTTTCATGGTGCATGTCCTAGCCTTATCTTTGTTCCCAAAAAGCAACACCACATTAACAGGATTAAGTTCCATCTGTCATTTTGTAGCCCATTTCACTAACACACTGATACCACCCTGGAGCCTAAGACTGTCCTCTTAGTCTACAGGGGAGTGAGTCGCCTACGCATGTTCCTATTTGCATGTTTTTGTGTTTATCTTCTTGTCTTAAAGTTGCAGGTTTCTGGAATCATCCCTTACAGTTGCCAATCTCAGACAGAACACTAACCCTATGCAGCCAAAGCAAATATTACCCAGGGTAGATATTGTACGCTGCCATCAAAACACAGAAGTTCATCTGTCAATATCTGCTCATACGGCAGTATGGCAGTGGGGTCGGTGGGGGAGGGGGCAGCTGCTGCATGATATGGGAATTACGGGATCAATCTTAAAAAGATATCACTTGCAAGCATTTAAATACAATTTATCCTAATGCACCAGCTGTTGAAAACTATTATGGAGCGGGAATGGTAAGTTGCCTCCCTGGTGCCGGGGTCCGGGACATCTCAGATCGGGTGCAGGTTATTCTCGAGAGGGAGGGCAAGAACCCAGATGTTGTGGTCCATGTAGGGACCAACGACGTGGGTAGGATGAGTGAGGGGGTCCTGCGTAGTGAGTTCAGGGAGTTAGGTGCGAAGCTGAAGGGCAGGACCTCCACGGTAACAATCTCAGGATTGCTGCCTGTGCCACGTGCGAGTGAGGCAAGGAACAGAAGGATTATACAGATTAATATGTGGCTGAGAGGATGGTGCAGGAGGGAGGGCTTCAGGTCTTTAGATAATTGGGCTTTGTTCCAGGGAAGGTGGGATCTGTTCCGACGGGACGGTTTACACCTGAACTGAAGCGGTACTAACATTCTTGCAGGAAAGTTTGCTAGTGCTGCTCGGGGGTGGGGGGGGGGGGTTTAAACTAAATTTGCAGGGGGCAGGGATCCAGAATGTGAGAGAGGATAGCAAGATGAAGAATAAAGGGCAGGTGGGGACTACACGGTTCTGGAATATTAAGTGTGTAGTAGAGAAAGGTGAGGCGGAACAAGTGATAAGGAGGACACATGTACAGAGGGATGGTCTGACGAAACATGGAGTTAAATGTGCAGAAAGAATAAGTAAATTTAGGAAGGACAACAAAATTCAAGGGGCGTATAGCCCGATGGGAGTTCGGGGAGCTGGGTTAAGCACAATAGGCAGCAATTTAAACAGAGAGAGGAGAAATGGGCTAAAAATTCTATACCTGAATGCATGAAGTGTCAGAAATAAGGCGGATGAGCTTGAAGCTCAGGTGCAAATGGGTAACTATGATGTTGTTGGGATAACGGAGACATGGCTGCAGGGAGATCAGACCTGGGAAATAAATGTACAAGGGTATACGTGCTATCGTAGGGATAGAAATGTGGGCAGAGGGGGTGGGGTGGCCCTGTTGGTGAGGAATGAGATTCAGTACTTTGCAAGGGGGGACATAGGATCAGGAGAAGTACAGTCTGTGTGGATAGAATTGAGGAACAGTAAGGGCAAAACGACCCTAATGGGTGTTGTCTACAGGCCCCCAAACAGTAGCATGGATATTGGGTGCAAGTTGAATAGGGAGTTAACATTGGCATGTGGCAAAGGTAATGTCACAGTAGTTATGGGGGATTTCAACATGCAGGTGAACTGGGAGAATCAGGTTGGTGCTGGACCCCAGGATAGGGAGTTTGTAGAGTGCCTATGGGATGCATTCTTGGAACAGCTTGTACGAGAGCCGACCAGGGAGAAGGCTATTCTGGATTTAGTGTTGTGTAATGAACAGGATTTGATAAGTGATCTTGAAGCAAAGGAGCCATTAGGAGGTAGTGACCATAATATGATAAATTTTTATCTGCAATTTGAGAAGGATAAGGGCAGATCAGAGGTGTCAGTGTTGCAGTTGAACAAAGGAGACTATGGAGCCATGAGGGAGGAGCTGGCCAAAGTTAAATGGACGGATATCCTAGCAGAAAAGACAGTGGAACAGCAATGGCAGGTATTCTTGGGAATAATGCACAAGGTGCAAAATCAGTTCATCCCCAGGAGAAGGAAGGATTCAAAGGGGGGGGGGGGGAAGGGGCCACAGTGGTTGACAAAGGAAGTGAGAGATTGCATAGCATTAAAAAAGAAGTATGACAGAGCTAAGGTGAGTGGGAAGACAGATGATTGGGAAATTTTTAAGGAACAACAGAACTTAACTAAAAAGGCAATACGGGGAGAAAAAATGAGGTACGAACGCAAGCTAGCCAGGAATACAAAGGAGGATAGCAAAAGCTTTTTTAGGTATGTGAAGAGAAAGAAGATAGTTAAGAACAATGTTGGGCCCTTGAAGAATGAATTGGGTGAAATTGTTATGGGAAACAGAGAAATGGCAGAAGAATTTAATAAGTACTTTAGATCTGTCTTCACTAGGGAAGACACAAGCAATCTCCCAGAAGTATGGATGGGCCAAGGACATAGGGTAACAGAGGAAATGAAACAGATTGACATTAGGAAGGAAACGGTGATGAGTAGACTGATGGGACTGAAGGCTAACAAATCCCCAGGTCTAGATGGTCTGCATCCTAGGGTACTAAAGGAGGTGGCTCTGGAAATTGCGTATGCATTGGTAATCATTTTCCAATGTTCCTTGGATTCAGGATCAGTTCCTGAGGATTGGAGAATGGCTAATGTTATCCCACTTTTTAAGAAAGGAGGGAGGGAGAAAACAGAGAACTATCGTCCTGTCAGCCTAACATCAGTAGTTGGGAAGATGCTAGAGTCCATTATTAAAGATGAAATAGTGGCATATCTAGATAGCAGTGATAGGATTGGGCCAAGCCAGCATGGATTTACCAAGGGCAAATCATGCTTGACTAATCTATTGGAGTTTTTCGAGGATGTAACCAGGAAGTTAGACAAGGGAGATCCAGTGGATGTAGTGTACCTCGATTTTCAGAAGGCATTTGATAAGGTCCCACATAGGAGATCGGTGGGTAAAATCAGAGCTCATGGCATTGGGGGGAAGATATTGACATGGATAGAAAACTGATTGGCAGATAGAAAGCAAAGGGTAGCGGTGAATGGGTGTTTCTCGGAATGGCAGGTGGTGACTAGTGGGGTGCCACAGGGCTCAGTATTGGGACCACAGCTGTTTACAATTTACATCAACGATTTAGATGAAGGCATGGAGAATAACATCAGCAAGTTTGCTGATGATACAAAGCTGGGTGGCAGTGTGACATGTGATGAGGATGTTAGGAGAATCAGGGTGACTTGGATAGGCTGGGTGAGTGGGCAGATACTTGGCAGATGACGTTTAATGTGAATAAGTGTGAGGTTATCCACTTTGGGAGTAAGAACAGGAAGGCAGATTATTATCTGAACGGTGTAGAGTTAGGTAAGGGAGAAATACAAAGAGATCTAGGAGTCCTTGTTCATCAGTCACTGAAGGTGAATGAGCAAGTGCAGCAGGCAGTGAAGAAGGTTAATGGAATGTTGGCCTTTATTACAAAAGGAATTGAGTACAAGAGCAAGGAAATCCTTTTGCATTTGTACAGGGCCCTGGTGAGACCACACCTGGAGTATTGTGTACAGTTTTGGTCTCCAGGGTTAAGGAAGGACATCCTGGCTGTAGAGGAAGTGCAGCGTAGATTCACAAGGTTAATTCCTGGGATGTCTGGACTGTCTTATGCAGAGAGGTTAGAGAGACTGGGCTTGTACACGCCGGAATTAAGGAAATTGAGAGGGGATCTGATTGCCACATATAAGATTATTAAGGGATTGGACAAGATAGAGGCAGGAAATATGTTCCAGATGCTGGGAGAGTCCAGTACCAGAGGGCATGGTTTAAGAATAAGGGGTAGGTCATTTAGGACAGAGTTAAGGAAAATCTTCTTCTCCCAGAGAGTTGTGGGGGTGTGGAATGGACTGCCTCAGAAGGCAGTGGAGGCCAATTCTCTGGATGCTTTCAAGAAGGAGCTAGATAGGTATCTTATGGATAGGGGAGTCAAGGGATATGGGGACAAGGCAGGAAGCGGGTATTGATAGTAGATGATCAGCCATGATCTCAAAATGGTGGTGCAGGCTCGAAGGGCTGAATGGTCTACTTCTGCACCTATTGTCTATTGGGAACTGTTATTTAACAACTCTTTGCTACATGATTCGTTGTTAGGTGTCTTGTACTGTGGAACCAGGGATACAGCAAGTCATTTTAATATGTGTAAAATTATTAAGGTTTATTATTTAATTACAGCTTCATTCTCTGGTATAAGTGAGCAAATTAAAGTCATCGAGGCAAAGCAATTTTCATTAATTTTGCGTCAATTCATTTTCAGCACCAGAAGGTGCTTCGTAAATTGAAGCTTGGAGAATGAGAGCTATTAAAGCCTTTATTTCTTCAACCACAGTATACAATTTCTAACAACTGCTGGATATACATTGCAGGGGGAAATTGTGATTTTCAAATTGATGCTTAATTAAAGTCCCTAAAGTTCAATTCATATTACTAAGCTATTAAGTTAGTCATTACCTAAGAGTTGAATTAAAGTGGTGTGCTGAGGAAGTTTTTTTATCCGGTGATTGTTAAACATTCTTCTCTTTATGCAGTCTCTCAGAACTCAGGATGGTTTGATTCCACTTAACCATGCTCCATCCTGATTTTCCTGTGACCCATGAGCCCAATAAAGGAAACTCAAACTTTTCCAGAACTGGGGCGGGAGCATGTGTCAGGATGGGCAGGTGGGCAAGAAGGTGTGCTCTTTATGATGATTCTACAGGGCTTATAACGTTTCAATGCATAGACTCAGGGTTCTCAATACGATATGTTCCAGCACAAAGACTGCAATATCAACAAACAGCTTTGGCTATCTCTTTTGTTTGAATAGCTCCTAGGTGATTTTTATACGATGTGCTCATCAATATACAAGGATACGAGCCTCCAAATAACCTCAATGTGCCTAATTGTCAGCACGTCAAATGGCTAGGTTAGGCTGGAAAATTATACTTGCAAAGTCTTAAGGGACAAAGGTTGCTACAGTTATATTAGGTCATCAAGAGAGCATGCCTGGAGAACAGTGAATCATTTTTCTGTAATTACAAATGAAGATTAATTGCCAGGGGTGGAGTGCAGTGTACTTAAGATTCACCAGAGAATTTTCTGAGATTGCATGCTTGTCATATGAGGATACACTGGGTGTACTAGGTCACCTGGAAGGAGAGGAGACCTCATTGACAAGAATATCAAAATCAAGAGGACATAGTTTTGAAGTGAGTTTTAAGTGGGATCTGATTTCATTGGTCCACATTAGCACCGCATCCTTCTAAGCTTTGTCTTTTTAAGTGTATATCACCAACTCCTGTGACAGTGAATTCCAGGAAACAATCACTGTCTGTGTAAAAATGCCTGACATTCAGATTTCCATTTAAACCTCTGAAGAAGCAATGCCTCATATTCCACTTGGGTAGCCTCCAACTTGACAGCATGAACATCGATTTCTGTAACTTACAGTAATCTTCCTCTTTTTCTACTCCCCTTTCTGAACACCATCTCACCCCTTCTGTTCTTACCTGACAATCACATCCCTCTGGTGTCCCTCCTCCTTCCCTTTTTCCATGATCCACTGTGGCGAACTACATATACCTGTCTGGACACGTCCCTCTGCTGACTGCTCCTGTGGCTCCTCCCACAGACCCCTGTATAAAGGCGGTTGGAGGCACTGCTCCCCCCCTCAGTCTCCAGGATGTTGTGTGGTCATTTCTTGAAGCTAATAAAAGCCTATCGTTCACCTCCCGTCTCCGAGAGTTATTGATGGTGCATCAATTTTATTAGCTGCAATTTTAAAACATGGAGAGCATTTTACGACCAGATAAATTGGACATTGATCCTCAAGCTCCCGAAGCAGCCATTGCCTTTGAACTCTGGCTTGCATGCTTCCAATCGTACCTGGAAGAGATTCCCGTGACTGAGCCTGCTATCATGTGCAGAGTTCTCCTCTCCAGAGTCAGTCCGCGGGTGTACTCCCTCATCAGAGCCCTGCCGACCTACCAAGGGGCACTGGACGCCCTCAAAAGACAGTACCTGCAGCCGGTGAACACCGTCTATGCAAGACATCGCTTAGCGACACGGCGGCAGCGGGCCGGAGAGTCAAGCGCTGAGTTTGTCCGGGCCCTACAGACACTCGTGTGGGCCTGCGACAACAGGGGACTGACGGCGGAACAGCATGCGGAGCTCCTGGTACGAGACGCCTTCGTTACGGGGATCAGGTCAGTGTACGTGCGCCAGCGGCTGCTGGAAAACGCCGATCTTACCTTACAGTCGGTGATCAAGCTGGCCGACACGCTGGAGGCTGCTCTGCACAACGCTGATGCTGTCCAGCCGCGCGATCTCCCGCCGGTCCCGTGAACGCCACAGACCCCGCCACCTGCCAGCGAATCGACCACAGCTGCTGCCACTCACGAGTCCATGAACTCCCTGCAACCCTCCGGCGGATCGACCACGGCTGCTGCCAGTCGCAAGTCCGCGCAGTGTTACTTCTGCAGACTCGAAAAGCACCCCCGAAAACGCTGCCCGGCCTGAGAAGCTACCTGCTCCAGCTGTGGAAAGAAGGGCCACTTTGCCAAGGTCTGTAAGTCCAAACCACGAGTGGGGTCGAGCAGTGCCGCATGCGAGGCATGGGGGTTGCTATCTTGCCTGCCCGCCCCGTGCAAGGCATGGGGGCGGCCATCTTTGTCGGCGCCACCTCGCCCCGTCTCCGACCCACGGGTGCTTACCGGACACCAAGACAGCGGTTCAACTCTGGCCTCCGTAACCCTCGACCAAAGCGCTCCACACCAGCATGCAAGGTCAATGATGGACATCCTGGTGGAGGAGCACAGGACTAGCTGCCTGTTTGACACGGGCAGCACTGAGAGTTTTATTCACCCGGACACAGTGCAACGCTGCAGACTCGTGACACAGCCGGTAAGCCAGAGAGTCACCATGGCTTCTGGGTCGCATTCCACAGACATCCGGGGGGGTTGTGTAGCGACATTGGTGGTGCAGGGCACAGAATATCTGGACTTTGTGTTACTGGTCATGCCTCAACTGTGTGCCCCTGTGCTATTGGGGCTCGACTTCCAGGGCTCCCTGAAAAGTGTGACAATGGAGTATGATGGGCCCCTTCCACCAATCACTGTCAGAAATCCTCAGTTTTGTGGGACTTCATCATATACCCCACTACTGACCACACACACACACTGACCCGCACATCCAACCCAACACCATGCCAACAGCCGTGCTACTGACACCACTTGCAGCCTCTCCACCCTCAAGATCCCTCCCCCACCACTGTTCGCCAACCTGACCCCTGACTGTAAACCTGTGGCAACTAAAAGCAGGAGGTACAGCGCGGGGGACAGGGCCTTCATTAAGTCGGAGGTGCAGCGGCTGCTCAGGGAGGGGATCATCGAGCCAAGCACAAGTCCTTGGAGGGCCCAGATGGTCGTTGTTCGGACAGGGCAGAAAAATAGGATGGTCGTGGACTATAGCCAGACCATCAATAGGTTCACGCAGCTTGACACGTACCCCCTACCCCACATCGCGGATATGGTCAACCAGATAGCTCAGTACAAGGTGTACTCAACCACAGACCTGAAATCCGCTTACCATCAGCTCCCCATCTGCCCGGAGGACCGTCCCTACACCACTTTCGAGGCGGGCGGCAGGCTCTATCACTTCTGTGCATCCCCTTCGGTGTCACAAATGTTGTCTCTGTCTTCCAGAGGGAAATGGACCGGATGGTGGACCAGTGCCAACATTCCCATATCTGGATAACATCACCATCTGCGGTCACAACTGGCAGGATCACGGCGCTAACCTCCAACGATTTTTCCAAGCGGCCAAAGTTCTCAACCTTACCTATAACAGGGACAAGTGGGTGTTTGGAACCATCCGACTTGCTCTTCTTGGGTATGTCGTGGAGAACGGGGTCATTGGCCCTGACCCTGACCGTATGCGCCCCCTGTTGGAACGCCCTCTTCCCACCACCCTCAGAGCCCTCAAAAGGTGCCTGGGCTTCTTTTCCTATTACGCCCAATGGGTCCCCCATTACGCAGACAAGGCCCGCCCCCTGGTCAAGTCCACCGCATTTCCCCTCTCAGCTGAGGCCCGCACGGCCTTCAGCCGCATTAAAGGGGACATTGCCAAAGCAACGATACATGCGGTGGACGAGACCATTCCCTTCCAAGTAGAAAGTGACGCCTCCGACTTCGCGCTGGCTGCTACCCTCAATCAGGCAGGAAGGCCGGTAGCATTCTTCTCTTGTACCCTTCAGGGCTCTGAAATTCAGCACTCCGCAGTGGAGAAAGAAGCCCAGGCCATAGTGGAAGCTATTAGGCACTGCAGGCACTATCTCGCCGGCAAGAAGTTCACCTTGCTGACCGACCAGCGCTCAGTTGCGTTCATGTTTAGCAACCAACAGCGGGGCAAAATCAAAAATGATAAAATTTTGCAGTGGAGAATGGAACTCTCCACCTACAACTATGATATCCTGTACCGGCCTGGAAGGCTCAATGAGCCCCCTGATGCCCTATCCCGGGGAGCATGTGCCAGCGCGCAGCTCGACCGGCTATACGCCCTCCATGCAGATCTTTGCCACCTGGGGGTCACCCAATTTTACCATTTCGTGAAAACCCAGAACCTGCCTTACTCCCTTGAGGACATCAGGACGATGACCAGGGACTGCCAAGTCTGCGCTGAGTGCAAACCGCACTTCTACCGTCCTGAAAAGGCACAATTTATCAAGGCCACCCACCCCTTTGAGCGACTGAGTATCGACTTTAAGGGCTCCCTTCCCTCCACCGACCGCAATGTTTACTTTCTCAACATAATCGATGAGTACTCGCGGTTCCCCTTTGCCATCCCCTGCCCCGATACCACTGCTACGTCCGTCATAAAAGCCCTGCGTCAGCTCTTCACTCTGTTCGGATATCCCTGCTATATCCACAGTGATAGAGGGTCCTCCTTTATGAGTGACGAGCTGCGCCAGTACCTGCTGGCTAGGAGTATTGCTACTAGTAGTACCATGAGCTATAATCCCCGGGGAAATGGACAGATGGAGAGGGAGAATGCCACGGTGTAGAAGGCCACACTCTTAGCCCTTAAGTCAAAGGGATTGCCGGTCTCTCGCTGGCAGGAGGTCCTCCCCGAGGCACTCCACTCCATCCGCTCCCTGTTATGCACGTCCACCAATGCCACCCCTCATGTGCGACTCTTTTCTTTTCCCAGGAAGTCTGCTACTGGGACCACCCTACCGGCTTGGCTGACGTCCCCAGGGCCAGTGCTGCTCCGGAAACATGTGAGGAGCAATAAGTACTCCCCAATGGTTGAGAGGGTTCACCTACTTCATGCGAACCCCCAGTATGCATACGTGGTCTTACCTGATGGGTGGGAGGACACGGTCTCCATCCATGACCTGGCGCCCGCAGGAGCACCAGACCCCTACCCCGAACACTCCCCGGTGACTATGAACCCCGTACCCACCGAGGTGTATACCCACGAGACACCGTGCACACCAAGCCCTACACAGATTCCTCACGACACTCCCATACCGGGCGCCTCGCACACGCATGAGCGATTACTGACGCCTAATGGGCTGACACCTCAAGTCAGGCCAGAGCCAGCACAACTACCGTCACCGGAGCAATCACCACCGGTGCTATGTAGATCGCAGTGACAGATTCGACCGCCTGATAGACTTAACCTGTAAATATACTTGTAAGAAACTTTGCCCCATGGGGACTCTCTTTTAAAACAAAGGGTGGGTGAATGTGGTGAACTACATATACCTGTCTGGACACGCCCCCCTGCTGACTGCTCCTGTGGCTCCTCCCACAGACCCCTGTATAACGGCGATTGGAGGCACTGCTCCCCCCTCAGTCTCCAGGATGTTGTGTGGTCGTTTCTTGCAGCTAATAAAAGCCTATCGTTCGCCTCCCGTCTCCGAGAGTTATTGATGGTGCATCATCCACTATCGTCTCTGGTCAGACTCCTTTTGTCAGCCCTTTACCTCTTCCACCTATCGCCTCTCAGCTTCTTACTTCATCCCCTTCCCTCTCCCCAGCTTGTTGTTCAGGCTTCTGCTCCTTTTGTTTCCAGTCCATATGGAAAGTCTTGCTCCAAAACATTAACTGTGTATTCCCCTCCACAGATGCTGGCTGACTTAATGAGTTCCTCCAGCAATTTGTGCACGTTGCTGGGCATTTCCAGCATCTGTAGAATATCATGTGTTTCAGGTTTGCACAATAGTTCCTTTGATGGGGTGTTGCATTTCCACCACTCACTCACTCATTCTGAAAAGGTATTTTATTTCCTTGGTCAGAATTTTATAAAATCCCCTCCCTGAAATCCAATCTAATTCTGGCCAGCAAAATTTAACTTGAATCAGTGGAAAACACTTGGCAAGGGGAAAGTAACTTCCAAGTATTCAAGTCCTGCATATGCCAAGTATGATCAGGATTTTTAGCTTTCTGGCAGATGGTGGTATTTTTCTAATATCACTACCAGCGGAGGCACAGTAGAGTAGCGGTTAGTGCAATTACTATACAGTGCCAATGATCACCACTCAGGGTTTTATTCCCATACTTGTCTGCACGTTCCCCCTAAGATGGCATGAGTTTCCTCCGGGTGCTCCAGTTTTCTCCCAGATTCCAAAGATGTATGGTGCGGGTTAGGGAAAGTAAATGGTTCCATGCTATGTTGCTGTGGGAAGAGTGGCACCACTATGGGCTGCCGGAGCACAATCCTCGCTGATTTGATTTGGCACAAAATGTAGTATTTCACTGTATGTTTCAATGTAGTACAGTATATTTGAAAAATACAGCTAATCTTTAATTTTAATAATTAATCTCATTTTCTTTTGTGTCTCCATTTTCCAATATTTTGTCTCTACCAGACATCATTTTAAATATTCATGAAATCTTCAGGTGATTTCAGCATTTCCCATATTTCATGTGATTGGAATACGGAACTTGCTAAGACTGTAAGACTAAAAAAAAATTACTTTTTGGTCATTATTGGCAGCAGAACACACGTGCCTCAGAATGCAAATCTGCTCAATGGCGCTAAGCATAATATTGTAGTTGAATCGGTTCATTGTCGTCTCCGAAATGTACTTAATGGAATACATTTTGGAAAGTGCCAAACACATTGTCGGTGCTATAATGTGCATGTGGCTCTGCAAATTGACTTGGGCCATGGTTTGCATTTTAACTATAGAAGGCAAAGGAATTGGGACTAACAAATAATATCTCAACAAAGAGAAGATTCCTTGGTTGAAAACGTCTCTGTGCCTATTAATGAATAAAGAAGTCAAAATTAAATTGATGTAACTGATTAGGAGGAGGTAGGTCTTCAGTCAGCAAGCCCTAAGCTTCACAATTCTGTCTCTGACTCTCTCCAATCATCCACTTCTACTTTCACCTTTACAATGACTCTAAAATCCACCTCATAGGATAACTGTTTGGTTGCCTGTACTACCATCTGTGCTTGTGACTCAGCGTCAATTTTACCCTGACAGTGTTTTTCTGAGAGGTGATTTGATTTTTTTATTGTTACTGTATCAAGCCACTGTGTAAATACAATGCTGTTGTTGCAGTAGTTCCGCTGGCTTAATCCAATTAAAATCTTATCCCTTCTCTGAGCCTCCAGAGATGCTTTCAACCCATAGCAGCAGAAAGAAGCGAAAAATCTGAAATTTGGCAGAATTCAGTACTTGATGATTCATATTCACATAACAGTATATTACCGTGTCAATCATAGTTTTACTGACTGGATCCCACAATATTTGCATTTGTAATTATTTCTAGCGGCGTACTAGCACATTGCAAAATGGTGTTTAGCATTCTCTTACTTGCAAGGTGTTTAAGCTGAGTGTATAATATGCTTTATTATTTCACCGTGATATTAATGGCCTCTGAGTAAGGTAAATCACCCACTTAGTCATCAGTCCACCAACAAAAGTGCTCATATTGTACATTTACAAATTGGACTGCAGAGAGCCCGGTTTTCAGCAGATAAGCCACCTCTTTTCTTTTGCTACATGGGGAATGAAGGGGACAATCCTCAGGAGTAGAAAGTGCTAGACCTGCTCTGATCGTAAAAGTAAAGAGCTCAAACTTGAAACTCTCATTAGCAATTTGAAATGAATGATCCAACATACATCACGACTTTCCCATGGGTTTCATTTACCTTGAGGCAGCAAGCTCTAGGAACTAAGTCTAGATGAAGACAAGTAGGAGGTCTGAAAAGAACATTTTGAAATTTGAAACACACTAGATTGAATGCTAACCACTCGGATGGTATGAGGGTACTTCGTATGTCCAAATGCTTCTTTAAGCTAGGTTAAGTTTTTTTTTAAAGTGGTGAAGGAGGAACTCGGGGGATCAGACATGACATGCCTTAGGCTCCCAAAGGCAAAAGCCTCTAAAGCAAGGGTTAAAATTATTTTAGTATTTCCCCCCTTGGTCGATCTGAGCTTCTTGCATCTTTCGAATGCCATTGCCCACTCTAGAAGCTTGATCACAGCGGTAGGGGATACAGCTGAACACCTCTCACATCTGCCGCTGTGTTCTGATTTCCTCTTGATTGAATTTAGTTACAAAGTTCCACACAAAAAGAGCCGACTGAAATGATGTTACAGGAATAGAAATGTGTGATTTAAAATACTGGGGTTTGAAGCCAATTTGTTGAAAGTAAAGGTTGGCATAATCAGTCCTTTTGGAGTCTTAGTGATTCTAACAATAGCCATGGGTTACTCAGCAGGATTCAAAAACTTCAGAAGAAAGAGAATAAATTTAACAAGGATGGTAAGTGGAGCCTCTGGCCAGGAGTGACCTGACTGTCAATTTATATTCTCACAGGGAGGCTGTCAGCAGTCGGAGTGATACTTTAAGATCACAAAGATAACAACAAGGGACTGTAATAGACCACTTGGAAAAGGTAATGAAATACATATGGAAACGGAGACAGAGACTGGATGAATGTAATTATGAAATGGTGAGTTGTACCTGAAAGTGTATTGGCTTTTAAAAAAAAGAGTTGAAAAGAACTCTAAAAGGAGAGCCAAAATATTTTTAACATCGGAGCTGGACATTTTGTCCCAACTACGGTTTTCAACTAGACACTACCTTACCTCTTGCTCCAGTTCATGTTCCGATGATCATTAACCGAGAACCTAAGGTTAGATTACATAAACAGAATCTCTCCATCTGCTCCCTCAACAGTACAATGCCCGTGCCTGTTTAATGTCCAGGATGGGAGAGGTATTCTTTCTTCCTGTTAAACTGTGGCAAAATGGCACAGATTCCAACCCATTGTCGAACATTGAACCAGGCTACTCACAATCCCTAAACAGGCTTTTACCCCCAGGTTGAACGAGACTAGATCTAGCGGTTATAGTTTAGGCTAAAAGGAAAAATATTTAAGGGGAATCTGAAAGGGATCTTTTTCACTCATAGGGTGATGTGAGTGTTGAACAAGCTCCTCTTTGTGGTGGCGTGTTGGGGAGGAAGCATTAAGAAGAGGGACGCCTCACGTCTTAATAAGCTGGTAAGGAAGGCGGGCTCTGTCGTGGGCAAAGTACTGGAGAGTTTAACATCGGTAGCTGAGCGAAGGGCGCTGAGTAGGCTACGGTCAATTATGGATAACTCTGAACATCCTCTACATAGCACCATCCAGAGACAGAGAAGCAGGTTCAGTGACAGGTTACTATCGATGCAATGCTCCTCAGACAGGATGAAGAGGTCAATACTCCCCAATGCCATTAGGCTTTACAATTCTACCGCCAGGACTTAAGAACTTTTTAAAAGCTATTATTAATGCTTTTTGAGACGGTGATTTAGATGCATATCATATTTTTTTTTACTGAGTTAAGTATTGTATGTAATTAGTTTTGCTACAACAAGTGTATGGGACATTGGAAAAAAAGTTGAATTTCCCCATGGGGATGAATAAAGTATCTATCTATCTATCTATCTATCTATCTATCTATCTATCTAAGCTGCCCGTGTAAGTACAGTATTGGATGCAGGTTCATTAAGTGAAGGCTGGATGAGAGGGGCATGGGAGGCTATGGTCCATATGAGGATAGATCAGACCAAGCAGAAAACCAGACAGGCAAGGACTAGATGGGCTGAAGGATCTGTTTCTGTGCTGTAGTGCTTTATGTTACTGTGCTATAGTGCACAGTCTCAGAATAGTAGAACATGCCTTTCACAAGAAAGAGCCTCAGAATAAAAGGACATCCCTTTAGAACGGGAGGAACTTCTTTAGCGAGAGGATGGTGGATCTGTGAATTCCGTTGCCTCTGACAGCTGCAGGGGTTGATAGGTTTTAGAATACTACAAATGTCAAAGTTATGGAGAGAAGACAGTAGTATGGGGTGAGAAGGAAGATAAGTTGCCCATGATCGAATGGCCTAATTCTGCTCCTATGTCTGTTGGTCCTTTGGTCTTCTGACTCTAAGTCTTGGAGCAGAGCATCATACTCTTCTTCCAGATGGCCCATAATTTCAGCACTGTAATGCTACTTTCTCTGCCTGAGACCTCTCTTGTTGCTACCCACTCCCAAAATGACACACTTGAACTCTCTAGAGGCTATTCAAGTACCCACTTGGTTAACTTTCATCACCAAATATTGAAGATCAAATTGACCATACCCTTTGCTTTATTAAGAACTGTTCATCCTTCACTCTGTCTGCACTCATCTGCATTGCTTTTGTCCCCTGAACAAGTTAAAATGGTCATGCCTTGGACTTGGCCTAGTAACCCGCTCCTGCCTTGCAGTCAGTTAAGCACACTCTGATCGTAACCTCATCCTACAATGTTCTCAGCTCTGGAAGTGCCTTCAAAAAAAAAACTATAGCTTATTATCAGCTTAGTCTGCCTGTACTGAAGGGAAATAATGGAAGCTCACGGAGAGAATGTGGACACAAGCCTTCTCTTTAGCATTGGCAACACAGACATTATATTGAATACTTCATTTACATTTATTGGGTCATGCAGTATGGGAGCAGATAATTTGGCCCAACTCATCCATGCTGACCCAGATGGCCATATCCCTCTAACCTAGGTCTTCCCAACCTTTTTTATGCCATAGGCCCTGACCATTAATCAAAAGGCACCACTGACTCCAGGTTGGACACTGCCGCTCTGACCCTTTCCAAACATTCCCTAAACTAAGACTATTCCAAACCTTTCCTAACTCTACATTTGAGACTTTAAAGGATGTGTTATGCACAGCAATTTCAGCAGGGGTATTGGAGTAGGTGCTGAAAAAGCAACCAGGCATGAGGAATAGTGTCAGGATGAAATTGACCACAGCTGTTTGGAAGTACCTTCCCTTGTTTATCTCCTTTGGTTACATGTCACAACCTAAATGTCAGTGACGCAGCATGGTAAACACACATTTGTCAGTTCCACACCTGTACTTCATTATTTCTTTTCCTTTAAATTTTGTTTGAGTTTCACAGCTGGCACCCATGGTTGTTGTACATTGTGGCAAAAATTCTGCTTGAAAAGGCTTCACCGTCCTGAGTCATTGTTTCACACAGATAAGATTGAGTACAGGAGATGTCACTCTGCAATCCTCCAAGAGTCAAAACGTGGCATCATTTGAGCTTCTGATGCCCTGCATGTTGTCCGACTCAAGACAGGACACATTTCAGCACATCGTGGAAAGCAGCCTCCGCTTACACTACTCACTGCCTCAGCATAATCAAAGCCCCGACCCACCCACCCCGGCCATTCTCTCCTTCTCTCTCTCACCAGACCAAAGACAAAAAACACCTGAAGGCACGTAGCACCAGGCTCAAGAGCAGCTTCTGTTATCAGACTCATGGAGAGGCCTCTGGCATGATAAGGTAGAGTCTTCACCAAATAATATATCTTGTTATGAATTTGCATTTTATTGTTAACCTGCACTGCATTTTCCCTGCAGCTATTACATATTATTCTGCATCGATTATGTTTTACTTTGTTCTACCTCATGCACTGTGTTAGGATTCAAACTGTATAAACAATATACAGAACTAGCTTTTCACTAAACACTCAATTGCCACTTTATTAGGTACACCTGCACACCTGCTTGTTAATGCCAGTAAGTTATCAGCCAAACATGTGTCAGCTTAATGCAAAAAAAAAGCACACAGATATGGTCAGTTGTTGTTCAGACTAAACATAAGAATGAGGAAGAAATATGATCTAAGTGACTTTGACCATGGAATGTTTGTTGGTGCCAGATGGGGTGGTTTGAGTATCTCAGAAACTATTGATTTCCTGGGATTTTCATGCACAACAATCTCAAGTGTTTACAGAGACTGGTGTGAAAAGCAAAAAAAAAAAAGAAAAAATCCAATGCTTATGGAGAAAATGCCTTGTTACTGAGAGAGGTCACAGGAGAATAGCCAGATTGGTTCAAGTTGACAGGAATGCAACAGTAACCCAAATAACCACAATTTATTACAGTGAAGAGCATCTTTGAATGAACAAAATGTTGAACTTTGAAGTGGATAGGCTACACCAGCAGAAGACCACGCTAGGTTCCACTCCTGTACCTAAAAAAGTGGCCAATGAGTGTATCTTAGTACTTATGACAATAGCAAACCAATACCAAGAAGAGGATATATGCCAGCAAGTGACTGGCAAATGTGTGATGGGCCAGTGGCAAATGTAGTCTTCAGAAGGCTGTTTCCTTTAGTGTGGAGGATCTGCTGTTGTCCTTACACTATGTGTTTATATTCATGTACCACATTATCAGAATTTCGGCTGCCTGTTACTGAGATGGTCTGATGGTCTCACCACAAATATACTGGCAACCATCAAGCACCAATAACTCTACATTACACTGATCTCACATTAATCTACTTTAATTCCGCTCACGTTCCCATCATTGACATCAGATCCTGTCATTCGTGCCAAGATCTACTACCCACCTACACATCAGGGGCAAGTTAACATTCCAGCCCACATTTTCTGGGATGTGAGAGGAAGCAAAACCACCCCGAGGAAACACCTGCAGTCACAGGGAGAACATGCAGACTCCACACGGACAGTGCCCAAGGTCAGAACTGAACCAAGGTCACTGGAACTGTAAGGCTCAAGCTGTGTTATTGTGCCACTTTCAATTGCAGCAATAGAACTGAAATTGGGACCATGATCTAAAAGATCCAATTATGGTGTTTATTCGGATGACAAAATTAACTTTTTTCATAAGTCATAAGGTGAGTTTTGAAAAGACAAACTTAAAACTGCCTTAAGATATTTCAATATGAGAGCTGAGAGATGGCAAACCACAGTCACTGAAACGGCACAGCGGTATTACACCTGGCAGATGGATTGAATGATTATGGGGCTGCTTGCCAAATACTTGGAATGCAAACAACTCATTGACTTTCATGGAAAATGTTGCTTCTGCCAGTTGAGAAGTCTAGAACCAGGGGAAGTCACAGTAACAGAATAAGAGGTGTGTCAATTGACACTGAGATGAGGAGACGTTTATTCATTCAGAGGAATCTTTGGTATTCTCCAACCCTGAGGAACTGGAGTCTCAGTCACTGAGTTCATTAAACTCACTGAACCTCATCAGTGAGCTATTCCCATATCTCTGGACTTACTCTCAAAGACTCGTCATCTCATGTTCTCAATACTCATTGCTTATTTATAACAACAACAACAATAATAATAATAATAATTATTATTATTATTATGGGGATACCCCTTTTCCCTTATTAGGGAGAGAGAGAGAGAGAAAGAGAGAGAGAGAGAGCGAGCCTGTGGTATGTCGAATTAGTGGGTGAACGAGTAGATCTTTGGGATACTGCAAGTCTGCGTCTTTATTGATGCTTTGCTGCACACTTGAGTGCTCAGCAGAGGGTGCTGATGACTTTGTTTGCTGGCAGGGAGGGGGGATCATTGCTTTGCTGCTACTTATGCATGGAAGGGGGAGCTGGGGGTCTCTGGGGTTCTAACATTTAACTGTCATTCATTCTTTTGGGCACTCCTCTGTTTTCGTGAATGGTGGCAAAGAAAAAGCATTTCAGGATGTATATTGTATACATTTTTCTTACATTAAATGTACCTCTGAGACCTTTATTATTTTGTATTTGCACAGTTTGCTGTCTTTTACACATTATTTGCCCATTCTGTTGGGTGCAGTCTTTCATTAATTCTATTATGGTTCTTGGATTTACTGAGATTGCCCACAAGAAATCCATAAGACCTTACCATATAGGACCAGAATTAGGCCTTTTGGCCCATCGAGTCTGCTCCATTATTTCATCATTGCTGTTCCTTTTTTCGTCTAAGCCAAAATCTCCTGCATTCCTCCCGTATCCCTTCATGCCCTGACCAATCAAAAATCCATCAACCTTTGCCTTAAATATACATAAATACTTGGCCTCCACAGCTGCCTGTTTCCACAGATTCACCACTCTCTGGCTAAAGAAATTCCTCCTCATCTCCATACTAAAATGACGTCCCTCTATTTTGAGGCTGTGTCCTCTAGTCTTAAACTCTCCCTCCATAGGAAACATCCTCTCCACATCCATTCCATCAAGGTTTTTCACCATTTGATAGGTTTCAATTAGGTCACTCCTCATTCTATGAAATTTCACGCCCAAAGCCATCAAACGCTCTTCATATGACAAGACATTCAATCCTGGAATCATTTTCATGAACCTCCTTTGAATCCTCAACAGTTTCGGCTCACATCTAAGGTAAGGGACCCAAAACTGCTCACAATACTCCAAGTGAGGCCTCACCAGTGCTCTATAAAGCCTCAACATTGCATCCTCATGAAATGAATGCTAACATCGCATTTGCCTTCCTCACCATAGACACAACCTACAAATTAATCTTTAGGGAATCCAGCACAAGGAGTCCCAAATTCCTTTGCACCTCAGAATTTTGTATTTTCTATCCATTTGGAAAATAGTCAATCCTTTCATTTTTTCTACCAAAGTCCATGACCACACACTTCCTGACATTAAATTCCATCTACCACCTTTTTGTCCCAATCTATGTCATTCTGTAGACTTCCTATTTCCTTAAAACTACCTGCCCCTCCACCTATCTTTGTTATGTCTTCAAACTTTGCAAGAAACCCATCAATTCAATTATCCAAATCATTGACATGTGTAACCCTCAGGTTCGGTCGGCAGTGTTAATTTGACTAGAGGATTAGTAAAGAAACAAAAAGAAAAGGGCCCATTTTAATGAAACGGTCTAATGTGCACATTGGAGCTCACGGTTTTCCCATCTGTTTGTTCTCTGTCAATTTCCTTCAGGCGTCGTAAACTCCAACCCCATTCCAAGTCCACTCCATCCTGCAGTCTACGACCTCTCCGTTCTGGCATCTTCTCTCTCAATCTTCTGCCAAACAAAGCCTGTGGATACCTTGCTCTCAGGCACACAAGAAAGAAAAGCGCCCCCCTCACTGGACGCCACACATTCCAAAGCCCCCGTTATTTCTAGTCATAGCCCAAACTCTGCTGCTACAGAGAAACCATTACATTAGCAGTTAAACCTTTCCCAGGGTATTACACATGTATCGTAAAAAGAATCGGTCCCAACACAGACCACTGTGGAACACCACTAGTCACTGGCAGCCAGGGTATTCCACACTTTGCCTCTTGCCAGTTAGCCATTGCTTTATTCATGCTAGAATCTTTCCTTTAATTACCATGGGCTCGTAGCTTGTTAAGCAGCCTCAAGCGTGTCACCTCATCAAAGGTCTTCTGAAATTCCAAGTACACAACATCGACTGATCCTCCTTTGTCTAATGCCTCCACAATCTCTTCAGCCACTTCTTTCAGAACTCTGGGGTGTAGACCATCTGGTCCAGGTGACTTAGCTACCTTCAAACCTTTCAATTTCCCTAAAATCTTCTCTCTAGTTATGGAAACTTCACACACTTCATGAATTCTCACACCTGGAACTTCCAGCATACTGCTAGTGTGTTAGCCATGGTTCTGCCCTCTTGCCTGGTCAGCTCAGCCTCAAGCTGGTCTAAAAAGCCATCTCATAGGCACTCTAGAAATTACCCCTCTTGGAATCCTGCACCAACCAATTTTCCCAATCTACCTGCATATTGAAATCCCCGAAGACTATTGTAACATTATCCTTTTGGCATGCATTTTCTGTCTCCTGTTGTACAGGCAGACAGACAGAGATACTTTATTGATTCCGAGGGAAATTGGGTTCTGTTACAGCTGCACCAACCAAGAATAGTGTAGAAATAAAGCAATATAAAACCATAAATAATTAAATAATAATAAGTCAATCATGCCAAGTGGAAATAAGTCCAGGACTAGCCTATTGGCTCAGGGTGTCTGACACTCTGAGGGAGGAGTTGTAAAGTTTGATGGCCACAGGCAGGAATGACTTCCTATGACGCTCAGTGTTGCATCTCAGTGGAATGAGTCTCTGGCTGAATGTACTCCTGTGCCTAACCAGTACATTATGGAGTGGATGGGAGACATTGTCCAAGATGGCATGCAACTTGGACAGCATCCTCCTTTCAGATACCACCATCAGAGAGTCCAGTTCCACCCCCACAACATCACTGGCCTTACGAATGAGTTTGTTGATTCTGTTGGTGTCTGCTACCCTCAGCCTGCTGCCCCAGCACACAACAGCAAACATGATAGCACTGGCCACCACAGCCTCGTAGAACATCCTCAGCATTGTCTGGCAGATGTTAAAGGACCTCAGTCTCCTCAGAAAATAGAGACTGCTCTGACCCTTCTTGTAGACAGCCTCAGTAGCTTGTGGACCACACTCTCACAACTGTTTGGGGGTCTGCATTTAACTCCCATTAGGTTCTTTTTAACCTTGCAGTTCTTAGCTCTATCCACAGCAATTCAACACCTTCCAACCTATGTCACCTCTTTCTAATGATTTAATTAAATTATTTCCCAGCAGAGGTACGCCACTCCCTCTGGCTTCTGGACTTTCCTTCCAATACAACCTGTACCCTTGGACATTAAGTTCCCAGCTATAATTTTCTTCCATCCATGATTCAGTGATGCCGTCAACATCATAGTTGCCAATCTGTAACTGTGCTCCAAGTTCATCTACCTTATTCCGAATACTACTCCCATTCAAATATAACACCTTTAGTCCTTAATCACCTTTTTTGATTTTGTCATTCTTTTACATTGCAACTCATCCTGTTGACTGCAATTTTGCCCTACCATCAGTCTCTCCATGCTAGGAGTCTCACTACATACTGCCTCTGTTTGTAAACCAACTACTTCATCTTTAGCACTGTCACCCTGCTTCCCATCCCCCTGTCAGATTAGTTCAAACCCACCCAACCAAATCTAGCCAACCTGCCCACAAGGATATTTGATATTCTTGGGTACAGGTGTAACCCCTCCCTTTTATACAGGTCATACCTTCCCCAGAAGTGATCCCAATGATCCATACTGCCCCCTGCACCAGTTCCTCAGCCACGCATTCACCTGCCAAATCACCCTATTCTTACCCTCAGAAGCACATGGCACAAGCAGCAATCCAGAGTGCTACCCTGGAGGCTGGAGGTCCTTTCTCAGCTTTCTAGAGCTCTCTAAAATTTCTCTTCAGGCCCTACTCATCTTGTCTATCTCTATCACTGGTGCCAAAATGTGTCAAGACATCTGGCTGCTCATCCTCGCCTTTGAGAATGCCATGTACCTAATCTGAGACATTCCTGACCCTGGCACCAGGGAGGCAACATACAATCATGATGTCTTTGTCACACCCACAGAACCTTGTCTCTGTTCCTCTGACAAGGAATCTCACATCCACACTGCAGTCCTCTTCACCTCTCCACTCTTCTGAGCCGCAGCACCGGACTCAGTGTCACAGACCCAGTCACTGTGGCTCTCCCTCGGTAGGTCGCCACAGGATTGAAAAAAGCTGCAGGGAGTTGTAATCACAGTCAGCTCCATCATGGGCACTAGTCTCCCCACCACAGAGGATATCTTCAAAGGACCATGCCTCAAAAAGGCAGCATCCATCTTTAAGAACCCCATCAGTCAGGAGGTGCCTTTCTCTCATTGCTACCAGCATAGAGGAGGTACAGGAATCTGAAGACACACACTGATTTATTTAGGAACAGCTTCTTTCCCTCTGCAATCACATTGCCTAATGGACAATGAACCCCTAAACACCCCCTCAATCTTTTTGCTTTCCTTTTCCACTACTTATTTAATTTGATTTGCAGTGCCTCTAAAACGTATTCACACACACTTCCTCCTGGAAGTTTTCATGTTTTATTGTTTTACAACATTGAATCACAGTGGATTTAATTTGGTTTTTTTTACACTGATCAACAGTAAAAGACTCATTTTTAGATCTTTACAAAATGATCTAAATTAATTACAAATAAAAAACTCAAAATAATTGATTGTATAAGCATTCATCCCTTTTAAGACGACACACCAAATCATCACTGGTGCAGCCAATTGGTTTTAGAAGTCACTTAATTTATTAAAATTTATTAAACTTTGTCACATGGTGTGAGCAGAATCATCTGCAGCTTAATGTGAAAAAGACTAAGGAGCTGGTGGTGGACCTGAGGAGGGCCAAGGCACCGGTGACCCCTGTTTCCATCCAAAGGGTCAGTGTGGACATGGTGGAGGATTACAAATACCTGGGGATACGAACTGACAATAAACTGGACTGGTCAAAGAACACTGAGGCTGTCGACAAGAAGGGTCAGAGCCATTTCTATTTCCTGAGAGACTGAGGTCCTTTAACATCTGCTGGACGATGCTGAGGATGTTCTACGAGTTTGTAGTGGCCTGTGCTATCATGTTTGCTGTTGTGTGCTGGGGCAGAAAGCTGAGGGTAGCAGACACCAACAGAATCAACAAACTCATTCGTAAGGCCAGTGATGTTGTGGGGGTGGAACTGGACTCTCCGACGGTGGTGTCTGAAAAGAGGATTCTGACCACGTTGCATGCCATCTTGGACAATGTCTCCCATCCACTCCATAATGTACTGGTTAGGCACAGGAGTACATTCAGCCAGAGACTCACTCCACCGAGATGTAACACTGAGCGTCATAGGAAGTCATTCCTGCCTGTGGCCATCAAACTTTACAACTCCTCCCTCGGAGTGTCAGACACCCTGAGCCAATAGGCTAGTCCTGGACTTATTTCCACTTGGCATAATTGACTTATTATCATTTAATTATTTCTGGTTTTATTTTGCTATATTTCTACTCTATTACTGGTTGGTGCAACTGTAACAAAACCCAATTTCCCTTGGGATCAATAAAGTATGTCTGTCTGTCTATCAAAATGGAGACCTATTTATGACCTGTGTGCAGACAAGGTGTTTCAATTGATTGTAGTAAAAATACACCTGTATCTGGAAAGTCTAAATGCTGGTGAGTCACTTTCCTGGCAAAAACTACACAATGAAGACAAAAGAACACTCCAAGCACCTCTGCAAAAAGATTATTGAAAAACACAAGTCAGGAAGTGGATACAAGAAAATTTCCAAGTCACTGAATATCCCTTGGAGTACAGTTAAGTCAATCATCGAGAAATGGAAGGAATATGGTACAGCTGTAAATCTGCCTAGAGCAGGCCGTCCTCAAAAACTGAATGAGCGTGCAAGATGGGGACTAGTGAGAGAGGCCTCCAAGAAACCTATGACAAATGTGGAGGAGTTACAAACTTCAGTGACTGAGATGGAGAGACTGTGCATGTAACAACTGTTGCCCGGGTGCTTCGCCATTTGCAGCTTTATTGGAGAGTGGAAAAGAGAAAGCCACTGTTGAAAAAATTCACATGAAATCTCGGCTAGAATTTGCCAGAAGGCATGTGGGAGACTCTGAAGTCAGCTGGAAGAAGGTTCCATGGTCCAATAAAACCAAAATTCATCTTTATGGCCATCAGACTAAATGCTATTTTTGGCGTAAGCCAAATGCCGCATGTCATCAAAAACATACCATCCCTACTGTGAAGCATGCTAGTGGCTACATCATGATGTGGGGATGCTTCACTGCAGCAGGCCCTGGAAGGCTTGTGAAGAAAGAGGGTAAAATGAATACAGCAAAATACAGGGAAATCCTGGAGGAAAACCTGATGTAGTCTGCAAGAGAACTGTGACTTGGGTGAAGATTTATTTTCCAGTAACACAATGACACCAAGCATAAAGCCAAGCTCCGCAGGAATGGGTGAAAAACAACAAAATTAATGTCCTGGAGTGGCTAAGTCAGAGTCCAGACCTCAATCCAATTGAGTGTTTGTGGCTGGACTTGAAAGGACTCTTCACTCATGATTCCCATGCAATCTGATAGAGCTTGAGCAGTTTTGTAAAGAAGAATGGGGAAAAGTTGCAGTGTCCAGATGTGCAAAGCTGAGAGAGACATATCCATACAGAGTCAAGACTGTAATTGCTACCAAAGGTGCATCTACTAAATCCTGACTTGAAGGATACTTATGCAATCAATTATTTTATGTTTTATGTTTGTAATTAGTTTAGATCTCTTTTTAGATATTTGTTTTCACTTTGACACAAAAGAGTGGTTTTCTGTTGATCAGTGTCAAAAAAGCCAAATTAAATCCACTGTGATTCAATGTTGTAAAACAATAAAACATAAAATCTTCTATGGGGGGATGAATACTTTTTATAGGAGGTGTGTATATAGTGGATTCTGGTCAATTGGGCCATCAATTAATCAGAGCTGCTGCTTATTTGTTGCAATGCTTAAAGAACAAAAACCAATTGAGAAAATAGCTGGGATTCCCTTTAATTATTTGCAACCGGAAACTGTTGCTGAGCAATTTCTAACTAGTATCAGTTGTGTGGCCATTAGACACGATACCATACTTAGAGCAAACAATTTTTAAACAGTATTTGTTGCATGGGTTTGTGTTCAAGAAGCAGTGATTTTGTCACTGACAGTGTCTAAGAAATAAGCAGTAAGATAACTCAGAACTCTTGCTCACAGTGTTTTAAAAAATTCAGGCTTGGAGATACCAGAAACAGCCTTGAGTGAAAATGAGATGATTTCACTACTTCAACAAGTTAGGAACTGCAAAGAATCTGAAGGCATCAACAATCATCTTGAACTTTGCAATTAAAAACAAGATTTGGAAGATTCATTGTCAAAATCACTGTATTAAGGGAGCCCATCATCTGCATTAGATGGCTGTGCTGACTTTGTTCATTACAGACAATCAAAAGAACATGGCAGCTGGATGAACTTCTTTGTCATTAAGTATTAGGAACCAATACACTTTTTATTGTACTGTAGTAGCATTGGTAATGTTCTGATTTGTTTTCTGTTTCATTTAAATACATAATTTGTTACGCAGTTAAATGGCGGTTTGTCTTTTTTACAGTTTTTTAACTATTTCCATGAAACGTCGGCTAATTGGGACAGCTGCTCAATTGGGCCAAAATGTACAGGTCCCGATGAGTCACAATTAACTGGAATCCACTGTATTTCATATTTATTATAATTTATAGTATATTTTATGTATTGCACTGTAATGTTGCTGCGAACAGACTTGACAATAAACCTGATTCAGATTTTGGATAAACCAGCTGCTCTCATTTAACACCTGAATATATTTTTCAGGTACGAGAGAAATAAATAATAAAGTTTCTATCTTCACTGGTCAAAACTCAGAAGCTAAGAATTAGGTAAAATGATCTCAACCCTCAAGGCAAGAGTGGCTGTTGCTATAAATACTGAGTAAGTCAGCGAACATCTGAAAGGTTCAACATGTCAATATGGACTATATTAAATCTACAAATGCTAATCCATCATTTATCATTTCTATTTTAGACAAGGGGACAAAAGCTGGTTCTGACACTTTATGATGCCGAGAATGTGCTACTCTATCAGGAGGGTACAGGAAAAGGCAGTGTGTAAGTAAGGATTTTCAGAAAGGTCTTTGAAGATCGAATTTGTGTTGTTTGAAAACCTACAATCAATCAAATCAGATCAAATCAAGTTTAATTATTATTCAAACCATACATGGGCATAACCAAATGAGACAGTGTTCTTCTGGGGCCAAGGTGCAAAAACATACATGTGTAATCAAGTGAAAGAGAAAAAATATATAGTCACGTAAGAAAGTACATTTTTAGTCCAAGGCTCTGAGTAATGTTTCACCAATCGATGGTTCCTGGCAGTCCAGCATGTTATTCCACTGATCCAACACTGGAGGGCAGCACCGACAGGAGAGGCCACCCCCCCAATCAAGCGTCATTGCTTCAGGCGTCTCCTTACCTGCAGCAGCAGACAAGCCCCTGGCTTGAGGCCTAGTCCTCACTACAACAGAGATGACACCTCTGCCTCGCCTCCTGTCTCACCACCAAGGATGGGAAACAGGCTTGCTGCACTCAGTGCAGGGTCTTGCGATCACAAAAGAAATGTCCAGGACAGTCACTCATGGTTTCGCTGCACGTCACCTTCGCTCACCAATACCGGTAGCAGGCAGCAGCATGGTCTGCACCCAGGTCAGCCCCTCTGAACCCTGACCAGCTCATTCCACAGCCCAGCAGCTCGACTCTCCTCCTGCAGCCTAACGGTTAACCTCCCCTTCTCTGAACCACCTGCCGGCTCCTCTGACACTCCAGGCTGCTGAATCCGACCAGTAGATCGGTAGACCTACTGTACTCGCTGATTCGGTAGACCTACTGTACTCGTAGTTCTTGGAGTCAAGTATAGTCTTATGATACAAAAAACATATTTAACAAGGGAAAAAAAAAGCAAATTTGGTTGGCCCCTGGGAAGCTGCTGCATCTACATGCGCCACCATCTTACTCTTAATTTTCCAATGAGATGTGAATGTTCGGTCCCACCCGTTTTCTCAGATGGACATAGAAGATTCTGCAGTACAAATTTAAGGTGTTCTACCCAAAATTTTTTTGTTGATTGCACTTGATTGTGGTATTTGGTCATTTGCACATTGTTATTTGTGGGATCTTGCTGTGTAAGGAACATTGCATTATGCATCGCAAGAACTGCTTTTTAAAACATAGTACATTGACAGTAAAACACTCACTGATGGTAAGGCATTTTAAGGTGATGCGAAAGTTGCTATGTAGGCACAAACTTTTATTTCACTTTCTGTGGAGGTCATTAGCTTTCTCCTTCTGTTTGGAAAGATTCACCTCCCTCTCTCCCAACCTTACTCACCTCAAACCAAACTGAGGCAATCCTGATAAAGGGTCTTTGATCTGAAGCATTAGCTGTCTTTCCTTTCCACTGACATGGCCTGACTTACTGAGTATTTCTAGAATTTTCTGTTTTTAATTTAGATTTCCAGCATTTGTTAATAATTCATATGAAAAACTAGTTATGATCACATTAATAACAATTATCATTATCACTAATGATGGCAATCCTTCACAGATCAGAGACAGATGAACATTTCAGGTGTAACCATTTAGTAGGACTGGATCTAATAAGTAGCTTTAGTTGAGATAGTAACCAATTTCTCCATTTCAGATAATAATCAGCATTCTGCATAATTTTCAATTTAACATCAACTTGTTTTTTTCCTTTTGAAATCATCTCAATTTATGGATGCACCATTGTATGTTCCCCTCATCTTCCTTTCATTATTGTTCTCAGAGGTTTGAGGAATATACTTTATTACTCCACAACAATCTTAAAGTTCTATTTTTTGCAACCTCTCATTTTCCAAAGTTTCTTAAAACTTTTCATTTAAGGTGTGCCCATCACTGCCCTGTAAATCCCTTCTCAATTAACCCATTAACATATGTTTTGTTATGGTAAAGGTTGTATAAATGTATATTATGATGGCAGTGGCTGACTGCTGAAGAAAATGATCTCAATAAGGAGTTTTGGTGATATATTGTGATAAACAGGAGTGAAATGAAGTGGTTAATCTATGTTGGGCAAATAAATTACACTTGCTTTGGATGTAATCTTCTTTTCTCCAATATCAAGAAACTGAAAATGGTGTTAAAGACTGAGATAGTGTTGAATTACGTAAGTGAAAGGCTACAAAAGTTAGACTGCATCAATGAGGCCTCTCTGCACTCAAATTGCAGCTAAAATTCCTTCAGAGTTTAGCAGAGGGCCACTCTGAAACCCATGGAATGCAGAGGATGAAGGTAATTAATCCCACAGAGGATTCTCTGCCTCCTTGTGATCATTTTCAAACTTCCTCACCTTCTCCGACTGGCCCCTTGAGTCACTATTATGATTTTAGACAGCCACTGCGGACACCGGGGCTCCAAGCTCATATCAGAAGAATACTGCTTTTCCTGCATCACGTGGTTTCCTTCCAAACTTTGTGAAATTAAAAGCTCTCATTCTAGTCTCATTGCTTTTATTATGTGCCTTCTTCATTTCCTGCTCATACACAGCAGCTCATTCAGTTCTACATGGAAAAAGATCAGCAAGATAAGGACTAACACTCTTTTCGCTTCCATTGTTAGAACCAGCATTTCCAAATTGTTCACTCTTGATTTTCTATTGTTATTTCAGCTTCCCAAATTAATTTGAGATATATAAGAAGAGGAAATATGCTAATATCAGATGGGCTTTTTAATGGCGACTACCCATCAGAGAAGCAGAAGGGGAGAAAATGGTATAGCTTATGTAGGCCTTAGAATATTCAGGTGCCATTTATGCACAACTCGTCAAAGAGTCAAAGAGCACAGAAACAGGCCCTTCAGTCCAACTCATCAATGCTGACAGTGATAACTATCTACACATCCTAATTAGCCTGATTAGGCCTGAATTCCACTACTTCTATTCCATCCAACTACCTATCCAAATGCCTTTCAATTTGTCTAATTGTTTCTGTTTCTATCACCTTCTTCGGCAGCTCATTCTATATAATCATCTCCTTTCGTATGAAAAATTCACCCTCAGAATTCCTTTTAATTTCTCATCTCTTACGTTAAACCAGTCCCCCTCGAATTTCAGATTCCCCTACCTTGTGGGTGGTGGGGTTTAGATACAGTATGTCACTACCAAAGGAAGTGTAAGGTGCTCCTTCTCTCTGCTAGCCTGCAGGTTACTCTTGGGCAAGGCGCAGTTCCTGCCTAGCCCCCCGATCAGGGTCACGTGAAGCCACGAAGCAGGTGGTGGATGGCCGTATGAGCAGTTGGTGCATATCACAAGTCCTTGTTGTGTGACCACTGATGCCAAGCAGACAGTCTCTGAAGAGTGTTGATCATGGCTGGGGTCACCCATCTTGTAAAGGCACTGCTTAAAAGACACATCTGCAGAAAAATTTGCGAAGAACAACCATGGTGAAAGACCATGATAGCCACGTGTCCTACGACACGGCACATAATGATGATGATCACCACGTGAGAATCACCATCTACCTTTCTGTTGCACCTCATAATCTTATAAACCTTGATAATGTCTCTGTAATATGTGGTCACTTCTACTTTACAAAAGGACCACTCGACAATTTTATGGCCAAAAGAACATCTTTATCTGGGACGGCAAATGATATTTGCAATACAGAGGTTTTCAGGTACCTCATGGGCATGGGTGGTGGAACTATATACAATGCACACCGGAAATAAAAAACGCCGCTGACCCCGGAACCTGCCTTTTGTTACCAACAGCTTCCCGATTAGTATTAACTTACTTTTAATAATACTCACATTACAACACTTCTCCCCCTTTAAAATCCAACATTCCCTAAATATAGAAGAACTGGGAAATAAAAACAGTGGTATCATTAGCAACAGGTTACCAATACAAAACACCTAAAAAACGTGGCAAATTCAACATTCAATCTAACAACGAAAAATCTATCCAATCAAAGATTCAGTCCGTCAGGAGGTTTGCGAGGGCGCTGCCATCTACGCACAACCCTGGGTGACCCAGCAGGCACCGCTGGTGAGGATGTTTTGGGTGGATCTAGTGTTGGGGATATGAGAGGAGTCTGTGTGTCTGCGTGAGAATGTCCATCCTCCTCAGGAGACCCCGACCCCTCTGCCAGCGTCTCTCCGTCTGGCAAAGTCACTGGTGGACATGCTTTCCTGGTATGCATTAAGTGGTCATGGCTCTTTAACTGTTGGTGGCGAGCTATTCTCAGCATTATTGGGACAAACAGCATCTGCAGGTTTGCCACCTGGCTTGGAACGCACTGAAGAAGGAACTTTGGTTTGTGAATCATCGTCACGACCGTGGCTCAGAATAGACCCAATTGCAAATTTTTCATAGAGTTCCTTGTTATAACTTGGAACTATCTGGAGTTCAACAGCAGGAAATCATAATGCATTTCGGAAAACCTCTTGTGCTTGAGCAAAAGTCTTGTCTGTTAAATCACAGTAATTGATTTTGATGATACATTCATTCTCCTGGAGCAGGTTCTCTTTCCTTGAACGGCTGTTCTCTTCAATACCACGAATACTCAGGCCAAGGAAACTTCTACTCAGCGTAGAGTTAAGGGGCACCACATGGATTCCCAGGGGGCCATCGTCTCCAGAAAATTCTACCTTCTTTGTCAAATCACTTAGAGTGCTTTCTGAATGCTTGTCTGGTGGTCCTGGAGGCTCTGTTCTTACATCGTCCGCAGGTGCTCCGTTTGCTATTGTTATGATTGGCTTCACATGCAGATTCCTGTTAGTGGGATCATCAGGCTGAGATGCACCTTGCTGTAACTGGGCAGGGGGTACAAGAGCTGGGTCATTGCTTCGCCGTACTAGAAGTGGCTGGCTGGCTTTCAGTGCTGAGGGGGAAACCTCAATTTCTCCTGTAATAGGCTGAAAAGCCACAAGCTGCGCTGCGAGCTCACTCTCAAATGTGTCCAGACTATGTCTGTCACTCACGTTGCCATCGGCGACTTCATCTGCATGTTGCGCCTCTTGTTCTTCATCCGTTTCTACATGTTGTAGGCACACGCTGCCTCCTCGTTTGCTTCTTCTAGGTGGTGTGTGGCTACCTGAGCCTGTTGTGCTTTCCCCTGCCCAGGCTTAACCTTACCCTTTATGCTCCTGCACTTTTTAGCTGAATGTCCCTTTTTGCTACAAGCATGGCAGACAGTATCGTTGAATTTGCAAACATTTGCATAGTGAGTCCCTCCACACTGAAAACATTCCACCCGCTTTGCCTGTTTACCAGTCTCCCTCTTGACTTGGTGCCCTGCTGCTGACTGCGACCCACCATGTCCTTTCTGGATATCCTTGGCATTATTCGTAGCCATCTCCATGCCTTGGGCAATTTCTAAGACTTTCTTGAAAGTCAATGGTGGGGTTTCCCTCAACAAGCGGTGTTGTACGGCGTCATTATTAATGCCGCATACTAATCTATCATGGAGCATATCATCCAACACGGCTCAGAAATGGCAATGCTCCGACAGCTGCCGAAGTTCGGCCACAAAATCGGCCACAGACTGACCTGGCTTCTTGAAATGGCCATGAAACTTGAATTGATGGACTATCACTGAAGGTTTCGGATTGTGGTGGTTTCCCACGAGCTTGACCAGTTTGTCATATGGAATTTCTCCCAGTTTCCATGGTGTGGTTAAGTTCCTTTTCAGCTTGTAAGTCTTTGCCCCACGCACACTCAGGTGCTTCTTAGCCTCCTCAGTAATTCCATTAGCACAGAAAAAGTGTCCCAACCTTTTCTCATACCCCAGCCAGTCCTCGGCTCCCTCCAGAAATTCACTGATAGTCTCAAATGTAGCCATTGGAAATGCAAGGCTGCTCACAGCTCCTGTTTGAAACGAGCCAACACATCCACAAAACCATCCCATCCTCGTCACCAAAAATATGTGGTAACTTCTACTTCACAAAAGGACCACTCGACAATTTTATGGCCAAAAGAACAGTTTTATCCGGGACGGCAAATGATATTTACAGTACAGGGGCTTTCAGGTACCTCGTGCGGCATGGGTGGTGGAACTATATACAATGCACACCGGAAATAAATAACGCCGCTGACCCCGGAACCTGCCTCTTGTTACCAACAGCTTCCCGATTAGTATTAACTTACTTTTAATAATACTCACATTACAACATAATGATTACTATCTCACACCGTAACACCGAATTTTTGTTTCATAGTCATCTGCTTTACTTCCTCTGGTATGCCCATTTCATTTTGAATAACTCTTTCATACTCAGCCCATAGAAGCAGAATTGGAATCAGTATAATTATCTCTGATGTGTGTCATGAAATTTGTTGTTTCTAAGCAGCAGCACAAGTCATAAAAATTACTATAACTCACAATAAATAAGTAATTTTTTTTTTCTGTTTCTGTTGAAGCTCTTCATTCACAGTTGGCTACATTCTTCAGGTCCAATGTATCAGTGTTCTCACTGCTCTTCCTGCAGGTTGAGGTCTGGTCAACACTTACCTGGGACACCATGCGTGAATTTCAAATGCAGTAGGCTTGCTGCTTAGGGGAATCAGATGATCCAGGCAACAGAGTGAAATCACTAAGGATCTCAGTTGCACTGCATATCACAAACATATGCTCATAATGTTCATACCTCTGGCTTTATTATTAAGATGCATATTTTCTACATTGAGTGGCCTCTTTATTAGGTACCTCCTGTACCCAGTAGAGGGGCACTGAGTGTATATTTGTGGTCTTTCGTTGCTGTACTCCATCCATTTCAAGGTTCATGTGTTGTGCATTCAAGTAACTCTTCCACAAAGCATGGCTATCTGAGTTACTGTCGCCTCCCTGTCAGCTTGAACCAGTCTGGCCACTCTCCTCTGACCTCTCTCATTAACAAGGCATTTTTGCCCACAGAACAGCCGCTCACTGGATGTTTTCTTTGCCTCTTGCACCATTCTCTGTAAACTCTAGAGACTGTTGTGCATGCAAATCTCAGGAGATCAGCAGTTTCTAAATGCTCAACTCACCCCGCCTGGCACCAACAATCATTCCACAGTCAAAATCACCTGGAAATCATATTTCTTCCCATTCTGATGTTTGGTATGGATCATAACTGAACCTCTTGACCATGCCTGCATGCTTTTATGCATTGGAGTTTCTGCCATATGATTGGCTGATTAGAAACGTACATTAATGAGCAGGTGTATTATCACTTCACCTAATCAAGCGGTCATTGTGTGTATTATACTTTCTGGAGCCAGAACTAAAGTTTTCTGTTTACAGAAATAAATTATCTGTTGAAGACATAGTGAAGCACATTTCTCCCCCTCTGAGATGTGCTGTGAGTCACTTGATACCTGCCAAAGAGTGGTGGAAACAGGATTCTTAAATATTTTAAGGAAAAGGTAGATAAGATCAGAGATAAGAATGTTAGCAGCGATAGGCAAGAATGTGAAGCGAGATTATAGTCAAATCAACCAAGATCTTATTGAATGGTGATTCAGCTGTGTGGTCAGGTGACTTACTCCTACGACTAATTCCTATGTTTGTATGTAACCTTGATGGTTACTGGATTATTTATTGCTTTCTATTCTCTGACCTGTGCTCTTAATTTTTATTCGCTTATGACACAATAACTTCCATTAATTCCCTGCCTACAGAAAGCAACGTCCATCATTAAAAATCCCCACCATCCGAACCATGAACTTTTCTCACAGCTGCCATCAGACAGGAGGTACAAAAGCCTTTAAGAACAACTACGTCTCTTTAATCACATTAACACAAGAGATGCCAGCAATCTTGAGATAGATACACACACACACACACACACACACACACACACACACACACACACCCCCCCCCCCCCCCCCCCGGAAAAACTCAGCAAGTCAAGTAGCATCTATGGAGGGAATAAACAGTTGATGCTTTAGATTGAGATCTATCCTAATCACTAGAGGTTAGCAACACAATGACTACTTTGTTCGCTTTGCATTAAAATGGATATTTTTGTTCATTGTTTTTCTAAAAATATGTGCATAATTTATGTTTAATTTGAGTTTCTCTTTTGAATATAATGCTTACATGATGCTATGTACCTGTGATGCTGCTGCAAGAAATTTTTCTTTGCACCTGTGTCAATGTGTAATTGTGCGTACGACAAGATATGTCAATATGGCGTCAGCATATAACGTTATGAAAATATCTCATGAAAATGAATTTTTAATTCTATTACATCTGTTTTTCACCTTAAGTGTGTTTCTCAGACTGTTAGACCCTATGATGTACAATTTGGAGATCATTTGAGTGATCCAGCACTCTGCTGTCTCCGGGAAGATTCCAGGAAGTGAGCGCATACGCAGACAGCCTCGATGTGAAGAAATTTTGAGACAGAGCGCAAGCTGATGTTCGACTCCATTTCACTGAATAAAGCATCCAATAATTGCTGATGAAAGCATTGAGGAAAATTGAGACATCACGGAGAATGCGGAAAGGAAGCGAGAGGTCAGTGCTGACTGCCTTCCTTTTGATCACTGCTGGAGAAGGAATCTGTGAATGGCCTATCACTGTGTGGCTCCCTGTGGCATGTGGGAAAGCCTCTCTGCCGCATGTGGTGTCCCTCTTTTTTGATTAATATGAATGATATCAGAGGATGGCATTGTGGTTCTGCATTTATGGATTGGACTATTACGCTTATGGACTGCGATCTTTTTCAGACATGGTTTTTATATTCTGTATTTCCTCTTGCCCATTCCTTCTCCATTTTGTTGTGCAAGGAGAAGGGGTTTGTAGGCTGATATTCTCCTGTATTGTTAGTTTTTTTTTTGCAAGGGAGAAGGTTTTTTTGTGGGTCAATGTTCCTGTTCTGTTTTGTGCACAGGAGGGGGTTTTTGGGGCTTGATGATCAGGATGCCATTCTGTTTTGTGCATGGTGGGTGGTTGGTTAGATGTTTCTTTCTGGATGACCTTCATGTCCTTTCTTTGTTACGTGGCTGTCCGGAGAAGACAAATTTCAGACTTGCATGTGGATATATGCTTTGATAATGAATGAACCTTTGGAACTTTGAACTCGAATTTGACTTTTGAAGACGGTAAACTCGTGCACAAGACAGCAGAGTATAGTGCTTTTCATGGAAGAATTCGATCCGTTAATGTATCAACTCTAAGGGATCTTTAACAACTCCCTAAACTGTTCAGAGCATTAATTCAACATTTATCTAAGGTTTAGCATCGCAGTTAATGAAGCACCATTCAGTATTACACCAGTGTCTCTGTATTGTTTATGCATCATAGACAGCCAAGTACATGGTTCCAACTCAGAGGTGATGGTACAACTGACTGAACAGCAGAAAGACATGATGAAACTTAGCTCACTGTCTCGAGAAATCTCAAATATTTTTGTCATCTCATACTTTGACATAATCAAACTGCCTGTGTATGGAATCTCCTTAACAAAATCAAATAAACATGCATATGTTGTGCTGGATTGCCTGTGGGCAACCAATGGGAGAAAATTTAATGGGGTGTGCATTCCCCTATAAAGGGCGATACTCCATCAAAGCAGCACAGGTAGAGTTTTTCCAGTTATGCAGCAAATGAAAGCAATGAATTTACATGTTCATTTCATAACTATGGCTGTAGCTTTTCAGCCCCATTAGCGACTGACATTGTGACTCCATTGGTCACACATTGGATTAACATTATCTTTCAGCTAGATCTGTCACCTCCACATTTGATGATCAGAAGCAGAAGTAAAAGTGAAGTACCATCTCAATTAGGATATTCTGAATAATTACAACAAAGCTGTCTCTGAAGTTAAACAAAGATAGAGGTCAAGAATAGGAAAAGGAGGATGAAATGAGTAAAGAACACTGTTTAAAAATTGTACTCTAATCTGGTGATTCCAAGTTAATGTTAAAGTTATAATCCTGTTTCCATTGTTTGAGCAAGATTATTACTGAACTAGTGGCATTATACTCAGGATCCTATATACAACCTGAAAGCGAACAAGGGAACAATCCATTCAGATGGGAGTTGATGGCGTGAAGCTTAACATTGTTTGAGAGTGCTGTCTTACTGTCAATCATAAGAACATCTAGAGGCAAAACGCACACTGGCAACTTTATAATATTACCTTGTTAAATCTTTCAAGCTGACAGTTATACACCAGGGTTCCTGGATAAACTCAAAACCAATTCTTCTCACATAATCGGGTCCCAACAAAACATAATCTTAAAGGAACTTCAGACACAGCATGTTGACCTAATAGCCTTTCTATTACTATCTACATTATTTTCGTTATTATACCTCTTCTGTCCCTTTGTTTTGATAGATGTAACATGGATGGGTCATTGAGTTCCTATATTCTAGTCTAGCAGTACCCTTTCATCTCTTTATTATCAAGTAAGTTGGTAAAGCAGTTTATTAGTGTCACATGTATGAAGCTACAGTAAAAATCTTTGTATTGCATGCCATTCATACAGATCAATTCAGAGCATGTATATTAATGTAGTACGAAGGGAAAGGGATTAACAAAATGCGGAAAGTAATGCAATGCAGTAAGACAATAATATGCAAGGTCACAAGAAGGTAGATTAAGAGATCAAGAGTTCACCTGTATCATGTGGGAGGTCAGTTCAAGGGTCTTGGAGTAATGGAATAGAAGCTGACATTGAGTGTAGTGGTGCATATTTTCAAGTTTTTGCCTGATAAGAAATGGTAAAAGAGGGAATGGTGGGATGGTTGGTGTCCTTGATTATGCTGGCTGTTTTCCCAAGGCAGCAAGAGGTGTAGACAAAATACATAGAAAGGATTCTAGTTTCCATTTTGGAATGGACTGTGTCTGTTGTGACTGTTATCAAAGTCACCGCAGAGACAATGAAGCTGGTGATATAGAAATCTTTATTCATCACATCAGGTAGGTATACTCATGGAGACCTTCATAGCAGAGGCTCACAAACCCAACACCTTAAGATCAAAGTTAACAGTAGGTGATTCAACAGTTACAATGACATTGTTTACTTCTATATTTTGAGTTGATAGTGCTTCTTTAGAATTATAGATCTATAGTGCGAGACAACTTGAATATTTATCACAATATTTGTCACAAAGTAATTCACACAAATAGTCTACAAGCTTCTGAAGACAGAGAGCCAGACAACCAAAATTAATGTTGTCAGGACTGTTTCTGAGTACACAAAAAATTATTGATTGCCCATGTCTTTGAACATGTTTGATAGGCGAAGCGACAACATCAGTCTGGTTTGCATGCATGAACTCAAGTCACAATGGTGCAAATAACTTAGCCCCTGCTTTGGTTTGATGCAGGGCAATTAACACAACCCCATTGTCTTAACGTTTGGTTGATAAATACTCAGACACCTCAGGGTTATCATTTTGCAAACCATATCTCCTAGTCTGTGGGCCATCCTGTTAATTGCTAAGGTGCACTTTTAACTTCAATTTACTGCTTGCAATTTACAATTCACAGTAAGAAGTGAAGACTGGTTCTTGTTTGAATTAGTATCTGCTATATTCACATTACTCCAGAATAATCCTTAACACATCCTCACACCTTGGCCCATGGACAGAAATTTGTCTCAGGAAGGCCAAACATGAAGGAGGATCTAATTAAATAGGGCAGCAAAAGTAAGCTTCACTTAAGTGAGGAACATACAATGCCCCTATCTACATCTACACTATCATCCCTAACTGGCTGTCTATAAGACTAAGCAGATTTGCCAATAAAATGTTCCAGAAATTTGATCACATCCTTTTCTTGGATACTTTTGTCCTCTCAATGTCAATCAGTCTTTAAAATGCCACGTGGTTGTCCATGTGCTTGTTGCCTCCTCCCCTACAGGCCCATTATGTCCTTATCTTTGCTCCTTCAATATCTGATAGCTGAAACTCAGCAGTGGCTATCAGCAGTTACTTTGTGCGTAGCTTCAAAGCAAGGTAACTTTGTTTCAGGTTCACAGGCAACACTTCACATTCCATACCATGAAATCTGACAATAAGCCTCTCAGTCCTTTAGGTCTATATACAGAAGAGATTGGAGTGGCCTCTATTTGAATGGCTCCAAGGACCTTGCCCCAGCACCACATCCTCATCACTGGTTGGCCACTGAAAGGACCCAGCTCATTTGTGTCCACTCCCATTCCAGGCTGGGGTGGCAGTCTTCAGACACTGTACACAATTCTTTCTCTTTCACGGTTGCCTTGCCATCAGGTTTGTGGAATTTAATGTCTCTGCCGTAACTTGGGCTCTTTCCCAATTATTTTACGAATACCTTTCTATCCTTATCTATATAGCTAATCAACTACTTCCAAAACCCACCGTCGTTACAAATTATAGTTGCTTTTATACTTTAACACACTATTCATGGCTTGCTGACATGCTTTCTCTGTGTTTCCAGCATTTGCAGATCTGCTTCCATTGGGAGTGGCCAGATGTGAAGCAACAGGCTGGTGTTGAAAACCACTTCAATTCTCTGCAACGACATTGTTACTGGGTGGACTTGTTCCCTTGTTCTGTCTGTGAGGGCAACAATAAGTTGAGTCATACTATTTAACCTGAATCCAACATTTCCACTGGCTGCCTTGCTGGGTCCGTACTCAGACACAGGTTTCTTTTGTCAGAGCAGCACCTGTGGTCCTATCTCCTGCGAGTGAACCTTGGGCACCCCGCTGTGGAGTGAGCCTTGGGCAGCCCGCTGTGGAGTGAGCCTTGGGCACCCCGCTGTGGAGTGAGCCTTGGGCACCCCGCTGTGGAGTGAGCCTTGGGCAGCCCGCTGTGGAGTGAGCCTTGGGCAGCCCACTGTGGAGTGAGCCTTGGGCACCCCGCTGTGGAGTGAGCCTTGGGCAGCCCACTGTGGAGTGAGCCTTGGGCACCCCGCTGTGGAGTGAGCCTTGGGCAGCCCGCTGTGGAGTGAACCTTGGGACTTGGGCACCCCGCTGTGGAGTGAGCTTTGGGCAGCCCGCTGTGGAGTGAGCTTTGGGCACCCCGCTGTGGAGTGAGCCTTGGGCAGCCCGCTGTGGAGTGAGCCTTGGGCACCCCGCTGTGGAGTGACCCTTGGGCAGCCTGCTGTGGAGTGAGCCTTGGGACTTGGGCAGCCCGCTGTGGAGTGAGCCTTGGGTAGCCCGCTGTGGAGTGAGCTTTGGGCACCCCGCTGTGGAGTGAGCCTTGGGCAGCCCGCTGTGGAGTGAGCCTTGGGCAGCCCGCTGTGGAGTGAGCTTTGGGCACCCCGCTGTGGAGTGAGCCTTGGGCAGCCCGCTGTGGAGTGAGCCTTGGGCAGCCCGCTGTGGAGTGAGCCTTGGGCAGCCCGCTGTGGAGTGAGCTTTGGGACTTGGGCACCCTGCTGTGGAGTGAGCCTTGGGCACCCCGCTGTGGAGTGAGCTTTGGGACTTGGGCACCCCGCTGTGGAAGGACTATCTTCTCTCCCTCTGCCTCTTTCTGATCAGCAATATGTTGCTGCCATTTCGCTTGATCCCTCGACACTTTAATCTGGTACAATGGTCCTTTACACTTCTGTATAACTTTGCCAAATTGATACCAGTAGTTTCTTTCTCTATACTTTCAATTTCTGTTGTCTCATGTTCTTCTGTTGCTCTCTTTGCCCAATGTTGCGCACACTCATTCTGTTTCTGCTCCTTATTCTCCCCCTTCTAGCACGTCATTACTTTAATTGCTGCTACATAAGCAGGCAGCTGCAGTGCTTCTAATAATTGTTGACCATGTTTGACGTTTGGGACCTCCTGTCATGATCCCCACACATTGCGTGTTATCTCTCCTCCTTGCTTGGGACTGCCGTCTCTCTATGGGCCACGTTGCCTGCTCTGAGGATCACAAACACATTTTTACTGTCTCTGCCTTGTCCATGTTATCTCTCCCTTTTCTGAGTCTATGATATCACCTGCCTTACTTAGAGTGTCTATCCCAGGACAGTCTTCTCATTGGGCACACAAAGAATCTGCAGGAAGCTGCAGTCCCCCAATTTCAAATATCTGAGGCTCACTTCTCTCTGCTCTCATTGTTTCACTCTCTGCACTGGTAACGTACGTCGTTAAGTTTTGTAGCTCCAAAAACTAATGAGAAGAAAAATGGGGGGTGGGGGGCGGCACTTTGTTTTTACATTACAGTGGCGCGCACTTATGGCGTAATGAAGAATGCCAGTCATGTACTTCTTACATGTAACCCGTGGTGAATTATGTAAACAACACCCAATGCTTAATCAAACAATATATTTACAATATTACTCCAATAATACTGAAATATTAAATATTTATATAGTTCTATTCAGACCTAAAAATTTAATCATTGTGGAGGAATCCTTACTCTTGTGGGATAATATCTTTCCTGATGGGTGCTGCTTGGCAGGTGAGACTTGTAACTGTGAAAGAATCTTAGGTTCTGGGGCCTCCTCCATGGTGGATGTAGGAGTTGACTTTGGGACTGCAGGAAGCATTTCTGAGAGCTCTGGACAATTTTCATCTCTAACAATTGACTGTTCTGTTCAACTGATCGATGCATATTCTCCATATGACCCCAGATGCAGTCTCCACTGTGTAGGAGAGCCATCCAGTTCTGTCCTTAATCATGCCAAGTACCTACTTTTGATCAGCTCTGTAGTCCCTCGCCATTATTGTTTGCCTGGAAGTGAAACATCAAACTTCCCTGCTTGAGCATCCCTCAATTTGTCTCGGCTATTTGTCCTACATATTCCTTCCGAGATTGGGAGTGCGAGGGATGACCCAGGAACAGCATCGCTGGTGGGTTGTTGGTTGTGGAGTGTGTTCCATTATGATATGCAAGGAAAACTCCCGACTCAGTGTTAGTGTAGTGTGTTCTACTGACATTGCTCGCAGTGCATTCTTTAGACTCTGGACAAACCTTTCTGCTAAGCGATTTGTACCTCGGTGGTTCGGTTCAGGTGTAATATAATATTATTACATTCATTTTCAAGAATAACTGAAACTGTTCAGCAACAAACTGTGGTCCACTGTCACTGACTAAGTATTCTGGAACACTGATCCTAGAGAAGAGGCTTCTCAGCACATTAATATTGTGCAAGGCTGTTGGAAACACTTCTGGCCACAATGTAGCTACATCCACTACCACCAAGAAAGTTGTGCCCATGAATGATCTGACAAAATCCACATAAATCTTGTGCCAGGGCAATGCAGGACATTCCCAGGGATGGAGAGGCCCTGCTCTTGGCATCTTCCGGACATGTTGGCATCTTGAACAGTGCATGGCAAGTTGCTTGACCTGCTGATCTGTTCCAGGCCACCAGACAGAGCTTTGAGCGAAAGCTTTCATTTTGACCATACCTAGACGTAGCTCCTCTAACAACTCTCAATCCTTACATAAGGCAACTTCTGTCAAGGGTAAGTTCATCCTGGTGCTGATAACAATTAGGCAACAGGAATTCCTGCTGCACATTCCAGCCATTTTGGGTGGCCATATAGACCTGAGAGAGTGTGGAATCTTTTCTGGTTTCCCTTTGTATCATCTCTGCCATAATAGGGAGACTTCAACTTGCATTAGAGAGAATATGTCAAGAGGAGTGTCCTCTTTTGTAAATTTTTCATGTGTTTCCTTTACCAAAGGTAAACAGGACAATCCATCAGCATTTCTATGACAAGTTGTCTTCTAGAATTTCATCATGTAATTGTGTCTCCAAGAAATAGAGCCCAGCTCAGCATTTGTGATGCTACTTTTAGGGAAACATCCGTCTGTGGGTTAAAAATGGACATTAGTGATTGGTGATCAGTAATGAGGGTAAATTCTCTCCCATAAAAGAATTGGCTGAAATGCTTTAACACATTGAACCAGACTCAAGGCTTCTGTCAATCTATGTGCAATTTTTCTCAGCAGCGGTAAAGGAATGTGATGCAATGGGGTGTTCACTTCCATCACTCTGACACGACTCTACCAAATCCATAAGTCAACGTGTTACAGGAAGGCTTCACTGGATAATGTGGAAATGCAGATGGATTGTCCCTATACTTCCTTAGGAGCTTCTGAAATTTGGCATGACATCTAAAACTTTGCCAAACTTCTATAGATACTATGTAGTGGAGAGTATGACTGTCTGCATCATGGTCTGGTATAGAAACACCAATGCCCTTGAATTAAAAATCCTACAAAAAGTCCATCACGGTAAAGCCCTCCCAGCCATTGAGCACATCTACATGAAATGCTGATGCTCATCATCGACCTCTCCCCAGGACATGCTCTCTTCTTGTAGCTGTGAGCAATTTCAACTGCTCTTTTAAGTATGAGTTGTGCTTCAGTTAGGAGCTATTTTTGAAAGCTTTCTTGTAAGATTCCACAAACAAAATGATCTCTTGGTGCATCATCAAGCCCATTACTGAACTGGCAATGCTCAGACAATTTCTTTAATCCAGCCCCATAAGCTGAAATGACTCCTCTGCATTTCAATTCTGCTTATGAAACCTAAAGCATTCTGCAATCAACAATGGTTTTGGTCCTAAATGTTCCTGCATTACTTTCACAATGTCAGCAAAGCTCATATTGGTTGGTTTAGTTGGAGTAGTCAAACATTTAAGCAAACTGCATGCTCTTTCAACAATTACACTCAGAAAAACCAGCACTCATTTCTCATGGGCTAATCTGTTTCAAAATACTGTTCAATTCGTTCAGTATATATAACCCAGTTCTCATTTCTGCAATCAAATATGTTTAACTTTCTGATGTAGTCAGCCATTTCTGCTTTTCTAAATTTATGATTATCACTTTTCATTATTTTTTGTTTATGAACCCCTGAATTTCATCCGCTTTCTGTCTTTTTTTTTTTAACTCAACCATCTCTCACCCCTTGTAAAGAAAAAAACAAGCTGTGTTTTTTTTTTAAAAGCTCAATCATCTATTCTCTTTTTTCCGAAGAAATACATGCTGGGTTTTTTTTTCCAATTCAACTGTACTTCACCAAGTTCTGTAAGTGGTCAGCTTGGGTTGGTTTTAATAGTTTCTTGTCGCCACTGTTAGTTTTTGGAGATACAAAGCATAATTCTGAAAAAAAACCCACGGGTTGTGGGTGTTGTGGATCTACTTTGTGTTTAGTTTAGTGAGGTGCGCACTTATGAGCTGGTGGTCTAATGGTGTGTTATTCACGTACTTCATATGTATAATCTTTGGAGATAACAAATAATTCTTAATCAAACAATATAGTTACAATATTACTCAAATATTACTGAAATATTAAATGCACAAGATACATCACCTCTCCGGTAGCGGGCAATGTTAGATCAATTATCCCTACTGATGACCGTGTGTCCACTAACGTATATTACCTACCTCCAGTACAGCCTTTGTGTACATTCATTGGTGATTACTAGCCACAATGGAAGCTGCAGTCATCCATTTGTCTGACCAGGATCCTGTCCTCACTAGCTCTATAATCTGGTTGGCAGTCAAATTGAACACAGAGGGTGCTTCTGTGGTTTCTGCCAACTTTGTTGGGTAATTTAACACCTTCCTCCCTGGTTAGGGAACTATGGCCTGATAGGCTACAGCTGTAACATATAATCTCCTTTATTCTTCTACCTCTATTCTAGTGCTCGCTTGCTGGCACAAAAAGCAAGTCCTCTATGACCGCAGCAGCTAAAGATGCTTTACAACTTCTCTTCCCCCTCCTCTGGTCTATCTCCCTAGCTCATGATACTTACATGAACACTCTGCTATCCCCAAATCTAAAATTTCCTGATGGGCTGAGCTCTGGCCTTCCTTCCAGCATTTTCAGGAAAACTGAATCATCCATCCCTGCATTGTTGAACCTTGAAAAAAATCCTCATCTGCTCAATATTTATGCTCTGCATAATTCACCAGCTCTCTGAACCACTGACATTACCGTTCCCTGGTTACACTCGCCTCCTCCCAGACACTGCCTCACTTCCCCCTTAAAGAAGTGGTAACTCTCCACATTACTAGCATTCCCACTAGATACGCATACACCATCCCACTCTCCCTGGGCCGTTCTATCCCAAATATTACCAACACGCACAGATCTTTCGGGTGCATCTGGTGAATTTCAATCATTTCTTTGGTCTTGCACCAGAATTCTGAAATTCCACAAGCAACTTAGACTGTGGGCGGCTCAGACAACATGACAGGGTGAGGGTGAAGGGCTTGTGAATGGTAGTAATCAGGGTCAAGGGTTGGCTCAGGTCATCAGGATTCTCAACTTGCCACTGTCTGACCTCAATAGGTGCTATCTCAACAGATATATGTGCTTATAAACTTTCCCTCAAACATTTCCACACTAATTCCCCATATTAATCAAAATATAACATGGATAAAAATTAAACAATACATATAGTATTTAAAATCACTGTAATTTTTCAATTATCTACTGCTGAGCCTATGGTGCCTGTTGTATTCTTGTGGATTGGAAATAAATCCCCTCCTTGCTGAAATCAACACTGCTGCACCTCGAGTATGCGTCCTTAGCCCAGTGCTCTACTCCTTATACACCAGTCGATAGTTATAATAGGCACAGCACATCGATATCTGTAAATTTACTGAAGACACAACTATTGTTGACAGAATTTCAGATGGTGATGCGGAGGTGTACAGGAGTGAGATAGATCAGCTAGATGAGTGATGTCACATCAACAACCTTGCACTCAATGTCAGGAAGACCAACGAATTGATTATGCTCTTCAGGAAGGGGAAATTGTGGGAACATACACCAGTACTCATCAAGAGATCTGTATATCCTTATTGTAATATACAGTTTTTCTGATTATATATTGCAATGTACTGCTGCCCCAAAACAACAAATTTCATGCCAGTTATGTTAAACCTGCTTTGATTCTGATTCTCTTACATTTAAAGTTCTGTTACCCTAAAGTTTTAAGTCTATTCTTAAACACACAAACACTCACAAACAAGTTATGATTCTACTGTTTCCCCCAAATAAGTATACATGCCCTCCTCTGGCACCCCAAATGGTCAGTTACCACCTTTTGCAACTGGTGGCCCTGTCTCCCCTAGCTACACAATACTGTCTGATAGCTGGTTCCATACACAAGCACACATGCATGCACAGAGCACATTTATTATAAAAAAGCACATTTTTTATATCTATCAGTTCAACACTCCACAGAGTCCTTGATACTTTATGATCCAATGGTCATTGGCCTGAACAGGTCTAAGCATGGGCACGGATCTTAAAAATGCTCACCCCCATAGACTGCTAAAAAGAGGTTGGCCACACAATGAGTCGTGAATGGATTCTGGACAAGTATCCAAATGTTGTGGCTGTGATCCGACTCACAGGAGAGACACTGAAGCTGGTGATATCAAAGTCTTTATTCAACACAACAAGCAGGCATCTTTCTGGAGGTACTCTTGGTGGAGGATCACAAACCCAAAAGTACATCACATTTACATACCCTTAACAGTAGTTAAGATTCAGTACGACTTAAATAGTTACAATGGCATCATTCATTTTGATAGTTTGGGTTGGAGTTGCTTCCTTTGAATTACAGTGGGAGAACCCACCTGGACAAAAAAGACACGTACCCTCGAATGATGTTTATAGACTTCAGTTCAGCATTCAACACAATCATCCCTCAGAAACTGATTGGAAAGCTGAGCCTACTGGGCCTGAACACCTCCCTCTGCAACTGGATCATGGACTTCCTGACTGGGAGACCTCAGTCAGTCCGGATCGGAGGCAGCATCACCAACACCATCATACTGAGCACGGGGGCCCCCCAGGGTTGCGTGCTCAGTCCACTGCTGTTCACTCTACTGACCCACGACTGTGCTGCAACACACAGCTCGAACCATATCATCAAGTTCGCTGATAACACAACCGTGGTGGGTCTCATCAGCAAGAACGACGAGTCAGCTTACAGAGAGAAGGTGCAGCGGCTAACGGACTGGTGCAGAGCCAACAACCTGTCTCAAAACAAAAGTGATCGTTGTTGACTTCAGGAGGGCACAGAGCAACCACTCCCCACTGAACATCGATGGCTTCTCGGTAGAGATCGTTAAGAGCACCAAATTTCTTGGCATTCACCTGGCGGAGAATCTCACCTGGTCCCTCAACACCAGCTCCATAGCAAAGAAAGCCCAGCAGCATCTCTACTTTCTGCGAAGGCTGAGGAAAGTCCATCTCCCACCCCCCCCCATCCCCATTGCATTCTACAGGGGTTGTATTGAGAGCATTCTGAGCAGCTGCATCACTGCCTGGTTCGGAAATTGCACCATCTCGGATCACAAGACCCTGCAGCAGATAGTAAGGTCAGCTGAGAAGATCATTGGGGTCTCTCTTCCCGCCATTACGGACAGTTACACTACACGCTGCATCCGCAAAGCAAACAGCATTATGAAGGACCTCACGCACCCCTCATACAAACTCTTCTCCCTCCTGCCGTATGGGAAAAGGCTCCAAAGCATTCGGGCTTTCATGACCAGACTATGTAACAGTTTCTTCCCCCAAGCTATCGGACTCCTCAATACCCAGAGCCTGGACTGACACTAACTTACTGCCCTATTGGCTTGTTTATTAATTATTGTACTGTTTTGTGCACTTTATGAAGTCCTGGGTAGGTCTGTAGTCTAGTGTAGTTTTTTTTTTCTGTGGTGTTTTTTTTTAATGTAGTTCAGTCTAGTTTTTGTACTGTTTCATGTAACACTATGGTCCTGAAAAACGTTGTCTCGTTTTTACTGTACCAGCAGTTATGGTCGAAATGACTATAAAAAGTGACTTGACTTGACTTTTATCACAAAGTACTTCACTCAAATTGTCTACAAGCTTCTGAAGACAGAGAGCCAGACAGCTAAAATTAATGTTGTCAGTGCACATAAATATCCTGTGTACACGATTACTACTGATTGTCTGTACCTGTGATCATGTTGATTTGCTAAGCGACAACATCAGTCTGGTATGCCAGCTTGAACTCAAGTCATGTCACAATAGTGCTAATAACTTAGCCCATGTTGCCTGGTTTAATAGAGGCCAATTTCAGAACCCTATTATCTTAACGTTTGGTTCATGCATATGCAGACATCTCATGGTCACCATATCTCTTAGTCTATGGGCCAGCCTGTTTATTTGTGCTTTTAACTTCAATTTACTGCTTGCAATTTACAATCCACATTAAGAACTGAAGACCGGTTCTTGTTTGAATTAATATCTGCTATATTCACATAACTCTAGAGTACTCCCTAATAGTGTCCACAACTCTCTGTAGTTTCTTACGATACCGTGCAGAACAGTTGCCATACCTACCTGTGATACATTCTGAAAGGATGCTTTATATAGAATAAGTATCAGTGAGGATTTTTTAAGACATGCCGGGTTTCTCTAGCCTTCTGAGGAAATAGAGCTGCTGGTATCTTTCTTGGTCATAAGCATCTAAATGGTTGAATTAGGACAACCTATCGGTGATATTTACACTTAGGGACCATCTTCACCTTAGCACTATGGTTAGAGACAGGGGAGAACGCTTTTATGCTCCAACCCATTTCCTGAAGTCAATGGACAATGGAGCAGAGAAAGTTAAGAAGTGTCAAAACTGAGGTATATAAGAGAATGACGGCTACAGGAAACTCTCGCCTTTCAGAGAAGATGGTTCTTTTTTAACTTTTCTTGTCAAAATGATCAATTTTACATTTTCCAAGTTTATATTCCATTTGTAAGATTTCTGTCACGTATGCTCTCACTGAAAACTGCTATCCACTGAAACTTTGCATATTCCTTTTTTGCCTCCATATGTCCTCTTCTCAAAATACTTTCCTACCTGCTCTTGTATCATTATCAAATTAATAAACCGCACATTTAGTTTGTATATGTCATTCATATAAGTTTCAAAAAGCTGAGGTCTCAGCTTCAATCCTTGGACACACTTCATTGCATTCTACCATCCCAATTAAGACCGCTTAATCCTCTTCCTTGTTTCCTGTTTACCAGCTGACCTTTTTTTATCCATGCCAAAATATTACCAACCATACTGTGAGCTTTTACCTTTTACAACAATCTTTGATGCAGCATAGTATCAGATCCCTTGCCGAAATCGATAACATATCCATTGGTTCTTTTTAACACACTACACATGAATATGCGCAGTGTAGACGGTGAAGGAGCTTTGGGGATTTTGGAAGTGAATCATTCATAACATAAAGTAGTGTTTTAAGCCCACATGTTGACTATAGGGGAATTCAGCCATTGCAGAACAACTGAACATCACAACACAAATGGTTGCAGACTCGCAGTTGCATATTATCAAGGCTGCCAGCCCAAAACCAAGCAAGACCTCTGAATAGAGGAGCCTACTGTGCAATATTCAGTGCTCAGCCTCTCCTCTGATCAACTGGATCCTCTTCCTCCATGAAGAAATCCCAGCCAATTTCCTTGAGTATCATGAAAGCAGGAATTAAATACGTTGCTTCTAATTTTTATTTTGGAAACTTTCAGATGGGCACAAGATGCAGGTTTTTATTTAATTTTAACTCATCCTTTTGGTTTGCAAATTTTTTTCTAGTTTTTTTTTTGCAAAACTGATAGGAACAAAGGCGGGAAACAATGGTTAATTTTCTCTGCCTCACTGAGGCCAGCTGTAATGATGCTTTAGCTTTCTGGCTGAAGTCATCAAACATGGCACAGGATCAAGTTCCTAAACTGTCTCTACCTTCTCAGGAGTTCTTTTAAGGAGTTTTAATATGATTTTTAAAAAAAACAAGTGCATCAGAATTTGAACAGCAGGGATTTGGCAGAATGTGAATGGTAAATGTCAGAATCCATGTTTATCACTGACATAGACTCATGGAGCCTACTGCTGTCTGTTACTCCTGCTATAAGCTTACATTTAAAATAACAGGAACTTGCATCATTGTAACTCTGCAAAGCAGTGCAAGGCTCCAATACACTTTTCAGGTGTGATTTTGAGTCATAGAACATTGAAGCACAGAAACTGTTTCTTCAGCCCATCTAGTTTGTGCCAAAACATTAATCTGCTTAGTTCCATTGGCCTGAATCCAGATCATATCCCACCATACCCCTCTCGTTCATGAACCTATCCAAATTTCTCTCTAATGTTTAAATCTGGAATAAGTTCAGAAAACATTGAATTTGATTTAACTGAGGCAGGGTTTGGCACAGGTGAAAATTCTTACCTCACGCTACTTAAAATAATAATCTGCAGCAGCACATATTCACATGTGTATGAAAATTCAATTGTACAATGCTGTTTGCTTTCCCATTGGTATGAATAAAAAAGTGTAAAAATGTGAAGAGCGATAATTCCAGGCCATGCCACATCACTTAAGCTCAATAGTGGGCACTTTTATTGTCCACCACATTGCAACCCTGACACAATTTCCTTACACAGAGGAGTTGGGACTATTTTCTTGGGAATCCCATCATTAAGCTCTCCACAAAATCTGGCTGAGTGGTGTCACAACAACAACTTCCCACGCAATGTTCGCAAGACCAAGAAGCTTTGATTTTGGGAGGAGGAAACAGGAGGTCCATGAGCCAGATCTCATCAGGAGATCAGATGGGTAGAGGGTCATGAACTTTAAATTCCTTGGCATTATCATTTCAGAGGATCGGCTCTGGGCCCACCATGCAAGTACAATTACGAAGAAAGCATGGCAGCGACTCTACTTCCTTTGAAGTTGGCATGACCTCTAAAACTTTGACAAAACTTCTACAGATGTGTGGTGAAGAGTGTATTGACTGGTTGTACCACAGTCTGGTATGGAAACACCAATGCACTTAAACGGAAAACCCTACAAACAGTAGTGGATACAGCCCAGACCATCATGTGTAACTTTCTCCCACCATTGACCACATCTACATGGAGCTTAGCTGTAGAAAAGCAGCATCCAACATCAGGGCCCTATTCTCATTACTGCCATCAGAAAGAAGGTACTGGAGCCTCAGAACTCATGCTACCAGGTTCAGGAACAACTATTGCCACAACCATCGGGCTCTTGATCCAGTGGGGTTAACTTCACTTCACTCAATTTTACTTGCACCATCATTGAAATGTTCTCACAATCTATGGACTCACTTTCAGGCACTCCTCCACTCATGTTCTTATTACTTATGTGATGGGCAAACCGAGTTTGAGATGGGGTCCAGAGTTGACCCTATTGACCTGTGCTGCTATTGAGAGAGAGAGGGGGAGGCGTCCAGCACAGATGTGTGAGAGAGAGAGGGAGACAAGATTTAATGTTATGGTTCTTCAGCTGATTATTTACCTTTTCTCCAAGGACACTTTAGCCTGCTTGTTAAGATTCCTGCAGAGACAGCAGGGAGGAGCTGGTTGATGGACAGCCGGTGTCCAGCATGTGGGGATAAAAAGCAGGTCTGCAAAGACACAGGCAGACACACCACAGGACATTGAACGAGCTTTGTGCACCCACGTGAAGGTGGGGGTTTTGGAGGATCGATTCGGGGAAATTGATCAGTGCCTCACAGTGAGAAAAGGTGCGACCGGTGGGGAACTGTTCGTGTGCCCACCCTCGCCTGGGTGACAGGTCCACCACTGAAGAACGGTCGTACGTAGTATGGTCATAGTCGGTGACCACAACAGGAAGACAACGGGAAGATCGACGGCAATGACATCACCTCTCATCACCTCTCTCTCTCTGTCTCCAACGATACTCCAACAACTAGCTCAACCTGAACTGAACTGAACTCTTCACCATCGTAAGACTGTATCCATTTACCCCTATCGCTGAAAGAGCTTGGTTTTGGTTTCTATTTCCACACTTCTGTGTATATCATTGCTAACATGTTTCGCATATATTTGCATTTATATTACTGTATTGCTTAGTTTACTAATAAACACTATTAGTCACTAGTAATACCAGACTCCAAGGTGTTTTCCATTTCTGCTGGTTCTTAACCCGGTCACGGGGTACGTGACACTTATTTATTACTATTAATTATTTTATCTTTTGTATTTGCACAGTTTGTTGTCTTTTCCATATTGGTTGTTTGCCTGCCCTGTTGGGTGTGGTCTTTCACTGATTCTAATATGGTGCTTGGCTTTACTGAGTATGCCTGCAGGAAAATGAATCTCAGAGTTGTATATGGTGACATATATGTACTTTGATAATAAATTTACTTTGAACTTTGATCTTTGAGTAATTCACTATTACTAAAGTGAAGATGCTTGGGAAGCTGAAAAGGTCTGAAGGTAGATAAGTCACCTGGACCAGGGTCTTAAAAGAGATAGCTGAAGAGTATCTAGTATATTGATTGGTTGGATCACAGCCTGGTAAGGAAACACCAATCGCCTTGAATGGAAATTCCTATAAAAGTAGAGGATATTGTTACATTGGATATTGTTATATTTTGCAACTCTAAATAAAAAGAAATTCAAAAACAAAGTCTGGAATGGTGTCTTAGTTCAGTTTTTACTTTAGTGAGATGTGCATGTATGACGTGCTGGTGTGATAACATATGCTATTCCCATAGTTTTACATATATCTAACCTGAAATGAATCACGTAAACAAACGAACAATGCTTAATCAAACAAAATTAAGTATTATTACAATATTTTTCTGCTTAGCTATAAACTCCAACATCTACAGCATAGTAAATTTTACGTTGTCGCATTCATGTCTGAAGTTATAATTTCTATGAAGGATTTCTTACTCTTGTGGTATAATGACCTTGACAAGTGGGGTGGGGAAGGAGGTTGTTACTGCTTGGCAGGTGAGACTTGTGGCTGTGATACAATCTCAGGTCCTGGGGCCTCTTCCGTGATGCTTGTAGGAGTTGACTCTGGGACTGCAGGAAATAGCTCTGGATACCTTTCTTCTGGACGTGATGGCATCCTGAACAGTGCATGGCAAGGTGCTCTGTCTGCTAATCTATCCCAGGTCACCAAGCAAAGCCTTGAGCAAACACTTCCATTTTGGCCGTACCTAGGTGATTGGCCTGCAGCTTCTCCAGCACTTTAGCTCTCAGTTTGGATGGTGCCACAACTCTCAATCTCTACGTAAGGCAACCCCTGTCAAGGACAAGTTTAAATGGGGGAACTGATGTCTCTATTGCACATTCCAGCCATTTTAGGTGGTCATGTTTACCTGAGAACGTGGTGCCTTTTCTGCTTTCCCTTTCAAGCATCAAGAGGGGTGTTTCCTTTTGTAAAGTTTTTAGGTATTTCCTTTTCCAAGGGTAAACGAGACAATCCATCAGCATTACTGTGATTAGTCGTCCTTTTGAAGTCAATTTTGTAATTGTGCCCTCCAAGAAGCAGAGCCCATCTCTGCACTTGTCTTGCTGCTGTAAGTGGAACACCCTTCTGTGGATTGAAAATGGGCACTAGTGGCTGATGATCAATATGAGAGTCAACTATCTCCCATACAAGTACTGGTTGAACCATTTTATACTCAAACTAAACTCAAGGCCTCTCTGTCAATCGGTGTACATTTTTTTTTACAGCGGTAAGGGAATGCGATGCAAAGACTAAGGGGCGTTCACTTCCATCACTCATAACATGTGACATGACTGTACCTGTACCAAAAGGTGAGACATCACAAGCAAACTGTCTTGAGATTTTAGGGATGTTCCTATCATCCTTACCACAATGATGTCATCCAGGTAACACTGAGTGCCCGGACAGCCTCGCAGCACCTGGTCCATAGCTTTCTGCCAGAGCGCAGGTGCAGATGCCACTCCAAAAATAGGCCTATTATAGCATTAAAACCTTTTGTGAGCTTTGTTACGTATCCTGTAACTGGATCACTTACCAGCAAAGATAGAGAGGTCCGCTGAAGTCTGATGGTACCATTTTCAAACGTTTTTATTTATAAAGGGGCACAAAAGTAAGGTTAATACAAACATTCAGATACCATAAGTCGTCAATACTCAATCTAAAGCGCAGGTATAGTAATAACCAATAAGAAATAAACTCTATCGTTGTCTAGGGGTAATGTATATATTGTCCGCTGTATATCTGAAAGTCTCTTGTGGTCACTGCAGTTCCACCAGCTGCCGTCTGTTGTGGTATCACGTTGGTGCACTTTTGTTAGAAAGAGAGAGAGAGATAGAGATTGAATGAAACAGTTACCCGACAGGGTTTCCAACCTTCAGGAGTTCGGTTCATCGAAGTCTCGTTGGGAAATGGACGCTCATTTGTGGCCTCCCCTGTAGCTAAGCCGTTCTTCCGTGGTGAGGTCGCCAATCCCAGGCAAGGAAAAGACGCACACGAACCCCACCACCGGCTGTCGCTATCAAAACGCTGTCGCAGGATTTCTAGCGTGTCTTCTGGTGCGTCTGAAAGGGTCGTCCCCCCCGACCCTCCTTTATACTTCCTCACGAGATCGCAGGTGTCAATCTCTCTCTCAACCAGCCCACTTTGCCCGAGGGCTTTACACATGGTCTTCATGAGACAATAGCCAGGGTCGCTTTATTCTGCTTCCCGGTGGAACGTGGTCTTCAGCACGTCTCCCTCTCTCTCCCATTTCCTGTGGCTGTTCAGCACGTCTCTCTCCCTCTTGAGTCATTGATCCCCCCCCTTCACTAGGGCTCTTGCGATTCTCGCAAAGGAGGGGGCTGGTATCATAACAGCTTTTATACTGAGAAATACTTTGAACTCTTCTTCCACCTTCATATGTAGGTAGGCCTCAGCTACATAACCATAGAACCATAGAACATTACAGCACAGAAACAGGCCTCTTGGCCCTTCTTGGCTGTGCCGAACTATTTTTCTGCCTAGTCCCACTGACCTGCACCGTGGACCATATCCCTCCATACACCTCTCATCCATGTACCTGTCCAATTTTTTCTTAAATGTTAAAAGTGAGCCCACATTTACCACTTCATCCACACTCCCACCACTCTCTGTGTGAAGAAGCCTCTCCCCCAATGTTCCCTTTAAACTTTTCTCCCTTCACCCTTAACCCATGTCCTCTGGGTTTTGTTTCCTCCCCTAGCTAAGTCCACTTTGCTGAAGTATTTCCCTCCAGAATGGTTTGCAAAGATATCACTTGCAGAGGGTATTGATTTACTTTCAGGACTGGGTTGATGGTGACCTTAAAATGATTACAGATCCCAGCAGACTCATTGTTCTTGGCCACAGGGACCACAGGCATTGCCAATGGGTTCCACTCAAATTTGGAAAGAATTCTTGCTTCCATACGTTCTAGAACACTGGCTACCTTATCTCAGTTGTTATAAGGAACCAGACAGATTTTGTAAAATTTGGGTGTGGTGATTTCATTTAATAGTACTTTACTCTTGATCTGTTTGAATTTTTGAACACTATTGTGGCATCTTCCTGTACCCTTCTTAATTCACTTTCAGCTATTGCAGGGGATGTGGCAGGCAACTGGTGGATGGGTCGCCAATCAAGTTGTAGCTGCTTTAGCCAAACATGAGAAAGACTGATAACGAAACCGAAAAGGAGAAAAATAAGGGGCAGAAAGGAAGTGACAACCTGAATTTGACCTTCTAAAGTACAGCTCCTAGCACTTGTCCAGATTAAATCCCACCTGCCATTTCAAACGCATGGTTTTATGTGAAGAAGGTCATGTCTAATGAACTTGATGGATTTAAAGATCAGTTTGAAGCAGAATCATAAGTGCTACTATCCAGACGTTTCAGACACATTATTTTTAGACACTTTATTTTCTTTAAAGCATTTCCTGTCCTTAATTCCTACCTTAAAGAGTTTTTTTAAACATATAAGTTACGTTATCCATTTCATTATAAAGCACAATCCAAATTTTACTTTACATAAATAGTAATTTACTCAAAATTGTGACTCGAGAGCATAGTGGTTAGCATAGTGGTTTTAGATGCATATATTTTTTTTACTGAGTTAAGTATTGTATGTAATCAGTTTTGCTACAACAAGTGTATGGGACATTGGAAAAAAGTTGAATTTCCCCATGGGGATGAATAAAGTATCTATCTATCTATCTATCTATCTAATGCTTTACACACCGGTGATCATGACAGAGTTTTAATTCCCTCGTACATTCTTATGTTTTCCTATGTGCTCTAGTTTCCCCTCACACTCCAAAGACTTACAGGTTAGGGTTCATAAGTTGAGGCATGCTATTTTAGAACCAGAAGCCTGCCGACACTTCCAGACTGCCCTGCAACAATCCTCAGACTGGATTGGTTCTTGATGCTAATGACACATTTATTTGTGTGTTCTGGTATTTTGTGTGCATGTTACAAATAAAGCTGATCTTTAATCCTTAAATTCCTTTGAATAACTTATTCAAAGTTGACCGATGCTTAAATATTCAGCAAGCTAAATTTTCATATTGAGGAAATGCCATGCAATCCTAGCTCTAAGTATACATTAAACTAGAGTTGGCAACCCTAGCATCAATGGTTGTGAAGGAACTCACGGATGTGAAACAGGTCAGAACAGGATCAGCACAGATGGTTGTGGGGATGGTGGAGTTTATGGAAACAATTCAGTGCAGAGTGTGATATGTAAAAATAATGCAAAGGTTAACCACAGGAACTAGATTGAAACATTCACAAGTATTACAGTTTTGGTTAATTGCATCTTGGGTTCGTTCACTCCAATACAACACTGAAAGTTAAAAAATTTAATTAGGCATAATCACACATCATAATTAATATTTCCAAGCTGCTAAAAATCAATCTAATTCTTTCAATGCAATTAGCAATCAGTTTGGAAAAGAATCATAAATCTCATTACTGGAGCTTTTGATTGATTTGTATGGTGCAAATGTCGCAATGTTTGCCGCGTGGTTCAATGTTGAATGATATTCGCAATTATCACCTTTTCTTGCATTCATTTGTTAACTGACAAAACTGAGTTTTTTTTAAGCTCTTCAGTTCGGAGAATAGTGATGTGGGATTTTTCCTAAATTGCTGGATTTCCACAGTGGCGCTGGGTAGGTGAAACAGGTCTTTGTAGTTTGCGCCGATGGGTGTGAACACGAGAAGAAGCCTTCAATTCCTCCTAAATGCGACCACAGCTAAGGCACCAATTTAATCAAGAAACGAGTCTCCTCATCATTGACATGATCGATACTTACCGATACCTCAAGAATGTGGCCAACAGAATCAAAGACCTCTCCCATCCCGGTGATTCTCTCTTCTCCCTTTTCCCATCAGGGAGAAAATATAAAATTCCAAAGCATGTGCCACCAGATTAAAGAAAAACTTTCTGTCCTTGGTTAACAGGCCATCAAATGGACCTCTTATATGCTAAAGATGAATTCTTGATCTCACAATGTAACCTGTTTTGGCCTTAGACTTTATTTATTTATAACAAATAATCTGGTACAGGAGTTGGAATTTATGTTGAAGTTGTATGAGACTTTGATGAGGCCTAATTTGGACAATTGTATGCAGTTTTGATCACTTAACTGGAGGTTGAAAGAGTACGGAGAAAGTGTATAAATATGTTGCCAGAACTGGAGGACATGAGTTATAGGGAAACAATGAATAGGTTAGGACTTTATTCCTTGGAATTTAGAGAAGATTTGATAGAGTTATACAAAATTATTAGGGTTGAATAGAGTAAAGTCAAGCAGACTTTTTCCACTGAGGTTGAGTGGGACTACAGCTAGAGGGGTGAAAGGTGAAAAGTTTAAGGGGAATGTGAGGGGAAACTTCTTCACTCAGAGAGTTGTGAGCGTGATTTCGAAGAATGAGAGATGTTTAGATAGGTACATGGATAGTAGAGGCATGGAGGGCTATGGTCCTGCTGTAGGTTGATGGGAGTAGGCAGTTTAAATGGCTTGGCATAAACTAGATGGGCCAAAAGGCCTGTTGCTGTGCTGTACTTTTCTATAACTCTACGGTGGTGGAACTCTAGTTAGTCCACATTCCAGGTCCTCTTCTGTATCTCCACTTCATTTGTTAACCTGCACTGCCATTTCTCTGTAGCTGCTACACCATATTCTGCATTCTGATTTAATTTTATTACTGTAATATAATTATGCATGACATAATCTGGGTGGATGGTACACACAAAGAAACATTTTTCACTGTCTCACACTGCACCTGGTAATAAAAAAACTAATACCAATACCAAAATTGTGCTGGCTTATGTGCAGCGATTATGCTGTTATAATTCTGCATCGGACTGCAATCCCATTGAAGCAAGCTGCCAGTACAGTACAGAAGCCCACATGATTGCTGACAGAAACCTGGATACATAGGTTGAGGAGATCTGCTGGGAGAATCATGCCCCAAAGGAGTATTGATGTAACAGACCATTATGATTTCACAAAAACGGTCCTGTCAGCTGTGGAAGCAGTTTGCAACACAGCCCCAAGCAGTCTCTCCCCACTCCACACTTTCAGTTCGTATGGAGGACTTTGACTTGAAACTTCCATGGTTCCTCTCCCTGCACTGCCCACACACATTACCTGACTGATGGAGCTGATCCAGCAGATCGTTTGCTGTTCCAGTTTCCAACAATTGCAATCTGTGTGTTTCAGAATTCACTATACTTTCTCAAAATACTCAGTTGTTGTACACAAAATGTGACAAGCATTGGATCCACCAGAGGAAAGAGAATTAGGCAAAGGTCACTGAATAGTGCATAGGAATAATCTTTTCAGCTCACAATATCTGCACCAAACACAAAGCTGAATTAATTTTCCTGGCACTACCCTAATCTCTGGACAGTAAATATACCTCTATTCGACTATTGCTTATTGATTACATCTCCACCTTTGCAGTTTGCATGTGGCAGTGGCCACACCCCGGTACACCACTTCGACAGGTGGACTAAGCCAGGCCAGGGTACCCCAGTGAGATAGGGACGTACCTGTCCTAGCATGTGAAGTTAGCTCTGGTGGACTGGGCAGATGAGATCTACAGAGAGATCCAAAGGCTAGGAAGGCAATACTGAAATGCTCCATGGAGAACAAAGGGCATGACAAGGTACAGGAGACCTCATGACCATCCACTGCAACCAAGGAAGACCCCATTTTGTGACACTTGTTTGCACCACTGGACCTGGACTTCCAAGGTCAAGAAAGTGGAACTGGCCCAGTGCCCCATCTTTTCTACTTCAAAATCTCTCCCGCACAGGTTTACAGTCATGCCAGACATAATAGACGATCGCCACAACTCCACCTTCAATACTATAATGTCAAGAAAACTCATTTCCAAGCTTCTAGATTTGGGGCTCAACACATTCCTTTGCAAATAGATCCTTGACTTCTCGACAAACTGACCGTAATCAGTGAGAATAGGCAGATACTTCTACATCATAATTATTGTCAACACAGGCACCCCACAAGGGTGTGTCCTCAGCCCTCTACTCTCTGTACATATCACCACAGAGTGTTGCATCTTAAATAATGATGAATCAGAGAACAAGAAGGAAGTAAAGAGCCCAAGGATTTGGTGTCATGACAACAACCTTTCCCTCAACATTGGCATTGCATCAGTGGAGCTGAGGTAAGGAGGATTGAGAGTTCAAGTTCCTAGGTGTGAAGATCACCAACACCCTGCAATGGTTTAACCCAGATAAATGCCATGACCAGAGAATCTCACCAGGGCCTTTGTTCTTCAGGAGGCTAAAGAAATTTTGCATGTCCCTTTCGACCATATCCAATTTATACTGATGTCCCATGGAAAGCATCCTATCCCAATGCATCACTGCTTGGCATGGCAACTGTTCAGCACATGACCGCTAGAAACTGCAGAGAGTTGTGGACATAGCTCAGCGTGTTATGGAAACCAGCCTTCCCTCCATTGACTCAGTCCACACTTCTCGGTCCCTCAGTAAAGCAACCAGCCCTCACCCACCCTTAACGTTCTCTTTTCTCCACTCCCACTGGATAGAATATACAGAAGCCTGAATGCACACATCGCCAGTCTCCAGGACAGCTTCTATCCCACTGTTATGAGGCTATTGAATGGTTCCCTAGTTTGATAAGATGGGAACTCTTGACCTTGCAGTCTACATCATTATGGCTTTGCATTCATTGTCTATCTGCACTCTGTTGTTTTATCTCGTACTACCTCAGTGCATTGTTGTAATGAATTGATCTGTATGAACATGATGCAAGACCAGTTTTTCAATGTACCTTAATACATGTGACAATACTTTACCAATTTACCAACTAAATCTTTATACGTGATCTACATCTTGATCTTGAAATGTACCCTAACTGTGAACCTTATTTATTTATAATAAATAATCTTGTACAGGAGATGGAATGTTATGTTGAAGTTGTATAAGACATTGGTGAGGTCTAGTTTGGAGTAATGTGTGCAGTTTTGGTCACCTACCTACAGGAAAGATGTAAATAAAGTTGAAAGAGTACAGAGAAAATTTACAAAGATGTTGCCAGGACTGGAGGACATGAGTCATAGAAAAAATTGAATAGGTTAAAACTTTATTCCTTGGAACATAGAAGATTGAGAGGAGATTTGATAGAGTTAAACAAAATTATGAGGGGTATAGATAGGGTAAAGGCAAGCAGGCTTTTTCCTCTGAGGTTGGGTGAAACTACAACTAGAGGTCATAGGTTAAGGGTGAAAGGTGAAAAGTTTAAGGGGAACATGAGGGGAAACTTCTTCACTCAGAGAGATGTGAATGTGATTTCGAAGAATAAGAGAAGTTTGGATAGGTATGTGGTTAATAGAGGTATGGAGGGCTATGGTCGATGGGAGTGTGGTGAACTACATATACTTGTCTGGACATGCCCCCTCCCTCTGACCGTGGCTCCTCCCACAGACCCCGGTATAAAGGCGATTGAGGCCTGAGCCCGGCCCTCAGTCTCCAGGATGTAGCATGATGGTCAACTACTGCTTGTTCTTTCTTCCAGTCAATAAAAGCTGATATCTCGCCTTCACGTCTCAGAGAAAGTTATTGATGGTGCATCAGGGAGTATGCAGTTTAAATGGCTTGGCATAGACTAGATGGGCTGAAGGGCCTGTTTCTGTGCTGCACTTGTCTGTAACTCTGTTGTGGTGGAATTCTAGATTACTCCATATTTCAGGTCCTATTCTGCATCTCCACGTCATTTGTTAACTTGCACTGCCATTTCTCTGCAGCTGCTGCACCATATTCTGCATTCTGGTTTACCTGAATACATGTGACAATAATTTACCAATTTACCAACTAAATCCCTGTATAAGATCCATATCCTTTCATATTTATGTGTTCATCTACCACCCTCTTTAAAACCTATATCATAATGCATTCCATGCAACCACCATACTCTTGTGTAAAAGACAGCACCACACAGCTTTGAACTTTGCTTCTGCCACATTAAATACATATCCTCGAGTATTTAATATTTCTACACTTGGAAAAAGGTTTGTGCTGTCTATCCTATCTATGCCTCTCATAATGTTATAACCTTTGATAGGTCACCTCTCAAACTCCAATGCCCCAGAGTAAACACCCCAGATATATCCAAATTCTCCTGTTTGTTCAATCAAGGCAGCATCCTACTAAAGCTCTTCTGCACCCTTTCCAAAGCCTCCACATGCTTCCTGTGAGAAAGAAACTTGGAAGTGGAGCTTCATGGATTAACATATTTAGGATGTCTCTAGATTTGTTCCAGAGATCCCACTTATGAGGAATATATTGAGATGGGCATGAATCCCAGATTACACAGCATATCACATATTACCACATAGGCAGCACGTCCAATCAAACGAGAATTGTTCTCCACTTCTGAGTGATTTGCCAGAGGCACTGTGTTGTTGGGATGACACGATGCAGAAATGTGGCTGTCAGGATGCCAGGGATACGAGTGGATTTGATCCAGATGACAGTCAATCACAATATGTGAGTGTGTGAGAGAATGTGATTGAGTGTGTAAGTGAAAAAACAACTAAATGTCAAGAGCAGATGGTATCCCTGTGAAGTGCTAAAATTTGGCAGAGAGGAAGTTTAGTGTCAAATTCACAAACTCATCTCTCATGTCCGGAAAGAGTAGGACGTGCCAGAGGCCTCAAAGATGCCGTCATTATGAACACGTTCAAGAAACAAGCCAAGTCCAATTGTGGTCATTGCAGAGGGAAACACCTCCTCAACTACATCCTGTCTCCTGTCCCCAAACTGCAGACAGGATTCTGTCCATCTACAGAAAAAGGCACATGGTTTTCACTGTGCATCAACATCAAAGGGAATGCAGGTAGAAGCCTTAACCACTGTGTTCACAAAAGATTTTGACTCCAGTCAAGAGGGATTCTGGAGCATCCTTCTCTGGTTTGGCTGCCCACAGAAAATGACCTTCATCTAGTATCTGCTTCACGATGGTATGCAAGCCATGATCATAACCAGCAGATACAACCTCAGTGCAGCCTGATGTCAAGCAGGGCCTCATTAACGCCCAATACTTTGTTAGTCTTCCTCAACACAATACTGAATTTCACCTCCAACAGCTTCCTGTCTGAGTGAGGAAATCTATAGGGCATATGTTCCACCTATATGTCTCTGCTCCAAAAGCAAATCACTCCAATTTCAGTCTGAAAGCTGATGTAGGCAAAAGGCCAGGTATACAATTACCATCCGTTTGGTGGCAGAGTTCTAAGTTGTGACTGACTATTTCACTGAAACACAAGAGCTTTCCACCTAAACGCCTGCAAGCATCTTTTACTAACCCGCCTTTTCTGTACAATACTGACCACCAACACTTACCTGTACAATACTAATCACCAACAACAAAAGCCACTGCATCATCCTGGAATTCCTGGACTGCTTTTCATATATTGAGATCTATCTCTCTGCAAAAATAGATATCATTGATGAAATTCACTGTCACCTAATATGTGCCTACACAGTATTTGTTTGAGAAAAAAGCGAATCTTGACGTACAATTCCGAGCTCACGGGAAGGAGCCACAGAAGCTGCTTGCCTTCTTCAATTGAGAGATGGAGTATAAAAGTAAGGAAGTCATGTTGCAGCTGTATGCTTGTGGGACTTTTGGAAAGGGTACAGAAAAGGTCTGCCAGGATGCTGCCTGGATCTAAGGTATCAGCTAAATGGGCTTTGATTGGAGTACTGAGTAGACACAGTAGAAGCATTCCTGCACAAGTCCAGTGAAGAGCTTTAAAAACCCAGTCCCCATAAAAGAGGGTTATCAGCTAGCGGAGCGGTCATCATGGGAGCAGTCTGAGTCAGAGTGGAAAGGCTTTGGCTCAAAAGGCCTTCAGCGAGAACAGATGGAGGCAAGGTAAATAGGTAAGATCATTCCTTCTTTCTTACTTAACTCTTGAGTGAGCAGGGAGTATGTCTACAGAGCCAGTGTCCTATTCTGGGTGCCAGATGTGGGGTTTTTGGACTACCACTCTCCCTCATGGCCACGTCTGCACCAGGTGCATCGAGATGCAGCTCCTTAGAAACCGTGTTAAGGAACCGGAGCTGCAGCTTGATGACCTTCGGTTTGTAAGGGAGAATGAAGCAGTAATAGACAGGAGCTACAGGGAAATAGTCACCCCAAGGCTACAGGAGACAGATAAAAGGGTAACTGACAGGAGAGGGAAAGTAGAACATCAGATAGTGGAGAGTATGCCTGCGGCAATCCCCCTCAACAGTAAGTACTCCAATTTGAGTACTGTTGGTGGTGGGGGTGGACCTACCTGGGAGGAAGCAACAGTGGCCATGGCTTTGGTATTGAGTCTGGCCCTGTGGCTCAGAAGGGCAGGAAACTGAAGAGTAATAATAGGGGACTTTATAGTTTGGGGGACAGATAGGCAATTCTGTGGGCACGAAAAAGAAACACAGACGGTGGTTTGCCTCTTAGGTACCAGGGTCTGCGATGTTTCTGGACATGTCCACAATATCCTGGAAAGGGAGGGTGAGCAGCTAGAAGTCACAGTTCATATTGGTACCAACAACATGGGTAGAAAAAGGGAAAAGGTCCTGAAAACAGAATACAGGGAGTTAGGAAGGAAGCTGAGAAGCAGGACATCTTTGGTAGTAATCTTTGGATTGCTGCCTGTGCCACATGACAGTGAGGATAGGAATAGAATGAAGTGGCAGATAAATGCGTGGCTGAAGAACTGGAGCAGGGGGCAGTGATTCAGATTTCTAGACAATTGGGATCTCTTCTGGGGCAGGTATGACCTGTACAAAAGGGATGGGTTGCACTTGAATCTGAGGGGGGACAGATATTTTTGTGGGCAAGTTTACTAGAGCTGTTGGGAGTAATTTAAACTAATATTGCAGTGGGATGGGAACCAGTATGATAGAGCTAAGGATGAGCCAACAGGTTTACAAGTCTCTGAAGTAGTATGTACAGTGCTTATGAGAAGTACCCATCCTCCTTGGAAGATTTCATGTTTTATTGTTTTACAACATTGAACTACTGTGGATTTAACTTAGCTTTTTTGACACCGATCAACAGAAAAAGACTCTTTCATGTCAAAGTGAAAACAAATCTTTACAAAGTGATCTAAGTTAATTACAAATATAAAACACAAAATAATTGATTGCAAATATATTCACCTCCTTTGATATGACACACCAAATCATCACTGGTACAGCCAATTGGTTTTAGAAGTCACATAATTAGTTAAATGGAGATCTGACTTTGGAGACCTGTGTGCAGTCAAGGTATTTCAATTGACTGTAGTAAAAATACACCTGTATCTGGAAGGTCCAATTGCCGATGAGTCAATATCCTGGCAAAAACTATACTATGAAGACAAAAGATCACTTCAATCATCTCCACAAAAAAGTTATTAAAATCATAAGTTAGGAGATAGATACAAGAAAATTTCCAAGTCACTGAATATCCCTTGAAGTACAGTTAATTCAATCATCAAGAAATGGAAAGAATATGGCACAGCTGTAAATCTGCTAGAACAAGCTGTCCTCAAAAACTGAGTGACCATGCAAGATGGGGGACTAATGAAGTAGGCCACCAAGAGACCTACGACAGCTCTGGGGGAGTTACAAGCTTCAGTGGCTGAGATGGGAGAGACAACAACTGTTGCTCGGGTGCTTCACCAGTTGCAGCTTTATGGGAGAGTGGCAAAGAGAAAGCCACTGTTGAACAAAATCCACATGAAATCTCTGCTAGAGGTTGCCAGAAGGCATGTGGGAGGCTCTTAAGTCAGCTGGAAGAAGGTTCTATGGTCTGATGAAACCAAAGTTGAGCTTTTTGGCCTTCAGACTAAAATTCATGTTTGGCATAAGCCAAACACCTCACGTCGTCAAAATCACACCATCCCTACTGTGAAGCACGGTGGTGGCTGTATCATGCTGTGGGGATGCTTCACTGCAGCAGGGCCTGAAAGACCTGTGACTGTAGAGGGTAAAATGAATGCAGCAAAATTCAGGGAAGTTCTGGAGGGAAATGTGATGCAGTCTGCAACAGAACTGTGACTTGGGAAAAGATTTGTTTTCCAGCAAGACCATGGCCCCATGCATAAAGCCAAAGCTACAAGGGAATGGCTTAAAGTTATTGTCCTAGAGTGGCCAAGTCAGAGTCCAGACCTCAATCCAATTGGGAAGAATTGCAGTGTTCAGATGTGCAAAGTTGATAGAGACCTACCCAAACAGACTCAATGCTGTAATTTTCTGCCCAAGGTGCATATACTAAATACTGACTTGAAGGGGGTGAATACTTATGCAATCAATTATTTTATGCTTTATATTTGTAATTAAGTTAGATCACTTTGTAGAGACCTGTTTTCACTTTGACACGAGTCTTTTTCTGTTGATCAGTGTCAAAAAAAGCCAAATTAAATCCACTGTGATTCAATGTTGTAAAATGATAAAACATGAAAACTTCCAAGGGGGGTGAAAACTTTTCATAGGCACAGTAACATGAATGTAAGGAAAGAAAAGCCAATGATTGGGGTCAAATGAAGACAGAGCAAAGAACTAAATTGTACCACAGAGGCAAAATTCAAAAGGACAAACAATGCAGGACTGAAGGCGCTGTATTTAAATGTACTTAGCATTCACAAGAAGGTGGACAGACTCATGGCACTATTAGAGATTGGTTGGTATGACGTTGTGAGCATCGCTGAGTTGTGGCTGAAAGGAGGCCATAGTTGGGAGCTTAACATCAAAGGATAAGCAGGAAGGTATGGGCGGTGGTGTGCCTTTATTGGTAAGAGATGGAATTACATCTTTAGAAAGAGGTGACATTGGGTCAGAGAACGTCAAATCTTTGTGGGTGGAGTTAAGAAACTGCAAAGGTGAAAAAAAACATTATGGGAATCATAAATAGTCCTCCAAATACTACCAAAGATGTGGAGTAGAGATTGCAAAAGAAGTTGGAAAAGGCATGTAATAAGGGTAATGACACAATTGTAATGGGGGACTTCAATATGCAAGGGGATTGAGAAAATCAGGTTGGTGTCAGATCGCAAGAGAGGGAAATTGTTGAATGTCTATGAGATGGCATTTTAGAGCTGCTTGTTCTTGAACCTACTTGGGGCTATCTTCGATTGTGCGTTGTGTAATAACCCAGACCTTATTATGGAACTTAATGTAAAAGAACGCTTAGGAAGCAGTGATCATAATATAAAGCAGGACACAAAGTTTTTTTCAGTTATATAAAGAGTAAAAGGGAGGTGAAGGTTGATATTGGACCACTGGAAAATGATGCTGGTGAGGTAGTAATGGGGGACAAAGAAATGGCAGATGAACCTAATGAGTTTTTTTGCAATAGTTTTCACTCTGGAAGACACTAGCACTGTGCCAGAGATTTGTTAGTGTCAGGGAACAGGAGTGAGTGCCTTTGCTATTACAAAGGCAATGGCAAACAGAAAGATCTTATGGTTGATAAGTCACCTGGTCCAGATGGTCTATATCCAAGATATAATGGATGCATATGTTGTGATCTTTCAAGAATCTCTTGATTCTGGCATGCTCCTGGAGGACTAGAAGTTTGCAAATGTGGCTCTTTATGTTGGGAGGAAAGCAAAAGAAAGTAAATTATTGGCCACTTAGCCTAACCTCAGTGGTTGGGAAAGTGTTGGAGTCTATTATTAAGGAAGAGGTTTCAGGGTACATGAAGACTAATGATAAAATAAGTCAAAGTCAGTGTGGTTTCTGTAAAGGGAAATCTTGCCTGACAAATCTGTTAGAGTTCTTTGAGGAAGTAACCAGCAGGGTTACTTGAGAGGAAGTGAATGTCATTTACTTAGATTTTCAAAAGGTATTTGATAAGGTAACACACGTGAGGCTGCTTAACAAGATACAGTTCTGTGGCGTTACAGGAAAGATATTGGCATGAGGAATGGCTGACAGGCAAGAGGCAGCAAATGGGAATAAAGGGGGCCTTTTCTGGTTGGCAGCTGGTGACTAGAGGTGTTCTTCAGGGGTCAGTAATGGCTCTGCTACTTTTCACATTGTTTGCCAATGATTTGGATAGTGGAACTGATGGCTTTGTGGCATTGTTTGTGGATGATACAAAGATAGGTGGAGGGATAAGTAGAACTGACGAAGCAATGCGATTGCAGCCTTAGACAAATTGGAAGAATGGGCAAAAAAGTGGCAGATGGAATAGTGTTGAGAAATGTATGATAATGCATTTTGGTAAAATGAACAATAGTGCAGATTATTATCTAAATGGGGAGAATGTTCAAACATCAGAGGTGCAGAGGAACTTAGAGGAGTCTGGATGGTTAATTCACAGGTTGAGTCTGTGGTAAAGAAGACAAATGCAATGTTGCCATTTATTTCAAGGGGAATACAGTATAAAAGCAAGGAGATAATGCTGAGGCTTTATAAGATACTAGTCAGGCTGCACTTGGAGTATTGTCAACAGTTTTGGGCCCCATATCTTAGAACAGGTGTGCTGTCATTGTAGAGAGTACAGTGGAGATTCATGTGCATGATTCTGGGAATGAGGAGGTTTTGGCAGCTTTAGGCCTGTACTCACTAGAATTTAGAAGAATGCAGGGGGATCTCACTGAAAGCTACTAAATGTTGAAAGAACTAGATCAGGTGGATATGAGGAGGATGTTTACTATGGTGGAGGTATCCTGAACAAGAGGGCACAGCCTCACAATTAAACGGGCAACCTTTTAGAACAGAGGCAAGGAGGATTTTTTTTTTGCCAGGGAGTGGCGAATCTGTGGAATGCTCTGCCACCAACTGTGGAGGAAGCCAAGTCTGTGGGTATATTTAAGGTGGAAATTGATCATTTCCTGATCAGTCAAGGCATCGAAGGATATGGCAAGAAGGAAGGTGCATGGTTTGAACGGGATCCAGGATCAGCCATGATGGAATGGTAGAGCAGACTTGCTGGGCTGAATGGCAGACTTCTACTCCTATGTTTTATGCAGAGGTTGTTTTCTCTGGAGCCTCGGAGGTAAAGGGAAGACCCAATAGAAGCTCATAAAATTATGAGAGGTGTTGTGAGGGGAGACTGTCAGAATCTTATTCGTAGGGTAGAAATGCCAAATACTAGTGGATATTCATTTAAGGTGAGAGGGGGAATGTTGAAAGTAGATATGCCGGATATTTTAAATAGTAGGTGCCTGGTTTGGGGTTATAAAGGTAATGACAGCAAGAGAAACAATAAAGACATCAGGTGAGGTTTTGAAGTCAGACACATAAATATGGAAGAATATGGACTGCATGCAGGCAAAAGAGCCTTTTAATATGGCATTTTGATCAGCAATGACATCATGGGCCTGTTCCTGTGCTTTTTTTCTATGTTTTATAAAGAGCAAGAACTCAAAAAAACAACAAAAAGTGCATAACCTACCAGACAGCAGTGATCCCTGCTTATCTCTATGTTTCAGAGATACAGACTGTTCAAGCAGGCAACTCGGAGCACTGGAGGGCTACCACCAACACTAGCTCCTCAGGATCCTCAAATCCACTCAGAATAAAGAATCCAGTAACAATTTTCTCCCTGGCCACAATTCCCAGCATGGAGTCCTATGGCAGGACATGTCACTTGTTTGCCCACCTCGGACGAGATGCCCAGTGAAGACATTCTGTCCCATGCCCTATCAGTATCATGGGAATAGATCACTAAGTAGAAAGAGGAAATGATTCAAAGATGTGTTCCAAGTCTCCCTGAAGTGCTGCACAATGTCATCGTCACTCCCCATTCCATGGCACTTTCCCATGCAACTGAAGGAGATGCAAAGGAGTGCTGTTGCAGGAAAGTAACATCCATTATCAGGGAACACACCATCCAGGACATGCTCTCTTCTTGCTGCTGCCATCAGGAAGAAGGTACAGCAGCCTCAGGACCTGCATGACCAGGTGCAGGAACAGTTATTAGCTCTCAGTCATCAGGCTCTTGAACCAAAAGGAATAACTTCACTCAACTTGACTCACCCCATCACTGAACTACTTGCACAATCCTTGGACTGACCTTCAATGACTCTTCATATCATCCTCTCCTTATTTATTGCTATTATTATTAATAATTCTTTTTTCTCCTTCTTTTTGTATTTGCACAGGTTTTTGTTTTTTCCCACATTGGTTGTTTGTCCATCTTGCTGGATATAATCTTTTATTGATTCTATTGTGTTTCTTATGTGATTGCCCATAAGAAAATGAATCTTATGTTGTATATGGTCACCTATACATACAGTATTTACCATGATAATAAAATATTGTTGAACGTTGAACTTTGAACACTGTCCACTCACCTCTTCCTTTCCCAGCTTCAGGGGCCAGAACAAACTTTCATTTGCACTACATTGGCTCTGGTGTCATGCATCAGGTGTTCTCAGTGTTGCCTGCTCCAAAATGGAGAAATCATTTTGGGTGATGACTCTGCAAAGCATCTTGCTTAGTTTGCAGCAGTTTCCTGTTGTGTGACACTTTAATCCTCAAAGTTCCTTCTTTCCAACCACTTTGTGGCTTAGTGAGGTGCAATGTAAACAAGAAGAACACCCTGTCTTCAGTCTAGGAATTCTGCAGCTTTCTGAACATTGAATTTTCCATCTTCAGGTAAGCTCCCTGTACCTACATCTCTTTCTCACCTCATCTTTTTTAAAAGTCTCATTGGCAGTCAGTACTTCTGCTCTTTATCACCTAATCTGTCTTAACCTATCTCTATGTGGTATTTTATCATAAACCACACTCCTCAGCAGCTGTGCTTTGAAAACTGGAACCCTTTCACTTATCCCTCAGTTTTGAGGAGGGGTTGCTGACCAGAAACATTGACTGCTTTCTCCTTCCTTTGATGCTGTTTAACTGGCTAAGCAGACAGAGCAGTATTGCTTTTGTTCTATCAGTCTCTGATTTGAATGTCTTAGTAATTAGAATCTCCACAAAACTTTGCAACACAGAGTTCCAAATATTCACTACCCTCTCGAGTTCAGAAAATTCCTCTCTTCACTGGGCAACACACACAAAATGCTGGAGAAATTCTGCAGATCAGATTGCATCTATGGAGAGGAATAAACAGTTGACATTCCGGGCAGGGACCCTTCATCGAGACTAGAAAGAATTGGGGAGGAAGCCCTCACCTCTGTCCTAATAGTCTTTCCTTACTCTGAAACTGATGTCTGACTCCTTGACCAGGGAAAGCATCCTTCTTTTATCCACTAGATCAAGCCCAATGAGAGTTTTTTAAGTTTCAATGAGATTACTTCTCATTGTTCTAAAATGCAGAGAATCCAGACCTACTCAGTCTTTCACAGGGCAAACCCACTATCCTAGAAGTGATTAATGACTCTTCATTGTACTATATTGACAAGTATGTCTTTTTTTAGATAAGGAGGCTAAAACAGTGCACAATACTCCATTCCCATATAATTGTAGTAAATCATCTTTACTCCTGCACTCCAATTTTCTCGTAATAAGGGGAAACACTTGCCTTCCTGATTGCTGGCGGCAGGTGTTTGTTGGTGTTCAGTTACTTGTGTACAAGGATACTTAGGCCCCTTTAAGTATCATCAGTTTGCAGTCTCCTAGCATCTTCTCTTCTGCTTTATATTTTCATACATCCATGCTATTGCCCCCATCTCTTACTTAGCTTCCCCATTTCCCCTTGAAAGCCCCTTTACATCTCCCTCCCTACTCTCAAAATCCATCTTTTTTGCATTAGTGTGGAACTTGGAAATATGGGTGTCAGAAGATGACTGTACAGATTTCCATTTTCTTACTTGGATCACCATGCAGGCTTCAATGACCTGCAGTTCCATCTGCTCCCTGGACTCCCCTGTAATTTTCACTGATTACCACATTCTCTAGATAAAATCTAGAGAAAATCTAGGTCAAATCCAGATTGCTCACAGGTGGGTAAGCATCTCCCAGATCACTTTGTTTCAAAGACTCCAATTGCCAAGCATTCGCTTGACAGACACAGTACATCCACTTTCTCTCAGTGCTTGTTGGCTCTTGGTTTTGGGGTGTGAATAACCCCACTGCATGTTGGGGTTAGAGTGGGGACAAGGCTGGTAGGTGTGATTAGTGGATTACTATCCAACATAGGGTCAGCTGAACCCAAACCTCTTCAAGAATGCTGATTAGTTTAATCAGGAAGGAGATGGAGAGCCCAGTGACATGGTGTCATGACAACAGCTTTTCCCTCGATATCAACGTAACAAAAGAGTGGTCATTGACTTTGGGAAAGGGGATGATGCACTTGCTACATCAATCATTCTGAGGTCAAGTGGGATGAGAATTTCAAGTTTCTTGGAGTGAACATCACAAAAAGCCAGGCCTGGTCCAGCCACATTGATGCCATGACTAAGAAAGCACACACAAGACTCTACTTCCTCAGGAGGTTAAACAATTTGGCATATCTTCTTTGATCCTCACCAATTTTTGCGGAAGCACCCTGTCCAGAAGCATCACAGTGTGGTCTGGTAACTACTCTGACTGCAACTGCGAGAAAATGCAGAGATGTAAATACAACCCAGCACATCATGAAAACCAGCCTTTCCTCCACAGACTCTACCTACACTTCTTGATGCCTTCGTAAAGTTGAAAGCACAATCAAAGACTTCCACCCACACCAGACGTTCTCTCTTCTCCCACCTCCCAGGCTGCTAAAGGTCTATTGTATGGTTCCCCAGTACAATAAGATGGACTCCGGACCTCTGGCTGGTTGTGACCCAGTTCCTTAGTGCCTACTTCTACTGCGCTTTCTACGTACTTATTCTGCACTCTGTTATTGTTTTACATTTACTACCTCAATTTTCATTGCAATGGATTTGTTGGCCAAAAAGAAGTATAATCGACAAATCAGTGAACAGAAATAAGGGCAGTGGAAACGGATAAGCAAATGTTCTTGCTATGTGGTTGCAGGAAAGGAAACAGCCATTCTGTGAGACTTGCTTTGCAGCTGCTACTGTGTGAACTGTTTGATGAACATATTCTTGCTCAGTGATAGTTTAAACAGAGCAATTGAATGTGGACACGAAGGATTTCTGCTAATGATCTACCAAACCTGAGACCATTCTAGGGTAGGAAGCTGTTTGTAACATAAAATGGCAGGCTTGAAAAAGGAATGGCCTGTGATCTCATCATATTGGCTCACTTGAAAAGAAAAGAAGAAATTATATTGGGTATAAGGCCAAAGGGAGAGCCATGAGGCAATACTGCTTGTCACCTTGGGCTACATCCAATGAAAAGCTAACACAGGTCAGTCAGAAGAGCTTGCCCCAATGAAATTGAAGCATCATAGATTGACCCAATAAGGAAAAGAATAAGAGCAGATGATTTTGAGAGAACAGAGTGCCACATCACTGTGGAGACCAACCATTACACAAGTGAATGACCCCGCAACAGAATCATGGAGATTACTTTAGGATCAAGAAGAACTTCTTTTCTCAGCCATTACCTTTACTGTCTTTGCCTGATCATTAAGGATCAGGGAACCCAGTGGGTGTGCTCACAGGTACTTACCGGTAGTTTTGTAAATTCATGTGATTGCTAACTGAGCCAGTAAATACAGATTCTCTTTGTGCCTAACTGATCACTATTACTGTGGGTTAATACTTGTAACAAATTGATCTGAATGAGTGGCTTGTAAGACCAGTGTTTCACTGTACCATAGTGTAAACTCATTTTCCAGTTTACCAAATCTTTGCTGTGATTGTATATTTCCATAACTTCTCCACTGTTGATGATGAACTCGAATACCACTTGATCAATAAAACTGGTATCTTACCAGAAAATACACTGGGAATCTTCGACAAAAAACTTTTGACTGTGCGAATTGGAATCCCATTTTTCTCCTCTTGCATTCGTGCTATGACATCTTCCATCTGCAAAAAAAAAAAATCAGACAGAACATTCATTATAGGGCAGTTTCCTTTATGCTGTCTTACGATGAACAAGGTGGCATATTTTGCTATTCTGTAAAGTTGAGGTGAATTGGTTTGCCTTCTGCACATGATCTAACTTTATATTTACCATAAGGCTATCCTTTGTCTAAAGCAGGGGTTTCCAACTTGGGCTCCACAGTCCCCTTGCTTAATGGTATTGGTCCATGCCATTAAAAAAGTTGGAAACCCCCGGTCTGAAGGATTAGCAGGATAATTCATGGTATTGTTAATAAAAAGGTTTATTATCTACAATGAAAAATATATAAAATAAATATAATTGGTCCTTTCACAACTTGGAATTAATTTAACAATGATTTTAAAAAGCCTTTCTAATTCCTCAGAATGTGCATCGCTTTCAAAAACAATCATCTGACTGGGTACGCTGACTGTTACATACACTCACTGCTTTGCTTTCTAAGTATCTTTATCGATGCACTTCGTGATGTAGCACGTTTATTTTCTGGTGGCCAGATCATATATTCTGGGAACAAACTCTAAGAGAGTATCTGGACAATGACAGAGCTGGCAGTAAGGAATCATGAGACCTAGGGAATTTAATGTCCTTTATTTGTTTGAACTTCAGTTTTGGGCCAGTTGCTTGCCAATATTGGGCTTTTTCAAGTACAACACCATGATTGACTGACATTCTGTTTGTTTGCTTTCAGAGTCTTTAATGGAAACCAGTTATGTAGGTCTTCAGCCTGTCTGGAGCCAGGTTTTGTAAGTTGCCATGGCAGTCTGTCCTTTTGGTGTCTTTAATGATGTGTAATTCAACAGTCTTTCTTCATTCAGCCTGTCTGGAGCCGATTTTATTCTTTAATATAAAGTTTTTGTTTATCTTACCTATTTTTAAATCCATCTAGAATCTCTATTCTACAACTCATTCCAAGACAAATCATGTGTTTATCGAAATTCGCAGATCAGTTGCCCAACATCCAACATAGTATGAACAGAAAGATCCTGCTACTAAATATTGAGAATACCAAAACCATGGTCATCAACCCTACTATAAATTCCATTCCCTAACCATTGTCTCCAGACTTGTCTCTGATGAGTAGCTGAACCTAAATTAGCCTTTTAGTAATGTGGGTTTTAGTTAACCACAGGACAAAACTTAGATCCTAACACCAAGCCGTCATAAGGTTGGCTTATTTCCATCTCACTAACTCATCAAGCGTATCTGCTGTAAAAACCCTCAGTTAAGTCAACATTGCTCCCAGAACATGACCACTCGAATCCATGCCTTGATAGCCTTTCTTCCAGTGCTGATGGATGCCTTAACCTTTTGCCTGTATCCTAACTTGGACCAAGTCTAGTTCACCCATCAGCCCTGTGCACGTTAGCTTGCAATGATTCCTAGTTAAGCAACAGATGAACTTTAAGATTCTCATCCTGGTTTTCAAATCTTTCTCCAAGTCTCAATCCTCCTGAATGCTAATCTTGTTCAGCCCTATAGCCTCTTCCAATTCTGACTTCTTGAGCATTCTTGAATCACATTACTCTGCCAGTGGGGACCTGGCTTGCAGCCACTTTCTCTGTCACTATTACATTTCATTCTGTTTTAGTTTGACCTTATTCTACCTCGATGTACTGTGTAATGATTTGGACCATGTGAATAGCATGCAACACCAGCATTTCAATGTATCATGGTACATATGACAATAATAGACCAATTCCAATTGCACTAAGATCCAGTTCTGACAAAGGGGGCTGAATCTGAATAATTATTTGCTTTTGATCTCTCTACTGTACTGGCCGATTTACTTAGAGTTCCCAGCATTTTGTGCTTTTATTCCTATGCTCTAGAATTTCCCAGCATTGCACTGGCATGAGGGAATTACCTGCAGCTGTAAGTATTCTTGGCTCTAGCAGTGAAAAACAGATTTCAGTTTTGTTCTCAGGCCAATATTTTTGCCAATGATTTTGGTCCTGAAACCTCCATTAGGAGTTGGGTATTAACTTTGTCCAATGGCACTTATGTGAAGAAACATTGAATGTTTAGTTATATTGAAGGTACCTTATAAATGTAAGTTGTTGTTCTTATCCCTTACTTTCAACATTTTGTACGATTCTTAATTTCTTTCTCCTGAAAAATCTAAGCTTTTTATTTATTTGGTTCTTTCATGAAGACTCAAGGCTATAAATTTCAGAATCTTCATGTTCTTTAACAATTCAGCAAAATAAAACTGCTATTTTAAACATTTATCAACAAACATGGTACAAAAGATTGGAAATATGAGCCTATTAATTAAGAAGGGGTTTAGATTGAATAATTCTGTACCAAAAACAAACTGACCAGAAAAATACCAGAACAAGGAGAAGGTCCTTTGCTTTCAGTATATGTTTTAGTACAGATTCTAGCTGAGAAAAGGTTGATCCAGAGTTTCTCAGTACTCCCCAAGGCAAACAACTAAACTTTGGCAACATTATGCAAAGAGAGCAGGGTCAACAATGCATTTTTGCTTATGTAACATTCTTCCAAACATTATTCCAAAATTACAATAACCTTTCCAATTTGTGTTGAGGTAAGCGTGCCCTATCAGTAGTAATTTATATCACATATTTATTGACAACAAAACTGACATCCATTTTCCCCTGCAGGAGATGACAGCAATTATGCAGTTCTATTCACTGGGCATTATAATTGAGCTTTAATACCAGTTGTTGGAAGAATTCATCCAATTTGAAATCTTCAAACACTTTAGGTTTTTCTATGCACTTGTTTGACTTCAAGGTGACTTGCTTTCACTTTGTGGCTTTGGGGTTTCTAAGGTAGCCGATGAGGCTAAAGCAGGAACAGCAGACTGTTCCAAAAATGAGGCAAGAGGTGTTTGAGAGAGTGAGCAGAATGGTGTTTCCCTTTCACAATTTATGTATGGTTACTATGTGTTCTGAGTACATGGATTAGAGGATTTCAGCATCATCCAAGATGTTCCCAATTAAAACGTTTCCTTAAAGCAAATATCAATACTGTTATTACCCTGCCATTCTCATAAACAATTATAAAATAGATTTCCTCTTGTAGTATTACTCTGAGCACCATTTACAAGTTTCTTTTCAATATATTATTACAATGAGATAAAGATTCTGTTGTTATAATACAAATCAATAGGTTTGGGAAAGTTTCATTAGAGCAAAATAATTGACAAAGCTTGGAAGTTTTTAGCATTGAACATTAAGGAATGTAATCATTAAGGTAGACAGCAAGGGAAATATTTCTTTCGATAGAGGACCAGATAATTCATACCTTTTTCCCTTGCTGTCTACCTCTCAATGGAGCAGCCTCAGGCAGCAGCCAAAACAAATAAGCTGTTCAAGTTTGCATCAATATTGTTCCCTGTCTGACAACAACAGCAACAACAACTTGTATTTATAGTGAAACTAGGTATTGTCTTGAAAGCAGATTTGGCAAGAAGCATTTGGTTGTGCTGGCAATACATTTTATGTTAGCTACCACCCTGTTGTACTCTTGGTCTAGTTTACAAAATTCCCCTCCTGAGACTTCAGATCGAAATCTAGGCTGTCACCTCAGTGCTAAAATACTGGAGGTCATCTGGAGGGATGTTGAATTAAATCTCTTCTACTTACTCAGATCTTATACCAATACTCTGAAGAGCACCTCCAATACTTCTCTTTAAGAAAAAAATTCCAAAATAGAATATTGTTCATCATTTGTTGGTTGTGGGTTAAAATGACTGCCATAGATTCTTCAGTTTCAGGTATTTCAGTGGTTGCAAAATACTCAGGGTTTTTCAGAGAAGCAAAATGTAATTAGAAAGCTCTCCTTCTCTCTTTTAGGAAAATGTACTTGGGCCTAGAAGCAGGATTATTTCACCATAATGCAGTTTGTTTCCTGAGCACAAACTTTTAGATAATCACAAATTGATTAATAATCTATCTACCATGGCATTCAAAAACACACTTTGAGTGGGGAAGAAGGTACTGGATGAAATCAAGGAGAAAGGGAAAACAGCACTATAAACAGCTTTTTAAACTATACCCTATTACATGGTGGGAATACCTTCACCATGAACACTGTAATGGCTCAGAAAAAGACATGTGGACAGGAACATGCTTAGGAAAGCTTTAGACCAGTGGTTTCCAAACATTTTTGGGTTACCACCTCTTGGTTCCCAGACTTCATTCCCAGCATCTTCCTCTCCCTTTCCAGCCATTACATAAAAAAATATAAAGAATACTGATTTATGATGCACGGTGAAAGAAAACAGGAACTGCAAATTCAAAGCAGTGACAAATAAGACAGAAAAAAAGAAAACCTATTTAAAGCTACAAATAAAATTCTTCATTTTTTTACAATAGAAAACAATTTTCATCAACAATCTTAGAGTGTACATTAGTAATCCAACTATTCATTGCCTAATTTCTTTCTCACCTTTCAATGAGATGGATGGGCTCGGTGCAGTGACAGCAGCTTTTCAACATCAGGTTGAAAGTTACTCCAAAGACATCTCAGATCCCCATATTCAGTAATTTTCAGCTTGTTTCATAACTTTGAAAGAAGTTGGGTGCTGAACACGCGCTCCACTACATGAGTTGTTGGAAAGGCAATAAAGAACCCCTTGACCTTTTTTCCACAGTGCAGAATAGCGTTCAGAAATTTCTTTCAGCAACCAAAAGTTTTGACGTGATCTTTTGACCTTTGGCTTCAGCTGAAAGTCATTTTGTAGCAAGATCAGTTCTTCCTTCATCCTTCCTGTTAATTCCTTATTACAAGTATCCAGGAATGAATTAATTTGGATGGAGAGAAGATGCTGATATCACTCTGATGTCTTTATATAGCTCACCCAGGTGGGCACAGTATACTTGAAAATCATCATCTGGTATTCTTTCTTTCTCTTCCAACTCAGTGATACTTGGAAATTGGAACAGGTCACGACGGCCAATGTTGCACTTGAATAGTGTTAACTTGGACAGAAATGTGGAGACATCAGATTTTGTCTGATGTCTGCCAGAGAGAGCACAGAAAAGTCAGAATGGGGAGCAGGAGTAGGCTTTTCTGCTCTTCACACTTGCTCTATCATTTGAGAAGATCATAGTTGATCTTCTACCTTAACTTCATTACCCTGCCCTGTCACCATCACCTTAAGAGGTTCTAATTAACTACAGTACAGTGCAACAGTCTTAGGCACATATAAATATAACTCAAGTGCCTAAGATTTTTGCACGGTACTGTATTTGATAAAGTGGAGTGGAGAGCATGTTTGCAAATCAGGCAGGAGTAAAGGATGGCAGAGAAGGAGTGCCAAGGGCTTGAGTGTACAATTGCAGACACACCCAAACCTAAGACACCAGGCAAGGTCACTTGATTCCAAAGAATTGATTTATTGATCATAACAGAATGTTTCTCTGGTGCTTTCTGCTCTCTCACCTCTCCTTTCCTCTTTTCACAACAATGATTTCTCTCGCTCTGCCCTCTTCCCACTCTTGGCACACAATAGAGACCCATATCAGAGTCAGGTTTATCAACACTCACATACATCATGAAATTTTTTCTGCAGCAGCAGTACAGTACAATACATAAAATTACGTCAGTAGTGTGCCTTAGCTTATAATAAGCAACTTAAGCACTCTAGCTGTACACATGTGCCTAGGACTGCTGAACTATATTGTGACTCTAGAAATCCATTTGCCACTCCTCGAACCACTTCCTTCACCAATCAAAACCCCCCTGTGAATTTCAACAACACCTTCTAATTTAGTGTCATCCCCAATTTACTGATCAAGCCTTGTGCATTTGCATCCCAATCATTTACTTAAATAACAATTAACAAGAGTCCAATATCAACACCTTCAGCACACCACGTAGTTTGGAAAATCTCACACCATCAGTGTGGGGAACCTCACACAAGAAATGCATCAACTGAGAGGTTTTAAGAAGGAGAAATTTGAAATTTATACAGAAGTCTGAAAGTGTCAGAAGAGAAACAAACAGAACCATTAAAAGTTTCCTTTGCACAATGGGAAAACCCTCATGTCAAAGCAAAGCAAAAACAATCTCTGGAGCATGAATTTCCTTGCTTAATGTGAACTAAGAGACAGCTTCCAATGTCACATTTGATACATGCCGATAATGGAACAACAAAGGACTAAGAATGACTCCATTTTTAAATGCAATACGACCTTTAAACACAATAAGGTTTTTCAAGAGTCAACCGGTTAAGAGGGCATACACCTCCTCAAGTCAAGTCAAGTCAAGTCACTTTTATTGTCATTTTGACCATAACTGCTGGTATAGAACATAATAAAAATGAGATAACATTTTTTCAGGACCATGGTGTTACATGACACAGTACAAAAACTAGACTGAACTACGTAAAAAAAAACACAGAAAAAAAACTACAATAGACCACACACCTACACAGGACTGCATAAAGTGCACAAAACAGTGCAGGCATTATAATAAATAATAAACAAGACAATAGGACAGTAAGTTGATGTTAGTCCAGTCTCTGGGTATTGAGCAGTCTGATAGCTTGGGGGAAGAAACTGTTACATAGTCTGGTCGTGAGAGCCCGAATGCTTTGGTACCTTTTCTCAGATGGCAGGAGGGAGAAGAATTTGTATGAGGGGTGTGTGGGGTCCTTCATAATGCTGTTTCCGGAAACAGAATCAGATTTATTATCACTAAAGTATGTTGCCCTCCAAGAGGGCTACAAATGGCGTAGGGTTTGGAGGCTTGGGTGCATCAATGACCCAGAGAGCTATGTTGGCTGGAGTCATTGTGCTTTGACTCTTGGTAAGGTCACCCATGTCAAACAAGTCAAAGGGTAGATACCAGATTAAGAGTCCTCCGGGTTCAGGGGTTCAGCACAGGCTAACAACCCTGACTGGTCAAAAAAAAATTGTTACAGATGCAGTAGAGAAACTGCCTTAAATGCCCATGGCGTAAAAGGTAGTAACTAAAGTAGTTTGCGAAATTTGCTATTTTGCAGCAGTAGTACAGTGCAAGACATAAAAAAAATACTATAAATTACAAAGATACATAAATAAAGTCAAATCAGGAGATAATGTAGATAGGCCTCACTATTTTCTTCCTTCATGGAAAACTTTTGGTTCATTATAAATATTTTAAAAAGAGGATAAAATAGAAAGGTTATCAAAATATTCCATTTGGTAATCATTTCAAAATGTGCATTTTGTATTGAAATGAGTAGAATTCATAACATATCATGCAAACATCTTCCTTGGTCTCAAATTCAATGACAGAATGCTCATTAAAGGTGACCTCAATTAATTCCCAAATGCCCTCATATTATGCAGATGACTATTTATAAAGCTCTGTTTCATTTCAGTCTCTTAAATGATGGTGAATATACCTGACACCTTCATATACAATTGCAGAGCAGCAGAGAGAAAATTTTGCCATGTGTTAACGCAACTCCCCAAGAAATTTTATCAGGATTCAAATTTAGTCCATATTAATTGCAACAATGCTTTGGTGGGGAGATGATTGTTATCTTCCGAGAAATCTCAACGTGTTTACAGCCTTTAGAGGCCCTGCCTCTGACTCTCTCATTAATCCAGAAGGGACATCATCCTTATCAATACAGGGAGTCAAACGTAGCAAGTGTTGAGTGGGTGTGGTTGGAAGGTTTGGGGTTATATGAGTCCAGGCAACATCAAGGTAACCAAGGAAACGGTCTCAAAGTAAGTACTGGTGAAGGGAATGAATATGCTGGGGATTAGGTAAGGAGAGACAGAGTGGATGTGGAAAGGTCATGAAAACCTGAAAAGGCCAAATAACTCTGCTTCTGATGCTTCCAGGATCTTTACTTCCACTAGACTTCAAAGTTCAAAGTTTAACATAAATTTGTTATCAAAGTACATAAACTACCCTGGAAATAATTTTCTTTTTTAGACATTCATGGTAGAACAAAGGAATACAACTGGAGGCCTCATTTGATCAGGGTTGACTGTAGATGTTGCCTCCTAGCTGTCTAGATACGTAAGCCTGGGCAGTGCAATATGGAGAGCAAACTGCTGCCCAGGAGGCAGGCCCCCCCTCGCCATGCACCTGATGAACCCAAAGGAACGGCAGAGACCGATAGAGTTTGGCACCAGCAGCATTGCAGGAGTTGTCAGTCAGCATTGAACTCAATGTAGGACTGTCTTAGGGATTCCAGTTCCAGGTTTTTTACTCTTGAAGCCTTCCCCATGAGTGGATATAGCCATACAGTAGCGGAGATTTGAGATCAGTTTTCCTTCTCCTAGATCACTTGCCAACTATGGCTGGTGAGCCCCATCTGCCTGAAGCATTTGGTTTTAAGGTGACAGTAACCCACTTTGCTCCTTCTCCTGTCAGTAGAAATGGTTCTGCTGGGCTTAGTAGCTAAGCTACACTTGAAGGCCAGGAGCCTTGGTCGTCTACTTGAGACACACACTTCTGGGAGCATTTAATAGGCAATAGGAGCTGGCCCCATTACCATCCTCAGCTGCGCAATAGAACCAATGAAAATCTACACACAAAGCCCGACAGACAACCAATGTGCAAAAGAAGACAAACTGTGCAGTACAAAAAAAACCCAATAATAATAACAAATAAATAATAAATTAAAAAAATTGAGAACATGAGTTGAACAGTCCTTGAAAGTGAGTCCATGGGTTGTGGAATCAATTCAGAGTTGAGGTGAGTGAATTCATCCATGCTGTTTCAGAAGCCTGATGGTTGAAGGGTAATAACTATTCCTCAACCTGCTGGAATGGGATCTAAGGCTCCTGTACTCCCTTCCCAATGGAAGTAACAAGAAGAGAGCATTGTGGGGGGTCCTTGATGATGGATACTGATTTCTCGTGGCAGCATTCCTTGTAGATGTGCTTAATGGTGGGGAAGGGTTTTCCTATGATGGACTAAGCTATATCCACCACTTTTTGAGGCATTTTTGATTCTTTGACAATAGGGTTTCCATACCAGACTGTGATGCATCCAGTCAGGATGCTCTTTACAATGCTTCAATAGAAATTTATCAGTTTCAGATACCAACTTCAAAGAAAGTACAGGTTTCCCCCGCTATCCAAAGGTAGAGCGTTCCTATGAAACCGTTTGTAAGCTGAAATGTCATAAAGCGAAGAAGCAATTACCATTAATTTATATGGGAAAAATTTTTGAGCGTTCCCAGACCCAAAAAATAACCTACCAAATCATATCAAATAACACATAAAACTTAAAATAACATGAACATATAGTAAAAGCAGGAATAATATGATAAATATACAGCCTGTATTAAGTAGAAATGTTTTATGTATGGTGTAGTTTCACTTATCAGAATAGGGAAGACAGTGAGCCAAAAATCGATTTGGAGAAAAATAAAATCAGCACGTACACACATGCGCACACAACTGCTCGCACAAGGCTTCACGGTCATGGTAGTCTTTCTCAAGGTAAACACACATATAAAGCGGGCGTCTTCCTTTCGTAAAAGCGAAAATCTCTTTGGTTAGCGAAAACAGGTACTAATGTAGGTCTTTCGTAACAGTGAGTTGTTGTAAAGTGAATGTTCGAAAAACGGGGGCCACCTGTATAGGTGCTGCCTTGCCTTTTTTGTGATGGCACTTACATGCTGGTCTCAGATCAGATCCTCTGAAATGATAACACCAAGGAATTTAAAGTACCTGACCCTCTCCACATCTGATCGTCTGATGAGGACTGGTTCATGGACATCCAGTGCCTCCTCATGTAGTCAATAATCAGTTCATTGGTTTGCTAACGTTGCTGTTGTGGCACTATATGACCAGATTCTCAATGTTCCACCTTTATGCTAATTCACCACCACCTTTGATTCGGCGAAAAGCAGTGATGTCGTCAGCAAACTTGAATATGGCATTGGAGCTGAGCTTAGCCCACAGTCATAAATGTGAAGAGAGTAGAGTAGGGGACGAAGTGCACAGCCCTGTTGTGCACCTATGCTGATGGAGATTGTGGAGAGGTGGTGTTGTCAATCTGAAAGTGAGGAAATCGAAAATCCACTTGCAGATCGTCTTGGAGGTTATTGATTAGTATTGAGGGGATGACTGTTGAATGCTGAGCTGTAGTCAATGAAGAACATTCTGATATATGCATTTTTACCATCCAGACGCTCCAGGGCTGAGTAAAGAGCCAATGAAATGCTGTTGACCTTTTGCGACGGTAGGCAAATCAGAGTGGATCGAAGTCACTCTCCCTGAGGGCATCTTTTAGATTGTGCAGCCATTAGTTGATAATGCACTTATAGTGGCTTTCCTATTGAGATAGAGCTCCTACTTCTCCAATATGTTCCATGGTTAGCTTCAGGACTGTTAAGATAATAGTGGATCAGTGGGGAAAGGGATAAAGAGCAGCAGTAATGTTCTGGGAAGCTGACATGAAGCCACATTTGTAACTTAATGCTTACAATGCCAATTATGGCAAGTAAACAATTGGTAATTTCAGTGTGGGTGGTAGGGCAGATCTCAATAAATTTTTAGCAGCCCACCCCTCCCCACAACTTCACCATTGGAAAACAATTTAAATATGCAAAGGTTCAGCAGATGACACTGTTTCCTTTTCTGCTGCTTCTAATTTAGTGAGTTCTAAACTGCACAGAGTAATTTTCTTTGCATGTTGTCTAAACATGCATTAAGATTTCCATGGTGTTACCTAAAATAGTCAGCTATTTGCTTTAAGTGGTGGATTAAACAAAAGAGGCCTTTGCACTGATTGCTGCAGAGACACCAAGAGACTTGAAGGAGTTCAACACAGAGGTCACAATTTTAATTTCAACTCCAACAGTCCTGCCTTAGTGATGTGTATGATTCAACTCTCAGTGGGTGTAGCATATACAAGTGTAAGTGAACTTTAATACACTGTTATGTCAGACACTACTGCTTATCATGAGAAAGGCTGTCATCAATAAAAGATGCTCTGTTGTCAGCTCTATCTAATCTAACTAATAGGGCCTGTAGCATAACTAAAGAAATGCATGGCCTTTGGATTGCTTTAGATTGGCAGCCATGGAAAGATATATTTCTTCTTGTTTAACAGTTGCCCTTGGAACTCTTTCCCCAACACTTGTCTGTTCTCTCAGTCTTTATTGTATGAACATGCTGAACAGAAAGGATCTATATTTCTTGGTAGAGAAGTCGATAGGATTAAAGTAAGCAGGGGAGGCAAAGGAAGAAAGTGTTTATATCTAGAAGTAGATGGACGGAGATTAATGTGTTGTAGCTCATTAATATGGATGAGGAAATGTGATAAGAATTTTGCTATTTGTGGTGAGCAGTAGTTCTGTGTGCAAAAATGTTTTCTGAATGAGAGAGGTCAGAGGAGATTGGCCAGACTGGTTCAAGCTGGTTGACATGAATATGATGGGCCAAAAGGCCTCATTTACATTCAACAGTATACATTTTAGATCAGTATATATTTTACTTGTGCCTATTTGCGAAATGCTTTGGGAGGCTTTCCTTGCTTTAAGGACTGAATGTAAATGCACAGTAGGCGTGAATTGTTAATGGATTCAAGTGTTATTATGGGCACTTCAGCTTTAAGACTGCTTCTGCCTCCTGTATTGTTGATAAATGCATATACTCAGCTACTGCTAATTGCCTCATACATGCTGTGGCATTAATGAGTAGAATGGCACCATGCCGCTGTTAAAACCATTAAAGCTGCATGACTCTCTGTCTCCTTTTATATATAAAAAAATCACAAGCATGCCGTAAAATAATTAGCTGCCAAAGAGAGGAGGAAAACAACGGTGGATCAATTGATCATGTATGTGCTAGCAAAACGGAGGAAATGGTGAACTTGTGTAAGAGTGCTGATTAAAGAGATTGGAGGTGCTACTTTTGACATGTCAGGTGTTACGCACTTCAGGTAGTGCTGTAGCAACACCAGCAGCCAGATCCTGTTGTGATGTCGAGCATTAGTTTCAGTGCCAGCTAATTTTGTTCTGCCAGATGCAACCATTCTGATACAGTCTGACCACATAAAAAAAAATGAAAATGGCCTGTATAAATGAGATGCTTTGATGTCCCAGAGGTGGTTAATGGAGAAAATGAAAAGCAGCCCCAACATTACATACACCAGCAAGGAGGGAGCTTAGTGTAAATTTTCCTGTTACCAGGCTGGAGTTCTGGGATTGTAACATCATCATCTTCATTCTCACTGAAGTCACCTTTGGCTGGCCTTGCCGGATTTGAGGGAAGCAGCCTAATTAATTATGCATCACAAACTCGCTGTCTGTATTGGTCCAGTCTCCAGGAGCTTCCTGACAACTCTACAAAGCTGCAATTGCTGTTTAAATAGGCAATTTAATTTTTCCTGGGCACAGACTTGGAAATAACTTGGTTGAGTGACAGACCATCTTTATCTGGTAATGATTGTGTGAGGGAAATTAATGGAATATTGTGTCCTGGGCCGGCTGCTCAATGTGGGGCTCTGTCCAGACTACTCAGGAGGTGGGCAAGGCAGAATCAATAGCCTGTTCAAAGTCAAATGGATGAGTGGGTGCAGATCAATGAAATTGTCACACTGAAGTCAGGAACTTCTCCAATGTGATGCATGCCACGAAGCATTTCTTCCTCCTCCACTTAACCCCAATTGAGCTTTTTAAAACTGTTCTTTGCAAATTTTACATATCAGCTCACAATGCAGCAATCTTTTAACAGTCATCAAAATGGGATCTATTTCCCCCCAGAAGTGGTAAACCTGCAAACCAGCTTTACTGTACATCTTATTTGCAAGATAGGTATTGATGTTCTGGCAAACAAGTCAGGGTGCAGACACTTTAGTTTTAATCTGATCTCCAGCACTTCAGTAAATGCTTGTATGTAGGAGAAGGCAGTGATTCGCAGGAAAGCCAGAATTTAAAGGGAGTGCACTTGAAATGGCCATTTTCAACATCACTGAGACAGAAAACCGTAAGGGACTGGGTCAGCTGAAGTTAGAGGTTCCCCCTAAACTTCACATCTAGCGTCAGTTTTATTTGTGACCTTTCTTTTCATGTTTATGGAGATTCAAAGGGGTAAATTGTCTTTATCATATTGTTGCTGTGTTTATGATGCTCTGACTCAATGGTACTCATTGCATTGAGCTCATTAGTACAGGAGCAGACAATGCTGATGGAGAAAGAGCAGGAATGGATTGGCACCACTTTTAGTTGGCTGTGGCTCTAACCCATTGACCTTCAGCAAATGTACCTGGCACTTACAGAAGAATGCTTCCAGGTCAATGATCCTTGATGCAGTTTGAGAGTAAAGAATTCTGCTAGAAAATCTACAACCCTCCAGACAATCCTTGTGATGTCTACAGTGAAATCTACTTTCAGAGAATCTGGGTCACTGCGGATGAATATAGTCGTTCTTAATCCTCGTACTAACATTAAACAGATATCATTAACGTAGTTGCAATGAACTCAAATAAACAAACTTGAATCTACAGCCTGAACATGTTGAATATGTGGCAGATTCAGTGCCCCTTCCATCGGACACAATAGTTCATGTCTTATATCCCTTTCAGTTATGAGATTGCAACCATTACCCTTGGAAGACTTTGTCAGACAAAGTCTTTAACCTGTGCAGCTATCACCAAGCACAGCTCTAGAAAGCTGCCTATAATAGATTTGGCTGAAACTTATTTGCATTTTTCCTTATGATATAGAAGTAGCCTATTTCAGTATGTCTACCTTTGCCAGTTGACAGAGTAACCTCTTCCCCTCCAACCACTAATTTTCTCAGGAACGCACCTCCCTATGTTAACATCAACTAGCCTCTCCCCAGATTCTACCACTCATCTGCACACTGTGGCAATTTTCATTAACCAGTTAATCTACTAACTTCATCGCTTTGGCATGTGGGGAAAGAAGAGCAAAACATGGATGAAACCCACAAGCCAAACCTGCAGAGTGTGGAATCAGAACGGGGTTTAATATCGCCAGCATATGTTGTAAAATTTGTTGTTATGTGGAAGCAGTACATTGCAATACATAATAATAAAAGCTGTAAGTTACAGTAAGTATGTGTATGTATAGATTAATAAGTAGTAAAAAAGGGAACAATGAAGTAGCAAAGGAGTGTTCATGGGTTCAATGTTCATTCAGAAATCTGATGATAGAGGGGAAGTGGGGAAGAAAGACAATGTGCAAACTCCACACAAACTCTACCAGGGGTTAGATTTCACCCCAGGTTGCTGGAGCTGTGACACAGCAACTCTACTTGCTGCATTAATATATCGCCCTCACAGTCTGCAGATACCAGAAAGGTCCCATTGGTGATGTAGTGATTGTCTCCACACGACCTGAATTGCAAGTTTGTCCTTTATTTTTCTTAACTTGCTTTATGTGTGGTTGTGAAAATACGCATTCCACTTTACCATGAAGCCCTATGAGTTTCTTTGAGTCATTTACAAGATATGGGCAAAGCCAGCATTTATCAGCCTGTCACCTCTGATTCTGGATACCCCATCCAGGGAAAGTCATCCGTATATCTAATCTATCAAACACTGTCTGCTTCAAATCGAAACACGAGGGATTCTGCACATGCTGGAAATCTAAAGCAACACACGCAAAATGCCAAGGGAACTGAACAAGTAAGGCAACTTCTATGGAAGGGAATTAACAGTTGGCGTCTCAGGCCAAGAAGCCTCATCTGAACTCATCAGGTCTCAGCCCAAATTATCAACTGTTAATTTTGTATGTGTTTCAAATAAATCCCCTCTTATTCTTCTAAGATCTCAAGTATTAGCCTGTCTGGTTAATCTCTCTCGTTAATCCATTCATTCTGGTAAAAAAAAATTCTGAAATTTAATCTCTGATGGGAGACTATCATAGGAATCTACAAGAAAATATTATGCAACAAATATTAATCAAAAATGTATGCCCTTAACAAAGACAATGATCCTCACCTATTCCAATATAACAGCTCTGCAAAACAGTTATTTTATTCTGACATAAATTAAATCAGCCAGTTTTAAAGTATAAATGTGGGACTTCACAGTACCTTTTCAATCTATAAATCATGTGCAAATCACAACACTATAACTGGTTTGAGAACATCCAATCCACAATTTACTTCAGATTGAATTCAGAGTAGAATTTGAATGAGACATATAATTCCATGTCCTAAGCATATTTTGACCACAGTGATCAGCCATGTAAATTTCCTGCAGAATTTCATGGCCTTAGGCTTAAGGTAAATCATAACTCACATTGAAATCCAACTCAGTCAGTCTGCTGAGTAATGTTGACAATGTTTAGAATACTAAAACCTCACTGTTTAAAAGTTAAGGGCCAAGGTAAGCATGGCAGACACAAGCTGTGCCCTCCTTGCAAGGGTTGTGATGAGGAAGCAAGAAAGAACAGATTGACGACAGCCTCTCTTATGAAATAAATGTCAGTGTCAGAAAAGTGTTCAGCCAAGTACTGCAGTCGCCATTTTCTCTTGTACTGTCACTCAGGCAAAGAAATGAGAAGCAGGACTGCACTGTGCTCCAAATCTGCTCTGATCTGGTGCCTAAAACCCATTTCCCTGTACAGTCCCCATTTCTTAGATTCTGTCTGAGTTAATGAAAAGTTCAGAGGGATATGGCCTATATGCAAACAAGTAGGACTTATTCAGGTTGGCATAGACAAACTGGTCTGTTTCCATGCTGATTAATTCAATGAGATGACTACATTCAAGAATGAGATTATCAAACATTTGAACTGTACTGGAGACAAAGATGGGAAGAAGTCATTGAAGACAACCAGATGTTGTTGAATGCTGGAACATATTCGAGGAGCTGGCTGGCCTCCTCCTGCTCTTTTTCCTTATGTTCTTGGTAGCTAAACTTCCATTGCTCTCAACTTCAAACATACACTCAACGGCCAATAACGTGGTCACCGAATTAGAATGTATGTACATGGTCTTCTGCTGTTGTAGCCAATCACTTCAAGGTTCAACATGTTATACATTCAGAGATGCTCTTCTACACACCACTATTGTAATATGTGGTCATTTGCCTTCCTGTCAGATTTAATCAGTCTGGCCTTTCTTCTTTAATCTCTCTCATCAATAAGGTGTTTTTGCCACTTACTGGATTTTTTTGAATCATTCTCTGTAAACTCTAGATGCTCTTGTGCATGAAAATTCCAGGATATCAGCATTTTCTGAGATATACAAACCACCCTGTCAAGCACCAACAATCATTCCATGGTCAAAGTCACATTTTAGGTTAAATTTCTTCCCCATTCTGATGTTTAGTCTGAACAACAACTGAATCTCTTAACCATGTCTGCATGCTTTTATGCATTGAATTGCTGCCACGTGGTTGGCTAATTAGACACTTGCATTAACAAGCAGGTGTATAGATGTACCTAATAAAGTAGCTACTGAGTGTAGATAACAACTTGGTACCTCCAGGTCTTTTCACAGAGCTTTCCAATGATTTAAAATGCTCTGTACAAACAATTTTCTCTTCACCTCATCCTAAACGGTTAATTTCTCATCCTGAGACTCTGCCCTTTAGTTCTTGACTGTCGAGTAGGTCCCCTACTCCCAGTTGTTCCCACTCACCCCTCTTTCTCAATTCCCTGAAGTTTACCAGCATCTAAGACAGCCCCAACAAACTGCTCAAGATCGCAATGTAATTACCATTGCTTTGCAGATGCAGTAATAGGCAATGAAAATAATCTGCTGGGGTGGGTCAGACAGCATTTGTGGAGGCAAAGGAATAGTTAAGTTTCAGGTGGTGATGATCTATTAGTATGACACAAGGGACTGTAGATGCCATTGCCTGGAGCAAAAGAAATATAGGAGCAAACACGAGGAAATCTGCAGATGCTGGAAATTCAAACAACACACACAAAATGCTGGTAAAACACAACAGGTCAGGCAGCATCTATAAGGAGAAGCACTGTCGACGTTTCGGGCCAAGACCCTTCATCAGGACTAATATAGGAAATCAACTCAATGGTCCCTTTATTAGGTATACCTGTACACTTGCTCGTTAATGTAAATATCCAATCAGGTGGCAGCAACTCAATGCATAAAAGCATGCAGACATGGTCAAGAGGTTCAGTTGTTGTTCAGATCAAATACGTCAGAATGAGGAAGAAATGTGATTTACGTGACTTTGACAGTGGAATGATTGTTGGTGCTAGATGGAATGGATTCAGGTGATCTCAGAAACTGCTGATCTCCTGAGATTTACACACACACCATTCTCTAGTGTTTACAGAGTGTGTTGTGAAGAACAAAAGAAAAACTTCCAGTAAGAGGCAGTTCTGTGGGTACAAACGCCTTGTTAATGAGGGAAGTCAAAGGAGAAAGTCCAGACTGGTTCAAGCTGACAGGAACTTAAAAAACCATATGTTACTACAGTGGTGTGCCGAAGAGCATCCCTCAATGCACAACAGGTCAAGCCTTGATGTGAATGGGGAATGGCAACAAAAAATCATGAACATACAGAAATACAATAAGCGGCCACTTTACTTGTACCTAATGAAGTGTCCACAGAATATATGTGCGGGGGTGGGGGGGGTGATAATGAAATGAACCAAATGAGTTCAAAGGAGGCTGGGAAGAAGCAGGAGGAGAGGTGCCAGATTCAGAAAGATTATGATTTCCAAACAATGCGATAATGGATTATCAATTTACTGCACCGGCAAAATATCCTCTCAGTCGGCAGAGATCAAACAAAGAGATCTGCACATGTTAACCAACAACAAACAAGTTTATTGCGACTGATTCCTTTAGACTAGTGGTTCACAACCTGGAGTCCGTGAACCGCTTGGTTAATGGTAAGGCTCTGTGGCATAAAAAGTCTGGGAACCCCTGCTTTAAACAGTGCTGGTGAAGGATTGAGTAACACAAACAAAATGCTTGAGGAACTCAGCAGGTCAGGCAGTATCTGTGAGGAGGAAGAAACAGTCAGTGTTTCAGTCTGAGGCCCTTCACCAGGAATGGAAAGGAAGGGGGGTAGTGGGCGAAGAATCCAGAATAAGAACATGGGGGGGGGGGGGGGAAGGACTGCAAACTAGCAGGTGATAGGTGAGACCAGATGATGGAGAAGGTGGGTGGGTGGTGGAGTGTGAGATGGGCCCCAGACCAAAGTGTCATACCGTTCATTCACTTCTGCAGAGGAGACCTGACCTGCTGAGTTCCTCCAGTACTTTGTATGTGCTCCTCTGGATTTCCAGCATCTGCAGAGTCTCTTGTGTTTCTGGCAAAGGATCCTTTGTTTCTGTTGGCACCATGAATTCCTGCACAGATTTAATCACACAGTGAGAGACATGCTGGGCCGTCCGATATGTGAACAGACCAGCAGCATCTGATAGAGCAGGCAGCACATACCCAGCTTGAGGTGTCGAGTGGCATAATGGATGCCTAGGTCTATTTTAACACACTCAATACTCACTAATTAAATCACTTTCAGCTTCCACATTAACACAAAAAAATCAGCTGATGTCTTTTTCTCATGGATAATAACTAAGATATGCTTTGAACTGCATGACTGATCCAGACATATGTAGTGTTCTGGTTGTTATTGAACCAGCAGCCAGTGTTCCGTTAACCCAATAACAGAGTTAGAATCCAACCGTAGTGAGCGGAGAGTGCAAACATCAGTAATTAAATAAATCTGGAATCTGAAAATTATCTATCTGAGATGAGGAGGAATTTCTTTAGCCAGAGGATGGTGAATCTGTGGAATTCATTGCAACAGATGGCCGTGGAGGACACGTCATTGGGTATATGATAGGATCCTGATTAGTAAGGGTGTCAAAGGTAATGGAAAAAGGCAGGAGAACGGGGTTGGGAGGGTAAAATATATCAGCCATGATCAAATGGCAGAGCAGACTCGATGGGCCAAACTCTTCTCCGATATCCTATGATCCTATGGTCTAATACTGGTTGTGTTACTCAGTCCCCACATGAAAACCATCTGCTTCAATATTTCCTTCAGGCAAGAAAACCTGTTGACCTTCGAGTGACTTTAGACCATACTCCCTTCAACGTAGTCACCCATCTCCCTGGCTGGGATGCAGTGTGTGCTGGTGTTGTTTGGAATTTTTATTTTATTAATGCTTTTCATTCCCCTCACATGATTGTATTCTTTTACCATGGCTTTACTCAAGTGGCCTCCGTCGGTCGTGGTCGACCACGGGTAATGCGCCTCTGGTAGTCACCGGGAGTGGCTTCTCCAGGGCGCGAGCCAGGGCAGAGTTGATATGGAGATCCGTCTGTTGCCCATGCAGTGGGACCCCCTCTCCATGCTGATGACAGGTCCAAAGGAACGATGAAGTCGATACAGTTTGGTGCCAGCAGCATCGCAGGAGTTGCTGTGTTGGTGCTGGGTACAGCAGTCAGCCGCCTTCGGGACTCCGACTCCGGATTTTTCCTCGGGGTTTACTCCCAGAGCCTGTCCCATGAGTGGGTATAGCCGCAAGGCAGAGGAGGTTTGAAATCCATCCGTGGTTAATGAGCCCCATCTGCCCGGAGCAACTGTTTTTAAGGCGCCAGTGGCCTGCCTTTGCCCCTTCTCCCGTCAGTGAGAACAGCTCCGCCTGGGATAAGAACTATGCCACACGTGAAGGCCAGGAGTTGGACTTGGTTGTCAGAGGCTGTTTGAGACGCACGCCGTGAGGAGCATTTGTTTAGCAGTGGGAGCTCGTCCCCACTACCACCCTTCGGCTATGACTGCCCTTGGAGCCGGTTTTACTCAGACCTTAACAAAAAGGGTGTATGGCAGAACATAATCCGGCTCTGAAGCTGTTCCAGGCAGCATCTGGGAAGCGAGGTTCAACTGGGGCACCGACATCTAGTTGCTTCTTCAGAATTATCTGATGCAAATAGCTGGTGTAGAAGATCAAAGTTGATAGGTGATCTCTTAGCTAATTATCCTGAGAATGATTTATGATTAAAAATGCTGCTTTCCTTAGCAATTAAATTCCTTGTCCAATCAGAACACACATATCTCAACTTGACTGGAGCTGACAAAAGGCAAAGTAAACAACTAGTTTAAATTTAGATGCTGCTTGATCTTGAATTTTATTATATAGCGCAAGCTAAAATTACATTCACTGAAGTCTTGCTTTATGAACTATTGTGCTGCAAGGTCCCAGCAGTAAGTCAGATCCTCCTACTATTTTTTTTAATGTTAGAACAGGAAGTTACTGTGCTATTTGCACCCAGGAGCGATAATAAGCTGGGTCTGATTGCTACCACTGGGACATTCTTTAATGAGCTGTTTAAGTGAGTGGCAAGCAGACAAAATCAAACTGTGTTACCTGTTCATGGAGGCATTAGGAACGTGGTGGCAGGCAGATACAGGAAAGGAGCAAGATGGTCCATTTTATAATGTTACCCCTCTCCTGAACATCGGGACTTCCAAACCATGAGCGGTGAGAGGTTTGCAAGTTATTTGACTACTAAGAGGCTTTTAGTGTCAAGACGAAATTGATGTGGCTTCACATGGCACCAAAGAATGGCATCAGGATATAGGGATGCGGGGCTTGTTAAGGGTCCTGATGACCTTTCAACAGTGATCCAACCTGAAATGTTGATAATTCCTTTTCTCCCACAGATGCAGCTTGATCTGCTGAGTCTCACCCTGCAAAGCCAGAAAGTTTGACGACAGGTTAGCAGTTTGCAAGATCAGAGCCAGTGAGGGTACCACTCTCTGTGCAAAAGAACTAACTCTGTCCCTTCCCCAATACTTCCCTCCACTCACCTTAAAGGAGGTCCCCTGGTATTAGCCATTGCCATCCTGGGGAGAAAGCTGGTGTCTATCCACTTTATCTATGCTTCTTACAATCTTACACACTTCTATTGAGTCACCTCTCACCTTCCTCACTCCAAGGAAATAAATAACAAACTCACTCAACCTTCCCATGTCAGACACATTCTCTAATCTGAACAGCATGCTAATACATCTATTCTGCACTTTCTCCGAAGGTAAAGATTAGGCGAGTTAAGAATACGTGACTAAAATGAGAAAAATGACATGGGTGCTTAACGGTGTAGGAGAGAGAACAAGTTCAAGCTTAATTGTCATTCAACCATATACAGCCGAACAAAACAGCGTTCCTGAGGCCAATGTGCAAAACATAAACCAGAGTTACACACAGCACATACCGCATAATTAGGATAGTAGAAAAACAGTTACAAAAAATGGTTAATAATAATAATATAGCTCAAGTCCTTGAGTGTCACAGCCATGGATATCGTCTTGGAGCCTCATTTCTGTAAGAGCAGCCCACGGCTGTGCAAATACAGTCGCAGACGATCACAACCCAGCTTGTCATACCGGGAATAAACACTGGAGGCCAGCACCGACAGGAGGGGCCAGCTCCCACCCCAGTACAGAATCCAGCAGCACACAGCCAGCTCTAGTGTCCCCCTTCCCTGGTGGCTGCAGAAAGCTACCTCTTGGTATGAGGGCCCGGTCCAAGCCACAACCGAGGCCCTGCAGCTACTTTGCCATCAGCTTCTCCAATGAACCGGACTTGCAGTATTCTACATTACTAGAGTCCAACAGGGTCTTGCAATCACAACAAAACCAATTACTTCCACCGTTTGTTTGGTCATGAACCACCTCTCATGCCTTCTGCCCTGGGTTGCTGAAGAAGGCTGCAATGTGATGCACAACAAGTCCAGCTCCACGGCTATTGAGCAGCTCGCTAGTGGGGTAAGCTCGTCTTACCCGATGTTCTTTAATATCCAGCAGTGTCTTGCAATTGGAAAAAATATCCATAAAAGATGAACAATTTCACCTTTGCTTGGACCCAGAAAGGCAGTGACCTCTCCGGGTCCGAGGGTTAGGGCAAGTTCTTGAATGAGAAGGCAAAGGCAAAGCTGAGAAAAACCTAAGGAATGTGACCTAAGGAACGTCAAACATCTTATCAGAAGCTAAGCATACAAAAATCCAAGAAGATCATATGTGTCTATCCGTATTTACAAGTACCAGGAAGCAATGGCATTGGATTAAAAGTTATTGTCAACAAGGAAACTGGTTGAAGAGCAAGGATACTTGAAAAAGTATTCAACGCCTACAACTATTTTCACATTCTACTGTCTCATTTTCTAAATGTAAAATATATTGAAGTAGGGTTTTTTGAGCTAATCTACAAAACATTGTGCATTATGTCAAATCAAAGGAAAAATTGCAAAACATGTCACAACTTAACTAAATATTAAAACCATAATAGTGAAGGTGAAAATATATTCATCTCTTATGCTAACTTTCTTCAGTAGCTTCTCATACAATATGTTGATGTAGAAAATTGGAGGATCACCCTGTTTTCAATGAATTCATAAGAATACCCTCTCTCTCTGTAAGGTCCAACAGTACGGTCGACTTTCAAACAACCAAACCAAAAGAAAGACAAAAGAGCTTTTAAGATAAGCCAGGGAAATGATAACAGAGAAGCACAGATCTGGAGAAAGGTACAAGACCATCTCAAAGGCACTGGACATACCTCAGAGCTCAGTGCCAACTATTGTTAAAAAATATGGGGAAAAATATGAAAGCACAGCCACCACTGCCTATGTCAGGCCACTGCTCTACACTGAGTTGCCAGAGAAGAAGGGCACTTGTAAGAGAAGCTACCGAGATTCCAACAGTCACTCTGTGAGCTGCTGGAGTCAGTGACTGAAACTGGAGATGAAATTTATGGCTCCACAATCTCTAAGGCCTTCCTCAAAAAGTGTATTTATGGAAAAGTGGCAAGGAAGAAGCCCTGGCTTAAAAAAAAGCATTTTTTTTGCCAGTAAAGACCTTGTGAAGCATCACTTAGAAGGCACTGTAAATATGTGGAAGAAAGTCTTTTGGTCAGATGAGACTAAATTGGAACTTATTGGCCTCAAAACTAAGCACAATGTATGGCTTAAATCTAGTACTGTACATCAGCCAGGTAACATCATCCCTACTGTTAAGTACGGTGGAGGTAGCATCATGCTATGGGAGTGCTTTTCAGCAGCAGGAATTGAAAATCTGGTCAGGATTGATGGGAAGATGAATGCTGCTAGATACAGAGAGATCCTGGAATTAAAGAAGAGCTCCAGGGGTTGTGATGTGTTCTTTGTGTGAGCTGTGGGAATTCTGGGAGACCTCCAGCCACCTGGATAACCACATCTGCACCAGGTGCACCGAGTTGCAGTTCCTCAGAGAACATGTTAAGGAACTGGAACTGCAGCTCGATGACCTTCAGATCATATGGGAAACTGAGGAGTTGATAGATAGGATCTACAGGAAGGTGGGAAGGTAAGTTGCAAGAGGCAGGTAAATGGATGACTAGCAGGAGAGGGATGGAAAATAGGCTGCAAGTGCAGACTATACCCTGTTTGGCCATTCCTCTCAGTAATAAGTTTACTGTTTTGGATACTGTTGAAGGGGATAACCTAAGGTGGCAAGGAAGGGGGTGGGTAGCTGCAGTGCCCGGTCTCTGGCATTGAGTCTAGTGCTGTGGTTCAGAAGGGGGTGGGGGTGGAGGGGAGAACTGCAGTAGTGACGGGGATTCCATAGTTAGAGGAGGACACAGAAGATACTGTGCACACATTAGAGACACCATATGGTATGTTGGCTCGTAGGTGCCAGGGTCAGGCATGTCTTGTATCGGGTCCACAATAGTCTAAAGGGGTAGGGTGAACAGCCAGAAGTCTTGGTATATATTGGCACCAATGCCATAGATAGGAAAAGCAAGGAGGTAATTAATTTCTAGATTTTCATGCTTTACAATTTTCCCTGTTTGTTGGACTCCACTGAGAAAAAAGGAGCATGTAATTCACAAATAAAAATTCTCAGTTAAATTGATCAAAATCCCTGGTTGTAAAACTCATTTATGTGAACAAAGAATTGGGTGCTGAATATTTTTTCAAGGCGCTATAGATACTATCAGAATAACTTGAAATTTATTGTGCTTTCCCTGTTCATTGTCCACATTTGAAAGCGTTTTCAAAATAATATCTGCACCAAGTGACAATAATCAGAGAAGTCAAACTAATTGAGGAAGATGGAGATAATTAATTAACTCAAATAGTGAGTAAGGAAGAACTTTTACTTAAGGGGATAGATGCACTGAGACACAAGTAATCTTCTTTGGAACTGACCACCTTGTTTGAACCCTTTGAATCACTTTCAGAACCCACACAAGAATTACATTTGCTGGAATTAGAGAAGCTGAAATGGGCAGTTTCCTGAATTATCCCAGCAGCACTCCTGTAATCTTAGACCGTTGTCAAGATGGTAAGAATGGGCAGAGATATTACCCTCACCTCACCAGTACAGAGATTGGGATGCAATACTCCCTAGGCTTCAACTCAGGAGATGTGTCTTCTGCCAATATTCCTGTTCCCTCAAGGGTAATCATTCAATTTCTTACCCTAGCCAGTTCATTATATCTACTTTTCCTTGAAGTTATCTTTTGAGGCAAGCCTGAGGTGAAGCTTTATTTTTTTCAAGACTGGTTCTAGCCATTTTACTTGTGATAAGAGGGAAGTTACCATTTGTGACAGTAATAACTGATTTTATCTGAACATTTCTGTCCCTTGAGCTATAGGCAGTTTTTAGAAAGAAAGTAAGGAGTGTAGTTGGCATGGTGATGAGTTTTACTTTCTTTAAGAGCTCAGAGACAAATGTGTTATAACAGTGTGTCTATGATGTTTTTGGATGTAAGACCATAAGGTATAGGAGCAGAATTAGGCCAGTTCACCCATGGAGTCTGCTCTGCCATTCCATCATGGCTGATTTATTTATTTATTTTCCCTCTTAACCTCATACTTCTGTCATCACCCTGTAACCTTATAACACCCTTATTAATCAAGAACCTATTCGCCATGATAAATATACCCAATGACTTGGCCTCGACTGCTGCCTGTGGCAATGAGTTTCACAGATTCACCACCCTCTGGCTAAATAAAAATATTCCTCAACTCTGTTCTAAAGGGACATGCTTCTATTCTGAGACTGTGCCCTCTGGTTCTAGACTTCCCCACTCTATTTAGCCCTTTCAATATTCGACAGGTTTCAATGAGAAACCAGTTAATTCTTCTTAATTACAGTGAGTACAGACCCAGAGCCATTAAATGCTCCTCGTGTGTTAACCCTTTCATTCCCAGAATCACTCTTGTGAACCTCCTCCGGATCCTCTACAATGCTAACACATCTTTTCTTAGATAAGGGGCCAAAAACTCCTCCCTTATCCAAGTGAAATAGTCCAAGTGAAATCTGACCCAAGCCTTATAAAGCCTCTGCATTACATCCTTGCTTTTACATTCCAGTCTTGTCAAAAAGAATGTTAGCATTGCATTTGCTTTCCTTACCAACAACTCAACCTGCAAGGCAACATTTAGTGAATCCTGTACTCTCAAGTCCCTGTGCACCTTTCATTTCTGAATTTTCCCCCCATTCTGAAAATAATCTATGCCTTTATTGTTTCTAACAAGGTGCATGACCGCACACTTCCCAAACACTATATTCCTCCTGCACGCCAATTCTACAATCTGTCTAGCTCCTTCTGCAGACACCCTGCTTATTCAATACTACTTGCCCCTCCCACCTATCTGTGTATCATCCACAAACTTGACCACAAAGCCAACAGTTTCACCATCCAAATTATTGACATACAACATGAAAAGAGGTGGTCTGAACACTGATTCCTGTGGAACACCACTAGTCACCAGCAGCCAACCAGAAAATGCCCAGTTTATTCCCACTTTTTGCCTCCTACTGGTCAGCCAATCTTTAGAGTAATATCCAACATATCCTCTGACTTTGAAAGTGATGTTAAGATTGCTCATATGCCTTTACTGCAGGTCCATTTGTAGAAATTCAGTAAATTGTCAAACATTCCCCAATGACAGAAGAACAGTTGGTGTCCATCAAAAAAAAAAATGGGAACAGGGCTAAACTTAATTAATGTCTGGATAGGAAATGACAAATTCAGACTGGAGTCAGTAACCCATAAGGCAGAAACATAAAGTTGCTTCTCACGTGTCTCTGAAAAGCCTGTCTGCGTCTGTATCACTGCTTCTCTTTAAATGACTTCAGTGCACAATGATTTATTGGAAAACAGACCATTCCATTGAAGTGACACAGACAACATGTAAAACAGGAGGCTAAATCAATCCTACTGGTCTTTTGCAAGCTGGGTTCCATTTAACGTACCCCAGGACTTATAGGTGGAAAACTACATTTTGAATTTCCATGTCAAAACTTTCATTTGGTTATAGGGACAGAAGATGCTGGAGATACTAAAGTCAGGCAGCATTTGCCCAGAGAAAAACAGCGTCAATAACCTGCAGGAGGCTCAGTCACATTTCTTCTGATGAAACATCAAAAACTTCAAATCTAGGTCCGTTTCCATAAGGCCGTAGGACATAGGAGCAGATTTATGCTCTGATCTGCACTGCCATTCACTCATACCTAATTAATATCCATCACAATCTCATTCTCCTGTGTTCAGCTCGTAACCTTTAATGACCTTACTATCAACCTTCATTTTAAATATACCCAATGACTTAGACTTCACAGCCATTTTGGGCATTACAGATGTGCCTAGCATGCTGAGTATATGAGCAGTTTCAACTTTATTTCAGATTTAGAGCACCTACAAGTTTGTCCTTTTCTTTTAGTTGGTCACTGATTTTTAAACAGGTGATCTATTCTTGCTACATGGGGACAGGTAGAATGCAAAGACTGGAACCTGGAGCAACACACAAAATTGCTGGAGGAACTTAACGGGTCAGGCAGCACCTGTGGAGGGAAATGGAGAATTTATGTTTCAGGCTGAGACCATTCATCCGTACTGGAATAAAAGTGGAGAGGTAGCCAATATAAAAAGGTGGAGGGAAGGTTGGGGGGGGGGGTGGAGAAAGAGATAGCAGGTGATAGGTGAACCAGGTGAAGGAGGTGATAGGTGGATGAGAGTGGGAATTATGTCAAAAGCTGTGAAGTGATTGGTGGAAGTGACAAAGGGCTAAAGATGATGGAATATGATATGAGCGTGGAATAACCAGAGGGTGGAGCATGTCAATATGATTTGCTGATGATATCTCATCCATAAACCAATGTAATTAATTATATTGTTGTGTTAATTCCATTTATTTTCAACATGCAATTCACTCCAAGACATTAGTCTCTAACTTAAATTTGCTTGTAACTACTACAGACTACTTATCTATCATTTCAACAAAATAATGCACAAAATGGATACAGGAACAGAACCCTCAGCTCTACCTTCACCTAAATCATGGTTAATCTATAGCCTCATTTCCATCTTGCTACTTTAACTCCGTGTTCTTTGATTTAGTCAATATCCAAAAACTGATCAGTCTCTGTCTTCAGCAACTAAATCTCTATGGCCCCTACTGGTGGAGTATCCAAAAAATTCATTATATCCTGTGTGAAAAAAAAAAATTATTTTATCTTAGTCTGGAATGGTCAGTTGCTATTTCAAACTCCATTATCTCTGGAACTGCAAAATTCTGTTACTTCTTTCTCCTTGTGTTGTTTCAGTGTACTGATGTGTTAAAATTATTTCAAACAAATGAGCCATTTATTATTGTTCCCTGTTTTCTGTGTACTGATCACCCCTTCTCCGTGGATTGTCACCTTGTCATGGTGGAGAATCTTGTGTGGTCCTGAGATCCTGAGAGTGATGCCGTCTGGAGTGAGACTCCTGGTAGGGTCACCCATGGCGTTAAGGTTGAGGGTGAGGTCCCTATAAAGAACAATCCAACCAAGACCTCAATGGTGGAACAGGCGGACGAAGTTACTTCGAACTCAACAGCTGTGAAGGCGGATGAAGGCTGCAACAAATCCATCAGCTCCATTCGTCGTGGTTTCCATGCCATTGGAATCAGTTGGTTGATTTGTGAAGTATCGTGTGCTTCTTGGAGTGCAACATCAAGTACACGTTAAACAAATACACGCACAGGTGTCTTCGCTCTGTGATAGATCAATGGAACGAAAACCATCATCCTCGACCTCAAGGGATAGCCACGATGATGACGATTAATCACCCCAGGATATGACCCACAATTCCAAGTGCTACAATTTCGCATAAAAACACATTTTGTGCCACCTTGTTGAAGATCTTCTGATCGACCAAATATAATCACACACGTTTCAAAAAGCTCCAACAGATTTCTCAAACCTGATGTCCTTTTTATAAATCAACATTGATCAGCCCAATCCAAATTAATGGTTTCTATGTCATTTGCTACCATTTCCTTATTAACATATTATGGCAATTTTCCTGCTATTGACAATCAGCTAACTAGTCTGCTGTTCTCCACTATCTCTTTCCTTCCTTTCCTCAAAGTGCTACATTTGCTACCTTCTATTACATGAAAAATAATGGACTTTTGGAAGGAGTCATCCAGGATACCCATGATCTCTATAACAGGTCTTTCAAAGATGGAGATGCAGTTTATTGGATCCTGCAGGTTTATCAATCCCATTTATTTTCCACTACTCTATGTAATGCTAATTTCCTTCATCTCCTTATTTGCTTAAGACTTGTTAATGCCCCCATTTTCAGGAAGACTTTTTTTGTCTTCTTTCATGAAGATAGACACAAAATATCTATTTTTAAATTTCTCCATTATTTCCATATTCCCCTATAATTTTCCCCTTCTTTACCTGCCAAGAATCCATATTAGCTTTTGCTTCTTTTTATTTAAAATGCCTCATTTGGAATCGGCATCACGCCAATTAAGGAGGAATTATAGAAATCGGAAGGTAGAGGAGAATCCATTCGGCATATTTTGTTTTTGGTGGTAATGGGGAGTGTGTTAATCATGGATTGTGATCTGGAGTTCATCAAAATTAGTGATCTCCCCTCTTGGCAGGTGTGCTTTGACACATCTTAATTTTGATAGTTCGCCATCACACAGTGATATTATGATGTTGTTCAATGTTAGTTAGGAAACATTTCATTGAGAGTAATATTGTACACAAGCTATTGAAGAGGTTGCTATGAAAGGCAACCTACATTTCACAAAATGGTCCTTTTTCAAGATATAGAACAAATTAACATGTAAACTGGTGTTGTGCAATAATTCCTGCCATTATTGAAGATCATGTTGGAAGTAAGTCTCTATCTAATCCCAAAGTTAACTGATTTGAAGTATTTGAATTGTATCCTCTTTGGATTATCTTTCATGAATAGCTTTTGCTTAGCCTGACAACATAAACTCAAGAGTAAGTATATGAACAAATTAGTGATCCTATTCACAATCTTATACACACACCCTCCAAACTTTTGTACTGCATCCAGCCTTCTTGGCAATTCTATCAAATATATTATAAAAGGTAATTCTGTTCCACTTCCCACAGATATAGCCTCACTTCTAGCATTTACTGTTTTTTAATTACATTTCCAACACATGCAGACTTTTTTTGCCCATTATAAACACTTTTGACTTCATCAATTGAACTGCTGTTCCCAAGAAGGATTACATGGACAATAAACATGCAGACGGCTCGTTACTGGCAAAACTCAATAAACTCTCCTTATTGAGTTCAAGCAATATAAATTAATCAATGTTATCAACCCTCATGCTGAAATTTAATTGTTACGGCCTGGTTACACCACTGGGTGTCAGCGTGTCCAAATGACAAAGAACTAACTTCACATATATTACTAATAATACACACACAATGCTGGAGGAACTCAAACCAACATGCTGGAGGAACCCAGTACCATTTATTTGAGTTCCTCCAACATTTTTTGTGTATTACTTTGATTTGCAGCATCTTCAGATTTTCTCTTGTTTGTGTTCACAATATATTAGTCACATTTACTGGTCAGTGTTTCAAAGTGATGTGGCCTTAGTTGCTTTACATCCATGTAAAGAAATTGAAATGTTTCTACCATTAGTAAGCTCTATAAATTCATAGAAGTTATAGATATGATAGCACAGGATCACTATAAAAACACATGATAACGATTTCATGGTCATGTGGGCATAATTCCCTGGTTAAACCAAAATTATTAGCCTAATCTCAAAAAAATTATTTTGGTCCACTGATTAAACACACTTCAATAAAAACAAATCCACAGGCATCAACAATTTTAGTCTAACTTGAGGAATAAAGAATAAAGGAACATAAAATACATGTCACCTTTCACAACCTCAGCTCATGCCATATCAACACAATAGTAAAGAAATCATGCAGTCATGGAATCACATGATAAGAGCCCTTTGGCTTACATTGCCCATGCCAGCCATTATGGACCATTCAACATCGTCATTATGTGCTGTGTCATGACTCACTGGACCCCCTGCAGTTTGCGTAGAAATTTGGTGCTCTTTACGATCTCTACCGAGGAGCTTCCGATGTTCAGTGGAGAGTGGTCGCTCCGTGCCCTCCTGAAGTCAACAACCATCTCTTTTGTTTTGTTCACATTCAGAGACAGGTTGTTGGCTCTGCACCAGTCCGTTAGCCGCTGCACCTCCTCTCTGTAAGCTGTTTGCGTACCGTCCCAACCACTCAACAGATGACGCCATTGCCACCACCCTCCACCTGGCCCTAACCCACCTGGACAAAAAAGACACATACGTTTGGATGCTGTTCATAGACTTCAGTTCAGCATTCAACACAATCATCCCTCAGAAACTGATTGGAAAGCTGAGCCTATTGGGCCTGAACACCTCCCTCTGCAACTGGATCCTAGACTTCCTGAATGGGAGACCTCAGTCAGTCCGGATCGGGAGCAGCATCTCCAACACCATCACACTGAGTACGGGGGCCCCCCAGGGCTGTGTGCTCAGTCCACTGCTGTTCACTCTGCTGACCCACGACTGTGCAGTAATACACAACTCGAACCATATCATCAAGTTCGCCGATGACACAACTGTGGTGGGTCTCATCAGCAAGAACAACGAGTCAGTTTACAGAGAGGAGGTGCAGCGGCTAACGGACTGGTGCAGAGCCAACAACCTGTCTCTTAATGTGAACAAAACAAAAGAGATGGTTGTTGACTTCAGGAGGGCAAGGAGCGACTACTCCCCGCTGAACATCGACTGCTCCTCAGTAGAGATCGTAAAGAGCACCAAATTTCTTGGTGTTCACCTGACGGAGAATCTCACCTGGTCTCTCAACACCAGCTCCATAGCAAAGAAAGCCCAGCAGTGTCTCTACTTTTTGCGAATGCTGAGGGAAGTCCATCTCCCACCCCCAGTCCTCATCACATTCTACAGGGGTTGTATTGAGAGCATCCTGAGCAGCTGCATCACTGCCTAGTTCGGAAATTGCACCATCTCGGATCGCAAGACCCTGTAGCGGATAGTGAGGTCAGCTGAGAAGATCATTGGGGTCTCTCTTCCCACCATCACGGACAGTTACACTACACACTGCATCCGCAAAGGAAACAGCATTATGAAGGACCCCATGTACCCCTCATACAAACTCTTCTCCCTCCTGCCATCTGGGAAAAGGCTCCGAAGCATTCGGGCTCTTACGACCAGACTATATAACAGTTTCTTCCTCCAAGCTATCAGACTCCTCAAAACCCGAAGCCTGGACTGACATCTTGCCCTACTGTCCTGTTTATTATTTATTGTAATGCCTGCACCGTTTTGTGCACTTTATGCAGTCCAGTGTAGGTCTGTAGTCTAGTGTAGCTTTCTCTGTGTTTTGTTTTATTATTACGTAGTTCAGTCTAGTTTTTTGTACTGTGTCATGTAACACCATGGTCCTGAAAAGCGTTGTCTCATTTTTACTATGCACTGTACCAGCAGTTATGGTCGAAATGACAATAAAAGTTGACTTGACTTGACATGGGTGATCATGGTCTATGACCATGGTTGTCCTTGGCAAATCTTTCTTTAGAAGTGGTTTGCCATTGCCTTCTTCTAGATAGTGTCATTACAAGATGGGGACCCCAGACAGTATCAATACCCTTCAGAGATTGTCTGCCTGGTGTCAATGGTTGCATAACCAGAACTTCTAATTTGCACCAGCTGCTCATATGAGCATCTGCCACCTGTCTCATGGCTTTATGTCAACCTGATCGGGGGGCTACAACTTGCTCAAGGGTGACCTGCAGATTAGTGAAGGGAAGGAGCGCTTTACACCTCCTTTGGCATAGACATGTCCACCCCGCCACCCGTATCATGTACTCATCCATAATTAATCCCACTTTCCATTATTCAACCCATAACCTGTCATGTTTTTGGTTCTCTGAGCATGCAGGTACTTCTCCATCATTCACTCAGGCAAGCATCTCTGAAGGGCTGGTGATAAAGCTGTCACAAACCCCATGATACTTGCAACTGTGGTTTATAGAGAAACTGAACAAGGATCAAGGAGAAGTGATTAACCATCACTCACCAAATAAAGCTCACAGAACAGAAATTATTTCACTAGAAAATGAGTCAGGAAAGGCATGATCATTATCTTTGAAATAGAATGATGCAAGCTGTGAGCCAGTCAACTTTGCCTGACATTACAAACGGTCAGTTAGATTCTCAAGTCATATTAGGAGCACAGTGAGATTTGCTCAGTTAATGGAGAATATTTTCACTGATGCACATCAACCAGACAGTGAAAACCTAAAATGCACAACTGCATTTTAAGGCAGGCAGCAAGGAGGCAGGAACGACAACTGGCCTTGGAACTATTGTGTGGAAATTCAGTCAGTCCCCTGCTGGTGTAAGAGCAGAGACCAAATCTCTATGAATTTTCAGGTCCTGGAACTTATAAATCAGAATTACATTTTATCCAATGGGAAGCTAAATGGACATGGATATTTACTGCCTTTACTCTGCCTATGCCTCTTTCTAAAATTACTGAGACACAAGTTACTGTCACAAAAATACTACTTTCAGAGTTAATTTATCTTCTCTCTGTTGTTTTAACCTTGGCAATGTCCTCCCCTTCAGCTAGCTTTTGACCATGAAAACAAATTACTTAACTTCATCTACATGCTGTATTTGAGAAAAAAATGTCTTTATATTTTTCAAGGCATCAATTTTCTGGCTGAGACAAACATGTGCTTACATGATAAACAAAAAGACATACAATTATAGACGAATTCTAGAACAGTCTGAGCATCCTGGAACAAGGACTAGAGGTCAGAGGAATGGAGGCGGCCTGCAATGTACTGGCATGCCAGAATGAGAATGGGAAGTAGAACTAAAATGGGTGGCCACTAGAAAATCCTGCCTGTGCAGATGGAGCAAAGGTACTCAACAAAGCAGCCCCCAGTCAATGTTGTATAGGAAGCTGCACCATCCACAACAGGCAGAATTTCCAGGAGGCCACCCTTTTTAATCTACTTCCCATTCCAACATGTTGGCCCATGGTCTCCTCTACTGTCACAATGAGGCCACTGCCAAGTTGGAGGAGAAATATCTCATATTCTGTCTGAGTAACCTCTAACCTGACAGCATAAGCATTGATTTCTCCTCAGTCCCCCTTCTTTCTTTTTCTATGCCCTACTCTGGTGTCCCTCTGAACCCATCTCCTCTCATCACTTACCTATCACCTCCTTCTGCTGCCTCTTCTCCTTCTCTTTCTCCCATGTCCACCCTCCTCTCCTGTTAGATTCCTTCTTCTTTATGCCTTTACCTTTTCCTCCTCTCACCTCCCAGTTGCTCACTTCCTCCCCTCTCCCCCATCATCTAAATTCACCTATTACCTGCCAGCTTGTACTCTTTCCCCCTTCTTATTCTGGCTAATTCCCCCTTTCTTTCCAGACCTGATGAAGGGAATTGGCCTAAAACATTGACTTTTTATTCCTCTCCATAAATGCTGTTTGACATGCTAAGTTTCTCCAACATTTTGTGTGTGCATTATCCCATATTTCACATCTCTCCCTCACTGACTAGCAGACCAGTTTAAACCAGACATCTTCTTTGCAGGTGCCACATTACGCCAGCCAGTATAGGCTTTTCCTAGTGTACGAATTGATCCAATATTTCTTTGAAGGTCATTGAATTTGCAAACAGCAGGCCCACAATCAAAATAACTGTTGGCTTTCCACACGACACATTGATTAACAAGCTTCTTCAGACACCCATGAATACTTAGGCCACACTGAACTAAATACTACACATGAATTCAGTCTTGCTTTTACTTAGATTATAAATACGTATACTCTTGTTAACTTCTCTCCCAATTTGCCTGCAGCAGATTGTGTCCAGTGTTGTTCACCGCTGAATAACACCATGAGTTTATTAATCACTTCACAATAGCTCTCAGCTACTCAGTCTCCTTCATCTATTACCCACTTGCCCACACAAGTGATTTTAAAGTAAATCATTCTCTGTGAAGTGCTTTGGGATGTTTCTGAGACACGCAATCAGAAGCTAGAGGTTTATAAGTTTTATTTTTTTTTATAAACTTGCCTGCGATCATACATTTCTACTCAGGCTCTGAAAGATTTTTGTGAAAATATGTGTTGTAGCATGCTCCAGCAGGGTATAAAATAAACATGTTTAGAGAATCAAGACTATCCCCTTCCAAAATCCTTCTGCTTTACAATCTCTAGAGTCTTAATTCTAAAAGAACCATGAGAGCTGGATAACTATACACTCCTTCTTGACTGTTGCCAATGCCTTTCCTGATCAGTCTCTGTTACAAAATAAATGGAATGCAGATTTCTCATTGGCCTGTAAAGGAGCACCAAAGTAACAGCATGATGAAACAAGAATACCAAAAAAGCTAGGAAATAAAAGTAGGTCAAATAACCCCGCAAGCTTGATCTGCCATACACTGTAGCTTAATGAGTTCAAGTCATCCAATCCCCAAGAACTTAGATTCACAGAGTCCAGAAGAGTATCACTTTCAGCCTTGAAATATTACCTCACTCAGGTAGAGAAATCCAAAGATTAACAATGTTCTATATAAAGAAATATCTCCTCACTTTGTTTTCCTGTGACTAGCTCCCACCAGTTCTAGATGCAAATTTAAGGTTTACCAAATAGAAAGATGAGCTGAAATTTGTACTCAGATTCAAAATTTTGTCTTTGAAGACCTACACTTGAGTGTTATATCTACACCACTCACTCTGTACCATAGATTGTGCAGCCACGCCCACCATTCATGTTGTACAACAGAGACTGCACTTCAAAAGTGATATTCTGTAACTTAGGAAGTCCTCAAGTTCGAGTTTATTGTCATCTGACGGTGTATATATATATATAATATATATATATACACAATCAAAATGAAACAACATACTTCTGGACCATGATGCACCCTCAAAACATATATCACACACAGCACATAAAACAAAATATTACCACAAATAGGTTGATAAAATATAATTCAAAATGCATAGCACAGTTAAAAAGTAAACAGCTCACTGTCCAAGTGACACAAAGTATTCATTAGTCTCACAGCCTGAGGAGGGAAGCTGTTATTTAATCTTCCAGTCCTAGTCCTAGTGCCTCCTTCCTGATGGGAGTAGATCAAAAAGATTGTGGGATGGGTGTACAGATCCTCAACAATGTTTCAGGCCATTTCTATGCAACGTTCCCAGTCTATGTCACAAATGATGGGGTGAGAGACTTCTAGTGATCTTCTCAGTGATTTTTACTATCCATTGTAGGGTCTTGCAGTCCAGAACTTGCATCTTCCATACCACACAATGTCGTGGCCAGATATGGACTTGATTGTGCTCCTGTAGCAAGTCATTTGAATAGCGGTAGGGAGCCTTGACTGCTTCAATCTCCTCAGAATGGTTCGAAGCTGCTGTGCTGAAGCCACGAGCACAGTTATTTCAAAGTAGACTTTTTTTCTTAAAAGCAGAATTTTCTTTAAGCTAACATGGAACATGTAAACATTTGGCTTTTTTTCTAATAATACCTATTCTTCTTAAAGAGCAGTTTAAGAGTGAACACAAAATACTGGAGGAAGTCAGCAGGTTAGGCAGCACCTATGGAAATAAACAGACAATGTTTCAGGCCAAGACCCTTCTTCAGGACTGGAAACAAGGGGAGGGGCAGAGGATGCTGGAATTAAAAGGTGGGGGAGGGGAAGGAGGACAGGCTAGAAGGTGATAGGTGAATCCAAGTGGGCGGGAAAGGTAACGGCCTGGAGAAAAATGAATCTGATAGGACAGGAGAGTGGACTATGGGAGAAAGGGTAGGAGGAAGGCTCCAGGGAGAGGTGATTATCCTGCGAAGAGAAGGAGTAGGAGGCCAGAGTGGGGAAGAGCAGCAGAGGGAAAGGGGGACGAAAAAATAAGTTATGGCAAGTAGAAGTCGATGTTCATGCTACCAGGTTGGAGCATACCCAGGCGGAATACGAGGAGTTGATCCTCCACCCTGAGAGTGGCTTCATCATGACAAAAGAGGAGGCCGTGGACCAACATGTTGCAATAGGAATGAGGATTGGAAGTAAAATATTTGGCCACAGGGAAATTCCACCTTTGGCAGATGAAGCAGAGGTGCCCCAGAGCAGTTCCCCAATTTACATTGAGTCACCCCCATGTAGAGGAGACTGCCTCGGAAGCATCGGATGACCAAAAGCGATTCACAGGTGAAGTGTTGCCTCACCTGGAACACTGTTTGGGGCTCGGAATGGAAGTAAAGGTGGAAGTGAATGGGCAAGTGTAGCGAGATTAGTCGGGAGGGATAAGTAGGCAAGGGAATCATCGAGGGAGTGATCCCTGTGTAAAGCAAAGAGAGGGGGAGGAAATGATGTGGCTTCGGATGCTTCGGCACTGGCAAGATCATGGTGGTGTTCTTGAAGACACAAAGAATGTCCCAGGACAGAGAACTCTGCAAGCTGCTGTTGCCAGTGCATGCCCCCCATAGGGTAATAAACCTATTAAGTAAGATAATTTGACAGATCCTAGAGTGATCTGGGATTGTGCTCCTTGAGTGTTTGGACCACAATCTCTCCTCTGGTGCTTTATTTCTGGCTGCTGTTATTGATTCTGAAAACATACCCAACACCTACTGATTAAGTGGCAGCAAAATTATAAGTCAGGGAAAGTATGTGTAGAAATTAGCACGGAAGGACAACAAAGTAATGGGTTCACACAATCACAGCTCAAGGTGAATAAGGAAGCAAGAAAGTGTTTAGAGCGCTAAGAAGTTGCAGGCAATTATGAGGTGATAATGATGAGGGATTTAGGTATCACAGGGGGAATGTGGTTGAGTCAAGGACAATGAAAAAATAACAAAATTATAAAAAAGCTGACAGAGCCAATAAGTGCAGCTTAACAAAATTTAGGAATAAGGAAACTATATACTAATAGACATAAGAAAGTCTGCAGATGCTGGAAATCCAAAGCAATACACACACAAAATGCTGGAGGAACTCAGCAGATCAGGCAGAATTCATGGAGATGAATAAACAGTTGCCATATCTGACCGAGACCCTTCTTCAGGAATTACAACTATTCAACATTTTTAATCTTTCTTCTTATTAAAATGATTTAGTACTTAGTTTATAACAATATATCAGGTACATATAAGGCAGTACTGTAACAAATTAAAATCTTCTGATAATGACAGTTCAGTTTAGTGTTCTTGAGGCTTGATGCCAGGCTCTTCTCCAGCATTGGAGACACACAGAATTGCAGATGCTGGAATGTGAAGCAACAATCAATTCCGGGAACTCAAGACTGGTGCAGGGTTTGAAACTGATACATCAACCATTCCTTTCCAACCACTACTGAAACTGCTCAATCAGCTGAGATCTTCCAGTGCATTCTCAAGCATTAATTCACAGGACCAGGGAGTAACAAACAGCAATAACTATGAATCATCCACCTCAACGTAGGAGATGGATCTCAATCTCCAAGCACTGAATTACACAAGGGATTACAGACAAGTTGTATTCCATGCAATATTGGAAGCCAAGGGCTGAGTTGATTTATATTTTAAATATACTGAGGAACTCAAGAAAGATAAATAGAAACTTTTACCTGTGATTGAAGACAATTGACTCACGGGTGAAGTGTAACAATCAGAGTAGAGGAAAGTTTGTCAGAGCCTTCAATCTCCTTAAACTTCAAAAATACCAGAGTCAATAGACAGTAAAAAAGCCATATGGCATGCTTCCTTCATTAATTGAGGCATAGAGATCAGGAGTCAAGAAGTTTGTTGTACCTTTGCTAAACTCTGGTTAGGCTGCACCTGAGGCCTATTTTGCCCCTTGATAGGAAAGGCATAGAGACTATGTAGAGAGTTCAGAAAAGGTTATCCAGGATTAAAGAGCATGTGCTATGAACAAACGGGTTGTTTTCTCTGGAGTAGCAGAAGCTGAAGGGAGATAGAAGTTTATAAAACTACCAGAGGTGTAAATAGACAGCTGATATTATTTTTACAGCGCAAACACATATAATACTAGAGGGTATGAATACAAGGTAAGAAGGTGCAAGTTCAAAGGAGATATGCAGTGCAAATTTTTCACGCAGACGGTGCGTGCTTGGAATGCACTGCCAGGAATGGTGATCGAGGCAGGTATGAGAAAAATGTTTACAGTGCTCTTACGTAGGCCTATGGATATGCAGAGAATGATAGGATATTGATTATGAGCAAACAAACAGGATTCAAAGTAAAAAGAAAATTTATTATCAAAGTACATATATATTATATACAACCCTGAAATTCATTTTCTTGTGGACATACTCAATACATCCATAAAAAAATCATAATAGAATCTTCAAAAGACCAAACCTACTTGTGTTCAACCACTGTGCAAAAGACAACAAACTATGAAAATATAAAAAGAAATAATAATAATAATAATAATAAAAAATAAATAAGCAATAATTATTGAGAGCATGAAATGAAGAGTCCTTGAAAGAGAGTCTATAGGTTGTGGGAACATTTCAGGTGATGGGGCAAGTGAAGTTGAGTGAATTTGGTTCAAGAACCTGATGATTGAGGGGTAATAACTGTTCTTGAACCTGGTGTTGTGAGTCCTCAGGCTCCTGTACCTTCTTACTGAAGGCACACCTGAGAAGAGAGTATGACCTGGGTGGTGGGGATCCCTGATGATGGATGCTTCCCATGTTACCACTAGCCCTTGCCACTTTATATACTCTGGTATTTGACTTAATATTTTCCTCACTCTCCTTTGTTAATCACACGTGATTCATCTTTTTCATGTGATCCCCATTTCTGATCAGGTTAAATTTCTGCTGTGTTATGAACTAGATGCCTAAGTGTCTTCCAGTTCTCATCACAGACCAATTCATTCATCTAATTATCCATACCAGGCAACTCTATAGTCAAATTCTACCATGCTGTGTTAAATATTCCCTTATAAATCCTTACAACATCTTTACTAATCCACCACAACATGGTATATTAATCTTACGAGCTAAAATTACCCAGAATTGAGGTATTTGAACTTAAGTATGCAGATCAGTTGACCAAACCTTTGGAAGAATTTTAGTAAAATAAGCACCATGCTATCTACCTATGGGGTATAGACTCAGTGGCCACTTTATTAGGTACCTCCTGTATAGCGGTTGTGACACGTGGTTATTTGAGTTACTGTTGCCTTCCTGTCCATTTTTTTTTTTGCTTTTCTGCACCATTTTCTGTAAAGTCTAAAGAGCTGTACATGAAAATCCTAGGAGATCAGCAGTTTCTGAAATACTCAAGCTACCTTGTCTAACACCAACAATCATTCCATGGTCAAAGACACTTAGACCACATTTGCTCCCCATTCTGATGTTTGGTCTGCACAACAACTGAACCCCTTGACCATGTTTGCATGCTGTCATGTGCATTGAGTTGCAGCCACATGATTGGCTGGTTAAATATTTGCATTAACAGAGCAGGATACAGGTGTACCTAATAAAGTGTCCTCTCAGTGTAGATTAGCAAAATTTCTATTTCTCTAATGAGAAAGGTTGATTGTAGTGATAAGAAGACAGCAGCTGTAAAACATTACCCATCAGTATTTTTAGAAAATTTTGAAGAACAGCATGATATATGCTCCATTATTGCATCAGGTTCTTGCTACTGACATCACACTCAGGAAGAGCACATCATCCACACAGGAAGAGTTCATTATTGATAATGAGACTGAATACATTTAGTGTCCTTTGCTATAGCGACAGTGAGTGGGGAAACACAACATGAATCATGTCTGTTTCACAACAGCATATTGTTGCTTTCACTTGGCTTCATTACCAGGCTTTTTAAGGACTCTGTCCTCTTTTGTGTGGTGAGCATTGCCTGTTATTGACTGATCTAAGTGAAAAAGCAGCTGTAAGCTGGTTAAGCATCATTGTTTCAAAGTGGTATGAGCAAATTATGTTTAGCTAATGAATACATGCCATGTTGTGCTCCCTGCTGACTGGCACAGGTGACAATCATAAACCAATTTACCAATTTATTCCATCCAATTTCTGCTATTCCATCACTGAATCTGGGGAGTGTGGATGGCAAGAGAAATAACTAGATATACAATACTCACAACCCTGAAAGAGTGATGAAAGTTGAAATTGAATCAATTGGATCTCTAATGTGTGTTGCAATTGCTGTGATATTTTAAGAGTGAAATCTCTTTATAATGTCTAAGACTTCCTATACCTTCATCTTCAATTCAACGAGAGGTTGCACTTCCAAGGGAGGCTAAACAGAATTTGTATGTATTCATTGTTTTCTAGAAGAATAGTATGTGATCTCTTTGAAACATTTAGGATCCTAAAGGGCAAGACATGATAGGTGTTGAGGTGTTTTCAGTATTGAGAGAATCCTAAATGAGGGAACATAATTTCAGTGTAAGGAGCCAGTTATTTAAAACTGAGGTACATAGAAATTTCTTCTCACAAGTGTTGATGCGTTCCTTGAATCCTCTGTCTCAGATATTTGTGGAAGCTTTCAGTCAAAATAATTAGACCATAAGACCATTAGACAAAGGAACAGAAGTCAGCCATTCAGCCCATCGAGTCTGCTCCGCCATTTCATCATGAGCTGATCCAATCTCCCCTTTAGTCCCATTACCCCACCTTCTCACCATAACCTTTGATGCCCCGACTACTCAGATACCTATCAATCTTTGCCTTAAATACGCCCAATGACTTGACCTCCACTGCTGCCCATGGCAACAAATTCCATAGATTCACCACCCTCTGGCTAAATTTTTTTTTTTTTTACGCATTTCTGTTCTGAATGGGTGCCCTGCAATCCTCAGGTCATGTCCTCTCGTACTAGACTCCCCCACCATGGGAAACAACTTTGCCACATCCACTCTGTCCATGCCTTTCAACATTCGAAATGTTTCTATGAGGTCCCCGCTCATTCTTCTAAACTCCGAGGAGTACAGTCCAAGAGCGGTCAAATGTTCCTCATATGTTAACCGTCTCATTCTCGGAATCATTCTAGTGAATCTTCTCTGAACCCTATCCAATGTCAGCACATCCTTTCTTAAATAAGGAGCCCAAAACTGCACACAGCATTCCAAGTGAGGTCTTACCAGTGCCTTATAGAGCCTCAACATCACATCCCTGCTCCTATACTCTATTCCTCTAGAAATGAATGCCAACATTGCATTCGCCTTCTTCACCACCAACTCAACCTGGAGGTTAACCTTAAGGGCATCCTGCACGAGGACTCCCAAGTCCCGTTGCATCTCAGAACTCTCAATTCTCTCCCCATTTAAACAGGCATCAGTCTGCCCGTTTATTTCTTCTACCAAAGTGCATGACAGTGCACATCCCGACATTGTAATTCATTTGCCACTTCTTTGCCCATTCCCCCAATCTATCCAAGTCTCTCTGTCTGTTTCCTCAGCACTTCCGGCCCCTCCACCTATCTTTGTATCATCAGCAAACTTAGCCACAAAGCCTTCTATTCGATAATCCAAATCGTTGATATACAACATAAAAAGAAGCGGCCCCAACACAGACCCCTGTGGAACACCACTGGTAACCGGCAGCCAACCAGAATGGGATCCCTTTATTCCCACTCTCTGCTTCCTGCCAATCAACCAATGCTCTATCCACGTATGTAACTTTCCCGTAATTCCATGGGCTCTTATCTTGTTCAGCAGCCTCATGTGCGGCACCTTGTCAAAGGCCTTCTGCAAATCCAAATACACAACCTCCACTGCATCTCCCTTGTCTAGTCTACTTGTAATTTCCTCAAAAAATTGCACTAGGTTTGTCAGGCAGGATTTTCCTTTAAGGAAACCATGCTGGGTTCTGCCTATCTTGTCATATGCCTCCAGGTACTCTGTAACCTCATCCTTGACAATCGACTCCAACAACTTCCCAACCACTGGTGTCAAGCTAACAGGTCTATAATTTTCTTTTTGCTTCCTTGCCCCCTTCTTAAATAGCAGAGTGACATTTGCAATCTTCCGGTCCTCCGGAACCAGGTCAGAATCTATTGACTTTTGAAAGATCATTGCTAATGCCTCCGCAATCTCCACTGCTACTTCCTTCAGAACACGAGGGTGCATTCCATCTGGTCCAGGAGATTTATCTACCCTTAGACTAGTCAGCTTCCTGAGTACTTTCTCTGTCGTAATTGTGACTACACATATTTCTCTTCCCTGACACCATTGAATATCCAGTATATTGCTAATGTCTTCCTCAGTGAAGACTGATGCAAAATACTCATTCAGTTCCTCAGCCATCTCCTTATCCTCTTTGATACTAAAACTTTGATATTATTTGATATTATTATTTTGATATTATTTGATACTAATACTTTGATATTATTTGCTAGCTTCCTTTCATAGTTCATCTTTTCCCTCTTAATGACCTTCTTAGTTTCCTTTTGTAAGCTTTTTAAAACTTCCCAATCAATTAAAGGTGGAGGTGGACAATTTTCTGAAAGATCAAGCAATTGACAGCTTTGGAATATCTGGCATACAAAAGGAGGCCTGGGGTAAATCAGCCACAATCATATAGCATGACTGGCAGACTTGAAGGGCCAAGTAGCCAACTCCTATTCCTATTTAATTGTGGTCTTGTGAAACCAGCGCAGAAGATTATTAGTAGAGAGAGCAAGTAGGATTAAATTAGGTTTGAAGGGAATGTAAATTCTCTGGGGATCATGTCCGGGCCCACTTCAATTCTGTGCACTGATGATGAAGTTGTTAACATAAAAAATGTGAAGAGAAAATGTCCAGGTTATATCAAAGTAAGATATACAATTAATTATATAGAAGACCTTAGGAAGTTCTAAAGAATCAAAATTACTATCATAGGCTTACAGTATATGCAGTGAAACTTATTGTCTTGCAGCAGCAGTAAAGCACAAAGAAAACAAATTACTATAAATCACAAAAATAAATAAAATTTCCAAAACAAAGAATAAAGAGTAGTGTTCATGAATGGTTTATGGACCATTCAGAACAGGGGTTCCCAACCTTTTGAATGTATGGACCAATACCACTAAGCTAGGGTTTGGTGGACCCCAAGTTGGGAAACCCTGATTTAGAGAGGTAATATTGGAGTGGAAGACACTACCGTTGAAGGATCAAGGTGGGTTGTTATGACGATAAATGGGTAGAAGAGGAGGGAGATGTGATGAAATCTTGCTGGCACAGTGCATATTCCCAGTAAATTGAGAATCAAGTCAAAGAGCCAGGGAATGGGATTAAATGGGAAAGTTCTGGGACAAAAGGAGGGAGAATCCTAATGACACAGGAACCTGCTGTGCTTGAAGCAGAGACTACATCAGCAATGAAGAAAATGGGAAAGAATAGATATTAGTCAATGTGCTCACAATTATAACTAAATCTTCAAGTGAAATAACAGGATCATTTCTATGTGCTTCTTTGAATCTACAATATTCCTTCCTTTATTCACATTGATTGCTACTCTAGTTGTAGGCTTATCTTTTGATTAATCAATTTACACAAATAACATACAAAACTTACTAACAGCCTTTGGTCATCCATTTCTAATATGCTGACAACTAGGGAGTAATTTTATCATGCCTCATTGACAAAGGAATAAATACTGTTCACACAATATTATTCTCCATCTTCTTCACAGTCATGATGTAAAACCAACATTACCAATCCTGTACTTATTTTGACATGAGACCCAGTTTAGAATTACAACCTTTAGCACTGAAACTTATTCATGTGGACCTACTCCACCGATGTGCAAAATTTCTGAATTGAGTGGAATTAGTGACATTAAAGTGAATCTAATACTGGTTGAGGAATTAGAAAACAGAACAATATAGAATATTATAGCATGAACAGACCCTTCAGATCGCCAGCTATGATATGAATTATATGCACATAGTCTGCAACTCTTTTTTTCCATGTCTGTCAAAATACCTTATAAATGTTGCTCCCACCTCCCATGGCTGTACCTTCCAGGTAGCTATGACTTTCTGTTAAAACTTGGCTTACAAATCTCCTTTTTCATCTTAAACTTATCCACTCCACTCTTTAACGTGTCCATCCTGGGAAAAAGACTGACCGTCTAACTTTATCTATTCTTCTTGAAATTTAACATGTTTCTAGCAGGTTGCCCTTTAGGTTCAAATGCTCCACTGAAAACAACCCAAGTTTGTCTAACCACCCTTTATAACTAAAATCCTCCAATATAAGCAACATCCTGATGATTCTCTCCGCACCCTGTACAAGGTCTCCAAATCCTTAGAGTATGATAACCAGAACTGCACACAATACTCCAAATGTTAGCTATACAACAACATGCCTTACGGACTTTTATAGTTTGCACCTTGAATACTAGAGGCAAGAATGCTCTTTGCCTTTTTAGAACTCTATCCACAGGTAATGCCACTTTTGGGAAACTATGGACTTGCACTCCACTGCATACTTACCTTTTGCATTTGATTCCCCTGAATGCTTCAGCTCACACTTCTTGGGATAAGATTCCATGTGCCCAGCTTTCCATCTGATCTACATAATACTGTAGCTTTAGACAACCTTCTTCACTATCTAGAACATCACCAACTTTCAAGCCATCATCATACTTACCAATCTTGCCACCTACATTCACAGTTACCAAATCACAAACGTTAAGGGTCCCACCACCACCCAGTCCTGGAGGAGGATACCACTAGACTTCCAATCAGAAAATCATCTTTCCTTTACTACTTTTTGCCTCCTAGCACCAAGCCAATTTTGGATCTAATTAACCAACTCCACATGTATCCCATGTAATCTTCTGGAGCACCAGCCTTCCAGGAGGGACCTTGTCAAATAATTTTTGGAAGTCTATGTAGGTAACATCCACCACCCTAGCCTCACCAATCAACCTTCATTGCATTCTCAAAAAGTTCATCAAATTTGTGAGACAGGGTCACCTCCATACAAAGCTATAGGGATTATAATTGACCCACATTGAGAGGAGAGAAAAAACCATTTCCCTAAAATTTAGAAAAGTTCTTATCTTGTAACCCAATGTACATTAAAGGTGGTTGAGAAGACATGCAATGGGACAAAATTTCATTTGGATGTCTAATCTTAAACCAGGAGACACAGCTATCAGCTATTTTGGAATGAAATGTAGAAACATTCCTTCACCTGAAAAGCTGTGAGTTCATTGGTTTGATGCTCAATAATTGACTGTGGTCAAGATGCAAATCAACAGGTTTTGGAAATTGAGGAACTGCGTAGGAAAATGGAATTGCGTGTAGAATTAGCCCATAAGCTAACTACGTGGTAGAAAGGCCTGATGTCCCAATGGTCCACTCCTAACAATAATTAAAATGTTCTGATTTATAGTTTGGAATCTTAGCACTGGTGTGAAACCATTTCATTAGGTTAAACCTATGGTAAATTTACTATGACATATCAATTTGCTTAAATTTTAACTTCAAGGTGAGAAGCTGCACAGCGATTCTATGCCAGACTTGATTCAATTTGCGTGCTTCTCAAGGTAATAACACAATAGAAGCTATATCCAAACCATTCATAATTAACTATGCTCCCACATCAACTCATGATGTTAGCAGATTAAAGGGTGTGACAAGCATGAGCAGGTTGAGGGAAAAAATAGCTGAGGAAAAAGCTATATAAAACAACTAGCAGATGTTTAACAGCTGTCATAGTTACATAATTTTCTTTCCTAATGGTTTTACTTCAAGATATAAACAGAGCTCTTTCAGGATCTAGAGTAAGGAGGAAGGCAAAAGAAAGGAAATTATAGGCTAGCTAGCCTAACCTCAGTGATTGAGAAAGTTTTGGAGGCTAATAATAAGGATGAGGTTTTGAGGTACTTGGAGACTAATGATAAAGTAAGTCAAAGTCAGCATAGTTTCTGTAAAGGGAAATCTTGCCTGACAAATTTGTTTGAATTCTTCGAGGAAGTTACAAGTAGGGTGGACAAGGAGAGGCAGTGGATGTCATTTACTTGGAATTTCAGAAGGTTTTTGATAAGGTGCCACACGAGGCTGTTTAACAAGATAAAATCCTATGGTGTTACAGGAAAGACACTGGCATGGATAGTGGAATGGCTGACAGGCAGGAGGCAGTGGGTGGGAATAAAGGGGCCTTTTCACGTTGGCAGCCGGTGACTAGTGGTGTTCCTCAGGGGTCAGTATTGGGATCGCTACTTTTCATATTGTTCGACAGTGATTTAGATAATGGAATTGATGGCTTTGTGGCAAAGATAGCAAATGATAAGAAGATAAGTGGAGGGGTAGGTACTTCTGAACAAGCAATGCGATTGCAGCAGGCCTTAGACAAATTGGAAAAACAGGCAAAAAAGTGGAGATGGAATACAGTGTTGGGAAATGTACAATAAGGCATTTATTTCAAGGGGAATAGAATATAAAAGCAAGGAGATAATGCTGAGCCTTTATAAGACACGAGTCAGGCCACACTTAGAGCATTATCAACAGTTTTAGAGCCTATATCTCAGAAAGGATGTGTTGTCATTGGAGAGAGTCCAGAAGAGATTCACGAGGATGATACTGGGAATGAAGGGGTTAACATATGAGGAACACTTGGCAGCTTTGGGGCTGTACTCACTGGAATTTAGAAGAATGTGGGGGGGGGTGGATCTCATTGAAAGCTACTAAATGTTGAGAGAACTAGATAGGGTGAATATTTCCTATGGTGGGGGTATCTGGAACTTGAGGGCACAGTCTCAAATTGAGGGGCAACCTTTTAGAATAGAGATAAGGAGAAATTTTGAGCAACACAGACAAAATGCCGGAAGAACTCAGCAGGCAGGCAGCTACCAGGAAAAGAGTACATTTGACATTTTGGGCTGAAACCGTTCGGCAGGGCCTTTGGCCCGAAACATCGACTGTACTCTTTCCCATATATGCTGCCTGGACTGCTGAGTTCCTCCAGAATTTTGTGTGTGTTGCTCAGATTTCCAGCATCTGCAGATTTTCTCCTGTTTGTGATCAGAAGGAATTTTTTTTTACCAGAGAGTAGTAAATCTGTGGCATGCTCTGCCACAGACTGCAGAGGAGACCAAGTCCATGCGTATATTTAAGTCAGAAGTTAACTGTTTCCTGGTCGATCAAAGCATCAAAGGATATAGTGAGAAGGCAGATATATGGGTTCGAGTGGGATCTGGGATCAGCCATGATGGAATGGCAGAGCAGACTCGATGGGCCGAATGGTCTAATTCTGCTCCTTTGTCTAATGGTCTTCTGGTCTTAGTAAAAGTGACCATAAAGCTGTCAACGTGAAGAAATACCGGTCGTTAAAGCCCTTCAGTAAGAAACTCTATACACATATGGCATATTATATTAAAACCAGGCAATGAACAGAGTGTGAATTTCAGACACAAAGAATATCCAATGCTGTGAATTATCTTGAAATACATTGACAGCTATTTTGCAGTAGCAGTAATGACAAAAATATTCTGTTAATCTATTTCTGGTGCTTTTGAAGCACTTACAGCCCCAAAAGTCTGTTAGCCCTGCTTTGTTTCTGGAAAAGTATTTGAGTGAAAACTTGGAACCATCCATAATCAATGGTGTAGACCATATTCCAAATTATTAACAACCTCTGGTGCTTTGGGCAGTAAGTCCTTCCATCCATGTATGTCTCTGGTAAATCTTTCAATGTACAAACTTGTGCCCCAAGTTTTCAACTTAGTTTCCGTGCCTCAGTGGCACCATTTTGTCAGAAAGCTGCATTTTTGTCAGAATTCTAGTGGGTGGTTTATCATTACTCTAGTGATGGATGCAGCTTCCATCTGTCCACATAAAGCTGCTGGTAATAACAGTGTTCATATCTCCTACATTAAATAGATAGGCTTTGGTTTGAGAGTGCTTTGGACCAAAAGATTAGAAGGATTTTTCTGATACGGATTATAGGAAATAGAAAAGTTTTAATGAAATACTCTATCATTCTTCAGTATTCTACACTGGAAGGAAGTTCTGACAGCACGCAACTCTCTTCAGATTGAAAAGGGTTTAGTTTTTATCCTAAGGAGTATGAAGTTTAGAAGGTATAAAAGGATAATTCTTTTCACCTGCAGGTGATAGGGGTTTAGAATGCACTGCCTGAGATATAGTGGAGGCAGATACACTCACTGCATTTAAGCATTTGGAAGAGCAATTGAATTGCTGAATTGTAGAAGGGTACATAGCACGGAAGAGTACGCATCAAGTGCTGGTGAATGGGATAACTATTGATGGTCAGCAGGGCTATGATGGCTGAAAGGCCTATTTCTGTGACACTATGTGTCTACTTTGAGGTTGAGTTCAGTGATGTATGCTGATGACTCCCCCAAAACTATACTTGGCTTTGCTGCCTCCACTCTGGGTGTCTTGGGTTGGTTCACTATCCTGACTATGTAGAAGGTTATTATTTGGTAAACACCATGATCCTCTTGGTATGCTGGTGATAGTGAGGTGATGTTAAAGGTTGGCATCAACCTTCTGTCTATTTTGCCAGCTGAATGCTCTGGGTTCAGTGTGTTTTTCTGTATAAGTTTATGTGTACATAATAAGAGGGCGAAGGCAAAAATCAAGGTCTCCAAGGCGTGAGAAAGGTGTGCATTTGATAGATATTTCTGTTGTACACTGTATTGTAATATTAAAGACAACTATAGATGTGACGCACTTCTGTTTTGACTTGAAAATTGATCAAAACAGTATTTAAATTTGGAGCAGAATCTTTTGATAATGTTGATTACATGGCAAGAGATTCCATCTGCAGACAGAACATGCAGCAAGCCAGTTTTACAAATCTTGCCAAAAGCCTTGTCAAAGTCTATGTGCTTTGCATAATGCTACCATTCAAATTCTGAGCATTGATCTTTGGCTTCTTGGAGGAAAGGTCTACTCAGTGAAACCTTGGGTACTTCCAAAAGCTAGTTTTCTCACTTTGAGAAGGCTATCAGCTTCCTCTGTATGCGGTAGACTATAAACTTCAATAATGCTTGCACTGCGGGCATTGAGTTCTGATATACGATCATGTGGTGCGCCTTTCTTAGACAATTTCATTTTAACCTCATGGGTCCACTCATTTTCTCTTCCCCAGACTAATACAAATAAAGAGTCTTGGATGGATTCTGTTAACAGGATTTATCTGGAAAAATTCAGCCTTCAGGTTGTCCTATCTGGGGTCTTTTTCTTTTTAAAGAGTTTGATAACTTGGAGGATATCTTCCATTTTTGGTGCATACATGCTGAGATCAAAATGTTCTTCTATTTCCCAGATATTTGTTTTTTTCTTTTAGGTGGCTCCCTGTTCAGCGATTCTTTGAAGAGTTCAGTCCAGTTTCATTCTTAATCTTTTCCTGATGCTATTTAGTGCCCCTGTTTTATCCCTGAACATATTTGCTACAAGTCATATTTTTTATAGTGATTCTTTTTTCATTGCAGGAAGTAATAGCCATTGCTTCTGTTGCCAGGTTATCAATGCAGTGTTGTCTGTCTAACAAGATGTCTGAACTCCTGATGTACCTTGCTGTTCTGCTGTGATATTTTCCTATAAGCACTGAGATTTTCTTTTTAAGCTCATTTTCTTCTGAGATCCTATGATTTTCCAGCCATTGAATGTAATTCTTTTCTTCCTTTTTTTAGCTTACCTGTAGCCCCAACGGGCTTCAATTTTCCATTTATTGATAGTTGCAGCTTTGATCCACTTCTTCATGACCTCCTAATATGCCTCTATCCCATTCATCTTCAAGCATGTAAACATGTACTTTAACTGCAGAGTGAAAGATTTCTGTATTTAGTGGGACTTCTGCATGCCTGCGTGTGATGCGCTTGAACTTTACTAATAAACCTACACCTCTTGGTTCTAGCACTGGGGGCTGCAAAAGGTTATGGCAGCCAACAACATCTGTTCCCCTTCTCACTTTTACATTGTATGGAATGAGGGCACCAATGCACAGAATCGTGAGAGGTTTCAAAGGTTGTAGACTCAGTCATCTCCATCATAGACACAACCATCTCCACCTTCAAGGGGATCATCAAAAGGAATTCAGCATTAAGAACCCTCACCATCTGGGACTTGCCCAGTTCTCATCCCTCCCATCAAGGAGGAGAGACAGAAGCCTAAAGAACCACACTCAGTGTTTTGGAAACAGCTTCTTCCCCTTCATCATCAGGTTCCTGATTGCTCCATGAACCCATGAACACGATGTCATTATTCCTCGTTTGCTCTATTTATTTGTTTGTTAGTAATCTATTGCAACTTGTATTAATATCTTATGCCTGCATACTGCTGCCAAAATCAACACATTTCATGGGTAAGGTCAGCGACATTAACTCTGACTCTGAGTCTGGAACTAATCTTTATATAGTTGTCCTGGTCTTGCCTCTTCTATTTGGAAATCACTATGTTAGCCTGATAATTCCACAAAATTAGAATCATATTTTACTGGTGACAAGATTATTCACATTGCTGAGATTACTAAGCCTCTCTCTACTTTAGTTCATGATGATCCAGCCATGTTTTCCCATTAATTTTTTGTTAACTCTGTTGTCCCTACTCATTACTTGGTTTTACTTACTAAGCATTCAAGTCTTCAATAACAATCCTTAAGTTAGGATGGGATTTCTACTCAAGTAGGGGTCATTCCATTCACTTATTCAAAAGGATGGTGACATTCTCTGGTTTTATCCACTATCCTGTCCAAAACAAAGTTTCTGCTATTTATCTTCCAGGTCCTGTCATTGACTCTTCTCTGATGTCCAAGCTACACATACTGTCGTCTTATTTCTGGTGTAACCTGGAAAGGCTTTCCTGTACTATGCATTGTTGGTATTGATTGCACCTCCGAAGATTCAGGATACTCTAAATGACGGCATTTCTCCTCTTCTCAGTCCTAAAAGGGCCTAATCCCTTTTTCTGATATTGTAAACCTAACTGGTAGGCTCCAAAGCCAGAGAAGTTCATTCACCCTGCATCCAACTTACTGAACTCTGGAGGAAATCCAGAGCTTTATAAAGAAATATATGCTGTTACTGCTAAATGCCAGCTTCCATAATCCACCCTTTATCCACCTGAAGCAAAAATGTACTGTCAGGTTCTAATTCAGAGCAAGTCCAATTTGCTCAACCACATGTAACTACGCTTCAATTTTAAAATTAATATCCTATGTTCAAATTTCTCCACAGCCTCTCCTTTCTTCCAATATAGGCTCCACTGGACCTTTATATCTCTTAGAAATTAGCACTCATCTGGTGCTGCACCACTGCCCAGATTTATACTTGTGGTTCAAACACAAGTATGAATCTGAGCAAGAACCACACTCGGTGTCTGAACTTCAGCATTGATAGTTATGTCTTCATTTGGTAAGATATAAAACTTTGAAACTGCCTCACTAATTTTCTCTAGCTCTTTCCCCCAAATAAAGCAATGATAGGCAGGTCCAAGACAACCTATGGTGAAGTTATTTGATCATCGATGACACACCTTAAATGGCTAAGTGTTAATATTTCCCTTGCATTTTATACAAAGATGATTTTCTCTATTAAACATGAGTAAAACACTGCTATGGCTGTTGCAAGAAGTTGAATAAAATAAACAGCAATGCTTTCCCACAGTGGTTCTGTTCCTGTATAAAGCAGTTCCTTCAAGTCAGACATAATAATGAGTATCCCAACAATTCTGTAAGGGAACCATGGACAGACAAAATATCCACTCACTTGCCTTCCCACCAATTATGACTCATAGCTTTCAATGTATTTTTCACAGGATTTGTTAATTTTGAACAAATTTTGCCTTAACAATCTCTGCTTCCTTTTACTTCTCTAATGATTCTGTTTTGCTTTTCTACTTTTTCCACATTTGTCTTTATATTCCAAATGTCTGCACACCTCTCCCTTCTTGTTTGAATTACTTTATTTCAACTTAACTTGTCCTGGATTTCATATTTCACCCCTCTCAGAAAGTAACCCCCAGTTTTTTTATGGCTAGTATTTTTACTGAAACCAAACAAATATCAAATGACATCAACAACCATTTCACTGCAGCTGACATTGACTGTCATCTTCCTACTGTAATATACAAGATCTGTCATTACTCATGCTGTGGTACTCCAAATCTAATTAAACGTGTAGACAAAGTAAAACACAGCCCTTTTAGGCCATGAGTAAAACAATAACATTTCTCTTTCTATTGTGTTTGGTGAATCGTGTTTAACTCAATTTGAGTCCTTTGATGAAGTAGGTGATGATGGCAGTCTGGTTGATGCTCAGTGTACTGCCTTTCAAAAGGTGCTTGTCAGTGTAACATATAATAGAATTATTAGGGAAACTTAAGCCCATGGGATGAAAAGCTGCAAGGGATTTAAAATTGGTTAAGCTGCAGAAAACAGAGTGCTGGTGAATGCTTGCTTTTGAGATAGGAAGAAATTGTACAGTCATGTCCTCAGGTTGTGATATAACTGCTCTTTGTGTAATGATGACTTGGATTTGGGTCTGCAGGGCTTTATTTTAAAGTAAGCTGATGACGCAGAACTATGAAAGATTGAAATGTTGTAACAGAGATGAGACTAGTCGCAATTTTCAGAGCAAGTGGTTTAAAAGAACAGATAAGTGATTAAGTTGATGTAGAAAAGGGATGTAATTTATTTTTTGGGGGAGTGCGAGGAGAAGTTAATATAAATGCAATTATAAAAGTTTCCAAAGGTGCCCAGACTTTACATGCACAAGACTTGGAAGACAGCTGAATGTTCAAAGTAAGTTTACTATCGAAGTACACATATGTCACCATACAACCCTAAGATTCGTTTTCTTGCTGGCATACTCAATAAATCCATAAAAGGATAATGGAATCAATGAAAGACTGCACCAACTTGGGCATTCAAGCAGTGTGTAAAAGACAACAAACTGTGCAAATACAAAAAAATCCTAACAATACTGTAATAAATATATAAGCAATAAACAATATGAGATGAAGAGTCCTTGAAATTGAGTCCATAGTTTCTGGGATCATTTCAGTGATGGGAATATGCTGAAAAACTGCAAGAAAATTAATCTTAGGGTAGTACATGGTGACACATATGTACTTTGATAATAAATTTGAACTTTGAAAAAGAGGAGACATCCAAATTCAATAACCGAGATGTGTCCCTCGGTGGCATGCCGAGGGTGAGAAAGATTGTGTATAATTGCCAGGATTTTCCACAGGGTCCTTTGTTCTACTGCAGCCTCCAGTGTGTCCAGTTTGACTTCTATAACAGAGCCAGCCTTTCTAATTATTTTATTGACCTTGTTGGCATCACTCGTGTTGATGCCATTGCCCCAGCACACCACCACATAGCAAGGATGATATGATGTTAACCAAATTGTCTGTACTGGACTGTTGCATCACTGTCTCAACACTTAGTCTTCCTCACTGCAATTTTGCATCTCTCCTTTAATTAATGTACTGCTGGAGTGCAGCTACTTTACAGGACAGGTTAAAAGTAACTAACTTCAGTCATCTGACAGCAGTACTGGGGAACCAAATGTCTCATGGCAGTGAGGAACTTAAATAATTTGTGACACTAAAGAGAACGCACTGGATATATAACAGGGACTAAGTGACACCAGACGTCCTTGACCTCCGAGTCAAGAAGTAGAAAGGGCAAATGAGCAGGTTGCTTATGAGGTGGTGTGCTCCCTCTGGTACCTACTCTGGTAGATTTCTGTGTACTCCCAAAGCAAAGGGGATTGTTAGCTTATAAAGAAATCTATGCAGCACAATAGTACATGTTGTACTAATTACTGCTGGAGATGAGATTCAATCACGAGTTCACAACCTTGCCTCCCATGTCTGAAAAACATGTCAGGAGACAACAGAGATTTACAAATTGTTCGAAGTAAATTTTGAGATTTTAAATGTGCAAAAGAGGACACATCATGCAAATAATAAAAAGTAAATAAACGATACTGGGCCCATCAGCTGCAGAGTATCCAAAAATAAGTGCACAGGCTGTGGAATCAGGTTGGCACTGGGATGAGTGAAGCCATCCACACTGGTCCAGTTGTAGGGCAACAATTGTTCCTGAACTTAGTGGTGTGGGACCTAAGACTCCAGTACCTCCTGCCCAATGGTAGTAGCGAGAAAAGAGGTCAAACACCATCAAATGAGACGTCCCTCAAAAAATATAAAAAGATAATTGCCAACGTGTTTTCAAATATTCAGAATTTTACTCTTCTGTGTCCCTGGAGTGCGCTCAGAGAGATGATTCTACATCTCAAGATTGGGATCCCTTTCTGTCTCCACATGTGATAGTGTGTGTGGCAATAACAACAGTGTTATCAGTTACTCAGTGAGTCATAAGTTCATGGTAAGGACTTACATTGAAACAGCTCATTTCCAAACCTTTAGCCACAGATATTCAGGCTCTTTCCCAAAGCAAAATGGCTCTAATGTACCGAAGTGTTCATACTAGAATTGTGCTAAAGTAACAGACTGAAGCCTGCAACCTTTTAATTCTGAGTATATTAAGGACAGAGCCACTAAGAATGACATTCAGCTGTCAGTAGTCGCAGGTGGCCAGAATAATTGGAAAGAGATAAGCAGAAATAGAGATTGAGAAAAAGGAGTATCAGACATCCAGTGAAACCCTGCAGCAAGCCAATACACTTCCTCTACACCCACGGGACCTGCTTGGAAGGAAATGTAGCCAATTTATTTACATGTTGGATACATGCCAAATTAATCTAGCAATGCTCTGACAATGAACACTAGATTAAATTATTGCACCAAATTTGATTTGAACCTTGTTCTACGCATTTGTTTTCCCATCATTTGCAACAAGACTGTTAACTGCCTCAACCACTGGCAATGGAAGGAAATCTGTGAAGAAAAAGACAGAGACACACCGATACGCTTTGGAACCTTAAGGACAATGTTTATTTTTATTAGAAGGCTCTTTAAATACCAGTCTGACTGCATTGCTGATTTTGTCACACATTCCCTATCACTATTTTCTTGCTTCACTCTTTGGTATCCATTCTCTCATCTCTGTAATCTCCTCCCGTCCAATAATCCTTCATTCCTTTTGGCACTTCTCCCTTATCCATCCTTTTGCCTTCGTCAACCAGAGGGTATTTATTTTGTTCCTTGTGTCGTTTATTCTAGATTTCCCACTCAACAACTCCTCACCTTAGTGCCCCTCAGCCCAAGCCCTTGTTAAATCGTGATCATTTAACAAAAGATTGAGAGACCCGATTGAATACCATTTCTTGAAGTTTTAATAAGTTTTGTAATTTTATCTACATTAAACTTAGTTCTAAAATGGAAGAAAATTACTTTTCAAAATGATGGTTACTAGGGCCTGTCAGATTCTTGGAGACTCCTCATGATACAAGGTCCTCCTGATATAAAACACTGGTGAGGCCTCACTTGGAGTACTGTTAGCATTTCTGGGCCCTTTATGATGTGCCGAAACTGGAGAAAGGATGTGCTGAAGCCGGAGAGGGTTCAAAGGAGGTTCATGAGGATGATTCCAGGATTGAATAGCTTATCATATGAAGAGCGTTTGATGGCTCTGAGCCTGTGTTCACTAGAATTCAAAAGAATGAGGGGTGATCTCATTGAAACCTATCGACTGGTGAAAGGCCTTGATAGAGTGGATGTGGAGAGGATGTTTCTTAAGGTGGGAGAGTCTAAGACCAGAGGACACAGCCTCAAAATAAAGAGGTGTCCTTTTAGAATGAAGAAGAAGAGGAATTTCTTTAGCCAGAAAGTGGTGAATCTGTGGAATTTGTTGCCACAGGCAACTGTGGAGGCCAAGTCTTAATGTATATTTAAGGTAGAGGTTGATAGGTTCTTCATTGGTCAGGCCATGAAGGGATACAGGGGAATGGGGGCCGAGAGGAAAAATGGATAAGTCTTGATGAAATGGTGGAGCAGACTTGATGGGCCAAATGGCCTAATTCTGCTCCTACATCTCATGCTCTAATGGTTTTATATTCAATGTCACCACACATTTCTTTTTCTCTCCTGCTGGGACTGTGTAAGTAAATGCCAGGTTATTCAGAGCAACTCAATTTCAGCTACTTTCACAGAGCAGCATTGCCCGGGCTGCATCCTGGCTATTTTTGAACAAGGACTAACATTTAGTACCTCATTACTTCTGCACTGCAGTGCGTACCTGCTTAATGTGTGGCTGATTTGATTTCAACAGCTGCAGCTTAGCAGTACGACCCATCAGCTACAGTCAGTGAACTTCAGCTACAATCCTTCCAGGTTTACCTTCCCTTTCAAATAGGTCACCCATTGCTGATTATGTTGATCTAACAACTCAGAGTTCTGTGGGCCCATACCTCAGTGGTTGCCAGTTCCGGAAAATACATCCAGCGATTTTGTTTGCTGCTGGGCGGGGAGGAGTTGTATCGGATTTTAGCACACTTGCAGAAATTCAGTGACAAAGATCATGGCACAAGGTGAAGGAACAAAGCCTCACTTGACTAATGGCACCATGATGTGATAAGATTTCTCTCATTGCTGGCTTACAGACAGAGAAACTATACAGCAGGGCTCCAATTCTAAAAAGCAGCTGTCATTAAAATTTGGCAAGTCATGCTTGCTTCAAGAAACATGTATTACTACTCAATACCAAGACAGATATTACTAGAATGCCAGCATTACCTTCAGCAATGTATCATCATAAAATATAATATATTTTGGGAGCTTCTAGTAAGTGTATAGATATAGCAGATAAAACCCATTTTTTTTGGTAAATTATCAGATTTCCATTATTGTTTATTGGGCTAATATCTAACTTCCGTTGTTTACAGAAGCTGTAAGTTTTGCCCTACTTTTTGTTTCTGGATATTAGTATATTATATCAGTAAGGTTTTAAAGATTTAAAGATTCTTCATATGATGGCAGAGAGACATAGGAGATTCGGCAGATGGTGGAAATCTTGAGCAACACACACATGTAGCACATTGTAAGGTTTCACTGCTAATGAAATGGCCTCTCTGTAATGTTTCATGCTGATGTAATGGTTTCTCTGTAGCAGCAGTGTTTGGGTTATGACTCGAGATAACGGGGACTTTGGAGTGTGCGCTGGCCAATGAGGGGAGATGTTTTACTTTCTTGTATGCCTGAGCGAAGGTTTTGCAGACTTTTGTTCAACAGAAGATGGAAAGAGAAGTTGCCAGAATGGGGAGGTCGTAGTCTGCAGGATGGAGTGGACTTGGAATGGGGTTGGGTGTCGACACCCAGGGAGAAAATCGATGGAGAATGAACAGATGGGAAAACTGTGAGCTCCAATGTTGCGCATTAGACTGTTTCATGAGAATGGGCCCTTATTCTTTTTTTTGTTTTCTTTACTACCCCTATAGTCAAATTAAGAATTATAAAGCTCAATTGTTTAATTGCATATTATGTGCTGTTTGTGTGTGTTGCTTGAACTTCCAGCACCTGCAGATTTCCTCGTGTTATGCACTGTTTGTTATTTTGTGGCACTGATCTATAACAGGGGAACACATCATGTAACATCCACCCTAACAAGATTTGTCAAGTTTGGCCAAGCCGGAGGCTGTCTTCCCCTAGATTAAGCTGTTAGCCACACCTGAGGGTTACGCACAAAATCCAGGAGGACCTCTTCAGGTCAGGCAGCATTTATGGAGAGAAATAAACAGTTGAGGATTCGGGCCAAGACCCCATGTGGATTGTTTATTCCCTCCATAGATGCTGCCAGCCAAATAACTAGCCTTTCCTTTAGAGTCAGAACTGGCCATTCCTAGTATGAGAGGGACACACAAGAGTATGATTGTGCAGTAATCTGAAGAACTCAGCAAGTCAGGCTATTCTTTTTCAATAATTTACCAGGATTGCCCTATCCAGTACAGCAGAACTTCAAAAATCTGGTATCCTTAGGTCTTGGATGATACCAGACTGGTAGATCTTACACACAATTGGATACAACTCCCTTTTACCCCAATTCAGCTTTATAGATGCAGAGCAATAGTATAATGAATAAATAAAATAAATAGTATATAGTCATATAATAAAGTTTCCAGTGAACCATGTTAATCTGAAAGGGGAAGCAGCAGGAGAAGATCCAGAATCCAAATTATTAAGATTACTGGACTGATTTCAGAAATGGCTTTGGGTCTTAACCTGAAGGATCAACTATCCATTTGTTTCCATAGATGAGCCTGACATGACCAGTACCTGAACATCATTTTGACAATGACTTTTAAATAGATTTTGTCCAGAGATGCAATGCCAAAAATCTGAAATGTTGCAGGTGTCTATAAATGGAGAACAAATAAGTACAAGATAGTCAGACTGACATCAGCAATAAGCAGATTGATCTGAGGGAGGACTTATATTAACACTAAGAGAAACATAGATTAGTGAAGGCTAAGTCAGTGTGAATTTGCTCAGAAAGGATTATGTGTAACTAACTTAAGCTTTGGAGTTGGTAGCAATGAGTACAGATCAGGCCAGCATTTGATGTGACATACATGGATTTTAGCAAGACATTTGTCAAAGTCACACTTGATTAACCAAGAGAGCAAAAAATAAACACGAAATACAGGGAAAGAAATAAATTGTATCAATAACTAAAGGATAGAAATGTTTTGTTGTTTTTGCAAATTTAATTGCTCGTGGGTATAAATAGTGGAGTTTTATACACTCAATATATAGGTATACATGTACATTAATACAAATATCTAATCAGACAATCATGTGGCAGCAACTCAGTGCATAAAAGCATGCAAAATAGGTCATGAAATACAATTATTGTTCAGATCAAATATCAGAATGGGGAAAAAAAAAGTGATCTGAGTGACTTGGATCGTGGAATGATTGTTGGTGCCAGATCGGGTGGTTTGAGTATCTCAGAAACAGCTGAGCTCCTGAGATTTTCATGTATAACAGTCTTTGGAGCTTACAGAGAATGGTGCAGGAAAGAAAAAAAAATCATCCAGTGAGCAGCAGTTCTGTGGATGAAAACATCTTACTATTGAGAACGGATCCTAGGAGAATGGCCAGACTGGTTCAATCTGACAGGAAGTTGACAAGTAACTTAAATAACCACACCTTATAACAGCAGTGTGTAGAAGAGCATCTCTGAACACACCACACGCCAAACCTTAAAGTGGAAGTGGAGGTACCTAACAAAGTGGCCATTGAGTGTAGTTCAGGACTAGGTGCTGTGTTTTTTTTTTGGTCTGACATGCATAAATGATTTGGTCTCAAATGTAGGAGATTACATAGAACATAGAAAACCTACAGCACAATACAGGCCCTTTGGCCCACAATGCTACGCCGAACATGTATTTACATGAGTTTGCTGATGGTATTAAAATTGTCAGTGTGGTTACCAGTAAGAAACAGAGTCCCAGATTACAGGGTGAAAGCAATGGGCTAGTGACTGGTTAAGCAAGAACAAAAGTGACAAATGGATTTCAATCTGGAGAAAGGTGCCATTTGAGAAGAGCAAGCAAAGCTTAGGAATAGATAATGTATGGAGGAACAGTGGAATCTTGCAGTGCATTCTCATTTCCCAGGCTGCCATGGATAATTCTGATATTTTCCCTTAGAGTTTACTTCTGAAGCCTTCCCCATGAGTGGGTATAGCCGCAAGGCAGTGGAGGTTTGAGTACAACACAAAAGGACGTCACTAGGGCTGTTGAATCATTCTTATGGACACGGTGTCAGGGTTGATTTCTTCAGAATAATGGGAATTGAGGGGAGAGTTAATTGAGGTGCGTAAACTTAAGGGAATGACCAGAAAGGACCTGTTTTCCTTATACTGAGGTCAGAGGAACTGAGGATTTAACTTTATTTCTATAGGTTTGGGGTTTCGCAACAAACCGATCAGATGGGTTTGTGAAAGAAAAATGTCACCATTCAGTGAATGGTGTGGGACTGCAACTCACTGCCCAAATGGATGGCTCAAGCTCTCACCAAGTTTGATGAGCACTTGAACAGCCATAATCTGCAGTACCACAGAATAATTCAGGAAATCCGTGAGTCCAGCTTTACTCCGCATGGACTGAGTGGCTCGTCCTCACCTGCCATCCCTTGAGCCTCCAAATCCAACATATCATTCTCTGCAACTTCCGCAGCCTTCACCAGGACCCAAACACCCAACATATCTCCACCTTCCACAGGGATCATTTCCTCTGTGATTCCCTTGTCCGTTTGTCCCTCCGCACTAATTTCCTTCCCAACACTTATCCCAGCAAGCAGCTGAACTACTACACTTGCCTATTTACCTCCTCCTGCACTTCCAATCAAGGCCCCAAGCAGTCCTTCCAGGTGAGGCAACATTTCACATGCAAATCTGCTGGGGTCCTCTACTGTATCTGGTGCTCCTGGTGCGCCTTCCTCTACATTAGCAACATCTGACATAGACTGAGAGTTTACTTTGTCGAATACCTCAGCTCTATCCACAGAAAACAGAATTTCCTGGTAGCCAACAATTTCAATTCCTATCGCTCTCCAACATGTTGGTTCATGGTCTCCTCTTCTGCCACAATGAGAAAACTATTAGACTGGAGGTGCAACACCTCATATTCCACCTGAGCAGCCTCCAAACCGATGGCACAAACATCAATTTCATCAACCTCCAGTAATTTTCCCCCTCCCCCTTCCCTCTTTTTCATTTTCCCTTTCTGGCCTCTAACCTCCTCCCCTCTCACCTGCCTGTGACATCCCGTGGACCCCTCCTCCTTCTCTTTCTTCCATTTTCCACACTCCTCTCCTATCAGATTCCTTCTTCTCCAACCCTTTGCCTTTTCCACATCACCCAGCTTCTCACTTCATCCCCCCTCCTGAACCCACCTGGCTTCACCTATCACTTTTTACCTTCTCTTCCTACCCCTCCTTCTACCTTCTTATTCAGACTTCTTGCACCTGCTTTTCCAGTCCTGATGAAGGGTATTGACCCAAAAACTTTGACTGTTTACTAATTTCCATAGATGCAGCCTGACCTGCTGAGTTCCGCCAGCATTTTGTGTGTGTTGCTCTGGATGAGGGGCTTCCCGTTGTGGCAAAATTGTCTATGATGATAATCTCTTGAATATATGAAGATGAATACATGCTTGTTAATGATCCTCTAATTTTGCATATTATTAATGAATTTTGATTGTGAAACCTGGCTGAGTTTACACTGGTCAGTGTGTTTCATGGGTAAAAGAACTGAGCTTTGTCACTGACTGTGGCGGCATTTAGTCATGTCAAAAGTGAGTGGACACATTTCAGAGATTCACTTTATGTTAAGAGGTAACACATTTTAAGTGTAGATGATGATGAATTCATAACCTGATCTTTACTCTGATAGAATATAACACATCTAATGAAATCAAAATGAAGATGTCCCCATGTATCAGAAAACAGGCATGTTCAAAAAGCAGTACCTTGAGAAGGCAGCATCCATCATCAAGGACCCTCACCTTTCGGGACATAGCACCATCAGGTAGAAGGTACAGGAGCCTAAAGACACACGCGCAAAGCTTTAGGATTATGTTTCTCCCCTCTGCCATCAGATTTCTGAACTGTCCCTGAATCCGTAAATCTGCACATCATACCCTTTTTGCACTATTTACTTATTTTATTTTTTTATTGCAACTTATAACAAGTTTTTTTTGTCTTGTATGGTATTTCTGCAACAAAACAACAAACTTGATGACATATGTCAGTGATAATCAACTTGATTCTGGACCTCTGCAACCTGCTTTGCTTTTATCTATCTATTTGGTAGCAAAAGGTGTACACTGGTTGTGTAATCATTGTTGAATACGCAGTATCTTTCTGCTCTCAATCTGCTGCCCAAGATTGAGCCAAAAGCATAGGATTAACCTCAGTGACCCTCCCCACGCCGATATCTGTGAAGGGAACATTCCTTGAATGAATATATTAAATAAATCTGGAAATTGGACCTCAGATGGAATCATCTGAAGTCCCTGCTCCCCTTCCCCCCATCTCCCACTCTTTCCCGGAGAGGTTTTGATAGGACAAGCTTGGAAATAAGCTACATCTTCTGTAAATTCTCAAGTATCTCTGGAATTCAGAGATGTGATAAGACTCAAAATTCATATCAACTCAAATTTTTTTAACAGTAATGAAACATTTTAAAAAATGATTAAGTAAGCCCTAAAATATTTCAAGGTCATTAAAATATTCACTGAAAATGTAAGATAACTTAAAGCAAATATAGCCACCTTATTCAACCCTACAGCAGACTGATGTGTGGTCAGAGAGGTTACTCCACAGGGTGTCACAACCATGGATTCGGCAGCGCAGTAGATATGGCTAGTGAATTTGTACATGTCAGGTAATTATTATTTAATCGTGATAGTATTTAACTCCATGCTTGCCGTAGTGCTTGTTGAGACTTGGACAGAGCATAGCAATGCTTCGCTGCCTGTTTGCTTTTAGCCTTCCCTGAGAAATTGGTCTTTCGAGTCAACTGATGCTGAAGACTCAAGGTATTCGTTTAATGTTTAGATTTTCTTTGTGTGCTCAAGACTTCCAGTTATCCGGTTTGGATATGGACCAAGTGCGGAGTGAGAGACACTGAAGCAGGTCAATAGTTCACAAACTTTAATGTGACCAGCATTAAAGGGAAAATAAACAATAAACGCTAGGCCAAATAGGGCCACTAACTAAAACTTCCAAATGGGAAATGAAGCCTACACTGCAGCTGGAAAGAAAATCTAAACATTAAACGAATACCACTAGTCTTCAGATTCAGTTGACTCGGAAGTCCAGTTTCTCAGGGAACGCTGAATGCAAACAGACAGCAAAGCATTGCTGTGCTCTGTCCAAGTCTTGACAAGCACTACGACAACAAGTATGGAGTTAAATACTATCACAATTAAATATAATTACCTGACACATGCAAATTCACAAGCACAATTGTTGTATCTACTGCACTGCTGAATCCGTGGTTGTGACACAGGGTGATGCCTGATATTCCCAGTGTGACTGGTTCAGCCATAACACAAGAGACTGCAGATACTGGCAGCCAGAGCAACAGAAAACCTGCCATTGGAGCTCAATGTGTGATGTGGCACATTTGGGAGAAATGGAATTTTCAATGTTTCAGGTTGAAATCCCGCATCAGCCTTCTGCCCTTTGAGTCCACATGGATTCCAAAGGCAGAACATAGCAAAGGATGGGGAGGCAACAGTCAGTCAGTAAGTCTATGAGTTACAGAATGTCTAAGTAGATCTGGGACTACCACACTGTCAATCATTATGCACCATCTACAAGAGATTCATCACTCGGTGTTGAAATCCACCAGTGCGTATATTGAGTTGAGATAAGTTTCACTACCTTTGAGTATAAAAACTTAACTTTATTTTAAGATTCCCTCTATGGCAATTCAAATAAAAGACATTATATACTTATTTCTAATTTTAAATAATTACCATACCAATTAAAGTCTCCAAATTTGAAGTCCAACAGTGCTTAACAATAGATACACAAATAAACTACTTGTAGTTATACAACAGTAAAGATTATTACCTGCTTGCCTATCTGAAGAACAAATTACAGAAGATGCAAGAGTTGGTACATTTAAAATATTTTAGTAAAATCATCTGTGGCAGCCCTGGAAAGCTGAGAACCAAGTTAACTTCTTGGTCATTAGATTTTAATGGTGGTAATTCTTTGCAAAGTTTCCAAACACCGTCATAGTAATTTATTGAAAAGTGGCTGGATAAGATTCCAGTTAGTATCTAAAAATACAAATTATCACATTACCTCTGGAAAGTGGAGAAAGATCCAAGACAGCCTATCATTAAAATTGAAAAAGCAAAGCTTTGAAAGGAAACTAAATGCTAGTCTTCCATTCAATCTAGAAGGAAAATGTTGGAACACCTTTTCAGATGTACTTATTTGCCTACTGTGTAGTCTAATCACCTAACCATTCTATAAAGAAGCTATGTTATTTCTTTGGTTTATAATTTTAATACTGATAGTTTGAACCTTCCAGAATTTTCTGTCTAAACATTTTTGCTTCTTTGCATAGATTTTCCTTTTTAAGGTACCTCTTTAAAACCTGCTTTTTTTTCTGTCCTAATACCAGTGCCTAAGAAGAATAATGTGAGCTGCCTTAATGACTATCGCCTGGTAGCACTCACATCTACAGTAATGAAATGCTTTGAGAGGTTGGTCATGACTAGACTGAACTCCTGTCTCAGCAAGGACCTGGACCCATTGCAATCTGCCTATCACCACAATAGGTCAATGGCAGAAGCAATCTCAATGGCTCTTCACACAGCTTTAGACCACCTGGCCAACACAAACACCTATGTCAGGATGCTGTTCATCGACTATAGCTCAGCATTTAATGCCATCATTCCCAAATTCCTGATTAAAAAGTTACAGAACCTGGGCCTCTGTAGCTCCCTTTGCAATTGGATCCTCGACTTCCTAAGCAGAAGACCACAATTTGTGTGGATTGGTGATAAAATCTCCTTTTCGCTGACGATCAACACTAGTGCATCTCAGGGGTGTGTGCTGAGCCCATTGCTCTACTCTCTCTATACCTATGACCAGAGGTCCCCAACCACCTGGCCACAAAGCATGTGCTACCGGGCCGCGAGGAAACAATATGATTTGGTGATATTAAACGATGAGTCAGCTGCTCCTTTCCTCATTCCCTGTCATGCCCACTGTTGAACTTGAAAGCACGTGAGGTCATCAGTCGCCTAAACGCAGTGATACCCTCACGCCAGGGATCACTGGTTGGCCTCACACGGCCGGCGAGAAATGTTGTTGCTACTGTCCTGGAGCACGGACAGGTGGGCGCCGCCTCTAAACCTGTTTAGCACACCGAATGCTCGTGGGGAACCCGGTGTTAAAATATTCACAGATGACCTAATTCAGGCTCAGGGATTTGTAAGTAGCAGAGCAGCTACCTTGCTGCGATCTACTGAAAGTCATCCCTCGATCCAAACTTTTGTGGCCGATAGATCCTACCTACCTCCTTTGGGGTGTGGGGGTTGTTGGGGCAGGCACTCCTCCTCGCTCTCCAGACTGCGACTGCTGTGGCCCCGGCACTGGGACCTCTGGCCCTTACCTTGTCCTCTCACCCCAACCACAACCAGACGCACCTGGCCAAGGCGTCTGGCGGCGGGTGGGCGGGAAGCTGTCTAATGAGGCAATGAAGCCCTCAAAACTGCTTCAGCACCTTGAGTCCAAGCACTGCGCACTTAAAGACAAACCCATTGAGTTTTGAGCAAAAAAAACGTGAGCAAGCAGGACAGAAGCAAGTGCTGAGAGCCACGAAAACTAAATGGCGGAATAGACTGGACATAAGGAACCCCCTTTGAGTATCGCTGTCTTCCTTCACTAATGGGACTGTCTTGTTGCAGGGAAACAAGGCCAGGGCTCCTAGTGATTCAGCGATACTGGTGTATCGCTTGATTTTATATGTTCATACAAGGAAAATATGTGCTGTATGTTTAATATCCAAACGTTACTTAAAATGTTATGATGCTATTGATTTATAAGTGAGTTATAGTTGACTTATCACTATATTCATGTGAGGAAAATATGCGCTGTGTGTTTAATATTAAATTCATTAGATAAACCCTTTTAGAAATTAAATTGAGTGTATTAGCCACTTATAAGTGACCTATAGTTGCTTATCACCTATATTCTGGTCATGATTAACACCCCCCACCCCCATCGGCTGGTCCGCAAGAATATTGTCAATATTAAACCAGACCGTGGTGCAAAAAAGGTTGGTGACCCCTTCCCATGACTGTGTGGCTAGGCATAGCTGAAATACCATCTATAAATTTGCTGATGGTGCAACTATTGTTGGTAGAATCTCAGATGGTGACAAGAGGGTGTACAGGAGCGAGATATGCCAACTAGTGGAATGGTGTCACAGCAACAACCTGGCACTCAACATCAGTAAGATGAAAGAGCTAATTGTGGGCTTCAGGAAGGGTATGATAAAGCAACACATACTACTCCTCATAGAGGGATCAGAAGTGGAGAGAGTGAGCAGTTTCAAGTTGCTGGGTGTCAAGATCTCCGAGGATCTAACCTGGTCCCAACATATCGATGCAATTATAAATAAGGAAAAACGACGACTATACTTCATTAGGAGTTTGAAGAGATTTGATATGACAACAAATACACTTAAAAACTTTTATAGATGTACCATGGAGAGCATTCTGACAGGCTGCATCACTGTGTGGTATGGGGTGGGGGGGTGGGGGTGAATACTGCGCAGGACCAAAAGAAGCTGCAGAGGGTTGTAAATTTAGTTGGCTCCACCTTGGGTACTGGCCTACAAAGTACCCAGGACATCTTCAAGGAGCGGTGTCTCAGAAAGGCAGCATCCATTATTAAGCATGTCCAGCACCCAGTGCATGCCCTTTTCTCACTGTTACCATCAGGTAGGAGATACAGAAGCCTGAAGACACACACTCAATAATTCAGAAACAGCTTCTTCCCTTCTGCCATCCGATTCCTAAATGGCAATTGAACTCTTGAACATTACCTCACTTTTTTAATATATATTAATTCAGTTTTTTATGTATTCAATATACATATACTGTAATTGATTTAATTATTTATTTATTACTTTTTTTCCCTCTATATTGCATTGAACTACTGCTGCTAAGTTAACAAATTTCACGACACATGCTGGTAATAATAAACCTGATTCTGATACACATTTGCATGGCTCAAAACCATATGACCATAAGACTTAAGAGCAGAATTAGGATACTCAACCCATCAAATCTGCTCTGCCATTCCATCATGGCCGATTTATTATCCCTCTAACCCTCATTCTCCTACCTTCTCCCTGTAACCTTTGGCGTCATTAATTAAGTACCTATCAACTTCCTCTTTAAATAAACCCCATAACTTGGGCAATAAGTTTCACATATTCACCACCATCTGGCTAAGAAAATCCTGCTCATCTCTGTCCTAAAGGGATGTCCTTCTAGTTGAAGGCTGTGCTCGCCGGTCCTAGACTCCCCTGCTATAGGAAACATCCTCTCTACATCCACTCTATCTAGGCCTTTCACCATTCAACAGATTTCAATGAGAGCCCTCCCACTTATTTTTCTAAACTCCAGCAAGTACAGGCTCAGGGGATCAGTCTTTGTATGTTAACTCTTTCATTCCCAGAATCATTCTCATGTACCTCCTCTGTACTCTCACCAATGCCAGTACATGTTTTCTTAGAAAAGAGAACCAAAAAATCAAAACTTGTTTGATGTTGCTGTAGTGAAGCATTCATTGCAGACAATGTACAGGCATTAGCAGTGGCTTGTGTTAATATACAACCTGTGATGCAACTGTTAATATACAACTATGATGCTGAATATTCTACTAACCAAGGTTTCCCACATAACTCACATCCTTGGTTTCAATCCTGTGCATGATCTTTCCCCACCCTAGCTCTGTAATTCCCTCCAGCTTCACCACACTTTGCGGTTTCTGTTCTCCCTCATTTCAGCCTCTTTGCAGATTCTAAGTTTCCTCAGACCATTCATTAATGACAAATCCTTCACATCTCCAAGATCCAAGAACTGAAATTGTCCCTCTAAAGCTCTACACCTCTATCCTTCACTCTCATTAAGAGAATACACTGGCCTATTATCTGCCCTACTATTTCTACCTGTGTCTCAGGATTAAATTTGGTGTGAAAACTCCCTAGGAAACACTTGAATTATTTTAATACATTATGTTTCCTCTATGATTTCGTCATAAAATACGTCCTTACAAAGGCCTAGCAGTGAACAAGAAATGATACCTGCAGTGCAACTGTACCCGAATTACGTCACTAAAAACACCATGTATCCTCAGGCTGACCTATCACTGTGGGATAACATACTTATACAGTCATCACCATTTACAGCTACTCATACTGAATGCACAATTAATTTGGATAATATTAATTATAACTTTAATAGATTAGTGCTGGCTAGCAATGATTTGTAAATTGGCTTCATTTGATTAAGCCAGATTATTATTTTCTATTTTTATGAAGGTGTTAAGATTTGGCAGGGCAAAAGTCTTTCATTACACGTGTTCAATGTTACCGTTTCACAGAGATATATCAATCCATGCTAATGAATTAACTATATTAAGCCATCGATGATATTTCAAAATTAAATATTACAATATATGATGAACATATTTGAAAATACACTCAATGTGAATTTTTGCACAAAGCAACTCTTAGGGAGGATCATTGCCTTCATCCATGCTACATTTTAAACATGTACATTAAGAAAGTAAGCAACTGAAATAATCAGGTCAGGACATTAATTTAATTACATGGCTTTTCTAGTGAAAAGTTTGACAGGCAGCTGCATGTTCCTCCTGAGGAAAATATATCACTGTGGGGTTTACTGCTGTTTAGAAAATTTTAATTTAAAAACAAAATCAAAAAATAACTTAAATTGATGTAAATTAGAAGTCTGTTTCATCTCCAAGCTATTGTAATTAATTATATTTCTTGCCATAGTTATATAACTTTTAAAACATTTTACCTGACCCCTCTCCACAATCTCTTGCCATCTTCATTCTGTCGCCAGCATTTTGCAACTTCTCTGCTATCTAGCTGCCTGGCCATGCCACCCAGCACCTTTCCCTTTGTTTGACTATTCTTCCCCATTTGTGACTCAAATCTATTAGCCTTCTGAGAAATGTTCTCCGAACCTGTCTCTTTACTCCCACTATCAAAATGAAAATGGAAACAGCAGAAGGCCATAAGACTATTTGCTGCCCCCCTCCCCACTATCCCTGCCTTTACTGTTTTGCCATTTTGTAAAAGTAGGTTGATCTGTTACCTCAGCACAGTGCTGCAGTTTAGCAGAGCCACTGCCTCTCAAAATCAGAGACACGGGTTCAGTGTGATCTGTGGTGCTGTCTTTGTGGAGTTTGTATGATCTCGTTGTGATCCACTGTCCTCCCACACTCTAAGATGTGCAGGTTGATAGGTTAACTGGTCACATTAAATACCCACTGGCGTATTTGTGAATGTCAGAACCCAAGAGAAATTGAAGACATCTACAGAATCTTCAATCATCTATTACCATCCACAATGGTTGAAGACCACCGTAGAACATACCTACATGAAATGCTGTTGCAGGAAAACAGTATCCATCATCAGGGACACCCCCCCCCCCCCCCGCCCCCATGAACCAGGGCATGCTCTTTTCTCACTGCTGCCATCAGGAAGAAGGTAAAGGAGTCTCAGGACTCACACCAGCAGATTCAGGAATAATTATTACCCCTCAACCATCAGGAGTGGAGATAACTTCATTCAACTTCACTTGCCCCATCACTGAATTGTTCCCACAATCAATGGACCCATGTTCAAGGACTCTTCGTCTCATGTTCTCGATATTTATTTTTTATTTATTTGTTATTATTTTATTCTTTTCGTATTTGCACATTTTTTTTGTCTTCTGCACTCTGGTCAAATGTCCAAGTTGAGCAGTCTTTTATTGTTTCTGTAATTATTCTATAGATTTATTGGGTATACTTAGCAGAAAATAAATTTCAGGGTTATATCTGGTGATATATATGCTATTTAATAATAACATTTACTTTGAACTTTAGAAGGTAGGAAGAATAATATTGCAATTAATGTAGGATTAGTGCAAGTGGCTGGTTGCTGGTCAGTTTGGACTGGGTGGGGTGGTGTTGGGATGGAGATGGGGCAAACAAATACGCATTTTGTTTCTATGCTGTATCTCCTCTTGACTCTATGACTCTTCCCACCTTCCTGCACCAAATCCTGTGATTCCTCTAATATCCCAAAATATATTGATCTGTTTTTAATATCCTGAATGAGATAGCTTCCAAAGCTCTCTTGGAAGAGAATTCCAAAGATTAATTGGTCACATGGGTGTAATTGGCTGGTGTGAGCTCATTGGGCTGGATTAATTTTCTTGCAGGCATTTCCAGGGAGATAGAAATACAATAGAATTTTATGAAAAATGGTACATAAACAAAGACTGACAAGCAACCAATGTCAAAAGCAGAAAATCTTGACAAATAAAAATAATATTTTTATATTATTATAACATAAATAACATAAATCGTAAAGAGTGAGGGATTGTTATTGTCATTGAGGGGGGATTTTTATGGTCTGCAAGTTTTGTTTCTTTTATTTCTCATGCTGGAGAGAAGTTGATGTCTTTTCTTTTATCAACACCCATGGGTGTCCTGTATTTAATGGCTATATGGAGTAGACAAATATCAGAGTTGTATTGTGCATGCATTCTTTGACAATAAGAGGAACCTTTGAGCCCTTGAAAATAAGTCTGTTATTCATGAAATCAGTTCAGAGTAATAATGAATGAAATTATCCACACTGGTGCAGGTGACTGATGGTTGCAGGATAATATCTGTTCCTGAACCTGATGGTGTGGAGCCCAAGGCTTCTGTACTTCAGCCCATTAGTAAAAGTGAGAAGAAGGCACGGCCAGGAAGGTTGGGGGTCTTTAATGATGGATGCTGCTTTCTTGAGATCGTGCTCCATGTGAATGTACTCAGTGGTGGGGAGAGCTTTGTGATGGACTGGGCCACGCTAGTCCATTCCAGGCCATGATGCAACCAGTTATGAACCTCTCCACTGTGCACCTATAGAAATTTCTCAAAGGTTTTGCTAACATACCAAATATTCTAAGCTTCTGTGAAACTAGGTGTTCTGTCACACTTTTGCTGTGATGACACTAATGTGCTGGTCCCAGGACACATACTCTGATATTTTATCATCAAGGAATTTGAAGCCACTAACCCTCTCCACCTCTGTTCTCCTAATGAAAATGGCTCATAAAGCTTCATCTTCTTCCTCCTGCAGCTGATGATCAACTCTTTGGTTTTGCTGACATGTTGTCATGGTACCATTCAACCAGATTTTCAATCTCCTTCCTATACACCAAGGTTTAAAGAACCATTGATTTCCTTTACAACATTTTTCCATTCAACCAAGCTCTCATTAGCCTTGGCTCAAACTTTATTTCTTATTTGTTGGTAAATGGCCTCCCCCAGTGCACTGGATTAAATTTCCTTTAGTAACAAATAAGCAAATTTCCATTCTCACTAATGACAACACTACCAAATCTGGAATCTTCCGCAAATTTCTTAATTACAGACTTCAAATTTTAAGTCTAAGTTATTAACATACACTGTAAAAGTACTGGATTGAGGTCTGAGCCTCAGGAAACCACTCCACGTACAGTCCATCAATCAATAAAACTATCATTCTTGACCTTCTACTTTTAAATTAAATTTTGATGCCTTTAAGAACCATAATTAAAAGCTACATCTTCTGAGAAAACAACAGAAATAAGCAGAAAATAAATTAAAAGGCGGGAGTAATAATTTGATTTTTTAACAGATATTGCCAACTCTTTTAAATATTTTTGACAGATAATTGAACAAACACAGTGTAATACAAATACCATCAGGAGCTTCAAATGTATATAAAAGAAAATTACAATATGTGAAAAATTTGCATGGTTTTGATACAGACAACAGAATAATAGTCAATTTCAGAAGATTTCAGATCACTTGACACAATAATTAAAATAACTCAACGAATTATTCTAGTCTACAATGCAATTACGTTCCGGACAATTTAAATAGGCCTTTGCCCTGCAGATAAGTAGACTGACTACCAGGATTTTTTCTTTGTGTTAACGTAGATAATGAAAACAAGCTTCTACTGAAACAATGATGAATCAATTAAACAAAAAAAAAGATAAAACAGGATAAAGTACCACAAGAAGAGTAACAATCTCATATGTTAATACTTTTTAATTCATTATCAGGTAATTGCTTCTCACCAAAGTGTATAGGACTCCACAAGACATGTTCTGGTCCACTCTATTGCTATCAACCCTCACCTGCATCTCCTCCATTTCTCGCACTTTTATCCAATACTCAGAACACCCCCCCCAACCAGTGATAGAGATGCCCTTATCCCCATCTAGCGCCCCAAGAGACTCCACCATCTAACATATCATTTTCTACAACTTCCACCTTCTCCAATGAGATCCCACAACTGGTCACATTTTCTCCTCCCCTCTCCACTTTCCCAGGGTTTGCTCTTTCCGCAGTTCATTTATCAACTTGTTGCTCCCCACCAACACCTCCAGGCACTTATCCTTTAAACCATCTGCAGACACCTGTAGATGTCAGACTGTTCTGGGTCAGTGGGACACTGGATAGGATAAGTAGGAGGCATGAGGGCCGATTATTTTACCACAATGTGATAATGTGACATGAGGTAAATCCACTTTTACCACCCAGAATATGTTTAGCTTGGATTACAGTGGGCAGTGGGTGGTTTACAACCTATCAGAGACAAAGTTAAAGCAAAGGGACCAAAAAGTGTTGGAGAGCTCAAATCCCTTTTGAGTGGTTTAATTAAGAATTTTACCAGATTCAGCAAACAAAAGGACAATCAGCAGATGACAAACATCTTATTCAAAGGACTACATGATTGAGCATTGATTTCGCAAATAAAACACAATCATGGATGCTTTATCCAGGCTACTACATGCAGGTTCTGACAAGGGAAGTAAAAGGACAATTTTCACCTGACAACTAGTGAAGGATAAGTTTCCAGTCATGCTACAGAAACATTAGAGACAATACTTCTGAACTGAATTTACAAACACGTTTGCATACATTGTACCAATTCAAGTTAAACTTGCAAACTTAAACATCCAGCTATTTTACAACAGAAGAGTCAAATTGTTCACTGATTAAACAGGTAAAAATGGGAATATTGATGTCATCACCAAAAATCCTGAGAAGATGATTCTTAAGTCAAAGCTATACAGAGTTGACTGGTATTGTGGTTGTGAAAGCTATTGATGGTAGCTTCAAATACAGTACCAGACATGAATTGATAGAAGATCTGGAATATTTTAGAGGATAAAGCACTACAACACAGAAACAGGCCCTTCAGTCCATCTAGTCTAAGATAGGTGGTGTTGTGGATAATGAACACACACAAAATGCTGGTGGAACACAGCAGACCAGGCAGCATCTATGAGGAGAAGCACTGTTGACGTTTCGGGCCGAGACCCTTCGTCAGGACTAACTGAAAGGAGAGATACTAAGAGATTTGAAAGTAGAAGGGGGAGGGGGAAATGCGAAATGGTAGGAGAAGACCGGAGGGGGTGGGATGAAGCTAAGAGCTGGAAAGGTGATTGGCAAAAGTGATACAGAGCTGGAGAAGGGAAAGGATCATAGGACAGGAGGCCTTGGGACAAAGAAAGGGGGAGGGGAAGCACCAGAGGGAGATGGAGAACAGGCAGAGTGATGGGCAGAGAGAGAAAAAAAAACAACTAAATATGTCAGGGATGGGGTAAGAAGGTGAGGAGGGGCATTAACGGATATTAGAGAAGTCAATGTTCTCTGCCCATTACTCTGCCTGTTCTCCATCTCCCTCTGGTGCTTCCTCCCCCTCTTTCTTTGTCCCAAGGCCTCCTGTCCCATGATCCTTTCTCTTCTCCAGCTCTGTATCACTTTCGCCAATCACCTTTCCAGCTCTTAGCTTCATCCCACCCCCTCCGGTCTTCTCCTACCATTTCGCATTTCCCCCTCCCCCCGCTACTTTCAAATCTTTTAGTATCTCTCCTTTCAGTTAGTCCTGACGAAGAGTCTCAGCCCGAAACGTTGACAGTGCTTCTCCTCATAGATGCTGCCTGGCCTGCTGTGTTCCACCAGCATTTTGTGTGTGTTGTTTGAATTTCCAGCATCTGCAGATTTCCTCGTGTTTGTGGATAATGAAGTAGGTTTTCAAAGCTTGCAGAGAGATTTAGGCCAGTTAGAAGAGTGGGCTGAAAGATGGCAGATGGAGTTTAATGCTGATAAGTGTGAGGTGCTACATTTTGGTAGGAATAATCAAAATAGAACATACATGGTAAATGGTAGGGCATTGAGGAATGCAGTAGAACAGAGTGATCTAGGAATAATGGTGCATAGTTCCCTGAAGGTGAAATCTCATGTGGATAGGGTGGTAAAGAAAGCTGTTGGTATGCTGGCCTTTATAAATCAGATCATTGAGTATAGGAGTTGGGATGTAATGTTAAAATTGTACAAGGCATTGGTGAGGCCAAATTTGGAGTATTGTGTATAGTTCTGGTCACCGAATTATAGGAAAGATGTCAACAAATTAGAGAGAGTATAGAGAAGATTTACTAGAATGTTACCTGGGTTTCAGCACCTAAGTTACAAAGAAAGGTTGAACAAGTTAGGTCTTTATTCTTTGGAGCGTAGAAGGTTGAGGGGGGACTTGATAGAGGTATTTAAAATTATGAGGGGGATAGATAAGAGTTGACATAGGCTTTTTCCATTGACAGTAGGGGAGATTCAATCACGAGGACATGAGTTGAGAGTTAAGGGGAAAAAGTTTAGGGGTAACACGAGAGGGAACTTCTTTACTAAGAGAGTGGTAGCTGTGTGGAATGAGCTTCCAGTAGAAGTGGTAGAGGCAGGTTTGATTTGGTCATTTAAAAAAAAATTGGATAGGTATGTGGACAGGAAAGGAATGGAGGGTTATGGACTGAGTGAACGTAGGTAGGACTAGGTGAGAGTAAGCCTTCATCATGGACTAGGGGGGCTGAGATGGCCTGTTTCCATGCTATAATTGTTATATGGTTATATAGTCCATGCCAATCTATTCTGCTGCCTAGTCCCATTGACATGCACCTGGACCATAGACCACCATACCCCTCCCATTTATGTACCAATCCAAATTACTCTTAAGTGTTGAAATTAGGGTCCAATTTGACCCAAATCCCCTTGGTATTATTGGTATTATTGGTTTGGTATTATTGCAAATGAAGATATAACTTTAAGTACTCCTAACCTACAGGTTTTAGTTTTTACCTCTCTTTTAGCAAGGAGAGCAATCTTGCTTAAATGGAAGGAGTCTAGCCCTCCTACACATCTTCAATGGTTACGTGACATTATGTCTTATTTAAATTTAGAGAAGACCTGCTGCTCAGTCTTAAATTCGAAACAATCTTTTTATGATATCTGGGGACCTTTCCGAAATTACTTTTCCAATTTATAAAGTTTAACAATGCACAGACTTTTATGTATATTTCTATCTTCTCTTCTTAAGGGAATATTTTTTTTTCCTAATTATCCATTATCATCCATCAGCTTTTTTCTTTGGTAGTTGGTAGGGGTTTGACTTTTTTTATATAAAAATTTATTTTATGATATATGATCTATCTTTAAATTTTTGATTACAGAGTGGTATACCTTTATGTGATATGCTATAACATTTTGATCAATTTTATTACAATATGAATGTACACAATTTATGTTGAGATATATCTATGTGTTGCACTCTGTAAATCTTGTTTTTTCTTCTGAATAAAAATATTGTAAAAAGAAAGTGTTGAAATTGAACCCCAAACACATCTGCCAGTAGCAGTTCATTCTACACTCTGTGAAGAAGCTCCCCCTCACATGCACCTCGCCTATAGCTAAGGACATATCAAATATTTCTTTAGAACTTCTGCAATTTTTGCACTAGATTCACATAAGGTCTGGGGGAACCCCTTATCAGGCCCTGGAGATTTATCCATCCTAATTTGCCTCAATACAGCAAGAACCTCCTTTGCTGTAATCTGTATACAGAACATGACCTCACTGTTGCTTTGCCTTACTTTTATAGACACTGTGTCCATCTTCTGAGTAAATACAGACGTAGAAAATCCATTTAAAGGATCTCCCATCTCTCTTGGTTCTGTGAATAGATGAATACTCTGATCTTCAAGAGGATCAATTTTGTTCCTAGCTATCCTTTTGGCCTTAATATACCTGGGGAAACCCTTTGGATTCTCCTTCACCTTGTCTGTTAGAGCAACCTCATGACTTTTTAAGTCCTCCTGATTTCCTCAAGTGTTCTCTTGCATTTCTTAAATTCTTCAAGTACTTCATTTGCTCTTGTCTGCCTATACCTGTTATGCACTGTTCTTCTTAATCAGAGCCTTACTATCTCTCAAAAACCAAGGTTTCCTAAACCTGTTATCCTTGTGTTTTATTCTGACAGAAACAAACAAAACTCTTTACTGTCAAAATTTCATTTTTGAAGGCCTCCCACTTGCTTTTGCCAGAAAACAATCTGTCCTAGTCCACACTAGTGAGATACTTTCTAATACCATCAATATTGGCCTTTCTCCAATTTAGAGTCTCAGCTGGAGAACGAGATCTGTCCTTTTCCACAATTAGCTTGAAACTAATATCTGTACAGGATCCTGCAACAAAAAAAAAATAGGCTCAATTCTCCTTGTTTAGTAAATATGAAATAGAGCAGGAAACTGTCAACCACTTTGCTGTTTTGTGAGAAGATGGTGATTCATGCAGAGAAATAGTAAAACATTAGGGAGTTACCTAAGGAAGGAGATCTCAAGCTGTGTGTGCTTTCAGAAATGATGCAACAATTGATAGGCAAGAGGAAAAATATAATATGATAAATCACTCATAATTATTGCTAAATTGTTTTTTATTTGTTGCATAATGTTTCATAATTGTACTTGCCCTTTACAATTTAGTTCATGATTGTTTAGACAGTTTTAATGCTGCTTGTCTCAATTTCTCAATTTGAACAATAACCTTAAGATTAGCCTATGAAAGAGAATACAACCCACGAGATTCTGAAAGTATGGTTATTTAGGATAAATTATAAATGCAGTACATAAATTAGCATATTTCAACATGAAAATAGGAATAATGAATGCATCTGCCCTTAATTATTACAGATTTTATGGATGCTCATTTCACTATTTAAGGTATAGTCTCTGGCATAAGAAATTATCCTTACCTTTTGATCTTTTTTTGCTAATATTAAGACTGAAATGAAGTTCATCGGGTCCAAAGAAGAAAGTAGGTTTGAAATTCAGCTGCTTTCTGACAAACAGAGTGTGTCTGCAATTTGCCTGTTGTAGAGGAACAACCACCGATTGCCATAGTTAAATACAATCTCCACACTCCTGTCATCTCAGATGGAACTGTTTAATATATATATAGACCAGTGACAGAACCACAAAGGTCTGTGCTGACATTTATATCTCTCCTTCATCGTCGGATTAGATAGTCCCCAGCTTCCCTTAACTGCATCAGTGCAATTTGCTTCAACTACTTTCATTCACATTCTTACAATTGTCTGGGTAAAGGATACCTTGTCAGGTAATATAAAGAAGGTAATACAGACATTTATACTGACACAGTTTGAATCACATAATAACCAGGATCTAAAGGTAATATTTAACTCTCAGCTCTATCTTTTCCTTTGATGAATGCAGCTCTCAATCAGCATCACTACAGCAGCATTATTTAATTGATTATTCAATCATTGGCTCATAATAAGGCACGTCTGGTGGCCAATGGCACATAGACACGAGATCCTGCAGATGCTTAAAACCTGGAGCAGCACACACACGATGCTGGGGGAACTCAGCAGATCAGGAAACATCTAAAGAAGGAAATAAACAGTTACCCAAGACTCTCTATCAAGATCTTTAATCAGAAATGGTGAATGTTTATTTCCTTCCGTAGATGCTAGCTGACCTGCCGAGTTTGTCCAGCATTCCAAGCATGTTCCTGCAGATGAATGCTGTTGTCCTTGAGCTGACATCAGTAAATTACCATATGAATCACTTCAAACTATTTCAACTGATGGAAGATGCTGACAATAGATCCCAACTCCCAACATCACTACTACCACCCCTTCCCCACTAAAAACTTACACTGGGTCCAAGGCCACATACAACTGAATAATTATCATACATTTTCTTGCTTGGCTGACTGGTGCCCAAGACCTGATCTGAGAAAGCATTAACCTTAGGCCAATGGTGTTTGTCCTGGGTCGTGGAATTATTGATGTTTAGACAGTGAAGTGGTAGGAGAGGGTAATGTGGAGAGATGGTGGGATCCAGTGCTTTGAGTGGGGGAGTGGTAGACAGCGATTGCACTGAGGATCTGGCCGTGGATGGAGGAAGTGGCAGGGAGATGGAGTATTTCAGTAAGGTTCATAGGGAATTGAGGGACAGGGGCCTGGGCTCAGGGAATTAAAGGATTGTAAGAATGAGGTTGAAATGAGCCGGGTTGGGGGATGTTGGATGTGTGTTGTCATGGGTGGAAGTGGTTCTAGAAGATGAACGTGGAATAAGACAGATGCCTGAGCTCCCGATGGGGAGTGTGCTGAGACCATGGCCACTCTCAGTCCGACGTGGTCCAAGTTGTCCCAAAACATCACAGAAGCATCTCTGTATCTTGCTATATGTAACAATAATAAACCAATCCCAATGAACATTGCACAGGGAATGATGTCACCCCAAGCATCCAACTCAAGTATCTGAGAGAACAGAGATGACTTGCACTGGAAGCTCCTTGTTGAATTTCTGTAATGTTCTGAAAGATACCACCAGAGATCAGCTATAATCTCTGAGATACTGCTTGAGATACTGCATGATGCCATCACAAAGCAAGAAACAGTCCACCCTGATGCATTTAAAATTATAGTTGGAGACTTCAGTCAGGCTTGTTTGAAGAAATCCTTCCCCTGTTATCATCCACATGTAACCTGTAGCCCCAGAGGTCCCAACACATTTGACTACTGCTATAGTAGGACAATGAATGCCTACCATTCCATGTCCAGAATTCATTTTGAGAAATATGATCACTTGGCTGTCCTTATCCTATCTGCAAACAGGCAGAGGCTAAAAAGCAAGGCTCTAGAGATAAAGAAAACAAAGAGGTGATTGCGGGAAGCAGAGGAGAGGCTAAGGGATTGTTTTGAGTCATTAGACTAGGCTGTGCTCAAGGACTCACTGTGCATCTGAATGAATACACAGACTTTATAAAAACAGTTGTAGATGAACATGCACCACAAAGTTATTCAGTCTTCCCCAAACCAAAACCCAGGAGAGCTACAATTTGCTGAGGGTTAGATCAGGGGCCTTCAAGTCAAGCAACCAAGAAAGTTATTACTGGTCCAGCTACAATCTCTGGAAAGCCACCTCAATGGCAAAGTGGCGATTTTGGGTGATACTGGAATCAATGAAGGATGCTCGCCACCATGGCAGGTCTTGAGTGCTACCACCTCTTACAAAGTGAAATGTTGTGACATAGGTGACAACAGAGCTTCACTTCCCAATGAGCCCAATGCCTTCTAAGCTCATTTTGGCTATCAAAACATGGAGGAACCACCATGAACTCCCACAGCCCCTGAGACCGAGGTGAGAGTATCCTTTAGGAGTGTGAACCTATGGAAAGCATTCATCACAGATGGGGTACCTGGCTCAGTACTAAAGATCTGTGCTGATCAGTTGGCTGGAGTGTTCACTGAGATCTTTAACCACTCACTTCAGCAGCATGAGGTACACACCTGCTTCAAGAAAACTTAAATTAAACCAGTGCCTAAGAAGAATATGATAACCTGCCTCAATGATTATCATCCAGTAGCAATTACTGTTACAATTTTTCACTTTATTATTCAGAATAACATTGAATTTTCCATACCATTTTCACATGCCTTCCAATTCTCTTCAGCCTTCCCCATGTCCTTTTCCCAATAACACAATTGTCACTCTTACACACACATAGTCTACCATTTCTTCTCAACTTAATAGATTTTATGGCCTATCATTCTATTGCTTCATATTCTCTTCTTCTATATGATTAGGTAATGGATGTTGGGTGAACTAGATGAACACTGGAGGCATCTCAACCAGTCCTACTTTCATTTTACAAAAGATTTTAATCAAGATAAGCAATTTTGTTTGTGTTTTCCCATCCACCCCAATTGCCGTCAACACCCTATTCCCCAACACTACTGCTTTCTAGCTGAGGAGCTGTCTTCCAAAAAAAAACTCACTATGGAACTTTCTTGTCTCTTTTGTATTGACAGCCGCTTTGTCTCAGGGCTATCATTAGCCATAATTATAGATATTACAATGAAAATTCTAAACTTACTTCTTAAACAACAAGCTGCTTTCATGCCTGTGAGAGAAAACCAAGCCAGATTTTTAACAGCAAAATTGCCAACTTTCACCATCATTATGCCATGAAACTGACAGAAACTTTGAGACTTCCATACATCATTTAAAGTGGTAATCCCAAATGGATTGTTAGTAATTCAGTCCACCTCCACAGTCTGTTGCATGCCTCCTTCCCCCCCGTAATAAAGGGGTTACTAAAACTGACATGAGTTTCAGCTGCTTATCAACTGCTTTACTGTACAATACCCTGAAAACTTGGGCTACTACATGTGCATGAAATCTATGAGATTTGACTGGTGTACAAAGCCATCATTACCACAAGGCAAACTATCAGGCAAAAAAACACTTATTTTAGAAATATATAGTAATTTCTACATGAAAGTTTCTCAGAATATAAATAAATTTACAATAAAAGATTGACTGAGTGGGTTGAGGAACCTCCTACATCATAATAAAATATAAATATTTAAAAAGCATAATTAATTTAAGGAAAACTACTATTAACAAAAATAAAGCAATTGAGTTAAAACCCTCAATTATCCTTTTTAGTAAAGATCAGCTCTTCCTGTTCGGTTCTACAGGTGGAGAAGTACAGAACTTGCTGATACATGCACTCCAACCAGCCAATGTTTATCTACTGAACTGCCTGCAGAAGAGGAACATGATCTGGCCCAATGTTGTGAAGAGTAGCTTCTGCAGCAGAAAACTGTATGAAAGGCTGTCAGAACAGGTCATCTCAGGGCAGTAAATTCAGTCACAATTGAGCTTGAAATAATTTCACTATTATTATCCTGTCTTTTGGGGGACCCCTTAAAAGGACACAGAGCTTTCCTCACTCTACCAAATAGAAAGTTAGATTCCCCGAAGGCTTGCGGGTGGTAAAGGCCACACCATTTCATTCTGTTTCCTAGCTGTTTGGGGTACGGCCCACAAGAGAGGTATCTATGAAAACTGGCCCTCCATTCTACTGAATCCATATTGGGTAAAGCCCTCCCCACCATTGAGTACTCCTACACGGAACATCAGGGACCCCCACCACCCAGGACATACTCCCGCTGCTGCCATCAGGAAGAAGGTACAGGAGCCTCAGTGCTCATACCACCAGGTTCAGGAACAGTTATTACCCCTCAACCATCAGGTTCTTGAACCAGAGGGGTAACTTCACTTCACTTCACTTGCCCCATCATTGAAAAGTACCCACAACCTATGGACTCACTTTCAAGGACTCTTCCTCTCATGTTCTCGATATTTATTGCTTATTTATTATTATTATTATTATTATTATTTCTTTCTTTTTGCATTTAAGCACTTAATTTTCCTTTGCACACTGGATGAATGCACAAGTTTGTGTGGTCTTCTATTCATTCTATTATGGTTATTATTCCACTGTGGATTTACTGAGTATGCCAGCAAAAATTGGGTTGTACTAGTGACATATATGTATTTTGCTAATAAATTTACTTTGAACTCTGAATTTAGCATGCACAGTTATTGATATATGTTTAAATCAAAATCAGACAGATTCTAGTGGTGAAGGAATAAGGGTAATTTTGACCCGGTTGGAAATGACGAACATTTCGTGAAATGGGTTTTCAAATCCTGTCCTTAGATTGAAGTTATGCCTGGAAGTCCATAAACTGATCTGCCTTGCTAACTTTCTACAATACTGGTGAATCCTAATCGTAGAAAGTTAGCAAGGCAGATGATTTTGTGGATGAGGAACTGACACAGGGCACAAGCATGTATGTTCTGGGACCATTGGGACATCTTCTGGGATCGAGGCAGCCTACACAAGAGACACGCTTGAACCAGAGGCGGACAAATATCTTTGCAGGGAGATCTGCTAGTGCCACATAGGAGGGTTTAAACTAAATTAGCTAGGGGGAAGAGGGGTACGTGTCTCTGAGCAGCAACATGTAATGGGATAAAACAGTACCAAGCAAAAGAAAGTTCAGTAATCAGGATAGCCAGATGCTCATTAAAGGGAGGGAAAGGAATACTCTGTAAGAAATGTTGGAGAAACTCAGCAGCTCAGGCAGCATCTTTGGAGCCAAATTGGTAGGTGCCTTTTCAGACTAAGACCCTTCATCAGGACTGAAAAGAAAGAGAGCAGAGGCCAGAATAAAAGGGTTGGGAGGAGTAGGAGCACAAGCTGTCAAATGATAAGTGAATCTAGATGAAAGGGAGATAGTAGGGAGGTGGAGGAGCCAGGAAGGTGTGAACAATGTGAGAAGCAGGGAGATGATACATGAAAGTGGACAAGAGTTTAAAACAATGAATCTGATAGCAGAGGACAGTAGACCATGGAATAAAGGTGTTGTTAAATCTACATACAAAGTCAGGAATCGAAAGGTTGAGCATGGTAGGACTAAGGTTGATAGGGTAGATAAGAAGGCCTTTGGGTTGCTAGGCTTCATTAACAGGGGGATTGAGTTCAAAAGTAGAGAGGTCATGTTGCAACTCGACAAATCTCTGGTGAGACCGCACTTAGAGTATTGTGTTCGGTTCTGGTCACCTCATTATAGGAAGGATGTGGAAGCTATGGAGAGGGTGCAGAGGAGATTTACCAGGATGTTGCCTGGTTTGGAGAACAAGTCATATGAAGCAAGGTTAGCAGAGCTGGGACTTTTCTCTTTGGAATGTAAAAGAATGAGAGGGGACTTGATAGAGGTCTACAAGATTATGAGAGGCATAGATAGGGTGGATAGTCAGTACCTGTTTCCCAGGGCACCAATAGCAAACACCAGAGGGCAGATGTGAAAAATTAAGGGAGGGAAGTTTAGGGGAGACATCAGGGGTAAGTTTTTTTTACACAGAGGGTTGTGAGTGCCTGGAATGGCTTGCCAGGGATGGTGGTGGAGGCTAAAACATTAGGGGTATTTAAGAGCCTCTTGGACAGACACATGGATGAAAGAAAAATAGAAGGTTATGGGGTAGTGTGGGTTTAGTACTTTTTTTTAAAAGGATTATATGGGTCAGCATAACATGGAGGGCTGAAGGGCCTGTAGTCTTCTATGGTTTAATGTTGAGTTGAATACATTTCAATTCAAGGAATATTATAGGAAATTTGGATGAGCTTAGGGCATAGGTCTGAACATGGAATTTTGAAATAGTGTCCATTACTGAGACTTAGTTGCAAGAGGGATAGGACTGGAAGCTCTATGTTCCCAGTTTCATTACTAGTCAGGGAAAATGTCACAACAGTGCTCAGACAGGACAGGCTGGGGAGCTCATCTGCTGAGGCTAAATGGGTGGAACTGAGAAGAAAAGGAGGCCAATGTTAATGGGATTATATTACAGAGCACCCAATAGTCTGCTGGATTTAGAGGAGCAAATTTGCAGAGAAATCACAGACTCTTGCAAGAAACATAAAGTTGTTATAATATGTAGGTGATTTTAACTTTCCACATACAGACTGGGACTCCGATACTGTAAAAGGGCTGGATGAGACAGAGTGCGTCAAGTGTGTTCAGGAAAGTTTCCTTAATCAATATGTAGAGGTCTCAGGTAGAGAGAGAGTGCAAAACTAGATTTCCTGTTAGGGAATGAGATAGAGCAGATGACAGATGTTTGTGTAGGGAAATACTTTGTACCTAGTGATCATGATGCCGTAAGTTTCAAGGTACTTATGGAGAAGGAATGATCTCATCCTTAGGTTGAGATTATAAATTGGAAAAAGCCCAACTTTGATGGCATCAGAAAGGATCTGACAAGAGTGGATTGGGAAAACAGAGGAGCAGGTGTTTGCTGTCTTGAGGTAAATTAGGATGGATAAGTCCTCAGGGCCTGACAAGGTGCTCCCTCGGGCCCTGTGGGAGGTTAGTGCAGGAATTGCAGGGGGCCTAGAAGAGATACTTAAAATGTTCTTAGTCACAAGTGAGGTGCTGGAGGATTGGAGGATTGCTAATGTTTTCTATTGTTTAAGGAAAGCTCTTGGAAAAACTGGGAAACTATAGGCTGAAGAGTCTGACATCAGCAGTTGGTAAGTTATTGGACAGTATTTTAAAGGACAAGATATATAAGAATTTGGATAAACAGGGATAGTCAACATTGCTTTGAGCATGGTAGGTCATGTCTAACCAATATTATAGAGTTTTTCAAGGAAGTTACCATGGACTTTAGCAAAGCCTTTGACAAAATCTTGTATGGGAGGTTGGTCAAGAAGGTACATGGAGTAAATTGGATTAGAGATTCGTTTCGTGGAAGAAGCTAGAGAATGATAATCAGTGGTTGCCCCTCTAACTGAAGGCCTATGATTACTGGTGTGCCTCAGGGACTTGTGCTGGGTCCATTGTTGTTTGATGTCTATATCAATGATCTGCATGGTAATATGGTAAATGGGATCAGAACATTTGCAGATATTACACTAAGGTGTAGTGGACAGTGAGGAAGACTGTCCTCATATTTTGATCTAGCCAACTGAAGAAATGGCAGATGGAATTTAATGCAGACAAATGTGAAGTATTGCACTTTGAGAGGACCAAACTTGTATGGTGAGCTGTACGATATGAAGGAGTGTGGTAGAACAGACATACTTGGGAATACAGGTTCATAATTCCTTGAAAGTGGTGTCAGAGGTAGATCGGCTCTTAAAGAAAGCTTTTGACACATTGGCCTGCATAAATTAATGTATTGAGTACATAAGTTGGGACATAAAGTTGAAGTTGCATAAGACATTGGTGAGCCTAATTTGGAGTATTGTGTACAGTTTTGGTCACCTACCTACAGGAAAGATGTAAATAAGGTTGAAAGAGTACGGAGAAAGTCTACAAGGATGGTGCCGTGACTAAGGGCCGGAGTTATAGGATAAGGTTGAATAGGTTATGACTCTATTCCCTATACCGTAGAAAACTGAGGGCAGATTTGACAGATGTATACTAAATCATGGGGAGAATAGATAGGGCAAGTAGGCTTTTTCCACTGAGGTTGAGCAAGACTAGAACTAGACATCACAGTTTAAGGAATAAGGGCAAACAAAGGTTGTAGAGAAATCAATGTTTATGCAATCTGGTTGGAGACTGCCCAGATAAAATATGAAGGGTTGCTCCTCCAAGCTGTGTCTGGCCTCAAAATGGCAGTAGGAGAAGCTGAGGACAGACAAGTCCTTGTAAGAATAGAAAGTGGAATAAAAATACCCAAAGTAATGGTTAAAAATTATTCATTTTAACTGCATTTATTTGAAAACACAAGGACAAACTCAGGGCATGAACTGGCTCAGAAGATGGGCATAACAGAACGTGGCTGAGAGAAGGAAGATAAGGATTGGTGCAACAACACACACAAAATGCTGGGGGAACACAGCAGACCAGGCAGCATCTATAGTGAGAAGTGCTGTCGACGTTTCGGGCCGAGACCCTTCGTCAGGACTGGATTGGTGTCTCACTTTCCAGGATAAGATGTTTCAGATGTGACAGAGTTATGTATAACTGAGGAGTGTGTGTTTCCTAGGGGACATAAGAGCAGTATTTAGATAACGATATTCTTGGGGGTTCATCCAGTGAGCTCATATGTAGAACATAGGATAAACAAAGAGAGACTCACTCTGGTAGGGTGCCCACCCCACCAATTGTCAGTGGAAACCTGAGAAGCTGGCAACTCAGCAGCAGAGAACTTACTGATAGTGGTTAGAATAGTGGGGAATTTTGATTTCCCTGGTACTGATTGGACCACCCAGAGTGTTAGGGACTTGGATGGGGTGGAATTGTGAGATGTATCCAGGGAAGTTTCTTGAGTCAATGTATAGAGGGCCCTACTTGTGAGGATGCAATACTGGACCTCAGGGAATGAAGCAGGGCTAGTAAAAGAGGTGTCAATCAGGAAGCACTTTAGGACTAGTGGTCAACAGTCTACTAGTTTTAAGATTGTGATGAAAAAGGATAAGAAAAGTGGTGGATATGATTGACAAGAGAAATTTGGATAGGTAGACGGATGGGAAGGGTATGGTTCAGGTGCAGAACAATGGGACTAGGCAGTTTAAATGGTTTGGCATGGACTAGATGGGCCAACAGACCTATTTTTGTGCTGTAGTTTTCTATGACTCTATGGCAGATCCACAGGTTAGGGTGCTAAACTGGAGAAAGACCAACTTTGAGGGAAATTAGGCTAGACATTCTCAGCAGAGCAGGTCATAATAATGGAAAGATAAGCATAGTTCCGAGGGAGGGGGTGCAATTTAAAATGTTGGCTAGGTTTCTCTTCCCACAGACATGGCCTGACCTACTGAGTATTTCCAGAATTTTCTGTTTTTATTTAAATTCCAAGAATCTGCAATTGTTTTACAAGCTTTATTACAAAATGAGTCATGTGAATTGGAAATGAATTGCTGGGTAGAGTATAGTTGCCTTCAAAAGGTAATTAGAGTCCATAAGACCATAAGACATAGGAGTAGAATTAGGCTATTTGGCTCTTTGAGTCTGCTCCATCATTTAATCATGGCTGATCCTTTTTTTTCCCTCCTCCTTAGCACCACAACCTGGCTTTTCATTGGGTTATGGAGCACCACAGCATAGAAGCAGGCCCTTGGGCCTATCTAGTCCATGCTGAATTATTAATTTGCATAGTCCCATTGACCTGCATCCAGACCATAACCCTCCATACACCTCCCATCTATGTACCCATCTAAATTTCTCTTAAACTTCTTAAGCTTCTTCCCTTCTGCCATCCGATTTCTAAACGGACATTGAACCCATGAATGCTGCTTCAGTACGTTTTATTTCTGGGGTTTTTTTTTGCATTAATTTTAACTTAACTATTTAATAGACTTACATATACTTAATGCAGTCATTTTTCCCCATGTTTATTTATCATGGATGTCATTGCGCTGTTGCCGTAAAGTTAACAAATTTCACGACATATGCCAAAGACATTAAATCTGATTGAGATTCTGAAATGTTGAAATCGAACCCATATCTACCACTTTCACTGGCCCTCATCATCCTATGAGTGAAGAAATTGCCCATCATGTTCCCCTTCAACATTTCACCGTTTACCCTTAACCCATGACTTCTAGTTCTAGTCCTACCCAACCTCAGTGGAAAAAGCCTGCTTGCATTTACCTGATCTATACCACTCTTAATTTAGTATACTTCTATCATATCTCCCCTCATTCTCCTACACTCCAGGAAATAAAACCCTAATCTATTCAACCTTTCCAAAAACACAGGGAAATTAGATAAATATTTGAAGGAGGAAACCTTCCAGGAAAATAGAATAGTTTGAAAAAGCCAGCGGGGGCTCAAGCGGCTGGATAACTTTTTGTTTTGCATAATTCTATATATGGACAGATTCAGAAATCAAACATTTTTATTCAGAATCAACAGAACTATCAAGTCTAAAACCTTGAAGTAGGATCTTCAAGAAATTGCTTGGAAGTTCTCGTGCTCTGTTAACAGACTCAAAAAGATAAACAGCAGTAATCTGCTCTTGTTACTATTGGTAACCAGTCAAGTAGTATTTCATCAGGAAAATTATTTTTTCCAGTGAGGTAACAAAACTAGCATGGATAAATTGTTATCAAGCTAGTCAAATTAATTTTAATGAATTTGTTTAACAAGCCCATGTCATAATTTATATGGGATTTATATTTCTAAAAAAAATTACAAAATATTAAATGAAATAACTACTAAACGGGTTATCATACTAATTTCAAACTAAAAATGGCAACAAAAATTCAAATAGGCATACTCCAAATTCCATACCATTTACTTGTGGACAGATACATGATCAACTTTACAAAGAAGTCTTCAAAGTTTAAAAGTCCTTTTCCTAGTCCGCACTGAATTTCCTGATCTCAGGTAGTGTTGATATAATAGACAAAGAAAATAGTTGCCCTTATACAGCACTTTTCATAACCTCCAAAATTGCTAAGGCACTGCAGCCAGTCAATCTCATTTTGCCATGTGATTGCTATTTTAATGGAAACAATCAGCCAACAATCTGCATCTGCATCCTGCAAGCTTCTAAAAACATTGTTGGGAACTTTGTTGAGAGGACTGAGAAAAACTCCCCAGCTTTTTTTGTGCTGTAAAATCATTTTCATCTCTGAGGGTAATTTTTAATGCCTCATCCAATAGTGGTACTTTCCAGACTGTACCGCTCCTTCAGTACTATGCTTGAAGCCTGTGCTCAGAATCTCCTGACTCTGAGGCAAGTACACTTCTTCGTCAGGGCTATTTGTTTAGTAATTCTTGTCTGGAGGAACAAGACAAGGATAATAACCTCCATCTGCATTCCAAAAATCTCCTCTCCAAAATACATGTTATTTTGCACTGAGTGTTAACAGCAAGGCCAGGTGTAGTCTTACCCACAATCAAATAGACTGATGAAATGCAATCAAATCCAAAAAGCACACAAGAAATTGAATCTGTTTTTAAAATCCAATGCAGATAAACTTGTACTATACCCTCTGTCATTCTTAAAATGTTACAGCATTTATTTGACAGTTTTCATGACAACAAACTTGAGAACACAAACTGAATTAGATGAAAGAGGTTACACTGCAGTGAATGATCCAACATAGTTGCAACTGTGTTTTCTATAATTAAGAGTTCCCTGAAACAATGAGTCCGAATTTTTCTACTGCAGTATAGGGATTTATTTTACAATAGACATTTTCAAGGAATTGAGCAAAATTAAAGACTCCACATTTGGACACAAGGTTACATGAATGCAGAACCTCAAAGAAATTAATTAAAATATAGCTAATAATCTACACATAAACATACAAATGGGGAGCAGCATTAAGTATTTGGCCCTCAATTCTGTTCTGATATTTAATAAGGTGATGGTTGATTATTATCTCAACTCGTCATTTATATCTACTCTGTGATTAAGTTTTCCCATCTTGCTTCTCAAGAATGTGCCTTAAAAGTATTTAAAGTCTCTGCTTCCAGCAGCCTTTGAGGAGAGTTCCAAAGGGCCATAAAGCTTTGAAAGAAAAATAATTGTATCACCTCTATGATCAATATGTAGTCCCTTGTTTTCAAATAGTCAGCGATAGTTTTTGATTCTCCCACAACAGGAATCAATCTTTGTACCTTAATCCTTCCAAGAACTGTCTGGGTTATATATTTTTTCATCAAACCTCTCCTTACTCTTTTACAGTCAAACTTAACCTGTTCCAGGTATTAGTTTGTGAATCTTCTCCAAACTGTCTCTGTGGTGAACTAGATATACCTGTCTGGACTGCTCCTGTGGCTCCTCCCACAGACCCCCGCTGACTGCTCCTGTGGCTCCTCCCACAGACCCCTGTATAAAGGCGTCTGTGGCCTGTTGCTCTGCCTCATTCCCCAGGATGTAGTGTTGTTCATTCTTCCAGTCAATAAAAGCCAATACCTCACTTCCTACGTCTCAGCGTGAGTTATTGATGGTGCATCAGTCTCCAATACGTTAACCTCCTTTCATAGATGAGACTTAAATTGTACACTGTATTTCAGATGTGATCTGACCAATGCCCCATTATCAATGTAGCATAAGCTTCCTTTTTTTCTTTAAATTCCTTAGTACTCAATGATAAAGGACCTATGGATGAAGTCTACCCAGACCAGGGAGACTTGTCAGCAACAATACAAGAGTTGAAACAGCAAACACGAGGAAATCTGCAGAAGCTGGAAATTCAAACAACACACACAAAATGCTGGTGGAACACAGCAGGCCAGGCAGTATCTATAAGGAGAAGCACTGTCGACGTTTTGGGCCGAGACCCTTCATCAGGACTAACTGAAAGGAGAGATACTAAGAGATTTGAAAGTAGTGGGGGGGGAGGGAGAAATGTGAAATGGTAGGAGAAGACCAGAGGGGATGGGATGAAGCTAAGAGCTGGAAAGGTGATTGGCAAAAGTGATACAGAGCTGGAGAAGAGAAAGGATCATGGGACGGGAGGCCTCGGGAGAAAGAAAGGGAGGGAGCACCAGAGGGAGATGGAGAACAGGCAGTGATGGGCAGAGAGAGAGAGAAAAAAAAACAACTAAATATGTCAGGGATGGGGTAAGAAGGGGAGGAGGGGCGTTAACAGAAATTAGAGAAGTCAATGTTCATGCCATCAGGTTGGAGGCTACCCAGCCGGTATATAAGGTGTTGTTCCTCCAACCTGAGTTGAAACATCAAGTTTTAACTGTTCAGAACGTTGGTGAGACCACACCTGGAATGTTGTGCACAGTTCTGGTCATCCAGCTACAGGAAAGTTGTCTTGCAACCAGATTTCTCAGCTTCAAATCTAAGCAAAGATTCTTTGATGTGCATTCCTTTGCATATGAAATGCAAATGAAAATGTCAATTTTTATAGTGAAGTATCTTCTTTATACTCACAGGTTTCTGGCCTTGCAGTAGCATTCCTACTTTTGGGGCATAAAATGCTTACTAGGGTGTAAACTTGACTGGAGGGCTTGGGTTATATGGAGAGAATAGATAGGAAAGGATTAGAGGGATATGGGCCAAAACACATGCAAAAAAAGAAAAGCTCAGGTGGGCAACTTGTCAGCATGAACAAGTTAGGCCAAATAAACTGTATGGTTGTATGGTTCCATGACAACTCCAACACTTTGTTCCCTACAACTTCCTGATGATGATAATTTTCCTGGGTTCTATCCTCCCTTCCAAAAGCTCAGCTGCTTCTGGAATGCTACTTGTCCCCTATATAGTGACAAAGGATGTAAAATACATTAATTATATTACAAAATACATGTGAAATACAATGATGGAAAATGCATGGTCATGCACTTAGGTAGTAGAAATAAATGTGCTGACTATTTTCTAAATGGGAAGAAAATTCAAAAATCTGAGATGCAAAGGGACCTGGGAGAACATCCAAAAGGTTAACTTGCAGGTTGAGTCAATGGCGAGGAAGGCAAATGCCATGTTAGCATTCATTTCAAGCAGTCTAGAATACAAGAGCAAGGATGTGATGCTGAGACTTTATAAGGTACTGGTGAGGCCTCAGCTTGAGTATCGTGAACAGTTTTGGGCCCCTCATCTTAGAAGAGTTGTGCTGGCATTGGAGGTGGTCCAGAGGAGGGTTACAAGGATGATTCCAGGAATGAAAGGGCTATCCTACGAGGAATGATTGATGGCTCTGGGTCTGTACTCGCTGGAATTCAGAAGGATGAGGGGGGATCTCATTGAAACCTTTTGAATGTTGTAAGGCCTAGGTGGAGTAGACAGAGAAAGGCTATTTCCCATGGTCAGAGAGGGCACATCCTCAGGATAGAGGGGTGCCCTTTAGCCAAATGGTGTTGAATTTGTGGAATTTGTTGTCACATACAGCTGTGGAGGCTAGGTCATTGGGTGTATTTAAAGCAGAGATTGATAAGTTCTTGATTGAACATGGCTTCAAAGGTTACAGGGAGAAGGCCAGGAACTGGGGTTGAGGACGAGAAAAAAATGATCAGCCACGATTAAATGGCGGAGCAGACTCGATGGGCCAGATGGCCTAATTCTGCTCCTATGTCTTATGGTCTTAATTCAAATATCACCACCTTGTTTTTCACCATTACATCCCTCGCCACACTTTCCAAAGGACCAACACTTATTTTGTTAGTTATTTTTCTCCCCAAGTATCTATAAAATCTCTTAGTATGTTTTTTATATTTCCAGCAAGTTTTAACTCACTCTATTGATCTTATATCTTCATTATTTTAAATTCTGGCCAATTTTCTGACAAACTCTCCCACTCCCCCCACAACTGCCACCTGCTGCCTTTCTCATTATTATATAATTATTACTATTTTCCCTTCCTATATAATTTATCCTGGATAAAATAAAAGTCAGACGTATTTCCTTTCTGCCAGGACAGTAATGTCTTTTCAGTGGTTGTCACTTAATATGAATCATTACCACTAATTTCAATATCTACCCTGTCAACAATAAAAAAGTGTTACCAGTCATATAATCTTCTAAATAAGATCAGGACGAGAAAAGGTACCAAGAGCTAAGTAGGTGGGGATGGGTGATGGCAGGTGGAAAGAGGCTTGTACGCTCTAAACAATGGCAAGAATTTCATTTTAGTATTGTAGAACATAGAACTGTACAGCACAGAAATAGACCATTCAGCCCACAATGTTAGGCTGAAACAGCTAAAAAGCAAATGAAAAACACCCAAACACTAATCCCTCCTACGTACCCCATGCCCATATCCTTCCATCCTCCTTACATCATATATCTATCCAAATGTCTCTTAAAAGCCCTTAATATATTTGCCTCCACCACCATATCAAGTAACCCATTCCAGGCATCCATGACTCTCTGAGCTATAAACTTCCCTCTCACATCCCCCTTGAACCTAATGCCTCTCACCAATGATGCATGCCTTCTGAAATTAGACAGTGGGAAACAGATACTCTCCGTCCACTCTATCCATGCCTCTCATAGTCTTATTAACAGATCTCCCCTCAGCCTCCGGAGCTAACAGCCTCTTTGTGATAACACATACCCTGTAAACCGGGCAGCATGCTGGCAAACCTCTTCTGCACCCTCTCCAAAGCCAGTGTATGGTTTTAGGAAGCCTCTGCCATTGCAAGGATCAATGAGAAAAATGTTCTGAGATAACATCTCCCACAGGATTAAAGAATGAAAAGCAAGCAGCTAAAGGAACTCAGCATCTGTGGAGGCAGAGAGACAGTCAAAGTTTCAGGCAGAGACTTTGCATTAGAAACTGAGTGCAGTTGATGTAAGATTCAATGATCTAAGAATTTTTTTGTTCCAAATTCAAGGTTCTGCAGTCTCTTGTGTCTCCCTCAAGTTCTTCCCTGAGTCACAGGTCATTGTGACTTTGACATACATTCCCTTCAATCCCCTGTGGTTGCTCAAATCTGTGATCACCTCCTTCATAAGGACAACAGCAGGTCATGCAGATTTTCTCTGAGGCACTGAGATTTGCAAAGGAGGATCAGAATCTGGTTTAATATGATCGACATGTCATGAAATTTGCTGAATTTGCAACAGCAGTAAAGTGCAATATATCATAACAACAAAAACAGGAATTATACTAAGTATGTATATTAAATGGTTAAATTAAATAAGTAGTACAAAAATAGAAATAAAAAACTAGTGAGGTAGTTTTCATGGGTTCAATGGTCTATTCTGAAATTGGATGGCAGAGGGGAAGAAGCTGCTCCTGAATCAGTGTGTGAGCCTTCAGGTTTCTGCCCCTGCTTCCTGATGTTAGCAAAAAGAACAAGACATAACCTGGGTGATGGGGGTCCTTAACGATGGATGCCGCCTTTTTGAAGTATTGCTCCTTGAAGATGTCTTGGATAGTACGGAGGTTAGTGTTGACTAAGTTTACAAGTCTCTGCAGCTTACTTCAATCTTGTGTAGTAAGCCCCATCACCTCCCATCCCCACATAACAGATGGTGATGCAGCCAGTTAAAATGCTCTCTGTAGCATGTAGATTTCTACATCTGTAGAAATTTGAGGGTGTCTTTGGTGACATAACAAATCACTCAACCGCTTAATTAAATATTGCCGTTGTTGTGCCTTCTTTGTAGCTGCATCAATATGTTGGGTCCAGCATAGATCTTCAGAGATATTGACACCCAGGAACCTGAAATTGCTCACTCTTTCCACTTCTGTGGAAAGCATGTGGCTTTGTCATTATTGGTCACACTAAGGAACAAATCCTAAAGATATGATTTGAGTTAGACACACCAGGCACTAAGTAGGGGTTGAACTAAATAAGTCAAAACCAAACAATTCAGTGCCACTCTGCGACAGTAAATATACTACTCTGTAGCAGTTCAAATCTCCTGAAAATCATTGCCATCAGTCAATGACAAGGGAAGACTTGCTCAGCCAGCAGTGCTCCCAAATGTGATTCAGTCAGTTTGCTGTGGTGGGCAGTGAGATTCTAATTCTTCAATCATTTACAAGGCACATCAGAAGAGCATAGAAACTGAATGTTTGGCAGAAGAACAGAAGGAAACTAATAATTCAACAATTTCCCAAGGGAGAACAAGGCGAGAGAGCAAATTACGTGTTTATCAGATCAGTGAATTAAGTATCAAAGACTAAAGTGATCCCACTTCCTTAGATATTTATGGATGTGGGAGAAGGTTGATGAGACTGTTCTAATTGATGCAACTGACTTTCACTATTGCTGACATTTCTGAAAGCTGCCTGCGACTGAGAATAAAGTAGTTCTGCTCCAGTTGTAAACTGAAACAATTGAACAAATCCTAGACCTAGCCAAGCTCTTTCCTAATGAGGGAAACAACAGCATAGCACATGGTGCTCGCAGTCACATTTGTCATATCTTTAAGAACTGTGTCAAGTTTGAGGAAGACGGCTACTCATTCTTCTGCGGCTGAGAAAATGAGTAGCAATCATAAGCAAATTAATCTTACAGCACTGATCTTCAGGATAGCGCACAGAATTCATAGTGCAGAAATGGACCATTCTGCTAAATACATTTTGATGGAGAGTATCTAAAACCCTCCCATAATGATTCAAATTCTCATAACTTTCTTCTTCCCTTTTTTCACTGACAGAAAAGGGGACATTCAGCCCATCAAGTCCATTCTAGCACCGAGAGCAATTCCATCTCTCCATGCATTTCCTAGCAATGTATTCCCCCTCACAGTCCCATCAAATCCATGCTGATTTGTTACCTAAACTTGGAGTAATTTGCAATGGCCAATTAACCCACTGCGAACCATGCCGATGGAATGTGTGAGAACTGCGGGGGAGACATGAATGTCACTACGATCTCAAGCTTTCACCATAATCTGCTAGTTACTTCTCATTCCTTTGCTCTGTTTCACCCATTAATACATCTATGTAATTCAGCCACACATCCATTTCTTCACAGGCAAGCAAGGGGATGGTGAAATGGGAGGCCGTTTTGTCCATCTGGTTCAGGCTAACCAAAATAGTAAGTAATTCCCAAATCCTAGATCACAGAAATCATCGGCTAAAACTCCAAATTTCATCTCTTCAAGTGCTCTTTCAATGTGATGGGAGTTTAAGACCATAAGATATAGGAGCAAAATTAGGCCATTTGGCCCATGGAATCTGCTTTGACATTTCATCATGTCTGATCCAATTTTCTTCTCAGCACCAATCCCCTACCTTCTCCCCGTATCCCTTCATGCCCTGGCCAGTCAAGAATCTATCAACCTCTACCTTTGACTTGGCATCAAGCTGCTGTGGCAAAGAATTCCACAGATTCACCACTCTCTGGCTAAAGAAATTGCATTCTAAAAGGACACCCCTCTGTTCTGAGGCTGTGTCCTTGGGTCTTAGACTCTCTCATCGTAGGAAACATCCTCTCCACATCCATAAAGGCCTTTCATCATTCAACAGTTTTCAATTAGGTCAAGCTGCAGCTGGATGCACTTCTTGCAGTTGTAGGTGTCAGGAACACTGGAGGTCTCCCTGCCTTCCCACATCCCACAGGAAGAGCATTCCACTATCCTGCCCGGTATCTCTACTGTCCTAGCTGAGCAGATATAAAGAAGGGAAGGAAAAAAAAAAAAATCTTGAGTTTTTCTTTCCTTTGCTTTCTCTGACTGAAGCCTCTCTTCGCAGAAGCCTTGAACATCTAAAGCCTCAAGATCACCACTCTGACCCCATCCACTCAGACGATGGACACTGCACTTGCCCCGCCTTCCTTTAATTTTCTCTTACTAATCAGTCCCGTACACCTGCAGGAAACACGTTTCAGTGCCCCAGTGGTCTTCCTCGATAAACGTTCCTTTAAATCCCTTCTAGTCCATTGCCTTAAGATCCTCAGAAAAAGAATTAGATTATTTTTGTTCACCTTGTCAAAGCTTCTCATAAGCTTATACTACTCAGTTAAATCTCCACTCATAGAAAATAGAATTAGAAGAGTACAGCAAAGGAACAAAATCTTTATCCCATCATGACAATGAAGTCTTTGATCTGGAGAGAACAATCCTGTTTTATCCAGCCCTTCATTATAACTCTCGCTCTCAAGCCCTGGCAGTTTCCTTGTAAACCTTTACTTCATGTTAGAATGTCCTTCACATAGTGAGGTGACCAGAGCTGTACTCAGGACTCCTGCTGTGCCCCTACTAATGTTTTTGACAGTTATAACATAATCACCCTTGTTTTTCCCACAAGTAGAAACATCTCTGCGCTCGCTCACTGAAACCCTTCAAAATTTGAGAAACCTCAGTCAGGCCAGTCTCCCTTTCCTAGAGATATAATCTACAGCTCACTTAGTCTTTTCTACAACCTCTCAGTTCCTGAGATAGATTGGGAAGTTGGAAACTATCTCTATATCTTAGGGATCTTGACGGTCAATGAGATTAGTTGTTAAAATGCAGCTAGAACTAATCTGCAGAATAATATTTATCATTGCATATTATAGTGGTCCTGTCCTTACAAAATGGTACAGTATATTATTATTCTGTGAGCAATAGCATCATAGATTTATTAGCTATGCAGAAAATAGCACAGCTAGGAGCTGGACTATGAATCTTTCAAGAGATATACTTCAGATTGGAAATATGACAAATTACAGGAGCAGTTGAACAGGCGGGTCTTTAATCTTCACCAGCTGTCCACCACTACCTTTGAAACATTTTTATACATTTCCATTGAATTAATTCCCAGTGCAAGATGTGACCACTGAAAATCACTGGTTGGAAATTTGAGCACATCCTAAAGATTCAGGAGCAGGGTACAGAGAAGAACAACAACATTTGTCAAAAGGACATGGGGAGATAGCTCAGTCATGTCTATAATTTATTGTTGAGTACAGTATTCAGGAGCAGAGGTGTGGGTGTAGATTTAATAGTTATGCAGTCAAGGTGCTTCAACGTAGAGAGTAGAGGTCGAAGAGAAGATTGGGGCATTTTGGAGATATCAAATGGGGTGATGGGATGCAATTTACTTAGTTTATGGACCTCCCATTCTGACTTGCTCTGAGATCAGATTTTGTGATTGCAAATGATGGAAGCCCCAGGTAACATGACCAAAGTTACATGGTCCAAAGGGAAGCGGACCAGGAATGAGAACATCCTGACAGATTATAAACTAATGATGACTGATGTCAGCAAGTGTCAGAACAGATTTCCTGAATGGTGTGATACAACCCAGAATTGGTCGCAACTGCAATGTATACCTGGTAAAGGCAACTGTCAACACCAAACTATTGTCAGGAGCACATGGAATCTAATTTCTGGGCTCACGTGGTGGCAATCATAGACCTCAGATTCTTTTCATAAAATTTGTTTCATGCTTTCCACTCTGGTAGTTGTTTATATTGGTGACTACTAGGATGAGAAAATGACAAAACCCAGGCTTGGACTCATAGCTAGATGGAAATCTGTGCAGAACAGGGAATCAGCCTTCATTCCCACTCAAGAACCAGCTTCAAAAACAACCTTAATCGCTTCAATTCTCAGTCATTGCCTGTCAGTTCAGTTTCCTCACAGAAGCAGCATCTATCAGTGTCTTCCTTTGTTTTTCCCTGTTAAGCTGTGCAATGCCATAATTTGATCAGATACAAACTCCGGAGTTGCTGTTGACTCTAAGTGGCAGGTGTTAGAGATGAATGGCTCTAATTTATCAGAGCACTGTGCAAGCTGAATTCATTCTTTCAAGTGCCGCATGTCTAATTATTGTTTTTGTTTCATTTTTGGGGGTTTGTTTGTCATAATATTTAAAAATGCAACAGACTACCAACCCTCACTCTGCAAATTTGGTAAAGATGGATTCTTTGCAAAGAATAATTTCTAAATAGCTGAATAACTGAAAAGAATCATTTAACCCATAAAAAAGTATTTCATTCCAGCCCGTTTGCTTTCCACAATTCTTAATTTGCAGAATCTCTTATAGTTGATTGACATTAGGTAAGTTGGTAAACAGGTTTATTATTGTCACATGTATTGAGGTACAGTGAAAATCTTGTCTTGCGTACCTTTCATACATTTATTGAGGTCATACATCACCATCATCATGTGCTGCATCATGTAACATAAGCGTTCATGGTCTATGACCACAATTGTTCTTGGAAAGTTTTTCTACAAAAGTGGTTTGCCATTGCCTTCTTCTGGGCAATGTCTTACAAGGCAGTCTAAGGTAAAATTATAGCAGAATGCAAAATAAAGTGTTACAGTTACCGAGAATGTGCAGTGCAGGCAGATAATATGATGCAAGATCATAAGGTAGATTATGAGATCAGGAGTCCATATTAACATTATAGGGAACCATTCAATAGTCCTATAACAAGAGGGTGGAAACTGTCCTTAAGCCTGATGCTACCACTTTCAGTGTTTTGTAAACTTCTGCCCAATGAAGATGTTTAGGCTTCCTTTCTTCGTGCTGTATTTCCAGTACAACATTGCAATTCTGCTGCAAACAAGTTTTTCATTGAAACTGTAGCTTGAAAGCTTGTGCATATGACAAAAAGCTCAACTTGACTGGACATGAATGTTATGATATTCACCCAACTGTGCCAGCTTCTGGGGTTTAGACACTCTAACTCACCAGATTATGGATAGCTGGCACGGACCCTTTAAGGATTCACTAATTGGCGGGCATGTTTTGGCACCAGGATTCTATATTTAAGGGGCACCTGAATGAGGTTCAGTGCTCTTAATATATGCAGTATAGGAGATAATTTGTCCTCTAATATATGCCTTAAAAGCATCCCAAATGATAAGACTAGAAGTCTCTTTCCACGTATTTTCTTCCAAAAAAAGAGTAATTTGATTCTCCAGAAATTTTTGTACATCCTTATCAGATAACAAAGTTAAATTAAAATGCCAGGATCTGTTCATATGAGTGAAACCAGGAAGATTTAAAGATAGAAATACAGGAGAATGGTTAGATACAGCTATTTATTTATATTCAATGGATCAGACTAATGGAATTATTGAAATATCAATAAAAAAATAATCAATCCTGGTATAGGAATGATGGACATGAGAAAAGAATGAATACTCCATTTCTGCTGGGTGAGAAAAATGCCAAATATCAACAATATCATACTTCGTTAGAAAGGATTGAATAAATGCATTAGATGTGGTTGATTTAAGAGAAGAATGATCTAATACTGGGTCTAGACAACAATTAAAACATCTAGCTTAGTATTCTGTTCTCATTTCAGTCTCGCATTGTGTCTCAATTCTAGCCTTGCCATACTCCAGTTCTTGGGTCCAACCATCCTCACCAAGTTCTCTTGTCACATTGAATGTTGGCTGTGTAGAAATAATCAGAGTTTTAGCAGTCATATTCGGGCTATATTTTCACAACAAGTCTGTTGAAGTCGCTGGTGTTCCACCTCAGAGAAGCATAGGAATAGGGGAACGAGTAAATCCTTGAATAGAATGAGAATGGATGGTGAATCATTCATACAGCAAGGTCATTATTCTGACAAAAGTATGAGGTAATAAATTTTGAAAAGACAACCAAAGCAGGGAGTACATAAATATTAGGTACTAGGAAGTGTGGAGGAAGAGAGGATTTCAATATGCCTCTGCACAAATTCTTGAAGGTGGGAAGGAAGTGGTTAAGATACAGACACCAAGACAGAATACAATGGTGGGGAGGTCAGGCTAGAACTGCAATAAACATTGCTTAAGCCATATCTAGCCTTCTATGGGCAGTCCTGCTAATCACACTACAAGATGTGGTCGAAGAGAATACACTAATCCAATATACAGATGACTTTGCTAGTGCTGCATTATAGGAACCTCCTGGACATTCAGGAAACCAGAAACCTTCACTTCACATCCAGCAGTGTGCTCTATTTTGTTCTTCAAGATCCTATAAATCTTATTGACCAGGTATGTGCAATTATAACTCCGCTATGGATAGTCCCAAGCCTGGATACAAAAGGAGGAGGGTGGGATATCGGGCTAGCAACCCCGCCCTGTAAAAACTCAGTGCTACAGAAATGCCAACAGAAGCTCCAAAGACTTTATCCCAGTGAGAGGAAGATACACCAAGATAATGGGCTACACTTGGAATCTATATGAAAGATTGGCCCAGGACAGAGAACTCTAACAAGCTCTGTCAGTGGCCTGTGTTCTGGTAAGGGTGATGGGCTTAAGTCAGTAGTATGTGGAATTATACAGGTGCCATTAAATATAGGTATTCCTCATTCTCTTAGCACTTATGAAATTAAATTATCAAGGAACATTATCAAAATCATGAAATACTTCATGGACACAACAAAGGGTTGGGATGGGAATAGAGCTGTTAAGTGACAGGCAATGGTAAGCCACAGGCAACAACAGGGAGATGAAAGAAATATTTAATCATTCATTTGTTTTAGTATTCAACAAGTAAGTAGAACAAGATGGATGAGTAAAGAGATGGATGTGTGTAATGCAGAAAAAAGGCATTTATGAGGTAAATTAATCCAAGAGAAAGAGAAGAAAACTCCTGGATTGCAGCCATGCAGTTTAAAAGATAGCAGAGAGATTACTTTTGTCTAATTTGTTGGCGAAAGAGTCAGTGCCAAAGGACTAATGGATACCCATTAAAATATCTGTTCATAAGACGGATCGAGCATATTCAGGAAATTACACACCACTCATCTTGAACATGACTGTAGAAAAAAATAGAGGAATTGCAATTGAAGAAGACAACTCAAGGTAACCTAGAGATTAAAAGTATGATAACAAATAGTCAGCATGGATTTCAAAAGGAAAATCTTGCTAGATAAACCTTTTTCTTTGAAGAGGTAACAGAGAAAACATAGAATGGTCATGCAATTTTTCCAGATTTTCCAATGGCCTTTGAAGATAGACACAATGAAAGCATGACTCAGAAGGTGATGTTGTTGTAGATACCAAGGCAGGTAGTGTAATATAGTTCAGATGGAAAATAAGGCAGAGTGTTGTCAGATGGAATCTAATCCCAACAAGTGTAAAATGAAGCATTTTGGAAAGTTAAAATGCTGTGGCACAGTAAATAAGGAACATTGATGGCCAGGGTTCTCTGAAAGAATGTAATGCTGAAATTTTGAAAGGCACGGCTGAGGCCTAATGTGGAGTATTGTGAACCATTTTGGGAACCTTATTTAAGAAAGGATGTGTTGACATTGGTGTAATTTTAGAGGAAGTTCACGACAGTGATTCCAGGGAAAATAGGCTTATTGTATGAGGACCGATTGATGGTTGTGGGCCTGTACTCAATGGAATTTAGAGGAACGAGGGGGGATTTCATCGAAACCTATCGAATGTTGAAATGCCTAGATAAAGTCGATGTGGAGAGGATGTTTTCTATGGTGGGAGAGTCTAAGACCAGAGGGCACAACCTCAGACTAGAGGCACATCTATTTATAATGGAGATGAGGTGGAATTTCTTTAACCAGAGGGTGATAAATCTTGGAAATTCATTGCCACAGATGGCTGTGGAGACCAGGTCTTTGGGTGTATTTAAGGCGGAGGTTGTAGGTTCTTGATCAGTCAGGATGTGAAAGGATACGGAGAGAATGAGGTTGAGAGGGAAATGGATCAGCCATGATGAAATGGCAGCGCATACTTGATGGGCTGAAAGGCCTAATTTTGCTCCTATGTCTTATAGTCTTATGGAAAGAGACAACATAGGTAAAGAGAGTGGTGGAGAAAGTATATGGCATGATCCTCCAGTCCAGATGAAGGGCCTCAACTATTTATGACCATCATCCATAAATGCAACCTGACCTGCTGAATTTCTCCAGTGCTTTTGTCTGTTCTTCTAAAGTTCCAGCATCTGCTGTCTCTTGTCTATCTCGTGTCCACGCAGGTTGACTCTGTGGTTAAGAAGGCATATGGTGCATTGACCTTCATCTGCCATGTTGTTGCCGACTCACTTATCTCATTGAAGCCTCTTTGTATCCTCATCACTGAACACGTGTTGGGAAAAACAGAAATACTGAATATTCTTGGTGATGAGAGATTGGGAACAATTGATGTTCAAAGGTACCTGGGAGGCAGAGGTCATTGAGAACAGGAAAGCAGATGCTGCAAGTGGTTGGACATTGGCGTGGGAGGATTTGAAAACAAGAGTTAAGATGCATTACTCAAATGACAAAGAGGCTTGATGAGATAATGATCGAGATTCTTGAGGTATGTGTACAGGTGTAGTCCATTTCCCTTTGAAAAGAATGCCTGCTGTAAAGGAGGCACAGCAAAGACTGGAATAATAGGTTTTCTGTATGAGGACTGACCAAAAATACTAAGCTTCAATTTTCCTAACATTAGAAGAATGAGTAGCACTTCATTGAAACATACAAAATACTTGTACAACTCAACTGGTTGGTTGCAGAGACAATATTTCCCCTAGCTAAGGTATTTAGAAATATAAGCCACAGTCTCAAAACTTAGGCTCAGCCAGTTGAGAATGAAATGAGGAGAAACATTGTCTTCCTAAAGTTTTAAATATTTTTGAAGTGTTTAATTGGTTCTAAAGAATTCATTTGAAATTATTTCCCAAAAATAGATGCAATGATTAAGTTGTATTCCAAACAGAGATTAGTGAATGTTTGGACATTGAAGATATCAAAAGGTATGGTGCTCCAGCAGGAAAATGGTGTTGAGGTAAAATATGAGCCATGAACTTCTTGAGTGTTAAATATGAATGGCCTATTTCTGTGATTATTTTTTCTGTTCTTATCTTCTGTTCTTAATAGCCTGTTTCTGTGCTGTGTATCCAGTGTAAAATGGAGATCAAACACGAGGAAATCTGCAGATGCTGGAAATTCAAACAACACACACAAAATGCTGGTGGAACACAGCAGGCCAGGCAGCGTCTATAGGGAGAAGCACTGTCGATGTTTCGGGCTGAGACCTTTCGTCTAAAATGGAGATAGTGTCCAGGCTGGACAAAGGAAATAAGTGTAGAATCTGCTGCACAAAGTTATATCTTGTATTGTTATGCATTCTAGGGAGTGATTTAGCTCTAAGTACCATTGTTGTACCAAAACCCTCAATGACGTTTTGCAGGTTAGATTCCATGAAATGATAAACTTTCTTTCTCCGTCTGTGTGTTAGATTCTGCTGTCAGACTGCAAGACATGTAGGCAACGTTCTTGAGGAGTGGCAGATGAGTGATGCCTTGAAGCTTTGCTACCAGTCAAGTCAAAGAGTCTCCTTTCTCAGCTCCTCTGACCACCAATATTTTACCATTCAGCAGAGAAATGGAGAAGAAATGAAAAACAAGGTTAAATATTACCTCTACATACAAAGCAGCATCAAATAAATAAACGGTATGCCTGTATTGTATCGGGCAGGAAAGAGTGAGTAATTAGAGGTTTTTCTGCTGCCATCTGCCATGTTCAGTCCTGACAGGCAAAGAACAAACGTAAACAAAAGCTTTATTTAGGCAGCCTTTGATTTAACATGACACTGCTCAGAAAGGAAGAAGAAAGCAATCTGTTGCATAGTCACTTCAGTGAGTATCAGTCGGAATCATCTCCACTCTAAGATATAAACTTGTCATTGGTACTGAAGAGGTCCTAAAATGAAAAGTCAGAATGTTGGAAATACTTAGCAAGTCAGGCAGCTTCCAAGGACAAGGAAACAATGTAATCTTTTCAAGTCAAAGGTCTTTCTTAAAAAAAAAAATCATGGGAAAATCATTGTCCAGACACATTGGACTGGAACCTACCAAATAAAACCTCACCACTTAAACAAAAATACTGTATGTCTAAGATGTTTGATCCCTGGTGATATGGAGTATCTGTCAGTTCCAAGATGAGTCCAGCAATGGGGCACAGTATTGTGGCAGCTCCCAAATAATTACATTGGGTGCTTAGATCTTGGATCAGGTTAGTACTAGCACAGAGCTAGATTTGTCAGTGACTTCAATAAGCAAAGTAGCAATTGCAGATTAGGAGTCAAAAGGAAAGGTAATTTCCAATTCCGTTGTTAATAATTTACCTTAGTTCTGGTTTTAATTAGTTATCAATATTCTTGAGTGTTTAAAGTTAGTTTTATTTTAATTTTTCATTAACTTTTGCATGCTTTTACATGTCTTCACCAACTTGACAACTGTTAGAGGTGGAGGCAAACTTTGTAAGCCCCCAGATCTTTTACTGGTGTCTCAGGGGCTGGTCATTTAAAACCAGATGCATGGAGGTATTTTGCTGAGAGCGGTGAATCTCTGGAGATCTCTCGCCCACAGAGTTGTAGACAGTAGCTTGTTAGAAGTATTGAAAGTGGAGGTACATAAATTTTTGAATGATCAGAGAAATTGAGGGCCATTGGGATCTGGCAGAGAGAAGTTGAGACCTGAGGAAGATCAGCCATAATTATATTCAGTGATAGGACAAGCTTAATGGGCTGGTGGCCTACTCCTGCTCCTATGTTCTTCTGTCTATTTGATATTATGTGCACTGCCAGTGACCACAACACTGGATTCCAGTATTTTTCAGGACCTCTAAATGTGGATAAAAGAAGTATTTACATGGGGAGAAAGCAGGCTGTAATTCTTGAAAAGTTGGCCAGCAAGCTTTGGCCAATGACTCTGTTTCTCTCTATACCGATACAACCTGATTTTCTGAATATTTCTAACATTTCCTCTTTTCATATTGAAATTTAGCATCACCTATAACTCTGTTCTTAATTGCAATTTCCAGGTTATTCATGGATCTAAGAAGTATTCTTAGCCCCCATCACCCAGGACATGCCCTCTTCTCATAGCTATCATCAGGGAGGAGGTACAGGAGCCTGAAAGCACACACTTAACAACTCAGGAACGACTCAACGCTTCTTCCCCTCTGCCATCCAATTTCTGATTGGACATTGAACACATGAACACTACCTCACTATTTTTTGCACTACTTTATTTAACTTTTAATAGATATATTATATATATATATATAAAATTCTGTAATTCTTACTGTAATTCAGTTTTTATTGTTATGTATTGTAATGTAATGCTGCCGGTGACATTAAACCTGATTCTGATTCAGATTTTGATCGTTATAACAACAATATAAATTTCCAGGTAGTATTTTTATCATCTGTTATTCAAACTTCTGTCAATGTATGAGTAACTTCAAAGGATTGTTTCTAACAAAATTTCTAATACTAGGTCGAAAATGCTTAAATAAATTTATCTTTGTTGTTGACTTATCTGTTGGATGTATTGTGTTATTAAATATCTCCCTGCCTGTAATAACTGTCAACATGATGTTGTGTTTGAAACTTTCCCTATTTTTCATGCTTTCAAGGATATTTCTCCAGTTTTTCCTATACTATGTCCATAATCTGTCTGTGTAATTTTTCTGTCAGTTCATTTACAGTGACAGAACTGCAGCCATTTACTTTGACTGTTGATTTTTTTGACAACTGCATTTTTTCTGTGAGATTTTCCTCCATGGAGAATGGATGCCCTTCAGTAATCTCTGCAACATATTCTGTGAAAAAGCATCAAATATGGTTCATATTTAGCATAAATGATTATTTGTTTAATTTGAGCAAACAACAGACATAGAAAGTTTATAGGGAAGGTGAAAATGATTGGAAATTCTGAACCATGCCTTACAAATTAGAACAATGATATTTATATGTTGGTTGTAGAGCTCGGGAAGCTGAAATCTTGGCAATCTACATCCTCTTCATTCTAAAAAAGTGGATATTCCTATTGGGCTGCATTGCTTTTGATTGGAAAGTGGAAGGGATCAGAATACAGGAAACATCATAATGGAAAGGTATGGCAGTTAGCAAGTAATGTGTTACGTTCCATCTGATTTTAGCTGGAAATCAGTACCTTCAGGTAAACATCCTGGCTGAGATGGGGAAAGATACAAAATCACAAAACAATAGTCCAGGTGAGGGGTCCTTGCCAGAAAAGTCGATTGTTTACTCTTTCCCATAGATGCAGCCTGGCCTCCAGAGTTTCTCTAGCACTTTGTGTGTGTGGCTTGGATTTCCAGCACCTGCAGATTGTCTCTTGTTTGCGATGGGGAAAGAGTAAGGACAGGGCGTTGAATAGATGCCCTGCAAGGAACTGAATGGTTCCTTCTCAAATAAATTGATTCTCTGATTCAATTAAAGTAGAAATTGTGATAAATTTATAAACCAGTGAACATGGTATTTTCTAAAAGCCAACACAGGGCTTTCATTGGCAGATTAAAAAACAGAGACAAAATGGAGAGCAATACTTTCAGTGCAATAGGAAAATAACCTGCACCTGATAAAGAAAGTTTGCAAACAGAGTAAAGGAACATAGGAAGATCAGCATGAAGATACAGGGGTGGTTGGCATAAGGCTCAGAGGTATAAAATAGAGAAGGCAAAGGTTTTCAAATATGAACCACAAAATGCAGATAGATTTAATGGAGGCAAGGACACTGCAGGTGCTAGATTTCTAGCAACAGTGTGCTGATATTCAGTCAGGCAGCATCTGTGGGAGAAAAGTAATTGTTGACATTCCCAAGATTGCAGTCTTGATGCAGGGTTGCAATCTGAAATATCATTGATTATTTTCCTCCCACAGATGTGGCTCGATCGCCGAGCTCCTCCAGCAAATTGTTTGGAGCCCTACTAGCCACACCACGGTGTTACCCTCACTCCAACAATTAAATCTGCATCCCCAGCCTTTGTGCCATCAACTCATGGCAGCAGTTTTGCTTTGTTCCATGTCATAATCTTGCTCACCTCCAGCAAATCTCCTGTCAACCTCCTTTACTTCAAAGAACTTGATGGAATTGTATAACATGATAAGAGGCATAGAGTGGACAATCAGTACCTTTTCCCCCAGGGTGACAATAGCTAATTCAAGAGGACAAAACTTTAAGGTGATTGGAGAAGAGTACAGGGGGAATGTCAGAGGTAGGCTTTTTACTCAGCAGGTGGATGGTGGCTCTAGGCAGAAACAGAGGGACATTTATGACACTCTTAGATAAACACTTAGATGAAAGAAAAATGGAGGGCTATGTGAAAGAGAAGGGTTAAGATTGATATTGGAATAGGTTAAAAGGTCAGCACAATCTCATGAGCCAAGTGGCCTGTACTGTTCTGCATTCTATGTCCTATGCTCTATGTTCGACTGTAGCTTCTCTAACCTAACCTCGCATTGCTCATCACCAGTACCCTCAACCTCTCCCTCATTCTCAGAATCTGGCTCTTGATGCAATCTCAGCAATTTCTGTTTTAACTCCCATTTAATCCTGTTAGTATTAAAAATCAAGGTCTAAGGTTCCACCTTTTGAAATCCTGGCTGCTGAATACTGAGGGGGCTGGCTAACACCGCTGCTAGGATGAAGCAGTGAACTATTTCACTCAGCTGTGCTCTTAGGGATTTTGTTTCGTAGTCAGCTCAGTATAACCTTTCGAATCTAGGACAAGGTGAAATGTGGCAGAGCAAATTACTGCTTTGTTCCAATTCTACCTCTGCTGTTCAGTCCCAGGTCAAAAATAAGGAGAGCATTATCTTTCTTAAAGTAGAGCAAATAAACTGATAGTTTAATTTTATTAAAGTTCATCCTTTTAAATTACTAATCTAACTTAAAGTAAATAGAACTTTTTTAAATTGTTGTCCTCAATGTGCAGCCAGACTGCAGTTAAAACCTGTCATTCATTCGAATCAGAATCAGATTTACTATCACCGACCTATGCCATAATATTTGTTAACTTTACGGCAGCAGTACAATGAAATGCATGATAAATAAATATAGAGAAAAAACTGAATTACTGTAAATATATGTATTAAATAGTTCAGTTAAAATAAGAAGTGCAAAAAGAACAGAAATAAAGAAGTAGTGAGGTAATGTTAATGGGTTCAATGTCCATTTAGAAATTGGATGGCAGAGGGGAAGAAGTTGTTCCTGAATCGCTGAGTATGTGCCTTCAGGGTTCTGTACCTCCTTCCTGATGCTAACACTGAGAAGAGGGCATGTCCTTCGTGGTCTTAATCTTAATTTAAAGTAAATATAACTTTTAAAAAATTGTTGCCCTCAGATATTCCTAATTGGACTTTTCTGTTCATTGTCATGTCACCTGCAGGACAGTCGTGTGGAATTTGTGTCAGATGTAAAGGAAGAGGTCAGTTGGACTTCCCTTTGAGGCTGACGAAAGCAAGTGGAAGCTGCAATGTGATCAATGTACTGATCAGTATTGATTACAGAAGGTGGCTGGATGACAGTGACTCCTCTCACTGACTACCTCCAACTAAGGCTACGTGTGCTGAGAGTTTTTCCAAATCTTCACCTCTGGGTTGCTTTTCTATCTGTGACATGAGACAGATAGCAGCTGTTGGTGCGATTGAGTTAGAAATTGCTGCAAAAGCACTAAGAATGTCAATAAAGTATTAAGCAGGAAGTGAGTGCCATCACTGGCCACCAAGGTTCAGATATCCTCGAGACTAATACCTAAATATTTGTGTTATGCTTTGGGGAGATTTCAGGAGACCCCTGCTGGCCTTTGTCAGGAGAAGTGTTGCCCAAGTTTTTGTGCATTCTTTAAGACTTAGACAATCCCCTTATTTCTCACCTGAGTTAGATTAGAATGGTGCACAGCATAAAAATAATTTAAAGATTTTCTTCATGGCACTGGTGTTGAATACAGGAAATTGCCATTTTAAAATAACTAGTTCATCAACCACATTTGTTTTCTGGTTAAATCACTTTACTATACCAGTTTTATTTAAACCAAGAATGCCAATTATTATTACAGCACTGGTCAAGGATACTTCAGCAAATTGGAACCAATGTAATAAAAAAAAGGTATCAAAACTTCTGAACTAAAAATAAAACATGTTCATCAACGGACCTCAGAGAAAGATGATTTGGTCTTATAGCAGCTGGCGTGAAGGAAGGATACTGATCAAGAAACAGATCAAATGAAAGCTTATCACACATAGGGTGGAGGTTATCTGGAACCATCTGCCAGGGAGGTTGGTAGAGGCAGATACAATTACAGCTTTTCTAAAGCACTTGAAAGTACTAAATAGGAAAGGTTTTGAGGGACCTGGACCCAGTACAACTTGCCTATCGCCACAATTGGTCAATGGCAGTTGCAATCTCAATGGATCTTCATATGGCCCTAGATCACCTGGATAATACAAACACCTATGTCAGGATGCAGTTCATCGTCTATAGCCCAGTGTTTAACACCATCATTCCCACAGGCCTAATCGATAAGCTACAGAATCCTGGTCTCTGTATCTCACTCCGCAATTAGATCCACGACTTCCTAATTGGAAGACCGCAATCTGTGTGGATTGGCGATAATATCTCTGACTCGATGACAATCAACACCTCTGTGCCATGTGCTTAGCCCACTGCTCTATTCTCTCCATACCCAGTGTGGCTAGGCATAACTCAAATGATATCTATAAATTTACTGATGATACAACCATTGTTGGTAGAATCTCAAATGGAGATGACAGGGCGTACAGGAGTGAGAAATACCTGCTAGTTGAGTGGTGCCTCAGCAACAACTTTGCATTCAACGTCATTATGACCAAAGAGCAGATTGTGGACATCAGGAAGGGAAAGTTGAGGAAACACAAGCCATCCCTCATAGAGGGACCAGAAGTGGAGGGAGTGAGCAATGTCAAGTTCTTGGGTGTCAAGATCTCTAAGGATCTAACCTGGTCCCAACATTATCAATGCAGCTATAAAGAAGGGAAGACAGCAGCTATATTTCATTAGGAGTTTGAGGTGATTTGGCTTGTCAACTCAAACACTTGCAAATTTCTACAGATGTACTGTGGAAAGTATTGTGACAGGTTGCATCACTGTCTGATATGGGGAGTGCTACTGCATGGGATCGAAAGAAGCTACAGAAAGTTGTAAAATCAGTCAGTTCCATCTTGGGTACTAACCTCTGTAGTATCCAAGATATCTTCAAGGATTGGTGCCTCAGAAAGGTGACATTCATTATTAAAGACCCCCATCACCCAGGACATGCCCTCTTCTCATTGTTCCCGTCGGGAAGGAGATACACAAGCCAGAAGGCACAAACTCAACAATTCAGGAACAGCTTCTTCCCCTCTGCCATACAATTCATAAATGGACATTGAACCCATGAATACTACTTCACTATTTTTTATATATATATTGTTTCCATTTTGCACTATTTTAAATCTATTTAATATGTGTGTATGTATGTATATATATATATACACACACACACACTTACTGTAAGATTTACTTTTTTTTCTTTCTTTCTCTATTATCATGTATTGCATTGAACTGCTGCTGCTAAGTTAACAAATTTCACAACATGCCGGTGATGATAAACTTGATTCTGATTCTAAAGCAAAGATCAGCATTACAGTTGGCATGGATGAGGTAGGCCCAAAGGGTCCATTGTGAGAGTTTCCATGATTCTGTGAAATGTGTCAAAATGATATCATAGAAATAATTAAACTTAAATATAAAGCAATAAAGCAAATTGTTGTTTTAACATCTATGAAGCCCAATGTCCATCCCAGCTTAATGGTTATGATTGACAATGATAAGCTCTCAGTACCCAGCTGTCTGTTGTAATCCTTCTCTCTGAACGAGTCAAAGACTCTCACCTGAAATTGGAGTGAATTACCAGACAGCCACACTGCACTCCAGTTTTGTTCAGTATCTGGATCTTTTTTCAGACCAGCTATTGGCAAGAGGCCAGTGAATTAAAAAGTATTTTACATGTTCATCTCATTCTCAAGAAAACAAACAAGTGAATGAATTGCAAGTACCTGAAAAGCCCATGACAGTCTGAAACAGGAATAAAATTAAAATAAAATGTAAACAAATTACTCTGAAAACTAAACAATGAAGAAGAGGAGTTGCAGGAAAATCAATAGAGGATTTTCTTCTAATTTATTTCTTATTTAGGAATAGGACCTTCCGGCCCTTTAAGCCAAGCCACTCTAGCAACCCCTGACAACCCCAATTTAACGCTAACCTAATCTCAGGAGGATATACAATGACCAATTAACCTTCCCAGTCCCTGGCACATCTTTGGACCGAGGGAGTAAACAGGAACACCCTGGGAAAACTCACACGGGGAGAATATACAGAAACTTCTTACGGAGGATGCCGGAATTGAACTCCAAACTTTCAATGCCCCAAGCTGTAATAGTGTTGTGCTAACCATCGCGCTATTGCGGCACCTAATTTATTTAATATTATTTATTTAATTCTGCCACTTTAAAATAAACCTGCACGTTATGAGAACTGAAATGTGAGTTCTTTGTACTATCTCATATCAGAATAAACAATGGCCAACTCTTCATCTTCATCGTTTGACATTTACATGTGCAGATACATAAGGATTTGCTTTCCGCTGTGCCAAGGTAGCGACAATGAACTGTCTGTATTCAGACAGCACTTCAGGCTTGAGGGCATTTATTGTTCAATTTAATTGCTTCCATCTGCTCTTGAAATATAAAGTATACTTGCACATACATCAGAACATCAAATGCCTACTGGCAGTTCATCTTTGTCAACAAAACACATCAGTTTTAGAGGAAAAACAAAAACTGGCATATATATGATTTCAATGTGCAAAACAAAACTGATTTTGACTTTGATTTGGTGGATTTCTTGCCACTTCTTTTTGCAGTTCTCTTTAGAAATATGAACTTTCATCCAGATTTCTGAGACCAAGGAGTATTTTTAATTTTTTCTTGTGGTTGGTAGATGCGGTGTGGGAGGCAGTGCACATGGACTGAAATCCGTGGTTGCCTAGTGAAAACGGAGTTGAGCCTTTTCCTTAGATGCTGCAGTCACTCATGCACACACTCTCAGCAGTGGATATTCAAGTCAGGATCAGGCTGGATCTACCAGAGACCCATGCACGGACTAAGCCCTTTTGAACAGCTTTGCTTCCTCCGACATGCTCGGGGTCCAACACCTGGCAGGTAGCAGATCCCACTGATCCATGAAATGGGGCTCTTCTGACTACAGGCAACCAGCTCATTGGCAAAAGGCGGGCTTGACAGCTCCAAACCAATTTCTACCAACAGATCATCCAACTCTCAGGCTAAGGGGCTGTCTGTGTAGGATTCCCATGTTCTCCCGGTAACAGGTCGTTTTTAATTTCGGGTTTAATTACACATCCTAAAGATGGCTTGACAGGCTAATTTTCAACTGTAACCTGTGTGCAGGAGTGTCAAGACAATCAAGGGGAATTGATAGGCATGTGAAAGAGGTTAAACTGACACCTCATTATCAATGAGAGATAAGAGCACAAACTTCCAGTAGATATGTTAGACAGCCATTGAAGCAAGTTATTAGGATGGCAATTGGCATATTGGACATTTTTGCAAGCGTTTAGTAAAAGGGAAGTAGAGTTAAGATTGTTCAGGGTATGCAGGAGGCCACAATGGGAGTATTAGACCATAAGACACATAGGAGAGAATTAAGCCACTCAGGCCATCAAGTCTGTTCCTCTCAACCCCACTTTCCTGCCTTCTTCTTATAACCTTTGATGCCCTGACTAATCAAGAAACTATCAATCTCCATTTTAAATACACCAAAGACATGGCCTTCACAGCCATCTGTCACAATGAATTCCACAGATTCACTACCCACTGGCTAAAGAAATCTCTCTACATCTCCCTATTCTGAGTCTCTGGTCCTAAACTCACTTAATATAGGAAACATCATCTTATCATCCACTCTATCTAGGCCTTGCAATTTTGGATATGATAGATAGATAGATAGATAGATACTTTATTCATCCCCATGGGAAAATTCAACTTTTTTTCCAATGTCCCATACACTTGTTGTAGCAGAACTAATTACATACAATACTTAACTCAGTAAAAAAATATGATATGCATCTAAATCACTATCTCAAAAAGCATTAATAATAGCTTTTAAAAAGTTCTTAAGTCCTGGCGGTTGAATTGTAAAGCCTAATGGCATTGGGGAGTATTGACCTCTTCATCCTGTCTTCAATAAGATATGCTTCAATAAGATCCTCCTCATTCTTCTAAATTCCAGTGAGTAAATGTCCAGTGCCATCAAAAGCTCCCTTTTATCCCCAGAATCAATCTCATGAACCTCCTCTCCAATGCCAGCACATCTTCTCTTAGATATGGGACTCAAAACTACTCATGGTACTCTAAGTGAGGCCTCACCAGTGCTTTATAAATCCTCAACATTACATACTTGCTTTTATATTCCTGACCTCTCAAAAAGAATGCTAACATTGCATTTGCCTTCCTTACCACTGTATGACATTGTGGCATCACTGAGCCATGGCTGAAAGGCGGCCTCAGTTGGGAGCTTAACATCAAAGGATACACTTCGCACCAAAATGACAGGCAGGAAGGTACAGGTGGTAGTGTGGCTATGTTTGTAAGAGTTGGAATTATATCTTTAGAAAGAGGTGACATAGGGTTGGGGAATATTGAATTCTTTGTGGGTGAAGTAAAGAAACCGCAAGGGTGAGAAAAAAAACATTATGGGAATCATCTATAGGCCTCCAAATAGTAGCCAAGATTGCAACGGGAGCTGGAAAAGGCATGTAATAAGGGTAATGACACAACTGTAATGAGAGACATCAATATGCAAGGGGATTGGGAAAATCAGGTTGGTGTTGGATCGCAAGGGAGAGAATTTGTTGAATGCCTATGAGATGGCTTTTTAGAGCAGCTTGTGCTTGAGCCTACTCAGGGAAAGGCTGTCTTAGATTAGGTACAGTGTAATAACCCAGACCTTATTAGGGAGTTTAATGTAAAGGAGCCCTTAGGAGACAGTGATCATCATATGATTGAATTCATACTGCAGTTTGAGAGGGTGAAGCATAAGTCACATTATTCAATATCACAATGGAATAAAAGGAACTACAGAGGCTTGAGAGAGGAGCCTGCCAGGTGGTTTGGAGGAAGATACTAGCAGGGATATTGACAGAGCAGAGATGGCTGAAGTTTCTGGGAATAGTTCACAAGGCACAGGATAGATATATCCTACAGAAGAAGAAATTGTCAAATGGCAGGGGTAGGCAACCATGGCTGACAAGGGAAATTAAGGACTGCATTAAAGCCAAGGAAAGGGTATCTAGGTAGCAAAGGTGATTGGGAAGTTGGATGATAGGGTACATTTTAAAATCTAATGAAAAGCAACCATAAAAGCTAGAAGGGAAAAGATGAAATATGAGGGCAAACTAGCCAATAACATAAAGCAGGATACCAATTTATTTTCAGTTATATAAAGAGTGAAAGGGTGGTAAGAGTTGATATTGGACCATCAATCTGTCAACAAAATCATTGACATTTAATCTGAAAAGAAGCAGTCACAATCCTGATTCCTGTGGAACACCATTAGTCACTGGCAGCTATGAGAAAAGGCCCCCTTTCCCCCTCTCTTTTCTTCCTGCCAGTCAGACAATCTCCTATCCATCCTAGTATTTTTCCTGTAACACATGTATTGTGCACAACTTTTCTACATTTATTTAAGAAAGGACTTAACGATATTAAAGGCAGTCAAACAAGTTGCACTGCACTAATTACTGGGATGAGAGGGTTGTCCTATCCTGAGCACCTGAAGAAAATAGATCTATATTCTTCAAAGAATGAAGGTAGATTTATTGAAACATATAATATCCTGAGGGGATGCAACAGTGTAGCTGTCAAAATGTTTTCACTAGTGTAAGAATTTCAAATGAAAGAATGAAGAGATTGGGGACAGCTATTTTAAATGAAGGTACTTGGGAACTTCTTACAAAAGCTGATGTATCTCTGGAAGTCTCTGCCCCTGAGGACTGTAGGGTCTGGATTATTGGCTGTGGTTAGGGAACATGTATCTAGATGTTTGGACGTATAGGGCTGAGGAGCCAGTAATGCACGGTGAAGAGTCTCTTAGCCGATTTCATCATGGCCTGGAATGGAAACTTCAATGCCCAGGAGCAGAAAAGCATGCAGAAATGGTGGATACAACCCATTCCATCATGGGAAAAGCCATTCCTACCACTGAGTACATTTACATGGTGTGCTGCCACAAGAAAAGACCATCCATTATCAAAGTCCCCCACCAACTTGCACTCTTCTCTTCACTGTCACAGGCAGGATGCATCAGGTCCCACATCAGCAGGTTCAGGATCAGTTATTTCCTACAACCATCAGGCTCCTGAACTGAATAACTTCAATCACCACTACTCTGAACTGATTCTACAACCTACAGACTCAGTTCCAAAGACTCTCTACAGCTCGTGCTCTTACAACTGCTTTTTCACTTGAACAGTTTTGCCTTCTTTTGCACAGTCACTCTTTCTTTCTGTACAGCTTTTCATGAAATTCTACTGCAGATTTTTTCCTGTAAATGTCTGCAAGAAAATTAATTTCAAGGTAGTAAGTACATTGTAACGTATAAATACATTGATGATACATTTATTTTGAAATTTGAACTTTGAGTTCTAGGCAAATTATCATTGATTAGGTTGAACCAAGGGGAGGCCTTGATGAGTTGGTGGTCCACTCCTGCTCCTACTATCTTATGATAACAAAAAAAGGTTGATACCTCAAATAAAGATATTCTTCATTGAACTCTTAAGGTTCTTAAAATGTTAACACATGTTAATATACATTAATAAACACATTAAATTGTTTAGAAGAATTTCATCTTAGCAAACTAACTACTTGAATGTACTGAAATTTAGACAAAGGGAATGATTTTAAAATGACAAATTACAGTTTCTTTTATTTATTAAAGGGATTTGTACTTCACAGGTTGGGCCAGCACTTAAGGACCCATCCCTAATTGGATCTGGAAAGGTGGTGGGTTAGTAGTCACGTTCACTCATAGCCTCATCAGGTAGTGCTGCTGCCTCACTGCTCCATTGACCTGGGTCCAGTCCTGGGAGAATAGTTGTCGATGGGGTACTTATCAAATGGACTGTTTTGTCCTGTATGGTATCAAGCTTCGAGAATGTAAATGAAGCTGTACTCATCCAACCAATTAAAGATTATTCCATCACACTGTCGACTTGAGGCTTGTAGATGGTAGACTCACTTTGAGAATTAGGAGAATGAACAATAAACAGAATGTGGAATACAATGTTACAGAAACAAAAAAAATAGAGTGAAGGTGGACAAATAAAATACAAGGGCCACGATCAGGTAGACTGAAAGATCAGGAATTCATCTTTATCATATTAGAAATTCTATCATGAGCCTGATAACTACAGGATGGAAACTGTTCTTGAGCCTGTTAACACATGTTCTCGAGCTTCTGTATACACCACTTAATGGGAGGTGGGGAGAGAGAGAAGAGAAAGTGACCAGGTTGGGAGGATCCTTTGTTATGTTGGCTGCTCTCCCAAGGCCGTGGGACATAAATCAGAATTAGTGGAAATTGTTAACGCTCTGTAACTCCAAAAAATGATCAGAAAAGAATCATGGGGAGCCCAGGGTATAAATATGTGTACTTCATCACTTTAGAGTGGTGCACACTGATGACGTGGTGGAGTAATAACATATGCCATTTGCATACTTTTACACATACCCATAATGAATTATGTAAACAAAGAATGTTTAACCAATCTATTTACAATACTACTCAAATATTACTGAAATATTAAATGCACAACAGAAACGGAATGAATGGTAACACTTTGAGAGCTGGCATCGATTCAATGGGTCAAATAATTTTCTACCATGCTGAAATAAAATATGAAATTCTCCTGTTTGTTTCTGATATATTGCATTCACAGGTAAAATAGAAGACTACAGTGTTTCTTTCCAAGCCCTAATGTTCCAGGATATGGATTCTAAAGGTGTTTACAGAGGTTAATGAGGAGATGATGTTGCCTTTTTGATAAAGACCATAATACATTCGATCAGAATTAAGCTATTCAGCTCATAGAGTCTATTCTACCTTTCCATCGTGGCAGATTTATTATCCCTCTCAACCCCATATTCCTGTCTTCTCCCTGTAAGCCCTGACTAATCAAGAACCTATGAACCTCTACTTTAAATACACTCTATGACTTGGCCTCCACAGCTATGTGCAGCAATGAATTATACAGATTCACTGCCTTCTGTCTAAAGAAATTACTCCTCATCTCTGTTCTAAGTGGATGTCCCTCTCGTCTCAGATTAGTCCTCTCATCCAAGACACACACACACACAAAAGGAAAGATCCTCCCTACATTCATTCTATCAAGACCTTTCAATTTTTGACAAGTTTCAATGAGATCTCCCTCATTCTTCTAAACTCCAGTGAGTATAGGCCAAGAGCTATCAAATGCTCCTCATATACTAACCTTCTCATTTCCGAAATCATTCTAGTGAACTTCATCTGGACTCTCTCCCATGCCTGCATATCTTTTCTTAGATAACACCACTGTCTTTTAATGGAAAACCATACAAAAAGTGATGGATATGGCCCATTCCATTAAGGGTAAAACTCTTTTCACCTATGGTAACACTGTTGCAGGAAAGCAACCTCCATAACCCAGGCCATGATCTCTTTTTGCAGTTGCCATCAGGAAGAAGGCACAGAAACCTCAGGACCCATACCACTAAGTTCAGGAATGGTTATTACCCCTCAACCATCAGAGTCTTGAACCAGTGGGGATAATTTCACTGAACTTCACTTACCTCAGCATTGAACTGTTCCCATAACTATTTTCTCACTTTCAAGGACTCTTCATCTCATGTTCTCAATATTTATCAGATTTATTTATTATTATTATTTCTTTTTTCTTCTGTATTTGCACAGTTAGATGCCTTTTGCACATTGGTTGTTGCCCATCCTTTGGGGTGTGGTCTTTCACTGATTCTGTTATGTTTCTTGAATTTACTGAGTATGCTCGCAAGAAACTGAATCACAAGGTTGTATATGGTGACATATATGTACTTCAATAATAAATTTACTTTGAACTTTGATCTTAAAAGCTGCTCACAATACTGCAAGTGTGGTCTGACCAATGCTTTATAAAGCATTGCATTCTCACTCTTATATTCTAGTCCTCTCAAGATGAATTCTAACATTTTATTCACCTTCCTTACCACCAACTCAACCTGTAAGTTAACCTTTAGGGAATTTTGCACAAAGACACTCAAGCCCCTTTACACCTCTGATTTTTGAATTTTCTCCCCTTTTAGAAAATAATCCACACCTTTATTCCTTCTATCACAATGCATGACCATACACTTCCCTACATTATATTCAATACGTAATTTCTTTGCCCAGTATCCCGATCTGTCTAAGTCCTTCTGCAGATTCCCTGCTTTCTTGACAATACTTGCCTTTCCACCTATCTTCATATTGTAGGCAAAGCCATCAGCTCCACCATCCAAATCATTGACATATAACATGGAACTAAGTGGTCCCCACAGCAACCTCTGTGGAACACTAGTAGTCTCTGGCAACCAACCAGAAAATGCACGCTTTATTTCCACTCTTTGCCTCCTGCCAGTCAGCCAATCTTCTATCCATAATAATAGCTTTCTTGTAATACCATGGGCTCTAATCTTGGTAAGCAACTTCATGTGCAGCACTTTGGTAAAAGCCTTCTGAAAATCCAAGTAAACAATATCCACTGACCCTCCTTTGTTTATCTGTCCTGTTATTTCCTGAAAGAATTCCAACAGATTTGTCAGGCAAGGTTTCCCCTTCAGGAAGCTGTGCAGACTTTAGCATTTTTTATTGTTCCAGTTGCTTAACTCTATCCACAATGATTCTACATCTTTCAATCCTATGATACCTCTTTCTAAGGATTTGAGTTTATTTTTTTACCTACACAATCTCCCAATTCCCTCTGCCCACCTGCTTGTTCTTTCGAATCAACTTGTATTCTTGGATGTTAAGCTCCCAACTTTAATCTTCTCTCATCCACGACTCAGTGATGCCCACAATTTCATACCTGTCAATCAATCTCTCACTGCGCTGTTTGGTCATCTACCTTATTCTGTATGCTGTGTGCATTCAAATATAACACTTTCAATCCTGTATTCATTACCCTTTACGATTTTGCCCCCATGTTACATTTCAGCTAATCACACTGACTGCATTATGTCCTATCAACTGCCTGTCCTTCCCAGCAGTCTCACTGCACACTGCATCTGCTTGGATACCAACCGTCCCACCCTCAGCCATATCATTTCAGTTCCCAGTTGCCTATATTCAGCCCATAACTCTCCAAACCCTTCCCCTCCATGTACCTACCTAAATGCCTCCAGTGACCTCTATTAGTTTAAAGATAGTGATGGAAAAGGATGCAGCAGCTCCACAGTATAGCAGCAAGGCTAATTTTGATATATTAGGCAGGATCTAGCAGAGGTCAACTGGGAGGGCCTGTCTGAAGGGAATGGAGCAAATGGCAATCAAGAGAGAAACCTGTAAGAGAAATGTCAAGAGTTCAGGGGCGGCATGGTCCTCTTAGGGTGAAGGGTAAATCTGGCAAGTTGAGGAAACCCTGGCTGATAAAAGAAAAGAAAAAGAAGGAAGTATGCCTTGTTTTTAGGAGATTCAGTAAGTCACCAGACTCTTGAGAAGTTCTGTAGATGCATGACAGAGATCATCACCACATGGTATGTAGATTACAACACACAGAATCAAAGGAAGCTACAGGGAGTTGTCCACTCAGCCTACCCCAGCAAAAGCACAGCCCTCCCACCATCGAGGACATCTAAAAGAGGCGGTAGCTCTGAAATGCTGCATCCATAATCAAGGACCCTCACCATCCAGGACACGCCCTCTACTCATTACTACCATCAGGTAGGAGGCAGTGGCAGGCTCAATATTTTAGGATGTTTCTTGCCCTCTGCCATTAGATTTCTGAACAGTTCATAGACCAAATGACCACAGCCTCATTATCCCTTATGCACTATATATGTATGTTTGTAATTTATAGCAATTTTCCTTTCTCACACTGTACTGCTGTTGCAAAACAACAAGTTTCTTGACCTGATTTCCATTCTGATTCTGATATAACTTTTTAGGTACCTCTTCAAAGAACTCCAATACATTTGGCAAACATGGCTTCCCACACACAAAGCCATGCTGACTCGAATACTGGCACACTTGCCATGTTCCTCGAGCATTGCTTCTGATGACCACTTCCTTGAGTGGCTGTAGCAGGCTGCAGCATGGAGCGAGGGTCCACTGACCTTTTTTTAAGATCCAAGCATCACAGGGGAAGACGAATAACTCTGACACTGATAAACAGGTGCCTTCAAACATGTCTATCACGTGATAATATGACATAGAGATATTTCAGATCATGTTGATCATTATACAAGGCACTGGCAAGGCCTCACTTGGAGTGCTGGAAGTTGCATTAACTAGGATTTTATCCCCTAGAATGCAGGGGTATACAAGATCAAGAGGGGCATAGACAGGGTGAAAGCATGTGTTTTTTTTCCCTATCGAGAGGGTGCTAGGAACAAGAGGGGAACAGGTTTCAGATCAGAGGAGGGAAATTTAAAAGGGCTGTCAGCAACAGCTTCTTCTCACAAAGGGTGGAGTGTATTTACAATGAGCTGCCAGAAATAGTAGTTGAGGCAGGGACATTCGCAAACTTTAAGCACCATCTGGGAAAATAGATGGATAAATTGAGGTTTAGAAGTGAGGGCCAAATGTGAGCAAATAGGACTAGTTTACTGGACAACACAGATGACATGGATGAATTGTGCCAAAAGGCTTGTTTCTTTGACTCTATAAGAACTCCTAGCAGTTACAACAGCAATTGTTAGGCCTTCTGCATAATTAGTTCAACATGGCTAGTCACTGGTGATGGTGTTTTCATGAAGTAGCTACTTTTGTCCCCCATTGTACACCATTTTCATCAGGATAACAACGTAGCACTTGCCATTGTTGAACTTCACAGTAATTGGAATTTACTTGCTGATTTCCAACAACAAGAGGTGCAATCAACTAAAGCAAATACTCATGGGCCTCTGCTCATTCTGCTTATGATTCTCAGAACTGTTGGAATTACTTCACTTTCCAGCGATTTTATTCAGTTAATGAAGGCATCTTGAGAACATAACAAAATTTCCCCTGGAGAAATGCTTCATTGTTTCTACTCTTAACAATGGGATCTATTAACAGTATGAAACCCAAATGAGTTGAAATGATGATGCAAAGAAACAGATAAGAAAACAAGTTAAGTGTATTTTGCTGAACTGGCCCAACAATGAAATCCTGTACATCTTTATTCATGGAATAGTAGCCAATAACTTCTGGAATATGACAGAATTAATTTCAGAATGTATATTGATTCTTTAAGAACTCTCACCCTGATGACCCTACTAGTATATATATAAATCCTATCTCAGGTTCAGCAATAATATTGATGGGCTGGCAGAAGGCGAGGATGAATTGGCCTGCCTTGTGAACCATCTGGACAATACATCTATTAGATATGGCATGGAGATCAGTGCAGAGAAAACCACGCTGATGAGAAACGGTGAGGAGCCAATCATGATAAAAATACACTCAATGGACAAGAACTAGAGCCTGCCAAATGATTTAAGTATCTTGGTGCCATCATCAGTCAAGAAGAATCAAAGCCTGAAGTCCTTACAAGGACAACTCAAATAACAGAAATGCTGACTAAACTAAAACCTATCTAGAGAAGATAACAATGTTCTCATTTCCAAGTTGAAATTCCCGCATGCACTTGTGATCTCAATCTTCTTGTATGCATGTGAATCATGGACTTTAACAAGAGAACTTCAAGAGAAGATCCAGGCAGTAGAAATGAAATTTTTTCAGAAGGCTCCTTGGCATCTCCTATACAGATTATGTCCCAAATAATGAAGTGAAAAGAACCATCACCCAGCACATGAGACACTACAAAGATCTACTGTCCACAGTAAAGAAGAGGAAACTGAGATGGTATGGCCACATAACAAGATCAAGTGGACCCTCAAAGACCATCCTTCAGGGAACAGTGCAGGGGAAAAGAAAAAAGGGGCAGACGACAATGTAGAATTGAATTGAATTGACTTTATTACCTACATCCTTCATATACGTGAAGAGTAAAAGTCTTTACGTTATGTCTCCGTGTAAATACGAAATGTGCAATTTATAGTAATTTATACTAAATAGTATGTAGCACAGGATAATCAATATGACACAGCAGCGTCAGCATGAGTTAAGCAGTCAGATGGCCTGGTGGAAGAAGCTGTCCTGGAGCCTGTTGGTCCTGGCTTTTATGCTGTGGTACCGTTTCCCAGATGGTAGCAGCTGGAACAGTTTGTGGTTGGGGTGACTCGGGTCCCCAATGATCCTTCAGGCCTTTTTTACACACCAGTCTATGTAAATATCCTGAATAGAGGGAAGTTCACATCTACAGATGCGCTGGGCTGTCTGAACCACTCTCTGCAGAGTCTTGCAATTGAGGGAGGTGAAGTTCCCATACCAGGCAGTGATGCAGCCAGTCAAGATATTCTCAATTGCGCACCTATAAAAAGTTCTTAGAATTCTGGGGGCCATACCAAACTTCTTCAACCGTCTGAGGTGAAAGAGGTGCTGTTGTTCTTTTTTCACCACACAGCCGGTATGTACAGACCACATGAGATCCTCGGTGATGTTTATGCCGAGGAACTTAAAGTTGCTCACCCTCTCAACCCCAGATCCATTGATGTCAATAGGGGCTAGCCTGTAGTGGACCGGAGAGAGCATTGCCACAAGCCAGGCACTCGCCCACAATTGAGAGAGCTGAAGGCAACTGGTGCAGCGTTCATCTGTACAGCACCCCTACGACCCAGGCAGGTTGCTGGATCTATAACTATAATGTACCTGTAATTCCGTAAGTCCTTTCCTCAATCAATGTAAAGATTTATAAGGCAATAAAATACTTTAAGAATTGGGTTTAGTGTCACACAGCACAGGCATAGGCCCCTTGGTCGATAAAGACTGTACTGATTCATTTGCCTAATCCCATGTTTATTCTATCTGAATTTCCATGAACTCCCAGCAGATTGTTCCACGCACTCTTGCCTTAGAGACAATTTATACTAATCAATTAACCTGCCTACAAATCTGATGCATGAACAAATTGCTGGAGAAACTCAACAGGACAAGCAGCATTTGTGATGGGAAAGGGACAGCCAAGGTTTTGGGTCAAGGCCCTTAATCCAACCAGATGAAGAATTTTGACCTGTACATTGACAATTCATTTCCCTCCACAGATGCTGAATGGCCTGTTCTTCCAGAAGCCTGTTTTTTTTTTGCACCAAGTTACTACATCTGCAATTTCTTGTGTCCTTAACCTGAAAATTTTGGGGTGTGGGCAGAAACTGGATCAAACCTCCAAACAATCAAAGTGAAAAGGTAGAAACTCCACAGACAGACGGCACCTGAGGTTAAGATTGCCTCACTGGAACTGTAGGCCAGCAGCACTACAAGCTGCGCACCAGTGTCCCCTACAGAAGGCATATGATTGGCCATGTTCTACCTCGGATGTGAGAAGGAAGACCATACTTTCCAAAGAGGCGGTGCAGTGTAGATTAATTCCTGAAAAAAACAGGGCTCTCCTACGGAGAGAATTTGTTACAATTAGAAATTTGCGGAATGACCTTCCTCAGAAGACCGAATGCTCTGTCACAGAATTTATTCAGGACTGAGATCAGGAGAAATTAAGATATAGGAATTGATCAGTAATATGGATCCAAGCAGGGAAACAACCATGGTCATATTTAATGAAGCAGCAGGTACATATTGCTCCAAGTACAGTAGATTCCTGCTTAAACTTCCCATATTCTGCAAAGAATTAGCAATGAGGGAAATGATGAAAATGTTATATCATCTATATTTACATCTGTCATTCACTTCTATTACCAGGCACACCCTTACCTTGCGTTGGTTGTTAATATAAATAATGTATTTTACTGCATGTTTTGATGTAAATAAATGAACCTGAATTTCAGTTAAAATTCTCTGCCCATTTGAGAAAAAACAGCAAAGAAAAATGAACAAAACTTGTATTTTTAAGGCTTTTACATTAGGCAGCACGCCATAGTGGCTCTGACAGCCCACAAAGCAGAGTGATGGACGTCACGGCTACAAATTAAGAGTGAGCAGGCTGCAACTGCAAGATAAGGCACTGAGGTGATGACGGGAGAAATAACAAGCAAAGAATATTCACAGTTTGCCAATTCGTCTTGTACCCAACCAAAGCACAATTTCAAACAGGTTAAAGATGCACACAAGATAGCAAACCTCACTTGTACAAACAAGGTGGGGGCAGTGGTTTCTTTCCACAGGAGCAAGTGAACCATCAACTTGCTGCTTACCAGCATTAGCTCCAAAGACTATAAAGGAGAAATATAAATTAAAAAATTGGCCTATCTTTCATGCAAGGAGGCTAATAAATCCGTGGTGAACAGATATCGCAAAATGCTTAACTAAGAGATCTGAACAAAACGAAAACACCATGCCTTTCAATACTGTTGATTAATTGCTCTTCCATGCCAGGAAAGTGAATCATCCTATTTATTAAATCAGAGCATACAACGTGAAGAGAACATTACACTCCATCTGGTTGGTCCCAAAGTTCAAGCTGTGTCATATTCTCATCATTCTTAATCACTTTCTCTGCCAAACTTCCATTCAATATCTTCTGTAATTTGTCAACATTGTCCACTCTGATCATATTTATAAGTAGTTTGTTTACAATTGCATGCTTCTAAATTTGCGATCTTGTTCCTTCTCGCTCATCCTTAACTCCCCACCCTAAGCTGACACTGAGGCAAGATGGAGGAGGGACAAGATGAGAAATTCATCAATAACTCACACAAAATTCTGAGTCCTGCTCCTTCTCCTTATAGTTCTGATTAAGGGCCTGAAATGTCAACTGTTTATTTCCCTCCTAAGATGCTGCCTGACTTAATGAATTTCTCCAGCATTTTATGTGTGCTGTTCAAAATTTTACTCCCACAACATGAGGGAGTAAAAATCTTTGCATTATGACTCTGTTGCAATGTACAGCCATGTGAATTTATAAGTCTAATGGCTTTCAGAAAGAAGCTGTCCTGTAGATTGTTGGCTTTGGCTTTAATGCTGCAGCACCGTTTGCCAGACAGAAGCAGCTGAAACAGTTTATGGTTGGGGTGACTGGTGTCCCCAATGATCTTCCAGGCCTTCTTTCTGCACCTGCTGCTGTAAATGTCCTCAATGGAGGGAAGTTCATGTCCACAGATGTGCTGGGCTGTCCATACCACTCTCTGCAGTGCCCAGTAACCAAGGTTGGTGCAGTTCCCATACCAGGTGGTGATACAGCCAGTCAGGATTCTCTCAATGCCCATGAAGAAGGTCTTCAGGAATTGGGGCTCATTCAGTCTCCTAAAGTGGAAAAGATGCTGTTGTGCTTTCTTTTTGCCACACAGTCCAGGTGCGATTTTCGGTAATGTGTGTACACATTACTTGCAACTTTACGAGCCACTTGCAACTACTCACTCTCTTGATTGTAGACCCACTGTTGTTGATTGAGCTGAGCCTGTCTCTATTCCTTCTGTAATCTACAATCAGCTCTTTTGTTTTTTGGACATTTAGGGTGAGGTTGTTATCCTGGTACCACTGTATCAGGGTGTCAACCTCGCCTTTGTAGGTTGTCTCATCACCACTAGAAATAAGGCCAATCAAAGTCATGTCATCCGTGAATTTGATCAGCAGATTGGAGCTGTGTGTGGCAGCACAGTCATGGGTGTAAAGAGAGTAGAGGAGGGCATTCTGGACACAACCATGGGGGGCACCTGTGTTGAAGGTCAGAGGGGCAGAGGTGAGGGAGTCCATCCTTTGCACCTGTCAGCGATCCAATAGGAAGTCTAGGATCCATCTGCACAAGGTGGGGTGCAGGCTGAGGTTTCTGAGCTTCTAGTCGAGCCTGGAGGGAATTACAGTGTTGAATACTGAACTGTAGTCCAAGAACAGCATTTTAACGTATGCATCCCTCTTATCCAGATGTGTGAGGACAGTGTGTAGTGCTATGACTATGGCGTCATCGGTAGACCGGTTATGTTGGTAGGTTAATTGTAGGGGGTTCAGTGTGGGTGGTAGTATGCTGCAGATGTAGTCCTTGACCAGCCTCCCAAAGCATTTGCTTATAATTGAGGTGAATGTGACAGGATGCCAATTGTTCAGGCATGCTACCTCGGTTTTCTTAGGTACAAGGACAATGATGGACAATTTGAAACAGAAGGGCACTACACATGGGGAGAGAGAGATTAAAAATGTCCGTAAACACACCAGCCAGCCATTCCACACACTCTTTGAGGACGCACCCTAGGATGCTGTCTGGCCCCGCTGTTGTGCAGCTGTTGACATGTTGGAAAATTCTATGTTCCTCAGCCTCGGAGATGACCAAGGTGCAGGTCTTGTTGGCAGCTCTCCTCGAGGGTTCGGTCCTATCAACCTCGAATCAAGTGTGAAAACATTTAGCCCTTCCAAGAGTGAGGCAGCAATGCTGGCTGTTGAAGTCCGCGATGGTGTGCAGTCCATGTTGGGGAACAATGTCTTCAACACACTTCCAAGTGAAGCTTCTGACCACTTCCGTGTATTCAGAGATGTTCTCAGCTTGAAATACCTCTCAGCTGACTCTATCAAAGCCGTCCTGGAACATTGAATCTGATTGGTGGGACCAGTAGTGAATGGTTTTCACTATGGCCACTTCCTGTTTCAGTTTCTGCCTGTAGGCAGCCAGGAGCAAGATGGAAGAATGGTCAGATGACCAAACAGAGGGTGGAGAAGTGCTTTGTAGGTGTTGCAGAAGGGAGAGCAGCAGTGGTCGAGTGCTCGATGTGTTGGTAGAACTTTGGGTAAACTCTAGCTAGTGACGTTTGGTTAAAGTCTCCAGCGATGATGAAAGCAGCCTCTGGGTGTGTGGTTTCATGGATATTGGTGGTTTCGTACAGTTCATTGACAGCCAGGTTGGTATCGTCCTGTGGTGGGATGTACTCAGCTGTAATAATAACAGACGTGAATTCTCCAGGCAGCCAAGAAGGTCGACATAGCAGCATAAGGTACTCCAGATCTGGGGAGCATAATGATTTGAGGGCGTGCACACTACCTGAGTCGCACAAACCATTGTTCACCATGAAACATACTCCTCCCCCACCAATTTACTTTTCCCAGAGCGGTCTATCGACCTGTCCATTTGGAACACAGAGAACCCAATGGGTTTGATGGAATCTCCTCCAACAGCCAGGTTTCTATAAAGCATAAGGTGTTTTAGTGCTTTGTTTCCCATTGGTAGGAGATTCTGGATCTCAGATCACATAGCTTGTTGTCCAGGGACTGTACGTTAGTCAGGTGTATGCTAGGGAGTGGCAGCTGATTTGTGCACCGTCTTCACCTAACCAAGATGTCGGCACTTTTTCCTCACTTCCAGCGATGCTTCCTTGGTAATGCCAGTGCGGTGAATGAACCTCCCGTGGTTCGGATGATCAGGGGGTTTCAGTGGTAGAAAGGCAACAGAATCTCTTGTGTTTAGACATTCATCAGCACTGTAAAGCTGACTTGGTACTGTGCCGCAGGCCAACAGCTGTTTTTTTTCCAAGAATCTGCCTTGGTACAGTCTTGCCTTGGTCTCATAGCACATAAAGCAATGTTGCAATGTCATGAAAATCCCCAGCCAAGACTTCTTACCATGTTTTCCCAGACACATTCTTGAGTTGAGACACGGAATTTGGACTCAGGACTGACAGTACTCATTCCACTTGATTTTCCCTCCTTTTTTAACTACCTCCATGCCAATTTCAAACAACATATAGAAAGGAAAATCCAATTGTAATTCCCTGCTCCATTTTGTAGTTTGTGAATATCCTCCTGAATATTGCTGAAGTTCATTTATTGAGAATTGAGAATATCACCGCTTACAGATTATATTGTGAATCCAAGGTACTAACTGTCCTTATCGTAACTAACTTTAGTGTCCTATAATCCCACTGTAATGGGTTATTCCAGCACAAGGGACGTTACTGACTTTGAGAGTTTCTTAGCATGTATTTTCTGTGGCACTGGCTATCCCAGCCATTCAGCCCATCATTCTCACTGGCATCTTGTGTGAATTTAACAGAATGACTTCTATAACAGAATGACTCTGTCAAATAGCCTCTACAGAAACTATCATTGATTCATATATCATTTACCATATTTAGATCTATGGATACATATGTGGCCTATCAGCAGCATCAACAGAGCTTTACCAAGAGGGATTTCTCGCAGGTGGGTGGCGGTTATTTGAAAAGGGAGCTTCGAGAGCATTTGTCCATTGTAAGTGGCCTATCAGAAGCTATAACTGGAGCACCAATCATGAGTTAAGTAGCAGGGAATGTTCAGGCATAAAAAGGGAGACACTACCTAACGGAGTGGTCATCAAAGGAGCGGTCATCAACGGAGTGATCTGAGGCAGAGCGGTAGGGCTTTGGCTCATTCAGGCTTCGGTGATAATGGGTCGAGGTGAGGTAAGTTACCTGTGAGAAATAAAAACAGGAAGTATGTCTGTGAGTCCGGCGTTCTGTACTGGGTGTCAGATGTGGGAGGTCTGGGAGTCTCCCAGCCTCCCGGTCGGCCACATCTGCACAAGGTGCATTGAGCTGCAGCTCCTTAGTGACCATGTTAGGGAACTGGAGATGCAGCTCGATGACCTTCGTCTGGTCAGGGAAAGTGAGAAGGTGATAGAAAGGAGCTATAGGCAAGTAGTCACACCGGGAACTCGGGAGATAGATAAGTGGGTAATAGTCAGGAGAGGGAAGGGCAAGAGTCAGGTACTAGACAGTACCCCTGTGGCTGTTCCCCTTAATAATTAGTACTCCTGTTTGAGTACTATTGGGGGGGGAATGGCCTACCTGGGGGAAGCAACAGTGACCACTTCTCTAGCACAGAGTCTGGCCCTGTGGCTCAGAAGGGTAGGGGAAGGAAGAAAGCAGCAGTAATAAGAGACTCTATAGTTAGGGGGTCAGACAAGCGATTCTGTGGATGCAGGAAAGAAACGCGGATGGTAATTTGCCTCCCAGGTGCCAGCGTCTGGGATGTTTCTGATCACGTCCATGATATCCTGAAGTGGGAAGGTGAACAGCCAGAGGTCGTGGTACAAATTGGTACCAACGACATAGGTAGGAAAAGGGAGGAGGTCCTGAAAACAGACTACCAGGAATTGGGAAGGAAGTTGAGAAGCAGGACCTCAAAGGTCGTAATCTCCGGATTACTGCCTGTGCCAAGCAACAGAGAGTATAGGAATAAAGTGAGGTGGAGGATAAATGCGTGGCTGAGGGATTGGAGCAGGGGGCAGGGATTCAGATCTTTGGATCATTGGGACCTCTTTTGGGGCAGGTGTGACTTGTACAAAAAGGATGGGTTGCACTTGTATCCAAGGGGGATCAATATCCTGGCAGGGAGGTTTGCAAAGGCTATTGGGGAGAGTTTAAATGTCTATTTTAATGCAAGAAGCATCATGAACAAAGCAGGTGAGTTTAGAGTGTGGATCAGTACCTGGAACTATGATCTTCTGGCCATTACAGAGATTTGGATGGCTCAGGGGCAGGAAGGGTCACTTAGAGTGCCAGGCTTTAAATGTTTCAGAAAGGACAGGGAGGGAGGTAAGAGAGGTGGGGGCATGGCACTGCTGATCAGAGATAATGTCACGGCTGCAGAAAAGGAGGAAGTCATGGAGGGATTGTCTACTGAGTCTCTGCGGGTGGAAGTTAGAAACAGGAAGGGGGTCATTATCGCTACTAAGTGTTGTGGTGGGAGATTTTAATTTCCCAAATGTCAACTGGTATCTCCCTGGAGCAAGGGGATTAGATGGGGTGGAGTTTTTTTAGGTGTGTTCAGGAAGGTTCGAGAGGATGTACTTGATCTGGTATTGGAAAATTAACCTGGTCAGGTGTCAGATCTCTCAGTGGGAGAGCATTTTGAAGATAGTGATCACTATTGTATCTCCTTTACTATAGCATTGGAGAGGGATAGGAACAGACAAGTTAGGAAAGCATTTAATTGGAGCAAGGGGAAATATGAAGCTATCAGGCAGGAACTTGGAAGCATAAATTGGGAACAGTTGTTCTCAGGGAAATGTACGGCAGAAATGTAACAAATGTTCAGAGGATATTTGCGTCGCATTCTGCATAGGTACGTTCCAATGAGACAGGGAAAGGACGGTGGTGTACAGGAACTGGGGTGTACAAAGGCTGCTGAAAATCTGGTGAAGAAGAAAAGAAAAGCTCACAAAAGGTTCAAAAAACTAGGTAATGATGGAGATCTAGAAGATTATAATGTTAACAGGAAGGAGCTTAAGAATGAAATTAGGAGAGCCAGAAGGGGCCATGAGAAGGCCTTGGTGAGCAGGATTAAAGAAAACCCCAAGGCATTCTACAAGTATGTAAAAAGCAAGAGGATAAGATGTGGGAGAATAGGACCAATCAAGCGTGACAGTGGAAAAGTGTGTATGGAACCGGAGGAGATAGCAGAGGTACTTAATGAATATTTTGCTTCAGTATTCACTAGGAAAAAGGATCTTGGCGATTGTTGGGATGACTTGCAGTGGATTGAAAAGATTGAGCATGTAGATATTAAGAAAGAGGGTGTGCTGGAGCTTTTGGAAGCATCAAGTTGGATAAATCTCCGGGAACAGAAGAGATGTACCTCAGGCTACTGTGGGAGGCGAGGAAGGAGATTGCTGAGCCTTTGGCAATGATCTTTGCATCATCAATGGGGACAGGGGAGGTTCCAGAGGATTGCAAGGTTGTAGATGTTGTTCCCTTATTCAAGAAGGGGAGTAGATATAGCCCAGGAAATTATAGACCAGTGAGTCTTATTTCAGTGGTTCGTAAATTGGTGGAAAAGATCCTGAGAGGCATAATACGATTAAGATTAGCCAGCATGGCTTTGTCAAAGGCAGGTTGTGCCTTACGAGCCTGACTGAATTTTTTGAGGATGTGACTAAACAGATTGATGAAGGAAGAGCAGTAGATGTAGTGCATGTGGATTTCAGCAAAGCATTTGATAAGATACCCCATACAAGTCTTAATGAGAAAGTAAGGAGGCATGGGATCCAAGGGGACCTTGCTTTGTGGATCCAGAATTGCATTGCCGACAGAAGGCAAAGAGTGGTTGTAGATGGGTCATATTCTGCATGGAGGTCGGTCACCAGTGGAGTGCCTCAGGGATCTGTTCTGGGATCCTTTCTCTTTGTGATTTTTATAAATGACCTGGATGAGGAAGTGGAGGGATGGGTTGGTAAGTTTGCTGATGACACAAAGGTTGGGGGTGTTGTGGATAGTGTGGAGGGCTGACAGGGGTTACAGCGGGACATCGATAGGATACAAAACTGTGCTGAGAAGTGGCAAATAGAGTTTAACCCAGATAAGTGTGACGTGGTTCATTTTGGTAGGTCAAATATGATTGTATTAATGGTAAGTCTCTTGGCAATGTGAAGGATCAGAGGGATCTTGGGGTCCAAGTCCATAGGACGCTCAAAGCAGCTGCGCAGGTTGGCTCTGTGGTTAAGAAAGCATACGGTGCATTGGCCTTTATCAATCATGGGATTAAGTTTAAGAGCTGAGAGGTAATGTTGCAGCTATATAGGACCCTGGTCAGACCCCACTTGGAGTACTCTGCTCAGTTCTGGTCACCTCACTACAGGAAGGATATGGAAGCCATAGAAAGGGTGCAGAGGAGATTTACAAGGTTGTTGCCTGGATTGGGGAGCATGCCTTACGAGAATAGGTTAAGTGAACTTGGCCTTTTCTCCTTGGAGTGACAGAGGATGAGAGGTGACCTGATAGAGGTGTACAAGATGATGAAGGCATCGATCAAGTGTGTAGTCAGAGGCTTTTTCCCAGGGCTGAAATGGCTGGTATGAGAAGGCACAATTTTAAGGTGCTTTTAAGGTACAGAGGAGATGTCAGGGGTAAGTTTTTTATGCAGAGAGTAGTCAGTGTCTGGAAAGGGCTGTGGGAGACGGTGGTGGAGGCAGATACGGTATGGTCTTTTAAGAGACTCCTGGATAGGTCCATGGAGCTTAGAAAAATAGAGGGCTATGGGTAACAGTAAGTAATTTCTGAAGTAAGTACATGTTCAGCACAGCATTGTGGGCCAAATGGCCTGTATTATGCTGTAGTTTTTCTATGTTTCTACGATATGCTTTTAAGGTAGTATTTTTACAGTCTTCTTTCACTGGATGGCACACTGCACTGTAAACATATCCAGTTGTACTTAATTGAATTTTGAAAAGCAAATATGTTTTACTGCCAAATGACAAGATGCGAAAATCATTGTGAACATATGTTTATGAAGGCCATATCATTCAGATCCAATTCATTACTAAGATAGTTGCTGCCGGGTCAAATGAACAATATAGGCTTTTGTTCTACTGGCTTGCCCCAATTTATATCCCATATTATTGAGTAAAATCAAATTCTTTAAAGCCTAGACTTTAAGGTTTTGTCATTAGCTTCAGGCTAAGCATGCAGGAACTTCAAGTCATCACAATACTGAATGAAAACCATGCAATATGTTCATTGCCAAGCCTTTAACTCACAATGAAACTTCCAGTGTTAGATTAGAACCAAAAACAGAATCAAAGTCAAGTTTAACATCTCCAGCATCTAGTATGTTGTGAAAGTTTGTTGTCTTTGCAGCAGCTGTACAATGTAATACATAATAGAAAAACTGAATTACAGTAAGTCAGTAAGTATATATATATATATATAAAGTCAAATTAAATAAGTAGTGCAAAAATAGAATTTAAGAAGTAGTGAGGTAGTGTTCATGGTTTTTATATCTGTTCAGAAATCAGATGGCAAAGGGGAAGAAGCTGTTCCTGAATTGGTGAGTGTGTGGCTTCAGGCTCCTGTACCTCCTTGCTGATAGCAATGAGTATAAGACATGACCTGGGTAATGATGGATACCACTTCTTTGAGGCATCTCTCCTTGAAGATGTCCTGGATACTGTGGAGGCTAGTGCCCAAGATAGAAATGATTAAGTTTACAACTCTCTGCAGCTTACTTTGATCCTGTGCAATACCCCTGCCCCATATCAGACACTGTTGCAGCCAATTAGAATGCTCTCCACAGTACATCTGTAGAAATTTGAGAGTGTCTTTGGTGACATAACAAATCTCTTTAAACTCCTAATGAAATATAACTGCTGTGGTACCTTCTTTGTAGCTGCATCAATATTTTGGGTTCCGATGAAGGGTCTCAGCCTGAAACATCAACTGTTCACTTTTTTTATTAGATGCTGCCTGGCCTGCTGAGTTTCTCCAGCATTTTGTGTGTGATGCTCAACATTTTGGGTCTGGGATAGATCCTCAGAGATATTGACACCCAAGAACTTGATATTGCTCACTGTCCACTTCTGATCCCTCTATAAAGATTGGTGTGTGTTCTCTCGTCTTATTATCTTTGGTCTTACTGAAGCTGAGTGCTGTAACACCACTCAACTAACTGCTATATCCCACTCCTGTATGCCCTTTCATCACCAGCTGAAATTCTGCCAACAATAGTTGTGTCATCAGCAAATTTATAGATGGCATCTCGACCGTGCCCAGTAACAAAGTCATTGATGTATAGAGAGTAGAGCAGTGGGCTAAGCACACATCCCTGAGGTACACCAGGGTTGATTATCAATGAGGTGGAAATGTTATTTCCAATTTGCACAGATTGTGGTCTTCTGGATAAGAAGTCAAGGATCCATTTGCATTGAGCCAATGTGTCTTTATTGCACTCCCAACATCTATTCCTAGGTAAGGGGACCAGAACATCATTCAGTCTTACAGGTACTTTCTTTCCAGAAGCTTCAGTAATTTCAACGAGACATTATTACTCTTGTTCTCAAATCTTTTTACAATACAAGCCAATATTTGCATTCACAATTTTTGTTTAATTTACCAGATATTTTAATATATTATAGATTTTTGCCTTTTTATTTTCTTTTTTTTTAAGGTTTGATTAACTTCAGATATTTTAGAAGCATTTTTTTTGGTGTTTCAGTTGCATTCATGTCATTTCAGTAACTTTGACATGTAGCAGTTTGAGGCTAAACCACCAAGTCTTCAGTCATCTTTACCTAAAATACTCCCCTTGAGAGATAATACAATGGTAAGTGTGGACTTAACTTATAAAAGAGTGTGGCTTTCTACTATTTGAAAATCCCAAAGAAAATACTGCAATTCTCACATTGCTGTGAAAGGAAAATAAAACCTTTCTAGGAATTTGAGGTTTGAAAATAACTAACTGTTTTGAAGACTATCTGGGCCTAAGTTTGTGTAGCTCCATGAGTCTTCAATTGTTCTCAATGCCATTTAAACAGCATCTTACTTTGGAAATATGGTGCTGGTCAATTAATGAGGTGAAAGACAATTTCTCACAGAGGGTATCAAATCACTGGAACTCTTTAACTTAGAGAGTGGTGGAGACTACCTCAATGGGAATATTTAAGGAAGCAGATACTGTAAGTTTTACAATGATCAGAGAATTAAAGCAAACAGAAGAGAAGAGGAGGTTGAGTACATCTGTCGTGATTACATTGAATGTAAAGCTTAAGATGCTGAGTGACCTATTCCTGCTCCCACTTCTTATGGTTTTATGTTAACCTTGAAATGCTTATCTCAAAATAAACCTGATCTTTGAACTAGCATTGGCAGTGACATTGCAATATTGTACACAAAGTAGGCAAGATACGACATTTATTCTCACTGCTTTAATGTCTGCTAGAACCTATTGTTATTCTGAGCAGTCCAGTTTCAAAGATAAATGACTTTGCAATGAGTGTTTGAAACCTTCGAGAAAATCTGAAAATACTGGAAAACTGGATTAAACATGGTGAAATTTGGAACCGCGCATCAGACTGTCAATATGCTCGGATCTAAGCAAGCTATATACACCTTAATTTCACACAAAAGCCTTATTAAAACATAGGTTCCGTTGAATTGTGTACCTCTCACTGCATATTAATTTACTTGCTCAGTGTGTACTTTCAGATATTCCAAGACGCTAATTTAAATCTATATTTATTAATTATCTGTGGAGTTTTGAGACATGCTTGATGAATCTGCCCAGGTAGAACTAAAGTTGCTGTTGAATTCTCATTTCCTCCTCATGTGATATGCATCAGAGCCCTGCCACATTTTCTCTCACATGCAATATATTGTTCAAGATCCCCACTGTGATATGACCAGTCAGCTACCAGCTTTTATTATAAAATCAGCTGTGGCCAGAAAGGAATAAAATTTAAACTTGATATAATTTCTATTCACTTGGTTGCTTTTATTTCTAGATGTCTTTTTTGCTTTTACTTGAGGACAGGAGTGTGGTTATGTCCAGAAAGAACATTTATTTACACTCTGTTAGGTACAGGTGTGGAATCCGGTGTGGCTCTCTGCTGCTGTAGCCCATCCACTTCAAAGTTCAATGTGTTGTGCATTCAGAGATGCTCTTCTGCACACCAGTGTTGTAAAGCATTGCTATTTGTGTTGCAGTTGCCTTCCTGTTAGCTTGAACCAGTCTGGTCATCCTCCTCGGACCTCTTCCATTAACAAAGCGTTTTTGTCCCTAGAACTGCCGCTAACTGTATATTTTTGTACCATTCTCTATAAACTTTAAGAGATGCAGATGTTTCCAACAGGTGGACAGTCGCAAGGCTGTGGGACCGGACGGCACCCCAGGGCGAGTACTCAGAATGTGCACAGCACAACTGGTAGGTATGTTTACTGACATTTTTAATCTCTCCCTCTCCCAGTGTAGCAAGTCCCCCTGCTTTAAATTATCCACCATTGCCCTTGTACCCAAAAAAAAGGTAACATGCCTGAATGAATAGCATACAGTCACACTCACCTCAATAATAAACAGATGCTTTAAGAGGCTGGTCAAGGATTACAGCTGCAACTTGCTGCCACCCAAAATGGAACCCCGACAATTAGCAGCTGGATCCTGGACATCCTGTCAGATCACCGGCAGGTGGTAAGAGTGGGCTCCCTCACCTCTACCCCTCTGACTCTCAACACAGGAGCACCTCAGAGCTGTGCACTGTCCCTTCCTTTGATAGTGTCGCCACCCACAGCTCTAGTCTGCTAATTAAACTTGCTGACGACACTACATTGATTGGCCTAATCTCAAACAATAATGAGGTGGCCTACAGGAAAGAAGTCATCTCTCTGACACAGTGGTGTCAAGAAAACAACCTCTTCCTCAATGTTGCAAAAACAAAGAAGCTGATTGTGGACTACAGGAGGAATGGAGATGGACTAACCCCTATTGACATCAATGGATCTGGGATTGAGAGGGTAAACAGCTTTAAATTCCTCAGCACCCAAATCACTGAGGACCTCGTTCTGTACACACCAGCTGTGTGGTGAAAAAGGCGCAACAGCACCTCTTTTACCTCAGACGGTTGAGGAAGTTTGGTATGGGCCCCCATATCCCAAGAACTTTCTACAAAGGCACAATTGAGAGCATCCTGACTGACTGCATCACTGCCTGGTATGGGAACTGTACCTCCCTTAATCTCGGGATTCAGGAGTGGTGCAGACAGCCCAGCGCACCTGTAGTTGTGAACTTCCCATGATTCAGGACATTTACAAAGACAGATGTGAAAAAAGGGCCCGAAGGATCATTGGGGACCCGAGTCACCTCAACCACTATCTACTCCAGCTGCTACCATCCAGGAAATGGTACCGCAGCATAAAAGCCAGGACCAACAGGCTCCAGGACTGATTCTTCCACTAGGCCATCAGACTGATGAACTCACACTGATTTGAGTGTATTTCTATGTTACCTTGACTGTTCTATTTATTATAAATTACAATGATTGCACATTTAGACGGAGACGTAATATAAAGATTTTTACTCCTGTTTGTGAAGGATGTAAGAAATAAAATCAACCATGTCTGCATGCTTTTATGCATTGAGTTGCCACCACACGATCCACTGATTAGATATTTGCATTAACGAGCAGGTATACAGGTGTACCTAATAAAGCACCCACTCAATGTCTATAGGCTTATTATTCTTTCATTATTATGGTCTTCCCCATGTCCCATAGTATCCACTGTCTACACACCCAATACTTCTATACACCTCTACAAGTTCACATCTTAGCCTCCTGCACTGCACTGTGAATAATCCCACCATACCTCGTCATTCTTTGTTATTAAAGATCTTCCAGTCCAGGCAATATCCCGGTGAATCTCTTCTGCATTCTTTCTCATGTTACCATACTGTGGGGTCAACCACCAAGGTCATGCTCTCTTCTCGCTGCTTCTAACAGGATTTGCGCCACCAGGTTCAGGAACAGTTATTACCCGTCAACCATCAGGCTCTTGAACCAATGGTGATAACTTCACTCGCCCCATCACTGAAATATTGCGACAGACTATGGACTTACTTTCAAGGACTCTTCATCTCATGCTCTCAATATTTATTGCTTATTTATTTATTTATTTATTCTTTTTGTATTTGCAGAGTTAGTTGTCTTTTGCACACTGGCTGAACGCCCAGTTGTTGCAATCTTTCATTTATTCTTTTATGGTTACTATTCTATTGTGGATTTATTGAGTATTCCTGCAAGAAAATGAATCTCAGGGTTGTACGTGGTATCTTATGAGGAAATTCAATAATAAATTTACTTTGAATTTTCTTTTTAAACTTCGAACCAGAAATGCACACTATATTCTAGACATTGCCTGAAAACACACTCACAACATGCTGGATGAACACACTGGGTCAGGCAGTATCTATTGAAGAAAATGGATGCTTGATATTTTAGTTCATGGCCCTTCATCTGAACTGGAATGAAAGAGGGGAGATAGCCAGTATTTAAAGACGGGGAAATGAGTAGAGCAGGAGATGGGCATAAAAATTAGTGCTTATTTTAAAAATCATGAAATTATTTGCATTCTTTCTTCCACACATAAAATAAATAAATAAATAATGTTATAAGGACAGGGATGTTGCTCAGCAATAATTATGATGTTGGATGCAGTGATATGTCAAACTAGATTACTAGATTCGTGTTTAGAGTTGGGCTTGGTGATGAATGAAAATGGTGCAGACATAGGTAAAGTTTACACCAGTTCTTTGACTTTGTGTGTAATTATGCTTGTGAAAGCAATAGCGTTACATGATATGGAGCATCAGTATGGTAGTGCAGCAGGAAATTTTGTATTTCAAGATTTACATTTAATTCACATACTCCAAAACTCAGTCAAAGAACCAGTTTCCAACCACACTCTGTGAAGTGGTAGGATATCATCATTCTTTTTCTACTAAAGTTGAAATTTTAAAGACCTTCTGAGGAACTGCATTTAAACATTTTATCTTGCACTGGAAATCTCTTCATTATTAACCATTGAGTTTGGTGGCCTTCCAGTCAAGATGATGCTGAACTACGGTCTCTTTCAAAGTTATGGCTCAGACTTAGTTTTTCCATATGCTTATAGGGATTTTTGGGGGACAGAGAGGGGAGTTTGGGTCAGATGGAGGCCTGGGGACAATCTGGGTGTTAGTGGGTGGCTAGATGGGAGGTAGGCAATGGACTTGGTTTGCTGCTGTTGTTTTGTTGCTATTGTTCTGTTGAACACTGTGGACATGCTATGTTGGTGCTGGAAGTGTGGCAACACTAGTGTTGGTTGTTAACGTAAATGATGTATTTCACTGTTTTGATGCATGTGATAAATAAATGAATCTGAAAAATTACACACTGAGAACTTTTTTTTAAGTAATGCACTGTGCACCATTACTTAGGTAAAAGTATTAGCACCATGGAAGCCTCTTTGCAGAAGCAGCCTGGAAAGGAAAGGAAATGTGCCCTCATCCATTCATTTCTATTAAATAAACAGCAGGAACTTGATCAGCAGCAATTTGAGACTGTGTTAGGGGGATGAAATGTGAAGAGATTTACTGACCTTTCACTCTGCCACTGTCAATTCAATTCTACATTTATTCACACCTTCAGATCAATATTTGCCCTGCCTGAATTGTCTTCTCCTGATCTATGCTTCTCCTCCAAGCTACTAAGACATTGTTCTATATCATTCTTCATTCCATTCTCAATGCATCAAGACTAGAGATTGTCCTCTCAGGTTTGCTTTCCCCTCTATATTAAGCTTTTCACAAGCTACTGAATTGTTTACCACATCTTCGCTTTCCTATAACCCTTGATTCCACACAAGTTAAAAGTTACTACTATAGTTATTTACTAATACAATTACAACTTCTGCTTTGGATAAAGTTTAGTAATGAAATTACAGGGCAAGATGGAGATACTAATCAAAAATAACAGCTTCAACCATTGGTTGGCACAATCCCAATCACTTGAGTTTAGCAACATAATGCCCACTTTTGCTCACTATGCACAATTAGTTCTAATTATGTTCTTTCTTGTAAAAATTGTGGTATATTTTTATTTGTGAACTCTGCTTATAAGATGCTATGGGCTTGTAATGCTGCTGCAAGTAAGGTTTTCATTGTACATGTATTTACTTCTGTGTAGGACAATAAACTCAACTTTGACTTAGTCTTTTAAAATAGAGCCATTTTAGTTGTATAAAAGTTAGAGATTTAGACATCCCTGAATCTTTGTGACAAACTGGCAAATCTCATCAAAACTATCACCTACAGCAGAAATATATGATGCACAGAAGGTTAAAATGGATTGTGTCCTTGCTCATTTAAACAGTTCAGTCATCTTCACATCACATAACGAGAGTGAGCAGAATACAATGTGACTTTAAACAGTACAGAAATGTAGGATATGGTTCTTAAAGGCTGACAACTATATAGTGTATAATAATTATACATGATGTATATCTGTATGTTCCGTATACATACGTACTCAGATGATGTGTGGTTAGATGAATGAACAACATATTGCATATGCTTGCACCCTGTATCTCTTCAAATTTCTCTGTGTGGTATGGGTTTGAAGTCAGAGACTAACTTGCTTCTTTATCCAAGTTATTGAATGGTGTCTCTACCCAATTTGCTGTGATTTTTCAGCATTCTTTTCTTTTATTAATGTCAGGGATGCAAGCATATATTGTACACTGCAGATTGGTGGTGAGGATAGAAAGTCAGTCGACAACGAAGTAAAAAATGCCAAGTCTTTGAGTGCATTGCCAAACATATGTGAACAGTGCAGAGAGATTAGTCCAAGTCCATAACAAATGCTACTTCATGAGAAACAGTTAATCAGGTTACTATCTCAGCAGAAGGAACGTAATAGTCCTTGAGCAAAAACTTTGTCACCATAAGAGCAAGAACAGAGCAAAATAGCTGCTCAGACTTAAGTTGGTTACAATGGGAAGCTTGTTGTACATGATTGGCTGAATCTCAATATATGACTGGAACAGCTGGTAGTGTTTCTTTAAAGAAAGCAGAATATTCAAAATTGAAGGCGGTTGTGAGAATGTGCCTTCATAAAGCATTGCAACCAGATGCAAGAAAAACTAAAATTGATTCCAAAGATGGCAACTTGCTCACAGTAGCCTCACTGGGAGCAATAAGAGTGTAATTATCCATCCAGGACTCTGCCGGATATTGAAGGACAGGCAGATGGCAGGCTAAAATTGCCGTCTGTGAGCTGAGGTGAAGTGTAATATGGGGCAAAGTCAAAAAGGGTGAATAATACAGGACTGAAGATGTTATATTTGAAAGCACACAGTATACGGAATAAGGTAGATCTTGTTGTAGCACAATTCGAGATTAGTAGGTATGATGTTTTGGGCATCACTAAGCTATAGCTGAAAGGAGATCATAGCTGGAATCTCAACATCCAATGATACAACCTGTATCAAAAGGACTTGCTGATAGATGAAGCAGACAGGGTGGCTCTGTTGGTAAAAAAAAAATGAAGTCAAATCCGAAGAAAAAGGTGACATAGGATCGGAAGATGTAGAATTGTTGTGGGTAGAGTTTAGAAATTGCAAGGGTAGAAAGACCATGATGGGAATTATATACAGGCCTCCAAACAGTAGCTAGGATGTGAGATATAAATTTCAATAGCAAGTAGAAAACACATAATAAGGGCAATGGTATGCTGATCATGCGGGATTTCAAAATGCAGGAAGTTTGGGTAAACCAAGTTGGTGGTGGATCCCAAGAGGGAATTTGAAGAATGCCTGCAAGATGCCTTTTTGGAGCAGCTTGTGGTTGAGCCCACTAGGTGAAAGTCAATTTTGGATTGGGTATGTGTAATAAAGCAGATTTGATTAGGGAGCTTAAGATAAAGGAACCCTTGGGAGACAGTGATCATAATATGATAGAATTCTCCCTGTAGTTTGAAAGGGAAAGATAAAGTCAGACGTATCAGTATTGCAGTGGAGTAAAGAGAATTACTGAGCCATGAGAGGGGAGCTGGTCAAAGTTGATTGGAAGGTTTCCCTATCAGAGATGATTGCAGATTAGCAATGGCTGGAGTTTCTGTGGGCAATTCAGAAGGCGCATAATAGATACATCGCGAAGAGGCACGGAATGACAAGTCAAAGGCAACAGAAAAGCAGAAGAGAGAGCATGCAATATATATATAAAAAAAGTAGGAAGTGTGAGGACTGGGAAGCTTTTAAAAACTAACAGAAGGCAACTAAAAAACCATAAGGAGAGAAAAGATGACAAATGAAGGTAAACTACCCAAAAATATCAAAGAGGATACGAACGTCTTTTTAAGCTATACAAGAGAGGTGAGAGTGGACTGCTGGAAAATGACACTGGAGAGATAGTAGTGCAGGATACTGGAAATCTGAGAGTATCAGAGTCCAGAAGTGAGTGTTGTTGCGATTTCCAAGGACAAGGTGCTTGGGAACATGAAACGTCTGCAGGTAGATAAATCACCTGGACCAGGTGATCTTCACCCTCAAGTTCTAAAAGTGGTAGCTGAAGAGATTATGGAAGCATTATTATTGATCCTTCAATAATTACTTGATTCTGGAAAGGTTCCAGGGGACTGTAAAGTTGAAAATGTCACTCCACATTTTAACAAGGGAGTGAGGCAGTTGAAAGGAAATTATAGACCAGTTGGCCTAAATTTTAGTGGTTGGAGTCCATTATTAAGTATGAGATTTTGGGGTACCTGGATGCACATGATAAAGTAGGCCAAAGGTAACATGGTTTCTCTGATGGGACATCTTGCCAGATAAATTTGTTGGAATTCTTTGAGGAAATAACAGGCAGGATAGACAAAGGAGCGTCAGTGTATTTTGTTTACCTGGAATTTCAGAAAGCCTTGACAAGGTGCTGCCTGTGAGGCTGCTTAATATGATAAGAGACCATGGTATTACAGGAAATATACTAGCATTGTCAGAAGAGTGGCTGATTGGCAGGAGAAAATCAATCAGAATAAAGGGAGTCTATTCTGGTTGGCTGCTGATGACGTGGTCTTCCACAGCTGTTGCTATAGACATGTGTCAATGACTTGGATGATGGAATAGATGGCTTTGTGATCAGGTTTGCAGATGACACAAAGATAGGTGGAGGGGCATGTAGTGTTGAGGAAGCAGGGAGACTGTAGAAGGACTTGGACAGATTGAGAGAGTGGGAAAAGTAACTGCAGATGGAATATAGTGCAGGGAAATGTATGGTCATGCACTATGGTAGAAGGAATAAAGGTGTAGTCTATTTTCTGAATAGGGAGAAAATTCAAAAAAAATAATCAGAGATGCAAAGGGTCTTGAGAGTCTTTGTGTTGGCATTGGACAATATCCAGTAAAGGTTCATGAGAATGATTCTGGGAATGAAAAGGTTATCCTATGATGAGTGTTTTATGGCTCTGGGCCTGTACTTGGAGTTATTTTTTAAGAATGATGAGGGATCTCCTTGAAACCTATTAAATATTGAAAGGCATAGATAAGGTGCACGTTGGGAGGATGTCTCCAGTAGTGGGTGAGTCCTGGACCAGAAAACACAGCCTCAGAATAGAGGGACATCCATTTAGAACAGCAATGAGAAGGAATTTCTTCAGCCAGAGGGTGGTGAATTGATTCTATAGAGTTCATTGCCACAGGCAGCTGTATTTGAGTATATTTAAAGCAAAGGTTCTTGGTTCATCAGGGCATCCAAGATTACAGGGAGAAGTCAGGAGAACGGGGTTGAAAGGGATAATGGATCAGTCATAATGGAATGGCAAAACAGAGTGGCCTAATTCTGCTTGTATGTCTGTCTCATAGTTTTATGGTTTAACATCAATACTGAAGGTCTACCTCACTAGATAGCAGTGGAGCTGCTGCACAGCATGAGCTTGCTGAGATTAAGATTAGCTTTATTAATCACATGATGAAAGATTCCGCGAAGTGCATCATTTGGGTCGACGATGAACACAGTCAGAGTCATGCTGGGCCAGCCCATTGTGGTGCCATGCTTCACAGCCTGCCCATTAATTTACTAAGCTTAATCCATATATCGTTTAGAATGTGGGAGGAAACCGGAACACCCGGAGGCGAACCACGTGGTCATTGGAGAACACACAAACTCTTTAACAGAGGCAGGAATTGAACCCTGACCTTACAGCTGTCGCTGCAAGAACAATTGTGTCTACGACAGGTACACTGACAAGGAGTGAGAGAAACAATACTCACATTGAGAAAGAGACATTAAAGTATTTCAGTACAGAGCATTGAGGACTACTTTCATTGGAAGAGTTAGAAAAATGGATATAGAATAAAGTTTGAGAAAACCCAAGCCACGATCACTAATGGCGAGCTTCTGTTATCATTGCTTGCTCCTATATTGGCACGTTGGCAGCACTGAGAACTAAATGTATTGAGGGTGCAAATGTAAGTCATTCACCCATCTAAATGTGATTACACAAATCCAATATAGAAGTCAAAAATTAAATCATATTGCTAATTCAAGAGACTGCAGATACTGCAATCTGGAGGCAAAGCAAGTTACCTGCTCTATGACAAATCTTACACAGACTGCGGGAGTATAAAAACAAAAACCGTAAGCAATGATTTTTTTTCCTATTTCAGCAATGAAAACAGCCAAGAAAGCAAAAAAAGCTATCACTCTGAAATGAGTGAAGAAAATAAAACCTTAAAAATGATGGAGTGAAGCAGACAAATATCCAGATGAAGAGCTGAGACCATACTATAAGTGATGTTAAGCTTTCTTCAGTGCATGCTTGTATTAAGTACATTAAAGACCTCGCCATGGTCTTCCACTCAATTGCCTGACTACACTGCACGTTCTCTGTAACTGTTACACTTTATTCTACATCCTGTTACTGTGTTTCCCTTGTGCTACCTTGATGTAGTGATGTGACAAATGATCCGTTATGGAATGGATTCAAAACAAAATGTTCAATAACCCAACTTAGCATTGTGAACAAGAAAGACATTACCAAGTGTCTTGCTCATTGGCCAGGATAAGATAAAGGTCTTGAAGAGTTGGTAGATATAGAACAAAGTATTACATCACAATACTGGCCCTCTGACCAATGATGTTGTAGCAATCTTTTAATCTACTCTAAGATCAAACTAATCCTTTTCTACATAGCCCAGAGAACATCTTCAGAAACACACACAAAATGCTGGAGAAGCTCAGCAGGCCAGGCAGCATCTATGGAAAAGAGTACAGTCGACATTTTGGGCTGAAACCTTCAGCTGTGTTTCTTCTACATAGCCCTGCATTTTGCTACCATCCATGTACCTATCTAAGAGATTTTTTTTTATATGCCCCCAATGCATCCACTCTACCACCATCCCCAGCAGAGTGTTCTATGCACTACCACTTCCTGTGTGAAGCACTTACCTCTGACATCTCCTCCAATACTTTAATCCGATCACTTTAAAGTATGTTCCCATGTATTCACCCTAAGAAAATGTCTCTGGATATCCACTCTGTCTATGGTTCTTATTATCTTGTACACCTCTATCAAGTTACCCATTATCCTCTTTCATTCCAGAGAGAAAAGCCCTAGTTCACTTAACTGGTCTTCATAAGTCATACTGTCTACTTGGCCGCATCCTGGTAAATTTCCTCTACCCTCTCTCTATGAGCGCTATATGTGTGCTTCCATGTGGACTTGGACATAACCTTTTCATTTGATAAAGATCACCATGATAAAGGATTGTATGTCATGGTCCCAAACATTAATTCCCTATCTTGCTCCTAACTTTCTTTGATTATGCCATGGTTCCGATTGTTAATTTCCCATTGCTTCTAATTCAGTATAAGAACCTCTACATCACAACCACTGGTCTCCAGTTTGTCGGTCTTTTTTCCTGTGAGTAAACTACGTTTCCCAATTGCTTAGAACCGGTTGTTCTAAGTTTAGCTCTAGTTTCAAGCTTTACCTATGAGACTCTGTTTCTCTGAGTCAAGGCTCTGTGTCAAGTCTCCGAGTCAAAGCTCCGTGTCAACGTTCCACATCAGGACTCCGTGTCAAGATCCCTACTCCTTGCTGTTTGGCGTTTACGCCTGTGTAAACATCCAAACTCAATCTCCGTCCCTGTGTCCTGCACTTGGGTTCGCTTCATTCACTCACTGCAACATTAACTTCTTAGTACACAAAGATAATCATTTAAAAAAGATCATTGTGGCAAGCTCAGATGGAAGGAGGTCCAGGAAGTTGTCAGGGCAGCCAGAGCTAGTTCTGCCCCCCGGTCCCAGTGGACTACCCTACAAAGTGTAAGAGCACTATCCTAGGTTCCTCTAGCTAATTTTAAAATTATTTAGGGTTCTCTGGTGTAGAGGAAAGGTTGCGGATCAGTCAAGGTGTGCATAGGGAGAAAAGAACTCCAAGGATCCATCGCACTGCTCAGCGTGGAAGGGAAGAGCCGGAGGAAGGACTGTGACTACAGTCTAAGAGGTATCACTGCCATCCAGAAGACCACCAAGGAGCTACAAGTCTGGCTCACCACTGTGGACAAGTCAGGCCTACCTGGCAAGTTCAAGGCCTGGATCTACCAGCATCGCATCCTCCCCCAAATCCTCTGGCAAGTATGCTGTATACAAGGTACCCATGTCAACAACTGAGGCTCTTGAAAGAAATATCAATGGCTAACTTTGAAGATGGCTGTGCCTCCCACATAATCCAAGTAACATTGTTCTGTACCAAATGAGAAATAAATCATAGCTTCCCTTCAGTAGCCCGAACAAGATCCCACCAAGAGATCTGGCACCTGACCAGGTTCATTTTCCAATACCAGATTAAGTACAGCCTCTCCTCTACGTTGGCTTATCTACATATTGTGTCAGGAAACCTTCCTGAACACACCTAACTCCATCCCTTCTAAACCCCTTGTGTTAAGGAGATGCAAATCAATATTAGGAAAGTTAAAATCTCCCATCACAACAACCCTATTATTATTGCACCATTCCAGAATCTGCCTCCCTACCTGCTCCTTAATATCCCTGTTGGGGGGTCTATAAAAAACCCCTAGTAGAGCCCCTTTCCTATCTCTGACTTCCACCCAGTGACTCAATAGGCAATCCCTCCATGACTTCCTCCTTTTCTGCAGCCGTGACACTATTTCTGATTAGCAATGCCATGAACCCACCTATTTTGCCTCTCTCTCTCTCCGTTCTTTTTGAAACATCTAAAACCTGGCACACTCAGCAGCTATTCCTGCTCCTGAGACATCCAAGTCTCTGTAATGGTCACAACATCATAGTTCCATGTATTAATCCACGCTCTAAGTTCATCCACCTTGCTTATGATACTCCTTGTGTTAAAATAGACACATCTCAAACTATCAGGCTGAGTGCATCTTTGCTCGAGGATCTGCCTACCCTTCCTCATGAACTTCCTACAAGCTATCTCTACTTGTGCTCCAACCTCTCTATCCTCTGCCTCTTCACTTCTGATCCCACCCCCCTGCAAATCTAGTTTAAACCCTCCCCAATAGCATTAGCAATACTCCCCACCAGGATATTGGTTCCCCTTAGATTCAAGTGCAACCCGTCCTTTTTGTACAGGTCACACCTGCACCAGAAGACGTCTTAATGATCCAAAAATCTGAATCCCTGCCCCTTTCTCCAATCCTTCAGCCACACATTTATCCTCCACCTCATTCTATTCCTATACTCAAAGTCACGTGCCACAAGCAGCAATCTCGAGATTGAGGTCCTGCTTCTCAGCTTCCTTCCTAACTCACTGTATTCTGCTTTCAGGACCTCCTCCCTTTTTCTCCCTATGCCATTGGTACCAATAGGTAGCCTGACCTCTGGCTGACCACCCTCCCATTTCAGGATATTGATATTGTGCTCAGAAACATCATGAGCCCTGGCACCTGGGAGGCAAACTACCATCCTTGTTTCTTTTTCGTGTCCACAGAATCACCTATCTGTCCCCCTAACTATAGCTTCCTCTATTACCACTGCCATCCTTTTCCGTTCCATACCCTTCTGCACCACAGGATCAGACTCTGTGCCAGAGGCATGGCCACTATTGCTCCCCCAGGTAGGTTGCTCCCCCCTCCATAGCACTGAAAATGGAGTACTTATTGTTATGGGGGCAGCCACAGGGGTGCTCTGCACCTCCTGACACCCTACCTTCCCTCTCCTGATGGTCACTCACTTGTTACATACATTTATACGTTTATTTTAAATAAAAACCAGTAAATGCTGGAAACACTCAGCCAGTCAGGCAGCATCTGTGGAAAGAGAATCAGAGTTAAAGACCGAGTCTGAGATCGGTGATTAGAATTTGTACTGAAGTTGTTGTTTTTTAAAAAAAGATATTTGTGGTGCGAGGTGGGACGCATAGTTAAAATATTTATTTTATATCTATTTTTATTGCGGACATAAATATTAGCCATCTACGATGCAAAGAACAGAACACGTTGTCCAAAAGATAATGAATCCTTTTGTATTGCATATCTCCTGGTTTCTTGTTCCAGCTTTTGACTAAATTCCTTATTTTAAATGAGAAATTTTATTTATAACTAGGAATGCCTAATAGGTGCAAGATGTACTGTAAGAAAACAAAGGAAGATAGACTGGAGGTGGAATAATATGAGAATTTAACGACTTTATTGCAAACTACTACACTGCTAAATAATGCAGAGAAAAATACTTGCCCAAAGTGGAGTGAATTGTGGAAAAATAATGACCCAAAACATGTCAGATACCAAAGAGTTCTTGCAGACACAAAGTCACTATTACACAGTGATTTGGACCAGAGAATGGCAGTAACTTTTTACAATAAAAACAGAACATTCTGGAGATACTGAGCAGGTCCAATAAGAGGAGGAGAAACAGAGTTAATGTTTTAAGTTGGAGGTCCTTCCACCAAACTAGTAAAAAAGAGATATAAAACAACTTAAAGCTGTAGAGAAGATACCCATGTGGCCGTTCCCCTCAATAATAATCATACCACTTTGGATAGGACTGTGGGAGATGGCCTACCAGGGCTAAGTTGCAGTGACCGGGTCTCTGGCACCAAGTGTGGCTCAGTAGGGAAGGTTGGAAAGAGGATTGTATAGGTAGAGGAGCAGGCAGGAGATCCTGTGGCTCTAAAAGAGACACCCAGATGGTATGTTGCCTCCCAGTTTCAGGGACTTCTCAGATTGAGTCCACAGCATTCTAAAGGAGGAGATTGAGCAGCCAGGTACAAATTGGTACCAACGATATAGGTAGGGAAAGGGAGTAGGTCCTTAAGACAGGATATAAAGAGTTAGGTAGAAAGATGAGATGCAGGACACTCCTGGGTGTTTCCTTGGATTTTCAGAAAGCCCTTGACAAGATGCCTCACATGAGGCTACTTAACAAGAGCTCATGGTATTTCAGGGAAGATACTAGCATGGATAGAAGCAATACACATGGATATGGAAATGTAGAAATAGTCATTGTTCTTCGCCAGAATACAAAGGTTGGGGGAAGGGAAGGAAAATAGCTTGAAGGTGCTAGGTGAAGCCAGGTGGGTATGAAAGGTAAAGGGCCAGAAAGGGGAAGGAATCAGAATAACAAAGAGTGGACAATAGGGGAAAGGGAAGAAGGAGGGACACAAGAGAGAGGTGAGTAGAGGCAAGTGGTCAGAATGGGGAATACAAGAGGGGAGGTGGAGGGAAAAGTTTTTGACCAGAAGGAAAAAAAATCAATATTCATGCCAGCAAAGAGGTTACCCAGACAGAATATTCTGGCATCTTCCCTCTTTGTTTCCAGTCGTGAAAAAGGGTCTCAGCCTGAAAGAACAACTGTTTCTACATTTCCATAAATACAGCCTTACATAGTTGGGTTCTTCCAGCAATTTGTGTGTTGCTGCAGATGGAATATAGTGCAGGGAAGTGTATGGTCATGCACTTTGGTAAAAGGAATAAAGGTGTAGAATATTTTCTAAATGTGGAGAAAATTCAGAAATCGGAGGTGCAAAGGGACTTGGAAGTCCTCATGCAAGATTCCCTGAATATTAACTTACAGGTTGAGTTGGCGGTGAGGTGGCCAAATGTAACGTTAGTGTTCATTTTGAGGGGACTAGAACATAAAAGTAAGGATGTAACGCCGAGGCTTTACAAGGCATTGGTCAGACCTCACTTAGAGTACTGTGATTGAGCAGTTTTGGGCCCCTTATGTACGAAAGGATGTCCTGTCATTAGAGAGGGTCCAGGGGAGGTTTACGAGAATGATAGTGGAAATGAAAGAGTTAATCTATGAGAATGAAAGACTCCTGGATGAAAGTTTCTGACTATCAGAATTTCATAAACATCAGAATCAGGTTTAATATCACCAGCATAATGCCACTGAATGTTGTCTTTGCAGCAGCAGTAAAATGCAATACATAATAATAGAGAAAAATACCTGTGACTTACAACATATATAATAGTTAAATAAGTACTGCAAAATATTTTTAAAAAAAAAATAAGTAGTGAGGTAGTGTTCATGGGTTTAAAGCTCATTCAGAGGGCAAGAAGTTCTTCTTGAATCACTGAGTGTGTGCCTTTAGGCTTCTGTACCTCCTTTCTATTGGTAGTAATGTGAACAGGGCATAACCTGGTTAATGGGGATTCTTAATAATGGATGCCACCCTTTTGAGACATCCCTCCTTGTAGATGTCCTGGATACTATGGAGGATTGTGCACATGATTGAGCTTAATAAGTTTACAACTCTCTGCAATTTGTTTCTATCCTGTGTAGTAGCACCACCCCCCATACCAGATGGTGATGCAGCCAGTTAGAACACTCTCCAAACCAGAAACACTGGGTCAACAGTTCGATGCGCACTGCACTCACCGTGCGAGACACAGTTTTTGTTGCTGGTAACCACCAGGAACTCAAAAAAATACACAAAGTCATCAAGGCAGCGAAACAATACAGGGACAAGATCCAAACAACTCTCCACCAACAACACACACAGCTTATGGCAAGGTCTGCACACCATCGCAGACTTCCAAGCTAAATGCATCACTGCCTCTCTCCCAGATGAGCTAGATCCTTTTTTACTCTCGGTTTGATGTTGTCAACACTGAGCCCCGGAGGAGAGCTGCTGATGCGACCTGCACCAGAGTCATCTCTGGGGCTGAAGTATGGTACGCAGGTGTTTCCAACGAGTGGACAGCCACAAGCCTGGGGGACTGGACGACATCTCAGGACAGGTACTCAGAATATGCATGGCACAACTTGCTGATGCGTTGCAGATGTTTTTAAATCTCTCCCTCTCTGTGCAGAGTGCCCTCCTGCTTCAAAACTTCCACCATTGTCCCTGTACCTAAAAAGACCAAAGTAACATGTCTGAACGACTGGCGTCCTGTCACATTCACCTAAATAATAAGCAAATGCTTTGAGAGGCTGGTCAAGGATTACATCCGCAGCATACTACCGCTCACACTGGACCCCCCTACAATTCATCTAACAACACAACTGATCAACAGACAACGCAATAGCCACTGCTCTACGCACTGTCCTTTCACACCTGGAGAGGAGGGATGCTCATGTGAGAATGTTGTTCTTGGACTACAGTTTAGCATTCAACACAAATCCCTCCGCAGAGATCTTGGCCTTCACCTTGCCTTGTGCAGGTGGATCCTGGACTTCCTGTCAGATAGCCGGCAGGTGGCAAGATGGGGCTCCCTCACTCCTACCCCTCTGACCCTCAACACAGGAGCCCCCAGGGCTGTCCTATGTGCCTCCTTTACTCTCTGTATACCCACGACTGTGTCACCACCCACAGCTCCAATCTGCTAATTAAATTTGCAGATGATACAATGATTGGCCTCATCTCAAATAATAACTAGGCATCCAACAGAGAAGTCATCACCCTGTCCGTGGCATCTTGAAAACAACCTCTCCCTCAATGTCGCAAAAACAAAGGAGCTGGTTGTGGACTACAGGAGGAATGGAGACAGGCTAGCCCCTATTGACATCAATGGATCTGGGGTTGAGAGGGTGAATAGCTTCAAGTTCTTCAGTGCACACATCACCAAAGACCTCTCTTGGTTTGTAAATACCAGCTTTGTGGTGTCACTTTCATCTCAGACAGTTGAATAAGTTCAGCACAAATTCTAAGGATTTTCTACAGGGGCACAATTGAGTGCATTCTAACTGGCTTTATTGGTGCCTGGTATGGGAACTCAATCACAGGACTCTGCGGAATGTGGTGTGGACAGCCCAGCGCATCTGTGGATGTGAACGTCCCACTATTCAGGACATTTACAGTGACAAGTGTGTAAAAAGGACCTGGAGGATCATTGGGGACCCGAGTCACCCCAACCACAAACTGTTCCAGCTGCTACCATCCGGGAAACTGTACCGCAGCATAAAAGCCAGGACCAACAGACACAGGACAGCTTCTGCCACCAGGCCATCAGACTGATTAGAAATACAATTGTGTCAGTGTGAACTAAGTTATATTGACTGCTTTGTTGTAAATCTTACTGTACATACTATTTATTACAAATTACTATAATTTGCACATTCAGACGGAGATGTAACATAAAGACTTTTACTCCTCGTGTATGTGAGGGATGCAAGAGATAAAGTCAATTCAATTATTCATGGTACACTGTAGAAATCTGCAGGTGTCTTTGTTGACATTAATCATGCTCCCCCAAAACCTCCTACCTTGAAACCTTCAGAGTAAACAACCCAAGTCTGCCCAATCTGGAATTATGCTTCATTTATGCTTTTTGTCAGTGTTAAGTGTTACTAATACATTCTCTGCAGGTCGTTGTGTACTAATGAAGACAGAGAAACTATTACAGATTGATGATTTATGGTAGAGGTGGCCAGTTCTGTTAGAACAAAAAATTGGAGAATTTAATTTCATGTCAAGAAGGCTGCCATAAGTACAGATGAAAGATGAAATAATGTTACACAAGAACATGAGGAAATAGGTGCAGGAATAGGCTCTTAAAGCCAGGTCACAATTCAACAAGATTAGAGCTTATCTGCTCCAGGCCTCATCTCCTCTTCTGCATCAATTCTATCAATCTCCAGTCTTTCAAAAATGTAACTTCTTCCTACAAATCTAATTCAGGTAAACAGAATTAATGTAGAAATGTACTAAGGATGCCATGGATCTGTTGAGCTGAAGGACCCGCCTCTGTTGCGTATGACTCTACGACACCTCAAATGTCTAGCCAAGCTTGCATTGAGCCTTGTTATAACAATGTGGGAGGTCCCAAATAGATAGGTCAGAGTGGAAATGTGATGGAGAACGAAATAGAGAATTGCCATTGAATTTCTTCAGTGTAGATAAAATCACATTGTGAACACTGAACGCATTACAGAGTCTGGAAAAGTACCAGTGAATCATTGCTTCTTCTGGGGAAAAAAAAAATTGCTCCGGGGTGGGGGGGGGGGGGCGCGGGTGTTTGGGATTGAAAGAGAAGAGGTGAAAATACATTTAAATATAGTTTGTACATGTGAATATTTGAAAAACAAATCACAAGGCAACTTGCAAAATTATTCATTTTCATCGCATTCCTATTTTTAAAACACTTTTCCCAGTGGAATAACCATTTGCTTGTGGCCACACACACACACACACACACTTTGCTAGATAGGAACTCGACTAAAAGAGTTGACTGTGATTTTAGTTCTCCGACACCATCTGCATCCAATGAGGCTGCAGCTCAATAAGATGACCTTGTCAAATTTACCTTTTTATTATTTCAAGACTAATTAGAATTCTGGCACTCCTCAACAAGCCAGGGACAAGGAAAGGGAAATACATGTGCCCATCAGATAATAAATATTACATTAGATGTCAGCTCTCATCTCCACTCATAAGGACTGTCCAAACTACAGCGAGCATCAAACCCTACTCTGTCAGCCCACACTCCACGTGCATGCAGGTTTCTGGTGAAATTATCAAATTAGCTAAATTGCTGTCGACTACCTCAGATGTCATGCTTGCCTCCTGCTTATACTCTCACCAGATGTTCCTCTCATACCCTAAGCCAACAGCTACTTACGTAAGCAGGCCACTGTTCATTACAAGCCAGAATGTGACTTCATGAAGTCAGGAACTCATAATGGAGTCAGTGACCTGATACAATCATTTCAGTCCCCTCTGCATTACTATTGTTTCCAGCGTTCTGGCAATGCTGCACCAATTGCCAGAGACCTTTGTGACTGCAATGATTTATTGAATTTAGATGTGTCCTCTTAGCAATGTTCCTCTATGATGTGCAACTTTTGCTACTAGCACACAAAGGAATTTAAACTGCACACAAAAGGTTATCACCATCTACTTCGTTGGCACGTTAAGCACATTTCATGATCGTACACAATCACATTTCATTTTCCAGTTTCTGATGCGGTTGGTGTTGACAATGTGAAGTTTGCGATGATGTGTCTGCAGAGTTTAGAACTGCATTATTTATACTGTTCTCATTGAAAATATTCAGTACACATGTTGTTGTCACTGCGCAAAAAAATTGCACAGCACAAGATTTTTGTGCACACTGGTTAATACAAATTAGAGGGAATATTGCCTCAGTGTTTAGATAGTAAAAGACTAAACAAACCATTCAGTTTAGGCCAGAAACTGCTAGTCAGCTTCATTAAACAAAGATTTAGTTGCCCAAAATATGGCAGATATTGTTTGCTCACAGAACTTCAAAGATGCTTCTCTGCAAAGAAAAATTAAAAATATGAAGAAAGACAACATGTACTTAATTATCAATCTTATTTTGCTTGGACTATCATCTGTAATACAAAATATGTACTACTGGTTAATCTTCCAAACACCACTTCTGTAGGATTCAATCATTCATAACTCATCAGGGATGCTTGACAGCAGTTAGTCTTGTTATCTGGTATAAGAAAAATCCCATTCATGTGTTATAAAATCTCATTATACTGTTAAGTAGCCTCCTAGTGTAATTCAGTTTTAATTGGATTGTCCCAGACGTTCATTATAGTGCTTAGTTTCTTTTTGTTGTTGGGTTTAAAAACTTGAAGGCCAGGTTAAAATGCTCACTGGATTACAATGGGGGACATTTGGGGCAAGGGTGGGACATATGCCAGATTCAAGATGGGTGAGAAACTCAGGTTACCAGCATCGAGGAGAGGTTAATCCTAATGGTCAGACCTTACATCTTACAGATCATTCACGATGTTACCTGAGACATGCAAAATCCACTAGATATCCTATGACCAAGAGTTTTATAGAGCCACAAATGAGGTCGACAAGAATCAATTCAGTGAATCGATGGGATAAGATCAAAGATGTAACAATTATAAAACTTCTCCAGTCTGGGTCACCTTTGACCCATGACCCAACTCCTAACAAGGTTGATTGGACAAAGAATTGTTGCTTTCCTCTTGCCAGTCTCTGGCTAAAGATGAGGCCAAGGGCTAATTATATCATCAGAATTGCTTCTTATCTAAAAAAGGTCCCATACCGACTTTAAAAGGGCAGGCAAAGATCAGGGCATAGCAGAAGGAGAGAAGGATTATTCAGGATCTCCAAGTTAAAATCAGAACTGTCAGAGAAACTGCAGACAATTAGCGTGGGTGGGCATGCCTTTAAGCATTTTGGAAGTAATCAGCTCAACCCCAATTCACCTACTTGCATTTTTAAAAGGCAGTAGATCTGGAATTGTGAAACCAACATGCTCAGCAGTTGAGGGCCTGTCATTATAATAACGAGGCTGTGAGCCTTAAACTTTAACTATAATTTTTAACTCTTGGGGCTCAGGAAAGTTGTCATTCGGAGGGAAATTTAATTGACAAATGCAGTATGAAAGGGATTTCTCTGCTGCTTATAGGATAGAAACAGCTGGACTACATCAACAAATCTCCCAAACATCCATAACATATCCCTCCAATTAGCTAACCCACTATCAGTGCTCCCACAATCCAATCTCCCTTGGACCTCAGATCCAAATTAATAGACTCATGGAGTCATAGCGCTCAGAACCAGTTTCTTCAGCCCATCAGATTCCGGCATCTTTCTTACACAAGTTACATTTCATTCTTTGCAAATTTCCATTAACTCCTATCACTGATCTACACATTTGGGGTGACTTACTGTGGGCAATTAATTTACCAAAATGTCATTGGAATGTAGGAGGAAACCATACCACTACAGGGAAACCCATCTGGTCAGAAGCAGAACTTTAAACTCCTCACAGACAACACTGAACGTTAGAATCAAATTTAAGTTATTGGAAATGTGAGGCAACATCTTCAACAGAGCTCTCACACATACAGTGTCGAAAAAAGTATTCACCCACCTTGGCTTTTTCAACTCTTATCAACTGAAAAGACTCTTTCATGTCAAAGTGAAAACAGCTTTCTACAAATTGGTCTAAATTTATTACAATTATTAAACAAAATAATAGTTTCATGACTACTCACCCCTTTCAAGCCAGTATTTAGTAGATGCACCTTTAGCAGTAATTACAGGCTTGTGTCTGTGTGGATAGGTCTCTACCATCTTTCAACAAATGCTCTCTGCAATTTTTCCCCAGTCTTCTTTACAAGACTACTCAAGCTCTGTCAGATTGCATGGGGATTGTGAGTGAACAGCCCTTTTCAAGTCCAGCCACAAATTCTCAATTGGATTGAGGTCTGGTCTCTGACTTGGCCACAACAGGACATTAACTTTGTGGTTTTTAAGCCATTCATGTGCAGCTTTGGCTTTATGCTTGGAGTCTTACTGGAAAACAAATCTTCTCCCAAATTGCAGTTCTCTTGCAGATTGCATCAGGTTTTCCTCCAGGATCTCCTTGTATTTTGCTGCATTCATTTTATGCTCTACCTTCACAAGCCTTCTAGGGCCTGTAGCAGTAAAGCATTCCCACAGCATAATGCAGCCACCACCTTGCTTCACAGTGGGGATATTGAGTTTTTGATGATGTGCTTGACTTATGCCAAATATAACGTGTAGTCTGCTGGCTAAAAAAAACTCAATTTTGGTTTCATCAGACCATATAACCTTTTTCCAGCTGACTTCAGAGTCTCCCACATGCCTTCTGGCAAACTGCAACAGAGATCTCATGTAGGTTTTATTCAACAGTGGCTTTCACTTTGCCACTCTGCAATAAAGCTGTGGCCATTGAAGCACCTGAACAACAGCTGTTGTACGCAGTCTCTCCAATCTCAACCACTGAAGCTTGGAACTCCTCCTGAGTTCTCATAGGTCTCTTGCTGGCCTCCCTCACTAGTCCCCTTCTTGCACGGTCACTCGGTTTTTGAAGACAGACTGATCTAGGCAGATTTATCATATCCTTTCCATTTCTTGATGAGTGACTTAATTGTACTCCAACAGATATTCAGTGACTTGGAAATTTTCTTGAAACCATCTCTAGACTGGTGCTTTTCAATGCCCTTTTCAGGCTGTTGATTGGAGTGTTCTTTCGTCTTCATGGTTTAGTTTTTGCCAGGATACTGACACACCAGCAGTTGGACCTTCCAGATACAGGTGTATTTTTGCAACCATCAACTGAAACACCTTGCCAGTACACTAGTGATCACCGTTTAATGAATTATGTGACCTCTAAAACCAAATGACTGCACCAGTGATGACTTGAGGTGTCGTATTAAAGGGGATGAATACATCTGCAATCAATTATTTTGTGGTTTATATTTGTAATTAATTTAGATCACTTTGTAGAGATCTGCTTTCAACAAAACATGCAAACTTCCAGGGGTTTGAATACTTTTTATAGGCAGTGTATATGCCCATCCTGCCTTTCGTATCACCCTTTCCCTTCAGAATGTTTTACAGCATTGCTCATTTCCATTTCCCCACTGGAGCCTCTCTGTTGAAACCTGGCATGTGGCAGTGAATCAGTCACTTAATTCAGCAGCCAAGATACAAGCTATAAAATTTGGAATCTGATGTATTTCTGAAAGCTTATGAACGCTTGCTAAAATTCACTTGAAAATCAACTAGAAAATAATTTGCTGAGGACAATATTCTATATTAACAGTTTAACAAGATTACTTTTGTAATTAAGATAATATTCCAGACTAACAATTAAATTCATGTAGATGCACTAAACTCAGCTTATTCTTTTAAAAATATTTGAAGTGTGTATATATTCCATTACAAATTGATTTGTTGCATTATTCTACTTAAACCTAAAGCAGTCTCAAATTACTATAGCTTGCAAATTTATTGAAGTATTCAGTAAATAATCAATATTTGTCCAAGCTCTCCTGCATATACACAGCAAGAATAGCTCCACCAAAGCCTTTCATTAATTTTGTCACATGCTGTGGCCTAACAGATGTTAGCACAGATTTTTCATATCTGGATGCTAAAAGCAGACAATTAGGCGATTATGAATACCAATTTATTCATCTAGTTTTTGACCTTTTAGTAGAATTATTTTAATTAAAACAGGAAGGTGCAATTAATTTAAAATAAACTTTGCTTTTCACATACTGTTCAAACATGTTATGTGAGGATGGATGCAAGGTTACTACAACTTTGAAGGGTTTAGGCACTCTAGTAAATAAACCAGTTGCAATGAACATGTGGCATAATCAATCTAATTCTCAAATGGATAATTCCCCAGGATTCGACTGCCTTCAGAAAAAGAGATTTTCATCCTGTAATGAGCTGCTCATATTAAGCTCCAACAGACAAAATTTCCTTACAAGATCTGCAGAGGAGATTCCATACCAAAATGACAAGGCTTCATGCCACAGCGGCTAAAAGCCGTACCCGTGACATTACAAAAAACTTTGGTAGCTGACAAAATTACATCCCAGTCTTAATCAGCTGTCAAATTTGTCTTCAATATCAATGCTTCTCATGTTCAGAAACATTCATTAACTATTAAAAAATGTCAAAATGGCTGTCACATTTCTTACATTAAAAGAAAGGATGCATTTAAGATTATTTCACTGACTGTAAAGAGCTATTCAGTATCTTGAAAGGGCTATCTAAATGCAAAACATTAATTTCATTCTCAATTTGAATAATATTGTACTTTACTTTCTGTACATTTTACCATCATTGCTAATTTTCAGAACACTGCAATTAATGAAGGTTATAATAATTTACTTGGAAAGGTGATCATTATTGGTTTCTTTATATTACATAGAAACACAGAAAACCTACAGCACAATACAGGCCCTTCAGCCCACAATGCTGTACTCAACATGTACTTACATTAAAAATCACCTCAGGTTACCCATAGCCATCTGTTTTTCTAAGCTCTATGTACATACCCAGGAATCTCTTAAAAGACCCTATTATTTCTGCCCCCACCACTGTCACTGGCAGCCCATTCCACACACTCACCACTCTCTGGCCTGCTTCTGCTCCTATATCTTATGGTCTAACTTGTCCATTCCTATCCCTCTCCAGTGCAGTGGTAAAGGAGATAGAATTGTGATTACTATCTCCAAAATGCTCTCCCACTGAGAGACCTGACACCTGACCAAGTTCATTTCCCAATACCAGATCTTGTAGGCCTATCTACATATTGTGTCAGGAAACCTTCCTGAACACACCAAACAAACTCCACCCCATCTAAACCCCTTGCTCCAGGGAGATGCCAATCAATATTTGGAAAATTAAAATCTCCCACCATGATAATCCTATTATCATTACAACTTTCCAGAATCTGTCTCCCTATCAGCTCCTCGATGTCCCTGTTACTACTGAGTCTATAAGAAATACTCAGTAGGGTTATTGACACCTTCCTGCTCCTAACTTACACCCACAGAGACTCAGTAGACAATCCCTCCTTTACTTCCTCCTTTTCTACAGCAGTGACACTAGCTCTGATCAGCAGTGTCAAAACCCCACCTCTTTTGCCTCCCTCCCTATCCTTTCTGAAACATCTAAAGCCTGGCATTCAAAATAACCATTCCTGCCCCTGAGCCATCCAAGTCTCTGTAATGGCCACAACATCACAGCTCCAAGTACTGATCCATGTTCTAAGCTCATCCGCTTTGTTCATGATGCTTCTTGCGTTAAAATAGACACATCTCAAATCATTAGTCTGAGCGTATCCCTTCTCTATCACCTGCCTATCTTCCTTCTCGCACTGTCTCCAAGCTTTCTCTATTTGTGAGCTAACGGCCCCTTCCTCCGTCTCTTCAGTTCAGTTCCCAACACCCAGCAATTCTAGTTTAAACTCTCCCCAATAGCCTTAGCAAACCTTCCTGCCAGGATATAGCGGTACTCTGTCGTATCTGACTCACTCTCCCTCTCCTGACTGTTACCCACTTTTCTGTCTCCCGAGTCCCCGGTGTGACTACTTGCTGCTAGCTCCTCTCTGTCACCTCTTCACTTTCCCTGACCGGACGAAGGTCATCGAGCTGCATCTCCAGTTCCCTAACGCGGTCCCTAAGGAGCTGCAGCTCGATGCACCTGGTGCAAATGTGACCGTCCAGGAGGCTGGGAGTCTCCCAGACTTCCCACATCTGACACCCCAGTACAGAACACCTGCCTCACAGACATACTTCCTGTTTCTGTTCCTCCTAGATAACTCACCTTGCCTCTACCCATTATCAACGAAGCCCGAATGAGCCAAAGCCCTACCACCCTGCCTCAGAACACTCCGTCGATGACCGCTCCTTTGATGACAGCTCTGTTAGGCAGTGTCTCCCTTTTTATGCCTGAACCTTCTCTGCTATTTAACTCAAGATTGGTGCTCTGGTTATAGCCGCTGATAGGCAACGTACAATGGACAAACGCTCTCAAAGCTCCCTTTTTAAATATTGCTTTCCTTATATCAGGTCCATTTTTGTTATGACAGATTATCAAGTACAGAGAGCATTGTTACCTTGGCTCGTGTGAAGTTTAAACTTAATACTATAAAATTGCTACAAATTAGACTGGTGTAGCTTGAAAGGATAACAATGCGGTGTCAAAGATCCTCGTCATCACTTCACAAATACCTGGATAGACTGGAACACACTTTGAATTATCTGGGACTATCTGTATAGAAATGAAGCGTCTTTTTTCAGCTTTTATTTGAGTCTTCAACAACATTGATCTCTCATTGTTGACATGCACCTTATCACAAATACTCACAAGCTAAACCTTCCAAAACAAGTGACAATAGAAGATGATCAGAATATGCTGGCCAAGAAGACTTTCAAAACCAAGAACCAAAAATCACATTATATCATGGATATTAAACCGATTAGCCACCATATAAGGGAGGAATTGGAGGTGGTTTGGATGTGTATATTAACACCAATAGCCACACTGCCCTGAATTGTCCCATGGTGGACACCAGACAGAAACCATGAAAGGGATTTACATAGGAGGTGTGTTGAAGAACAACAAGTAGATGTCTTCCCAGATATGAGGTTGTGGCGACCCACTTTCTGCGCAGGAGAACCGGCTCACAAATAGCCAGCGCGCGGGGTTGAGACTCTGGTAATGCCCCCTGACGTCATTTCCGCCCGGAGAGGGCGGGCGCTAGGGATTAAATGCCAGCGCCGCGAAGTTGGAATAAACTAGTCTCGAAACGATTTACCGACTGCGTGTCGTTATTTCAGCGCTGTGTGTAGCAAGGTACACACTACAAGGTACCATTAAACAGACAGACCACAGAGCAGCAACATTGTATCTCCCACAAGAATTTAGTTGTGAGATGCAAAAATTACTGAATGAATGAACGATGTAAATATATTAAGTGTTTTTCCAATCTCTAAATCACCTGTTGAAAACGATGCCTTGAGAGCATAGAAGGAAATGACACTCGGCACCACAGCTAGGATCAGCTTAACTATAACAAAGACTCTGTGTGAGCCTCGGTCTATGAGGGTACCGGGCTGTTATCAGAGAAAAAGAAATTTGCAGAATGTCAGAATGCAAACATTTAAAGCAAAGCATATTGACGATTAATCTTAATTTATTTTCACTTATCTGCTTCTTATTTGTACAGTCCCATTAACAATATAATTGCTGTAAGCAGCCAGCTCGTTTATTGTAAAAAGAAAAACGCAGGTTAAGTTTAAGTGCTAAATGCTAATGCCCATACTTAAATAAATCCAACAACAAGGTGAAAAAGAGTCTAAAAATTACCCAAATGTTAGTTTTTGTACCTTGAAGATATATTGTTCCATGGAACTGGACTCTGTTATTTGACATCGCTGCTGGGGAGAAGGGTGTGTAAGGGTGGTAAGGAGACTGACTTTTGCACATTCAACATTCCATATTTAGTACTCTAAGCATCACTTCCTGCTGCCTGCATAATCTTGTTTGCTCATATTTTATTAAGCTTCATTCAAAATAAAAAAAATTCTAAAACATATTAGAACAGCCTGCACTGTGGCTAATAGATGTTAGTCTCAGTCAGAATTAGAATCAGGTTTATTATCACCGGCATGTGTCATGAAATTTGTTAACTTAGCAGAGGCAGCTCAATGCAATATATAATATAGAAGAGAAAATAATAGTAATAGTAATAAATAAATAAGTAAATCAATTACAGTATATGTAAATTGAATAGATGAAAAATCATGCAAAAAACAGAAATAATATATATTTAAAAAGTGAGGTAGTGTTCAAGGATTCAATATCCATTTAAGAATTGGATGACAGAGGGGAAGAAGCTGTTCCTGAATCGCTGAGTGTGTGCCTTCAGGCGTCTGTACCTCCTCCCTGATGGTAACAGTGAGAAAAGGACATGCCCTGGGTGCTAGAGATTCTTAATAATGGACACTGCCTTTCTGAGACAATGCTTTTTGATGATGTCCTGGGTACTTTGTAGTCTAGTACCCAAGCTGAGGCTGACTAAATTTACAACCCTCTGCAGCTTCTTTCAGTCCTGTGCAGTAACCCCCCCCCCCCCCCCATACCAGGCAGCCTGTCAGAATGCTCTTCACAGTACATCTATAGAAGTTTCTAAGTGTATTTGTTGACATGACAAATCTCTTGAAACTCCTAATAAAAGTATAGTCACTGCCTTGCCTTCTTTATAACAGTATCAATATGTTGGGGCCTGGTTAGTTACTCAGAGACCTTGACACCCAGGAATCTGAAACTGCTCACCATCGCCACTTCTAATCCCTCTATGAGGATTGGTTTATGTTCCTTTGTCCTACCCTTCCTGAAGTCCACAGTCAGCTCTTTCATCTTACTGACGTTGAGTGCCGAGTTGTTGCTGCGGCACCACCCCACTAGTTGGCATTTCTCACTCCTGTATGCCTTCTCGTCACCACCTGAGATCCTACCAACAATGGTTGTATCGCCAGCAAATTTATAGATGGGATTTGAGCTATGCCTAGCCACACAGTCATGGGTATAGAGAGAGCAGCGCCGTGAGCTAAGCACACACCCCTGAGGTGTGCCAATGTTGATCATCAGTGAGGAGGAGATGTTGTCACCAATCCGCACAAACTGTGGTCTTCCGGTTGGAAAGCCGAGGATCCAGTTGCAAAGGGAGTTACAGAGGCCCAGGTCCAGTAATCAGGAAAGAAACACTAATATTAAAGCTTTGCTAACCTGTCGTAGAGATGATTGATTACATTCTATGATGTGGCACAGTAGAGCAGCTAGCAGAGCCATTGCCTGACAGCACCAGAGATCTGGATTCAGATCTGGTGCTGTCCGAGTGGAGTTTCACATTCTCCCTGTGACTGTGTGGGTTTCCTCTGGATGCTCATTCCCAAAGAGGTGTGGTTTGGTAGTTTAAGGTTTTCCTTTGGGTATGGGTGAGTGGTAGAATCTTGGAAGGTGGGGGAATAAAGTGGATGAGGATATAGGAGGTTAATGTAAAATTGGTGTAAGTGGTCGGATGATAGTCAACATAGACTTAGTGGGCAGAAAGCCCTTCTTCATGCTGCATCTCTCATTAATAAAGAAACCTGATTTTATTTTCATTACTGACCTTAAGTTTACAGTGGAAGCTAATTGATTTAAATGCATTTTAATACCAAGAAAATATTTCCATGTAAACCAAGACCCCCCAAAAAAATAGAAGCAGTTAAAACTGTACTTATTGACAAGTGAGTAACCTAAAGCTAGAACTACCCTTAGCAATCTTGAAATTCTCTTCACAAGTTATACAGTATCCTTATCCTGCTCATTTATTCATGTGATAATTATTATAGTATAATTTAACAAAGTTATCAATGCATTCCTGTAGCGAGTTGCTTTTCATTGCTGTATTAACCATTTCCTACCATCCGGTGTTGGCTGGAAACCAATGCGCTGAACAGAAAATCTGTGGATACGACCCAACCCATCATGGGTAAAGCGCTCCCTACTATTGAGCACATCTACATGAAACCTTGTCACAGGAAAGCAGCATCCATCATCAGTGACGTGCCAGGTCATGCTCTCTTCTCACTGTCACCATCCAGGAAGAAGGTATAGGAGCTTCAGGACTCATCACTAGGTTCAGGAATAGTTATTATCTATCAACCTTCAATCTATCAGGCTCTTGAACCAAAAGAGATAACTTCATGTAAGTTCACTTCATCATTGAAATGTTCCCAAAACCTATGGACTCACTTTCAAGGATTCTTCAACTCATGTATTCAATATTACTGTTTATGAATTTATTATTTTTTATTTTTGTATTTACACAGTTTATAGACTTTTGTACACTGGTTGAATGCCCAAATTAGTGTGGTCTTTCATTGATTATATTATTGTTAGTATTCTATTATGGGTTTATTGAGTATGCCCACAAAAAATCTCAGGGTTGTTTCTGGTGACATACAGTATATATGCTTTGATAATAAATTCACTTAGAACTTTGAACTTTAACCAGAAATTCTGAAAGAAACTCTCGGGTTCCAGATTCCAAAATACCGTGTGTAAATTGTAAACCTGGCACTGATCACCGGGAATTATTTCCTCCCCTGTTTTCCCGGGAACATCCTGGCCAATCATAAGAAACAATAGCTTCAGTAAACGGTCAGTGTAAGGACACGGAGATAAAGGCCATGCTTTAAAAATCTGCTGGGCTTCATACTCCCAGTGTGGCAAATGCACATCTGATTTTCACCCCAAGCTTTAAATCAAATGATTAAGAATGCATCCAGATCCACTAATGGAGTGAACTGAAAAGCTTTCAATAATCTCCACTTCCATGATTTCCTTCATGCTTAAATTCTCTCATCCACTATTGATATCATGGTTATCATTTCCCTCCCCAGCATTAAAGGAAGGTTAGAAACAATAGCAGAAGGATGCCATTCTTTAGGCAGCTCCACATCACAATATCTTCAGGAAAGATCCTCTCCACTAACTTTAGTTTGTTGCTTGTTATCCCTAACCTTGTTTCACTTCATCTCCATAATGTCTTTATCTACCTTGGAGGTAACCAATGACAGTGCCTCATCTACGGGGTAAAGTTCACCAAAGATTTTCAATCCTTTGAGAGAAGAAATTCCTTCTCATCTCCAATATAAATTAACCAAACCCTTGTGGCTTACTGCTGCTCCCATTTCGTATTAATCCTTCTCAAAATTTTATTTTCCTCATTCCAATTGTCTTTTTTGATTCATTTTTTTGAATCGGATCACATTTCAGCGATCATGACATACAGAGCCATAGATTTTCCTAGTGCTCCATCACCTGCCCTTAGTTCTTCACCCTATATAATAATTAAATGTATCTTTCTGCAATGTCATCACTCTTAACTACTTTCTTCTTAGTTCCAACCATTCATTTTTCTATTAACGCACCTTTGTAATTTCATGAGAGATTGAGTGGGTGAAATTGTCAAGAAAGTGTGAGCTTTTTTCACTGCCACATAAAAAGAACAGACACTGTATTGTGAGCATATGAAGTATGAAGGGTATTTCTAGAATTAAACGCTTCCCTGCGGTTATGACCTATTTTTATCAGCATTGATCAGTAGAAAAGAGCTGTGCTGTGAGGAATAGGTGTTATGACAGTTTGGAAGAGTGAGAGGTGATCTGGATTCTGAAAGACTTTACCAGGATACACACTGAAGAACTGAGAGATGGTGAACTAAATATCTGTAACTATAAAAAATCAGGAGTCAGGGCGACAATTTGATTTCTCAATGTTATGCTACCATTTATTAAGATCATGGATGATCTTGTAGGGACTCCTTAATTTCATGAGGCAGAATTCACCTAGACCGTTAAGGGTTAAGTTTGCCGTATATGTTATGTGTTACATTGTACGTTATTATGTTTTGGGGTCAATATTTTTCTGATAAATATATGAGGTTGCCATTTGTTTGCGGGGAAAATAAAGTGTACGTTAGAGGTAATTACACTCGGGTTGGTTTTTGTCGCCACTCCTACAATATGACCATAACCTCAACGCTGCATCTCCATACAACCCCATTAACCTCAAACAATGTAGGGATGTATCCAATATTTATCTGCTTCTGTTTTACAAATATTCAAAGACAGCTCCCACCATTGAAGAAGAGAGACAAAAATTCATGACCATCTGTGCGAAAAAATGTCATCTCAGCTCTGTTTTAAATGAGTGACCCTTTATTCTTCAAGAGTAAGCTGTTGTTTAGATTCTCCCACGGGAGGAAATAACATCTACTCTGTCAAGATCACTTGGGAACTTAGAATTAAATCAAGTCTATTCTCAATTTTTCAATAACCACTGAATACATGTCCAATATTTCCTAATAACAATAACTATCTCAATCTACAATGGGTGGATTATCAATATTAGGAAATGTTGGATAGTAAACTTTCAATGCATTGAATGTTTACATAATAATAAAAAAAATAACAGTTTTCCTTTTGGATTGTTGTCATGCATACTGGCCTGTCTGAAGTGTTACAGATCTCAGAGCATCACAATTGAGATAATATGCTTTTTTTTATTCTTCCTTCCAAAATGGACAATTTCACATTTCTCCCCCAGTATCCTCCATCTGTCAGACCTTGTCCACTCACTTAGTCTCTCTATAAATATTTAAAACAAATACAGGCCCTTTGGCCCACAATGTTGTGCTGTACATGTCCCTACCTTAGAAATGACTAGGCTTACCTATAGCCCTCTATTTTTCTAAGCTCCATGTACCTATCCAAAAGTCTCTTAAAAGACCCTATCATATCCGCCTCCACCACCGTTGCCAGCAACCCATTCCGTGCACTTTTGTAGCCTCCTCATAGAATCACATAGCAGGTAAACAGGTCCTTCAGCCCAAACAATCTATGCAGATCAAGATTCTGTCTAAGATAACACACATAAAATGCTGGAGGAACTCAGCAGGTCAGGTAGCACCCATGGAAATGAATAAACAGTCAACATTTCAGGACAAGGTCCTTTATTAGGAGTGGAAAGGAAGGGGAAGATGCCAGAATAAAAAGGTGTGGGGGAGGGGAAGGAGGATAGCTAGTAGGTGATAGCTGAAGCCAGGTGGGTCTGGGGAAGAAAGAATCTGATAGGAGAGGAGAGTGAAGAAAGGGAAGGAGCGGCACCAGGGAAAGATGATAGGTATGTGAAAAGAGGTACGTGGTCAGAGTGGGGAACTGAAGAAGAGGGAAGGCGGAGGGACTTTTTTACTGGAAGGAGAAATTGATATTCAGGCCATCAAGTTGGAGGCAACCAGACAGAACATAAGGTGCTGCTCCTTCACCATGAGGATGACCTCATCTTAGCACAAGAGGAGGCTATGGACCAGAATGTCGGAACCGGAATGGGAATCGGAGTTAAATACAAAAAAACAGAAAATCTGCAGATGTTGGAAAGCCAAAGCAACACATACAAAGTGCTGGAGGAACTCAGCAGGTCAGGCAACATCCATGAGGAAGAATAAACAGTCGACGTTTCAGGCTGGGACTCTTCATCGGGACTCAGGAATTAAAAAGCTTGGCCACCAGGAAGTTCTGCTTTTGGTGGATGGAGTACTGCCAATTTCCACGTTTGGTCCATATCTTTGTTACCCATGTATCTGTTTCAGTGTTTTGTAAATTTTTTTTTGTGTTTCTTCCTCAACCATTTCTTCTGGAAGCTCATTCCATATAAAGATTACTAAAATGTGGGAAGTGTTGCCCCTCAGGTTTCTATTAAACCTCTCTTTTCTCACCCTAAGCCTACTGCACGTTCCCTCATTCTTCATTCCTCAATTCTGGGAAAAAAGATGATGTGCACTCAGCAGATCATGATTTTATACACCTCCATAATATCAACCCTCATTCTCCTCTGTTCGAACAAAGAGTTATGTTCTCTCCAAAGCTTACTTTCTACCTATCTTTAGCTTATCAGCAAATTTAGCAAATGTAGCTTGGTGCCTTCATTGGACAGATTTGTATAAATTATATGAAGCGAAGCCTCATCAATGATCCCTGTGGCACACCATCCATTATACTGTATCTTGCCAACAGAAAAAAGACATATTTACGCCCACTCTTTGTTTCCTGTTAGCCTAGCATTTTTCTAAATGTTCAGGCCTCTTTCTGTCACAAATGATTTAATTTCTTTTCACTGAAAGCTGACTAAATGCTCACAACATAACACCACAGATTTTAACTGAAATATTATACACCAGACATAGTGTCAATCCTCCAACGCATATGGGTGTGCTATAGTAATCCAGTGTTGTTTATACTTAACTCTTGCATATTAGTTACCATCAGCAACAAACTTGCTTCTTTTCCTTACCATCTATGAATACCAAAGCTATATTGAAAACTTTGAAAAACTAAGGGCCCTATTCAGAAAAACAAGTAGAATTTTTGTAATCTTTACATAATCAAACAGACATAGGTGCTTCCCAAGAATAATTATCATGCAAAATCTTACAGAGCAAGATATTAGGATGAATGACCCAAAACTCCTTCCAAGGAGGAAAATATTTCTAGAGTTTGCAGCTGAGAATTTAGTTGGTAATGTTAAAGCAATTAATACAGAGGAGCATGAAGCCCTCACAGACTTGAAGGGCTGGAGGGGGTAACTGAGAGAAAGGAGACAAGACTATGAAATTATAAAAAACAATATTAAAGGAATGCAGGTTACTGGGATCCGAAACTGTTTACCCTTCATTTTGGATCTATTGCTAAATATCACTCCCTATGCGACTCCATTGTCCATTCGTCCCTCTCCACTGATCTCCTTCCTGCTACTTATTCTTCTTGGAAGCAGAACAAGTGCTACACCTGCCCCAGCACCTTCTCCCTCACTACCATTCAGGGCCACAAACAGTCCTTCCAGGTGAGGGGACTGTTCACCTGTGAATCTGTTGGGGTTACTTACCGTATCCGTTGCTCCAGGCGTGGCCACCAGTTTATCAGTGGGAGCCGATGTAGATTGGGAGACCGCTTCGCCAAACGCCTACACTCCATCTACCAGAAAAAGTGGGATCTCCCGGTAGGCACTCAATTCATTTCTACTTCCCATTCCCATTCCGACATGTCCTCCTCTATTGCTGCAATGAGGCCACAATCAGGTTGGAGGAGCAACACCTTATATTCCTTTAGGGTAGCCTCCAGCCTGATGGCATGAACATAGATTTCTCAAATTTCTGGTAATTGCTCCCCCTTTCCTTCGCCATTCCCCATTCTCATTTCCCTGTCTCACATTATCTCCTTACCTGCCCATTAGCTCCTCTGGTGGTCCTCCTCCTTTTCTTTCTTCCATGGCTTTCTGTCTTCTTCTATCAGATTCCCCTTTCTCCAAGCCCTTTATTTATTTCAGCAATCAACTTCCCAGCTCTTCATTACAACCCTTCCCCTCTCCCGGTTTCAACTGTCACCTATGATCTTGTACTTCTTCCTCCCCTCCTCCCACCTTCTTACTCTGACTTCTCATCTTTCTTCTCCAGTCCTGATGAAGGATCTTGGCCCGAAGCATCGACTCTTTATTCCTTTCCACAATATGATTCCTGGCTTGCTGAGTTCCTCCATAACTTTGTGTGTGTGGCCTTGCTAAAGATAATCTCAGTGCACCATCCTGTGACCATTAAAAAAAAACAAATTTACCAAAAGCAACCTTCCTTTCTTGATATTAAAAAAAATTGCAGATGCTGGAAGTCTAAAAGCAGAACATACAGGAAATATTCAACAGATCGAGCAGCAACTATGAATGAGTGAAACTTTCTCTGCGACCTAAAATACAACTGCTATTTTATTTTTCTTTAACTTCCCATCGCACTCCCACTCTGACCTCTCTGCCACTGTCTCCATCAGCGCTCAATTAGACAGCAGGGAAAATGGGCCTTTCAGCCCAAATGATCCATGCTGACTAAGATTCCATCTAAGGTGGTGCCTTTTCCCACATTTGGTCCATATCCCTCTAAAGCTTTGCTATCCATGCACCTGTCCAAATTCTTTTTGAATGAGTTCAATTTTGGAGGGAAGAACAAAAAAAAGCAGCATATTGTCTAAATGGTGAAAAATTTCAGTATTCTGAGATCTTGAATCTCTCAGAAATGCCAAACTCAAAACACTCTCTATCTCTCAAAGCTCTCTCTCCTCTCTCTCTCTCTCTCTCTCTCTCTCTCTCTCTCTCTCTCTCTCTCTCTCTCTCTCTCTCTCTCTCTCTCTCAAATCCCTCTCTCTCTCTCAAATCTCTCATCCTCATTTCCTCTCTCCCTCTCTTTCTTGTCATTTACTTCTCTATAGAGGACCTAATGTCTGCCTGATGCATTGAGCTAATGTGACTGCTGATAGCTGAAGTGTCTTATCACCCTTTCCAAGGAAATGAACTGCATTAAGCTGCCCTGTCACACAATTCTGAGAGCTGTTAGAGAGGAGTAAAGAACTCACAAACAACCTACATTAACTCCATGAGGACCATCAGGTAACCTTCACTGATCTTATCCATTTAAACTCTCCCTATTGCACATTATGGAGCTATCTAGATGAAGAAATGGATGACCACATGTCCCAAAGCAAAACACTATCATTTCAGAGTAAACCTCGGAAAGTGATGATGCATCCCAGCAGGAGCAAAAATATATAAAGAGATCTAGACATTAAGATGAAAAAGTTCCTTGAGTGGTACGGGATACCATTTAGACCCTGACAGCTCTGTGCAAAACGGCAACAACTCAACAGTTTCCTGCACCTCTTCTGGAGGGCCGAATTTAACAACATCATGCTAACAGCAGAGGGATGGAAGACTGGTTAAAATGCCTGTTTACCATGTCAGTCCATTGCAAAGTGTTCCTGCCTGTAACTGAATTGATGTTGGTTTTTTTCTGTCTGTAACAGTGCATTCAATAGAAGCATACTGATGGCAGGCTACTTACAGAATGGTGAGGTTGGTGTTATGGTCCTCTGGATCCCATAAGGAATCATTAGATTTTCTCTGCCACTTCTCAATTCCAAATTGTACTCTGCTCTGAAAAAACAACCTTCTATCTGCATTACCAGCCATCTCAGTTCTGGGAAATATTACCTCTCAATCACAATGGTATCTGCTGACCTGTCATCGGTGGGACCACATCACCTAACATACCTACCAGCATAAACTTCACCTCTAGTGTTGAAGCACAGAGTGATCGATTAGTTCAGGCCAGATTTAACAGTATAAATAAGATCATTGTAGCAAGCTACTTTGTGGGCAAAACTGTAAGACATGGATCAAAATTAGGGCCTTCAGCCCATCGAGTGTGCTCCGCAATTCTATTGTGGCTGAGTAATCTCACTCAACCCCATTCTCCAGCTTTCTATCTGTACACTTTGACACATTTACTGATCAAGAACCTATCAACCTCTGCTTTAAATGCTGTATATCCAATAACCTAGCCTGAACCTGTCCATGGCAATGAATTCCACAGATTCACCACCATCTGGCTAATGAAATTCCTCCTTATCTTTCCTCTAAAGGGGCCTCCTTAGAGTCATACGCTCATACAACACAGAAACAGTGAAGTTCCTCCTTATGTTCCACTTAAACATTTCACCTTTCACCCTTAACCCATGATCCTAGTTGTAGTCTCACCGAACTGCAATGGAAAAAAGCTTGTTTACTTTATCTATACCCCTCATAATTTTGTATTCCTCAATAAAATCTCCCCTCATTCTTCTATGTTCCAAGGAATAAATGTCATGGTCAGGATCGGTTCCCCTTTAAATTTATTTAGGTTGCGTTATGATCCGGACCATTGACTCCATGTTCCTTTCTAATTCTGTTCCACGTGTCCCTTGAGCTTGGCAATTAAGGTGATCTACTCTCGACCCGAATCGGAAGCTTATAAGCCCCTGGCTTTAGCCGTTCGGGGCGAGAGTGTTAAGAAGCCTTAGCAAGTTGCCGTCGCTACGACAAGCCAGAGTTATCCAGCCTGCATCGGAGTACCAGCAATTCGCCTTCCTTCGCCAGAGCTGGTCCGGGCAAGGTCACTCGCCAAGGGTGAGTTGAAGGCAGAGTCCTGACTCGACGTTTATGCCCTGATGCACCATCAATAACTCACTCTGAGACGTAAGAAGCAAGGTATCGGCTTTTATTGACTGGAAAAATGAACAACACTACATCCTGGAGAATGAGGCCGGGCATCAGGCCTCAATCGCCTTTATACAGGGGTCTGTGGGAGGAGCCACAGGAGCAGTCCAGACAGGTATATGTAGTTCACCACATGCCCCTTGTTCATGTCTACCCCTTTAAGAGTCCCAGCTCGGTGCCTGAGTTGAAGGAGGAGTCCTGGCTCAAGGGTCCCTGTCCTGTGTTTTGGTGTCCATATTTCTGGCTGCGGTGAATCAAGGTCCTAGTCTCCTAGTCCAGGTGTTCGCGATGATCCAGGTTCCCTATTCCAGGCTGCAGCGATCCATGGTGTCCATGTTTTCTGGCTGCGATGAATCAAAGTCCTAGTCCCCTAGTCCAAGGTCCGCGGCAGTCCCAGTCCCCAGGGGAAATGTCCAAGGTCCGCGGCTGTCCATGTTCCCACTGTCCAAGTCCAATGTCCACGGCTGTCCATGTTTTCACTGTGCAAGTCATGGCCGTGGCAATCCCAGTTCCCTGTTTGCAAGTCCCAGGTCCGCAGCGATCCAAGTCCCTAGTCCACTAGTCCGAGGTTCGTGTTCCTCTTTGTCCTCCTTGAGTTCCCAATTTTCTGTGTAGCGAGTAATAAACGCTATTTTATTGAACCTAAGAAAGACGTATTTGTGTCCTGCGTGTGGGTCCTCTCCCAGCACCCTTGTCCCCACCACATGACAATAAAGTCCTAACCTATTCAACCTTTTGTAATGAGAGAGGTATGGATAGTGATGAACCCAAGTCGAGAGTAAGGTCAAGAATTAACTCAGACTCAGACTCAAAATAAACAAGCTGCCAAAAATGAAATCCAAAGGTGAAGTCACAAACAGTAGAACTAGAAATGGAACTCCTACAATTGAGCACTGAAGGGAATGGCCGGATGAGAACCTTGTCCTGAATGCTTACTCCTCTTACTTTTCCTGGTGGTCACCCATCTTCTATCTGAAGAATGTACTCTGGGTACGACCATCTCAGTAAAAGTATCATCAATGAGGTTTACAATCTCTCAGATGGTCCTAAGTAACTTTAGCTCCAGCTCCACTTCCTTGATCATGTCAGGTAAAAGCTGCAGTTGGATGCACTTTCCACAGATGTTGTCATCATGGAGATGATTAGGTACCCTGCAAACCTACATCTCACAGGAGGAGCATTCCATTGCCTCAACTACCATCCTGCCTACATTTGTTATACCTCTACTTTCTCAAGCTTAATTCCTAGCCTGCACCTGTTCTTACCAAAGCCTGTCCACTCTTACACTGGGGATCTCCAAAAATGGCCACTCTACTGAAACTATGCTTCTTTTTAGTGGCCCCAGCTAAGTGCCTAAGAGTTGTTATTATTGCAGCCCACTGAATAGTTCAAAGGGATGAGCGCTTCTTAAATCTTCCATGGCCTCACCAACTAATGACTGCTTGCAATGAGTGTAGTCCACCATTACAGGGAGAAGGCAGGAGATTAAAATTGAAAAAAAAAATAGCTATGACTGAATAATGGAACTAACTAACTTGATGCCCAATTCAGCTCCTACACTCCATCTGCCAGAAGAAGTGGGATCTTTATTCCACTTCCCATTCTCATTCTGCTATGGAGGGAAGGACAAAAAAAAAGCAGCATATTATCTAAATGGTTATGCTACAATTATACAGGGTACTGGTGAGGCCACACCTGGAGTACTGTGTGCATTTCCTGTCTTCTTACTTGAGGAAGGATATACTGGCTTTGGAGGCATTGCAGAGGAGGTTAACTAGGTTGATTCCAGAGATGAGGAGGTTAGACGATAAGGAGAGATTGAGTCGCCTGGGACTGTACTCGCTGGAATTCAGAAGAATGAAAGGAGATCATATAGAAACATATAAAGTTATGAAAGGAGTAGATAAGATAGAGGCAGGAAAGTTGTTTCCACTGATAGGTGAGACTAGAACTAGGGGACATAGCCTCAAGATTCAGGGGAGTAGATTTAGGATGGAGATGAGGAGGAACTGCTTTTCCCAGAGAGTGGTGAATTTGTGGAATTCTCTGCCCAATGGAGCTGAAGAGGCTACCTCAGTAAATATATTTAAGACAAGGTTGGATAGATCTTTGCATAGTCGGGGAATTAAGGGTTATGGGGAAAAATGCAGGTAGGTGGAGATGATTCCATGACCTTATTGAATGGCAGAGTGGGCTTGACAGGCCAGATAGCCTACTCCTGCTCCTATTTCTTATGTTCTTATGTTGGCATGGTAACAGGCCCTTCCAGTCCAACAAACCCATACCACCCAATTGCATACATGTGACCAATTATCCTATTAAACTGTGCCTTATTGGAATGTGGGAAGAAACCCAAGCTCCCCTTGAGTAAACCCGTGTGGTCACAGGGAGAAGATATAAACTGCTTACCGTGGGGATTAAACCTGGGTCCATTTAATTTGGATCTTGATTTCATCAGAAATCAGGTGACATGGAATAAATTGTGTAAATGAGATTTCTTTTTTTTATTCCTTTTTGAGAACAATGAATATGGAGAATCAACCTGTATGAACAGGAGTTAATATTTTCTGGTATAATGTTTGAGCAAAACGCTGGTAGTCGACCAGTTAAGAACGTCATGAAGAACAGGCAAATGTGAATGATTAAGTCAATTATGGAACATTTTGGCCATGGTGATGCTTGAAGCATTCAAAAATAATCAGGAGAATATAGTCTGAATTTAATAAACTCAGTTAATAAGACTGGATTAATATTTTAGAGTTCAGTATGAATATGTTTGGGGTAAAACTACATAAACATTTCCTGAGAGATATCCTTGGTAGAATGCTATTTTTGCAAGGAAATTGAAGGGATTGTACAAACACACACAAAATACTGGAGGAACTCAGCAAATCAGACAGCACCCTTCCTTTTCCCAACCTTCTTATTCTGACTTCTGTCCCCTCCATTTCCAATCCAGATGAAGAGGCTCAGCCTGAGATGTCGACTGTTTATTCCTCTCCATGGATGCTGCCTGACTTGCTGTGTTCCTCCAGTATTTTGAGTGTGTTGCTCTAGATTTCCAGCTTCTACAGATGCCGACGAAGGGTCTCGGCCTGAAATGTCGACTGTACTTCTTCCTATAGATGCTGCCTGGCCTGCTGCGTTCCACCAGCATTTTGTGTGTGTTGCTTGAATCTCCAGCAGCTGCAGATTTCCTCATATCTACTGAATCTCTTGTGTTTAAGGATGGATTGTAGAGTTTGTGATAATAAAATGTTACTAATGAATTTTACACTGATGACTGTTTTCTACAAAACTTTGTGCGAGAGTGTTAAGCCATCCTAAGGATTAGTTCATTTACAATGCTGCGATGACCAGCTCCATCATATCTCTCCCTAACTCTTTCCTTGTGCAGCATCCAGATGCTGAGGAGAAAGCATAATTGTTGCTTCAGTCATTTTACCCTCACATTAATTAGCTGTGAGCCTTCTTGCATTGATGTGATAAGATAGAAGCAGGAAAGTTGTTTCCATTGGTAGGTGAGACTAGAACTAGGGAGTATTGCCTCAAGATTCAGGGGAGAAGATTTAGGACGGAGATGAGGAGAAACTGCTTTTCTCAGAGAGTGGTGAATCAGTGGAATTCTCGGCCCAGGGAAGCCCAGGCTTCCTCACTAAATATACTTCAGAAGCAGTTAGATAGGTTTTTACATAGTAAGGGAATTAAGGGTTCTGGGGAAAAGGCAGGTAGATGTAGCTGAGTTTATGGATAGATCAGCCATGACCTTATTGAATGGCGGGGCAGGCTATATGGGCTGGATGGCCTACTCCTGCTCCTATTTCTTATGTTCTTATATTAAGATCCAAACAGGAAAGATCCAGGTGAAAACATCAAAGTGCTGCACTACTGAAGGAGCTTCTCTTTAGGTAAGAAGTTGAACTCTAGTCTCAGGTAACTGCACATGGCTCTTTCCTCAATTATATTGAAAATAAGCAACATGAGTTATGACCAGTACCTTGACTTTACCTTGTAATCAGCATAAAAAAATTACTGGGTAATCATCAACTTTCTCTGTGAAGGAGATTGCTCTGCAGAAATTGATTACTGCATTTCCAACAATATAATATCGATTACCTGCTTTAACTGGAAACCACTTGGGTTGTCTAAAGCTATGGATGGTGCTTTATAATTACAATTGCTTCTGTCCTACTTTAGCATGGAGAAAGTATCGCTGATGTAAGACAGCCATAGGAATTATGTTGATGAGTAATCCAGTGCTGGGAGTTTTTGCATTCAGTAATTTCTGCCAGTTCTAGGCACATGCCCAGCTGCAGTATTAGATGTAGGTACAGTGTGACGAGGATGAAGTTTCGGCTTCCCAGTCACCAGCCCAAAGGATCAAAGGTTCATTTTATTGTCATGTACAATACAACTCTGATATTTGCCTTCTCCAGATAGTCATGAAAAACAGAAAGACCATGGGTGTCGGTGATAGAAAAGACATCAACTCACCCCTCCCGGCATCAAAAGGAAAAGAAACAAAACTTGTAGACCCCCTCCAGGTGCATGCATTGAAGCACCCAAGAAAAAATTATATTTATATATCAGATGCTTCCTCCCCTGTCAAAATTGGCCCTGCAAACTAATAGCTGCATCAGTTTATACTAAGTCACAGGGCAGTAGTGGCAGAGGGCTGATCGTTGAGTCCAGCTCTCAAGATGTCCAATGCTATTTGGTATGATCTATTGGACTGAAAAAGTGGGAAAAGGAACATTAACTGTTTATTTCCCTCCATGGGTGTTTCCTGACCTGTTGACTTCCTCTAGCATTTTGTGACAGGTGCACAGTATTCATTTGAAGGAGAGAAACTTCAGTGAATCTCAAGAAGCCCTGTGATGTAGATCACAGTAAATAACATTGAACATCCTGACTTCTAAACTCAACTCTCCACTGTTACTGCACTGCGACTTAGTACTATAAGCTAATAAAATTATTGGTTCGCATGACCATTTTTGGCAGGGGAGGGAGCAACTGATTTATAAGTATAATTAATATAATTAATTACAATTAATACTTATAAGTATAATCAGTTCTGCTGAAGGGTGTCGGCCTGAAACATCAACTGGTTTCTTTTCCATAGGTGCTGCCTGGCCTGCTGAGTTCCTCCAGCATTTTGTGAGCGTCATGTTAATTAGTTCTTTGCCAGCTTGATCACTGATATGTTGATAGAGTGGTTGCTATAGTTTTACCTGTATTGCAGTTCAAATAATTAAAAAAATAATTTTAAGGCTATTTATGTGGTAGATATTTTATAAAGGCCCCTGGCATGTGATTCATATTATGTGAGTGGTCTGGCTTCTCGTATAATGAGTAGTCATGATCCAGGTTATATGTAACTATAAATCATATTCCACTACTCTTCATATTTTTGTGTGTTTTTGCCCGGTGTTACAAATTAATCAGTTAAGCACTTGGGTGAATAAATAAAAAAAAGATCAATTTCATGGTACACTGACTTCTTTTGATGATTCGTTGCATTGAACCTGGAGGCAAGGTGAATGCTAATTAGTCTGTTGTCATGTGAGATGAGATCTAGGGATATGTTTACACTATTCCAAATAGTACCTATAAATTACATTCAAAGGAAAAATAGATCCAACAATTAGTTAGTAGTTAGTCATATTTTGTAGAGATAACATCATACAGTCAGCTAGGTCCCATGATGATTAGTAATGAATGCTGATTACATTTTCTCTAACTGAAAGGCAGAAAAGGTGGCAAAAATGGATGATATAGTTTATCTATGTTATAATTAATGTCCTAAAGCTTTCAAAAGGCCTCAGGAATAGATTTGGCTCAGAAGCACCTGCTCAAAATCTGCATGTTACTTCTGTAGCATAACCTCAAATACTGAATAAGATGGTAGGTTCTTTAACCAAAGCCCAAATAGGCCCCAACCCACTTTGCTGTTCTCATCTCCATAGCCTGAAGTCATCCGACCCAAGTTGGAAATACTACAGATCTTTAATTAAGAAAAGATATCATATGTGATATCTAGAAATTCTCAGCAACTTCAGTAGCCTTGACTACTTTTCATAGAATCATAGAAATCTACAGCACATTACAGACTCTTCAGCCCACAAAGTTGTGCTGACCATGCAACCTACTCCAGAAACTGCTTAGAATTCCCTTACCACAGATTCCTCTATTTTTCTAAGCTCCAAATATCTATCTAAGAGTCTTTTAGAAGACCCTATTGTATCCACCTCTACCACTGTCGCTGGCAATGCATTTCACACACCCACCACTCTCTGTGAAAACACTTAGATAGATTCATAGAAATCATAGAAAACCTACAGCACAATATAGGATCTTTGGCCCACAAAGCTGTGCCGAACATGTTCTTATATTAGAACTACCTAGGCTTACCCATAGCCCTCTGTTTTTCTAAGCTCCATGTATCCATCCAGAAATCTCTTAAAAGACTTTATCATATCCGCCTCCACTACCGCCGCTGGCAGCCCATTCTACGCACTCACCACCCTCTGCGTAAAAAACTTACCCCTGACTTCTCCTCTGTACCTACTTCCAAGCACCTTAAAACTATGCCCTCTCATGCTAGCCATTTCAGCCCTGGGGAAAAGCCTCTGACTATCCATATGATCAATGCCTCTCATAATCTTGTATACCTCTATCAGGTCACCTCTCATCCTCCGTCGCTCCAAGGAGAAAAGGCCGAGTTCACTCAACCTATTCTCATAAGTCATGCTCCTCAATCCAGGCAACATCCTTGTAAGTCTCCTCTGCACTCTTTCTATGGTTTCCACCTCCTTCCTATAGTGAGGCGACCAGAACTGAACACAGTACTCCCAAATGGGGTCTCACCACAGTCCCATATACTTGCAATATTACCTCTCGGCTCTTAAACTCAATCCCACGATTGATGAAAGCCAATGCAACATGTGCCTTCTTAACCACAGAGTCAACCTATGGACTCGCCTGATCCTCCACACTGCCAAGAGTCTTATCATTAATGCTATATTCTGCCATCATATTTGACCTACCAAAATGAACCACCTCACACTTAGCTGGATTGAACTCCATCTGCCACTTCTCAGACTAGTTTTGCATCCTATCGATGTCCCACTGTAACCTCTGACAGCCCTCCACACTATCCACAACACCCCCCACCTTTGTGTCATCAGCAAATTTACTAACCCATTCCTCCACTTCCTCATCAAGTTCATTTATAAAAATTACAAACAGTAGGGGTCCCAGAACAGATCCCTGAGGCACACCACTGGTCTCCGGCCTCCATGCAGAATATGATCTGTCTACAACCACTTTGCCTTCTGTGGGCAAGCCGGTTCTGGATCCACAAAGTAATGACCCCTGGGATCCCATGCCTCCTTATTTTCTCAATAGGCCTTGCATGGGGTACCTTATCAAATGCCTTGCTAAAATCCATATACACTACATCTACAGCTCTACCTTCATCAATGTGCTTAGTCACATCCTCAAAAAATTCAATCAGGCTCGTGAGGCACGATCTGCCCTTGACAAAGCCATGCTGACTATTCCTAATCATATTATGCCTCTCCAAATGTTCAATAATCCTGCCCTTCAGGATCTTCTCCATCAACTTACCAACCACTGAAGTAAGACTCACTGGTGTATAATTCCCTGGGCTATCCCTACTCCCCTTCTTGAATAAGGGAACAACATCCGTAACCCTCCAATCCTCCGGAACCTCTCCTGTCCTCATTGATGATGCAAAGATCATTGCCAAAGGCTCAGCAATCTCCTCTCTTGCTTCCCACAGCAGGCTGGGGTACATCCCATCTGATCCTGGTGACTTATCCAACTTGATGTTTTCCAAAAGCTCCAGCACATACCCTTTCTTAATATCTACATTCTCAAGCTTTCCAGTCCACTGCAAGTCATCCCTACAATCGCCAAGATCCTTTTCTGTAGTGAATACTAAAGCAAAATATTCATTAAGTACCTCCGCTATTTCCTCCAGTTTCATACACACTTTTCCATTGTCACACTTGATTGGTCCTATTCTCTCACATCTTATCCTCTTGCTCTTCACATACTTGTAGAATGCCTTGAGGTTTTCCTTAATCCTGTCCACCAAGGCTTTCTCATGGCCCCTTCTGGCTCTTCTAATTTCATTCATAAGCTCCTTCTTGCTAGCCTTATAATCTTCTAGATTCATATCATTACCTAGTTTTTGGAACCTTTCATAAGCTCTTCTTTTCTTCTTGACTAGGTTTACAACAGCCTTTGTACACCATGGATCTTGTACCCTACCATACTTTCCATGTCTCATAGGAACATACCTACTCAGAACCCTACGCAAATATCCCCTGAAAATTTGCCACATTTCTTCCGTATGTTTCCCTGAGAACATCTGTTTCCAATTTATGCTTCTAAGTTCCTGCCTGATAGCCTCATATTTCCTCTTACTCCAATTAAACATTTCCCTAACTTGTCTGTTCCTATCCCTCTCCAATGCTATGGTAATGGAGACAGAATTGTGATCACTATCTCCAAAATGCTCTCCAACTGAGAATCCTGACACCTGACTAGGTTCATTTCACAATACCAGATCAAGTACAGCCTCTCCCTTTGTAGGCTTATCTACATATTGTATCAAGAAACCTTCCTGAACACACCTAACAAACTCCACCCCATCTAAACCTCTTACTCCAGGGAGATGCCAATCAATATTTGGGAAATTAAAATCTCCCACCACAACAACTCTGTTATTATTACTCCTTTCCAGAATCTGTCTCCCTACCTGCTCCTCGATGTCCCTGTTACTATTGCGTGGACTATTAAAAAAAACACAGTAGAATTATTGTCCCCTTCTTGTTCCTAACTTCCTCCCACAGAGACCCTGTAGACAACTCCTCCATGACTTCCTCCTTTTCTGGTGCCGTGACACTATCTCCGATCAACAGTGCCACGCCACCATCTCTTTTGCCTCTCTCCCTATCCTTTCTGAAACAGCTAAAGCCTGGCACTTGAAGTAGCCATTCCTGCCCCTGCACCATCCAAGTCTCTGTAATGGACACAACATCATAGCTCCAAGTGCTGATCCACGCTCTAAGCTCATCCACTTTATTCATGATACTCCTTGCATTAAAATAGACATATCTCAAACCTTCGGATTGAGCGTGTCCCTTCTCTATCATCTGCCTATCCTCCCTTTCACACTGTCTCCAAGCTTTCTCTATTTGTGAGCCAACCTCCCTTTCCTCCGACACTTCAGTTCGGTTCCCACCCCCCAGCAATTCTAGTTTAAACTCTCCCCAACAGCCTTAGCAAACCTTCCCACCAGGATATTGGTCCCCCTCGGATTCAAGTGCAACCCGTCCTTTTTGTACAGGTCACACCTGCTCCAGAAGAGGTTGCAATGATCCAGAAATCTGAATCCATGCCCCCTGCTTCAATCCCTCAGCCACACACTTCTCCTCCACCTCATTCTATTCCTATACTCACTGTCACGTGGCACAGGCAGTAATCCCGAGATTACTGCCTTTGAGGTCCTGCTTCTCAACTTCTTTCCTAACTTCCAGTTGTCATTTTTCAGGACCTCCTCCCTTTTGCTACCTATGTTGTTGGTACCAAAATGTACCACAATCTCTGGCTGTTCTCCTTCCCACTTCAAGATATCGTGGTTGCAATCAGAAACATCCTAGACCCTGGCACCTGGGAGGCAAACTATCATCCGCATTTTTTTCCTGCATCCACAGAATCACCTTTCTGAATCCCTAACTATAGAGTCCCCTATCACTACTGCCTTCCTTTCCCTACCCTTCTGAGCCACAGGGCCAGACTCTGTGCCAGAGGCGTGACCACTATTGCTTCCCCCAGGTAGGCTGTTCCCCCCCCATCTGTACTCAAGCAGGAATAATTATTGTTAAGGGGGACAGCCACTGGGGTACTCTCTAGTACCTGCTTCTTGCCCTTCCCTCCCCTGACTGTTACTCTCTTCTCCATCTCCTGTTGTCCCGGGGTGACGACCTGCCTATAGCTCCTCTCTATCACCTCCTCACTCTCCCTGACCTGACAAAGGTCATCGAGCTGCAGCTCCAGTTCCCTAAAACAGTTACTAAGGAGCTGCAGCTCAATGCACCCGGTGCAGATGTGGTTGTCTGGAAGGCTGGAAGTCTCCAGGACCTCCCACATCTGACACCGAGCACAGAAAACTGGCCTCACGCACCTACTTTGTCCTTATTTTAAACAGATTACCTACCTGGCCTCGACCCCTTATCGCCGAAGCCCTGCTGAGCCAAAGCCTTCCTACTCTGTCTCCCTCTACTCTATTGCCCACTCCTCTGACACCCGCTCTGTAAATCTCTCTTCCTTTTAAACTCTCCCCGCTGTTCTCACTGGCCAACCTCTACGCATTTGCGCAGTCATCTCCCATTCAAACCACTGAAGAAATAGACTCACTGGTCTATAATTTCCTGGGCTATGATATTACCTCTGAAATTCCCCTTGTACCTACTTCCAAAAACCTTAAAACTATGCCCCCTTTTGTTGGCCATTTCAGCCCTGGGAAAAAGCCTCTGACTATCCACTCATTATCTCATACACCTGTATCAGGTCATTGCGCATCCTGTCACTCTAAGAAGAAACGGCCAAGTTCACTCAACCTATTCTCATAAGGTATGCTCTTCAATCCAGGCAACATCCTTGTGAATCTCCTCTGCACTCTCTCTATAGTACCCACATCCTTCCTGTCGTGAGGTGACCTGAACCAAACGCAGTAATCCAAGTGGAGTCTAACTAAGATCTTATATAGCTTTAACATTACCTCACAGCTCTAGAACTCAATCCCACAGTAGATGAAGGGTATCACACCATACACCTTCTTAACAACACAGTCAACCTGTGCAGCAACTTTGAGTGTCCCATGGACACCAATCCCAAGATCTCGCTGATCCTCCACACTGCCAAGAGTCTTACTATTAATATTATATTCTGTCTTCAAATTTGACCTACCAAACTGAACCACTTCATACTTATCTGGGTTGAACACCATCTGCCACTTCTCAGCCCAGTTCTGCATCCTATTAATGTCCCGCTGCAACCTTTGACAATCCTCCAGACTATCCACAACACCCCCAACTTTTGTGTCATCAGAAAACTTACTAGCTCACCCTTGTATTTCCTCATCTAGGTCATTTATAAAAATCACAAAGAGGAGGGGTCACTGTACAGATCCCTGTGGAACACCACTGGTCACCATCCTCCATGCAGAATACCAACCATCTACAACCACCATTTGCCTTCTGTGGGCAAGCCAGTTTTGGATCCACAAAGCAAGGTCTCCTTGGATCCCATGCCTCATTACTATCTGAATGAAATTTGCATGGGGATCTTTATCAAGTGCCTTACTGAAATCCATATATACTATATCGACTGCTCAATCTTCATCAATATTATTTGTTACCTCCTCAAAGATTGCAATTAGGCTTGTAAGGTATGTCCTGCCCTTGACGAAGCCATGTTGAGTATCCATCATCAGATTATGTCTCTACAAATGAGCATAAATCCTACCTCTCAGGATCCTGTCCAACAACATGCCCACCAGGGAAGTCAGAAACACTGGTCTATAATTTCCTGGGTTACCTCTACTCCCTTTCTTGACCAGTGAACAACCCTCCAATCCTCCGCTACTTCTCCTGTCCCTATTGATGATGCAAAGATCATTGCCAGAGCTTCAGCAGTCCCTTCCCTTGCTTCCCACAGTAGCCTGGGTGTATTCGTCTGGTCCTGGTGACTTATCTAACTTAATACCTTTCAAAAGATCCAGCACATCCTTTTTCTTAATGTCTATACACTCAAGCATTTCAGTCCACTGTAAGCCATCCCCACAATTGCCAAGGCCCTTTTATACTGGTGAATACTGAAGCAAAGTATTCATTAAGTACCTCCACCACCTCCTCTGGCTCCATGCCCATCTTTCCACTTTTGCACCTGATTGGTCCTATTCTCACACAGCTCATTGTCTTGCGCTTCACATACTTTAGAATGCCTTGGGGTTTTCCTTCATCCTGCCTACCAAGGCCTTCTAATGGCCCCTTCTAGCTCTCCTAATTTCATTCTTGAGCTCCTTTCTGGCAGGCTTGTAATTTTCTAGAGCTCTAACTACCTACTTTCTTAAACTTTCTGTAAGCTTTTCTTTTCTCCTTAACTAGATTTTCTACATCCTTTGTACAGCATGGTTCTTTTACCCTACCATCTTTTCTCTGCCTCAATACAACATACCTATGTAGAATGCCATGGAAATGCTCCCTGAATATTTGCCACATTTCTGCCATACATTTCTCTGAGAACATCTGCTCCCAATTTGTGTTCCCAAATTCCTGCCTAATAGCATCATATTTCCCCCTACCCCAGTCAAATGTTTTCCCAAATTGTCTGCTCCAATCCCTCTCCAATGCTATGGTAAAGGAGATAGATTTATGATCACTACCTCCAAAATGCTCTCCCACTGAGAGCTCTGACACTAACCAGGCTCATTTCTCAGTACCAGATCAAGTACAGCCTCTCCTCTTTTCCAGAAGAATTCATTGTGTCACTTTATTTCTAGTCTGTCAGCTTTACCATTGTACAATGTGAGAGAAAACCAAGGGTAGCTGGGGCTTGGCAGCACACACTCATCTATATTATGAGCAACACACACAAAATGCTTGAGGGAATCAACAAGTTAGGCAGCATCTATGGAAATGAATGACCTGTCAACATTTCAGTCCAAGACCCTTCATGAGGACTCCTACTTCATGAATTCAAGTCTAGGTCCAGAAACCTGAGCACAAGATCCAGTCTAATGCCTAAGTCCAGCTTTTGGTGTCCAAGCTGCCATGTTTCGAAGCCTCTTGAGCACTTGCCGGTGTTACTCTTTCAAACAAAAAGGAAAATCTTTCCCAATACCCATCCCTTAATCAATATCACTTGAACAATCTAACTGGTTCTTATTGTATTGCTGCTCACAAAATGGCCACTGTCTTTCTCTACATTATAACATTGTTTTGCACTTCTAAGTATTTAACTGGCTTAAAGTACTCAGTGAAACCTGAGGTCACAAAGGCATTTTAAAAATTCAAGCTCCTTTTTATCATTATAAAACATGCATTTAGAAAGCAATTTATTGCTTTGTAACACAATCTAATAAATATTTATGCTTTTGGAACAAGGTAATAGATCACCTTCATGCTCATTTCAATTGTACATGACCCAAAAGGTGTAAATGTAATCTAATTCACAGAAGCTTTTTATATGGAACTATCTACTGGTGTCCTTGATAGAAATAGTGCTGAAGCTTTGTTTTATTACTTAAATATTAAATTTGATCATTTAATTTATTTTATGACAGCTCATCATTCTGCAGAGTTCCAAAGTTGCCTAATTGAATTATTCTTTTGCTAGCTCATTTTCCTTTTTCCATCTACCTAATGGTGACTTGTGTTTACACAAAGAGCAGCTGTGCCACATAAGGAATCAAGGCTCAATTCCCAGACTGGCAGAAGTAACTGGGCCATTAAACGGGACCCCTGGACTTGAATGGGGAATATCAGGCAAGGAACCATACCCAATTGTATTCCCGCAGGAAGCATATCCATGGCGATCAGATGAGGACAGAATCAGGTCAGTGCAACTCAAAACTCTGCGGGCACTCAATATCACGGTATGAAGGTATTAGGGATTGTGAACAAATGAAGCGATTAAAATCAGCAAGACAAAAATAGTAAGTCCAAATGGTTCATTAACATCCTTTCAACTCCAAAAAAACAATATGCCTGTCTACTTATTGTCCATATACAACATAAAAGTCAGAATTTTACTGAACAAATACTTTTTATGCACCAATATTTATGATTATACCACAAGACAGAGAAATATGAACAAAGGAATTTAGAAGAACTGTACTAATATTTATCTGTATTGATGTGAAGCTAGTATATACTTAAGATGTCATATCCAAAAAATAATTCATTGGCATTGACAGGAGGTTAAGAAAAGATCAGTGCATATTGACAAAATACTCCAGAATAATAGTATTAACTTTCAGTTTACTACCAACACATATTTATTTCTTACCAGTGGTAGGTACTGTTCATCCAAATGGAAAACTTGGATCCGGTTCATTACAAATACAACTTAATAAAAAATACATAATTTGGAAATTGCTATACCTCTGCAAAACAATTATGCCAGAAAGTTATTCATTAATAAGCAATCTTTCTTTTGACAAAGATAAAGAATGACTAATAGTCATTCTGTACAGATTTTCTGCTCCAATGTCTTATGGTCTAGCAAGAGGCATAATAAGGCACCTACAGCCAATTATTGAAAATGTGTACACAAGATGATAAAGATCATTCCATGTATTCAACTAATGGACAGCAACACTAGTGGCACAAGATTAGTATAGCGATTTTCAACGTTCAGTCAAAGCAGAAACCAAAAGTCATTATCAGAAGGTAAGATCTATTGATAAAAAATGTTTCACTTTCAATGATGTTTCATAACATACCAAATGATTTCCTCTGGTCATTGACATGATGTGAGGCTTACCAGTTTTTTTTTAAGTTGGAATGGGATTGTAGTGAGAACAAAATTGTAGTTGATCTCAACAGCATCCCATTCCTTACCAAAGGCCTGCTCACTGGTACTTTTGAGTAAGGCTTGAGGCAACCATTAATGAACTAACACCCTCTCAAGCCCACCACAACCAGAACAAAAAGCCCTAGGTCTTACTGGAACTAACTGGGTAAAACCATGGAAATGCCAGATTTCTCTATGGCACTGGTCTAATCTAGCTGTGTCATCTTCCAACCAGCCCCTGGGATCAGTGGTTGTCCTTCTGTATGGCCAACAGGTCTTGGGTGGAAAGCCTATCTCCATCCATTTTGTTTTGAATGGACTATCTGGTAGATATTCAAGCAGGCCACCACATACACAGGGAAGTCAGGAACACAGAGATTGAGGAATATGTGTCACTGTCATTGGCTCCATCGTTAAGTGTGTAGACTATGTTGGTACCTCAAGAACAGTCATTTCATAGCCCAACCAAAAACCCTGGCAGGATACTGAGACTCGCTCCCTACTAAAAGCCCAGGATGTTGCCTTCATGTCTGGTGACAGAACAGCTCTCAGAGTAGCCAAGAGAAACCTCATCACAGGTATCAAGAGGGTAAAGGTCACCTACGTACAAAAAATTCAGGACCATCTGTCCGATAACAACACCCAGTGTATGTAGCTGGACATCAAGGGAATTTCTGACTAGGCAAGGAAAAACAGTGTTGGCTGTACCAGTGATGCCTCCCCACAGATGCTCTAAACAACTTTTATGCACAATTCACGTTATACAACACAACATTGTCCATGAAAGCTACTCCTTTCCCAGGTGAGCAGACAACATTCCAAGCTGACTACTCAGCGTGAGTGTACACCAGCTCACTGATATCTTCAACACTTCACTCATCATGGCTGCTTTCTCCACATGGTTCAAATCAGCCACCGTCATCCCTGTACCAAAGCACTCTTCACCTTCAGAACTAAACAATTGCTGTCTGTTGGCACTGACACCCATCATCATGAAGTGCTTTGAATGGCTGGTAATGGCACATATCAAAAACTCCATTCCTGCCACATTGGACACTCACCAATATGTTTACCAACACAACTGCTCTGCAACAGATGCTTTAGCCTGTGTCATGCACCTGACCCTGTCACACCTTGAAAACAGGACACTTGTGTCAAATTCTGATCCTGCATTTCAGTTCCGCGGTGTCCGTGCTATGGGAATATAATACAAGAGAGCACCACTGCCCATAGTAGGGGATTCTAGGCCAAGAGGGCACAACTTCAGGATTGAAGGACAACCTTTTAGAACTGAGATGTGGAGAAATTACTTTAGTCAGGGGGTGGTAAATCTGTGGAATTTGTTGCCACAAGTGGCTGTGGAGGCTAAATCATTGGGTGTATTTAAGGCAGAGATAGATAGGTTCTTGATTAGCCAGGGCATCAAAGGGTATGGGCTGAAAGCAGGGGAGTGGGGATGATTGGAGGAATTGGATCAGCCCATGATTGAATAGCAGAGCAGACTTGATGGGCTGAATGGCCTACTTTTGCTCCTATATCTTATGGTCATATGGTCTTATGGTCCCACAGACCTTGGTGAACAAACTCCTACTCCTCAGTCTAAATACACCACCGTAGAACTGGGTTCTCCACATCATTCTCCACATGAGTTCCCTGAGCTCTCTGCTCACACATGACTGCACGGCCAAACACTCAAAGAATCACATTGTCAAGTTCAACGATGATATGACAGTGGTGGGGCTCATCACCAACAATGATGAGATGGCCTACAGAGAAGAGGTGAAAGAGCTCAAGGCCTGGTGCCAGACAAATAAACTCTTTCTCAATGTCAACAAGACAAAGGAGATGGCTATCAACTTTAGAAAAACTTTCAGCACTAACACCCCACTTTACACTGGCAGCACAGCAGTGGAAACGGTGAGTAATGATTCATAGTGTTATGTAGCACATATCAGGCCCTTTGACCCAGACTCGTACATGTCTAAAACAATGTTATTTGTCTGCATTTGCCCATGTCCCGCTACATCCTTCCCACTCCTGTAAATGCCCAAATATTTTTTAAGTATTGTAATTGTGCCCACCTCAATCATTACCTCCAGCTGTTCCTTCCATCCTCTGTGTGAAAAAACTGCCCCTCTGATTTCTCTTAAATGCCTCTGCTCTCACCTTAATCCTATGCCCTTTAGTTTTAGGCACCAATGCTCTGGGGAAAAAGACTAACTCAAGTCCTTCACTCTAGGCAACATTCCTGTGAATCTTTTTGTGTCCTCTCTAGCACAATCACATCCTTCCTATAGCGTGGCCACCAGAACTGCACCAAATGCTCCAACTATGGCCAAACCAAAGTTTTGGCCAAGTGTAATATGATGTCTCAACTCCTCCACTCAATGTATTCCATGAGCCTTGTCTCTGTGTTGACATTTTCAGGAAACCTCAGTACTGTGCAAAAGTCTTAGGCACATATATATACCTAGTATGCCTAAGATTTTTGCACAGTAACGTACTTGTCAACATGGAATGGACAGCGAGTTTGTAAATCTTGCACGAGCAAAGGATGTTGGGAACGGCAAGCATGGAGAGCCACATGAGGGGCGTGGGACAGGTGGCAGAGGAGTGCAGGTGTGGGGGATGGGGATGCAGACAAACACAGGCCTAACACACCAGGCAAGGTCATTTGTTTCCAAAACAATTGGTTTGTTTTTACAGAATATAATCATTACAGAATGTCCCTCTCCTCTCCCGTCCCCTTTTCTCAACCACAATTCTCCTCTCCCTACCCCTTTCCCACTCACAGTCCATAATAGAGACCCACATCAGAACCAGGCTTACATATATAATGATTTTAATCTGCAGCAGCAGCACTACAGTGTAATACATAAAATCACCACAGTACTGTCTTAGACACCCTGGCTATATAAATATATACACACATTTAAGACATACAAGACAGAGTAATGTCTCTCTGTTCAACCACACTCCCCAGGGCCCTGTCAGTCATTGTATATGTGCTGAACTGGTTTAACTTCCCAAAACGAATCATTTCCCACATGCCTGAGTTAACTTCCAATAGCTGTTTCTTTGCTTACCTTCCCAGCTGATCAGCATGCCAGGTATGTAAATGTGAACAGAAATATTACTCTGTTACAACTATCCTGTTGTAACTTTAGATAACTTTCTTCACATCCACTATCCCACCAATTTTAGTGTCAGCTGAAAACCTCCTAATCACACCACCTACATTCCCATCCAAATCACCCCATTAATGCAGCCAAGGACTTTCTGTTATTATATTTAATTCATCAAAGCTACATAAGACCTTAGTTACTTTAACTATAAGTTACTATAGTATATACTATACTATACTATATATATATATATATATATATATATATATATATATATATAGTATATACTATAAGACCTTACTCCCAATTGGAGTACTGTGTTCAGTTCTGGTGACCTCACTACAGGAAAGATATTGATACTATGGAATGCAGAGGAGATTTACAAGGATGTTGCCTGGATTGGGGAGCATGCCTTATGAGAATAGGTTGAGTGAACTTGGACTTTTCTACTTGGAGCGACGGAGGATGAGAGGCGACCTGATAGAGGTGTACATGATGATGAGAGGCTTTGATCATGTGGATTGCCAGAGGCTTTTCCCAGGGCTGAAATGGCTAATATAAGGGGACATAGATTTAAGGTGCTTAGAAGTAGGTAGAAGTGGGATGTCAGAGGTAAGTTTTTCACACATTGAGCAATGGGTGTGTGGAATGTACTCCCAGCAACACTGGTAGAGATGGATACAATAAGGTCTTCTAAGAGACCCTTAGATAGGAACATGGAATTTGGAAAAATTGAGGGCTATGCGGTAGGGTAACTTGAGGCAGTTTCTAGAGTAGGTTACATGGTTGGCACAACATTGCGCTCCGAAGGTCCTGTAATGTGCTGTAGATTTCTATGATTATCCTCTAATGTTTCAATATCGGTTGTCATGCTTTCACAGAGTAATATTTCTGTTCACATTTACATACCTGGAAAATAATAGTATATTCATTTTAAGCTTCTCATGAAACTAACCAGTCAGTGTTAGTCATTGCAATCATTGTCAATAAAGTATCAAACCAAGTAATTATGATTTCACCAGTAGAATGAAGGCTATTTATGGATGAATTCTGTGCATAAATTAATCTTAGTCATTTACAGAGTCTGTTGACGACTCATATTGACGGGCAGCATTGCTCAATCATCTCCACTGTAGCCACTGTACCAATGTAACTAAATTCAACCTTATATCCTATGCAAGACAGCTGCCACATTATTATGCAAACTAGCTCTCCAACATGCCTTTATTCCTGAGACAGGAATTATGCTTATACTTGTACTTGCCTGTTCAAATTTCTGATTTACCTCAGGATTGTCATATACGACTTAACAAGAATTGAATTGAATTGAATTGAGTTGGAATCGACTTTATTACTTACGTCCCTCAGATACATGAGGAGTAAAAATCTTTATGTTACGTCTCCATCTAAATGTGCCATGTGCAATCATAGTGATTTATAATAAATAGAACAGTCAATTTAATATACAGTACACTCAAATCAGCATGGGTTCATCAGTCTGATGGCCTGGTGGAAGAAGCTGACCTGGAGCCTGTTGGTTCTGGCTTTTATATTGCAGTACCACTTCCCAGATGGTAGCAGTTGGAATAGATTGTGTTTGGGATGACTTGGGTCGCCAATGATCCTATGGACCCTTTTTTACACACCTGTCCTTGTAAAAGCCCTGAATCATGGGTAGTTCACAACTACAGATGCGCTGGGCTGTCCGCACCACTCTCTGCAGAGTCCTGCGATTAAGGGAGGTACAGTTCCCATACCAGGCAGTGATGCAGCCAGTCAGGATACTCTCAGTTGTGCCCCTGTAGAAATTTCTTACGATTTGAGGGCCCATATCAACTGTCTGAGGTGAAAGGGGCGCTGTTGTGCCTTTTTCACCACACAGCTAGTGTGTACGGACCACATGAGGCCCTCGGTGATATGGATGCCGAGGAACTTGAAGATGTTTACCCTCTCAACCCCAGATCCATTGATGTCAATAGGAGTTAGCCCATCTCCATTTCTCCTGTAATCCACAACTAGCTCCTTTGTTTTTGCAACATTGTGGGAAAGGTTGATTCTTGACGCCACTGTGTCAGAGAGATCACTTCTTCCCTGTAGGCCATGTTATATAAAGACATGCCCTACCAGATTACAACCTCATCATTGCCTATTCAAAATTGTCTGTGACCCAGAAGCTAATATCTATCCTTTTGCTTGAGAACAGCCTGTGCTTAGAGAAGATTTAACTATGTATGGTATGGTGATCAAAATTATTGAGATTTGGGACTCGATTCTCAAATCAGTTAATTCAACCTCTCTTTGTGCTCGCCATTGCCTTTTACAGTTTAAGATTGTTCATAGAGCCCATATGTCTAAATCTAAATTATCTCGATTTTACCCTAATATTAGTCCTCTTTGTGATAAATGCAAAAGGGGCGAGGCTTTCTTATTCATATGTACTGGTCCTGTCCTAGCTTGGAGAAATTTTGGAGGGATGTTTTTATAACTTTATCCTGTATTCTGAATCACCACTCAGAACCTAACCCTTTAATCGCTCTGTTTGGTTTTTTGGGTGAGACAGATATACGTTTGAGTTCGACTAAGTGTCGAATATTATCTTTTGCTTCTCTCCTGGCTAGACATTTAATCCTCCTTAGATGGAGAGATGTTGCCCTGCCCACGCATGCTCAATGGCTTAATGATATTATGTCCTGTTTAGACCTTGAAAAAATTCATTATTCAATTCTTAATTCGGATATAAAGTTTCATAAGGTCTGGGGACCTTTTATTGAGTACTTTCATAACCTTCCTCTTAATTAAGGTTTTTTTTTCAGTCCCTTACTTTCAGCTCTTTTTTTTGGTAGTAGGCATTATTATCTTCTGTTTTCAAGTGTATTTACAGTTTTGGGGGTTTGAATGTCCTGATTTATATTCTCTATATTGTGTTATGGTTGGTCTGGAGTTTTTTTTTGTTGTGGGGCTTGGGGGGGATACTAACTTTACATGACTTCAATTTGGGTGCTTTCTCAATTATCTTTTTTGTATTATATTATTATTGTATGTTTATTTTTGCACTGTATTAATTTTTTTATTTTGGTTTGGGTTTTTTTCTTATTTGTAGTGTTGTAGAAAATGCATAAAAAAACCAATAAAAAAAAATCCAAACAGAAATGAGGAAAATTCTTTAACCATTTACATTTTAAGAAGATTAGATTTGTGCTTATCTGGCTGCAAAATGTGATGTCCTGTGCTGACTCGTTCATATTATTTTAATAGCTATCCTTTGTTTTAACTTGCAATGCTGACTTCAGTTGGCACAAGGGATGGTGATTGACACAGATATGAAGATTTGTAATGAATGAGAGTTCTTTTATTCGTGAGCCGCAAGCGTGCGCAGGACATTGGTCTTGTACATTTGATTCTAAGTTAAGTTAGCGAGTATATCCAAGTATGAATGTACTCCCTCATGGGCATATTATGAAAAAAAGTCTGTCTTTCTCCTACAGGAGCATTCAGTAGAGGTGATCAAGAAAGCTCATCGATGTCTCTACTTCCTCAGGAAGCTAAAGCAATTTGGCATGTCCCCATAAAACCCTTGTCAACTTTTATCGATACACCAGAGAGAACATCCTACCTGGCATGGCAACTGTTTCGCCAATGGCCATAAGAAACTGCAGAAAGTTATGGGCGCAGTTCAGCACATTACAGAAACCAGCTTCCCTCACAGTGATTCTATAATTTTCACAAACTCAGTAATGCAGCCATCATCATCAAAGACCCCACTCACCCCAGACATTCTGTCTTCTCTCCTTCCCCACTGGGCAGAAGATGCAAAAGCCTGCAAGCATCAACAGCTTAGCTCAAGGACAGTTTCTACTGCACTGTTATGAATATTGAATGGTTCCCTACTATAATAAGATGGAATCTTACATCACAATCTACCTTGTTATATTCTTGATCCTTATCATGTACCTATGCTACACTTTCTCCACATTTTTCTTTGATCCATATGCCTATCTTGAAGTATCCTATATGTTCCTAATGCATTTGCCTCTACCGCCATCCTGGCAGTACATTCCATGCACTTGTCACTCTGTGCAAAAAACTCTTCTGACATCACCCGTATACTTTCCTCTAATCACCTTAAAATTATACTCTTTTTGAAATGAGCTGTTGTGACCCTGGGAAAAAAAGATACTAGTTGCCTGCTCTATGCCTTTTATTGTTTAACTTTTGTAAACTTTCCATAAAACATATAGCTTCTCACCATTATTTTTTCTATAAAATACATAAACTTCATGGCCACTATAATAGGCTCCACCAGTACCTAATAATGGGCCACTGAGTGCATGTTCATGGTCTTCTGTTGCTTGTTCAAGGTCTGATGGGTTGTCCATTCAGAGATGCTCTTCTGCACAGCACTGTTGTAATATGAGATTTATTTGAGTGACTGTCACCTTCTTGTCAGTTTGAACTAGTTTGGCTATTCTCCTCTGACCGCTCTCATTAATGAGGCATGTTCACCATCAGAACTGCCACTGTGGCGCAAAATAAATCAGGTGAGTGGCAGTTCTGTGGGCGAAAATGCCTCTTTTCACCCACAGAACTGACAGGAAGGTTACAGTAACTCAAATAACCATGTGTTACAACAGTGGTGTGCAGAAGAGCATCTCTGAATGCATAACACATCAAACCTTGAAGTGGATGGGGTACAGCAGCAGAAGACCATGAAAGTACACTCAGTGACCACTTTATTAGGTACAAGATATACCCAGTGGCCACTGAATGTTTATTCTAATATTATGAAATTCTGAGCTGCTGTGGAAATAGTCACTTAGATCTTGGTTGTTTAACATGAAGCAGAATAATCAATTTCTTCCAGCACTTTGGTTTGCTTATTGAATTTAGTAATCAACATTAAACTGCTAAGTGCAAGTGGTTGGCTAACAATTCTGTATTGACAATTGATTCCTAAGTAACACTCGCAAAATGCTGGAGGAGCTCAGCAAGCCAGGCAGTATCTCTGGAAAAGAGTACAGTCAATGTTTTGGGCCGAGACCCTTCATTAGGACTGGAGAAAAAAAGATGGGGAGTCAGATTAGAAGGTGGAGGGAGGTGGAGGAAGAAAGACAAGGTGATAGGTGAAACCACGTGTTTCTTCCTCCCCTCCCCCACCTTCTAACTCCTCATCTTTGTTTTTCACTAGTCCTGATGAAGGGTCTTCGCCCAAAATGTCCACTGTACTTTTTCCCATAGATGCTCCCTGGCTTTCAGAGTTCCTCCAGCATCTTGAGTGTGTTGCTTGGATTTTCAGCATCTGCAGGTTTTCTATTGTTTGTGATTCCTAAGTGTTGTCTCACATGAAGTTACGGTATTGGTGCAAGAGCAGTCTTGTAAATTAGGTTGAAAATTTAAAATACTCAATCTTGACTGCTATGTCAATAAGGTAAATCTTTAAAAACTGTGTATCCACAAATACTTCAGATAAATTGGCAACGATAAAGGGCACAGGATTTTCATCACGTTTCCAGGTTCCTTTCTAACTTGGTATGCTGAGCAAGTCTGCAGGGTCGAGTAATGTGAAATGAACCTGAGCAGATTCGTGAAGCAAGCAGAGAAGCCTTCACTGTGCAGTAATGACTGAGAGTGAGAAAAGTGGTATAAAGGCCACAGTAATTGATTGGAGAAAAGTCAACCATGAGGCTTCTGTTGCATTCTGTAGTCACAGGAGTAACAAAGGGAGAAATGAGATTAGGCAACGAGCACAAAGAGAAGAGAGAGTTAAGCACATGTTCTGATAGTGAATTTTCAGAATACTGAACACAGACATCCCCTGACCTTGCACCAAAATGCCTCACAAAAGAAACATCAATAGTAAAAGCTGTCAAGAGGAATATTGTAACAATCGAACACTAAGATCTTCTAGAAGGCAGCAGAACAGCCATGTGTTCTTTTGCAATTACTGGACCATCTCCAACCACTACTTCCCCATCCTTCACCTATGCCAGACTCCTACCTCCACAACCCCCATCCCTCAATCCCTTTCCCCCACCCCAACTCTTTACTCCTTCCTAAACCCCATCCCTGCTTACAGTTCCCTATACCCAACCCTTTACCTCCCAACTCCCAGCATGTTTCCTCTACACTCCACTAACCCTATTTCCCTCATTCTCTAGTGCCTCTGCAGCACATGCATCACCAGGAGATTGAGCTTCTAGGCAACTGAATTGAAACCAAGTCACATGGTTTCACTGTCAACAACTGAAAAAGAAACTAGTTAGTCCAACACAAAAGCAATTCTCTATTAGTGCAACATGGTTACACTTGTCAATTCTAACCATTGTCAACTTCCTGCCCATGAAGCATTCAGCAGAGATGTCATTCATTGGTCTGTATTTGGCACAGAGCAGGGGTTGACAGTAGGGAATGATGGTAGGTCATTGTGTGGACCAGGCCTCAAGCTGTGATGTCATTTGCTTACAGCCGCCAGAAGAGAGGTGTTGAAGCTGGTGTGCTCCATTGGGAATGGTGTGACGTGGCACCCAGGCTGGCCTACACAGTGCTCGCTCGGTAGAAGCCAAACTGTATTGTGGTTGACTGTAGGTTTCTGAGGCATTCATGACTCAGGTCTGGACAGTTTTTATTTGCGTGGCTGTACCTTACTGGTGTCCTTATGTGCTTGCTATCTTGTACATGCTATGTGCACTTTGTGCTCTGTGACTGGTACTGTGTTCAGAATCAGAATCAGGTTTATTATCACTGGCATGTGTCGCAAAATTTGTTAACTTAGCAGCAGCAGTTCAATGTGATACGTAATATAGAAGAAAATCAATCAATCAATCATAGTATATGTATATTGAATAGATTAAAAATCGTACAAAAATAGAAATAATATATATTTAAAAAGTGAGGTAATGTTCACAGGTTCAAAGTCCATTTAGGAATCAGATGGCAGAGGGGAAGAAGCTGTTCCTGAATCGCTAAGTGTGTGCCTTCAGGCTTCTGTACCTCCTACCTGATGGTAACAGTGAGAAAAGGGCATTCCCTGGGTGCTGGAGGTCCTTAGTAATGGACACTGCCTCTCAGAGACACCACACCTTGAAATTCAATGCAACATTGTATTTCTGCCTTGTTTGGCTATATTCATGGATATTCATGTATGGTTGAATGATAATTAAACTTGAATTGAATTGAATTAATTTGAATTTCACAAAGCAATCCTCTTGTAAAAAGACTCTGTTTAGGCACCTGAATTATAACTGATTTTGCTGACATGCACTTGCATTGACTGGCACAGTTGCAGAGTTCAAGGGTCTCCCTTACAGCACGATAAATCCAGGTTCAGAGCTGACTTGCAGTGCTGACGGTGTGGAGTCTACCTGTTCTCTCCTCCACCATGTGGGTTTTCTTGAGGTGTCCTTGCTTACTTCCAAATCCCAAATATTTGTAAATCAAATCTGTGGGGTAAATCTGTGGGGTATGTCGATAGTAGAATGTAGAGAAACTAGAATGAGTTACAGTAGGATTAGTGAAAAAAGGGGCTTGATGGTCAACATAGATTTGATGGGCTGAAAGGTCTGTTTCTGTGCTTCTACTATACAGAATCAAAGAGAAATATCAGAGCCCTACAAAGTGATCACAAACACTGGTAAACAAGTCCAATGACTGGATGAGAGGGATTCCTTCCTAAAGCCTTACCTAAAAGCAGACAAATAATTTTAACAATAAATTTTTTAGCTACTACTATTAACTTCTTGTTGATGGTGTTGTGGCTTTTCTTAAATTAGAGCTCACTTACTGAGCTTGTCAGTACTGCCAAAGCAATAGAAGCCAGATAGTCTAACATTTAGAGATCTGCTCCAGAATAATAAGGAAACCTGACACTAATCCGTTTCGTACACAAAAGTATTTTGAATTTTTCCCCAACCCGATCCATCATTACCATAAAGATAACAATGTGGAACACGTTATTAACTGCTTTAGGAGAAGAGGGCAAATACTGATCAAGAACAGAGATCACGTTGCATAACACTGAACAAATTACCCTGACTTGGCGGAAGTTCCAGGCTGCCACAGTACTTATTGACCCAGTCCAAACATAAGTCTTTGAGCTCAAAGCATATGGTCTAGTCCCATTGGGTTCAGATCAGGGAAGCAGGCTCTAGTAACACTTTCAGTGTAGTTGGATTAGATTCATATCATGTCACCCAACATTACATGTGATGGTTGAAATCCCCATCAAAAACTGTTTGAAATGCATCTCTGTTGCAATTTAATTTAAATAATGCCTAAGAAAGCAAGGTATTGCAGTTGGTAGATAGCCCTGAAGAAAATGTCATACACCTGAAGCATTAATGTTGCTTTTCCCCACTGAGCAATAGCTGAGTACTTATTGCTAATTGTAACTCCAATTTTAATGCAAACAATTAAAATGACATAATCTTCCTTCTGTCAAAGCTGTTCTATACAAAACTGAATGGAAACCCTAACCCTAAGTGTGGGCAGTGTGACAAAGTGCTCCTTCTTTGGCCTGTAAAGTTGTCTACCAAGCAATGTGCTCCATCAGTCATGTTATAGTGTTATGATACCTTCTAATCTCCTTGATTGAAGTTGATGTACCTCATCGCAGAGACAGAATAAAATACACCAGTCTGACACTATGCTTAGCACCGCTGTAAATTTCTAAACACTGACGTGTTCTATAGATAATTGTCAAAATATAACTAGTTTCTCTCAAACAGCATTTGAAAGATACAGTTTATCAATGCATTTACACTGCTCATTTTCTAAAGGATCAATACACTAGGACCTTTGAATCAAGATACTGCAGCCATAGATTATATTTCTCCATTCTTCCCTGTTGTGCCACTTTAGTCAATCACTCCTTCAGTTCAGCTCTCAGACTTCACTTTTTTAGGTAATGCACTATTTTCCCCATGTTTTAATAGCTATCATATGATGCAGTGCAAAAGAACAAAGGCAAATACACCAGATATCTCCCAATGACATACACCAAACCAACTTCAACTAAATCAATACACCCCTGACCAATTACTGCATATGCTTCCATGAGCAGTGATCCCAGCACCCAAACAAAACAAACATTGTTTCTAATTCAGTTATCTCTGACCGCACCATCTACTATCAGTCCCCACCACCAATCAACCATCATGTCTTTTGCAAATTCTTACAATCCCTGATTACTGACCCCAGCATCATCTACCATTCTGTCTACAGATCTCAACCGTTGAATTGACTTTGCTGGCCCAGAGAAGCAATCGCAATCCCCAGTCTATCCACCATTGGTACTGGCTGCCAATGATCTCTGCAATCCTCTCATTTACCACCCTTTGAATCTTCCTCACTCCAAGATTAGCATATCTTTTGAAGTCTGCACTCTACAGGGCAGTCGAGGTTCAGTCAATGAGGGCATCCAGAAATGAGATTGAATATTAGCCGAATCAAAGGGTAAAGGGAAATTGTGTTTGAGATATAAGACCGTAAGACCATCAGATATAGGAGCAGAATTAGGCCATTTGGCCTATTGAGTCTGCTCTGCCATTTCATCATGGCTGATCCAATTTTCTTCTCAGCCCCAGACTCTTGCCTTCTCCCCATATCCCTTCACGCCCTGACCAATCAAGAATATCTCTTGTTGACTGAAAGAACAGGCTCATGGGGATAAATGGCCTCATCCTTTCCCTACTTTTTTCATTCAGACAGTATTTGTTTGCGCTTCTTCACTGGATCTATCCTACAACCTCTGAGCTCAGAAGCAGCAGAGCTGCCAAATGAGCCAAAGATGGCAGCGCCCTAAAAACCATTCCATCTCTCCACCTAGTCCTGATGGAGAGTCTCAGATCCATTCTCCTCCATAGATGCTGCCAGATGTGCTGAGTTCCTCCAACATTTTGTGTCTCTTGCTCTCTATCCACCTTTATAGTCGAGCTTTTGATCACCCTGAATAATGCTGCCCCTCAATGTTGCGCATGCTTCTATGTATTAATTGCTACATGTCGATAGGGTGGTAATGAAGGCTTTTGGAATGTTTACTTTTATTAGTCGAGGCATTTAGTTCAAAAGTCAAGAGGTTTAGTTGCAACTTTATAAAATTCTGGTGAGGCCACATCTGGAGTATTGCGTACAGTACTGGCTGCCCCGCACTAGTGGAGGGATGTTGAGGCTTTGGAGAGGGTGCAGAAGAAGTTTACCAGGATGCTGCCTGGTTTAGAAGGCATGTGCTATCCTGAGAGGCTGGATAAGCTTGGATTGTGTCATCAGAGGCTCAGGGGAGATCTGATAGAGGATAACAAGATTATGAGTGGGACAGATAGAGTAGACAAGGTAAAAATATCTAATACCAAAGGGCATGCTTTGAAGGTGAGCAAGGGTAGGTTCAAAGGGAATGTGAGGTGCAAGTTTTTTTACTCAGAAATTGGTGGATGCCTGGAATGTGCTGCTTGGTGTGGCAAATACATTAGAGGCTTTTAAGAGATGTTTAGATAGGCACATGAATGTGAGGAGGATGGACGAATTTGGATATTGTGTAGGTAGGTGGGATTAGCATTTAGGTGTTTTTGATTTGCTTTTTAGCTGGTATGGCACAATATTGTGGGCCGAATGGCCAGTTCTTGTGCTGTACTGTTCTATGTTCTATGTATCATAAGCCACTCACCCACGTGTAAACACATGGAAACAGAAAAATCAATTTTCAAAATACTTGCATAATTTCCGCAACCTGACTGAATGAAAACTGATTTTGAGTTTTTTCTGTCACCAAAACTCAGTGCAAATTCTTATCATTCAAATAGAACTATACGTAATTCATGAAGAAAAATGGTTTGGGAAATAAAATATTAATAGTTTAAACGTTCAATTTAGTATTTTTTGTATGGCTCTGATTTATACTAATGGCTGCATATTTTTCATGCTTTCTTCATTTACTTCCCAATTGCTTCTGAATCCTGGTTCTCTTATGGTTCTACTTTATTTTATCATTTCAGGCATAAAGCAGCATGTCTGCTGTTATTTTGAAAGTTTAATTAGTGTTATACTAAGTAATTTGATTTAAGCAGGAAACACTCTAAAGTGAGTTAGAAAATGCAAAACATTAGCAGGAATTCACTCATTTGACAACAAGTTTTTGAAATGAAGGAAGATTTATGGGGACACTGAATGCCGTAGGAAATAGCCACTAAAGTGATTCAGTGTCATTGCAGTTTGAAGAGAAATGCAGAAAAACTCTCCCTGGAACAATTGTATCACTCTACTAGAAGAGTTAACACAGACAAAATGGAACAACTATTTCCACTATATCTTTCCAGCTTGTTGCAAAATGTGGCTGTAACATACAAAACACTTCAGTTCTGTCTGCACTGTTGCATGGAATACCAATGGAACGATTAACTACTTCTTATTTGATGCAATTTTCCCCAAATTGAGCCCACGTGCTCCTTCAGCCCAAGCACACTTCCACTCATTGTCTTTCATTTTCACATTGTTGCTGACATGAGTTACAAACCATGGATCAAAAGTCATCTGAAGTATACGACCTTCCTCAAGCATGCTGCCTGGAGGTAGACATCTTAACCAAAAGGCATCTTTCACAACTTCAGGGTATAGTAAAATAGGTTTCCAGCAACTGACTGCTTCTGAAGAGCAGCCACTGTTGTTAACACAGGCAGCCAACTTGCAAATAGTACCTAGCTCAACAGTAATCTAGTAAATGATCAGATAATTTGTTCTATGTGCTTGTTGAGCGAACAATTTTTCCTAGGGAGAGACCCCTGGACTTATTTAATTGACTCCATGACATCTTTTACATCAATTTGAATGGAAGCTTGGTTTGCTCGTGTTCACAAAATGTCTCTGCCAAAAACGAAGAGCTCATTCAGCATCATAATTAAATTTACTCCAGAATCTATTGATCTTGCATCATGACCACTTTTCTCTCACTGACTGACTCCTAAACTGAGACAAGAAAGTTACTGTATGCTTAATGCGAAGAGTTTCCTTAGAAACCAGAAGTTAGTAAAATTGGAATACTTCACATTTAAATGCTATGACCATATACCACTAAAACATCAAATACTGATTGTAGTAGCTAAATTGTAACCAATTAAAGTTATCTTGTGACAAGTATAGCATACAAAAATCAAATCAAGCGCAAACAGTGCAACACTTCTGCGTCACAAAAATATTGAATGGTTTAACTGTGTTATTTAATGACTATCATGAGCTTCAATAAGACCTTAAGACCATAAGACATAGGAGGAGAATTGTCCCATTCAGCACATCAAGACTGCTCTGCAATTCTGTCATATCTGATTTATTATCGCTCTGAACCCCATTCTCCTGCCTTCCCCTACAGATACACACACTCTGTTAGTAAATACCACTCTATATATGCTCCTTTACTCCTTTCTATTTGGAAGTCCAGCCCAAGTGTTAACAGTGTGTGACTTTTTGCAAGCATGGTAAACGTGCTCATACAAATTCAGTTTTCTCTCACTATTCTGTCCATCAAAGCCCATAATATTACTGGCCTTGGCACTGAAACTGAAAGAAATTGACGGAACAAAAAGCAAGAAGATATTGAAGTTGGTTTTAATTCATTTTAGAAGTCTAAGGAACAAATAATAATTTCCGGCGAGATCCCCCCCCCCCCCAGAGAATTTTACAGCATAACTGTAAAAATTCAGAATTGATCTGCAAGCCCCAGATTGAAGTGCTGTGAACTGGAGGCAACAGCAAAATGTACACCATCACCAATTGTCAATTTGTACCCAACCATATCCCACATGCTGTTGTTGCAATTAAACCCTGCATCATTATGCACAGTGTAGCGGAGAGACTGAAAGCAGCACTACTCATACCTAAAAGAGAGGAGCCTCCCTGGCGAAGATGAGGTATAGGATTTATGTGCATGCAACAGCAAAAATAACATTCCATAACATTCCAATGAACTGATTTCCGAACCAGCTGAACACCGCGGAGAGTCTGAGCACCTGTTGTCAGCACTCAATGCCATTACCACGGCGACTCTGCTCTATCGGCATCACTGGGGTCACTTTCGACCAGGAACTCTGCTGCTGGACTGGGCACGCTATCACCACAATGCCCCAACATGTGCCTTCCACAAATGCGCTGCGTTCACTCACTTAAAACTGTTATAACGGTGCCTCCGTCGTTTGCAACCTCAAGAAGACCAAAACCGACAGGCACACGGGAAACACCGCCACACGCAGGTCCGTCAAGTACAAGAGGACCGTTGCTGTTTGGCCTAGTCAGGCGATCTCTATCCTCTAAGACTGTTCTGAATGGTCTAACTGGCAGATGTTCCAGTAGGCCGACACAAATGGAGAAGGAACAGACTTCGAGGAATTTGCTTCATTTGTCATTGGCTACATCGGTAGGTGTGAAGAGGATGTCGGTATCTTAAGAACAGTCATCTCATGGCCCAACCCAAAGCTCTGGCTGAACACAGAGGTGTGCTCCTTATTAAAAGCCCGGGGTACCGCCATCAAGCCCGGTGACAGGACAGCTCTCAGAGCTGTCAGGAGGAACCTCATCTTAGGTTAAGAAGCAAAGGCTACCTACGCACAAAAATGCAGGAACATTTATCCGATAACTATCCCTGGTGTATGTGGCTGGTTATCAAGGGCATTACAGGAAAAACAGTGTCGGCTGTACTAGTGACACCTCCTTCCCTGATATTCCAAACAAATTTTATGCATGTATCAAAGCATCCACATAACACCAGGCATGAAATCCCAGGAGAGCAGCCGCTGTCTGTAACAGCAGCAGACATGAGAGTCAACCCCCTTAAGGCGGCCGAATCAGACAACATCCTAATCCGAGTAGTTCGGGAGTGTGGACGCAAGCTCATTGGCATCTTCAACACTTCACTCACAAAGGCTGCTGTCCTTACATGCTTCGAATCAGCCCCGTCATCCCTGTACAGAAGAACTCCACATCTTCAGACCTAAATGACTACCACCAGGTGGCACTGACACCAATCATCATGAAGTGCTGGTAATAACTCCATTCCTCACTTTATACTTATGACTGTGACTCTAAGTCCAGAGCCAAAGCCATACTTAAATTGCTGTCAACACCACTATTGTGGTCCAACTCAAAGGTGGTGACAAATCAGCAAGTAGGAGGGAGATTGAAAATCTGGCTGAGTGATGCCACAACAACCACCTCTCACTCAATGTCAGCAAAACCAAAGAGGTGGTTTTTACTACAGAGGGGGAAACCAGAGGTTCATGAGCCAGTCTTCATCAGGGGATCAAGGGTCAGCAATTTAAATCCCTCAGCATTAAGATTACATTCTCAGTGGTTTTAACGGATGAACAATAACTGAGATATTCTCATTTTGAGAAACACATTTTAAAAATCCACTTTCCAGTTCAAAATTTTATAAATCGTTTTGTGAAGCACTGCATGACAAATAAGAAAAAGAAATCAAATGACGCACAGTTTGAAATCCGTCAGTCCCCACTGGCCTAAATGCTTCAGGAAGAGATTCTTACATAAAGGAAGGCCATTTCATTCAGTGGAGCCCATGCCAATTTACAGAATAATACCTCTCCCCTGCCAATTTTCCTGAACCACCATTCTACCCACACTTTCATCAGTTTCCCCTCAGACTCTGCAACTCGCCTGTATTCTAAAGGCAATTTATTGTGGTAAATTAATCAACTTACTTATACATCGTCAGCATGTAGAAGGAAATCAAATCATCTGGGGAACCCCATAGGGGTACAAAGAGAACATGCAAACTCCACTAGAGAGCACTGGAGGTAAGGACCGAACCCAGGCATTGAAACTGTAAGGCAACCATTCGATTAGCTGCACCATTATGCTGACCCTTACTTATATAAAACAATGCCATATAAGACCATGAGACCATAATACATAGGAGCAGAATTAGGCCATTCAGTCCATCGAGCCTGCTCCGCCATTTCATCATGACTGATCCATTTCCCTCTCAACTCCATTCTTATGCCTTCTACCCATATCCTTTTATGCCCTGACTAACCAAGAAACTATCAACCTTTGCCTTAAACACACCCAATGATTTGGCCTCCACAGCCAATGAATTCCACAGATTCACCAGCCCCTGGCAAAAGAAGTTCCTCCTGATCTCCTTTCTAAATGGATATCCCTCTTTTCTGAGGCTGTGCCCTCTGGTCCTAGACTCCCCCATTATAGGAAGCATCATCTCTATATCCAAACTATTTGTGCTTTTCACCATTCAATAGGTTTCACTGAGATCCCCCTTCATTCTTCTAAATTCTAGTGAGTAAAGGCCCAGAGCCATCAATGGCTCCATATGCGATAAGCCTTTCATTCCCAAAATTGCTTTTGTGAACCTCCTCTGAACCCTCTCCAATGTCAGCACATCCTTTCTTAAATGAAGGGCCCAGAACTACTCACAAGACTCCACATGAGGCCTCACCAGTGCCTTATAAAGCCTCAGCATTATGTCCTTGCTTTTATATTCCAGTAAGTTATCAGGAAACTGAATGGAGTTTGTAATAAGGTTAGTCCAGGGACTGAGATAAAAGTTCAAAGGGTAACAGTTATTGAATGATGAAGCAGACACAAACGGCCAAATTGTCACAGCTTGCTCCTAGTTCTTGTCGCAAGTGAACAGTAAATCTATATTTGATTGACTGATGGAAATAGGGAAAAATTGGACCAGTGGACTGACGTAGGCAGCTGCTGCAAATAAGTAAAAATGACTAACTACACTGATGTTCCAAACTTTCACTAATCCTTCTGTGCTGCTTTGACAAGTCACAATCGTCATGTCAGTATTTTTGAAGGACCTGCAATTATTAAGCATTCTGGACAATTGTGAGGTGTTGCATTTTGCAATTTTAAATGCAATGGAAAAGTATTCATGAAATAGCAGGATCCTGAGGAGCTTCAATGTACAAGGGATCTTGGGGTTTAAATCTGTAGCTCCCTGACAGTGCCAACACTAAAAGATGGAATGGTGAAGAAGGCACGGAGCATGCTTGCCTTCATTAGTCAGGGCATTGTGGGTAAGAGTCAGGAAATCATTTTGCGGCTGTATAAAACCTTTGATTAGGTCACGTTTGTGGTAGTGTGTGGAGTTTGGACACCTATGTTGCAGGAAGGATTTGGAGAGGTTGCACAAGAGGTTGACAAGAAAATTTGTCTATATTAGTAATAAAGAGAGAATGGAAAACCTTAAATTGCTTTCACCGGTGTTTCAATGACAGTGCGTGTGATTTAATCAATGTTTATAAAATTATGAGAGGGATAGATTGGGTAGGTAGTCAGAATCTTTACCCTAGAGTCATAACATCAAATATCAGAGGGCATTGGTTAAAATGAGATGGGAAAGTTTAAAAGGGTTGTGTTTTGGAGAGGCAAGTTTTTATTTTATGCAACAGTAGGTGCCTGGGACACACTGCCTGGAGATGTGGCAGATGGAGTACAGTGTTGGGAAATGTAGAATAATGCATTTTGGTAAAAGGAACAATAGTGCGGACTATCAGCTAAATGGGAGAAGTTTCAAACATCAGAGGTGCAGAGGGACTTAGGAGTCTTCGAGCAAGACTCCCAGAAGGTTAATTTACAGATTGAGTCTGTGGTAAAGAAGGCAAATGTAATGTTGGCATTTATTTCAAGGGGAATAGAAAATAAGAGCAAGGAGATAATGCTGAGCCTTTATCAGACACTAGTCAGGCCACACTTAGAGTATTGTCAACAGTTTTGGGTCCCATATCTCAGAAAGGATGTATTGTCATTGGAGAGAGTCTAGAGGAGGTTCACGAGGACGATTCAAGGAATGAAGTGGTTAACAAATGTGGTACATTTGGCAGCTTTGGGCCTGTACTCATTGGAATTAGAAGAATGTGGGGGGGATCTCATTGAAACCTACCGAATGTTGAAAGGACTAGATAAGGTGGACGTGGGGAGGTTGTTTCCTATGGTGAGGGTATCCAGAACTAGAGGGAAAACCTCAAAATTGAGGGGTGACCCTTTAGAACAGAAGTAAGGAGGAAATTTTTTAGATAGAGAGTAGTGAATCTGTGGAATGCTCTGCCACAGACTGCGGTGGAGACCAAGTCCGTGCGAATATTTAAGGCAGAAGTAGATCGTTTCCTGATCGGCCAGGGCATCAAAGAATATGATAAGAAGGCAGGTGTATGGGATTCAGTGAGTCTGGGATCAGTCATGATGGAATGGCAAAGCAGACTCAATGGGCTGAATGGCCTAATTCTGCTCCTATGGCTTACAGTCTTATGGTCTTAAGCACATACAATAGCAATATTTATGAGCTATTAGACATAAACATGAATATCCAGGGACAGACCATGTACAAGTAGATGGGCTTAGTTTGACATTATGAACAGTGCAGACTTGGTGGGTCGAAGGGCCTGTTCCTAGGCTGTACAGATTTAAGTTCCATGGAAACTAAATTCCAGTAAAATATTTAAGAGCTAGCTGTATATTTTAATAAATAAAATGATAACTCAAGTAGGAAAGCAGCATCCATCATCAAAGATCCTCACCACCCAGGCCATGCTGTCTTCTTGCTGCTGCCATCAGGTAGAAGATACAAGTGTCCCAGGACTTGCACCACCAGGTTCAACATCTGTTACTACCTCTTAACCATCAGGCTCTTGAACAAAAGGGATAACTACATCATCCATTGAGATGTTCCCACAACCAATGACCTCTCTTTAAGGACTCTTTATCGTGTTGTTTCATGCTCTTGTTATTTATTGCTATTCATTTATGTTTGCATTTGCACAGTTTGTTGTCTTCTGCACTCTACTTGACATTCCATCAATCCTATTATAGCTACTATTCCATAGATTTGCTGAGTATGTCTGCAGGAAAAGAATTGCAGGAGTGTATGCTGTGACATATATGTCCTCTGATAATAACATTTACCTTGAACTTTGAATTTTGAAACATTTCCAGCAATTTGGCAGTGTCCATCACTAAGGAGCCTCACCATATAGGATGTGCCCTCTTCTCATTGCTATGATTGGCAGAAGCCTGAAGACTTACAATCATTGACACAGAAAGAGCATCTTTCCCTCCACTATCTGATTTCTGAACAGTCCATAAATCCAAGAAAATTATCACATTTTTCCTTTATCTTCAGCACTATTTACATATTTTAAAAATGTTTTAGCTATTTATGTTTTTGTACCATACTACAGCTGCAAAACAACAAATTTCACATCATAAAAGTCCATAAGACCATAAGACATTGGTGCAGAATTAGGCCATTTGGCCCATCAAGTCTGCTCCACCTTTCCATGATGGCTGATTCATTGTCTTTCTCAACACCATTTTCTTGCCTTCTCACCATAATTCCACAGATTCACCATCCTCTGGCTAAAAATATTCCTCCTCATCTCTGTTCTAAAGAGATGCCCTTCAATTTTGAGGCTGTGTTCTCTGGTCCTAGACTACCCCACTAAGGGAAACTTCTTTTCCATGTCAACTCTATGTACAGTGATAACAAATCTAAACCTGTTTTTGATTCAGATAAAAGTGAAAGGTAAATTAGTTGCTTATAAAATACCTTAACAGATTTATTCATCATAAAGGCATCCCTTTTAGTTGGGTTTAGCATTTATGTTTTTGACCAGACAACATGTGAAAAAAAAATCTAAATTTTGAGTGCAGACAGACAGTATATTGGCAAATATATGAATCTCCTCAGATGTTTTGGAGCAGAGTTTCTTGAGAACAGGATGTTCTACATTTAAACCCTAGAGAGACATATCTTGTCATCTATCCAATAGTCATCAACAGTAAAAAAGCTACAGGTAATAAAATGATAAAAGATGATACTATTATATATAATAGAATTATAATTCATTATTACAGTGCAATATCCCCCCCATCATAGTATTCAGAATCCTAACATAATAATAATCATCATGCACAAGACAAAGGATTAAAGCACCATAATTAAGGGTTTGCTTCGACATTGAAGAATCAGTGTCCTAGGGCAGAAAGACAAAATACAATTTATTTCACAGTATTGAGATTACTATCATATTAAAACACTTTTAAAAACAATTACTGCATTGTCTAAAAATTAAACAGTGATGTCCCCATTAGCCTTTCTCTTCACAGAGTGAACTACATCATTTAATGCTCTATCTGGCAGAGCTCTTTACCTCTGTAATTTCTCCCTTTAGAAAACTGAGGTTGTAAGTGAATGTCACTGATGTTAGCAGGTAAATGTAACACGTCCATTGGGAATTCCTCTTTTTGTCATTTTAATGATGGCATTAATCTGTTCATTAGTTTTCAGTCACTCACGCCACACACGATAATTTCTACTCACCCTCCTCTACCTACAAATACTTTATTAGTATGTAGTACTGTGCGAGTCTTAAGATTCCAATGAAGGGCCTCAGCCCGAAATGTCAACTGTTTCCATAGCTGCGGCCTGACCTGCTGACTTCCCCCAGCATTTTGTGAGTGCTGCTTTGGACTTCCAGCATCTGCAGACCTTCTTGTGTTTATGATTAGGCACATATATACAGCAGGGGTACCTAAGACATTTACTCAGTACTGTATTTGACAAAACGGAGCAGACAGCGAGTTTGTAAAACTGGCGGGAGCAAAAGATGTTGGGAAAGGCAAGGGTGGTGTGCCATGGCAGGGGTGTGGGTAAGGTGGCAGAGAGGGAGTGCCAGGGTGCCAGGAGCAGTGGGTGCTGCGGGCGCAGGCACACCCAGCCCCGAGGCACCAGGCAAGGTCATTTGGCAAGGTCCAAACAATTAGTTTTATTGATCATTACAGAATATCTCTCTGGTGCTTCCCCGCCCCTCTCCCTTCCACTTTCCCCAACCATGATATCCCTCTCCCTGCCCCCTCCGCACTCTCAGACCACAACAGAAACACATATTAGAATCAGGTTTATCATCACACATGTCATGAAATTTGCTTATTTTTACCCCAGCAGTACAGTGATATAGATGAAATTACTACAGTACTGTGCACAAGTAAACTGCCACTCTGCCTACACTTAGAAAGTAGTTCTGTGACTGTAAATTCAAGTCCTTCTTTCCTTTAACCTGAGATTAACTTGATCTTGTACTATTAATTATGTTTGCCTCTGTTTAAAATTTTGGAAGCTGAGTTAGTCAAAGCAACAGCTGTTGAATTCATTGCTACTGGTTGGAATTAAAACTGGAAAAGTATTTGGTGAGTGATGTTACAGTTTATTGAAAATACATGGATACCAAGATGAGGGTATTTTAAAGGACAAAGGTAAGGGCCATGATCTGAAGTGAATCAGAGCAGAGGTTTCTTTGCTTTGTTTTGCATACCGTATACAATCGGTTGAAGTAATGATAGTTTATCCCCTGATTAAAGGAGCACTTTCATCAATTGAAGTGTCTTGCAAGATTCTGCAGTGCTTGATTACATCAGCTACTGGAAAGGTCAGGATTAAGGTGTCTCATTAGCTGTGTGATGAAGATTGAACAATGAATTTAAAACTAATGTTATCAAAGCAATAGACTGATCACAAGCATTTCTGACATAGAAACATAGAAAATAGGTGCAGGAGTAGGCCATTCGGCCCTTCGAGCCTGCTCCGCTATTCAGTGTGATCATGGCTGATCATCCAACTCAGAACCCTGTACCTGCTTTCTCTCCATACCCCCGATCCCTTTAGCCACAAGGACCATATCTAACTTCCTCTTAAATATAGCCAATGAACCGGCCTCAACTGTTTCCTGTGGCAGAGAATTCCACAGATTCACCACTCTCTGTGTGAAGAAGTTTTTCCTCATCTCGGATCTAAAAGGCTTCCCCTTTATCCTTAAACTGTGAGCCCTCGTTCTGGACTTCCCCAACATCGGAAACAATCTTCCTGCATCTAGCCTGTCCAATCCCTTTAGAATTTTATATGTTTCAATGAGATCCCCCCTCAATCTTCTAAATTCCAGTGAGTATAAGCCTAGTCGATCCAGTCTTTCTTCATATGAAAGTCCTGCCATCTCAGGAATCAATCTGGTTAACCTTCTCTGTACTCCCTCTATGGCAAGAATGTCTTTCTTCAGATTAGGGGACCAAAACTGCACACAATACTCTAGGTACGGTCTCACCAAGGCCTTGTACAACAGCAGTAGAACCTCCCTGCTCCTGTACTCAAATCCTTTTGCTATGAATGCCAACATACCATTTGTCTTTTTCACTGCATGCTGTACCTGCATGCCCACCTTCAATGACTGGTGTACAATGACACCCAGGTCTCGTTGCACCTCCCCTTTTCCTAATCGGCCACCATTCAGATAATAATCTGTTTTCCTGTTCTTGCAACCACAGTGGATAACCTCACATTTATCCACATTAAATTGCATCTGCCATCAATTTGCCCACTCACCTAACCTATCCAAGTCAGCTTGCATCCTCTTAGCATCCTCCTCACAGCAAACACCGCCGCCCAGCTTCGTGTCATCTGCAAACTTGGAGATGCTGCATTTAATTCCCTCGTCTAAATCATTAATATATATTGTAAACAACTGGGGTCTCAGCACCGAGCCTTGCGGTACCCCACTAGTCACTGCCTGCCATTCTGTAAAGGTCTCGTTTACTCCCACTCTTTGCTTCCTATCTGCCAACCAATTCTCTATCCACATCAATACCATACCCCCAATACCGTGTGCTTTAAGTTTGCACACTAATCTCCTGAGTGGACCTTGTCAAAAGCCTTTTGAAAATCTAAATATACCACATCCACTGGCTCTCCCCCATCCACTCTACTAGTTACATCTTCAAAAAATTCTATAAGATTCGTCAGACTTGATTTTCCTTTCACAAATCCATGCTGACTTTGTCCGATGATTTCACCTCTTTCCAAATGTGCAACAATAGTACAATGTCAAAATGGCGTACAAAAAAACAGCCAAAGTTTTACCTTTGTAAGTCGTTGGTTACAACATTAAGACATTATTACCAGTATTTGATTTCTCACCGCAAGAATGACTTCAGGGTGACAACAAGGTATTGATTAGTATTACAAAACAGAATAATAACATAATAACAGGGCATCTTCCCTGAAGGTGAGGCAGAGTTTGTCATTGAAACATCGATTATAATTGATATCAATACCCAGCTGGAAGTCTGAGAAGAGTTTACTCGTAGAATAATAACAGCCTGAAAAAGCTAGTGCTTAAAAATTGGGTTCACTTTATCTTAATATGGCAGACAAGTACTGCATATGGTGCTAAACCTTATCAATTCCTCTGCAAATATTCATAAAATTGTACAAAAACATGTATTAAAAGCAATTCTATCACAGTTTTCAGAGTTTATATCCATTAACAAAAACTGTATGGTTCTTGTCCTGAGATGCACGAAGATAAATATTGTTGCTCCTTTATTTAAGAAGTTGACCAGGTATAAGCTAGATAATTATAGGATGGTGAACCATAAATCAGTTGTAGAGAAATTACTGGAGAAAATCTTGAGGGATATCATTGATGTATATTTGGGAAAGTAGGGGCTTATCAGAATTAATAGTAAAAATGATTTTGTCTGAGGCAAATACTGGCCCATGAATTTGAAAAGATAACTAAAAGGAGTGATCAAGGCAGGTTGGTAGATGTTGTTATATGGATTTCAATGAAGTGTTTGACCAAGTCCCAGATCGTAGGCTGGTCTAGAAGGAATCCAAGGCAGCTGGAGAGTTGGATTGCAAAATTGGTTTGGTGATAGCAGATAGTGGTGAAAGGATACTTTGCAATTGGAAGATAGTGACCGGTAGTGTACTACAGGGGTCAGAGCTGAAACCCTTTTTATTTGTGATATACTGTACATGTGTAAATGTAGGAGCTATGACTTGTAGAGGTGTAGATGCTGCAAAAATTGTTGGAGTTGTAGATAGCTAGGAAGCAGCTTGTCTAAGGCTGCGGCAGAATATTTTCAGATGGGAAATTGGATGGAGCATTGGCAGATGGAATCAATCCCAACACAGACAAGGTGACACATTTTGAGAAGTCATATTGGAAGAGAATATAACCAGCAAATAGAACGATGCAAGGAAGTGGTGATGAACAAAGAGACATTGAGTTTCAGATTTACCATTCTCTGAAACTGATAACACAGATAGATAGAGGCATGAAGTAGGGATATGGTATGCATATCTTTATAGGTCAGAACGTAGAATATAAAAATTCAGACTTATAAAAATACCTTGTTGGAATTTCAAAAATAATGGTTAGGCCTCACTTGGAGAATTTTGTGCATTTCTGGTCACCACACGATAGGAAGGATGTAGTTGTGCTTAAGGGAGTGCATGAAGATTCGTCAGGGTTTTGCCTGATTGGAGGACTTTAGATATGAGAAGAAATTTGTTAAGGTGAGTTTTTTTTTTATTCTGGGTGTGAAAGAGGCTGAGGTGTCCTTATAGAGGTATACAAAATGATATGAAGCATAGACATTGTAGATAGTCAGAATTTTCTTCCCTCTCTAGGAGTATCAAAGATAAATAGTCATAGATTTAAGGTGAGAGGGAAGAGTTTTAAAGAGAATTTGAGTAGAGTCAGATACAATCACTACTTCTAAGAAACATTTAAGCAGGCACAAAAAATACAGACCTGAGTGTAGATGGACAAAAAAGGCTGTGGTGGGCTAAAAGTTGTACAACCCTATGACAAAGATCTCTCAACAGCTGTGTCACACTGGCTGCGAGTCAGCCCTTAATGAGCACCCCCCACCCACCCCAGGCAGTCACATTATAGCTGCAGGAAAGGCAGCCGTGGAGGTGAGGGAAACTTGTGTGATGGGATGCACCACCCCTTTCCAATCCTGATGTAATCATCTGGCCTTAATGACAACTGCATTGCAAGTGTTCTCAAATTACTGTAGGTTGCTGGATGATCAAGAGGGATAGTAAGATGGAGTTCAGAACTGAGTTGGAAACACTACAGTGATTAGTACTGGGCAAACTGCTACTGGTACTAAGAAAACGTAGTATTATCAGGCAATTTTCCCAGTGGCTGTGATTCCAAATAGATTGCTTACATGATTAACCCTGCATAAAATCACATTAGTTTATTATTTGTGGAAAGGCACCCAATTTCTCAGGGTCCATAACATTTTAAAAAATGATTGAGATTAAGATGTACAAAATAAGTATGCATTATGTTAAAGCAAATGAAGACGAAAGTCAGTGATTTTCAAACCAGAAATATGTACTGCATGTTTAAAATTCTCATCATAGGGTTAAAGTACATTGTGGTTTCTTTCACATAAGTAGATGGATCTGGAAATTCTCACTGTATTGTTTTGGATGACACACAAACAAAAGTTTAACATTGTGTTTATATGTAATTTAAATAAATCAAGGCAAAATAAATCCTAATCCCACACTTAATAAAGTAAAAATGTCTCTAATAATGATGTTTTTCAGACTTTTCTAAGTATAAGCAAAATCTTATCACCATCTTCATCACTGATATTTTTGCCATGATATTTCCTCTGCTTTCAAATGCAGCTCGTGGATTTAATCTAATACTAAACATTAGTAGAATTTAAGCTCCTTGTTCCCTTGAACATATTTTTCTCAACACTCTGGCTTCCTACTAAAGATTAACTCAATTTAAGAATTTACTAGCATTGGCAATTTTAAGGGTATTCTTCAAGCATGCAATTCAGATCACTGGTTGATTTACTAGCTCTCTCAACCCCATTCTTCTGCCTTCCCCCCATAACCCTTGATGCCCTTGACTAATCAAGAACCTATCACTTTAACTATTCCCAATGACTTGGCCTCCATAGATTCACCACCCTTTGACTAAATAAATTCCTTCTCATCTCTGTTCTAAAGTACATCCTTCTATTCTGAGGCTGTGCCCTGTGGTTCTAGAATCCCCGAATATTGGAAATATCCTCTCCACGTCCGCTCTATCTTGGCATTTCATTCAAAACCTATCTATTCAAAGGGTCTCAATGAGGTCTCCCCTCATTTTTCTGAACTCCAACAAGCAAAGGCCCAAACCCATCAAACACTCCAGAGTAGAAGCAAAGTAGAACAAAGTATATAACAAAGAATATTACAAACTATATAACAAAGCAGAAACCTATTTTGTCCCATCAAGTCTATGCCAGCTCATCAGAGTGACCTATTTTCCATCATTAATTTCCTTCTATTCTATTCTTCCAATGTTCGCATTAATTCCCCACAAAATTCTTCTAGTCAACCACGCATAATAGGCAATTTATAGTGGCCAGTTCAACCTACCAACCAGCACCCAAGAGAAACTCACATGGTGACAGGGAAATCCCCATAGATATTACCAAGGTAAGGATTGAACTCGGGCTGCTGGAGCTGGAAAGCAGAAGCTCTTTTGGCTGTTTCATTGCATCACCCCAGAGATGAATGTCTATACCAGTCAACTGATTGTAGAAATTCATCCTTCGAGGCATGCATCAAACAGATGAAATAGCAGTTTGCTCTGCTTCTGACACTTAGGTCAATTAGTTTCAGTGAAACAAATTTTGGAAGCAAAGAACAATGTACATGCAATAATATATTACACATTTGGAACATGTGACTGTAAACATACCTTTCTTTCATCTTTAAACTCTCAGGGCCATAATCTTTTACATTTTTCCCACTTTAAGCAAAGCTCTGCTGGACAAAGTTTCTTATGAATTCCTTACATTTATAAATTTGAACATTACACTTTCCTCCCCTCCCTGCATCATTCAAAGTGTGTGTGTGGTACCTAGTCAGATCAAAGACTGAGAAGGGAATTTCAAAATTCAACGTTTGGCCAGTTGCAGAAAGAGAACTAGAAAATCAATTCTAAAACTCATAACATAACAAATAAAATTCCCCATGTTACTTCACATTAATTGAGGATGCAGGGAGGCTACAGAAGGAATTAGACCGATTAGGAGAATGGACAACCAAGTGGAACATGGAACACAATGTAGGGAAGTGTATGATCATGCACTTTTGTAGAAGGAATAAAAGCATAGACTATTTTGTAAATGGACAGAAAATTCAAAAATCCGAGTTGCAAAGGGAATTGGGAATTCATTGCCAAAGGTGGCTGCAGAGGCTAGGTCATTGGGTGCCTTCAAGCCAGATGCTGATAGATTCTTGATAGGTCAGGGTGTGAAAGGTTACAGGGAAAAGGCAGGAGAATAGGGTTGAGAGGGAAATGGATCAGCCATGATGAAGTGGCGGAGCAGACTCGATGGGTCCAATGGTCTTATTCTTCTCCAAAGACCTATGGTCTTCATTCCCTTTAACCAGAATAAATGACACTTAGCTCAGTAAAAAGTGATTTAGACTTGATATGACTCAATTTCTGCAGCAATATTAATTTATATTGTGCAATTACCAAGTATTCACACCATTTAATGCCAGAGTCCATTTTTATGAAGTGAACACAACAAATTTCCAATTTCTACACTTAATTGCATCTCTATCCTCGTATAAATTTGCAATGGCATTTGAACATTAATAATGCCAAGCACTCTTAACTTCACCATTATGTTGACAGCAGTTTAATACTATCATTGTGTTGTGTGACTTGGGGTGGAATTTACACTCAAAGTTTGGAGTCACTACATACAGGACTATCTCAGCTGTTTCCTGATTAACTTAAAACAGACCTTGTGTAAATAAATGTATTTTTATAACAAACCAACACTTGCAAATCATCAAGCTGCTCTTGATCAGTCACAAGTGCCATTTCTTGACATCAGAGTACACTATTCATGAATAAACAGGTGCCTACAACATGTTTCAGCAACTGGTTTCCATGGCAATATTTCGTCAATCAATGCAAAGTACTTTTTAAGCTTTTCCTAAAATAAATTTATAATTCATTTTCTGGATAAAATATAAAATGTTGTTCATAGAGGGGAGATGTTGGAAAGAATAAACTATGGCCATGTAGAATCAGACTTTTCCACGCACTGTTGACACAAGTACATACAAGCAAGCTAATCGGATGAAAGATTTTTAGTCTGGCTAGGACACACTTGTGGCTGGAATTGATGAGTTTTCTTCCATCATCACTCAGTCTTTCAAGTCCCCTGCGTAAGAGTTCAGGCAATTCAACAACTTGGAATTGAAGTTTTGCCACCCTTCATTCAACTGGAACAACATGGATCTTAATTTCAGATTGGCAATGAATACTCTTGTCCATAAATAAAACATCTTTTAAAATGAAAAACATTTTGGTGGTTATTTTGCAGTGGTAATACTACAATAGCTCAATGGTCGTTACCAGAGTTAGAGACCTAACCTATTGGTCGGGTTTGACTCCCACCATACCAACTAGGAAAACTAAATTTAACTAACAAAATACATTTAGAAGAAAGAACTAGTGTCAGTAGTGGCTAAAAAAATTCCTCCTCAGCTCTGTTCTAAATGGAACACCATCTAAAGGTCGACTGTTTATTCCTCTATATAGATGTTGCCTGTCCTGCATTTTGTGTGTGTTACTCCAGCCTATTCAAAGTCTCTTGTGATTTTGTGTGCAGTTTGTGCGGCCACTCTCCTCAATTATGACAGGAGGATGTTCTCGAAATTTTGACATTTATGTCATTATTGGACTGTAGTTTATATTGCTCCCCTTCAGTTTTCTGTTTTTTTCTTCTTGTTGCCGATTGGTGGGTTGGTGGTCTGGTAGGTGATATGTCAGCTAGCACACCAGAAAACATACATGTTCACTGTAGATACAGTATATTTTCACATTTTGGGACTTTGTGTGGAAAACCGGGATCCGCTATTGCAGTGGAGTCAGTCTTTTTTTCAATAGTCATAGAAACCATACATTGCCTCTACACTATACCTATGAACAAGAAAAATTAGAAATAATACACGTGTTATCCTTTAAGTCCTTATTTTAGCCACCTGAACTTAATGGAGCCATGAATAAAGGTCTCATAACAGCTAAGTAGCTTTACACTTTGTTGTAGAGTTTACTTCAGCAACAATATGTGAATTAAGTAGTCGGTGGCACCCTTGGGGGTTAATATAGATATATGATTAAAAATTCACCTTATGACCAAAATACTTAGTGACATGAGCTCAGTTATGCTCATGCTTGCAAACAATTCATTAGTAAGAATATGCATGGAAAACAATCACTCCCAGTTCTACATAGTCAAATATTAGTATTTCAGAACTGAATCTTCTATAGAGGATTTCTTTAAAGCAAAGGAGCACACTTTGCAATGTAGTACAAAATCAGGCTGATCACAATGTCAAAAGGTGCATTCCTGGGATGACTGATTTCAGAGTTTTTGCCTTTTGTGTTGCTGGATTAAGCCATGTTAAAAGATCAGACAAACACTTTTGACCTTGAATCAGACGTTAGTCCACCATTGGTCACTAAGAACACTTACTTTTTGGAGAGTGAAAGACTATTTTAAAATCATTTAATACATAAGAAAACCATATACATTTTGCACTGGCTCAGTCTTCTGCATCCATCAACAACCTCTACTTCTCTTATGACTGGAGCTACAACAATTGAATCATTAGCTCCTCCTTCCCAGCTATCCAGGACCCCCAACACTACTTTTCAATGAAGTAGAGAAATTCTTGAGCTGCTTCTAATTTAATATGCTGCACTTACTGTTCACAGTACAGTTACCATTAGTTCGAAGAAATAAAACGTACTATGAGCTAGTACTTTTCCAGAATACATGTGGCTGACATGAAAAAATTCTCAAATTCCATCACTTTAACAGACAAAACAGAACTAAATCCGTCTTCATAATTCTGATTCGAACAACATTCTGTGTGATGAAAATTTTCCTCACGTCATTTTTCTTTCTTATGCCACTCATCTTCATTCTGTTCTCTACTCCTTCATGTTTTCACCAGTGAAAACAGTTGCACTCTATCTTCCTTCTTTAAATACACCAAGATTTTATATCCTGCTAGATTCCCTCACAATCTTTTCTGTTTCAAGGAGAACAAATCCCAACTTTTTCAGTCCCCCACCATTTTACTAAAGTCCTGCAATCATTCTAATTTCTTCAGTACACTATTTTAAGACCTTTACATTTTTCTACAATTGTGTTGTCCATAAGTGAGAGCAATACTCAAACTGTATCTGAATCAGTGTTTTATAAAAGTTCACCATAAATTTCCTGCTCTTGTACATGCAGTAGCATGTCTACCAATGTTCATATCATTCAAGATAAACAATGAGAATATCTATGCTACAACAATATGCCAATTGATAATCCCCTACACTGGCTCCCTGATCTTCAGCTACCTGCCATTTTTTGTTTGCATTTTCCCCAATTGTCTTTAGAGATAACACAGATAGTGTGCTCAGATTTTTTTCGTGTTAGAATATTGCTGAAAATCAAATATTTGTTCTCACAGAAAGAAGTGGAAGAAAAATGTGGGGGTGGGCTGGGGAATAGCATTATACATAACAATGCTGTTATGAAGCAGGCAAAAATGATTAATTAGGATTCCAAGTGTAATTAATTGTACTTTTGATTCAAAAACAAAAAAAAAAGGAAAAAAATGGTGTGATCCTTGGACACGCCATCATCCTGCTCATACATCTATATCTGTTTAAAACTTACGGTGTTTGCTGGGAGTATGATAGGACAAAAGGTGAAGTATGACACAGTGAATGGTTTGACTCTGGAATTCACTGCCTGAGTTCATAAGGCCATAAGACATAGGAGCAGAATTAGGCTATTTTCACATTGAGTCTGCACCACCATTCCATCATGGCCCTCCAATATTTCTCTTAGCCCCAATCTCCTGCCTTTTCCCCACACTCCTCCACGCCCTGACCAAGCAAGAATCTATCAATGTCGGCCTTAAATATACATAAATACTTGGCATCCACAGCTGCCTACGGCAAAGAGTTCCACAGTTTCACCACTCTCTAGCTAAATAAATTTCTCTTCATCTCCATTCTAAAGGGACACCCCTCTCTTCTGGGTCTGTGTCCTCTGGTCTTAGACTTTCCATCTTAGGAACCATCCTCTCCACATTCACTCTGTCAGGGTGATTCACCATTTGATAGGTTTCTTCTTCTGAATTCCAGTCAATACAGGCCCAGAGACATCAAACACTCTTCATATCATAAGCCATTCAATCCTGGAATCATTTTTGTGAACCTCTTTTTCTCCAATTTCAGCACATTCTTTTTAAGATAAGGGGCCCAAAATTGCTCACAATACTTCAATTGAGGCCTCACCAGTGCTCAATAAAGTCTCAACATTACATCCTTGCTTTTATATTCCGGTCTTCTTGAAATGAATCCTAACATTGAATTTGGCTTCCTCACCACTGACTCAATTGATTCTCCTTTGTCTATCCTGCTTGCTATTTCTTCAAAGAATTCTAATTGATCTGTCAGGCAACCTTTTCCCTTGAGGAAACTATGCTGATTATGGCGTATTTTACCATGTGCCTCCAAGTACCCTGAGACCTCACCTTTTATAATCGACTCCAACATCCTCCCGACCACTGAGGTTAGACTAACTGGCCTATAGTTTCCTTTCTTCTGCAAGTATAAACACCATAGGACTACGCAGCCATCATACCACGCAGGAAGGAGATGTACTTACTTTGGTGTGAAAAGTGCAAATCAATCCCAGAACAACAGCAAAGGACCTTGTGAAGCTGCTGGAGGAAACAGGTAGACAATTATCTATATCCACAGTAAAATGAGTCCTATATCGTCATAACCTGAAAGGCTGCTCATCAAGGAAGAAGCCACTGCTATAAAACTGCCATAAAAAAGCCAGACTACAGTTTGTAAGTGCACATGGGGACAAAGATCTTACTTTTTGGAGAAATGTCCTTGGTCTGATTAAACAAAAATTGAACTGTTTGGCCATAATGACCATCGTTATGTTTGGAGGAAAAAGGCTTGCAAGCCGAAGAACACCATCCCAACCGTGAAGCATGGGGGTGGCAGCATCATGTTGTGAGGGTGCTTTGCTGCAGGAGGGACTGGTACACTTCACAAAATAGATGGCCTCATGAGGAAGGAAAATTATGTGGATATATTGAAGCAGCTTCTCAAGACATCAGGCAGGAAGTTAAAGCTCGGTCGCAAATGGGTCTTCCAAATGGATAATGACCCCAAGCATACCTCCAAAGTTGTGGCAAAATTGCTTAAGGACAACAAAGTCAAGGTATTGGAGTGGCCATCACAAAGCCATGACCTCAATCCGATAGAAAATTTGTGGGCAGAACTGAAAAAGCATGTGTGAGCAAGGAGGCCTACAAACCTGACTCAGTTACACCAGTTCTGTCTGGAGGAATGGAACAAAATTCCAGCAACTTACTGTGAGAAGCTTGTGGAAGGCTACCCAAAATGTTTGACCTAATTTAAATAATTTAAAGGCAATGCTACCAAATACTAACAAAGTGTATGTAAACTTTTGACCCACTGGGAAAGTGATGAAAGAAATAACAGCTGAAATAAATTATTCTCTCTACTATTATTCTGACATTTCACATTCTCAAAATAAAGTAGTGATCCTAACTGACCTAAGACAGGGAATTTTTTTGGGATTAAATGTCAGGAATTGTGAAAAATTGAGTTTAATTGTATTTGGCCAAGGTGTATGTAAACTTCTGACTTCAACTGTATATTTATTGTGTGTGTATTTTGTGTTCTTTATCTTTTATAGATTTTTTGAGCACCATCGGATCTGGGGTGGCAACTAGTTCATTCTCCTTACACTTGTGCACAGGAAATGACATTAAACTACATTAATCTTAATCTTAGAACCAGAGAGCACAGCCTCAGAATACAGGAATATCTTTTTAGAACAGAGATGAGGAGCTATTTCTTTAGCCCGAGGGTAGTGAATCTGTGGAATTCATTGCCACAGACAGCTGTGGAGGCCAATTCATTGGGCATATTTAAAGTAGAGTTTGATAAATTATTGATTATTAATGGTGTCAAAGGTTACAGGAAGAAGGCAGGGGAGTGGGGTTGAGAGAGATGATAAATCAGCCATCAGACTCAATAGGCCAAAAATTCCTGTGCCTTATGTTCTAAGAGGGGAGAGATGGATGAGATCAACAGGATTCCTGTTACAAAGACCAATACAGATTTGAAGAGACTAGCAGCCTCCTTCCATGCTGTGATTGGGCTGTAAGTCCATGATTCTCTGTGCCTGTATTCATTTTATCATTGTGAACACATTACTTGTCTGGGCATTACTTCCCATCTATTAAAATAGTGTACAACACGGCAGAAAATACTCGACTATAGCAATGTTATGCAGTGCGTGTAACAATCATGATAGTCAGCCTGACCAGTCCTACTCCAAGAAGTGACAGGCCTACCTTGCCTGGGCCTATAGAGCACACTCCCTTAATAATCTCTTAACTACAGCTTGCCGCTCTTCAGCAAAAGCTGGAAGATATACTGGCTGATAAATTTATTCCTTTATTCCAAATTTTAGCGTGAAACAGAAAAGCTGCACTGTGAATGGTGACAAACTTTGATTAAGTGATTATTAATATGAAGTATATTATTCTCCATTCCATAGGGCAGAATCTCAAACAAAATCGGTGTTTGTGCTAAATTGTCCATCTGTAATTAATGATGTGGAACAGAGAACCAATCAGGTAATAGAAATACATTTATGCTCCTACCTATTTTTTAAAGACAAATTGAAGTTGACAAGGTGTATCACCATGCCCACATTGCTAAGTTTCAATTGTCTTTCTTGATTTGCACATTAGATAAAATACTAAGGATTTGGTTGGAGCCTGATGTTTCTTAAATCAACCATCAATAGCAATAAAAGGTTAAATTGCTAAAACAAAATAAATAGCTATGAATTTTGATTGAATGGAAGTGCTGTGCTAAGTTGCTTACTTCAATTCTGATTTCCAGGGAGACCTGATGAAACTTTGATGTTAAGAAGGGCTCAAAATGAGCAAAGCAGATGGTGCCTTGTTCACAATGGGAAGATAGAAAAAAAAAGGAACAGAATTATTGACAGAAATACTGGCTGCTGGACTGTTTGCAAGACAAATGGACAAAGAAACCCTGGATAACATCTAGTCAATCAAGCTGCTGTCGTGTGCACAAGTACAGTGAGGTACAGGTACAATGAAAATCAAAAATACTTGCAGGAAGATATAACAAATACAAGATAATCTATGCATAATTTATTTACTTAGAGATACAGTGCACGGCACCATGAGCCACCCCAACCATCAGCTCACTTATTTAACACTAATGTAATCACAGGATAATTTACAATGACCAATTAAGCTACTAAACAGTATGTCTTTGGACTGTCAGAGGAAATCTGAACACGCAGAGGAAAGCCACACGGTTTGTGGGGAGAATGTAGAAATTCCTTACAGATAGTACCAAAATTGAACTCCGAACTCTGAATACTGCAAGTTGTAATAGCTTCACACTAACTGCTATGCTTCCAATACTCATACATAACACCGGAAGTTTCATAGCACCTCATTAACTACCCAACCAACCACACCTTCAGGAATCCTCAGACCCACCTATGGAATAGTCTATGGTTCCTATGTTGTCCTAATTACCCTTTCAAGAACCCCCAACACCAGGAACAAAGAAAGTTATCCTTGATCTTAAAGAGGAAAGGACCAAGTGACTGATTAAGTCTTGCATCATTGGGGGAAGATGTCCCCTAGTGGTCACTGTGAGATGTGTCAAAATGTAACAGCAAGACTTGGTGACACGTGCAAAACTCTAAACTGATAACAAAAAGTAGAGCAGTGGGCTAAGCACACACCCCTGTGGTGTGCCGGTGTTGATTGTCAGTGAAGTGATGATGTTATTTCCAATCGGCACAGATTGTGGTCTCCTGGTTAGGAAGTCAAGGATACAGTTTCAGAGGGAGAATCAGAGGCTAGGTTCTGTAGCTTTCTGATCATGACTGTAGGAATGATGCTGTTAAATGCTAAGCTATAGCCAATAAACTGACAAAGGTATTTGCATTGTCCAGGAGATCCAAGACCATGTAGCGAGCTATTGAGATCATGTCTGCTGTAGACCTATTGTAGCAATAGGCAAATTGCAATGGGCCCAGGTCCTTCCTGAGACAGGTGTTGATTTTAGCCATGACAGACCTCTCAAAGCATTTCATCACCGTAGATGTGAGTGCTTCTGGATGGTAGAGGCAGGTTCGGTATTGTCATTTAAAGTAAAATTGGATAAGTATATGGACAGGAAAGGAATGGAGGATTATGGGCTGAGTGCGGGCCAGTAGGACTAGGTGAGTGTAAGCGTTTGGCATGGACTAGAAGGGCCGAGATGGCCTGTTTCTGTGCTGTAATTGTTATATGGTTATATGGTTAATATGATAGCTGTTAAAGCAGGTCACACTGCTCTTCTTGGGCACTGGTATAATTATTGCCCTTTTGAAGCAGGTGGGAATTTCTGACCATAACAATGAGAGATTGAAGATGTCTTTGAATCCCCTCATCAGTTGGTTGGCATAATTTTTCAGAGCCTTACCGAGTACTCCATCTATGAGGAGGTGCACTTGCACAAATAAATTGTAGACATTATGTTAAATCTACTTTATTAATTGTGAACATTAGTGAATTGCTGACGCATTTCTTCATGGAACAAATATATTTTTCTCTTATTAATGCATCCCTCTTTTTACTGCACAAGTAAGCCGATTTGAATCAATCTCCATTAACTGCTCTCCTGATCAGATGGACATGAACTCATAGCATCAATAGACAATAGACAGTAGGTGCAGGAGTAGGCCATTCGGCCCTTCTAGCCAGCACTGCCATTCACTGTGATCATGGCTGATCATACACAATCAGTACCCCATTCCTGCCCGCTCCCCATATCCCTTGACCCCGCTATCTATAAGAGCTCTATCTAACTCTCTCTTGAATGCATCCAGAGATTTGGCCTCCACTGCCTTCAGAGGCAGGGCATTCCACATATCCACCACTCCCTGGGTGAAAAAGATTTTCCGCATCTCTGTTCTAAATGGCCTACCCCTTATTCTTAAAACTGTGGCCTCTAGTTCTGGACTCACCCATCAGCGGGAACATGCTTCCTGCCTCCAGTGTGTCCAATCCCTTAATAATCTTATATGTTTCAATCAGATACACTTTGCATACACAGAAATCACCAAACACTGCACAGTATATCTAAACTTAGGTATTTTAAAATGGGCCTTAGAGGAAAAATGGATCATTCATGATAAAATGGCAGAACAGGCTCGATGGGCCAAACAGCCTAATTCTGCTCCTATGTCTTATGGTCTTATGAATTGTCATCTTTTGCACATCAATTGACAAACTCTAAAAGTGATCACCTTTAGGTGATGATGTTTAAGTGCAAGGCGTTGAGTTAGGTACTGGTTTGGTTTCTGGGATAGAGTATTAAACTATAACACCTACTTGACAGGTTCATGCACAATCAAAGTGGTATACATGTCAGATAATGCTGAACGTTTGAAGGATCAAGACAAAAAAGAGACCGTGAAACTAAATGCTAATTGTTCACTAAGGAAACACCAAGTTTCAGATATTTCAAAGGACCTTCAAGGATGTGTAATCCTCCATGACATATTTAAGTTGGATGGATGTTCCTGCAGATGTTTAATTTATTAATGAGTCAGTATATATAAAGATACCTTTTCACAAACATGATGGCTACTTTGGAATCTATCTCAAAGCCAAAAATATGAAATGTAGCAAAAAAAATAAAATAAAATTTGTTAACAAGTTCACATGAGGATGATCACATATTATTTTCTACTCCATTGCTACTTGTTAAAGAAAAACTTCTCAATGTCAAAAACAATATTTTTAGCCTTAAACATCCTCATTTAAAATATTTTTTTTAACATTTTGTCAATTGATGCGCAAACTGTGGCTATCCATAACTACCTAAAACAATTTAGATATGCTGGACAGTGTACAGAGATTCCTGTGTACAAAGTGTATTCATGCTATGAGCTCACATCCTTAAGACAATAAGACATAGGACCAGAATAAGGCCACTTGGCCCATCAAGTCTGCTCTATCACTCCATCAAGGTTTATTTATTATCCTCTCAACCCCATTCTTCTGCCTTCTGCCTGTAACCATGACACCCTGATTAATCATGAACCTACCAACCTCCACTTTGAATATACTAAACAATTTGCCTTCTACAGATTCACCACCTTCTGGCAAAAGAAATTCCTCCTCATCTCTCCTCTGTAGGAGCGTCCTAGAGTCATAGCACACTACAGCACAGGAAAAGGCCTTTCAGGCCATCTAGTCCATGCTGAACAAATAATTTCCCTAGTCCCATCAACCTGCACCCATAGCCCTCTGTACCAGTCCCATCCATGGATCTATCCAAATTTCTCTTACATGTTGAAATTGAACCTGCATCCACCACTTCCACTGGCAGTTCATTTCACACACAACACAATCTGAATGAAGAAGATCCCCCTCATGTTCCCCTTAAACATTGCACCTTTCATGCTTAACCCATGATCTCCAGATGTAGTCCCACCCAGTCTCAGTAGTATCCATCAGTGCTAATTTATTATCCCTCTCAACCCCCCTCTCTTCTCCCTGTAGTCTTTGATACCCTGACTAATCAAGAACTTATCACTCACCGCTTTAAATATACTCAATGACTTCGCTGCCACAGCCATCCATGGCAATGAATTTCACAGATTCTCCACCCTCTGGCTAAAGAAATTTCTCCTTATCCCTGTTCTAAATGCAAGTCCCTCTAGTCCGAGGCTGTGTACTGCAGTCCCGGATTCACCCACTATGGGAAACATCTTCTCCACATTCACTATCAAAATCTGATAGGTTTCAATACGAATCCACATTCTTCGAAACTCCAGCGAGTACAAGCCCAGAGCCATTAAACTCTCTTCATGTGTTAAACTTTTCATTCCCATTTCGTGAACCTCCTCTGGATCCTCTCCTTTGCCAGCACCTCCTTTCTTAGATAAGGGTCCCAAAATTGCTTCTTTATTCGTCCTTTAAGAGCCCTTTACTCCACTGTAATACTGATATACCTCACTTTAACTTCTCCCTCTCAGACATCCAATTGATCGGGAAAGTGGTTAACTGAGATTAGTTCAAATAGACTTCTCCAGTGAAAAAAGGAATGCATCAAAAATAAGAGGAAAATATAATTTTTAATGAAGATTATGCTCCTAATATACTAGTACTCATTGTTAATAAAGTAGCTTTAACTTAATGTCTACTAGTTAAATTATTTCTGGTTGTGCAGTATAGACCTTCATAGAGGTCAATCATTATATTGATGAATAGAAGTGAAAATTTTGTTCCTCCCATTCACTATAGTGGTTGAACTCTGCAGCGAAGGCCATATGTCTGCACAGATAGTGGCACTCATTGAAAATGCTTGGTGTAAGACTGAGAAGGATTTGATTGGGTGCCATGATAATGTAATATTTAACACCACACTATTACAGAAGAATGCAGGGGGATCACATAACAATTGGAGCTTGGAATTCCATGCCAGCATCGTCCGTAAGGAGTCTGTATGCCCTACCTGTGGAATCTGTGGGTTTTCTCCCACAGTCCAGAGACTTACCAGGTATGAACCTAACTGGTCATTGTAAACTATCCCGTGATTAGGTTAGGGTTAAGTCAGGCGTTTCGGGGGGTGCTGGGTGGCATCGCTTGCGCTGTATCCCTAAATGAGTAAATAAATAAAATTAAGGATGAAGATGCACCTGGCTCCTTTTGGCAACCCCAAAGTGAATCCCACCAGTGGTCCTGAAAGGACTCCTGTTGGAAAGGCCAACACAGCTGCGCAATAGAACTGAATCTGATATATATTCATTAAGGACACCAAATGCATCTTGAACTCCTTCATCACGACTCCTTACCTCAGAACTGCTGGGGTTTTGTCAGCCTAGGAATAGAAATTAATTTATTGCCAGGTTTGGCTCACTTAACTGTTTAACTTCAAATGCTTTGTTTCTATTAGTATTTACACGGCAGATCTCCAAAAAGGATTTGCAAAAGCTACAAAATAACTGAATTAACCTTTCCTTGCAATTATCAAATCACTTGACAAGAAAATTATGAGTTGAAAAGTCTTTATCATCGAATCATAGTTGTATAGTGTTAACTATTGAATTTGCAAGTGTTTAGTAGCTGGGGTAAATAAGTGATATTAGTAACAATGCCATAGTGACATTCCACTTGCAATGCAGAAATTCAGTAATTCCTCATTGCTGACTATAAATTTACAAGCAAGGTCAATGTAGGAGATTGACACAAAACTGACAGATTAATTTATGTTCTGTCTCCTTGGATTGTTACTCATTACAGAGCCTGAATATCACACATGTTGTAATATGCTGTATAACCTGTATGTCCACACACATCCTTATCATCTGCTGTCCTGCTGTGGGTGAACACTTTACCATTTAGCTAGGTTTCTACAGACAGAATGATTTATCCTTCTGAGATGTCAGCATGATCATTAGTAGAAGCACTATGCAATATTCTGGAGTAACCCAATTGGTCAGGCAGCATCTGTGGAGGAAAATGGACAATATTGATGGTATCATCACCCTCATTGCCAGTACGTGCACCAGGATTAGATGGTTTAATCCTCAAGCACAAAGGGATTCTGCAGATGTTGGAAATTCAGAATAGCACATACAAAATGCCAGGGAAACTCAGCAGGTCAGGCAGCACCTATGAAAAGGAATAAGTAGTCAATGTTTTGGTCCGAGACTATTCATCAGGACTCATCGTTTAAATCTCACCTCCCTCAAAAAACTTGATGGAAGTAACACATTTACAGTTGACCATAATTTATGCAAACTTTCTCATTCAAGTAGAATGTACTTTCACTTTTAGATTTTACAGCCAACCTACCAAATACTCCAATGGCTTCCTGTACAAAATTAACTTTACAAAGTGTTAAAAAAATGACAATTAGAGAAAGAACTAAAGTCTGAATATTTTTCTTAAAACCTAACCTTGTTTGTCAAATAAATGTATACACTTCTATGGACCAACCCAAATGAAATATATTGATTTTTCTGACATTGTTACATTAGACAGAATCCAATTGAATCATACAGATATGCTAAGAAATAGAAAATCACCAGGTTACTGTCTACCCTCTCAGGTCTTTGAACACAAAGTGCTTGCAGAGTAGATCACCTAAGTTGAAGTTCAAAGTTCAAACTATATTTATTATCTTAGTATGTACCGTATATTTACTATATGCTACATTGAAATTTATTTTCTTGCAGGCATATACAGGAAGAAACACAACAGAATTTTATGAAGTACTACACAAACAGAAAAAGACTGACAAACATGAATGTGCAAAAGAAGATAAACAATGGAAGTAAAAATAATACTGAAAACATGAGCTGTAAAGAGTCCTTGAAAGTGAGTCTGTGGGTCATGGAATAAGTTCAGAGTGGTGGTGAATGATGTAATCCATGCTGATTCAGGAGTCTGATCGTTGTAAGGTAGTAACTGCTCCTGAACCTGGTGGTATGGGACCTAAGAGCTCTCTACCTCCTGTCTGATGCTAGTATTGAGAAGAGGGTTATGTCCCTATCAACATGCCACATTTGAACCTATGCTGGTGACAGTTTATTTTCGATTCCTGACAAGAAATATCTGTAGTTCAATTAGCATTGTTCCTTTCTTCTCAGTACAGTCAAATTGAACACAAATTCTAATTTGAGTACATAGCTAAGACTATCCCAAGGGAACACCTCCCACAATTTTTTATAGGATGTCCCAGTAAAGATTTCAATGCTAATTTATTTGTTTCTCACCTTTATAAGAAGGGAGAGAATTACAAGAGCTGTGTCATTATCTTGGGACTAAAATGAATGTACATTCGAGATGTTACATTACTGATAATAAGGAACATTTTGCAAAATGATGAAAGAATATTGAAACTTTCACTAACATTCATAGTTTCTTTCTATGCACTTACATTTATTTCCAAATTGTTACATTGAATGTGATGTATTATTAAATTTAAACATTATTCAGGAAATAGTTTACGGGAAACTGATGGAAAATAATTACTTTAAATTCCAATATATCATTAATAATCCTTCCTCATTATATGTGCTTTCATTGTATAATGCAGGGATGTATTTTAAAGAAAATACTCTAACAGCAAGTGAATTATCATATGTGGCCATCTCACCAATACTATTTATCAGTCATGGAAATGCATTCATTTGATTCAGTTGACAATAACATTGCCAGGTTGCCATCTGCTGGGACCTCTATGGCCCTAGCACTAAAGTGGGCTTTGTATGTACCTTATTCAAGTGCAGTTTGTGAGGTTCCATGCAAAGCACAGCTGAATAAGCAAAGGGCAACCAATTAAGAAGCTTTCAGGGTGCTTGAGCAGTGTAAAGGCAGCATTACATTTGAATCACTTCTTTCCTAATGTTGCCACATGTGATCTCAGGTTTATAAAAAATCATTGTCAAGAAATTTGTAAGGACACATCTATTTTACTTGGCAGACATAAAATTCTACAAAGAAAGTGTCAATAATGATTTCTTTTCAAAAGAAGAAAATAACTCTCTTATTCCTCTCTATTAATGTAAACATTTGGTTCACATCAATGACTGCCAGTCAACACACCTACAAATGATTCACCTGGTATTCAGAGCAGTGATAGTGGGTTTTATCGTATTGATTGAAGACTGAAATATAGTTTCTGTATAGTGGAATGTCAGTCCGTATATTTTTTCTTGATAAGTTGTTGGTGTAAACAGTCACATTTTAAGGCAGAAGCACTTTAAGTACAAATCATATTTTATTCTTTTTTAGGATTAGGCATAATATAAACATTTCATCTTTCTTTTTTAACCTTCTTAATAATGAACGGAGTGCTTACTTTAAAAAAAAACAGAACTACAGGCAATAGTATGCTGAAAGGAATCAGGTATATGAGTGATTATTTGAAACTAGGCTACAGAAAAATCAGGATGAGGAATTAAACAATACAGAATCTAATGCATTTTGAAAAGAGCATGGGAAAAATAACCTGAAAAGATTCCATGAAATCAGCAGAAAAGAAGACATTAAAAAGGTAGAAACGGGTATCAAATTGGCAGAAAATCAAACCATATGGAGAGAAATGAAAGACAATGAAGGATTAATCACATTAAAAGGGATGGCATCTAACAGTGGACCACAAAACAATGGAATGGCGGGGAATGAGAAATCAATCAATGTGTGCAAGATTTCCAGCAAGGGTAAAATTATCACTGGATCCAATGATGAAGAACGCATCAAAAGTAGAAGTAATACCTCATTAAGGAGTAAATCATAGAAGATGGAAATCTGAAATTCAAACTAAAAATATTAGAAATGCTCATCCAGTCAGGCTCATTTCCAAGGAGACAGGAACAGAGGTAATATTACAAGTCTATGACTTTTCACCAGTACTGGGGAAAGGTATAAAATGAACATGTTTCAAGGTGCAAAGGGAAGTACAGAAGACAACAGGAATGGATGTGATAGGCTATGCAGCAAGGGGAAGTGAATGCTTCGATTGCCATCACGGCAACTGAACGCAGTGTTTGTGAACAAAGAATGGTGTGCTGCAGCGCTCAGGTTCTCAACATTGAAATAAACAACTTCAGATACACTGAGTTTCCAGTTTGTATTGGAAGCATCCAATTCCAATGGAAGGTCATCAGCCGTACCATTAACTCAATTTTTTTCTCTGTCCAGAAGCTGCTGATCTGCTGAGCATTTCTCAAATTATTTTATATTCTATTTCCAGCAACTCTGGCATTTGTTTCTTCTTTCCACTCCCTGTCCTTATTCATTTCCCTCCAGTTTGATCATCTACAGATAAATCAACTGCAATTAACAAGCCTTCACAATCCTCTGTAAGCAGCAACAGCACCACTTGTATCATTCATTTTCCTTTGCTCTCCCCATTCCCTTTCATCTCTCCCGGACTTCTCTGCAACTTAAAAGATGGTTGATTGCTAACAATCAGCCTGAAGCATCGTCATTGTTTCTCTCTTTACAGATGATGTTTGATCCAATGAACATTTTTTTTCGTATATCAAGACAATTGCAGCTTACAATATTAAGTAAAAATGACAAAAGTAAGGCAGAAGTATTAGACTATAGGAATATTCCATGGAGAATTGCTGGTTACTGTATTCTGCAGCTTAGAAAGTCTCACATTTTTAGGTACAAGTGGCAAATATAAATGTTTGAGATGACCTAGAGGTAAGGTGTTGTGCTTCCTGGCTAAATACTGGACTCAGCACTGCATCTAGTGATGAAACACTGATGTGCTGAGACAAGCCACACACAATGTATCGAGTCCTCAATTATACACCAGGACTACCTGGTGTAACTTATCCACCAGCATGTCATTGGGACGTGGGAGCAAATCAGATCATCTTTCAGAAACCCACTTGGTCAGAGGGAGAAGACGTAAATGTCACAATGTCAGCACCTGAGTTCATGGCCAAAGAACAATTTGTAGATGGGCTGAGTAGCTTTATCCTGAATTAAGAGATAGATACTGCAACTTTCTAAATCGCAACAGAAGTACACTAATGAGACCTTGTCAACATAGAGCACAGCCTTTTCCTTAATGTCCTGTTTTTGATTTTGTTTAGTTTGTTCTTCTTTTACCTTGAAAAATTTTTCCAGTCTTGATCCTGAACCTAAGTGTTGACTGTGTGGAGTTTAATACATATCCCCTGTTATGGTGTGGGTTTATGAAAGGTGTTTCAATTTCCCCCCCACCTATTAAAATGATGGATCAGACCTTGATCCATGAAGCTGTGAGGCAGCAGCACTAGCTGCTGTATCGCCATGCCAAAAGACAAGCATGAAAAGAGAGAAAGCAAAGAGATTAGATGAGGTTAAAATAAAGGCCTTGGGATAACAAAAATGGACCACAAAATTAAACTGTCAAAGTACAGAGAACAGCAATAACATTGTATTTGAATAAGAAAGCAAAATCCTAATGGGATGAAGTAACAGGAACTGATAGATTAAGAGAAGAAATACTAAATAAATATTTTGGTTCAGTGTTCAGCACTGAGACAGATTAGAATAATTTATCAGAGGACAGGATTTAAAATTAAGAAGAGCAATCCTAAATAAATTAATCTAACTCGAAGAACAACATAAAACTTGGGACATGGAAAATAGAACAGTACAGCGGAGGAACCGATGATGACTCTGCTGACCATAACGCCAGAACAGAAGATAAAAACCGTAGCTCTAAGGAAATAAATTTCACTTCATATAAAAATCAAGGAACAATATAACAGAAACACTATTACACATTATTAATACTTTGTTATGCAATGGTACAATGCCAGAAAAATCAGTAGATAAATCACCCCTGCTTTAAATAAAACAGTAGAACATGTCCAGGAAACTAAAGGGCCATCATTATACCAATACTGGGGAAGTAAAATAATGAAATTTCTATTAAAAATTTCATAGGCAAGATAGTCAGGAACCAAGATACAATACTGTATAATTGGTATATATTTTAGCAGGAAAATGTGGGTTGATCAGCCTCATAGGTATCTCAGAAGCAGTAACAGTAAGAGTACATACAGATACTGCAGTAGGCGACATTCCTCCAGAACTCAAATATGTGTTTGAATATTATGGAACAGGTAAATAAATACAGCATCAAGTATCTATTCAAAAGATGGATATATAGCCACTTTCAAAATAGACAAGAGAAGAAAGAGAAAAATGATAGCATTTTAAAGTTCTAAAAGTTGGGATGTGTGGTTCCCCCATCAGACTACTGCAGTTCATATATTACATTTTTAAAAGATTAAATGATGACATCAAAGGCAAAATTTCTAAAGTTGTGAATGATTTAGGTACTGAATTTGGCAAAATGGAGCATTAAACAATGACAAGGATTAAAGCAAATCATAAAATGTCATAAATAAATTTGTAGAGAGGGATAAAATTAGCAAGTAAAACTCAAGACAAGTAAGCAAGTGTAGAATGGTAACATTGTTGTTAGCATAATACTGTTACAGCAGAGCAGCCCGGGGTTCAATTCCCACCACTGAATGTAGGGATGTTCTCCCGATGACTGCATGGTTTCCATCTGGGTGCTCCAGTTGCCCCCACATTCCGAAGACGTACGTGGTTTAGTAGGTTAATTGGTCACGTGGGTGTGACCGGGCAGAATGGTCTCATTCGGCCAGAAGGACCTGTTCTGGCATTGTTTCTCTAAATAAAGAAAAATAAAATAAATAAACCTAAGATACTTGGTAGGAAAATTAAGGAGGTCATAAATTAATTAATAGTGAAAAATGGGGAGGTGAAGGCATTAAACTGTACTCTTTCTGCGGGGACATTCTAAACATAAATGTAATATACATACTAGTATAAATGTACAGACCTCTACTGTGCTCATTTATTATTCAGCGGTCAGATAACAATATAAGAACTACAAGCTGGGGTAGGGCTTTCAGCCCTCATATCTGCTCTTTCATGGAACAATTGTTAATCTTTCACCTCAGCACTGCATGTCTGCAGTAATCCATATTTCTCAGTTTCCTCAACATAGAAGGAAACTCTATGGGAGATGTTTCTACTTATCCCAGTTCTGAATGCCTGACCTCATATTATGAGACCACAACCCATGTTTCTTCAGACACATCATCTACCTGTTTAAGAATTACTGTATAGTGTATGTGTTTCAATGAGATCACCTCTCATTCTGAATTTCTGAGTGTATGGGAGCTTTCAAGTTGATCTTTTCTCCTGACCCAGGAATCACTCTAGTGAATTTTCTTGGAGACATTCTATCACAAGTATATTCTTAGACGGTGAAGACATGTCTGCATAAAATATTTGCCATGCAACTTGTCTTACGTTTTTTCAATATGAATGAAAGGGCTGCAAATGATTGGCATTCCTAAATCTTTCTGTACCTGCATGTTCCCTCTGTTCATTCCAAGTGAAAGGCCTACTAATATGCCCATGTCTGAGATCAGCTGATTCCTAAAAAATCGATGTAGTCAGGCACCAGCCATATCACTCCCTGCAAATCTTAGCAAACTGAAAGCACCAAAAATTTGTGCAAAAATCCAATGGGAATCCATTGCAAACTATCTGAAACGAGGTGATGGTCGGTGTAAACTGCGGTGTCGCTGGGGTATGCCACTGCTGATGGAACACACATTCAACTGTACAGATTTAATGACTGAAATACTCAAGCTCAGAAAGGCAATGCAGGTTTCAACAGACCTGTGCTACACATGATTCTGCATATACAGTTTGTGAACCAATTCCACTTCCATTGCACCTAAAATCACCTGTTACAAAAAAGGGACAGATATTCCAGAGGATATCAGCATTGCATTGGATACAGTGAGTGTTCAGAATGTGGGCCCTGCTGCCAGAGGGAATGCTTGAGACAAACAGTACACATTGATTTGAGAAATGGCTGAATATTAAAAGAAACAGGGGATTTTGCTGATTGAGAGAGATAAGGAAAGCCAGGCATGGGCTAATGTAGGGAATGTTTATTCTAGGTACTTCTGTGCATGGACTAATTCAAAAACAAAACAATAAATGCTCTTGATTGTAGTTAATTTTATATAGAAATGCTAGGCACACGAGTTTTCCATAGTTACAATAGCTTGTTTTCTATTGTCTACTGAAGAGTATCAACATAAGTCATAATGACTCTAATGTTAATCATGTTGGAACGACTTAGAAGTTAAAACAACATTTGTCAAGACCAAACCTGAGTTAACATTTCAGGCCGATGAAACAGTCTTCTGAAAAATCAGGCACCTAAAACATTAACTCTTTTTCTCTCTCCACATATGCTGCCTGACCTGCTGAGTATTCAGGTATTTTCTATTTTAGTTTAGATCAGGGGATCCCTCCCATTATCTGAGGAGCCCACGGTGGGAACCCTTGCTTTAGATTATACTAAAGCTATATTTGCTCTCCTCCCACTAATCATGATGAACTTAGAAAGGATGTCACATCCCCTAGACAAGTAATATCACTCTCAAGGCTGTCTGTTCTCAGCATGTTGCCAAACAAGCTTTGCAGAATTGGAGTTTAAGTGTTACCATTGTGAAGTGTCCATGCATGCAAACAGAAATCCAATTACTAGGTAATATACCCAGTGTGGTAAAAGTCCTTATTTACCACTTTACATTGCAGCCAAGCAGCAGCTGATTTTTCAACAAATATCAGAACCAACTTACCCTGTTATATTTTACTTTGTGTTCAAAAGTGACGAAAATAAAACCTTGCACTTTAATCTTTCCTTCTGAATTACTTTTGTTTCCTTGCACTCAATCTCTCGGTACCCCCTCTTTACTACATAAGGCCCGTTATGTATACAAGTTGTTAAAATTAAGGTTCAGGACATTTGCTTTATATGAAATTTAAACAATACTTAATATAATTCAACAATATTTAAGCTAGTGAATGACATCGTACTCAGCTGCAAAAATGCATTGGTTTAAATTATCTAACTGGGAAGAATATCTTCCACTCCAGACAATGTTAAAAACATGTTTAAATAACCTAAACTGTAAGCCTATGTAAGCAAAACAGTGCTCTAAACATCACATCAGATTATGTAATTCATGAAGAGCACACACAGAAGTCTTCTTTTGTCGCGAGCACGTAATTGACCATCGTTCTGCGGCGGTAACACCTGGACAACAACCTCACTCCTCGAATATTGAAGTTACACACCGGCTCGTTCACCGGCATATGGCGAGATGAAGAGTTGTGCCAGGTCTGACTCAGAGTTGCTCTGCAACCTGGCCACCTGTCAATCCAGCACCGTCGCCGGAGAGCCAGCGAGCCCAAAGCTCCGGGAGATTTCCAGCTCCCCCAGCAAGCTATCTCCAGCCCAGGCTCCGCCGCGGGGCACACCGCAGCATACTTTTAAAAGATGGCTTTTAAAGAAATAGTGTTTTTATTTCGTCAACTGCCAATAGCAGAAATTAACGGCACGATGCTCAAATCGATCCACAGGCGGCTGGAAATCCATCAGTCTGACTGCCCGAGCTCCACTACTGGGATTCCAGCCACCCGCCCGAGGAGACACAAAACTGCAGAAACCCAAACAATGCTGTGGCTTCAGCAAGCCGGTATATCTTCTAACACACGTCTCTCTCTCTCTCTCTCTCACACACACACACACACACACACACCCATACACTTCACTCACTCACTCACTTGCCTACCTTTCTGTACACCAGCATGTTGGGCGATTCGTCCGCCGTTCCGTTGTTACTCGCATTCTGCCCATAATTATTTCCTTGCGCCATAGCAAGATGTGCCTTGGGATTCCTGAATTCTCACCAGGGGGAGGAAATAAAAAAGGATCTTGTTTTAAAATCTCATTTATGCATACATATTAAAAGATGCTGACAATCGTCAAGTGGAGATTGCAATAAACGAAAGAGCAGCAAGATGTCAAATGCGGTCACGGCAAAGGGCACAGCAACGCGGGACAGAGGCGGGGGGGGGGGGGGACAGGCCACCTGAACTACACTTAGATGCTAAAACATCAATGATTTTGTCGGGGGGGGAGGGTTTTAGCGGACAGCAGTACTCCTGCTGTATACGCGACCCTCACCCCGATTCATGACAGTAAAGGTAATGCTAGCTGAAAGAAATGGAAAGCGCGAAGGGACAAACCAAATGAGTGTTCTCTAATGCAGCAGATCGCAAAATATATCATCGAAATTGCACTGTTCATTCGCGGCATGCTGCCCATGTTTCATCGCTGCCTTTATTTGCAAATTCCTAGTCCTGCTGTTCACATCGCGAGTGCATGCGGCGGGGTGTGTTGCTCCAGCGGGTTGTTTCGCGCTGGATAACAGGCAGAACATTTAGGCTGTTCCCCCAACACCGAAAGACAGTTGGGTTCCTTCGCGCAGTGAGCCCGAGTCAGGCAGCGCCTTCAGCACCATAGACAGCGACCAAAATATGCAAGAAAGCAAGCAGTATAAGAGGAACAATAAATGCAAACAAATCCAGCATCGAGGGTCGCTGCCAAAGGCTTCGATTCCCTTTACCTCTCCCTTTCCCCCCAAGATTTGGATATAGAGCCGCTAGCATTTACCTCAAGCACAGCAGACTGCACGATAACAGCCAAAAGTCCTGATCTCTGCAACGCTTGCACCCGATCCCGGCCTCAGACAATTCATTTGCGATTTGCAGCGAGGCTCCGAGAGGGCAAGGCTTTTTTTTTCCCTTTCTCTCCCTCCCTCTGTCAGCCTTATTTCTGGAGATGTGTTGCAGCCCGCGCTCCCTGCTGGGCACGAGCTCTCCCCACCTCCCGCTCGCGTTCCCGGGACGCACGGGCGCGCGGAATACGAGCCTCACTGCTAACAATTGGCTCGCGCTCCGGGGTGCCGAGCGACAGGAAAGATCTTGTCTCGTCCCCTACCTGAATTACTTTCTTAAAACTACAGTCAGATGACTGGAAGTGATTGATGATGTTTCATTAGGACTGCAAGCTGCCGATGTAAAACCTCTATATCTTCCTCAAGCCGTGCATCGCTCCAAGTTGTTTGTTTTTTATTCATCCAATTGTGGCTTCTTGATCAACCTTACAAAGGATGTACAACTGTAACTTGCTGAATATTCCCAGTAACTGTTTTCGATAAACCTGAGTATCACTGAATTTACAGCTAAAAATAGCAGTTAAAATGATCCATAAAATAACTATTACAAGACACTGTAAGAGTTCCTTTACCAAACCATTCTCTTTTAATCATTTAGCTCTTCATAAGACGGACCACTCTGACAAGACCAATGTACTCCAGTATCTCCTAAATGAGTGAAATTCAGAGAGATCTAAGTATTCCTTTACATCAATCACAAAAAGTTACCAGGCAGAGCTGCAAGCAGTTGATCTTTGTTGCAAAGTTTTAAGAATAGAGAGGTTTACTTACAATTGTATTAGGCCAAGCCTGGATTAACAAGCACAGTTATCATCCCCTTCCATAAAAAAAAGTCAAGTCACATTGGAAGCACTCCAACAGAGATTCAGTAGGTTTATTCCTGGGATAGGAGTCTTGTTTGTTCAAAAGAGGTTAGACAGTTTCTGTTTATTTGTTGGTTGGGAAGAATATTTAAAAAAAATATGATCATAAAAGGCCTGACAGAGTAAATGTCGAATGGTTTTATACTTGTTGGACTGACAAGTAAAGGATAGGTCATTTAAAACCAAGGTGCATAGAAATCTCTTCTCTCAAAGGGTGGTGATTCTCTGGAATTCTTGTCCCCAAGGACATAGGAGACAAGTTAATTAGATATAAGGTGGGATTACACTGTGGAATTGAGGATTATAAGTCCTGCAAAGACTAGTATTAATCATTTGGAATGGCAAGGCAGGCATGACAAGCTTACTGCTCTGTCCTTGGATCTGTCCTTCTTATTCTATCCTTCCTGTGTGCCTGTGCTCTAATTTACCACATACCATTGTTAGCAACACATACAAAATACTGGAGGAACTCAGCAGGCCTGGCAGCATCTCTGGAAAAGAGTGCAGTCGACATTTTGGGCCGAGACCCTTCAGCAGGACTGTTTCAGCATGAAATGCTGACTGCACTCTTCTCAAAACGAGAGCTCAGGAAGACAAAATGCAATTGAGCCAGAGATACTCCAGCCCATGCCTCCACAATTCAAAATTCCACTTCCTTCTTCTTATACTCACTCTTTGGTAAGAAAAAAAAACTGGGATGAGAAGCAGTTGATGGAGTTCAATCTGGGAAAGTGTGAAGTGATGCTTTTGGGAGGTCAAACTGGAAGGCAGAGTACAATATCAAAGGCAGGATTCTTAGCATTGTAGAGGAACAAAGGGATCTTATGGTCCATGAACATAGATCCCTCAAAGTTGCCATGCAGTTTCATTGGCCTTTATTAGTTGGAGGATTGAGTTCAAGAGCTACAAGGTAATTTTGCACGTACAAACAATCTGGAGGAACTCAGCAGGTCGGGCAACACCCATGGAAACAAGCAGTCAATGTTTCGGGCCGAGACCCTTTGTCAGGACTGACTGAAGAAGGAGGGGGCAGGGGCCCTATAAAGAAGGTGGGGGGAGGGTGGAAGGTGCCAGGTGAAGAACCAATCAGAGGAAAGATCAAGGGGTGGGGAAAGGGAAGCAGGGAGGGGATAGGCCAGAGAGGTGAAGAAGGAATGTAAGGGGAAAAGCACTATGGGAAGTAGAAGAAGGCAGAATCATGAGAGAGGTGATAGGCAGCTGGAAGAGGAGGCAGAGTGGAAGTGGGATGGGGGAAGGTAATTTTGCAGCTCTATATAACTATGGTTATACCACACTGGGAGAATTGAGTTACGTTCTTGTTGCCTTATTGTAAGATGAATATGGAAGCTTTTGATTGTGTACAGAGGAGATTTACCAGGGTGCTGAGTGAGCTAGGGAGATTTGTTTTGGAGCAAAAGAGGAAGAGAGGTGAGTTGATAGATGTGTGTAAGTGTATAAGAGATGAATAGATAGGGAGGATAGCCAGTTCCTTTCTCCCAGAGCAGCAATGACTACTGCAAGAGGGCATGCTTTTAAGGTGATTGGAGTAAATTATCGGAGGATTGTCACAGGCTGTTTTTTTATTAGACAGAGAGTGGAAGTTGCACGGAAGGCACTGCTAGGGATGGTTTCTTTTTTCATTGCAAAGCTGGTACCGACCCAGTTCTCTGAACCACTGATGTCTCCATTATCGAGTACTCCCACAATACTGTTAGGGAGTGTATTCCATAGTTTAGGCCCAACAGTGATGAAGGAATGTTGATACATTTCCAAGTCAGGACAAGGTGCCGGTGGGAGAACCTGCAGGTAGTGATGTATCTATGTATTGAAGCTGATATATTTTATTTTCTGATAGATAAGATTAGGAGACATTTATTTAAATCTCTGATGCATAGGGGTTTCAGCTTGCAGAGGATGGTGAATCTCTGGAATTCTCCATCCTAAGGGGTTGAAAAATAAATCACTGAGGGTATTTAAAGAGGAGTTCAATATATTTTTGCCAGATCAAGGAATTGAGGACAATAGGAAATTGACATAAGAGGAATTGAGGCTTGGCAGATCACCCATGGTCATGTTCAATGACAGGTCAGTCTTGAGGCCTGCTCCTGAACTTTTCTTGTGATAGAGACAGCAGGTATGTCTTATTACCTTTTCCAGGTTACTACAAATGGGACACAGTACACCACAGATAGAAATAATGGCCTTTGATGGTGATGGCTAGGTTGTCAATGAAGTAAGCTGCTTTGATCTGCATGAGTAACACACACAGTCCTGATGTCAAGGTTAGCAGTTGTAGATTGAGTCTCTAAATATGTGAAAGTCTGGAATGCTAATTAATTTGCTAAACACAGTAAATGCCATAGATGCCAGTGATGTTTGTTAAGCACAGTGGAATTGGAGCTTCATTTATGGCAAAGAATGCAACTGTTTTTCCAATTTTAGTGACACTTAACTTAGAAAATATAAAGTAGTATTGGTAATACTCGAGTAAATGCTCATGTGTTGAAACATTTATTGATGGGAGAATCATAATGCTGAGAAAAGACTGCTCAGTGGAAATCATAACTGCTTCTAACAAAGCATATATCGTAATATTCAATTTGCATCACTTCTGGCTTTCAAAGGATCAGAATATGATAGGGCTTCTAATGTAATTAAAAAGGTTATTTATGAAATATTCATGGCACTACCAGAACTCCACTGGCATAGTTTATGGGTGGAATCCTAAGACACTTGAACTTGATAATTCTGAGTGGAGATCAGGCAAGTAGATGCTTTAATTGCATTGCTGGGATATTTTAAAGGCCGGTTTCCTTTATATTTGATATTCAAATAAAAGCTGGATAAAATTAAAGTCAATCAAGAATAGTGCTAAACTAGCTGTTGAAGTTCTACTGGCAAAGATCAATTTCACTGTCCTGGTCTTTGTCTCTTTTGGCTTAATAAATGTACATATGGATTTATATAACAGGAGTAGGAATCACAACTTAGCCTCCCAAGCCTGTTGCACTATTATACAGCCCCTCTTTGTATATGACCAATGTTCCAATGACATCAGAAGGTGCAAGGTCTTAGCAGCGATTTCTGAATGAGCTAGAATAAGACAATTCATCAAAATCCAGTTCTCATAAAAGCATGGAATACATGCACTGAGTGGGCAAGTAGCCTTGAACTAGAGCCACATATATTCATGGCAGAACAGAGGAGATTTTTGTCATAATGGGGGCATTGGGAGTGGACCCAAAAGCAAGACACAGACACTGAACTACCAGGAACAGGACTAGGCATGAGAAGGAAGCAAGGGAAGTGAGGAAGAAAGGATGCTGGGCATGACAATGGCCCCAGACGAGACAAGGATTTGGGGCCTGGGCTTGGACTTGACGAGGATAGCAGAACCAGGACATGAAACTGGGAACTAGGAGCCTGGGCTTGGACTCCAAGCCAGAGACTGGACAAGGACCCAGAACCTGAGTCTTGACTCAGGCTCAGACTCCAGAACCAGGCGAGGACAAGACGCGGCTATAGGATGAGGAGTGGCACAGGACTGGACGCGAGACTCCTGTACAGGACAAGAGAATCTCAGCACCAGGCTGGGTGAGGCACATCGACAAGAGAACAGAGCCTGGGTTGAGGGAGAACAGGAACACAGAGTCAAGGGAGAAACAGGAACCTGGAACACCAAGCCAGGACCCCTCCTTGGGTACAGGACATAGGGCCAGGACTCAGTACACAGAACGCTGAATGCAACAAGGCAGTTCCCAACACTAGGTAGCTACAAAACAGCCAGACCTACCTACCAAAGGCATGGACACAGACAGACAGTTCCAAACAAGGCAGGGCCCCAGGCAGAGACAAGGCAGGGCCCCAGGCAGAGACAAGGCAGGGCCCTAGGCATAGGTTGCAGGGCAGGCTTCACAGCAAAGGAAGGGAACAGTCCAGCCTCAGGGTAACAGCAATGACAGCCTGACTTACCCAACAGAGGCAAGGACCAGGAGGGACAGATCCCACTGTAGGGTAATTGCAAGACAGTCTGACAAACCCCACAGCACCTAGGGCAGGATACTGACAAGACAATCCCCCACAGAGTCCAGAACAGGATCCTGTTTCCCCCCACCAGCCTCAACCCCAGGGCCATTTATATTCCCAGCCCCAAGATGAGAATCAGGTGCCTACGATTAAGCCCAAGTGAGACAAGGGAACTCCGAAAGACCTGGAGTCTGGAGTCCCTGGACCAGACCGTGAGCCAGAATGCGGACATTATGAACCGGACCATGACAATTTTTAATTGTAATTTGCTCTGATGTTCTCTTAGACATGCAGAGTGAACTGAAGGAGCCTTAGAAGAATATGATGGAGAGACCCAGGGGAATGACAAAGAATTTCAGTATTTTACCAATCGCAGGCTTATTCAGGATAGGAGAGTTTGTTCAGTCCATCATGTACTGTATGTCCCAGCCCTTTGAAAGAGCTAGCTGATTATTCAAAATCAGGTTTATTATCACCGGCATATGTCATGAAATTTGTTAACATAGCAGAGAAGTTCAATGCAATACATAATATAAAAGAAGAAAAAAAACCAATGATAATAAATCAATCAATCAATCAATCAATCACAGTATACGTATATTGAATAGAATAAAAATCGTGCAAAAACCAGAAATAATATATATTAAAAAAGTGAGGTAGTATTCACAGGTTCAATGTCCACTTAGGAACTGGATGGCAGAGGGAAAGAAGCTGTTCCTGAATCACTGAGTGTGTGCCTTCAGGCTACTGTACCCTCTACCCGATGGTAACAGTGAGAAAAGGGCATGCCCTGGATGCTGGAGGTCCTTAATAATGAACGCTGCCTTTCTGAGGCACCACTCCTTGAAGATGTTTTGGGTACTTTGTAGGCTAGTACCCAAGATGGAGCTGAATAAACTTACAATCCTCTGCAGCTTCTTTCTGTCCTGTGCAGTAGCCCCTCCCCCCCCATACCGGACAGTGATGCAGCCTGTCAGAATGCTCTCCACGGTACATGTATAGAAGTTTTTGAGTGTATTTGTTGACATACCAAGTGTCTTCAAACTCATAATGAAGTATAGTTGCTGTCTTGCCTTCTTTATAACTACATCAATCTGTTGGGACCATGTTAGGTCCTCAGAGACCTTGACACCCAGGAACGTGAAACTGCTCACTCTCTCCATTTCTGAACCCTCTATGAGGATTGCTATGTGTCTCTTTGTCTTACTCTTCCTGAAGTCCGCAATCAACTCTTTCATCTTACTGACACTGAGTGCCCGGTTGTCACTGTGACATCACTCCGCTACTTGGCATATCTCACTCCTGTACGCCCTCTCGTCACCATCTAAGATCCTACCAACAATGGCTGTATCATCAGCAAATTTATAGATGGTATTTGAGCTATGCCTAGCCACACAGTCATGGGTATTCTCTCATTTCTATTCTCTCAATCATTCCACTATGCCTGGAAAAGTTCTCCTTTTCAAATATAAATCCAATTGATTTTATTGCAGCTAGTTTTGTCATAACACAGCAAATGATGTTTTCCAATTACTTTGTCCACTTGAAAAATGTGTGATGTGGGTATCTTATGTTAAGAAATTAATTAATGGTGCACTCATTTTAAAGCAGTTAAAATGCCATCCTACGGCAACATTTCATCAGGACTGATGAAGGGTCTCAGCCCAAAATGTCAACTGCTTACCTTTTCCATAGATGCTGCCTGGCCTGCTGAGTTCCTTCACTAGTTCGTGTGTGTTGCTCTGATTTCCAGTATCTGCAGACCTTCTCATCTTTGTGCTGCTGTAACATTTGCAAGTATGCTTGCTTTCACCCTTTTAAGGATTATATCATGTGACTAAATGCCCTCTGGACTGCAAAAAATATGTATTAGAAGAAATATATATTAGAGACGGTTTAGTGAAATGTTTTGATGAAAAACTACACACGTCGTTGAGCTCTTCGTGTCTCATATATATCTTTCTGTACACATTAAGGGGAGCTTTACAGAGGCTGAGAAATCACTGAACACATGTACATCACACCAACTATCCAATATGGCCATTTGTTCATAGAGAGACACTCCCCACCATGTAAGCAGAACTGATGCTCAGTATCTACATCGGAAACATATGTAAATAGACAACCAGAAATGCTGGGATCACATTGAGATTACCCATTCTTCTCAGTAACATTCCCTCTATTTTTTTCTTACAGTTGCTCAAACCAACCATTGGTCAGAGCAGAACATTTTTACACAGCATGAAAACTGCTCATCACCTTAATATTATCAATTTAGAAAGTAATATTACAGCTACGTGGCAACAAGGGCTATGTGCTTGGGAGCATTTCAGCTACTGTGCAACCACACACCTGTGGAACATAGAGGAAAAAGTGCTTCTCAGCATGCTGTGAGATCTGTGGCAACTTCATACTTCAAAGAAGGGAGCTCAGAGAGAAACTGAAAGCTGCCTTTGTGGTTCTTTTTAAAGAGAATCATGAAGCATCAATCATAACATTGGGCTATTCTGGACACTGCCAACTGAATGAGACAGACAAAGTGGCCAGTGGGATTGCAACCTGTTATGTACCCCCAGGGTTCATTTTTTCTGTGGACTGTCACTTTAAAATACCAAGAGAATGAGACTGACTTTTGGACACTGTTTGAGCTGCTCCAGAGAGAGAGAGAGGGGGGGTGGAGTTACTTGATGGACAATCGAATGTTATGGTTTCTCTGCAACTTGTTTACTTTTTACAAGGACAGTCACAGGACACAGACACACACAGTTAGAGTCAAGATGGATTCAGTCAATGGAAGGCACCAGTGAGTCGGTCGCTGGTTAAACTTTCAGTAGCCCAAAAGGGGTGAGTTGAGATTGATCCTGAGTATTGATAAATGATACTCTCTAAGTAGCCTGTGAGGATGAGTTTGTTTCCATTCGGCTACAAAAGTGTGATTGTCACTTAGTTAATCCACAGGAGTGGGTTCTCTGGTGAGGGGAAACCTTTGTGAATACCACGTGTGTGTTTACCCTTTGTCTGGGTGTGGTAGTTCACTGAAGAAAGGCACCCCTGTAGCAAATCACTGTTGGAGTTATTTCATATGTTGTGGCTATCACATTGTGTATGATTGGGGTAACCTTGTGGAATCAACCGGTATGTCAACCCTTGCCTGGGTGGTGGTTCCCTTGAAGATGGTCCCCTTTGTGATAAACTACTGTTGGTGATAATCCATATGTGGATTCTGTTTGAGTATCCTGTGGCCACCACTTTGAGATGTCCTGTAGCTGAATTTGGGTGTTGTACCACTTGTGTTGAAAGGATATTCATTGAAGATCACTGTCGGTGATACTTCATGTGTGGAGTAGAACAACTTCGGAGATAAAACCTACTGCTATTGTTATTTTGTATTGCAGTCATGGAATCTGTGGAATATCAATGTAATTGCCTTCTCACAACATTCGTCTTTGGATTACAAATATCTCCCTCATAACAACAATAACAACTCTGCTTTGAAATGAACTGAACTTTCTTACATACCATCATAAGACTGTATCACTTACCACCTAAGCTTGAAGAAGTTTATATTACACCTATATATGCAAAACACCATTAACTCTTGTTTTACCTGGTTAAAGTTACTATATGACGTGGTTACTAATAAAATATTGTTTTGTTAACAACAAATCCAGACTCCAGGTGTGTTCTATTGTTGGTGATACTTTTACAGGGTTGCGTGTACGTAAAAAAAAACCAAACATAGAACATCTGTAATCAAAATCATTGATAAGCGTTCTGAAAGACATTTGTGGGAAAAATTGGAAGTAGAATAGGATGTGGATTAATATGACAGGAAAATGTAGCTGTTCTGATTGAGGAGAAAAGCAATCCATGAAGTAGTGCCAGCTCATTCTTTTATTTGGATTTACAGTATGTTGTGATTCATATGCAGAAAACAAAACTTTGAAATCTGATGATAGCAGAAAGAAGGAAAGACTTGATAAAATTACAGACAGGCTTCTGGAAGAGATAGACAAAACTTAATTTGAATATCTTTGAGATATATTGAAAGGACTAGTAGGAAGGATGATGTTTAGTTAATGGGAAAAAAAGCTGAAAAATATGATGGAACAATGAGACAGACATTGAAATACACAGGATAGATTTTGTCTTTAGCAGTTTGGCAGAACAAATATCCATTCTTTGGAGAAATGAACTTCTATTGATTTCAGTTTAAATGCAAGTCAATAAAGTCATGAAAAGGGCATCAGTGTGTTGATTATTACAGACTCGAAGATAGTTTCTAGAATGAACAAAATAAGTTGTTAAAATACTGAAAATTGTGAAGCTATACTGTTTTTACTCAAGCCAAAGTACTGGATGGAAGTTCAAAAGATATTTTTAAACACATTTATGGGATTTGCTCTATGATTAGGGCAAGACCAGCTGATTGGGAAAAGACACATTTAGAAAACATGCTTTCACATGAAGAATTACTGCCAATAGTGAACGCAGCATGTGATGCTTTTCACTGAGAGTGTTCATAAGAGTTTGATGCCTAATTGTTTCACTGTACTGAGTGACTTGTCTTTAAGGTAATTGGACTTTAGTTTCTAGTTATACTAAAGAACAAAATAAGATGAACTGGTCCATCCTCCACCCATTCTCTGTATCTGTAATCCATACATATTATTCACCATTACTGAAACACCACATCATTGACTACATGGTGTAAAAGTCCATTCATTTCATGTTGAACAGTAATCTTACTAATCTTAAATAACAGATTTTTGCATGGATACAGACATTCTTCAGTTGTTTATTTAAGTCTGTTTTGAAGGATACCATTAATATCCATCATCCCATCAGGCAAGGCATAACAAACAGTAAACATTTTGGCTTAATTGATTTTGTTTTGCATCCTTGGGATCTTTTGCCAACCAACTTCCGTCTGTGATTTCTGGTTATTGGCCAAACATTGCAACTACTTAGGCTTGGAAATTCACTAAACATAGAGAATATTGAATTTATACTTTGCTTCAAAAATTCATAAGACCATAAGACAAAGGAGCAGAATTAAACCATTTAGCCCATGAAGTCATTCCATCACGGCTGATTTATTAACCCTCTCAACCCATTCTGCTGTCTTGTTCCCCGTAACCTTTGATGCCCTGACTAATCAAGAACCTACCAACCTAATGACTTGGCCACTGCCATCTATGGCACTGATTTTATTTTGACCGTCTTTTGCAAAATGTGGTATGATGTGCAAAAGTTGGGCTGCTAATGGCAATCTCTTACAGTATGTTACATGTAAAAGGCAGCTACCAGTGATGTTGAGGATGCATTGAAATTACCCATCCTTCTCATGCTGTGAGATCTGGAGCAATTTAACACTTTCGGCAATGAAGCCTAGAAGGAACCTAAAAGCTGCTTTTGTGTTAATTTTTCAAAGTGCATAATTTTAGTATCTTTTCTTAGAGTATTTTAAATCAATGTTCAGAACCCACTGTGGGTGCCTTTAAGGTAGGTAATATTTGTTTTTTTCCTTGAGAAAATGCTTCTTCTGTTTCCCTCCTGACTCACTGAATACTTTGTACAGAAAGGAAGTGCATGGAGAATGGCAATAGATTGTTTGTATTTGATTAGCTGTTTTCTATTTTATTCCTTTTTTATCAGTTTTCTTTGGAGCACAAAATGCAGGATAGAGCAATTTAAATTGACATGGAAGCGGATAATCAGGAAATTGACAAAATAATTGCAAATCACTGTCAGCTCTGAGCATTAGGTATACTTTAGATGTCAATATTTCTTGTATTGAAAGGTTTCTACTGCCATTCTTGTTATTCGTGCACCAGAAGGGGATTCAGTGTTGTATTGAGTCCAACATAAGTTGCAGCAGATATGGTAAGTTCCCAGCATTCCACACAAAGCATCATAGAGCTTTCTGTCACGAGGTAGAGGTGGGTGAGTGAGTCTGTCATTCAATGCCACTTCATGAAAAGTCTGCCCTGCACCTTTCAGTCCCTACCCTCCACATCACAGATTCTGACCGCATTGTGAATGATTCCAAACCAATTGCTACCTAAACAATGTAATCACCTATAGAATGGATGTTACTTTTCTATCCATAATGGGTCTTTGGTGTGCATTTGACCTCTTTAAACAATTGCCGGTTAATCTTGTGACTTGGTACAGTGAAAATAATGTATCACACTGTTCAATCCATATAGGGTCTTCAGAAACAGGATCAGAATCAGGTTTAATATCACCAGCATATGTTGTGAATTTTGTTGTCTTTGTGGCAGTATTACAAAACAATACACAATAATAAAAAAAACTGTCAATTACAGTAAATATATATATATAAAATTCAATTAAGTAAGTTGTTCAAAAACAGAAATAAAAAGTAATGAGGTAGTGATCATGGGTTCAATACCCATTCAGAAATCTGATGGCAGAGGGGAAGAAGCTATTCTTGAATCATTGAATGTGTGCCTTCTGTACCTCCTTCTTGATGAAAGCAATGAGAACAAGGCATGACCTGGGTGATGGGGGTCCTTAATGATGGACGTCACCTCTTTGAAGCATTGCTCCTTGAAGATGTCCTGGATACTACGGAGGCTAGTGCGCATGATAAAGCCCATTCAACTTCCTGTATCTTGGTACAGTAAAGCATTGATAATATGGGACTACTGGCAGATTTCCTGTGATTTAAAATGAGCAGAGGAATCGAATTCTGCAGAGTTTAAAGAGAAGATGGGATCAGAAACAGGTGAAGCTCAAAATTGGAAAGTGGATTAATGGTGTTACTTCGCATTGTTACTTTTTCTGACTCAAGTTTGTGCTTGTCATTTCCTTTCTGGTCTAACTTGAGCCAGTGCTCTGAGTCATTTTTATTTTTGCGCAGTTTGTCATATTATCGCATTAGCCTCTTGTCATTCTCATGATCAAAGTGTTCAATATTTTTTTTCAAACTGTTTGCACCATCTGTTTCTCCAACACCAGAGATCAGTGCTCACTGCACTCTTTCAATGTCTGGGAAGTTTCTTTATACCTCTTTAACTTGCCCATTTCAGCTTCCATAATTTTTAGTGTGGGATGGACTACTCCTGCTTAGACTTAGACTTATACGTAGACTTTCAGAAGGCATTTGATAAGATGCCACATGTGAGCCTGCTTAACAAGATAAAATCCTGTGATGTTACAGGAGAGATACTGGCATGGACAGAGGAATGGCTGACAGATAGGAGGCAGTGAATGAGAATAAAGGAGCCTTTCTGGTTGGCTGCCAGTGACTAGTGGTGTTTCTTGGGGGTCAGTATTGGGGACTGAACTTTTCACATTGTGTTTCAATGATATGGATAATGGAATTGAAGGCTTTGTGGCAAAGTTTGAACATGATACGAAGATAGGTGGAGGAGTAGGTAGTGCTGAGGAAGTGGTGAGATTGCAGCAGGACTAAGACAAATTAGAAGAACAGACAAAAAGGTGGCAGATGTAATACAGGGAAATGTATGACAATGCATTTTGATAAAAGAAAGAATAATGCAGAATGTTATCTAAATTGAGAGAAAATTCAAACATCAGAGGTGCAGAGGGACTTTGGAATCCTGATGCAAGACTCCCAGAAGGTTAATTTACCAGTTGAGTGTCTGGTAAAGAATGAAAATGCAATATTAGCATTTATTTCAAGGGGAATAGAATATAAGTGCTAGGAGATAATGCCGAGCCCTTTTAAGACATTAGTCAGGCTGTATTTGAAGTATTGTCAACAGTTTTGGGCCCCATATGTTTTCCCATTGGAGAGAGTCCAGAGGAAGTTCATGAGGATGATTCCAGGAATGAAGGGGTTTTCATATGAGGAGCGTTTGGCAGCTTTAGGTCTGTACTCATTGGAATTTAGAAGAATGCAGGGAGATCCCATTGAAACCTACCATATGTTGCAAGGACTGGATAAGGCAGATGGGAAAAGGATGTTTCCTATGGTGTGGGCGTTCAGAAATAGAGGTTACAGCCTTAAAATTGAGGGGAGATCTTTTAGAACAGAGTTAATGAAGAATTTTTTTAGCCAGAGAGTAGAGAATCTGTAGAATGCTCTTGCATAGACTGTAGTAGAGGCCAAATCCATGGGTATATTTAAAGCAGGAGTTGATGGTTTCCAGATTGGTCAGGGCATCAAAGGATATGACAAGAAGATAGGTGTATGGGGTTGAGTGAAATCCAGAATCAGCCATGATGGAATGGTGGAGCAGACTCGATGGGCTGAATAGCCTAATTCTGGTCCTATGTCTTGTGATCTTATGGTCTTATGGATACACTGTACTTATTTTTTTTCAAATTTGATTCCCAATTAATTAAATAGGGTTTGCCAACTCTGTGATTAAGAGGATAAAAGTAAGATATTTAGCTTTGACAATTTATTTTATTTAAAGATTTCAATTATTTCAGTGTTTAAATAATCTATTTTATTTTGATATTATTTACTGTAATTTTAATTGCTTTAAATGGTTATTACACACAGTGAAAGTCTCTTTGCAATGTCTGACATCTTGGTGGGAAATAAGGATGTGAAGCAAATTGTTGCTTGGGCCTTGTCATCAGTGTGGACAGTCCATAGGTTGGTCTGAACCCTGTCTAATGCAGCACCACATCTTGCAGACCCTTGGACAACTTCTGCCTAGAGATTATTCTGGCCATTCACAATGTAAAGAGGGCTCCAGGAAAATTGGAGACATCCTTTGGCCAAATAAATCCTTATTCTTTTTAAAAAGGCCAGTCAGTAAATTACTTAATTTAACTGATGCAATATAGAAGAGTGATACTGAAGAAACATAACCATTCATTGCCAGTTTCCAGTTTTTAACTCCGGATAAAATAAAACTAATCTATAGTGTTTTGTCTATATCCCAGCTCATACAGTTCCATTCATCCATGATCCCTATGCCGAATGATCAAGACGTGCCCCTTTAATCATCTCCAGCCCCACATTGTAAAGTCATAAAAGGCTAGGTGAAGTGCTTGTAAATGAGATGGGTATAGGTGGATAGAATAGCCAGAATAGACAGGTTGGGCTGAAGACCTACTTATGTATAAATCTATGACTCGAGGAACTCTACAAGATCTCTCCATCACCCCAGTTCCTGCATCTGGAATATTCTTGATTTTAATTGCTCCACATTTGACAGTCTTACGTTCAGCTGTTCAAACCCTTGTCTTTGGAATTTCAACTTCAAACCTTCTCTCTATCTTTGTCTTCCCTTAAAGCACACCACTTTATATCTGTTTGTGTGCTTCCCTACATTGCTGAGAGAGAAATTTGTGATATTTTACTGCTATTAAAGGCAACACATAATTGCAAGTCAATTCTTACTGCCATTCACAAAATGCTGGTGGAACACCAAATCCATGGATCTGTCCTGACGAAGGGTCTCGGCCCAAAACGTCAACAGTGCTTCTCCTTATAGATGCTGCCTGGCCTGCTGTGTTCCACCAGCATATTGTGTGTGCTGTTTGAATTTCCAGCATCTGCAGATTTCCTCGTGTTTGCTCTTACTGCTATTTCTATTTTGATTCCTTCAGCCATTGTTTGCTTCTCCTTCTGTCTTTGGCTGGAGGTGACTAGATTGATTTGTGGTGGAAAACTGTATGTCAAAAATGGAGACACAAGACATTGCAGATGCTGGAATCTGGAACAATATTTAAAATGCTGAAGGAACTCAGTAGGTCAGATAGCATCAATGGAGGAAACTGGATAGTCAACTTTTGAGTTGAAACCCTTCATCTGGACTTAATATTTGCTTACACAAGCAAATGTGATTGTCAGAACACCACTGATGCTACTTTGTAAACTCCCTTCAATTTGATAATGTACCTGAAGCAATACTTCAAGATGTCAGTAGTTTGGTTTGGAATGATTATAGCTGTAGACATCACTGACAAAGCCAGCATTTAATTTATGAGCCACTTTGTGTTTGCACATCGCTTCAGTCTAGGTCTGCCACAGAGTATCAGTGAAAAGAAGCGAAGAGGAGAGCTTTAGTCTCTAAGGAGCCATCCTTTCAGCTTATGTTTAATGTCTAATTACCTCAGAAAGAAAGCATCATGGAGACTCCATGAGACTAGCTGCAATTGGTGGAGTGGGAGCCCTTTCTGATCCTGAAGCTGCAATGTCTCCTCATCAGCCACAGCCAGCAAGGCACCAATAGTGACTCCTGGGTTTCCATGAAACTCTTCACTCCCATCATACAGATATTGCTCTTATACCATAAAGCATCTGTAATTTTCCTTCCCAGTTAACAATGCATCCTTCGTTTCCTTGCTAGAGCACCAATTAGGAAATTGGCTCAGATTATGTATTCACTCTGTACTAGTTAGAAGGACTGACATTATGTTGACAGTAATTGTCAGTCTACCCCAATGCTGAAAATCGTCTGTGGATACCAATAGAGTAGATGGCATCATTCTACATCTATTTCCACAGTGATCTGGAGCTGATTGGAGAAATCACTCTCAAATACTCAGGCTGCATTAGGACAAAAGGATATCGATATTCATGGTGTGTAGGCAATTTGGTTTTATTGTAGTTCGTTATTTTATTGAGATCATCATCATCATTATGTGCTGTGTCTTAAGACATGGGTGATCATGGTCTTATCCATGGCCATGATTGTTCTTTGCATTTTATTCAGATGCAATACAAAATCGACCCTTCTGCCTCTTTGAGCTGCACCACCCAGCACTTCTCCTGATTTAATCCTAGACTAATCACAGGAGAATTTACAGTGACCAATTAACCTGCTAACTGGTATGTCTTTGGACTGTGGGAGAAAAGTGGAACACCCAGAGGCAAACAAACAACTATGCTACCCTGACGATGGGTCTCGGCCCGAAACGTTGACAGTGTTTCTCCCTATAGATTCTGCCTGGCCTGCTGCTTTCCACCAGCATTTTGTGTGTGTAACTATGCTACCCTGCCGCCCCCACTGTTTCACATTATATCAATTAAATAAGTTAACTGTTTGCCTGGGCTATTCAAAAAATAAACGTGCAATGATTCAGTAAAGTGGTCTGATGTGGTTGCCTATCATCAGTATATTTGTAAAATGGGACATTTTAAGATGATCTCACTGGCATTTATTCTCACTTCTCAAATCATGTCCAGGTCCTCCAATAGCTCAAGGTTACTTATGAATAGGAATGTCCAAATAACAGGAAAAAAGTTCTTGATAAACTTTTTAATTCAGTAAATTCTGTTACACACAACTAAAACAATTGGAATGATACAAATCTATAAGGAGAAAGCCAGCTTCTGGCATTAAAGTGCAAATGTAAGAAAAAGAAACATGAATCAATGAGATAATCAGCCAAGAATATATTCTATTTGTTTATTCAATATCTACTAAGACAATTTAATAATGATGGTGAGACTCTTACCATTATTTATTCATGAAGCACATTGTCCTTTACTTTGTATGTAAGATGCATGAAAGTGAAAGCTTGTTTCTGTGCATAAAGCTGTTGGCAGATGGAATAAATAACATTCATCTTAGACAGTCAAAATGTGGGTGCACCCTGGAATTAAAAACTGCATTTTGATTTTAAGGGTGGATGACTGGTACATTGCAAAATTATTGGCAATTTATTCAAATGTGTCTGGGAAGGCGAGACAGGGGAAATAAACTGGACTATCTTTCCCCCAAAATAATCGCTTTGTATCAGATTGACATAAGTTTGACTTCTTGGCCTCATAATATTAAAGTCAATATTATAAGAAGCGTAGATGGGCAAAAATGGAAAAGGCCTAATTCCTTTTCCAGAGAGGTCAGTAAACAAAGGGCAGAGAACTGAACTAATTGATGGAAAGTTTAGAGGGTGAAACAGAAGAAAATATTTCTCTGAACAGTTATTGAGAATCCTGAAGTCACTGCCTTGTTGCATTAAAAAGGACTTTGATCATTTGAAGATTTATAGCTTGTAGGACAGTTATACAAATGCTGGGAATTAGGTTTAATCCAATGTCCATTTTTGATCAACATGGATACAATGGGCCAAACGCTTTCTGTTTTATTTTCATAACTTTCTGTAATATTACTTAATTTCTTCTGATTATAGCAACAATGCAAATAATATATCCTGATATACTTGTGATCTGCTAGAATTATTGGTAAAATCGTATGTAAGACAACAAGGTATAGGAGCAGAATTAGACCATTTTGACCATTGAATCTGCTCTGCTGTTTAATCATTGCTGATATTTTTTCTCAACCCCATTCACCACTTTCTCCCCATAGCTCCCTTACCAATCATGAACCTATCACTCTGTGCCTTAAATATACCCAATGACTGGGCTGGCATGGTAGCGTAGAGTAGCACAATGTGATACAGTACACGCGACCCGGGTTCAATTCCTACTGCTGCCTGCAAAGAGTTTGTATGTTATCCCTGTGACCTCGTGGGTTTCCTCCAAGTTGTCCAGTTTCCTTTCACATTCCAAAGGTGTACTGGTTTTTAGATTAATTGGTCATTGTAAATTGTTGCATGATTAGGTGCGGATTAAATCAGGGGATTGCTCAAAGGACTGGAAGGGCCTGTTCTGTTTTGTATCAATAAATAAAAGGAAATCCGTTTATTCTGAGGCTGCTTACCTATTAAAAATACAATTATTTGTCATTGTGCATATGTTCATTCTTTGTAATTTTGTGGTAGTTTACAATGACCAAAGACCTTACTTTTATCTGTAATTGATTTTTATTTACTTTAAACTTTTAAATGGCTGATAACTCAGTTATAATGTAAAAGGAATGAATTTTTCCACATTGGTGAGTGAAGTGAATCGCTGCATCTGATTTACTGAGGAGAGAAAAAGGATAAACTGACAAGTTCAGAGGATAAATTTTACAGAGGGCAAACACAAAATTATTTTTCATTCATCTTAAAACATACAGATTGTCAAAAGATAGTGTCAAGAAGTAGCAAGAGATGCGCCAAAGCTAGAGAACAGTCTCATGCAAAGCTGAATCAAACTAAGGAGGTAATATCACACTTTACCACCAAGTATCTATTATAGGCTGAAAATGTACCAGCTCAACAGTGCAGTCTCCTCCAATTGGAATGGTAGCAATATTAAATGTAATCTTGTGAGGGAGAAGCATAGCTCACATGTATCAGTATTGCAATGGAATAAAAGAGAATTACAGAAGCATGAGAGAGGAGCTTGCCCAGATGGATTGGAGGGGGATACTGGTGGGGATGATGGCAAACTAGAGATGGCTGAAGCTTCTGGGAATCGTTCACAAGGAACAGGATAGATATGTCACACAGAGGAGTAAGTACTCAAATGACAGGGGTAGGTAAAAGTGGCTGGCAAAGGAAGTTAAGGACAGCATAAAAGTCAAGGAAAGAGCATGCAAGGCAGCAAAAGTGAGGGAGAAGTTGGATAATTGGGAAGCTTTTAAAATCTCACAAAAGGCAACTAAAAAACCTATTAGAAGGGAAAAGATAAAATATGAGGGCCAATAATATAAAGCAGGATACCAAAAGTTTTTTTCAATTATATAAAGAGTAAAAAGGAGGTGAGAGTTGATATTGGACCACTGGAAAATGATGCTGGTGAGGTAGTAATGGGGGACAAAGAAGTGGCAGATGAACTTAATGAGTACTTTACATCAGTCTTCACTATGGAAAAAACTAGCAGTATGCCAGAGCCCTGCGAGGGTCAGGGAGTGAGAGTGAGTACCATTGTTATTGCAAAGGAAAAAGTAATAGGCAAACTCAGAGGTCTTAAGGTGGATAAGACACCTGAGCCAAATGGACTACATCGCAGAGTCCTGAGAGAGGTTGCTGACGAGATAACGGGTGCTGTGGTCATGATCTTTCAAGAATCACTTGATTCTGGCATGGTCCTAGAGGACTGGAAGATTGAAAATGTCACCCACTCTTAAAGAAGGAGGAAGGTAAAAGAAAGTAAATTTAAAGACCATAAGACCATAAGATATAGGAGCAGAAGTAGACCAAGTCTGTTCCGCCATTCAGTCATGGACTGATTCAATTCTTCCAATCATCCTCACTCCCCTGTCTTCTCCCCATACCCTTTGATGCCCTGGCTAATCAAGAACCTATCTATCTCTACCTTAAATGCACTCAATGACTTGGCCTCCATTCGTGGCAACAAATTCCACAGATTTACCACCCTCTGACCGAAGTAATTTCTCCACATCTCTGTTCTAAATGGATGTCCTTCAATCCTGAAGTTATGCCCACTTGTCCCTGACTATGGGAAATAACTTTGCCATTTCTAATCAGCTCAAGCTTTTTAACATACAGAATGTTTCTATGAGATCCCCCTCATTCTCCTGAACTCCAGGGAGTACAGCCCAAAAGCTGCCAGTCATTACTCATATAGTAACCCTTTCATTCCTGGAATAATTCACATGAATCTTCTTTGCACCATCTGCACTGTCATATATCCTTTCTAAAACTGCACACAATTCGTGGTCTCACGAATGCCTTATAGAGCCTCAACATTACATCTCTTCTCTTATATTCTATACATGTAGAAATGAATGCCAACATTGCATTTGCCTTCTTCACCACCAACTTAACTATGAGGTTAACCTTTAGGGTATCCTGCACAAGGAATCCCAATTCCCTTTGCATCTCTATATTTTGAATTCTCTCCCATCTATATAACAGTATAACCATTTATTTTTTTTTCCACCAAAGTACATGACCATACACTTCCCAACATTGTATTTCATTTGCCACTTCTTTGCCCATTCCCCTAAACTATCTAAATCTATCTGCAGGCCCTCTGTTTCCTCAACACTACTCAATTCTCCACCTATCTTTGTATCATTGGCAAATTTAGCCTCAAATCTATTAATGCAATAGTCCAAATCATTGACATACATCATAAAAAGCAGTGGTCTCAACACCGACCCCTGTGGAACTCCATTGGTAACCAGCAGCCAGCCAGAATAGGATCCCTTTATTCCCACTCTCTATTTTCTGCCAATTAGCAAATGCTCCACCCATTCTAGTAACTTCCCTTTAATTCTATGGGTTCTTATTTTGCTAATCTGCCTAATGTGTGGCACCCTGTCTTCTGAAAATCCAGATTTACTTTCTGAAAATCCAAGTACACCACATGTGTCTACCCTGCTTGTAACCTCCTCAAACATTGCAGTAGGTTTGTCAAGAAGGAAATTATAGGCCAGTTAGCCTAACCTCAGTGGTTGGGAAAGTGTTGGAGTCTATTATTAAGGATTAAGTATTGAGGTACTTGGAGACTAATGATAAAATAAGTCAAAGTCAGCATGGTTTCTGTAAAGGGAAATTGTGCCAGTTAAATCTGTTAGAGTTCTTCAAGAAAGTAACAAGCAAAGTGGACAAAGGTGAGTCAACGAATGTCATTTACTTGGATTTTCAGAAGGTGTTTGATAAGGTGCCACACATGAGGCTGCTTAACAAGATAAAATCCTATGGTGTTATAAGAAAGATACTGGCATGGATAGAGGAATAGCTGACAGGTGAGAGGCAGCGAGTGGGATTAAAAGGGACCTTTTCTGGTTGGCTTCCAGTGACTAGTGGTGTTCCTCAGGGGTCAATACTGGGACTACTGCTTTTCACATTGTTTGTCAATGATTTAGATAATGGAATTGATGGCTTTGTGGCAAAGTTTGTGGATGATATGAAGATAGGTAGAGGGGTAGGTAGTGCTGAGGAACTAATATGATTGCTGCAGGACTTAGACAAATTGGAAGTATGGGCAAAAAAGTGGCAGACGGAATATAGTGTTGGGACATGTATGATAATGCATTTTGGGAAAAGAGGCCATAGTATCGGCTATTAACTAATGGGGAAAATTTTCAAATTTCAGAGGTGCAGAGGATCTGTGGTAACTGCAAGTTCTGTGTCTTTGTTATCGGTGATTGTACCGATGCGCGTTTATTTTTGCCTATGGAGGAGGGGGATTGTTGCTCGCTGCCTCTTACGCACGGGAGGGGGGAGCTGGGGGGGGACTTCAGGGTTCTCATGCTTAACTGCTGTTCATTCTTTGGGGCACTTCTCTGTTTTCATTGATGTTTTGTGAAGAAAAAGCATTTCAGGATGTATATGGTATACATTTTTCTGACATTAAACTTGACCTTTGAACCTTTGAACTTAGGAGTCCTCGTACAAAACTCCCAGAAGGTTAATTGAGACTGAGGTAAAGAAGGCAAATACAATGTTGGCATTTATTTCAAAGGGAATAGACTATAAAAGCAAGGAGATATTGTTCAGCCTTTATAAGATACAAGTCAGGCAGCACTTGAAGTATTGTCAACAGTTTTGGAGAATGTCCCGAGAAGGTTCACAAGGATGATTCTGGGAAGGAAGGGGTTCACATATATGAAGCATTTGGCAGCTTTGGGCCTGTACTCACTGGAATTTAGAAGAATGCGGAGGATCTCATTGAAACCTACCAAATGTTGAACGGACTAGGATAGGGTGGATACGCAGAGAATGGAAATTTTTTTAGCCAGGGAGTAGTAAATCTGTGGAATGCACTGCCATAGACTGCAGTGGAGGCCAAGTCCGTGGGTATATTTAAGGCAAAGGTTGATTGTTTCCTGATCAGTCAGGGCATTAAAGGATATTGCTAGAAGGCATGTGTATGGGGTTGACTGGGATCTGGGATCAGCCATGATGGAATGGTGGAACAGACTCAGTGGGTTGAATGGCCTAATTCTGCTTACATGTTTTGTAGTCTAATGGTCTTATGGTCTTGTAAGGGTGCGATGGAGGTCACGTTGGGGAGCATGCTTTACAAGATTAGGCAGGTTCCATCATTAAGGACCCTCACCATCCACAATCTGCTCTCTTCACATTACTGCCAACAGGGAGGAGGTACAACAGCCTAAAGACACAAACTCAGCATTTTAGGAGCAGCTTCTTCCCCTTTTTCATCAGATTTCTGAAGATCCATGAACCCATGAACATTACCACATTATTTTTCTCCCTGCTTGGTATACTTATTCAACTTTTTAAAATATATTCCTTATTGTAATGTAGAGAAATTTGTCTGCATTATACTGTACTGCTGCCACAAAACAATAAATTTTATGAAGTACATCAGTGATAATAAACCTGATTCTGATTCTCTTTTCTTTATTATCATTATGTTTGTTCATAATAAAGACAAACTGAGCATAGGCTTACATGAGAACATTTTATTACTGAACTGCTGCTCAACCCCATGCATGTACAATCAGTTTACCATCATAGCTTCTGGTTCCAGGTTTGGATTGCCCACTGGCAGCTCAAGTTCTTTATTATGCACACGTAATAATACATCTTCCCCCTTGAAAGAAAACAAACACAATTCTGTGTCATCATAAACATGCAAGGAACAATAATCCTTTCCAACAAGTATATCTACATTTCCTAGCTGGTCACTTTGCTTGTTTTTTTTAAAATTTTCAACTGTTCAACATTTCAACTTCAATTGTAATGAGCAACTACAATTCCTTATCCAATCAGCAACTTTCAATCAGTCTCTAAGGTGGTTTAATAGTCCTTTTTGGTCTGCTATTTGTTTCTACAGGTGTATTGCTTGCACTTACTGATTAATATTTGTGTCTTTCTGAGAGCTCTAATCAATATGTTTTTTTTTTACATATGCTGGCCCCTTTGCTAAACAGACAGATAATGCATCACAACTATGGGTTGGAGTTAGTGGTTGTAGATTCATATGGTTCCTTCTGTCAGTGTCCCTCAGTCTGTCTGGATCTGGTAGGAATGTGGAGCTACTTCTTCTTCCATATATCAATCCATGTACCAGGTGCCAGGATCATGATATTGGATTTGCACTTAATCTCCAGGCTTCAGGACTGGTAGGCTTCTCACAGTCTTATTTTGACGCTGTTTCTGTTTCATGTTTGTGTTAATACACTGACATAGTATTGTGTTTTTGTTACTGAAATCAATTTGACCTTGTGTGCTGTTTTAGGTGTCAACATATTTTCATGCATTGGAAGGTTAGTGAGCATGCATCAACCCATCAGCATTTGGGCTGTTGACTGGTCATTCTGCAATGGTGCACCTCTGTAAACCTTCAACCTTTTGTGGAACTATTCTCATCCATCTTGCACCTTCTTCATGAGGCCCAACAGTACCTTAACTGAATTCTCTGCGAGGACGTTAGATTTTGGATGATGTAACTTGAAGTTATATGTTGAAACCCCCAAATACTGGCAAAGGACTCAAATTCACAGCTTGAAAATTGTGAATCATTGTCTGATACTAATACACATGGATCTCCATGCTTGACAAACACAATTTTCAGGAAGGCAATGACTGCCTTGCTGGATATTGATTCTAGTGTTACAACCTCTGAGTAATTGGAAAAGTAGTCTGTTACAACAATATGAATCTTCCCATTACATTCAAACAAATCCATTTAAACTTTTTAGTACAGTCTCTCTGGAATAGAGTGGGATGCATCCGCTGAGATCCTAGTACACCTTTCTAGATCATAAAACTTCAGCATGGACACTTCAGTTGTGACTCTTTTCAGCGTTTGGGAACACTCTTCTTCCTCATGAAACCAAATCCACTGATTTTGCTGACATTCGAGGGATGAACCAGGTAAGTCACCAGCCCTGAGAAATGTCTTACCTCCTCTTTGTTTAGGAACCTCTCCATGTTTTTAATGGCTGACAAGTATCAGGCTTCACTCCCTCTTCTGATATGACATCTCCTATGAAAGTCAATGTTTTAACACCAAACTCACATTTCTCTTTATTTAATTTCAAATTGATGTTCCATGTCACATCAAGCACCTGTCTCAGCCATTTATTATGTTAATCCTTGGTTGAACCCCAGATGATAATGACATCCATCATGGTCTAGACTGCAGGTATGCCCTTAAGGATCATGTAGGTGGTTTTATGGTAAACTTCCTGTGTGGACAGAATCCCATATGGTAGCTGAAGAAAGTGATAACTTCCCTGTGGTGTGTTGAAAGTACACAGTCACAAACTTACCTCATCAAGCTTCATCTACCAAAACCCAGATGACATGTGAGATTGCTAAACTGCTTGGCACCTGCAAACCTCCTATGTTGGCAATGTAAAATGTTTTCTCTTGATGGCTTTATTGAGATCTCTTGGGTCTAGACATATCTGCAATGCTTCATTTTTCTTTTGCATAATGACCAGTGAGCTCATCCAATCTGCTGGGTCGTTCCTTTTCTGTATGACATTTATCCATTCTATGCATGCTAGTTCTTGCTTAAGTTTGTCTTTGAGTGCAAACAGAATTTTCCTGCATGCATGGACAACAGGAGTCATTGTCTCATCTTTATGAATTTTCTATACACCAGGTAAGCATCCAAGCTTTTCAAAAACATCTGCGTACTCTTCCATGACAGTCGTGTGGTCATCTTTGGTCTGTGCGGACACTACGAAAACTCCTTTCAGCAGATTGAGCTTTTCACATGAACTCAGACCTAATATTGGTTGTACTTTATTTTCTACAATCAGTAGCTGTGCCTTTAGGTGCTGTGCTTTGTGCTTGAAGGTCACCATATAGCCCTCTTTTACAGGAATCTTCTGTCCAGGGCAGTCTGTCACTTCAAAACCTTCACTGGGTAAATCTTGCTCTTTATTTTGAGAGTCTGAATATCATCCATGGAAAACAGATTCACCTGTGCTCTACTGTTGAGTTTGAACGGAATTACTGCGTCTCAGTCACTGTTTTATGAACACCAGCCATCTGTAGAGAATCTACAAAGAATTCTTCCATTTCCTCAGCAACAATGTGCACCTTTCTCTTGGTGGTCCCAGCTTTGCAGCAATTTGCAAAATGATTCTTCTTCCCACAATTATTGCAGGCAGGACTTTCCGTAAGCAGAACACGTCTTTGGAATGTGACTACCTTCTCATTTGCTACCTTTGCTGTTTGAGTCTTCCTCTTTTCTCTGCTGTTCCTTTGGGAAACATCTTGTGCATTGTTCATTTGTGTAGGACCTGTGCAGTTCCTTAGCTTGTACTCATGTGGTCTCTACTGCCTTACGCATATTCACAGCCTATTCCAGCGCAAAGTATTTTTCATGCAGCAGTCTTTCTCTGAGTCCATTACCTGGAATCCACCCCCCCCCCCCCCCACAACTGTTCTGTCTCTAACCAGTGAGTTTCTCATAGCTCCAAATTCACCGGACTTATTCAGTGTGTATTGGCTGAAGCTAAAACCTTGTTTCTGGTCACAGAAAAGAAAACTATCAAACATGATGTTTTTACTTGGGATAAAACGCTCCACAAATTTTGTCATCAGAATTTAAAACTGTCAATCATCAATGTGAAAACCAGCTCATCAATCTGAAATTGGTTATAGGTGTTCAAAGCATCTTCACCAATTAAATGCAGAAAAATAGATGCTTTCAATTTTTCATCAGTTCCTCCCACTCTGCTGGCAACTAAATATCTATTGAATTGCTGTTTGAAGTATTTCCAGTTATCGGTTAGCTCGTTCTGTTGAAGGGTCTCAGTCCCAGATGTCAACTGTTTACCCTTTCCATAGATATGGCCTGGCCAGCTGAGTTCCTCCAAAATTTTGTGTGGGTTTACATTAGAACATTTTATTACTGAACTGCTGGTCAACCCTCTGCACTCACAACCAAGTCACCGTCATAGCTTCTGGTTCTGTTGAACCCTCACATTGCCCACTGGGTACTGAAGTTCTTTATTAATCACACATAACAACACAATTAACATCAGGGAGGGCATGCCTGAAGAAACACAGTCAGTGCTTTAGAAACAGCTTCTTTTTCTACACCATTATATTTCCAAACAGTCCATGAAACCCTGAGCACTGCTTTACCATTCCTGTTTTGCACTATCTATCTATTTATTGTAATTTATAGTTATTTTTATGTCTTGCATGATACTGCTGCAGGGGAAGATATCAACTTTATTTTATCTTGGATCTGATATGGACTCCAGATTTAATATGGTTGCTCGTTTCAAGGTTATTTTGGATGGATAATAAATGCAAGCCTTGCCCGGATCACAAATCCTAACAAAATGAAGTTTCCATTCTCATGCTTTCATACTTTGTCCATGATGTCAACCTGACAAAACCAGCTAGTTAAAAAAAGGTAAGAAAAAAAGTGACATGAATTCTTTAGCATTCCGAGGCACCAAGCTTCTATTGTATTCTTACCATTTTTGGAGTTAATAAAACTGGAGAGGAGGAGTTCAATAATAAACTGCTGTTGATGTTGATATTATATATTGTAGGATAGTCCAATAACTAGTCCTGACAATATAGTACATGGAAGAGGAACAATCAATGGGGTATTGGCATAAGGGGTTTCAGTAAAAGTAGGATAACTGAAAGCAGAGTGATAGAGATTGGACCTGTATCTTGTGCAGAAATACAGAGTTGAAAAGGTCTTCCAATAAATGGAAGTAATATTTAAAACAGTAAGTAATAAATAGTAAAATAAATACTATTCTTCAACACCACCTGCCCCTCTACCTATCTTTGTATAGAGTGGAGTGCAAATGTCTCTCCACTCTTTGAGAAGGGAGGAGGCGGGGAAGGAGAGAGGAGTTTATAGGCCAGTTAGCCAGACTTCAGTGTTGGGGAAGATGTTGAAGTCCATTATTAAAAATTAGGTTCTTGGAGCCACATGATAATATGAGCCAACGTTAGCATAGTTTATTTCAGGTGAAATCTTACCTGATAAATTTGTTGGAATTCTTTGTGGAAATAACAGGCAATAAAAGATGTGATGGCTTTGGAGAAGGTCCAGTGGAGGCTCAGAAGAATGATTCTGGGAATGACAGGGTTAACATCTGAGGAGTATTTGATGGCTCAGAGCCTGTACTCGCTGGAGTTTATTAGAATGAGGGGGATCTCATTGAAACCTATTGAATATGGATGTCGTTTACTTGGATTTCCAGAAGGCCTTTGACAAGGTGCTGAACATGAGGCTGCTTTACAAGATAAAAACCATTTGTATTACAGAAAAGATAGAGGTGTCTGCAGAAGGGCTTAGACAGATTGGGGGAATGGGCAAAGGAGTGGCAGATGGAATACAGTGTAGGAATGTGCATAGTCATTCACTTTGGCAGAAGGAATAAAGACAAGGACTATTTTCAAAATGGGAAGAAATTCAAAAATCAGAGGTGCAAATGGACTTGGGCGACCTCATGTTGGATTACCTGAAGGGTAACTTGCAGGTTGAGTCGGTGTAAGGAAGGAAAATGCAATGTAAGCATACATTTCAAGAGGACTAGAATATAAAAGTAAGGATGTAATGCCGAGGCTTTGTATTAGAAGGCACTAGCCAAACCACACTTGGGAGTATTGTGAGCAGTTTTGTGCCCCTTGTCTGAGAAAAGATGTACTGACATTAGGGAGGGTCTAGAGGAAGTTAACGAGAATGATTCAGGGCATGACAGGGTTAACATATAAGGAATGTTTGATGGCTCTGAGCCTGCTGGACATGACAAGAATGAGGAAGATCTCATTGAAAACTATCAAATTCTGATAGAGTGGATGCGGAGAGGATGTTTCCTATAATGGATGAGTCTTGGACCAGAGAGGAAAGACTCAGAATAGAGGGACATCCATGTAGAACAGAAGTCAGGAGGCATTTCTTTAGTCAGGATGTGGTGAATCTGTAGACTTTCCTGCCACAGTTGGCTGTGGAGGCCAAGTCACTAGGTATTTTTAAAATGGAGGTTGATAGGTTTTTGATTAGTCGTGGTGTCAAACGTTACAGGGCAAAATCAGCTATGATGGAATGGCAAAACAGACTCAATAAGCCGATTGGTCAAATTCTGCTCCTATGTCTCATCGTCTAATAGCTTGCAAAATTAATCTTTAAAAAAACATCCAAATGTAACATCATAGTAGAGATGAAAACATCATTAGTACTTTGTTTCCTTAGATGTTATCAATTATATCATAACAGAGAAGCACGTTACAAGGATCTGTTTAGTTAACAATCAATAATTAATACATGGAGCAATTTTTATCACTGAGCAAATGATTGACAGTGAGCTTTTCATATGTAAAATGTTAAGTCTGATTCTTAATTCTGAAATGACTTTATGTCTTAATAGATTGGAGTTGATGTAAACTCAAAGCTTTAAATTTGTGGACATTTGTTTTGTATGGCTAAATCTGACTTCTTCTCAGTTCTCTCAGTAGATGTATGATGTTATTGAAATCTTTATTTTCAGAGATACACAAAATAGATTGGAAACCTCATCAAAGTGCAGATTTAGTCACTGTTCTGTTGACTGTAACAGATGTCCAAAGAGGATATTCCTGCTGATTCTTTCTCAACTTAATCAAAATCTGTGCCAAGACACAAAGCTGAAATGTTACTTGTGGCTGGAGGATGAAGGTGATTTTCACACAGAGTCTGAAAATTGACGAAACTTGGTAGAGAAACTGATTGAGGTGTTCTGTGATATTGGCTAGAAATTATTTAGGAATAGTGGGTCAGACTTCGTGTTCAAGTGGGAGACCCTTCAGCAGAACTTTGAGCTGAAATGTTAACTCCTTTTTCCAAAGATGCTGCTTCTTCCACTGAGTGATTCCAGATTTTTCATTTTTATTTCTGACTTCCAGCATTTAGTTTATTTTTATTTTCATTTATAGGAGTAATGTTCTTATTCTTTTAATGTACATTATTTACAATAGAAACATAAAGTATAGGAGTAGAATTAGACCAATCAGTCCATCGAGTCTGTTCCACCATTCCATCATGGCTGATTTATTTATTCCTCTGAACCTCATTCTCCTGCCTTCTCCCTGGAACACTTGATGCCCTGACTAATCAAGAATCTGTCAACCAGTGCTTTAAAAATACCCAATGACTTGGCCTCCTCAGCTATCTATAGCAATGAATTCCACAGTATCACCACCCTCTGGCCAAAGAAATTCCTCCTCATCTCTGTTCTAAAGGGACGTCCTTCTATTCTGAAGCTGTGCTCTCCCATTAACAATGCTCCCAGTTCCAGGAATTGTCTTCAAACCATACATTCCTGCACATGTCGCTCTTCATAATTTGCTGAACGCATAGGTGCTTTGCTGATATCACCTGGCCCTTCAAAGTACAAAACACAAACTGTGTGAACTCCATACTCACCTAGGATTTGAAACTGCACTTGGGAATCTGGTGCAGTAGTTCCATTGTTCACAGTTTGGAGATAAAGCCTCCAAAGCATAGACTAGTTATGATTAAGCTGAATGGCAGTATAGTCTTACGGGGCCTAGGGGGCTATCCCTACTCCCTTATCACTGTGTTCTTGTGGTTATGTGGGCGGAATGAGAAATTGCACATGAAATTTGAAATGAGCATAACTTGTAACAAAAATCAAAACTGATGAAAACAGCAAATTGGAGAGTTTACTATTGAAATGTGTTCTCATGCTGGACTTGCTGCCTGGATTAGAGAGCATGTCTTACGGAGATAGGTTGAGTGAACTAGGGCTTTTCTCTTTGGGGCAAAGGAGGATGAGAGGCAACTTGATCAGTGTGTATAAGATGATAAGAGGCAAAGATGGAGTGGATAGCCAGAGACCTTTTCCCAGGCTGGAAATAGCTAACACCAGAGAGCATAATTTTAAGGTGATTGGAGGAAAATACAGTGGGGATGTCAGAGGTTCAAAGGTTCATTTATTATCAAAGTGTGTATTCATATACAACTCTGAAATTTGCATTGCTCCAAATAGCCATAAAATAAAGAAAGAACATGAAAGCTGTTCAGAGAGAAACATCAAGCCCACCACACCCCCCCCCCCGTTTAAAAATAGAATGACATCCCGATCATCAACCCAAACCTGCCTCCCCCCACACAAAACAGAACAGGAACATCAACCCCCAAAGAATAGCCCCTCCACCACACAAAAAAACTAACAGAACATCAACTTCAAACACCCTCCCCTCGCACAACAAAATGGAAAAGGAACGGACAATAAAAAAACATAAGTGTGAAAAAGATCACAGTCCATAAACATGCAACCCCCTGGTTATAGTCCAATCCATAAACACAGAACCACTATAACATCCTATGATATCACCGACATTCATCAAAAGAGAGGGACACCACATGAGGCAGAGAGGCCTACCCACCAGCCACGGTGAGTCACTCAGCGAAAGGTCACTCATAGACTCCTTCTCGGCAGTGATCAAAAGGCAGGCAGTTGGCACTGAAACTCTCACTCCCCTTCTCCATTCGCCTCGATGTCTCAGTCTTCCTTGATCCTTCAATCAGCGATTAGTGGATGCTTTAAATGGTGAAATGGAGTTAAACATCGGCTCACACCCCGTCTCAGAGCTTCTTCGCATCAAGGCTGTCAGAGTATGTGCTAGCTTCCCAGAATCTTCTCGGAGCCAGTAAATCACTGGATCTCTCAAACAGTCTCCAAGGTGAAAATCACAGGCTCTAACAGTCTCAGGAACATATTTAAGATGAAAAAAAAAACAGATTTAAAAGAAGTAAAAAAAAGTCATAAAGTAAAGAAGTAAAAAAGGTGAGGCCTAATTTGGAGCATTCTGTGCTGTCCTGGTCACATACCTAGCGGAAATTTATCAGTAAGATTGAAAGAGTGCAGATAGAATTTACAAGCATGTTGCTGGGTCTTGAGAACCTGAGTTATAGGGAAAGATTGAATAGGTTAGGACTTTATTCCCTACAGCATAGAAGAATGAGGGAAGATTTGATGGATGTATACAAATTTATGAGCAGCATAGCTATGGTAAATGCACAGAGGTTTTTTCCACTGAAGTTGAGTGAGAACTAGAGGTCATGGGTTAAGACTGAAAGGTGAAATGCTTAAAGGGAACATGAAGGGAAACTTCTTCAGTCAAGGGCCGGTGAGAATGTGCCAGCAGAAGTGGTGGATGTGGGTTTAAGAGAAATTTGGATAAGTACATAGATGGGCAGGGCACGCAGGGCTATGGGCTGGATACAAGTCGATGGAATTAGGCAGAATAATAGTTCGACATGGACTAGGTGACTAGAAGGGCCTGTTCTTATTCTGTAGACCTCTATATTGCTAGGTAAGTTTATTCTATTACAAACAGCGGTGGGTGTGTGGAGGCAGATACATTAGGAACACTTAAGAGACTCTTAGTTAGGTGCATGGATGGAACAAAAATGGAGGCCTGTGTGGGAGGGAAGAGTCAGATTGAACTTAGATTAGGTTAATATGTCAGTACAGCATTGAGGTATGAAGGGCCTAGAGTATTCTTTCTATATCAGAGTTTTATCCAGGTAAGTATCAGTAAACCTATAGCTCCTCTTCCTAGCACAGAGCAGAAATTTGACACATCAAGAGCTAATGCCACCCACTCAGACTGATGTGCAAATCCTGCTTATCAATTCAAAACCTGCATCTTCCACCTCCATTGCTTTACCAGCAACACTTATATTGAACTGCCATGAATGTCAAATTGGATTTGGGCTCATTAATCGAGCATACCAGTATCTCGCTTTGGGAGAGTACTTAAGAACAAGAGTAAAATTTTGCTGTGTTTACTTTCCAGTCGATGAATGCATTGTGGAGTAAATTCCAAATTCATTTTTATGAGAAGTTCAGAATATCCAGTTTATTAAAAGCAAAGCAGAGCCAGTAACTCAGTTTGTATGTACAGTAATTATACTCTACATTTCTACAGTAATACCTAAGTCAGTTAATATTTTATTGCTACCCATTTTCTAGTAATCCCAAACACAGCCAATTCTGCAGATGCTGGAAATCCAAAGCAACACACAGAAAATGCTGGAGGAACACAGCAGGTCAGGCAGCATCCATGGAAATGAGCAAACAGTTGACGTTTCAGGCTGAGACCCTTCTTCAGGACTGGAAAGGAAAGAGGGAAGGTGCCAGAATACAAGAGTGGGGGGAGATGGAGGAGGATAGCTAGGTGGTAGATGAAGCCAGGTGGGTGGGAAGATAAAGGGCTAGAGATAAAGAAATCTGATAGAAGAGGGGAATGGACCACTGGAGAAAGGGAAGGAGGAGGGGCATCAGGGGAACTGATTGGCAGGTAGAGGAAAGGTGAGAGTCGAGAGTGGGGAATAGAAGAAGAAGTGACGGGAGGGATTTTTTTTTACCAGAAGGAAAAATCAATATTCATGCCATCAAGTTGGAGTGTCCCCAGATACTCCAACCTATAGATCTGTCCCCAGATACAGATAAGGTGTTGTTCCTCCACCCCGAGTGTGGCCTCATCATAATGCAAGAGGAGGCCATGAACTGATATATCAGAACGGGAATGAGAATTGGAATTAAAATGTTGAGCCACTGGGAAGTTCCACTTTTGGAGGATGGAGAGGAAATGCTCAACAAAGCTGTCCCCCAATTTACGACAGGTCTCACCACTGTAAAACAGGCTGCATTGGGAGCTCTGGATACGATAGAAGACCCCAGCAGATTTGCAAGTGAAGTGTTGCCTTGCCTGGTAGGACTGTTTGAGGCAGTGATTGGAGGTGATGGAGGAGGTGAATGGGCTGATGTAGCACTTTGGCTGATTGCAGTGTTAAGTGTTGGGGGAAATGAATGGACAAGGGAATCATGAAGAAGTAACCCCTGTGGAAAGTGGAGAATGGGGGTCGGGTGAATTAAAGATGTATTTGGTGGTAGGATCCCTTTGGAGGTGGTGGACATCGTGCAGAATGACGTGTCGAATGCAGAGTCTCATGGGGCGACGGGTAAGGACAAGAGGAAGTCTACCGCTGCAAAGTGGGCAGAAAGTTCGTGTGAACACGAATGTCTGGGAAATGGAGGAGATTCAGGTGAGGGCAGCAACACTGGTAGAGAAAGAGAAACACTTTACTTTGAAGAAGGAGGACATCTCTGATGCCCTGGAAAAGGAAAATCTCATCCTAGGAACAGCAGAGACAAAGAACGAAGAAAAAGGAATTGCATTTTTACAACAGACAGGATAAGAAGAGGTATAGTCAAGATAGCCGTGGGAATAGGTAGGTTTATAAAGAATGTCAGTCGACAGTTTGTCTCCAGAGATGAAGAAAGGGGAGGGAGGAGTCAGAAATGGAGTTAAGTGAATTTAAGGGCCGGGTAGAAGTAGGAGGCAAAGTTGGTGCAATTGACTAGGTTAGCAAGGGTGCATGAAGCAGCACCAATGCAATTGTTAATGCGGCAGAGTAAGAGTTGGGGAGCTTTACTGGGTAAGGCTGCGTACATGGACTGTTTCACATAGCTAGCAAAAAGGCAGGCATAGTTGGGGCAGATACGGGTGCCTGTGGCTACCCCTTGAGTCTGGAGAAAGTGTGAAGAAATTAAGGAGAAATTGTTGAGGATGAAGACTAGTTCTGCCAGATAGAGGGGAACTGATTGGCTCTTTTATTGAGAAAGAAGTGAAGAGCTTTAAGGGTTTCTTGATGGGGGATAGAAGTATATAGGAACTGAACATCCATGGTGAAAATGAGGTGGTCAGGGCAAGGGAATTGAACGTTTGTGAGGAGACTGAGAGCTTGAGAAGCGTCAGGGATGTAAGTAGAAAGGGACTGAACTAAGGGGGATAGAATAGAGTTGAGAAATGAGGACATGAATTCAGTGAGGCAGGAGCAGGCAGAGCTAGTAATCCCAGTTTGGTTTTGGATTGTAAAGTTACAATCATTGAAACTGGGAATAGACAATAGACAATAGATGCAGGAGTAGGCCATTTGGCCCTTCAAGCCAGCATCACCATTCACTGTGATCATGGCTGATCATCCACAATCAGTACCCCGTTCCTGCCTTCTCCCCATATCCCTTGACTCCACTATCTTTAAGGCCTCTATCTAACTCTTTCTTGAAAGTATCCAGAGAACTGGCCTCCACTGCCTTCTAGGCAGAGCTTTCCACAGATCCACAACTCTCCGGGTGAAAAAGTTTTTCCTCAACTCCATTCTAAATGGCCTACCCTTTATTTTTAAACTGTGGCCTCTGGTTCTGGACTCCCCCCAACATCGGGAACATGTTTCCTGCCTCTAGCGTGTCCGATCCCTTAATAATCTTATATGTTTCAATCAGATCCTTCTAAATTCCAGTGTATACAAGCCCAGCCACTTCAATCTTTCAACATATGACAGTCCCGCCATCCCAGGAATTAACCTCATGAACCTACACTGCACTCCCTCAATAGCAAGAATGCCCTTCCTCAAATTTGGAGACCAAAACTGAACATAATATTCCAGGTGTGGTCTCACCAGGCCCTGTACAACTGCAGAAGGACCTCTTTGCTCCTATACTCAACCACCCTTGTTATGAAGGCCAACATGCCATTAGCTTTCTTCACTGCCTGCTATACCTGCATGCTTACTTTCAGTGATTGATGAACAAGGACACCTAGATCTCGTTGTACTTCCCCTTTTCCTAACTTGACACCATTCAGATAGAAATCTACCTTCCTGTGCTTGCCACCAAAGTGGATAACTCACATTTATTTCAAGATGGTGGCGCGACGCAGCTTGCAGCAGCCAGTCTGGAGCTGATTATCTGTTATTTGTGAAGTGGTGTGCCGTGCGCAATCATAATCGATTGAAAACAGACGTAGGAGCATGGAGGAACATCTGGAAATCTCCAGGAAGACCTTCTTCATTGCTGCTGCTGCTGTGAGGTCCGGGACTCTGCTGGGAAGAACAGGCCCCCAGTCCTCGGTGTCGCATTGCCAATGGCCATTGGCGGGGCCGTCTTAATTCGCTTGGCAGAGGATGGTGCTCGGAGAAGCTGTGCCGGAGGGGATGGTCGGAGGCTTGGAGGTTCGACGGACTCGGAGTCCGCTGCGGTCAGGTCGCTTTCAGTGTGTGTTGCGTCTGCGAGGCTGGGTTTGACGGAGCTTTCGTTGTGTGCTGCATCTGCGAGGCTGAGTCGGGTGAGGCTGTGGAAGTCCATAGCAGGGGTATTCCCTTCTACCACCGGCATGGGATGGCGAGTCTGTCGGGACCCTGGGGACTTGTGGAAACTGTGTGGTGATTTCTTTTGAACTTTAACATCTTTGGACTATTTTTACTGTGCCCATGGTCTGTTTTTTATCAATTATGCTATTGTTTGCACTGTTGTAACTATGGTTTTGTGCAGGTCTTGTAGCTTTAGTTTTTGGTCTTGTTTGTCTGGTGGATTTGGAGATCCTTTCCAGGGAACGCGCTAAGACGGTAGCGTGATATTAATACGCAGCAGCCTCTCCGGACTCTGGATTGGGGATTGCCAAACGTTATGTGGATTTTCTGGTGTAGTCTGTTTTGTCATATGCTTTTGTAATATCATTCTGGAGGAACGTTGTCTCATTTTTTAACTGTATTGCATTTGTGGTTTCTAAATGACAATAAACTGAATCTGAATCTGAATTTATCCATATTAAACTGCAGCTGTCCACTCACCCAACCTGTCCAAGTCACCCTGCATTCTCCTAACGTCCTCCTCATATTTCACACTGCCACCCAGCTTTGTGTCATCTGCAAATTTGCTAATGTTACTTTTAATCCCTTCATCTAAATCATTAATGTATTTTGTATATAGCTGCGGTCCCAGCATCAAGCCTTGCAGTACCCCACTAGCCACTGCCTGCCATTCTGAAAAGGACCCTTTAATCCCTACTCTTTGTTTCCTGTCTGCCATATACATAGAAACATATACAGTGAATGGATTGTAGTTTGAAATTTCGTTTGCAATAATAGAAAAAGGCATAAGATTCTTTGTTCACTGAGGACATTCAGTTAATGTGAATTAGTTATCAAGGGCATTTCATTGTGAATTGAAAGATCATTTTAATCGCATACTGATTGCTGAGGCCATATCTGGAATCGTCTGTGCAATATTGCTTTCAAGGAGGTATTGAATATTCAGAAAAGGATAATAAGGATGATCCTTGGGCTTATATGTGTACATTATAAAGAGAATCTTGTGAACCTGCATAAAAGTATGATGAAATCCATAGTGGAGAGAAATATGATTAATATAAATCTAAATATTTTATTTAAGACAGTGAGTGCACATTGAAGAGCTTGAACAGCAAGTTAAATAACTCCGGAGATTTACAGATAAATTGCAATGCCTTAAATAAAGTAAAGATTTATACAGTACAACATCCCTGAAACCCAGTGGTTCCGTTGAAACAGTGCAGTTAGTATACCATATATCTTCTAACAGAAACAATTGTTCTGACCCTCACTCTGGCCAGATATTGACTAGACAATTAGGTGCACAGATCCATGATATCATATTTTACTAATAAAAAATATTTAGTCTTATGGAGGTCATGTGGATTATAGTTGTTTAATTAACTTCCTTATATCCTGGGCTACATTCCGCTTTGTTCACACACCTTCTCTATGGCTCTGCTTGTCCAGATGCTACAGGTACATGCATTTTATTTTAATCTTACCTAACCTGAAAACTCCTTCCATTAATTGGTTCATCCATACTGCACAGGAATACTCCTTTTGGCTATGGCTACTATAGAACAGTGAACAACACACTGTCTGCTCCTAACAATTGTAATTTTCTTACCGTAGGTTTCCATTTATAATTTCCAATCAGCTTTATAAACTTTCAGAGGCAGAAGGCAATACATTTATATGGCTATTTAACATATTTAGCAAACCAGATGCTGATGAATTTCAAGGCAATAAACTTTTTAACTTTGTCTGATTCTCATAAAGCATAATTAATCCGAAACATTAATTCTCAACATAAAGGCGGCTTAACCAGCTGAACATTTCTAACAAGTTCCTTCATGCAGTTTCCATCAATTCCATTAAATTTCATATTTCCTTGCAACATAAGAGGAGGCCACTCTGCCCATCATCTATATTAGCTCTTCTGCAATTTGGAGGCCTAGATTTATGAGGAGAGAATGGATAGGCTGCAGCTGTTTACCTTGGAGTGAAGATGGATGAGAGGTGGCCTTATGGAGGCTCATAAAATCATGAAAGTCATAAACAAGGTGAATTGTCACAGTCTTTTATCCCCAAGAGAGAAGATTATAACTAAGGTGATAGCGAAAGATTTAAAGGGGGAACTGAAGGGCAATATTTTCAAACAGAACTTGGTGTGTATATGGAATGGGCTGCCAGATGTATAGTTACAATGTTAAAAGGCATTTAGTCAGGTACATTGATAGGAGATGTTCAGAAGGATAAGGGCCAAACAAAGACAAGTGTTTTACCTGTAACTTGGTTGGTATAGACAAGTTGGGCTGAAGGGCTTGTTTCTATACTCTATAACTGTATGACCCTGTCTTGTAAATACATACAAAATACAGCACGAGAGTCTGGAAATCTTGAGCACCAAACACAAGATGCTGGAGGAATTCAGCATGTCAGGCAACATTAATGGAGAGGAATAAACTTCTGAATTCTGGGCCAAGACCCTTCATCAGTTCTGTAAGGGAAGGGGGAAAGAAGCCAGAATAATAGGTATGGGGAGGGGAAGGAGTACAATAAAGGGTCTTGGTCCAAAACATTGACCATTTATTCCCCTCTATAGATGCTATCTGACTTGCTGATTTCCTACAGCATTTTGTGTGTGTTGTTCAATATAGTCCTTTCCCATTCCTGGCAAGAATCTATGATAAGAATGCCACTAGAGGTTAGGTTCAGCAAGAACCAGCATTAACCCTATAACTTGTTTTTCTTTTCATTGTTTGGCTGGATCTATATTGCCTTAAGCTGCTACAAGACACACAAAATGTCTTAGAGTTATTTAGGACAGAATCTTGCTGACCAAGATTCTCATCTATGTTAGTCGTATTTGTCTCTGTTTGGTCCATATCTTTCTAAACATTTCCTATTCATGTATCTATCCAAGTATTTTTAAATAATGTTAATCTGCTTCCCTCAACCACTTCCTTAGGCAGTTCATTCTGTATACTGACCATCTTCTGGGTGTTTTCCTCCCTCCACCTCTTTTTCTATTTCCCACTCTGGCCTCTTACCTCTTCTCACTGGCCTATCACCTCCTCCTGCATTCTCTCCTCCTTCTCTTTCTCCAATGGTCCACTCTTCTCTCCAAATAGAATACAATTCACTATCTTGGAGAAATTATGATATCATAGACATATCAAAGTCTGCAGATGCTGGAAATCCAAAGCAACACACACAAAATGCTGGTGGAACTCAGCAGGTCAAGCAGCATCGATGGAAATGAATCAACAGTTGTCATTTCATTCCAAGACTCTTCTTCAGGACTGGAAGGGAAGGAGGAAGATGCCAGAAGAAAAAGGTAGAGGGAGGGGAAGAAGGATAGCAAGAAGGTGATAGATGAAGCCAGGTATTTAAGAAGGATAAAGGAAGGAATCTGATAGAGTGGAGAGTAGATCAATATTCATTCCATCAAGTTGGAGAATATAAGGTATTGCTTCTTCACTCTGAGAGAGGCATCATATTGGCACAAGAGGAAGCCATGGACCTACATGCCAGAATGGGAATGGGAATTGGGATATATATTGGGATTTATTTTCTTCCCTTACTTTATTTACTTCCATTGGAGCTGAATCAAACTTTTCTTGGATTTCTAACTTTAGGATGTCCCAGAGTATATAATCCATATTAGCTGGCTATTTAATCAATGGGATCCAGTTTCTGTTATTTATGATATTTGGACAAAATACAGGTGGGCGGATTAGTAAGTTTTCAGATGACATGAAAGTTGTCAGGGTTTAGGATGGTAAGGATCATTGTCAAAGGATATAAAGCAGTTGGAAATATGGGCAGAGAACAGGCAGATGGAGTTTAATCCAGACAAGGATTCGGAAGTCAAACGTAAGAGGTAAGTAAATTGTAATTGGTATGGCCCTCGGAGCGTTGATGTACAGAGAGATCTAGGGGTGCAAAAGAATGACTCCCAGATAATGGCAACACAAGCAGATAGGGAGGCAATGAAGACATGCACATATTTGCCTTCATTGATAAGGTCATTAAGTATAAAAGTCAGGAAATCATGCTGAAACTTTACACAACTTTGATTACACTGTATTTGGAACTGTATGCAGTTCTGGTTGCCGTATCAGAATCAGAATCAGAATCAGGTTTATTATCACTGGCATGTGACGTGAAATTTGTTAACTTAGCAGCAGCAGTTCAATGCAATACATAAACTAGCAGAGAGAGAAAAAACTATAATAATAATAATAATAAATAAACAAGTAATTCAATTATGTGTATTGAATAGATTTTTTAAAATGTCTAAGAACAGAAATACTATATATTAAAAAAAATGTGAGTTAGTGTCCAAAGCTTCAATGTCCATTTAGGAATTGGATGGCAGAGGGGAAGAAGCTGTTCCTGAATTGCTGAGCGTGTGCCTTCAAGCTTCTGTATCTCCTGCCTGATGGTAACAGTGAGAAAAGGGCATGCCCTGGGTCCTGGACAGGAAAGATACGGAGGCTGCTGAAGCGGTTCACCAGGATGTTGCCTGAAACAGTGAATTAGCTTCAAGAAAAGGTTGGATAAACTTGCATTGTTTTCTCTGGAGCATTGGAGGCTTGGGAGGCATGGAATGACTTGACAGAGATATATAAAATTATAAATCAGGTAGATAGAGCCTTTTTTTCTGGGTGAAAATATCAAATGCTAGAGAGTGTCACTTTAAGATGGGAAAAGGAATGTTTAAATGTGATTTATGAGGCAGGTTCTTTGTTTTTTCACAGACTGGTAGGTGCCTAGAACACATTGCCAGCAGAAATAATGTCTGCAGATATTATAGCAATATTTCAGAGGTATTTAGACAACAACATGAAGATGCAGGGAATAGAGGGATCTGGATCACGTGCAGGCAGATATTCAATCCACTTTGCTAATCATTGTGTGTCAATTCATGATCAAACACAAAAATACACATAGAAATAATTTTAAAATTGCCTGTGCACATTATTGTAGGTGCACATTCAGAAATGACTATTGATACAGCTGTAAAATGCCTGTGGATGTGTATAAAATGCCAGATATGTCTGTAGAAATGTTTTACATGTATACCTGTAGATACACCTGTGAAAATGCCTTTTGGTATATCTAAAATTGCAAAAGTCCCTGTAAAAATATATGAGCATAGAACACGAAGCAGTACAGAACAGTACAGACCCAGGGATGACGATGTTGTGCTGGCCTTTTACCCTATTCCAAGATCAATCTAACTCCTTCCTCCCACATAGCCATCCATTTTTCTTTTATCAACATTCCTAATGCATCTCTCTACCAACACCCTTGGCAGTACATTGCATGCAATTATTGCTGTCTGTAAACATCCTACCATTGGCATCTCACTCCAATTACCTTAATTTTATGGCCTCTTGTATTAACCATTGCCACCCAGGGAAAAAGGTGCTGTCTGTCCATTCTGTCTGTGGCTCTTATCATCTGATACATCTGAATCATCACCTCTCTTCCTCCTTCCCTACAGGAAGAAATGTCCTAGTTCACTCAACTTTTCTCATAAAACGTGCTCTTTAAGCAGGCAGCAGTCTGTAATCTCTAATCTGTATAACATCTGCACTCACACCTATAGAAATACCTGTAGCACCTATAGTTACTCTATGTCCTTATAAGATACAAATCTCACTGAATGAAATTGCTTGCTTATTTGGCAACAATAGTGAGATTTCATGTCGCTCACTTCATTCAAAATTGCTTTTTAGCTTGGAAGTAGAGAGATTACTGGTCAGACAAATGTCATTTGACCTGTAAAGTAATACTGGAGTTAGTAATTTTGTATGCAATCTTTATTTGAAGCTGATAAATGACCTTCTGGAAAATAAGTCATTTTTTGATCGCTGAGTTTGCAAGTTTTACAGTGTAATTATTGGTAGTGCCTCCTGTTACAACTGTTTGGAATATAATCTCTTCTGGTCGATGTACTGTTTGTTAACCAAGTATTCTTCTGCTTTTGGCATACATGGTTACTTAATCAGCAACTTTGGAGTTCTTCATGTGCCCTTTGATTCTGAACTATCTGACCATTATGTAAATGAATTACTGTCATGTCTGATGATTTCCATAATTAGAATTCCAATGACATCAAGACTGCATCCACTGGGCAAGTATTTTGAATATTAAAGAGAGAAGATAGATAGATACTTTATTCATCCCCATGGGGAAATTCAACTTTTTTTCCAATGTCCCATACACTTGTTGTAGCAAAACTAATTACATACAATACTTAACTCAGTAAAAAAATATGATATGCATCTAAATCACTATCTCAAAAAGCATTAATAATAGCTTTTAAAAAGTTCTTAAGTCCTGGCGGTTGAATTGTAAAGCCTAATGGCATTGGGGAGTATTGACCTCTTCATCCTGTCTGAGGAGCATTGCATCGATAGTAACCTGTCGCTGAAACTGCTTCTCTGTCTCTGGATGGTGCTATGTAGAGGATGTTCAGAGTTTTCCATAATTGACCGTAGCCTACTCAGCGCCCTTCGCTCAGCTACCAATGTTAAACTCTCCAGTACTTTGCCCACGACAGAGCCCGCCTTCCTTACCAGCTTATTAAGACGTGAGGCGTCCCTCTTCTTAATGCTTCCTCCCCAACACGCCACCACGAAGAAGAGGGCGCTCTCCACAACTGACCTATAGAACATCTTCAGCATCTCACTACAGACATTGAATGACGCCAACCTTCTAAGGAAGTACAGTGCAGAAGCACTGTCGATGTTTCGTCAGGACTAAGGGTCTCGGCCCGAAACGTCGGCAGCACTTTTCCCTATAGATGCTGCCTGGCCTGCTGCGTTCCACCAACATTTTGTGTGTGTTGCTTGAATTTCCAGCATCTGCAGATTTCCTTGTGTTTTCCTTGAATATTAAAGATACCTGTTTAGTTTCAAAATCACAGCTTGTAAATTGGGTCGGATACATTGGTGTCAGTGAGCATTTGTAAAGATGACAGAGATCTTTCACCTACGCTAATGTTGCACTTTGTTCGATACATGGGGCAGAGAATCAATGAATCTGTCCAAGAATCTGTCAGTGTTGGCCTCCATTTCCTATCAACATTTTAGCCATTGCAAAAGAGGAAATAAGGGTAAAAGACATACCGAAGAATCTTTTGTCGTGAATGGCTGTTCCAAAATGACTTCATTCATGCCTCAAGATAACAAGACTGTGAAATGGAAACTTAATTCAGAAATAAAAGATATTAACAACTTCTGTGAAAAGGGATACAGTTAATATTTAACATTGAAGACCCTTCATCAGAACTTTTGGAGGTCGGGCTGGCTGGAGTCCAAGCCCCCACTCGATGCCTGAAGGTCAGGGACATGGATGGGTGATGAAGGATGTCCGAAGTTTAGACTTTCACTCTACACTTGAAGGTCACCAATGTGGACATAGGATGAAAGACATCTGGAATGCTGACCTCCACTCTGCGCTTGACATCAGAGGCTAGGCTTCTGTTCCATGCATAAAGGCCAGCAACGTGGACGTGTGACAAAGGACATTTATGCTTATCATGCTGTCCCAGGATTGACTGTCTGTGTTAGCAGGAATCATGAGGGCCAATGAGATGGTGAACCTAGATTTTGAGCCTGGAACCTGTGTCCCGTATTCAGCCATTCCAGGATCGATACCGAAGATCAAAGCCCAAAGTTTGGTTGGAAGTCCAGAAGCCAAAGGCTAATGGTCAAAGCCTTGAGACTTTGAGACTAGAGGTCTGGAGGAGTGTGTGTGTGTGTGTGTGTGTGTGTGTGTGTGTGTGTGTGTGTGTGTGTGTGTGTGTGTGTGTGTGTGTGTGTGTGTGTGTGTGTGTGTGTGTGTGTGTGTGTGTGTGTGTGTGTGTGTGTGTGTGTGTGTGTGTGTGGACACTTGTGGGCTGCCCCAGCATATCTTTAGGTATGTTGATTGTTAACGCAAGTGACACCTTTTAATTTCAAAAATAAACCTTACTCACAATTGTCATCATCATCATTATGTGCTGTGTCGTATGATTTAGGCCATCATGGTCTTTCCATGACCATGATTGCTTTGGCAAAAATTTCTACAGAACTGCTTTATCATTGCCTTCAAGGCAGTACCTTTACAAGATGGGAGACCCCAGCCATTATCAATACTCTTCAGAAATCATCTGCCCGGGGTCAGTGGCCGCATAACCAGGGCTTGTGATACGCACTAACTGCTCATACCACCATCCACTACCTGCTTCACGTGACCCTGACTGGGGGAATAAGGAGGTGCTACACCTTGCTCAAAGGAGATCTGCGGGCTAGCAGAGGGAAGGAATGCCTTACACCTCCTTTGTTAGAGACGTATCTCCAACCTGCCACCTTTTATTCATAATGAAAAATATAACAAAGAAAGGAGCAGTGCAAGAAACCTTTACACTCGTGGTTATTACATTTGGTGTGGAAACTATAGTTCTAAAGAAAAAAAACAAACATAGCACTGTACCACTCCTGTGGGCTCCTGCAATGATCCATCTATTTCATGGTTCATTGTTTGAGGGGCTTCCCCACCCAGTTCCATCCCTCCATGTGCAGTAGCAGAAGGAGCCTGCACTGTGCTCCTGCCCCACACGGACTTAGCACACCGATTCTTCTGAGCTTCAGTGCATCTCTCCGCACATATTCCTCAAGCATTCCCTTACAGATGTCTTGCTGTTCTGGAAGACAAACACATATCGGGCAGGACCAAATGTGCCTTTCACTGAGTTGATAACTTCCCACCTGCACTTGGTTTCTGTTGAAGTGTGTGTCCCTGGGAATAGTATGTAGATCGGAGAGTCCTCTGTTACATCACTGCTGGCAAATTAACTAGGACACAGACCTTTGCATCCATCTGCATATCATCTTTGCAATAACAGCCTGCAAAGAGATGGATGACCATTTCTTCCTCACGACAGTGTGCAGTAAGGGTGTTAGGTCATCTGTCCAGGAAGACTCTGAAAGGAAACAGTCCCTCACCGCCACCCATTAAAGACTTGCTACTTGTTGCTTGTTGGTGAGATCTGCTGATGAGGCATTCAGCCAAAAGGTCTGGACCACAGGCTCAGGGAACCACCTTATCATGTCCCTATTATTCCAGTCCTGCCGAGTCTGTAGGATGTTATGTGCACACAAGTGCCTGACGGACTTGTGGTCAAAGGTGTTTATTTGGAAGAACGCTTCTATAAAGGACAGGTATTGCAGCACCATTCAGCTGACTGAGACTTTGTGAGGTAACTGGGCCAGAGCTATCTTAGCATTCAGTGATACTTGGAACCCACATACAGTGAGTCCACACTCCAGCTGATACAGGCATACACAAAGGTGATTGTTAGGATGAAGACAACATTGTGTACATTTTTACTCCCATTCTCTGGGATTTGTGCATGGTGACCTATCAGACTTGACACCCATATAAAGCAGAAGGCATTCTAGGTAAGTATCAAAGCAGAGGAGTGGGCATCAGACCATATTTGCATAATACAGAGCAGCCCTGAGGGCATATCGCATCTGATAACCAAGTTTTTCTAGCTATTGACAGAGCTCACCATTTCCACAGACCTAATCTTTGTTTCACACTTCCAGTTTGTTCCGGCCAGTTCTTGTTATATGTCTCACCCCTCTGAAGCAGATCCCCAGCACTTTTAGGTAGTCAGACCAGAAAGTGATGGGGACATGGCTGGATTGAAGAGCATTGACTCAAACAAGCCTGACAGACTTTTCTCAGGGAAGTGACAAAATAGGTTGATGAAGGTATAGCAGTCTATATGGATATTGGTAAAGTGTATGACAAGGTTCATTCATAAAGGCTTGAGGTATTGTAACTAGGAAGACTTACCTGCATGGATTCAGAATTGGCTTGCCCACAGAAGGCAGGGGGTGGTAGTAGATGAAGTGTATGTTGCCTGGTGGTGTCTACTGATGTTCCACAGTGATCTCCACACTTTGTGACTTTTATAAATGATTTGGATGAGGAAGTGGAAAGGTGGGTTAGAAAGTTTGGAGATGACATGAAGGTTGATGGAGTAGTGGATAGTGTAGCAGATTGTCGCTATGATATTGACAGGATGTATAGCTCAGCTGAAAATAAGCAAATGGAATTCAATCTGGAAAAGTGTGAAGTGATTCACTTTGGAGGTTGAACTTGAAAGAATACAGAGTTAATGCCAGGCTTTTTGGCAGTGTGGAGCAACAGAGGGATCTTGGTATCCAAGTCCACAGATCCCACAAAGTTGCCACACAATTTAATATGTAGTTAAGAAGGCATATTGTGTGTTGGATTTCTTTAGTCAGGGATTGAGTTCAAGAACCATGAAGTTATGTTGAGTTCTCTGAAACCCTGGTTAGAACACACTTGGAATATTGCGTTCAGTTCTGGTCACCTTATTATAGGAAAGATCTGAAAGCACTAAAGAGGGTGCAGTTGAGAGGATGCTGGCTGGATTGGAGAATATGTCTTATGAGGAAAGGCTGAGCAAGCTAGGGCTTTACTCTTTAGGTCAAAGGAGGATGAGAGGTAACACTATGGGTGTATAAGATGAATGAAGGCATAGATAGAGTAGCCAACCATTGCCCTTTCCCCAGGATAGCAATGGCAAATACAAGAGGTCTTACTACCAATGTGATTGGACAAAAGTACAAGGATGATGTCAAAGGTTTTTTTTTACACAGAATGTGCTAAGTGTAATGAGGGCACTGCTGGGGTGTTGGTAGAGGTAGATACGTTAAGGACATTTTTGAGATTCTTAGCTAGGTATAGGGATGACAGAAAAATGGAAGACTCTTTGGGACAGAAGGGGTGGGTTGACCCTGGAGTAGGTTAAAAGTCTGGCACAACATCATGAGCCAAAGGGTCTGTACTGTTCTATGTTCTACTTGTGGTTGACTCTGGTCCACTGCGCCAACTCAAACTGGTTGCAGATGCTGATCTATCTGTGACTGACTGTGGATCTGAGCATAAGACAATGATATTGTTCATGTACTGGGGGGTTTTGACTTGTGTGCCTCCACTGTCAGGCAATGTCAACCTCTTATGCTCTCATCCTGATGTATTTGGCAAAGGGTTCTATGCATGGCATAAGTAAGGCAGGGGTGAGTGGGCTGGAAAAGAAGGAATGCAAGGTACTTTCGGTAAAGAGAAGATGGGGAAGGTGGACAATAGGTCCATAATAGGTGGACAAAGTGAGTATCTGTAATTGGGCAAAATGGCACAGGCTAAGTTCCTTCGTGTGATGTTGTAGTTCTGGGTAATAATGCGTGCTCTGGATGACTTTGTAGAGAAATATCTCCGCTGGTCTTCAAAGGAGCATCATGGTGCTTCTACACCAACATGAAACGGTGTCTCAGTTTGAAAACGGATCTAAAGAGAGGCATCCGGAACAGAGAACCATTCCCTCAGTGGTATATTGGACTGACCAGCTGACCTTCTAAACCAAAGCCTCTGGGTTGATAGTTTCTTCTGGAGCCTTCTGACTCTGAATAGAGTGGGTTAACAACTGACCCGCAGCTAGAATTATGTACCTAATAATAATGTATTGCCTGCAAAAGAACAGGAGCAATCACCCTGATAGATAAGCTACTGTGGTATGCAGGACAATGAAGACAGAAGGTTTGTAAAATCAACATTATTTTCAGGCCAACATCCACAGAACATTTTTAACTCCTTCGGTTTTCTGTGCTCAGCTCGATGTTACACAGAACATGATTGACTTTAACAGCAAGGACAACTTAGGTTTTAATATTTATTACAGAGTACAGCAGCCCAATTTGTCTGATAAATTGCTTCCACTTAAATGTGCTGCTGTGTACATGCGCAAAACTGCAACGAGCAAAGCTACAATAATCACAGGTGATCAACACAAATCAAATGAATGTGCATTAGAAATAATACCTAGTCTCATGGGCTATCATTGGAGACACTATTAAATCTATCTCCAGGCAATGTCATCGGCCTTACTGCCATTTGTTCTTCATAAACATCTTCCACTGCAATGGAATCAATTCCTGCACAATTTCTTCAGTGAATGAATATTCTGAATAAAGGCTGGGTTCCAGTAATGCACTTAACCGCTTGTTCAATATTATAATTATGTACAGAGTAAGGATTTAAAATATAACCCTTTTTATGTCATAATGGAGCCTAAAATAACTGTATTTATTTTTAGTTTTGATGAAATGCTGTATATCCTAACCTAGTCATCTTTAATGTTATTAAACCCTTGTTTCAATCTGAGACACACAGTTATCTCAATCTTCTCCCACTTGAATATTAAGCAGAAAATAAACTCTATGCATCTATCAATTAGTTTTGTGAGCATGCTTTATACAATTTTAAATAGCACAACTCAATCTACATATAAACACATTCAGCAGTCAGAAAGTGGTTACCCAACAGCTTTGAGTGACTATTAGTGATAGATGAACTATATCCACAGAGTCACCGCTTCATTAGGCACCTTTTGTACCCAATAAAATGCTATGATTGTGATCTACTGCTGCTGTAGCCGATACACTTCAATATTCAACTTGTTGTGCATTCAGAGATCCTCTTCTGCACACCATTGTTGTAACCTGCGTTTATTTGAGTAATTGTCACCTTCCTGTCAGTTTGAACCAGTCTGGCCATTCTCTTCTGATCTCTCTCATTAACAAAGCATTATTGCTCACAGAACTGCTGCTCACTGGATGTTTTTTTTTTGTTCCTCACACCATTCTCTGTAAAATCCGGAGAATGTTGTATGTAAATATCAGGAGATCAGCAATTTCTGAGATATATAAGCCACCCCTTCTGGCACCAGCAATCATTCAAAGTTGAAAGATCAAAGTAAAGCTATTATCAAAGTAATGCATGTCACTATATACAACCTTGGAGTCATTTTCTTTATGGCGTTCTCAATAAATCCATTAACAATAATTGTTATGGTTTGGTCCGGAGCCTGCATTCCGGGTCTTGATCCGGTCCGTGGAGTCCGGACTCCAGACTCCGGGTCTTGTAGCCTTCCCTCCTTTCACCCTTGAGCCCAATTAGTCACACCTGTGGATCATCGTGGCTTGTTGGGGCTCAAGGAGGCGAACCTGATGCCCATCGGCTGGTGGTGTATATAGAGGGCTCTGGGACTGAGTGGAGTTGGGTGTTGCCCTGTCTTGGAGTCTCCATTGTTAAGGATGAATTTTTTTTTTTGAGTAAGTCTGGCAGTCACCCTGGACCTAATTCCCTTCCTATCCCTTGCCTCTGTTGGGCAAGCCTGGCTGGACTGCTGTTGCCTGGTAGGGGACTCTGCCCTTTTCCATCCCTTACTGCTGATGGGTTGTGCCCAGCAACCTACCCTGGTGCCCTATGACCTGCTCAGGCCCCTGCGTTCCTGCCTGGGCGGTCTGGGCCCTGCCTAGAAGTTATGTGGCCCACCCAGAGGACTCTGCCCCTACATATCCCTTACTGCTGATGGGTTGTGCCCTGCAACCTACCCAGGTTTCCTGTGACCTGCTCAGGCCCCTGCGTTCCTGCCTGGGAGGTCTGGTCCCTGCCCAGGTGTTATGCGGCCTGCCCAGTGAACTCTGGGATCTTTCTTGCCTGAACTAGACTCTCCTGGAACCCCAGAATCACTTTGAACATCATGTCCCTCATGCACACCATGGTCACCACATCTTGTCTATCGTTTAGTTGTTCCAGTCCTGCCCCTAGTACTTCAGTGCCTGCGTCCTGCACTTGGGTCCAGCCTCCTGTCCCCTTATGACAATAATAGAATCAATGAAAGGCTGCATCAACAGGGTTGATTGACACCCAGTGTGCAAAAGACAACAAACTATGCAAATATAAAAAGGAATGAATAAATGAATGAAGAGTCCTTGAAGCTGAGAACATATGTAGTGGGACCAGTTCAGTGATGGAGCAAGTGATGCTGAGTGAAGTTATCCCCTCTGGTTCAAGAGCCAGATGGTTGAGGATAAGAACTGTTCCTAAACCTGGTGGTGTGAGTTCTGAGGTTCCTGTACCTTCTCCCTGATGCCAGCAGTGAGAAGAGAGCAATACCTGGGTGGTGGAGGGTCCCTGATGATGTATGCTGCTTTCCTGCAACAATGCTTAGTGTAGATGCGCTCAGTGGGGTGGCGGGGGGGGGGGGGGGGGGGGGGGGTGGTTACCTGTCACGGACTGGGCTGTATTCACGACTCTTTGAAGAATTTTCCATTCAAGGCCTTTGATGCTTCCATACCAAGCTGTGATGCAGCCAGTCAGTTTACTTTCCACCACACGTCTATAGGTGTCTGTCGAAGCTTAAGATGTCATACTGTATCTTTGCAAACTTATGAGGAAGTAGAGTAGAGGCAGTGCTATGCTTTCTTCATGTGTGTTGGGCCCAGGGCAGGTCCTCTGAAATGATAAAACCAAAGAATTTAAATTTTATGTCGCTCTGCACCTCTGATTCCTTGATGAGATCTCACTCATGGATCTCCTTTTCTTCCTCCTGAAATTAATATTCAGCTCCTCGTTCTTGCTGACATTGAGTAAGATATTGTGACACCATTCAGCCAGATTTTCAACCTCCCTTGTAAATGCTGATTCATCACCGCCTTTGATTTGGACAACAACAATGGTGGGATTGGCAACCTTAAACATAGTATTGGAGCTGTGTTTAGCCACACAGTCATATGTTTAAAGCAAGTAGAGTAGGGGGCTAAGCACACAGCCTGTTGGCTTCCACAGTCAAAGTCGTTCTGATCACATTACTTTGCCATTCTGATGTTCGGGCTGTACAACAACTGAACATCTTGACCATGACTACATGCTTTTATGCATTGAGTTACTGCCACATGATTGTCTATTAGATATTTACGTTTACAAGCACATTTGCATTGGGTACAGGTGCATCTAATAAAGTGGCCACAAAGTGTATACAGGAATTGTATTTTTCATAAACCACAAATGCATTTGACAATGAATAGATTATTTACTATTTATGTTTAAATGATATGTCTCGCAAAATTGAGAAAATAAAAGCTATAAAAACGCTTGTCCATCTGTGGCCTTTAGAAAGTGGGACTGGTTTTACATTAAACATTAAAGATGGAGTACAAAAAAGACGTACAAAAAAGCTGGATGAACTCAGCAGGTTGGGCAACATCCATTGAAAAAAGCAGTCAACATTTCGAGTCGAGACCCTTCGTCAGGACTAAAGAAGGATGGGGCAGGGGCCCTATAAAGAAAGTGGGGGGAGGGTGGAAAACCAATCAGAGGAAAGATCAAGGGGTGGGGGAGGGGATAGGCAGGAGAGATGAAGAAGGAATATAAGGGGAAGGCACTATGGGTAGTAGAAGAAGGCAGAGTCGTGAGAGATGATAGGCAGCTAGAAGAGGAGACAGAGTGAAGGTGGGATGGGGAAGGGAGAGGGAGGGAATTACTGGAAGTTGGAGAATTCGATGCTCATACCAAGGGGCTGGAGACTACCCAAACGGTATATGAGATGTTGAAGTTTGGCCTCATCATGGCAGTAGAGGAGCCCATGTATGGACATATCTGAATGGGAATGTGAAGGAGAGTTGAAGTGAGTGGCAACCGGGAGATCCTGTCTGTTGTGGCGGACGGAGTGTAGGTGCTTGACGAAGCGGTCTCCCAATCTGCGTCGGGTCTCGCCGATGTAGAGGAGGCCGCACTGGGAGCACTGGATGCAATAGATTACCCCAACAAACTCACAAGTGAAGTGTTGCCTCACCTGGAAGGACTGTTTGAGGCCCTGAGTGGTGGTAAGAGATGAGGTGCAGGGACAGGTGTAGCAACTCATCGGTTGAAGGAACAACATCTCCTATACCGTCTGGGTAGTCTCCAGCCCCTTGGTATGAACATCGAATTCTCCAACTTCAGGTAATTCCCTCCCTCTCCCTTCCTCCATCCCACCTTCACTCTGTCTCCTCTTCTAGCTGCCTAACACCTCTCATGACTCTGCCTTCTTCTACTACCCATTGTGCTTTCCCCTTAGATTCCTTTTTCACCTCTCCTGCCTATCCCCTCCCTGCTTCCCCTCCCCCACCCCTTGATCTTTCCTCTGATTGGTTTTCCATCCTACCCTCACCTTCTTTATAGGGCCCCTGCCCCCTCCTTTAGTCCTGACGAAGGGTCTCGACCCGAAACGTTGACTGCTTCTTTCAACGGATGCTGCCCGACCTGCTGAGTTCATCCAGCCTTTTTGTACGTCTTGATTTGACCACAGCATCTGCAGTGTACTTTGTGTTTATTAAATATGAAGTGTTGTGTGCAAAACAATTTACCATGGCAAGGGAAATCTGAGAATTGTATAAATTCTCTCAAATTCTCTTTATTTCACATTTTTTTGCAATGTAGAGTGCAATAAAAATGTAAACAGCAATAGCAATAAGTAATGGAAATTAATTTGAATTACATAATTCCACAGAAAAGTTAATTTTTGCTCACCAATATCCAGGCAATAGTATTCCGTGATAACTTATGCATTATTTAAAGTAGTCAAGTTTTGTGTGTGGCAAAGTAGAAATAGACCATAAGGTAAACATCATTCATTAGATTTCTGGAACATTCCCCAGTAAAAGTCTAAAGCAAAGTAAAAAATAAATTCTGTGCAGACTCTGTGATTCTGCATTTGCAGAGTGACCATATACTAAACTGGTAACCGATCTGGAAAATTGTTTAACAATAAAGCTGCCAAAAATAGAATACTGCATGTTGTTTCAATAATAATTTAGTTGAAAAGCATTCCCATGTACAGTAAGATCCTGCTAAATTGCACACTCAGGACTTCAGTGATGCTGGATTAACAGATTTTCTAGATTATTGGATACATTAGCCAAATATATTTCTGCTTCACTATTTTTAATGTAGGAACAAAAAAGTTTCAAGTGAACCTGGTGAGTTTAAAAGATGGTGGTGGTGGTTGTGGGGGTGGAGGGGAGGGAGTATACATGTCTCTATTTGGACTACTTGGTTGGCTCCAGCTGTGAGGTGACTTGACAATAAACTTGACTTCATAAACTTCTCATTTTTTATCAGCAACTATAACGTTTACACAAATAATAAGTTTATTAAAATGTTTGTAGGAAGCATTATCTAATTTTTAACTCAATTGTGTAACTTATGTTCAAAAATATGTTATCTAAACACGTGAAGAAAATGATATATGTTGGGAATTCTCATTACTTGTCATTGACAATTCAAACTCAATTTGACCAAAATTGGCCTAGTGAGGAATTTCAGCTGCAAGTTACACTAGACACAGATTCAGAATTCTTGTAATTCTTTGGCAATAGTTTGATAAATATTGCACAGGGCACTGTATAGCTAGGTTTACTGTGGATAAAATGAATCATTAAGGAGGGTTTCTGCAAATTACTCCTTTTTAACTAGTGTATGAGGAAATGTTTTTATTAAATCTGAGAATCTGGATACCAGTGTATTGTGAAAATAGGTTTGTAGAGTTCTCTTAAGAGTCAATTTCAATTAGTAAAATAATATTACCCACTGGCAGTGAGCTGATTATAATTGCTTATTTGTTATGAACCTATTTATGTTATTTCAATAAAGCAGCTTTAGATAATAGACAATAGACAGTAGGTGCAGGAGTAGGCCATTTGACCCTTCTAGCCAGCACTGCCATTCACTGTGATCATGGCTGATCATACACAGTCAGTACCCTGTTCCTGCCCTCTCCCCATATCCCTTGACCCCTCTATCTATAAGAGCTCTATCTAACTCTCTCTTGAATGCTTCCAGAGACTTGGCCTCCCCTGCCTTCTGGGGCAGAGCATTCCACATATCCACCAATCTCTGGGTGAAAAAGTTTTTCCACATCTCTGTTCTAAATGGCCTACCCCTTATTCTTAAACTGTGGCCTCTAGTTCTGGACTCACCAATCAGCGGAAACATGCTTCCTGCCTCCAGCGTGTCCAATCCCTTAATAATCTTATATGTTTCAATCAGATCCCCTCTCATCCTTCTAAATTCCAGTGTATACAAGCCCAGTCGCTCCAATCTTTCAACATATGACAGTCCCGCCATTCCGGGAATTAACCTTGTGAACCTACGCTGCACTCCCTCAATAGCAAGAATGTCCTTCCTCAAATTTGGAGACCAAAACTGCACACAGTACTCCAGGTGGGGTCTCACCAGGGCCCTGTACAGCTGCAGAAGGACTTCTTTACTCCTATATTCAATTCCTCTTGTTATAAAGGCCAGCATGCCATTAGCTCTCTTCACTGCCTGCTGTACCTGCATGCTTGCTTTCATTGACTGATGTACAAGAACAGCTAGATCTCGTTGTACTTCCCCTTTTCCTAACTTGACTCCATTTAGATTGTAATTTAGATCATTAAACCTATTCTTAAAAAATGAATTAATGATTCTACTAAAACACTGTCCACTACCAGTTTATGGAGGATGTCACATCGACTATAAGCAAAAGCAGATTACTCACTTTGCAACATGCAGTTTTGACCCTGACTTGACAATTGCCCAAAGTGAAATCACTCCATTACTTAGCTCTTATTTTACTTAACCAGATCCTTGTGATGTTTTATTGTTTTAGTTGAGTACTTCACAAAACATTAATTAGAGTTATAGTGTAGAAATTGCTGCAGTTCAAATTCTTAGCTAATCCCCTTGTGGTGACGTGGCGTGCAGGAGGTACGTTCCCAAGCAGGTGGAAGGCTTGCCATTCCTCCACCAGCCTGCAGGTCACCCTTGGGCAAAGTGTAGCACCTGCTTAGGCCACTGATTGGGGTCCGTGAAGCCGCCGGAGCAGCTGGTGCAAGTCACAAGTGCTGGTTGTGCAAGCACTGACGCCAGACACACAAACCCTGAAGAGAGATTGTGGCCGGGGTCACTCATCTTGAAAAGATTCTGCCCTGAGGAAGGCAGTGACAAACACCTTCTGTTGAAAAATTTGCCAAGAACAATCACGGTTATGGAAGGACCATGATCGCCTACGTCATACGACATGGCACAGAACAAACCAAGGAACAAATCTGCTTGTGCTTTTATCCATGGTTAATTTGCATTTGGATTCTTACTTATTGCTCACAAGGAACTTTAATCAGAAACATGCTTACCACCTTTGAGCTGCCTTAATTATGTGTTCAGTTATCAGAAAATGAATCTCAATGTTGTATATGGTGACATATATGTACTTGAATAATAAATTTACTTTGAACTTCAAACTATTTTTACCCTATATTTTGTATATCAGGTTTAAACTGGATCATAGAGTTTAGTTTATTTTTAATTTGTCTGAATTGATATAAAATATTGACATATAATTTTCTTCAAAAAATGTTAATTTTACAAGTTGTTTTAAAGTACCACTTCTGCAAGATTTTACATGTTCAAACCGAAGATTTTGGGTAGGTTGTTCATATTGTTAATTGCTGGTGCAAAATGCAAAGCAACCACTGACATTCTCTAAACTGCACTCAGGTGCAGCCAGTAAAAGCTCTCACAGGTTCTCAGTACAAAGTCTCAGACACCAATGGACGGAGTTAGCTGCTCCAGATAATGTACGAGGACTGAACAAGCTTCCCATTCAAGCCACCATTTGGTGATACCCGTCAATGACTATATTTCATTGCTGGCCCTTTTCTACAAGATGGCTAGTAAAGCATCTATTAAATATGCTGCATCATTCAGTCTCAAATGTTTATCTACATATCCCCTAGGGTGAAATAGACTCGAGCTACACTTTGATAAATATCATTCCTTACTCCAGCAATGAAATGCAAAATAGATTCTCAAACTCGTCGGGTGGAGAGGGGATGTTAAGGGATTAGGAGAGGGAAGAGAGAAAGGGTGGAGAGGGGAGTTGGGAATTAGAGAAAGTGTTGGGGGAGGGGTATAAAAATGATGAGGGGATTAGTGGGGAGGGATAAGGGCTTGGGAGGAGCAGCGGAAGTAGGTGGAGGAGAGAAGAAAAGTGGAAGAAGTGGGGGGAAGAGGGGTGAAGGGGGCAGGAACAGACTGGGAATCAAGGGAAGTGGGAGCGGGAAGGGGAGTGTGAGGGGAGGAGGAGGAGGAGTGGGTAAAGGACGAAGAAAGGTTGAAACATGGAGGTGGATTGCAAGGAAGGAAAGAAGAAATAATACATTTTGACAATTATGTCGTGGGCTGGCATTTGAATTGCAATTGTGGAAAAATATTCAACACTTGAGAACTTAAATTAATAGTGTCATAATTGTACAGCACTGAATTAACACCAAAGCAGCTCAAAATTACATTAAATATTTTGAATTATTTATTCACTATAATGCAGAAAATTACAGTATCGCACCATTGCTGAGTCATTTCAGCAATATCATGCAGGTTCCAGGTTTAATTCTGTGATTAATGACACCTTTGCAGATCAAGTTAATGTGAAGCTGAATAATTCAAAAATATTAATGATGCAGTCTTCAACAGCTCTCAAACCTGTGCTAAATAGAGCCACTTCTAGGTGAATTAATGGTATAATCATGGCAAATCAATTTAAATTAATTTATTCTCCACCTTACCCCTGCAAGACCACAGTATAAAGGATAACAATAGTGCTGCATTTGGAAGATGTGATCACGGTGCTGGTCCCTCTTTGGTCAGGAAAGCACAGCAACATCTCCATTTCTTGAGGACATTGAGGTGAGTCAGGCCCTCCATCCCCCACTTTAACCAGTTTTTATGGGACTGTCCGAACCAAACGCATCACCTTCTGGTATGGGAATTGCAAGACATCTGACTGCAAATCCCTACAAAAGATTGCGAGCACAAACAATGGAAAATATGCAGATGCTGTAAATGCAAGCATCACAGGCAAAATGCTGAAGGAACTCAGCAGGCCAGGCAGCATCTATGGAAAAGAGAAGAAAAAATCTGCAGGTGCTGGAAATCCGAGCAACACAAGAAGGGTCCTGCTGAAGGGTTTCAGCCCGACATGTCCACTGTATTCTTTTCCTGTATGCTGGCTGGCCTGCTGAGTTCCTCCAGCACTTTGTGTGTGTTGCAAAAGATTGCGAGGACTGCTGAGAAGATCACAGGGGTCCTTATCAGGACCGTTGCACACGCAGGGCCCTTAGCATTGTCAATGATCCCTCCCAACCATCCAACAATCGCTTTGACTCCCTACCAACAGGCAGACGGCACTGTAGCATTAGGACAAGAACTGGTAGAATGGGAAAAAGCTTCTTCCCCCAAGCCATGACTACTGAACTCACGGCCACCACCCAGGCCTCATCACATATGAAGTACCTGTAGTGTTATACTATTTACTTTATAACTTCTATCATATATACACCTTTACTATTTGTGACATAATTATTTATACCTACCTGTGTGGTGCACTTTGGTCTTAAGGATTGTTGTTCTGTTTGGTGGAATACATGTGTATGGTTGAATGACAACAAACTTGATGAGGTCCCCCTCTCTTTTGGAGAGTGGGGGAGGGGTCCTCATGTTACAATATTTACATCTCAAGTCATACAAAAAAGATGCTGACTGCATTAAATACCAAGAAGAGTTTATAAAACTAACCCAAAAGTAGATGTTAAATTCCACAATGTTTTACCAAATTACAGATACAATCTCCTAATAAAACCATCTTCTCTACATTAATGATACTAAAATGATCAACTAGTAGTTTTGGAAATTATTCACCTCTTATAGAAGAGTAAGAGATCAATTTCTCTTAAAAACAATTCAATTAGATACATAAAAGTCTGCTGGATATTCCTATGTGAAAATCTGGATATCAAAGATCTTGCACATTACATGTTGAGTGAATGAGTTGCTCATGAATTGCACTGAATTTACATTTTAGTGAAATGCTCCTCTTGCGGGATGTGGGAAGGTAGGGAGACCTCCAGTGTCCCCGACCACAATTGCGAGGAGTGCATCCAGCTGCAGCTTCTAACAAGTTGGAGCTGGGACTGGATGAACTCCAGATCATTTGGAAGGCTGAAAGGGTGATAGATAGGAGATAGAGAGAGGTAGTTACCCCCAAGGTGCAGGACACAGGAAACTGTGAGACAGTCAGGAAGAGAAAAAGGGATAAGGACCCAGTGCAGAATACCTCTGTTTCCATCCCCCACAATGACAGGTCTATCACTTTGGATACTCTCAGGGAGGGAGGGGGGTGTTACTTAACTGAAGAAAGCCACCATGTACGAGTCCCTAGCACTGAATAGAGGGGCATCCTTTTAAAACAGAGATGAGTAATTTCCTTAGCCAGAGAGTGGTGAATCTGTGGAATTCTCTGCCCAATGAAGCAGTGGAGGCTGCCTAAGTAAATATATTTAAGACAAGGTTGGATAGATTATTCTATAGTAGGGGAAAAGGCAGGTAGGTGGAGATGAGTCCATGGCCAGATCAGACATGATCTTGTTGAATGGTAGTGCCGGGTCGATGGGCCAGATGGCCTACTTCTGCACGTATTTCTTATGTTCTTATTTAAGGCAGAGATTGATATTTTTTTGATTGGTCAGTGCGTGAAAGGATACAGGAAGAAGGCATGAGATTGAAGCTGAGAGGTAAATTGGATCAGGCATGATAAAATAGCAGACCAGACCCAATGGGCCAAATAGCCTAACCTGACTTCTGTATCTTATGGTCTTACTGTTTTAGGACCTGCAATAACTGCACTCTGTAAAAGTATATTCATTAAAAGCTTATGTCCTGCAAGAACATGACAGTATTATATTGGAGTGGTGCAAGGATGCAGAGCATGAAGCACTAGCACAAGATGCTGTGTAGTAGGACACTGGATCGCACCTGGAGTTTTATCCACATGCTGAATTCTGTATTACAGGCTCTGCATTTTAAAGTGGGAAAATATAGTGTTAGGTTCCAAGATGTTCAACTATTTACTAATAGCTAGAAAAATAATGTTTGAAAACCAAATGTCACTCTTGGTTATGGACCAGGGAGATGAGGACTCCTAAGGAGTACATTACTGTGCAAATGTCTTAGGTACATACTGCACATGTAGCTAGGAGGCCCAAGACATTTGCATAGTACTGCAGTAATTTTATTTATTGCACTGTACTGCTGCCACAAAACAAACTTATTTCATAACATTCATGAGGGATGATAAACCTGATTCTGATATGGGAAGCGGGCAGAGAAAGCAGAATAATTCTTGGGAAAAGGGAGGAAGTGGGAAGCATCAGAGAGACGTTGTGCAATATCAATAACCTAATTGTTCGGAATCAAATGACCTTGCCTGATGACTCGGGGTTGGGTGTGTCTGCACGCATGCCAACCCCCACTCCTTCTCTGCCACCTGTCCCACAGCCTCTCCTGCGGTGCTCCACCCTCACGATCCTTTGCTGCCACCAGATTTACAAACTCACTCTCTGCTCCACGTTGACAAATACAGTACTGTGCAAAAGTTTTAGGCACCCTAGTTTATATAACTGTGCCTATGACTATTGCATTGTACAGTATAATTATTAACACTCACAATGGGTCATTTATTTGACTTTATTTCTCAAAATATAACAGATCACAGCTATCACATTGTTTGCAAATAATGAGTACATTGTTTAGGTGTTTGTATCTCTTACCTAGTTACATTTCCAGAAAATATATTTGACAGTTACTTCGAATAGTCAAAGAAAAAATTATTTAATGAATGCACCTAGTTTTCATCCATAAATTACATTATTTGTAGTACATCTCCTAGGCCCTGGTATTTCACATCACACTTGGTTGAGCGACTCTCCATTATTTAGGATGTAAAATAATCACCTCACCGAACAATAGAGACTGCAAAGTCCATGGAATATGGACGGATACAACAATGCTAGACTGTGATAAACAAACAGGTCAAGCCAGACGCTAAGGAACATTATACGGCATTCTGAACCATTATGTAATTTGGCATCCCAAGTTTAGAGTGAATATGTGAGATTGCTAAAAATATTCTGATGTGGCAGCCAAATAAAAGTCACAATGTGTCATTGCTGTGATGTTGAGAATGCAAACATGAAGTTAGGCAGGGAAAGAGAGAGCAGAGCAGGATAGCAACCATCAGAAATCAGTGCAATTTGTAAGGGATAGGGCAAAAGCGATCAAAAATCACTGGAAACGTTGTGGCAAGAGAGCAAGGATTAATTGATTGATGGATTCCCAAAAATGGGGGATGAGTAAGGAATGGAACTTACTGGACAGGTATCAGACAGCTGTTTGAACGCCACTGGGTTCAAAAGCCTTGTTCCATAGAATATGATTTCAAGATGGTGTTTATTTTATAAGCATAGTTTGTGATGGTTATTGTCTCTTCATATTATCAAGATGGTGTTTATTTTATAAGCATAGTTTGTGATGGTTATTGTCTCTTCATATTATCCCCAGGTGGAAGGGAAAAAACATCAGAAATTTAGTTGTTTTTTGAGATACTTCTCTACCAAAGGGGTTGTAAGGCGCTCCTTCCCTCTGCTAGCCTGCAGCTTACCCTGGGGGAAGGTGTAGCACCAACTTAGCCCCCCACCCCTGACCAGAGTCACGTGAAGCCATGGGAGCAGATGGTAGACGCTCGTATGACCAGACCACTGACGGCAGGCAGACGATCTCTGAATAGGATGGATAATGGCTGGGGTCACCCGTTTTGTAAAGTCACTGCCCATAAGGCGACAATGACAAACCACTTCTGCAGAAAAATTTGCCAAGAACAGTCATGATCAAAGACCATGATCACACATATCATATGACATGGCACATAATGATCATCATCATCATCTTTGTTTTTTTAAAAATAGAGGAAATACAATACCTATTGGAACAGTTATAGGAATGAAAAAAGCAACTACATGGGATGTTCAATTCTGCCTGTACTTCCCCACCTCCCTCACAATGCATCCGCTAAGACTATTAGGACCAGAGGTGTGACACCACTTGTCCAGCTTTCACAATTAGGCCACTAGTATGCAGGTCCAAAGAGAAATGCCAAACTACTTTCATTTGCTGACTTTGGATGGCTTAAACAAAATTTTGGCAAGCAGGTGAATTGGGCACAGCAGAACCATATCTCTTTGTTATTTGTGAATCGTGCAGATTTTTGTCAAGTTAGAAGTATGCATTATCAGCTTGGTAAGAGTAACTCAGGGGTTGAAATCTGGTACAAAAATTCAGTTCCCTTGTAGACCGTGAAAGTAATTTCAGAAGCAGTGTTCATCATATTTTCTGCAGGCATTGGACAAGTTGGCTGTTATGAAATGCAGTTCACGAGGTAGAAGACCCAGCCCCAGATGGACTTCTTCAATTAGCAGCATTGACTACAGAAGTCAAAGTATTGAATATTTCAAGTTCTGTTTCTGCTCTTTACCATGCATTCATTTCTAAAATAGCACACTCACTATAATATTTTCTATGCTAAATTACAAAGATTGCACAGGAGAATAGCAATTAGAAGTTTTGCAAAACGTTTATTTCCCAGTATTATGTAACATTTGGAGCCGTAAGAATGGTAAAAATTACTTAGGGCCCAGCATTTCCTGTGGTTTAACCCACTTTTCAAACTCTTCTGCTGTAAGGAATCCTAACTTGACTGCCATTTCTTTTAATGTTGTGCCTTCCTTGTGGGCTGCCTTGGCGATCTTCGCTGCTTTATCATAACCTGTTTACAACAAGAAGTTAAAACCATCATTCTTTGTTTTTGAGAAATCCACACTTCTATCAACAATTCCCTAGCAAACTGTGCACCACAAAACAATTCACATCAATGTGCTTCATTTATAGTGTTCTGTACATGATACTTGCCAAAACAGTGATGAAGGATTTGCTAGTCAAAAATGCACTCTTCGTTTTGTGGAAGCAATCTATCTTTCTGAACTACTGCTCAGGAATTGTACAGAACTAAACCAGTGAACCACAATGTGAAAATAGCAAAACCATCTCAGTCAACCTCACAAGCATGTACAGACTAGTGTCAGAGTTGAGAGCGCCAATCCAAAGTTAGCCAGCTTTGTCACAATTAGGTAATGATACAGACTGCTCTAACATTAACCCTGTGTATATATGGCCCATTAGAGGTGCAAGCAGGGTAATGGGAAGGAAATTACCTCAAAATTCCTCGGTATTAGTTCCATACCGCATGAATTACACATGTGCAAGGAGAACTACCGCAGGGTACCATCCCACTGCTGATATATCAGCATTCTCCATGTTGAGATCCATCTGGTGGTGCTACTGAGGGTATGAGGGGCACACAAGAATGGGGAACTTCAATGTCCCTCATTCGATGACTTGATGTTACAGTCTCAGAGATGGTTAAAGCCAAAGGACAGATTGGGTTTGAGGGGGCCTGTGAGACAACCAAAGCAATGGAATAGCATGTGGATATCTTTCTCACCAATTGGTCAGCCATACTGGAATTTCCCCACAAAATAAAAAATTTCAAATTGGCGGTGCGACGCAGTTTGCAGCAGCCTCTCCGGAGTTGATATCTGTTATTTGTCAAGCGGGGTGCTGTGCACAATCCTAATCTGATGAAAAATGGACGTGGGAGCATGGAAGAACATCTGGAAATCTCCAGGAAGGCCTTCTTCGTTGCTGCTGCTGTTGTGAGGTCCAGGTCTCTGCTGGGAGAACAGGCGCCCAGTCCTCGGGGTTGCGTTGCTGGTGGCCAGTGGCAGGAGCGTCGTAGCACAGAGGATGGTGCTAAGAGAGGCTGTGCCAGAGGGGATGGTCGGAGGCTCAGAGTCCACTGCGGTCGGGGTGCTTTCACTGTGTCTGCGAGGCTGAGTCTGGCGGCGCCGTGGAAGTCCGTAGCAGGGGTATTCCATTCTGCTGCCTGCGTGGGATGACGAGTCTAACGGGACCCTGAGGACTTGTGGAAACTGTGTGGTGGTTTCTTTCGAACTTATTGTCTTTTAACATCTTTGGACTACTTTTACTGTACCCATGGTCTGTTTTTTTAATCAATTATAGTATTGTTTGCACTGTTGTAACTATGTGGGTTTGTGTAGGTCTTGTAGCTTTAGTTTTTGGTTTGTTGGGTGGTAGAGTTGGTCTCCTGACTTGGTGTGTCTGGGTAGTCTTGTTTTGTCTGGTGGATTTGGAGCTCCTTTCCGGGGAACGCGCTAAGATGGTAGCGCGATATTAATACGCAGCAGCCTCTCCGGACTCTGGATTTGGGGATTGCCAAACGTTATGTGGATTTTCTGGTGTACTCTGTTTTGTCGTGTGCTTTTCTAATATCATTCTGGAGGAACGTTGTTTCATTTTTTAACTGCATTGCAGTTGTGGTTTCTAAATGACAATAAACTGAAATTCAATAGCAATGTGAAGTGCCCTTGCCATTAGAGTCATAGACCATGACAGCACATCAGGCCCTTCACCCATTTAGTCCGTACTGAACTATTGTTCCGTCTAGTCCCATTGACCCACACCTGGACCATGGCCCTCCATATCCAAAATTCTCTTCAATGTTGAATTCGAGCCTGCATCCACCACTTTCACTGGCAGCTTTTTCCACAGTCACTACTCTCTGAGTGAAGAAGTTGCCCCTCATATTCCCCTTGTCACTGTGAAGACTGAGTCTGACTTTTACACTGAAAACCTCATGCAATATTCAGCACTTCTGCCATAACCATATAAAAATTACAGCACGCAAACAGGCCATCTCGGCCCTTTTAGTCCGTGCCGAACACCTACTCTCAACTAGTCCCACTGACCTGCACTCAGCCCATAACCTTCCATTCTTTTCCTGTCCATATACCTATCCAATTTTACTCTAAACAACAATATCAAACCTGCCTCTACCACTTCTACTGGAAGCTCGTTCCACACAGCTACCACTCTCTGAGTAAAGAAGTTCCCCCTCGTGTTAGCCCTAAACTTTTGCCCCTTAACTCTCAACTCATGTCCTCGTGATTGAATCTCCCCTACTCTCAATGGAAAAAGCCTATGTCAACTCTATCTATCCCCCTCATAATTTTAAATGCCTCTATCAAGTCTCCCCTCAACCTTCTACGTTCCAAAGAATAAAGACCTAACTTGTTCAACCTTTCTCTGTAACTAAGGTGCTGAAACCCTGGTAACATTCTAGTAAATCTTCTCTGTACTCTCTCTATTTTGTTGACATCTTTCCTATAATTTGGTGACCAGAACTGTACACAATACTCCAAATTTGGCCTTACCAATGCCTTGTACAATTTTAACATTACATCCCAACTCCTATACTCAATGCTCTGATTTATAAAGGCCAGCATACCAAAAGCTTTCTTCACCACCCTATCCACATGAGATTCCACCTTCAGGGAACTATGCACCATTATTCCTAGATCACTCTATTCTACTGCATTCTTCAATGCCCTACCATTTACCATGTATGTCCTATTTTGATTAGTCCTACCAAAATGTAGCACCTCACACTTATCAGCATTAAACTCCATCTGCCATCTTTCAGCCCGCTCTTCTGTGTAGCTTTGAAAACCTACTTCATTATCCACAACGCCACCTATCTTGGTATCATCTGCATACTTACCAATCCAATTTACCACCCCATCATCCAGATCATTTATGTATATGACAAACAACACTGGACCCAGTACAGATCCCTGAGGCACATCACTAGTCACCGGCCTCCAACCTGACAAACAGTTATCCACCACTACTCTCTGGCATCTCCCATCCAGCCACTGTTGAATCCATTTTACTACTTCAATATTAATAGCTAACGATTGAACCTTCCTAACTAACCTTCCATGTGGAACCTTGTCAAAGGCCTTACTGAAGTCCATATAGACAACATCCACTGCTTTACCCTCGTCAACTTTCGTAGTAACCTCTTCAAAAAATTCAATAAGATTTGTCAAACATAACCTTCCACGTACAAATCCATGTTGACTGTTCCTAATCAGACCCTGTTTATCCAGATAATTATACCATCTCTAAGAATACTTTCCATTAATTTACCCACCACTGACATCAAACTTACAGGCCTATAATTGCTAGGTTTACTCTTAGAACCCTTTTTAAACAATAGAATAACATGTGTTGTAAGATTACCTACACAATCAGTACTCATAATGGTTATGTGAGCTACTGTTAAATTTCAGCAGCCAAATGGTAACCAATTGGCTAGGCACTTTCCTCACTCCTCTAGCAGCAGAAAAGAACCCACTATCGCTCCCTAACCAGTTGGCCCAGTGCTATCCTTAATCCTTCAGAGGTAGAAAGATTCATGGTGCTCTCCATAACCAGTTGGCTCGGCACCTCCCTCGCTCCTCCAGCAACAGAAAGGGTAGTCACCATCTCTCTCTAGTTGGCTTAACACTGCCTTCACACCTCCAACTGTGTAAAATCGGTTGAGCAATGATGAACATTGTCAACCTAAATGTAGGTTGGGTAGGACTACAACTAGAGGTCATGGGCTAAGGGTGAAAGGTGATAAGTTTAAGGGGAATATGGGGAACTTCTTCACTCAGAGAGTCGTGAGAGTGTAGAATGAGCTAACAGCACAAGTTGTGCATGTAACTTCAATTTCAATGTTTAAGAGAAGTTTAAATAGGTACATTGATGGTAGGGAAATGGAGAGCTGTAGACCTGGTGTAGGTTGATGGGAGTAAGCAGTTTAGATGGTTCAGCCTGGACTAGATGGACTAAATGATTCTAATCCTTTCCAATCTATACTTCTCCCTATGACAATGGAATTTCAACTTCCAAGGTTCAATTTTCAGTTAACAAAGTGTTAACTGAAAGAAGTCCAAATTAGCTGGGCTACTATCTTCAGACCCCTTTCAAGGCAACAGCCTGTTATTTTACACTGTTGCGTACGACAACAGACCCAAAACGCTTAGAATTTCCATCCCTGAAAGTATTGTTTATTTCTAAGACCACAATGCTATTCAGGATCTGCTGGAAACCTTTCACTTCATCTCCTGATTCGAGTCAAAAGAGATTCTTTTCTGTGAAGGTCAGGGCCTTCTTTCAAAGATAAAAGATGATTTTGTTTTGTCTTTTATTCTGACCCAGCATTACATGGTGACATGCTAGGTTTCTGGTACAAAAAGTAAACAAATAACATTTGAAAATCAGTCCTGGAGTCATGTATCATGCGGTGACAGTCAATCACAGCAGGAATATTGATCTCAAGTACTTCACTCTGATTCTAACTCACACTCAGCAGTTTCCCCAAAACGAAGACAAAAAGAAATAACATCAACCTGCTTTCTTACCGATATGTGGGTTAAGTGCTGTCACCAGCATTAGTGACTCATTCATTAACTTGTTAATCCTTTCAGTGTTGGCCTCAATTCCAACCACACAATTGTCTGTGAAGGAGACACAGGAATCTCCAATCAATTGTGCTGAATTCAGCACATTTTTAATCTGGAAGAGAAAAGCAAAATATATCAAATCATCTTGGAGATTAGAACATACAGTTAATACGAAAAGCTGAACGTTAGTCAGGCTTTGTGGTTCTAATGAGAAATAATAATTCCCCCCTGCTCCACTTTGTCTCCTAACCCAATGATCATACACATTAAAAATCTATCCCCATTTGAAAAGTTTTTTTTTAAGAACCACCTACTCAATCCAAGGACCTGGTTCAATGCTCTTTACCAGGATTGATTTTCAAATTTCACGTATTTCTGTAGTTCTTTATCAAAACTATAATTCATTCCAGAAACTGGTGAAATTGTACAATATGATATCACATAGAATAGTTGAGAGTGCAAGGAGGAAAATGGGCAAGATAGGAGAAAAACAATATCATAATTATAGCAGAGAGAAAGTAAACAGAAAGGGTGAGGCTTGTGCAGACAGAATTGCCAGCACTTGCCAAATGGATGTTTCTAAACTACAAACGTGAACAATTTAAATGGTTATTTCTCATGTTTGGAAAAGAGCTGTGCAAAGGATAATATACTTAAACATCAACAAACTCAAGAGAACATAGCAACCCTTAACAAACTTCCTTCAATATGAACAGAGGGTAGGGGAGAAAAAAAATAAATGAAGAAAGAACTTGCATATATGCTCTCTTGACATTATAGGAGCAAAGTGGCTGTTCTGAGATGAAGTGACTGTTGGAATATAGGATTGAGCATATGGGATGCAACTAATTACACAAACAGGTTCACCAAATTACCACATCACTTGTTCCTTTTGCATGGGGATTCTATCTCCTGCACTATCTTAAAGTCAGCAATACTTCACACTATATAGTTTTAGAAGATGAAGCAAAATCCATGCTTAAGTATAACAAGCAATAAGGACCCGACATGTTGGAAAGAGCTGCGGCAAACAGGAGCAGCAAAGATTTACTCCAGTAATCCGTTTGCCACAGCTCTGTCAAACATGTCAGGCCCTTATTGCTTGTTATATATCAGCATGAATTTTGCTTCATCTCCGAAAACTATATAGTGTAAAGTACTGCTGACTTCAAGTTGGTATACAATAGTGGAAATTATCAATTTTTTTGGGTGGGGTGGCATTCATTCCAACATATCTGAAAGATGGATGAGTGGATGTGACAGGAACAGCTATGTAGCAATATTACAAAACCCCAGTGCAGCAATAATTTCAACTTTCTCTTTGAGAATGTGGTTTCTTCTTCCTCTTCATAAAACTCAATTTCCCTAGTCCTGCAGCATATGAAAATCAGCCAAACCTTACAGTCTTTAGTTCAGGGATATAAGACAAAATTCACAGTGCTATATAACAGGCAGTAAACTTAGGGGACTATTTAATATACAAACATAGGCACAAACACAAAGATACATGCATCAAACACACTGCAGTTAGAGGACAAACAACCAATATTACATAGACATCCAGTATGTGCCTTTATCGTTTTGTACCATTGCAAAGGACTCATATTAAGACTAACCACAAATTCCTTCAAAAAAAAAAATCAGCCTTCTTTAATACTTACCATCATGGGCTTAAACACATTCAACTCAAAGTGGCCGTTACTTCCACCAACAGTGACAGCGACGTGATTTCCCATGACCTGCGCAGCTACCATGGTAACAGCTTCACATTGAGTAGGGTTCACCTTACCTTACAAGGGATAGAAAATACTTTGTGAAAATTAAAGTTAGACGTTAGCAGAAAATGAGGCTTTACATAAACCATTGTTTTATTTTTAAATTGTAAAATCACAACAGTCAAAAATTAAATACAGCAACAAAACGAGGTGAAATTGCCTTATATGAACATGTGCACTATCCAAATAAACTCTTCTCGGGCTTCGAGCGAGGTACAGGTATTGATTATAACCGATGTTTCAATGACAAACTGCCATCTTCATCAGGGACGATGCCTGGGCATGTCTAGTCTGGTGTTATTTATACCTGTCCCCCCCCCCCCCCCCTCCCGTTGTCATCCCTCCTGATTGGTTAGTCCTCATCCAATCAGGTTTCCACTCTTCCACCTTGTTAATAATTGAATTCCAATTCTTATTTCTAGCGAGACCTTTGTCTTTGTTAAAACTCTTTTCCTCTAGTTTTATTTCAATGGCTTCCTTTACCAGGCAGTCCCAAAAGCCATTGGTGCAGCACAGTAGTTTTGTGCTGTCGGAAGTCAATCCTATGGCCATTGTGAATGCAGAGCTGTGCTACCACTCATTTCTACGGGTAACCCGGATGGCAATATTTCCTGTGCTCCCTGAAGTGTGTTTCCATCGTGCGTGGAAATATAGGGAAGACAGGTGGGAGTGATAGGTTCCTCCTTGCCATTAGGTTTCCTGGTTTTTCCGTCAACACTAATCGATTTCCTTCTCTTTGTAACCATTCTGTAGAAGTGTCGTGCATAATTGTCTCATTTGCTCGGGGAGACTCTTTGGGTCTAAAATAGTTTTTGCATAGTTAGTCTAAATGGAAAGAACCACTCTACTTTGGGAGGCATGATGGTAGCTGTTATTGTTGAATTATAAGTTCATTTGAATGGGTTTCCAGTAGACAGCATGTCTGAGGCTACCGTCAGGTTTCTGTCATATTACAAATGTCCAGGAACAGGAGGCAAATATTCTCCTCCATCTCCATTGTAAACTGAATGGCTACAAGATAAAGGAAATCAATTGGGCCCTTAAAAATGGTCGAGGTAAAAACTAGGAAACCTAACAACAAGGAGGAACCTGTTGCTATTACCAGTCTTCCCTATACCGTCACAGTTTCTGGGATTGTCTGGATCCTGAAGAAATACTGGTTTAATCCCATCCACGAGCCCATAAGGAAGCTCAAAACACAGCTTATGCGGGTCAAGGGATACCTGGGACTCAGGTTGTCTGGGTTTACAGGATTCCCTGTGAAAGTGGAGCAGTACATATCGGCCAGACGGGACACATGGTGGAAACCCACATCAAAGAGAACAGCGGCTGTATCCATTTGGATTACACTGAGAAATCAGCGGTAGTAGAACATGGCATTGAAATAAGAAAAGAATTTTAACGAAGATGAAGGTCTTACTCTAAGAAAGAATTGGAATTCGATTGTAAACAAGGTGGGAGAGCAAAAACATGATTGGATGAGGACTAACCAATCAGGAAGGATTGATATTGGGATATAAATACCACTGGACTATACAGCATCATCCCTGATGAAGATGGAAGAGTTGTCATCGAAACGTCAGTTATAATTGATATTTGTACCCATCTGGAAGCCCGAGAAGATTTTATTTGTCATGTACGCCGGGAAAGCACTAGATCCTTTTTCATATGCCCTATCCTCTTTTGTCCCAGCTTTTACTATGGCTCTCTAAAGCCCAGTTTTGCATAAGCTCAAAAGGTTCAAGTTTTGTATGGCCATTGAACACTGGAATTAAAGTCTCAGTGTTTCCAGATTAACGGAATTAGAAATTATTAAATATTTTGTCACAAGAACCACATAGAATGCTGATGATTGGACAATTCCTCTCAAGCTCTTCAGTGCAGAACCAGGGCTGGTATCACATTGACATCATGTGGATTTCCTGGTTTTGTTACACAGAACAGGGACAGTCCCTTTGGTCAATAATGTTGTGTCTAGCTAATTAAACCAATAATTTAACGCCTACCTAAATTAATCAGAATCTGATTTAATATCACTGGCATATGTCCTGAAATTTGTTAACTTTGTGGCAGCAGTACAATGCAATAAATGATAAATATACAAAAAAATTGAATTACAGCAAATATATTGTATATTAAATAGTTAAATTAAAAATGGTGGAATAACAGAAATAATAAACAAAGTGAGGAGGTGTTCATGAGTTCAGTGTCCATTTAGGAATCGGATGGCAGAGGGGATGAAGCTGTTCCTGAACTGCTGAATGTGTGCCTTCAGGCTTCTGTACGTCCTTCCTGATGGTAACAATGAGGAGTGGGCATGCCCAGGGTGCTGAGGGACCTTAATAATGGACACCGCCCTTCTGAGGCACAGCTCCTTAAAAATATCTTGGATATTACAGAGGCTAGTACTCATGATGGAGCTGACTATACTACTTTCTGTAGCATCTTTCGATCCTGTACAGTAGCCCCCCCCCCAGTATCAAATGGTAATGCAGCCTGTCAGAATGCTCTCCACAGTACATGGTAATTTAATCCCTTCTTGCCTACTCCATTCTTCACATAGTCACGTACCGACTAATGAGCCTCTTAGATGCTTCTTTCATGTTTGATCCACCTCGAGCCCCGGCAGCACTTTCCAAACCTATCACTCTGTATAAACAGCTTGCCCAGCAGGTCCCTTCAAACCTAACCCCTCTCACCTTAAACGCATTCCTCTAGTGTTAGACACTTAGCCCCTGGTGAAAAGATAACAGCAGTCTGCTTGTTCTGCTGAAGTCCATGAATCAATTGCGATCTACTGCAGTCCTAAGTTTAGTCCCTAAAGATAGGAATAGGCTCCTTTGGACAACAAAGCTTGTTGTAATCAAGATGTAAATTTTTCATCCTATGAACCTATACCTTAAAAAAACAAAGTACAATATGCAAAGCGGCAACCATAGCCCGGCACTCTGCCACCGAATACAAACTGTAGAATTACCAGGCATGATGCTGCTCCCTGGTTCGTTCTCAGGCAGAATAAGCTCCCCCAAACCAGAGCGAGGTCCAGATCCCAGAAAACGAATATCATTGGCCACCTTCATCAAACTGCAGGCAACAACGTTCATGGCACCACTCAGTTCGACCAAAGCGTCGTGTGCAGCAAGTGCTTCAAACTTATTGGGCGCAGTGACAAACGGTAAACCTGAAAACAAAGGCTGCATTATTCTCAGTGGTCGATGGAAGATAAACACATGATCCAGCATGTGCCAAATGCTAGTGTAAAGCCACTGCTAGTTAGTCTAAGTGCAGGAAAGCACACGTTTCTCTCTACAAAATGTCTTCTCCAGTATTTAACAGTTTCACCCCTCCACAGACTAATTAGAGTGAGGATGATTTTGTTTTACTGCGAGTACAACCACGTTCATTTTATTGCATGATGGCTGAAGAAATGAAATTTTAAAAAGCAAATAGAAGGAAAGGGAACATTTAAATATGCAAAAAAAATGCTAGTATCTGGTGCATATATAATAAAAAAAATAAGAGCACTTTCCTTATCTTGGTAAACTCCATTATTTCAAACTACATTCACTGAACTGGTATGGCAGGGTGTGCCCAATAATTAATTACATTAGTACAGATTGCTGATACACAATATGCACTGTACAACAAAGAGAGTCCTTATTGTGGGTGGATTTAAGAAACTACAAGATTAAAATTAAACACAGCCCCCCCCGAACAGTAGTCAGGATAAGGGATATAAATTTCAATGGGAAAAAGATGTGGCATATAAAAACGGCAATGTTACGATAATCATGGGAGGTTTCAATATGCAGGTAGGTTGGGAAAATCAGGATAGTCCTGGATAGGATACTAAGAGAAGGAATTTATAGAATGCTTACGAGTTGGCCTTTTACTGCAGCTTGTGGTTGAACACACTAAGCGAAAGACAATTCTAGACTGGGTAACACGTACAACACGCTGGAGGAACTCAGCAGGTCAGGCAGCATCCGTGGAAATGAGCAGTCAACGTTTTGGGCCGAGACCCTTTGTCAGGACTGAAGAGGGAGGGGGCAGGGGCCCTATCTGGATTGGGTGTTGTGTAATGAACCAGATTTGATTAGGGACCTCAAGATAAAGGTAGAGGGAATGATCGTAATATGATAGAATTCACCCTGCAATTTGAGAGGGAGAAGATAAAGTCAGATGTATCAGTATTACAGTGGAGTAAAGGGAAAATAGAGGCAAGAGGGAGGAGCTGGCCAAAGTTGACTGGAAGGGGATGCTAGCAGGGATGACAGCAGAACAGCAATGGCTGGAGTTTCTGGAGGGAATTCTGAAGGTGCAGGGTAGATACATGCCGAAGATAAAGAATTCTAAAAGGTGGATAAGGTAACTGTGCCCGAGAAGGGAAATTAAAGATAACATAAGAGGAAAAAAGAGGGCATATAATATAGCAAAAATTAGCAGGAAGTTAGAGGATTGGGAAACTTTTAAAAACCAACAGAGGGCAACTAAAAAAAAAATTATAAGTAGAGAAAAAATATAAAGCTGATCTTGCCAATAATATCAAAGAGTTTGCCAGAAGGTTTTTTTCAGATATATAAAGTAAAGGAGAGGCAAGAGTGGATATTGGACCCTGGAAAACTATGCTGGAGAGGTAGTAATGGGGACAAAGAAATGGCATACAAATTTATTAAGTATTTTCTGTCAATCTTCAGTGTGGAAGACACTAGCAGAATTCCAGGAATTTGAGTGTGTCAGGGGGCAGAAATGAGTGTAGTTGCTATCCCTACGGAGGAGGTGCTTGGGAAGCTGAAAGATCTGAAGGTAGATAAGTCACCTGGACCAGATGGACTACACCCCAAGGTTCTGAAGTAGGTAGCTGAAGAGATTGTGGAGGCATTAGTAATGATCTTTCAAGAATAAATTGATTCTGGCATGGTTCCAGAGGAATGGAAAATTGTGAATGTCACTGCACTCTTCAAGAAGTGAGAGAGGCAGTAGAAAGGAAATTATAGACCAGTTAGTCTGACTTCAGTGGCTGGGAAGATGTTGAAGTCCATTATTAAGGATGAAGTTTAGGGGTATTCAGAAATGCATGATAAAGAAGGGTAAAGTCAGCATGGTTTTCTTAAGGGACAACCTTCCTTGACAAATCTGTTGGAATTCTATGAGGAAATAACAGGCAGGATAGGCAAAGGAAAGTCAGCAGATGTTGCTTATTTGAATTTTCAGAGACCCTTTAACAAGGTGCTGTACATGAGACTGCTTAACAAGAGTCCATGGCATTACAGGAAAGATACTAGCATGGATAGAAGGTTGGCTGACTGGCAGGAAGCAAAGAGTGGGAATAAAGGGGATCTTTTCTGGTTGTCTGTTAGTGACAAGTGGTGTTCCACAGGTGTCAGTATAGGAACCTCATTTTTTTCATGTTATATGTCAACAAACTGGATGATGGAATTTATGGCTTTGTGCCCAAGTTTGTAAACGATACACAGATTGTGGATGGGAAGGTAGTATTGAGTAAGTAGGGGGGCTGCAGAAGGACTTGAACAGTTTGGAAGAATGGGCAAAGAAATGGCAGATGGAAAATAGTGTAGAGAAGTACATGGTCATTCATGCACTTTGGTAGAATAAAAGCATAGACCATTTTCTAAAGGGGCAAACATTTCAAAGATCAGAGGTGCAAAGCGATTTTGCAGCCCTTGTGCAGGATTCCCTAAAGGTTAACTTGCAAATGGAACTGATGGTAAGGAAAGCAAATGCAATGTTTAGCATTCCTTTCGAAAGGACTAGAATATAAGAGCAAGGACGTGTTGCTAATATGCATCTCCTCTTTCCCTTCCTCCCATGCTTCACTCTCCTCTCCAATCAGATTCTTTCTTCTTCAGCCCTTTACCATTTCAACCTATCACCACTCAGCTTCCAAATTTATTCCCCCTCTCCCACCCACCTACCCTCTCACCTGGCTTCACTTATCACTTGCCACTGTGTAAACCTTCCCCTCTCCCCATCTTCTTATTCTGGCCTCTGCACCCCTCCTTCCTTTCCAATCCTGATGTTCTGTGGGCAAAAATGCCTCGTTAATGAGAGGTCAGAGGAGAACAGTCAGATTTGCCCAAGCTGATAGGAAGGCAACAGTAACTTAAACAATCGTGTTATCTGGATGACGGAATTTGTGACCAGGTTTGCAGACAATATAAAGATAAGTGGAGGGGTAAATAGTGTTGAGGAAACAGGGAGTCTGCAGAAGGACCTGGACAGATTGGGAAATAGGCAAAGAATTTGCAGATGGAATATAGCATACTGAAGTGTATGGTCATACATTTTGGTTCCATACTTTAAATGGACAAGAAACTTTCTGAAACGTCAACTCTTTATTCCCATCCAAAGATGCTGCCTGACTTCCTGAACTCCTGCAGCATTTTGTGTGTGTTATTCAGTATTGGATCATCAGGATTTGTGGGGTTTCCCTGCAGTTCTGTAATGATCATTATTGGATTTATTCCTTTCAAGGCTGTGTTTGCATGCGAGACATTTGAACATTATATTTAAAAACTAAATTATTATTAATAGCTATAGCGCAGATACAGTTTTGCACAATGTCTGACCTGTGAATTCTGAAACTTTGGCAGCCACCTTCTCTGCAAATCCTATCCGCGTGTTCAATCCAGTTCCCACGGCAGTTCCACCAGCCGCTAATTGATATATCCTTGGCATTGCAGCCTTAATCCGTTCCATGCCATATTTTATCTGCTGTACGTAGCCACTAAATTCCTAAATTGAATGAACACCAAAAGCCATGAAATCCAAGCAATATTTTAAAAGGTAACTGAGGCAGCATGGAAGAATATCATGTAGCAAGATATCACGGTCACAGTAATCTGAATAGGACAGTTTTATGGAGACTATATTAGCAAGTTAACCTTTTATATTAGAGACATCCAAAACAACCTAAATTTCTGGCATGAAGGCTTCCTTTCACTTAGCCAATCTCAATTCATTTTCTAATATGAGACACAGCAGAAAGCCAGCAATGATTTTCCACAAATAAACAGTTTCACTGAAAAGAGATGTGTTATTGTTGATGGACTTTGCTTGGAGAAAGAAAGGAGGCAGCAGGAAGGATTGTGGAAGAATGGGGGTGAAATAAAATTTACCACAGCTATGTTGAAATTCAATGCAAGCCAGATTGAAGAAGCTTTGCATCTGACTATGTGCACAAATTTGATTAAAACCCTTTGTCTGAACTGAAAAGTATCTGATTCCCTTTGGCTGCTCCACTATATACCCAATGAACACAAGATTTTCAAGTGTCTTCCTTCTTCATTATTTATTACACCTAAATGAACTCATCTATTGGACTCACCCGGCTGGACTCTCTCATTTAACCCAAAAAGTCTGCTGCCTTAACTGGATTTGTAATTCAACTGGCATCCAGGTACGATGTTAGAGTTCTCAAAACCTTTTTCAAGTTCTTCCAAGGCCTAGCCCCTCCTTTTACCAGGAGGCTTCCCCAGGCCTACAATGCAGAGATCTTTCCACACCTCCAGTTCTGTTCCTTGTACACCTCCAATATCAATCATTACCTTCAGCTGCCAAGATCACAGGCTCAGGTAGTTCTTTCTTAAAGGTTATCTGCTCTGTTGTCCTTTCAACAGTGACTACATTCAGTGGCCATTTTATTAGGTATACCCATACACGTGCTTGTTAATGCAACTATCCTATCAGCCAATCATGTGGAAGCAACTCAATGCATAAAAGCAAGCAGACATGGTCAAGAGATACAGTTGTTGTTCAGATCAAACATCAGAATGGGGAACAAATGAGTTCAAAGTGACTTTGACTGTGGAATGACTACTGGGGTCAGATGGGGTGGTCTGAATTATCTCATAAACTACTGATCTCCTGGGATTTTCATGCACAAGTCTCTAGAGATCACAGAGGATGGTGCAAAAAAAAACATCCAGTGAGTGGCAATTCTGGGGGTGAAAATGCCTCGTTAATGAGAGATCAGAGGAGAATGGTCAGACTGGCCCAAGCTGACAGGGAGGCAATAGTAACTTAAATAATCATGTTACTTGGATCATGGAATTGATGGCTTTGTGGCCAGGTTTGTAGACAATATAAAGATAACTGGAGGGGTAAATAGTGTTGAGGAAGCAGGAAGTCTGCAGAAGGACCTGGACAGACTGGGAGAATAGGCAACGAATTTGCAGATGGAATGTAGCATACTTAAGTGTATGGGCATGCATTTTGGTTCCATTCTTTAAATGGAAAAGAAACTTCCTGAAATCAGGATCCAAGGGATTTGGAAGACCTCATGCAGGATTCCCTAAGGGTTAACTTGCAGTGGTAAGGAAGATAAATGTAATGCCAGCACTTTTCAGAATCAGAATCAGGTTTAATATCATTGGAGTATGTCGTGAAATTTGTTGACTTTGCAGCTACAAGCAATGAAATACATGATAATAGAAAAAAACATGAATTACAGCATGTATATATAAAATAGTTCAATTCAATAAGTAATGCAAAAATAAAAAAGTAGTGAGGTAATGTTCATGGGTTCAATGCCCATTCAGAAAATGGATGGTAGAGGGGAAGATGTTCCTGAATTGTTGACTGTGTGGATTCAGGCTTCTGTACCTCTTTCCTGATGGCAGCAATGAGAATAAGGCATGACGTGGTATGTACAAGAGGTATCTAATAAAGTGGCCACTGAGGGTATATTTACCTCTGCTGTCCATGCTTTTGGGCAAGTAACAATAACAGCTTATGGAGCTTTTTGTCAAATTTATTTTAATAATGCTCTTTCATATCACCTTACAATATTAAAGATTTTACATTAATACAATTTATTAAGTGTTGTTCCTGTTACGAATGTGCCACAACTCTGAGGGGCCGAAGGGTACAAAGTAGCCCCCTCCTTCTTGAGAATTGCAAGATCGCTATTAATTAGGGTCTGGGACCCAGGAAATGAGAGAGAATCCTCAAGGTTTTGGAATGTGTCCTGGCCTCAGCAAGACAAAGCCACGGATAACGGCCATTATCTCTTGGAGATGGAATTGTGTATTGAGTACTGTACTATTCATTGAAGCCCTCAGGGGATGACCAGAGTGGGCTGGTTGAGGGATTGCATCATCCCAACCTGACTGACATCTGAGACCCCGTGAGTAAGGATAAAAGAGGGTCTGGGGAGCAACCCCTTCAGACACACCAGGAGAAACGTATGAAACTGGTGGGGACTTGGGTGTGTGTCCATCCTTGCCTGAATGACAAGTCCTCCACGGAACGGCCTCGCTAAAGGACGAATACGGATCAAGATTGGATCAAGGAAAGCCGGCAAGTTTCTTTTCTCAGAATCTCTCTCTCTCTCCAACAATTGAAAACCCAGCGGTCCCCAAAGGCTGAAGCCTGAATGAACTGAGTCACTTTTATATTTCCATCGGACAATACATTTATCCCCTAGACAACGATAGAGCTATTTCTTATTATTATTATACCTGCACTTTTAGATTTAGTATTGATGACGTATATTATCTGTATGGTTGCATTGATATTATTTTTGTGTATTTTTACTAATAAATACTGTTAAAAATAGTACCATCAGACTTCAACGGACCTCTCTATCTTTGCTGGTAAGTGACCCAGTTACGGGGTTCGTAACATTCCCAACTCATATTTAAGTACTTTCTTTGTATACCAATATCAAGTCATTTCTCAATGTCAGATATAGAATGAAAGTAGGTCCCAAAAGCATGATCCTCAAACATAAGCAACTTTTAACTAATTAGGAATCCAGATATATTTAAAAAAAATGCATTGATTATTAATTAAATAGAGGAGAAACTCTTGTTGGATGTAATTTAAACACAACAAAATAATGTCTATACAATTAACTTAATTTTACTGTTCTCGAAGATGAAAGCAGGACAACTTACCCCACCGCAACAGTTTCCTTTTCTCAGGAGAAATGAAGCAGTGTTCATTTATCCTATCCTGACCTGTACAATTTCACACTCCTGGGACCAATCTCCTAAATCCTTTCTGCACCCTTTCCAATATTTGGTATCTATTTTATAAAGTAGTGACCAAACCAGTGTGCAGTATTTCAATTATTATATAACTCAAGTTCAATACAGGTTTGTTGAACCTGTACTGCTTCCACGTGTTGTATTCAGTCCCGCTAGAATGAAACTCCAGTATTTGGTTTGCCTTTGTAATGGCGTTGTTAATCTGAACAGACACGGTAGTGGACAAAATCTATGGCCTACAGAGAAACAGTGTGTGATTTCTAGTATTCCTGTCTCAGTTCGAAACCTTGGTGAAAGTGATCTTTAGGGTATTGGGATCCAATGTCCATTCAACTTACATCTTTGTCCAGTAAATAATACACATGAAGGATCTGTTCTCAGCATGAAGCATTTGATATGATTGCTGCAAAAGGACAGATTTTTTAACCATCATTCCAGATGAGCTCCCTCTCTCAGCTGTGCTATCCAGTTTCTGACAGATTCAGTCTTTTTATTCCTCTTTGCTTTCTTTGTCAAATAACTGAGATTTCATACAACAAAACCCACCTGCCCTAAAGACAGAGGTACTGCATCTTGTGTATGTGTACGGCCAATCTTGATGATGTCTGCAAATTCCTTGGCCTTAGTGTCAAGGGCATCATGGAGCTTCTGCAAACCGGGCAGGAGTACCTCATGAACTTCCTTTGCAGCAGCAATATGCATGGCAGTTGGGAATGTATCATTGGAACTCTGCAACAAAGGGAAAGAAAGGAATTGGGAAATCAAGACGAATTCAACATTTGACATAAATAAACATTAAGTAAGATATAAGTGCAGAATTAGGCCATTTGGCCCATCAAGTCTGCTCAAATTTATTTTAATAGTGCTCCTGCACATCACCTTGTAATATTAAAGATTTGACACTAATGAAATTTGTTAGTGCTGTTTCTAATTCTATTTATGAACTTTCTACAGGCACTCACATCAAATCATTTCTCTGAGACATTAGGTCCCAATAGCCATGGTCCTCAAGCATTAACCACATTTAACTAATTGGGAATTTGGAAGGATATTAAAATTATTCAAATGAAACCTTCAAATGGTGGAAATATGAAATTAAAAACTAGAAAATAGCAGACACATTCAACAGGTCAGGAAGCATCTGTGGAAAGAGAAACTGTTAACATTTCAGATCTGATTCCCTGTAACATTAAACCTGTTGCTTTCTCCATAAATACTGCCTGACTTGCACAGTGTTTCCAGAATCACTTGTAATAAAATGATTTCCTACTATATACAAGTTAATACGTGTCATTTTACAGACCATTTAAAAAAAACAAAGTTTCACAGGGCTAGAACCAGTACCTGGCTCTTGTTCACATGGTCATTGGGATGGACGGGATCTTTGCTGCCCAGTTTACCTCCAAGAATCTCAATTGCCCTGTTGCTGATAACTTCATTTACATTCATATTAGTTTGCGTTCCAGAGCCAGTCTGCCATACGACCAGAGGGAAGTGATCATCCAATTTTCCAGCAATCACCTGCAATGACATAAAATACCTCATTTTAAGGTTCTTGTACCTTTTATTCAGTCTTAGTAACAAAGAATAGCAGCAAATAATCAAGTTGCTCTTAACATCATAATACAATGCTTAGAACAAAAACAGAAGCCTCAGGACTAACCCCAGTTGGTTCTGGAACAGGTATTACCTCACCACCATCAGGCTCTTGAAGCAGAGAGGATAACTTCACTTGGCCCATCACTGCAATGTCCCCACAACCAATGGGCTCACTTTCATGCTCTCAATATTTATTACTTGTCTATTATTATTTCTTCTTCATGTATTTGCACAGTCTGTTATTGCCTTCTGTACTCTGGCTGAACGCCCTAGTTGGGCAGTCTTTCACTGATTCTGTATGGTGATTATTTCACAGAGTTATTGAGTACATCCACAAGAAAATGAATCTCAGGCTGTATATGGTGACATATATGTACTTTAATAATAAAATGTACGTTAAACTCAAGGATATTGTGCAAGTTCCAATACTATGTGTATGTGACCCTGCTGCAGGTGAGGCTTTCATTGCACCTGTGCATACATACACGTACAGGTGTGTAGCACAATAAGCTCGACTTCGACTTTGGGAATACAACGACTAGACTTTGAAGCCCATCCATCCAGATCTATCATCACAACCAATCCTGAAACATGTTAATTTTCTTGCCCAATCCATTTGTCTTTAAAGTAATTTTCTACTGTGCTGTAATATCTAATAGTACAATTCATTGTACAAGTCAAACTTCTATATTAAACTAAGTTGTGAATTTTTTTTTGCATCGTCCTACTGTATGACTGAAAATTGCCACCCACTGGCCAGACCATAGCATGGCAATGTTAATGATCAGAAATAAAGAACAAAGAAATAGAAGTATTTGTAATCCCATTTACCTTTAATATTTTTCCTTATATATCACATATTCTGTATTTATGCTATCATGGACAAATTACTAATTTCTTCCATGGCATTTCTCCTGATTAACACGGGTGCCCTGAGGTGGTCATATGAGTTGCATTTTAAGACTAAGGCACTCTGGACTGGTGACTTGGGCTCACTATCAGCAGTTTCTGTATTCACAACATGCTTAGTGTCTAACCCTCAAGAACATACAATCCCAAACACCTCCTATATAAACTGATCCTTGCCAAAAATGTACAGATCCTCCCTGGGTTACGAACACCTGACTTATATACAGTTTGTGCACACAAACACACATTTGGGAGGTTAGTAATAAGCTATACGGCTGAAAGCATCTTCTGAGAGGGGAAACTTGGTCTGAAGGAACACCATTTCATCCTGCAGAGAAAACTGAATAGTTAAGTTAAACACTCTGGTTTAACTACACATTAGCCTTTGTCGGCTGTTTTTTTAAATATATTGCTGGGTGGCCTCATTTCTAACTCATTAACTGGGTTACAAACAGTTCTCAGAAACAGAACCCTATTGTACCTGGGAAGGACCTGTAATTTGCTTAACTTGGTAATAAGAAATGATTGATCTGCTTATCATTCAAATGATTTAAAGCCATAAAATTGAAACATAAGAATCACGCCACAAAACAGCAATGTGTGAATACATTTCAATTTTACAGGGCTATTGTTGAGTATTTAATATTTCAGTATTATTTTAGTAATATTGCAAACATATATTGTTTGATTAACCATTCACTGTTTATTTGCATAATTCATTACAGGTTGCATGTAAGAGTAATGGCATACGTCATTACACCACCATGTCATATGTGAGTGCCTCAATAAAGTAGACACATTATCTTTTCTTTGCATTAATTTCTGGAGTTACAAGCCACAATAACTATGAATCAAAGTGTTCTGTGAAGCAGACAGAATGATGAAGTCTTCAAGAGATGCCCAATTCCAATTTCACAGCAAATTAAGGTATTTAAATGCTACATAACTTCCAAAGCCTTGTATGCATTGATACAATTTTTTCTCATAATGCTTGGTACTTAACAGTTCATTTATCAGAATGCATAGAGATCTGGAGTGGCCGTACAGTTGAATCAACCTGCTCTGAGTCAATGTGAAGCTATGCAAATTGATGAGCGAATGTCAGTGTGGAGTAATTGCCAGGCACGATAAAGATTGCAGAAGGCAAAGCAGTAACTTGTCTCTTCTTTCACTCCACTTTCAGAATGTTTTGTTCCTTACCAGTCTTTTTGGAGCTCCTGTAATGCCATTACAGGTCTCCTCTGTTCATTGACCATGACCTGTTCTAACTAAAATGGTTGCTTCCTTTCAGCCCACTAGATTTGGCCATCACTTCTCCAGTCTAGGAATTCAGCTCAGATGGCTATCTTCCTTCCAAAATCCATGAAGATTCCACAATATATTTTATGTACCATCACACTACCTCATCTGCTGCTTTCATAATACCATGTGCAATCTTTGGGTCCAAGCCATAGTCCATATTCACTTCTGCGGCAGCTCTTTTCAAAATCCCAAATGCTTTTATCACTTGGATCTGTGAACAGAAGCCATGGAAGTAATGTCAAATATCACGCTTTATTTTCCCTCTACTCACCAACAGAGAGGTTTCGTTAAAATAACGTATCTGGAAAGTGTGTAAGGATTGAATCAGAAAGAATGCAATTTCCTTATGTATTTATACATTTCTGACAGATTGTATAATCTATTTTGCTATTAGAGAATTGTAAGCAAGACCTGCTGATGTTGAACTGGACAATATTCAAATTACACTGCATCACAGTAGGGCAAGTGAGGTCCATTCACTCTTTCTGAATTACACTCAAAATCCTGTTTGCTGGATTCCCACCGTTAAAAATCTCTCAATGCCACAGTCCCCATAATTAGAATTCCATTTAAATAAAGACAAATGAAAAACAAAATTAAATGTTCTTCCAGTGCAAGAGTGAATATGTCTTGTATTAATTGTAAGTAATTTTGTGAGAACATAGAGTGAACAGTTTTATTCTTCTTGCAGGGAGTGGAATTGAGATTCACTTTTCTGGTTTCTGGGATGGATTTGAGATATGAGGACAGAGTATATTAGACAGCATTCTGTAGAGTTTAGGAGAATACGTGAAAATCTCATCAATATAGTACTTTTAAAGAGCAAACACGAGGAAATCTGTAGCACACACACAAAATGCTGGTAGAACACAGCAGGCTAGGCAGCATCTATAGTGAGAAGCACTGTCGACATTTCGGGCCGAGACCCTTCGTCAGGACTAACCGAAAGGAAAGAGCGCGGAACACCTACGTTCCATCCGCCAGAAAAAGCAGGATCTCCCAGTGGCCATACACTTTAATTCCACGTCCCATTCCCATTCTGATATGTCTATCCATGGCCTCCTCTATTGTCAAAATGAATCCAAACTCAGGTTGGAGGAACACTACCTTATATACCGGCTGGGTAGCCTCCAACCGGATAGCATGAACATTGACTTCTCTAACTTCCGTTAATGCCCCTCCTCCCCTTCTTACCCTATCCCTGACATATTTAGTTGTTTACCTGTTCTCCATCTCCCTCTGGTGCTCCCCCCACCTCCTTTCTTTATCCTGAGGCCTCCCGTCCCATGATCCTTTCCCTTCTCCAGCTCTGTATCACTTTCGCCAATCACCTTTCCAGCTCTTGGCTTCATGCCACCCCCTCCGGTCTTCGCCTATCATTTTGCATTTCCCCCTCCCCCCCACTACTTTCGAATCTCTTACTATCTTTCCTTTCGGTTAGTCCTGACGAAGGGTATCGGCCCGAAATGTCGACAGCGCTTCTCCCTCTAGATGCTGCCTAGCCTGCTGTGTTCCACCAGGATTTTGTGTGAATACGGTACTTTCAACATTCTAGGCAGATTGCAGAAAAAAATTATTTCCCTTGGCTGAGGAGTCAAAATCAGGGGGACAGACTCAGTTTTAAGAATGATATCAAATGAATGGTGGATGGTGAATCTTTGGAATCTCTTTGGAGTCCTGAAGACTCTGCCATTGTATTCATTCCAAACAAATGGATATTAATGTGAGCAGGAGATATGGGGATAGTTTTGGAAAATTCCAGGTGAGGCTCATCAGCCATGATCTTGATGAGGACAGAGCAGATTTTAAGGGCTTAATGACCTACTCCTGATTAGATCATAAGATACAGGTACAGAATTAGGCCATTCAGCCCATTGAGTCATCTCCATGATACAATCATGGCAGATTTATATGACCTTTCGATCCCATTCTGTCTTCTCACTGTAATCATTGCTAGCCTTATTAGTCAAGAACGTATCACCCTCCATTTTAAATATCCCACTTACCCAATAATTCTTGTTTTTCGTGTAAATGAGAGACAAACTGGTGCTAACCCTTTCTAAAGCTGTCACAAAATTTCTAAAATTGAGGTTTAAAAGCATTTAATTGCATGATGCAATTGGAAACATTCTCTCAGGAAGACGAGAGTTTCAATCTGCGAAAATTATTTTCCAAGTCAATTTCTGCCAATACTCTGGCATTTTACATAAGAAGTAGGAGCAGGAGTAGGCAATCTGGCTCTGCTATTCAATAAGATCATTGCTAATCTGGCCACGGACTCATCTCCACTTAAATGCCTTTCCCCCATAACCCTTAATTCTCCTACTATGTAAAAATCTATCCAACCTTGTCTTAAATATGTTCACTGAGTTAGCCTCCACTGTTTCATTGGGCAGAGAATGCCACAGATTCATCACCCTCTGGGAAAAGCATTTCCTCCTCATCTCCATCCCAGATCTACTCCCCCGAATCTTGAGGCTATGTCCACTAGTTCCAGTCTCACCTATCAGTGGAAACAACTTTCCTGCCTCTAACTTATCTATCCCTTTCATAATTTTATCTGTTTCTAAAAGATCTCCTCTCATTCTTCTGAATTCCAGCAAGTACTGTCCTAAGCGACTCAATCTCTCCTCATATTCTAACCCCCTCATCTCTGGAGTCAACCTGGTGAACCTCTTCTGCACTGCCTCCAAAGCCAGTATATCCTTCTTCAAGTAAGGAGACCAGAACTGCATGCAGTACTCCAGGTGCAACCTCACCAGTACCCTGTACAATTGCAGCATAACCTCCCTGCTCTTAAAATTCAATCCCTCTAGCAATGAAGACCAACATCCCATTTGCCTTCTTGATAGCCTGCTGCACCTGCAAACCACCCTTTTGTGATTCATATACAAACACTCTCAAGTCCCTCTGAACAGCAGCATGTTGCAATCTTTTGCCTTTTAAATAATAATCTGCTCTTCCATTTTTCCTTTCAAAGTGGATGATCTCACATTTACAAACATTGTATTCCACCTGCCAAACCCTTGCCCACTCAATTAACCCATCTATCTCTGCAGACTCCCCGGATCTTCTGCAGTTTGCTTTTCCACTCAATTTAGTATCATTAGCAAACGTAGATACACTACACTCAGTCCCCTCTTCCAGATCGTTAATGTATATTGTGAACAGTTACGAGCCCAGAACCAACCCCTGCGGCAAACCGCTCATCACTGATTGCCAACCAGAGAAACACCCATGTATCCCAATTCTCTGCTATTAGTTAACCAATCCTCTATCCACGCTAATACATCCCCCCAACTCTATGCATACTTATCCTATGGATAAGTCTTTAATGCTGCACCTTATTGAACACCTTCTGGAAATTCAAGTAAATAACATCTATCTGTTCCCCTCTATCGACTGTGCTCATTATATCTTCAAAGAACTCCAGTAAGTTTGTCAAACAGGACCTCCCTTTGCTGAATCCATGCTGCGTCTGCCTGATGGATCCATTTCATTCCAGATGCCTCATTATTTCATGATTAATGACAGCTTCAAGCATTTTCCCAACTACAGATGTTAAGCTGGCCGAGTTACCTGCCTTTTGCCTACATCCTTTCTTGAACAATGGTGTGACATTTGCCATCTTCCAATCAATTAAAAATCAATTAATTAAAAATTAAAGGTAATTATCTTTACATTTGTTATAATTCTGTGTGATTTTTCATTGGCCAGAGGCTTGCAAAATATAGGCACATTGCTAAACTTTTGACCAAACGAATGGGGAAATAACACAATATTCCTGCAGTAGAACAATGGGCAAATTATGGTGAAGTGCCTGATGTTTTAAAGGATAAGAACGTTCATTTAAATAGCTGTCCCATTACTTACTGGCATTCTCTCAGAAGTCCCTCCGATTTTAAAATTCATCACTGATCTCACTGTCTGGGCTCCATAATATCGATCATTTGGCACCTTCAGTTCACCAAAGGTATCATACTCTATTCTGTATCCGTCAGAACTTGCCTGCAAAAATCAAAAGGTCAAATGTATTGATTTCTTCAGTAATCACATAACTGTGGTTGTGTAATTTTCAAATTCAAGGTCATGGGCAAAATTTCAGAAAAGATAGGAGGCCATTCAGACAAGCAAGTTCAAATACAAGTTTATTTATCATTCAACCATGCATGAATACAGATGAACAAAACAGCATTCTTTTGGGGCCAAAATGCAAAACATACATACATAGCTAGGTTGCCGAAGACTTTTGCACAGTACCGTTGTAATTTTATGTATCGTGCAGCTGGCGCAAAAAAAAAATCATGATACAAGAGACTGATGATAAACCTGATTTTGATATGGGTCTCAGTTGTGGACTGAGAGTGGAAAGGGGGCAGAGAGAGGGGAATCATGTTTTCGAAAAGGGAAGGGAGTGGGAAGCACCAGAGAGACATTCAGTAGTGATCAATAGACCAACAGCTTGGAACCAAATGACTTTGCTGAGTATCTCAGTGCTGGATGCGTTTGCACCCGCACGACCCTGAGCCCGACATGCCTTCTCTGTCACGTCCCACACCCCTCTCATGGTGCTCCACCCTCACTATTCCTAACATCCTTTGCTCTGCCAGATTTATAAACTCACTCTCCACTCCACGTTGACAAATCCATTACTGTGCAAGTCTTCGACACGCCTAAGACTTTTGCAAAGTACTGTACTTATTCAATTTCTGTGTGAATTTGGAAATATCTATGTCTTTATAGATTTATTGTAAAAAGGTTTGTCTGCTTGTGGCCCCTTACTACAAAAAACTTCTATTTATTTGACACCATTAAACTTCTAAGATATTCCAAGACACTTTTACAGAAACGTAGCTCGACATGGACCACACGATCAACAACTTGATCAGAAGCTGCGGAGTCAGGTACAATTCAGCCACAATATCACTGGGGGTGTTTCCTCACTCAAGAGATAATGGAGACACAAAACAGAAAGATTACACAATGAGGAGGTTTCCACTGCAGAACCATCAATGAATTAAGTACATCATTATAAACAGTGTCCAGTGAGCACATTACTCAATGAGTTGCAATGAGAATGAAGCATGGTCAATCTACAAAATTATTTTAATCAGAAAACACCATCCATTTAAATAAACAACTTTACAATAGAAACACTCAGCAAAATAAAAATATGAATTCTCCTGAAAGAGTGTTCTGATTAGAGGATAACCTTGTAAGCAGGCTTGACTGACAGGTGAATTACCCAATCATCTCCACCCTGGCTAGAAATGTCAGCAGTCAATTTTAAAGTAATCCTGGACAATCATTCTTCTCTTGAAAATATTCGATTTTTTCTTGTATATCATTTTCTAAGGTCTGGAGTGAAGTATGAAACCAATTTTTTCCTTAATAACTGGATCTTCACTAATTCAACATTGAAATTGGGACCACAGCTGTTTACGATTTACATCAACGATTTAGATGAAGGCATTGAGAATAACATCAGCAAGTTTGCTGATGATACTAAGCTGGGTGGCAGTGTGACATGTGATGAGGATGTTAGGAGAATTCAGGGTGACTTGGATAGGCTGGGTGAGTGGGCAGATACTTGGCAGATGACGTTTAATGTGAATAAGTGTGACGTTATCCACTTTGGGAGTAAGAACAGGAAGGCAGATTATTATCTGAACGGTGTAGAGTTAGGTAAGGGAGAAATACAAAGAGATCTAGGAGTCCTTGTTCATCAGTCACTGAAGGTGAATGAGCAAGTGCAGCAGGCAGTGAAGAAGGCTAATGGAATGTTGGCCTTTATTACAAAGGGAATTGAGTACAAGAGCAAGGAAATCCTCTTGCATTTGTACGGAGCCCTGGTGAGACCACACCTGGAGTACTGAGTACAGTTTTGGTCTCCAGGGTTAAGGAAGGACATCCTGGCTGTAGAGGAAGTGTAGCGTAGATTCACGAGGTTAATTCCTGGGATGTCTGGACTGTCTTACGCAGAGAGGTTAGAGAGACTGGGCTTGTACACGCTGGAATTAAGGAGATTGAGAGGGGATCTGATTGAAACATATAAGATTATTAAGGGATTGGACAAGATAGAGGCAGGAAATTTGTTCCAGATGCTGGGAGAGTCCAGTACCAGAGGGCATGGTTTGAGAATAAGGGGTAGGTCATTTAGGACAGAGTTAAGGAAAAACTTCTTCTCCCAGAGAGTTGTGGGGGTGTGGAATGCACTGCCTCAGAAGGCAGTGGAGGCCAATTCTCTGGATGCTTTCAAGAGGGAGCTAGATAGGTATCTTATGGATAGGGGAATCAAGGGATATGGGGACAAGGCAGGAACCAGGTATTGATAGTAGATGACCAGCCATGATCTCAAAATGGCGGTGCAGGCTCGAAGGGCCGAATGGTCTACTTCTGCACCTATTGTCTATTGAAATTGAAAGTGGACCTGATCGAGGTATACAAAATGACGAAGGGCACACATGGGAGACAGAAACTATTCCCCCAACACTTTGATTACTTTACACTTGTTTTCGATTGTTCTTTCTTGTAAAAAACATGAAAAGTTGCAGTTTATGTTTAATTTACTGCTTTCATGTGCATGCTACGTATAGGTTGCTATGTGCCTGTGCAAACATGAGTCATGAAATCACAAATGAACCAGATAATCACCAACTTCTACGTCATGAAATTTGTCATGTTGCAGCAACAGTACAAAGATAAACCACTAATACTGCTGTTTGGACAACAAAGTGCTGATGTATTATACAAAGAAATCACCGCTTCTGAGATGGGGCAAACTGTAGCATTAATTTGATTAGATTTATGTTAAATAATTGCCAAGTCCACTGGACACAATAAAGGTTAAGAGCCCGAGAACAAGCTGCTAGAAGGGCCAAGACTTACTGCCAAAGCCAACTGCTCTGCATTCGAAGCTATTTCAGTCAGCTCTGACACTGGATATCGGTGGCCCAGCAGAAGCAGCCGGGTTTTGCTTTCCTTTTTTCAGAACCAAGTGCCAAGAGATGATCTACACCACTGGTCAAAAATAGCCCTAAATGATATCACTTTTAGATTCCTGAAGGGAAATAATCTGATTTGTCCCAGATGTCATAATTGATTCCAAAAAAAGTTAATGCTTTTTTAAGTTTGACTTGGATTAATTTCAAACCCTTGAACACAAGTTGATCTTACAGTTACCATAAAAGTGTTGAGAATTAACACCTCTAAGGCTGTTAAGTGAAAAACCATACAATCCTTTGTCAAGTTTTCTATTGGTTAGAAAGTTATACATCTTGAAAAAGTAAAACAAAATAGTTTTTTTTTCCTTAAACAAGAGAAAATCTGCAGATACTGGAAGTCCGAGCAACACACACACACAAAATGCTGGAGGAACTCAGCAGGAAAAGAGCACAGTCAATGTTTTGGGCCAAATCTCTTCAGCAGGACTTCTTTTGTCATATATAGGTTACTTCCCTGTATTTCATTAATTCAACTGAATTTAGTTGTTTAAAACCAAAAGCTATTTCCTAAAGTGGATATCAGAGGTAAGCTCGCAACTGTGGGGAAAGCAATGAAATCCATTCAGAACTAGAAATGAGACACTACATTTGATTTGACTGTTAAAGGACCTGTATAAAAACAAATCTTTTTTCTAATATTTGACTTTCAAAGTTTCATATGACCGTTCAGAAATATTTTGAAGATAAAGGGACAGTAGATTCTGAATAAAACACTTTGGCTTTCAAATAATTATTTACTCTTAGAATCTCACAAACAAGTGGTCTCTACTGTTTAAAGATAGTAGATAGGTAGATACTTAATTGATTCGAAAGGATAAGCATTGTGAGGAACCCCTTCACCGCTGTATTGCATATCTGACTTTGTAGTGTGCCACTAGTTGCCCATCATTTCTTGTACAAACAGGGCATCCCCTAACCAACAACACTATGGGAGTAATTTCAACAGATGCACGGTAGTGTTCAAGGCAGTGAGTAGTTAAGCCTAGGGAAAGTACTACAAACAATAAGTGCCAGGCCTGGCAGTGTCATTTCATAAATGATACACCTACACTACTAAATCGACAGAATTACCTTCCAACAGCAATGGCCAAGGCAATCTTCAATAACTTTAAAAAGATAAATTTTCTGTTGCGGAATTTTTTTTATAGTTCAATAATTTGAGTGTCGATAATTGCCAAAAGCATCTTCAAATACCACATGCATTTAGATACGCGGGTCTGCGACAGAAGTTCAAACAAGCCACTGAATAATAACCAATAGTTGTACACACATCCACCAATGACACTGCCGCCGAGAAAGATTCCAACCTACTTGAGAAGATGTCTGCCCTCTGCACTTTCTACATGAACTCTTCCGCCGCTTTCAAATGAGGGTTTTGTGAAAACGGAAGCAAAACTGCAATCTATGTGTTTAATTGTCAGAAGGAAATCGGCACATAATGAGCTGGCGACCTATGTTTCTGCCTTTCACGATTCTTATTCCGACAGAGTTTAGGCCTGCAGGCTTTCCCGGTCTGTGTGCAGGGTACGCTTTAACAGCAAATCATCGAAGCTGAATAGAATATTTTTTTATATATAGGAAATGTTCATTAAAAAGGAACTGGTAGCATAAGAGGCGGCGAAGTGCAGCTGCCTGCCTTCGTTCCGCGTCACCATCCGGAGTGGCTCCGTTGCCGGGGCTCCCAGTGACCTTGTGCGACGGGATCGTTGTCCCGGGGAACACAGGCAATCCCGGGACTGCGCGGCCTGGTTGACCCGAGAGCCCCGGCACGGCAACAGGAGGCATGCATGCACCGAAAGGGCGAAGTTTTAACCGCAACGCGCTTCGGCATGATAGCGAGCGAACCTGCTGTTTCCTAGTCCGCTCTATCGCAGTAAAGGCCGCACGGCGTGTGCGTCCCCTGCCTGCCTTGGTCCCGAGGTTTATTTGGCATGACTGCACTCACCATCCTCTTACTGACTGCAGCAGCAGCGGCCGGGAGCGAGTTCTTTGCAAATAGTTGACAGCCTTGTATAACTCGCAGTTTGCCTTGGACGCACTGGAGATTTCGGACAAAGCGGAACATGTTGTAAAGGAGGGCGGGGAGGAACCAAGGACAGGCCGGGGAAGGGCCGCCAGGGGGAGTTGTAGAATGGGGCAAAGGCATGAACCAGTTGCAGTCAGATATCTCATTTTACATTTGGGAGTTAGTTCAGTACTGCTTAGTATCCCTAAAATTTGCATTTTTATCATGTTGTAAACTCTTTTTAGGTAACTAAATTTTAAAAATGCTGTAAAAGTTCAGAAATTTGAACTTTGATGCATTGCTTAACTATTGACAAAACTCCAAGGTAAATTTACAGAAGCTCAGAGTTGATGACATCCAGAGCAATAATCATATTGATAAGATATATGAAGATAAAATTCTTCCTCCCAAAGAGAATCATATACACCACGTTTACACGACCAATAACAGCCTAGCAGATGCAAGATCAGTAGCCAATAAGCAAATGATAACTGCAGCTGTTGTAAATCTGAAGACAAAAACATACTGGAAATTGCAGCAAATCAAAAATGTAGCGATGGGAACCAATACAGCTCCAAATCAATGTTGTGACCACTGCATTTGTAAGGTTTTCACTTCTGGGTGGATGAGAAATGAATGGGCACAAAATTTTGGGTTGATTAATGCAGAATATGGTCCCAGTGGTCTCAATATCACCAAGACCAAGGAGATGGTGGTGGACTTTAGGAGATCTAGGCCTCATATGGAGCCAGTGATCATTAATGGAGAATATGTGGAGCAGGTTAAGACCTACAAGTATCTGGGAGTACAGTTAGACGAGAAGCTAGACTGGACTGCCAACACAGATGCCTTGTGCAGGAAGGCACAGAGTCGACTGTACTTCCTTAGAAGGTTGGCGTCATTCAATGTCTGTAGTGAGATGCTGAAGATGTTCTATAGGTCAGTTGTGGAGAGCGCCCTCTTCTTTGTGGTGGCGTGTTGGGGAGGAAGCATTAAGAGGAGGGACGCCTCACGTCTTAATAAGCTGGTAAGGAAGGCGGGCTCTGTCGTGGGCAAAGTACTGGAGAGTTTAACATCGGTAGCTGAGCGAAGGGCTCTGTGTAGGCTACGGTCAATTATGGAAAACTCTGAACATCCTCTACATAGCACCATCCAGAGACAGAGAAGCAGTTTCAGCGACAGGTTACTATCGATGCAATGCTCCTCAGACAGGATGAAGAGGTCAATACTCCCCAATGCCATTAGGCTTTACAATTCTACCGCCAGGACTTAAGAACTTTTTAAAAGCTATTATTAATGCTTTTTGAGATAGTGATTTAGATACATATCAGATTTTTTACTGAGTTAAGTATTGTATGTAATTAGTTTTGCTACAACAAGTGTATGGGACATTGGAAAAAAGTTGAATTTCCCCATGGGGATGAATAAAGTATCTATCTATCTATCTATCAGTGTACTTTCTGTTGTTCCTTCAACAACACACACAAATGCTGGTGGAACACAGCAGGCCAGGCAGCATCTATAGGGAGAAGTGCTGTCGACGTTTCGGGCTGAGACCCTTCGTTGACGTTTCGGGACGAAGGGTCTCGGCCTGAAATGTTGACAGCGCTTCTCCCTATAGATGCTGCCTGGCCTGCTGTGTTCCACCAGCATTTTGTGTGTGTTGTTGTTTGAATTTCCAGCATCTGTAGATTTTCTCGTGTTTGTTCTGTTGTTCCTTCATGGTTTTGTAAAGCTCCAAATCAAAGGAGCAGCAACGGGAACCAATGTAGACTAAGTGGCCACTTTATTAGGTACACATGTAGACCTGTTCATTAATACAAATATCTAGTCAGCCATAAAAGCATGCAGACATGGTCAAAAGTTTCAGTTTTCTAAAAGGAACATTACACACATAATGAATCTCAAATTATATGGTAAATCTCTTAAGCATGAGTCCGTGGTAAAATTTCTAGGAATGTGGATGGACACAAGCCTAACATGGAAGGTGTGTGTGAATCAAGTGTAAAAAAAAAAGCCCTTAATGTGCTCAGATGCTCAGTTGGGTGTGATTGGTGTGTGCGTAGGTGGTCACTAAACTTTATATTGCTCTAATCAGATCTGTCCTCGATTGTGGATATGTTGCATATGGGTCAGCCTCACCAGTATTCTTGGATAAGGTTCAAGCTCAAGCATTGAGATTATGTTGTGCTATTAACTCATCCCCAATATCGGCATTACTGGTAGAGATGGGTGAAATGCCTTTTCATCTGTGCTGGTTATAGTTAGCAAAGATTTATTGGGTTAACGCAAAAGGACATAAAGTTCGCAATCCAATATTGGCAACATTCGTAGTTTTGGAAGCACTGCATCCAAAAGCTCTTCAGTTTTGAGTGGATGGAAAATGTTGGGTCGTTTAGTGTGGAATATGGTCCCAGTGTATCCCTTTCTGTTCTCCTTCACGGTTTTTCCCTTTGCCTGTGGTTGATTTAAGCTTCAAGGAAAGATCAAGAAGAGGATTCATTCTATATCAGTGGCACAGGTAATTCAGCAATATATGCAAGGTAGATATTATAGCTTCCTGCAAACTGTATCTATATGTAAGAAATTGGACAACTTGAGATTGGACAACTTGAGATTGGACAACTTCTGTTGAGGCTACAAGATCTAGGCTGGTGTATTCATTTTTATGGGTCCCTGCCCATGTTGGGGTTGAAGGAAATGATGTGGCAGACATTCTAGCCAAGCAGTCACTTAAAATCACAGATGTAAATGGAGTAGAACATAGAAAACCTACAGCACAATGCAGGCCCTTCAGTCCACAATGCTGTGCTGAACATGTACTTGCTTTAGAAATTACCTAGGGTTACACATAGCCCTCTACTTTTCTACGCTCCATGTATCCATCCAGGAGTCTCTTAAATGACCCTATCGTATCTGCCTCCACCACTATCACCAGCAGCCCATTCCACACACTCACCACTCTCTGTGTAAAAAACTTACCCCTGAAATCTCCTCTGTATGGTGCTTTTGCATACAGGAGAGGTGAAAGCCATAATTTAAATTTAATTAATGTGGCAACAAAATTGGGATAAGGTAGAGGATGGTGGTAACTCAAATGGAAGATGGATAAAATAGGAGGGATGAAGTTATACTTAGAAATTTACATATTGGATGTACTAGATGGAATAATTTCTTGTTCAGAATTAAAATGCATGAATGGGCATTTGTAGGGAGTACACTTGTCAAGAAATGTTGCAGCATGTATTGTTTGAATGCACTTCCTATGAGTTGCAAAGGAAACTTCTAATTGCTAAATTGAGATATTTGCATCGGACACAGGTTAACATGGAAAGTCATGGAAACATGCAATTTTGCCATTGTATATAAGTGAATATTACTCTTTCTGAAAAGCACTCAGCTTTTTGATATTATTGATTTTTTTTTGGGGGGGGGGGATTTAGTAGGTATACTTACTGTCTCTTTGCTCTGCACTCCGTCTCAGTAGATGGTGGTGATGCACTTATGTTGGTCTGCCATTAAACTTTATAAGAAGACATTCAGTTGTTATTCAGACCAAACATCAGAATGGGGAAGAAATGTGATCTAAGTGATTTTGACTGTAGAATGGTAATGGGTGCCAGATGTCGCAAATCTCCTGGGATTTTCATGTACAAAAGTCTCTTGAGTTTACAGAGAATGGTGCAATAAACAGCAAAAAAAGGTAAGTACTCCCTGCCCTCTGTGGAAAGAAGTTACTTCTCAGGTCTCTTTTAAATCTCTTCCCCTGTATATCTGTGTTCTCTAGTTTTGGACTCCCCAAACGGTGGGGAAAAGACTATGACCATTGACCTGATTCATACTGCTCATGGTTTTATAAACTTCTCTAAAGTTCAGCTCTCATTCTTCTATGCTCCAAGGGAAAAAGATCCTGCATGGCCACCCTCTTCCTGTAACTCTGGCCCTCTAGTCCAGGCAGCATCCTTATAAATCTCTCTGTCCCCTCTCACGCTTGTCTTTCCTAAAACAGTACACAATGCTCTAAGCGTGGTCTATTGCAATGACTTCTATAACTGCCACATAATGTCCCTACTTTTAAACTTGACACCCTGATTGATGAAGGCCAGCATGCTATATGCCTTCTTGTGTGGCTGTTTTCAGTGTTCAGTACACATATACTCTCAGGTCCCTCTGGTCAGTGAGTGCCCTGCCATTCACTATCCTGGAATGAATGCCCAAAGTACATTACCTTACTCTTGAACACTGTTTGCCATTCCTCAGCCTATCTCCCCAACTGATCAAGATCTCATTGTAACCTGCTTCACTATCAAGTCGCTCTAATATCTTCAGCAAACTGGGTAATCATGGCTTTTATATTCACATCCAAATCATTTACATAAAAAGTTACTAACAGAGGTCCCAACACCGACCCCTGCAGTACTCCACGAGTCAAATGCCTCCTATCAGAGAATAGACTTTTAACCATCGCCCTTGCATGCTTCCTTTCATTCAGCCAATCCGCCTCATTAGCTCCCCCTGAATCCCATGCAACATAATCTTCCAGAACAGCCTGGCATGTGGAACCTTGCCAACAGCCTTACTAAATTCCACACAGACAACATCCACTACCCTACCTTCATCTATCTCCTTAGTTACTTCTTTGACAAACTTGAAAAGTTTTATCAGACATTACCTCTCACGCAAAAACCATGCTGGCTATTCCTGATGAGGCTTTGATTACCAAGTGATAGTAGATCTTGTACCTCAGAAATTGCTTCAGTAACTTCCCTATAAGTGAATTTATAACCACTGTGTTGTTTTCTGGCCTGGTCTTGCTACATTTCTTGAACAATAGTACAGCATTAGCCTCCCTCCAGTCTTCTGGAACTTCACCAGTGACTAACGAAAAAGCAAATATCTCTTCAGGGCCTCGACATTTTTTTCCCTAGCCCCCCATTAGGTTTGTGGTGTATTTGGGCCCTGAGAATTTGCCCACCTTAATGCGTTTCAAGGCTGCAAATAGCTCTTTCCTCATAATAAGCACATGTTCCAAGACATCACTACTTATTATTCTCACTTTTATGGCATCCTTAGTAAACACCAAGGAGAAATAGACATTAAAAATCTTGCCCATCTCCTGTGGCTCTATACAGCCCTAAAGGTCTCATTTAGAGGAAAGCTGAGGAAGATTCTTTTTCACTTAGAGAGTAGATGCAATATGGCACACACTGTCTAAGAAGGTGGTTGAGGAAGGTACTCTCATAAAATTTGAATGAGCACTTGAATTACCAAGGGATAGGAGGCTCCAAATGAAGTGGTGATAAATGGAATTGGTATTCTCACAGCTACCTGGACTATACCACTTCCCACCCTATTACTTGTAAAAATGCCATCCCCTTCTCTCGATTCCTTCCTCTCTGCCGCATCTGCTTGCTGGATGAGGCTTTTCATTCCAGAATCAAGGAGATGTCCTCCTTCTTCAAAGAAAGGACCTTCCCCTCTTCCACCAATGCTGCCCTTACTGTGTGTCTTCCATTACCCCATGAGTGATAGGGTTCCTCTTGTCCTCACCTACCACCCCACCAGCCTCTGCACCCAGCTCATAATTCTTCGTAATTTCCACCGCCTCTAACGGGATCCCACCACCAAGCACATCTTTCACTCCCCACTACTTTCTGCTATCCACAGGGATTGCTCCCCATGTAACTCCCTTGTCCATTCATCCCTCCCCACTGATTTCCCTCCTGACACTTATCCTTGCAAGCGGAACAAGTACTACACCTGCCCCACACCTCCTCCCTCACTACCATTCAGGGCCCCAGACAGTCCTTCCAGGTGAGGCAGCACTTCACCTGTGAGTCTGTTGGGGCCATCTACTGTGTCCAGTGCTCCTGATGTGGCTTCCTGTATATCGGTGAGACCTGACATAGATTGGGAGACCCCTTTGCCGAGCATCTACACTCTGTCCACCAGAAAAAGAAGGATCTCCAGTGGCCACCCATTTTAATTCCACTTCCAATTCCCATTCTGACATGACAGTCCATGGCCTCCTACACTGTTGTGACAAGGCCACTCTCAGGATGGAGGAGCAACACGTTACATTCTGTCTGGGTAGCCTCCAACCTGATGGCATGCCCATTGATTTCTGTAACTTTCCGTATTGCCCCCTCTCCCTCTCCCTTTCCTTCTCCTTCACCATTCCCCTCTCTCACCTTATCTCCTTACCTGCCCACCACCTCCCTCATGTGCTCCTCCCACTTTTCATTCTTCCATGGCCTTCTCTTCTCTCCTATCAGCTTCCCCCTTCTCCAGCCCTATATCTCTTACACCAATTGACTTCACAGCTCTTTACTTTGCCTGCCTCCTCTCCTGGTTTCACCTATCTCCTACCGCCTTGTATTTCTTCCGCCCCCTCCCCCCACACCTTCTTATTGGCTTCTCATTTTTTTCTCCAGTCCTGATGAAGGGTCTGGGCCTGAAATGTTGACTGTCTGGTCTGCGGAGTTCCTCCAGCATTTTGTGTGTGGTGCTTGGATTTCCAGCATCTGCAGATATTCTCTTGCTTGTGATTGGTATGGAACTTGACGGTTTTCATCACAATGGGCCCTAGGAGTCTTTTTCTGTGCTCTGTGAGTCTATGTTGCAGTGATGTGAAAGCAGAACTGCAGTGAGAAAATTAACAAACCCTAAGAAACTACGTTCAGCAGTAGGCAGTTGATTTATGTTCAGAGGTATCTACTTGTTTTGTCTCACGGGTCTGTTGATAACATACGCGTTAAATTTCCAAAATTCGGTTTTAGTTGGTAGTGGTAGGAGGATCAGGTAAACCATCGGCTTGGAAATAGCACAGGGAAACAGTTGGTCGCTGCCGGTTGGCGCCCTCCAGTAGAAATACTCGTGTGGGTTAATTAACTTCTAGCCAATGAAGTTTGGACTCCGAGATTACATTGTCTCTTCTACGGAGTTGAAACTAGAGAGGTTATCAACAGCATTCAATGTGGGTGTCAGTTCAGTGAGGTCTGTGCGATTGATGAGAAGGAGGTAGCGACTTCTTCTGTCTGTAAAATGTCATCACGATCAAGTTCCCAAAACTACGAGAGTGGGAAAACAAAGAAAGTCGTGATTGTTGGAGGTGGCTTGGTAAGGTTCAGACGGAGTTAAAAATCGTTGCAATTTTATACCAGGAGGAAGCCTTTGCTCGCAAGGCATAGAGATCGAGTTCCAGTCGCATCCTATAAAAAACAATTCAAAAGTGTTTTAGAGAGAACCGAATTTTACAATTCATGCTTATAATTCGAGAAAAGCCAGTGTAAAATGCCAGGGCAGCTTTAAGTAACTGAGAATAGGTTTTAGACTTGGGAGTTCTAAATCATTATTGTAAACCTGCATTGTGAAATGTTTATCCTTTGGGAATTATTTTAGAAGAGTTAGTAATCATTACATTACGCTGCAGGGTAGGGACGGGTATCAATCAAATACAGAATGACTCCTGGAGCGATTAGGAGTCCAAAAACCTGCTGATGCTGGAAATTGACATACAAACAGAAAATGGTAGACACGCTCAGCAGATTAGGTTTTGCCCGTGGAAGGAGACTCAGAGTTAACGTTTCAGCACAAAGAGCTTCAGCAGTACGGAATACTGAAAACGGGCTCATTTTAAGTTGCAGAATTTAAGACTGGAATGAACAGAACAGAGGGAATGCCTCAGATCTTTGAGAGAGACATGATTTGCATTTATATTTCCCTGTGTTCTTGCTGTCCCACTGCTTTCAATTTAATGCATTTATGTTCCTTTGATCGGATTCTCTAACTGCCTCCCCCCCCCCCCCCAGTATATTATGGCACAAAGTACATTGTTGGCAGATTATCCCAATCATGTTGAGGTGCTGGTGAGCCTGACATCACTTGTGGGTTAGATGATGGGGTTTGCAGCAGACGACGTGAAGATCGCTGGAGGGGAAGGTAGGTTTGAGGTAGCCGAGAGGCTACAGAAGGACCTAGACAGATTAGGAAAATAGCCAAAGTGGCTGATGGAATGCAGTGTCCGGAAGTGTATGGTCACTTTGGTAGAAGAAATAAAACCATGGACTATTTTCTAAATGGTGAGATAAGTCAAGAATCCGAGGTGTAACGGGACTTGAGAGTCCTGGTGGAGGATTCCCTAAAGGTTAACTTGCAAGATGAATTGGTGGTGAGAAAGACAAATGTGATGTTAGCATTCATTTTGAGAGGAATAGAATATTCAAAGTACATTTATTACCAAACAATGTATTCATTATTCAACTTTCAGACTTGCCTACTTACAGGCAAAACAAGAAACCTGAAAGAATCCATTTAAAAAAAAACAGCCAACACCCAATGCGCAGAGAAAGGAGGGGTTGAAAAACCAAAAATCATGCAAATAATAAAAGCAAACAACAGCATAGTCCATAGGCCCAGAGCAGCTGGAGTGGGCCCATTGCCTCAGCCTCAGTTCATCAAATCACCATGACGCTCGCAGATACAAAGTGCGTAACAGCTGAGGCAGTTTCATGCCTCAGTGCTGCAGAGGGAGAAGTAAACATGGCGGAAGTGTGAGTGGAATTGGCCCAATCCTCTCCTAATCTGCCTAGGTCCTTCTGTAGCCTCTCTGCTTCTTCAAAACTATTTCCCCCGTCCCCTATCTTTGTATTGTTGGCACACTTGGCCACAAAGCCTTAAGTCCCAATAATTAACGCACATGTGTCGTCAGGCTCACCAGCCTATAATTTTCCAGTTTATTTATTCTTAGCACCCTTCCTAACAGTGGAACATCGGCTATAAAAGCAAGTGTGTAATGCTGAGGCTTTATAAAACACTGGGCGGCATCACTTGGAGTATGGTGAGCAGTTTTGAGCCCCTTATCTAAGAAAGGATGTACTGACATGGGAGAGACTTCAAAGGAGATTCACAAAAAAATATTCTGGGATTGAAAGGATTATCACATGAGTGTTTGATCGCTCTGGGCCTGTACTCACTGGAATTCAGGAGAATGAGGAGGTCCTTATTGAAACCTGTCGAATGTTGAAAGGCCAGTTAGAGTGGCTCAGGAGAAGATATTTCCTAAGGTGGGGGAGTCTAAGACCAGAGGACAGAGCCTCAGAATAGAGTGACATCTATTAGAATGAAGATGAAGAGGAATTTCTTTTTCCAGAGTGTTGAATCTGTGGAATCTGTTGCTGCAGACGGCTGTGGAGGTCAAGCCATTGGGTATATTTAAGGCAGAGGTTGATAGATTCTTGATTAGTCAAGGCCTGAAGGGATATGGGAGAAGGCAGGAGAATGTTGAGAATGAAATGGATTAGCCATGATAAAATAGCGGAGCAGACTAGATGGGCCAAATGGCCTAATTCTGCTTATATATCTTATGGTCATATGGTATTGTGAGGGATCAGATGTGTAATAATTTGGAAAGTTGGTCTGAATATGGATAGTCATTATGGCTTTGTGCATGGCAGGTTATATCTATATTCAGGGGAGAAGATTTAGTACGGAGATGAAGAGAAACTGTTTTTCCCAGAGAGTGGTGAATCAGTGGAATTCTCTGCCCGGGGAAGCAGTTGAGGCTTCTTCACTAAATATACTTAAGATACAGTTAGATAGGTTTTTACATAGTAAAGGAACTAAGGGTTATGGGGAAAAGGCAGGTAGATGGAGCTGAGTTTACGGACAGATCAGCCATGATCTTATTGAATGGTGGGGCAGGCTCGATGGGCCGGATGGCCGACTCCTGCTCCTATTTCGTATGTTCTTATGTCTAACCAATCTTAAGAGTTTTTTTTTTGTAGAGGTTCCCAAGAAGATGATGAAGAAAAGGTGGTGACCACCTTTTATTCTCGAGGCCATTGACAAAGTACTGCATGGGCTGTTAGTCCTGAATGTTAAGTTGCTTGGCATTCAAAATGAAGTAGTCAATTGGATTTCACATTGGCTTGGCTGGAGAAGCCAGAGCATGATAGTAGATGGTTGTCTCTTTGATTGGGGCCTAATGACCAGTGGTCCGTTGCAGGTATTGGTGTTGGATCTGTCATTGTTTAATATATAATATAGATGATTAAACTGATAATGTGGTAAACTAGATCAGTAAATTTGTAGAAAATAAGATTTGGGATGTAGTGGACAGCAAGGAAGTCTATCAAATCTTGCATTGGGATCCAGACCAGCTGGGAAAATGGGCTGAAAAATGGCAGATGAAACTTAATGCAGACAAGAGAGGTGTTTCACTTTTAGGAGTGCAAACCAGAGTGAGACTTACACAGTGAATGGTAGAGTATTGGGGTTTGTGGCAGAACAAAGAGGCCTGGGAATACAGATACATAAATTCCATGAAAATGGCGTCACAAATACGTAACATCATAAAGAGAGCTTTTGGCACATTGGCTTTCATAAAACAAGGAACAAGAGAGGTGATGTTGTATTGAAGTTGTATAAGACTTTGTGTGCAGTTCTGGAAAGATATTGATAAGCTTCAATGAGTGCAGAGAAAATGTACATGGATGTTGAGATTTAAGACTCTGAGTTATAGGAAAAGGCCCTGTAACCTTATTCACTTGAGCACAAGAATGAGGGGAGATCTTGTAGGAATATACAAATTTGAGTGATACAGATAGGGTGAATACTTGTAGGCTTTTAAGGGAGAGAAGTTCAGGGGAGACATCAGGGATAAGTTTTTTTACACAGAGGGTTGTGAGTGCCTGGAATGACTTGCCAGGGATGGTGGTGGAGGCTAAAACATTAGGGGTATTCAAGAGCCTCTTGGACAAGCACATGGATGAAAGAAAAATAGAGGGTTATGGGGTAGTGTGGGTTTAGTACTTTTTTTAAAGGATTATATAGGCCGGCACAACATGGAGGGCTGAAGGGCCTGTACTGCGCTGTAATGTTCTATGGTTCTATGGTTTTCCCCGTCAGGTTGGTTAAGACTAGAACTAGTGTACATAAGTTTAGGGTAAAAGACAATGTTTGAGTGATGTCTTCACTCAGGATGGTGTGAATGTGGACTGGGTTGCCAGTGGAAATGGATGATGTGAGTTCAATTGTGACGTTTATTTATTTAGCAATACAGTCCGGAGTAGGCCTTTCTGGCCCTATGATCATGCCGCCCCAGCAATCCCACAACCCCGATTAACCCTAACGTAGTCACTGGATAATTTGCATTGACCAGTTAGCTTACCTGGTATGTCTTTAGACTGTGGGAGTTAACCAGAAGAGAAGTATGGATGAGAGAGATATGGGTGGTTATGGTCTGAGTACAGGGAGAAGGCACTATGTAGAAGACTAGGCCGACAAGGACTAGATTGACTGAAGAGTACAACAGCACGGAACAAGGCCCCATGACAATGACAACAATATTCTTATCAGAGATATAGCCTTTGCCCTGTCCATTCCACCCCCACCTTCTGCAATTCAAAATCAACTTGTTTTCTTTACTAGTTACGAGGTTTTTGAACTGAAAAATTATCTCTGTTTATCTTTCTGCAAATACTGTCGGATCTGAGTTTTGCACAGCATTTTCTGTTTGTGAACAGTCTGTGTGCCTCACTGTTCCTCTTTTCATGACATATGTCAGTGATAATAAACCTGATTCTCATAAAGTGACTGGTAGTATTTAATCCTAGAAAGACGTAAAAACAAATGATTTTTATACCAGTTTGTGTCCATTAAAGTAATATTAGTACAACACTCGTGTTGCCTTTCCATATACTTGGCATACCATTTGTAGAACAACTTGATTTGTAGAGTTAAAAATAACCTGTATTTTGGGTGGATTTTATGATTGACACACAGTTTCTAGGAGATAAAGGAGCAGAAAATGCAGGCAATTAGGTTGTATTAATTAGGTGGGGTGTGCAGTCATCTGTCAGACATTGATTTACCAACGTGCAGTAGAATTTATGGTACAACTTGTGATAATGATTGGCATGATTAAAAATTAACCAGTTTACATTCTAATCCTGATTTTTCCATTCTTCACTCTCTCCCCACACTTCAACCATAAACTGAGTGTATGTGCAGATGAGGTGCTGGCCTTGGCCAGTAGCATTACACTGTGGCAGTTAGATAGCTCTTATGTCATGCTTGCATCAATATTGTCATCTGTGGAAGCCAAATTAGCTGACATATGACATGAACTTTATTCTTTTGTAACATAAAAATCTATAAATTGCAAGAATCAATATTGTGGGAAAAAAAAGCAAGGTAGTTTTCAAGGATTCAGGAACTAACAGGCTGGAGTATGCAAGGACATCTCCAGCTCTCACTGGGCATCAGACAAATGCCCCTGAAGAGCAGTGTAACCTGCGACAATGACTATTGCATGCTAGCTCTCACATATACATATTAAAATGCTTGGACAGATTGGTTATGGCTGGAATTAACTCAGAATCAGAATTCAGGTTTAATATCCCTGGCATACATTGTGAGACTTGCATAAGAATATAAGAGATAGCGGCAGCAGTAGGCCATTTGGCCCATCCAGCCTGCTCCGCTATTCAATAAGATCATGGCTGATCTGGCCATGAACTCCTCTCCACCTACCTGCCTTTTCCCAATAACCCTTAATTCCCCTACTATGTAAAAATCTATCCAACCTTGTCTTAAATATATTTACTGAGGTAGCCTCCACTGCTTCACTGGGCAGAGAATTCCGCATATTCGCCACTCACTGAGAAAAGCAGTTCCTCCTCATCTTCATCCTAAATCTACTCCCCCGAATCTTGAGGCTATTCCCTCTAGTTCTAGTTTCACCTACCAGTGGAAACAACATTCCTGCTTCTATCTTATCCTTTTTCATAATTTTCCATTTCTGTAAGATCTCCTCTCATTCTTCTGAATTCCAGTGAGTACAGTCCCAGGTGACTCAATCTCACCTCATAGTATAACCCCCTCATCTCTTGAATCAACCTGGTGAACCTCCTCTGCACTGCCTCCAAAGCCAGTATATCCTTCCTCAATTAAGGAGACCAGAACTGCACGCAGTACTCCAGGTGCAGCCTCACCAGTACCCTGTACAGTTGCAGCATAACTTCCCTGCTCTGAAATTCTATCCATCTAGCAATGAAGGTCAACATCCCATTGTCCTTCTTGATAGCCTGTTGCACCTGCAAACCACCCTTTTGTGATTCATGCACAAGCATTCCTCTGCACCGCAACATGCTGCAATTTTTTACCATTTAAATAATAATCTGATCTTCCATTTTTCCTGCCAAAGTGGATGACCTCGCATTTACCAACATTGTACTCCATCTGCCAGTCCCTTGCCCATTCACTTAACCTATCTATATCTCTCTGCAGACTCTCCGTACCTTCTGCACAATTTGCTTATCCACTCAATTTAGTGTCATCAGCAAACATACACTATACTTGGTCCCTTCTTCCAGATCGTTAATTTATTTTGTGAATAGTTCTGGGCCTAGCGCTGAGCCCTGTGGCGCACCACCCATCACTGATTACCAACGAGAGTAAAACTCATGCATCCCAATTCTCTGCTTTCTATTGGGTAGCCAGTCCTCTATCTATGCTAATACATGACCCCCAACTTTGGGACTCCTGATCTTGTGGATGAGTCTTTTATGCTGCACCTTATCGAATGCCTTCTGGAAATCCAATAACATCCATCCATTCCCCTCTATCCACTGCACTCATTATATCCTCAAAGAACTCCAGTAAGTTTGTTAAACAGGACCTCCCTTTGCTGAATCCTTGCTGTGTCTGCCTGATGGATCCATTTCTTTCCAACTGCCTCACTATTTCTTCTTTAATGATAGTTTCAAGCATTTTCCCAACTACAGATGTTAAACTAACTGGCCTACAGTTACCTGCCTGTTGCCTTCATCTTTTTTAGAACAGTGGCATGACATTCACCATCTTCCAATCCGCTGGGACCTGCCCAGAGTCGAGAGAATTTTGATAAATTATCACCAAAGCCTCTACTATAACTTCTGCCATTTCTTCCAGTACCCTGGGATGCATTCCAACAGGACCAAAGGACTTGTCTATCTTCAGACCCGCGTTTGGACAGCACTACCTCTTTAGTGATAGCTACTGTATCGAGGTTCTCACCTCTCATTGCATCCATAACATCTCTCTTTGGCATGATAGATGTGTTCTCCACTGTGAAGACTGACACAAAATAGTCATTCAAAGCCTCAGCTATTTCCTCATTACCCGATATCAATTCCTCCTTCTCATTCTCCCAAGGGATCTACATTCACTTTAGCCACCATTTTCTGCTTTATATAATTAGAAAAACTTTTACTATCCATTTTTCTATTTTGTGCTAGTTTATTTTCATAATCTATCTTCCCTTTCTTTATTGCTCGCTTACTGGTTCTTTGTTGCTTTTTAAAGTTTTCCCAGTGTTCCAGTTTGCTACGACTCTTAGTGATTTTGTACACATGAGTTTGATGCCTTTAATTTCCTTAGTTATGCAAGGCTAGCTCTCTCCACCCTTATTCCTGCTTTTAACTTGAATATACTTTTGTTGAGCATTGTGCAAAATCTGTGAAAGTCTTCCACTGTTCCTCAACAGCCTGTGTTCCCAGTCTACACTAGCCAAATCCTCCCTCATCCCATTGTAGTCTCCATTGTTTAGGCATAATACTCTAGTTTAGATTGAACTATTGCAACTTCATTTGTATGATAAACTCAGTCATACTGTGATCACTCTTTCCAAGAGGATCTTTAACTAAACGATCACTAATTTTACCTGTCCCATTGCACAGGACCAGAACTAAGATAGCATGTTCCCTTGTAGGTTCAGTAACATGCTGTTCAAGAAGGCCACCGCGGATGCATTCTATGAAGCCCTTCCTCAAAGATCATCTTGACCAACTTGATTCAATCTCTAATCTTCTTGACCCTATGCCAATTTGCACGTGGCTCAGGTAGTAATCCAGAGATTGCTACTTTTTTTTTGGTTTTACTTTTTAATTTAGTCCCTAGCTGCTCAAAATCCCTCAGAGGAGCCTTTTTCCTCATTCTACCTATTTCATTGATACCCACATCCACAACAACTGGATCTTTTCCCTCCCACTGCAAATGAAGTAGTGATGTAGTGTTCATGCGTTCAATGTCTATTTAAAATCAGATGGTAGAGGGGAAGAAGCAATTCCTGAATTGCTGAGTGTATGTCTTCATACTTCTGTACCTCCTCCATGATGGTAGTAACGTTAACAAGGCATGACCTGGGAATTGGGGGTCCTTAATGATAGATTCCACTTTTTTGAGGCATCGCTCCTTGAAGTTGTCCCGGATACTATGGAGACTAGTTTTCATGATGGAGCTGACTCAGTTTACAACACTGCAGCTTATCGTGATCCTATGCAGTAACTACCACCCTCCCATACCAGACAGTGATGTAGCAGTTAGAATGCTCTGAATTGTACATCTGTAGAAATTTTCGAGTGTATTTGGTGACATACCAAATCTTCTCAAAGCCCTAATGAAGTATAGCCACTGTTTTGCCTTCATTGTAGCTGTATTGATATGTTTGATCTAGGTTAGGTCCTCAGAGATAATGATACACAAGAACTTGAAGTTGCTCACACACTCCACTCTTGATCCCTCTGAGGACTAGTGTGTGTTCCCTCTTCTTAACCTCTCTGAAGTCCACAATCAGTTTTTTGGTCTTGTTCAGTGCAAAGTTGTTGCAGGAACACCACTTAACTAGCTAATATATGTTACGTCCTCTCATCACCATCTGAAATTCTGCCAACAATGGTTGTATCATCAGCAAATTTATAGATGGCATTTGATCAGTGCCTAGCCACACAGTCATGGGTGTAGAGAGAGTAGAGTAGTGGACTAAGCACACACCCCTTTGCCAATGTTGGTTTCTCTGGTCCACACAGATTATGGTCTTCCAGTTAGGAAGTCAAGGATCCAGTTGCAGAGGAAGGACAGAGGCCCAAGTTCTGGAGCTGTTGATCAGAACTGTATGAATGTGTTAAATGCTCAGCTGTAGTCAATAAGCAGTATTCTGATATAAGTATTTGCATTGTCTAGGTGATCCAAGGTTGTGTGAAAAGCCAAAGATCTTGTATCCACCATAGACCTACTGTGGTGATAGGCAAATTGCAGTGTGTCCAGGTCCACGCTGAGACAGGAGTTAATTTGAGCCATAGCCAACCTCTCAAAGCACTTCGTCACCGGAGGATGGTCCTGAACACACTGCAATTTGTCGATCGCCACAATGAATACAATGTCACTGGCTCTCTGCTTTGGAATACCGAGACAACCACAGGTTATAACATCAGGCTACTGTTAATCAATTACAGCTTGGTATTTCACATCATCATACCTTCAATACTAATAACCAAGCTTCAAAACTGGGGCCTCTGCACCTCCCTCTGCAACTGGATCCTCAGCTTCCTCATCACAAGACTGCAGTTAACAACTTCTTACTGTCAATAAACACACGTACACCTCATGGACACATGCTTATCCCACTGTTCTACTTTCTCTACATGCATAACTGTGTGACTAAGCACAACTGAAACACCATTTATAAATTTGCTGCTGATGCCACTTTTGCTGGTAGACCATCCGATGGTGATGAGGAGGCTTACAAGAGGGAGATAGATCAGCTGGTTGAATGGTGGTGAAACAACATCCTTAAGCTCAGTGCCAGCAAGATCAAGAGACTGATTGTGGACTTCAGGTGGGAGAAGTTGAAAGATCATACGTCAGTCTTCATTGATAGGTCAGTGGTGGAGAAGGTGAGAAGCTTTAAATTTCTGGGAGTCAGCATTTCAGAGGATCAATTCTGGGCCCAACACATTGATGTAATCATGAAGAAGTTGCATGAGCAGTTCTACCTATTAAGACATTTGAGGAGATTTGGTATGTCATCAAAGGCTCTTACAATTTTCTAGATGTACAGTGATGCATTCCGACAGGCTGCATCACAGGAGGCTCGAATGCACAGGACTGCAAGTGGCTACAGAAGGTTATTGAATCAGCCAGTCAAATTGTGGGCATAACCCTGCCCATCATCAAGGATGTCTTTAAGAAGCGATGCATCAGAAAGGCAGCATCTGTCGTTAAGGATTGTCACTGTTTGAGATTTGCTCCCTTGTCATTGCTCCCATCAGGGAGGAGGGAAAGGAGTCTGAATACCCAAGCTCAACAATTTTAGAACAATTTTTTTTTCTCCTGCGCCATTAGACTTCTCATGTCAATGCAACCAGGTAAAAATGTACCCAGTTGACAAGAAAGCAGCCAAAATAAAGGTCTGTAGTCATCCACAAGTGAATTAAATTATTGTTCTCATTTCTCTCCAAATTTATTTCTTCTTCAGAAATGAATGCTGCTGAAAGCCATTGCATTCACAGATGGTGGTGCAATTGTTGATGTGCTGTTAATCTGCAGAGAAACAAGTAGTATTTTCTTTCCCCAGGTTGGCGCTTTAAATGCATGTTTTTTTGCAAAGCGAGGCTTCCAGGTGGAAGTTTATGAAGCACGGAAAGGTAGGTCTCACTATGTATTCTATTTCGCTGTATTCAAACACATCTCAGATTTGCTCTGTTGTCTTCTTTATAGATCAGAAGTATCCATCAAGTATATAGTTATTAAATAATCTAAGGCCTGATTATTTATGTCTATTATATTAAAATAGTGCAAACTGCAATTCCTATCCACATCCCATTCTTCCAGTGTAATGATTTTGGAATCATTATTTATGTCAGTGTTTAACATGTTTAACTGGAGAATCCCATCCAGATAGCTATTCAATTCTTTAGTCATACTTTAAATCAATAAAATAATTTGAAATTGATACCTTTATTGTAAGATGTTTTTATTTTAAGGGGCAGAAATTCGCCTTTGGTTGCTTATACTGAGTTATTGGCAATTACTTAGTTTTATATTCCACTTTTACCATCTAGTTCAGTTAAAATCAGTCCAATCATGTCTTTGGGCTAAGTGCAACTTGTAAATTGATGGGGTGAGGGGTTGGGAACAGGTTCTGGATGTGAACACAAAAGGAAGATAAAAGATCTGGCTAAGATATGAGTTGTATAATTGAGCCAAGTGACAACAGTAAGTAAGCTTGGAAGGGATACTCAGATTATATCACAATTTAGAGCGTGATAGAAGGAAACAGCACCAGAGTTATTTGTGCCTTTGAGCAGAGGTGACTTGGGCAGAAATCTGGTTGAAAAGATTCAGGAATGGAACCCTGCTACTCCATTAATAGGCAAGAGGAATGAAAGTGCCTTGGAGCTATCGTGACTTAGAAATGATCTACTGAATGGAAATTTTTAGTTCTGTTTTACTAGTAAATTTTATTAGTTTAAATGTCTCCAGAATACCTCTTAAAATTGTTTAACTTCCCACCTCTTTTGCTTTGAAGTGGTACTAATTGAAATGGTACGGTTAGCCTGACATTAGTAGTGGGAAAGATGCTGGAGTCAATTATAAAAGAGGAAATTACAACACATTTGGATAGCAGTAGAAGGATCAGTCCGAGTCAGCATGGATTTACAAAGGGAAAATCATGCTTGACTGATCTTATGGAGTTTTTTGAGGATGTAGCTATGAAAATGGACAAGGGAGAGCCAGTGGATGTAGTGTACCTAGACTTCCAGAAAGCTTTTGATAAAGTCACACATAGGAGCTTAGTGGGCAAAATTAGGGCACATGGTATTGGGGGCAGAGTACTGACATGGATTGAAAATTGGCTGGCTGACAGGAAACAAAGAGTAGTGATTAACAGGTCCCTTTTGGAATGGCAGGCTGTGACCAGTGGGGTACCGCAAGGTTCGGTGCTGGGACCACAGCTGTTTACAACATACATTAATGATTTAGATGAAGGGATTAAAAGTAACATTAGCAAATTTGCCGATGACACAAAGCTGGGTGGCAGTGTGAAATGTCAGGAGGATGTTATGAGAATGCAGGGTGACTTGGACAGGCTAGGTGAGTGGGCAAATGTATGGCAGATGCAGTTTAATGTGGATAAATGTGAGGTTATCCACTTTGGTGGCAAGAACAGGAAGGCAGATTACTATCTAAATGGAGTCAAGTTAGGAAAAGGAGAAGTACAACGAGATCTAGGTGTTCTTGTACATCAGTCAATGAAAGCAAGCATGCAGGTACAGCAGGCAGTGAAGAAAGCTAATGGCATGCTGGCCTTTATAACAAGAGGAATTGAGTATAGGAGTAAAGAGGTCCTTCTGCAGCTATACAGGGCCCTGGTGAGACCCCACCTGGAGTATTGTGTGAAGTTTTGATCTCCAAATTTGAGGAAGGACATTCTTGCTATTGAGGGAGTGCAGCATAGGTTCACAAGGTTAATTCGCGGAATGGCAGGACTGTCATATGTTGAAAGATTGGAGCAACTGGGCTTGTATACACTAGAATTTAGAAGGATGAGAGGGGATCTGGTTGAAACATATAAGATTATTAAGGGATTGGACACGCTGGAGGCAGGAAGCATGTTCCCGCTGATGGGTGAGTTCAGAACTAGAGGCCACAGTTTAAGAATAAGGGGTAGGCCATTTAGAACAGAGATGCAGAAAAACTTTTTCACCCAGAGAGTGGTGGATATGTGGAATGCTCTGCCCCAGAAGGCAGTGGAGGCCAAGCCAAGTCTCTGAATGCTTTCAAGAGAGAGTTAGATAGAGCTCTTATAGATAGTGGGGTCAAGGGAAATGGGGAGAGGGCAGGAACGGGGTACTGATTGTGTATGATCAGCCATGATCACAGTGAATGGCGGTGCTGGCTAGAAGGGCCGAATGGCCTACTCCTGCACCTACTGTCTATTGTCTATAATCTGATGGCTGGCTCCATAACTAATATCACTGCATAAATAAAGGGGTTGGAATTCTTCATTGTTAAAATACTATTCAAAAATTCTTTGAATTTAGTTTAATACAATGCATAGGTATTAAATCCTTTTCAGACTGGTGACTAAATAATGCAAGAGTGACAGTTTTGTTACCTGTTTACAAAACTGGCACAAAGCAGAAGATTTCCAGCTTCTAAACTATTTGGCTATTAACTTCTCAAAGCTGGTAATTTGAATGGCACTATTATGACGTTTTATGATAAGGTGCAGAAAAATTATTCTTGATTGTCAATTACGACAGTGGTCCCTTCTTCATAGTGTATGCTTGGGAATAAGGAGGAAGTTAGTCTTTGTAATGACTGCCATAGCAGAAGGACCCGACAAAGTTCATCAGCTGAGATCAAAGGTGAAGAATTGCTCTTCTCTGCAGCCTTGTATACTTTCCTATTTCAATTTTATGTCAGATTCTTGGAAGTGATTATTGTTACACAGTTGTTCAGACTGTGAATGTCAGAGTATTTCCTGGGGATCCTACACTTGAAGGTAGCTAATGGATCGTGATGTATTTAAGGGAAGAGTGCCTTGACATCTCCCATTCCCTTTATGACAGATATTCGAACTGCTAAAGATGTACGGGGAAGAAGTATCAATCTTGCCTTATCTTACAGAGGTCGGCAGGCTTTGAAAGCTGTTGGAGTGGAGGACCAGGTATGGTGAAAGTAGATTTTCTCATGAAGTTGATGGAATGGAGTAGTGTGAACACGATTTTTTTCTTTATTTTAAAGGAGGATTAATTAATTGCCTTGTTTATCTATGCAAATTGGTGAGCCAGAATTAAGTTAATGGATTCTGCCAGTGTTGAAGAAAACTGTTTTAAGCTGGTGAATTCCACAGATTTAGCTTTCAACAGACTGCAAATCTCCTTGCTCACCCAAAGCTTCTGGTTTGGGAAAATTCAGTTTGTTCTCGAAGGACAATGCTGATCCACAAAGATTTTGATTAAGTTGGTGACTGTTGTAGCATTTTCACTCAGAAGAAAATATGGTTCAGGTCCAAGTATTTAATGTCCAGAATCAGGCCTATAATAAAGAACAGTTGCTGATGACACCATTCATTATACAGTAGACTTTCCATGGGATTTTGTATCTATGTTAGTTCTCCTAAGTACCCAACTTCACTCTCCCTGTCACTGAATATCCATCAGCCATCGTTCTCATTATTTCAATATCCTCAAACCTGTAACTATCTTCATCACAATCTCTTGGAATGAGGATGACTCGCTTTGCCTCCCGTTTTTGGATCTGAGATTGCTGCTGAGGCTAGACTCTGCCACAACAGGGAGAGGGGATATGGAGCAGGAGTGTTAGGGAGGTTCATTGATGGAAAGGGGCTGCAGGGTATTGTAGACTCGGCCAGCTCCAGTATGAGCACAAGCTTTCCAACCAATGTGGACATCTTTAAAAGGTGGTGCCCAAAAGCCAACATCCATCGTTAAAGATCCTCACCATCCAAGACTTGCCCTTTTCTCATTACTGCCACTGTGATGGAAGTACAGGAGCCTGAAGAGACAACTCTCAATATTTTAGGAACAGCACCTTCACCTTCACCATCAGATTTCTGAATAGTCTTTGAACACAACTTTAACTATTCTGTTTTGCAGTATTTTAGTATTTTATTTCTTATTGTAGCATGTAATAACTTCTATTGTTTTTCCACAAAACCTCAAATTTCACAACATGTCAATTATGATACGTCAAGTTGGATTTCTTACCCTGATTTTTGCTCAATTCAGTCCTGGGTCCTCATTCTGAATGAGCTGGTGATTCCCACTAGTTGGTGAAAAATTTTATTTCTTCTGCTTTATCTTTATCCCTCATCCTTTCAAAGTCCTTGGATTGTTCCATCCACCTGGTAATCTCTGGCTTAGACCACTCCGAGTAGGCTGTCTGTTTGGTGGGGGTGGGGTGGGGGTTTAGTGTCGGCATGTGAGCAATGTGGCCTGCCCATTAGAACTGGCAGAATGTAATTCAACCCTTAATGTTGCGATCATTGACCTGGGAATGGACACGGTTATTGGCTCATTGATCCTGCCAAAGGATTTGGAGGATTTTGTGGAGACAGTATTGGTGACATTTGTCCAAGACTTTGAAGTGTCCACTTTGGGAACTGAACAGAAGAGTTCATGGTCCTTCAACTCGGTCTGAGTTTAATCTGGATGTTCAACACTTTTGCATAAGGTGACCGGAGAATGTGGTACTAGAAGTGGTACTTGTTATAAAACAAATGATTCTGCAGATGCTGGAAATCCAAGCCAAAGACACACAAAATGCTGGAGGAATTCAGCAGGCCAGGCAACATCTATGGAGAGGAATAAACTGTCGATGTTTCTGGCTGAGGTTTGTTCAATTAAGACCCTTCATCAGAGCAGTGTTCTTTGTTTGCTCTCCAACCCTAATTGTTAGAACATCTCCAGAAGTTTTAAATAATTAAATGTAAATAGTTTAAAATTAAAACTTTTAATACTTTAAAAAAAGTCATTTAAATTGAATATTGTTTTTTTCCAAAAAACTCACTTGTTTGTATTTCTCAATCTGCATTAGCAATTCCAGCCAAATGAATGGGGCTGTGGTGCATTCCCCACTGGTATAAAGCTGAGGGGCCAGATACAAAGTGCATCCTGTACCCCTCATTCATTTCCTAGCACACACCCCCAAGCCCGCTGTCATGTAACAGCTCAGTATGTTTGTGCTCAGTCCCTGAAGTCTGTTCAGAAATGCAGCTCTGCCAGCATCTGACCTGTAGCTGATTCCTGACTTGCTGCATTGTACTGTGTGAATAAACTGGGTTAGCAGACTGCTGAGTAGCTTGATCCAGCCATCATAAATACCTTTTTGATATTAGTTTGGTCGTGTATCCACTAGTGACCTTGAGATTCTTGTGCAGTCATCTTAAATTGATACATTTAACAACATATAGACCACAATCAGGGAATGTCAGTTTTACTGGTCAGTTTCACCAGTGTTACCATTATCTCACTTTCTCTTGCCAGAGATGCTGCTGAATATTTCTGGCTTTTTTTGTATTATTAATAAAATCTTTTGTTTTGTTTTTTGTGTTGCAAATCTCACATGTCTTAAATTCTTCAAATGTACTTCCTCTAAGGTCATTTACAAGGGTATTCCCATGAATGCCAGGATGATCCATTCTCTTTCGGGCAAGAAATCCTCGCTTCCTTATGGAAAAAAAGGCCAGGTGAATCATGTGTCTTGGAAATCTGTTTTAATGCTAGCAATATTGCGGGGAGGTTCTTGAATGCTTTTGTGTTTTTTTAATGTACGCAGCTGAGGAAAAACCAATGTGATCTTTCTAAGAGCAGACGGATGACCCAATATAATTACTTGTACCAAATACTACATGAAGGAGATTCATTCCAGGGAAAAATTAACTTTAGAGCAGAAACCATGGTGGAATACAAAACGGTTAGTGAGAAGTAAATGGCAGAAACTCTGGACGGACAACTACTGACCACCTTAAGTTGCTGGGGTCTTGGCTTGGTGGCACCTTCGAAGGCAGATGCTTTCTGAGCACCAACAATTCATAGAGTCTTATCTAAGCCAAGAGTTCCCAACCTGGTGTCCATGGCATAAAAATAGGTTGGGAACTCCTCGATTTAAACTGATCACTGACCATGTCTGCAGTGGTAATTGCAGTTGTCAATCGTACATCAAAAGTGATAGCAGAACAATGATCTAGAAATAGGACAGGGATTGCTGAAGGTTCGAGGATTTTCTGTATTATTTCATATTTTCAACATCTGCAGTAGTTTGATTTTTGCAATGATATTGAAACCCCAGGTTCAGCCATTGACTCTGCTTTCATTGTATTGGGATACTATGTCCTGATGCAGGATGCTATGATTATGCAGTGGCTTGACAAACCATCTCTTAAACAGATGTCCGTTCACATTCAAAGTATCAGGCAGAAGAGAATCAGGAAGAAGCTGATACAAATTGTGAATTATTCAGGTGACCCATGAAAAACTGGAAAATGAGCTTCTGATCCAAGGCCACGTGGGAATTTCTCAGACACCCAGCTCCTTCACCCACATCTCTATTTACAAAGTTCAAAGTAAGTTTTATTATCAACATACATGTATGTCACCATATACAACCCTGAGGGCATATTCAGCAAATAGTAACTACAACAAGATCAATGAAAGATCAACCATAGAGCAAAAGACAACAAACTGTGCAAATGCAAATATAAATAAATAGTAATAAATAACAAGATAAAGAGTCCTTCAAGAGAGATTGGACCGGCTGGTAATGTAGTAGCATCAGCACTGAACTTTGAGGTGCATAGTCCTGAGTTCGAATCCCAACCTGGCCAGCAGCAGCATCTGTGTGGAAGAATGGCCTGGCAACCTACTTCTGTATCTTGCCATGGAATCCTTATGGACAATTACACTATCCATAGGGTCGCCGTGACTTTAGGATGAGTCGCCAGCACTCAACAACAACAATAAAGTGAGATCATTGGTTGTGGGAACATTTCGATGGATGGGTGAGTAAGTGTGGTTAACCCCATTGTTCAAGAGCCTGATGGTTTTGGCACCAGGTTTAGAAATGAGTAACAGATCCTCGTCATTTGTCATGAAAGGGTAGCAGTGAGTTGGGAACTTGCACACACTTAGAAATTTAAAATTTCTGTTCTAGGTGGAGTTATTTTTTGTTTGACCCCTCAGTGGTTCGAACTGCATGTGCAGAAAAGATGGGGAAATGAATTGACAGAGGTCTACCAAGGTATAAAATTACAACCCAACCAAACCTAAGCACAGTCTTTCTGTTTGTAATATTCTCCCAGCCCAACCTGATCTTCAGTGTTGATACCATAAGATATAGGAGAGGATTAGGCCATTTGGCCTATAGAGTCTGTTCCCCTTTTCATCACGGCTGATCCAATTTTCCTCTCAGCCCCAATCTCCTACCTTCACCCCGTATCCCTTCATGCCCTGACCAGCCAAGAATCTATCAACCTCTGCCTAATATGCATAAAGACTAGGCCTCTACAGTGGCTTGTGGCAAAGAATTCACCACTCTGTGACTAAGGAAATTCCTTCTCATCTCCATTCTAAAAGGACACCCTTCTATTCTGAGGTTGAGTCCTCTGGTCTTAGACTCTCCCAGCATAGTGAACATCCTCTCCACATCTACTCTATCAAGATCTTTCACCATTCGATAGGTTTCAATGAGGGCAGCCTTCATTCTTTTAAATTCTAGTGAATATACTCCCAGAGCCATCAAACATTCTTCATATGTCAAGCCAATCAATCCCGGAATCACTTTCTTAAACCTCCTTTGAATGCTCTCCGGTTTAAGCACAGCCTTTCTAAGATAAGGGGCCCAAAGCTGCTCTCAGTACTCAACGTGAGGCCTCACCAAAGTCTCAAAATTACATTTTTGCTTTTATATTCTATTCCTTTTGAAATTAATACTCACATCACATTTGCCTTTCTTACCACAGACTCTACCTGCAAATTAACCTTTAGGGAATCCTGCACAAGGCCTTCCAAGTCCTTTTGCACCTCAGTGCTGTGTATTTTTTCTCCATTTGAAAATGGTTAACTTTTTCATTTCTTCTACCAAGGTACATGATTATACACTACTGTATACCATCTGCAATTTCTTTGCCTATTCTCCTAACCTGCCTAAGTCCTTCAATAGCCTCTCTACTTCCTCAAAGGTACCTAACTCTTCACCTATATTCATATTGTCTGCTAACTCTCTGCAATAAACCCATAAATTTCATTATCCAAATCATTAACATTTAACATAAAAAGAATCAGACTGAACACAGACCCCTGTGGAACACCACTAGTCACTGGCAGCCAGTCAGAAAAGACTCCCTTTATTCCCTTTCTTTGCCTTCTGCAAATCAGCCACTGCTTTATCCATGCTAGAATATTTCCTGTAATACCATGGGGTCGAAACCTATTAGGAAACCTCATCTGTGGCACCTTGCAAAAAAATCCTTCAGGAAATCCAAGTACACAACATCAACTGATTCTCTTTTGTCTATCCTGCTTGTTATTTCTGCAAAGAATTCCAACAGGTTTGTCAGGTTGATTTTCCCTTGAGGGAACCATGCTGACTATGGCCTATTTTATCATTTGTCCCCAAATACCCTGAGACTGCATCCTTGATAATCAACTCCAATATCTTTGAGTTCAGACTAACGGACCTGTAGTTTCCTTTCTTCTGCCTCTCTCCCTTCTTGAAGTCTGTAGTGACATTTGCAATGTTCCAGTCTTTCAGAATCATTCCAGAAACTAGTGATTCTTGGAAGATCATTACTAATGCCTCCACAATCTTTTCAGCCACCTCTTTCATAACCCTGGGGTGTAGTCTGTCATGTCCAGGTGACTTCCTCACCTTCAGATCTTTCAGTTTCCCAAGAACATTCTCTGTTGTAATAGTAACTTCACACACTTCATGACCCCTGGCATTTGCAACTTCCACCATGCTACTAGTGTCTTCCACGGTAAAGACTGATACAAAATACTTAGTTAGTTTGTTTGTCATTTTCTTGTTCCCAGTACTACTTCTCCAGCATTGTTTTCCAGTGGTCCGATATTTACTCTCACTTCTCTTTTACATTTAATGTATCTGGAGAAACTTTTGGTATCCTTTTCAATATTATTGGCTAGCTTACTTTCGTATTCCATCTTGACCTTCTTAATGACTTTTTAGTTGCCTTCGGTTGGTTTTTAAAACTTCCCAATCCTCTAACTTCCCTGCAATTTTTGCTTGATTATATGCCCTCTCTTTGGCTTTAATGCTGGCTTTGACTTCTGTTGTTAACCTCTGTTCATCTTTCCGTTAGAATACTTCTTTAGGATGCATATAACCTGTGCCTTCTGAATTGCTTCTAGAAATTCCAGCCATTGCTGCTCTGCCGTCATCTCTGCCAGTGTTCTTTTCCAATTAATTCTGGCCAACTCCTTTCTCATGCCTCTGTAATTCCCTTTACTCCACCATAATACTAATACATCTAGCTTTAGCTCCTCTTTCTCAAATTTCAGGATGAATTCGAACATATTATGATCACTTCCCTTAAGGGTTCTTTTACCTTAAATTCTTTAATTCTGGTTCATTGCATAACAACTAATCCAGAGTAGATTATCCTCCAGTGGGCTAATCATGCACTGCTTTAAAAAGCTATCGTGTTGCACTCTAGAAATTCTTCCTCCTGAAATCGGCACCAACCTGATTTTCCCAATCTACCTGCATATTGAAATCCCCCATGACTATTGTAACTTTGCCCTTTTGGCATGGATTTTCTGTCTCCCATTCTAATTTGTAGATCACATCTTTACTACTGTTTGGGGGTCTGTATACAACTCCCATCAGGGATTTTCCCCCTTGCAGTTCCTTAGCTCTATCCACAAAGATTCAACATCTTCTGACCCTCTTTCTAATGTTTTTTTTACCAACGGAGCAACGTCAGCCCCTCTGCCTTCCTGCCTGTCTTTCTTATGTTGTGTATCCTTGGATATTAAGCTTCCAGCTATAATCTTCTTACAGCCAGAATTCACTGATGCCTATATCACATCTGAAGCTGTGCTACAGTTTCAACTACCTTATTCCGTACACTGTGCACATTCAAATATAACACTTTGCTTATTCACTTTCTTTTGATTTTTGTCTGCCTTTTACGTTATAACTCATCCTGTTGACTGCAATTTTGCCCTATCTACAGTCTCTCTTCCCTACACCTTGCCTCTGTTTGTAAACCAGTTTCCTCATCTTCTGCACTATTGTCCACCTTTCCTACGATCCCTCTTGCACTGAAGTATATGCCGCTTAGGACATTAGTCACACCTTTAGATTCCTAACTGTGAGGTCTTGCCAACATCTGTCTCCACAACTTTTCCACTAACTGTTCTGGCATTCTGGTTCCCATTCCCCTGCAACTTTAGTTTAAATCCCACTGTGCAGGACTGACAAACCTTCCCAGTAGGATATTAGTCCTCTTCCCATTCAGGCGCAAACAGTCCCTTCTGTACAGATTACATCGTCCCTGGGAGAGAGCCCAATAATCCAAAAATCATATGCTTTCCCTCCAACACCAACTCCTTAACCACGTATTAAACTGTATAATCTTCCTAGCACTGGCCTCACTAGAATGTGGCACAGGTAGCAATCCTGAGATCATAAACCTGAAGGTTCTGCCTTTTAACTTAGTACCTAAGTCTCGGAAGTCTCTTTGCAGAACCTCATCACTCATCCTACCCATGTCATTGGTACCAACATGGACTACGACTTCTGGCTGTTCACCCTCCCTCTTAAGAATGCTGAGGACTGAATCCGAGATATCCCAGACTCTGGCAACCAGGAGGCAACGTAGCATCCATGAATCTCATTCTTGCCCACAGAACCTCCTGTCTTTTCCCCAACTAACTAATCTCCTATCACCACAGTGTGTTTCTTCTCCCTTTTCCCCTCTGAGTCACGGGTAAACTCAGTGTCAGAGACCTCACCTCTATTAGATCATCTCCCCCGACAGTATCCACAGTATTGTTGAGGGGGTTGGCCACAGGGGTACCCTGCACTGGCTCCTAAATCCCTTTCCACTTCCTGACGGTCACCCAGTTTCCTATGTCCTGCACCTTGGGTGTAACTACCACTCTGTATGTCCTATCTATCACCCTCTCAGCCTCCCGAATGATCCGGAGTTCATCCAGTTCCAGCTCCAACTCCTTAACGCTGTTTGTTAGAAGCTGCATCTGGATGCACTTCTCACCTTTGAAGTCATCATAGACACTGAATGTCTCCTTGCCTTCCCATCCTGAAAGAGGAACATTGCAGTATCCTGCCTGACATCTCTATTGTCATTGCTGAGCAAATAAAAAGGAAAGGAAAAAAAAACTTCACTGATAGCTTTTCTTTTGCTTTCCCTGCCTGAAGCCTCTCTTTGCTGAAACCTCAAAGAACTGAAGCTTCAAGCTGACCACTCTGCCTCTGTCCACTCAAATGATGCACTTGCCTTTCTTAAATTTGCTTTTGCTAATCAATCCCAAATGTCGATTGGTTACTGGTCAAAGCTCTTTTTCATAAATTGCTGTGAAACTTTGCCTTTAAAATCTCAATTGCCATCCTGATTAAAAGGTGGCTCTCTAACGAACTCCATACCATGGATTAGGTACGGCAATCTAAAACATACTGGCAAAACTAAGTTGAATAAAGTTGCCATCCAGACCTTAGTGACATTGTCCAAACTTAAATATTTTCATCAATATATGCACCTGATCCCTATAGGACACTCATAATTGAATCCCATTAGTTCTGTGTCTGGTAGGCAGGGTCTAATGTTGGGGTGTAGAAGCAATACACTGAGAACATGATGGAGTATTGATTCTACCAAATGTAAAATCATTTGGCTCACTTTACCGAGTACCAGTGATTCCTGCAAAATAGCTATTTGGGTTACAGATTGCAGATCTGGCAAGTCACTACCTAGCAATTTGACAAGCATAGTGATTTATTTTTACTTGGAGAGTAAGATACCCTTCAGGCTGAACATGCCTCTACTGCCCAATTACACCCATGTGACCAATTAATCTACAAACCCACACATCTTTGCAACGTGGGAGGAATCCGGAGCACGTGGATTAAACCTGTGCAGACTCAAGGAGATTGTACAAACTCCTTGCAGACAGGGAAAGAGTTGCTGATGCTGTAATAGCATTAGGTTAACCACTATGCTACCACACTGCCACATTTTGCTGATGTGGAATTTGAGCGAGGCGGTTGCAAGAAAAGTAAACAAACACACAGTTAACTTTTTTTACAACCTGCATTTATTGATGTGTGCAGATGACATGTTTCAGAAAATAGTGATGCAGCCATTTCCCCATCCCCCCCCCCCACCACCCTCCTCCTCCACCGTGCAATTCTTCTCACCCCATTCGGTCTTCTGGTAATCCATGGCAAAGAGCAAAACAACATTTTTAATATGACCTGACAGTTATTCTCAATAGTAACCTTGCTAACCACAGAAGTGAATTTCTTCAGCAACCACATTTGTGCTGCTGCTATACGTGAGTGTTAAATTTAAATCTGACCCTTTATTTTCAGTATATCCTTTCAGTGAACAGAGCAGACTTAAACCGGGAGCTATTATTTGGTGAGTTAGTGCTTCCAGATTTCTTCCAAAATTGCTTTGTTCCATTTTTGGTGTCCTGCTGAAGTGCGCTTAATATGTTTGTACTTTCAGCTGCTAGCCAGTACCCAAATGTTAAGTTAAACTTTGAAGAGAAGTTGCAACACTACAGTGTGGAAAAGGGGTTGATGACATTTATCAGGTAACTTTTCTTTGCAGTTCATGTGCATTATGAAAAAACTCAAATTCCTGTCCTGTTTACTCTTCAGTGTGAGATAAGACAGATAAATAGATTGCAGCACCACTGAGCACAGAACTGAATTCAGTGTTGACAAGGGAAGTGAGGGACTTATAAAATATGGGAAATAAAAGCTTTTCCTTGTTCTGTGCTTCAGTTTGGCTCAATCTAAGTAATTGCTTTTTTTGCCTCAGGAATTCCAACAAAGCAGTTGCTGGTGAGGATGGGTTTGAGATGCACGTTTAGTAATGGGGTATTGTGTATAAACATGTCTATGTGCACGTAAGCAAATGTCAGTCTGTAATTGCACCATCAATGCTACAAACTCTACTTTGTAGATGTGTATCCTTAAATTGGAGTACGTGCCTGCAGCCATCAAATTGCACTGTAAGCCATTTCTGACAGTCTCTTTACAAAATGATTTCTGCTCTCCTCTGCACACTTTTCTGCTATTCAGTTTCCACCTACTTATAATCTTATAATGATGGCACATGTGGTCTTGATGCCCTGTATTGCTATTCATTGGAGAACTTTAAGTAACATTTTGGAATGGTGCAGGGAAGATTAATATGAAGATTGCTGTGAGCTCATGCAGAGGTTAGCTATGGATGGAGCTTGGAGAATGTTTTGGATAGCTTTGAAATTGTTTCTGATTACCTTCTTGCAATGTAAGATCATTGATAGATTTTGATCACACCTTGCTAGTGGTTCTTCAGAGCCATAATTTTCTCTGACCATCTTCCATGTTTTTATAGTTATAATATTTTACTATACCTAGTTTGATATAAAAAGGTTGATTTCAACTTTCATTGTCAGACAAAAATAACCAAATAGCAGCCCTTGTTGCACCTTTTGTAGCTTTTCCAGTCTGAGATGAGGTGCTGACTGTTTGAAATTATGACCATCGGCTGCAGGAATAGAGCAATTTTGACCAAAATACTGGGCATTCAGATAACGTGGATCAATGTAAGAGCACTCGTCACAACCTGTAATTGCAGCTTAAATTAGTAGTAACCTGCTCTGGTGGGAACCTCCATACATGACAGGGTGGACTGGTGCTGACTAACATTACTAATGGATTCTTATGCCTTCATCTGAATGTTATGTATTGCAGTAGCTGAAATGCTTCCCGTGTTCATTAGTGGTAGCTTCCACCTGTTGTCAGTTAAATACAGCACACAACAGAAAATGACTTTGCCTATTTGTGTTAGTTTTAAAAATAAGGACTTCAAAATCCTTTCACACACTACCTATGAGTTTATTTTAGTTCTTGTAATTGTATGTTATATGCCTTTTAAAATGGTGATTTTGCAGCTGTAATTAATCATTTTATTTGCTCGTAGTTTGGAATGATTCATATGGTTTACACTCTTGCTATCTCTACACTGACAAATGAAGTGAAGATCAGAAGAGACCATGTTAGTGTTAGCCATTCCTCATTAATTTGTTAATTTACCTTCTCATTCTTTACACAGTGGTAGCTCGAACTTATTCTTTGTTATTTAGGATGATTTTACATTGGAAGTTGAGGAACGTTTAGAATTGATATTGTCCAGACTTACTTAACCTACAGAAAATGATTCATTTTGTGTTCATGCCAGACCGGATAGCTCCACCTTTGAAGTTTCACATGATCTTGTTGTTGGATGTGATGGAGCTTTTTCAACTGTAAGGAAACAGTTCATGCGGCAACCCAGATTTGATTACAGCCATGTTTACATCCCTCATGGTTACAAGGAGCTTACAATGCCTCCTAAAAATGATGATGTAAGGATTAGTCTTAATACATTTATTTTGTTTTTTTAGATGTTTCTTCTTACTTATTTTTGTCACTGTCTGAAAATGTTAACATCAAAAATTGGAGTGTTTTTTTGTTCTAGTTTGCAATGGAACCCAATTTTCTTCATATATGGCCCAGAAACACCTTCATGATGATTGCTTTGCCTAACTTGGTGAGTATTACGTGCCCTTTTAACAAATGTTCTGCTGGATCATAGTCTTTCTTGGCTAGGTCCTGCTTGAATTTTGGAGGATTTGAGCTCAGACAGGGTCTCTTTGGGGGTCTGAAGTTGTGTTTGGGGCTCTGAAGTTGTGTTGGACTTCTGTCAGTCTCACAGAGTAGCTGGAATAAAATGATCACTCTTTTGCATAAAGGTGTAATAACCAGATTATTAAACTAGAGATGTGTTTGAGATCCACCTTAACACTGGGAGAATTTCAATACAAGAAGTTAAATAAAACTGACTTAGAAAAGAAAATCTAATGTTCACTGTGAACAAACATTTCAATTGTTGTAAATACCCATCCAGCTCACAGCTGAGGGGAAAATTTGTCTTCCTTATCCATTCTGATTTTCAAGTGATTCATCATTAATTACTTTCTAAAATGGACCAATGAAGCTCCATATCATAAAAATAAATGGAATAAAGATGTATTTCTTGCTATTGGTGTTAAACCAGATTTCTTTTGACTGTGTGCCTTGAAATTCTCTAAATGTATCACGTAACTTTGACAACCCAAGAAGTAAGGTTGAAGAATATCAATTTATACCATATAGACCAGGATTCTGCTTTAATGCACTAAATTTACAGTCATATTTTGGAGGATCTTCCAAATATTTGGGATTTCTTTCTGTCTGTGATTGCAGGCAATTGCATTGGGTGTATGTTCTATTTTTTTAAACCTCGTTTAAGCCTGTTGCATCATGACTCAAATGGATTAAGAACTTGGAAGATAGAATTCAAAGAGTTCCTGTTCTACCCCAAGTTCCTCCTGTTTTTCTGTGTTTATGTCAGATGACCATGATTTTCTGTATAGTTCCTGTCATTGTAATGAATTATTCCTAGCCTGGCAGCTAGAATATATTCAAGGTGTGCACTAGATGTGCATGATAGAAGATCTCACTCTGATATAGGCTGTTGTCCACACCTGAAGTTTAATTCCATTTATTAATGAAGGAAAAGGTAGATCTCATTTTTCACCTGTAACAGGCATTAGGACTTGCTTTTATAATAATTGAATTGACTTTATATCTTGCATCCTTCACATACAAGAAGAGTAAAAATCTCTACGTTATGTCTCCTCTGAATGTGCCACTTATAGTAATTTGTAATAAATAGTATGTACATAAGATATACAATAGAACATTCAATATGGCTTAGAAATATGATTGTGTCAGCATGAATTAATTAGTCTGACGACCTGGTGGAAGAAGCTGTCCCGGAGCCTATTGATCCTGGTGGTACCATTTCCCGGATGGTAGCAGCTGGAACAGTTTGTGGCTGGGGTGACTCTGGTCCCCAGTAATCCTTTGGGCCCTTTTTACACACCTGTCTTTGTAAATGTCCTGGAAAGTAGAAAGTTCACATCCACAGATGCGCTGAGCTGTCTGCACAATTGCAGTCTCACGTGTCCTTTGCAGATTGGGTCTTTCACAAATGTAGCTGATGTGCACATTAACCTTAGTTTAGTTTTTTTTTGTGTGTGCCTGTTCTCTGTAGTAGATATTTGTTTAAATTCTTTTGCTTCACTTGAAAGGATCTTCTGTTGGAATATGATCTTAAGTTATATTACGAAGCAAGTATTAAAGTTTTAATTTTGTGTTAATTTCAGCAATGGTTTTCTTGACCATGAATAAAGTGAATGCAAAAGTCAGTGTATCATATTTGGAGGCAGAAAGTTACAATTTCATAACTCATCAGAAAATGATAAGCTAATAATGGTGAAGTGGCACCATCTTCAGTGATTATTGGAGGTGGTAACTACAGGCAACTGAACTTTTGAATTTAATCCTACAGTAGTCTCCAAGATGTTTTATTGGTTGCACCATCTGTATGGTAAGATTTATAAGCTTGGATAGAGAGGTCAGACACATCACCATCAAAGAAAGGAGAATTGGATATAAAGTTCTGTATTCTCTTGCATCTAGCTTGAGAGGTATTAGAAACATGTATTCATAGTTTTATCCTAATGTGCAATGTATTTTTAAATTGCAATATCATTTTCTTTGTTGCCTGGACAGGACAAGTCATTTACATGCACTCTCTTCATGCCTTTTGAAGAATTTGAGAAGCTCACGACAGGAGATGAAGTGCTTCAGTTTTTCAAGAAATACTTTCCAGATTCCATACCTCTGATAGGAGTGTAAGGACTTTTTAATCAAGATAATTGCTTATCAATTTCTTACCCCACCCCCTCGGTTAGCATGGGACCACAGAATGGTTCCAACACAGAAGGAAGTTATTTGGCCTGTTAAGATTGAACCATCCCTTTGTGAGAGCAATAATGTTGTCCAACATGCCTGCAAATGCTTTCAGTTCAGATTCTTATCTGGCTCCTGATTGAATGCTACGGATGAATCTGCCTCCACTGTTACACCTTGTAGCACAAGGACGTAGAGGCTTTGGAAAGGGTGTGGAAGAGATTTACCAGGATGCTGCCTGGATTAGAGGGTATGAGCTATAAGGGAGGTTGGAAAAACTTGGATTGTTTTCTCTGGATCTTTAGAGGCTAAGGGGGAGATCTGACATTTCTAAAATGCTTCATAAAAATGATAGGAACAAAAGTTGTGTATGGAATTCCCATTCTAGACACCTTGGCAATCATTGATGTGTAAGAGAAACCTGGGGTGGTATGCCCTCAGTTCTTGGTTAATTGAACTCTTCCTTATCCAGAATTCACATTTTTTAAAAAGTCATATATATCCAGGGTGCAATGAAGTTCCTTGTGTACATGAAGGTCACAGAGTAAACAGTATACATGGTAATTATTACTACAACAATAAATATAGACACCAGCACCTAAGAACAGAATGGTGCAAAGATTGTAGTGTAATCTAAAATAGTGTAAAAAGGAATACTAAACTGAATATAACTGAGCGAGGCTGAATTATGAGTTCAAAAACATGGTAGCCCCTCTAGGAAGCGTATGTGAGAGATGTGAATGATTCAAACTTTTTCAATATATTCTACTAAATTTTTTCCATCAATTTGCTCTCAACAAAATGGCAAATATTTTAAAATCATTTGCAACTTTCAGGTATTTTCACACCTCAAAGTCGAGTTCATTGTCATACGCACAAGTACATGTGTGCATAGGTGCAATGACAAACTTGTAGCAGCATCACAGGCATACAAGTCAAGCAACATTCACAATAAAACATAATTTAAACATCAAATTATACACTATTTTTGCAAAACACTAAAATATACATTTTAGTATAGACAATGGTTGGATGATGTATCTAGTTTTGAACCTGGTGGTTTGGGACCTCAGGCTCTTGCCTCCTGCCTGAAGATATCTACAAAAAGATGGCACAGCCTGGATGGAGAGGATATTGCCACCGTGAGGCATTGCTTCCTGTAGAGTCTACCAATGACGGGGAGGGATTTGACCATGATGTATTAGACAAGTCTGCAACTGGCTGCAGCTTCTTGTGTTCCTCTGTAATCAAACTGCAGTACCAGACCATGACACAGAATACTTTCAGTCAGGATACCTGTAGAAGTTTGTTGAAGTGTTCGATGATCTGCCAAACCTCTTAATATCCTAAGAAACTAAAGATGACGGTGCACTTTCCTTTATGATTGTATCTATGCACTGGGCCCAAGACAGGTCATCTGACATTAACATCCAGTAATCCACCACTGATTTCACCAATGGCTACTGATGCATGTTTGCCTTCCTCCCCTGCCTGAGTCAAAAACCAGCTGTTTTATTTTGCTGACGTTGAGCAAGAGGTTGTTTTAGTGGCTTCCCTCAGGTGAATTATTTTGCTGTGGTCAGCAGACTCATTGCCACGTTGGCTCCACTAGGCACCCTTAAAATTTGGGTTGGGTGCTAAGTTATCGGGGATTCTGTTATTATAATATGCAGTTGTCAAATGAATAAATCTTGTTTCATTGAAGTAAAGCAAACACATGGATACAATTTAATTACTTTATAGAGAGAGGGAACCAGCTGAGGGATGAGATGGTAGAGGGGAGCAAAGGAAAGCAGGTGAATCCAAGAATAGTTATGTATTTGCCTGACTTTAATGTTCACTATTGTGAAGAGTTGTGGATGACAAATATGACATTGTTTTGCAGTGAGGCACTGAAGTGGGATTACTTTCGTTTGCCAGCCCAAGCAATGATCTCCGTGAAGTGTTCCTCCTATCACATTGGGACCAAGTGTGTGCTAATGGGAGATGCAGCTCACGCAGTAGTTCCTTTTTATGGGCAAGGCATGAATGCTGTAAGTGCTGAGTATCCAAAGCCTTCTGTTCATCCATTATGTAGACTGCAACTGGGTTAAAATCTGAATATTCATCTGCCCTTCTTAAATTCTTTCAATTACTTCTCAAGATTTTGATGATATGAGAAGTTTTGTAAACTTAAGTATTTTATCAAACTTTTCACTACATGCAGCTTCAGGTATGATCAATTAAGTTTTCAATGAAAACACTGGTTAGGCTACGGATTGAATTTAATGCCATATTTTGTTTGTCATATTTTAAGAAGCTTGTAGAAGCCCCAGAATGTGGAAAATATAACCAACCTTGAACAGCCTCCTTAAATTACCTGTCCTTCTCGGTGAAACCTAATTTTTTATTATATTGTACCTTCCACTAATTATCTGCACATTGCTTCATTATTTCATTTGGGATAATTCTATCCTAAGGTGACCAATGAAACTTGATTCTATTTATAGCAGTGAAATGTGGTGGATTCTGTTATTGGGTCACATCGGGACTGGTACATTTTAGCCCAAAGCGGCTGTCCCAATGAGCTAAAGTTTGATAAGAATAGTTAAAGGTATTAAAAAAAGACAAACTAAAATCTAACTGAGTAACATTTAAGTATTTAAATAAAACACAGAACAAATTGGGCTACTGCTAAAGAACTATATAACTCTATTAGTTCCCAATAGTTATCAAAAGTGTATTTCATCCAGTGTATGCTGCCATGTTTTTTGATAGACTGTAAATGAACAAAATCAGTGCAGACACCTAGTGCAGATAATGGACTGCCTTCATACAATGCTTTTGATGACTGCAGCCTCCAAATCTTCCCTTTCATTGTAACATTCAAGGTAATTGTCGACACTTTCAAATTCTTCATAGTTCCTAACCGGAAGTAGTGAAATCATTTCATTTTCACTTTCAGCCATTTCTAGCATCTCCAAGCCTGAATAATGCTTGAAACTGCAGTGAGCAAAACAGTTCTGAATTGTCTTGCTGCTTATTTTCCGTAACTCTTGGTGACATAAAGTACTGCTTTTTGAACACAGACACGCACGACTGAAGCTGTTTAAAAACTGTTTGCTGTAAGCATGGTATAGTGTCTAACAGCCACACAAGTACACACAACTGACACAGGTTAGAAACTGTTCGGTGGCAGTCTTTATCCTAATTAAGTGGCTTAGTGACTTAAAGAATTCAGAGTGGAGCGACTAGAATAATTCCAGATCTGCAGGGTATGAGCTATGAAGAAAGATTGAAAGAAATGAATTGTTTTAGCCTAAGTAGACATTGAATGAGAGGAGTGTTCAGGCTCTTTGAGGCTATGACCAAGGTGGATGCCAGATGTTACTTCAAAATTAATCCATCATGAAGGACACAAGACCATAGGTGGAGCCTGGTTAAGGGGAGATTTCAAACTAGCATTTCTTTACACAGGACAAGCTACCTACTTGTGTAGTTGAGAGTAGTACCTGACGGATTTTCAAAGCTAAACTCGATAGTTATTTCAACACATATATGAATAGGAATTTGGCAACCTTTGTTGGGCCGAACAGCCTGTTTCGTCAACAATTTTCTAATGTTCTAAATAAAAAGAATCCTGGTGATTTTCTCAATTAGCTTTTGTTGTTTAAGAGCTGTCCCAAATAAGTGGCTCTCCTGAATAATTCTTAAAATAAATTGTATTTCTGATTTCTGAGACCATTATTTGGATTGCTACATCAGTCCATTTTTCTTTTTGTGGCTGGCACTACGCACAGCATGGTGTTTTAAACTCTAACTCTTTGACCTCTACTAGGAGGACTTTTTATCTTTCATGCCAAGCAACTGAAATGATTAATCACATGGGCAGTTTGAAGGGAAAATCTAGGCATGAGAAGGTTAGATTGATGTTGATCCCTTTTGTATAAGAAAGGTCTGTGAGAATAATTTAATAAAAGTCTGATGTTCTGCGTACAAGTGGTGTGAGTAAAGATATAGTTTTCTGAAGATATCTTCAGTTACTAGTTTGAACTAGAAAGTAAAATCATTGTTTAGTTATGAGTGCAAGCACCTTTAGACACTCCATTTGATGTAGGAAATCACCAATAATGGTGTATTGAAGCACGTGGAATGAGAAGATTCCAACATACATTGGAGCTAATCCATTTTCATGAGCATGTGAAGAGGGAAATCTCTTCTGTTATTGAAGTTTCAATTGCTTTTATTTTCTTCCTTTTCCTCAAGGGCTTTGAAGACTGCATTGTCTTTGATGAATTAATGGACCAGTTTAACAATGACCTGTGTAAGTCTATAAATCTTGTGGAGATTGTAATGTTGCAATATTATCATCTTTCTCCCATAACATCACTAGTATACACTTTGTAGGAATTGCCAGCTCCCCATCTGACGAGCTTGCAATAGTTTCACGTGATGTACCCTGGAATTTCACTCGGTAAGAGTGTACTTCCATTTAAGTGCACAGCAGAGGTTCCAGTCTGTTAGAATCAGCAGCTGGAAAAACTTTGAGAGAGCAATTTTCCAAAACTTAAATACCTAAAATATCGACCTGTAACCTGTGAGACTAGAAATATTAGTATTACAATGTTGATACTACTACTTTAATTCAAATCTGCATGCCTGTGTTTTAATAACATCTGAATTCAAACTTAACACATTCCTAATGGTATATTTTCAAACACTTGGGATTCATTTACTATTGTCACATGTACCAAGTGAAAAGCTTGCGTACTGTTCATGCATTTCAAATCATTACATAGTGCATTGAGGTAGAACAAGGTAAAGTAATAACCAAATGCAGAATAAAATGTAACAGCTCCAGAAAAAGGCCCAGTGCATAGAGGCAAACACGATGAAATCTGCAGATGCTGGAAATTCAAGCAACACACACACAAAATGCTGGTGGAACACAGCAGGTCAGGCAGCATCTATAGGGGGAAGTGCTGTCAGGATGAAGGGTCTCGGCCCAAAACGTCAACAGCGCTTCTCCCTATAGATGCTGCCTGACCTGCTGTGTTTCATCAGCATTTTGTGTGTGTTGCTAGTACATAGAGGTAAATTATGAGAACAAGAGTCCATTTTGTTGTACAAGGGAACCATTCAATAGTCTTATAATGCTGGGGTAGAAGCTATACTTGAGCCTGGTGTTTTCAGGCTTTTGTATTTCCCTCCCCTCCACTCTTCCTCTATTCCCCACCCTGGCCTTTTGCCTCTTCTCACCTGCTCATCTTCTTATCCCCAGATCTCCCCCCCCCCCCCACTTCCCTTTCTCCTTCAGTACATTCTCATCTTCTATCAGATTCCTTCTCCTGCAGCCCTTAACCCTTCCCATACACATGGCTTCACCTATCACCTTGTTTTGAAATGTGTTTATTTCTGTATTGCAGCTAAGTGTCTTCCTGAATTTTCAAGGCAGCGTGTACCCGATGACCATGCAATAAGTGATCTGGCTATGTACAACTACGTGGAGGTAGGGGACACAGGTTCAAGGATTCTACTTGTAATAAGCATGTAATAACTTGATGACAAGATTCCGAGTCTAGATTCTTTTGCTTTCTGAACTTTGCATTTTCAGATCACATGAGCAGACCATTGTGCAATAAGTTCCTTATTTCACTCATTGTTTGGAATGGTAGTTGATTAAAGCAAGGTCTGTTCAAGAGCAACAGTTCTAGTTTGTGCTTATGAGGGTCTGTTAGTTCCTCTGTGGAGGCTGGGATAATGTAGCTTCTGAATAATATTGGTATTTCTAAGGGAGCATGGATAGAAAATGGATTTTATTCAGTATCAGATTTGTCTCAGCTACAAACCCTTGAGGCCAAGAAATATATTTTAGCATGAGGCCTTTAGTCTTCAATAAATCAAGGAGGCAACATTGTAGCCATCTCAGTGACACAGCTGGTAGACCTAATGCAGACATCCCACCCTGCAAAATCTCGTTTCAGGGACGTAGCACCATCAGTTTGCGGGAGACTCCTGGGAGAGGTGGGATGTCTGCAATAGAGGAGCTCCTTAGCAGCTAGCCAGCTAGTTTAAATAATGTTAGCTATGCTAATGAATGAATGACACCTGTTAAACTCACCTCAACATGTCTTTTACATTTTAACCCACCGGGGCAATAGAAAAGTCACTGTTGCAAACACTGTAGTGAGCAACACTGTCATTATTTTTGACCCCTATTAAGCAGGGGTACACTTTAGTGTAGTTTGGGTTGAAGTACGTTTTTTGGAATATCTCTCCTCCCCCCTTCCCCCTCCCCCATCCCCCCCAAAAAAAATCTATTTCTGGGATATTGCATATAAGTTGTGGGCATCAGGGAGCCGCTATCAGTATGCGGGAGACTCCCGGACTTCTGGGAGAGCTGGGATGTCTGCTAATGCCGTAGAGCTCCAGTGACCAGGGTGTAATCTACAACTCTAATGCTAACTGGGTGGAGTTTGCATGTTCTCCCAGTGACTTGGCCACTGTAAAGTGTGGGTGGTAGAAGTTACTGGAATATGGTGAGGAAAGGTCTTGGGGGAAATGAAAAGGGGTATGGGATTGCTCAGTGAACTTGCTCTGACCTGAAAGGCCTTTCTTGTTGTATGGAGATGTGATGATACTAACCAGAGACTGGGAGCTGAGGACACCACCTGGACAAACTCTGCAGGTCACTGGTTGTGAAAGGGCCAGTGGTGAACTACATATACCTGTCTGGACACGCCCCCCACCCCCCCCCCCCCGCTGACTGCTCCTGTGGCTCCTCCCACTGACCGTGGCTCCTCCCACAGACCCCGGTATAAAGGCGATTGGGGCCTGAGCCCTGCCTCTCAGTCTCCAGGATGTAGCATGGTGGTCAATTGCTGCTTGTTCTTTCTTCCAGTCAATAAAAGCCGTTATCTCACCTCACGTCTCGGAGAGTTATTGATGGTGCATCAGCCACAAAACAACCACTTACAATCCTAGAAATTGTGAAGGACTTGCAGAGAAGAGTGTGAAACCAGGAGGAACTCTTCTCCCCCCCCCCCCCTCCACCCCCTTGGACATGGCAATGAAATACTAAATATCTCCAAAACCACTTTCTAACTGATGCTCAGCTAACATTACATTCGGGTGGAAGATGTTTTTGCTTCACTTATTCACTCAGTTTTTGGTTAACATTGTAACATGATTTTTGCTTTTGCTGTCTGCTTTCAGATGCGTAAGCATGTGAACTCAAAGTGGTTTATTTTCCGTAAATACATGGATAACTTCCTCCACTTCTGTTTGCCGAACACTATTGTGCCATTATACACCATGGTGAGACAAGTTTCAGTTTCTAAACTCTGTATATTATACAAGATGAAGCAATCACGTCAGTTTCAATTCTTTTTATTGCTCTTTCATTTTAGGTGACTTTTAGCAGAATACGTTACCATGAGGTGATAAAACGCAATCAGTGGCAGCGCAAGGTATCAAGTTTTAACATTTTATATCCTAATTTTTAAAAAAACTTTTGATTCATTCTGAAAATCTGAAGATAATATAATAATAAGTAAGGATTCCATTTTCCAGGTAAAATTATGTACAAACCTCATGCATAGGCAGGAGTGTATGGTCACTGTGTTGGTGATTCCAAAAGCAACAGTGTACTGAATAGAACTTCACTAAATGCTGTGCTTCACCTACCAGTTTCAGATCGGTTGAAGGCAGGTAGACATATTTAGGCTACTTTCATTTCAAATGACATCATGATAGTGGAAAATTGCCACTATGATTGTTGACTACCCGGCGAAAGACAAATCCAACCCAGCCAACTACCAGTCCATTTGTGTGGTATTGGTTTATCATAACGAGGTACAGTGAAAAGGTTTTCTTCCATACTGTTCGTACCGATCAAATCAGTCACGATGCATTGAGGTAGATCACAGTTAAAGAAAAGAACACAATGCAGAACAAAGTGCAACATCTACAGAGAAAGTGCAGTGCAGGTAGACAACAAGGTGCAAGATCATAATGTAGATTGTGTGCTTATGAGTCCAACTTATCATACTATAATAGTCTTACAACAATGGATAGAAGCTGTCCTTGAGCTTGGTGGTACATGGTATAGTATCTACTGCATAAAGCAAGAGGGGATGAGTTTGGTTTTTGATTATGCTGGCTGCTTTACTGAGGCAGTAAGTGTAGACAATCTATGGAGGGGAAGCTGGTTTATGTCTGCGACTCTGCAATTTCTTGCGGTCACATGCAGTGCAGCTCCCGTACTAAGCCATAATGCTTCCAGAGAGGATGCTTTCAATAGTGCATTGATAAACATTGGTCAATGGGGACTTGAGCATCAGCAAAGTAACAGAAGGGGTTATCAAGCAGCTCTTAGCAACAACACACTTACTAAACACACTTTGGCTTATGCTAAAGTCTCTTGGCTGCGGACCTCATTATAGCCCCTGTCCAAATATTGGCAATAGAACTGAATTCTGGAGGACGTGTGTGAATGGCTCCTCTTGACGTCAAAAAGTAATTTATGGCATTTAGCCATCAAGGAGTCCTGGCTAAAATAGATTCAATGTGAATGCATGGGGAAGATCCCTCAGCTGGTTGGAAACATACCTAGTACAAAAGATGATGGTTGAGGTGATTTGTGCATCAATCATCTCCACTATAGGACATCTCTGCTGGCGTTCCTCAGTTTGGTGGCCTAGGCCCAAACGTCTTCAGGTTGTTGGTGATCTCATCTTCTTCAGTATCATTCACAATATCTTAGCAGGACCTGGATAATATCCAGATCTGAGCTGATAGGTGGCAAGTGACAGTCACAACGTAAAAATGTCTGTCAGTACTATCCAATGAGACAAAATCAGCAATCACCTGCTAATATTGAATGGTGTTACCGTTACTCAACCCCCAGCTACAAATATACTGCAGGTACCATTTTCCAGAAACTAAACTTCAATAGCCATATATAATTCCAGTGCCCAATTGGACATTGGAAGCCCGAGGAGACGTATTTCACACAAGTTTGCCGATCGAGTAGAAAAGGCAGTAACTTGGGGCAGTTTGGCGCTTTGAGCAGCACCCAATCAGCGTTCAGGATTGATTGACAAAAACCAATTAAAGTAAGGCAGGGGCAAGTGGAGTGGACAGATTTTGAGGCTTCTGCGAGGAGAGGCTTCAGTCAGAGAAGACAAAAATAAACCAGTAGGTAGGCCAGGCAGGATAGTGGAATGCTTGGGAAGGCAGGGAGACTTCTGGTGTCCCTGAGGACTTCACCTGCATGAAGTGCATCTGGCTGCAGCTTCTAACACTCCATGTTAAGGAGTTGGAGCTGGAACTCTATGAACTTCACATTGTCTGTGAGGCTGAGGAGGTGATAGATAGGCCACAGAGAGGTAGACACAGGAAACTGGGTGACACTCAGGAAGGAGAAAGGGGTTAAACAGCCAGTGTAGAGTGCCCCTGTGGCTATTCCAATCAACAACAGGTATATCACATTGTATACTGTTGGCGGGATGAAACAGCGGCAGGCCTCTAGCACTGAGTGTGGCTCCACAACTCAGAAGGGAAGTGGGGACAAGGGGTTCATTAGTTAGGAGAACAGAAAGGAGGTTCTGTGAACAAGAATGAGATTCCCAGATGGTGTGTTGCCTCCGAGGTGTCAGAGCCTGGGACATCTCAGTTTGAGTCCTCAGCAAGTGGGAAGGTTTGCAAGTGCTGCACGTTGGAGGGTGGGGTTTAAACTAGAGTTGCAGGGTGATGAAAACCAGAGTGCCAGAACAGATAGTGGAGCGGTTGTGAAGACAGATCTTATTAAGACCTCAGACAAAATTCCTCAAGACCTTTTACAGGGGCACCATTGAGAGAATCCTAACTGGCTGTATGACTACCTGGTATGGGAACTGCACCAATCTCGGTCTCTGGGCACTGCAGAGAGCGATACGGACAGCTCAGCGCATCTGTAGATGTGAACTTCCCTCCATTGAGGACATATATAGCAGCAGGTGCATAAAGAAGGGCTGGAATATCATCAAGGACACTAGTCACCCCAACCATAAACTGGTTCAGCTGCTTCCGTCTGGCAAATGCTACTGCAGTATTAAAGCAGGACCAACAGGCTATGGGACAGCTGCTTTCTACAAACCATCAGACTTGTAAACTCCCATGTTTGTACATGGCAACAGAGTCATAACACAAAGAATTTTACTCCCTCGTGTTGTGGGATGGATGTAATTTATAAATAAATTTAATTAAATGGAACTTTTGGCACATTGGTCTTCATTGATCGAAGTATTGAATACAGGAGGTGAGACGATAGATAGGGTAAATGCAAGCAGGCTTTTTTTCCCACAGAGGTTGGGTGAAACTACAACCAGAGGTCATGAGTTAAGGGTGAAAGGTGAAAAGTTTTAAGAAGAACTTGAGGGGAATTGTCTTCACTCAGAGGTGCATGCAAGATTTGAATATTTCAGCGGTTTTGACAAGTACATGGATGGTAGGGGTATGGAGGATTATGGTCACGGTGCAGGTGATGGGAGTAGGCAGCTTAAATGGTTCAGCATTGAATAGATGAGCCAAAGGGCCTGTTTCTGTGAATTGAATTGACTTTATTTCTTACACCCTTCACATATATGAGTAAAAATCTTTATGTCTTTGTCTAAATGTGCAATTTATAGTAATTTGTAATAAATAGTAAGTACAACAGGACAGTCAATATAGCATAGAAATACAATTGTATCAGTGTGAATTAATCAGTCTGATGGCCTGGTGTACTTCTTAATGACTCTATACACAATGTGGCTACAAGAATAGGTCTTAGACAAGGAATCCAATAACAATTAATTCTCCTCCTGACTCTCAGGGTGTATCTACTATCTGTGAGGCTCAGGTCAGGAGTGTGGTGGAATTTTCTCCACTTGCCTGGATAAGTGTAGCTTCAGTAGCATTTGAGAAGCTCAAGCCCATACAGGACATAGCAGTCTGTTTGATAGGCACCCTATCCATAGTCATTCACACACTTCACTATTAATGCACAATAGCAGCAGCTTGTACCATCTGCAAGATACAATGTAGCAATTCTGCAAGAACCCTTAGATAGCACCTTCCAAACCCATAACATCTACCAGCTAGAGAAAGGCAGCAAAATTATAGGAACATCACTAATTGGAAGTTGCCTTTAAACCCACACATCATCCTGACTCACTGTTCCTTAGTCATTGCTGGGACAAAATCCTACAGTTCTGCCCCTAACAGCATTGTGTGTATTTTTATTTATTCATTTACAGGATGTGGGCTTACCAGCTTGGCCAGCATTTATTGCCCATCCCTAGTTGCCCTTGAGAAGGTGGTGATGAGCTACCTTCTTGGACCGCTGCAGTCCCCGAGGTGTAAGTACACCCAGAGGGCTGTTGGAGAAGGGAATTCCTTGATTTTGACCCAGTGTTTGGCAATGGCAATTATGTTTCCAAGTCAGGATGCTGAGTGACTTGGAGAGGGATTTCCAAGTGGTGGTGTTCCAGCGTATCTGCTGTTCTCGTCCTTCTAGATGGTAGTGATCATGGGTCTGGAAGGTGCTGCCTTAGGAACTTTGGTGTGTAGATAGCACACACTGCTGCAACTGTTTGTCGATGGTGGAGGGACTGGATGCTTGAGGAAGGGGTACCAATCAAAGGGGGCTGCCTTGTACTGGATGATGTCAAGCTTCTCGAGTATTGTTGGAGTTGCAGTCATCCAAGTGAGTGATGAGTATTCCACTGCACTCCTGACCTGGTGGACAGGCTTTAGGAAGTTGGGAGGCGAGTTACACACCACAGGATTCCTAGCCTTTGACCTGCTCTGGTAGCCACTGTGTTTATAAGGCTAGACCAGCTCAGTTTTCTGTCAATGATAAGCCTCAGGATGTTGAGAGTATAGGATTCAGTGATAGTGATGCCACTGAATGTCAAGCGACAATGGTTAGAGCCTCCCTTGTTGGAGATGGTCATTGCCTGGCACTTCGGTGGCTCGAATGTTACTTGCCGCTTGTCAGCCCAAGTCTGGATATTGTCCAGGTCCTGCTGCATTTGGGTATGAACTTCTTCACTATCTGAGAAGTCGCAGTTATCTGTGAACATCTCCACTTTTGACCTTATGTTGGAAGGAAGGTCATTGATGAAGCACGTGAAGATTGTTGGTCCTTGGACACTTCCCTGAGGAACTCCTGCAGTGATGTCCTAAGGATGAGATGACTGGCCTCCAACCACCACAGCCATCTTCTTTTGTGTCAGGTATAATTCCAACCAGCGGAGGGTTTTCATTGACTCTTTTTTAGCTGGGGCACTTTGATGCCATACTCAGTCAAATGCTGCCTTGATGTCGAAGGCTATCATGCTCACCTCACCTGTGGTATTTAGCTCTTTGGTCCATGTTTGAACCAGGGAGGTGATAAGGTCAGGAGGTGATAAGGTCAGGAGCTGAGTAGACTTGATGGAACTCAAACTGGGCATCTGTAAGCAGGTTGTTGCCGAGTAGTTGCTGTATGATAGCACTGTTGATGACCCCTCCATTATTTTGCTGATGATTGAGAATAGGCTGACAGGGTAGTAATTGGCTGAGTTGATCTTGTCCTGTTTCTTGTGTATAGGACATACCTGGGCAATTTTCCACCTTGCCAGGTAGTTGTCAGTGTTGTAGCTGTATACCCACACCTTTCTTAAGTACTGCAGTAGTTCAAGAGGCAGTTCACCACTGCTTTTGCAAAGGCAATTAGAGATGAGCAACTAAATGCTGGCTCAGTCTGTGAAGCCCACATTCCCTGAATCTGGACTTAAAACAGAGATGAGGAGGAAATTGCTAAGCCAGGTGAGTCCATGGTATTCATTGCCAGAGACAGCTGTGGCAGCCAAGATACTGAGTATCTTTAAAGCAGATCAGTCTTCAGCAATGCCACTCAGACTTGAGCAATTATTTTCTGACTGTATTGTAACTACGTGTGTTGTGTGTGGTGGTATGTACTATGTTTTTTCACCTTGAGCCTAGAGGAACACTTTTGTTTGGATGTATCCATGCGTATGGTTCGATGACAATTAAACTTGACAGGTTCTTGATTAGTGAGGGCATCAAAGGTTACAAGAAGCAGGCAGGGAAATGGGGTTGACAGGGATAATAAATCAGCCGTAATTGAATGGCGGAGCAAACTTGATGGGCCAAATGGCTCAATTCTGCTCCTACATCTTAGGAAATGACAAATTCTACACACATTTGATGTCCATCAAGTTAAACTCATGACATTTTGAGTCCTGCCACTGTCAATTTCTCTATTAACTCTGAAAGAAATATTGCTGGTAGCCTGCCAAAGTGTTAAGCTATTGTATAACTGTGTGGCTATGCTGATAGTAAAATCCTGTATTTTCCTTTCAGGTAATTAATTCCATGTTATTGGTTATCGGAGTAATCACTACAGTAACAGGAACAATGATTCTCTTCAAATACTTGCCCAAGTCACTTCACACCATGAAGCTGCTGAACTGGAACTCTGGCTTTCAATAATCAAATGAGAAGCAAAGTCCTTCTGGTTTTGAAACAGAGAAAAGAGATCACCATTTGAATTTGTCTCTGTACAGAAAGTAAAGATCTGATAGAAAATATGCACTACCCACATGATTTTAGCACTGCCTGTAATAAGTACTTTCTAAAAATCATTACACTAGCCTTGTTCTGCCTTTCTCATGGAATCAGACTTTGTGTTTGCTAGGAGAGTGGGTCAGTTTTTTGGGTGGCTCCAGCCGAGCATTTACTGTCATTTACTTGTCATCATGTCCTGTGTCAGGAAACCATGTTCCTTCACAAACTGAATAGGATCCTTAAGGTCTGAAAGGTGAGGTCCTCTGATACAGGTAGAATGCCACTGCTCATCTCCTTCAAGATGATGGAAGATGGCATAGCTGCCAAATTAGGGTGTTACAAAATGGCTTACCTGCATGCTATAGCTACATCAGCAATAATGCTTAAAAGAAAGAAATACCAGTTAACCAAAGTAAATATGATTGAAAAATAAAGCCTACTGTTAAGTCCTTGGAACATGTTTGGTCACTTTTACTACACAAATGCTACCACTGATCAACTGAAATACCTCAGACAGCTAGACATACCAAACTCTACCTCAAATATGTACTTCAAACTCCTACAATAAAAATGGACAAACTCTGGAGTGTCAGTACAGTGGATCACTAACGAAAAGGGAAAGGTTAAGCCATGAATGGATTTAAAAACAAGGCTGATGTTTTACATTGGCTGCAGATTCCACTTTATCTCCGAGGCAGAGCAGCAGCTATACTAGTAGGTTTGATGAGTTCTGGACAGGTGGGGAAGTTCTGGTTGAGCTTTATAGAGCGAGCAAGATGTGAGGTTCTGGTAGATTAGAACTGTCTTAAAGTCTCAAAGATCTGGTTGGGAGGTGCAACATTCATCATGCCAACCTGGTTAATGTTAGTGGAGGGTTACTCAGCACAGTTTTGTGGTGGGAGCAAATCAACTGGATGGATTAAATTGTGAATTTTTCACAACTAAGTATTGGATAAGTAGTCTGACAAGGCAAGTACTGTGGAAAAGTTAAAATTGTACTTGGAGTTATGGAGAGGATCCCAAATTCCTTTTGTAGTCTTTGTGTTGCATACCTGATTCTGAATTAGAAAGTTGAATCAACAGTAGTGTCTGTTAGGTTTGGTAATTCAGAAATATTGGAGGATTTCTTACCCTTGTGGGATAATGTCTTTCCTGACAAGGGATTCACTCTGCTTGGCAGGAGAGAGTTGTGGGGTTGTGAAACAATCTCTGATTCTGGGCTCCATGATGGTTGCATGAGTTAACTCTGGAACTGCAGGAGGTGGTTCAGACAGTTGTGGACACATTTCTTCTGGACGTGTTGGTGTCCTGAACAGTCAATGGCAAGTTTCATTGGACAATGTGGATAATAATGTGTGAGTATAGTACATTACACTGCTTTGTCCATAGCCATTACTTTCTGATCTGTAGTAATCAGTTCAGAGGGTGGAGCATGGTAGCCAGATTTGGCTAGAACCTGCTATAGTAATTGACAAATTTTAAAAAGGACTTAACCTGTGACATGTCTTTGTCCTTGGGACATCCACCACTGCTTGATTTTCTCAGCACACTTGTGCAATCCTTGTGTGTCAATGGTATGGCCATAGTAAGTGATGCTTGATTTAAAGAATTCCTACTTGAGCCCATAATCTTCTAATCTTTTTAACACCATCTTGAGAATTTGGAGATGTTTCTTGCCATCCAGGTAACACTGAGTGCCTGGGCAGCCTTGCAGCACCTGGTCCATAGCTTTCTGCCAGAGTGCAGGTACAGATGCTACCCCAAAAATAAGCCTATTGAAGTGATAAAGCCCTTGTGAGTGTTTATGGTGAGAAATTCTTTGGACCCCTCTTCCATCTCTACGTGTAGATAGGCCTCAGCTAAGTCCACTTTACTGACGTGTTTCCCTCCAGAACGGTTTGCAAAGATAACCTCTATCCTATACAGAGGGTATTGATCTACTTTCAATACAGGGTTAATTGTGGCTTTAAAATCACCACACGTCCTGACAGACCCATTCTTCTTGGCTACTGGGGCCACTGGTGTTGCCCATGGACTCCACTCAACTTTGGAAAGACTCCTTTGGCCTCTCTGCGATCTAGCTCACAAGCTACTTTATCACAGATAAGATCATAAGAAATAGGAGCAGGAGTAGGCCATCCGGCCCATTGAGCCTGCTCCACCACTCAATAAGATCATGGCTGCTCTGTCCGTAAACTCTACTCCATCTACCCGCCTTTTCCTCATGACCCCGTAATTCCACTACTATGTAAAAATCTATCTAACTATTTTAAATATATTTAGTGAAGAAGCATCAACTGCTTCCCTGGGCAGAGAATTCCACAGATTCACCACTCTCTGGGGAAAAACAGTTTCTCCTCACCTCTGTCTTAAATCGTCTCCCCTGAATCTTGAGGCAATGATATCATGAATCTTGATGGTATAAGGAACTGGATGTACTTTGCAATACTTGAGTGTGGCAGTTTCATTTAAGATTATTTTATCTTGAACTCTTCTGTGGCATCATCCAGTACTTTTCTTAATTCACTTTCAGTTGACTCTGTTGCAGGGGATGTGGTATGCAAATAGTAGATGGATCTCCAATCAAGTTGTAGTTGTCTCAGCCAATGATGACCCCACAATGCTGGCCCTCCTGTTTACCACATGCAAGCCCAATGTGCCTTTTTTGGCTGTTGGGGTGTATGGGGTGTCTAGGGAAGGGTAGCACCTCTGGTGGGGGGGTCTATTGTGCCCTTTTTCAGGGCACCTCATCCACCTTTGGTTCCCCACCTGGCGCTCAGCTCTCACCTGTGGCTCCAAGTAGCTGTAACACGTGCAGCAGCCACACCCCGGTAAACCGTCTCGGCAGACGGTGGTCTTCGACCCTCGGTGCGGTAGGGGATCTGTCTATCCCAGCGTGTGAAGTCTGGCCCCGGCAGATTGAGCGGAGGAGACTGATTAATGGTCCAACGGTCAAGAAGGCAGGCCCAGCAGGCATTGTGGAGCGCTAAGAGCACGACAATGCACTTGGACGTCCTGGTCATCCACTGCAGCAGAAGAGGTCTCCAGCTGTAATGGTTGTCTGTGCCACTGGATCAGGGTCTCTTCTGCTGAGAGAGTGGGACTGCCCCTGTGCAATGGCTGTTCCACTTAACACTCCATCATGCACAGGTTTCTGTTGTGCGATTCATGTCAGTCCAAACTCAACTCGTCATGGGGGAGTGGAAAAGCAACAGGTGGAGATGACCACTGGCAGTTGTAGTCACAGACCTGCACGAAGGCGGCCTTTGGACCAGTGGTCGTTTGTCTCTCTACCCGGGGCAGCAGAGACGTCCAGCAGCATCCAGGGTGACTGGGCAGCCCTTTTTAGGGACAGCATTGCCCACCCTCGCATGAGGGAGGGGGTTAGAAAAGGTACCCTAAACATTGCCTGCCCCACAACATCTGGCTAGCTAACCGCGGCAGGCAGATCAACTCCTTAGCGGTTGGCATGCAGAACAAAGGAAATTCATCTTTGGAGCCTGGAACATGGGCACTTCGCTGGATAGAGACAAGGTGGCAAGGCCTGAAAGACGAACAGCACTCATAGTGGCCAACTCGCCGTTATTGCATTGACATCATTGCGCTCAGTGAGACCAGGCTTGCAGACGAGGGTTCATCACAGGAGGCAGTGAGTGGATATACGTTCTTTTGGAAAGGGAAACCACAGACTGACGACAGGATCCACGGAGTAGGTTTTGCAATCAAAACTGCTCTGCTGAAGAACATCCCTACTCTACCCACTGGAATAAATGAACGTATCATGAAGTTCCGCTTTCCTCTCAGCAAGTCCTGGTATATCATCATAGTCTATGCACCAACCCTCGTGGGTGCAGACAAAGACGAGGTAAGTTTCTGTGAGGATCTGGACCAGACTATTCGGATAAACCCCGCCAGCGATAAACTCGTCATCTTGGGCGACTTCAGCGCTAGGGTGGGGACAGACATCAACAACTGGGACGGAGTCATTGGGAGACATGGGGTGGGAAAACTGAACAGTCACGTCCTGCTGCTTCTGAGCAAGTGTGCCGAGCACAACCTGTGCATCACTAACACGATGGTCAGACTTGCAAACAAGTACAAAACAACCTGGATGCATCCCAGACCCAAACACTGGCAGCTACTCGACTTTGCCATAGTACGCCAGCGTGACTTTCAAGACGTCACCGTCACCCGGGCCAGGCGAGGTGCTGAGTGTTGGACAGATCACAGACTGGTTCGGTCGGTCCTCAACCTGCTTATAGCCCTTTTGCATCATAAATAACCAAAAACTGTTAGAGTGTCATTCAACATCGTCAGACTGCAAGACCCAGGACAAGTCTAACGTTTTCAAGATGTACTTAATGAAAAACTCTGCGGCAATTCACCACTTGCAAGAACCTATTCTGAAAAGTGGAACAGTTCAAAGATGTTATCACACAGACTGCAACTACTGTACTCGGACTGAAAACCCGAGTGCATCAAAACTGGTTTGATGAAAACCATAAGACCATCTCAGCAGCCCTTCAGGCCAAGAACAAGGCCTACGCAGACTGGCAGAATGATCCGTCATCTGACTCAAAGAAAGACAAGTTTAGACACTTGCAGTCCAAAGTACAGGCGGAACTGTGAGAAATGCAGGACGAGTGGTGGCAGAGAAAGGCTGAGCAGGTGGAACACTATGCAGACATGCATGCCACCAGAGAGTTCTTCAGCGCCATAAAGTCAGTTTATGGTGCTTCTAAATCGGGATGCTCCCCCTTCCTGTCATCTGACGGGTCGAGCCTGATCAAAGACGAGGAAGGACTGAAAAATCGCTGGGCTGAACACTTTTCTAACCTACTCAATAAGCTGTCCACAGTTGATCCTGACTCTTACAGCAGATCCCTCAGCAGCCAGTCCTGGATGGCCCAGACCTGCCTCCCTCTACTGATGAGATCAAGGATGCAATCTCGCAGATGAACTCAAATAAAGCAACAGGGCAGGATGGCATTCCTGCTGAGATCTACAAAGTATTAGGCCCAAATGGCTCACAGGCATTCCAAGACATCCTGGAGGACATCTGGATCACAGAGGAGATGCCTGACGACTTCTGCGATGCCCTCATCGTGGCTCTCTACAAAAACAAGGGAAGCAAATCAGACTGCAGAAACTACAGGGGTATCTCACTGCTGTCCATCGCAGGCAAGATTTTTGCCCGCATTCTCCTGAACAGACTTGTCACCGTCTCGGAAAGGAACCTCCCAGAGGCACAGTGTGGCTTTCGGCCAGAACGCAGTACAGTAGACATTTGCCGTGAGGCAAGTCCAGGAGAAGTGCATCGAGCAGAACAAGCCTCTTTACTCTGTCATCATTGACCTGACGAAGGCATCTGACACTGTAAACAGGGAGGCTCTCTGAATCATCCTGAGACGTTACGGATGCCTGAGGAAATTCGTAAAGGTGATTCAGCTGCTCCACGACGGAATGACAGGACTGGTCCTTTGCAGTGGTGATACGTCAGCTGCATTTGCCATTTCCAATGGGGTGAAGCAGGGCTGTGTACTAGCCCCAGTCCTGTTCAATCTGTTCTTCACTTGCATGTTGTCACGTGCTGTCCAAGGTCTGAAGGAGCGAGTGTACATCAGGTACCGATTGGACGACTCTCTCTTTGACCTTCGCCGCTTGAACGCACGGACGAAGTGCCTCCATACAGTCATTCAAGAAACCCTATTTGCTGATGACTGTGCGCTCCTGGCGCACAAAGACAGTGATCTACAGTTGATGCTGAACAGATTCTCAGACACTGCTACGCCCTTTGGCCTGGCCATCAGCCTGAACAAGACTGAAGTACTTCACCAGCCCGTGCCAAACACCAACCCCATTGAACCAAAATCACTGTTGACAACATCCAGCTGACAAATGTAAACAGCTTCAAATACTTGGGAAGCATCATCTCGAGTGATGGGTCTTTGGACAAAGAAATTGACTCCAGGATCAGCAAGGCCAGCCAGGCTCCAGGGAGGCTGCGTACCAGAGTGCTCAATCGAAACAACGTCTGCATCTCCACAAAGCTGAAAGTCTACAGAGCTGTGGTCATCTCTTCTTTCCTATATAGATGTGAGACCTGGACTCTGTACTGACGACACATCAAACAACTGGAGAAATTTCACATGCGCGCCCTCCACTCCATCCTTGGCATTCGTTGGCAAGACCAATTCTCCAACCTGGAGGTCTTGAATCACACAGAGTCCACCAGCATTGATCCCTGATCATCAGAGCCCAGAGGCGGTGGGTGGGACAAGTCATCAGAATGGACGACCGCCGTAAGCCTCGCCAGCTGCTCTATGGTGAACTGGAGACCGGAAAGAGACCAAGGTTGTCCACGCAACCGTTACAAAGACACTGTGAAGGAAACTCTATGCTACTGTGACATCCAGCCAAGGGAACTAGAAGCTGCGGCCGCTGACAGAACCCACTGGCGAGCCCTGTGCTATGAAGCCTACACTAGTTTTGAAGACGGGCACTGCCAAAAACTGATGGAAAACTGTGAGTGGCATCACAGATCAGCAGCCACAATTATTACAACAGATTTCCAGTGCCCTTATTGTGCTAAACTCAGCGCTTCCAGACTGGGACTGCAGAGCCACCTCCATGTCCACAGTCGACCTGAACAACAGCGTGTCTTCTTCGAATCCGAAGGACTACCACTAATAATATTTCACTGTTACAAATGTCATTGCCACAGTGTCCAAACTGGGATTGTTTTCCTTGGAGTGGAGGAGACTACGTACCATTCAGGTAAATGATATTATGAAAGGCATAGATAGTGTAGAGAGCACCAGCCTTCCCAGCATCAAGGACACCTTCAAAGGCGAAGCCTTAAAAAGGTGGCATCCATCATTAAAGACCCCAGGACATGCCCTCTTCTCATCGCTACCAGCAAGGAAGAAGTACAGGAGTCTGCAGAGAGACACTCACCATTTCAGAATAGCTTACTCTCCTCCACCATCAGATTTCTGAATGGACCATGCACCTGTGAACACTACCTCATTATTTTTGCTCTTTTTGCACTCCTTAAATTTTATTTAAAAATATACTTGTTGTAATTTAGTTTATTTACTATTACTATATTTATTAGTACTAATGTACTGTTGCAAAACAATAAATTTCATGACATATGCTAGTGATATTCTGATTTTTAAAAACCAAGTGGAAATTTTAAAATATGAAATATAGACTCATTGTAGGTCGGGTAGAGGCAAAAGACATCGCCCCCTCAACAGGGTAGAGGAACACCAAAGGTTATAGGGAAATCAGTAAGACTTCAGGAACATTGAGATAACTGAGGTAGAATGTCCACAAAACAAAAAAAAATTAAGAATAAATATAAGAATACTTGGTCCAGCAGCTCACCAGCCTCAGACCCATTAGCAATATGCAGGAATGCCTAGACAAGCCATTACTTTAACAGGAATGCTGTCATTTGGGGGAAGTGTAGCCATTCAAAAAATAACAGGAGACAACTTTGAAGGTATTAGGAAAACCTCTTGACCCATCATGCCAATACAGCTGCTTATCCACAGGCATATTACACGACAACTCATTCATTAGAAACCAAGAATGAACTTTGTGAATTCATAGGTACACACTTCTGCCCGAGAACTTGGTCACTAGGATTCTATACAAGATTTTCAGGATTCATTTATTTATTACAAAGTAATATATAAATTATACAATCTTGAGATTTGCTTGCAGGTAGCTACAATGCAAAAAACCTGAAAGAACACAGTTTAAAGGGAAAAAACCTAGAAGACTAACACTATGTGCAAGAAAAAGAAAAAAAACCAAATCATGCAAACAATTGAAGCAAACACCAGCATTCTGAATCAAAATCAGAGCCAAACCCCAGAGTAACCAGGCAGTCTTCACAGCCTCAGACCATTAACATGACCATCGAGGAGAACGAGCAAAATGATCTCATCCAGCATCCTGTCTTTTCAGTCTATCTGGGCTGGCATTTAAATTGACCCAACAATGGAACAGTGAAAGACCCCATGCCCTGGGCTGGCATTTAAATTGTCTAAACAGTGCATTGTACCTCATACCAGAACCCAGGCACTGCTGCTGTGAAATGCCCTGGGCCTAGACCACACCACCCAGTGACTCATTCCGGGCCCACATTTTGTTGCCCAGCCCGAATCTGCTCTCAAACTCCTCAGATCATTTTGGCACCCAGAGCAATCCAGCTTCACCCTCAGGCCAGTTGAATGAGCATCGGAACTTCTCTGCCTGGGCCTCAACTTCTTTTGGCACCCAGATTTTATGTGGATAAGATAGATAGACTCCAGTATCACTCCTTCCTTGGGAGGCTAAAGAAATGTGGCTTTTCTCCTTTGACTCTCACCAACTTTCATCACTGCCGTTTTATCAATACTATCCAGATGCATTGTGCCTTGGTATGGCACCTGATCTGCCCAAGACCACAAGAAGCTTCAGAGAGATGTGGACATATGTCAATGCATCACAGACACCAGCTTTCTCACCCTAGACTGTCTACCATTTTCACCGTCTTGGTTAAGCAGCCAACATAATCAAAGCTGTACCTATGCCAGGAGTTTACTCTTCAACCCACCTCCCACTGGGCAGAAGATACAAAAACATTTATCACTAGGCTCAAGGCCAGCTTCTACCCCACTGTTAGAAATGAACCATCCCCTAGTATGACAAGATGGATTCTCGACCTCTCAACCAATCTCTTGTTACGGCCTTGCAACTTATTGTTTGTCCACACTGCACTTTATCTTTTATTTTAATGCTTCATTCTGTTATTACTTTCCCTGTTACTACCTCAATGCACTGTTGTAGAGAAATGGCCCATATGGATGACATGCAAAACAAGGTTTTTCCACTCTACCTTGTCACCTGTAACAATAATAAACCAATTTACCAAACCAGTAGTCCATATGTCCAAAACACAAAAATACAACTGCAGATGCTGTGGATCAAAGAATACGTACACAACGCTGGAAGAACTAAGCAGGTCAGCCTATTTGCCTTAAATTTTTGGCTGGGTTCTTATTGAGAAAGAAATTGCCAGCAGGAGGTTTAGGAGAAAGCTGTAAAAATGCTAATATTCTCCACTGCTTCCTCTTGTAGTAACGTGCAAGTGTTCTCCAAAAAAAATAATTGAGTATAAAGTTAGATTATAATAAGCATGATTAAGATATAAATAATTGGAATGACGCAAATGTTATTCCTTTGTTCAAGAGTGTAGGGATAATCCTGGGAATTAAAGACTAGTGAGTCTTACTTCAGTGGTGGGCAAAAGATTGGAGAGGATTCTTAGAGACAGGATTTGGAGAAGCATAGTCTGATTAGGTATAGTGTTGTAGGGGGGAAGATTAGTGAGGGCTAATAATAAATAAGGATGTGGATTGTGCTAATGTTGGAAGAAGGATCCACAGGCAAAAGTAAAGATATGGAACGCAACAGCAACAGCTCCCAAGTTTAAGGAATTTCTAATTATGTTATAGCATGTATGCACTGTAGTAATAGAAAATTGGATTTGCTGTTCAACTCGTTTCCAAGAGAACCAAAGCCTTGTCGTGGTTTGGAGGCACATGTGCCTCAATGACCTAGGGATATGTTTTGGTTGGAGTTAGGACTTTCTGCTTTGTTTTTTTGTTTGGGTCACCCATGACAAACAGGTCAAGGATAGACGAAGAGTGGCCCACTGTTTCTCCAGGGTTAGAGGGTTCAGCTCAGGGCTAACAACTCTGACTAGTAAAACAAAATTGTTATGGAAACAGCAATGAAGGATTCTTTAGATTGGGTCCACAGCATTCTAAACGGGAAGAGTGAACAGCCAGAAGTCTTGGTGCATGAAGGTGAGGAGGTCCCGAAAAGAAATTTTAGTGAGCTAGGTAGAATGCTGAGAAACAGGACCTCCAGGGTAATAATCTCTGAATTGCTTCCTGTGCCGCACACGAGGGTAAAAATAGGATGATTTGGCAGGTGAATGTGTGGCTGAGGAACTGGTGCAGGAGGCAGCAGTTCAGATTTATGGATCATTGGGATCTCTTCTGGGGAAGGCATGACCTGTACAAAAGGGATTGGTTAAACTTGAATCTGAGTGGAACCAATATCCTTGCAGGAAGGTTTGCTAGAGCTGTTCCAGGAGGATTCAAGCTAATTTGGGAGGGGGATATGAACCATAGTGATTGTGCTGAGAATGAGGCAGTGTGTAGTGAGACTCCTAGCAAGGAGAGGCTGATGATAGGGGAAAATTGCAGTCAAAAGGATGAGTTGCAATGTAAAAATCGAAAAAGGTAAATACAGGACTGAAGGTGTTATACTTGAACATGTGCAGTATACAGAATAAAGATGATGAATTTGTAGTACAGTTACAGATTTGCACGTATGATATTGTGGGCATCACTGAATAATGGCTGAAGGAATATTATAGTTGGGAGCTTAACATCCAAAGATACACATTGTATCAAAAGGACAGGCAGGTAGTTAGAGGGGTGGAGGGGTTTTGTTGGTTAAAAAAAAAATGAAATCAAATCATTAGAAAGAGGTGACATAGGATCAGAAGGTGTTGAATCGTGGGTACGGCTAAGGATCTACAAAAGGTATAAAGACCCTGATGGGAGTTGTATACAGACACCCCAGACAATAGTAAATACATGGTCATCAAATAACAATGAGAGATAGCAAATGCATGTCAAAAGGGAAATATTACAATAGTCATGGGGAATTTCAGATGCAGATGGATAGGGGAAATCAGGTTGGTGCTGGATTCCAAGAGGGAAGTTTCTAGAATGCCTACGAGATGGCTTTTTAAGAGCAACTTGTGGTTAAGCCCAGACCAACACACAAAATGCTGGAGGAACTCAGCAGACTCGGCAGCAAGTATGGAAAAGAGTACGGTTGATGTTTTGGGCCGAGGCCCTTGCCTGAAACATCGTCCGTACTCTTTTTCCATAGATGCTGCCTGGCCTTCTGAGTTCCTCCGTGTGAGTTGCTTGGATTTAAAAAAAAACTTTTTACAGGTTAATTGCAAGTTGCTAGGCACTGCTTTGTAACTGCTTTTCACCGCATCCAGCTATACTGGATTGGGTGTTGTGCAATGAACTGGAATTGATTAGAGAGTAAAGGAACTCTTGGGGAAAGTGATCATAAAATGATTGAATTTGCCCCGCAATTTGAGAAGGAGAAAGTCAAGTCAGATGTATCAGTATTACAGTGGAGTGAAAGGGGTTACAGAGACATGAGAGAGGAGCTGGCCAAAATTAATTGGAAAGCAACTCTAGCAGGGATGATGGCAGAGCAGCAATGGTTGGAATTTCTGGGAGCAATTTGGAAGATGCTGGATACATACATCCCAAAGAGGAAGTAGTCTTTTAAAGGCAGGATGAAAAAACTGTGGCTGACATGTCAAAACCAACATAAGAGCCAAGGTGAGAGCATATAATAGACCAAAAATTAGTGGGAAGCTAGAGGATTGGGAAGCTTTAAAAACCATCAGAAAGCAACTATAAAGTCATAAAGAGGCAAATGTGGATATTGTACCACTGGAAAAGGATGCTGTAGAGGTAGTAATGAGGGACACAGAAATGGCAAATGAACTGAAAAGTATTTTGCCTCAGTCTTCACTGTGAAAGGCACTAGCAGAGAGTGTTGGGGGCAGAAGTGTGTAAATTTGCCATTACTAGGAAGGTGGTTGTTGGGAAACTGAAATGTCTGACACTAGCCAAGTTACCTGGACTAGATGGTATCTACCCCAGAGCTCCAAAAGAGGTGGCTGAAGGGATTGGGGAGGCATTAGTAATGAACTTTAAAGAATCAATTGCTTCTGGCATGGTTTCAGAGGAATGAAAAATTGCAAACGTCACTCCACTCTTCAAGAAGGGAGAGGGGCAGAAGGAAGGAAATTATAGGCCAATTAGTCTGACCTCAGGTTGGAACGTCTTGGAGTCGATTGTTAAGAATGTGGTTTGGGGACACTTGGTGGCATGTGTTAAAATAGACCAGAATGGTTTCCTTAAGGGAAAATCTTGCCTGACAAATCTGTTGTAATTCTTAAATGAAGAAATAACAAGCAGGATACCCTGTTGTACATAATATTTATTATAAATTACTATAATTGCACATTTGAACAGAGATCTAAAGATTTTTACTCCTCATGTATTTGAAGGATGTGAGTAATAAAGTCAATTCAATGGAGAATCAGTGGATGTTGTGCACTTGGAATTTCAGGAGGCTTTTACAAGGAGCCACTCATGAGGCTGTTTAACAAGTTAAAACCTCATGGTATTACAAGAAAGATACTAGCATGGATAGAGCATTTGCTGATTGGAAGGATACAGAGAGGAAAAAAAATAGCCTTTTCTAGTCAGCTGCTGGTGACTAGTAGTGTTTCACAGGGGTCTATGTTGGGACCACTTCTTTTTATATTATATGTCAATGATTTGAATGACAGAATTGATGGCTCTGTGGCCAAATTTGCAGATGATACAAAGATAGGTGGAGGAGCAGGTAGTTTTCAGGTTAGAGGCTACAGAAGGACTTAGACAGATTAGGAGGACGGGCAAAGAAATTGAAGATGGAATACAGTGTTGGGAAGTGTATGGTCATGCACTTTGGTAGAAGAGATAAAACCATAGATTATATTCTAAATGGAGAGCGGTTTCAAAATCTGAAGCGCAAACGGACTTGAAGGTCCTCATGCAGAATTCCCTAGAAGTTAATTTGCAAGCCGAGTCTGCGGTGAGGAAGGCAAGTGAAATGTTAACATTTATTTTGAGAGGACTAGAATAACAAAGAATGTAACGTAAAGGCTTTATAAAACACTGGTGAGGTTTCAACTTGGAGTATTCAGAGCAGTTTTGGGCTTTAAAAAAAAATCAAAGAAAGAACGTGCCAACATTGGCAAGGGTTAAAGGATATTTACAGAAATGATCCCAGAATTGAAGGCTTGGGACACGAGGTGGTTTTGCTGGCTCTGGGCCTCTATTCACTGGAATTAAGAAGAATGAGGGGTTACCTCATTGAAACCTATCCAATGTTGAATGGCCTTGGTAGAATGGATGTGGAGAGAATGTTCCCAATGGTGGGGGAGTCCAAGACTGGAGGGCACAGCTCAGAATAGAGGGGTGCCCTTTCAGATTGGAGACTAGTAGGAATTTCTTTAGCCAGAATGGTGTGTTGTCATTCATGAGTTGGGGGATTTCGATCACGAGTCGCGAAATAATATTGGAGTTCTGTAACACAACGGTTAGACAACACTTGGAATATTTTGTTCAGTTCTGCTTGTGTCATTATAGCAATGATGTGGAAGCTTTAGAGAGAGTGCTTATAAGATTTACCAGGATGCCGCCTGGACTAAAGGACACATCTTATGAAGATGGTTGAGCAAGCTTGGACTTCTGTTTGGAGCAAAGGATGATGAGAGGTGACTGATAGAGATATACAAAATTCATAAGAGATGTAGAAAGAGTGGACAGCCAGAGACTTTTCTCCCAGGGTAGAAATAGTTAATACAAGGGGGCATAATTTTAAGGTGATTAGAAGAAAGTTTGGGGGAGTGATGGTGTCAGAGGTATGTTCTTTACAGGGTGGTGGATGAATGGAACGCACTGCCAGAGGTGGTGATTGAGGCAATTACATCAGGGCACTTAAACTCTGGCACATGGATGATTAAAAAAAATGGTAGGTTTATGTAGGAGACAAAGGTTAGATTGACCTTAGGGTAGATTAAAATGTCAGTGCAACCTCATGGGTCTAAATACATGTACTTCCTATAATGTACCATGTACTGTACAAGCACATAATCTGGAAGGATGTAAACATACCGTAATTTGCTACTTGCTTTGCGCTAAGTGGAAACTTTTCTCCTGTTCAAAGTGCACCGTTTACTTTACATAAAAGTTAAATACTAAACAGTTAAGCACACAACACTTCAGCACTGTTAAGTGTGTCTGATAAACTCCTGTGGAGTTACAGAGCACGTTGAAAGCTCCATAGGCTGAAGTACCCATTTCTGCAGTAACCCCCATCTACTTATGTTGATAGAGCTAGTAATATAAAATAATTTGATGCATTAAGTCAGTTCTTCTGATCTTATGTAGATATTGACTTTTTCCTGCATGCTTTCATCATGATTCAACAACCATTAGGTTTGGTAGCATTCTAGGGGAAGACAGCCTCCAGCCCAGCCACACTGAGAAATCTTGTCTGTGTGGATGCTGTGTGATGTGTTGCCCGGTTATGAATCCATAGCAGAAAATATCACACAGTACACCATATGCAATTAAACAATTGAGCTTTATAGTTCTTAATCTGGCTGTAGGGTTAGTAAAAGAAAATGAAAAGAAAAAGGGCACTTTTTAATGACAGAGTCTATTGTGCATGTTACAGCTCACGGTTTTCCGTCCATTCATTCCCCATCGACCTCCAAGCATTGTTGACTCATGGACACTCGCTCCAAGTCCACTCCGTCCTGTGGTCTACCAACTCTCTCTACTTGTGTCTTCTCCCTTTATCTCCCGCCAACTAAAAGCCCCTGAACACCTGCTCTCAGACACACAAGAGGAACAACACACCTCTCATTGGATGGTGCACATTCCAAGCCCCCCACTATCTCTAGTCATATCTGCTGCTACAGAGAAACCGTAACAATAGCAGTGAAAAGCAGTTACAAAGCAGTGCTTAGCAACTTGCAATTAATTAACCTGTAAAGAGTTTAAAAATTCTTAACAGAACCTTTAATTTCATTGTACAGCTTCTGTAAGGGCAATCACCCCCATCTCCAATTACAAATTCTCCATTTTAATTTCTGGGACTGAACTTTTGATTAATACTTACTTCAAGACAGTGGCTATATCTCATTAGGAGTTTGAGCTTTGGTTTGTCAACTAAAACACTCAAGTTTCTACAAATGTACCGGCAAGAGCATTCTGACTGGCTGTACCATGTCTGTTATGGGGGAGGGGTGTGGGGGAGGGGGGGTGCTACAGCACAAGATCGAAATAAGTTGCAGAAAGCTGTAATCAGTTCTATCATGGGTACTAGCCCCCAGGTACCCAAGACATCTTTGAGGGACGGTGCTTTAGGAAGGCAGTGTCTATCATTAAGGATCCCCACCAGCCAGGACACACCCTCTTCACACTGTATCATCGGGAAGGAGGAACCAAGGACTGAAGCCACACATTCAGCAATTGAGGGACAGCCTCTTCCTCTCTGCCTTCTGATTTCTGAATGGATATTGAACCCATGAACACTACTTCACTACTTTATTTCTGTTTTTGCACTATGTATTTTAACTTAACTATTTAAAAGACATACATATACTTAATGCAACTCAATTTTTCCCTATTTGTCATGTATTTCATTGTACTGCTGCCATAAAGTTAACAAATTTCACAATATATGCCAGTGATATTAAATCTGACTAAATGTCCTGTAACATTTAAAATTTGACTATGTTTATAAATAAAACACAAACTGCTAAAATTATAAATAACAGTTTAATATCAATTTTCCTAAAGGCTCAAGTGCAAGGTGCTGCAGGAATCGTGGTGGTGCAATGTCTCAGTCTAATAGGAACCATGGCACAAACAATTCTCCCATATCATGGCAAAATACAGTTTTCCTCTTCATGCTCTTTCTGATCTCAGAGGCCTCACCTGAACAACATTTGGGTTTGTAGCATTGAGTTCAGCAGTACTACCAATATCCTGAGTTTCATCATTTGCTATGATGAATATTATCGAAGATGAACTAAAAGTCACTCTCTTTTTTGGTCTGTCCGCAGCCTTTTCAGAAATGACAATAGGTTTGATTGGCTTTTCACTTCTGACTCTAACAGTGCGATCCTTAATTGCCCACTTGATCCTCATAATGCGAGAGCAAAGGAACTGCTTTAGGCACCATCGATACTGTTGAAATGATCACAGAAATACCAGTTTCACTTTGTCATTCATTAATAGTTCACACAAGAGCATTTTGTCAAGATTACTCATTTGGAAACTCAAAGATATGGACTAATACCACCCAACTGACAGGGAAGTTACACTCTGTTAATGAGACAAATTTAGACTGGATCATTGTACTCAGAAGGTTTATTGTTCTGGTCTGGCATGGCCTAAATGCAACAGAGCAACAAGTGAGGCTCTGCAGTTTGTGCTGCTCCCTCATAGCTCCAGGTACTAAGGTTTGACCATGACCTTGGGTGCTAACTGCACATTCAACCCATGGCCAAAGATGCTTTGACTTCTGCCTGCATCCCAAAAAGTGTTGTTGGTAAGCTAGTTGGCCACTGTAAATTACCTTAGTGTATGCAAGTAGCAAGAATTAAAAGGAGAGCTGATGAGAGAATAAATGGGACTGTTCTGCTGGAAGCAAGAATGGACCCAGTGGATTGATGGCCTGCTCTGTAAACTATCAATCTCCACTTTTAATGACCTCCTGTACTGTCCTAGTAAGCTACCAGAGCTGAAGGGCAGTTAGGGTACATGTCAAGATGCTAAACTAGGCATCAACACTTACACTCACTGACAAGGAAACAAGATTTTGCTCTGCACAGGACATGTTTAATGATTGCATTTGTTACATTCAAAGCCAGAAGATTCATTTTATTTAAATGGAAAAATTCTATTCCCCCTACTACATTTCAATGGTTTTCCCAAACTATAACATATTTAAATTTGGAAAAAATTAGGAGTGGCACTATCGACCCTTTGGTTAAATTTGAAGAAACTTGGAGACCATTTATTCAACATTTTCATATGATGTAAGCTGACCGTTTCTGAATCCTTGTCAATAATTTTTTGTTCGAGTATAGAGGAGTGGAGTTAATGACAAATAACGATTTTAACCGATGAAATATGGCAGCCCAGCTTTTGTTTTTATTTTGTTGTTTTTTTATTTGTTAGTTTAGGGGGATTTATTTTTCTTTTGTAAAAATATTTTTTTCTTTGGAACTTTCTCATGTTTAGTTATTTAGAGATTGGGAGGCTTAGATTACACATGTTACTCGGAGTCTATTTCTGTATACGTTAACCGTTATTAATGTAATCCCCATCTCTTTGTATCATTATCATTGTTATGTTTAGCTATTTGAAACTCAATAAAAAAGATTGATAAATGACATGTTTAAATGAAGGCCAGGCATACTTGACCATTATGGCATATGGCAAGCCAGTTCAACGGGTGGAAATCCAATAGAAATCCCATTATTAATGATTTTCTAGAAAATACCATTGGGAATATAACATGTATGGACCTCACTCAAAGAAAAACTTACCTATAATTCTGTTTGAACTTCTTACTAACGTCCAAGGTCAAATAAATAGAATCTGAACTGTTTTGAGCCGTATACCAGGAGGGGCTTAATTCTTCATTTACGTATTGGGGAGGTGGGGCAGAGGACAGGAAAGCACAAGAACCTCAATTCCTTAACTGATCTCTCCAGTTAAAAACAGTCAAGTTATCAGGTCAAAGAGGAGGAACCTCCACATTCATATCACAAATATTTACAGCCTCGCTGAATTGAGAAATGCAAAATTACATGTTACTTCTATTTAAAAAACGTGATAAGTATTGCAACATACCTTTCTGCTCATTAAAGTATAAATGATGGGATTAGATGTTGTGCTTGATTTGGCAAGAAGAGAAACTATGATGGTTACAGAGGGGGTAATTACATCAGTGTAACCATAAACCACCATAAAGGACGTCACAGCATATGGCAGCAAACAAGAGAAGGCCACAGAGATCATGAAGAAGCACATCTTTGACATATTCTTCTCGTATGTCAAGATCCTTGCAAATCGGGCCATCTGAAGGTCTTGAATGTTTCGAAGCTGCGTAAACATAAAAGGCAAGTCATAAATTTAAAAGATCAATCAGGCAATTATGCTTCCTTGGGATTTGCTTCTGCTTATCAGGAAGGTCCTGACTCATGCCGGAGTCCAACTCACTAGGCTCTTCATAAGCTTTCAAGTCCCAGTATAGAGCCTGACCCTGGATTTTATTGTGCACACGTACTGGGGTCATCACTGGACACGGCCACAAGAGGGACAAGAGAGAAAAAGAGTGTTAATCAAATTGTGCAACAGCTGGCTAATTCCTCTTTCCCTGATACAAGATTACAGAGAGACATTCCAGAGTCAATTCCAGTTGAGTGATCCCGGATCAAATCAGAATGCAAATCAATCATGGGCAAAACAGCTCAATTTCATAGAGAGAATCCCCCTGCCCCTGATGCCCACCTCTCTCACCACCTGATAAAAGAGACCTGCTAACCAGTGAAGTTTTAATAAACAGTCCAAATTATTGGATAGCAGTAGAAGGATCAGTCCGAGTCAGCATGGATTTATGAAGGGAAAATCATGCTTGACTAATCTTCTGGAGTTTTTTTGAGGATGTAACTATGAAAATGGCCAAGGGAGAGCCAGTGGATGTAGTGTACCTGGACTTCCAGAAAGCTTTTGATAAAGTCCCACATAGGAGCTTAGTGGGCAAAATTAGGGCACATGATATTGGGGGCAGAGTACTGACATGGATTGAAAATTGGCTGGCTGACAGGAAACAAAGAGTAGCGATTAACGGGTCCCTTTTGGAATGGCAGGCTGTGACCAGTAAGGTTCGGTGCTGGGACCGCAGCTGTTTACGACATACATTAATGATTTAGATGAAGGGATTAAAAGTAACATTAGCAAATTTGCTGATGACATAAAGCTGGGTGGCAGTGTGAAATGTCAGGAGGATGTTATGAGAATGCAGGGTGACTTGGACAGGTTGGGTGAGTGGGCAAATGTATGGCAGATGCAGTTTAATGTGGATAAATGTGAGGTTATCCACTTTGGTGGCAAGAACAGCAAGGCAGATTACTATCTAAATGGAGTTAAGTTAGGAAAAGGGGAAGTACAACAAGATCTAGGTGTTCTTGTACATCAGTCAATGAAAGCAAGCATGCAGGTACAACAGGCAGTGAAGAAAGCTAATGGCATGCTGGCCTTTATAACAAGAGGAATTGAGTATAGGAGTAAAGAGGTCCTTCTGCAGCTGTACAGGGCCCTGGTGAGACCCCACCTGGAGTATTGTGTGCAGTTTTGGTCTCCAAATTTGAGGAAGGACATTCTTGCTATTGAGGGAGTGCAGCGTAGGTTCACAAGGTTAATTCGCGGAATGGCAGGACTGTCATATGTTGAAAGATTGGAGCGACTGGGCTTGTATACACTGGAATTTAGAAGGATGAGAGGGGATCTGATTGAAACATATAAGATTATTAAGGGATTGGACACGCTGGAGGCAGGAAGCATGATCCTGCTGATGGGTGAGTCCAGAACTAGAGGCCACAGTTTAAGAATAAGGGGTAGGCCATTTAGAACAGAGATGCGGAAAAACTTTTTCACCCAGAGAGTGGTGGATATGTGGAATGCTCTGCCCCAAAAGGCAGTGGAGGCCAAGTCTCTGGATGCTTTCAAGAGAGAGTTAGATAGAGCTCTTATAGATAGAGGGATCAAGGGATATGGGGAGAGGGCAGGAACGGGGTACTGATTGTGTATGATCAGCCATGATCACAGTGAATGGCGGTGCTGGCTAGAAGGGCCGAATGGCCTACTCCTGCACGTACTGTCTATTCCCATTTCAAGGAATTGCCTGCAGGGAAACTTTCACAGTGATTACACAAGTAGTTAATACATGTAGACAAGCTGACAATATACTTACCTTCATTAAAATCTAATAACAATTTATTTATAGAGCACTTTTCATACAAACAATGTGATAAAGTATAAATTTAAAAAGACAAAATGTTCATTGAAAACAAGGTTAAATAAATCGCTTTTGAGCTGGAGTCTGCATTCCTTATAGAATTAGGTAATGATTTCCACAGTTTAGGAATGTATTTTAAAAAGCTGACCTGACAATTTTCTTTTTAGTTACAGTAATTAAATTTAAGAGACTGACAGAAGACCTGAGAGCTCAAGCAGGATTATTAAAAGCGTTACATTTTCAAAAACATCTGGACAGTTGAAATGTTTGTAAATCATAATTTATAATCTCTTTAAACCTGTCCACCACAGATCTGACAAAATAGAAGCCATTCTGCTGTAAGAGACAGTGGCTCAAAATGATTTTTTTTGGTTTAACTACAGAGCTAATAACAGATTGAATACTTGTTAATCATAAACACAGGAAATTCTGCAGATACTGGAAATCAAGAGCAACACATACAAAATGCTAGCGGAACTCCTAGCTTCTCACTTCATCCTCCTTCCCCCACCTGGCTTCACATCTATCACTTTCTATCTTGTACTCATTCCTCTCCCTGACCTTATTTTGGCTTCTGCCCCCTTTTCCAGTTCTGATGAAGGGTCTCAGCCTGAAAAGTCAACTGTTTATTTCTCACCATAGAATATTTGTAATGGCTTTAAACTGGTCCAGCCAGTTTGTGCAGCAGCATCACACACTGTCAGAGAATGTGGACCTTCTCAACAAACAGCATGCAAATTGTAGAAAAAGCAGGGTTGGGGGGGGGGGGGGATGTTGGTTTTATATAAATATTCCAGAATACAGATTGACAAGTTTACAGACAGGAAAATCCAAGTCTTTCCTCTTAAACAGGATACATTGTTTTTTTTTTTAAATACGAAAGGTAGACAAGAATCACAGTGCGAAGACACCCAATTGGCAGGCTCAAGTATGGAGAAGTCTATAAATGTTGGTTAGGAGGACTCATTTGCATGAGCTGCCTGGTTTACATACTCTTCATGGCCAAGATTGAAATTGCAGATATGTTAAATTTAAAATCACCAGCCTCAGTACATAAGCAGCAACCTACGTCCTAGACCCTGGTCAACTGTCTCCTTCTCAACTCAGACTGAGTGAGAGGGGTGGAGGGATAATTAATGTTCCACTCTTTTTGGGTGTTTATAACATTCTCCCCATGGATAACTTGTAAAGTTAATTTCATAAATATTAAAAGGGAAACATGAAAATCAAATAAATGATAGCAACCCTGATACTATTCATATTACACAAACGAGATGGAAGGAAAGCAGGGTAGAATTTTTGATTATGTCTTTTTTTTCTTATGAGGAGAATCATGTAGGCATTTCAGACACCAAGATGTAAAGTGTCTTGCAAAACAATAATTCCGAATCAATCCCAGTAATGATTTATTCAGTGCAGACATATTTGGAATCTTCTGATTAAGGTGAGAATCCAAAACAAGATGATTGAGAGCAGATGATATGAGGAAGGATGAAGGGGATGGTCAAATGTCCCATCTGGATAAGTCATAAATGGCCTTAGTTTTGGACACAGCTTTCTAGGCACCATGTAGCTTTATAAAGTCCAAAGGTAGCAGGCAGGAAATATGTTCAAAAATCTAGCTGGGAATGCATCAACTTTCATAGAAAGGTATAAGGCCTCTTCTCCCCATACTTGAAATCACTGTATCGTGAGGTAATGTTTGAGATGTTCCCATAACACACATTTTCTCCAAGGCAGAAGGCTGTTAAAGCTGGTTGAAACTGTGTTCAGACAATTTGCAGAGTTCACATAGTATGTCCCCTTACTGTTTGGAAACCACTTCTAAGAATACTTTTTATAAGATTTGTACTTTTTTAAAAGCAAACTCATTTTCACACTCACTGGCAGAAAGCGGTATAGCAGCTAAATTATGTTTTTCACCTTTCTCATTTTTCACTGGCCAAGTATTAGCACAATACCCACATGATGCAAAATTGTTTTAATTATGTAGCCTATTAACTAATATTGTTATCCAAGGAATTTTCTTTATCTTATCTATAAAAGAGATTTTTCAGAAGCACTATCTTTATTCCTTTGTCTTACAATCCTTAGCATTGTTTCTGAGCTCTTCAGTTTGCTTAGTATTTGTATGTTTGTACTCCAAAATAAATTGAAATCTTGGAATTAAGACTGCTCATCATTCCTGACTCCCTAAGCTTCAGAAATTAAACAGATGCAACAGTACTTTGGCCTTCAGTTCTACTTACCATTCTTAAAGTATACAAAATATTCCCATAACAGTAAGTTATGACACCTAGAGGGACAAGCAGGCATCCCAGGAATAAAAAGAGGATAAATGAGGTGTCACTGGGGTTTCTCGCATCCCAGTTCACTGAGCAGCCTAGTCTATGCAACTCCAGAGTATATCTGTTCCAGCCAATTAATGGCGCTCCGCTCCAGGCCAGTGAGTAAAGCCAGATGTAGGTGATGGCCCGCCAAGCCCAGGAGAAATCAACTGCTGTCGCATTCACCATCCGGAGGAAGCGCTCATATGCCAAGACAGTCAGTGATATTATTGATGAAATTCCTGTGAAGTTTAATGAAATGGATACATTAAATTCTTTTCACAGGAGATAAACTTAACAGTAACTAACACCTCTTCTCAATAACTAACATCTCTTCTCAATTGTTATTTGCACTGTGGGACTTATGAGTCTTGGAGGATCTAGCGCTTTCCCAGCGAATATGACGAATAAACTCCTCTGGCTTCCTGCTGGGTACATGTATTGATTTTAACTGATATTTCCATGACAAACTCTTCCTTCTTCATCACAGATAAGGTCTTGACATGTCTATTCCAGGGGATACTCTATATACCCCTGTGGTCCGTCCCTTCTGATTGGACGAGGACTAACCAATCAGGTTTCCACTGTCCCACCTGGTTTACAATCATATTCCAGTTCTTACTTGGAATAAGACCTTCATCTTCGTTAAAATTCTTCTTCTCTAGTTTTATTTCAATGGCTTTCTTCACCAGGCGGTCCCAAAACCTACTGATGCGGACAGTAGCTTTTGTCTTTGGAGTCAAAGCTATGGCCATTGTGAATGCAATTTTCTGTTACTGGTGACTTCTCCGGGAACCCAAACGGATAAACCAGGAAACCTAGCAACGATGAGGAACCCATCACTACTGCTCATCTTTCCTATATTTCCACAGTTTCTGGAAGGATCTCCAGGATCCTGAAGAAATACCGGGTTAATACCATCCAAAAACCTGTAAGCTCAAATCCAAGCTTATGCAGGTGAAAGATTACCTGGGATACAGGTTGAATGGCATTCCTGTGAATGTGGAGCAGCATTTATTGGCCAGACAGGACGCACGGTGGAAACCCGCATCAAGGAGCACAGGAGGTGTTTCTGTTTGGGTCACCAAGAGAAATCATCAGCAGAACACTGCATTTGCAATGGCCGTAGGTGTCACAAAACTACTGTGCCGTGCCAATGGGTTTTGGGACCGCCTTGGAAACAAGCCATTGAAATAAAACTAGAGAAAAAGAATTTTAACAACAGTGAAGATCTCACTCTAAGTAAGAACTGGAATTCAATTGCAAACAAGGTGGGGCAGCGGAATCTGATTAGTTAGTCCTCAACCAATCAGGAGGGACGAGCAATGGGGGAAATATATGCAACTGGACTAGATGCGTCAAGGCATCATCCCTGATGAAGATTGTCACTGAAACGTCAGTTAAAATTGACACTGAGAAGAGTTCATTCAACTTGAGTCTTCTTTGCAATTATGAAATAATAGACTTTTATTAAAATTGTAAATCGTATCTTGGAACTACCATTCCAGAAACACACAGCCATCTTCTGCTTAGAAAAGCGATCAAATTGACAGTTCCTAGAAAATTCATCATGGATGCAAAGGCATTCAAGTCAGATGATGATAGAAAGGCCAAATTGTGTAACCCAGAGGACAGACACGCAATGTTTGGCTTTAATTTAACATCTTGAAACTAAGCCTCAAGTTCTGGGGTAGGAATTTGCCATCCTGGAATATTTAGTCAGTATTTGAGTTAGTTCCCCTTAAAAAGGTTATTGAATTTGGATATGGTCAATTACTAAAAGCAGAATTGAGCAAAAGGCCTCACAGTTCATGACAGTGAGCTCAGATCCTTTGCATACAAGTTCAACCCTGTCATTTTATAAAATCATTTGCTGCACATTGCTGTTCATCTACCTCCCCCCGCACCTCCATTGCATCACTTAATCTAAGTAGGAGATCCACTTCTATAACCATAACTACTTTGCAACCATTCTTTGTCTTGTTACCATATACAGCTGCCTCTGTGGCAGTTCAATACAAGACCAGAAGTGAGTGAGGTACAGAATGATCTTGGTGTTCTTATGCATGAAATACTGAAGTTAGCAGGCAGATACAGCAAGTAGTTAAGAGGGTAAAAAGCACATCAACTTTTATTACAAACAGGTTTGACTTTAAAAATGGGGATATTCCATTACAATTGCACCAGGGTACTGTGCAAAGTTTTGACATAGAAGCAAATTTCAAAGTAAATTTATTATCGAAGTAGGTACACGTTACAATGCACTACATTGAGATTCATTTTACTGTTGATAGTTGCATGAAAATAAAAACTACGATAGAATTTTACAAAAATAATGATAAACAAAGATCAAAGAACATCCAATGTCCACAAAAGAGACAGTGCAAATAAAAATACTGAGAACACGAGTTACACTGGAGATTCACCAGGCCCATCTGTGGGATGTGAAGATTGCCTAACAATCAGGTTGAGTCTGAACTGTCTAAAGTTTAGAAGAATGAAGAATGATCGTATAGAAACCTAGAGGGTATGACTGGGTAGATATTGAGATTCTTCCCCCCCCCCCCCCATGGAACTCAAGTAGAGAGTTAAGGTAGCATTCATTTCTTCTGGAAGGTTTTGAATTTCTGGACTGCTCCACCCCACAGAATGGTAGAAGCTAGCTACTAAAGTGGATGTAGATTAACTTTGAGGGATTGAAAGCTATTGAGATCTAACACAGAGGAATTGAGATGTGGCCTTGCTGAATGACAAGCAGGCTTGTGAGGATGGGTAGCCTACTCCAGCTCCTTGTGTAGAGGGAGATCAATTTCAAGCAAATTATTGGATCTGAATTTCTTACACTTTCTTCCATCTAGTTTATAAAAAGTAAAATAACAATCTAGCACATGAGGGCATAACACTTCAAGACCGAAGTACCAGAAAGTCATCAGGGATTGCTGTGTACTTTGCTTCATGGAAATGTCACTCACTCCCACCATTTCTGATACAGTGCCACTGCCCGATAGCTACACGATTCACCGTAAAGATAGGACAGCGCAGTGTTTTAATAGGTGGAGAAGGTGGAATAAGCTTTATGGTTAACTCATCACAGTGCACATTCCACTTCAGGCCAATGTTAGCCAAGCACAGACGATCATCAGTCGGGAGACAGCACACTCTGATGGACAATAGCAGTACCTACACCAGGCCGCAGCTTATTGATTACAGCTCAGTGTACGGCACAATCATACCCTCAGTTTGAATCAACAACCTTCAAAATCTGAGTCTCTGAATCTCCCTATGCAACTTCTTTGCCACAGTCAGTGCAGATCGGAAACAGAATCTCCACCTCACTGACAATCAGCACTGGTGCACGTCAAGGATGTGCGCTTAACCCACTGCTCTGCGGCAAGACACAGCTCAAACACCATTGAGAAATTTGTCAATGACAATGACTGTTGGCAGAATTTCAGATGGAGACAAGGAGGCATACAGGAGGGATAGCGATCAGCTGGTTGAGTGGTGTTGCAAGAACAAATTATAGGTCAGCTAGCCTAACATCAGTGGTTGGGAAAGTGTTGAGCCTATTTTTAAGGATGAAGTTTCAGGATACTTGGAGAGTAGATAGATAGATAGATACTTTATTCATCCCCATGGGGAAATTCAACTTTTTTCCAATGTCCCATACACTTGTTGTAGCAAAACTAATTACATACTATACTTAACTCAGTAAAAAAATATGATATGCATCTAAATCACTATCTCAAAAAGCATTAATAATAGCTTTTAAAAAGTTCTTAAGTCCTGGCGGTTGAATTGTAAAGCCTAATGGCATTGGGGAGTATTGACCTCTTCATCCTGTCTGAGGAGCATTGCATCGATAGTAACCTGTCGCTGAAACTGCTTCTCTATCTCTGGATGGTGCTATGTAGAGGATGTTCAGAGTTATCCATAATTGACCGTAGCCTACTCAGCGCCCTTCGCTCAGCTACCGATGTTAAACCCTCCAGTACTTTGCCCACGACAGAGCCCGCCTTCCTTACCAGCTTATTAAGACGTGAGGCGTCCCTCTTCTTAATGCTTCCTCCCCAACACACCACCACAAAGAAGAGGGCGCTCTCCACAACTGACCTATAGAACATCTTCAGCATCTCACTACAGACATTGAATGACGCCAACCTTCTTAGGAAGTACAGTCGACTCTGTGCCTTCCTGCACAAGGCATCTGTGTTGGCAGTCCAGTCTAGCTTCTCGTCTAACTGTACTCCCAGATACTTGTAGGTCTTAACCTGCTCCACACATTCTCCATTAATGATCACTGGCTCCATATGAGGCCTAGATCTCCTAAAGTCCACCACCATCTCCTTGGTCTTGGTGATATTGAGACGTAGGTAGTTTGAGTAATGATAAAGTAAGTCAATGTCAGCATGGTTTCTCTGAGGGCGGAAAAAAGAGAGGTCATGGATGTCATTTACTTAGATTTTCAGAAGGAAAAAACATTGAAACAACAGGTATGATGGGTAGGATAGTTTGAAGAGTGTATATTTTAATGCTAGGAGTATTATTGGTAAGGGTTTTGAATTTAGAGTGTGGGTCAGTACATGGAACTACAATGTTGTAGCCATTACTGAAACATGGTTGAGAATGGGATAGTGGGTGATTACTATACCAGGCTTCCAAAGCTTTAGAAAAGAGAGAGGTGTGTGTGCACACGTGTACTACTAATCAGGGACAATGTCACAGTTGCACTCAGGGGACACATAATGGAGGGGTCAGACACCGAGTCCATTTGGGTGGAACTCAGGAATAGAAAGGATGCAATCACACTGATGGAATTGTACTGCAGACAGAGGAACAGAGAGGAATGAGGTGATAGCTTGGATGAATGGGTGGCTGTGGAGATGGTGCAGGGGACAGGGTTTCAAGTTCTTGGATCAGTGGAATCTTTTCTGGGGAAGGGGTGACCTGTACTAGTCCTGAACCCATTCTCAGCCATTGAGAAACATGTGATCAACTTAAAGAAATGCATAAAAATAATAGTATTGTTGTCATGGAGGATTTCAAATTCCCTAATATAACCTGGGACCTTCTTAGTGTAAGGGGTTTAGATGGGACAATTTATTAAGTGTATCCAAGAAGGTTTCTTAAGTCAATATGTGGATGGTCCAACCAGAGGAGGGGGCAGTACTGAACCTGGTGTTGGGTGATGAGCTTGGCCAGGTGACTGCATTTTCAGTGGGTGAACAGTGACCACAACTCCTTGGCTTTCAGCATAGCAACGGACAAGGAAGGATAGGTACGGTCCTTGTGAGAGTTTTAAATTGGAGGAGGGTATTAGGCAGGATCCAAGAAGCATTAATTGGGAACACTTTTTTTTTTCTGGCAAGTCCACATCAGACATGTGGAGGGTGTTTAAAGATTGTTTTTGTGTCAGCGGTACAGTGCATGGAGCACAAGAAAGGTATGTTCCTGTTAGGAGGAAGGATGTGGGTGGAAAGATGTGAGAAAATTGGATGTCCAGAGAGGTGATGAATTTGGTCAAGGAAAAGGAGAACCATGTAAAACTTAAGAAGTCAGGGTCAAATGAAGCACATGAGGAGTACAAAGAAGCCAGAAGAGAACTAAAGGAGGGAATTATGAAAGCCAGGAAGGGCCATGAGAAGTCCTTGGCAAGTAGGATTAAGGCGAATCCCAAGGCATTCTATGCATACCTCTAGAGTAGGAGGATAACTAGGGAGAGGGTGGTACCACTCAAGGATAAAGGGGATAACATTTGCTTGGAAGCAGAGAATGTGAGAGAGATATTTACTGAGTACTTCACTTCAGTATTTACCAAGGAAAAGATTATGAAGGACAAGGAGCTCAGTTGTGACTGTATAAATACATTAGGGCATTTAGAGGTCGAGGAGGAAGTTTTGGGGCCCCTAATGAACATTAAGGTGGATAAGTTCCCAGGGCCTGATGGGATTTACCCCAGGTTATTGAAGGAGGAAAGAGATAAGACTGTTGCAGCCTTGACCAGTATCTCATGTCCTCTCTAGCCACAAGTGATGTCCCAGAGGGCTGGTGAGTAGCTAATGTTGTACCTCTAGTTAAGAAGGAACAAGGGAAAGTACTGGGAACTATAGACCAGTGAGTCTCATGTCATTGGCAGAGAAGCAGCTGCAGAAAATTCCAAGGGATAAGAAATCCATGACCTTTGGAGTTGGAGGCAGAGTTAAGATGGCACAAAACGACAACTCCTTTGCTTGCATCTTTGGAAACAGCTTTATTTCCATCTTGAATATCTTTTTTGCCCTTTCAGGATTCCTTAGAAGACCCAGACCTGGAGTTACATGTTGACTTCGGTTCTTTGTGGGAATAGGACCCGTTCTTGGGGTTTCAGGACCGGCCAAGGGTTCGGCCTGAGAAGCGGCCTAGTATTTGGAAGCCTAAGATCTCGGGGCTCTGGAGACGGGCGGATCCAGGGTCGGTGACATGGCAGGAGACCCGTATGTTGCGGGGAGGCCAGAAAATCTTTCGCTGTGGGCCTGAAGACCCGAGATCTTTGCGATCTTCAGGCACAGGGTTCATAAAAAGCAACAGAACAGATTTTATAACACCATAAACCAGCGGGTTGTTGTTATGTCTCCCACTTGCTGTAAAAAATGGAGGACACCTCCTTCTTTCACACTAGGGAGAGAGAGAACCTGTGGTTTGTCGAATGCCAGATGAAATGCGATAGTCTTTGGGGTAACTGCAAGGTCCGTGTTTTTGCTGTCACTTAGCTCACGCTTGTGCTTGGTAGCAGGCGCATCTTTTGCCGGTGGGGGAGAGGGGTACTGTTGCCTTTCTGCCGCTTACACACAGGAGGGGGAAGCTGGGGGGGGGGGGGAGACTTTGGGGTTCTCATGTTTAACTGTTGTTCATTCTTTGGGGCACTTCTCTGTTTTCGTGGATGCTTCACGAAGGAAAAGCATTTCAGGATGCATATTGTATACATTTCTCTGACATTAAATTAAACCTTTGAACCTTTTAATTCGGGAGAGGCAGCATTGCTTTGTGCGTGCCTGGTCATGCCCTACCAAGTTGGTCGCATTTTTTTTTTTGATAAGGTGACAAGAGAAATTGACGAGGGTAGGGCGGTGGATGTCGTTTACATGTATTTTAGTAAGGCATTTGATAAAGTCTCTCGTGGAAGGCTAATCCAGAAGACTAAGATGCACGGGATCTCCAGTGAATTGGCTGTTTGGATTCAGAACAGGCTTGCACACAGAAGACAGAGGGTATTGGTTGTAGGGACTTACTGAATTCGAGCTGATATCTGTAATTAAAGAAGTTCTGCAGGGATCTGCGCTGAGACCTGCTGTTTGTGATGTACATAAATGAACTGAATGAAAAAGTAGATGGGTGGGTTAATAAATTTGTGGATGATACCAAGATTGGTAGAGTTGAGGATAGTGAAGAAGACTGGCAAAGAATACAGCATGATATAGACCGGTTGCAGATATGGGCTGAGAAATGGCAGTGGAGTTTAACCCGGAGAATGTGAGGTGTTGTACCTCAGTAGGGCAAATGCAAGGACACAGTATACTGTTAAGGGCAAGATTCTTCACAGTGTTGCTGAGTCAAGAGATCTTGGTTCATAGCTCCTTGAAAGTGGTGACACAGGTGGTTAAGGCCGCTTATGGAACACTTGCTTTTGTTAGTCGAAACATTGAGTTCAAAAGTCGGGAGGTTATGTTGCAAATTTATAACATTCTGGTTAGATCACATCTGGAGTATTGTGTGCCATTCTGGTCACCCCACTATAGGATGTTGAGGCTTTGGAGACAGCGAGGAGTTTTGCCAGGATGCTGACTGGTTTAGACGGCACGTGCTGTCACAAGACGGTGGATAGACTTAGTTTTCTCTGGTACTCCAGAGCCCAAGGGGAGTTCTGACCGATTCACATAGATAGTCGACAGAGTATCTCTCACAAAATGCTGGAGGAACTTTCCAGCTCTACTTGATCCATCACCTACCACCTTGTATTTCTTCTTCCCCTCCTCCCACCTTCTTACTTTGACTTCTCATCTCTTTCTCCTCTCCTGATGGAGCGTCTCGGCCCAAAACGTCGACTGTTTACTCTTTTCCATTGATGCTGCTTAACCTGCTGAGTTCCTCCAGCATTGAGTGCGTTGCTTTGGATTTCCAGCATCTGCAGATTTTCTCGTGTTTTTGGATAATCTGTTTCCTAGGGTTCAAAGGTCGAATACCAGAAGGCATGCATTAATGGTGAGGGGGGGTGGGTAGGTTCAAATGGGATGTGAGGGGCAAGTTTTATTTAAAACTCAGTAGAGGATGCCTGGAATGCGCTGCCTGGTATGGTGATAGTGACAAATACATTAGAGGCTTTAAGACGGGTTTAGATAGGCGCAGATGCAAGGGATATGCAGGTAGGAGGGATTAGTGTTAGGTGTTCTTGATTTGCTTTTTAGCAGGTTCAGCACAACATTGTAGGTTCTATGTTCTAAATTAATATGTACTGCAGTTTATTGCTGCCACAAAACAACACATTTCATTTTTTAAAAAAAGCCAGTGATATTAAATCTGATTCTGATAGTCTGGCTTCCCTCTTGAGGTTGTGCTCATTAATTTTAGAATATGAAAGACAAGTCCAGTCAAACTAAGACCACGAGAAAGGGGAGAAGAATTAGGACATTTGGCCTATTGAGTCTGCTCTGCCATCTGATCATGGCTGATTTATTTTCCTCATAGCCCCATTCTCCTGCCTTCTCTCTGTTACCTTTGAGGATTTTGTTAACCTCCACTTTACAATATTTCCAACAACTTGGCCTCCACTGCCTTCTGTTGCAATGAATTCCACTGATTCACCATCCTCTGGATCTAATGGAGAGGTAAATGACAACTGGGCTGGAAAATCTAGATGTGGGAGCAGGGGGGTGGTGTTCATTTCTTCTTCCTGGGATTCAAAGACAAGATATTACTGTCTTAGGATACGGGCCAAACTTCTGAAGCTAACAAGATGAGAAGCTACTTCAATAAGCAGTTTATCAACCTGTGAAATTCTGTATGACAGAGCAACGAAAGCTAAATTGTCAAATTTAAATTGATAGATTTCTGGTACAAAAGCCATCAAGAGAAATGAGAATAGGTATCAATTCAGAGACAGTTGTACTGAATGATAGAGCTGGAAGGGTCCATGTTCTAGATTTAAACAGCAAAAATCAGCACCAAAATCTGCTGTCCAGGAGCAACAGTGATGATTAGAAATTGCTGAATTTTTGTGGAAACTATTAAACACTTCACAACTTTCAAGGTGTCCTCATTAGAAATACAGCAAGATCAGCACCCCTGCCACTGACTTTGAAGAAACTCATTACACCAAATCTTTTCTCCAGTTCTGAAAGGTCAGAAATCTCAATTACCTTATTTAATCCATATAGATGTAGTTCTATCAGCTGGGCATTTTCAATGGCTTCTGCTTACATTTGTAGTAAATTGTGTTTGTATCATTAATCCAAATATTAATTCTCCATGAGAACTCCATACACAAAGTTTTGGTCCCCCCATTATAGGAAGAATATCAAGGCTTTGGAGGGAGTGCAGAAGAGTACGAGGATATTGCCTGGATTAGAGGGTACAAGAGATTGGACAAACTTGGGCCTTTTCTAGCATGGCAAAGGCTGAGAGGAGATCTGATAGAGGTGTACAAAAATACCAGAGGAATAGATAGAGTAGACAGACAGCATCTCTGCATCCCCCCACTCCCCCGACCCAATGGTTGTAAAGTCTAATACCGGAGGGCATGCATTTAAGGTGAGCGGGGGTAATTTCAAAGAGATTGAGGGGCAAGTTTATTTGTTTGTATATACACAGAGTGGTGGGTGCCTGCAATGCACTGCCTGCGGGGGTGGTAGGAGGTAGAAACATCCAATTTTTAAAAAGACATTTGGACGGGCACATGAATGTAAAGAAAATACAAGAATATGGACGTTGTGTAGGCACAAAAGATTAGTTAGCTATTTAATTACCGACTGAATTGGTTTGGCACAGCACCGTGGGCTGAACAGTCTGTTCCTGTGTTGTATTGTGTCAGATTTGGTTACACAGCTAAAATGTTCTCGGCATCATTTTATGGGTGCAGCAAGTTAAGCACAGCATTGGAAATTTGAAAATTTCAACGTGTTTCACAAGGTTAAAACATCGTCAGGACGGTGCACAGAGGGACAAAGTTTTGAATGTGTACCGCCAGCAATTACAACTTGCACTCCATACAAATTTGGTGCAACAGCTCCCCCTAGCATCCCAGACAAGAATACATCAACAGTTCAGACACTACTGACTCTTCCTCTAAAGTTTAAAAAAAATAAAGAGCCTTCTCTCATCTTTTCATATAAAGAATGTTTAAATTAAAACTGGCGTTTCATCCCTACATACTAGAAGCCCAATGCTGCACTAAATTGAGTGCAGGCTATGAATAACTTCTCATAGATGTACAATCAAGTACCAGCAACCCAAAGATAGGCAGCAAAACAAGAGGAAACTTGCACCAAATGCTGACCGACCCTGCAAGGTCCTCCCATGGACACAATTATGTATTTCTGCCAAGTTTATTCCAAAGATGTGCAAACATACTTTCCTTCCACATTCAACTGAAACATCTTCACCAGTATATACAGTACTGTCTTAAGCGGATATTTAGCTGGGGTGTCCAAGGCTTTTGCACAGTATGCTTTTGTCAATGTGAAGCAGAGAGCAAGTTTAAGACTGGTGGGAGCAGAAGATGCTGGGACTGGCAAGGGTAGAGTGTCACGGAAGGGGCAGAGAAGGAGTGCCGGGGTGAGGTTTGGTACGGTGCAGATACACACGGCCCTGAGACACCAGGGAAGGTCATTTGATTCCAAACAATTGGTTTATTGATCATTATAGAATGTCTGATTCTTCCTGCTCCCTCCCCTCTCCCTTACTTACCCCCCAATCATGATTCCTTTCTCCCTTCCCAACCAGTCCACAACAGAGATGCAGATCAGAATCAAGTTTATCGCTCACACCTCACGAAATTTGTTTTTGTGTCAGAAGTACAGTGCAAAGCAGAAAATGACCACAGAACTGTTCAAAGATCTTAGGTACCTTAGCTTTATATACAGTATGTACCTTGAACCTTTGCACCGTATTGTAGCTCCAAATCCTTCCAGTATGCCTCATTAAATAGAGAAGCCCCAAGGGTTTAACATGGCAAACATTCATTGCATAACAAGGGTTGTGCAATTTTATCACCCTCAAGCAGCAAACGCTAGCAGTTTCACCAGAGTCTTAGATAACACACAGGCCTGAGTTCAAACTGGAATTGATAATTATCATGCAAAAAGAAAAAGATATTCAAGCTTTCAGAAGCACAATTAGTCTGGTGAAAAATCTGTGCCAGTCACTGCACCGACTGAGAGCTGTCACCGCTCCGTTTCATTCAAAATTCCCATCAGATTCCAACTGGATGACGAGAGCAGATTTCATTTGTCCACCAGAATCAAACAAAGAATTTTGTCTAGATGAAGTTCGGAACCACTGGGTAGTATTTCTATTTTCCTGTCACTGCATTGTCCAAAATATTTCACAGTCAAGTTAATTTAGTGCCAGCTGAAAGGTTGGAAGGTGAGATTGAAAACAAGGCTGACAATAAGGCTTGTGTATGGCATTTAGAAATGGGGAAGATAGAATGTAGTCAAAGGTGAAATTGCAAGTATGATGAAAAGTAACTACAGCAGCACAGGTACATAGCATTAGAAATAACATTCACAGGAACAAATTAAACAAATAGAATTAAATCAAAGGAAGTTCACTATAGTGCAAAATGGTCATAGTGTTGATAGACTGTGGTAGTAATAGTGTTAGCAGCTTTGTTCACTAATCAATGTTTGAAGGGAAGCAACTTTTCTTGACCCGTGCTGAGATACTTCAGGCTTCTGTACCTCCAGCTACGGGATGACATGGCCCAGATGGAGGGGATATTTGACAATGGATGTTCCCTTCTTGAGACAGTATTTCATGTAGATACTACTGTTGTTGGGGAGGGAAATGCCAGCAAGTACCAGCCAGACTGCACTACTCTCTGCGGCTTCTTGCAACCTGCACATATGTATTGATATTCTAGAGCACGATGCAACCAGTACATGCACAGATGCTGGAGAATTCAGTGAGACACCAAGCCTTCTGAGAAAGTGAAGGTGCTGCTGCTCTTTCCTGGTAAGTAGATCTGTGCGAATGGCTCAGAAATGGCCACTCAAAATGTTAACACCGGGAACCGTCTCCACCACTCATGCTCACATTTGCACTGTTGCATACTAACCTTCCTCTCATACCTGAAGTCAACAGTTCTTCAATTTGACATTGAACAAGAACTTGTTTACCAGCCCCACTCTATGCTGACTCATCATCAGCTCTGATTCATCCAGTGGTGTCACTGGTAAATTTGCATGTGGCATTGGAGTTGTGCTCAGCCACAGTTGTGTATATAAGGAATAGAGCTGGGGGGGAGGGGTGGGGTCAGGCATGCAAACCCGAGCAGCATTTGTGTTGATGGGCAACAAAGATATGTTATTTATTGATGTCTGCAGATGAGCAAGGATGCAGCTGCAGAGGGAGGGAAAAGGTCCAAGTCTCAAAACTTGATGAATGTGGATGGGTTGACTGGGTTGAACACTGAGATGTAACCAATGAACAGCAGCCTGACGTACGAGTTTGCGTTGCAGATGTGTCCCCATTAACAGATAGCAGAGGTTGAGCAACATTGTTTGGTCACACGAGCCAAGGAAGTAGCTGTAATGTGGCTTTCAGAAGGTGAATAGAGTAATAGTTCCCAGGAAGTGTGAATCAGGAGTTATACAGCACAGAAGCAGGCTCATCAGCTCACCAACTACATGATATCCTGGCAAAGTATTGTCATTCTACTAATCATTCTTGTATGAGGGGGCTGAGCTGCGTTAACACTTTCACATGCTGTCCCAAGGTTAACACACAACTTATGGACACTCACTGCATATGAACAAATGCTCATGATATTATTAAATTCAAAAGTCTAAAGCAAGTGCATACATGTATTCCATGAATTTTAGAACTACTTTCCACTCTATTTTAAGTGCTCCTTATTTTTTTAAAAAAGTATCTGCCTTTACATGTTATTCATTACAAAACAGTGGAGGAGTGGTCACCATAAAGTGATTGTTGGCGTTTTCTGACTTACTGATGTCCAAAGCAGAATTTATTTGCTACCAAGATAAAGCCTGATTTAAACCCTATGTGGGGATTCCGGCAATTTACTCACAGTAACTCAAGAGGGAATGTATGCAACTCATTCTGAAGCAAAGTTGATTGTAAGGACAAAAAGAAACCTTGGGGCGAGTTACAGAAATTAACAGTGCAAGACTTTCAATAACACTTCCTTGTGGCCCTTCAAGAAGACAATAGCCTTGTTGTAGGGTTTGGAGGCTTGTGTGCCTCAATGATCTCGAGAGCTAGGTTGGCTAGAGCCAGGGCTTTGGCTGGTGATAGGTCACCCATGCCAAACAGGTCAAAGGGTAGAGGCCAGACTAAGAGTGATCCACCAGTCCTCCAGGTTAGAGGGTACAACTCAGGCCAACGACCTTGTCTGGTCAATTGTTATGGCAACAGCAATGGAGAATCCTTCTATATCTGTGCATAACAGTTTGGACCCCGAACTACACCAGAAGCACACTACAGAAGACGGCCTAGGACCGCAGAGATGGATGACCTTCATTGATGCCTTGAACACCAGCAGCAAGTACCTTGTGGTACAGTGATTCGCACACTTTACCGAACCAGCTGCAAGCTCAGGGTACAATTCCTGCCACTGTCTGTCAGGACAGTGTACGTTCTCCCTGTGAACATGTGGGTTTCTCCAGGTGCTTCCACTTCCACCCCCATTTCAAAGATATACTGTTAGTGTTAGCGAATCGTGGACATGATACATTTGCTCCACCAGGCTGTTCGGCACAATATGCAGATTTGATGCAGGTGATTCATCTCTCTGTATGTCTCCATCTGCACGTGACCAATAAAGCTAATGTTGTTATTCCTTTCCTCTGCACTATTTTTATAATTTATATATTTTCATCTTTGAACTGTACTGCTGCTACAAAACAAATTTCACATTATATATCAGTGATAATAAATCTGATTGAGTAGCTGACATGACAGAGGATCACAGGAAATTTCTAAGCACAGAACACAGGAGGAGGATGTTCTATTAAAAAAATTGATATTTTCATAGGTGCAGAACTCTGCCCTCACCCCCACTCCCAAAATAAATAAAGGGCTAGAACAAGCTACAACAGGTGAGAGCAAGACCAAGGTTGTGGAACATTGTGTAGTTTGGATGACAGCAAAATTGTGAGAGAAGTCAAATCTGGGATTGTAATAAAGTAGGCACCTGTCTGGCAGAGCAAGGTGTACGGTACTACTACAGATCTGAAAGTCATCTTAACAGCAGAATTAGAAGAGAGGTTGAGCTCAGTCGACTTGCAAAGTTCCACTGGAAGTTGGAGTCAGGTAACTAGACAAATCCAAAGCCAATAAAGCACTTGTGTTGCCTAGAACTCCATTCTGCTCAGCATAGGATGGAAGAGACTTCAACTCATCCCAGCATGAAGGACATTTGAAAATAGCTACTGCAACCTTGAGATCAACAAGGTAATATTTAAGTGAAGTACTGACTTCTGATGACCAGGGTTGCTTTCGGAACCATTACATAAAATAATTCATTCTCTTTGGGAAGATAATATAGCAATGCTAAGGAGAAGCAACAGCTTGAAATTCCAGATACGAGTGCTAGCATAGCAGTTACATTATTGGACTAGTTATCCAGAAGTGTGGACCTACAATCCAAAAAAAGAGCTTACATCTGACACAGAAGCGATGGAATTGAAATTCAGTGGAAAAAAATCTGGCATAACTAACAAGGAAGATGATGATTGGAACGAGACAAGAGGGATTTTGGGAATCTGTGGGGGTTGGGAAAGGGGAGAAGATAGACAACTAAGTAGGTTAAGCGCGTCGATGATGGGCAGGTGGAACCTGATGTGAAGGGGAAAGAAAGTGGATAACAGAAGGTTGGAGTTGGAAGAGGGTGTGCAAGAGAACTGGGATGGATCTGATGAAGACAATGGAATAGAAGGTATGCAGGTTACTCAAAAAATGGGAATTCAATATTCATGCTGTCAGCATGTAGATAACCCAAAGTACAAGGTGCTGTTCTTCTAGTTTGTGTTTAATCAACCCTGGCATTGGAGAAGACAGCACAGATATGACTGTGGGAATACAAAGGATACTCTAGTAGATTCCTCCTCAAATTTGTCAGTGGTAATTCATGTTGAACTAACAATCAACAATGATATGCAGAGACAGTATTAGAACATGGGACCCGAATGTACTCTGCCTTCAAACATGGGCTGATAGTCCTGTCATTGACCAAGCTGGCCGACTCCTGTCTGCCAGAGTGGCAGGTAGTGAAGAATAAACATACTTCACCAACTGTGACATCCACCCACTGGTAAAAGTGGCCAAATTTCCAGAGGGGAAACAGTCCCACTTACATACAAGGGCACCAGCGTGGTGCAATACAAAATAATAATAGAGATAGACTAGCCACAGATTTGGCAGTTCAAAAGTGGGCATCAATAGACCATGAACAGCAGGATAAAGGTACATCACTGTAATTTGTAGTCTTATGGCCCACACATTTCTCACTCCATCAATAACGATAGTCTTTAATTTAGTAATGACTACTGCATAATTACTGGGAGCAGTGGTAGGTTGGCATCACCTCCGAAAAGGAATGCCAGCCTACTGAAGCCTACAGGCAGGCTTAACAGCAGCATGCAAGAAAGAACGCCAAGCAATCCCACAAATGATGGACCAGATCAACGTTCTGCACTGCCATCGGATCAAATCATAAACTGTAGTGGAGCAAGAGGCTGCAAGAACAACTCCATCCTCCATGCAAAAAGACTGAAGCATGTTCAGCCAGAACAAATGGATGAACCACCTTAGCTTCCCCTCATCTCATCCCTACAATTCTCACCATCACAGAATCAAGTCATCACGTCAAGCTGATTCACCATCTGAAGCAGCTTGCTTCAACAGCCACAAAGGCTCCTGGGCCAGACAATATTTTAGTTGTAGTACTGAAATTCAGTACTACATTGGAAAACTGCCCAAATAAGTCTCATTTACAAGAGACAGGACAATTCTAATCGAGATAATTATCACATTAGTCAGTCTGCTTATAATCAAAATGATGGACATATCATCAATAGCACTACCTAGTGGCAATTGTTCAATAAATGACCTGCTTAATGATATCCAGTGAAGATTTACCCAGAACCACTCAGCTGCAGATTTCGCAACATTGCTCCGGTCAGACTGAAGCTGAGCCTCAGAAGCAAAGCAGAATTTGATAGAGTCACATGAAGGAACCTGGAAAATAGCAGAGATCAACGAGTATCAAGGGAACAATACTCCATTGGTTAAAATAATACCAAGCACAGAAAGATTGTTGTGGATTTCAAAGGTTAATCATCCACTCACAGGATATCCTCAGGGGAGTGTCCAGTTAACTTCAACTTCCTATCATCAAGGTGCTCATTGATAATTGCATAATGATGGATTCCATTCACATTTTTGCAAACGAATAGCTCCATGTCTACACACAGCAAGAACAAGATATCATTCAGACATGGGCCAAGGTGTGTCAAGTAACATGGAAGCCACAGTAGTGGCAAGCAATGGCCACCTCCACTTGATATTCAATGACCTCTCATCACTGATGGAAACAGTTTCTGGATAGATGGTCACTATCACACAACTATATACATGCTGTGGCTAGATCAGAAGGTCAGAGGCTGGGCAAATCTCATTTTACATTCTAAATCCTTTCCACCTTTCCCAAGGCACAAGCTTGCTGCAACGGAATAATTTCCACTTGCCTCAGCAAGTGCAGCACAAACACCAATCTTAACCTAACTTCATAAAATAGACCACATTAAACTTCCTAAACATTAATTCCCTCTGCCACTGGCACACAATAACTACAAGCAGGATATACATGGGAGCACCATCACCTGAATATTCCTTCTCATGATACACACCATTCCAGCATGGAAATAGATCAGCTGACCTTTGCTGTGTCAGTTTTTACATTGGTTCAAAGTGATGACTCATCGCCATCAAGGTTAATTTGCTGTGGAAGAAATGTGGTTTTGTCACAGTTACCAACTCCCCTACAACAGTGAATGAAATGGAATTATGGTATACATGTTTAACAGTTTGCAAAGCTAAATATACTAGGACAAATAGATACTCTTAAAAAGTCCCATCCCATAAACATCATAGTATCTGGCCATAATCGTGTGGTCGTTATTGCATCTAGAATGCATGACCCAGCTTTAGAGGATACACATGCAATGTTCCCTCTAATCTGTAATGACCTGTGTGTGCAAAACTTGTGCTGTGCAATTTTTTGCCCAGTGGTAACATGTGCACACTAAATAACTTCTTCAATAAACACAGTACAAATAAACCAGTTTCAAAATCCTGCAGACAAATCATTGCAAACTTCATGTTGTCAAAACCCTCCGCATCAGAAACTGGAAAAAGAAATGTCATTGTGTACAATTGTGAAATATACTTAACATGCAAACAAGGTAGAGAGTGACAGCTTTTTATGCACGGTTTAAATTCCTTTAAGCTCTAGAAGCAAAAGATGTGTGTGGACGTGCATGCCTTAGAGACAGCATTGTACATACAACTAATGAGCACATCTACTGCAAGAAATCAGAGCACAAGATACATGGAATTCACTACTAAATTCAGGCTGGAACAGCGAGATGTTGGATTAAGTATCAAATAATAAAATGGTATTCTCACTGAAGTATCACAAGACATAGAAGAATTAGGCCATTCAGCCCATTGTGTCTGCTCCACCATGGCTGATATATTATCCCTTTCAACTCTATTGTCCTGCCCTCTCCATGCAACATTTGACACCCTGACAAATAAATAGCCCATCAGCTACCACTTTAAATATGCCCAATGAATTGTCCTCCACAGTCATCTATTGCAATAAATTCCACAGATTCACCACCCTCTGACTAAAGAAGTTCCTCTCATCTCTGTTCTAAATGGATGTCCCTTTATTCTGAGGGTGTGCCCTCTGGTCCTAGATTCCCCAACTATAGGAAACATCCTCTACATTCACTCAATCTAGGCCTTTCAATATTTGAAAAGGATCAATGAGCTCACCCACCTCATATTCTTTTAAACTGCAGTAAGTACAGGCCCAAGCTATCAATTGCTCTCTAAACGTAATCCCCTCATTCCTGGAATCATCCTCGAACTTCCTCTGGACCCTCTCCAATGCTGGCACATGTTTTCTTAGATAAGCAGCCCAGGACTGCTCACTGTACTCCAAATGCAGTCTGACCAGTGTCTTATAAAGGCTCAGGAACAATAAAATTCAGCACATTTCTGTTTCTCTGATTAATACGTGTCAACTTCTGAACATGCCGTTTTTTTCATAATGATCCTGGGTATCATCTTCCACTGGGATACCAGCACTCAGTGCAGTATAAAGGTGGCTTCTTGTTTGCTGCCACTCTTTTTGGCCTAAGAATCAATGTCCCCAAAACCGAACTTCTGTACCAGCCTCCTCCTCTGTGCAGTCCCAGTGAGTCCCAACCACCAGTCATATCGGTCAATGAGGTAGCGCCGAAATGTTCTGAATCTTTTACATACTTAGGAAGTGCTGTGACCAACACCAACTCATCAGATCTGGAAGTTGAGAGGAGAATTCAATCAGCTACAAAAGTCTTTGGTGCTTTACAGAAGCAAATTTGGTCTCGCCACAACATTAAAATGGCAACCAAGGTCAAAGTGTTTAACACAGCTGTTTTACCATCTCTGTTTTATTCAACTGAAACGATGACATTGTACTGGAAGCACATCAAGAAATTGACCAAGACAACTCAGGCATTTATGCCAAATATTACACATCAAGTGGCAAGAGAGGGTACCAGATGTGGAGGTGCTCAAACGTGCTGGGACAGTCAGCGCAGAACCGCACATCACAGCTTCTCAGCTGCGTTGGACTGGTCATGTCACACGAATGAACGATAATCGTTTACCCAAAGCTGTTTTCTATGGTGAGCTACATGAAGGAAAGAGGAAGCATGGTGGTTAGAAGCTGCGCTACGAAGATGTGAAGAACACTGACATGGATGTCAACACCTGGGAGAAAGATGCTTTGGACAGAAGAAGTTGGTGCTACATTGTCAAGAAGTCAATCCCAGCTATCGAGGAGGAAAGGCAGAAGAAATATGAAGCAGGTCATGAACGCAGACATTCGGTGCTAGACCAGTCAAATCACAAATGCAACCGATATGGGAGACAGTGCCAATCTAATGCTGGTCTTGTGGCCCATAAACATGCCTGCAGAGACTAAACTGTCAGCACAGTCAACATCGAAATCGATGGACAGCCGAAGAAGATGATAAAGGTGGCCATTATACCTAGCAACTGGTCTTTAGACTGTGGAGGGAACCCGGAGGAAATCCACATGGTTATGGAGAGAACACAAACTCCTTACAGACAGCGGAGAAAATTTAACCCGGGTTATTGTTCCGAGTTAACCACTACACTACCCTACCGCCCTATTTAATCCAGCCATGAACCTTAGCAACCTCTACCTTCAACACAATTTACATTTTTAACCCATCATTGTGTAATCAAATGTAATAACCATCTTTTATGTTTGCATCCAAGACTCCATACAAATTGCAAAAAAAAACAAGGCTCCACTGATCTCTGTGGTACACCACAAATTCATTAATCTTGTTAAGCAGAAAAATACAATTTTATCTACTCTGCTTCCCGAGAGCCATCAAAATTTCTACCATGACAATGCTACCTACTGCAACTAGAGATATCATTTTCCACAACTCCTGATTCAACAATTAGCCAATTCTCTTTTGGAAATCTATCTATGGATTTATTGGTTTTCCTTATCCACAACAATTTTCTTCCACAAAGAATTTCAACATCGACTAAATACAATTTACTTTCTCAAGGGAATGTTAATTTTGCCTAATTACCATCTAGTTGCCACAGCATGTTTAATATCAGTTTCTAGCATTTTTCCTCATGATGAATTCATGAGGCATGACTGCCACTGGTGGAGCAACTAACAAAGGGAATAATTAGGGCTAGAATTGGGAGTGCAAATAAATGATGCCTGGAAAAGGTTAGAATGTAGGCAGCTGCAAGGCGGCATTGGACAGGGCCAAATTGAATATAAGGTTAAGAAAAATGTAAGGTTGTTGTTCAACGTTTGCTTGCTAATGTCATCAGCTCGAGAGGGAATAGCCGGTATTTAGTATCTCAGTTAAGCATGCACAAGATTTAGCCATTTAGATCTGAGTCAGGGCTCCGCTTGGAGCCCTATGGTGAAGCTCAAATGTGCTGGTTTAGCAATGGAATCCTCATTCATTTGGTCCTAGACCCAAGGGGTGGATCCCAAAGGAAATTGCAGTATCACAGTAGCATTACAAGTGCACAGATATGCAAATATTAAAAGAGAAGCAAAGAAGAATAAATAAAAGTTACCTCGAACAGTCTAACAGGAGGGGATCATCATTTCCCCGGCTATAGGTTGACTTATTATACAGCCTAATAATAGAGGGCAAGAATGACTTCATATAATACTCTTTGGAGCAGTGCAATTGTCTTAGTCCATTACTTAAAGTGCTTTGCTGTTCAGCGAAAGTGGCATGCAGAGGTTGAGAAGCATTGTCCAGAATTGGCAGGATTTTCTGTAGAGCTCTTTGCTCTACCATAGCCTCCAGTATGTCCAGTTTAACTCCTATAACAGAGCCAGTCTTTGTAATCAGTTTATTGAGCCTGTTACCGTCACCCATGTTGATGCCATTGCCCCAGCACCCCACTGCATAGAAGATAGTACTGGCGACAACCATATGAAGAAGTTTGCATACTCCAAAGGACCTCAGCCTCCTCAGGAAGTAGAGGTGACTCTGGCCCTTCTTTTACACAGCCTCTGTGTTGGTGCTCAACTCAATTCTGTCATCCAGGTACTCGTAGGTCATCACTACATACACATTCTCACCATCAACAGTAACAGGGAGCAGTGCAGGCTTAGTTTTCCCAAAGTCCATCACCATCTTCCTTGTCTTACTGAGCACAGGAAGTGGTGGGAAATGGAACTTCTGAGGATGCCAAGAACTGACCCAGATTAATGAGCTGTTAAATACACTTGCCAAATCATCCTTCTAACTGTTAGCTATCTTTTTAACCAGCTGTGTTTGATCAAGAGCAGGAGGTAGCCGTAAGCATTGTCCATTAATCAGCATTGCAGGTTGTTTGCTGCATATTTATTTGTTAAACTGTGCATGTGTTTGTTACATTCTTTCCCAAGATATTTCACCTTAAAAGTGCATCAAATGTGGAAAGCGGCCAGTGAGTGAGTGAGCCAGTGAAGGAATGGAGATTTGAGGCTTTGACTCGAGAGATTCTGGCAGTTTTGGCAGTTGGACTGTGCAATCAAGTCAATCAAGATTTGAATAGCTCAGCAGAAAGCCGTTGATTAGACAATCAAGATTTGAATAGCTCAGACTCAGCAGAAAGCAGCTGATTGGGCAATCGAGGCTTCGATGAGAAGAGGCTGAGGGCGAGCTTCACTCCAAGTGAGATAAGGCCGGGTAAGTTCCTTTCAAAGGAGAAAGTTTCAAAAGCTGAGGCAAGTATTGGGTAGGTCATGGCAGCTGAGATCGGCCCCGTGGTTTGTTCATCCTGCGGCACGTGGGAAATCAGGGATACTTCCAGTGTCCCTGACGACTATGTGTGCAGGAAGTGTGTCCAACTGCAGCTTCTGGCAGACCGCATTGAGCATCTGGAGCTGCGATTGGATTCATACTGGAGCATCCGCAATGCTGAGAAAGTTGTGAATAGCACATTCAGTGAGTTGGCCACACCGCAGGTAAAGGCCACACAGGCAGAAAGGGAAGGGGTGACCACTAGACAGCATAGCAGTAGGCAGGTAGTGCAGGAGTCCCCTGAGGTCATCTCCCTCCTAAACAGATATACTGTTTTGGATACTGTTGGGGGAGATGTCTCATCTGGGGAAGGCAGCAGCAGCCGAGTTCATTGCACCCTGGGTGGCTCTGCGGCACAGGAGGGAAGGAAAAGGAGTGGGAGAGCTATAGTGATAGGGGATTCGATTGTAAGGGGAATAGATAGGCGTTTCTGCGGCCACAAACGAAACTCCAGGATGGTATGTTGCCTCCCTGGTGCAAGGGTCAAGGATGTCTCTGAGCAGCTGCAGGACATTCTGGAATGGGAGGGTGAACAGCCAGTGGTCATGGTGCACATTGGTACCAACGATATAGGTAAAAAACAGGATGAGGTCCTACAAGGTGAACTTAGGGAGTTAGGAGATAAACTGAAAAGTAGGACCATGAAGGTAATAATCTCTGGATTACTACCAGTGCCACATGCTAGTCAGAGTAGAAATAGGAGGATATTTCAGATGAATATGTGGCTTGAAAAATGGTGCAAGGGGGAGGGATTCAAATTTCTGGGGCATTGGAACCAGTTCTGGGGGAGGTGGGACCAGTATAAACAGGACGGTCTGCACCTGGGCTGGACTGGAACCAATGTCCTAGGGGGAGCGTTTGCTACTGCTGTTCAGGAGGCTTTAAACTAATGTGGCAGGGGAATGGCAACAAGTGCAGAGAGACAGAGGGGTGTAAAATAAGGGTAGAAGCAAAAAGTAGTAAGGTGAAAAGTAAAAGCGGCAGGCAGGCAAATCTAGGGCAAAAAGCAAAAAGAGCCACTTTTCAACATAATTATATAAGGGCTAAGAGTGTTGTAAAAACAAGCCTGAAGGCTTTGTGTGTCAATGCAAGGAGCATTCGTAACAAGGTGGATGAATTGAATGTGCAGATAGTCATTAATGAATATGATATAGTTGGGATCACAGAGACATGGCTCCAGGGTGACCAAGGATGGGAGCTCAACATCCAGGGATATTCAATATTCAGGAGGGATAGACAGGAAAGAAAAGGAGGTGGGGTAGCATTGCCGGTTAGAGAAGAGATTAACGCAATAAAAAGGACATTAGCCTGGAGGATGTGGAATCGATATGGGTAGAGCTGCATAACACTAAGGGGCAGAAAACGCTGGTGGGAGTTGTGTACAGGCCACCTAACAGTAGTAGTGAGGTTGGGGATGGCATTACACAGGAAATTAGAAATGCGTGCAATAAAGGAACAGTAGTTATAATGGGTGACTTCAATCTACATATAGATTGGGTGAACCAAATTGGCAAGGGTGCTGAGGAAGAGGATTTCTTGGAATGTATGCGGGATGGTTTTCTGAACCAACATGTCGAGGAACCAACTAGAGAGCAGGCCATTCTAGATTGGGTATTGAGCAATGAGGAAGGATTAGTTAGCAATCTTGTCTTGCGAGGCCCCTTGGGTAAGAGTGACCATAATATGGTGGAATTCTTCATTAAGATGGAGAGTGACATAATTAATTCAGAAACAAAGGTTCTGAACTTAAAGAAGTGTAACTTTGAAGGTATGAGATATGAATTAGCTAAGATAGACTGGCAAATGGTACTTAAAGGGTTGACGGTGGATATGCAATGGCAAGCATTTAAAGATCGCATGGATGAACTACAACAATTGTTCATCCCAGTTTGGCAAAAGAATAAACCAGGGAAGGTAGTGCACCTGTGGCTGACAAGGGAAATTAGGGATAGTATCAAGTCCAAAGAAGAAACATGTAAATTAGCAAAGAAAAGCAGCACACCTGAGGACTGGGAGAAATTCAGAGATCAGCAGAGGAGGACAAAGGGCTTAATTAGGAAAGGGAAAAAAGATTGAGAGAAAGCTGGCAGGGAACATAAACTGACTGTAAAAGCTTTTATAGATACGTGAAAAGAAAAAGATTGGTCAAGACAAATGTAGGTCCTTTACAGTCAGAAACAGGTGAATTGATCATAGGGAACAAAGACATGGCAGACCAATTGAATAACTATTTTGGTTCTGTCTTCACTAAGGAGGACATAAATAATCTTCCGGAAATAGTAAGGGACCGAGGGTCTAGTGAGATGGAGGAACTGAGGGAAATACATGTTAGTAGGGAAGTGGTGTTAGGTAAATTGAAGGGATTAAAGGCAGATAAATCCCCAGGGCCAGATGGTCTGCATCCCAGAGTGCTTAAGGAAGTAGCCCAAGAAATAGTGGATGCATTAGTGATAATTTTTCAAAACTCCTTAGATTCTGGATTAGTTCCTGAGGATTGGAGGGTGGCTAATGTAACCCCACTTTTTAAAAAAGGAGGGAGAGAGAAACCGGGGAATTATAGACCGGTTAGTCTGACATCGGTGGTGGGGAAAATGCTAGAGTCAGTTATCAAAGATGTGATAACAGCACATTTGGAAAGAGATGAAATCATCAGACAAAGTCAGCATGGATTTGTGAAAGGAAAATCATGTCTGTCAAATCTTATAGAATTTTTTGTAGATGTAACTAGTAGAGTGGATAGGGGAGAGCCAGTGGATGTGGTATACTTAGATTTTCAAAAGGCTTTTGACAAGGTCCCACACGGCCATAGTGGGGTGTGTCAGGAATGGACAGGAGGAGGAGTATAGGAAACTGATACAGGACTTTGTGATATGGTGCAACTCAAACTACCTGCGTCTCAATGTCACCAAGACCAAGGAGATGGTGGTGGACTTTAGGAGATCTAGGCCTCATATGGAGCCAGTGATCATTAATGGAGAATCTGTGGAGCAGGTTAAGACCTACAAGTATCTGGGAGTACAGTTGGACGAGAAGCTAGACTGGACTGCCAACACAGATGCCTTGTGCAGGAAGGCACAGAGTCGACTGTACTTCCTTAGAAGGTTGGCGTCATTCAATGTCTGCAGTGAGATGCTGAAGATGTTCTATAGGTCAGTTGTTGAGAGCGCCCTCTTCTTTGTGGTGGCGTGTTGGGGAGGAAGCATTAAGAAGAAGGACGCCTCACGTCTTAATAAGCTGATAAGGAAGGCGGGCTCTGTCGTGGGCAAAGTACTGGAGAGTTTAACATCGGTAGCTGAGCGAAGGGCGCTGAGTAGGCTACGGTCAATTATGGAAAACCCTGAACATCCTCTACATAGCACCATCCAGAGACAGAGAAGCAGTTTCAGCGACAGGTTACTGTCGATGCAATGCTCCTCAGACAGGATGAAGAGGTCAATACTCCCCAATGCCATTAGGCTTTACAATTCAACTGCCAGGACTTAAGAACTTTTTTTTAAAGCTATTATTAATGCTTTTTGAGTTAGTGATTTAGATGCATATCATATTATTACTGAGTTAAGTATTGTATGTAATGAGTTTTTGCTACAACAAGTGTATGGGACATTGGAAAAAATGTTGAATTTCCCCATGGGGATGAATAAAGTATCTATCTATCTATCTATCTATCTAAAGCACACAGTATTGGGGGTATGGTATGGATGTGGATAGAGAATTGGTTGGCAAACAGGAAGCAAAGAGTGGGAGTAAACGGGATCTTTTCAGAATGGCAGGCAGTGACTAGTGAGTGGGGTACTGCAAGCCTCAGTGCTGGGACCCCAGTTGTTTACAATATATATTAATGATTTAGCTGAGGGAATTAAATGCAGCATCTCCAAGTTTGCGGATGACACAAAGCTGGGCGGTGGTGTTAGCTGTGAGGAGGATGCTAAGAGGATGCAGGGTGACTTGGATAGGTTAGGTGAGTGGGCAAATTCATGGCAGATGCAATTTAATGTGGATAAATGTGAAGTTATCCACTTTGGTTGCAAGAACAGGAAAACAGATTATTATCTGAACGGTGGCCGATTAGGAAAAGGGGAGATGCAACGAGACCTGGGTGTCATTGTACACCAGTCATTGAAGGTGGGCATGCAGGTACAGCAGGCGGTGAAAAAGGCAAATGGTATGTTGGCATTCATAGCAAAAGGATTTGAGTACAGGAGCAGGGAGGTTCTACTGCAGATGTACAAGGCCTTGGTGAGACCGCACTTAGAATATTGTGCGCCGTTTTGGTCTCCTAATCTGAGGAAAGGCATTCTTGCCATAGAGGGAGTACAGAGAAGGTTCACCAGATTGATTCCTGGGATGGCAAGGCTTTCATATGAAGAAAGACTGGATCGTCTAGGCTTATACTCACTGGAATTTAGAAGATTGAGGGGGGATCTTATTGAAAAGTATAAAATTCTAAAGGGATTGGACAGGCTAGATGCAGGAAGATTGTTTTCGATGTTGGGGAAGTCCAGAACGAGGGGTCACAGTTTAAGGATAAAGGGGAAGCCTTTTAGGACCGAGATGAGGAAAAACTTCTTCACACAGAGAGTGGTGAATCTGTGGAATTCTCTGCCACAGGAAACAGTTGAGGCCGGTTTATTGGCTATATTTAAGAGGAAGTTGGATATGACCCTTGTGGCTAAAGGGATCGGGGGTATGGAGCGAAAGCAGTTACAGGGTTCTGAGTTGGATGATCAGCCATGATCATACTGAATGGCGGTACAGGCTCGAAGTGCCGAATGGCCTACTCCTGCACCTATTTTCTATGTTTCTATGCTTCTAAATGTTATTTTAACTGCAGTGGCCCATATGGTACATTAAAAAAAGGCATACTACAGACACAGACAATGTCTGGTTAGACTTATGAATATCTAAAGACAGATCAACAGCTTCTGTTCATCACTTTAGTGATTGAAGTAATATGCGCAAAATAAAGAATAATTGTGACAATGAAAAGGTATTATATGTAATCTTGACATAGAATAGAATTGTACAGTGAACACTGATCAGGGCAATTTGATTAAGAGTACAAGGAATAACAAAAATCCTTACTTTGTTCTATTCTACCAACACGCATGCTCCTAAATTGTTTTAAAAAATTACACGTGTCTAGCCCAGAGGTTTCTCAACCATTTTTATGCCATACGCCAATACCATTGAGCAAGGAGTCTCTGGATCCCAGGCTGGGAACACCTGATCAATCCCATTGATATACTCCTAACACTACTGTGCTTACAACTGCTCTGCTGGCATTACATTTCCAACTGCAGGTAGGTTCAGGGTATCATTTATGTACCAAAGTACATTTTATAGCTCCTCCCTACTTTATGGCAATCCACTTTGTTTTCTTTGCCTGTATCCCATTCTGAAGACTAATCCCAGGAGAATTTTTCCACTGCATCATACAATCCTCTACCCATCAGGACTTCATGTGCTTTCAATCTTTGCAGTTGTCTGTGATCTGTGCAAACTTTGCTTTACAGTTCCTTAACATTCACATGTTGAATTTAACCCCAGATTCTTTGATGGAGAACATAGAAATCTACAGCACATTACAGGCCATTCAGCCCACAGTGTTTGACCATGCAACTCTAGAGGCTGCTAAGAATTTCCCTGTCACATAGTCCTCTATTTTTTTGAAGCTCCATGTACCTATTTAAGAGGTTCTTAAAAGACCCTATTGTATCCACTTCCACCACCACCTATGGCAGTGCATTCCATGCACTCACCACTGTGTTTAAAAAATAAACAAAAAAAAAAAAAAACTTACCCCTGATACCCCCTCGGTACCTATTTCCAAGCACCTTAAAACTATGCCCCTCATGTTAGCCATTGCAGCCCTGGGAGAAAAACTCTGGCTATCAACACAATCAATGCCCCTTATCATCTTATACACCTCTATCACCTCTCATTCTCTGTCACTCCAAGGAGAAAAGGCCAAGTTCACTCAACTTATTCTCATAAGTTATGCACTCCAATCTAGGCAACATCCTTGCAAATCTCCTCTGCACTCTCTATTTATGATGTCTCCTCAATCTCCTGCTTACTATCATTACATGTGCACCCAGGCTTTCATCACTGGTTTTCCTTGCATCCTGTACATTTTGAATACCATACTGGACTCCTCCTACTATCCTTCCAACTACACCATTGTCCCAGAAGTGTATATAGCTCAACTAAGCCTACATCACCCTCTGAACAGCACAGCATTTCCATCCTATCTTCAATCATCTCATCCTGAATACTCGCAGGGCTTTTGGGAAGAGTTGAGTGGAGAAAAGTAGCTTTGAATTCATTCCCATTCAACCTACCCTCTCCTGTACTGATGTGCATCCTGCAACAAGATCATACTATTGCTAATGAAGCCTACATTTCCCTCTAGTTTAGCAGAATTGGTCACCTTTGAATGTCCTGGCATTTCACTGTCCTTCTATAATTGCATCATCATGAATTTGATGGACACTTGGCCAAGGTGTGATAGTATCACCAATCCTCTAGCCCCAATTCCTTCTTCTTCAAATTAAGCCATCTGGCTACATATACAATTATAATTTGATATTTCCATTGATTCCAAAGTACTTCCTTCTTCTTGAACTTCTCAATGTTCCACACCACTCAGTTAAAATCCTCATCCTCTCCCATCCAAGAACTATAAAAATTGATTCCCAAGATATTTCCTTTTCATTGTTGCTCTGTTCCAGGAGCAAGCTCAGTATTCCTATCAATGACTGCTCAGTGTTCAAGAGATCAAGAGTAACTTGTCTGAAAAGAGTACATTTCTAGTCTAAAATGTGCCCCACTCCATATTGCTTTCTTTTGCAAACTGCTGTTCTGGTTCAGCAGTTAGAAAGTTCCAATTCCTCCTAACTGATGGCATGGAAAGGGCATGACACTTTGAAAGGAGGGATAGGACACAATTACCAGCCCAAATTTCATTTAAACTTCATTTGAATCTTCCCCCACCCCCACAATTATTTTTGACACCAAGTAACTTCAAATTTTCTCACCATGTTTCATTTTAATTCACTGTCAAACTGTTATTCCACAATCTTTCTGCAGAAACCCAACCAGGATAGCACTACCCCACAGTTATCTGTAACAGAAAACCATCCTCAATTATTTCCCTTGTACAATTTTACAACTATATTCTCTCTGAAGCAAAACAACAACTCCATCCAGGTTCAATTAAAAATACCAACTGACTGGTCTTTAGCCATCCATCCATCATATTTCTGCAGCTATCTTTCTACTCAGCCATGCCCTCTCTCCACATCTCTGAAGCTCCAATCTCATTACTCATGACATTACCTCAGCCTTGGTAGAATCATTATTCCAATTTCCCTGTTCAAAAGATGCAGATGAGTGGATTCAGCAGTACAGTTTTAACTACTTACTATTACACTACTTCTTGAACATCGCAATGTTCCAAACCTCTCGTGGTTAAAATCCTCACCCTCCTCTGTCCAGGAACTATTGAAATTAATTCAACAAGATATTTTTATTTCATTAGTGCTGTTATGGGAGTAAGCACTGGGCTGATATCTGAATCAAAATCAAATTTTGTTCAAATGGCAGATGATTCCAGAATCATCCTGGATTAAATGTTACTCCTAGATTTTCCACCCTACTGGAAATACCCTCAAATGACTGTCATAGCTCTGTTCAAACCTCAAACCCAATAGAAAGAACCTGGACATTATGTCACTAAAGTCTTGAGGCACCCGCAACTTTGGGAACAGTAAACTTACTTGGCTCTCCACACTCTTTCATCCAAGCTCCAAACTCACCTTCTTTAAATTCCTTCCCCATCTAAAATATTCAGCTCGTGCTGAAATCCTCCTCCTCTCTTAGTCCTCTCCCAAAACAAAAACTATAATCATCCACTTTACTTTTGAATGAACGAATGCATGCTAGGTCACATTGTTAATGGTTCTCTCTCCTTCCAGAAATAGCAGTTAACGTCACAGCTCTGTACAAACCATTGATCTATTTGCAAAATGCCTTGCTATCTCCAAGCTCAATTTCCTCCCTTTAGGCATACATCACCCCTTGAAATCCATAACCAGCCATTCTTGCAGGCACGTTTAAATACCTTCAGTCAGGATTATTCCCAGTTGCAGCACTGAAATTTAATCATAAATCATTGAGACTATAAAAGGCCAATCCCTCCCATCTCCTCTCCTGGCCTGCTACAGTACACAACACCATTGACTACACTACTCTTCAAAGTGACCTCAGTGATGCAATTTTACAAGTCGGACAGTTTGTTTCCAGTTCTGGCTACATTCTCACCTATAATTGCTTCTCTTCTAGGTCCAGATGTAGTTGAGGAAAAAAAATACATTGGGCTTTATTACAACACACACAAAATGCTGGAGGAACTCAGCAGGCCAGGCAGCATCTGTAGAAAAAGAGTTCAATTGATGTTTTGGGCTGAACCCCTTTATTACAAAGGGCTTGATGTTTAAGAATAGAGTTTTTGTGTAGGATGTCAGTGAGCATACCAGGAATACTGTGCCGAGTTGTGGACCCGATTCAAAATGCAGAAATCATTAAGCCAATCGAAAGGAGGCTTGGGAATAAGACTGCCCTGTGAAGAGAGGCCAGTCTGTTTGAGATAGTATCCTTTAGGGGTTGAAAGAATAAGGGCTGAGCTTTTTGAAACACTCAAATTCCTAATGGATCTTGACACAGCAGATTGAGATGTTTTCACTTGGGGGAGAATCACAAACAAAGGTGTTTAAGGTTGGTTACTTAAAACCGAAGAGCAAAAATTTTGCTCTGGGCACAACGATCGCCTGGAATTTTCTGCCTTGCTGGATGCTGGAGGACCGACATTCAAGGTGGAAATAGATACACATTTCAAATGATCAGAGAATAAAGTGTTATGGGGAACTTGTACAGACAAGGAGTTGACACTAGCATATATCTACCATAACCTTATAGAATGATGGATGCCCGGAGGCTTAGGCCTACACCCAGTTTGCTTGTTGAGCATGGTTAACTTTAATAACTGTAACACTGCATGAGTGCCTTCATTTGCCAATTCCTTCCTTCAAGTCACGCCATAAAATTTGCCTCTACTTTTCAGCTCTCACTTGACTCATGTCAACAAGGATTCTGTCAAATGCCATAGGTTGTTTTACAATGCTAAAGATGCTTCAGGAGTCACAGAAAAACATAGCATAGAAACAGGCTCTCCAGCTTAATTCATCCACACCAAACCTATTACTCATAAAATTAATCCCATTTGTTGCATTTGGGCTACATCACTTTTATCCATGTATTTACTCAATATTTTAATAGCGACCTATCTGCCTTTGCCGTTTTCTCTGGCAACTCTTTACAAATAAGTACACACCACCACTTTTGTGAAACTGCTGCCCCACAGGTCCCTCCTGAATCTTTCACTTTTCACCTGAAACCTATGTGTTCTAGTTTTTCGTTCCTTAGTTATGAAGTTGGGAATAAAAAAAACTACACGTCGATACAGTATCAAGTTTGATGTATCCCTGACCATTGGGAGATAAACCATAACTTAAGTAGATGTCCCAAAAAAAAAAGCACAAGATGCACAGAGTGGTTTCCTAGTAATGGAAGGTGACAGACCCCGGTTCCTCTCTCTGCAGATGCCAGCTGATCCACGGGGAGTTTCTGTTGCTAACCTGGGTCTTCTAGTGCACACTATCGGCCACATCACCGCAGCGTTTCTGAAAACGTTCCCGGAATAAGAGGGTCGTCTCCAATGGACCTCCTACCACCGTGGAGGGGATGGGAAAGGGATAAACGTACTCACCAAACAGACTGTTGCTGAAACCATCCCAGACGCAAGCACTGTTATCCCAAATCCATCGCTCTTTTACACAGGAGATCAAGGTAAAGAAAACTCCGAAGACAGACAGCAGCAAGTCACTGATGCTGATGTTCACGAGGAAGAGGTTGGAGGGGCTCCTGAGCCTCTGAAATTTGCAATAAAGCACCAGCATCAGCAGGTTATTGCAGAAGCCCACGGCACCTATCGTGCCCACAATGACCGCCAACACTTTGTAAGTGCCGGAGCTGAAGAGCTTTTCCTCCTGTGCGTCAGTGCCGTTCGCCGAATTCATCGCTGCCTGCTGTCTGACTGCGACATGCTGTGTGGTCGGTGTGCAGACAACCTCCAGAAAGATTCGGGAAGTGAGCTGTGTGATATGTAATCTGAACTACAGGCAGCGCCGAGCCAGTCGTGTGCTATTGGAACCACTTCATTTAAATTCGGGCTGGTAATTTTGCCCAATCTCTCAGCGTCATGCACTTCCGACGTCACCAGTGAAAAGGGAGTGGAGATGTTTCTGACTGCTGAGCCGGAATAGCAGTATGCCAAAGGAAGGAATATCGACTGGGGCACGTTTTAGACTACTTTTCAGTCATGTTATTCTTAATTTTATTAACACGGTGACTGTATGTAACGGGAACGTTCCGTGCCTATTGACTTAACAGAGAAACGCAATCGAGTGATTCTAATCAGTTAGTAATTGGTAATTACACCCAATGGGCCATAATTGACGATTAAATTCTCTATTGACAATATATTTATTCTAAACACGGTTATTAAATTAGCCAATGAACTGTAGAGCAGTCACGTTGCCTTTAATTATTTTATACCAATGAGGATCAGCTGGACGTTAGGGTCCGAGTCCAGAGGATACGCGAAGATACTATGTAGTTGACTCTGTGGTTAAGAAAGCATACGGTGCGTTGGCCTTCATCAACTGTGGAATTGAGTTTAAGAGCCGAGAGGTAATGTTGCCCCTATATAGGAGCCTGGTCAGATCCCACTTGGAGTAATGTGATCAGTTCTAGTCACTTCATTACAGGAAGGACGTGGAGACCATAGACAGGGTGCAGAGGAGATTTACAAGGATGTTGCCTGGATTGGGGAGCATGCTTTATGAGAATAGGTTGAGTGAACTTGGCCTTTTCTCCTTGGAGCGAAGGAGGATGAGAGGTGACCTGATAGAGATGTACAAGATGATGAGAGGCATTGATCGTGTAGATAGTCCGACGCTTTTTCCCAGGGCTGAAATAGCTACCATGAGAGCGCACAGTTTTAAAGTGTTTGGAAGTAGGTACAGAGGAGATGTCAGGGTTAAGTTTTTTATGCACAGAGTGGTGAGTACGTGGAATGGGCTACCGGAGATGGTGGTGGAGGCAGATACAATAGGGTCTTTTAAGAGACTCCTGGATGGGTACATGGAGCTTAGAAAAATAGAGGGCTATGGATAAACTTAGGTCGTTTCTAAAGTAAGTACATGTTCGGCACAGCATTGTAGCCCAAATGGCCTGTATTGTGCAAACATGAGGAAATCTGCAGATGCTGGAAATTCAAACAACACACACAAAATGCTGGTGGAACACAGCAGGCCAGGCAGCATCTATAGGGAGAAGCGCTGTCGACATTTCGGGCTGAGACCCTTCATCAGGACTAACCAAGAGGAAAGATAGTAAGAGATTTGAAAGGGGGGGGGGAGAGGGGGAAATGCGAAATGATAGGAGAAGACCTGAGGCGGTGGGATGAAGCTAAGAGCTGGAAAGGTGATTGGCAAAAGTGATACAGAGTTGGAGAAGGGAAAGGATCATGGGATGGGAGGCCTCAGGAGAAAGAAAGGAGGGGGGGGAGCACCAGAGGGAGATGGAGAACAGGCAAACAACTAAATATGTCAGGGATGGGGTAAGAAGGGGAGGAGGGGTCTCGGCCCGAAACATCGACAGCGCTTCTCCCTATAGATGCTGCCTGGCCTGCTGTGCTCCACCAGCATTTTGTGTGTTGTGGCCTGTATTGTGCTGTAGGTTTTCTATGTTTCCAGAACGTGTCTGGCATATCTGTGTCTACCTGACTCCCGATTTCACACAAAAATTACCATGATCAGTCTTTCCCTTCAATGACTAATCAGACTGGCAAAGATAGGGTTGGTGCCAGATCACGGTAGGAATGTAGACCACATTAAAATGTATGTAAAGACTTGCAGTTAAGACTAAGTGGGCGAGGGTTTCCATTAATATAAAAGTACAAATTAAATTTATTATCAAAATGTATATATGTTACCATAAACAACCCTGAGATTTTCTTGTTGGCATACTCAATAAATCTATAATAGTATAATAACCATAACAGAATCATTGAAAGGTCACACCAACTTGTATGTTAAACCGATGTGCACAAGATAACCAACTGAGCACATACAAAAAAATAGAAATAATATAATAAAAAATATTGGGAATATGAGATGAGTTCTTGAAAGTGAGTCCTTAGGTTTCGGGAACATTTCAATGATGGGGCAAGTGAAGTTAAATGAAGTTATCCACTTTGATTCAAGAGCTTGATAGTTGCCACATTCCTGAACCCAGAGCTGTAAGTCCTGGGGTTCCTATACGGTCTATAGAAGTTGTGTCAAACTTTTAGAAGTCATACTGAATCCTGGCAAGATCCTAAGGAAGTAGACATGCTGCTGTGCTTTCTTCGTAGCTGGCAAACTTGCATGCTGGATCCAGGACCGGTCCTCTGAAATAATAACACTGAGGAGTATAAAGTTGCTGAATGTCTTCATCTTGCATCATTCAATGAGGACTGGCTCATGGACCTCTGGATTCCTTCTCATGAAGTCAGTAATGAGCTTCTTGGTCTTGTGGGTGTTGAATGGGAGGTTGATGTTTTGACACTATTCAGCAAGATTTTCAGTCTCCCTCCAATATGCTGATTCTTCATCACCACCTTTGATTTGGCCTATGTCAGTGGCGGTGTCAGTTAACTAGAATCTGGCTTTGGAGCTGAGCTTAGCCATACAGTCATTGGTGTAAAATGAGTAGGTGGGGACGGGGGTGCTAGGTACACAGCTTGTGGTGCACCTGTGCTGATGGTCATCATGGAGGTGTTGCCAATCCAAAATGACTACACATCCGGAGATCCAGGATCCAATTCTACAAGGAGGTATTGATGCCAAGTCTTGGAGCTTATTAATTAATTTTGAGGGGATGGTGGTATTGAATGCTGAACTGTAGTTGATAAAGTGTGAAGAGCCAGTGATATGGCATCTGCTGTGGCCCTGTTTTCTTTGGTAGGGAAATTGGCTACCGGAGCTACCCTTAACCTGCACACCCTCTCTCCTTCAGCCTCTCAGTTTCATCCCCCAACTCTACCCCTAACCATAACCTCATAAACCCTCTTGCCCGGACTTCCGGTAAGATGGCGATTGCTTAGCTGCTCCGAACTTTTGTTCCGTTACTGTCGCTACCTTTGCACTAAATGTCTCCATTTTATAAAGCTTAGATAGGAATTATTTCGGTATCTCTTACTTGCCTGTGAATATATCTAACCTACAATGTCTAGCAAGAGTTCTAAATCCAGGAGAAAAGAAACTACGACCTCGTCGGACGTGACGATGGAGGCGCTTGCAAATCTCCGAGACGAAATCTTAAAGGAAATTAAAACCGCTTTCAAACAGTTAGAAGACAAACTGGATCGGATCAACGATAAAGTGGACAAACATGCTGAACACTTATCTCGCATCGATTCCACTTCTGAAGCTTTAGAAAGTCGTGTTCGATACTTGGAGACTCTCTGTTCCAGCTTAGAGGAAAAATCTAATAAACTTCTTTCCAAAATGGTGGATCTCGAAAATCGCAGCAGACGCTGCAACATCAGAATTCTGGGATTACCAGAGGCAACTGAGAAGGGGTCAACCGTGAAGTTTTTCACCGAGTTTCTCTGTGAGATATTCGGGAAGGATCTGCTTCCAAACCCGCCCGAGCTCGAACGGGCACACAGAGTTAACGTCCCCCCCGGAATTCTGGGCACCCGTCCGCGACCAGTAATCTTGTGTTTCCATCAATACCAGGTAAAACACAGTCTGATTGTGGAGGCACGTCGCAGAGGCTCTTTTTCTTTCCAGGATACAACCATTCGCTTTGTGGAAGATTTTGCACCCCAGACCTTAAAGATGCATGCTGAGTATAAAGGCGTAATGAAAATGCTTTTTGATCGTGGTTTCAAACCTTCCTTTCGTAATCTTGCTGACCTAAGAATCAAGTTTAATACCGGGGAATTCAAGTGGTTCAAATCAGCGAGGGAAGCCAAAGCGTTTGTGGCAAGTCTTCCGGCTATCCAGTCATCTTCGGAATCTGATCAGACTTCCTAAAATGATGGATAAGTACTCCTCGTAGTAAAATTACTTTCTCTGGACTTGGAATTCACTTGAATCACTCAGACATTATTCACTGAAACTCTAAAGGCTGTTGACAATCTCTCCCGGGATTTGGGGTGTGTGTAATCTATTTTCACCGCTGTATAACTTTACATACAGAGTTCTACAACTAAATCTAACTTGTTTTGGAGGTTTGAAGTCTTTAGTGAAGGCCTCCCTGTTTGTCGATTCACAGTTCAACTGCTGATTTACTTTTCCTCTGTTTTAAATACTTATTTATTTTATCTTTTTCTTTTCTTCACCCCCTTTTTTTTCCATTCTCTGAATGTTTTTTTCTCCCTTCTCGGTAAACGGTTGATAAATACTCGTCTTGAATTTATAATTTTCCCCTTCCTCTTTTTTTCTTTTTCCTTCTTACCTTTTTTTCCCCCTTTCTCTTACTTTATCCTTCTATAATATTTCGCGGGTAGGTTAGTTTTGGTTTTCTTCCGATTTTCTCTGTATTAAGTTGTATATCTCGGCAGAAGGTGTTCTAATCTGTAGTTATGTTTTCTAGTGCATAAACTAGTTACTGTTATAGCATTTATACGGAACTGCTGTCAATAACACAGATCTGGAAGTTGTATTTGGGTTAATTTTTTTGGTAGAACTAGCTACTTGTTTTGGTAGCCGTCTAGTTTTGGGTTGTGTGGCTGGGGTGGGTTTTCCAGTTCCAACATTTCTTTATTGTTTAGGACATGTTTATATTTTGACCTTACGAATCTATGTTTACATCTCTGCTCCCAGACTGCTATTGTACCGGTTGATTTTTTATATGCCTGCTGCCTTTTATGCATTAGTAATTGATAATGGCTAGTGCACTTAAATTTGTGAGCTGGAATGTAAAGGGACTGAACCACCCTGTTAAAGGAGGAAGGTATTCTCACATATTAAACAACTCAAAGCTGACATTGCTTTCCTCCAAGAAACTCATATTCGTTGTTTTGATAACTCCCGGCTTCTGTCCAAGTGGGCGGGTCAGCATTTTCATTCATCCTTTGCCGCTAAAGCTAGGGGAGTCTCCATTCTTATTAACTCAAATATTCCTTTTGAACTCCATAATAAAATATCGGACACAAATGGCCGTTTTATTATTGTTTCTGGTAAACGATATAACACTAAAGTTGCACTAGCAAACCTGTATGCCCCCAACTTTGATGATGTTAACTTTTTTGAACGGTTTTTTTCCTCACTACCAGACTTAAACTCATACTCTCTTATATTGGGTGGTGACTTTAACTGTTGGTTGGATCCTAAACTGGACCGATCGTCCTCTGTTACCAGATCACCTACCAAATCTGCCTTAGCTATTCAGTCGTTTCTCTCTAATTTTGGTATCTCTGATATATGGCGTTTCCTCCATCCTACGGAGAGAGATTATTCCTTTTTCTCACATGTTCACCATACCTTCACTAGAATTGACTATTTCCTACTCGATAACCAACTTATCCCATTTGCCCACACTTGTGACTATCAGAGTATACTGATTTCTGACCATGCCCCAATTACCCTCTCTCTGAACTTTCCCGGTCTCCCTCAGAGGAACAAACACTGGCGGTTCGATTCAACTTTATTATCAGATGATGATTTCGTAAAATTTATTAAAGACCAGATAACCTTCTATTTTAACACTAATACATCATCTGAAGTGCCATCCCAGATTGTCTGGGATGCCATGAAAGCATATTTGAGGGGTCAAATAATCTCTTACACAGCAAATCTCAATAGAAGATTCCGTGCAGATCGAGCAGACCTCATTAACCAGATTAAAGATGTGGATCAATTATATGCCCAAACTAAGAACCCTGAATTATACAAGAAGCGCGTTGAACTCCAAACTAAATTTAACCTTCTGTCCACTCAACCTGTCGAACGTCAACTTCTCGAAAGCAAGAGCCGTTTTTACATTCATGGGGATAAGTCTGGTAAATTCCTAGCCAATCAGCTGAGGTGTTCTAAAGCCAAACAACATATTACAAAGATCCGGAAGGAGAACGGAGACTTTACATCGGATCATTTAGAAATTAATGACGCATTTAAAAATTTTTATTCTCGGCTTTATTCCTCTGAATCCCTGAATGACAATATCTCTGTGGATCAATTTTTACAGAATCTGAATATCCCCTCACTTTCATCTGATTTCAAAGCCAAACTTAATGCGCCTATATCACTAGAAGAAATATCTTTTACAATTTCTGCACTGTCCTCAGGGAAATCTCCTGGACCTGATGGGTTCCCTGTGGAATTTTATAAATCATTCTCCTCACTTCTTTCTCCTCAGTTACTTTCAGTATTATCTGACTCGTTTAACTACGGCAAATTGCCACCCTCTTTCAATGAGGCATCTATTATTCTTCTTTTAAAAAAGGGCAAAGACCCAACAGAGTGTTCCTCGTACAGGCCGATCTCTCTGCTCAATGTTGATGTAAAGATCCTAGCTAAAGTGTTGGCTCATAGATTAGAAACCGTTATTCCCTCCATTATCTCTGATGACCAAACAAGCTTTATTAAAAACCGTCTCCCTTTTTTTAACATTCGGCGTCTATTTAATATTTTATACTCAGTTCCAACTGGGACTCCTGAATGTGTTATCTCCCTTGATGCGGAGAAAGCATTTGATCGTATAGAGTGGAACTACCTTTTTGCAGTCTTAGAAAAATTTGACCTCGGCCAAAGTTTCATCTCTTGGATCCAACTGCTGTACCTGTGTCCTACTGCTTCTGTTCTAACTAACTTTCAGAAATCCCAAGTATTCAATCTCAAATGTGGCACCCATCAGGGATGCCCTTTCTCTTTGATTTGGCTATAGAACCTCTGGCGATAGCATTTCAAAAATGTCCTGAACTGACCGGGATTTGGAGAGGGGGTGTTGAGCATAAAGTCTCTCTCTATGCTGATGACCTACTACTCTTTCTCTCATATCCGTCTACATCCTTACCTCTAATGTTTTCACTTCTTGACCAGTTTAGCCAGATCTCTGGCTATAAACTCAACTTACATAAGAGTGAACTTTTCCCAATTAATAAAGAAGCACAAGAACTAATATTTCGTGATCTCCCTTTTAAAGTAGTCCATAATCAATTTACTTATCTTGGAATTACAGTCACAAGGAAGTTTAAAGATCTCTTTCATGAAAACTTTGTCAATCTTTCATTTGCTACAAAACAGAGTCTGGTACAATGGTCACCTCTATCTATGTCCTTGGTAGGTTGTATCAATGTTGTCAAAATGTATGTTCTCCCCAAATTCTTATACTTATTTCAATCTATCCCAATTTTTATTCCTAAATCTTTTTTTGATTCCTTAGACTCTATTATTTTGTCATATCTGTGGCAGAATAAGCGCTCTAGAATTAATAAAATCCACCTCCAAAAATCTAAAAAAGAGGGTGGCATGGCTTTACCTAACTTTCGCTTATATTACTGGGCAGCTAATATACGTTGTGCTGCCTTCTGGTCTTTCTTCCACGGTCAACCTGAGTGCCCTAACTGGGTGGCAATGGAGTTGAGCTCCACTAAAGAATTATCTATATCTGCACTTCTTGGCTCTGCACTCCCTAGCAGTCTGCCCAGATCAATAGCTAACCCTCTGGTTAGACACACTTTGCGTATATGGGCTCAGTTCAGGAAATGCTATGGTTTCCAGGGGTTTTCCATTTCTAGCCCTGTCGCACATAATCACCTTTTTTTACCTACCACGTTCGATTCAGCATTCCATATTTGGTACAGGAAGGGCATTAGACATTTTGAAGATCTCTTCATTGATAACCGCTTCGCTTCTTTTCAACAGCTCTCTGTTAAGTTCAACCTGCCTAACGCTCACTTTTTCAGATATCTCCAAATCCGACACTTTACTGCTCCTTTAATTCCTAACTTTCCTGAAATGCCTGCGAAAAATGCTATGGACCTATTTCTCTCCATTAATCCACTAGGTAAAGGTTTAATTTCAATTATCCAAGATAAACTAGCAGCCTTACGACGGGCCCCTGTGGATAAAATTAAAATGGCCTGGGAGCAGGATTTAAATATCTCCTTATCCGAGGAGAGCTGAGACTCAGTTCTCAAATCGGTTAACTCAACCTCTCTTTGTGCTCGCCATTGTCTCTTACAGTTTAAGATTGTTCATAGAGCCCATATGTCTAAATCTAAACTATCTCGATTCTACCCTGGCATTAGTCCGCTCTGTGATAAATGCAAGAGGGGCGTGGCCTCTCTCATCCATATGTACTGGCTCTGTCCTAGCTTGGAGAAATTCTGGAAAGATGTCTTCACTACACTATTGGGTATTCTGAATCAGCACCTAGAACCTAACCCCTTAATTGCTCTGTTCGGTTTTTGGGGCGAGACAGATTTATGTCTGGGTCCGACCAAATGCCGAATACTATCCTTTGCCTCTCTCCTGGCGAGACGCTTGATCCTCCTTAGATGGAGAGATGTTGCCCCGCCCACTCATGTGCAATGGCTTAACGACATTATGGCCTGCTTGGACCTCGAAAAAATTCATTATTCAGTTCTCAATTCGGATTTAAAGTTCCATAAGATCTGGGGGTCTTTTATCGAGTACTTTCATAACCTTCCTCTTGACTAGGGTTTTTTTTTTCTTTTTGGTCCCTTGCTTTCAGCTCCCTTTTTTTTTCTGGTAGTAGGCATTATTATCCTCTGTTGCTAAGTGTATTCACAGTCTGGGAGTTTGACTGTCCGGACTTATACTCTCTATATTGTGTGGTGGTTGGTCTGGAATTGTTTTTTTTTCTTGTGTTGTGGGGTTTGGGGAGGACACTAAGCTCACTTGTCTTTAATTTAGGTGCTTTTTTGTTAAATTCTCTTCCTCTGTAGCATATTGTTATTGTATGCTTAATCTTGCTCTGTATTAATGCTCCTCATTGGGATTTGGGGTTTTTAATTTTGTAAAATGTTTTGAAAATCTAATAAAAATTAAAAAAAAACCGTCTTGCCCCCAGTCTCTCACCTCCATCCCCACCCCTATCCCTAACCCTAACATCCACGCCACTCTGCTGGCCCATATCCCCACAAACTTGAGCACTCATTCCTACAATCCACCCCCAAACACCAACCATAAGCAATAACCCCACTAACCCTTAGCATATTCATACCCTAAACTTAATAAGAAAGATGCAAGAAGGAGGAAGATTGCAATAAAGGCAAATAGTGTTGGACCAGGTTAATGAAGACATGGACCAGATCAAAGTGGCAGGATCAGATGACACTGAGTCTCCATTAACTAGAGCAAGAAACACAAGAGGGAAAAGTATTGTTAAAATTTTACTCTGGGGCGGCACAGTAACGTAGCGGTTAGCAAATCACCGTGCCAGCTTATGGGGTTCAATTCACATCGCTGTCTGTAAGGAGTTTGTATGTTCTCCCCTTGACTGCATGGGTTTCCTCCAGGTGCTTTGGTTTCCTCCCACGTTCTAAAGACACATGGGTTAGTTGGTTAATTGGTCACATGGGTGTAAACACCCATAAACATAAAACCTGAAAATGAATAGAAAACCATCATTATGTAAAACATTTTGTGTCACCTTTGAGAAAAATCTTTAATTTAATTTTGAGGTACAGCTTGGTAACAGGTCCTACCAGCCCAATGAGCCTGCACTGCCCATGTGAGCAATTAACCTATTAATGCATAGGTCTTTGGAATATGGGAGAAAAAGTATGATTGCTGGCACAGTTGGAGTGTTATCTTTAAATATGAAATGAATTGTTATTGAGTAAGACTGTTTATGTGGAAAATAAATTGCAATTTCTTGTTCGTAAGTATCAACTCCCAAATGACACCAAAACTCCCCAGAGGTCATTCTTAAATTACATTGTGTGAGCTGCAGTATTTCAATGGTCTTGGATGCACAATGTCACTGCGTCATTTTCAGAACTTGCTCCTGGTCTGATCCAGAGTCTTTGGGAAGGAAAGAAACATAGTTGTACTTATTGATAATGAAGTGATAATTTCTGAACACACAAAGCTATACTATAGAAGTTGTGAGTTACTAGTTTCTTTAACAATGTCTCTCATTTGATTACTCTCTCCTGAGACAGCTAATTTAATTTAGACAGACAGCAGGGTAACGGGACCTTTTGGCCCAAAGAGACCCCGCCACCCAATTACACCCATAACATTGAGTAAAATAACAGCTGAAAAGCAACTAGTGATTTGGCTTTCAAAAGGTGAGCTGTTTGCTGAATGATATAGAATGGGCTTTCTCTCTCCCACTTTTCAAGGGCATGTTATGAAAGTGATAATATTGTCAACAGAACTGGCATTTTCAAATGTGCTCCTTATGTACGGGTTAGAACACTTAATATTAGAATGAAAATTTTTGTTTTACACTTTCCTGTTATATCTTGGGGTAGTGAAATTGTTGAGTTATGGATGGGCCACTAGATCTTGCGCATTGATCCAGAGACAGGAGTTTGACTCACAGCATGTGAGTTTACCAGAATAAGATGCTCAGTGCAAGATGTAATATATCAAGATCAACACTTATGCTGAAGTGCAGATTGGACACAGTGATCTGAATAAAGGAGAAGGCATTTTTATTGTGGACTTCAGAAAGGGTAAGATGGGGGAACACACACCAATCCTCACAGTGATCAGAAGTGGAGAGTGAGCAATTTCAAGTTCCTGGGTGCCAATATCTCTGAGGACCTAACATGGTCCCAACATGTCAATGCAGCTACAAAGAAGGCAAGACAGTGACTATACTTCGTTAGGAGTTTGAAAGGATTTGCTATGTCAACAAAAACTCCTATAGATGTACTGTGGAGAGCATTCTGACAGGCTATATCACTGTTTAGTATGGGTGATATGGGGGGAACGTGGGGCTACTGCACAGGATGAAAGTAAGCTGCAAAGAGTTGTAAAGTTAGTCAGCTCTATCATGTGCACTAACCTCCGTAGTATCCAAGATGTCTTCAAGGAGCGGTGTCTCAGAAGGTGGCGGCATCATTAAGGACCCAGCTACCCATGACATGCCGCCTTCTCGCTGTTACCATCAGGAAGGAAGTACAAAAGCCTGAAGGCACACAGTCATTGATTCAGGAACAGCTTCTTCCCCTCTGCCATCTGATTTCTGAATGGGCATTGAACCAAGGAACACTACCTCACCACTATTTTACTTTTCATTTTGCACTAGTTAATTAATTTAACTATTTTTTGTGTGTGTGTGTGTGTGTATGTACATTTACTGTAAGTCAGTTTTTTCTATATTATCATGTGTTGCATTGTACTCCTGCCACAAAGTTAACACATTTCACAACCTTTGCCAGTGATACTAAACCTGATTCTGATTCATTGATTGGGGAAAAGCAAACAAAAACAAGTCGTTGATCTTCATCTTTCTAACTCAGAGTGGTTCTCACTATTATGGACTCAGTAACCATGTGTTCCAATAAGAGCAGCTCAAAAAATGATATTTGAGTATTGAAGGACTCTTTGTCTGGGTTTCTTAGTTTGCAGCTCACATTTCAATCCTAAGGTAGGAATGCTACTGTAAGGCCAGAAACCTGAGAGTATAAAAAAGATATTTCACTATAAAAGTTGAATTTTGAAACACTACAAAGGAATGTACATCAAAGAATCGTTGCTTAGATTTGTAGCTGAGAAATCTGGTTGCAAGACAACCTAAGATTAGCTCCATATTTTTTTTAAAGATATCACAGGGCAATGATAATTAAAACAGAAATCAGTATTCTTCTTCCTATGCTAGTCAGCTAGCAAGACTGCTGAAAGTGCCACTTGTGGGGAAAATGTATTGTAGATACCGCCGAGGAATGTATTTGATGAAATGGTTTGACACAACAATCTTCAGGTTATGGACATTGTAGCAGAGCTAGCGTCCATTGCCTATCCTTAATTGTCCTTGACAAGATTATGGTGTGCCTCCTACTTGCACTACTTTATCTGGAATGCACTCACATTCCAATACTGTTACTACTGTTCTAGGATTTGGATCACACAGTAATGACGAAATGATTCACCACATCCTGGTGGATAAACATTCATATTACTTCTGTGAGACTACTGTCCTTGTATACAGCAGAGATCCTGAGTCTCTAAAGTGCTGTTAAAATTTTTATTAAGGAGTAATTCCCAATACCAGCACTTGTACAAACAGTTCTCAGAGGTAACATGCATAATGGATTTTAGTGTAACTTTTATTCCTCCAAATGAAATTCAGATTTTGAAATAATCTCTTGGGGTCAGGATGAATTCAAAGGTTCATTTATTATCAAAGTAAACAGCTCTGGAAATTCTTCTTTTCCAGATAGCCATGAAACCAGGAAAGAGAAGAACTGTGGCATGATCGTCAACCCACAAATCCCTCCTCCCAAAAGAGAACAAAAATGGAACAGGCGCATCAACCTACAAATTCAAACCACCACCGCCCCCCCCCCATGCACACACAAAAAAACAAGAAAGATCAGATGAAAAACATAGAATATAAAAAAAACTTCAAGACAAAAGAAAATCCATAGTCCAAGTCCATATCCAAAACGCAGAAAACCTGGATTACATCCTCCAGGCACAGCAGCAGGCATTTCCCTCTGCCAGCAGCACGATCCCACTGGCACTCAAAAGGCAGTCTCCCCTCTCCCTCCAGGAGAAGACTGATCTCAACAGCAATCAGATTCTGAGACTACTGGAAATGCCTAGATGGCATTTGAACACACTTCCACAAGTGGAGTTGTTGGAAGTGTAGTGGGTTACTTGAAAAATTCTGTGCTCATATGCACTTTTACTATTTTGAATAGTTAAGGGCAGGGATTTCCATGTTAAATTTTTTTTCAAGGTAGCTCTGAGAACATCCTTGAAGAGTTTTCTTTGCCCTTGAAGTGTCTCACTATGGAGCTTGGAGTAAACTACCAGCTCCAGGAGTCAGGTGTCAGGAACCTAGATGACGTGGTCTGCCCATCACAGAAAGGTAGATATTGGTGCTGAAAAGAGTGGCCTGAGTTAAGAGAATTCTGTGTGAACAATTCTGGCACTTTCCCTCATGTGCTTTAAGGTGCTTGTTGTCAGCTAGTTCATGTGGCTGAAGCACAGAAGAGAAAGGCCAGCAGACTATGGGTTTAGTACCGGGTTTGTGGTCTTAAGCTTCAAACTCTCTTAGATGGTGAGTAGTTTGCAGATGATTAATTTTGTCATCAGTGCCTTCCTTCACTGAAATGTGGTTCCTGAGATATGGAACCAATCTATTTTCTACAGTCTCATTGTGGGCTTTAGTTGCTGTGAGGTGCAGGGTGTGGTGTTGTGCAGCGTGACAGGTTGCTAGGAGACCATTGTATAATGAATATGACACCACTCTTGTATGTGTCCATGAATAATGACTTGGGACTCCAACCATGCATAAAGGGAAAACATTGTATACTGCACTGTAATAATTAATTTGTAATCAGATTGTTTCTAGAGTGGAGGCTATAAAAACTGAAGTTTCTTATTCATCCTTTAGACCAGCTGCATTCCAATGGGATGTTTGTTGGAAAAGGAGGTTGACAAGCATACTGGAGGTATAAAATATTCTTGCCTGATCCCAATGTGTATTAGGACTTGATCAGCAGTGGACACACAAGACTGAATAGGCTCCATATTATTGTGATAAAGATAAAATCTTCTCAAATGCCACAGATTTGAATGCATTTGTGAGTTCTAAAAGGTCACATAAAGTGCTTGATGCTACACCCTGTATTTTTATTGGAGTTATCACATGGTGAAAATCATGTCCATTCTACACCTTGATGGATGGAATCTACACTACAACTTGGAATAGCTCTTCACCAAACCGGGGGGGGGGGGGAATGGGTGGGAAGTAGTTGAGAAATACCTTGCAATGATTTGCGTTTGGAAGATGGGGAGTCCCAACTGTAAATAGCTTAGCTGAATTTGTGTTCTTTCTGTCTTCAAGTTTCTAGAGTGTCTTTGAAGAAACTTGAAATCTCACCAAAACCTTTATTTCCTCAGGAGGCTAACAAAGTTTGCTGCTTTTACTAATTTCTTTTATCAATGCAACATTGCACTTGGTATCTCAACTGCTGTGCATGTGATCACAAGACACTGCCCAGAGTTGAGGACACAGCACAGCACACTACAGAAAGCAGTCTTCTCTTCGTGGACCCTGATATTATTTCTCACTGCTTCAATAAAGAAGCCAGCATAATCAAAGACCCCACGCACCCTGAATATTCTCTCTTCTGTTGGATCTGAAAATTCAAAAGCCTGAAAACATACAGGCTCAAGGACAGTGATACGCTGTTGTTGAATATTTCCCTAATGCGTATGTTAAACTGGACCTCACAATTGACCTCATTATGATCTTGTGCCTGGATGTTTATCTGTACTACTACTCCACTGTAGCTATTATGCTTTATCCAGCATTGTTATTGTTTTACCTTGTTCCACTTCAACAGATTTGATCTGTTTGGACTTGCACAAGAAAAGTTTTTTCACTGTATCTCAATACATGTGATGATAATAAACCAACTCCAACTCCTTGGCATGCTCCCTCTCTCACAGTTGAAGGAGGTAAAACTGTGATAACAGTGCCATTTCTTCAGTGCTCAGCCGGAATATCCAATCCTCCAAAAGCATTGTTGTTCCTCAGTTGATGTAGGATCTTTATAACTTGCTAGATTGGGTTAATGGTAAAGCTGCACTAGTGCAGTTTTGTGCTTCGGCTGTGCTGTGGAATAAAGTTAAGAACAAATGCACCACCCTACAGAGTCTTCATTGAGGAGTTTTTGAGGTGCTCCTTCCTATTTGGTTTTGACAAGCTCCTCAGTCCTGATATTGGGATGGACCTTTGACAATTGGCCAAAGTAGTCTCAAATGCACTGGAAAAAAATATGTACGTCATGGTTACTGGTGAGTTATTGGATATTCTGTATCTTTTTCCTTTCACCATCTATTCAGTAGCTATCAAGTATTTTTGTTGCACCTGGATTTTCAGGTGCCAATAGAATATTGAACATTACTGCACAACACTCGTCCTTCGGCCCACAATGTTGTGCTAACCTTTCCCCCTGACGTATCCCAGAACTCTCCGTTTTTCTTTTATCTGTGTACCTGTCTGAGTCTCTTAAATATCCCTAAATTAACTGCCCATGCAATGGATTTCTGGGTACCTACCTCTCTCTCTGTAACTTACTTCTGGCATCTTCCTAAACTCACCTTAAATGGGTGTCCTCTGATGTTAGCCATTGCCACCCTGGGGAAAAGTGCTGGATGTCCATAGTGTCCTCACAGGTTCAATACCATACAGGGTATGGTAGTATAGTGGTTAAGTTATCAGATTTGCATACAGGGTCTTCAACCATTGTTCCAGAACGAGAATTCACACCTCACTACAGAAACTGGTTGATTTAAATTCATGTCAAAACCAATAAATAAATAAACAACTAACTAAGAGTCTTAGTAGATAGATAGATAGATAGATACTTTATTCATCCCCATGGGGAAATTCAACTTTTTTCCAATGTCCCATACACTTGTTGTAGCAAAACTAATTACATACAATACTTAACTCAGTAAAAAATATGATATGCATCTAAATCACTATCTCAAAAAGCATTAATAATAGCTTTTAAAAAGTTCTTAAGTCCTGGCGGTTGAATTGTAAAGCCTAATAGCATTGGGGAGTATTGACCTCTTCATCCTGTCTGAGGAGCATTGCATCGATAGTAACCTGTCGCTGAAACTGCTTCTCTGTCTCTGGATGGTGCTATGTAGAGGATGTTCAGAGTTATCCATAATTGACTGTAGCCTACTCAGCGCCCTTCGCTCAGCTACCGATGTTAAACTCTCCAGTACTTTGCCCACGACAGAGCCCGCCTTCCTTACCAGCTTATTAAGACGTGAGGCGTCCCTCTTCTTAATGCTTCCTCCTCAACACGCCACCACAAAGAAGAGGGCGCTCTCCACAACTGACCTATAGAACATCTTCAGCATCTCACTACAGACATTGAATGACGCCAACCTTCTTAGGAAGTACAGTCGACTCTGTGCCTTCCTGCACAAGGCATCTGTGTTGGCAGTCCAGTCTAGCTTCTCGTCTAACTGTACTCCCAGATACTTGTAGGTCTTAACCTGCTCCACACATTCTCCATTAATGATCACTGGCTCCATATGAGGCCTAGATCTCCTAAAGTCCACCACCACCTCCTTGGTCTTGGTGATATTGAGACGCAGGTAGTTTGAGTTGCACCATATCACAAAGTCCTGTATCAGTTTCCTATACTCCTCCTCCTGTCCATTCCTGACACACCCCACTATGGCCGTGTCATCAGCGAACTTCTGCACATGGCAGGACTCCGAGTTATATTGGAAGTCTGATGTGTACAGGGTGAACAGGACCGGAGAGAGTACGGTTCCCTGCGGTGCCCCTGTGCTGCTTACCACCGTGTCAGACCTACAGTCTCCCAACTGCACATACTGAGGTCTATCTGTCAAGTAGTCCACTATCCAATCCACCATGTGAGAGTCTACTCCCATCTCCGTTAGTTTGTGCCTTAAGATCTTGGGCTGGATGGTGTTAGTGGTGGAACTCATAGAACTGCATTCATCTGCCTCAATCATATCCTTACTCCCTCTGGTCTATACATGACAATGATAGATCACAAAATTGACTGACCCTTAACTGGTTCCTCAGCTGAAAGGCAATTAGGGATGAACAGTAAATACTGATATTGCCAGTGACATCTTCACCCTGTGAATGAATCAATGGAATGTTCTAATGGTGGGCATCAGGGCAATCCAAGTTTCATTCTCTTCTTTTGACTCATGCAACCTCTTGTTGTCTTTGGGTTGCTAGGTTGTTTTGAAAATAGCTCCCTTTATGGGTGTTTAAGGCATTCAATTTTCTTCTGGCAACTTTTCTGTTGTAATCGTCATACAGGAGCCAACCACTTGAAAATGGATAAGGTGCCAAGTTAGTGAAGCAAACATCCTTTTGTGGTCTCTTACTGATATGATAACGCAATCTAATGAGAGCTACTGCTTGGATAAAGGAGCTGCTACAATCTCCAGTTCCTGTCTCCCTGATGAAAGAGGATATGGTTATGTCGCTATGATGTTCCAAGCATTTCTTCAGGAAGAAAGCTCCAGTGGAGTTTCCTTCTCCTTTCTTGCTAACTTTGCACATCTTCCCTTTTCAGTTCCAATTGGCCCTCACCATGCCATCACAGGGTATATTCCTGGAAAGCTGAAGGATCAGTTGAAAGTTTTAAATTCAATCAAATATGGACGTGATAAGCAAGAAAAGAGTTCAATGAATAAGCCATGTTTGACAAAAACATTACATTTTTGTCACATATTGTCTGATAACATTTCAGCATGTGTGTCGCTTAGAATTCTGATTAAGCAGTTATTATTCATTTGAGATTGAGAGATTTAAAATGCATTTTAATTCAATACTTGATTTATTTTTCATCTGTAGAGAAATAGATAAAATATTAAATTAAAAATAACAGGTTTGACACTTTAAAGAAGCTTAAAAAGATTTGTTTCCTCAATGTCCACATCTTTCAGTTTATATTGTAAATAAAATTGACTTAAAACTAATTAACAAAGATGATCCCAAAATCGCTGAGGTTTTGTAATAGTTTTTGATATTCTTTAATAGCTTAGTGCAGATGAGGAAAAAAGTCATTGTTAAAAATCAAATGGCTTGGGTCACTACAGAATTCACAGAAAATGTATCTGGCTGCAACCTACAGGAGTACATCTTCAATCCATAGAACACACCATCCTGAGGTAATTTTAGGAACATGCAATGTAAATCTGGTGTCACTTCATGGATTGATTTAGTTCAAAGCAAACCTCAAATTCCAAATTTTCTTCCCAGAGCTGTTAGCCTGGTTTCAGCTAAATCCTGCTAGCAATTAACAATGACACCCTACATCAGGTATGAGCTTTGAGCCAAATCAGTCCTGATGAAAAGCCAAAGCTTTATCCTTGCCATAGATGATGCCTGATCTGCTAATTCCCTCCATTTTAGAAACATAGGAATATAGAAAACCTACAGCACAATACAGGCCCTTTGGCCCAAAAAGTTGTGCAGAATGTGTCCCTACCGTAGAAATTACTAGGTTTACCTGTAGCCCTCTATTTTTCTAAGATCCATGTACATATCCAAAAGTCTCTTAAAAGACCCTATTGTATCTGCCTCCACCACCATTGCCGGCAGCCCATTCCATGCACTCACCACTCTGGGTAAAAATTTACCCCTTTCATCTCCTCTGTACCTACTCCCCAGCACCATAAACCTGTGTCCTCTTGTGGCAACCATTTCAGCCCTGGGAAAAAGCCTATGTCTATCCACACTATCAATGCCTCTCATCATCTTATACACCTCTATCAGGTCATCTCTCATCCTCCCTTGCTCCAAGGAGAAAAGGCCGAGTTCACTCTACCTATTCTCATATGGCATACTCCCCAATCCAGGTAACATCCTTGTAAATCTCCTCTGCACCCTTTCTATGGTTTCCATATCCTTCCTGTAGTAAGGTGACCAGATCTGAGCACAGAACTCCAAGTGGGGTCTGACCAGAGTCCTATATAGCTGCAACTTTACCTCTTGGCTCCTAAATTTAATTCCAAGATTGATGAAGGCCAGTACACCATACGCCTTCTTAACCACAGAGTCAACCTGTGCAGCTACTTTGAGCGTCCTATGGACTCGGACCCCAAGATCCCTCTGATCCTCCACACTGCCAAGAGTCTTACCTTTAATGCTATATTCTGCCATCATAGTTGACCTACCAAAATGAACCACTTCACACTTATCTGGGTTGAACTCCATCTGCCACTTCTCAGCCCAGTTTTGCATCCTATCAATGTGTCTCTGTAACCTCTCACATCCCTCCACACTATCCACAACACCTCCAACCTTTGTGTCATCAGCAAACTTACTAACCCATCCCTCCACTTCCTCATCCAGGTCATTTATAAAAATCACAAAGAGTAGGGGTTCCAGAACAGATCCCTAAGGCACACCACTGGTCACTGGCCTCCGTGCAGAATATGACCCGTCTACAACCACTCTTTGCCTTCTGTGGGCAAACCAGTTCTGGATCCACAAAGCAATGGCCCCTTGGATCCCATGCCTCCTTACTTTCTCAATAAGCCTTGCAAGGGGTACCCTATCAAAAGCCTTGCTGAAATCCATATACATTACATATACTGCTCTTCCTTCATCAATGTGTTTAGTCACATCCTCAAAAAATTCAATTAGGCTCATAAGGCACGACTTGCCCTTGACAAAGCCATGCTGTCTACTCCTAATCATATTTTACCTCTTCAAATGTTCATAAATCCTGCCTTTCAGGATCTTCTCCATCAACTTACCAACCACTGAGGTAAGACTCACTGGTCTATAATTTCCTGGGCTAACTCTTCTCCTTTTCTTGAATAAAGGAACAACATCCGCAACCCTTTAATCCTTCGGAACCTCTCCCATCCTCATTAATGATGCAAGGATCATTGCCAGAGGCTCAGCAATCTCCTCCCTCGCTTCCCACAGTAGCCTGAGGTACATCTCATCTGGTCCCGGTGACTTATCCAACTTGATGCTTTCCAAAAGCTCCAGCACATCCTATTTCTTAATATCTACATGCTCAATCTTTTCAGTCCACTGCAAGTCATCACTACAATCAACAAGATCCTTTTCCATAGTGAATACTGAAGTAAAGTATTCATTAAGTACCTCTGCTATTTCCTTCGGTTCCATACGCGCTTTCCCACTGAAACACTTGATAGGTCCTATTCTTTCACATTTTTATCCTCTTGCTCTTCACATGCTTCTAGAATGCCTTTGAGGTTTTCCTTAATCCTGCCCACCAAGGCCCTCCCATGGCCCTTTCTGGCTCTCCTAATTTCTTTCTTGAGCTTCTTCCTGCTAGCCTTATAATCTTCTAACTCATTTCATTATATTGCTTTTTGAACCTTCCTATTAACCTTATAATCTTCTAGATCTCTAAAATTACCTAGCTCTCTGAACCTTTTGTAAGCTTTTCTTTTCTTCTTGACTAGATTTATTACAGCCTTTGTACACCAAGGTTCCTATACCCTACCATAACTTCCCTGTCTCATTGGAACGTACCTATACAGAACCCCACACAAATATCCCGGAACACTTGCCACACTTCTTCCATACTTTTCCTCGAGAACATCTGTTTCCAACTTAAGCTTCCAATTTCCTGCTTGATAGCCTCATAATTCCCCTTACTGCAATTAAACACTTTTCTAACTTGTCTGTTCCTATCTCTCTCCAATGCTATTGTAAAGGAGATAGAATTCTGATCACTATCTCCAAAATGCTCTACCACTGAGAGATCTGACACCTGACCAGTTTCATTTCCCAATACCAAATCAAGTATAGCCTCTCCTCTTGTAGGCTTATTTACATATTGTGTCAAGAAACCTTCCTGAACACACCTAACAAACTCCACCCCACCTACACCCCTTGCTCTAGGGAGATACCAATTGATATTTGGGAAATTAAAATCTCCCAACACGACAACTCTGCTATTATTACTCCTTTTCAGGATCTGCTCCTCGATATCTCTGTTACTATTGAACAGCCTATAAAAGAATCAACCAGTAAAGTTATTGACCCTTTCCTGTTCCTAACGTCCACCCACAGAGACTCCGTAGACAATCCCTCCATGGCGTCCACCTTTTCTGCAGCAGGTACACTATCTCTGATCAGCAGTGCCTTGCCCTCCACCTCTTTTTCCCTCTCTGTTCATTCAGAAACATCTAAAGCTTGGCCCTTGAAGTAACCATTCCTGCCCATGAGCCATCCAAGTATCTGTAATGGCCACCACATCATATTTCGAAGTACTGTTAGATGCTCTAAGCTCATCCGCTTTGTACACAACACTCCTGGCGTTAAAATAGACGCATCTCAAACCTTCGGTCTGAGCGCATCCCTTCTCTATCACCTGCCTATCCTCCCTCTCGCATTGTCTACAAGCTTTCTCTATTTGTGAGACAACCTCCTCTTCCCCAGTCTCTTCAGTTCGGTTCCCACCCCCCAACAATTCTAGTTTAAACTCTCCCCAGCTGCCTTAGCAAACCTCCCCACCAGGATATTGGTCCCCCTGGGATTCAAGTGCAAGCTATCCTTTTTGTACAGGTCTCACCTGCCCCAAACAAGGTCCCAATGATCCAGAAATCTGATTCCCTACCCCCTGCTCCAATCCCTCAGCCACGCATTTTTCCTCTACCTCATTCTATTCCTATTCTCACTGTCGCGAGTGGGTGTCACTCTGGATTTCCAACATCTGAAAAATGTCTTGTGTTTCTAGTTGGTCCTTCTGGTAAGTTTTCTATCAATGTCTTCAATTCTTCATCTTTTTACTTTCTGCATAGCAAATTTCAGTGTTCTGCCTTTAATAGAAGTGTCAATTTGAACATATTTTGTATTAGGTCATCGTGCATAGCCAGGAACTGTAGACTGGAATGGGATATGGAAAGCCCATAGTTAGGAGGAAGTAGTTTCTAGGAGGATTGAAACAGAAATAAGTGAAATCCCAGAGTTCCTGCTGGGAAATAGAACAGGATGAAATTAGAAATCAAGACTTTAGCAAAGAATAAACTAGTGAAAGACAAAAAAAAGCATTTAAATCAATAAAAATAAACCTCAACAAAGAAAATTTAGAGAAATTCAAGGATCTGTCCTTGCCTGACCCCTCCTTTGCTGTTCTATGATCATTCCTGCAAACTTTATCACCAGTTTTTACATCTCAACAGATTATAATCTTCAAGGTCAAAATCACTTGTTTCACAGTTGCTGGTAGAAATGTATGCAAATATCTTGCCTTTATTGCAAACTATCCATCTTCTTTGAATCCAAATATCTTGAAGATAATGTGCTCTAAATGAAAGGCCATTCAGGGGTATTCCTTGCCTTTCCCCCACTCCTTATACGGACATCTTTCCCCCTTCTTTTCCAGTCTTATTGAAGAGTCTTGGCAGGAAACATTGACTGTTTATTCCTTTCCATAGATGCTGCCTGACCTGCTGGGTACCAATAAGTGGTGACTCTATGTGCGGCTCTGATGGGAATCATCAAATATTCCCGATTAGGACAACAACTGCTGAAATTCACAGACACAGAAATGGGTACTTCTGTAAGCAACATTGTTTTAAGAAGTTTTCAAAAAACTATTGATACTCAAACCTAGTGATACTGCCAGATCCCGGACTGCAGTTACTTGAGAAATGTAGGGTGGGTAGGATCTAACATGAAAAAGGAATCAGGAAAGCAACAAAGTACTATGAAATATCATTGGCAGATATGACATCCTACATGTGTATTAAGAGCTACAGGTAGCGAGGGAATGAGTAACTCTACTTGGAGATGAAAGTGCTAATCTGTATGTAGAGTCAAGCAATGTGGATAATGTAATTTAGGAGGATCTTCTAATCTGCATTCACAAAGTACAGAATGTGGACGACACTCAGTTCAGGGAGATGGGGATAATGATCGTTTGGAGTATGTCTTTGTTAAAAAGGTAGAGATTTTAGATATCTTGGAATTCATGGAGATGGATGAATTCCCAGAACTGGATGAAATCTATCCCAAGATACAGTGTAAAGCAAGGGAATTGGTAATTGGGCATCTGATGGATAGTTTTCATATTTGTTAGCCATAGGTAGGATGTCAAAGGGCTGGAAGATAGCTAATGATTAAGAAGGGCAGCAGGAATAAACCAGAAAACTACAGACTAATGAACCTTGTGTCCGTGGTAGGAAATTTATTGGAAAAATATCCTAAGGGACTGACTTTATGTACATCGGAAAGATGAGCTGATCATGGATAGTCAGCATGGCATTATGCAAGAGAAATTTTGCCTCACCAATTTTTCAGAGGAGGTAACTAAGAAATATAAGGAAAGCAGAGCATTTATTGTTGTCTATGTGGCATTTATTAGGGCATTTGAGAAGATCATGCATAATATGATGGGTCAGAAGATTAAGGCACTTGAAGTTCAAGGTAAGTTGGCTAACCAGATTGGCTTGGTGACGGAAGGGAGGTGGTGGAAAGATACCTTACTAATAGTAAGTTTATGATCTGTGGTATAACACAAGGGTCAGTACTGGGACCTTGGGTGTTTGTGATATATACAGTTAACAACTTGGTTAGAAATGTAGAAAAATTGGTGGTGGTGCATGGTGGAGAAGAATGTCTAAGGCTACAATAGGAATGTTAGACCAAATAGGAATGTTAAAAGAACATAGAATAGTACAGCACAGTACAGGCCCTTCGGCCCACAATGTTGTGCCGACCCTTAAACCCTGTCTCCCATATATATCCCCCCACCTTAAATATAGAACATAGAATAGTACAGCACAAAGGTGGAACTTAATCCTGAATAGCACATAGTCAGTTAGGGTAGGACATGTACAGTAAATGGCAGTGTAGCAAGGAATGTTAATAAATGAACAGATCTTATGCTCAAGTCTCTTGATCCCCATTAGTGGCACACAGATAGTGGTGAAGAAATGTTGCGTGCTTGTCTTCATTAATACAAGGTGTACAGGAGAAAGATATACCAGCTGGTTTAGTGCTGTTGCAGCAACAACCTTGTATTCAACATCAGTAAAACTAAAGAGCTGATTATGGACTTCAGAAAGGGGAGGACGAGGGAACATGAACCAATCCTCATAGAGGGTTCAGAAGTGAAACTTGAGTAGTTTCAAGTTCCTGGGTGTCAAGATCACTGAATAGCTAACTTGGTCCCACCATATTGATGCAGCTATAAAGAAGGCAAGGCATTGGCTATATTTCATTAGGAGTTAGAGAAGATTTGGCTTGTTATCTAAAACACTTGAAAACTTCTACAGATGTACCCTACAGAGCATTCTGTCTGGCTCTGTGACTGTCTGGTATGAGGGGGACTATTGCACAAGATCAAAAAGTTGTACAATTAGTCAGCTCCATCTTGGATTCAAGCCTCCGTAGTATCCAAGACATCTTCAAGGAGTGGTGCCTCAGAAAGGTGGCATTCATTATTATCACCCAGGGCATGACCTCTTCTCATTGTAACTGTCAGGAAGGAGGTACAGAAGCCTAAAGGCACACATGCAGCGATTCAGGGACAGCTTCTTCCCCTCTGTCATCCGACTCCTAAATCGACTTTGAACCTATGAACACTATTTCACTTTTTTATATTATTTCTGTTTTTTTCACTTTTTAAATTTAACTATTTAATATACATATATATCTTTACTGTAATAGACTTATTTTATCATATATTTATATATTTATCCTATATTATCATGTATTGGATTGAACTGCTGCTGTAAAGTTAACAAAAGTCATGACAAATGCCCATGATATTAAACCCGATTCTGATTTTGATGTACTGGGTCAAGTCCTACATTCTTGTGCATTTGAATTGCTGTACTAGAACATGATGTAACCAGTCAGGATACTTTCAACAGTACATTTGTGGAACATGTTAGTGTTCAATGATAAACCAAACCTCCTTATCCACCTAAGAAATTAAAGATACTGATACACTTATGATTGTATCTAGGTGCTGGGTCCAGAACAGATTATTCAATATGTTAGCAACCAGGAATTTAAAGGTGCTGGCTCTCCCCACTGCCAATCGCTCAATAGCAGAGGTTCAGGTTCTGAGGTGTGAAGATCACCAATAGTCTTCTCCAGTCCACACATGTTGATGGCAGTCTAAAGTGATAAACTTAGAGAGGGGTGTCGAGGGGTTGATGAGGATAATGCAGATGGATGGTAAGAGTTGAAAGGAAGAGGTTGCTGTTTGCCTTTCCTACAATCGATATAGGAGAAGTGGGGATGGTACGTATGATGACAAGTTCAAAAGGGTGACCATGAACATGGAAGAAGGGTATCAGAATCAGTTTTATTGTCACTGACATTTGTTGCTTTTTGGTAGCGTACAATACAAGGCATAAAAATTACCATAAGTTACAAAAAATAAATAGCATAGAAGAGGAATAATGAAGTAGTATTCATGGACTGTTCAGAAAAGCTGTTAGTAGAAGGGAAGAAGATGTTCTGAAAGCATAGAATGTGGGTCTTCAGGCTCCTATCTCTCCTCCCCAATGGTAGTAATGAGAAGAAACAGTACACTGCATGCTGAAAGTTCTTAATGATGGAAGCCACTTTATTGAGACACTGTCTCTTGAAAATGTCCTTGAATGTGGGGAGGGTTGTAGCCATGATGGAGCTCTCAGAGTCTACAGCCCTCTGCAGCTTCTTGTGACCTTGTGCATTGGAGCCTCCACACCAGGCTGTGATACAACCAGTCAGAAGGCTCTCCATTGTACATCTGTAGATATTTGCTAGTCTTTGGTGACATACCAAATCTCCTCAAACTCCTCATGATGTATCACTGCTGGTGTGCCTTCATGATTGCATCAAATGTTTATGAAAACTTAAAGGAGTGGTCCATTGGAATTAGATGACAGAGGACAAGTTGGGAAGAGTTTGAAATCAGAATTATCTGCAATACAAAATGGATCTCAGTGTTGTATATGGTGACATGCACGTGCTTTGATATTAAAGGTGAGACATCCTGCAGATGCTGGAAATCCAAGCACCACACACACAAAATGCTAGAGGAACTCAGCTGGCCAAAAAGCATCTAAGAAAAAGAATAAGTAGTCAATGTTTTGGGCTGAGACCCTTCATTAGGACTGCTGATTTCCTCCTGTATTTGTGTGTGTTACTAACTTTGAACTTTGCACTTTGGACTGAGAAAGTGCAGAGTCTGCTATTGAACTCTTTCATCAATATGTGAAGTTTTCAGACAAACAAAACTATTTTCAAATTGGGCCTTTGATCTATCCTTTTGAATTTAACATTCTAGTGAAGATTATAACCTACAAAAAGTCTGTGGTCTCTAATATCAAACTGGTGTCTCATAAAGTTCAGTTCTCTTATTACATATTTGCCTATCAGTACAACTGTTGAACCAATTGAATTGACCATGGAAGCTACCCAGAAAACATCCACAGTTTTGTTTCCCAAATAAGATCTTATGGAGCGGGATCAATAATTAAACAATAATTGCGCCAACTCCCACCAGTTATTTTCTAATTAATCTGTGTTTACAAAGCAGTGTAAATAAAGTTAACAATGCCCTACAAGGCGCAACTGGTACAAAGAGTATATGATATCTGTATGCATACATGTGGGAGTTTTTCATGTGTATATACTGACAGGTAAAAAATCTCTCTTCCAATATTATTTATATTATCTATCATCAAAAGCCATTCACTTCTGATTTCATGTAGACAAATGGTTTAAATTGAAGGCAGCTCATTATGTTTTATCTTTTATTGTGCAGTGCCATTTACTGACTGTATTCCAGAAACAATATTGATGTTAGGCTTTAATGATAGCAGAGCATTTCATATTTTGTTAAGTTTTTTTCCTTATATGCCACAGCAGGTTCCACCATTTTTAAGCCGTTTAGATGATAGTAGATAATAATTGATTGGGAATTCGTATCAATTCTTAGCCTTGTTGTCAATAACAACTAGAACAAAGAACGAGTAGCCACATCTTCCCACTTCGTGCTCTCGGTAGGCGTGGTGTGGAATAGTGTCAGCAGTTGAAGCGAAGAATTTTGTGCATTGCAGCAGACCTCATTTGTTCAGTAATGGGAAGGCAGATATTACAACAATGTGTGAGGAGTGGTTGGGGTTTGCTGTTCTTGCTGTCGTTTGTGCAATTTGCTTTTTTTTGCATGTGAGGAGAGGGTTTTTGCAGTATGGGGTTTGATGTTCTTTTTGCTGTTTGCGCATTTTTTTTTGACTGGGGGGTGTTTGGGGTTCCTGCTGTTGTTCAAACAATTTGTTTTTTTTTGTGTGCGAGGAGGGTTTGGCATTTGTTGTTCTTGCCATTTGTTTTTTCTGTGCGAGGAAGGTTTGGGATTGGTGCTCTTGTTGCAGTCTACATGATTTGTTCTTTGCACGTGGTGGGGGGGGGGGTGCTGATGTTCTTGTTGCTGCTTGTGTGATTATTTTTTTTTGCATATGTGGGGGTGGGGTGATGTTTTTCTTTGGCTCCAGGGTTTTCTTTGTTTTGTAGCTGCCTGGAAAAGACGAATCTCAGAGTTGTATACGGCACACACATTTTGATCATAAATGCACCTTGAACCTTGACTTACTAAAGTATTTTATACCATTGAAAATTAATTGCTGTTATGCTTCAGTGGCCACATTTTGTACAGCGTCCATAAACTCCCACCCCCATTCCCCCCAGGCTGTTTTTACCCACATACATACTAGTAGCCATAAATCTATTTAGCTTCATCTGGGAGCAAACTAAGAGTCACAAGGAGACTGTGTAAACTTCATGTTAACAGAACTGTAGGTCAGGAGTGTACCTAGGCAAAAGAAATTTACAAGCACAGTGAACAAATCCATTAAACCAGGACAGGATTTCACAGTTACTTAAGTTCAAAGTTCAAAATAAATTTGTTATCAAAGTACATAATTGTCACCATAGACAAATCCGAGGTTCATTTTCTTGTAGGCGTACACAGGAAATCCGATAACCATAATAGAATCAATGAAACACTGTACCAACAGGGTGGACAACCAGTGTGCAAAAGACAACAAACTGTGCTAATACAATAGAAAAAGAAATTACAATAAATAAATAAGCAATAAATATCGAGAGCATGAGATAAACACTCCTTGAAAGTGAGTCCATAGGATGTGGGAACAGTTCAGTGATGGGGCGAGTGAAGTTATTCCCCTTTGGTTCAAGAGTCTGATGTTTGAAGGGTAATAACTGTTCTTGAGTATGGAGAAGTGAGTACAGAGTCTCCTGTACCTTCTTCCTGATGGCAGCAGCGAGAAGAGAACAGCATTCATCATCGGGGCATCAGCATGACACTGCTTTTCTGCCACAACATTCCATGTAGATATGCTCAATGGTGAGGAGGACTTTACCAGTGATGGACTGGGCTGTATCTTTTTGTAGGATTTTCCATTCAAAAGGCTTTGGTATTTCCATACCAGGCAATACGCTTGACTCTCCAACACACATCCATAGAAGTCTGTCAAAGTTTTACATGTCATGCCAAATCTTCACAAACTTTGAAGGAAATAGAGGTGCTGCCGTGCTTTCTTTGTAATTACACCCACATGCTGTGCCCAGGCCATGTCCTCTGAAAGGAAAACACCAAGAGATTTCAAGTTTCTGACCCTCTCCACCTCTTGTCCCCTGACGAAACTAGATCATGATCTCCGGTTTCCTCTTCCTGAAATCAATAATCAGCTCTTTGGTCTTACTGACATCGAGTAAGAGCTTGTTATACACCACTCAGCCTGATTTCCAATCTCCCTTCTATAGGCTGATTCATCACCACCTTTGATTCGGCCAATGACGGATGTCATCAGCAAACTTGAATATGGCATTGGAGCCAGAATCTTAAGCATAAAACAAGTAGAATAGGGGGCTAAGCAGACAGCCTCGTGGTTCACCTGTGCTGATGGAGATTGTAAAGGAGATGCTGTTGGCAATCGGATCTGATTGGGGTTACGAGTGAGGTAATCAAGGATCCAATTGTACAAGGAGGAATTGAGGCCAAGGTCTGGGAGCTTATTGGTTAGCTTTGAGGGGATGATGGTATTGTATGCTGAGCAGTAAAGAGCAACATTATGTATTTACCTTTGCAGTCCAGAAGTTCCATGCTTTTTTAAAATATATTTTTATTAAATTTTTAAGAGAATTACATACAATGAATAGAATAATAAAGTAATGAAAATTAATATTAGCCCTCCCCCCTCCCCTTAACCCTTCCCCCCTTAACATCCCTGTCTAAAAAAAAGAAAAAAGAAAAAAAAGGAAAGAAGAAAGAAAGAAGAATTGCCTGGATATCGGAGGATCCCCACATGCACCATGGAGTTCAAAATAATTTTAGTATACATCTTTATTTTTTCCCCCAAATAACTAATAATTTTATCTTCAAAGGACATATATTTAATCCTATCTTTTGTAGATAGGGGTGCCAAATTTTCAAAAATATATCATATTCATAAATTATAAGTAATTTTTTCAGGTGGGATGCAGCTATATATTTCATTATTCTAACAGTCCATAGTTAAGTATGAATCTGATTTCCAAGTAACTGCAATAGCTTTTTTGGCTACTGCCAATGCAATTTTTATAAATTTTTTCTGATATTTATTCAATTCAGGTTTCAGTATTATCCCTTCAATATTGCCTAATAAAAATAATGTTGGGCTATGTGGAAGTTGTATTCCAATAATTTGTTCCAGTAAAAGTCTTAGATTTATCCAAAAAGGTTGAATTTTAAAACAAGACCAAGTAGAGTGTAAAAAAAAAGTACCGATTTCTTGATTACATCGAAAACATTGGTCAGATAAATTTGGGTTTAATCTATTTATTTTTTGTGGTGTAATATATAATTGACAGGCTAGATGCAGGAAGATTGTTTCCGATGTTGGGGAAGTCCAGAATGAGGGGTCACAGTTTAAGGATAAAGGGGAAGCCTTTTAGGACCGAGATGAGGAAAAACTTCTTCACATAGAGAGTGGTGAATCTGTGGAATTCTCTGCCACAGGAAACAGTTGAGGCCGGTTCATTGGCTATATTTAAGAGGAAGTTAGATATGGCCCTTGTGGCTAAAGGGATCAGGGGGTATGGAGAGAAAGCAGGTACAGGGTTCTGAGTTGGATGATCAGCCATGATCATACTGAATGGCAGTGCAGGCTCGAAGGGCCGAATGGCCTACTCCTGCACCTATTTTCTATGTTTCTATGTAAAAAATTGTATTGTACTAATCTAGGTCGAACATTTATTGTATTTGTCATACTATCAAGACATAGTCTTGACCAATTTTTTTCATCAATTTTAATATTCAAATCAGTTTCCCATTTTTGTCTTGACTTATGAATTCCTGGTTTAATTGTCTGTTTTTGAATCAACTTATACATACAAGATGTAATTTTTTTAATTTTTCCTTTTTGAATTAAAGTTTCTATTTCATTAGGTTTTGGCATTAACATTGTTTGACCCCGTTTATCTCTTAAACTAACGGAGATGGGAGTAGACTCTCACATGGTGGATTGGATAGTGGACTACTTGACAGATAGACCTCAGTATGTGCGGTTTGGAGACTGTAGGTCTGACACGGTGGTCAGCAGCACAGGGGCGCCGCAGGGAACCGTACTCTCTCCGGTCCTGTTCACCCTGTACACATCAGACTTCCAATATAATTCGGAGTCCTGCCATGTGCAAAAGTTCGCTGATGACACGGCCATAGTGGGGTGTGTCAGGAATGGACAGGAGGAGGAGTATAGGAAACTTATACAGGACTTTGTGATATGGTGCAACTCAAACTACCTGCGTCTCAATATCACCAAGACCAAGGAGATGGTGGTGGACTTTAGGAGATCTAGGCCTCATATGGAGCCAGTGATCATTAATGGAGAATGTGTGGAGCAGGTTAAGACCTACAAGTATCTGGGAGTACAGTTAGACGAGAAGCTAGACTGGACTGCCAACACAGATGCCTTGTGCAGGAAGGCACAGAGTCGACTGTACTTCCTTAGAAGGTTGGCGTCATTCAATGTCTGTAGTGAGATGCTGAAGATGTTCTATAGGTCAGTTGTGGAGAGCGCCCTCTTCTTTGTGGTGGCGTGTTGGGGAGGAAGCATTAAGAAGAGGGACGCCTCACGTCTTAATAAGCTGGTAAGGAAGGCGGGCTCTGTCGTGGGCAAAGTACTGGAGAGTTTAACATCGGTAGCTGAGCGAAGGGCGCTTAGTAGGCTACAGTCAATTATGGAAAACTCTGAACATCCTCTACATAGCACCATCCAGAGACAGAGAAGCAGTTTCAGCGACAGGTTACTATCGATGCAATGCTCCTCAGACAGGATGAAGAGGTCAATACTCCCCAATGCCATTAGGCTTTACAATTCAACTGCCAGGACTTAAGAACTTTTTAAAAGCTATTATTAATGCTTTTTGAGATAGTGATTTAGATGCATATCATATTTTTTTACTGAGTTAAGTATTGTATGTAATTAGTTTTGCTACAACAAGTGTATGGGACATTGGAAAAAAAGTTGAATTTCCCCATGGGGATGAATAAAGTATCTATCTATCTATCTATCTATATAGGCCTTTAATTGAAAATAACAGAAAAGAGTGTTATTTGATATTTTATATTTATTCTTTAATTGATCAAACGACATTAATATACCTCCTTCAAAACAGTCACCTATATATCTGATCCCTTTTTGAAACCAGTTATATAAAAGTTGATTATCCATTGTAAAAGGAATAAGTCTATTTTGGATTAGGGTTCTCTTTGCTAATAAAGATTTCTTTATCTCATCATCCACATTTACCTTATTCCATAAATCGATCAAATGTTTTAATATAAGAGATTCTTTCTTTTCCCATATCCATTTGGATTCCCATTTATATATAAAATCTTCTGGTATATTTTCTCCTATCTTATCTAACTCTATTCTACTCCATGCCGGTTTTTCTTCATCAAAAAAGATGCAATAAATCTAAGTTGATTTGCTTTATAATAATTCTTAAAATTTGGGAGTTGTAACCCTCCTAGGTCAAATTTACATGTCAATTTTTCCAACGATATTCTTGACATCTTACCTTTCCAAAGAAACTTCCTCACACATTTATTCAACTCTTGAAAAAACTTCTGGGACTGTTGTATTGGTAATGTTTAGAATAAATATTGTAATCTGGGAAATATATTCATTTTTACAGCATTAACTCTACCTACTAATGTTATTGGTAACATCATCCATTTATCAAGATCTTCTTGTTTTTTTTTTCAATAATGGAAAATAATTTAATTTATATAAATTATTTATATCATTATCGACACTTATACCTAAATATTTTATACCATTTGTTGGCCATCTAAATTGAGTTACTAATCGCCATTGACTATAATCTCCTTTAGTAAAGGGTAAAATTTCACTTTTATCCCAGTTTACTTTATACCCTGATATTTTCCCATATTCTTCCAATCTGAAAGATAATTTATGCAATGAATGTAATGGGTTTGTTAAGTAAATCAGAACATCATCAGCAAATAAATTAATCTTGTATTCCTCCTGGTTAACTCTGAAGCCCACAATGTCTGGATCCGTTCTAATTAATTCAGCTAATGGTTCTATCGCCAATACAAATAGGGCAGGTGATAATGGACAGCCTTGTCTGGTTGACCTTGTTAACTGGAATGATATTGAAATTTGACGATTTGTCACTACTTTAGCTTTGGGACTAGTATTTAAGGTTTTAATCCATTTTATAAAAGATTTTCCTAACCCATATTTTTCCAATACCTTAAATAAAACGTCCCATTCCAATCTATCAAATGCTTTTTCTGCATCCAAAGCAACTGCCACACTCATTTCCTCCTCCTTTTCTGCCAGATGAATTATGCTAAATAACTGAGTTACATTATCCGCCCGATTGTCTATTCTTAATAAAGCCTGTTTGATCCATATGCATTAATTTTGGTAAATATTTAGATAATCTATTAGATAAAATTTTTGCTATTATTTTATAATCCGTATTCAATAAAGAAATAGGCCTATATGATGATGGTTTTAAAGGATCTCTATCTTTTTTTGGCAATTCTATTAGGATCGCTGTCGAAAAAGATTGTGGAAGTTTTTGTGTTCTTTCCGCTTGATATAGTAACTCCATAAAGGGAGGGATTAATAAATCTTTAAATTTTTATAAAAATCAGGCAGAAAACCATCTTCTCCTGGAGATTTATTACTCTGAAGTGATCCTAAAGCTTCTTCAACCTCTTTTAATGTAAAGGGCGTATCTAATCCTTTCTGTTCTTCTGAATTCAATTTTGGAAGAGTTGTTTCTGATAAAAAAAAAATTCTATCTCAGCAACCTCATTTTGTGATTCTGATTGATATAATTCAGAGTAAAAATTTTTTAAAGTTTCATTAATTTCTAAAGGTTTATAAGTAATTTTATTTGCACTTGTTCTAATTGCAGTTATTGTTTTGGAAGCCTGCTCTGTTTTCAACTGCCAAGCAAGAATCTTGTGTGATCTTTCACCTAATTCGTAATATCTCTGTTTAGTTCTCATAATTACTTTTTTCTGTTCAATATGTCTGGAGTGTATTATATTGTAGCTTCTTATTAACAAGTTGTCTTTGTTTTTCTTCTGTCATATATCTTTGGGATTCTTTTTCTAATTTTGTAATCTCTTTTTCTAATTGATCTATTTCTACCATGCATTCCTTCTTAATTTTAGAAGTATAACTTATTATCTGACCCCTCAAATATGCTTTCATCACTTCCCATAATATAAATTTACCATCAACTGAATGCGAGTTTGTATCCAAAAAAAATTTGATCTGTTTTTTTCATAAAATCACAAAAATCTTGACGTTTTAATAAAATTGAATTAAATCTCCATCTGTAAATCAATTCCTCCTTATCCATCATTATCATTGTCATTATCAAGGGGGGATGATCTGACAGTATTCTTGCTTTATATTCTACACTTTTCACTATCCTAAATATTCATTGACAATAGGAAAAAATCAATCCTTGAATAAGTTGTATGTCTATTTGAATAAAATGAATAATCTCTTTCTCTTGGATTAATTCTTCTCCATATATCAATCAAATTCAAGTCTTTCATCAATGATAAAGTTAGCTTTATTACTTTTGATTTTGTAATAGCCTTAGTTGACCTACTAGAACTGGGTCTAAACAAAAGTTAAAATCTCCACCTATTAATATTTTATCATGTGCGTCAGCCAAATTCAAAAACTTGTATGAATTTTGCATCATTTTCATTTGGTGCATAAATGTTCACAAGAGTCCATAATTCTGAAAAGATTTGACAATGTATAATCACATATCTCCCCACAGAATCAATTAGTACATTTTGTATTTTAATTGGTAAGGTTTTATTAACCAAAATTGCAACTCCCCTCGACTTTGAATGAAGCTGCAATAACAAGTTGGAGTGGATTCAAGTTATTTCTCAGGCAGCAGTTGATACGTTTCATCACTAGCCTATGAAAACATTTCATAGTAAATGCCCAAATCACAAACACAGAAAATCTGCAGATGCTGGAAATCCGAGGCAAAACTCACAAAACGCTAGAGGAACTCAACGGGCTTCATGTCCATAGATGCTGCCTGACCTGCTGAGCTCCTCCAGAATTTTAATGTATTTTATCATGGTAAGTGCCACTGGGCAATAGTCATTGAGGTAGGTTACCACTTTCTTTTCAGGCACCAGTAAAATTGAAGCCTACTTGAGGCAGGTGGGTACCCCAGACAGCTGAAGTAAGAGGTTAACGATCTCAGTGAACATTGCCACACAGGTTTTTAGTACTCAGCCAGGCACCTCATTTGAGTGGGATGCTATCTGTGTTCATCCTCATAAAGGATGCCCTCACATCAGCCTCAGAGACTGAAATCATAATGTCATCAGGGGCTGTGGGAGTTTATGAAGATGCCTCCATGTTTTGACAGTCAAACCGAACATAGAGGACATTGATTTCATCTGGAAACAAAGCTCTCTTATCATCAATATTGCCTGATTTAACTTTATAAGAAGCAACAGCATTCGAGCCCTGAAACAACTGTCGAGCATCCTTCATTGATTCAAGTTTAGTCCGTTCACCCGTGAGATGGCTTTCTGGAGATTGTACCTGGATCTCTTGCAACTTGGTCACCAGACTTCAATGCCCCTGATTTGGCCTTCAGCAGATTATGGATCTCATGGTTCATTCTGGGCTTCTGATTGGTGAAGAATCTGAATGATTTTGTGGAGACACACTCATCTATGAACTTTTATGAACTTTTCCTGAGCTCTGCCAGTGTTCAAAATGTATTTAATTTCTGCTCATCTTTAGCAAATCAAATATATATCTATGTCATTTTATTTTAATGGCAGGACTTCCTTCTTAGCTATACTTAAAATGTAGCCTGTGATTTTGTGATCTTTTCTGTGTGTTGTAGTGTTATCATAACATAGATCATAGCTACCATGTTATCTGTGCCATCAATTATGTTTATTCTATATTATCTCCAATCATTCTTCCTACCAAAATGTATCACTTCTCACTTCTTCACAGTACATTTCATCTGCCATGTGTCCATCTTTTCCACTTCCTGCCTATATGTTACTGCAGTCTATTGCCAATATCCTTTCAGTCTGAGTCAGCCGGAGACTGTGGTTTGTACTCTGAATCAAGTTCATTTATATAGATCTAAAACAGCAATGCAGACAGCCCAGTGCATCTGTAGATGTGAACTTCCCACTATTCAGGACTGGTGTGTAAAAAGGGCTCAAAGGATCATTGGGGACCCAAGTCACCCCAACTATAAACTTCCATCTGCTACCATCCAGGAAATGGTACCGCAGCATAAAAGCCATACCAGGAGGCTCTGGGACAGCTTCTTCCACCAGGCCTTCAGACTGCTTAATTCATGCTCACAGATCTGTATTCCTATGTTATATTGACTGTCCTATTGCACTGTTTATTACAAATTATGATAAATTTCAGATTTAGAAGGAAACGTAATGTAAAGAATTTTACTCCTCGTGTATATAAAGGATGTAAGTAATAAAATCAATTTAATTCAACACTCATATCTGGGAAACATTACTGTTCATCTTCCAGTCAGAGAAGCATCCATTCATCATGTCCTGTTGATTGGTACTTTGCTAACTTTGTTGCCATGTTATCAATGTCCTTTTATGGCCATGTGCCCAATTTTGTTGATGAGACTTTCATGTGACAGTTTATGCCTTCTATTCTCCACTGTTCTGGAAAGTAATAATATTAATGTAAACAATTATTTTGTGCAGAGCATCAGGCCATTAACGATGCCCCCTCTGTGAATCAGTGAGAGTATGAATTTGGAATGCATATCCCTTTCATAATTTATTTTCCATAATCTCTTTATTGTATACAGTACTGTGTAAAAAGCCTCAGGCACATATGCCCTATACAGCTCGAGTGCCCAGTACTGCATTTGTCAATGTGGAGTGGAGAGTGAGTTTGTAAATCTGGCAGAAGCAATGGATATTGGGAATGGTGCGGGTGGAGTGCCATGGGAGGGGTTTGGGGGAAGTGGCAGAGAACAGGTTCCAAGGGTAAGGGGTGGCGCAGGTGAAGACAAACCCAGCCCTAAGACTGCAGACAAGGTCATTTGATTCCAAACAATCAGTTTATTGATCATTTCAGATTGTCTCTCTGGTGCTTCCTGCCCCCTCTCCCCTCCCTTCCCCTTTTCCCAACCACGATTCCTCTCTCCCTCCCCTCTTCTCTCTCTGTCCACATATCAGAATCAGGTTTATCATCACTCACATTCAGTAATTCATGTTTTATTAGCGGCAGCAGTACAGTGCAATACATAAAATTGCTACAGTACTGTGCAAATGTCTGTGTGTGTGTATATATATATACACCTAAGACTTTTGCACAGTACTGTTGTTCAGCATTCTGTGTTCCAAATTTGTTGTAGTTTCATCAGCAAAGCACAGCATGAATTTTGTTGTTGGTTTCCATACATTCTACGTTTTGATTTGCATGGCAGGATCCATTCTGCAAGGTCCTTGTGATGCCAGGTGAGCTCGCTATATTATCAGCCAAGTGCAACTAGTATAAGAGCAGAGAATCCAATCACTGCGAACAGAAGGAGGCCTGGCAGTTCCTTTGTGAAAAGTTGTCCAGTCATTTCTAAACCCTTGCTCCTCCCCACAGGCATGACAATTATTTATAAGTACTCATCCAAATCCATTTTGAGGTTGAATACTCCAGAAAACTCACTGCACATCATTTCAATTCGCCATCTCTTTTTGATGATTATTTTAAATCTATGTCCTGCAGCTGCCAGTGGAAACGCTTCTACTATTTTTCTTCATCAAAATCCATTATAACTGTAAATGGTTCCTTTTCCCACCTCTGGCCCAACATCACATGATCCCTGCTTCTAGAATCTAACATCCTGTAATATAATTCCACATCTGCTTCTGTGCAAGGTTAAAAATGGATTTCCGATTATATGTTTTTGCCACGGTGTAATCAAAGCGATTGAAGAGCGTAAGCAGCATGCAAAATGAAGAAAGCCTCTGAGTTACAATTCCTTACTATCTCTGTAGCTATGTTCAAGATGTGATACTGTTTCATCTTTGTATTGTTAGAAACAGTTGATTGACTGCCTTTGCATTCTCAAAAGGTTGTATTACTTGTCATGACTGCAATTAACTCTTGCAAATAGATACTGCCTTGTCATTTTGATTTTCCTTGGCGGCTTTTAAAAAATGTGCTCAATAGTAATGGTGATGATCAAATGACAAGCTGTTTGTCCAGGAACAGAAAATGTGTATGACAGATTGGTGCTGCTTAGCTTCTGATTTTCTGAGTAAGACTTTCAAATTGTGCCCACAGATGTGAATAAAGAATTTGTGCATCATTAGCTAGACTGTATGCATAAACTGAAATGGACAAACTCTAATGGTTCCTTTAGAAAGGAAATACACACAAATTACATTTATTGAGATGATGAAATTGACAGTGGTTTTTCCAACAATTTGCAAAATCAAAAAGCAACACTAGTTTGGAAAGCAAAAATAATAAAAAGATTGCTTATCTAAAAATAATAAGAGCATCTGAGGAAACATTGACAATGTACAAAGCTCAGAACAATATTTAAAACTAAATGGATAAGAAATCATTTCCAAACACAAAGTATCAGAAGCAGGCCCTCATGCCATCTCTTCCTACCAGTAAGATTATTTCAGTACTACGTGCTTTTAAAAAAAAAAGAGCTGGCCATTTAGAATAGAGATGAGAAAAAATTCTACATTTAGAAAGTAGCAAGGATTTGGAATTCAAGAAGGCTTGAATTCCAAATGCTTGAGTACAGAGTTTGTATGTTCCTGCCTGAATAGGAGGCAAGGAAGGACCACAGGTTTTTGTTTCAAAAGGTATTGAAGCCCTGGTTAAGAAAAGGGAAGTATGTAGCAGGTATTGGGAAGGAGGAAAAATTATGTACTTAAGGAGTGTAAGAAATGCAAGAGAATGGTTAAGAAGGAAACCAGAAGGGCTAAAAGAAGTCATGAGGTTGATCTGTAATCAAGGTGAAGGAGAATCCCAAGGGATTCTACAGTATATTGAGAGCAGAAGAGTAACTGATGCACCATCAATAACTCTTGGAGATGGGAGGTGAACGATAGGCTTTCATTAGCTGCAAGAGACCACCACACAACATCCTGGAGACTGAGGGAGGAGCAGTGCCTCCAACTGCCTTTATACAGGGGTCTGTGGGAGGAGCCACAGGAACAGTCAGCAGAGGGGCGTGTCCAGACAGGTATATGTAGTTCACCACAATAACAAGGGACAATATTAATCATCTTGATCAGAGTGGTCATCTCGATATGCAGTCAAAAAAGATGGAGGAGATATTAAATGGATTAAATGTATATTTATTTACTCGGAAGACACGTAGAGTCTATAGAAGTGAGGCAAAGCAACATGGAGGTCAAGGAGTGAGTGTGTGTGTGTGTGTGTGTGTATGTATTACACAGGAGGTGTTGCTGTATTGAGGCAAATTAGGGTGCACAAATGTTAGCACTTGCTTATTTTTTGTCATATCTTTCAATGTAATTTCTCCTTATGCAACTTCCCAATCTATCAGCGTAACTTTGGTTTTAGGCCATCTTACCTCTGTTGCTGTGCAGTCATATGTCTGCAATGGCTATTAGATTGTGCACATTATGTTTAACACAGAAGAGTACAGGAGCAGGTCCTTTGGCCCACAATGTCTGTGCTGATTATGATATCACCTTGACTCCAGTGATTAATCAATGGAATTGCTACCTGGAACAAAATACCCAGACAATCATCTTCTCCTCAAGGCAATATTGCCTGCTTGGTATCAGGGTTAGCTATATCTAAAACACAAACAAGAGAAAATCTGCAGATGCTGGAAATCTGAGCAACACTGTTCAGGGTGGAATGTAAAATGTGAGTTGCAATTTCTAATTGTCATGATCCATGTTCTCTGTAATTTCTTGAGGTAACTAGAATTTTGTTTGCAAGATGGTGCTAGTGTATTATGGTGACGTACTGCGGGTTACATACAAAACTTCTAAATACACCTCTTTTGATTAATCTCACTGCAATTTGCAGTATGTAATTTCCCTTTAAGCAACATACTTTTGAATTGGCTTAATGAGCTACAGATTTCCCAATCTTCTGAAGGACTTGATGGACTTAACTCTCAAGCAAGCAGGTAGAGCACCTTTAAGAGGATGAGGGTTCTTTGTCATGGCCTGAAGAGAAGCAGGAGGCGGGTGTGGAATTCAAATCAGAGGGCCCCTCTACCCAGCATCTTGTTAGCAAATATATAGTTGCTAGAGAACAAATTTGTGGACCCAAGGGAACGATTGCTGTGTCATAAGAAAATGAGGAACTGTTGTGTTCTGTGTTTTACCATGACATGGCTTATTCAGAATATTCAGTTTGGAAGACCCAGATCCACCAAACTGCTGATTCAGAAAAGGCAGAAGGTGGGGGTGTGAGGTTCACGATAATCTCTTTGTGGTGCTCTGATGTGGCAGTCTTGCTGTACTCATTCATGTTCCCCAAAATTAAGCACCTAATAATCAAATGCCAACCATTCTTTTTACTGAGACAGTTCTCCTCCATGATCTTGACTGCAGTTTACATACCATCAGTGGCTGACTGTAATCAAGCACTTGAGATGCAGCACGATGCCGTCACCAAACAAGAAGCAATCCACCCCGATACATTTCAAATCATAGTCGGCGACTTTAATCAGGCTTCTTTGAAGAAATCCTCGCCTAATTACCACCTGCATTTAAACTTGTAGCGTCAGAGGTCCCAACACACTAGACCATTGCTATATAAAGGTAAGAAATCTGATCACTTGTCTGTCCTTCTACCTACCTGCATCCAGGGAACTAGGGAGAGGCTAAAGAACAAGAACTTCAGAGATTAGGACTACAAAGAGGTGGTCGTGGGAGGCAGACGAGCAGCTATGCAATTGCTTTGAGTCAGTGGACTGTGTCGTGTCCAAGGACGCATCTGTGGATCTGAATGATTGTTTGTCATGGACTTTATACAAACAGTTGTAGAAGAGTGTGTCCCCATAAAATCATTCAAAGATATTCCCCAATCAGAAGCCACAAGATCCACAATCTGCAGAGGGCCAGATCGAAGCATTCAAGTCTGGCGGCCAAGAAAGTTACAAGAGGTTCAGGTACGATCTTGGGAAAGCTATCTTAAGTGGCAATTTTGAGCTAAACTTGAATCAATGAAAGATGCTCGACAGTTCTTTCAGGGCTTGAATGCTATCGCCTCTTATAAAGTTAAATCAAGCGACACTGGTGATGTAGGGCTTCACTTCCAGATGAGCTCAATGCCTTCTATGCTCACTTTGATTGTCAAAACATGCAGGAACCATCACAGATATTCACAGCCCCTGCTGACCCTATATTTTCTGATGTGAAAGCATCCTTCAGGAGGGTGAACCCACAGAAAGTATCCGGTCCAGACGGGGTACCTGGCTGAGAAATAAAGATCTGTGCTGATCAACTGGCTGCAGTGTTCACTGAGATCTTTAACTTCTCACTTTGTACTGAGGTACTTCCCTGCTTAGAGAAGGCTTCACTTATGCCGGTGCCTAAGAAGAGTAAGGTAGCCTGCCTCAATATCTATCATCCAGTAGCACTTACATCCACAGTGAAGAAGTGTTTTCAGAGGTTAGTGATGAAGCATATCAACTCATTCATGAGTAGCAACTTGGATCCACTGCAGTTTGCCCACCGACGCAACAGATCTGAGGTAAATGCCATTTCATTAGCACTTCACTCAACCCTGGAACATCTGGACAGTAGACATGCATACATCATGATGCTCTTTATGAACTGCAGTTCAGTATTCAACTATCATCACCTCCCAAAGTAAGCAATAAGCTCCAAGAAATTAGCCTCAATTCCCCCTTGTGCAATTGGATCCTCAATTTCCTCACTATCAGACCCCAGTCAGTCCAGATTGGCAACAACATCTCCTCCACCATCTCCATCAGCACAGAAGCACCACAAAGCTGTGTGCTTAGCTCCCTACTCTACTTGCATAACATTTATGGCTGCGTGGCTAAGCAGAGCTCCAATGCCATATTTAAGTTTGCTGATGACACCGCTGTCGTTGGTCGAATCAAAAGAGGTGATGAATCAGCATATACGAGGGGGACTGAAAATCTGCCTGGGTTGTGTCATAACAACAACCTCTCACTCAATGTCGGCAAGACCGTGAAGCTGATAATTAACTTCAGGAGGAAGAAAGCAGAGGTCTATGAGCCAATCCTCATTGGGGGATCAGAGGTGGAGAGGGTCAGCAACTTTAAATTCCTCAGTGTTATTATTTCCGAGGATCTGTCCTGGTCCCAGCACATAAGTACAATTATGAAGAAAGCACGGCAGCACCTCTACTTCCTTAGAAGTTCCCAGGATTTGGCATGACATCTAAAACTTTGACAAACTTCTATAGGTGTGTGGTGGAGAGTATATTGACTGGCTGCATCACAGTCTGGTATAGAAACAGCAATACGCTTGAACAGAACATCCTACAAAAAGTAATGCATATATATGCCAGTCCATCACAGATGAACTTTGGCTCCTTAAGGCTGATATAGCTGGGGCTAGTAATAGGGACAAGCTCTCACACAGTTTGTCACCTTTTGCACACAGGTTGTCCAATATGATTCTATTATGGTTATTGGAGTGACTGAGTATGCCTGCGAGAAAATGAATCTCAGGGTTGTACATGGTGACATAAAGGTACTTTGATAGTAAATTTATTTTGAGCTTTGAACTTTGAGCCATATGGGAGCAAATGACCCAGACAGGGTGAAGGAGGAAGTTCTAATGAAGAATATGAGCATGACTGATCCAAGGTCAAAGAGAAACACGGAAGTAATCATCTCTAGGTTGTAACCATAGCTGCATAAAAATTATCATTGGGTCAAAATATAAGAGAACTGAACTTACGGCTCAAATTGCTGCATCTTAATCCCAGTCTCCAGATCATCAGCTCCAAGCTGAATTTCCTTGAGTTGCAGAGGTTTATAGTAGAATCGATTGCATGGATCTCAATAGTTTCCATCAGCTCTCACATCCATCTGGTGCAGCACAGCACCTGTCCTGGCATGCATATTGTGTGTTAAAGCATTATACAATTTAATCAACTTGCTTAATTCTGTTACTGCCCCTCTTACTTTACCTAGATCCCTTAGCAATGGCTACACTCTGTTAATTTTCACTCAGAGATTGGTAAATTGACACAGTCCTTTACCAATGATTCATGTTACATCTGATTTATTTAACCCATGATGTAAATGATAAGACATTGATTAGCACTTTTTAAAAAGAACTATCACCAGTTCATTATGAGCTGGATCAATAACTTATAACCATACGTATAGAGGTTTGTGAAAGGTGTGTAGAGTATCATGACTCCTCTCCTTCAAAATGTAAAGCAAAACGGTAAGATTTGGGAGATTATGAATACAATGGATATTAAAATCTACTTTCCATCTTTATAACATAATACTCCTGAGTCAGGTATATTTCCATATATAATACACTCTCTGTTAGATGACAGTAAAAGCTCATTCAATAGGTTTTAAGAGGTACATTTAATGTCAGAGAAACGTATATAATGTACATCCTGAAATTCTTTTTTGGATGGGCATTTTCATTTTTATTGTTTTGCAATGGAAGGAACAACTAAAATAATTTGACATCTGATTAATGAATTCCAAAACTTAAGGACTGCACTCTAGATTGCAATCATAAAATGATATAAACCAGAAGTGGCATTTCACAAGGATGCCATAAAATGTTTGCTGTGTAACAATCATAATGTACAAATAGATGAAGCTTATCCAAGTTAAATAAGTTAAAGCAGAACTGATTTCCATTGATCTGTTAGAATATTTCTCATTTCTATCCCAAAACATCAGATTCAGATTTATTTATCTTACGTACTTGAAACATGCAGTGAAATGTATTACTTACGTTGACAAACTGAGTGCCCATGGATGTGCAGCCTGCAAGTGTTGCCACACATTCTGCCAACATAGCATGCATGTCCCACAGAACAAACAAGCAACAACGATAACAAGATGAGATTAAAATGAGCCCCTTTTCCATCCTTCCTATCTTTTCCTCTTCTCCAACTTTTTCTAATAAATACCTGTATTTAGAAAACCCACAATGCCACAAAACACTTAAAGAATTTCAGAAGGGTTGCCACTATTTTAATTTGACAGCAAATTTGTGGCAAGTCACATGAAGAGTTAATCAAAAATGACTCAAAGTCTCAGTTTATTTTAAGTGTTTAGAATAGAAGGTAGACCTCTAAATTTAGAGTCAACAGACTGGAACAGTGAATACAAAAATACAACTATGTTTTGATTTAGTACTTTTTAATCTGAAATAATTATTCTTATATTTCTAATAGTTTCAACAGTTCAAATTTAGTACAATAAAAATTATAAAATGCTGGAAACATCAGTTCAGAATAAAAGTTCAGAAGGAGCTAATAATTATTGTTTCAGTTTGACGACCTTTCATAGGAACTGTCTAATCATAAAAAGTCTGAATTAAACAGTATATTGAAAATTTAAATGACTGGATCCAATGACATTTTGTGGTCATTTTTCAAAAAATATTACTTACAGAAACACCATATATTTATATATCCTGACAAAAGTATAAAGAATATTTAGATCTAAACAAAATAATGATGCACACATGAAACAAAGTACACCAGAAATTATGAACTGTAAAGCACATTATATAAATCCTAAAGGCATTTGGTGGTGGTTATGTGTCAGATGGTTAAACAACTAATCTATAAAAACTATATAATCAGCAATGCAGGCTTGTGATGCTGCAACAAAAATGATCAGCTTGGATTAAATGCTCAAGCCACCAGTATAGATTTAAGATCTGGGTTTAGCCACAGACACTGATTAGATGCCACACAGATGAAATGTAACTGCAATAGAGGAGCAAGCCTTAGATATCAATCAATGGCGATCATATCAGTAAAGCTCTGCTTTGAAATACAGGCTGTGAGGATGAGCAGAACACAAAGCAGATAACATGATTATACTGTGGTGTCTATTTTTTCAAATGTTTCAGCATCTCATCAATTGGCAGAACGGAGCATTTGAAGTTTCATCATGAATTGATTTATAACCACATAGCATGAATGATTTATTTTAATCTCTGAATTTTCCAGCTTGATCACTAGTCAGTGAAAGAAAGTTTCTACCAGTGAAATATCCTTTCATGAGTTTACAATGTTTTAATTCTACTAACTGATGTTACTACGGAGTTGGAGGTGACCTTTTTAATCACAGTGATTATTATTCCAGGTATTCAGGTTTAGAAAATGTTATACAATATGATAAACTCTTCATTGTTTTATACCAGAATTATTATAACATGAAATCTTTAAATATTAAGTTTTACAATAACTTATTTTCATTATTTTGGGAGTTTGGTGTAAATCTGCATTTTAGAGAAACATTTGCTTATTATGGCAGAATATTTGCTTTACGGTCATTGCCACATCGTTATGTTGGCTATTTATCAATGGACTAGGTTAGGTAATTCACTATGCAACTCATAATTAATTAACTCTTGTCTCTGCACTAACAATGATGTAACTATGTTGACCCCAGGACAACAACTTAAAACATGGATTCTACTATTCCCTCTGTGTTACTAGTCACTCAGACCACTGCTACAATTTATAACACCAAAATAGAGATCTCCCATTGGCCAGACCATCAGTCCTTTCTTTTCCCAGCCCTTGACATGGAGGTTCTTCCTTGTGATAGTTAGTCTCCAGACCTTTTTCCCCTTTGCATTTGAAGCTCCTTAATTTTAAACACTTTTATCAGTTCAAATGTTGCCCTTCAATCTTGTTGGTTTGAGGTCATCTGACTGACCTGTCAGATCCCCATTGGATGTAGTCCAAGGGCTACACAACCCCATGCCCTGGGTGGGTTCTTCTGTCCTACTGAACTCTGGTTCACCCAGACCCAGACACTGGGAGATAATGCAATTACTTCTGCAAATTTGCCATTGTACACAATGCACAACTTATCTGAAAATGATCTGAGCTTTCTCAGGTCAGTAGCAGAAATTCCTTGCATCCCCATTCAATTGCTCTGATTAAGTTATCCCTGAGCAAGAATCAGCTCGTCAAAAAGTTCCACAAAATTGAGGTTACAGAGTAGCTTCACAAAAAGGCAGCTTCCATTTCATGGCAGAAAAACAGTTGGTTTGTCTGCTTGACTGGTCCTTGACCCATATGAGTTTGGTGATTTCTTCCATATTTCAATGCCTTCATGCCAACATTTAGGAGAGTAGTGGAAAATTTAGGGGAGATTTCAGAGGCATATTTTGTACATGAGAGTGGTGGTATAGGTGGTTACATTATGGATATTTAAGAGACTCTTTGATGAGCTCATGGATGAAAGAAAAATGGAGGATAATGGACTAGATTGATCGCAGAGTAGGTTAAAAGGCCAGTACAACACCTTCACTGTGTAGACTGTGTTGGGCTTCTGCATTTGACACAATATAGACATCTAATATAGATGAGAGTCTTTTTAAGGGGGTAATGTTGATGAGCATCCACCAAGTTAGCCTCAGCCTTCCATTCCTTACCTATTGACACAATGTCACAATGGCACTGATGTCATGGCTGGTGCTGATGTGACAATTGACAGGACAAGTTGCCATATAATTAGTTGCCAGGGAAACAGCACAGCCTTCACCTGGTCATGGCTGTCCCCAGATCTTCGGCATTCATAATTCCATTTCCCAACGGCGGGCAGGGAGTTTGCTGAAATCTTACAGTTTCAGGACGTTTTTTTAAAGGCAAAGGGCATTTGAAACTTTCAGGTACCAATGTCGGTGGAGAGATTTACAAGCCAGGATCTGGAAGACCCATTTGTTTTGCCCACATTCAAGGAACGAGTGGACAGCTTCTACCAAATGATGGTGGTGATGGTGCAGAATATAAAAGACAGTGAAAACATTAAAAAGATGGCAGATTTTGGTGAGCATTTCTACACAGCCACAATGAAGGCCTTTTGATTAGATTGGTGCAAAGTTAGCTGCTTATTTATTATCACTGAAAATTTCTATTTTGTACAAATAAATGCTGAAGTCAACATTTTGCGATTGAATTGCTTGATTTTGTAGATTATTTTCAGTGGTGCTAAGTTGATGTATTTCATGGCTCTTCGCCAAGTGTAGCCATGTCTTACGCACTTTTTGAATTGGCTGAGGTCATCTTTTCCTTTTTTTGTGTCTTTATGACTTAGCTATTCCCTGGCCTTTACTATTCTTTGCCAGCAATTCTAGGAAAGAGGTTGACATTTTAAAGATTTTTTTAAAATTCTGTACATTTGTTTATTTGTTCAAATGAACTCCATCATTAAATTCACATAATTTAAGAGTGGGACCAAATAAACAATGAATGGTTTGCAACACAGTCACATGAAGCACCTGAAACTGATGACTTTCATTTACAGCTATAAGAAATAATATAATGTTAATAATATTTTGATTATCATGGTGTTTTGAAATAGACAGTGATGCTTTGCTAAAATGAAATTTTCCTGTCCAATATTGAATTGAGTCACAGAGTCATGTAGTCTATTCTTCTCAGTGACCCTCTTTAGATCTGACGTCTTCAGTGCTTATATCTATTAACCCCTACCCCCTTAAGGGATTGAGTTAAATTCAGGCCAATTAATTCCTCTCATGAAGTGAAGTCTAACCTGGCCAAATATGAGATGTTGCACCTTGGTAGGTCAAAAATAAAGAGACAGTACACTGTGAAGCATGAGAAACAGAGGGATTTTGAGGTCCAAGTTCATAGCTCCCTGAAAATGCCAACACCGGTTGATATGATGATTAAGAAGGCACTGGCATGTTAGCCTTCATTAGTCGAGAAATTGAGTTCAAAAGTCAGAAACTTATGTTGAAACTGGTCAGAGAGTGAGCTCAGATAGCCACATGATTGTGAGGAAAATAGAAGGATATAGACATTCTATAGGCAGAAGAAATTAGTTTAGTTGGCCATTTGATTACTAATTTTATTTGTTTTGCACAACATTGTTCCTGTGCTGAGCTGTTCTATGTTCTCTCCCCCTGTAACCTTTGACACTCTGACTAATCAAGAACCTATAAACCTCTGTTTTAAATATACTTCATGATTTGGCTTCCACAGCCATCCATGGCAATAAATTCCACAGATTCACCACCATCTGCCTGAAAAAATTTGTCCTCATCTCTGTTCTAAAGGGACATCCTTAGAGTCATAGGACACTACAGTAAGTAAATAGGTCCTTTATCCCATCTAGTCAATGTCAAAATATTAATCTGCACCAGGACCATATCCCTCCATATTCCTCCAATCTATGTACCTATCCAAATTTTGCTTAAGCATTGAAATCAAATCTGCATCCACCACTTCAACTGGCAGTTCATTCCACACTCTCATCACCCTCTGAGCAAAGAAGTTCACTCTCATGTTCCCCTTAAACACATCACCTTTCACCCTTAACCAATGACCTCTAGTTCTAGTCTCATCCAATCTTAGTGCAAAAAAGCCGGCTTGCATTTGTATTCATTCATAATTTTGTATACCTCTATCGCCCCTCATTCTCCTACTCTAGGGGATAAAATCCTAACCTATTTAACCTTTCCCTATAACTCAGGCCCTCAAGCCTTGGTAAGGCCCTTGTCAGTTTTCTCTGCACTCTTTCAATCTTATTTCCATCTTTCCTGTAGGTAGGTGACCAAAACTGGACACAAAACTCCAAATTAAGCCTCAACAATGTCTTGTGCAACTTCAACATAGCATTGTAACTCTATGAAGGCCAATGTGCGAAAAGTTTTCTTTACAACCATATCTACCTGTAACATCACTTTCAAAGAACTACATATGGATCTATATTCCCAGATCCTTTTGTTCTTCTACACTTCTCAGTGGCCTACCCTGGTTTTCCTTCCCAAAGTGCAGCACATCACACTCCATTTGCCTATTAAATTCCGTTTGCCTTTTTTCAGCCCATTTTTCCAGCTGGTCCATATCCCACTGCAAGCTTCCTCACTGTCCACTTCACCCCCAATCTTGGTGTCATCTGCAGATTTGCTGATCTAGTTTACTACATTATCTTCCAGATGACAAACACCAACATATGCAGAAATGATCCCTGTAGCACGCCACTAGATACAGGCCTCTAGTCAGAGACACAACCATTTGCTACCACTCCCTGGCTTCTCCTGTGAAACTACTGTCTAATCCAATTTACTACCTCATGTTGAATGCCAACTTAACAAATTTAATTTCCTAGAATTGTTTGGTAAATATCTTTGAAAAATAAAATTGCACCATATCAAAGGTGAACAGGGTGACAGGCTGATAAACAATTTGGATAAGGATGCAGACACCCCACTTTCACACTAGCCTGTTGCCTTCTACTTCCTGTACTGCCAGGGTGAAGCCATTCCAAATCAGGTGAACTGCATCTTCATATTCCATCTGAGTAGTCTACAACCTGACAGGAAATGCACTAAATTCTCTCATTTCAGGTAAACTGCACCCCACCCTTTCTGTTCCAATCTTTTTCCTTCTGATCCATGTTAATCCTCTCACGTGTGCAATTCTTTCCATCCACACACCGTTGCCTAGTATCTTTCTCCTTCTCCACCTAGTTAAGTGTGCTTAGTAGCCACACACTCAACCCTCTCAGTTTCCTACCCTCTGCCCCTACTTTTCTCATCTGTCATGATTCCTCTTTTAACTGGTTCCACTCAATATCTTCCTTTATTATCGGATTCCATTGTCTGCAACCCTTCATTGGCTCCAATAATCACATCCAACCTCTTGTTTCTGCTTCCATTCTCCCCTCTTTATCCTTGCTCCATCTGCCCATCCTCTATTTCTTCACCTCCCTATCTCCCCTCTATACTAATGTAGGGTCTCAACTCATAATGTTGCCTCCACTGCTGCTGCATGACCTGCTGAGTTCCTTACGAAGTTTGTTTCTTTGTTCATTAATACAGCAGTTTATCCTCTATCATCGTTCTTCATTCTGTGCTGTCACCCATCAGTTTCATGATTCATTATGTGCCGTGTCGTAAGACGTGGGCGATCATGTTCTTTCCATGACCATGATTATTCTTGGCAAATTTTTCTATAGAAGTGGTTTTCCATTGCCTTCTTTAGAGCAGTGCCTTTACAAGACGGGTGACCCCCGCTATTATCAATACACTTCAAAGATTGTCTGCCTGGCGTCAGTGGTAGCATAAGCAGGATTTGAGATATGCATCAGCTGCCTAAAGTATGTTATGCTTTAAACTTTCCCTTTCTCATGAAACTTAATAAATCTGACCTCTGTTTTATTCCACAGTTCCTGCATGACCTACTAAATATTTCTGATATTTTCTGTACTTTTATGTCAAGCATACAAAATCATTCATGTAAAATATATTTATGTATGAATATATGTTTCAGTGTACTTATTTATTTTTCTTACTAGACCCGATGACATATGATCAGTTTTATAATGTAGTTCAATATCTCTTCAATGACGAATTGAAAAGTGAATATATAAAGGCTGTTTTTAAGAAGATTAATAGCCATTTGGAAGCACTTGTTGACTGGACTGAAGTAAGTTTTATGACAATACTTTTTGTAATGAAGAACATTTTTATTTTTATACTATTATGCAAGTGTATATTTTGTTTCATTACATTAGGGTAATTATATTTAATCTCAAAATGTCAGGTTCAGCTGTCTTAGAAACATAGAAAACCTACAGCACAACACAGGCCCTTCGGCCCACAAGGCTGTGCTGAATATGTCCTAACTTTAGAAATTACCTAGGGTTACCCATAGCTCTCTATTTTTCTAAGCTCCATGTACCTATCCAGGAGTCTCGTGAAAGATCCTATCACAACTTGATGAAGATTACTAAATGAAAAGGATGGACACTGATATTTAAATAATGCAATATTTGCATAATTCAGATTTTGTAGTATACTTTGTGGCTATGTTAATGTATGCACCATATACACATCTAATGTAAGATCCTTGGAAAAGCATAGGATAGAAAGAGATATTGACTTGTCCAATGAGAACATACAATGTTGACTCCAATGTTAACTGGGCTTGGGCTGAAGCTCAGTTAATATTAAGCTGTTTAAAATGATTTTATTTATTTCTTCTGTAATTTATAACTCGCTCTAGCTATCATTAATGTTGTATGTGATTGTCCATTTCTGTTTTGAACTTGAAATAGTTATATAAAATAAAGATTTCATAATAAACTTCATTTTATTTTAGACTACTGATTATTAATATTTGTGGATTTAATATACTATTATTTTTTTATTATTGTCTGAAATAGATCTACTTTCCTCTGAAATTTTCTCACAGAAATTAACTTAGATATAATTAAACAGTGTGCCTGTTTTAATGTTTCTGGGGTTTTTTCATTTGTTTCACAGAGTGGATTCATTATTCACTTCAAGAATTTTATTTTGCAATTAAAAGAACTGCTTAGTAATTTTCTAATGATTCACTGGTAAATATCTTCTGACCTTTTTTTGAAAAAGGGGAAGGTGTTGTGTTTGGTCACTGGCTGCGATGTTCAAACCCTCTGGAACAAAGGCAGCCTATTTATTCTGAAGTCTATAAGACTATAAAGCAATAAGGTATAAGAGCGGAATTTGGCCATTTGGCCCATCAAGTCTACTCCACTATTCTGCCATGACTGATTTATTATCCCTCTCACCCCTATTCTCCTGCCTCCTTCCCATAACCTTTGATATCCTTACTAATCAAGAACCTGTCAACCTCCACTTTAAATATATCCATTGACTTGTTCTCCACTGCCATATGTGACAATGAATACCACAGATTCAACATTCTTTGGCTGAAGAAATTGCACCTCATCTCTTCTCTAAAGGACATCCTTCTATGCTCATGGTGTGTTCTTTGGTGCGAGACTCACCGACTATGGGACACATTCACTCCATATCCACTCTATCTACGTCGTTCAATATTTGATAAAATACTATGAGATCCCCTATTATCCTCCGGTGAGTACAGGCCCAGAGCCATTTAAATGTTCCTCATACATTAACCCTTGCATTCCCAGAATAATTCTTGTGACCCTCTCCAATATCAGCACATTCGTTCTTGGATAAGGAACCAAAAACTGCCTGTAATGCTACAAGTGAGATCTGACCAATGCCTTATAAGACCTCTGCATTACATCCTTCTTTTATATTTTAGTCATCTCGAAATGAATGCTAACATTACAATTATCTTCCTCAACACTGACTGAAATTGTAAGTTAACATTTAGGGAATCTTGCAAAAGAACACCCAATTCCCTTTCCACCTCTGATTTCTGAATTTTATCCCCATTTAGAATATAGTTTGCACCTTTATTCCTTCTGCCAAAATGCATGATCATACACTTTCCTACACAATTTTCCACGTGTCACTTCTTTGCTCATTATCCTAAACTGTGTTAAGTTCTTTTTACAGACTCCCTGCTTCCTGAACACTACATGCACCTCCACGTATCTTGGGATCGTCCACAAATTAAGCCATAAAGCCATCAATTCTGTCATTCGAATCACTGATGTATAATGTGAAAGGAAGCAGTCCACAAACTGACCCCAAACTGAGCAATCTGGAAAAGCTCCCTTTGTTCCCAAATACGAGAAAATTTGCAGATGCTGGAAACCCACGCAGCACACAAAATGCTGGAGGAACTCGTCAGGCCAGGCAGCATATATGGGAAAGAGTAAACAGTTGATGTCCGGGGCTGAAACTCTTCACCAGGACTGGAAAGATAGATGACAAGTCAAAGCAAGAAAGTGGGGAGGAGGACGTACAAGGTGGTAGGTGATAGGTGAAAGCAGGAGAGGGGGAGTTGTGAAGTAATGAGCTGGGAAATTGATTGGTGAAAGCAATAAAGGGCTGGAAAAGGGGGAATCTGATAGGAAAGGATAGAAGATCATGGAAGAAAGGGATGGTAGAGGAGCATAGAGGAAGGTGATCGGCAGGTAAGGAGGTAAGGTGAGAGGGGGAAATGGGAATGGTGAAGTGGGGAGCAATTACCAAAAGTTTGAGAAATCGATGTTCATGCCATTAGGTTGGAGGCTTCTTATACTGAAGGAGTGAGGTTAGAATTGGAGAGAGGAATCTTCTCCTGTCTTCAGTGCTCCTCCTCTTCCTGAACACCCTACTCTGGTCTTCTTCCTGCTCTGGATCTTTTCATTGTTAACTGCCAATGAGGCATCAACTGTCTCGACTTTACCACTCTGCTTTCCAATTCTAACCTCACTCCTTCCAAATGCACTGATCTCCACTCTCTCTACACTAATCTTAACCACACTATCAAACTCGCAGATAATGGTGCTGTAATAGGCTTGCGGACTTACCTCTACCTTGTTGAGGCCAGGTGACAACTTTCAGATACCTCCTCTTACTTGCCCCATGAACCAGGATCCCACAAAGGAGCACAAGGCCATTTTCACCGACACCATCAGTGACCTTATTAACTCTGGAGATCTCCCATCCTCTGTCACCAATCTCATAGTTCCCTTACCCCGCACCTCCCATTTCTGCCTCCTACCCACAAACCTGCCTGTCCAGATAGAACCATTGTCTCTGCATGTTCCTGTACCATGAAACTTATAGTTGCATATCTTGATTCTGTTTCATCCTCCCGGTTCAGTCCCTTCCTACCTGCATCCATGACTCTTCACACACTCTGGATGTTTCAATGTCTTCAAGTTTCCAGGCCCCAATCTTCTCATTTTCACCATGGGTGACTAGTCCCTATATATCCCCATCCAGCATCAGGGGGGCCTCAAAGCTTTCTGCTTCGTTCTAGACAACAGACCCAACTTTATCCTCTCCACTATCATTCTCACTCTCAATAATTTCTCCTTCAGCTGCTCCCACTTCCTTCAAACAAAAGGTGTAGCCATAGGCACTCACGTGGGTCCTAGCTATCCCTGCTTTTTTTCATCTACATGGAACAGTTTATGTTTCAAGCCTACACCAGTAACACTCCACAACTTTTCCTGTCCTATATCAACAACTGTATTGGTGTTGCTTCCTGCACCCATGCTGAGCTTGTTGATTTCATGAACTTTGCCTACAACTTCCACCCTGCTCTCAAATTTACCTGGTTCATTTCCAACACCTCCCTCTCTTTCTCCATCTCTCTGTCTCTAGATTCGATTTGTCTACTGATATCTTTTATAAACCTACTGATTCTCTCCGCTACCTGGACTAAACCACTTCCCACCCTGTCACTTGTAAAAATGCCAACTCTTTCTCTCATTTCCTCTATCTCTGCTGCATCTGCTCTCAAAATTAGTCTTTTCATTCCAGAACCAATGAAGTGGTCCTCCTTCACCAAAGAAAGGGGCTTTCTTTCCTCAACCATCAGTGCTGTCCTCACTTACATCTCTTCCACTTTGTGCACGTTTTCCCTCCCCATCTTCCCATCACCACACAGACGATAGGTTCCTCTTGTCCTCACCTACAACTCCAATAGCCTCCACATCCAACACATAATTCTCTGTAACTTCTGCCATCTCCAATGGAGTCCCACCACCAAGCTCATCTTTCTTCCTATCCCCACTTTCTGCTTTCCGCAGAGAGCACTCCCTATGCAACTCCCTTGTCAATTTGTCCCTCCCCACTGACCTCCCTCCTGGCACTTATCCTTGCAAGTGGAACAAGTGCTACACCTGCCCCTACGCACCATCCCTCACCTCCATTCAGGGCCCCAAATGTCCTTCCAGGTGAGGCGACACTTCACCTGTAAGTCTGTTGGGGTCATCTAGAGTACCCAGTACTTCTAGTGGGTCCTCCTGTATATTGGTGAGATTGGGAGACTGCTTCACCGAGAACCTACGCTCCATCTGCCAGAGAAAGCAGGATCTCCTGGTGGCCACCCATTTCAATTCTACTTCTCATACTTCCAGTAATGGTCCCCCACCTTTATCATTCCTCCATTCCCATTTCCCTCTCTCATCTTATCTCCTCACCTGCCCATCACCTCCCTCTGTGCTCCTTCCCCTTCCCTTTCTCCCATGGCCTTCTGTCCTCTCCTATCAGATTCCCTCTTCTCCAGTCCTTTATCTTTCACCAATCAACTTCCCTGTTCTTTATTTCTCCAGGTTTCACCTATTACCTACCACCTTGTACTTCTTCCTCCCCTCCCCTCATCTTCTTCACTCTGACTTCTCATCTTATTTCCAGTCCAGATGAAGGGACTCGGCCTGAAATATTGACTGTTTATTCTTTTCCGTAGATGCTGCCTGCCCTCCTGGCTTCCTCCAGCAATTTGTGTGTGTCCCTTTATTCCTACTCTTTGCCAGTCAGCCAGTCATCTATCCATCCTCGTATCCTACCTTTTATCTTGTTTAACAGCCTCAAGTGCGGTATCTTGTCAATAGCCTTCTGAAAATCCAAGTAAACAATGCTCAGAGATTATCTTCTGTCCATCCTGACTTTTAGTTCCTCAAAGAAATCCAACAAATTTGATATGCAAGATTTCCGCTTTTAAAAGAAGAACAATTTTGGCCTATTTCATCACATGCCTCCAAGTACCCTGAAGCCTCATCCTTAGTAATTGATTAGAACATCTTCCTAACCATTGAAGTCAGTCTAACTGGCCTATAATTGCCTGATTTTGCCTCCCGCCCAGCATAAAGAGTGCAGTGACATTTACAATTTTCTATCATTGGGAACCATTCCAGAATCTAGTGACTTTTGAAAGATCACTACCAATGCCTCAGCAATCTCTTCAGCTACCGCTTTCCTTTCAGAACCCTGGGCTGTAGTCCATCTGTTCCAGGTGATGTACCTATCTTCAGAACTTTCAGCTTTTCAAGCACCTTTTCCTTAATGGCAAATACACTCACTTCTGCCCCCTAGCAATCTCAAATTGCTGGCATTCTGCTGATGTCTTCCTTAGTGAAGAATACAGTAATGCAAAATATATTAAGTTCATTGGTCATTTCTTTGTCTCCCATTACTACATGTCTAGCATCATTTTCCAGTGGTCCAATATCCACTCTCACCTCTCTTTTAGTTTTTATGTATCTGATAAAACTTTTGATATCCTCTTATATATTACTGGCTAGCTTATTTTCATATTTCATCTTTTCTCTCATTATTTTATTTAATTGCCTTCTGTTGGTTTATAAAAACTTCTAAATCCTCGAAGTTCCCACTAAGCGATGGTGATTAATGGATGGGGATTGAATTTTGTGTGCTATCTGTTCCTGGTGAATACATGCAGGTTAAGCATTTCATTAAATCTGAACTTATTTTTCAGTAATGTGCAATTTAGCGCCGATCTCTCCATAATAACCTTTTGATTATAGTTTGCAGCTAGTACAGCTATGAGTAACATTGACTCTCGATAATGCAGAGAAAGTTTATTGAATATTGTTACAATTGAACCTGATTAGGATTTAGAGGACTTGTCATTTTGTTAGAAATAAAATGTTATAATTATATTATAATAATAATGAAATTTATAAGAAAAATGTATTATCTGTATTGATTTTTTTTGCAGCTTTTTGGGTATTTTCCATCTGAAGGACAGGATATCATGAAAGAAATACCAGTATTTTTGCTTCCAAGGCGACAATGTGTTGAATTGAGAGAAGGTAATGCAAAGGATTTCAACATAATTCTTAGTTATTAGTTATCTAGTAGTTAATTATTTAAAGTACTTAATCACTGTTGACAAATAATGCTATGCAACTCTGTATCTTGCCTTCCAGGTGGTAGAATAGGTTAGTACAGTGGATTCCAGTTAATTCCACCATTGGTAAATTGGGGAAGCTACCTATTTGGGACAATTTTTAAAGAACAAAAAATAATTGATAAAATAGCCGGCATTCTCTTTGTCTATTTGGGACATTATGTTGCTTACTTGTGACAGGAAACTGTTGCTGAACAGTTTCTAACCAGTGTCAGTTGAGTGGACTCATGTAGCTTTTGGATACTACACCATGCTTAGAGTGAACAACTTTCAAATAACTTCAGTTATGCGTGTTTGTGTTCAAAAAGCAATGATTTTTCTCTCTGATAGTTGGTGAGAAATAAGCAGTAAGACAATTCAGAATTTTTTCTTGCTCAATGCATTTTCAAGCATTGAGGCTTGGAGATTCCAGAAATGGCAGGAAGTGAAAACAAAACAATTTCACTACTTCCATAAGTTAGGAGCCATGCAGAATTAGAAGGCATCGACAATCAACTTGAATGTTACAATGAAATTTGAAGTTTTGGAGGATGCAATAGTTGAAAGCTTTGTATGCAGGCAGTCCATTATTGTGCTGATTTTGTTAAACTACATTCAGTCAAAAGAACATGACACCGTACACTGGATGAATTTCTCCCTTGATAACTATTAGGAACTATTGCACAGTTTTATAGTATTGTATTTGCATGATAGTGTAATAATCTGTTCTGTATTCCATTTAAATATATAACTTGTTGCTCAGTTAAATGGTACTATGCCTTTTTTAATACCTTTTTAATTATTTTCATGAAAATTTGTTTAGTCGGGGCAGGCATTTAATTGGGCCTAAATGTACTGGTCCTGATATGTCTCTATTAACCAGAATCCACTTTATTAAGATAATAGTGAGATATCAATGGTGAGCTTTGTGTTACATTGTATGCAAAAATCAAATTCTTAGAATAAGCGTGGAGAGAGTCCTGTAGAAAGGGTGGAATGTCAGTTCTGGTTGAGTGGATCTTTTTAGTGTAGCAGACTTACCTCTGGTGTGCCATTGAAGTATCTGTTCGAGATTTCCTCACCAGTTAAGAAAAGCAGTCATGAAGCTGGCGAATTCTCAGCAATACCAATGGTGCACATTCAATGTGTTTGCTTCTATGGGATATTTCAGTATTGCCAATGAAAGAGGAATGTGAGCAGTAGGTATGCCAAGCTTTTCCTTCCTGTCTAGATGACATTGTGGAAGACTTGGGGAGATGGGAAGAATAAGCCTATATTTGTTTGGCCAGGCTCTAGAAGGCAGCAATAAGAAATGTTCTTTTGTTTCTGGATTGGGAACTGTAAGCTGCCTAATGGCCTCATTAGATCAGTTGTGTGGTCTGTGATTTGTACACACCCATGACACATGTGGAACATGTACAGGTGATGTGCAATGCTACTGTGAAATTGATTCATGGATATGCAATTAACACCATGGAAAGCAGATTTTAAAACAGATTTAAACTATGCAGCTTCACAATACAAAGGGTTGTCAATAACTTGTAGCATTTTGTGGGGATTACCAGTATGGGAGCTCATTGCATTCACCGAAGACAAAGACTGCAGTTAGAGGAATTGGGTCATTCCTGATCCTGGTGTATTTGCCCTGCTGTTTGAGAGAGGGAGATTAGCTGATGATTGCGCAATGTGGCAATGGCGATAACCGACAAGGAAAAGCCTGGCTATTTCTCCCTGACAATCAATGTTATTATCATCACTGAATCCTCCATTATCAAAATCCTAAGGGTTACATTTATCAGACATTGAACTGGAATGGCCATACGGAAAATCCTGGCAATTCTGGGCAATGTTTCTCACTCACTGCATGTCACCTTGGCTGAGCAGAGGAGCACCCTTAGTAACTGACTAAGGCAACTATGCTGCTCCAAAGAGAGCTACATGAGGTCCCTCTTACCCTCGGCTATTTGGCTTTATAATAAGTCAACCTATAGAAGGGGAAATGATGACCCCCTTCTGTTAGATTGTTTGAGGTAACTTATTTTTTATTTGTTCTTACTTCTCTTCTAATATTTGTATATTTGTGCACTTGTAATGCTACTGTGACACTGCAATTTCATAGAAAAGCTACAGCACGATACAGGCCCTTTGGCCCACAAAGCTGTGCTGAACATGTTCTTACCTGAGTAATTACCTAGGGTTACCCATAGCCCTCTATTTTTCTGAGCTCCATACACCTATCCAGGAGTCCCTTAAAAGATCCTATAATGTCCGCCTCCACCACCGTCGCTGACAGCCTATTCCAAGCACTCACCACTCTCTGCATAAAAAAAATTATCCCTGATATCTCCTTTGTACTTCCAAGCACCTTAAAACTGTGCCCTCTCGTGCTAGCCATTTCCACCCTGGGAAAAAGCCTCTGACTATCTACACAATCAATGCCTTTCATCATCTTGTACACCTCTATCAGGTCACCTCTCATCCTCAGTTGCTTCAAGGATAAAAGGCCAAGTTCACTCTACCTATTCTCAGAAGGCATGCTCCCGAATCCAGGCAACATCCTTATAAATCTCCTCTACACCCTTTCTATAGTTTCCACCTCCTTCCTATAGGGAGGTGATCAGAACTGAGCACAGTTCTCCAAGTGGGGTCTGACCAGGGTCCTATATAGCTGCAACATTACCTTTCGGCTCATAAACTCAATCCCACGATTGATGAAGGCCAATGCACCGTATGCTTTCTTAACCAGAGTCAACCTGCACAGCAGCCTTGAGTGTCCTATGGACTCAGACCCCAAGATCCCTCTGATCCTTAACACAGCCAAGAGTCCTACCATTAATACTATATTCTGTCATCGTACTTGACCTACCAAAATGAATGATCTCACACTTATCTGGGTTGAACTCTATCTGCCAACTCTCAGATCAGTTTTGCATCCTATCAATGTCCCTCTGTGACCTCTGACAGCCCTCCACACTATCCACAAAAACCTCCAACCTTTGTGTCATCAGCAAATTTACTAATCCATCCCTCCACTTCTTCATCCAGATCATTTATAAAAATCAGGAAGAATAGGGGTACCAGAACAGATCCCTGAGGCACACCACTGGTAACTGACCTCCATGCAGAATATGACCCGTCTACAACCACTCTTTGCCTTCTGCGGGCAAGGCAGTTCTGGAAAATATAGGAGTATGTAGGAAATGTAGGAAAATAGTGATATTGTATGAATATTATTTCTACTGAAACCATTGATTTTGTTATAACAGAAGAAAGAAGAAAACATGATTATATTCAATGCATTGTTAATGTGCCCCAGCTTGATCAACTAATTGCAGCTACTCAAAAAGGAATGATTTTGCTTTATAACAACCAAGTAAGTCCAGAATCAACTTCCCTCTTTATTGTTATCAAAAAAATTCTGAAGGTATCTGGCTAAACTTTAAATTTCATTGAGCCATTTACTCAGAAGTCTTAGTGGAGAAAGTTACTGGTCCTTATTTATAAGGTTAACGTGAACACAATGTGCCAAGAAGCTTGTTTTGAAACCCTGTTTGGGAGCCAAAGTGTCTACTGCTTTTAGCTATAAGCCCTATCAGAGAACCCACAGAATATGACAAAAGTTGTGGAATTTATCTTTTGAAAAGCCAATACAGTTTAGAATTCTTAGCTTATCTCCCAGTTATAGTGAACTGAGCTCTGACCTACATAATTTGCAATGGTTGCTGTTCTCCATGACATTGACACTTCCGATTACTAAAAACATTGCTCAGCCTTAAAGCACATTCTCCATGACAACTACTGAACCTTTATTTATTTCATTTGGGAATTTAGCTTTTATTGATAAGGCCAGCACATATTGCCCATCCATTATTGTCTAAGTACAATAAGCTGCAATCTTGAGGTTCTGGTTAAGATAGCTCACGATGGCTAGGGCGTTCCAGGATCTAGACCAAGTGATAGTAAAAGAAATGGGTGGTGTGTAAGATGTAAACAAATCAGCAGTTGTTGGTATTTCCCACCTTCTGGAATTGAGTGTGGAGGGTGCAAATCTGGGAGTTTAGGTAAACATTCATCGTCATTATGTGCCATGTCATATGATGCAGGGGATCATGGTCTATGTCCATGATTGTTCATGGTAACGTTTTCAACAGAAGTGGTTTGCGTTTGCCTTCTCCTGGACAGTTTCTTTACAAGAAGGATGATCCCAGCCGTTATCATTACTCTTCAGAGATTGTCTGCCTGGCATCAGTGGCTGCATAATCAGGGCTTATGATATGCACCAGCAGCTCTTACGACCAACCACCACCTGTTCCCATGGCTTCACGTGACCCTGATTGGGGGGGCTAAGCAGGTGCTACACCTTACCTAAGGATGACCTGCAGGCTAGCAGAGGGAAAGAGTGCCTTACGCCTCCTTTGGTTTCCCTACCCCTCCACACTTCGTTGCATTAGCCTAAATTAATATATGCAGTGGATTTGCAGGTGGTCCAATCAGCAGCCACAGCTCACTGATAATAGAGGCTTTAATGAATGGTTGTGTTAGTGGATGATGAGGTGTCATTCAAGCTAGATGTTTTGTCTTGGATAGTATCAAGCTTCTTGAGTGTTGCTGGATGCGTTCTTGTGCCATCAAGTGGAAAGTATGCCAATTTACATATAATGAAAAGACGTTGGAGTGTTAGGAGATAAGTTACTCACCACAGGATATGGGCATTGAAGAACTAAGAAGTTGCAAGAAGGGGTGGGGATGTGCCTGTTACCTGCCATCACATACTCATGTCACACATCCAGTCCCATGTTCTAAGTGACACAAGTTACTACAAAGCCCATAATGCAGGGAGAGATCTGAGCAATATTTTTCTTGTAGTGAAAAGCAGTGGCAGGTAGTCAAAAGTACTGAATACATTATCTTCACAAATAGCAATAATCCATGCACCTTAAGGGCAAAAAGCATTAATATCCCAGAGTGGAGATTATTGACTAGTGAAGTTTGGTTATTTATTAATGTAGAAATTGACCATAAGACATAGGAGCAGAATTAGCCCATTTCACCCATTGAGTCTGCTCTGCCATTCCATCATGGCTGATCGATTTTTTTTCCCTCCTCAGCCCCACTCCCAGCCTTCTCCCCATAACACTTGATGCAATGTCCAAACAAGAACTTAACACACACTGCCTCAAATATACCCAATGACCTGGCCTCCACAGCTGCCTGTGGTAATAAATTCCACAAATTCACCACCCTCTGTTCAAAGAAATTTCTCTGCATCTCTGATTTTAATGGATGCCCCTCTATCCTGAAGCTGTGCCCTCTTGTCCTAGACTCCCCCACCATGGAAAACATCCTTTTCACTTCTACTCTGTCTGGGGCTTTCAACATTCGAAAGATTTCAACAATGCTTCCCCCCACCATCCTTCTAAATTCCAATGAATACTAACCCAGAGCTATCAAATGATATCTCTTTAATTCCTGGAATCATTCTTGTGAACCTCCTCTGAAACCTCTCCAATGCCAGTATATATTTTCTCAGATGTGGAGCCCAAAACTGTTCGCAATACTCAAAGTGAGGCCTCACCAGTGCCTTATAAAGCCTCAGCACTACATCCCTGCTCTTGTATTTTAGACCACTTGAAATGAATGCTAACATTACATTTGCCTTCCTCACCACCGACACAATCTGCAAGTTAACTGTTTAGGGTGTTCTGCACAAGGACTCCCATGTCCCTTTGCATCTCAGATTTTTGGATTTTCTCCCTTTTAGAAAATAATCTGCACATTTATTTCTCCTACTAAAGTGCATGACCATGCATTTTCCAACTTTGTATTTCTTTTGTGACTTCCTTGCACTTTCTCCTAATCTATCTAAGTCCTTCTGAAGCCTGCCTGTTTCCATAACACTACTTGCCCCTCCACCAGTCTTTATATCATCTGCGAATTTGGCAACGAAGCCATCTATTCTATCATCTCAATCATAAAAAATCCTTTTATACTAACTCATAGCCTCCTACCAATCAGCCAATGTTACTAGCTTTCTTGTAACGCCATGGGTTCCTAACTTGGTAAGAAGCCTCATGTGTGGCACCTTGTCAAAAGCCTTCTGAAAGTCCAAATATTTCATAATTTAGAAAATTTATTAACATCTCATAATTTGATGGCATCAACAATGCATGAATGCTGATTGTAAAGTAACATTTCTACCAAAGTTAAATGCCCCTAGAAATGCCCAGTCCAATTATCCAATTATCTGATGGATGGAACTTCAGGTAAAAATCTGTCTCTATCTATCTATCTGTCTATATATAATATAAAGAAAATCCTTGAGGTAAGTGATTTGTATTCATTGACTGTCATGGTATACTGTATATTTTCTTAAGTCCACACTTTCTTTCAGTAATGAAAGATAAACCTGCATAATCCTGCATGCAGATTGGGATCATGACATCGCTCCTGAGAAATCAGGAGTTTTGTGTTTTCATTTCTGCAGTCAGTGAACACAGGAAGACCACCAGAAAATAAAAGCATTGCACCTACTTGTGGGTTAGCTAACTGGGATTCTTACTTGCCAACATAATTTTGTTTGATGGGTGATTGTAATTGCTGGAGAGATTATAAAAAATCATATTGTTTTGTAATATTTTGATCAATTAATGTTATGGTGGGAAATGGGCTCGGTGGGGGTGGGAAGGTGGAATCTCTTCCAATTGTAGATTGTGCTGCTTCATCCAATCTGTTTTGTATGTGGGCAGTGGAATACATAGGAGGAAATTCACAAGTAATAGCTGAAACATTCCTATTAATAATTGGGACTAGAAGTTCCTGTTGGCCAGGCTCCTATCTGATGACAATGTAACCTCCATGCTTCTAACATGGGCTCATCCACTTCCAGGATGGTTTGTCTCCAGAGTTTTTGCTTCTCCTTCAACTGATATCGTCCATTTTTATTCTCTATTTTTATTAGTTTGACCTGTCATTTTTCACTGTTGTTGGTTCTGGCTTATCCAATTAGCCTGTTTTGACTTTCAATTCAATCTGGCCCAAGGCTGCAGGCAGCATTACCTCATTGCTGCTCCATCAAATAAGTATTTGTGTCTAATGTCACTTCAATTGTTCGCTCCAAACTCAAGCAGTTCAAACCAGTTCCAGGTGGCTCAGGACTGTTGTCAGGCCACACACCTCAGTTCATAGTTTGCTGACATCATAAGTCTGTGGTTTTTGGCCAATACTGCCTTTGATGCCTTTGGGATATATTCGGAAAAGTGTACATTACCAAGAGGTTATGTTGTTGTATTTCCTTGCAAATCTAAAACAACATCATCCAAATTGTCCAACCTTTTGTAATCTAACAGACAAAAATAGAAGTTCATTGCAAATTCTGAACTGCACGCTATTCTGAAAGTGATAAATAACACATTCTTTGTGGTGTTGGGGTCTTAAGGCTGAAACTCTTTTCTTTACAATGGTGTGGGAATATCTTCATTAAATAGACAACTGTAGTTGATGGAGATGAGCCCAGTTTATAATCTGCAGGACAGCAACTAGTGGTTCATAAATCTGACCTCACCAACATGACCAACGTCATGAGAAAGAATATAAACATAACCGTGAGTTCATAGCATGATTGCATATGCAAGATTATAATGTACAGCCATAGTGATCTTTGAAGTAAAAAAATTTAACAAAAGTTTCAGCTTCCTTGAGTGGGTAATAAATCAGCCATGATGGAGTGGCAGAGCAGATTCGATGAGCTGAATGGCCGAATTCTGTTCCTATGTCTTATGGAGGCTTTCATTGTTTCATTGGAGCACTCAGACATTATTAATCTGATTATCTGTTGTCAATTTCTGCAGACCAAAGAATATATGTGATGAGGAAAAAACTTTTAATATACCATTACCGATGGTTTAAAATAATGTCTGTTTGTATTTGTTTATAAGTTAGCTCATCACTGACAACATGTTCCTGTAAAAGTCACTGGAACGATGATATGTTGCAAGACTTAATGAGTTATGTGGAATTTTTCACTGATAGGATGTTTTGCATCCTTAGAGAGCTGCATATACTGTTGTCAACTCCTATATTTACACTCAAGCATATTTAATGACTTCTTTCCCATTAACATTCTAATCAAAATGTTATTGGATCACAGATTTTATGTTGATAATAAACCATCTGTTAAAGTTAATTTCATTTCCGAATCTGACTTAACAAATTTTCATTTTTGTAAAATACATTAATCACTTCCAAGGTGATTCAATCTGTCATAGGAAATATAATGAAATTTTAATATCTTGATCACTAATAGAGAATTTTCTATAAATCTGGAGTAGCTGAGGCTCTCCGGTGGTGTTGACCATGAATGTTGTGTCCTATTTGTCTACATGATGTGCAAGCCAGGGCATTGTGATATGGAGAAGATGCTGTTGCCCATGCAGAGTCTTGCCCTCTTCACCCAGCTTAAGAATCTGAGGAATGGCAGAGATCAGTACGTTGTGGCACCAGCAGCGTTACAAGAGTTGCCAGTCAGTGTTGAACTCAGCTCAGCACTGTCTTGGGAACTCCAGCACTGGATATTTCTTTGCGGTTTACTCCCAAAGCCTTCCCCATGAGTGAGCATAGCTGCGAGGCAACAGATGTTCAACCCAGGGCATTTTGAAAATCCGGACTCCCGCACCATCAACGTGGGTTCCAACGGCCATGGATTCGCCCCGGCTGACGATCTCGCCTGCCCCAGCGACCCAGGGCATTTTGAAAATCCGGACTCCAGCACCATCAACGCGGGTTCCAACGACCATGGACAGCTTCAAAGTGATTGCGCAACCACCGACTGCAACTCCAGCCTTGAACTCCAGGCCAGGTCTTCACATGCTGCGATTGTGACTCCCGTCTCCCCTTCCCCCACCACCACTCTGCAATCCCCTCTCCCTCAGATCCCATCGTCAGCTCCTGGGCCGTCAGAAGCTCCATCTTCCTCTCATCCCAACCCTTCCCTCTCCACTGACACTACCAGCCTCCCTCCCCCCTCTGATCCCATCTCTCATCCGTGCTGGGTCTTCACCATTCCCTCCGACCTTCAACTCTCTGAGGCAGAGCGCTCTGTCCTCATTAAGGGCCTCAGCTTTGTGCCCCTTCGCCCACACCTCAGTGAGTTCTGCGTACGCCATGACGCTGAACTCTTCTTCTGCCGGCTCCGTCTCCGAGCTTACTTCTTGGACAAGGACTCTCCTACCCCCATCGATGACCCCTTCTCCCATCTTCAACCCTCCTCCTCTTCATGGACACCCCGCTCTGGTCTTCTACCTGCTCTGGATCTCTTCATTGCTAATTGCCAACAGGACATCAACTGTCTTGACTTCACAACACCCTGTTCCAATTCCAACCTCACTCCTTCCGAACGCTCTGCTCTCCGCTCCCTCCGCACCAATCCAAACCTCACTATAAATCCCGCTGATAAGGGGGGAGCTGTTGTTGTCTGGCGTACTGACCTCTACCTGGCCGAGGCACAGCGACAACTCTCTGATACCTCCTCTTATTTACCCCTTGATCATTATCCCACTAAGGAGCACCAGGCCATTGTCTCCTATACCATCACCAACCTTATTAGCTCTGGGGATCTCCCATCCACTGCCACCAACCTCATAGTTCCCACACCCCGCACTTCCCGTTTCTACCTCCTACCCAAGATCCACAAACCTGCCTGTCCAGGTAGACCTATTGTCCCAGCTTGCTCCTGCCCCACTGAACTCATTTCTGCATGCCTTGACACTGTCTTATCCCCCCTTGTTCAATCTCTTCCCACCAATGTTCATGACACTTCTCATGCTTTGAACTTTTTCAATGATTTTAAGTTCCCTGGCCCCCTCCATCTTATTTTCACAATGGACGTCCAGTCCCTATATACCTCCATCCCCCACCGAGATGGTCTTGAAGCTCTTTGTTTTTTTTGGGATTCCAGACCTAACCAATTCCCCTCTACCATCACACTCCTCCGTCTAGCGGAATTAGTTCTTACTCTCAATAATTTCTCCTTTGGCTCCTCCCACTTCCTCCAAACCAAGGGTGTAGCCATGGGCACCCGTATGGGTCCCAGTTATGCCTGCCTTTTTGTTGGCTTTGTGGAACATTCCATGTTCCAAGGCTATACCGGTATCCATCCCCCTCTTTTCCTTCGCTACATCGACGACTGCATTGGTGCTGCCTCTTGCACGCGTGCTGAGCTCGTCGATTTCATTAACTTTGCCTCCAACTTTCACCCTGCCCTCAAATTTCCCTGGTCCATTTCCGACACCTCCCTCCCCTTTCTTGATCATTCTGTCTCCATCTCTGGAGACGGCCTATCTACTGATATCTACTATAAGCCTGCAGACTCTCACAGCTACCTGGACTATTCCTCTTCCCACCCTGTCTCTTGCAAAAAGGCTATCCCCTTCTCACAATTCCTCCGTCTCCGCCGCATCTGCTCTCAGGATGAGGCTTTTCATTCCAGGACGAAGGAGATGTCTTCCTTTTTTAAACAAAGGCGTTTCCCTTCGTCCACCATCAACTCTGCTCTCAAACGCATCTCTCCCATTTCCCGCACGTCTGCCCTCACCCCATCCACCCGCCACCCCACTCGGGATAGGGTTCCCCTTGTCCTTACCTACCACCCCACCAGCCTCCAGGTCCAACATATAATTCTCCGTAACTTCCGCCACCTCCAACGGGATCCCACTACCAAACACATTTTTCCCTCCCCCCTTTCTGTTTTTCGCAGGGATCGCTCCCTACGTGACTCCCTTGTCCACTTGTCCCCCCCATCCCTTCCCACCGATCTCCCTCCTGGCACTTATCCTTGTAAACGGAACAAGTGCTACACCTGCCCTTACACTGCCTCCCTCACCACCATTCAGGGCCCCAGACAGACCTTCCAGGTGAGGCGACACTTCACCTGTGAGTCAGCTGGTGTGCTATACTGTGTCCGGTGCTCCCGGTGTGGCCGTTTATATATTGGTGAGACCCGACGCAGACTGGGAGACCGTTTCGCTGAACACCTATGCTCGGTCCGTCAGAAAAAGCAGGATCTCCCAGTGGTCACACATTTTAATTCCACGTCCCATTCCCATTCTGATATGTCTATCCATGGCCTCCTCTATTGTCAAAATGAATCCAAACTCAAGTTGGAGGAACAACACCTTATATACCAGCTGGGTAGCTTCCAACCTGATGGCATGAACATTGACTTCTCTAACTTCCGTTAATGCCCCTCCTCCCCTTCTTACCCCATCCCTGACATATTTCGTTGTTTGCCTGTTCTCCATCTGCCTCTGGTGCTCCCCCCCCCCTTCTTTCTCCTGAGGCCTCCCGTCCCATGATCCTTTCCCTTCTCCAGCTCTGTATCACTTTCGCCAATCACCTTTCCAGCTCTTAGCTTCATCCCTCCACCTCCTGTCTTCTCCTATCATTTCGCATTTCCCCCTCCCCCCCACTACTTTCAAATCTCTTACTATCTTTCCTTTCGGTTAGTCCTGATGAAGGGTCTCGGCCCGAAACGTCGACAGTGCTTCTCCCTATAGATGCTGCCTAGTCTGCTGTGTTCTACCAGCATTTTGTGTGTGTTGTTGTTTGAATTCCCAGCATCTGCAGATTTCCTCGTGTTTGTAGATGTTTGAAATCAGAGTTTTCCTTCTAGATGTGCTGTCAACCACATCTGATAGGTCCCATTTGCCTGAAGCAACTGGTTTTAAAGCACCAGTGATCTGCCTTTGACCCTACTCCTGTCAGTAGAAATTGTTCCACTGGGCCTAGTAGCTAAGCCATAGGTGAAGGCCAAGACAAATAAGAGAATATCTGCAAATGCAGGAAATCCAGGCAACATGCACAAAGTGCAGGAGTTACTCAGCAGACCAGTCAGCAGCTACGGGAAAAAAAGTAAATTGTCAATGTTTCATGCTGACACCCTTCATCGGGACTGGAGAAAAAAGGATGAGAAGTCAGAGTAAAAAGCTGGGGAGAGGGCAGGAAGAAATACCAGGTAGTGGGTGATAGGTGAAACTGGGAGAGGGGGAGGAGTGAAGTAAAGAGCTTGGAAGTTGATTGGTGAAAGAAATAAGGGAGTATCTGATAGGAGAGGACATCAATGAAAGGGAAGGAAGAGCACCCAGTGGGAGGTGATGGGCAAGTAAGGAGATAAAGAATGAGAGGGAAATGGGAATAGGGAATGATGAAGGGGGGGGCAGTTACCAGAAATTTGAGAGATCGATGTTCATGCCATCAGGTTGGGGGCTACGCAGACAGAATATAAGGTTTTGTTCCTCCATCCTGAGTGTGGCTGCATCATGACAGTAATGGAGTCCATGGACTAACATGTTGAAATTGAAATGGGAAGTAGAATGGATGGCTACTGGGAGATCTTGCTTTTTTTGGCAGACAGAGCATAGGTGCAAGGTGAAGCCGTCTCCCAATCTATGTCTGGCCTCACCAATATACATGAGGCTACACTGGGAGTGCTGGATACAGTAGATGACCCCAACAGACTCGTAGGTGAAGTGTCGCCTCACCTGGAAGGACTGTATGGGGCTCTGAATGGTAGTGAGGGAGGAGGTGCAGGGGCAGGTGCAGCACTTGTTCCACTTGCAAAAATAAGTTCCAAGAGGGAGATAAGTGGGGTGGGACAAATGGCCAAGGGAATCGTGTTGGAAATGATCACAGTGGAAAGCGGATAGTGGGGGTGGGAACCCGTTGGAGGTGGCGAAAGTTACAGAGAATTATATGCTGGACGCGAAGGCTGGTGGGGTGGTTGGTGAAGGTCAGGAGCTGATCTTGGTTGTCAGAGGCCATTTGAGATGCATGCCATTGGCAGCATTTAACAGTTAGTGGGAACTTATCTGCAATACCTCCCCTAGCTATGATAACCTTAAGAAATCAGTTTAGAATATGAACATATAATCTGGAGTATTATAACATCTAAATTGAAGAAATTCACAACTGCTGCCAAAATTTGTCAAAGTTCATTGCATAATTTTGTTCATTTTTATGTATTCATTTTTGGAAATGGATATCACATATTTATTTCCTAACCTCAGTTTTACTTGAGAAGATAGTGATGAGCTGTGTTTTTGATGTTTCATGGGTATTGTGATGCTACTGCTCAAATGTTACCAGGTAGTGTTCTGGAGTTTAAACCCATCGATGATAAAGAAGCAATAATATTTCTCAAGTCATGAAGCGAATATACTTTGAGATGTTTCATTGTGTCAGTTGCTGTTGTTCTTTTTGATTAGAGAGATCATATTGAAAGATTGTGCATTTTGTGGATGGTATGTGCTGTATAGTAGGGACATATTTTCTAACACATGAATCAAACTTTAACCCAACCAATACAAATACGATGAAAGTCAACAGAAAAGAACTTGACAATATACCAGAATGCTGAATGAAAAAAATATGGAAGAGATGTGTAATTCAATGACAACATTGTGAAGGAGTCATTGGTAATTGCAAGTAGATTGAAAATACATCTGCATAGTGTCCATAATCCAAAAGGAAAATAAAACTAACTTGAATGACTAGAATGCTATTGAATTAATTTTCCATACAATATCCTGCAAATGTTGTACATCTGGAAATAAAGTAAAAATGCTGCGAGCATTCATAAGGCCTTAAGATATAGGAGCAGAATTTGGCCATTTGGCCCATCGAGTCTGCTCTGCCATTTCATCTTGGCTGATCCATTTTCCCTCTCAACCCCATTCTTCTGCCTTCTCCCCATAACTTTTGAAGCCCTTACTAATCAAGAACCTATCAACTTCTTCCTTAAATGCATCCAATGACCTGGCCTCCACAGCTGCCGGTGGCAATGAATTTCACAGATTCACCACCCTCTAACTGAAGAAATTCCTCCTCATCTGCATTTTAAATAGGTGTCTCTTGATTCTGAGGCGGTGCCTTCTGGTCCTAGACTCCCCCACTATAGGAAACATCCTCTCCACATCCACTCTATCTAGGTCTTTCAACAATTAACAGTTTTCAATGAGATCCCCCTTATTTGTCTTAATTCCAGCAAATACCAGCCCAAAGCCATCAAATGTTCCTCAAATGATAACCATATCCTTCCCAGAATCTTTCTTGTGAACCTCCTCTGAACCCTCTCCAATGTCAGCACATCCTTTCTTAGATATGGTGACCAAAACTACTCACACTATTTCAAGTGAGACCTCACTAGTGCTATATAAAGCCATACCATTAAATCATTGCTCTTATATTCTAGTCCTCTCAAAATGAATGCTATAGTTGCATTTGTCTTTCTCACTACCCATTCAGCCTGCAAGCTAACCATTAGGGAATTCTGCCCGAGGACTCCCAAATCCCTTTGCACTTCAGATTTTTGAATTTTCTGCCTGTTTAAAAAGCAGTATGTTCTTTTGTTCCTTCTACCAATGCTCATGACTGTACACTTCCCGACATTGTATTCCATCTGTCACTTCTTTGCCCATTCTCCTGATCTGTCTAAGTCCTTCTGCAGCCTCCCTGCTTCCTCAACACTACCTGCCTCTCCCCTTTTCTTTGTATCGTCTGCAAACTGGGCCACAAGGCCATCCACTTAGCCATGCAACTCACTGACATACAACGAAAAAAGAAGCAGTCCAAACACCGTTGGCTGTGAAACACCACTAGTCACCAGCAGCCAACCAGATAATACTCCCTTTATTTTCCCACCTTGTGGTGAACTACATATACCTGTCTGGACATGCCCCTCTGCTGACTGCTCCTGTGGCTCCTCCCACAGACCCCTGTATAAAGGCGATTGGAGACACTGCTCCTTCCTCAGTCTCCAGGATGTTGTGTGGTGGTCTCTTGCTGCTGACGGTGCTTTCTTCCAGCCAATAAAAGCCTACCTTAACTCACGTCTCCGAGAGTTATTGATGGTGCATCACACCTTTTGCCTCCTACCTATCAGCCAGTGCTCTGTCTACGTTAGTTTCTTTCCTGTAATACTGTGAGCTCTTAAGTTGTTAAGCAGTCTCCTGTGTTCCACCTTATCAAAGGTTTTCTGATAATCCAAGTACACAGCATCAATCAATTCTCCTTTGTCTATTCTGCTTTTTTATTTCTTTAAAGAATTCAAGCAGATTTGTCAGGCAAGATTTTCACTTGAGGAAACCTTGCTGACTGCAGCCTATTTTATTATGTGCGTCCAAGTACCCTGAGACCTCACCCGTGAATCCAAAATCTTCCCAACTACTGAAGTCGGACTAATTGGCCTATAATTTCCTTTCTCCTGCCTCTCTCCCTTCTTCAAGAGTGGAGTGACATTCACAATTTTCCAGTCTTCCTCAAGGGAAAATCTTGCCTGACAAACCTGTTGGAATTCTTTGAAGAAATGACAAGCAGAATAGACAAAGGAGAATTGGCTGATGTTGTGTATTTGGATTTTCAAAAGGCCTATGACAAGGAGCCACACATGAGGCTGCTTAACAAGCTACGAACTCATGGTATTAACAGGAAAGATTCTAGCATGGACAACGCTGAGGCTTATTGGCAGGAGGCAAAGAATGGGAATAAAGAGAACCTTTTCTGGCTGGCTGGCAGTGACTAGTGGTGTTCCAGAGGGGTCTGTGTTGGGACTGATTATTTTTATGTTACATGTCAGTGATTTGGATAATGGAATTGATGGCTTTGCTGCAAAGTTTGTAGACGATAGCAAGGTAGGTGGAATGGCAGATAGCTTTGAGGAAGCTGAGAGGTTACAGAAGGACTTAGACAGAATAGGAGAATGGGCAAAGATATGGGAGATGGAATACAGCAGGGTTGGGAAGAGTATGGTCATGCACTTTGGTAGAAAAAATGAAAGGGTTGACTATTTTCTTAAGTGGAGAGAAAATTCAAAAACCTGAGGTGCAAATAGACTTCGAATCTTTGTACAGGGTTCTCTAAAGGTTAATTTGCAGGTTGAGTCTGTGGTGAGGAAGGCAAATACAATGTTAGCATTCATTTCAAGAGGACTTGAATATAAAAGGAAGGATGTATTGTTGAGAATTTAAGGCCTCACTTGGAGTATTGTGAACAGCTTTTGACCCCTTAGAAAGGATGTGCTAAAACTGGAGAGGGTTGAAAGGAGGTTCACGAAAATGATTTCTGGATTGAATGACTTGTCATATGAAGAACGTTTGATGTCTCTGCTCCTGCACTCACTGGAATGCAGAAGAAGGAGGAGTGACCTAATTGAAAGCTGTCGAATATGTTTGACCTTGATAGAGTGGATGTGGAGAGAATGTTTCCTTTGATGGAAGAGTCTAAGAACAGAGGACACAGCCTCAGAATATAGGGGCATCCTTTCAGAACGGAGTTAAGGAGGAATTTCTTTAGCCAGAGAGTGGTGAATCTGTGGAATTCTTTGCCACAGCTTTGGAGCCCAAGTCTTTATGTATATTTAATGCAGAGGTTGGTCATGCATGAAGGGATGCGGAGAGAAGGCAGAAGCTTGGGGCTGAGAGAAAAATTGGATCAGCCGTGATGAAACAGCGGAGCAGACTCGATGGTCTAAATGGCCTAATTCTGCTCCTATATCTTATGGTCTTAAGGTCTTACCTGGAAACTGCAGTGTTGGATGGATGTGGCTTCATCATCAATGACCCTCCACTGGAAACTTCAACTGAGTCAAAGGACCCAGACTTGGGCAGTTAGGATGCAAGTTTAGGGAAAGCTGAAGAAGAAGCTTGGAAGATGGATGGGAAGAATGTTCAGACTGGTAGTTTGGATGGTGTCATGGACAGCTTGAAGGTGAGGTAGGTGTTGAAATAAGACAGCATTATTAAATTGGCAGGATGAATGATGTTCACGTTGTGATGTGTTTCCGGTTTCTGGACATCCCGTTTTTTGTTGCTATTTTTGTGTGATTTTGATCGGAGCAGTCTGGCCCTGTGGCCTGCTGATAACAAAGACACAGCAGTGGGTTAGGCTGAACTGAGCTGGACTGAATATGCCTGGACTCCTTTGATAACTTTGTTGTTTTGCATTTTTATGTTCTGTGTTTTTTGCTCTTTTTTGCCGTTTGGACGATTTGTTCATTTTTTTTTAATGCGTTAGGAGTTTTATAGTTTTCTTTGAACCGGCTTCATGGTTTTCTTTGTTTCATGGCAGTCTATGGGAAGACGAATCACAGGGTTGTATACTGCATAATACTTAGATAATAAATATACTTTGAATCTTTGTATCTTAGAAATACAGGATCAGGTCATGTCTTGAGACTAGAGAAATTATTGGGAAGAGGACTGGGATGTCTGAGCTCATGCTTGGGATATTAGGTGTCAGGGGTTCAGAAGTGAATGTGGGTGAGTGGTGGCTGTCAGTGAAAGTTGGGAGGAAAGAAAAGTATCATACACTGACCTGTCAAGCATCCAAATCTGCCGCTGCACTTGGCAGAACCTGTTGCCAGGACCCACTTGAAACATCATCCCCTACAGGAACTTTTCATGGGGAGTGATAGTGGGAGAAATCTAGTTAGAGGTGCAAGGGTGACTGGCACATAAAACTGCCCATATGAAGTTCACTTGTATAACACTGACATTTGGCTGAAACATATACTCTGGAGTGTTCTAGAGAAGGTGGATGTAGAGAGATTGTTTGTTGGTGTGGGAGAACCTAAAACTAAAGGTGCTCATTGAAAAATAAGGGCCATCCATTTAAAAAGAAAAAGGTGACATATTTTGATTTTCTCTGAGCATTGCAACTCTGACCATTGAGCAGTGCTGCACACATACTCAAGGCAATGGAGCTTTCTTGATCAGTAAACAATGAAAGCATTTCCACTGATAAATTGAATTGTGAAGTTGAGATCACAGTAATATCAAATACTTGAAATACTTGAAAGGCAGAATGCAATAAGTACTCACGTAACAAATTTCATCAGAAAGAAAAAATACATATACTGAATGGTTTTCTGGTAGAAGTAGAGATAGGACTGTCTTTGTTCACCATTTCAACAAGTGATGTCGGCTCCCTGAAGTCTATACAAAGCAACACGCACAAAATGCTGGAGGAACTCAGCAGGTCGGGCAACATCTATGAAAATGAATAAACATTTTATGTTTTGGGCTGAGACCATTCTTCAGGGCTGATATTGAAGGGGGAAAAAGGTGGAGGGAGGGGAAGGAGAATAGCTAGAAGGTGATAGGTGAAGCCAGGTTGGTAGGAAAGATGAAGGGCTGGAGAGGAAGAAATCTAATAGGAAAGGAGAGTGGACCATAGGAGAAAGGGAAGGAGGAAGGGATCCAGGGGGAAGTGGTAGGCAGGTGAGAATATGTAAAGGCCAGAATGGGGAATAGAAGAAGAGGGGAGGAGGAAATGGTTTTATTGGAAAGAGAAATCGATATTCATGCCATCAGGTTGGGGGCTACCCAGATAGAATATAACATGTTGCTCCTCCACCCTAAAGGTGGCCTCATCTTTGCACAAGAGACCATAGACCAACATGTCAAAATGGGAAAAGGAATCAAAATTAAAAGGTTTGGCCACCAGAAAGTTCTGCTTTTGTCAGATGGAGAGGAGGTGCCCAACAAAGCGGTCCCCCAATTTATGATGGGTCTCCCCAGTGTAGAGGAGGCCACATCAAGAACACTAGACCCAATAGATGACCCCAGCACATTCACAGGTGAAGTGTTATATCACTTGCAAGGACTGTATGGGGCCCTGAAAGGAGGTGAGGGAGATTGTGAATGGGCAGGCGTAGCACTTAGGCTGCTTGTAGGAATAAATATAGAGAAGGAGATTAGTGGGGAGAGATGAATGGAAAAGGGAATCATCGAGTGAGCAATCTGTAAAAAACGGAGAAGGTGGGGGAGGTAAAGATATGTTTAGTGGTAGTATCCCTACAAACAGGCATCACAAGAAAATGTAAAGTGGTTATACCTCCTTATACTGTCAGTTGGGACGGGCTATTGAACATGTGGGGAATGGACAATATAAATGCACCATGAAGAGTGCTAAATTAGCTAAGGGTGCAGTCTACTATTGTCAAAAATAGCCTGAGGCACATTCTGGCAACAGCCCTTTAATTGATGTGTTCAGTGAGATGCGAATTCCAAAACTTCAAACATTTTAAAGTTTGAATTATTAATTCTTCATCCTGGCCTCTGTAGCACTTTCTGGTTTTCAAATTCTCTTTGGTTTCTTTCGGGACACTATTTCCATTATGTTCAACATAGAAACAATGCCTGCATTACTTCATATGTTACTAATGTAGGAAGATGTTAGTTTTTTTTTTAGATCTATTGGATTACAAGTGTTGGAAAGTTCTTGCAAAATCACCTATGGATAACTAATAGTTAAAATTTTAAATGTGGCAATCTGGAAATCACTTTGATTGCAGTTTCCAATTTCTTTTACAGATGAATCTTCAGACATATACCAGCACTAGTGTGAGTATCCCATCCTCTCAGTTAGGTGAACCGTGACAGCTATGAGTGTAGTAAATGTATATTCAGGACCTAGGAACAAATTCTTGAAAAAGAGAAACTTCAGGAGTACTAATAAAAGGAATGATCTCAATAACCAACTGGATATGAGGGAATGCATCACTTCTGCTGGCAGCTCATTCCATAATCTCACAACCCTCCAAATGAAGAAGTTTCCTCTCATGTTTCCCTTAAACTTTTTACCTTTCACCCTTAACCCATGAGCTCTGGTTGTAGTTCCACACATCCTCAGTGGAAAAAGCCTGCTTGCATTTACCCTATTTATACCCCCTGTAATTTTGTATACCTCTATTAAATCTCCTCTCAATCTTCTACATTCCAAGGAAAAAAGTCCTATCCTATTCAATCTTTCCATATAATTCAGGTCCTTCAGACCCAAGTTATGAGGAAAGATTGAATTAGTTAGGACTTTATTCCTTGGAACGTAGAATTTGGAGGAATGAGTTCAAGAGCCACAAGGTAATGTTACAAAGTTCAAAAGTTCAAAATAAATTTACTATCAAAGTACATATATATCATTTCTTATGAACATGCTCAGTAAATAGAAAGATACAATAATAAATGAATAAATAAGCAATAAATATCGAGAACATGAAATGAAGAATTCTTGAATTGAAGTCCATAGGTTGTGAGGACAGTTCAGTGATGGAGTGATTGAAGTTGAGAGAAGTGATCCCCTCTGGTTCAAGAGCCTGATGGGTGAAGGGTAATAACTGTTCTAGAACCAGGTCCTGTGGGTCCTCATGCTCCTGTACCTCCTTCCTGATGGCAGCAGTGAGAAGAGAGCATGGCCTGGATGGTGGGGTTCCTTGATGATGATTGTAGATGTGCTCAATGGTGGGGAGGGCTATACCCATGATGGACTGGGCTGTATCCACTACTTTTTGTATGATTCTCCATTCAAGGGCATTGGTGTTTCCACACCAAGCCATGATGCAACCAGTCAATATACTCTACACCATATATATAGAGAGTTTGTTAAAGTTTCTGTTGACTTGCCAATTCTTTGCATTCTTCTGAGGAAGTAGAGGAGCTGTGCGCTTCCTAGTAATGGCACTCGCTGAACCCAGGACAAACACTCTGAAATGATAATGCCAAGGAATTTAAAGTTGCTGACCCCCTCCATCTGGACCCCCAACTGGACCACCAGTTTCCTCCACCTGTAGTCAGTAATCAGCCCCTTGGTCATGCTGACATTGTGTGTGAGGTTGTTGTTGTGGCACCACTCAACCAGAATTTCAATCTCCCTCCTATATGCTGATTCATCATCAGCTTTCATTCAGCTGATAATGGTAGTGTCGTCAGCAACCTTAAATATGGCATTGGACCTGTGGTTAGCCTCACAGTCATAAGTATCAAGTAAGTCGAGAATGAGGCTAAGCACTCAGCCATGTAGTACACCGGTGGCGATGGTGACCGTGGAGGCGATATTGTTGCCAATCCAAATCAACTGGGATCTGCAAGTGAGGAAATCAAGGATCCAGTTGCACAAAGGTATTCAGGCCTAGGTGTTGGAGCTTATTGATCAGTTTTGAGGGGATGATAGTGTTGAATGCCAAACTGTAGTTACTGAAGTGCATTCTGATATATGCATCTTCACTGCTCAGATGTTCGAGAGTTGAGTGAAGAATCAATGAAGTGGCATCTGCTGGTGACCTGTAATGATGATAGGCAATTTGGAGCAGATCTAAGTCACTCCTCAGGCAGGAGTTGATAAGTTTCATTACCAGCCTTCCAAAGCACTTCATCACAGTGGGTCAAAGTGCCTCTGGATGGTATTCATTGAGATTGATAAAACTCTGGTTAGACCACACTTGGAGTATTGTGTTTAGTTCTGCTTGCCTCATTGTAAGAAGGTTATAAAAGCTTGATTGAGGGTGCAGAGGAGATTTACCAGGACTAGCGAATATGTCTTATGAGGAAAGGTTGTGCAAGCTGGTGCTTTTCTCTTTGGAGTGAAGGGAAATGAAAAACAATACATAAAGGAGTGTAAGATTCATGAAAACCATAGACAGAGTGTAGAACCAGTGCTTTTTTTCGTTGGACAGCAATGGTGAATACCATTTAGAGGAGGTTTTGGAAGTAGGTTTTTTACACAGAGTGTGGTATGTTGCTGGAATGCACTGCCAGGGATACAGATAGAAGCTGATAGCACTATACCAGGGGCTGTTAGAGACACTTAGGTATTCATGAGGATGAATAAAGTGGAGGGTAATCAGCAGTTTAAGAGGGAAGGGTTGGATTGATTGGGAAGTAGTTTTATATAGGACAGTACAACATCATGGGCTGAGGGTCTGTACTATGCTGTCCTCTTCTACATCCACAGGAGTGACAAATATCATGCAAAATTTTGTTAATCATTGTTTATAGTTGTATTAATTAATTATTACTTTTACCTAGGATACTTCCCCAGTGTCTGGCTGTGATTACCTCAGCCACCTAAAACGAATTGTAACAGTCACTGAAAAGAGTATTATTGTCTGGGATCATAAACCAAAGAGTAAAAATCAGGTAAATCTGCTTATCTTGCCTTCTGGAAATTGGAAACTGAAAATGTTCTTGGAAATTACAGCTTTTCATGGTATTGTGAAAACTTTAATAAACAAAGATGTAATTTATCCAAATATCTTTGCATTTATGCTGATTGCAATTACAATCACTCATTCCATCATCTGGCTACTTCTTCCTGATCTTTTCCCAGTATTTTAGATTTTTCTTTTGAAAAGTTTGTCCCTTTTTCAGACTAGTTCAGAGTCTTTAAAGATAAAGTGTACAGGATGATTCTCAATATTCTAAAAGCAAAGTAGAATAGATATTGGAAATGTAAACTGATAATATCAATTTGAAATATTGTCTTTTTCCTTCTCTGTGCACCACTTTTATTTCATATTGTTATTATTTTGGAACAAAATGTGTAAACATAAGAACAAGCCAGCTCTTAGATTTCTTATCTTCAGCGAACAGCGAGAGAAAATGGGAATCTGTTGAACTGATGGGAGGAAAGTTTAATAGGCTTGCAAATCATAAAGGCATAAAGAAATTCCTGCAATTATAGAATCATAAAGTGCAAAAGCAGAGAAGCATGCTCTTCAGCCCATCTAGTCCTGATCTTCTGACCTGATGTTCTGCCAAGGCCATTTACTGCACCCAGACCATATCCATGAGTCTATAGGACAGAGGAGAAGAATTAGGCCACTTGGCCAATTGAGACTGCTCCAGCATTACATCATGACTGATTTATTAACCCGATTCTTTTGCCTTCTCCCTATCACCCTTGATGCACTGACTAATCAAGAACCTATCAACTTCTGCTTTAAATAGGCTCAAAGACTTGGTCTCCACAGTAGTTGTGGCAATGAATTCCACAGATTCATCACCCTATGGCCTTAAGAAATTCCTTCTCATCTCCGTCCTAAATGGATGTCCCTCGGTTCAGAGGAAGTGTCTTCTGGTCCGAGACTCCCCACTACAGGAAGTACCCTCTCCAGATCCACTCTTCATAGGCCTTTTAATATTTAATAGGTTTCAATGAGATCCTCCAGCAAGTACAGGCCCAGAGTCATCAAATACTCTTTATACATTAAATGGTTCATTCCTGGAACCATTCTCATGAACTTCTTCTGGACCCTCTCAAATGCCATCACATCTTTTCTTAGATAAGGGACCCAAAACGATTGACAACACTTCAACTGTGGTCTGACCAAAGCCTCATAAAGCCACAGCATCACATCCTTGCTCTTGTATTCTAGTATTCTTGAAATGAAAGCCATAAAAGCATGAGAGATAGGAGTAGAATTAGGCTATTTGGCCCAGAGACTCTACTCCCTTTTTCATCATGGCCAATCCAGTTTTCCTCTCAGCCTCAATCTCCTTCCTTCTCCCCGTATCCCTTTGTGCCCTGACCAATCAAGAATCTATCAACCTCTGCCTTAAATATACATAAAGACTTGGTCTCCACAGCTGCCTGTGGTAAAGAATTCCACAGATTCACCACTCTCTGGATAGATAGATAGATAGATACTTTATTCATCCCCATGGGGAAATTCAACTTTTTTTCCAATGTCCCATACACTTGTTGTAGCAAAACTAATTACATACAATACTTAACTCAGTAAAAAAAATATGATATGCATCTAAATCACCATCTCAAAAAGCATTAATAATAGCTTTTAAAAAGTTCTTAAGTCCTGGCGGTAGAATTGTAAAGCCTAATGGCATTGGGGAGTATTGACCTCTTCATCCTGTCTGAGGAGCATTGCATCGATAGTAACCTGTCACTGAAACTGCTTCTCTGTCTCTGGATGGTGCTATGTAGAGGATGTTCAGAGTTATCCATAATTGACCGTAGCCTACTCAGCGCCCTTCGCTCAGCTACCGATGTTAAACTCTCCAGTACTTTGCCCACGACAGAGCCCGCCTTCCTTACCAGCTTATTAAGACGTGAGGCGTCCCTCTTCTTAATGCTTCCTCCCCAACACGCCACCACAAAGAAGAGGGCGCTCTCCACAACTGACCTATAGAACATCTTCAGCATCTCACTACAGACATTGAATGACGCCAACCTTCTTAGGAAGTACATTCGACTCTGTGCCTTCCTGCACAAGGCATCTGTGTTGGCAGTCCAGTCAAGCTTCTCGTCTAACTGTATTCCCAGATACTTGTAGGTCTTAACCTGCTCCACACATTCTCCATTAATGATCACTGGCTCCATATGAGGCCTAGATCTCCTAAAGTCCACCACCATCTCCTTGGTCTTGGTGATATTGAGACACAGGTAGTTTGAGTTGCACCATATCACAAAGTCCTGTATCAGTTTCCTATACTCCTCCTCCTGTCCATTCCTGACACACCCCACTATGGCCGTGTCATCAGCGAACTTCTGCACATGGCAGGACTCTGAGTTATATTGGAAGTCTGATGTGTACAGGGTGAACAGGACCGGAGAGAGTACGGTTCCCTGCGGCGCCCCTGTGCTGCTGACCACCGTGTCAGACCTACAGTCTCCCAACCGCACATACTGAGGTCTATCTGTCAAGTAGTCCACTATCCAATCCACCATGTGAGAGTCTACTCCCATCTCCGTTAGTTTGTGCCTTAAGATCTTGGGCTGGATGGTGTTAAAGGCACTAGAGAAGTCAAGGAATGTAATCCTCACAGCACAACTGACCCCCTCTAGGTGAGAGAGTGATTTGTGCAGCAAATACGTGATAGCATCCTCCACTCCCACCTTCTCCTTATATGCAAACTGAAGAGGATCCTGGGCGTGCCTGGTTTGTGGCCTCAGATTCTGTATTATCAGCCGCTCCATGGTCTTCATCACGTGCGACGTCAAGGCAACAGGTCTGAAGTCATTCAACTCCTTTGGTTGTGGTTTCTTCGGTACCGGGACAATACAGGATGTCTTCCACTGTCTGGGTACTCTTCTCTGCTCCAGACTCATGTTGAAGATGCGCTGTAGTGGTTCTCCCAGCTCAGTAGCACAGGCCCTCAGTAATCGTGGGGAAACTCCATCCGGTCCAGCCGCCTTGCTGGTACAGATCTTCCTCAGTTGACCTTCCACCTGTGCAGCCGTAATTCTGGGCGTGGGCAAGGTCTCCTGTGAGTGGCTATTTTCCTGTGAGGGAAGTAAGCCTGGTGTGGATTTCTGCGGTGAGGATGAGATTGAGCTGTCAAACCTGTTGAAGAAGTTGTTCAGCTGGTTCGCTTTCTCCACATCTCCACTTATGTTCGCCCTCCGCTTTGCACCGCATCCGGTGATGATCTTCATCCCATGCCACACCTCCTTCATGCTTTTTTTCTCCAGCTTTTGTTCTAGCTTCCTCCTATACTACACCTTTGCCCCCCTCATCTGTACTCTGAGTTCCTTCTGAACTCTTTTAAGCTCCAACCGATCACCATCTTTAAAGGCCCTCTTCTTCTGGTTTAGGAGGCCTTTGATGTGACTAGTGATCCAGGGCTTATTATTGGGATAGCAGCGAACAGCTCTAACAGGGACAACTGCATCCACACAAAAGTTAATATAGTCCGTTGTGCATTCAGTGACCTCCTCAACGCCCCCACAGAGCCCCCCTTGCAGTACATCCCAGTTAGTAGTACCGAAGCAGTCTCTCAGGGCCTGTTCAGCTTCAGGAGTCCACTTCCTAAAAGAGCGTGTGGTAGTGGGATGCCTCATCACAATTGATTTATATCTGGGCTGTAACAAAACCAGGTTGTGATCAGCTTTCCCCAATGAAGGCAGTGGGGATGCACTATATGCCTCCTCTACGTTTGCATACAGTAGGTCAATAGTCCTATTACCCCTGGTGTAGCAATCCACGTACTGGGAGAAAGCAGGTAGTGTCTTGTCCAAAGTCACATGGTTGAAGTCCCCTGTAATTATCACCAGTGCCTCAGGGTGCTGTGTCTGCAGCCTAGCAACAGTGGAGCTGATGACGTCACACGCTACCGTTGCGTCGGCACGCGGCGGGACATACACATTCACCACAATGACGTTTGCGAATTCTCGAGGCAGGTAATATGGCCTCATACTAAAGAAATTCCTCCTCATCTGTTGTCTAAAAGGACACCCTCAATTCTGGGGCTGCGTCCTCTGGTCTTAGACTCTTCCACCATAGGAGATACCCTCTTCACATCCACTCTATCAAGGCCTTTCACTATTTAATAGGTTTCAACTAGGTCACCCCTCCTTCTTCAGAATTTGAATGAATACAGGTCCAGAGCCATCAAACGCTCTTCATATGACAAGCCATTCAATCCAGGAGCCATTTTTGTGACCATCCTTTGAAAGCTCTCCAGTTTCAGCATATCCTTTCTAAGATAAGGGGCCAAAACCCCCTTACCCCGAGACCCCGACAGTGCTTCTTCTTATAGATGCTGCCTGGCCTGCTGCGTTCCACCAGCATTTTGTGTGTGTTGCAGTCCTGAAGAAGGGTCTCAGCCTGAAACGTCGACAGTGCTTCTTCCTATAGATGCTGCCTGGCCTGCTGCGTTCCACCAGCATTTTTTGTGTGTTGCTTGAATCTCCAGCATCTGCAGATTTCCTCGTGTTTGCGTTTCCAAAATACTCCAAGTGAGCAGAGTGAGGCCTCACCAGTGCTTTATATACTCTCAAAAGTGCACCCTTGCTTTTATATTCTAGTCCTCTTGAAATGAATGCTAACATCGCATTTGCCTTCCTTATCACACACACAACCTGCAAATTAACATTTAGGAAATCCTGCACTAAGACTCCCATGTCCCTTTGTGCCTCAGTTTTTTGTATTTCCCTCCATTGAGAAAATAACCAACACTTTCATTCGTTCTACCAATGTGCATGACCATTCACTTCCCAACACTATATTCCATCGGCCACTTCTTTGCCCATTCTCCGGTTCTATCTGTCCTTCTGCAGCCTCTCTACTTCCTCAAGTCTGCTTTTCCCCCAATCTTCATATTCTCTGCAAACTTTGCAACAAAGCCATTAATTCCATCATCCAAATCCATCACAGTATAATGTAAATATAATGTATTTCTGTTTTGGCACGTTTTTAATCTATGCAATATACATAATTGATATATTTGTTTATTTATTATTGTTGTTTTTATTTTATTTATTATAATTATGTTTATTATTATTTTTCTCCACTAGATTATGTATTGCATTGAACTGCTGTTGCTAAGTTAACAAATTTCATGTCACATACCTGTTATAATATATCTGACTCTGTTTCTGAAAAAGAATCAGGTTCCCTTTATTCCCACTCTTTGCCTCCTGCCAATCAGGCACTGCTTTATCCATGCTAAGATCTTTCATGTAATACCATGGGCTTGTAGCTTATCAAGCAGGCTCGTGTGTGGCACTTTGTCGAGGTCTTCTGAAAATCCAAGGACATAACATCTATTGATTCTCCTTTGTCTATTCTGCTTACTGTTTCTTCAAAGAATTCCAACAGATTTATCAGGCAATATTTTTTCTTTGAAGAAACCATGCTGACTATGGCCTATTTTATCATGTGTTTCTAAGTACCGAGTCCTCATCCCTAACAATCCACACCAACCTCTTCCAAACCACTGATGTCAGTCTAACTGGCCTATAATTTCCTTTCTTCTGTCTCTTTCCCTTCTTGATGAGTGGAGTGACATTTGCAATTTTTCTGTCTTCCAGAACTATTCCAGAATATAGTAATTCTTGGAAGATCATTACTAAATCCTTCACAATCTCTTCGGCCACCTTTTTTCAGAACCCTGGGGTGTACATGTACATCTGGTCCAGTTGACTTCAGATCTTTCAGTTTTCCAAGAACCTTCTCTCTCGTCTTGGTAAATTCACACACTCCATGACCCTTGACACCTGGAACTTCCACCATACTGTTAACTGATAACCTAGTGAAGCTGCTCTAGAAAACCATCTCGTAAGCATTGTAGAAGTTCCCCCTCTTGGAATCCAGCAACAACCTGATTTTCCCAATCTATCTGCATATTGAAGTCCCCATGACTATTGTAACATTGCCACTGTTTGCAAGTCTGTATAAGCTTTTATTAGGATCTTTTTACTCTTACAGTTCCTTACCTCTATCCACAATGATTCAACACCTTTCCACCCTACATCCCATCATTCTAATGATCTGATTTATTTTTTACCAACAAAGCAACATTACCCCTTCTGCCTTCCCACCTATCCGTTCTACAGAATGTGTATCCTTACTCACTAAGCTCCCATCTTCTTTTAGCCGTGATTTAGTGATGCCTACAATATCACGCGTGCCAATCTGTAACTCTGCTACAGGTTCAACTACCTTATTCTGTATAATGCACACATTAAAATGTAACAATTTCAGTCCTGTATTCATCCATTTTGAAGTCTTTCCACCTTTTACACCGCAGCTCATCCTGTTGACTGCAGTTTTGCCCTACCAACAGCCTCTCCTCACCACACATTGCCTCTGTTTGTAAACTAGCTACCTCATCTGCAGCACTGTCACTGCAATTCTCATCCCCCTGCCAAATTAGTTTAAGCCCATCCGAACAACTCTGGCCAATCTGCCTGCAAGAATTTTGGACCCCCTCTGGTTCAAGTGTAACCCAGTCCTTTTGTACGGGTCATACCTTCCCCAGAAGAGATCCCAATGTTCCATAAATCTGAAACCCTGCTCCCTGTACCATTTCCTCAGCCACGCATTCACCTGCCAAATCATTCTATTTTTTAACTTACTGGCATGTGGCATGGGCAGCAATCCAAAGATTACTACCCTGGAGGTCCTGTTTCTCAGCTTTCTACCGAGCTTCCTAGAATCTCTCTTCAGGACTTCCTCAGCTTGTCATTGGTGCCAATATGTGCCAAAACTTCTGGCTGGTCACCCTCGTCCTTAAGAATGCTGTGGACCTGATCTGAGATATACCGGAGCCGAGCAACTAGGAGGCAAATATCACGCTCACAGAACCCGTGTCTGTTCCTGTAAGTATGGAATCTCCAATCAACACTGCAGTCCTCTTCACCTCTCTGCTCTTCTGAGCCACAGCACCAGACTCAGTGCCAGAGATCTGATCACTGTGCACCCCCCCCCCCCCCGAGTAGGTCATCCCCCTCAATTGTATCTAAAGTTATTATTGAGGGGATTGGCCACAGGTGTACTCTGCACTGGTTGTGCATTTCCCCCCTTTCTCCTGCCAGTCACCCATTTACCACTCTCCTGTAATCTAGGGGTGACAACATCCCTGTAGCTCCTGTCTATCACCTTATTCTCCTGTATGAGTTGAAGGCCTTCGAGGTGCAGCTCCAGTTCCTTAATACATTCTCTCTCAGGAGCTGTGTTGAATGCAAGTGATGTATTTATCCAGCAGGCTGGAGGTCTCCCAGACCTCCCACATCCCACACACAGTACAAAACACTGCCCTTGGAGCCATTCTCACTACACTACTATGCCCTAACAGATAAGGATGAACGAGTAAGAACAGAAGGAGAGGAACCTACCAAATACTTAACCTCACCCGAGCCTGTTCTCATCTAAGCCTGATAAGCAAAAGCCACTCTAAACACTGGCACACTCAAAAGAATGGCCACAACATTGGCTCCAATATATTGATATCAATCCATTAGATAGTGACCCGAACTGCGGTCAGTACTCCCAGTTCAGTTAGGCTGACATCATGATAAGCTTCAACATCACAACTCCTGTACTCTGTGCCCTGATTTATGAAGACCAACATGCCAATCAATTGAATGCATTTCCAGTAACCAGATTTGCAGTTGGCATTTAAGTTAATTCTTTGAAGGACACGCCTTACCTGAAAGACCCTGATTATTTCCCCATAGTAGTCAAAAAGTATGCCTGCGAGAAACTCACCAGTGTTTTGGATTTTAAAACTCCTGGGTGTGAATTTCAAGGTATTGGCAATAGGAAGGCTATTGTGCAATGCAAGGCTGATCACTCATCCTAGATGTCATCTAGTTCAAAACAGATGTTGAGAAGCTGATATTGGGGAGATCCTGCTTCGTCAAGGTGCACTTTCCCTTATAGAACCTGCAACGTCTTTGCATGAACTTAAGTCAGTTGGTCATTGTTGCTTCTTGCAAAGGCATTGGAAACTTCAACTGCTTTTAACTGTATGAGGTGATAGAAGTAACTTACATCTCATTTTTCTCAGTGTAAGAAATTCAGAATTGATAACATTGACAATTCATGCATTGACAACATTGGAGGAAAGGCACTGTGTGCTTCAAGAACAAAGCAAGCTAAAATCATGCAAGAATGTTGGAGCAGAGTTCTGAAGTAATTTTATTTATTTATTGAGATACTGTGTGAAGTCTGCTCTTTTGGCCTTTCCAGCCATGCCACACAACAACCCACCAATTTCTAACAGCCCTGGCTGACAGACACAAGCCCTGCCTCATGTTCGAGCAAGCGTTCCTAGAGCAACTGCCCGAGGACATACATCTGCTGCTGGCCAACGCAGATTTCAGCGACCCCCGGAAGGTAGCAGCCCGGACAGATGTGCTGTGGAAAGCCAAAAGGGAGAGCGTGGCGTCCGTCGGTCAGATTACCAGGCCACACGCCCAACAGCAGACCATACCAGGCCCGGCACACAACCCAGGGGCAGGAGTGAGGAGGCCAGTGAACAGTGGTGTTGCTACCACCAGCGGTGGGGCACAGAAGCTCACCGTTGTCGCCCGCCCTGCAAGGGCCAGGGCCAGGGCCAGCTGCTGCTAATGAATATGGCGGCAGGCCATCAGGACAGCCTCTTGTACATCTGGGACAAACAGTCGGGACGCCGCTTCTTGGTCGACACTGGAGCGGAAATCAGCGTCTTGCCCCTGACGGGGTACGACACCCGCAACAGGAAGCCAGGACCCACCCTGAGGGCCTCAAACGGCAGCACGATACAGACCTACAGCACCCCCACAGTGCAGCTGCAGATCGGCACCAGCCGGTTCACGTGGGACTTCACACTGGCTGCCGTGGCCCAACCACTCCTGGGGGCGGACTTCTTGCGAGCTCACAGCCTGCTGGTCGACTTGCAAGGGAAAAGACGGTACATGCCGAGACTTTCCAGACGTTCTCCCTGGGTGAAGCCAAGTTGCCGGCCTCACACCTGGACTCCATCACGCTGTCGGACAACAAATTCACCAGAATCTTGGTGGACTTTCCATCGATTCTGGCATCGCAGTTCACGGCAGCCATGCCCAGACACGGGGTACAACACCACATCCCGACCCAGGGACCACCCCTCCACGCCCACGCACGAAGGATCCCCCAGAAAAGCTCCGCCTGGCGAATTGGGGATTGTACGGAGGTCCGACAGCCCATGGGCCTCCCCCCTGCACATGGTGCCCAAAGCAGCCGGGGGTTGGAGACCATGCGGCAACTACCGCAGACTGAACGAGGCTACAACTCTGGACCGCTACCCCGTGCTGCACATACAGGACTTTGCAGCAAACCTGCATGGGGCAAAAATCTTTTCCAATGTAGACCTCGTCCACGGATACCATCAAATCCTGGTGAACCCTGAAGACATCCCCAAAACAGCACTCATCACCCCGTTCGGCCTGTTTGAGTTCCTCCGAATGCCGTTCGGCCTGAAGAATGCTGCACAGACGTTCCAGCGGCTAATGGATGTGGTGGGACGTGACCTGGACTTTGCGTTCATCTATTTGGACGACATCCTTATAGCCAGCAGTAGTCACCAGGAGCATCTGTCCCACCTCCGCCAGCTCTACGCCCGACTGAGTGAATACGGCCTCACGATCAACCCGGCCAAATGCCAGTTCAGTCTCAATACCATCGACTTCCTGGGCCACAGGATTACCAAAGATGGGGCAACACCTCTGCCCTCCAAGGTAGACGCGATACGCCACTTTGCCCGGCCCAACACGGTCAAAGGCCTGCAGAAGTTTGTTGGTATGGTGAACTTCTACTACCGTTTCCTCCCCTTTGACCCATATCATGCACCCTTTGTACACCCTGATGTCGGGTAAAGGCAAGGACATTACTTGAGACGAGGAGGCCGTGGCCGCTTTCGTTAAAGCCAAGGGAGCCTTGGCAGATGCCGCGATGCTGGTTCACCCCAGAACGGATGTTCCGACTGCCCTCATGGTGGATGCATCCGACACAGCAGTCGGTGGGGTGCTGGTGCAGCTCATCGAGGGGCGCTGGCAACCCCTGGCATTCTTCAGCAAGCACCTAGGACCTTAAGTACAGTGCTTTTGACCGGGAGCTGTAGGCACTGTATCTGGAAATCCGGCATTTCAGGTACTTCTTAGAAGACAGGCCATACACCGTGTTCACGGACCACAAACCGTTGACCTTCGCATTCATGAAGGTGTCCGATCCCTGGTCGGCTCGCCAGCACCAACATCTGTCCTACGTTTCCAAGTACACGACGGACATCTAGCATGTCTTGGGAAAGGACAACGTCGTGGCGGACGCACTCTCCAGACCAGCTATCCAGGCCTTGTCCCTGGGGGTGGACTATGCAGCACTGGCGGAGGCGCAGCAGGCAGACGATGAGATGCCCAGCTACAGGACTGCATCTCGGGTTTGCAGCTGCAAGACATTCTCGTAGGCCCAGGTGAGAGGACCCTCCTGTGCGACATGGCTACCGGCCAACCTCGCCCCATCATCCCAGCAGCCTGGAGGCAGCGAGTTTTCAACTCCATACACGGTTTGGCGCACACATCTATCAGGACAACCATCCGGCTGGTCTCCAGCAAGTTCGCGTGGCACAGACTTCACAAGCAGGTCAGTGAATGGGCCAGAACGTGCGCACAGTGCCAAACTGCCAAGGTGCAGCGGCACACTAAAGCCCCACCGCAGCAGTTCAAACCCACCCACCGGAGGTTCGACCACATTCATGTGGATATTGTGGGCCCCCTACCAGGAGCACGGTACCTCCTAACTATGGAAGACCGGTTCACGAGGTGGCCAGAGGCGGTCCCGCTCACCGACACATCTGCCAATTCCTGCGCCCGAGCACTGGTTGCAACCTGGATAGCACGCTTTGGGGTACCGGCCCACATTACCTCCGACAGAGGAGCCCAGTTCACCTCCAGCCTGTGGTCGGCTGTGGCCAGCCTGTTGGGAACGCAGCTACACCACACAACTGCCTGCCACCCACAGCCGAACGGACTAGTGGAACGCGTCCACCGTCATTTGAAGTCGGCTCTCATGGTCCACCTGAGAGGACCTAACTGGGTGGACGAGCTTCACTGGGTCCTGCTTGGAATTCGCACAGCGCCCAAAGAGGATCTGCATGCCTCGTCGGCCGAGTTGGCGTACGGCGCACCACTGGTCGTCCCCGGGGAGTTCATACCAGCCCCAAGGGGGCAAGAGGATGAACCCGCAGCAGTCCTGGACAGACTATGCAAAAGGCTCGGCAACCTGGCCCCCGTACCGACTTCACAGCACGGACCCCGACCCATGTACCCAAAGACCTGCAGAACTGTAAGTTTGTGTTTGTATGAAGGGGCGGACACCGGGCACCACTACAGTGGCCGTACGAGGGGCTGTTCAAGGTGATCAACAACAACGGGTCCATGTACGTTCTGGACATTGAGAAAGAGGAGGTTTTCATGGTGGACCGACTCAAACCAGCCCATGTGGACTTGGCGCAGCCGGTCGAGGTTCATGCACCGCGGCGCAGAGGCAGACCTCCCAAACAGAGGCTGATCCAGACTGTGGACATTGGGGGGGTGTATCACCAGTTCTTGGGGGGGGGGGCTTATGTGGTGACCCACTTTCTGCGCAGGCGAACCAGCTCACAAATAACCAGCGCGTGGGGAGAGACTTTGGTAATGCACCTCTGACGTTATTTCCACCCGGAGAGGGCGAGTGCTAGGGATTAAATGCCAGTGCCGCGAAGTTTGAATAAACTAGTCTCAAAACGACTTACTGACTGCATGTCTTCTCTAGCTCTGTATGTAGTACATCGCTACAAGGATTTCTCTAAGGTTAATTTTTTACCCTTAATTGATCAGACTAAATGTTTGTTTACTAAATAGTCACCATTGTTTTTATCACTGATAGGTCGGATTAATGCTATTAAGATGATTATTTTACCTAAGTTCTTATATATATATTTCAAGTGGTACCAATATTTATTCCAAAATCCTTTTTTGACAATGTTGATTCAAAAATTTCTTCATATATATGGCAGAATAAAAATCCTAGGTTGGGTAAAAGATATTTACAGAAGTCAAAAAAGGAAGGTGGATTGGCATTGCCAAAGTTTAGATTTTATTATTGGGCAATTAATATTCGATATTTGAATTGCTGGTTAAGGGATTTGGATTTATCTCCTAGCCCTCACTGGGTAAATTTGGAAATTAAATCTGTACAAGGATTTTCATTGGGTTCTATTTTAGGGACTTCTCTTCCCTTTGCTCTTTCTATATTGCATAAACAAATTGACAATCTGATAGTAAAACACACTCTACGTATATGGTTTCAATTTCGGAATTTTTTTGGGTTGAATCAATTTGTTTTAGAAATTCCTATTGTATTCAATTTCTTCTTTCATCCCTCTATTATGGACCAAGCTTATTTAGCTTGGAAGACTAAAGGTCCCCATTTCCAGAAAAGTTGGGATATTTTCCAAAATGCAATAAAAACAAAAATCTGTGATATGTTAATTCATGTGAACCTTTATTTAACTGACAAAAGTACAAAGAAAAGATTTGCATTAGTTTTACTGACCAACTTAATTGTATTTTGTAAATATACACAAATTTAGAATTTGATCGCTGCAACACACTCAACAAAAGTTGGGACAGATTTAAAATAAGATTGAAAAGTGCACAGAATATTCAAGTAACACCGGTTTGGAAGACTCCACATTAAGCAGGCTAATTGGCAGCAGATGAGGTATCATGACTGGGTATAAAAGTAGCGTCCATCAAAGGCTCAGTCTTTGCAAGCAAGGATGGGTCGTGGCTCACCCCTTTGTGTCAAAATTCGTGAGAGAATTGTTAGTCAGTTCAAAAGGAATATTTTCCAATGCAAGATTGCAGAGAATTTAGGTCTTTCAACATCTACAGTACATAATATTGTGAAAAGATTCAAAGAATTCAGAGACATCTCAGTGCATAAAGGGCAAGGTCGGAAACCACTGTTGAATGCGCGTGATCTTTGAGACCTCTGGCGGCACTGCCTAAGAAACCGTCTTGCTACTGTGACAATTATAGCCACCTGGGCTCGGGAGTACTTCGGAAAACCATTGTCACTTAACACAGTCCATCGCTGCATCTAGAAATGCAACTTGAAACTGTATTACGCAAGGAGGAAGCCATACATCAACTCTATGCAGAAACGCCGGCGAGTTCTCTGGGCCCGCGCTCATCTCAGATGGACCGAAAGACTGTGGAACCATGTGCTGTGGTCAGATGAGTCCACATTTCAGCTAGTTTTTGGAAAAAACGGGCGTCAAGTTCTCCGTGCCAAAGATGAAAACGACCATCCTGATTGTTATCAGCGAAAGGTGAAAAAGCCAGCATCTGTGATGGTATGGGGGTGCATCAGTGCCCACGGCATGGGTGAGTTGCATGTATGTGGAGGTACCATTGACTCTGAGGTGTGTATTAGGATTTTAGAGAGACATTTGTTGCCATCAAGGCGGCGTCTCTTCCCGGGACATCCATGCTTATTTCAGCAGGACAATGCCAGACCACATTCTGCACGGGCTACAGCATCGTGGCTTTGTAGACACAGAGTGCGTGTGCTTGACTGGCCTGCTGCCAGTCCAGATCTATCTCCTATTGAAAATGTATGGCGCATCATGAAGAGGAGAATCAGACAACGGAGACCACGGACTGCTGAGCAGCTGAAGTCTTATATCAAGCAAGAATAGACAAAATTTCCAATTGCAAATCTACTACAATTAGTATCCTTAGTTCCAAAATGATTAAAAAGTGTTATTAAAAGGAAAAGTGATGTAACACAATGGTAAACATGCCTCTGTCCCAACTTTTGTTGAGTGTGTTGCAGCCATCAAATTCTAAATTTGTGTATATTTACAAAATACAATTAAGTTGGTCAGTAAAACTATTGAAAATCTTTTCTTTGTACTTTTGTCAGTTAAGTAAAGGTTCGCGTGAATTAACATATCACAGATTTTTGTTTTTATTGCATTTTGGAAAATATCCCAACTTTTCTGGAAATGGGGTTTGTACAATTTTCTAATTTATTTTTGCATAATTGTTTCATGTCTTTTGAACAATTATCTAATAAATATAATTTGCCCAGATCTCATTTTTTTTTTACATATTTACAGATTAGGAACTTTTAAAACACTGTACTTCCTACCTTTCCAAATTTAGATTCTATGGGTATTTTGGAGAAATTGTTAGAACTAAATCCTTTTCAGAAAGGTGTAATATCAAATGTTTACAATATAATTATGAAAAGATGCTCAGAGGCCTTTTATAAGATTAAGAATGATTGGGAAAGGGAACTTAACTTTACTATCCCTATTGAGAATTGGGATAAAATTCTTCAATTAGTTAATTCATCCTCTATATATTCTAAACATTCATTGATACAGTTTAAAGTTGTGCACGGGGCTCATATGTCCAAGGATAAATTAGCTCATTTTTATTCCCACATAAATCCTATATGTAATAGATGTCATTCTGAGATAGCCTCTCTAACTCATATGTTTTGGCCATGTCTGTCTTTGAAAAAATATTGGAAAGACATTTTTGATATTATTTCCATGGTATTGAGTATTGATTTACAACCTCACCCTATCACTGCAATCTTTGGTTTACCAATGATAGAGTTGATTCATTTATCTCCTTCTGCTTGTTGAATGATTGCATTTCTTACATTAATGGCTAAAAGATCTATTTTGTTGAATTGGAAAGAGATTAATCCCCCTACCACATTTCATTGGTCTTCTCAAACTATGATATGTTCAAATTTGGAAAAAATTAGAAGTGTCATATATGATCCTTCTATTAAATTTGAAAAGACTTGGAGGCCATTCATTCAATATTTTCACATGATGTAATTTGACCCTGTTCCAATCCTATTTTTTTCTGGTTCTGATTATATATATGTAGAGAGGATCGGAGATGATGACACTAATGACTCTTTGTCTTTTCTTAGATACTATAAACAGCCCATGTTTTATTTTCTCATTTTCTTTTGTTTTTTTAGTTAGTGGTTAGTTTCTTAGATTAGTTCTTGTTTTTGGGGGTAATTTTTTTCATTTTCTTCTTCTGTTTTTTTTCATATTGATATACCTAGTTTGTGTTTTTTTTTTGTCTTGTTCATATTATACTCATATCACGTATGATTTGGGAAGACTTAACTATATTGTACTTATTGTTTATGTATCCTTTTATGCTCATTTTAATTTTGTAATTTTGTAGTCCCAATAATTATGTATCAACCTCACCATGTTGAAATTAATAAAAAGATTGGAAAGGAAAGAAAGAAAGAAATTCAAAGCAACTTTTACTGATAATTGACATTCTTTGCAGACTAACTTCGTTACCATTAAACCCATGCAAAATATTATGCTTTGCATCTGTGCGGTGATCCAGCCTGAGAACACAGGTGAAGATTACATGTTGATTGGTGATGATGCTGGTTTTGTGAACCTATTAATTCTGGGAAATGAAGACCTCCAGAAATCCAAGGAGAGTAATGCCCTCCAATCCCAGGTCCTGGAACCAAGACTTCTCCGTCGGTAGGTTGTCATGAGAGTTTTAACGGTTTTGTTTCTCTTTGGAAAAGTAGTGGGTTAATAATGGTTTAGTCCGACAACTGCTGAAGTTAAGAACACTGTGGGAAGCTAGAGAAGAGATTGCCAGAGTCCTAGCTGATAAATGTGCATCATTAACCGCAGGTTGAGGTGCCAGAAGACTGGAGAGTAGTTGATTGCTGTGCCTTTATTTTAAAAATGGGTGTAAGACAAAACCCTGGGATATATAGACCAGTAAGCTAACATCTCTGATAGGTAAGTTACTGGAGAGGTTTCTCAGAGTGAGATTGAGAGAGAGAGAGAGAGAGAGAGAGAGAGAGAGAGAGGTAGATTAATGAAATTAGCTTTATTAGTCACATACATATGAATACATACAGACAAGTGCCTCATTTACGTCAAATCAGATCAGCAAGAATTGCACTGGAGGCAAGCTGCAAGTTGTTGAGACCATAAGATCTAAGATCAGAATTAGGCCATTTGACCCATCGAGTCTGCTCTGCCATTTCATCATGGCTGATTCATTTCCCCCTCAGTCACAATCTCCTGTCATCTCCTCATATCCCTCCATGCCCTAACTAATCAAGAACCTATCAACCTCTGCTTTAAGTATACCCAATGACTTGGCCTCCACAACTACTGGTGGCAACAAATTCCACAGATTAACCACCATGCTATGTTGCCAAGCTTCCTGTGCCAACATAGCAAGCCCACAGCTTACTAACCATAACCATACATCTTTGGGAATGTGGGAATAAACCAGAATACCAGGAGAAAACCCATGCTGTCACAGGGAGAATGTACAAACTCCTTACAGTGATGGCAGTTGAACCCCAATTGATAATCGCTGGTGCTGCAAAGCAATTGCACTAACCGCTATGCTACCATGCTATACAAGTGTTTGGAAAGATGGAATTTGGTTAGGGATAGTCAACATGACTTTGCACATGTCTGTATGGGCTGGGAAATGACAATAGAGTTTAACTTGGATAAATGCAAAATTATGATCTTTTTTTGGAAGATAAATCCCGGTAGGACTTAACACAGTAAATTGTAGGGCCTTCAGGAGTGTTAGAGAACAAAAGGACCTAAGTGTACAAGTACATAGTCTTTTAAAAGTGGTATCACAAGCAGGATGTGTGATGAAGAAGACTTTTGGCATGCTGGACTTGATTAGCCAGGGTATTGAGTAGAGAAGCTATGTTGCAGTAACATTGGTAATAACACCTCCTCCTCACTGACAATCAACACTGGCGTACCTCAGGATGTGTGTTTGGTCCACTGCTCTACTCCTCTATACCTATGACTGTGTGTCTAGGCACAGCTCAAGTGCCATCTATAAGTTTGCTGATGATGCAACCATTGTTGGCAAAATCTCAGATGGTGATGAGAGGGAATACAGTGAGATATACCAACTGGTTGAGTGGTTTTGCAGCAACAAGCTTGCACTCAATGCCAGTAAGACCATTTAAGCTGGAAAGAGTGCAGAAAAGATTTACAAGGAAGTTGCCACAATTCAAGGGATAGATTTAAGGGGAGATATTGTGCAGTCTGGGACTTTATTCATTGGCGTGCATGTTACAGATAGAGTGGATACACACAGTCACTTTCCTAGGTTAGGGAATCAAGAACTGGACAGTGTAGGTTTAAGTGAGAGAAGAGAAATTTAATAGGAACCATGCAGAGGGTGATATTGTATAAGCTGCCAGAGAAAGTAATAGAGGTAGGTACATTAATTACATTTAAAAGGCACTTGGGCGGGTACATATATAGGAAAGGTTGAGACTGATATTGGCCAGATGCAGTTTAGGTGGGCATCTTGGTTGGTGTGGACCAGTGGGATGGAATGGCTTTTTTCTGACTGTATAACTTTATGACCGTATTATTGATTAAATCAAATATTGATTATCACTTAATACCATAATTTGGAATTTACCAACCCCTTCAGTCAAATGTCACCAATAAAGTTAAATAATTTCTAAGTTTGTCGAGAGCATCTCATGGAGTCAGTAGGTTAATGGTTCAGGTCAAAGACCATTTGGTAGAAGTGAGCAGGACTTAACAAGAACTCGTCACATCACAGTACAGCACTCCGGCGATGCTGGAGTGTCAGCTCCGACACTCAGTCAGGAATTTGGAAATGCACGTGAACTCACATTCTTCTAACTTTGATCCATGTTCTGCACAATATGCCATCATTGATAAGGCACAGAATATCATTTTCTATTATTTATTTTTTCAGTCCTATTTTACGACGGAAACTGCATCATGAGTGGGTATTGAGAGTGAAATATTTTCCACATTTGAACTCTTTTGTGAGCTGCTCTTCGGACAGTGTAAACTCGGTGGTGCTGGATGACATACGCAAGCTGGGAGATTGTCAGTAAGTTACATATGTTATATGAACAAAGCTGTACATTTGTTCCATTAAATTCTTCTTTATTTTTCTGTTGTGTCTTCCCTCTCTTTCTCCTGCAGCTGTTCTGGGAAATTATGTGTACACAACAATATTCATTGACCAACCACAAAAAACATCTGAAATATTTATAGGCCTTTATTAGTCAAAATTAATAAAATTATCATTTTGTTAATTTATATTGTAACAACACATTTGCATCCATATGTTAAACCTTTCAGAGGATTTGTTTTTGCTTCTCAATCTATATTTAATCCTTTATTCTGTATTCAAGTGCCTTTCAAAACTGGAAATGATCCGGGCAAGCTTTAAGCAGGCATAAGCACAAGAGGTTCTGCAAATGCTGGAAATACAGAGTAACACTTGCAAAATGCTGGAGGAACTCAGCAGGTCAGGCAGCATCTATGGAAAGGAGTAAACAGATGATGTTTTGGGCCAAAATCATTTATCAAGTCCAGCATTTTGTATGTGTAACTTTAAACAGACATTTGGTAAAATATAGTAATATAGAGGCCTGGTTGCCCTCATCATATGCTTTTCAGCTTGTGAGAAGACCATGCTATGATAGCTACACCTATTTCAGACTAGAGCGTGTCTGTCGTGCAGACTGAGGGCTAGAGGACCTTGCACAGGCCTTCTAATTCCTTTGCATTGGTAACTACGGGCCAGAACAATGAAGAGACCTTAGAACTCAGACAGCCACAGTCTTTATATTTAAAAAATATAAAACACGTCTTTCAAATGAAGTGAACCTGGCTACTCAACTCAGTTTATCAGACATCCTCCTTCCTGACCTGACTGACATTGAAGTCAGAAGAAATCTGACCTGTACACTACATCCTGCAGATAGTTCTCAATGGAACTACTGACTGGTAAAGCTGATCGAGTCCATCAGCTTCTTTGAGCCGTCACTATTCCATGTTTTGTGAAATCAGCTTTCAGTGGCCCATGTTATGTGTGTGCTTGTTGTTGCAGCTCCTCAATCAGCCTCACCGCCAGTCCCAAAAAAGTTCCTATCCTTTCCTGTACTCTCTCATTGGTAACATCAGAAACAAAAAAAATTAGGATGGGTTAAGTTGGTTTTGGTGGGACCTTAAACCAGAGGAGAAAGAGAAAGGATGAAGAAGGAAATTCCAAAACTAATAGTTTAAGTGACTGAGGCACTAGGGACTTTGTGGGTGTGAAGAGAAACAGGGATTTGCAAATGGTTATAATAGAATAATACTATGAATACTTTGGACATTGGTGGGAATAGGAGGTTACCAAAAGGTGACTCCCAGTGGCCATCCATTTTAATTCTACTTCTCATTCCCATTCCGATATGTCTATCCATGCCCCCTCCACTGTCGTGTTGAGGCCACACGTAGGTTGGAGGAACAGCACCTTATCTTCTGTTTGGGTAGCCTCCAACCTGATGGCATGAACATTAATTTCTCAAACTTCCGGTAATGCCCCCCACCCCTCCGTCCCCATTTCCTTTCCCCTTTTCCCTCTCATCTTCTTGCCCACCCATCACCTCCCCTGGTGTTCCTCCTCCCCTCTTCTTTCTTCCATGGCCTTCTTTCTCTTTAACCAATCAACTTCCCACCTCTTTACTTCATTCTTCCCCCTCTAGGTTTCACCTATCACCTTGTGTTTCTCTCTCCTCTCTGAACCAACCTTTTAAACACACTCCTCAGCTTTTTTTCTCCAGTTCTGCCGAAGGGTTTCAGCCTGAAACGACAACTGTGCTCTTTTCCTAGATGTTACCTGACCTGTTGAGTTCCTCCAGCATTTTGTGTGTGTTGTTCAGATTTTCAGCATCTGCAGATTTTCTCCTGTTTCTGGTAGGAAGTGACTTTGCTAGATAAAATGGTAAGAAATCTGTCAGCAAGACAGAAATGTTTCCAATGGAATTTTGACAGTAGCCTGTCAATGGCATTGTGGAATATTGACAGGCAGGCTCTGTTGCAGTTCTGAATGCAGCTGGCCAAAGTGAGGATTTATTAAAATCTAAAGTACGACTATAAACCACATTCAAGGTAACAGATACAGAACTTGAATGACATAAATATTGAGTGTACATTTATGAAGTGATGAATTCCCTCAGCTGCAAGCATGATTCTACTAAGATTTTATTATTGCTTTGCAAGTCTTGTGTAACATATTCATGCATTGACCTATTCCTTATCTTCAAATGTAGGCCAATTAGAACGCTGTCCGTTCCACGAGGTGTTAATGCATTTGATTATTGTGTGAAGGCAAATACGCTTGTTACTGGCGGTAGGTCTCAAAATTGGAATATTTGGAATATTTCAGAATTTCTGTCTTGCTTCAACAGTATGTCGGTGAATGGATTAACTGTGTTTGATCAAAGGGTATGCACACAATTAACTACATAATCAGTTAATTTTGGCTTGAAATGTGTGACAAAAATTGCAGTCCTAATTTGCAAACTGTTTCCAACTATAAGTAGTACTAATCATGTAAATTGCTCCTTTTGAGTCATATTATAAGCCTGCAAGTTCTTTACTATTGTCAGTTTAGTTGTACGTGATTAGGGTTTAGGAATGATGATAATGCTCATAACACTAAAATTAGAAATGCTTCACTCTTGTTTCAAAGCATTCTGTTACCCACTGTGATTTGCTGTTTCTCCATGGCATGCTAATGATCTGTCAGCTTGGGAGTTAAGTAAAGGATTATTGAAGAATGAATGACTAAGGTTTGGCTGCTGGTATTGAACCAAGATAGGAAAGAAAGGCAAAAAAGGGACTCTTCCTCACCTTCTTGACGTACAGTTGAAACCAAGCCAATCCCAGTACTTCGCAGTACTTTGTATGCATTGAACATCATGACTGCACTGTCAGATTCCGAGTGATGGGATGACTTTCATTACATTCCTGCTTCTCACATGAGCTGTGCTCACATGCAGATAGAGCAAATAATTAGACAGGCAATAAAAATGTTTTCCTTTTTAAGGAGATGAAATACAAGAGTAAGGAATTTTATAAATCTTTGGTGAGATCATAACTGGAACGCAGAGTTCAGTATTGGTCTGTGTATCGAAGCAATTGATCATTGAGACACGAGAGACTGCAAGTGCTGAAGAGCAAGGAACGTTCTGCTGGAGGAACTCAATGCATCAAGCAGCATCTGTGGGAAGAAAGAAAGTGTTGATATTTCAGTTTGAAACCGTGCATCAGGTTATACTTGGAATTATTGTGGGGCAAATTCATTAGATAGATTTTTTGGATGAGTACTTGCCTAATGAGGTGATATTATGTTATACTGCAGCAGTGTGGAGGAAGGGGATCTACCGACTGTCAAAGGTAGATGTTCAGAAGCTGCTTCTTCAGGCCGAGAAACTCAGAACTAGGAGTCATGGCCTTGAACCTGAATCTGAGATGAGGATGAACTTGAAAATGCAGATGGTTAGAATTTCTTAAGTCTCAATCACAGAGTCCGGAGGCTGCATGATCATCTCAATATTTTCAAGGCTGGTATCGTTGTGCATTGAGCAGTATGGGATATAGTAGGCCAGTGGACTTGAGGTTCAGGGTCATGAAAGCCATGTTCTTTCTGGAAGGCGTTGGAGTTCAGAATTTGTTATTCCATGCAGTACGAGAACAATGTCATCCTGCTCCAAAATATACAAGTCTGTTCTATATGTTGAAATGTTGTGTACAGGTTTCGGTTTTACTTACAGTGGAGAAAATACAGCAAGAGTTCAACATGCTGATTCTGGGAAAGAAGAGATATTAAGTAGACTAAGCTGTTACTCTTGAGATTAAAAGAATGAGAGGCTATCAGATTGAAATGTACGATATTCTTATGAGAATGGTAGATTTGATGATTCCCCGGCTTTGATGTCTAGAATCAAGGATCATGATCTCACCATAGGAATTGTTCACTGACATGAACAGACATTTCTTCACAAAAAAGGTATTGATCCTTTTGTAATTCTCAACCCAGGAGAGCAGTGCAAACTTTCAAGCTGGGTATGAAATTAAAGAATTTGGGTTTAGTGCAGGGAAGTACAGTTGAAATAAAAAATAAGCTATAATCTCATTGAATGGCAAAGCAGGCTGGAGAGGTCACAGGTGGATAGCAGAGTAACATTATAAGGTTGTGAGCCCAGGTACCTGGGTTACTCACTTAAGTTCTTATATCGTTCAGCAACCAACATCTGTACTTCTAGTCTGGAACTTTGTACTTAAACTCCAAGGACACCCATATCACTCAAAAAATGAGATTGCTTTATTGATTAAGAAGGGCACTTCTGTGCTTTAAAAGTTCAGCTTTGATTGTGAGCTTAGGTATTCGTTAATAAAACAAATTTAGGGTATTTTTGTTTGATGCACACACAATATGCTAGAGGAAATCAGCAGGTCAAGCAGCATCTATGAAAATAAATAGTCGATGTTTCAAACTGAGAGCCTTCATTAGGACTAGAAAGGAAGTGGAAGACGGCAGAATAAAAAGTTGAGGGGAGGGGAAGGAGGGCAAGCTAGAAGAAGAAATCTGATAGGAGAGGAGAGGTGACCATAGGAGACAGGGAAGGAGGAGAAAGGGGAGGTGGCAGGCAATTGAGGAGAAGAGATAAGAGGCCAGTGTGGGGAATAGAAGATGGAAGGGAGAGGGGAAAAGAAAAAGAGAAGATAATATTACTGTAAGGAGAATTCTATGTTCATGCCATCAGGTTGGAGGCTGCTGTGATGGAATATAAGGTGTTGCTCCTCCACCCTGAGACAAGTCTCATCATAAAAAGAGGCCATGGTTCAAAATGTCAGAATGGGAATTGGGATAAGAATTAAAATGGTTGATCACCAGGAAATTCCGCTTTTGGTGGGTGTGTGAAAGTGTTCAGCAAAAACTGCAAACTGCATGTCTTAACTTTATTTGAAATGTTAACTTTCTGAATACTTTAAAAAATAAATAATATATAATATTTTTAAAGAATACAATTTTTATCTGTTAAATATTTTACTTGCTGTATGTATTGTGTTTTGCTCCTTGGTCCCTGAGCTATATACATGTATCCAGTTGAATGACAATAAATATGAACTTGTACTTAAAATAAGGAGTAGGACACTCATTTACCGATGTGGAATTGGGAACTCAAGTGTGCTCTGCTGTACCATCCCAGACCTCTGGTTTCAAGTTTCTGTGATCAGAATTTCCCTTTAGGATCTAGGCAGGAATGTTTTACACTCATGTGAAATATTCCAGTAATTAAACATCTCTTATTTCATGTCCAGGAGAAGACAAGGTTGTTCGACTTTGGAATCCTAATATGTTCTCGAAGCCAAAGGCATTGTTGATTGGCCACAACTGTATCATTACTGAGGTCGCAATTAACGAAGTAGATCAACACATCATTAGCCTCTCAACTGAAGGAGTAAGTAATGGTTGCATGGTAGTTCCTTTTCTTTAGTTTACCATCCATTCTCTGAGTCATTGCACAAGTAGAACAAATGAATGTCTGTCACTGATAGTGGACCTTCTTCTTTCATTGTGTCAGCGATGCCTCGCTAAATAGCATGCTTGTCTCTGAGTCATACGGCAATGAGTCGAGCCCCTCCCAGACACACGCAGCTGATATTTTGTTGCCGTGTTGAAGGGATGTGGAACTGTACAATTCTCGGATAGACTAATTGAGAGTCTTTTGCATCTGGTCAGTGTTTATTTTCAAAGAAGGCAAGCCAGCAGCTATATTTCATTAGGAATTTGAAGAAGTTTGGTTTGTCACCTAAAACGCTTGAAAACTTCTATAGATGTACCATGGAGAGCATTCTGACAGGCTGCATCACTATCTGGTATGAGGAGGCTACTGCACAGGACTGAAAGAAGCTACAGAAAGTTGTAAAATTAGTCATCTCCATCTTGGGTACTAGCTTCCGTCGTATCCAAGACATATTCATTTTCAATCTTTTTTTTATTGATTTAAAAAAAATTGAATAGACGTCTTCAAGGAATGGTGCCTCAGAAAGGCAACCGTCTTAAAGACACTTATCACCCAGGGCATTCCCTTTTCTCATTGTTACCATCAGGTAGGAGGTACAGAAGCCTAAAGGCACACACTTAGTGGTTCAGGTACAGCTTCTTCCCCTCTGCATGGCAAATTTCACTATAGAAACATAGCACTATAGCACAATACAGGCCCTTTGGCCCACAAAGTTGTGCTGAACATGTCTCTACCTTAGAAATTACTAGGCTTACCCGTAGCCCTCTATTTTTCTAAGCTCCATATACCTGTCCAGGAGTCTCTTAAAGGACCCAATCGTATCCGCCTCCACCACCGTTGCCAGCAGCCTATTCCACACACTCACCACTCTCTGAGTAAAAGACTTACCTCTGACATCTAGAAGACACTATTAACTATTTTGAATTAAGATTACTACTTCTAGAGGCTTTCCTCGCCTCAGTGCTGACGTGGCTTCATGGCTGTGTCCTGCATCTATCGGGCTTCTTGACCGGTTGCAGGCTGACCTGATCTGTTTACTATTTTTGTTCGCACAATTTGTTCTTTTCTCACATGGGTGTTCAATGGTCTTTGTTGAGTAGGTTTTTTTAGTGGCATTTATTATGTTTCTTATGTTTATTATGTTTCTTGGCTGCCTACAAGAAGATTAATTTCAAGGTTGTACATAGTAAACATTGTTCAATTGTTCATTATGTGCTGTGTCATATGGTATCAGCATGGTCTTTCAATGACCATGATTATTGTTGTTAAGTTTTTCTACAGAAGTGGTTTGCTAGTCCTTTTTCTGGGCAGTGACCCCAGCCATTATCAATACTCTCCAGAGATTGTATGTCTGGTGTCAGTGGTTGCAAAACCAGGACTTGCGATTTGCACCAGTGGCTCAAATGAGCATCTGCCACCTGCTCCCAAGGCTTCATGTGGCCCTGATCGGGGGGTGGGGAGGGAGGAGGGCTAAGCAAGTGCTACACTTAGCCCAGGGGTGATCTGCATGCTGGTAGAAGGAAGGAGTGTCTTACATCTCCTTTGGTAGAGATGTATCTCGACCCGCTTTTAAATTTGAACATCAGGATGCTCTTCATTGACTACAGTCCGGCATTCAATGCTATCACCCCATCAAAAATAATCAATAACCTGGAAGACCTAGGCCTCAAAACCTCCTTCTGCAACTGAATCCTTGAGTTCCTTACTTGCAGACCCCAGCCAGTTTGGATTCGAAACAACTTCTCCTCCACAAACATCATCAGCACAGAAGCACCTCGATTCTCTGTGCTTAGCCCCCTGCTCTGCTCACTTTATACTTATGACTGTGAGGCTAAACACAGCTCCAATGCCGTATTTAAGTTTGCTGATGACTCCACTGTTGTTGGCCCAGTCAAAGGTGGTGCTGAATCAGCATATAGGAGGGAGATTGAAAATCTGACAGAGTGGTGCCACAGCAAAACCTCTCACTCAATGTCAGCAAGACCCAAGAGCTGATTATTGATTACAGAGGGAGAAAAGTAGAGGGAATCAGTGGCAGATTCCTCAATGTTATTATTTCAGAGGATCTTTCCTGGGTCCTGCAAATAAGTGTTAATACAAAGAAAGCACGGCAGCATCCCTACTCTCTTATAAGTTTGTCAAGTTTTGGCATGTTATTGAAAACTTGGACAAACTTCTATAGATGTGTGGTGGAGACTGTATTGACTGGCAGGCAATAAAATGAATCTCAGGGTTGTATGTATATGCTGACATATATCCACTTTGATGGTAAATTTACTCTGAACTTTGAACTTTGCATCATGACCTGTGCTCTTGAATGGAAAAGCATACAGAAAGTAATGAATACTGCCTATTCTCCCAGGGATCAATCCTTTCCCACCATTGAGCACATCTACATGGAGCGCTTTCACAGGAAATCAGCATCCAATATCAAAGACCCGCACCATCTAGGCAATGCTTCTTTCTTGCTGCTGCCATAGGGAAGGAGGTACAGGAGCCTGAAGACCTACATCACAAGGTTCAGGAACAGTTATCCATCAACCATTGGGCTCTTGAACCAGAGGGGATGACTTCACTTATCCTATCTCTGAATTGTTCCTAACGCCTCTGGACTCACTTTCAAGGACTGTTCCTCTCATGTTCTAAATATGTATTGTTTTTTTTATTTATTATTATGATTGTTATTATTATTTTCATGTTTTGTATTTGCAGTTTGTTGCCTTTTGCACCTTGGTGTTTGTCTTGTTAGGTGCTGCTTTTTATTGATTCTATTGAGATTCTTTGTATTTACTGTGAATTCCCACAAGAAAATGAATCTCAGGATTGTATATATGGTGATATATATGTACTTTGATAATAAATTTACTTTGAACTTTGCGTTGACTAAGGTACTAACTTGATTGCTTGTTTTCCTACATTAAATATCAAGTACAGTATATTTCAAACTATGAGGTGATTTGGAATGTCATACTAGGAAAGAGAGGAGATAAATGAAAGCTGTTTCTTCCAATATTCACTTTACTGTACAAGAATGTCTAATTATCTGTTTTATTATAACAAGAACCTAAGAAATTAGAATCTTTTCTCTTCACAGTGTTGACTGTACTGCATACAGTATATATATATATATTTTCTGTGGTATTACTCATTAGTTTGAATATATATTATAGTACTCAATAGTAATATAAATAATACAAACTCTCTAGTGTTGTGTTCAAGTTCTGTACTGATTTTGGGGAAGAAGCTTGTAATAACTATATAATGTGCTATAACAGTAAGCTAAGTATTGGTTAGAAAGAAATCTTAATTTACTAGAATATTACCTGGAATTTACTAGAATGTTACCTGGGTTTCAGCACCTAAGTTACAGGGAAAGATTGAACAAGTTAAGTCTTTATTCTTTGGAGCATAGAAGGTTGAGGGGGAACTTGATAGAGGTATTTAAAATTATGAGGGGGATAGATAGAGTTGACGTGGATAGGCTTTTTCCATTGAGAGTAGGGGAGATTCAAACAAGAGGACATGAGTTGAGACTTAGGGGACAAAAGTTTAAGGGCAACACGAGGGGGAATTTCTTTACTCGGAGAGTGGTAACTGTGTGGAATGAGCTTCCAGTAGAAGTGGTAGAGGCAGGTTCGGTATTGCCATTTAAAGCAAAATTGGATAGGTATATGGGCAGGAAAGGAATGGAGGGTTATGGGCTGAGTGCGGGTCAGTGGGATTAGGTGAGAGTAAGCGTTCTGCATGGACTAGAAAGGCCAAGATGGCCTGTTTCCGTGCTGTAATTGTTATATGGTTATATAAATACATCTTTTAGATTTTCAAAATGGGTTTTAATGACTGTCTGCTAATTCCTGATAAAGGCCAATACCCTCAAATCAACCCACAAAATACTTTTTTTTTTCTCTGAGCAAACTCTGAAAACAATTGGAATTGGAGATTGTAAAATAAAAATAATGCCTAGAACTTTATGGAACTTATGCCCCTTTTATTGAGAATCAATTCCTCATTCTTTCGATTGAAAACACTTTTCTCCTGTAAATTGCTGAGCATGAGAACTGAATATAAAGTAAAGGCAAAAAGTAATTTGTTGAATGAGATAAAACTAAGAATGAAGAAAGCAACAGAGAACGGTAAAGAAGAGAAATGGTGCAGCAAGAGAAATAACGAGAGTAAACAATTGAACTGAGAGAAAGAAATTAAAAATGTTAGAGCAGAAGAGTAAAAAAAATGTTTTAATCTCACTGTAAATGCTAGAGATTTTGCAGGTGCTGTAAATCCGGAGCTACACCAGCATTTTGTGTGCTGCTCTTAATCTCACTGTTTGATTTGTTCCAATCCTGGCTAGAGATGTTAAGTTGCTTTGCAGGAGCCAGAATATAAATTGTTCAAATGTCATTTGGATGGTTAATTCACAAGGCAAATTTTCTATGACATATTTAATGGAAGTTCTTGAATATGTTTAACGGAAGCAATTTCATGAATGTCATGAGTAGATGAGGGTGTGCTGCTGAGGTCATGATACTGAACGCAAGATCATCCTTCAGCTTGTGGCAACTCAAACTTCACAGTCTATCACTTGCTGGGTGATGTGAAATTCAGGGTAGCAGACACCATTAAGTTCTGCATTAATGTAGCAGAATATTTGACAATGATCTTGACTTGGAATCTTCAACTTTTATTTCACATGATTTAATGCTATTGGATATTGATCAATGGCACACACATGATATGTATATATGTGGAACTAATTCTTCCTCAAGACAAGTATGGCATTGAAGAGGGGAGTGCTGGATTAACACCAAACACATCCATCTGCACAATGAGCATTTAAATAGACTGTTAAAATCCAGGACTACTTTGTGTTTTACATGGAGAATAACGCATTGGAAAGTTTGAGTATGAATGGCATCTGTGTACTATAGATTGGTGCTTAGCCAATTATCTCCGGTGCTTGTGTAGTAAGGTCTTACTGGCTGCTGCTGAAATGATTTGCAGGTCAACATGAATGAGCAAATCTCGTGGTGATGGTTTCTTAGGGAAGTACATTCCTGACACAGAGGGATAATTATTTCTGCCCAGATAATATACAGAAAAATGCATGAAATTTTGTTCTGTAATTCCAATAATTACTCAAACTTCTTCAGCCTGCAGACTCCAGAATAAAGTCATTCTGCTTTCTCACTGACTGCTAGTAAGAAGCACATTTCAATGCTTATGAATTGTACAGCAACAACAACCTCCACATATCTAGTACAAAGCAAATGACAGAACTTCTTGAGGGAGGGGAGAACTCTTCCTGCAAGCAATGTTATAATCATAAAATCTTTCCTCTTAGTGACAATCAGTATGGACGATCAATTTTTGAGAGCTAATCAACTGGAGAATATTTGCAACATGCACAAAATGCTGGAGGCATCCATGGAAATGAGTAAATGGTTGACGTTTTGGACAAGACCCTTCTTCAGGACTGAATTCTTGCCTTGCTTTCTGTACAAAGCTGGATGATGGGAAGCAGAGAAAAGGCATGTTGGCAGGACATGAAGTGCAAACTCAGAGTTGTGAAATGTAGGCAAATCAATTACCTGCTCCACTGCAGATAATCAAGTAATTTTCATAGCAACACTTGTTCCTATAAAAGATATTATATGGATTCTGATTACATCATATTGGCTGGAGTTTCCAGCCTGGTCCACTTTATATCCAGTAAGATCAGTATGATTTGTGGGATACTTCTTATATGTTTCTTTGTAAAATGTTTCTTTCAGGGGCACAGTGACAAAATGGGAAAATATTGTGATTGAAAGTTGAAAGTTTCATGTTAAGTTGGAGCTTCAAGTAGGGAACCTAAATACTTGATCCAAAGGAGAGCTATTGTTAAAGTATGTATGCAGTACACAACCCTGAGATTCATCTTCCCACAGATAGCCAGAAACCAATGAAAAACATGGAATCCATTCAAAGAAAAACATCAAACTCACAATGCGCTACAAAAAAGAACAGTGCACAAATGGCAAAAAGAAAATGAGTGAAAACAACACAGAATATAAAACATCAAACCACAAAGTCATCAAAACAGTCCAGAAATGTTCAGTTTCAGCTCAGCTCAGTTCAATTGACTGTGTCGTTCATTGTCTGCAGGCTGCAAAACCACTTTGCCCTGATCAAAATAGCTACAAAAAAGGAGGAACTAGAAACCAGAAACACATCATAATGTGAACTACAGTGTCTAATCCACAAGCCGCATCCATTAAACTTTGCCCAAGATCCAAGACTCCGGCCGTAACAAGTAAAAGGCAGAAAGAGACCTTTCACTTCAGGCAAATGGTGCTGTTCACCCACTCAGCTTCCATTCATGACCCCATTGATTTAATCATCAAAGTCATCGAGAAATGGAGTACATCACCGGCTTGCACCCTTTCTCCAGCCTTCTTGGTCTTCAGGTCACACACTTCACTTGAAACCTCACCTAAAACCCTTGGAGACAGCAAAGCACCAAATCACTTAATTGGCCTGAAAACACACAATTAAACTGTAGATCCCCGGCTCCAAAAGTAGCAGAATCATATTTGAAAGAATATGTAAAGGAAGTAAAGAATGAAAAGGAAGTAGTTTCGTGAACCGTCTGAAGAATTTCACCTTTGGTCACGTTGTTTGCTGGCACTATCTTCTCATGGAGATAGAATTTTTTCATCTCCAGAACTTTCCTCTCTTCTAATTTATCCACAGCATTGACAGAGAGGTGAAAGATCGGTATTTTCAATAGTTTCATAGAGCAATACAGCACAGATACAGGCAATTCAGCCCAACGAGTTCATGCTAACTATGGTGCCCACTCAGCAAGACCAATAATCAATAAGCCCCCTCCCTCCATTAACATGTCCAAGTGCTTTTTAAACGATACTACTGTAGCAGAAAAAGCCACGTCCCCTGGCAGCTTTTTTCCATCTACTCAGCACCCTCTGAGTGAAGAAGTTGATCCTCAGGGTCTTTTCAGATCCTTTTCTCATCCTTGATCTATGCTCCCTAGTCTTGATCTCTCCTAACCTGAGGAAAAGAATGTTACCCATCTGTTAGAGTTTGTAACTTCAAAACATAAAAATCTAATTGAAAGGAAAACAAAGGAACCAGGAATAAATGTCTAACTTAGTTTTTACTTTAAGCAAGGAGTGTACCTGTGACATGGTGGCGTAATGACGTTTGCCATTTACGTATTTTTATTTTTAACCCACAATGCATTATGTAAAAAGAATCTTTAATCAAGCATTGTATTAACAATATTACACAAATATTACTGTAATATTAAATACCTTGTCTATTCCTCTAATGTTAAACATTTCTATATGGTCAGCCCTCATTCTCCTACATTCCAAGGAATAAAGATCTGGCCTGGCCATCCTCTCTCTATATCTCAGGCTCTCTAGTCCAGACAGCATCCTCAAATCTGTTCTGCACTTGCTCCAGTTTAGCACATCCTTCCTATAACAAAACTGAAGATAATACTCCAAGTGCAGCCTTGCCAACAACCTATGCAATTGCAATATAATGTCGCAACTCCCGTATTTACTGCCCTGACTGAGGATGCATGCTAATGTATTTTTCCATCACACTGTCTACCCTTGAAGCCCCTTAAAATGACTATGGAGTTGTACTTCTTGGTTCCTCTGTTCCATTATATTTCCTTGTTCCATTCACAGTATAAATACTAGAATAGTTTGAATTTCAGCATACTTCCCTTATTTTTGACAAAAATCTTGTTTTGCATTTACTTTTAGATAAAGAAGCTGAAGACCTGGTTTAAAAAAAAAAACATGCAAGTAATGCTTGTAGGGTTTAAACTCAGCAGGAACAGAATTACTGACTCACAGTGGTGTTATGCTGATATTACCTCTTGCTCAAAATGGCTTTTACTGTTCTAATAATTTCTTAAAATTAGATTTCATAGATTAGAGTTGCTTTTCCTGGTGTTGTTTAATTAAGTTTGTATTTGTATGTTTAAAATTAACTGTGAAGTTAATGGAAATGTTATTAACGTTCTCTTAAATTTTAACTTCTAAATTTCTTTTGGAAGATGTTCAGAGTCTGGGATGTTCAGACAATTGCTATCCTGCAGGTCTTCATCTTGGGTGAACATCAAGTAGATCGGCACTTCAACACAATGGTGTTTGACAATAAAAATAAGAGATTAATTGCTGGTAGGTTAGTAAGCTATGAAAAATTCAATTATAGATTCTCAGGTCGAGGTGAAATAGAAAATAAGTTTTTTACCATAGTAATAGTGCTGAATCTGGATTAATGGTCCAGGAAAACCATTTCAGAAGGGAATTTTGATTCACTAAATTAAATAAATTGTAATTGAGCACAAAATTTGATGTGATGGTGGCTATGAAGCTATTGGGCTGTTAGGAATAACCAATTGGTTTATTATTGTCTGTTACAAGAAAGAAAATCAAGAATACTGTACATGATGATAGTCTAAAGTAAAAACAGAACATGTTACAAAAACTAAAGTCAGGCTGCTTTGGTGGAAAAAGAAACAAATCTAATGTTTTGGGTTTGTAAAGCATTTAACTGTTTTGGATTTCATGACCTTAATAATTAGCTTTAAATTGTTTTATTTTGCCAGCCTTTTCTTTGAGTACTTTGAAGATCATTTTTCTTTTTCTCCACCTGTTCTGATTCAACATCTTACATAATGCTCTTTTTAATTGCTTGTTTTCTTTTGTCCGGAGGCTCAATGCAAAATCCTATTATCCCGATTACTACTTTTCTTTGCGTTTTTTTTTTACTTATCCCTTCACTGGTGACCTTGTCTTAGTCTCATCATAGTTTCAGGCCAACCAGTATTGCACTCTATAAATAAAGTGTTTGGACAGAATTATTAACTTGTGTGTGCTTTCACACACAATGGACAACTCTGCACTTCTGTGAGATCTCATTTCATTAAGAATTACCTAACATCTGCAAATTAGAAGAGGTTTTTATAAAGGTAAAAAATCCCACTGTTAGCTTTACAGGTTGAGGGAAATTCATATTCATTGTGTACATTTACTTGTGCAGGATCCACTTCAATCGAACTTGTGCCCCTTACATCAGCTGTGCAGGACAATCTGGAGATACCCCGTTCCCATGAACGATCCATCAATGTTCTTGTCTTCAGCAAAATTAGTGGCAGGGTTGTCTCCATTTGTAGTAAATCTGTAATTAAGGTAAGTGCTTATCTGAGAAATAGCAAATGGTTAATTAAAAATTTGATACTGGGTTTCATCATGAAGGAAAGCATACATAAAGTGAGAACAATTTCTCTAAACGTAAGTAAAAAAAAAGCATGCAAAAATGGGCCGGCACTGGGACCTGTTCAGGTTTCTTGCATTACTTGTGTATACATACATAAGGGCACATGCACTTCAGAGGGGCTTAAAAATGGTATTTTCATTATTTGTGGATGTTATCTAGGCAGAACTGCAGGAGTATCAGGTGAAATCTTTTTGCACAAGTTCATTTCATGTTTACACCTTTTGAAAGCGAGATGAGCATTAAATCCTACCAGTGCTGGAATTCATTATGTAGCCTGAAAGAAGAGTAGTGAAAGTTAACAGTCCCTTTCACTGACATGGGCTTCCACAGCCAAGTGCAGCACAAGGTCATGCTGAGTGAAAACATTCCAAAAAGCCCTGGAAGACACAAAGAGCCAAAAGGAATTTGTACCTGTATTAGAAGGTAACTAGAAAAATATATGGCCAACGTAAATTCCCTGGTATCAAAAATGTTTAGTGGAGCCAACAACAAATTTGATCAAATAATAAGTTACATTTTAACACTCAGAAATTCAATATACAAACTTGTATCAGTTATGTTTCAACCATGGTAAGCAAAATCAGACAGATTACCTTGATTTCCCCCCTCTTTTACAGGAGAAGGGTGCATTCAGTTGCAGTGTAATGGCAGATGGAAAGTGGTTCTCAAAGTAGTCACTGGCTCTGTTGCTTTGAGTAGCATGTGCTGGCTACTATGGTTAAGGTGACCACAAAATCCATGAGTTGTAGCAGAGTAGTGATCATTGAAGATGAAGTTAGTCTCATATAGGATTCTCTTTTCAGCATTCTACTTATTTGTCTCTCCACCATTTTGTCGGGATATGATCTTCACATGGTTTAAATATATGCATCTCATCAATTTCTTTTCCTTCACTTTGACCATATACATATGGCTTCCTCATTTCATATACATCATTAATACATCGTAACCCTAGAGTTTTCTGTTCAGAAAGAGTCAATTATCTGAAGGTTGCACAATGAGTTCAGACCCAGACACTTCATAGACAATAATGGAGAGTTTAGAGGCTTAGTCAAACATCATGGGTGACTACGCAGACAGAAGCTACAGTGATATCTGGAGGAAAGGGTAGCTTATAGGTCAGCTCTCTGCAGCGGGAGCTGCACACAAATTTCTACTTGCAGGTACAAGGGTAAAGATGGTACTGGACAGCTTGCAATCAACAGCTGATGAGACTGCACACAGAGATGCTTAAGAGATTATCTGACTTGACCTGTGAGTGAGGAGTTGGAGAGCTTGATATGGACCAAATCAATTCTTACTAATGGCTGGGGCTCATCTACTCCTCAGCACTTAACTTTTGTGTAATAGGAGAGATCCCATCTTCTGTTGCAGCATGTCTAGAAGGCATTCAGATATTCAGTTGGAATAAAAGGGAGTGGCTACTCTCCAAGTAGATTTTATTTAACCATGTGTGTTTTTTTATCATGTATGTGGGTGTGACAGAAAGATGCACATTTTCAGTGTCACCAGTCCTAGAACAACAAAGGAGCATTTCCACTTGTCTTTCAATGTAATTATGTTTGAACAGAGAATACATGAACAAAAATACTAGGATGAGAGAACAGCAAATGCCTGATAGACAGTTTTATTCCCATCTATATTCTTCATTTCAATATAGGATAACAAAGTGAAATGTATACATTTGAATCTGACAACTGCAGTGTTTGTTGCAATGGATTTTATTGCTTCAAAATCATGGAATCATAGACATTACAGCACAGAAGACAGGCCCTTTGGCCCATCTAGCCCATGCCAAACTATCTGTTGATTGAGGCACAGCGTGGAATAGGCCTTTCCTGCCATTTTAACCATGCTACCCAGCATACTGAAATTTAATCTGAGCCTAATCATGGGACAATGTACAATGACCAATTAACCTACTAACCAGAGGGCCTTTGGACTGCGGGAGGAAACCCATGTGATCACAGAGAGAACGTACAAGCTCCTAACAGGCAGCAGCGGGAATTGAACCCAAGTCACCTGTATTATACCCATCCAAATTTCTCTTAAATATTGAAATCCGTCCCCATTATCTTTGTCATTGGTTGGTAGAATTAATGCTATTAAGATGATAGTATTACCCAAATTTTTATATTTATTCCAAGCATTACCAATTTTTATTCCTAAATCTTTTTTTGATATTATTGACTCCAAAATATCCTCGTATGTGTGGCAGAATAAAAATCCTAGATTAAGTAAAAATATTTACAGAAGCCTAAGAAGGAGGGTGGTTTGGCTTTGCCAAACCTGAGATTTTACTATTGGGCAGTCAATATTCGATATTTAATATTTTGGACACAAGAATCGATTATGGTATCTTGCCCACAATGGGTATATTTGGAATGTAAATCTGTACAAGACTTCTCATTGTTTTCTATTTTAGGATCTTTGCTTCCTTTTGATTATTTAAATTGAATGAACAAATAACCAATCCTATAGTTAAACATACATTACGACTATGGTTTCAATTTTGTAAATTCTTTGGCTTGAGTAAGTTTATCTTATCAAGCCCTATTATATCAAACTTTTTTTTTCTGCCCTGTTTTATGGATCAAGCCTTTGTATTATGGAAAACAAAAGGTATAACATGCTTTCATGATCTTTTTTTAGACAATAGTTTTATGTCCTTTGAACAGCTATCTAATAAATATAATTTGCCTAAAACTTTTTTTTTAGATACTTGCAAGTTAGAAATTTCTTGAATAGCATGTTACAGTTTTTTCTGAAATTATGTCCAATGGACATTATGGAAAAAAATTCAGCTCTGAATCCTTGCCAGAAGGGTTTAGTAGCCACCATTTATAATATGATCATGAAAATACAGCCAGAAGTATTAGGAAAAATTACGAAGGAATGGGAAAAAGAACTTCATTGTCTTATACCCACTGAGCAGTGGGAGAAAATTTTACAATTAGTCAATTCTTCTATTTGTGCTAAACATGCCTTAATACAATTTAAGGTTGTGCATAGGGCTCACATGTCTAAGGATAAACTTGCTCGATTTTATTCTTATGTTAATCCAACCTGTGACAGATGTCATTCTGAAGTTGCTTCATTGACCCACATGTTTTGGTCTTGCCCCTGCTTGCAAAATTATTTGAAAGATATTTTCGGTATTATTTCAAAAGTTCTGAATATTAAATTGCAACCGCATCCTATTACTGCAATTTTCGGTTTACCAATGGTGGATAATAGTTGTTTATCCCCCTCAGCTCGGCGGATGATTGCATTTGTTACATTAATGGCTAGAAGATCTATCCTATTGAATTGGAAAGAAATTAATCCTCCAACCATATTTCAGTGGTTTTCTCAAACTATTTCTTGTTTGAGTTTAGAAAAAATTAGAAGTGTTGTTTTTGACCCTTCAATTAAATTTGAAGAAACTTGGAGACCATGTATTCAACATTTTCATATGAGCTAAATTGACTTTTCCTAAACCTTACTTTTATTATCCTTAATTATTTGGATGGAGGTACGGAGTTATTGATGCTGCTGTGTATATTTGACATAATGCAATGGCCCATGTTGATTAGGTTTATTTTTGGAGGTTTTTTTTTTCTTATTTACTCCTTTTTTTGTAATTACTATGAGTTTGGGAGGTTATTATATATGGATTATCATCTATTTGTATTTATACTTTAACCTATTAATTATGTATTCTCAAACTCTCTGTATCTATGTTTCTCTCATGTTTGCTTAAAATTAATAAAAAGATATAATAAAAAAATATATTGAAATCCAGCCTGCAAATATCACCAATGATACTTTGTTGTGCTTTTTTGCAAAAGGCATTTGCTCAAGCTTTCAGTAACAACAAGAATGTACATTTGGATTTTCTGCAGGTCTGGAAACTGCTAAGCGGGAAACTGTTCTATCAAATTGCACATCCTCACGGACGCGCGATAGAGGTGACAGCAGCAGCGGTGGATGAACAAGGAATCCATCTGATCACAGGGGCAATTGACGGTGAATCACTCTTAGATCATTTGTGAGTGTGAACGCACGCGGACGCCTGGAAAATGGATCAAGTGGTGCTTCTTTTAATGCAGCACACGTTCAAAAATAGATTTCACCTGAAATACATTGTGTGATTTTCAGGTGAAATCACAAACTTGTGCTGGGAACTTAGGCTTTCAATCCTCATTAGTATACAGTACATGACAAGTTTTTGGCTTCTGGCACATGCCTAGTGTTGTTATTGGCATAATGCATACTTTTGCTCAGAATGATGTTAAATGGAACTCAAACCTTCATGCCTTAATTAATAGAATTTGAAGCTCATAGCACTACATTCTTCTATGGTATTTCTTGTGTAGTCCATCATGAAAAAATGGGAAAATATGAAACCGCAGCTCACATTGCCCATTTCGGGCTGCACAGATGCCCATGACAGCCTTATGCTTGAGTGTTCACATCAGTGTCGATCTGATTTCCATCCAATGGGGAATCACACAGGTCACAGTTTAGTCCTTGTTCCTGAGTGAACCCACCCTATGATGTCTTAATCCGCTATTTCTTCGGGTTCCTGGCAATCCTTCCAGAAACCGTGGAAATTTAGGGAAGGCGGATGTTAGCGACAGGCTCCTCCTTGTTGTTAGGTTTCCTTGATTTTCCGTCAGTCTTTTTAAGGGTGATTTCCTTGATTTCCTTCGCCTTGTAGCCATTCTACAGGAATGTCATGCGTAATCGTCTTATTTCCCCAGGGAGATCACTGCATTCGCAATGGCCACAATACTGATTTTGGCGCCACAAAACTACTGTGCTGTACCAATGGCTTTTGGGACTGCCTGGTAAAAGAGGGCATTGAAATAAAATAGAGGAACAGAATGTTAACAAAGGCAGAGGTCTCAGTCTAAGTAAGAACTGGAGTTTGATTGTAAACAAAGTGGGAGAATGAGCACTAACCAATCAGGAGGGACAGATGATGGGGTTATAAATACCACTGGACTAGGTGTGCTCAGGAATCATCCCTGAAGAAGGTTGCAGAATTTGTCATTGAAACATCAGTTATAATTGATATCTGTACCTGGCTAAATGCCCGAGCTTATTCATTTTCTGTTAGAGTTATCATTATCAATTTCAAGTTTGGAAAGCTCATGTTTGACGCTCCCTCCTTGAAAGGGATCTCTCTGTTCAAAACTCTCTGGAAATGTTTTGTGTCATTTTCCTTCAATAATGGAGTTACATTGTTCTTGAAAACAACTAAACTTGGGAAATGATGATTGTGGAGAAGCATCTTATGTAGTAGGATTTATGTAGGACCAACAAAACTAAGTGCCTTTTATCAGTGATAAGGACTGTGTGTTTTTCAGTTCATCTAATGCATTTGTCATTCTCTTTAAATGCAGGCTCATTAATAAGTTGGGAGTTATATACAGGAGAGAAAGTTAGAAGCTTACCTCCAGTTACCGAAAGCAATGAAGAAGATAAACAGGTCTCACAACTGTTCTTTTTGAACCCCACTGAACCACAGTTAATCCTTGCTATGGGCTGGAATAACACCATCAAAATTATTCAGGTTTCTAAGATTTACTACTTAATCGTTCAGTTTTCTCGTATGATATGAAGGTACCAAGACATGCCTGAATAGCAGGAAGATTTTATGCATAACTTTCTACCTTCTTGCATCTTGGTGAGATACAGAGGCTAGAGTCATTCTCAGGACAAGATGTAGAAGATAAAATGTCATGGACCTGTTCAAAATGATTAGGGCTATGATGGAAAGTTTGGCAAACTATTTACATAGACTAGAAGGTAGGTAACCAGAAGTCATAGGTTTAAAATAATTGGCAAGAAATATTATGTGATTTTCATATAATGCTGACCCAGAAAGGATGATATCAAGAGATTCAACAACAACTCCTGGGGGGCTTCAGACTGTAAATGCTGAACATTTAGCCTGTAATATTTTGGCTGCTAACGTTGATATATGGGTTCGAGAATGTCATCCACCATATCAAATTTCAGCGGGTACCAATTGCTGAGGTAGATAAAGATGGGGGTTGTGAATTAGATCTACACCCAACACTGACGAGCACTAGCTTTACTCTCTGGAGCTCAGCACTCCAGCACAAGTACTCTCTGAATTTATGCAACTGAATTTTCATCAATATCGAGAAGTGCCCAAGCATGTACTTTCAGGTCAGTTTCAGCTGATTGTTGCTCTGATTCTCCAAGCTCTGAGAGCTCTCTTGGGTTTTTCCTAAACTACAGAGATTTACAGGATATGACTGCTGCTAGTTCTGGGCACAGTGCTGAATGGGAGGAAAGGGCACTCAAGCTACTAAAGGCGGGCAAGCTGGAAGATGGGACACTTGCTAGCAGCCACTTATGCACAGGATATTCATGGAGAATTTTTGCTGCTGGATACAGAATAGGCTTGATGGTATGAGGCAGAGGGTGATAATGGAGAACACTTCCCAATGTCCAAGCATTTTAATTCTGATTCCCATACCAACATGTTGGTCCGTGGCCTTCTCTTTTGCCAAGATGAGGCCACCCTCAGGATAGAGGAGCAATACCTTTTATTCTGTCTGGGTAGCCTCCAACCTAATGGCATAAATATCAATTTTTCCTTTCAGTTTAAAAAAAAATCCCTCCCCCTCCTCTCTTCTTCTATTCCCCACTCTGCTCTGGCCTCTTAACTCTTCTCACCTGCCAATCACCTTTCCCCTTGGCCGTCTCCTCCTTTTCTTTCACCTGTGGTCCTATTTCCTTTCCTATCAGATTTCTTCCTCTCCAGCCCTTTATGTTTCCCACCCACCTGGCTTCACCAATCAACATCTAGCTATCCTCCTTCCCATCCCCCTTACCACTTTTGTATTCTGGTTATGATTTTAACACCCTGGTTATAATTTTTACTGCTATGCTGAAAGTATTTCATTTTAGCAGTTCTGTAAGAGCAGTCTGTTCTGCTTTTAGCATGTTTGGGTTTGAACTAAAGGTAAGGGGCTATGTTGTTCAACTTAGGAATGTTGAGTCAGCCAATCAGGATGGTGGAATTGTGAGAAAGTGCCAGAGAATGCTGGGCAGAGAGGCTTTTTTGACAGACACTGGTGTGGGTCGAGATTTTTTTGGTGGGAGCTGGGAGAAGATGGGAGGGAAGATGCCCGAGGAGGCCGTCCCAGTTGCACAAGGTGCTTTGTGCAGATGAATGGCTTCAAGGAGGAAGGACCAATATTCCCAGGGGGGAGCCCCTTTGTTCAAGATGGATTTTGAGTGACATTCCGAAGGAGGTATGTGCTTTCGTTCAGACTGTGAGTCCAGTACATGAGTTAAAGACAACTTCAAGATGAACTTTTGTGCACATTTGGACAGTGTTAACTGTAATGGGCCCCTTTTATTTGTTTTATTTTCTTCTTCCTACTAACTGTTCGATAAAGCTGGAATTAATAAATATACTCTCTTTATAATTGTATGCAGTGTGTGATCTGTTACTTCTTGCTGACAGCTAATTGTATGGAGGCACTATTTACATGGTATTCTCGCAGACTGGGCTTCAGGTGGTCAGAACATCCCAACTCCCCAGTCTGGTGGAACCCAAGTCACATCCTCCCTAGATGTACAGAGTTTGAGAAAGTTAACAAACTGCGTCTCTAGAGATGCCCAGTAAAAAGGGGTTTCATTGTGAGGGATTTGATTCTCTTAACAGAGTACCGTTGATTTGCTGTAAGAATTGATTAAGTGATTTGTGTGTTCAAGCTTGTGTTTAAACTAGTGTCTGGGAAAGTGCTTAGCATACTTGATTATGGATGCTGCAGAGATTAAGCTTTGTTGTGATGCAAAGAGATTATCCACAATTAATGTTTGTGGTCTGAGCAGGATGGATATCCACAGCCAAGACAAATTATTTATTAGGGTTTTAAGTACCATTACAGTACTGTATTAGGGAATGTTACCCTCATTGAATGGGACTTTGATCGATTAGCTGGTAAGGATGTTGTGTTAGTCCAGGACTGAATGGGAGTGGATCTGCCTGCTGTGATTGGTGAGGTGGGGCCATGGCCCGTCCATACATATAGAGATGAGGGGGTGCAGGTGAGGGCACATTGGGGCAGTATTTACACAGCATTCACTCAGGTCAGGTTCCAGTGGTCGAGACATCCCAACTTCCCAGTCTGGTGGGACCCAAATCATACTGACTCTAGACGTACAGAGTTTGAGAGAAGTGCTTTTCTCACTATTGAGTCAAGACGCTGTTAGCGAGGGCTAATGAGCTGTGTCTCTAAAGGCATTCAGTAAATAGGGGCTTCATGTTCTTCTCAGTCTACTGATTTGCACTAGTTTTGAGGATGAACTAGTGGGGTAAGAGGTTGTCAGTGGAATGGAAAAACGTGAATTTTCCGTCAAGTTACTTTCTCTTTGAATACTTGCTCAATGTTCAAGGCTAAATTTATTATCAAAATACATACATATCACCACATAGAACCCTGAGATCCTTTTTCTGCGATCATACTTAGCAAATCTATAAAACAGTAACTGTAAACAGGATCAATGGACAACAAACTGTGCAGGGATAAATAAATAGCTATTTATTTGCTTACTTTAATAAAGAACCATAGAACTGATGTCATTAACAGTGCTCCCTTTCCGATGCAGTTATGTTCTTGGTGCAATTCATGATCACAATGGCCTACTCTTATTCCAAATACTATAATTCCAGGATGAATGAATAGAATTTTAATGAATGTTTTTTCCCTTTGTAATTTTATGAATTTTGAGAGTAACTCTCTGATACCTTTTCAGTCAGACACTGAGTTCAAACACAGAGAGCAATAGATTTCAGAATATTATTGAAAATGTGGATAAAACAAAAGTACAGGAAATTGAAACTGAAATAAAGGTCAGCTATTATCATGATAAATGACACAGCAGCTCAAGGCCAAATTGTCTGCTGGTTCTACTAATTCCTATGTTCCAAAACCTGAGAGATTCCACTAGGACTATGCCATCAAATTATCCTTTACAACTTTATCTCTTGTAACCAGAAACATCCACTAAATTATCTGCCAGTATTTCACCTATTTAATTAATTGCCTTATTGGAATATCTCAGCCTTGTCATTAGCTCCTGTTGGTAGTAACAAAGATTACTAATGCATCACAATAATATATCTTCCAATATATGGATAATCCAACTGTGGTTCTGTTTAGGATTTAAGAGTAAAGGCAGAAGTTGTCAAAAATTATGTTGTTGTCCATGGATGTTTCATTCATATCTTGGCAATGTAGTACCTAGAACCCTAGAAATGGTAGACTAACTCCCGTGCGTCACAACACGTACTACATTGCCATATTCATGGAACACCATTGAACACCAGAATAGGATGAATTACATTGGTAGTAACAATGGGTTTCATTGGCTTTTAGGGATGGTGGTGGTTATGAATATTTGTACGCAGACTCATGAGAATCCCATGCAACTTCTCTGATGTTGCTCAATGCCTGACTACTCTCTAGCATGTCCTCAGTTCTTGAGAGGCTTGTAGAAATTGCATGATTTTTATAATAATAGGGGAGAAAGCAACATGAAATTCCTTTTCTAACAGAGCTCTACACTCCAGGCATATAGACTGAATATTAGAAATTCACATGGAAATCACATGTGGGTCAAACCCAACTCTCTCCCATCTATTCTGATAACCCATATTTTAAGGCACAGTGAAAGCTATGATAATTCAGTGCCATTCCACAGTTTTCTGCTTCTGTTTTGTACATTTTAAATATTTACAATTTTAAAAAAATGTTCAGACAGAAGAAATTTATTGTTTCATGCCTGCCAACCAACTTGGAATTTGTTGCAAATGATTTTCTGGCCAACACTTTCCTATTGTTTGTAATTGCTTGTGTGCACAGTCCAGTTTCTGATGTACTTCACATGGTCAAGGCTCCTTAATGAAGTTAGACCATTACTTCAAATTGTACTTTCAACACAAATAATGTAATGTCAACCTTGCAAACTTGCTGAGGAGGAATGCATGCAAGACTAATGTCGATAATAATCTGAATGGCTTCCTTTAACAATGACTTTGTTTTGATGACACATTGTCCCCAAGTTCCCTTTCCACAGCAATCACTTGCAATTAGTGTCCTTAATTCTGGTGCATCAGGAGATTACTTTTGAGTGATAAGAATTTGAATGAAACCCAACAGAAGTTTCTATTTTAATTGCAAAACTGTGGATTTAGTTCATGTTATGGTATCTGTTCACATTATAACCCAGTTCATGCTGGAGCAGATTGAAATTTCACTAAAGAAATCTTAAATTAAGTGTATTAAATTTTGGATTACTTTTCCCAAAAGGATGGACCAGATGAATCTTCTTTCACAATTCTCGGAACATTTCCAGACATATTCAATAAAATATACAGCAGTAGTTTGTTCCCATTGAAGCAATTTCAAAGCACCAGTGGACAGTCTGGTACTGTGAAGCAGGTAAATACCGTTTTTTAAAATTCAATAGTTTACCAATATTTTGAGACATTTTATGATGCTTTATTAAGTGGGAATTGAGAATCATAAGATGTTCCAGGTACAGAATTATGGTCCCTCTTGTTTTTTTACCTTGTGGCAAAAGAATGCAAATTATCCCTAATGTTATTTAATAGAAATTAGTTTGCCTTTGAACCATGGTATGAATCTTTACTGTGACCCTGAAACTCATATACTGGAGAATTTTCTGAACATGGTCAAGTTCTTTCATTAGTTTGCAGCTGGTGTTTTGTGAACATTGGTTTTGCCCAAGAGTCAATGTACCAGTTCTGGCAAGGATGAAAGTCAACAATGGGAAATGCCACAATAGTAAACCTTGGAGAGATGGGAGAGGATTAGGAATATTGAGTTAAAACATGTAGGACCCGTAATATCAACATGGGGATTAAAAAGGCCATACTGTTACATAGGAACATAGAAAATCTATAGCACAATACAGGTCATTCAGCCCACAAAGCTGTGCCGAACGTGTCCTTACCTTGGAAATTACTGAGGGTTACCCATAGCATGCTATTTTTCTGAGCTCCATGTACATGTCCAGGAGTCTCTTAAAAGACCATATCATATCCGCCTCCACCACCATCACTGGCAGCCCATTCCACATACTCAGCACTCTCTGTGTAAAAAAAAACTTACCCCTGACATCTCCTCTATACCTACTTTCAAGCAACTAAAAACTGTGCCCTCTCGTGCTAGCCATTACAGCCCTGGGAAAAAGCTTCTGACTATCCACACAATCAATGCCTCTCATCATCTTGTACACCTCTATCAGGTCACTTCTCATCCTCTGTCACTCCAAGGAGAAAAGGCCAAGTTCACTCAACCTATTCTCATAAGGCATGCTCCCCAATCCAGGCAACATCCTTGTAAATCTCTTCTGCATCCTTTCTATGGCTTCCACATCCTTCCTATAGTGAGGCGACCAGGACTGAGCACAGTACTCCAAGTGGGGTCTGACCAGGGTCCTATATAGCTGCAGCATTACCTCTCGGCTCCAAATTTCAATCCCATGGTTGATGAAGGTCAATGCACCATATGCTTTCTTAACCACAGAGTCAACCTGCACAGCAGCTTTGAGTGTCCTATGGACTCAGATCCCAAGATCCACCTGATCCTCCACACTGCCAAGAGTCTTACCATTAATACTATATTCTACCATCATATTTGACCTACCAAAATGAACCACCTCACACTTATGTGGGTTGAACTCCTTCTACCACTTCTCAGCCCAGTTTTGCATCCTATCAATGTCCTGCTGTAACCTCTGACAGCCCTCCACACTATCCACAACACTTCCAACCTTTGTGTCATCAGCAAACTTACTAATCCATCCCTCCACTTCCTCATCCAGATTATTTTTAAAAATCATGAAGAGTAGGGGTCCCAGAACAGATTCCTGAGGCACACCACTGGTCACTGGCCTCTATGCAGAATATGACCCGTCTACAACCACTCTTTGCCTTCTGTGGTCAAGCCAGTTCTGGATCCATAAAGCAATGTCCCCTTGGATCCCATGCCTCCTTACTTTCTCAATAAGCCTTGCATGGGTTACCTTGTCAAATGCCTTGCTGAAATCCATATACACTACATCTACGGCTCTACCTTCAATCAGGCTTGTAAGGCACTACCTGCCTTTCACAAAGCCCTGCTGACTATTGTCAATTATATTATGCCATCATAGTATTCCATCTTAAGAACCACTCATTTGTTTATCAAGGTTCAAGATAGGCATTTCAGAACAGGCACAGGACAACTGGTGGTGTTCTAGCCAGTACGGCAAACTGTATATTTCCGATTGATTCCAGTCACTTCATCTTGTCACAATGAAATTTAATGTCATTTTCCAGTTTTATACATCCAGTTAGGAATCTACTTCTTTCCCACACTGCTCATTTGTTAAGTACTGTGTGTTAGGTACAGCCAGTGAATAAAATATCAATTTACCTAATTATAATTATGTGCTTTCAATTGTCAGGGTCATCTGGATACTAAGGGATTATGTGGCATTGATTTATTCGTCTATAATGCTGAAACCTTGTTAGCAATGGGATGGTATAACTTGATCATAATATGGAATTTTGATACAGCACACATCTTGCAAATGTAAGCAAAAACATAAGCGCTAAATATTGAAACTTTAACCATCAATTTTTTTAAAAATGTCCTTCAGTAGAATTGTCAATTTTTAATAAAATGTTCTTGACAAAAATATTATTCTAGTTGAATAAAAGACACCATAAAGATGCCAATAAATATTTATAGACCCACACTCAATGATTCAAAAACAGCTTCTTCTCTGCCACCTGGAACAATAACTGTGAACAATATCAGTGGATAACAAACTGTGCAAATGCAAATATAATAAACAGAAATATTTAATGGGTATAGAATAACATGAAATGAAGGAGCATGAAATAACAAGATAAAGAGTCCTTAAAGTGAGACCATCGGTTGTGGGAACACCAGAAATAGAATGAGTGTAGTTACTCTCTTCAAGAGCCTGATGGTTCAGGGGTAGTAACTGTTCTTGACCCTGGTGGTGCAAGTCCTGAGGCCTGTGGTCCTTCTACCCGATGGCAGCAACACACACAAAACGCTGGAGGAACTCAGCAGGACAGGAGGCATCTATGGAAAAGAGTACAGTCGATGTTTCGGGCCAAAGTCCTTCAGGAGTCTGCTTCTCTACAGTAACATTTCACGTAGATGTACTCAGTGGTTAGGAGGGCTTTATCAGCGATGTATTGGGCCAAATCCACTACCTTTTGAAGGACTTTCTGCTCAAAGGCATTGGTGTTCCTAAACCAGGCTCTAATGCAGTCAGTCAGCGCACCTTCCACCACACTTCTATAGAAATTTGCCACTGTTCTTGATGAAATGCTGAATCTCTGCAGACTCCTGAGGAAGTAGAGGTGCTGTCGTGCTTTCTTTGCAATTATATTTATACAATGGCTTCAGGACAGGTCCTCTGAGATGGTGACACCATGGAATTTAAATGTACTGACCCTCTCCATCTCTGATCTTCTGATGAGTATTCTGGTTTGCAATCAGTTCCTTGGTCTTATTGACACTGAGTGAGAGGTTGTTGTCATTACACCACTCAGCCAAAGTTTCAGTCTCCTGTGTGCTGATACATCCCCACCTTTGAACAGCACACAACAGTGATGTCATCAGCAAACTTGTATATTGTGTTGGAGCTGTACTTAGCCACACAGACATAGGTGTAAAGCAACTAGAGCAGGGGGCTAAGCACACATCACTCATCACCATCTGAAATTATGCCAACAATAGTTGTGTCTTTGGCAAATTTATAAATGACATTTGAGTTGTGCCTAGCCACACAATCATGGGTGCAGAGTGAGTAGAGAGGTGGGCTAAGCACACATCCTTGAGGTGCGCCAGTATTGATTGTCGGTGAGGAGGGGAAGTTATTTCTGATCTGCCCAGACTGTGGTCTCCCAGTTTGTAAGTCAAAGATCCAGTTGCAGAGGGAGGTACAGAGGCCCAGGTTTTGGAGCTTGTTGATTCGAACTGAGGGTATGATTGTGTTGGGCACTGAGCTGTAATAAATAAACAGCAGTCTGACATAGGCATTACTAATGTCCAGGTGATCCAAGGCTGAGTGGAGAGCCAGTGGGATTGCATCCCCTTATTGTTTACTGTGGTGATAGGAAAGTTATAGTGGGTTCAGGTCCTTCCTTAGGCAGGGGCTGACACTAGCCATGATCAACCTCTCAAAGTGCTTTATCACGGTATATGTGAGTGCCCCTGAGCAATAGCCATTGAGGCAGCTTGCCCTGCTCTTCTTGGGTGCTGGTGTGATTGTCGTCCAACAGAATCAACAGACTCATTCGTAAGGCCAGTGATGTTGTGGGGGTGGAACTGGACTCTCCGATGGTGGTGTCTGAAAAGAGGATGCTGTCCAAGTTGCATGCCATCTTGTACAATGTCTCCCAACCACTCCATAATGTACTGGTTAGACACAGGAGTACATTCAGCCAGAGACTCATTCCACCGAGATGCAGCACTGAGCATCATAGGAAGTCATTCCTGCCTGTGGCCATCAAACTTTACAACTTCTCCCTTGGAGTGTCAGACACCCTGAGCCAATAGGCTGGTCCTGGACTTATTTCCACTTGGCATAATTTACCTATTATTATTTAATTATTTATGCTTTTATATTGCTATATTTCTACACTGTTCTTGGTTGGTGCGACTCTAACGAAACCCATTTTCCCTCGGGATCAATAAAGTATGTCTGTCTGCCCTTTTGAAGCAGGTAGGAAGCTCTGACTGCAGCAGTGAGAGATTGAACCTGTCTTTGAACGCTCTCACCATTAGGACCTGACACTTTGCAAGTGCTCGTCCTCTTGGAAAGATGTTCTGACATCAAATTCTGAGATAGACATCACAGGATCACAAAATGCTGTAGGGATTTGCACAGGTGTCGTTTTATTTTCCTTTTCAAAGCATGCATAATAGCCACTGAGCTCACCCTGGGTGTGAAGCATCACAGCCATTCATGATACTAGGCTTTGCTTTGTAGGAAGAAATGGCCTGCAAACCCTGCCAGAGCTGCCATGCATCCAACTCAATCTCTAACCTCAGCTGGAATTGTTTTTTCACTCTTAAAATAGCCTTCTGTAGGTCGTACCTGGACTTCTTGTATAGTTCTAGATCACTGGTCTTGAATGCCACAGATATAGACCTCAGCAGACTATGAATATCCTGGTTTATCCATGACATCTGGTCTGGGTATGTCTGGTTTGTTCTTGAAGGCACACACTCATCCATACAGTTCTTAATGAAGTTGGTGCCAACTCTGCTAGATTTATTCAGATTCAAAGATGAATCTCTGAATATTGTCCTGCTTATCAACCAAAACAGTCCTGTAAGTTCTCCTCGCTTCCCTTGACCATTCCTTCTTGGTGCTCAGCACCGGTGCTGCAGTCTTTAGTGTCTGGCTATACACTGGGAGTAGAAGTACTGCCAGGTGACTGGACTTTCCAATGTGTGGGATTGGGATGGCACGGTAGGCGTTCTTGATGGTGGTATAACATTGAATCAAGTGTGTTGGCTTCTCTGGTTCCACAGGTGATTTGTTGGTGGTAGCTGTTCAGAGACCTCATGTTTGCCTGGCTAAATTCCCGTTATGATAAAGAAGGGTGTGTTGTTTAGTCACAAATAAAAGAAAATCTGCAGATGCTGGAAATCCAAGAAACACACCCAAAATGCTGGAGTAACTCAGAAGGCCAGGCAGCATCTATGGAAATGAGTACAGTCAACTTTGTTCTATAGATGCCCCCTGGCCTGCTGAGTTCCTCCAGCATTTTGTGTGTGGTGTGTTGTTTAGTGCCTATTGATTATAGTGCTCGGTCCTTCCAATGCCTGCCAGTGTTGGCCTGAGGTGAAATGTACACTGCTACGAGGATGACAGTGGAAAACTCCCATCACTGCTAGATGTTTCAGGTTGGGTAAGCAAGACTGAGATAGATCCAGCATGATGAGTTAATTATAAAGCATCCTCCACCTTCAAAAGACTGAGGTAACCTGTCTTTGTGGAGAATGGTGAAGCCTTCGGGCTGCAGCATTATGTTCAAAATGGCAGGTATCAGCCATGTTTTCCAGAAGTCCCTGATGTCCCTCTGGCACTAAAATCTTGCTCTCTGGTTTTCAATTTTATTTTCCAGAGATTGTGCATTCGCCAACAGGATAGTCAGGAGTGAAAGTGAGTTTAATCGTTCCTACAGACCTGCACGCTGTCCCTACTTCTGTTTTCCTAAAAAGGAACTGCACTCGTGACCAAAGTCTGCATCTGGAGTTTGTTGGCTTTGAGTATTGATGGATTTTTTAAATGTCTTGAAATGATGCTGCCTACTGAAGTACCCAGTGGCTGTCAGCTGTAGTAGTCCTAAACAGGAATATGATTCCCATTGGATTCCCAAGGGAAGACCAGTTAATGAAGAGTTCCAGTTAGAGTTTCAGTTAGTTGAGGTATTCACAATAGTGCGCTGCATTACAGGATCTGTTCTGACTGGAATAATTGTGCTATGTGTTTGTGGAACAAGCTCTATGAAAGCTGCTTGAGGAGATCTTGTTCGAAGGAAAGTAAAACCCTAGTACGGTGTGGCTGGTTTATTCTTTGTGAAGTGATGTGAGGCAAGCTGCTGTGCGTCTGAGTGTTGCAGAAAGCTATCGGCCCGCAGAAGGTGTCACAGAGCAGGAAGGTGCCTTTGGCTGCCAAATACAAGAATGGTAGGCAATGTACCCCCAACAGGCAGATGACAGCAAAATGTAGAGTGTGCCATTTGTGAAAGCAACAGTAGTCAGCATTGAAAGAATGTTTTGTCTAGTGTCAATTGCTAATTATAGAAGAGGATAGGGTTGGAGTTGGTGGGATCACATTGTGCTTGGGTAGGGAGCTTGGCAAGCATTAGAACATGTTGGATTACCAAGTTTAATTTTTCTAATCGTATAAATTTGAGGTGAGACGCCGGTGAAATGCAGACAAAAAGCTGGAAGAACTCAGCATTCAGGCATTATTTATGGAGAGAAATAAGCTGTAGCCATTTCAGGCCAAGACCCTTCATTAGTCATGAAGGGTGCTAATCATGGTCTGTGGAATCATCAATCTTATTCACTGTTGCCTCTGCACCCATTCATGTGAATGGATATATTGTCACTTTCTGCACTTGTGCCTTAAAAGAAGAAAGTATACAATTTTTCAATGAATACCTGGTCTCTGGTGGCCATGCCATTGACTTGACTGACTCTCATTGATGGAGTTGTTTCTCAAGGACTTTTAGAGGTTCTATGATTGGGATGATGCTATCGATTTGCCTCAATTGTTAATTGCCATTCATCCTCATTGATATGAATATTGTCTGTTTCTTGCTGCATTAGGCTATCTTTCCTTATCTATAGACATAAATATGCAAAACTTGAAACTAGACCCACTTTTTACTTTATGGGAATAGAAAAGTCACCCCTGTAGAAATTAAAGATGTTTGCATTGAGGTATTCCTGCAGCAAAGTATTGAAGTGAAGATGTTTGGCTGCAAAGTGTATCTATCTTCTTTTACGTTCAGTTTGACTCCAGATAGAGGAGAGCCATTCCCTGTACCATGTATGGAGCTTGTATCTAGGACATCTTGATACCACAGTTAAGTATTTGTATTAAAGTATAAAGGACAATGCTTTCATTTTGAAATCATTTAGATTTTCATCTATTGAGATGTTCCCACAGCCAGTGATCTCACTTTAATGACTTTTTATCTTGATATTTCATGGTCTTGTTATTCATTGCCATTTATTTATATTTGCATTTGCACAGTTTGTCTTCTTGCTCTTTCACTGATCATGTTTATAGTTACTATTCTATAGATTTGCTGAGTATGCCCACAGGAAAGCAATCTCAGAGTTGTATGTGGTAACATATATGCACTCTGATAATAAATTTTACTTTGAACTTTGAAATCTGAACCACACCTGCTGGATTAATGTGCCCATTAGTATATACAAAGTTGACAAAGGTATCCCCACAGTTTTGGATCAGGATTAGAGCCTGTTAACTTATAACAAGTAAACCAAATAGAAGAGGTTGTCTATCAGGAGCATGATGTCCTTAAATCTACATTCAGCAACTGTTGTCTGTTTTGCATTCCAGATTTAACGAAGATCGACTTTTGGAAGCCACAGATGGAGGTGAACAGAATAATGTAACTCCAGATATGGAGTCATCCAGGGTTCAAGTTGTCAAATTTATTGGCCTTAGAGGTAAAAAGATTGAACTGCAGGCTTCTGAGTAAGTGATCCAATTGGATAATAAGATTTTATTTGCATTCTTGTATACTCATAGCATGTAATAGTGCGTAAATATAGCTGACAGGATTTCTTCCCCAGTGTAAATTGTTGATAAATTGCAGTTTTTGTCAAATAAAATGATAGTTGCTTGATGAATTTTGCCATTTATTGTCTCAAACCTGATACCTCATTGCAGGTTTCTATGAAAGGGTGTCCAAATTGAACGGAATGATTTGTTATTTATTATACCAAAATTTTCAATAATCCAGCTTCCTCGGGATGTTGGTTGTGCTGAACTGACAAATTTTCCATACTATAGGAGATCATTCCTGTTAGTACCCAACATACATTTTATTCAACCTTTTCAAAATGTTGCACTGTAGTATTATAAATTTTCTAGTGAATGAATTAAGATTAAGGGGAGTGTAGGAAACAGCATCCTGCTTAGGATGGACTGGGTGCAGGAAATACAGTCCTAAACTGCTTTTAGGCAAGAATATGAACAGGGCCATAGGTCCATTTAAAAGGGGCATAGGAAGCGGGACCTGGTGTTTGAAGGAAATGGGAAAACTGGAGCTCGGAGATTTAAAGAATCCATGTGTAGCATGTTTGAAGGAAGTATCGAAAACCGAACCCATATGCTCTGGATACTGAAAAGTTCTGATTATTAGCAGATATGACTGTGGATTATTGGAGTTTACTTTAGTTGAAGTTACAGATTTTGTGCATTATAAAATGTATTGTAAAACTGAACAGAATTGGTACATAAGAACATAAGAAACAGGAGCAGGAGTAGCCCATCTGGCCTGTCGAGCCTGCTCTGCCATTTAATAAGATCCTGGCTGATCTGGCCATGGACTCATCTCCACCCACCTTCTTTTTCCTCATAACCCTTAATTCCCCTACTATACAAAAATCTATCCAACTTCGTCTTCACTGAGTTAGCCTCCACTGCTTCATTGGGCAGAGAATTCCACAGATTCACCACTCGCATGGTAAAGCGGTTTCTCCTCATCTCCATCCTAAAACTACTCCTCCGAATCTTGAGACTATGTCCCCTAGTTCTGGTCTCACCGTTGTTTTACAGTTTGATTATCACACGTAACAATGGATGGTGAAAAGCATGTCTTGTGTACTGTTTGTACCGATCAAATCACAACAACAGTACGTTGAGATAGCACATGATAAAACTAACAGAGCGCAGAATAGTGTAACCGTTACTGAGAAAGTACAGTGCAGGAGACAAGAGGTTGAAAGGTTATAATGTGGTAGATTGTGAGGTCAAGTCCATTTTTATCATATTAGGGAATTGTTCAATAGACTCATTGCAGTGGGATAGAAGCTCTCCTTGAGCCTGGTGGTACATGCTATCAGGCTTTTTTATCTTTTGCCAATGGGAGAAGGGAGAAGAGAATGTCCAGGGTGGGTGGGGTATTTGATTATGCTGGATTGGATACTTCCCCAAAGAAGCAAAACGTGTAGACGAAGTCTAAGGAGGGGAGGCTATGTGAGCTATGTCTACAACTCTCCGTAGTTTCTTGCAGTCACAGACAGAGCAGTTGTCATGCCACGCTTTGACGTCTGTGAATAGGATGGATTGATAGAACTTGGTAATGATCAAAAGGTACTATGCCAATTTCTTTAGCTTCCTGAGGAAGTGAAGATGCCAATGACCTTTCTTGGGTGAGGCATCAATACTGTTTGACCAGGACTGGCTACTATGATGATGTTCATTCCCAGGAACTGGAGCACCATTGATGTTTTTGTTGTGTATTTTCATATTTCAGTAGTTCAGCAGTGATATTACTTGATTAGGCATTTTTGTTCATTTAAATAATTCGTTATGGTTATATGTACGAAATACATGAACTGCATATGTCATGACACTACCACGTGATGTGTGCTCACATCACTTAATGTAAAGAACAAACTAAAACTCGCATTTTGGACTCCTTTGTTTTCCTTTGAATTACTTTAACGTTTTGAAGTTACAAATCATGACAGTTTTAATAAATCATGACAGCACTTATTGTAACTATCCAAGAGCAGAAGAAACAATATGCAAAGATGTCACTGAAAAATATCAAAGTAGTTCAGTTCTGTCATACTTATATTATTGTGATCATCTGATGAGACAGCATAATTTAAATTTATCAAATTGCAATCCGATTTACATCCATTTATTCTAAACAAAACATTTGTTAAAGAAAAGCCAGGCATGTAGTGGAGTCAAAACTCTACAGTTCACCATATGGGAAAATTGAATTTCAAGTGTTCTTGATTCATCTATTCAGCTGCACAGTCTGCACTTGAAGTTTGGTCTCAAGTTCTGAAAATTACAATAGCATCCAATTATTGACTCATGGTTTTTGATACAGTACTCTGATATTCTGAAATTAGATCATGTTATTTCCGTTGTAAATGCTGAAGCAGTAATGAAGAGCTGATATGGCCAGTAGAAGTCTGGTTGACTGCTTTGTCTCATGCCACGATTGTTTGTTCCACAGGATGTTTGCTGATAATCAGTCACAGATTTCAATTAAAAGTAACTTCTCAAAAGCTAGCTCATTGCTTAAGGTGGGTCTTTATAATTTTGCTGATTTTTCATATGTAGTTTCTTTTCCAAATGATCTCTGTGAGGTCAGGAGATGGGGGAGTGCCACAGTAGCGTAGAAGCTAGGAAAATGCTATTACAGTGCCAGAGATGTGGTTTCAAATCCCGCTGCTGTTGGTGAGGAGTTTGTACATTCTCCACGTGACTGCATGGGTTTTCCCCATGTGTTCCAGTTTCCTCCCACGTTTGAACGGGTGGGTGAGGTATGAGTCTGCGATGTCGGCAGCAGGAGCATGCCCACACTTTTGGACTGCATCTGGCACATTCTTGAGCTGTGTTGGCTCTTGATGCAACTGATGCATTTCACTACGTGTTTCAATGTTTTGATGTACGTGTGACAAATAAAGCTAATCTAATCTTTATTGTTCCGAATCAATCACCCTTGGGTAAAGCATTTCATTTTACCCCAGCTTTAATCTTCAGATTCCCCTGGTAGTTTGTGAGCTGCCCCCAGCACAACGAAACTGTTGATCAGTGACAAAACGTGTTTTTTGGACATTTTAATGTAAATGTAACAAACAAAGCTAATTTTTGCTATTTATCCTTTTTTTCTTGCATATTCATGCACCTATGTAAAGAGCTTCTTGAACATTACTATCGTGTTTGCCCCCACTATCAGCTCTGGCATCTAATACTGTGTGCGTCTGTTTAAAAAGCACACATATCTTCATATCTCATTTGAACTTACGCTCACCTTAAATGCATGTCCTCTGGCATTAGATATTTCAGCCTTGGGAGAACGATAATGACTGTCTGCATTGTCCTTGCCTCACATGAACTTACAAACCTCTATCAGATCTCCCTTCTGCCTCCACCACTCCAGAGGAAACTACCCAAGTTTTTTTAGCCTCTCATTGAACCACATGCCCTCTAATTGGGTCTGCAACCTCTCTAACGTATTGCCATCCTTTTCATAACAGATGACCAGAAATGAATGTGATCCTCCAGATGCAGCCAAAATGGAATTTTACAAAGCTGCAACATAACTTCCTGACACTTGAACTCAATTCCTTAACTAATTACAGGGCAAGCATGCCATATGTCTTCTTTACCATTTCAAAAACCTGTGTAGCCATTTTAAGGGAGCAATGGACTTGGACTCCAATATGCCTTTGCACATCATCACAATTATGTGTTTTTCCATTAACAGTGTACTGTCCTTTCCTGCTTGACCTAAATTAAAACTAATCTGCCATTTCTGCACTGATATCTGTAAATGATCTACGTCAAAGATTGAAGGTCGTATAGTGCCATTTCCAGTACATAAGTGTCAAAGAGAACAAAATAATTGTTACTCTGGATCTGATCCAGCCCAAAAAGGCACACTAAGATAAAGAACACAATAAATATAATTATATAAGATAGTTTATATACATAGGTTGATTGTCTGTAATATGATACTAGGCAAAAGGAGTGTTTATATCCTGCTGAATCCTTTGGCAGTCTTCTACACATCCACAACACCATCAATCTTAATAACATCTGTGAGCTGATTAACCACGTACATCATTAACAGCCGAAGATCCGCCAGAGTAAGTTGCATCTACCACTACCTTCTGACTTCTATAGGCAAGCCAATCCTGAGTCCAAACGGTCAATTCACCTTGGTTTCTCTGTATCTTAATCTTCTGGATGAGCTTCCCATGAGGGACCTTGTTAAATGCCTTACTAAAAGTAACATCCACAGACCTGCCTTCATCAATTACCTCTGTCATCATCTCTCAAAAGTTGATCAAGTTGGTAAGATATGATTTGCCCTGCAAAATTCCATGCTGACTGTCCCTGATTAGGACATGGTTTTCCAATGCTTGTAAGTCATCTCCAAGAGCTTCCATACCACTGCTGTGAGACTCATTGCTCTATAATTTGTAATATTATCCTAACTTGAATAATGGAAAAGCTACTTAACTCTGAGAAGTTGTCTGTGGCTAGGGAAGAATAAGGATATTGGATAAGGTCCCAGCAATCTCATATCTTGTTGCTCTCAATAATCTAGGCTATCTATCCCATTAGGCCCTGGGAACCTATCTATCTTAATGTTTCTTTAAGAGGCCCAGCGCCACCTCCTCCTTTACCTCAAAATGCCCTAGTGAATCAGCACACTGATATTCGGATCCTCCATACTCTTCTCCTTGGTGAGTACTGATACAACATACTCAGTTAGGAGCTTGCCTCTATCTCCACCTCCAAGCACATGGTCCTTCCTTTATCCATGAGTGGTCCTACCTGCTCCCTAGTTATTCTCTTGCTCTTGAGTGACAGTATGTATATAAAATGCCTTGATATTTTTAATTCAATATGCCAAAGACTTTTTATGACCCCTTCTGGCTTTTTTAATTCTCTTAATTTTTTTTTGGCTTTATAATCCTCAAGGTCTTTGATTTGAACTTCCTACACCTTACATAAATGTTCTTCCTGACTAAATTCACATTCTCTCTTGACTACCAAGGTTCCTTACCTTTTTATTCTTGTCCTTCCTCCTTATTGAAACAGATCTAATTTATACTCTGTGTATTTGGTTTTTAAACACCCTCCATATGTCAAGTGCGGACTTGATGAGAAACAGCTGTTCCCAATAAACTCAGCGTCACCTGATGCCAGTGGCCGGGGGTGGGGACGTCGTAAGCGGTTTGAGAGGAAGCGGAAGCAGGTAGGGATTCGTGCTAGGCTGAGAACAAACCCTAGCCGGCTGGCTCTCCCGTCCATTCTGCTCTCCTATGTCCGCTCCTTGGAGAATAAATTGGACTACATCCAACTCCAGCGGACTACTCGGCGTGAGTTTAGAGTCTGCTGCGTTTTTGTTTTCACAGAAACATGGCTCAGCGACAGAGTTCCGGATGCCACCATTCAGCTAGACGGGCTCGCTTTGTTTCAGGCCGATAGAGATGCAGCTCTCTGCAGTAAGGCTCGCGCTGGTGGCTTGTGTGTATACATCAACACAGAAGGGCACAAGGACTCTGCGCTGGTCTCTAGTTTCTGCTCATCGCTTGTGGAGTTTGTGACTGTTAGATGCAGACCATTTTATTTACCATGGGAATTCACCTCTGTCCCTATAGTCGATGCGTACCTTCCCCCAGCGCTAATGCTAAGGAGGCGCTCTGTGAACTGAATTGGGCTAATAGCGAACTGCAGAATGCACATCCTGATGGACTGTTTATTTTTGCGGGAGATTTCAGCCATGCAAATCTCAAGTCAGTGCTCCCCAAATTCCATCAGAACGTGGTCTTTTCAACGAGAGGGGCGAAAGCGTTGGACCTGGTTTACACAAACATCAACGACGTATACCGCGCGGAGCCCTACCCCCACCTCAGTTACTTAGACTGCATCTCTGTTTTGCTGATTCCAGCAGACAGACCGCTCATTAGACGCTCCAGACCAGTTCAGAAGCAGGTGAAAACCTGGCCAGCAGGAACCATCTCTGCTCTTCAAGTCTGCTTTGAGCACACTGACTGGCACATGTTTAGGGAGGCTGTAACTGATGGCAACTCTACCAACTTAGAGGAGTACAGGGCATCAGTGACCAGCTACATCAGCAAGTGCATTGATGACGTCACTGTGTCCAAAACCATCACTACATGCACCAACCTGAAGCCATGGATGACTGCGGAGGTGCGCGCGCTGCTGAGGACCCAAGATTCCGCCTTCAGAGCAAGTGATAGGGCAGCCCTAACAACAGTGAGGGCCAAACTACCTGGGCCATCAGAGAAGAGAAATGTGCACACACTCAGTGAATCCATAGACATTTCCAGGACAGCAGCGACACATGGCACATGTGGAAATGCATTCAGGACATCACCAACTACAGGACAATATCACCTGCCTGTGCTGGTGCTGCCTCCTTCCCAGATGCACTGAATAACTTCTATGCTTGTTTTGAGGTAGAAAATGATGTGTTGGTGAGGATAGTATCAAGTCCAAAGAAGAAACATATAAATTAGCAAAAAAAGTGGCACACCTGAGGACTGGGAGAAATTCAGAGACCAGCAGAGGAGGACAAAGGGCTTAATTAGGAAAGGGAAAAAAGCTGGCAGGGAACATAAAAACTGACAGTAAAAGCTTTTATAGATACGTGAAAAGAAAAAGATTGGTCAAGACAAATGTAGGTCCTTTACAGTCAGAAACAGGTGAATTGATCATAGGGAACAAAGACATGGCAGACCAATTGAATAACTACTTTGGTTCTGTCTTCACTAAGGAGGACATAAATAATCTTCCGGAAATAGTAAGGGACCGAGGGTCTAGTGAGATGGAGGAACTGAGGGAAATACATATTAGTAGGGAAGTGGTGTTAGGTAAACTGAAGGGATTAAAGGCAGATAAATCCCTAGGGCCAGATGGTCTGCATCCCAGAATGCTTAAGGAAGTAGCCCAAGAAATAGTGGATGCATTAGTGATAATTTTTCAAAACTCCTTAGATTCTGGATTAGTTCCTGAGGATTGGAGGGTGGCTAATGTAACTCCACTTTTTAAAAAAGGAGGGAGAGAGAAACCGGGGAATTATAGACTGGTTAGTCTGACATCGGTGGTGGGGGAAATGCTAGAGTCAGTTATCAAAGATGTGATAACAGCACATTTGGAAAGAGGTGAAATCATCGGACAAAGTCAGCATGGATTTGTGAAAGGAAAATCATGTCTGACGAATCTTATAGAATTTTTTGAAGATGTAACTAGTAGAGTGGATAGGGGAGAGCCAGTGGATGTGGTATATTTAGATTTTCAAAAGGCTTTTGACAAGGTCCCACACAAGAGATTAGTGTGAAAACTTAAAGCACACGGTATTGGGGGTATGGTATTGATGTGGATAGAGAATTGGTTTGCAGACAGGAAGCAAAGAGTGGAAGTAAACGGGACCTTTTCAGAATGGCAGGCAGTGACTAGTGGGGTACCGCAAGGCTCGGTGCTGGGACCCCAGTTGTTTACAATATATATTAATGATTTAGACGAGGGAATTAAATGCAGCATCTCCAAGTTTGCAGATGATACGAAGCTGGGCGGCGGTGTTAGCTGTGAGGAGGATGCTAAGAGGATGCAGGGTGACTTGGATAGGTTAGGTGAGTGGGCAAATTCATGGCAGATGCAATTTAATGTGGATAAATGTGAGGTTATCCACTTTGGTTGCAAGAACAGGAAACCAGATTATTATCTGAACGGTGGCCAATTAGGAAAAGGGGAGATGCAACGAGACCTGGGAGTCATTATACACCAGTCATTGAAGGTGGGCATGCAGGTACAACAGGCGGTGAAAAAGGCAAATGGTATGTTGGCATTCATAGCAAAAGGATTTGAGTACAGGAGCAGGGAGGTTCCACTGCAGTTGTACAAGGCCTTAGTGAGACCGCACCTAGAATATTGTGTGCAGTTTTGGTCCCCTAATCTGAGGAAAGACATTCTTGCCATAGAGGGAGTACAGAGAAGGTTCACCAGATTGATTCCTGGGATGGCAGGACTTTCATATGAAGAAAGACTGGATCGACTAGGCTTATACTCACTGGAATTTAGAAGATTGAGGTGGGATCTTATTGAAGCGTATAAAATTCTAAAGGGATTGGACAGGCTAGATGCAGGAAGATTGTTTCTGATGTTGGAGAAGTCCAGAACGAGGGGTCACAGTTTAAGGATAAAGGGAAGCCTTTTAGGACTGAGATGAGGAAAAACTTCTTCACACAGAGAGTGGTGAATCTGTGGAATTCTCTGCCACAGGAAACTGTTGAGGCCAGTTCATTGGCTATATTTAAGAGGAAGTTAGGAAGTTTAGCCCTTGTGGCTAAAGGGATCAGGGGGTATGGAGAGAAAGCAGGTACAGGGCTCTGAGTTGGATGATCAGCCATGATCATACTGAATGGCGGTGCAGGCTCGAAGGGCTGAATGGCCTACTCCTGCACCTATTTTCTATGTTTCTATGTTTCTAAGTCCAATCCTCCTCCCAATGACCAAGTGCTGTGTCTCACTGTGGCTGATATGAGGAAAAATGTATGCAGGGTCAACCCACGGAAGGCTGCTGGACCAGACAATATTCCTGGCAGATTGCTCAGAGAATGTGCAGACCAGTTGGTAGATGTTCATCACTGACATCTTCAACATCTCCCTGAGCAGTGCCACCATTCCAACGTGCTTCAAGGCCGCCACCATCGTCCCTATGCCGAAGAAGTCTTCAGTGACTACCGTCCCATTGCACTCACATCCATCATCATGAAGTGTTTTGAGAGGCTCGTCATGAGGCATATCAAGACCCTGCTGCCCCCCTCACTTGACCCCCTGCAGTTCGCGTATCATCCCAACCACTCAACAGACGATGCCATCACCACCACCCTCCACCTGGCCCTAACCCACCTGGACAAAAAAGACACGTACGTTCGGATGCTGTTCATAGACTTCAGTTCAGCATTCAACACAATCATCCCTCAGAAACTGATTGGAAAGCTGAGCCTGCTGGGCCTGAACACCTCCCTCTGCAACTGGATCCTGGACTTCCTGACTGGGAGACCTCAGTCAGTCCGGATCGGAGGCAGCATCTCCAACACCATCACACTGAGCACGGGGGCCTCCCAGGGTTGCGTGCTCAGTCCACTGTTGTTCACTCTGCTGACCCACGACTGTGCTGCAACACACAGCTCGAACCACATCATCGAGTTCACCGATGACACGACCGTGGTGGGTCTCATCAGCAAGAACGATGAGTCAGCTTACAGAGAGGAGGTGCAGTGGCTAACGGACTGGTGCAGAGCCAACAACTTGTATCTGAATGTGAACAAAACAAAAGAGATGGTTGTTGACTTCAGGAGGGCACGGAGCGACCACTCCCCGCTGAACATTGATGGCTTCTCCATAGAGATTGTTAAGAGCACCAAATTTCTTGGTGTTCACCTGACGGAGAATCTCACCTGGTCCCTCAACACCAGCTCCATAGCAAAGAAAGCCCAACAATGTCTCTACTTTCTGTGAAGGCTGAGAAAAGTCCATCTCCCACCCCCCATCCTCACCACATTCTACAGGGGTTGTATTGAGAGCATCCTGAGCAGCTGCATCGCTGCCTGGTTCGGAAATTGCACCATCTCGGATCGCAAGACCCGGCAGCGGATAGTGAGGTCAGCTGAAGGGATCATCGGGGTCTCCCTTCCCGCCATTACAGACATTTACACCACACGCAGCATCCACAAAGTAAACAGCATTGACAAACTCTTGTCCCTCCTGCCATCTGGCAAAAGGTACCAAAGCATTTGGGCTCCCACAACCAGACTATGAAACAGTTTCTTCCCCCAAGCCATCAGACTCCTCAATACCCAGAGTCTAGTCTGACACAAACCTACACACACACACACACACACACACACACACACACACACACACACACACACACACACACACACACACACACACACACACACACACACACACACACACACACACACACACACACACACACACACACACACTCCCTCTGAACATCACTCCACTCCTGAGTTTGGCCTCATCATGGCAGTAGAGTGCTACAAGTGCTACATCTGTCCCTACACCTCCTCACTTACCACCATTCAGGGCCCCAAACAGTCCTTCCAGGTAAGGCAACACTTCACTTGTGAGTCTGTTGGGGTAATCTATTGCATCCAGTCTCCTCTACATCGGCGAGACGCGACGCAGATTGGGGGGCTGCTTCTTCAAGCATCTCCGCTCCGTCCGCCACAACAGACAGGATCTCCCAGTTGCCACCCACTTCAACTCTGCTTCACATTCCCATTTGGATATGTCCATACATGGCCCCCTCTACTGCCATGATGAGGCCAAACCCAGGTTGGAGGAGCAACACCTCATATATCGTCTGGGTAGTCTCCAGCCCCTTGGTATGAACATCGAATTCTCCAAATTTTGGTAATGCCCTCCCTCTCCCTTTCCCCATCCCACTTTCACTCTTTCTCCTTTTCCAGCTGCCTATCACCTCTCATGATTCTGCCTTCTTCTACTACCCACTGTGCTTTCCCCTTACATTCCTTCTTCACCTTTCCTGCCTATCCCCTCCCCCACCCCTTGATCTTTCCCCTGATTGGTTTTTCACCTGGCACCCACCAGCCTTCTCCTTTACCCCCCCCCCCCCACCTTCTTTATGGGGCCCCTGCCCTCTCCTTCAGTCCTGACGAAGGGTCTCGGCCCGAAATGTTGACTGCTCGTTTCAGTGGATGCTGCCCGACCTGCTAGTTCATCCAGCTTGTTTGTACATGTTGATACTCCCTTAGTTGTTTTATTAAACTCCAAACAGCATAGATTCACAATTTTTTTGAATATTCATGGTCGGAGAATCATCACATTCCAGGAATTAGCTTGCTTCGTCTCTTTTGGACTACCTCAAATTAAATTTTTGACTTAAATTATCATTCTGAATGACTTCATCCCTCTCAGGGAATTCCAGTTTCAAATTGGGATAACTTTAAGCTGAATGTTGTGAAACAGCAGCTTCATTTCTGTTACTGTTCATTACAGACCTTTTATCCCTATTATTATTATCCCATTATCCTATTATCCCAGTCCATTCTAGGTAACTCTTGCTTTGTCCCCTTATTTAGACTTTAGGTCAGAGGTGTTTATCCTCATCTTGTAACAGGAATTCTTCCCTTCATTCTCCTGCTTCCTCATTTCTTCAATTATTGTGCATTCCATCGCTTGGAACTTGCAATACAAAGTCATAATTTCATACAGTGATATTTATTGATTCAGATGATCTACTGTACCTCCCATGATATGCAGTCTCACCATACTCAAACCACGAACTGCACATTTTGTCAGCAAAGGGGACTTCTGAACCCAGCACAATGCAGGTGTGCACTTCTGATTCCAAAAGTCCTTTTTGTTACTTGGTAGCATCCGGGAACATAAATTGAAAGAAACCTTTAGTGCAAACAGGGACTTGCTCTGTTCTACAAATCTTCTATGAGGAATGGTGCAGAGGATTGTGAGTTCATGAGATCCTGAGAGAGATACCATCTTGTGTTTAGCCATCTGGCGCTGAGCTCCCGTTAGGGTCACCCTTAGCAGTAAGTTCAAGGAGAGATTCCAGACAACGAGCGATCCAACCAAGACCTCAGTGGTGGAGTTAGTGGAAGATGCTGACACATCACAATGGCAGTGAAGGTGGAGAAAGGCTGCAACATTGTAGGCTTTCCAGTCATCTTGCAATCCCTGCCTCCAGATCCCTACCTTGATCTGTCCACACATGAGCCTCACCAGGTTAAACAAGGACTTTCCCAGGTGTTCTTCATGAAGGGAATCCAACCACCCCTCCCCACCATTTCACTATTCTGCAGATACAGTAGTCTATTGTGAACATTGATTGGCCAATATTATCTCCCAGAGAGTACATCTGGAGAGGATCATACTGCTATGATGTTGATACAGATCGATAATAAACTAGTGTTTAGTAATTCACTGATTATTTGAGCTGCTTCATTTATGGACTGAACTTAACCTGGGGCAAATTTCATAAATTCGTCGGTATTGTAATTTCTAAAGATTTGCGTGACTCATAAATATTTAGTAATTATTTTAATCTTGACAAATATTCATAAACATGATTGTGTTAATTTGTCAGTTGTTTTTGGTGCATCTTATTCTGGGGAATCTGATATTTCTCTAATCTTAGAGTAATAAAATCAGTTATATAGCTTTTTTTGTAAATGATAAACTCTAAACATTCTTTTATAATTTGTTTTATTTCATGCAGTATGCTGAGAGCTTTTCAGGTTTTGAATATAGTCAAGCAGGTAGGTATTATTGAGTCAACTGATTTGTTAATTTGTTCATTGTTAAGGTCTACGTGCACTGTTATTTCTCTATGCCTATAATGCTATATTCTACATTCAGTTATTGTTTTCCTTCTTACTACTCAATGTACATGCATGGAATCTCTTTTGATGGCATTTTCACTTAGGGGTTTCCAACCTGGGGTCCATGGACCCCTCAGTTAATGGTAGGCATCAATGGCATAAAAAAGGTTGGGAGCCTGTTTTCATTGTATCTTCGTAAATGTGACAGCAATAAATCAATTACACCTAAGTGCAGGATTTGTGAGAAACGTTGGTTCATTCCATGTATTGTAGCTGCTACAAAATGGAGGATTTTTTGCTTTTGATAGCTGTGCTCTCTTTTTGGACTTTGCATGGAGTCCAGTGGGGTATGTGAAGTTGCATTGCAGAATATCCTCAAAGCCACCTACATCACATGGACAGCTTCTGCATTGATTTCAGTGAGAAGGCTGAGTGACTAAGGCAAGTTATTTCAGTTTTATACTCTATGTGGAATATGCAGACCTCAGCGGGGTTTACACCAAGTGAATCTCGAAAGTTCTCCAGAAGTGAATTGCAGAGTTTTTTTAAATGGCCTTATGAGTATATTTTGCTATTTTTAGTGATATGTATATTTTTGCCTCTTTATATATGTAACTTTCTGTAATTTATAGTATTTTTATGTATTGCATGGCATTCATAATATGTCAGTGATATTAAACCTGATTCTGATTGTGAAATTATTGCTGTCAAAGTTGGGCTATTGTTTCTATGCAATCAGATGCAGCCTTATTCTTCCCACTAGATATGCATTGTCAGCTATATTTCTACAGTATATGTTCACGCTGCAGACACACTAATTTCCCCTTTTTATGCAAAGTTTTGGTTTTTCTCATTATGAACCATCACTCCCAACAGTGTTAAACATAAATTTTGAAATTGGTGTCTGATTTCCATTTTGTTTATTTACCGGTATATATTATGATTATCTGTGGTCTTCCTATTACCTGTTGTAAGCAAGGTTTCTGGTATTCTTTTTTGATGTGTTATCCATGGTAGCTTCAATTGTGGTGTAAAAGTTCATTGGAGTGTTGACTTCACTCCATTGGGCAGGGATAAAGTTACTCTCCACTGACAACCCCAAAGATGCTCCATGGAGCTAATTATAGGTGGAAGGATGAATACGAGAAGCATAAGATACAATCATAACTGCCCTTTTTTGACATCTCATTAACTTCTCTAGATACTGGATATACTATGTCCTAGAGCTGCAATGTGAAGTCACTTAAAAGGAATTTCAGGCCTTCCTATTTTGTTACTAATGAAATTCACTTTTCAAGACCACCACTGTTGGTTTGTGATGTCATCATCAGCACAGACTTGAAAGTACACTTTCTAAACTTTTACCCTGCAAAAGATCTGATCTATATCTGTTTCAGGTGTGAATATGTGCTGCAGTATCAGTTTTTTCTATATACTGTCCCAGAAATAGATATCCTACTGAACATATTGCTTCTTGTTTACTTGCTAGAGGGCAGACCACCGACGCCTGTTCTCGACGATGAACCTGCATTGACAAAATTGACTGAACTAGAGCCTAGCCCCATTCTGCTAACTGCTCATCAGGATGGTTCAATTCAGTTTTGGAGTGTTGAGGTAATATAGAAATTGATTCTGGGATATTATTATTAATTAAATTAGAAATCTGAGGATAAACATTTAAGCACTTGCTTTTCTTGGATGCAAGAATCTTTATAAGTGCACACTACTGGAGTGGAATTTTGTTTGCAATAAACATTTTAGTCTCGCAAATAATTTCAGCCTCATTTCTCCCTGACTACCAATAGCCCATCTGATCTGATCATACCTTTACTTGACTGGTGTACCTGCTTCAACCTTTTCCAGTGCCAATTGATCATAACCATCCCCCTTCCCTGCACAATTACTTCATGCCAAAATCATTCCTTTTCCTTCCCAGACTTTCTTGGATATAGGCTTTTGATTTCATTTGTATACTTCACAATAGCTGAGCTCCAAAGGAAATCCTTTTACTATTTTTCTTCACTTGGGCTGCATGTAGTCTCAGATTTTCTGATGGAAGACACCCATTTCTGTAGGTATTTAACCTGCCTGGAGGCACCAAGGACACTCTTTGTCATGATCTTCCAATATCTTAGTAAGTGACTGATTTATATCTCCTTCTGTTTTCTAGAAGTTGTTCACATTTATTAAATCAGATCGGCTGTTCTACATTTAGTCATTTCGTGAGCTTTAAGGTTGAATCTTAGAAATATTTATAGACAGGGTTATAGTAAAGCTGCCACTATCATGTTGAAGCACAGAAACCAACTTCCCTTTTTTTGATCAAAATCAAGGTCTAACTCAGTAATGTCATCTCAGCATTGTAACCTTTAAAGCAATCATTTCTTAACTGTTGTGAATCAGGAAATATGGGGGCGATCTTTTCCTCTGCCTGATTTTTTCCCCTGTAGACCATTTGCCGACAATCAATTTTACTTGAGTCATTGCCTCTATAAAATTGAATGGGCAGGAGTCTAGGGATATAACCTTGTCAAACAAGGAGCTATGAGAAGAATAAAATTGCAGTGCATTGTAAGGCAATGGTTATTGTCACCAAGTTCATCATCAAGTTGGATTTTGGGAGGTTTGTTCAATAAATTAATTCTCCCCTAACAGACATAATTTATTCTGGAGTTCTCTATCAATGACTCATAACATGAATGGTAACTCTAAATGTTCTTGGGTTTACCAAATGATTTCCCATTGTATTGTCCAGCTCCTCTGTGAATCACTGATTTATAATGGGCAGAAAGTGACAAGATTAGGTCAGGGATTTTTCTAGGCTGGAGGAGTTTGAGATTTGGTAGTAAGAGAAGGTAAAGGTCAGAATTGGGTGAAGATGCTAACTTTGGCCTGACATTAATGCAATAGTGATCATTTCAGAAGTATCAGGAACCTCACTGTTAACAGAGGCAATAAGGCCAACATCAATTTAAAAGGTATAATTTGTATTTTTCAGCTAATGGCCCAGATTGTCAATGGAAATCATGGCCTAATGATGTAAGATTGATGTGATTATGATAGTGATGGAGTTTCTGACTTGTACAATTCAACCAACTTGTTTTCCAATAGTAGGTTTATATTTCTCCCTTGGTGCAATTGAGTAGTAAATGATTTATTTTGCAATAGCACCATCTGTAGTCTTACAATAACATTTCTGTTTATGTCCTCACTGTAACCACACAAGTGTGCATTTTATGTTATAGTCCTGATTGGCCAAGGCTAGATAGTGTGGGTAAATGTTATTATTGGAAATTGGAATACGTATTTAGAGATGGTCCTGAGGCATTGTACTCCCTTTGTATTGTATAATACAAACCATCGTTTCTTCTCTCATTCTTCAACAGGGTGTACAACTGGATAAAATTTTGCCCACCATTCAATTTTGCAGTCCGATCACAACAATCTCAGTTGGTAAAAGGGTTCCTTGTCTCTTAGCTGGAAATCAAAGTAAGTTAATCATTCCAAAGCAGCTCTCTTTATGGACAAACATGTCTATAATTGTTTTGTTCAGCTCAATAACTAGTTTTAAAATAGGTTGAATCACTAGTAGTAATGGTGTCTTTTGCTGATTGTAACCTTAATAGCACAGTGACTGGCCTCATTTTCCATCCTCATCCCAATCTCTATCTCTGATTTTCAAGGTTGTCACTATACGCTTACCATGCACAACTCTCCCAGACTCAGCTGCTCCCTCTTCACTAATAGTGCCTTGAGTCTCTGCTCTCTTTATCACCTCATCTCGAAGACTCCTATCTCCATCAATTTTGTCCTGAGCTTATGGAAGCATAAAACCTGAAACCAAATTGGATATCAGGACAAACAAGAGAAAATCTGCCAGCTTTTTGTTGGTGTTGCTTAGATATCAAGACATATTTCTTTCCAAAGTTATTAAATGCCTTTACATGCATAGATAATGTAGTTCCTAACTCTGGTTAATATAACGATCAGTTGCACAGGTAATGGAGATCTTTATTTCTGTCGATCCTAGATCTTTTATGATCTTAGCTCTGGGCTTACTTTGTTCTTGGTCCACCTGGTTGTGTGGAAAGGTGAGCAAGCATGATGTATGGAACAGTGTCCATGGTCCATGGGGTCTTTTCCATCATGTTTGCATTTTGGTCTGAATTACAGGATTTAGACAAACCATAAGAAAAGAATACAGGCCGAACACTTTTAACCATTCAACGTTGATGGCGAGAGAGGAGACACACTTTATGTAGGCATCAGCAGCCACCTTGAAATGGGTCAGCACCTGTACTAAGCAGCCGGTCATGTTTATTAACTCATTACTTGTGAGTCAAGGTCCAGGGTTTCAGTATGGTGAGAGGCACGAGGATGGTTGGTGAAGGAGAGGAAAGTAGTCACGGATTAGAACAGACCGTTTCAAAGACCAGAACTGAGTGGTCCCATCCCAGAAAAAAATGCCCTCAGCCTGGGCATTGGTTTGCAGATTACTTGTTGAGTAAGTGGACCTTTATACCACTGCAAACACGAGGAAATCTGCAGATGCTGGAAATTCAAGTAACACACACAAAATGCTGGTGAAACGTAGCAGGCAGGCAGCGTCTTTAGGAAGAAGTACAGTCGACGTTTCGGGCTGAGACCCTTCGTCAGGACTAACTGGACTTCTTTCAGTTAGTCCTGATGAAGGGTCTCAGCCCGAAATGGCTTATGTAGAGGGAGAGACAGTTTAAAAGAAGCAAGCAAACAGATGGTTCACTTTGCACACCACAGTCCCAAAGAAACGACTTTCTCTGTCGCAGGTGTCACATTACTGTTAGTGACATGATCATCGCTGGGAGGTAAGTCCGATGGCTGTAATATGTCCATCTTGCTGGATGCAGGTGTGTTCTTCGGTTGAGCATCCAGTATAGGCTCCACATGATGTCTCCTTGTATGATCGCCAACATTCACTGAGTACGTCAGTGGTCCAGTTCTTGAAGCTATCCTGCTGGGTTCCAATTGTCTTCTCCGTAATCACATGCTAGGACTTCCTGTCCAACTTCGAAGCTTCTTGCTGATTCATTTGGCAATTAGCTGAACTGCTTATTCTGTACTTCCCTCTGTAGATCTGGTTTCAGGAGGTCTATGTGAGATCTCAGATTCCTGCTCACGAGCAGCATTACAGACGTTTGATTTGTCATCATGTTGGCCAGAAAAAAATGAGAGTCTACAAATCAGTGAACTCAAATGGATCAAGGACAGCGGAAGCAGACAGACTCATCGTCTTTGTTCGTGCTGCATGCTTAGGGATGGAGACTGCCATTTTGTGAAGACACTGTGTTCTCCAATTGATCTCCAATTGAGCTTGATTAATGTTTTAAAGAAGATACAATGATACTTCAGGTAATCTGCTGGACTGGGGATCATTTCCAGATAAGAAATTATTTGTGAGATGTTCTTTGGTTGGATATAATATGCAAGTTTGTGAATGTTGGAGTTGGTGCTTTTCTGGAGTGATTCAAGTTTGTTGCTCTTTGAGAACAAAGAGCCATAAATTATTGACTGTCACTGAATGGATGCTGGCTTGGAGCAGAGCCAATAACGCGGTGTTACAGGTCAGACGCATGAGGTGCAGTCAATGAATACTGGAACGCAATATTTGAATTGATAAGGAATGGATATAAAAGTGCATGCTTTGTGTGTGCTGGTAGCAGTAACTTTGAAGAATAATGATCACAGATACAAGGATGAGCAACCCTGTGTGATACACATGGCAAGTGGACCAGGACTATGAAGAACGCCTGGCTGGCATTGACTCCTCTGCCCGGGTAATACCTTTGCTATTCTTTGACTATTCAGGAGAGTCAGGGGTACTTAGCGGATGTGCACACAAGGTATTTAGTGTACGAACGCATGTGTTTGTTAGTTTAAACAATGAAGGTACTTGTCAGTACATGCAGATCTCTTTGTGCCTCACTAATTGTTGTAAGAGGTATTTTTTTTTACAACAGTTACATGAATGGAGTTCTGATACACAGAAAAGGAGATTGTCCACCTTGTGCTGTACAGAAATGTCCTCCGTATCCATAGTTTTAATGGACTTCTTGAAGGTTTGAATAAACTTTTCAGCTAACCCTTTCATTGCTGGGCAATGAGGAAATGTCTCGTGATGTTTGATGCCATTTTACTTCATGAATAGTTTGAACTCTTCTGATGTGTATTGCGGTCCATTGTCACTCACAATTTGTTCAGGTAAGCCATTTCTGGTGAAGGTAATCCTCAGAGCAGAAATAGTCTTTTCTGATGTGGTTGACTTTATTGGTATGACCTCGGGCCACTTCGAATGAGCATCCACAGCAATCAGAAACATGGAGTACAAGAATGATCCAGCGAAGTCAATATGCACTCTCTGCCGTGGTGAAGACAGCTGCTCCCATGAGTGTAGTGATGCGTGTAGTCTACTTTGAACTTTGTGGCATCCTGAACAGCTTTTGGTTAAGTCATCAATCTGTCTATCTATTCCCAGCCACTGCACGTAGCTCCGGGTGAGACTCTTCATCTTGATTGTACCCAGGTGTCCTTCACGCAGATTCTCTAACACTCTGGTACGCAGTTTAGAGGGAACCACAACATAAGATCCACACATCAGCGTTCTTTGACATACAGCCCATTAAAGAAAATCCTCAGAGCAGAAATAGTCTTTTCTGATGTGGTTGACTTCATTAGTACGACCTGAGTTCTGACACATTTTCTGGTTTGGGTGCCTGCAGCACTGTTTCAGTCTTCTCTTCTGACTTATGTAAGCCATGCTTATGAATGATATGTCCACAGTATGAGATTTTATTCTTGAAGAACTCACATTTCTCTCTGTTCACATGCAGAGCACACTCACTCAGCCTGGTAAGAACTTTACCAAGGTTCTAAAGGTTCTATTCATCATTCTTGCTAGATACAATGAGGTCATTTAGTAACATTGTGTTCCTGGGATATCTTGGAGCACTTGTTCCATTGCTCTTTGCCAAACTGCTGGAGCTGATGCGACGCCAAAATGAGACGGATAGACTGGAACAGTCCCTTGTGAATGTTGATTGTGAGAAACTTCCTGCTTGACTCCTCAATCTCCTTTTGCAGATAGGCTTGTGGCAAGTCAATCTTTGAAAACCTCTCCCATCCTGTCAAAGATCCAAAAATGTCTTTTATTCATGGTAGGGGATATTGCACAGTACACAGCATGGGGTTGATACCCACATTGAAATCCCTGCATATGTGAACAACTATTGCCTTCTCATTCTTGATCACTGGGACAATGGGTGGTGCCCAACCACTCCAATCAGCCTTGGAGAGAATGCCAGATGCCTCCAAGCTCTGAAATTCAGTATCCACCTTAGGATGTAGTGCGTTTGGCACTGGATGTGCTTTATGAAATCTTGGTGTTGCTGCTTCATTCAATTAATTTATAACCTTTATGCCTTTGAGTTTACCAATGCTCTTCTCAAACACCTTCTCATTATTATTAAGCAGCTGTGACAGTCTCTGGCCAGTGCTACTATTTTGGCTGCAATTGCCTGTTGATGACATATTGAGAGCTTTGATTGTGTGCTGGTCTAGTTAGATTTTTCGCAAACATTCACGTCTAAAAAGTGCTGACTCCACTTTTCAACACGTAATGCTCTAACTGCTGTTTTTTGCCTCCATACGTCACACTTTTAGTTTGCCTTTGGAAGTCACTTATTCATCTGTGTAGGTCTTTAGCATTACTGAGGGCTCTTCTAATGGTAGCTTGAATAACAGTCTGTTGCAGTCAGCCTCTGAAATTATAGACAAATCTGACCCAGCTCCATTTTCAGTTTTACACCAGACACAATTATTGTCATCCAGATGATTTTGTGATCTAGAACTATGCAGAACTAGAACCATGAAGTTCTAGGCATGTTAGCTCACATTTGTCACACTCTGTGTTGTCAGATTCTGTTTCACATTCAGTCACTTGGTGCTATTGTTTAGTTTTGTGTTTGAAACTTTTCACTCTTGATGATTCTTCTCTTTGGTTCTGCTTTTTGTCTGATTTGCACACTCTCTCTTTGTGACCTTTCTGCAATTTTTTTCCTTTGAACCAACAGTCTTTTTCATCATGGGAGGATTTGCCATATCGATAACATTTCTGGCTTTTTGCACAATTCAAGGACATTTTGTACATTTCACATTATGTAGTTCTCCCGCATCCTTTTCTGCAGACTCTAGTGATGTTGCAAAGGCCAAAGTCTGTTCTAAGGTGAGGTCCCTTTCTGATAGTTGTTTCTTTTGAGTGCTTTGATTATACACGCCACATACAAGCCTGTCACTTAATGAATCAGAAAGTCTAGCTCTAAAGTCACAATATTGGGAAAGCTTGCACAGTTCTGCAATGTATTCAGCAATGCTTTCATCCTTTGACTGGTTCCCTTTGTTAAATCTAAATCTCTCAGCTCAGCAGTTTAGGGTTCAAGTGATTTTGTACAATTGTAACAATTTCAGGCAAAGCTTGTTGGCTTTTCATTGCGTATATTGCGTAAATTTTGTACATTTTAGCACTCATTAAGTTAAGAAGCATGGCGGCTTTCTTTTCCTCATCCACGTTGTTGATATTACAATACAGTTCAACCCTCTCAAAATACGATTCCCAGTCCTCATTAGCACTATCAAATTCATCAGCTTTCTCGACTAAGGCCATCATCACGTTATTTTCACTTTAATTTTGCTAGTTGTGCGTCTTTCACTGTGTACTACGCAGTTACTCATGCGTTCTTTTGTTAGCATCCATGGTCTGTACTGTTTAACGCATTCCTCTCGTTGTCTCTCTCCCATAACTGTCTGTGCAGTTGCCGATATTTGCTAACTTTCAGGTTTGTATTCATCACTAATTCGTTGTTTCTGTAGAACTACAAATCAATTAAAATAAAAGCACACATGCAGGAGATGGCTTTAACCAGTCTATTCACATTGCAGTGAGAGAGAAAGAGAGAGAGAGAGAGAGAGAGAGAGAGAGAGAGAGAGAGAGAGAGAGAGAGAGAGAGAGAGATAGACCAATGGGCATGCGTAGATAACAGATCAATGTGCATAGGTAAATTATCAATCTATCAGTAGTGCTAAGAAGAGTGATTGTTCTAAAAGAAATATATCCATACGTTGCAGATATTGTGTCTATAGAAGTGAGGCAAAGCAGCTGCAAGGTCATGGACCCTATATAGATTACAGAGGAGGTGATGTTTGCTGTCTTGAGGCAAATTAGGGTGGATAAATTCCCAGGGTCCGACAAGCTGTTCCCTTTAGTCCTGTGGGAGGCAAGTGTAGAAGTTTCAGGGGCCATAGCAGAGATGCTAAAACATCCTTAGTCACAGGTGCGGTGCCAGAGGACTAGAGGATAGCTAATGTTGTTCCATTGTTTAAGAAAGGCTCTAAGAATAAGCCAGGAAATTATAGGCCGGGAGCCTGACATCAGTAATGGTGAAAATTATTGGAAGGTATTCTAAGGGACCTGATATATAAGGATTTGGATAGTTAGGGATTTGCTGAGGGATACTCAACATGGTTTTGTGGGTAGTAAGCTGTGTCTAACCAATCTTATGGAGTTTTTTGAAGAAGTTACCAGGAGAGTTGGTGAAAGCAAAGCAGGAGAAATTGTCTACATGGTCCTTAGCAAGGATGGTCAAGAAGTTTCAGACACTTGGAATTCTAAGTGAGGAAGTAAATTGAATTAGACAAAGTTTCAAATTATCGATGTATGTAGGCTAAAATTATGAGATTCATCTTCTCCAGATGGCCTTGAAATACAGAAAAAACATGTATCATTGAAACATCAACCCCCACCCTGCATAAAAAAGAAAAAGAAACAAAAACTCACAAACACCAAAACCCCAACCCCTCCCTCACAGAAAAACTAACAGATTGCCCTCATGAGAAAACACCGTACATCAGACCCCAAATCTCCAACCTCTCCCTCGCACAAAAATTAACAGGTTGCGCTCCCGAAAAATGGCAACAAGAAAGAAAACACAGAAAACTGTAGGAAACCAATATAAAGAACAGCCCACACCAATAATCGCATCAGTGCCAGAATTTCAAAAACATCCTCTGTCAGCGTTGGTGAGAATATCACCCCAAACTCAGTCCTTCCATGGGGAGCGACTTCCAGCCCAACGCGGCCTCCTGACCTCTGGCATGACATGGCCCATCATGACTGCTTGTCCAATGTGGCCTCCGATCTCTGTCCCGATGCTGCCTCCTAACTGATGACCTATTGGGGCCTCTGGAACGCTGGCCTGATGTGGCCTTCATGGACAGCGTCCACTGACCCGGTCTTCTCTGCATTTGCCTTGATGTATCAATCTTCTTTGATGCTTTGATCAGTGAGAAATGGAGTCAGTCATGGCCCCGCACCACACCTCTGATCTACTGCTCGAGGCAGCTGGTGCTCGCGATCCTCTCCTGGAAATTCTCAGAAACAGCAGAACTCTAGATCACTCGACCAAACTCCAAACTCTAAGTTACAGGCTTCAACAGTTTCCGAAATACAATTATACAAAAAAACTAATAACTTGAAGGTATAGAAAATGTTAAATAATTGAAATAATTGACTATCTGGAAGATGTCGCCCAAGGAATCGTTGTTCACAGGCACCATCTTGGTTTCGGACATTGGTTTTGTGGAACAAGCCAGGGAGTGGTAGTGGATAGTTGCCTCTCTGACTGGAGGCCTGTGGCTAGTGGTGTGCAGCAGGGATCGGTGCTGGGTCCATTGTTATTTGTCATCTATATCAATGATCTGGATGATAATGTAGTAAACATGGTCAGAAAACTTGCGAATGACAACAAAATTGGGGTTGTAGTGGAGAACAAGGAAGACTACCCTAGCTTGCACCAGCAGGAAAAACTGGCTGAAAACTGGCCGCTGGAATTTAATACAGGCGAGTGTGAGCTGTTGCACTTTGGGAGGACTATTGAGGGTAAGTGTTACATGGTGAGCAGCAGAACACTGAAGTGTGTAGAAGGAGAGAGGGATCTGGGAAAACAGGTCCATAATTCATTGAAAGTGGCATCACAAGGCAGATAGGGTTGATAGTTTCTGGCAAATTGGCTTTCATAAATCAATGCATTGAATATTGAGTTGGGATGTTATGTGTAAATTGTATAAGGCGTTAGCGAGGCCTAATTTAAGACCATAAGTTATAGGAGCAGAATTAGGCTATTTGGTCCATCAAGTCTTCTTCGCCATTTCATCATGGCTGATCCATTTTTCCTCTTACCCCGATGACTTTCCTTCTCCCCATATCCCTTCTTGCCCTGACTACTCAAGAAATATAATATACCTAAAGACTTGGCCTCCACAGGCAACTGTGAAAATGAATTCCATGGACTTACCACTCTCTGGCTAAAGAAATTCCTCCTCATCTTAGTTCTAAAAGGATGCCCCTCCCTTCTGAGGTTGCATCCTCTGGACTTCAACTCCTACAATAATTGACTATCTGGAAGATGTCATCTGAACGATCGTTGTTCACTAGCACCACCTTGATTTGGGTTGGTTTCAGACATTGGTTTTGTGGAAGAAGACAGTTGCCTCTCTGTCTTGAGGCCTCTCCACATTCACTCTATCTAGGTCTTTCAATATTTGATAGGTCTCAAATGAGGTCAACCCTCATTTTTCTGAATTCCAGTCAGTATAGATCCAGAGTGATCAAATGGTCCTCATATGACAAGCCTTTCATTCCTGAAGTGATTTTAGTGAATTTCCTTTGAAACCTCTCCAACGACAGCACATCTTTTCTTAGACACGGGGCCCAAAATGCTCCAAGTGAGGTCTCACCTGTGCTTTATAAAGCTTCAAAATTACAGCCTTGCTTTTATATTCTAGTCCTCTTGAAAAGAGCATCACATTTCTCTTCCTCACCATCGACTCAACCTACAAATTAAACTTTAAAGAATCCTGAATGAGGACTCACAGTCCCTTTGCACATCGGATTTTTAAATTTTTTCTCCATTTAGAAAATAGTCTACTCTTTTATATCTTTTACCAAATTGCATGACCATACACTTCTCAACACTGAATTCTATCTGTCACACCTTTGCCCATTCTCTTAATCTGTCCAAGTCCTTTTGCAGCCTATCTGCTTCCTCAAAACTACCTGCCCCTCCGCCTATCGTCGTATTGTCAACAAACATTGCAACAAAGACATCCAAGTCATTGACATATAATGCAAAAAGACGTGATCCCAACACAGACCCCGTGGAACACCACTGATCACTGGCAGCCAATCAGAAAAGGCTCCATTTATTCCCACTGTATAACTCCTGTTAATCAGTGACTGTTTTATCCATGCTAATATCGTTCCTGTAATACCATAGGCTCTTAACTTACTAAGCAGCCTCGCGTGTGGCACCTTGTCCAAGGCCTCCTGAAAATCCAAGTACACAACATCCACTGATGGTCCTTTGTCTATCCTGCTTGTTATTTCTTCAAACAATTCCAATAGATTTATCAGCCATAACCATTGAGGCCTGACAAGCTTCTTGAACACTGTTCAAGAGAGTTGCTTTTGCAGTCCTTTTTTCCTGTTTAATTGTCTCACAACATTCGTAACTGAGTGTGGCAGGGCTGCAAAGCATTGGTCTGATCTTTTGGTTATGGCACTGCTTAGTTCTGTCTCACGCTCATGGCTTATTTTCTACCTACTGTATAATCCCATGTTTTAGCCTCTGCAGCTCGACATTTAATTTTAAGTTTTCCTGGTACTGATCTTCATATTCTCTGCTGCCCTCCTCATCACATCAGAATTACTCCCTTGGTTTATTGTGATTTTAGAGCAAGGAGCATGCTGCACCCTGAGTTTACAATCACACTTGCCGGTGATAAATGGAGCAGGGGAATCAGTATGACTTTTGTAGTTTGCAAAGCAGCGAGCATTCTCTGTGTGTCAAGAAAAAACTTGGTTCACAAGTGTCCTTTAACTTTTTCCCCTTACCTTCAGGCTATGCCCCCCGGTATTTGACATTTCAAACTTGGTGGGGGGCGGGGGGAGGAAGTGGAGGGATTCTGGAAAGCTTTGACTATGTACTTTAGCTATGGCTCTTATAATTTGAGTGGAGGCTTGAAAACGTCCATATTGATAATACCCACTGCTTTTCATGAGTCATCTACATCTCCTCCTCAAAAAAAAACATTCAAGATCTTACCCTGCTCAAAGCCTTGCTGACTATTCCTAATGACCGTGCTTTTCCAAATACAATAAATTCCTAATCCCTGAGAATACTCTCTGGTAATTTCTCCATTATTGATGAAAGGCAAACCTTTATAGATGGCCTTATTATTCAAAAGATTCACTTTTGATGTAAGCCAAGTATCAGAACTTTCATCTGTTTCACTCTAAGGAGCAGCTATTTGGAATATGGTGAGAATTTCAAAAATTACTTCTGTCTTAAAAGTTAACTTTTGTGTGTTTTCATACAGGAGGATACATAATAATTTGGGATATTGAAGCATTGATCAGTGATCCATATGCAGCAAATAAGGTATGTTTCCTTTCTTCCCTCAACGAAGATTTAAGAACTTAATAATTATTGAATGATATCACAGAATTATTGGATGGTCACAAAAGGATTGTTTCTGTGATCATTCTCAGATTTTGAGGATTACAGAAGGTTCCACTTTAGACCTCTGCCAGAGCAACTCACTAGTTCCACCATCCTCTTTTTTACCATTTCATTGCAAATTTTTTCTTCACTGGATATTGATCCAATTTCCCCCACAATGTATCCTTCCTCCACTACATCTACACACAATGTAGTCAAAATTGTAACCATGAACCACATTGTAATAATTTCTCCCTCATGCCTCTCCTAATTCTCTTTCTTTTACCCTATACCTGTAATCTTCTGTCTTGACTCCTCCACCTATGGGTACAGAACCCTCAGTATTTTATGTATTTCCACTGTGTGTTCCCTCACCTTCTCCAAAAAAAGTTCAGGCTTCTCTAATCCATCCTTGTAACTAGTCCTTCACCCCAGGGGCCATTCACTTAAATCTTTAATGCCTTATACATATCCAGTTATGAAGTGACCCGTCTTTTGTAAAGTTTCAACATGGCTTTCCTACTTTTAAATTTAATGCCGTTTTGATAAAGCCTAAAAATACGTATGTATTAACAGTGTTGTTCTTAACTTGCCTGAACAATTTCAGTGGTTTAGACACACACACCTTCATACCGCTCTGCTGCACACCCCTTTCAAAACTGTTGCTTGATATTGTCTCCCTTCATTATCCTTCCCAAAATGTATCACTTCACATTTCTCCACATTTGCACAATTATTTTCATTTTACAGCACCAATGAAGAGCAGCTGTCTGTAAGGAGTTTGTACATTCTCCCTGTCACCACATGGGGCTCCGGTTTCCTCCCTTATACTGAAAACGTGCCGGTTAATAGGTTAATCGGTCACATGGGTTAATTGGACACCGTGGGCTCATGGGCCAAAGGGCCTATTACTGCGCTTTAACTCTAAATAAATAATAAATAATATTCAACCAGGCTGTCTATTTCCTGCTGCAATCTATCACTACCTTTCTTACAGTTCAGAATACTGTGAAGATTTGTGTTAGCCACAAATTTAAGAATTATGTTTTGCACTCCCAAATCTAAATGGGAAAAGTAATAACCAACAATGAAATCTGGGGAACATCACTCTCCATCTTCCTCATCCAAAAACTACTACAACCCTCTGTTCCTTTTGTGCCACATGCTACAACTATTCATATGGCTCCTTACCATATGTATTTTGAAGTCCACATACCCCACTTTATTACATTGCCAGCATCAACTCATGAAAAAGAAGTTACCCAATTGGTTGAAAATGATTTTCTGGTCAAGATGGTGCCAACAGACAACAATTCCTTGAGCGACATCTTTCAGATAAAAAATCTATCAAATTGTTTCACTTTTTTCTATACCTTGTGCTTGTTCTTTTTGTCTTATTTGTGTTACAAATACTGTTGGAGCCTGTGACATACAATTTGGAACTTCATTGAAGGATTCAGCGGTAGGCTGTGTCGGGAGAGCTCCCTTGTGGAGATCAGAGACCGAGAGCCTGAAAGGTCTGAAGACACATGCTGACTCGTGGAAAAGACCCTGAGTTGCAGGGTCATTTACGACTCCATCTCGAAGGGGCGAAGAAGACTGAAGCATCGAGGTGAATGCAGAGGCGGTCAGCGATTGTTCCCAACAGAGATGGTCAGCAGCAGGTTTGGCGTGTTCGGACCCAGGTCCGGATTGGCAGTGTTAGGACCCGGGTCAGCAGTAACTCTTTACCGAAAGGCTGAATTCGTGTGGCTGCTCTCCTCAAACGTTGATGAAAAGATGTTTTCCATATTCTGATCTTTCCTGTGGTTGCCGTCACTAGATTTTGCTGTGGAAAGAGGGATTTTGGGGTCTGCAAATTTTGTTTCTTTTTTGTGTTGGTGGGGGGAGTTAATGTCTTTCATCAGCTCCCATGGTCTGTCTATGTTTCATGGCTATCTGAAGAAGACAAATATCGGAGTTGTATTGTACATGCATACTTTGACAATAAAATTAACATTTGAACCTTTGAAGCTTTGAACACCTTAACATATCTGTGCTAGTCTGCTTTAATTATTCCACATTTCTACGGTTGAATATTAATTTCATCCCGGAGCAATGTTCCAAAACCTTTCATGCCAGCAAAGTTAAATAGACTGTATTTGTTGAGCTTTAACCTTTGATTGGAGGAACAACATTTGATACTCACCTGTTCTCTGGCACAAGATCTCCATATCTAAAGAGCATTGATAGATCACAGTCAACCCCACAATGAATGCCTTCCATGTTCTTTCAAACCCATGGATGCATCTCACCCCTGCTGACTTGCATATATTTTTGGTCAACTTTTCTAAAACCTGCATACTATCAACTTTAAAGAATCTGGTGTCCTAACCATCTCCTCTTTCACTATTACTTGTGCAATACTCTCACCCCTGATAAAGAAAAGCATTCATTTAATACCTTAGCTATCCTGTCAGCATCCAAGTGCACTTTTTAAAAAAATTTTTGGCCTTAATAAACTCCATTCTTCCATGTGTTATCCCTTTTTATTAATTAAATGCTTTTCAAACACAAGGGAGAATGTCACTTAGCAGATAAAGTACAGTTTAAATTCCAATTCAGAGTCATTCTCCGGGGAAAATAATAACCATACCTAATTCTAACAAGAAGTTAATATTTTTGAGATTTTTCAACAGAAGAATTTATTTTTATGATTTAGGAATTGCATTCTGCACCATTCCATCTTGAGCAGTTTTGCTTGCCAGTGACAAATAGCCAACAGATCACGTATCACTGTTGTAAGTGGCAAATAAGCAATATCCAACTTAAATATCAATGTATTTAAAATCAAAATGAATGCCCTTGAATTTTGTACTTCCCTGCCTGCAACATTAATTTAGAAAACAGAAAATCAAATATTTGTTCTGTTTGGTTTGAAAATATACACTTCCTATAGATAATACTTCCCATCAGGATCCAAAAAAAAATCCGAAAACTTTTCCTGAAAATGTTTTTGACATGCCTATAAATAATCTTTCATTTCTACATAGTTCCTCCCTTTGAATTTTCTCCTTGGGTTAACTTCTGTTGGCTTTGGTTCTACACTCAGTGGGCACTTTATTAGGTATCTCCTGTGCCTAATATTGAGGCCGCTGAATGTATGTTTGTGGTCTCCTGATGATACAGCCCACCCACTTCAAGATTCGATGTGTTGTGCATTCAGTGATGTTCTTCTGCAGACCACTGCCGTATTTGTGTTTACTGTTGCCTTCCTGTCAGCTTGAATCAGTCTGACCATTCTCCTCTGACCTTTCTCATTAACAAGGTGTTTTCACCCACAGAAGCTGCTCACTGGATAATTTTTGTTTTTTTTTTGCATCTAGAGACTTTAGTCTGTGAAAATCCCAGGAGATCAGCAGTTTCTACGAAACTTAAACCACCCTGTCTGACACCAATAATCATTCCATGTTCAAAGTCACTTGGACCATATTTCTTTCCCATTCTGATATTTGGGCTGAACAACTATAGTTGTTTGTATAAGATGATGAGAGTCATTGATCATGTGGATAGCCAGAAGCTTTTTCCCAGGGCTGAAATGGCTAACATGAAGGGGCATCAGTTTTAAGGGCTTGGAAGTAGATACAAGGGGGATGTCAGAAGTAAGTTTTATACACAGAGAGAGGTGGGTGTGTGGAATACGCTGCTAGTGACAGTGGTAGATGGATACAATAAGGTCTTTTGAGAGAATCTTAAATAGGTCCATGGAGCTTAGAAAAATAGAGAGCTATGTCGGAGGGTAATTCTAGGCTGCTTCTAGAGTAGGGTACATGGTCGGCACAACATTGTGGACTGAAGGGCCCGTAATGTGTTGTTGATTTCTATGTGCTATAAGCTTGCTGAACATATCTGCATGTGTTTATGCTTGAGCTACTGCCACATAAGTGGCTGATTAGATATTTGCATTAATAAGCAGATGTACAGGTGTATCTAATTAAGAGGCCACTGAGTATATCTGTTCCATTCTGATTTTCCCTCATGTTGATGGTACTATTTGTAATTGGAGGTATCACAGACAGGTCAGATCTTTCTTCATTTGCTTTTCAATATTTGAATACATCTGAAGAGGAAGCACTAAATTTTAGTAAATATTGAACACATTTCTTGGAACCAGAATGACGAACAGCAATCATTCAAACAAAGTCTCCAACAAACTGATCTTTTAAGGTATACAAATTCATAGATTATCCAGGCAATTTGTTTCCCTGCTCAACATCTGAATATATGTTCATTTTGTAATCATTAGTGCATAAATCATAGAGGAGTCAAGGATTAATAGCATATTGTAGCATAAGAACTTAAGAAATAGGAGCAGGAGTAGGCCAGCTGGCCCTGCCATTCAATAAGACCATGGCTGATCTGTCCGTGAACTCAGCTCCATCTACCTGCCTTTTCCCCATAACCCTTAATTCCCTTACTATGTAAAAACCTATCTAAATGTTTCTTAAATATATTTAGGGAGGAAGCCTCAACTGCTTCCCTGGGCAGAGAATTCCACAGATTCACCACTCTCTGAGAAAAACAGTTTCTCCTCATCTCCATCTTAAATCTTCTCCCGTGAATCTTGAGGCAATGTCCCCTAGTTCTAGTCTCACCCATCAATGGAAACAACTTTCCTACTTTGATCTTATCTATCCCTTTCAAAATTTTGTATGTTTCTATAAGATACCCTCTCATTCTTCTGAACTCCAGAGAGTATAGTCCCAGGCAACTCAATCGCTCCTCATAGGTTAACCCCTTCATCCCTTGAATCAACCTGGTGAACTGCCTCCAAAGCTAGTATATCCTTCCTCAAGTATTGAGACCAGAACTGCACACAGTACTCCAGGTGCGGCCTCACCATTACCCTGTATAGTTGCAGCATGACCTCCCTGCTCTTGAATTCAATCCCTCTAGCAATGAAGACCAACATTCCGTTTGCCTTCTTAATAACCTGCTGTACCTGCAAGCCAACTTTTTGCGATTCATGCACAAGCACTCCCAAGTCCCTCTGCACAACAGCATGCTGCAATCTTTTACCATTTAAATAATAATCTGCTCTTGTATTATTCCTTCCAAAGTGGATGATCTCGCATTTACCAATGTTTTATTCCATTTGCCAGATCTTGGCCCACTCACTTAACTTATCTATATCCCTCTGCAGACTCTCCACATCCTCTGTATAATTTGCTTTTCCACTCAGTTTAGAGTCATCTGCAAATTTTGCTATGTTACACTCAGCAGTAAGGAAAACCGACTCTCCGATTCATAGCTAATCTCATTATAATCTCAGCTCTACCAATGCAGGGTTGTGACCAGAAACATGACCATTCTTCTGCATCCACAGATGCTGCTTTATCCATGCAGTTCTCCCTGGAGTTTTGTCTTTTGTTTGTGAATTTAGCCATGTTGATTGGATAAGACCCTGCAGCGGATGGTGAGGTCAGCTGAGAAGATCATCGGTGTCTCTCTTCCTGCCACTACATTTACATCACACGCTGCATCCACAAAACAAATAGCATTATGAAGGACCCCACGGACCTCTCAGACAAACTCTTCTCCCTCCTGCCATCTGGAGAAAGGCACCAAAGCATTCAGGCTCTCACAGCCAGACTATGTAACAGTTTCTTCCCCCAAGCCATCAGACTCCTCAATACCCAGAGTCTGGACTGACACCAACCTACTGCCCTCTACTGTGCCTATTGTCTTGTTTATTATTTATTGTAATGCCTGCACTGTTTTGTGCACTTTATGCAGTCCTGGGTAGGTCTGTAGTCTAGTGTAGTTTTTGTGTTGTTTTACGTAGTTCAGTGTAGTTTTTGTATTGTTTCATGTAGCACCGTGGTCCTGAAAAACATTGTCTCATTTTTACTGTGTACTGTACCAGCAGTTATGGTCGAAATGACAATAAAAAGTGATTGATTTGACTTAATAATAACTCTTCCTTCTGCATAACACTAGATATTCATTTATTGTGTTATGAAGTGCAAGGATCTGAATAATTAGTGAATACCTGGGATGCTCAAGTTTTTTTGCAGAATCTACTATTTCCACGTAATAAAATATGCCATTTTTTAACAAAAGGAAATAATGAAAAATGCAATTTGAATCAATACAATAAATTCGAAGCTAAACTAACTTGAAAAAGTGCTGTGAGAATAGTTTTCTCGACACAAGAGAATCTGCAGATGCTGAAAATCTTGAGCAACACATACCAAAACCTGGAAGAACTCATCAAGTCAGGAAAATAATGTCTTGACACCTGATGAAGGGCCTTGGCCCGGAAAGTTGACTATTTATTTCCCATTATAGATTCTGCCTGACTCACCAAGTTCATCCAGCATTTTGTGTGTGCTGTGGGAATAGTTTTCTACAAGAATTTTTTTTCCCAGTGCAAAAAAATGCAGCAAAGACATAGGAAGCATTTTGCACTACAAAGGTATTGTGGAGCAACTTAATATTGCAAATCAAATTCCTCAATCACAGAAACATAATCAATATTGTGGTATAAATAACATGTGAGAAGTAAATACTGTACATACAATAATAAAATCATACAGTACAATTCTGATTTTCTGGCATGCTTGGCAGTTTGGCAAATTTTCTAGGTTCTTGGATGTTATTTCAACAGCCCAACATTTTTCTAATTGACCTTAGAGTTTATATCATTAATTTTCCAGTGAACTTGGTGAGTAGAAAGGAGAGCAAAAAACATTACCAGTGTGGATCTGCTGGGATTTCCAAATGATCACAAACTGAATAATTACCTTGTTTTTTTTCCCATTTGAAAGAAGAAAAACTGGAAGCAATGATACTAATTGTTGGTAAATTGGTTTATTTTTGTCACGTATACTGAGGTACAGAGAAAAATTTCTTTCTGATGCCATCCGTACAGACCATTTCATTAGAACAGTGCACTGAGGTGGTGTAAGCGAAAAGTACCGGAATGCAGAATGCAGTTACAGTGGAAGCGCAGTGCATACTGACAATAAGGTGGAATGTCATGAGGAGGTGGATTATGAGGCCAAGTGTCCATCTTAACATACATGGGACCATCCAATAGTCTTGCAGCAGTGGGATTAGTCAATCTTTGCACACTTTCTGTATAAAGTCTGAAGGACTGGAGTCTCATCAGATCATCCTAATTATGTCTTTACAGGAGCCTGTAAATCGTATAATTAGCTGGAGAGCTCACACTCTGCAAATAATCAGCATCTTCTTGGTGGAGGAAGCCTTTGTTGTTATTTCTGCATCTGTGGATTGTTCTGTCAGGTGTGTAATAGGATTAACATTAAACATGGGATTTTGTTGATGTTTTTGCTAAGGGCTAGCTTTTATATTAATGCGTACTTTTTGCGTCACGTATTTAATACTGAATGATTTAAACTTGGCTTAAGCACGATGTGCTTCATGGTATGGATTTTGTTCTTCTGTGAAGGACATTGCTAAACTAGTTAAAATATTACAGAAATACAACATCCATGTGTCACTTTTACTGATGCATGAGTTTTATTTCTAAATATTTGATGTAAATTTGTATTCCTAAACCAAAATGACAGGATTTAAGCTCAACATATCAATTTGTCATCAGTTGTTTGAAAGAAATACCTATACAATAGTGGTTGAGTACTTCACCAAGCCTCTGAAATGAATTTGCCATGTGCACTTTCTTCTATTTATGGATATGTAGCCTAACTATATTCTCAAATTGCTATTGCATGCCTGTTGATTACTTATCTAATATTTTAAATACCAAGCCTTCTACTGTGATATTGCAGTTTTGTCAGGTTTCCAGAATCACTTCTCATTCCCACATTTATCATGGAAACTGCCTGGGTCAACTTGTCACAGTGTACATACATAATAGTGGCTTTGTAGCAGCTCATTTTTTCACATTAATTATCTCAATGCTCAAAGCTAAGCCAGTAAGTGCAAATTTTAAAATGTTATTGAAAATTCCAAACTATTTTCCCATCATACATGAGACAGACATATCCACTAATGTGCAATGAAGTTCTCCGAGCTTTGCCGGAGAGAAATGCACCCCCCCCCCTTTATCAGATACTTTCTCATCGGCGGCAATTGATATTAAGGACGGCAATGGGGATCACTGAATACAGGAGGTGTAGGAGTAGAATCAGCAGGGTAGGCTGCCAGTGCAGCTTGAAGGAGGGAACTGGACAGTGCTACAAAGAGGCTTTGGCTGAGTGAGGACAAACCATTAAAAAGGAAGGAAGATGAAGTCCTTTGATCTCTTGCTACATGATCCATTTCTGAGTTCTCACCTGTTCACCAGACTCCCCTGCTGTGTTACGTTATACTCTGTCACCTTCAGCTAAACAGCTTGTTTCTTTCTGATGGGTTTAGTGAGTTGGTTTTGGGAGAACCATGACGTATATCTGTCCTTGTACTTTGGCACATGAATTTGAGCATAGAAATATTTCTGGACCTTAGTTTCCCTGTACCTATATACCTGGCCTTTTATTTTTGAAAGAAAAATGTTAAATGATTAACTGTTTTATTGCTTTTCAGGGTTTGGTATGCATTAAATGGCCATTACATTGGATATTTTGGACAGCAAAGTGAGCTGCTTTTAATGAATCCCAGTGAGTGTGTTTTACCCAGTGACATAACTGAGGGACCTGTGGAGGGTAAGTCAAAGCAATCCAACGAGGCGGACCATTTGGACTACCCTTTGATGTTGGACTGGGAAAGGTGAGACGATAAATAATAAAGTTGATCGGAACGTCTTGTAGTTTGTGACCCTATAGTAAGTGCACCTTAGTCCTGACGAAGGGTCTCGGCCCGAAACGTCAACAGTGCTTATCCCTATAGATGCTGCTTGGCCTGCTGTGTTCCACCGGCATTTTGTGTGTGTTGTATAGAAATATTATGTTATGCTTTGCCTATATCATTCCTGATTTTTAAAGTCACGGGGCATGTGCATTATGGGCACTTGCATTTATTGCCCATCCTTAATTGGCCTCAATCTACATATATATTGGGTCCCTGGAGTCAAATTTAAATTGATAACTTTGTGATCCAGAAGCAATAGTGTTACCCACTGAGCTGCAGGTGCTGAAATATGTGAAATATGATATATGATGCCTCCAATGGAAATCTAAGATTTTAGGATTGCTGGAAACTTTGTCCGGTTTGTGCATCATCTTGAAAAGTTTTTGAATGTTTCAAAAATAATCAGAATTCCCTCAACAGTGTTGACAGCCAGCAATGTCTGGGGTTACTGCTGCTTTTTTATTGCTATTTTCTGCTATTCTGATTGGGACAATTCGACGTGGACCAGACCTGTGGCCTGCAGTCAAGAATGAAAGAGCTCTAAATGGAACTGAACTGAACTACACTGAACATTCCTAGACTGTTTCAAGGACTGTGCAGTTTGATATTTCATATTCTGTGCATTATTCGCTCATTTTTTGTTGTTTGTGTGATTTGTTCACATTTTCTGTGCATTGAGTGTTTGATGTTTTCTTTGAATGCGGTCCATGGTTTTCTTTGTTTCATGGCTGTCTGTGGGAAGATGAATCTTAGGGTTGTATACTGCATATATACTTTGATAATTAATCTACTTTTAATTATCTATCAATGAAATATTGTGGCTCTAATTTGAATAGAACTTGTCCTGCTCCTCCCGCTGCTCGTACAATTTGGATCAGAAAAGCTACAGATGCATCTCCTGGCCCATTCTGATCCAGATTGTTCAATAGTTACTGTCAAGTTCCTTGTTATTGGAAACAAAATTCACAATGATTGTGTGAATAGTCAGAGGCTTTATCTCAGGGCTGAAATGGCTAACATGAGAGGGCACAGTTTTAGGGTGCTTGGAAGTAGGAACAGAGGAGATATCAGGGGTAAGATTTTTACGCAGAGAGTGGTGAGTGCGTGGAATGGGCTTCTGGCGATGGTGGTGGAGGTGAATGCAATAGGGTCTTTCAAGAGACTCCTGGATAGGTTCATGGAGCTTAGCAAAATAGAGTGCTATGGGTAACCCGAGGTAATTTCTAAAGTAAGTACATGTTCGGCACAGCATTGTGGGCTGAAGGGTCTGTATTGTGCTGTAGGTTTTCTACGTTTCTAATGCATGGATTCTCCATGGAAGTGTCTCTTTCCTGAAGTTTGATTTGCACTGTACTCCAAGGTAGGTAGTGGTTGGTATGTTGTTCACATGTATCTATTTGTGCATCACACTTTACACCTACTTTATCAGCCGACGATAAGCGGTTTGTAGATCTAAGTTTTCTCCATCTCTATTGCTAAATGTGTTTGACTGCAGTTAAAATAACAATCATTCAACTGTTCTAGATACAAGTACTTTAACTTAACTCAAACCTTGAAAGGTAAGCACATTTACTTTTACAGCTTTTTGATTTAGATGGAAACCATTTGATCGGGAAGGTTACTTAATGAAGATGGAGCAACAACGGAAAGTTCTTGATGTTGATCAAGACAAAAATTTTTTTAAATCAGTGACTATTCCAAGGGTAGGAATAGAACTTTCTTTGATTGTAATGCATTGATGTGAAATCAGTGTTTCTCTAGTATCTATCATATGAGGCAAGATTTCCTCCCTCCCCCATCACCACAGTCTCCCTTCCCAACCCCTACATTTGGTAGTGTTTTCTCCTCAGCTTTGCTATCACACACATTTCCAAATTAGCCATCATCAGCTCTCTCTCCAAAAGTTCAAGCTTGACCCTCTTAAACTAACAATTCTGTCATAGAGTCATAAAAAATCAGGATTGGAGTCATCCCCATTCTGTCACAGAGTCATAGAGAAACGGGATTGGAATCATCTCCAATCTGTCATAGAGAAACGGGATTGAAGTCATCCCCATTGTGTCATACAGTCATAGAGAAGTATGGTGCTGAAACAGGCCAAAACCATTAGACTGTCCCTTTGTTTGTATCTAACATTGGTTTCCACAGTCAGGCAATTAATTTTACATTTATTATCCTTGCTTTAATATCCTTAGTCCCTGATCTTCAAGGTATCTGTGGTCTTCTGGCCTTGGTTTCTTGAGCATCTACTTTGTTATCTACTTCATATTATGGCAGCTCTGCCTTCAAACGCCAGGGCCATAATTTCTGAATTCTCTCCCAAAAGTATTTTCGCTCCTTTCCTTGTCTTCCTGGCTTTAATATGGTCATCTGCCATAATGTCGCTTTCTGAGATTCATTCTCAAATTTCATTTGATATACTGCCTTAGGAAATTTTGCTATATTAGGGGTATCAATATAAATAACTGTACATTAATAATGGTGGAGGTGCAGCTTCACAAACCAGTGTGAATTAATCTATAGTGTTCAGGTCAAGTTAGCAGGCATTTCATGAACTCCCTCTCAATTAATGCAGAAATGCCTAAATTCTCAGATAGTGGTCTGTGATGAAGTTAGAAAGTTTAGAAGAATAGTACAAGTTTGATTATTGCTGAAATTCCTTTTGGTTCTGTAATGAACTATAAAGCACTAATTCCTTAAATTCACATGCATACAGTTTGGCTTAAGTAAATGTGTAGTAAATTTAGTAGTAATATTGATTCTCATCACCAAATGGGAATGGTGAGATTGGGGCATCCTTTGTTCAAGAAAGTAAAAGAATGATTTGGGACGTTTGTGGGGCATTGAAATCTGAGCTTTACACGCACAGTACTGCTGACTAGGACTAGAGCAGTGAAGGCTTGGGCATGCTGACCTACTGGTTAGCATTGTGAACGTGATCCCCTTTATGACAGCCACCAGCGGGGTTGGAGTTGCTACGGAAGTGCAAGGAAATTGTTTGGATAGGATATTATTGGAGTAAAAGCAAGGTCTGAGCATTTTCCCAATAAATCAGACAGATTTCTCAACTTTCACTGTGATGTGAAAATCCAGAAAACAAATGCTGGAAATCCTAAATGTAAACAGAAATTCTGGAAGCGCTCAGTATGTTAGGCAGTAACTGTGAAAAGTTCAAGTTTAATTGTAATTCAACCATATGCATGAATGTAGCTAAATTAAACAACGTTCCTCCAGGACAAAGAAACGAAGCACAGAGCCGACAGTCATAAATAACACACAGCATATATAGTTAAGATAGCATGTGCAGTCACAAAAATAATATTAGCACTACTCCCTGAGTGGCTCACTCACGGAATTATAAAGAGAAACAGTCATGATTTGGGTCTGTGGCCTTTCATCAGAGTGTCTTTCCACATGCTGCTTAACTGCTGTGATTTTCCAAATGTATTATTACTGTACGTGCAAAACACGATGCAGAAATAATATCAGAGTTAGAGTGAATTATGCCATTAAATGCCTGACCCAATTTCCTGATGACTGGCATTTCACTGGAAAAGCTGTACAAATATAGTAAAACCTGGACAAAATTGTGCTCCATATGCTGTTAATACTTTTTTAAATAAGTGCCAATGGATTTTTCTAATTCACTTTCTGGGTAAGTACCAAAATCTACATTTTGTTAAAACTACTAATTGTAGACTAATACTAAACTATGGGCCTCTTTCTATTTTATATTTTACTTTTATTAAGTTTAAAAAGTTATCTGATGGAATGTTTTTGATGTCGGAGCTGTTAAAATCAATCTCAGTTGAATGATTCCTCACTAAAACTGTCACCTTTGCTGATAAAATGGAATTTCGTTCACATAAAAATAACAGCTGTTCCCCTCCCCTCCCCATTCCATGGTTGTAAATCCCCCACTAACAGTCTTGAAAACCACAGATTTGATCTGTAGATAGCCAGGTAAATGGCAAAATTTGCCTTTGTCAAAATGTATCTTTTCCAGTAATTCAGGACTTGCAGTTTATTTAAAGCTTTAGAAAGTTTTAGATACCAATATTGTGATCAGTCCTCCAACAGGGGTTGCAAGCTCTGGGATATTGCTGTTAGATCCTTTTGAATGTCACTGTTTCCAATCTTTGTTCACTTTGCCATCATTTGTGTATGTTTTAAGTTCAATAAATAATACTAATCAAGAGCACATTGATTTTTTTTTCTGCACCTTTATTCCAAACAGCTAAAATGTAAACCAGTGGAAAGTTCTGTATCTGGCAAAAGAGCAATGGGGGCAGTGTTCCGGGCTCTTCCTGTGTACAAAGTAAGATCATAATAATCACATTTACAGAGGATATAAAGTACTTAATAAGATGTCAAATGACATCCAGCAAATAAAGCCTCAATGTTATATCTCACCTAATATCCAGCTGCAAAATTATTTTCTCTAGTGTTTCCCAGTAAAGTGTTATAAACATTTCAGGGTGGTTTTGCATCACTCTCAAAATTCAATTGGGCGCTTCTGGGTATGGAGCCCAGTAGTGATCTTGCAGGACTTCTCCAGCATAATACCAGGGAACTGCTTTTGGGATCTGCATGGGATTGGACCTGACACAGGATCTGGATTCAGATTCGAATTTATTTATCACATGTATGTCACAACAAACAGTGAAATGTCTCACTTGTGCTAACAATCACCATACCCAAGGGGGTGTGGGCACCCTGCAAGTATTGCCAATGGGGAATATTGGTCCATGGCATATTAGGCAAAGGAAAAGGTACTGTATTATGCTTTGTAAGAAAATTCATGGTTATTTTATAGTAAAAATATCAATATAGTAAAAATAGCCAGTCTTAATAGATTTTAAAAGCATTTTAAATGTGTTTCATGTGTTCCATTTTTTACATTATCTACTTCAGTTAGAAAGTCTCTAAAAATGATTAACATTTATTGAAACCATTTCATTTTTATAGCTAGTCTAACTAGGAATGTTTTCTGCCTGAGGCATCCTTATTCTACTAGCAGATGCTGACCATATTGTTGGAGTCCTGGCTGGGTGCAATAGGACAGTCTGACTTGTTTTCTGCATCAGGATCAGGCAGATGTGGGATATTGGAACTTGACCAGCAAGATCTGAACCATAAAGCACCAGGGTGATTGAGCTTGATCGTCTTAAAGGATAAATATTTGAGGCAGAATAGAGAACAGAGCTCTAGGATTAGTTTTTGATTCAGCAAAGAACCTGATTCAGTTGTGGTGCTGGGTGCTGTGAACTCCCACTCTGTGCAACTGCAGGTCTGACTTCTGATGCTACAAATGTTTTCTTGTCTAATCGCATTACTTGATTTGTGCAACTGAACAATTGTTATTTGAACTTACCCCATGCAAAAAGATATACTGTAGGTTCCAAACTTTACCAATTTCATATCTCAAGTTAGTAATTGTCTTTCAAAAGAATTGGGAGCAAATCTGATGCAGAAATTAACCCTTTCAGGTTTTACTGCCACACAGTATCAATGGCATCTCAGGATCTAATCCTCAGAGTTCATTGGGACAGGAGGATATTGCTGGATGATGATTCTTAATTAGATTTCTATAGTTCAGTTAAATGCACTCATCTTAAGTTATGTCTTTTTGAATGGAACTTGTCTCAGCGTCTATGTATAGAAGTTTGAATTAGCTCAATATACACTCAGTGGCCACTTTATTCTGTACATCAATACCCCTGCTCGTTAATGCAAGTATCTAATCAGCCAAGCATGTGGCAGCAACTCAATGCTTAACAGGATGCAGACTTGGTTAAGAGGTTCAGTTGCTGTTCAGAACAAACATCAGAAATGGGAAGAAATGACTTCCTACTAGACATAGTGACTTCCACTTTGGAATGATTTTTGGTGCCAGATGGGGTGATCTGAGTATCTCAGAAACTACTGATCTCCTGGGATTTTCACACACAACAGTCTTTAGAGTTTACAGAGAGTGGTGCAAATAACTTTTTTAAAAAAAACTTCCAGTAAGGAGCAGTTCTGTGGGCAAAAATGCCTTGGTAGTGAGAGAGTTCAGAGGAGAATCGCCAGACTGATTCAAACTGACAGGAAGGTAACAGTAACTCAAAAAACCACATGTTACACAGTGGTGTACAGAAGAGCATCACTGAACACACAGCACAATGAATCTGGACATAAATGGGCTACAGCAGCAAAAGACCACGGACATAGCAACAGTCCTGTACCCAGTAAAGCGGCCACTGAGTGCCACTTAGTTTTGATGTCTTCAGGGAGCATTCTGTTAATTCATTCAATTTTCAGGAATATGGACGTTACTGCCAAGAATGGGCAATATGTGCTGGTATAATTTTGTTTGAGAGTTTCTTTGTGAGATGCCACTTTGAACCAAAGTTGTCCTTCTGTTTCTGTTAGTGAGGTGGAGGACTTGAACCCCACAATGAAGGGGAAGTGATATAACTGATAACAATTACAGCACGGAAACAGGCCATCTCGGCCCTTCTAGTCCGTGCCGAACGCTTACTCTCACCTAGTCCCACCTACCTGCACTCAGCCCATAACCCTCCATTCCTTTCCTGTCCATATACCTATCCAATTTTGCTTTAAATGACAATACCGAACCTGCCTCTACCACTTCTACTGGAAGCTCGTTCCACACAGCTACCACTCTCTGAGTAAAGAAATGAGGCACACCACTGGTCACCGGCCTCCATCCTGACAAACAGTTATCCACCACTACTCTCTGGCATCTCCCATCCAGCCACTGTTGAATCAATTTTACTACCTCAATATTAATACCTAATGATTGAACCTTCCTAACTAACCTTCCCTGTGGAACCTTGTCAAAAGCCTTACTGAAGTCCATATAGACAACATCCAGTGCTTTAGCCTAGTCAACTTTCCTTGTAACCTCTTCAAAAAATTCAATGATTTGTCAAACATGACCTTCAATGCACAAATCCACGCTGACTATTCCTAATCAGACCCTGTCTATCCAGATAATTATATATACCATCTCTAAGAATACTTCCCATTAATTTACCCACCACTGACGTCAAACTAACAGACCTATATTTGCTAGGTTTACTCTTAGAATCTTTTTTAAACAATGGAACCACATGAGCAATACGCCAATCCTCCGGCACCATCCCCGTTTCTAATAACATTTGAAATATTTCTGTCAGAGCCCCTGTTATTTCTACACCAACTTCCCTCAAGGTCCTAGGGAATATCCTGTCAGGACTCAGAAATTTATCCACTTTTATATTCCTTAAGAGCACCAGTACTTCCTCCTCTTTAATTGAAATAATTTCCAGTGTTACGGATTCAGCAACAGTAAATATATAAGTGAGGCAGGGTTTTTTATAACAAATAAAACATTTATTAAACACTGAAAAACAAACCCCCCAAAAGTAAACAAACCACTAACGTAACCGGAAATCAGCTGCTGTGCGGCAGCTTAAACAGTTCTTAAAGGAATAAAGCGAAAACAGTTCTTAAAGCGATGTTGCAAAAACAGTTCTTCAAAGTAGTACTGCAAAAGTTCAAAATGCTTACAGTCCATTAAAGGAGAGACTTTTTAGACGATTTAAATTCTCTTTCACGTCGTGTTGTTGCAGTTCCCAGTCGAACTATACTTTTCCCGGAGAATTTACGAAGATGAAAATGAAACAGCTTAAAGGCACTGACCTTTCCTTTACAAAACTGTACCCAACCCTTTCTGCTATTATTTGCAGGGGTTAACATGGGCACAGCCAACAAATTCCTTCCGAATGAGGATCAAATGTCACCAAGACCAAAGAGATGGTGGTGGACTTTAGGAGATCTAGGCCTCATATGGAGCCAGTGATCATTAATGGAGAATGTGTGGAGCAGGTTAAGACCTACAAGTATCTGGGAGTACAGTTGGACGAGAAGCTAGACTGGACTGCCAACACAGATGCCTTGTGCAGGAAGGCACAGAGTCGACTGTACTTCCTTAGAAGGTTGGCGTCATTCAATGTCTGCAGTGAGATGCTGAAGATGTTCTATAGGTCAGTTGTTGAGAGCGCCCTCTTCTTTGTGGTGGCGTGTTGGGGAGGAAGCATTAAGAAGAAGGACGCCTCACATCTTAATAAGCTGATAAGGAAGGCGGGCTCTGTCGTGGGCAAAGTACTGGAGAGTTTAACATCGGTAGCTGAGCGAAGGGCGCTGAGTAGGCTACGGTCAATTATGGAAAACCCTGAACATCCTCTACATAGCACCATCCAGAAACAGAGAAGCAGTTTCAGCGACAGGTTACTGTCGATGCAATGCTCCTCAGACAGGATGAAGAGGTCAATACTCCCCAATGCCATTAGGCTTTACAATTCAACTGCCAGGACTTAAGAACTTTTTTTTAAAAGCTATTATTAATGCTTTTTGAGTTAGTGATTTAGATGCATATCATATTATGACTGAGTTAAGTATTGTATGTAATGAGTTTTTGCTACAACAAGTGTATGGGACATTGGAAAAAATGTTGAATTTCCCCATGGGGATGAATAAAGTATCTATCTATCTATCTATCTATCTATCAAACAAGGTCGAACCTGTTTCACCGTTGAAATTGACTTTCCTCGATCTTTTAGCTCCCGAACTCCAATCTTCACTCTCCACTGATTTTTAACTGGCAGTATTATAAAGAAACTGCCAGCAATGACCTTTTAAACTTTAGGCATTAAATAAAACTCCACCTTTCAACCAAACTGCGTCATAATATTGGACCATGCAGTGGCATGGAGTCAAAATGGCAAATCCAGCCACAAACTGCCCCTCCTCACAGAGAGGGGTCCTCCTTTTATACCCTGTAAAAAAAACCTGTCACATGACCTCTACTGGTGGGAAAATGACATCACTCCACCATCACAAGACCACTACCTTAGGTCCAGCATATCTTCAACACCACTGTCATGTGACAAGTACAAGATACTCACGGGTACGTAACACCAGAACTTCTGTACTCATTTCCCTTACCTTACACAATTCAATATCCTTCTCCTTAGTGAATACCGAAGAAAAGAAATTGTTCAAAATCTGCCCCATCTCTTTCGGCTCCACACATAGCTGTCCACTCTGATTCTTTAAGGGGCCAATTTTAGCCCTCACTATCCTTTTGCTATTAATATAATTGTAGAAACCCTTCAGATTTATTTTCACCTTACTTGCGAAAGCAACCTCATATCTTCTTTTTGCTTTTCTAATTTCTTTCTTAGGATTCTTTTTACATTCTTTATATTCCTCGAGCACCTCATTTATGCCATGCTGCCTATATTTATTGTAGATCTCCCTCTTTTTCCGAACCAAGTTTCCAATATCCCTTGAAAACCACGGCGCTCTCAAACTTTTAACCTTTCCTTTCAACCTAACAAGAACATAAAGATTCTGTACCCTCAAAATTTCACCTTTAAATGACCTCCATTTCTCTATTACATCTTTCCCATAAAACAAATTGTCCCAATCCACTCCTTCTAAATCCTTTCACATCTCCTCAAAGTTAGCCTTTCTCCAATCAAAAATCTCAACCCCGGGTCCAGTCCTATCCTTCTCCATAATTATATTGGAAACTAATGACATTGTGATCACTGGACCCGAAGTGCTCCCCAACACATACGTCCATCACCTGACCTATCTCATTCCCTAACAGAAGATCCAACACTGCCCTTTCTCTAGTTGGTACCTCTATGTATTGCTGCAAAAAACTATCCTGCACACATTTTACAAACTCCAAACCATCCAGCCCTTTTACAGTATGGGCTTCCCAGTCTATGTGTGGAAAATTAAAATCTCCCACAATCACAACCTTGTGCTTACTACAAATATCTGCTATCTCCTTACAAATTTGCTCCTCCAATTGATAGTGCAATTATCAAGAGGGAAGATGTATAATTTGGAGGGGTATATGCAGGTGGTAATGTTCCTTTGCATAAACAAAACAATGTATGTCATGGAATGCATATTTTAGACCTCTATATTATAAAAGGGAATGAGATACAACTTATTGCTGATTTTATGGAGCAATATAAAACAAATACAGAATAGACAGACCAGTTCAAAGGCTGTCCTAATTTTACCTCCCCAAGGAATAAGACAGGAAATTGCACTTTATTTAGTTCTTCGATGTCTTCTCTTTTTCACAGATTGATCCTTTGTTCCGAATGGACACAGTTAAGGACGTATCATTTTCTGAGGGAGGTGGTCATGACTCCTTCCATAACTTTTTTACAGGAAAAAAGAAAATCACTATTCCAAGCAGTAGAAAGGTAAGTTGGATAGAATTTTAATTCAAGAGTAATGTAAACAGTAATGTGCAGAGGTGCGCTGGTATCCACAATTTGGTTGGGAACTAGTCCTTCCAGTTGATGCTGCCCTCTGGTGTTCACTCGGTGGAAAAACATGCTGAACCAGGACAATTTGCCATCAGTTCTACAGTCTTGCCACTCATAGACTTAGGCTATATACCATCACTTTATGACTATGCTTTTCTGAAACTGCAACCATTTGTGCTATTTGTGCAATGTGCTTTGTACAGTGTGCTGTTGGGAATGTTTTGCACCTTGGGCCCAGAAGAATGCTGTTTTGTTTGGCCATATTCATATATGATTCAATGATGATTAAACTTGAAGTTGCAATTTAACTTACCGTGGCAGCCAGTTTCAGGGCATCTAGTTTTGAATTTTTTTCTGTCCTGTAAGAGAAGCAACCTAGAAAAAAAAAGAAAGTTCAGGCAACATTGCTTGAAAATTCACTTCTAGCGTTGATATGCTAAGAGCAGTATGAGCTGCCTTAATGACTATCATCCAGTAGCACTCACATATATGCTGATGAAATGCCTTGAGAGGTTGGTCATGGCTAGAATCATGTGTCTCAGATAGGACCTGGAACCACTGAAATTTGCCTATCACCACAATATGCCTAATGGAGACGCAATCCCAATGCCTACGGGATGCATTCTTGGAACAGCTTGTACGAGAGCCGACCAGGGACAAGACTATTCTGGATTTAGTGTTATGTAATGAACAGGATTTGATAAGCGATCTTGCAGTAAAGGAGCCATTAGGAGGTAGTGATCATAATATGATAAGTTTTTATCTGCAATTTGAGAAGGATAAGGGCAGCTCAGAGGTGTCAGTGTTGCAGTTGAACAGGGGAAACTATGGAGCCATGAGGGAGGAGCTGGCCAAAGTTGACTGAACGGATAGCCTAGCAGAAGAGACAGTGGAACAGCAATGGCCAGTGTTCTTGGGAATAATGCACAAGGTGCAAAATCAGTTCATCCCCCAGAGAAGGAAGGATTCAAAGGGGGGAAAGGGGCCACAGTGGTTGACAAAGGAAGTCAGAGATTGCATAGCATTAAAAAAAAGTAAGTAAGACAGAGCTAAGGTGAGTGGGAGGACAGATGATTGGGAACTTTTTAAGGAACAACAGAACTTAACTAAAAAGGCAATACGGGGAGAAAAAATGAGGTACGAACGCAAGCTAGCCAGGAATATAAAGGAAGATAGCAAAAGCTTTTTTAGGTATGTGAAGAGAAAGAAGATAGTTAAGAACAATGTTGGGCCCTTGAAGAATGAATTGGGTGAAATTGTTATGGGAAACAGAGAAATGCCAGAAGAATTTAATAAGTACTTTAGATCTGTCTTCACTAGGGAAGACACAAGCAATCTCCCAGATGTATGGATGGGCCAAGGACATAGGGTAACAGAGGAAATGAAACAGATTGACATTAGGAAGGAAACGGTGATGAGTAGACTGATGGGACTGAAAGCTGACAAATCCCCAGGTCCAGATGGTCTGCATCCTAGGGTACTAAAGGAGGTGGCCCTGGAAATTGTGGATGCATTGGTAATCATTTTCCAATGTTCCTTAGATTCAGGATCAGTTCCTGAGGATTGGAGAATGGCTAATGTTATCCCACTTTTTAAGAAAGGAGGGAGGGAGAAAACAGAGAACTATCGACCTGTCAGCCTGACATCGGTGGTGGGGAAGATGCTAGAGTCCATTATTAAGGATGAAATAGTGGCATATCTAGATAGCAGTGATAGGATTGGGCCAAGCCAGCATGGATTTACCAAGGGTAAATCATGCTTGACTAATCTGTTGGAGTTTTTCGAGGATGTAACCAGGAAGTTAGACGGGGGATATCCAGTGGATGTAGTGTATCTCGATTTTCAGAAGGCATTTGATAAGGTCCCACATAGGAGATTGGTGGGTAAAATCAAAGCTCAGGGCATCGGGGGGAAGACATTGACATGGATAGAAAACTGGTTGGCAGATAGAAAGCAAAGGGTAGCGGTGAATGGGTGTTTCTTGGAATGGCAGGTGGTGACTAGTGGGGTGCCACAGGGCTCGGTATTGGGACCACAGCTGTTTACAATTTACGTCAACGATTTAGATGAAGGCATTGAGAAATAACATCAGCAAATTTGCTGATGATACTAAGCTGGGTGGCAGTGTAACATGTGATGAGGATGTTAGGAGAATTCAGGGTGACTTGGATAGGCTGGGTGAGTGGGCAGATACTTGGCAGATGACGTTTAATGTGAATAAGTGTGAGGTTATCCACTTTGGGAGTAAGAACAGGAAGGCAGATTATTATCTGAAAGGTGTAGAGTTAGGTAAGGGAGAAATACAAAGAGATCTAGGAGCCCTTGTTCATCAGTCACTGAAGGTGAATGAGCAAGTGCAGCAGGCAGTGAAAAAGGCTAATGGAATGTTGGCCTTTATTACAAAGGGAATTGAGTACAAGAGCAAGGAAATCCTCTTGCATTTGTACAGAGCCCTGGTGAGACCACACCTGGAGTATTGTGTACAGTTTTGGTCTCCAGGGTTAAGGAAGGACATCCTGGCTGTAGAGGAAGTGCAGCGTAGATTCACGAGGTTAATTCCTGGGATGTCTGGACTGTCTTACGCAGAGAGGTTAGAGAGACTGGGCTTGTACATGCTGGAATTAAGGAGATTGAGAGGGGATCTGATTGAAACATATAAGATTATTAAGGGATTGGACAAGATAGAGGCAGGAAATATGTTCCAGATCCAGTACCAGAGGGCATGGTTTGAGAATAAGGGGTAGGTCATTTAGAACAGAGTTAAGGAAAAACTTCTTCTCCCAGAGAGTTGTGGGGGCCTGGAATGCACTGCCTCGGAAGGTAGTGGAGGCCAATTCTCTGGATGCTTTCAAGAAGGAGCTAGATAGGTATATTATGGATAGGGGAATCAAGGGATATGGGGACAAGGCAGGAACCGGGTATTGATAGTAGATGATCAGCCATGATCTCAAAATGGCGGTGCAGGCTCGAAGGGCCAAATGGTCTACTTCTGCACCTATGGTCTATTGTCCATTGACTCTCCACACGATCTTGGATCACCTGGGTAATGCAGATAACTCTATCAGGATGCTGTTTATTGACTATAGCTCAGCATTTAGCATCATCATCATTGCTACAGCCCTGAGTGAAAAGCTGTGAAACCTCGGCCTCTGTACCTCCCTCTGCAACTGGATCCTTGACTTCCCAACTAGAAGACCACAATCCGTGCAGATCGGATCGCCACCTCACAGACAATCGACACTGGTGCACCACAGGGATGCGTGCTTAGCCCACTGTTGTACTCTCTCTACCACCATGACTGTGTGACTAGACATGTCTCAAGTGCCATCTATAAACTTGCTGATGATACAACCAGCTTTGGCAGAATTTCTGAATGTGACGAGAGAGCGTACAGGAGTGAGACTGGTTAGTTGAGTTGTGTTGTCGCAACTACCTGGCACTCAGTGTTAGCGAGATCAAAGAGCTGATTGTGGGCTTCAGGAAGGGAAAGACGAGGGAACGCAAACCAATCCTCATGGAGGGATCAGAAGTGGAGAGAGTGAGAAATTTCAGGTTTCTGTGTGTTATTATCTCCGAGGGCCTAACCCGGAGGCAACATATTGATGCAGTTATAAAGAAGGCAAGACGGTGCTTATCTTTCATTAGGAGTATGAGGAAATTTTTTTTGTCAACTAAAACACTGGAAAGGCTCTGTAAATGTACAGTGGAGAGTATTCTGACTGGCTGCATTGGCGTCTGGTATCGGGTGGGGGTGGGGGGGAGTTGCTACTGTACAAGATCGAAGTAAGTTGCCGAAACTTGTAAAATTAGTCAGCTTCATCATAGTACAAGCCTCCACAGTATCCAAGATATCGTCAAGGAGTGGTACCCTAGGAAGGTAGCATCCACCATAAAGGATCCACACCAACCAGGGCATGCCCTCTCTCACTGTTACCATCAGGTAGGAGGTACAGAAGCCTGAAGGCACACACTCAGTGATTCAGGAACAGCTTCTGCCCCTCTGCCATCTGATTCCTAAATGGATATTGAACTCCTGAAAACTAGCTCACTAATTTTTTTCTCTTTTTTTTTGCACTACTTATTTCAAATTAACTATTTAATAGACACATATATACTTAATGTAACTCAGTTTTTAATATATTTATTGATCATGTATTTCATTGTATTGCTGCCATAAACCTAACAAAGTTCATAACATATGCTGGTAATACTAATTCTGATTTAAAGTGATTTAACTTTTTGTACTGCTTTACATGTGAAGCATTAATTACAGAAAAAAGGCCTCATTTAAATTTGTCCAATATAAGACTGCCTGTAAACACAAATATTTTGTATTTTTACAGTTTTTTTCCTTAAGTACTTAATAACCAATTAAATACTTTGGATCTGCAATCATGGTTGTAAAAAAAATGCAGCTGGACTGCACATGATAGCATTCTGAACAGATAGTATGTTTTTGTGATAGACCCAGTGTACCTACTTTTTTTTTGGATGTTTATACGTCATACATCCTTGGTAACATACAGACTAAACAGGACATTTAGACAATAGACAGATTGTGTTGAGCATAACCTGTCACCCATAGTCATTGTCTGGAACAACAACCCCCCACTCACCTGCTGCATTTACCCCCCTGTCCAAATTCAACTAATGGGACACACCAGGTTGATCTTGGTAGTCCTCTGCACCCTGAACACAGGCATTAAGATCTCAGTGGTGACAGCCCTCAGGTCATGATGCTGAACATGGAATGTTCTAAAGTGACAGAGTAAATGTTTGCAAGAAAAGAATCTCAGGGTAGTATATGGTAACATATACTGTATATACTTGAACAATAAATTTACTTTGAATTTAGAGAACCACACCAATACCTGATTGACAACCCAACCTCTTGACCATGTATGCATGCTTTTATGCATTGAGATGCTGTCGAATGATTGGCTAATTAAATATTTGAATTAATAAGCAGTTGTACCTAATAAAGTGGCCACCCACTGAGTATGTATCTCCCACCATTGTTTTCTGACATCTATTGTTTCTTAGCCCCATCCATATTAATTCCAGGTCCTGTTTCACTGAGTTAAGATTCTTTCTCACTACTTCCTTCATTCCATTCTCTAACATGGGGCCACCTTTTCTATTTTGTCTAAATCTATTAAAACGTAACCATGCTGAAAAATTGAATTTAACTCATCTTGGTCATTTTGCAACCATATATCTGTAATGGCTTTCTGATCATTAACATTAATTTAGATTTATGCCAATAATTCACTAACCTTGTTAAGAAAGCGCACTCATTTTAATAAAGAGCCTTCATTGTTTTTCTTCTTCCCAATTCCCCCACATCTGATTAATCAGAGACTTGATGCACATATGTTCTGTCCCTTCCTGACCCAACTCTGGTTATCGCTGTCGAAACTTTGACCTTCCTTTTTAATATTTGCCCTCACCAGCATCCGTCCTACACCGGACAATTTCTCTTAAAACTTTATTTGCAGCTCTAACTAATCAAACTGCCAAGGTGCTGATGCAGCTCAATTCAAAGGAAACCTGGTCTGATAGAAGATCTCCTCCTTTCCTGGTACTGGTTCCAGTGCTTCACTTGACATGGGGTTGAGGTGAAAGCTGGGGTTAGGGACACTGACTGGTGAAGGTAGTTCATGTTCATGGAGCTGCATGGTCTATATAACCATATAACAATTACAGCATGGAAACAGGCCATCTTGGCCCTTCTAGTCCGTGCCAACGCTTACACTCACCTAGTCCCACTGGCCCGCACTCAGCCCATAACCCTCCAAATGTGCTATATGTGCTCTCCTTTCTCACATTCTCACTGAAGAAGAGTAATCTTGTCTGTATTGCAGGATGTTAAGGGCTCAACTCACCACCATGTTCAGACCTGCAACGTTTTCAATGCTTCTACTGCCCCACCTCCCTATGATATGCTTTGAACACCAGAAAAGCTGCAGCCAATTCATCTCAAACAAGTGACGTCTGGATCTTTAATAATATAAACTGATAACTGTGTAAGACAAAAGGACTACCTAATTTGATTAATTGGAAACATTTTGTTCGGTTGAATTAAAGTACCTGTACCATATTGCTTCTGTATTATGTTATTTGCAAATGTACTCTTCCAAAGATAGTACTGAAAAAATCTGCATTTAGGAAGAGGTGAAGATTGAATAGGTTAACATCTTAACGCCTGTCTCTTCATTGTGAATCACGTCAGATTTATTCGACTGATAACAGCATTTCAAAAATAGTTGAACAATGCAATAGGAATTAATTGTATTAGATGAATCAATTGTATTAGCTGAATCATATCAATGAAAATGGATCAGTTGCTCCCTAACCAAGATTAAGCAGCAGGAGTCCTATAATGGACATTCTATTATCGTACACAACGACGTTTTGAAGCCATGTGACTCTTGCACTTGAAGTAAGAATTGGGTGTTAGCCATCAGAGCAGAATGTTGACAGACATATTTGGAATTTCTTTAGTTATAAAGCTAATGTGCATATCCTAGAGATATGCAGACTGAATGGATAAACATGGATAATCTGCAGGGAATTGTTCCTTCTTTCCAGCTGTGACAGGCATGATAACCTTATGCAAATTGTGTCATATTATCAGGATTGTCCTGGGGAAAATGTGACGAAATCAGACACAGAGGTCATCACAGTTGAGCACTGGTTCACTTAGGGATTAGATTGAAATATCATCATAAAAAAATAGCAAATATAGTATATCCATTTTTAAAATAAATGCAAGAAAATGTTTAAAAAAATCAACAAGTAACACTGCACTTGTGGAAAGGGGGGCTTTCAACCTGAAATATCAGGTTTATTTTCCTATCTGCAGATGCAATTTGATCTTTTGAGTACTTTAGCATTTTCTGGTCTTATTTTAGACTCCTTGCATCTAATTTTTTGGTGCCAAAATAAATATATAACTGTCAAATAAATAAAACCCCTGCTTTTCCGACACAATTACTGCCTGTCAATCCTGACAACATTTATTTTCAATATGAAAGAAAATTTCCTTTACCTTATATAGCAAGGGACCAAAATTAATAGCTCTGCAAACCATTAAGTGCAGAGTGCTTTTTAGCAGCTAAGCAGCTGTACACACTTATCAAGAATCTGCTGGAACTGTGTTCTGTTTTTGTGAGAGAAGATCTAAATGGGTGTGAATTCTAAACTCCAAACCACAAACCTCGAGTTTACGTTACCCTTCATGCATTCCGCGTGAAGACTTGCCTAGTCACGCTGATGCAGTTGATCGGAATTGTTTTGTTTTTTGAAGCTCTGAGAAGTTTACTTTTTGACTGCTGATGGTGTAATTTATTATGTAAATTGCAAATGTTTTAAATGACCAAAAACTGTAAGCATGTTAAGCATTGTGGATTTTTTTTTTTTGACTATTCATTCTACCTGTTCATTTAAAGGAGGTGGGCTTTGCAGGCAGAGCCAATTGTCCATCCCTAAAAGAAGGTGGAGGTGGGCTGCCGTCTTGAACCATTGAGTCTTTGATGTGTAGGTTTACTGACAATACACTTAGGGAGGGAGTTCTGGGATATTGACCATCAATACTGAAGCAACAGAGATATTTCCATGTCAGGATGGTGTCCAGTTTGGAGATCAACCTACAGGTGATGATATTCCCATGCTTTTCCTACCCTTCCAGCTGGTAGAGGTCATGGGTTTGGAAGGTGTGGTCTGAAGAATGTTGGTGTGTATCCTGTAGATGGTACAAACTACTGCTACTGTGCATTTATCGTGATTTGATCATTGTAGGTGGGATTCCTATCAAGTGGGTTGCCATGTCCTGTATGGTGTCGAGGTTCTTGAGCGCTCTTGAAGCTGTAGTCATCCAGGCAAGTGGAGAGTATTCCATCGCACTCCTGACTTGAGCCTCGTGGATGGGAGTCAGGATTTGGAGAGTTAGGAGGTGATCTACTTGCCTCATGATTCTTGGCCACTGACTTCCTTTTACAGCCATCTAGTGCATATAGCGTAGATTATATGTACCAGTTCAATTTGTGGCCAGAGGTAACCCCCAGGGTATTGACAATGGGAGATTCAATGATGGTTGTGCTTTTGAATGGATGACAGGTGGATTGTCTTTTGTTGGATATTGTCATTGTCCCATACTTGTGTGGCATGAACATTATTTACCATCAGCCCAGGCCTGAATATTGTCCAAGTCTTGTTGTATTTGGATGTGGCCTGCTTCTTTGCCTGGGGAATTGTGAATAGTACCGAACATCATGCAGTTATCTATGAACATCCCTACCTCTGACTTTGTGATTAAAGGAATGTCTTTGATAAAGCAGCTGAAGATGTTTCATTCCGGGACACCACCTTGAGAAACTCGTGCCGAGATGTCCTGTGGCCAAGGTGATTGACCTCCGACCATGACAATCATCTTCCATTGTGATAAGTATAATTTTAACTAGTTGAGGTCCTCCTCCTGATACCTACTGACTCCAGTTTAGCTAGGGCTTCTCAAATGTTGCCTCAATTTCAAGGACAATTACACTGTAAAAAACATATATATAGTACAATGGGAAAAGTCTTTGGCACATATATATACCTACGGTACCCAAGACTTCTCCACAGTTCAGTAGTAATTTTATGTATTGCACTGTACTGCTGCTGTTAAAAAAATAAATTTCATGACATATGTGAGTGGTGATAGACTTTATTCTGATACGGGTCTATATTGTGGACCAAGAGAAGGGGCGGGGAGAGGGGAGGAAGATAGAATGCGCTAGAGAGACGTTCTGCAATGATTACTAAACCAATTATTTGGAATCATATGACATTGCTTGGTGTTTCAGGGCTGTGTCTGTCTGCACCCGTGCCCCCACTCCACTCCTGGCACTCTTTCTCTGCCCACCTGTCCCACACCCCTGCCGCGGTTCTCCACCCTCGCCATTCGCAACATTCTTTGCTCCTGCCAGATTTACAAACTCACTCTCTGCTCCACATTGACAAATACAGAAGCATCAGAATCAGAATCGGGTTTATTATCACTGGCATGCGGTGTGAAATTTGTTAACTTAGCAGTTCAATGCAATACAAAATCTAGCAGAGAAAACAAAATAAAATAATAATAAATAAACAAGTAAATTAATTACTTGTATTGAATAGATTTTTTTTAAATGTGCAAAAACAGAAATACTGTATATTTAAAAAAGAATGAGGTAGTGTCCAAAGATTCAATGTCCATTTAGGAATTGAATGACAGAGGGGAAGAAGATATTCCTGAATCACTGAGTGTGTGCCTTCAGGCTTTTGTACCTCCCGTCTGATGGTAACAGTGAGAAAAGGGCATGTCCTGGGTGCTGGAGGTCCTTAATAATGGATGCTGCCTTTCTGAGACAACGCTGCCTAAAGGTGTCCTGGGTACTTTGTAGGCTAGTACCCAAGATGGAGCCGACTAGATTTACAACCTTCTGCAGCTTCTTTCAGTCCTGTGCAGTAGCCCCACCATACTAGACAGTGATGCAGCCTGTCAGAATGCTCTCCACTGTACAACTATAGAGGTTTTTAAGTGTACTTGTTGACATGCCAAATCTCTTCAAACTCCTAATAAAGTATAGCCACTGTCTTGTCTTCTTTATAATTACATCGATATGTTGGGACCAGGTTAGATCCTCAGAGATCTTGACACCCAGGAACTTGAAACTGCTCACTCTCTCCACTTCTGATCCCTCTATGAGGATTGGTATGTGTTCTTTTGTCTTATCCTTCCTGAAGTCCACAATCAGCAACTTCGTCCACTGACGTTGTGTGCCAGGTAGTTGCTGTGGCACCATTCCACTAGTTAGCATATCTCACGTCCTCTTGTCACCACCTGAGATTCTACCAACAGTGGTTGTATCATAAGCAAATTTATAGATGGTATTTGAGCTATGCCTAGCCACACAGTCGTGTATATAGAGAGTAGAGCAGTGGGCTAAGCACACACCCCTGAGGTGCGCCAGTGTTGATCATCAGTGAGGAGGATATGTTATCATCAATCAGCACAGATTATGGTCTTCTGGTTAGGAAGTTGAGGATCCAATTACAGAGAGAGGTACAGAGGCCCAGGTTCTGCAACTTCTCAGTCAGGATTGTGGGAATGATGGTATTAAATGCTGAGCTATAGTCGATGAACGGCATCCTGATGTAGGCGTTTGTATTGTCCAGGCAGCCTAGAGCCCTGTGGAGAGCCATTGATACTGCATCTACCATTGGCCTATTGTGGCAATAGGCAAATTGCAATAGGTTCAGGTCCTTGCTGAGGCAGGAGTTCAGTCTAGTCATGACCCACCTCTCAAAGCATTTCATCACTGTAGATGTGAGTGCTGCCGGGCGATAGTCGTTAAGGCAGCCCACATTATTCTCTTAGGCACAGGTATAATTGTTGCCTTTTTGAAGTAAGTGGGAACTGCCGCCCGTAGCAATGAGAGGTTGAAAATGTCCTTGAATCGTCCTGCTAGTTGGTTGCAACAGATTTTCAGAGCCTTACCAGGTACTTCATTGGGCCCTTCCACCTTACGACTGTTCACTCTATTTAAAGACAGTGTAACATTGGCCTCTGAGACGGAGATCACAGTATCATCAGGTGTAGCAGGGTTCTTCACAGCTGTCGTTGTATTCTCCCTTTCAAAGCATGCATAGAAGGCATTGTGTTTGTCTGGTAGCAGAGCATCACTGCCATTCATGCTATTGGGTTTCACTTTGTAGGAAATAATGTCTTGCAGACCCTGCCAGAGTTGCTGTGCATCCGGTGTCACCTCCAACCTCATTCAAAATTCTCTCTTCGCCCTTGAAATAGCCCTCCGCAAATCATACCTGGTCTTCTGGCCCAGGCTTGGATTGCCACACTTGAATGCCAAAGATCTAGCCTTCAGCAGATAACATATCTCCTGGTTCATCCACGCCTTTTGGTTTGGGAATGTACAAAAAGTCTTTGTGGGCACACACTCATCCATACAGTCGGTAACAACTGCAGCATACTCATCCAGGTTTCAAGATGAATCCCTGAATACAGTCCAGTCCACCGATTCAAAGCCGTCCTGTAGGCACTCCTGTGTTTCCCTTGTCCATACCTTCTTGGTGCTGCAGTCTCCAGTCTCTGCCTATACTCAGGGGGTAGAAGTACAGCCAGGTGATCAGACTTCCCGAAGTGAGAGCGTGGAATAGCATGGCAGGCGTTCTTGATGGTGGTGTAACAATGGTCCAGTGTGTTGTTTCCTTGGTATTGAAAGTGATCTGTTGATGGTAGTTACTTAGTGACTTTTTTCAGACTGGCCTGGTTAAAATCTCCCAAAACGATGGTGAAGGCTTAGGGTGCGCTGTTTCATGCATGTTGATCACATTACTCAGATCATCTAAAGCCTGCTTGACATTGGCCTGAGGTAGAATGCAAACTGCTACCAAAATAACCCCAGAGAACTCCTGTGGTAGGTAAAAAGGACGGCAATTTACTGTTAGATATTCCAGGTCTGGTGAGCAGAATTGGGACAGCACTGATATATCTGTGCACCCAGAAGAGATGATCATGTGGCACACTCCTCCACCTCTGCTTTTGAGAAACTCTATAGATCTGACCTGACGGTGTATAGTAAACCCGCCGCTCTGAATTGCTGCATCTGGTATGGAAGGGGTTAACCAGTATTCCGTGAAACAAAGGACACACGCGATCCTAATGTCCCTCTGATTCAGCACCCTGGCTCTGAGATTATCAATTTTATTCACCAGAGACTGAACGTTCGCCAGCAAGATAGTTGGTATAGGGAGTATAAAACCCGGTTTCCTTAAACGCACCTGTAACCCTTGTAACATACATACACATACACCCCTAAACCTATTGCACAGTAATACATGTAAATACTGTACCAAATTACATTGAAATATTAAATGCTTATTTACTTCCTATGAAAGTACATAATAAAGTAATCAGCTGAGGGAGGGTTAAGAGGCCCCGTTGACATAGCAATATCTCAGTAGCTAGGATACTGGAAGCATATTTTTTTCACCCGAAAGTTATCTGTAGCTGTTTGCTAACCTTCCCTTCTTTACCCCTTCACTCTATGAAGACAGAAGTTTGTATTTCAAGCAAAAATAAAACATCCACTGAATAAATTTTCTGACACAATGAGAGCCTTCCAACAGTTTTTCTGATGGCCATTAATATTCCTTCAGCGTCAGCTGATAACAATGAAGCATTTAATTCAGAAGTTTTTTTTTTGAGTAAAAAATTGTTGAAGAGTAATAAAAATAAAAATTTGGACTAGGAAAGAAACTAACTGATTTTATTCGTTCCAACACATACAGAAATCTATTTGTAGTCATTTTCTGAGATGCATTGTTATATGCAAAGAGAATAGCTTTACTGAATAATGTGGGAAAAGAGATGTCATTTCAGGGGATATTTAATTGACAGGTAATAAAAGAACTGATAATGAAAAGGTTGCCAACAGCTGCTGCTCATCCTAAAATGGACTGTCCCGTTCACCATTTCCCTAGCACTTACTAGTGTGTGCTGATCCAATTAAGACAGACCTCAATTTAGATTATCTCGAATCCTCCACAGTTTTCGCCCTGCCTTTCTCTTGCATCACAGAGGTATCTCCCTCTAAACAGGCATTCCCAACCTGGGGTCCGCATTTGTGAATAACGACCAGCAATTCTAATGAAAGGAAACATCCTCCCCACATTCACCCTTTCCAGAGGCCTCTATCTATTGATGACAGTTGTAGCTTGCGTGCTTTGAACAGAATTATCAGATACAAAACAACCCTGCTTCATCAGTGAGTTGATTTCCAGTTTTTGTCTTTCTTCCCACTTCCTCCCTCAAGTGATAAGGATTCATTGGTTAAAGAAGATCAAAATCGGAAACTTAAACTCATGCAATACTGGCATTTGAAAAAATATAGAACATAGAAATCTACAGCACATTACAGGCCCCTCGGCCCATCATGTTGTTCCAACCGTGTAACCTACTCTAGAGACTGCCTAGAATTTCCCTACCACAGAGTCCCCTAATTTTACTAAGTTCTATGTACCTACCTAAGAGGCTCTTAAAAGACCCTATTGCCTCAACCACCATTGCCAACAGTGCATTCCATGCACCCACCACTCTTTGTATGAAAAACTTACCCCTGACATCCCCTCTGTACTTACTTCCAAGCATTTTAAATCTATGCCCCCTCGTGTTAGCTATCTCAGCCCTGGGAAAAAGCCTCTGGCTATCCACACGATCAATAAACCTCATCATCTTATACACCTCTATCAGGTCACCTCTCATCCTCTGTCGCACCAAGGAGAAAAGGCCAAGTTCACTCAACCTATTCTCATAAGGCATGCTTCCCAATCCAGGCAACATCCTTGTAAATCTCCTCTGCACCCTTTCTATTGCTTCCACATCCTTCCTGCAGTGAGGCGACCAGAAATGAGCACAGTATTCCAAGTGGGGTCCGACCAGGGTCCTATATGGATGTAACATTACCTCACGTCTCTTGAACTCAGTCCCTTGGTTGATGAAGGCCAACACACCATACACCTTCTTAACAACATTGTCAACCTGCACAGCACTTTGAGTGTCCTATGGACACAGACCCCAAGATTTCTCAGATCCTCCACACTGCCGAGAGTCTTACCATTAATATTATATTCTGTCTTCAAATTTGACCTACCAAAATGTACCACTTCACACTTATCTGAGTTGAACTCCAACAGGCACTGCATTATCTCTTTGATCAGAACTGTTATTGAGGACTGACCAGTTTATTATGTCCATTGCATTTAGTGTTACTTTAGTAACCAGTTGCTCAAACCACCATTTATGAAACATTTTATGATCCTACTTTGCGGGGAGTGATGCCATACTCAGTAAAGCCAGTGTTTTCTTCAAAATTTTAAAGGGTGTTAAGTTTGAATCTCAATTATCCTTGAATCAGTCACTGCTCATGCACATACATGATGTCAGATTGTACACGATGAAGGCCAGAATCAAGAACAATGAACATGTTATTTATTGACTGAAATCTTTGTTGACATGTTTGAGCAGGATAAATCAGCAATGAGTTCATTTATCAAAAAGGACAGTCCTATGCCATGAAAGCATATCTGAGGGGTCAAATAATCTCTTACCCAGCAAATCTCAACAGAAGATCCCGTGCAGATCGATCAGACCTCATTAACCAGATTAAAGATTTGGATCAAATATATGCCCAAACTAAGAACCCTGAATTATACAAGAAGCGCGTTGAACTCCAAACTAAATTTAACCTTCTGTCCACTCAACCTGTCGAACGCCAACTTCTCGAAAGCAAGAGTCGCTTTTACATTCATGGGGATAAGTCTGGTAAATTCCTAGCCAATCAGCTGAGGCGCTCCAAAGCCAAACAACATATTACAAAGATCCGGAAGGAGAACGGAGACTTTACATCGGATCATTTAGAAATTAATGACGCATTTAAAAATTTTTATTCTCGGCTTTATTCCTCTGAATCTCTGAATGACAATATCTCTGTTGATCAATTTTTACAGAATCTGAATATCCCCTCACTTTCATCTGATTTCAAAGCCAAACTTAATGCGCCTATATCACTAGAAGAAATATCTTTTGCAATTTCTGCACTGTCCTCAGGGAAATCTCCTGGACCTGATGGGTTCCCTGTGGAATTTTATAAATCATTCTCCTCACTTCTTTCTCCTCAGTTACTTTCAGTATTATCTGACTCGTTTAACTATGGCAAATTGCCACCCTCTTTCAATGAGGCATCTATTATTCTTCTTTTAAAAAAGGGCAAAGACCCAACAGAGTGTTCCTCGTACAGGCCGATCTCTCTGCTCAATGTTGATGTAAAGATCTTAGCTAAAGTGTTGGCTCATAGATTAGAAACCGTTATTCCCTCCATTATCTCTGATGACCAAACAGGCTTTATTAAAAACCGTCTCCCTTTTTTTAACATTCGGTGTCTATTTAATATTTTATACTCAGCTCCAACTGGGACTCCTGAATGTGTTATTTCCCTCGATGCAGAGAAAGCATTTGATCGTATAGAGTGGAACTACCTTTTTGCAGTCTTAGAAAAATTTGACCTCGGCCAAAGTTTCATCTCTTGGATCCAATTGCTGTACCTGTGTCCTACTGCTTCTGTTTTAACTAATTTTCAGAAATCCCAAGTATTTAATCTCAAACGTGGCACCCATCAGGGATGCCCCTTAAGACCCTTTCTCTTTGATTTGGCTATAGAACCTCTGGCGATAGCAATTCGAAACTGTCCAAACGGGATTTGGAGAGGGGGTGTTGAGCATAAAGTTTCTCTCTATGCTGATGACTTATTACTCTTTCTCTCAAATCCGTCTACATCCTTACCTCTAATATTTTCACTTCTTGACCAGTTTAGCCAGATCTCTGGCTATAAACTTAATTTACATAAGAGTGAACTTTTCCCAATTAATAAAGAAGCACAAGAACTAATATTTCGTGATCTCCCTTTTAAAGTAGTCCGTAATCAATTTACTTATCTCGGAATTACAGTCACAAGGAAGTTTAAAGATCTCTTTTGTGAAAACTTTGTCAACCTTTCATATGCTATAAAACAGAGTCTGGTACAATGGTCACCTTTATCTATGTCTTTGGTAGGTCGTATTAATGTTGTTAAAATGTATGTTCTCCCCAAATTTTTATACTTATTTCAATCTATCCCAATTTTTATTCCTAAATCTTTTTTTGATTCCTTAGACTCTATTATTTTGTCATATCTGTGGCAGAATAAGCGCTCTAGAATTAATAAAATCCACCTCCAAAAATCTAAAAAAGAGGGTGGCATGGCTTTACCTAACTTTCGCTTATATTACTGGGCAACTAATATACATTGTGCTACCTTCTGGTCTTTCTTCCACGGCCAACCCGAGTGCCCTAACTGGGTGGCAATGGAGTTGAGCTCCACTAAAGAATTATCTATATCTGCACTTCTTGGCTCTGCACTCCCTAGCAGTCTGCCCAGATCAATAGCTAATCCTCTTGTTAGACACACTTTGCATATATGGGCTCAGTTCAGGAAATGCTATGGTTTCCAGGGGTTTTCCGTTTCTAGCCCTGTCGCACATAATCACCTTTTTTTACCTACTACGTATGATTCAGCATTCCATGTTTGGTATAGGAAGGGCATTAGACATTTTGAAGATCTTTTCATTGATAATCGCTTCGCTTCTTTTCAGCAGCTCTCTGTTAAGTTCAACCTGCCTAACGCTCACTTTTTCAGATATCTCCAAATCCGACACTTTATTGCTCCTTTAATTCCTAACTTTCCTGAAATGCCTGCGAAAAATGCTATGGACCTATTTCTTTCCATTAATCCACTGGGTAAAGGTTTAATATCAATTATCCGAGATAAACTAGCAGCCTTACGACGGGCCCCTGTGGATAAAATTAAAATGGCCTGGGAGCAGGATTTAAATATCTCCTTATCCGAGGAGAGCTGGGACTCAGTTCTCAATCGGTTAACTCAACCTCTCTTTGTGCTCCCCATTGCCTTTTACAGTTTAAGATTGTTCACAGAACCCATATGTCTAAATCTAAACTATCTCGATTCTACCCTGGCATTAGTCCGCTCTGTGATAAATGCAAGAGGGGCGTGGCCTCTCTCATCCATATGTACTGCCTCTGTCCTAGCTTGGAGAAATTCTGGAAAGATGTCTTCACTACATTATCAGGTATTCTGAATCAGCACCTAGAACCTAACCCCTTAATTGCTCTGTTCGGTTTTTGGGGTGAGACAGATTTATGTCTGGGTCCGACCAAATGCCGAATACTATCCTTTGCCTCTCTCCTGGCTAGATGCTTGATCCTCCTTAGATGGAGAGATGTTGCCCCGCCCACTCATGCGCAATGGCTTAACGACATTATGGCCTGCTTGGACCTCGAAAAAATTAATTATTCAGTTCTTAATTCAGATCTAAAGTTCCATAAGATCTGGGGGCCTTTTATCGAGTACTTTCATAACCTTCCTCTTGACTAGGGTTTTTTTTTCTTCTTTTCGGTCCCTTGCTTTCAGCTCCCTTTTTTTTTTCTGGTAGCAGGCATTATTATTATCCTCTGTTGCTAAGTGTATTCACAGTCTGGGAGTTTGACTGTCCTGACCTATACTCTTTATACTGTGTTGTGGTCGGTCTGGAGTTGTTGTTTTTTTCTTGTGTTGTGGGGCTTGGGGAGGACACTAAGCTCACTTGTCTTTAATTTAGGTGCTTTTTTGTTAAATTCTCTTCCTTTGTAGCATATTGTTATTGTATGCTTAACTTTGTACTGTATTAATGCTCCTCATTGGGATTTGGGGTTTTTAATTTGTAAAATGTTTTGAAAAACTAATTAAAAAAATGTTAAAAAAAAGGACAGTCCTAATTGTGAAATTGATCTTGTTCACACCTGCATGGAGTTTATTTGCATCTTAAAAGATATTTCATAACAACATGATTGTAAATAACTTTTGACAGGATAATTGCAACAAGATCTGTTGTACAAAGTGACTGTGTGTTTGATACATTTAAAGAAAGACCTAATTCATCAATATTACATAATTAAAGTTATATAGGTATTGTACTTGATCATAAGACGTACTCCCTGTAATTGCTTCAGGAGTCCTCAACATCCACAGCAGTACCATTGGAGAAACCTATATCTTTTTTAAAAGTTTTCTCCAGGGTTTAGATTGAAAGAGGGACAATGTGACGACCCAGCCGAAACTCTTCTAAACATGGGAAATAGGAGGAGTCAGCATTTCAGTGCCCTGCTCCTTCTCTGCCATTCAATATGGTCACAGGTAATCATGAGTTCAATACCTTGATTTTCTCTCCACTTCTCTTGATCTCGGGAGTTAATCTATTCTTGAAGATATTCAATAATTTAGTTTCAACTGCTTTTGGTGATCGAGAACTCCACAGAATCGGTTCTCTCTGATTGAAGGCATTTCTTCTCATCTCTACCCTGCATGACTTACACATAATCTTAAACCATGGCATCCAGATCTTACTGCATCTCCCCCTTTCCTATTCTATTATCCACCAGATAATAATCTGCCTTTCATACCTTTGCTGCAAAGTTGAATACTTCACGTTTATTCACATTGTTCGATACAGCTGATCAATTCCCCAGACTCTCTGTATCCTCACAACTCAAGCTCCCACACTTCTTTGTGGCAACCATAAACTTGAATTAACTTATACATGGAAAAGTTTAACTCCTGATGCAAAACTTTAGTATGGTAACTGCCAGGGACTGGAGATACTAGACAGATGGCAGACTTCTTTTTGATGTCATAATAGTTGAGTTTAGTTATTCAAGTGCATGTCAAGTGCAATAATGTGCCCTGCAGTGGAACTTCAGTATCACAGTTTTTGGAGTTAACTTCAGCAAGATTTCCATTTTAGAAATGATATCTTGATTTTGGTTGGGCAGACATTCTCTTAATGGCATGGCACTAAGAGCGTTATCAACCCAGAAAATCTTAGAATAGGTGACCAAAAATTGGTCAAAATGGTAGGTATTAGGGTATTGTACAGGAAGATGGAAGTTGAGCAAAGGTATTGTGGCTAATGTCACACTCCACATAACGACAGCCAACATCAAGAATAATGACATCATAAGTGTATCGATTATTGACCGAAGTATGTGTTGGCATGTTTGGGTATTATAAAATACCTCAAATAAATAAACCAATTCTAATTGTTAAATAATGGTTCCCTTGTGCATGGAGTACATTGATGACATTTTTAAATATTTCAGAAAAACATGATTGTCAATCATTTTCAGTTGAATAATTGTAATAAGATTTTATGTATAAAGAAATTCACATATTGATGCTTTTGGATACAGTTGTTTGCTTTCTAGCAAACCAAGGATCGAGCCTTGTGCAAAGACAAACTGTATTAGCACAGTTTGTTGTCTTTTGCCCAGTGGTTGAATGCCCGGTTGGTGCAGTCTTTCATTGATTCTGTTTTGGTTATTATGCTGTTAAGGATTTATTGAGTATGCCACAAAAAAACTGAATTTCAGGGTTGTATTGTTCGTTCGTTATGTGCCGTGTTGTATGACATTGGCGATCATGCTTCTTCCATGTCCATGATTGTTCTTGGCAAATTTTTCCACAGAAGTAGTTTGCCATTGCCTTCTTCTGGACAGTGTCTTTACAAGACAGGTGACCCCAGCTGTTATCAATACTCTTTAGAGATTGTCTGCCTGGTGTCAGTAGTCGGACTTGTGATATGCACGAGCTGTTCATATGATCTTCCATCACCTGCTCCCATATCTTCACATGACCTTGACTTGTGGGGGGGGGGGGGGGCCTAAGCAAGTGCTACACCTTGTCTAAGGGTGACCTACAAGCTAGTGGGGAGGAGGAGTGCTTTACACCTCCTTTGCTAAAGATGTACCTCCACCCTGCCACCCCCAGGGTTGTATATGGTGACATATATGCACTTTGATAATAAATTCACTTTGAACTTCATTAAGCTGGCAAAGACGTGAATTAATGTGTCCCTGCAGGGATATCAATGTTTTAGCTACATATGCTTATGTGCGGTGCTTCACCAACTCAGTGATCACTGGCATTATGATAGTCCCAAACTTCATAGTGGGACCAGTAAGAGCACAGAGACCATGATGCCTGAACATGGTGTGGCTGAATGTCTATGGACATTGTAGAGCACATGTTCTTCCTCCTCACCCTTCCCTCATCTCCGTGGTAACCTTTATGTTGCTGTGCTGTGCTAGCTACTGAAAATTTAAGGATCCAACTCACTTCCCGGCAGAGAGTGTGGGAATGATGCAGCAGACGGGAAACCTGCCAGTAGTGTTTTAATGAATGAATTTGGTTATCAAGCACCCTAGTGGATTCTGCTCCAAGTTGAGACAAGCTGTCCAATAATTTTGGAAGACAGTTGACTGGGTGCCAATCTGTTCAGAGTGTGTGAATTCCAATTTCTAGACATTTGGGGGAAAAAAGCTGCAGATGCTGGAAACCTGAAATAAAAACAGGAAATGCTGGAAACACACAGCAAGTCCTAGAGCATCTGCGGGAAGAGAAACAGATCATCGGAACTGAGAAAGGTAGAAAGCACATTAATCTTAGTGGTGGAGATGGTGTCACAAAGGAAATGTCTGTAATAAGCATCTGAGTTTTTGGTGCCATTCTCTGATGAAACAGATTGTGTGGTATTTTGGTTAAAGGAGACGCCTTCCCTAATGATCAGGACGCACACCTTACCCTGAAGGTATTTGGTGCGATTCTGTCAATTTGATGATTTAAGGTATTTAAACCGACTAGGTTATTTTAACGATGCAATTCTGTCTAAGGCCAAGCCTGTGTATGCCAAGCCGAGTCAGACTCTGAAACATCGGGGAAGCCAGTTAGGGACAGGCGCTAGATGCAGCCAAAGGTCAAGTTCACGTGTATTGTCGCACTTATATTGTGTGTTAGACGGAAATCAGGGATACCTTTGACGATAATAGAATCCTGACGTGAACAAAATGTTAAGTGTACTGGTGTGGAATGTCAGCGGGATGGGAACTCTCCGTGGCAGCGATGCGCGAGGTTTTTTGGCTGAGTGGCGCCGGTACCAGCTCATTTGCAGCTGCCATCTGCCAAGTCATGTTTTACCTTTTGTTGCATCACTCTAACCATGTTTAATTTAAAGGACCAGTTTTATAATTATAATTTATTGTAACCCCTTCTGGTAATCACTTTAGTTTTTTTTTCTCTCTCCCTCACTTTTTTTTAAATGTTGGTCGTTCCTCCTTGCCGTTTGCTGTTTGGTCGGTGTTCTGCATTATGCTGCCTCTCCCTCCGCTGCTGCCCCGGGTGGAAGTGAGAGGAGGTCGCGCAGGCAGACTGGGGTGGTGGGAGGAGGGCGAGCCGCAAGAGCGCGCAGCGCGCATCCGCCGCCACTGACAGCAGGACAGCAGATGCCGAGAAGCGCAGCCTGTCCGCCTTCGCCGCTGGTGTTTGTCATGACCGTCCGCTTCAATGCGTCTCCCTGAAGCTGCGCCGAAGACAGCACAGGGAGGCAAAGGAGGAGGGAAGGTTGCCCGACGAAATCCAGATCCAAGGGGGCTGCACCGTCGCAAATGTCGCTGCGAAAATGCGCTGGTCAGATTTCTCCCCCGCGTGTGTGCAGGATTTAAATTAAAAGGGAGCTCGCTTGGGGTAGACCACTTCAGCAGGTCTGTTTCTTTTTAACATGTGCAACAACTCGCCTTCCAGCCAGGACAACCAAAGACAATGCAAATTTCTGTCATACATGTTCTACCAGGCAGTCCGGGACCGTAAGCCGGTGTGGATGCTGGAGGAAATGAGGACGATGGAATCATTCTACTGGGAAGAGAACACCAAACTCCGCACTTACACCCCTTCAGAAGCCCTCCTGTACGCAGTGGTGCACAATCACCTCCCCTATGCCCAATACTTGCTGTCTCGTTACGCGGACGAGGCTCTGGAAATGCCCGGGGATCGATTCTGTTGCTGCCCTTCATCCGCCCCTCATCTCGCCATGGCTGTCAGGTACGACCGCAAAGACATCCTGGGCCTGATTCTGAAGATCGCCAGCCAGCTGCCCGGCTTCAAGTCGTACGTTAACCGGAAGGGCTGTTTTCACGTCGAGGATGGGAAAACTCCACTTCACTTGGCCTGTGAGCTTCTGAGAGCTGAAAGCGTCCTAATGCTGCTCGGGAGCGGGGCTTCGCCGAAGATTGTCGACAGCAAAGGGCTCACGCCGCTGGATGTGATTCTAGAACAGCTCCAGGTCTCCAAGATCAGCGCAGAGTCCACAAAGTTGTGCATTGATCACCTGCTGCTCTTCACCTCAAACCTACAATTCAAGATGAAGAGGGATTTGAAAGACAACCCGGCTGAATGGAACAGGCTTCTGGGCGAAGAGAAATACAACTACCTCTCTGGGAAAACGCCCGCTACTTTATTCCTCATTTCTATGCAAGGCGTCTTAAAATGCCTTCCGCCATCAGATTTCCCAGCCAGCGTGAAGGAATTGCCCATACCGCAATCCTTAAAACCTCTGCCTTCAGAAAGATTGACATTGCGATCGGTCGATGTACTGTAGCGCTAATTTACCTTAAAAGGGATTTTTGTGACCATGAATGAATTGTTGCTACAGGAATGCCAAAATTGCCCTCTAAAGAAAAAGCATGGTATGCGTTCCTTTTATAGCTTATTATCTTTCGACCTGTGCTGATACAAAGAACAGATTCAAAACCTTGCAAAATGAACGGATCGATTAGTTCGTGAGACATGTGACCTTTAATATCACTATTGGGCAGAGAATGCGAAACAGAATTGTGAGTCTTACTGTACTGGGCTACTTAAATGACAATCTTCCAGGAGCTCAGAATGAAGAGGAAACTGCAATTCCTGATAGCATGTGTTAGAGAATAAATAGACTACAGCAGCTGGAAGCAAGCTGTTTATCTCTGCGAATGGATTCTGGTTACAGATCCATATTGTGTTTCTGTGATTGCCTAGGCCGCGAGTTCATGAGACTTTGTGAATGCGTTATAAGACAGTAATAATACGTTAGGATTAATTTCCGTGCTGAACGATAGGTAATAAATCAATACATTCAATTACATTAATATTAATATACGTCCATATTTTAAACAATCTTTTCATGTAGACGTCCCTTTCACTCTTCGAATACGCCCTCTTGTACAGAGCATGTATGTTTGTGTATAATAAGAGCAAGGCTGACTTTGAGAATAAGATCCCTAAGAAAATAAAGGGGCCAATAAATAATATTAAAATTCTAGGATGTTATTCCTAGTTCACAAAATATTAAAACATTGCATGTTTACTGTAAACTATAATAAATTAAGTATTTAAGGAATTGTATGTGCCAAAGGCAATCTATTTATATATCAAGAAACTTTTCATTTCTGTATAATATCCATTATTCAGGATCCTAAGGACATGCTGCATTTAATGAAGAGAGTTTTTAATTTTTTAAAACTTTTAATCATGTATATCTGTTCATTAAATTTTTTAAAATTACATTTAAATATTTATTATAGCAATGCTATTGAATATATTAGTTCCCAGCAAGTCATAGTTCATTTCAAATCCAGAATTGGCAAATTGTATCTCTGATTTGTAAATGGCTATGTTTTTTTTTAACTCACTGGAGTTGTCTGGATGACTGACGCTGCCTTTCTGTGCATTTGTTGTTGAGAAGAAAATGAGAGTACTTAAGTTTTACATTGATCATTTTGGCTGCTTTACCATTTGGTTAACAAATGGTCCTCAGTGTTTATATTGTAAATATTCACATGGAAAAGAATATTTGTACAGAGATATACACATTTTCTACTGATGTAAAAATCATCTAAAGTAGCAAAGTCTGAGGTTGGTCAGAAATTTTAGTTGAAGCAACTGCAGTAAAATCTCTAGGTAGTTAAATATAAGTAAAAGTGAAAGCATGATTGGGCATATTTTGTATTGTTAATATGCATGTATGTAGAATGGATTTCTATCAAAAAAGTAATAAATGCTGCAAAAGTTTGCCAAATGTCTAGGTTGGTCATTTCTAATTCAGATGGAAGTACAAAATTCAGCAATGAAGTGAAATTTTGTGTTTTTGTGTGCTTGATATGGATTGTTGCCATTCATGTGGTAAAATCTAAATAAGTATATTTCCTGTACATGAAATAGTTTAACTATCTGTACACCTTTAAGGTCAAGATCAAAATTAGAATAGATTTTTGCAGATAGCTCATGTTCCAATGTTTCTAGAGTGTGCAACAATCTTAAAAGTCTCTTCATACATTCCCTTGAAAATATTCAATATTAAGTAATATGAACATTTTTTTTAACCTCGGAATTAAATAATCAAGGCTTTGCACTCTTTCTTCATATCTCAGATATCGTAAGTTGTCAATCTCTGCTTTGCTTCCAGTAACTGTATATCTCTGCCGTATTATAGTGATGGAAACATTTCATCAAGTTCTGTACCTATGTGGCATATTATAGCAACCACTGGAGCCTAAAAGTAATTTCTTGAAACTTGAACACTAAGTTGACTTGGCTTCCTTCACTGCCATCACATATCATGATGTTGCCTTTACCAATGCTCTTTGCCAAGCTCTATCTTCCATGGCTTTTCGAAGCTCCTGCTTGCAAACCATAATAATTCCCCATTCTATTCTCACACCCCCATCTGACCTCTGCTTCTTCCACTGCCAGGGTCAGTCCAATGTAATCTAAAAGAGCAGCAGCTCATATTCTGCCTGGGTAGTTTTATTTCATTTTTATTTAAAGATACAGCACCGTAGCTGGCCTATCTGGGCCAATAAGTCCACACTGCCCAAATGCATTCATGTGACCAACTTCAAACCCTGTGTCTTTAGAATGTGGGAGGAAACCCACATTGACATAGGGAGAACGTATAAACACCGTGCAGAGTTTATTATAGCGGCCATTGGCACTGTAATATCGTTAAGTTAGCTACTGTGTCACCCGACTGTATGAAAACTGAGTTCTCCAACTTTAGCTAAACCGATCTGTCCCTTTCTCTCTCCTTCTAGGCTCCTGAGGCCCTGTCACAAACACCTTTCTTTTCAAGTGTAAAGCGAGGGTAACTTCACTCACCTCAACACTGAACTGATTCCACAAGCTATGGACTCACTTTCAAGGACCCTACAAGAACGTTCTTAGAATTAATTAATTAATTAATCAATCTGTTTGTTTGTTTATTTATTTATCTATCTATCTATCTATCTATTTATTTATTTATTTATTTATTATCATTATTTGTTTTTATTGCATTTGCACAGTTCATCTTCTTTTGCACGTTGGTTATCTTTTCAGTCTGTGTTTTGCATTGATTATATTGTATTTCTTTGTTCTACTGTGAGTGCCTGCAAGGGAACGAATCTCAGGGTAGTATATGGTGACATCATTTTGATAATAAATTTACTTTGAACTTTGAAGTTAACTCAACCATCCCCATCTCCCAGTTTTCTTCCCCTCCTCCACCTTCTCAATCTGCACATCACCCACAATTCCCACTGTGTCCACTCCACCCACTAGATCCACCTTCTCAATCTGCACATCACCCACAATTCCCACTGTGTCCACTCCACCCACTAGTTCCACCTTCCCATCATACCACTCTTATTTGGTTTCTCTTCACCTCCCTTTCTTATCAAATTCCATAACACTTTGTTGCCTCTGCCTCTTAAATCCTAGCCTCTATCACTATTTCCACTAATTCATCTCCTACCTGACTTCATCTTCCAATCAATTCCTCACCTGTATTCACTTATTACTTGCCAGGTGTTGCTTCATTCCACACCGATGACTCCTCCTGACTTAAGCCCCCTTCCTTCTCATGGACAGCCCGGTCTGAATCTTCTGCCTGCTCTGAATCTTTTCATCTCCTAATTGCTGACAGGACATTAGCCATCTCGGCTTCACCATTCCCCTCACCTATTTCAACTTCAACTTCAAATGTTCTGCTCTCCACTCTCCATACTAATCCTAACTCATTGTCAAACCCATAGACAAGGTGGTGCTGTTGTAGTCTGGCAGACTGACCTCTACCTAACTGAGGCCAGGCAGCAGCTCTCTTGGACACATCATCTTATTTAACCAGAACCCTACTGTCACCGACACCATTGCTGACCTAATCATCTTAGCAGATCTCTGCTCTACAATTACAAACTCCTATTTCCCAAACCGACTCTGCATGTTTCCACCTCCAACCCAAGATCTGCAAACTAAACTGCCCGGTTAGCCCCATTGTTTCCACCTACTCCTGCTCCACTGAACTTGAGTCTTATCTCGACTCTATTTTGTCCCTCTTGGTCTGGTACCTTCCTATCTATATCCATGACATTTAAAATGCTCTCCACTACAGCAATAACTCTTAGCTTTCCCGAACCTGACTGCCTCATTTTCACCATGGACATCCAGTCCCTGAACACCTCCATCTTCCATCAGGAATTCCTCAAGGCTCTCTGCTTATTTCTTGATAACAGTCCAAACCAGTTTCCCTCCACTACCATTCTCCTCTGTCTGGCTGAACTGGTGCTTGCCCCTAACATCTCTTTTGGCTCCTCCCACTTACTCCAGACCAAGGTGTAGTGATGGACATTCACATGGGCTCTAGCTACAGTATGCCTGCCTTTCCATTGGCTATGTGGAGCCATCTATGTTCCAAATCTACGCTGGTAACCCTGCCCAGCTCTTTCTCCATTTGTTTGACAACTGTATCGGTACCACTTCCTGCACCCATGCGGAGCTCATCAATTTAATCAAATTCACCACCAACTTCTACACTGCTCTCAAATTTACTTGGTTCATCTCTGATCACTTTTCTCCCCTTTCTTCAGCTCTCTGTCTCCAATTCCAGAGTCATATTATCCATCAACAACTTTTACAAACCCACTGACTCCTACAGTTACCCTGACTACAACACTTCCCAATGTGTCACTTGCAAGGATGTTATTCCCTTCTCTCAGTTCCTCCATCTCTGGCATGATAAATCCCCAGGGCCAGACAAGGGGTCGTCTCAGACCTTGCTGAAATACATTCATTGCAGGGGTCTTAGCAGAGGTATTTAAAACATCCTTAGCCAGGGGTGAGGTGCCAGAGGACTGGAGGATAGCTAATGTTGTTCTGTTATTTAAGAAATTCTCTAAGAATAAGCCAGGAAAGTATAGTCTGGCATGCCTGGCATGAGTAGTGGGTAAGCTATTAGAAATTATTCTGAGCGACCCAATATACAAGTACAGTCAATTCTGGTTAATTGGGACGCATCAGGATAATACATTTTGGCCCAGTTAGTCAGAGTTACATGAAAATGGTTAAACAGGTGTAACCCTCAGTTTCGGCTAGTGGCTTGATCTAGGGGAGTGCTGCCTCTGGCCCAGCCAAACTTAAGAAATCTTGTTTGGGTGGATGCTGTGTGATGTGTTCCCCCGTTAACAAATCATTACCAGGAAATAACAGACAGCACACAATATGCAATTAAACGAGGCAGAGCGCTCTGTCCTCAGAAAGGGCCTCAGCTTTGTCCCCCTTCACCCACGCCTCAGCGAGTTCCGCGTACGCCATGACGCTGATCTCTTCTTCCGCCGTCTCCGTCTCCGAGCTTACTTCTTTGGCAAGGACTCTCCTACCCCCACGGATGAACCCTTCTCCCGTCTTCAACCCTCCTCCTCTTCATGGAAACCCCACTCTGATCTTCTGCCTGCTCTGGATCTCTTTATTGCTAATTGCCGACGGGACATCTACCGTCTCGACTTCAACACACCCTGTTCCAATTCCAACCTCACTCCTTCCAAACGCTCTCCACTCCCTCCGCACCAGTCCCAACCTCACTATAAAACCCGCTGATAAGGCGGGAGCTATTGTTGTCTGGCGTACTGACCTCTACCTGGCCGAGGCACAGTGACAACAGCGGCAAAAATGCTATCCCCTTCTCATAATTCCTCCGTCTCCGCCGCATCTATTCTCAGGATGAGGCTTTTCATTCCAGGACGAAGATGTCTTCCTTTTTTAAACAAAGGGGCTTTCCTTCTTCCACCATCAACTCTGCTCTCAAACGTATCTCTCCCATTTCCCGCACATCTGCCCTCACCCCATCTGCCCGCCACCCCACTCAGGATAGGGTTCCCCTTGTCCTCACCTACCACCCCACCAGCCTCCAGGTCCAACGTATAATTCTCCATAACTTCAGCCACCTCTAACAGGATCCCACTACCAAACACATCTTTCCTTCACCCCTCTTTCTGCTTTCTGCAGGGATCGCTCCCTACGCGACTCCCTTGTCCTCTCATCCCCCCCATCCCTTCCCACCGATCTCCCTCCTGGCACTTATCCTTGTAAGCGGAACAAGTGCTACACCTGCCCTTACACTTCCTCCCTCACCACCATTCAGGGCCCCAGACAGTCTTTCCAGGTGAGGCGACACTTCACCTGTGAGTCGGCTGGTGTGGTATACTGCGTCTGGTGCTCCCGGTGTGGCCTTTTATATATTGGTGAGTCCCGACGCAGACTGGGAGACCGTTTCGCTGAACACCTACACTTGGTCCGCCAGAGAAAGCAGGATCTCCCAGTGGCCACACATTTTAATTCCACGTCCCATTCCCATTCTGATATGTCTATCCATGGCCTCCTCTACTATCAAGATGAAGCCACACTCAGGTTGGAGGAACAACACCTTATATACCGGCTGGGTAGCCTCCAATCTGATGGCATGAACATTGACTTCTCTAACTTCCATTAATGCCCCCCCCCTCCCCTTCTTAACCCATCTCTGACATATATGGTTTTGTTTTTTTTCTCTCTCTCTTCCCATCACTCTGCCTGTACTCCATCTCCCTCTGGTGCTCCCCCCTCCCCCTTTCTTTCTCCGGACGCCTCCCGTCCCATGATCCTTTCCCTTCTCCAGCTCTGTATCACTTTCGCCAATCACCTTTCCAGCTCTAAGCTTCATCCCACCCCCTCCGGTCTTCTCCTATCATTTCGCATTTCCCCCTCCCCTCACTACTTTCAAATCTCTTAGTATCTTTCCTTTCAGTTAGTCCTGACGAAGGGTCTCGGCCCGAAACGTCAATAGTGCTTCTCCTTATAGATGCTGCCTGGCCTGCTGTGTTCCACCAGCATTTTATGTGTGTTGTTTGAATTTCCAGCATCTGCAGATTTCTTTGTGTTTGCTCATGTAATTAAACGATTGAGCTTTATAATCCTCTCTTTGACTATAGGGTTAGTAAAGAAAACAAAAAAGGAGAAAGGCCCATTCTCATGAGACAGTCTAAAGTGTAATGTTGGAGTTCACGGTTTTCCCGTCAGTTCGTTCTCCATTGATTTTCTCCCTGGGTGTCGACACCCGATCCCATTCCAAGACCACTCCGTTCTGCAGGCTATAACTTTCCTGTTCTGGCATCTTCTCTCTCCATCTTCCACCGAACAAAAGACCGCAAAACCTTCGCTCAAGCACACAAAAAAGAAAAACGTCTCCCCTTCTGGCCAGTGCACGTTCCACAGCCCCCATTATCGCTAGTCAGAACCCAAACATTCCATTACATTAGCAGGGAAGACTTTCTCAGATCATTACACAGGTACAAAAAAAACTATTGTTTAACTGAGTAAAAAATTATGTATTTAAATGAAATACAGAACAAATTAGACCACTGTCAATGCTACTACAGTACTATAAAACTGTTCCTATTAGTTTTTGATGGATTGTCAATATCTTCAATTTCTTCTTAATTCCTAACTCACTGAAGTAATGAAATCATTTCATTTTCACTCCCAGCTGTTTCTGGCATCTCCAAACCTGAAAGCTTGAAACAACAGTGAGAAGAACAATTCTAAATGGTCTTATTGCTTATTTCTTGCCAACTATCAATGAGAAATTTTGAACACAACCACATGCAAATGATGCTATTTAAAAACTCTTTGCTCTGATCATGGTATACTTTCTAATGGCCACACAAGTTCAGTTGACTGACAATAGTAAGAAACTGTTTGGCAACTATCTCCTGTGTCAATTAATTGGCATATCAACCAAAATAATTGAATGGAATCCCAGCTATTTTCTTGATCAGTTTTTGTTCTTCAAGAGTTGTCCTAAATAAATGACTGACCCAATTAACTGATGGACCAATGAATTAGAAACCATTGTATTTGGATAGACAGTGACTGGTTAGAGATGGTCAACATCGCTTTGTGCATGTTTAACCATTGTTATAGACCTTTTTAAGAAGTTACCAGGAAAGTTGATAAAGAAAAGGCAGTGAATATAGTCTACATGGACTTTAGCAAGGCCTTTGAGAAAGTCCCATATGAGAAGTTGGTCAAGAACGTTTAGTCACTTGGCAGTCAAGATAAGGTAATTATTGCATCCACATGATATCGCTGTGTGCACCATTTCAGAAGGGGCTTATCAGGTCCAGGGTTCTGTTGTTTTTGATGTGATAAGAGTGGGAGGGATTAAAGGGTGTGGGGGAGGGGCAGCATTATGGGTCAGGGAACATGTCATAGCAGTGCTCAGTCAGGACAGACTGGACGAGTGAGGCTATATGGGTAGAACTGAGGAATAAGTAAGGTTTGACCACATTATTGGAATTCTATTGTAGACCAACCAAAATTCTGCTGAATTTAGAGGAGCAAATTTGTAGAGAGATTGCAGACTGTTAAAAGAAAAGTAAGATTGTGATTCTGCAAATTAACTGAGACTCCATACTATAAAAGTGCTGGATGGGAACATGCTTGTCAAATGGATTCAGGTAAGTTTTCTTAATCAGTATGTAGAAGTCCCAACTAGAGAGAGTGCATTACCAGATCTCCTTTTAGGGAATGAGACAGGGCAGGTGACAGAAATTTCTGTAGGGGAACACTTTGCATCTTGTGATCATAATCCCATTAGTTTCAAGGTAGTTATGAAAAAGGATAGGTCTAATCCTCAGGTTAAGATTCTAAATTGTAGAAAGGCCAAGTTTTGATGTTAGCAGAAAGGATCTGGCAAGTGTGGATTGAGACAGGTTGTTTTGTGGCAAGTGTATACCTGGTAAATGGGAGGCCCCCAAAAGTGAAATTTTGAGAGTACAGAGTTTGTATATTCCTGTCAAAATAAAAAGCAAGGATAACAGGTTGAGGGATTCTTGTTTTCAAGGTGCATTGAGGCCCTGGTTAAGAAAAGGAAGGAGGTGCATAGGCAGATAAAAACAAATGAGGTACTTGAGGAGTATAAGAAGTGCAAGAGAACATTTAAGAAGGAAATCGGGAGGGTGGAAAGAAAGCATGAGCTTACTCTAGCAGACAAGGTGAAGGAGAATCTTAAAGGATTTTACAGATACATTAGGAGCTTACAAGGGACAAAATAGGTCCTCTGGAAGATCGGAATGATACTATATGCATGGAACCAAAAATGATGGGGGAGGTCTTAAATGGATTTTTTGCACCTCTGTTTACTCAGGAAATGTTTATATATGTGAGGCAATGCAGAAACGAGGTCATGAACCCTATGACTCTAACATAGATTGGTGAAAATCCCCTCTTCTATACTAATAATGGAAGCTGGTGAAGATGCTTGGAGTATTGACTCTGCCCCAAGGAACTCCTGCAGTGGCATGATTTCCATCCTCTAGACCATCACTCCCTTGCTCTCTCGTTGCCGAGACTAATTATCCTCTTAATCCTGATTCCATCTGTTTATCAATGCACAGAAACATTCATTTTGGGTCATGGTCTTATAACCCCAACAGACTCTTGTAACCCTCCAGAAATTCAGTGAATTGTAGTGGAGCACATTGTACACAGTAATGACTCGACGGCTTATGGCAGTCCACCAGTGAGGCTCTGAACTTTTTCTGGTAGAACCCCTCGTCCACCTAATGAGGCAGATAATGAGACTTGGTGTGCCAGTGCTGAACTGCCCTTGCAAGACCCAAGTGTGTCTGATCTTCATAGAACACGGAAAATATGTGAAAGTATTCTTCCTCCAGCTTCTGACATCATCAAGTCAATAAGCCCTGGAGCTTCGCCCGCTATTTATTTACAGCTCCTATATTCAGTTTTTGCCACCATGGAAGATAGTGATGCATTATTTGCCAAAATCATGAACACAGTACAGAACATGGTTAAAAAACCGTCTGCCTACCTACAGCGGTTACAATTAGAGTTGAATCTGACTGTAAAACGAGGTTGAGTTGCCGAAACTGAAGCTAATAAGCGTCTCTTAAAGCAGTTTTGTAGGGGATGTTGGGACTGCTCTCTGCAGCTGGAACAGAAAACACAAAACCTGCCATTGTTTACTGAGTTATTGACAGTTCTATGCACCAAGTAAGACAAGCATTCCAGAACCGCACGCATGAAACAGCATTTAGGAACAGTCAAACAACGTGCTGTTATACAGTCTCAGACCACAGGTGCCTGTAAGGAGGATGATGTAGGCAGCTAACTTCAGTTACTTCTCAACTGGCCAAACAAACCGCTGAGCTTCAAAGTCAACTAGCTACTCTAACCACAAGACAGAAGGTGGTAAAAGCGAGCTCTGAGACAGCAAGTGATAAGCTACTAAAAGGAGAGGCAGAAACAAAAGATAAACACGTGTCCACAACCACTGACAAACAGCCAAGTGTCAAACCAAAACCATGGTACTGTTTTAAATGTGGTGAAGATGGGCACATAGCCAGCTCTTGCTGCTATGAAACTAGTCCTGCAATAATAGCAGAAAAGAGAAGACAGTTCAAAAAGAGACAGAGTGAGTCGGAGTCACGTTATGGTACTCGTAAGCCTCATTTAAACTAGAAGTGCTTCCTGTTGCAGGACAAACAGGGACTAGTGTTAGCAAAGCATGTCTCAATAGCTCCAAGACCTTGCTTGGTGAAACAAAGTCCAGAAGACCTACCTAAGAGATTAGTCAGCACAAATACGCCTAGCAGAAAGAAAATGCAATTATTTACTAAATGCAGGATCACAGGTCACAACCATCTCTAAATCCTACTATGGTCACAACTTGTCAGACCTACCAGTTCATTCTCTCACCAGCTTGTCGGAAGTTGAGGGTGCTAACCGACAAGCTGTCCCATGTCGTCTGAGGTATAAAAGGCGCTGTTATGCCTTTTTCACCACACAGCCAGTATGTACAGACCACTTGAGATCCCCAGTGATGTTTATGCCAAGGAATTTAAAGCTGTTCACCTTCTCAACCCCAGACCCATTGATATCAATAGGAGTTAGCCTATAGACAACAACCAGCTCCTTCCTTTTTGCGACATTGAGGGAAAAGTTGTTTTCTTGACACCACTGTGTCAGAGAGCTGACTTCTTCTCATCAGACCAATCAGTGTAGTGTCATCAGCAAATTTAATTAGCAGATTGGAGCCATGGATGGCAACACAGTCATGGGTATACAGAGAGTAAAGGAGGAGGCTTAGTACACAGGCCTGAGGGGCACCTGTGTTGAGGGTTAGAGGGGCAGACATGAGGGGGCCCACTCTTAAACCACCTGCCGGTGATCCGACAGGAAGTCCAGGATCCAGTTACACAAGGCAGGGTGAAGGCCGAGGTCCCTGTGCTGCTCATCAAGCCTGGAGGGAATTATGGTGTCGAATGTTGAACTGTAGTCCAAGAACAGCATTCTCACACAAGCATCCCTCTTCTCCAGACTTGCCTGATTACTTTGGAAAACAAGAAACATGGTTACTTACCTGTAGTGATCTCTAATATAACAACACATGATGTCAGAATTCCTCCCAGGTGTGTTCCAGCTGAACTAAATTCAGTGCAAGCCTCACCAAATAATCACCAAGTAAAACTTCCAGTCAGTCTGGATCCACTCAAGCCACAAGCCTAGTGTTTGATTTTGGTGATTCTCCTGTCCCCACTGAGTGGAAGGCAATACTTACTCAGAAATTACAAAGCAACCTTCACGTTTTCCCCCATCATCACTTCGATCTCAGATACACCGACAAAGTGAAACATTGAACATTGAGGCGTTATATCGACGACTGCATCGGCGCTGCTTCCTGCACACGTGCTGAGCTCGTCGACTTCATTAACTTCGCCTCCAACTTTCACCCCGCCCTCAAATTCACCTGGTCTATTTCCGACACCTCCCTCCCCTTTCTAGATCTTTCTGTCTCTATCTCTGGAGACAGCCTATCCACCGATGTCTACTACAAACCTACTAAATCCCACAGCTACCTAGACTATTCCTCCTCCCACCCTGTCTCCTGCAAAAATGCTATCCCTTTCTCTCAATTCCTCCGCCTACGCCACATCTGCTCTCAGGATGAGACCTTTCATTCTAGGACAAAGGAGCTGCCTTCCTTTTTTAAAGAAAGGGGCTTCCCTTTGTCTACTATCAACTCTGCCCTCCATCACGTCTCCCGTATTTCACATACCTCTGCCCTCACCCCATCCCCCCCGCCAGCCCACCAGGGGCAGAGTCCCCCTGGTCCTCACCTATCACCCTACCAGCCTACAGATCCAACGTATAATCCTCCATAACTTCCACCACCTCCTATGTGATCCCACCACCAGCCACATCTTCCCGTACCCCCCCACTCTTGGCTTTCCGCAGGGATCACTCCCTACGCGGCTCCCTTGTCCATTCGTCCCCCTCATCCCTCCCCACTGACATCCCTCCGGGCACTCATCCCTGCAAACGGAAGAAGTGCTACACCTGCCCCCACACTTCTTCCCTCACCACCATCCCAGGCCCCCGACAGTCCTTTCAGGTGAGGCACCACTTCACCTGTGAGTCAACTGGGGTGATATACTGTATCTGGTGCTCCCGATGTGGCCATTTATACATTGGGGAGACCCGCCGCAGACTGGGAGACCGTTTCACCGAACACTGGCGCTCAGTCCTCCAGCAGTGGCAGTATCTCCCTGTGGCCACACACTTCAATTCCACAGACCACTCCCACTCCGATATGTCTGTCCATGGCCTCCTCTACCGTCAAGATGCGGCCACATGCAGGTCGATGGAGCAATACCTTATCTCCCGCCTAGGTAGCCTCCTACTTGCCGGCATGAACATTCAACTCACAGACCTCCGTTGATACCCCTGCCCCCCCCTTACCCCATCCCTATCTATTATTTTAGTCTGGTTCTCTTTCCCTCTCTTTTATTCCCCCCTCACTATAATCTCCCCCCAGCCCTACCTTTCTTTCTCTTTTATTTCCCATAATTCTCCACCTTCCCCCTAGCCCATTTCCCTCCGGCCTATCACTTCCCAGCTCTCTACTTCATCCCTCCCCCCACTTCTTATCCCCCCCTTGACCATCCCATGTTACTTCACTCCTGATGAAGGGTTTCGGCCCGAAACGTCGTCACTACCTCCTCCCATAGATGCTGTCTGTCCTGCTGAGTTCCGCCAGCATTTTGTGTTTTTATTGAAACATTGAATCAACCTTATTGACGAAACAATGTTCAAACGCCAACCTCAACCTACAAACGCGGAAGACAGAGAAGCTGTTTGGAAGCATCTCTAAGAACTCCTAAACGCAGGAGTAATCAGAGAGTCTAAACCTCCTTTTTCTTCTCCAGTGGTTGTGGTGAGAAAAAGAATGGGGATGTCCATTTGTCTATAGATTATTGGAAGTTAAACCAACGGACAATTAAAGACGCCTGTGCACTCCCGAATCTCAAAGATACTTTTATGGCTTTGACCGGTTCCAAATGGTTTTCAGGCCTTGGCCTAAAATCTGCTTACTACCAGATAGCAGTTGAAGAAGCTGACATGCCTAAAAGCACCTTTGTGTGTACTCTTGGATTTTATGAATTCAATAGAATGCCACAGGGAATTACAAATGCATAAAGCACAATTCAGCAACACATGGAAAAATGCATGGCTGTTATAAACCTGAGGGAAGTTTAGGAGCAGAAGTCTGCCATTCAGCCCATCGAGTCTGCTCCGCCATTTCATCATGACCTGATCCAATCTGCCCTTTAGTCCCATTTCCCCGCCTTCTCACCATAACCTTCGATGCCCTGACTACTCAGAATCCTATCAATCTCTGCCTTAAATACACCCAATGACATCCTCTACCAAGAACAGGAGACAGGCACCTTAGGGTCATCACCTATGCCAGTAGGGGTCTTTCCATAAAAAATTCAAGAATCCTGCCCATAAATTAGAGTTCCTAGTTCTAAAATGGGCAGGCAGTGAAAAATTTCATTAATTATCTTTATGGTAGTTCATTTACTGCAGTAACAGAGAGTGACCCCCTGACTTACATGCATTCCACTGCTGGACTGGATGCAGCCAGTTACAGATGGCTAGCTGCTCTGTCAGCCTACAATTTTAGGTTGGGAAAGTTGAACAATGATGCTGATGGGTTGTCCCAACGACCACATGGAGGACTATCAGATGATCTCTCATCCCAGAAAGAGCGAGAACGGAACTTGAAGATGACTGAAAGTCACCTGGGGAACTCGGGTGAAGTTAGCACTGCTGTTGTGCAAGCTGTATGTGAGAGTGATCTTATCCTACAGATGGAACTGCTGCAGCTGTCACCAGTTGTTGCATTTGTTGGATCCTTAACCACGCATGCAAGTGCTATACCGGACAGTTATGCACAAAGAGATCAGAGTGGGGGATTACCAGTCATTTCTCATTCATGATGCTGATATTACAAATTTCCAGTTAGCTGATCCTTGTATATGGGGTGTTATCAAGCAGATGGAAACTGGAGAAAAATCAATCCCTTCAGTGAGAAATACAATCAGCAAGCTACCCTGCCTTCTCAGAGAATGGAATTGCCTAGAGCTAAAAGACAGAATTCTCTCCAGAAAAAGATTACCGTAGATTCCGGACTACAGAGCGCACCTGATTAAAAGCCGCTGGCTCTAATTTTAGAAATAAAATCAATTTTTTAATTGTAAAGGCCGCACCGGATTTTAGGCCACACCGGATTTTCGGCCGCAGGTGTCCCACGTTGTAATATGAGATATTTACACAGAAAGATATTACACGTGAGGATTTTTTAACTTTTAATTAAATCCATATGGTAACAAAAACAAATACATATTGCAAATGCTTTTTTTCGAACCGTGCCCGTAACGCGGCTACTTTTAAATATACGTTGCGTATACTTCTTTACTGAACAACATTCCAATATCTCCTAACGACTGGTAAAAAATATATATACTGCAGCCTACCAGGAAAAGTTATTGATTGCCTTTAACTTAAAAGCAGCGTTCGCTCAGATCCAAAGCCGCTCGCGTAATGCGCTCCCTCCCTCCGTCCCGTTTCATCGCAAACGGCATTTTTCCCACAAGACGCAGCGAAACCGGGTGTGACGTCATAGCATCCCGCGATGTAGTACAGAAAACAAATATAGCTAAAACTCTTCTAACTTTAACTAGAAAATGAATTACTAAGCGAAAATATTATAAACTAAGTAACTGCCATAAAGGCAGCACAATGCTTTTCTTCGAGTGTTTTCCATGTTGATGAGGGTGAGTACAAATGACTGATTTACAATAATTTAATTGTGAAAGTGCGCTTGATTTATCGTACAATTTCATTGGACCTCTGTGAACTACTCATCAATTTTATTGGTCTACTGTTATGAGGCAAAATGTTTACGAGGCGGCATGAAAAAAATCATGTATTAGCTGCTCCGTTTTAAAGGCCGCAAAGTTCAAAGCTGTTCAAAATGTGGGAAAAAAGTAGCGGCTTAAAATCCGACATCTACGGTAACTAGAGATAAGACAACTTACCGGCTTGTTTTACCTGAAAAGCTTCGACCTGATGTACTTCAGAGTCTTCACGATGTCTTTGGTCACTTGGGTATAGATCATACTTTGGATTTAGTCAGAAGCCAATTTTATTGACCCAAGATGGCTGTTGATGTGGAACAAAAGATTAGAACCTGCTGTCGATGTGTAAGAAGAATGACCTTGCCTGAGAAAGCTGCTCCACTAGTGGATATTGTGACTTCTCAACTCTTGCAGCGGGACTGAATGGACTTTCTTACATTAGAACCCGATCGAATTAACACAAAAGATGTGTTAGTAATAACTGATCATTTGGATCATTTTACTAAATATGCTTTGGCTATTTCTACACCTAATCAAAAAACCAAGACAGTTGGGAAGTGCCTATGGGAGCATTTCATCTCTCATGGTTATCCCAAGTGCCTGCACAGCGATAGAGGGCCTGACTTTGAATCCCATTTGATTAAAGAACTGTGTGAGATAGCTGGAACTCAAAAAATCAGAACTACACCATATCATCCCAGAGGAAACCCTGTTGGGAGGTTTGACAGGACATGCAGGTTGGACATAAATATGCTAGGAACCCTGGAGATGAAAGATAAAAGTCACTGATGAGAATTGTGAAATTCCTGATTCATGTTTATGGTTGTACTAGGAATGAGACAACTGATTTCAGTCCGTATGAATTGATGTTTGGACGACAACCCAGACACCCAGTTGAGCTAGCTTTCAGACTACCCTTGAAAGACAAACATGGTACATCACGCTCTCAGTATGCACAAAATTTAAATCACATCTTGTAGAAAGCTTCAAGATAGGAATGAGGAACTCACAAAAAATGGCAGACCCGAAACAAGACCAGATATGACAAACATGTGGCCACTTCAGAGTGGAAAGAAGATGACTAAATGACAGTAAAGAATGTGCACCTAAAAAGCAAAAACAAACTTGCGGATAAATGGGAAGAAATAGTTTCTGTAGTGATGAGCCAAGCTGGTGATCTGCCTGTCTACACGGTATGTCCTGAGAACCAGTCTGAGCCCATACAAGTATTACATAAGGATCTATTCCTCCCTTGTGGATTCCTTCCTTCTGAAGAAGATGAACAACTTTCTCCAGTCCCTGTTCACAAATACAGAATTGCAGGAGAACTAAGAATGAACAGTTGGCTGAAGAAGAAGAAAATCCAATTCATTCTGAAGAGGGTGAGGACGAGGTTTATTACCTCAGACCAAAGAGTCGAGAAACCTGTGAAAAGTTACACAGAAGAATTGTGGCTCCATCCCAAGCTCAACTCAGCCACTTAAAACCACTCCAGTTGCAGACCCAGTGCTGGAACCCCAAAGAAATTAAAGTAACTTACCTATCATTTCTGAAGAAAAGCCTGTGGAAGAAACCACAAATGAGGAAATGCATTATTAGAGTATCCTACCTGATGAAAAAGGTTTGAACTCTTCATCAATCCCAGATGAGTCTGAGATTAGATTAGAAAAAAGGACACACAATGAAATGTTGACTAGAAAAGGCAAGACAAATAAGAATTCTCACAAAGAAGAGCCTGAACACACAAGGTCTTCTAGACACAAGGAAAAACCTAGAACTCTAACATATCCTCAGCTAGGAAATCCTTTAGTAACAATAGTTCAGTCCCTTTTCCATGGACTGAGTTCAGCTATTGTTGAGACTCTTCAGATTTCCCAAATTTCACATATGTTGAACACCCCAAACCCATTACACCTGTAGCCATATGCAAAAGGTCTTGCATCAATTTGAAGAGGACGGTGTAACTCAGGTAAATTAAACCCAAAGATGTAACGTTAAATCTCCATTTAATGGAGCGATGACCATCAGATTTATAGGTCTGCAAAGGGAGCTTCAAAAAATTAGCGATGCAAGAATAAGACGTCACTGACTCCGGCGAGGACAAGCAATAGAAACAAACATAAGATATAAACTGTTAAAAGTGGAATTAGTGGTTAGTATCTCTACCCTACTTACTGGAAATTCTCGAGGTGAAACCCCAGGAGGAGAGACAACATTGATAAAAGATTTATTGTAGTGAAACGATATCAGCAGAGACTAGGCTCCAAGACTTCTACCGTGTTACCAGGAATTAGTTCTGCTAATCTTTTTTTTTGTGTAAGTATTGTGAGTTGACTTTCTGTAGATGACCCATCATTTCAACCAACCAACCAAGAAAAAAGATGGCGAGCCACCAAAGATCGAAGGACTAGCATAGGAATGGAATTCTTCAAGATATAGAGGATTTAACATAGAAACATAGAAAACCTACAGCACATAACAGGCCCTTCGGCCCACAAAGTTGTGCTGAACATGTCCCTACCTTAGAAATTACCAGGGTTACTCATAGTCCTCTATTTTTCTAAGCTCTATGTACCTATCCAAAAGTCTCCTAAAAGACCTTATCATATCCTCTTCCACCACTGTTGCCGGCAGCCCATTCTACGCACTCACCACTCTCTGTGTAGGAAACTTACCCCTGACATCTCCTCTGTACCTACTCCCAAGCACCTTAAACCTGTGCCCTCTTGTGGCAGCTATTTCAGCCCTGGGAAAAAGCCTCTGATTATCCACACGATCAATGCCTCTCATCACCTTATACACCTCTATCAGGCCCCCTCTCATCCTCTGTCGCTCCAAGGAGAAAAGGCCGAGTTCACTCAACCTGTTTTCATATGGCATGCTCCCCAATCCAGGCAACATCCTTGTAAATCTCCTCTGCACCTTTTCTATGGTTTCCATATCCTTCCTGTAGTGAGGCAACCAGAACTGAGCACAATACTCCAAGTGGGGTCTGACCAGGGTCCTATATAGCTGCAACATTACCTCTCAGCTCCTAAATTCAATTCCACGATTGATGAAGGCCAATACACTGTAGGCCTTCTCAACCACAGAGTCAACCTGCGCAGCTGCTTTGAGTGTCCTATGGACTTGGACCCCAAGATCCCTCTTATCCTCCACACTGCCAAGGGTCTTAGCATTAATACTTTATTCTGCCATCATATTTGACCTACCAAAATGAACCACTTCACACTTATCTGGGTTGAACTCCATCTGCCACTTCTCAGCTCAATTTTGCATCCTATCAATGTCCTGCTGTAACCTCTGACAATCCTCCACACTATCCACAACATCTCCAACCTTTGCATCATCAGCAAACTTCCTAACCCATCCCTCCACTTCCTCATCCATGTCATTTATAAAAATCACGAAGAGTAAGGGTCCCAGAACACATCCCTGAGGCACACTACTGGTCACTGACCTCCATTCAGAATATGCCTTGCTAGAATCCATATAAGCTACATCTACGGCTTTACCTTCATCAATGTGTTTAGTCACATCCTCAAAAAATTCAATCAGGCTCGTAAGGCACGATTTAACTTTGACAAAGCCATGCTAACTATTCCTAATCATATTATGCCTCTCCAAATGTTCATAAATCCTGCCCCTCAGGATCTTCTCCAACAACTTAACAACCACTGAAGTAAGATTCACTGGTCAATAATTTCCTAGGCAATCTCTACTTCCTTTCTTGAATAAGGGAACAACATCCGCAGCCCTCCAATCCTCGGGAACCTCTCCCTACCTCAATGATGATGCAAAGATCACTGCCAGAGGCTCAGCAATCTCCTCCCTCAATTCCCACAGCAGCCTGGGGTACATCCCATCTGATCTGGTGATTTATCCAACTTGATGATTTCCAAAAGCCCCAGCACATCCCCTTTCTTCACATCTACATTCTCAAGCTTTCCAGTCCACTGCAAGTCATCCCTACCATCTCCAAGATACTTTTTTGTAGTGAATATTGAAGCAAAGTATTCATTAAGTACCTCCACTATTTCCCCTTTAGAGTCATAGAATCATAGAGAAGTACAGCATGGAAACAGGCCCTTCGGCCCAACTAGCCTAAGCCAAAACCATTTAAACTGCCTACTCCCATCGACCTGCACCAGGACCACAGCCTGCCATGCCTCTACCATCCATGTAACTATCCAAAGTTTCCTTAAACTTTGAAATAGAGCTTACATGCAACACTTGCTAGCAGTACATTCCGCACTCTTACGACCCTCTAAGTGAAGAAGTTTCTCTTCATGCTTCCTTAAACTTTTCACCTTTTACCCTTAGCAAACAACCTCTGGTTACAGCCCCCCCCCCCTCCAATCTCAGTGGAAATGCCTGTTTGTATTTACCCTATCTACACAATCTATAATTTTGTATAGCTCTATCAACTCCTCCCTCTATCTTCTACATTCCAAGGATTAAATCCGAACCTATTCGATCCTTCCTTATAACTCAGGTTTTCCAGGCCTGGCAACATCCTTGTAAATTTTCTCTGTACTCTTTCAACCTTGTTTCCATCTTTCTTGTAGGTAGGTGACAAAAACTGCAAACTACCCAATGGAAGGTGTCTATATTGTGAAGATGGGACTGTTCACAAGGGCTCTGTGCTGCTGACCATCACCTAAGACCATAACACATAGGAGTAGAATTAGGTCATTTAGCCCATTGAGTCTGCTCTGCCATTCCAACATGGGTGAACCTGGATCCCATTCAACCCCACACACTTGCCTTCTCGCCATATCCTTTAATGTCCTGACTGATCAGGAAGCAATCAACTTCCGTCTTAAGTGTACCTGCGGCCCTGGCCTCCATCGTAGTCTGTGAAGAGCATTCCACAGATTCACTTCTCTGTGGCTAAAAGAATTCCTCCTGAACTCTGTTCTAAAAGGTCAGCCCTCAATTTTGAGGCTTTGCTCTCTGGTTCAGGATACCCCCCACCATAGGACACATCCTCTCCACATCCACCCTATCTAGTCCTTTCAACATTCGATAGGTTTCAATGAGATCCCACACATTCTTCTAAATTCCAGTGACTACAGGCCCAAATCTGCCAAACATTCCTCAACTGTTAACCCCTTCATTCCTGGAATTATCCATGTGAACCTCCTCTGGACTCTCTCCAATTTCAACACATCCTTTCTGAGATATGGGGCCCAAAACTATTAACAATACTTTAAGTGCAGCCTGACTTCTGTCTTATTAAGGCTCAGCATTATCTCCTTGCTTTTAAATACTATTCCCCTTGAAATAAATACCAATATTGTAGTTGTCTTTTTTTTTAAATCACAGACTCAACCTCTTTTGGGAATCTTTTGGGAATCTTACATGAGGACTATCAAGTTCCTCTGCACCTCTGATGTTTGAACCTTCTCCCCATTTACATAACAGTCCGTGCTATCATTCCTTTTACCAAAGTGTATTACCATACATTTCCCAACACTGCATGGAAGAGCTTCCGCAAAAGTGGGTGATCAAGGTTCCTTTGCCTAAATTCCACGGAACGTCATGGCATCTCGAGTTAATGCTGGTATCTGGTGGTTACTCCTTCCCATTTTTATGCTGTTCTGCTGGCCTTTCTTGTAGACCTGAGCTTCTGGTAGGATTGGACACACCCAGCTATTGTGATAGAGGAGTCTGTCACATTGTAAGGTATGATACTGTGAAAATCACTGTAAGGCTGTTGCTTAACTAGTCTTTGGGACGGATACAGACACTGGTCCCTTGAATAGAAAATCCTCAAACAGTAATGGATGTGGCCCAGTCGATCACAAGGAAAGCCCTCCCCTCCATTGAGCATATCTACACTGAGTGCTGTCGTACGAAAGCAGCATTCATTATCAGGGATCCCCACCATCCAGGTCATGCACCCTTCTCATTGCTGCCATTAGGAAGACCCACACCACCAAGTTCAGAGACTGTTATTACCCCTCAGCCAGGCTCTTAAACCAAGGGGGATACCTTCAGTCAACTTTACTTGCCCTATCACTGAACTGGTCCTGCAATCTATGGGCTCAGCTTCAAGGACTCTTCATCTCAGTATTGATATTTATTGCTCATTGTTTATTTTCTTTTGCATTTGCAGTTTGTCGTCTTTTGCACATTGGTTGTTCATCCACCCTGTTGGGTGCACTCTTTCACTGATTCTATTATGGTTCTTGGATTTACTGAGTATACTCACAAAAAAAACAAATCTCAGGGCTGTCGATGCTAACATTTATGTACTTTGATAATTTTTTTAATCAAATGTACTGTGAACATTGAATTTATGAATTATGGTACATCTGACTTACTTTTGGATCCAGTTAAACATCAATGACATTGGTGAGTCTGTAGTCATTTACTGAGGAGACTGACAAAGAGTCATAGAGTACTACAGCACAAAAACAGGCCTTTGGCCCACCTATAACATGACAAACTGTTATTCTGCCTAGTCTCATCGACCCACACCTGCACTATACTCCTCCTATTCAATTACTTATCCAAACTTCTCTTAAATGTTGCAATCAAACCAACCTCCACTGGCAGCTTGTTCCACACTTGCACTGGCCTCTGAGTGAAGGCATTCTCCTTCCCATTCCCCTTAAATATTTCGCCTCCCACCATTAACCTATGATCTCCAGTTCTAGTTTCACTCAACCTCGTTAAGGATGGAGGTCTTTATCCTCTGAAGGATCTCTAGATGGTTAGGCTCCTTCTGCGCTCTATCATCCTACGATTTTAAAGGAGAAAGCAGTTCCAACCCCATTCTACTCCAAAGCACACTTCCTCAACCGAACACCTTCATTTCTTATTTCAAACATTTGCTCTTGGCAAAAGTTCTATCATTTCATACTATTGATTCTAGGACATTTTTTTTAAATCTTTGGGAAAGCTATGCTGCTCATTTTCTCCTTTGTTATTTTTTACTAGAAAATTGTCAATCAGAAGGTTGGAGTAATTCTTGTTCTTCTTCCATATATAAACAATGAATACTTTTTTGTTTTTGTGGTACAGAAAGAATTCTTTTTTCTGATTATATCCTGTCTCTTTTTTTTTGTTTCCCCATTCGGCAAATCTTTAACATTTTTTTAAATTCTTGTATTTATCCTGGAGTGATGGGTCCGGAGTGTGTTGGTGGGGTGAAGCTATTGAATGGTGCCTTGCAGGACAGAGGTAACACCAAGCAGTGCAGGAATTTCAGGGTTCTGCATAAAAACAGATAATTTAAGTGAACCACATAATCATTAGTGTCACTTAAAGAACAATAAATACGGTGTTATTTTGTTACCATTACTAGTGTTTTAAAAATATTGAGTGGATTTCTTCTAACTAATACTGGATCAGGTGTACATGGAACAGAGAAGAGTACAGTATAGGAAAAGGCCTACAAGTGTTGTGCTGAACCAATTAAATTAGTGATCAAGTTTCAAGATTCAAGTACATTTATTATCAAAGAATGTATAAATTACACCATCTTCAAATTTGTTTGCTCACTAGTAGCCACAATTCATGAAACCTAAAAAAAAATAAAGAAAAAAAATAAAAGACCAACACTCGATACGCATGGGAAGAAAGAAATTACAGATCATGCAAACAATTGAAGCAAACAACAGAATTCAGAACCAAAAATGAGTCCTCAGATCCAAACCCCGGAGCAGCCCGAGTAGGCCCAAAGCCTGGTTTATCAGTTCATCATATTAGCAGAAATGGCTAACTAAAGAAACCTCTTCTGCCTACAGCATTCCAGTACCAAGCTATCTCTGCGTGAAAAAACAAACTTCTCCCTCGTGTCTCTATACCCCCTCTCATTCTGGTATTAGATATTTCAACCCCTGGAAAAATATATTGTCTGTCTTCTCCGGAGTTTCTCAGCCGGGACTCCCTGGAACCCTAGGGTTCTGAGAGAGGTTGCTATTCGTTAAGTATTGTTTTTTGAACATCGCGCATTGAGGAATGTTATCGATGCTAACCAGTGGTGGGTGGTGACCAAGCAGCCCTGTTAAAGGTCTCTCAGCCCAGTATGGCAGTGTGCAGTAGGATCATGTTATATTTGGTTCAGTCCACGCTCAGTTTTTGATGTGAGTTAAGGGAGGCCATTGATAATTGGTGAGCGCTGTATTGCACGGAGGGGAGGATGGTATGCTTATAATTGTTGAGTGCTGTATTGAATGGGGTGAGGATGGCAGTCTGAAGAGGAGAATGAAGTACATCTTATGCGCCACTGACTGGGAGCAAGCAAAATCTACTGGATTAGTAGAAAATTGGAGGGAAATTTTAATTCTAAAGAAAGAATTTTTACATGCTGTTACTCAGCTGCTGGTCTGCCCTTTTGCTGATGTTGTAAATATTACAAAAGGTGGATTGTATTGTGAAGTTTTCATAACTTTTGTGGTTTTGTCATTTAGTTATTATCATGCCATTTTTATTATGTTAAAACGGACACAAAGAAAGTCCGGCTTTACAACGAAAGCTACTTATCAATGGATTTTACATGGACCGGTGATCCAAGCTGTCCTGTTCCACTGTGCCGAGTCTGTGAAAAAACAACTTACCAATGCAGCAATGGCTCCGGCAAAATTGCAAAGACACTTAACTACAAATCATAGAATATGACACGTAAAAGTGTTGATTATTGTAAATGGCTATTGGGATCCTAAAACAAACAAATTAAAGCCTTTGTTAATAAAGTCACAGTAAAAAGAATCAGGAAGCAAGTTACTTAGTAGCAGAAGTTAATATCCAGAAAAGGAAAAGTCACACAGTTGGTGAGAACCTAATGATGCCAGCATGCAAAATTACAGTGGGTAAAATGCTTGGACAAGGTGCTATATGAGAAATTGAAAACATTTCACTTTCAAACAGTATGATAAGTCGATGTGTTGATGACATGTCACACGCTGCTAAAGAGGTTTTGTGTGATAAATTGAAAAACAACAGCTTTTCTATCTAGGCTGATGAGTCAACAAATTTCACCAATAAATCTCATGTTGTAACATTTGAAAGATTTGTAAATGATGGTGAAATTCAAGAATTTTTTTTCTGTTGCAAAGAGCTGCCTGAAACAAGCAAAGGCCAAGATATATTTAATATTTTGTCTTCATATCTGGAAAAAAGTGTCCGACTGGGAGGAACTGTGTTGGCATTTGCACTGATGATCCCCCATCAATGTTTGTCTCCATGAGAGGTTCTGTTTCTCTTATAAAACAAAATTCTGATGTTGTCACAACACACTGCTTCAACATTGTCAATAAATTTTCATGTTGTAAATAGCATTAATTATAATCAATTACAAACTTTGCTTAAATTTAATCTGCCAAGCCTACCATTAGAAAAATTAAAAATCCCACTTTGGCTTAATCCAGTCATTTCACAGAAATTTATTATGTTTGCCTTATGACTTTTTAAATTTATGAAAATGAAAGAATTAACATGAAAAATGAATGTCAAGAAAAGGAAGCTAAGCTTAACTAGCCATTTTTTCAAGAAATGTTGACTAAACATTTATTCTCTACTCTAAAGAGCATTGACAATTGATTTTGGATAATTATATCTACAATTCACTGATCACTGATCATTCTAATGTACCACGTGCTGAAACATAGATAGAAAGCTTACAGCACAATACAGGCTCCTCAGACCACAATGCTGTGCTGAACATATACTTACTTTAGAAATTACCTAGGGTTACCCATAGCCCTCTATTTTTCCAAGGTCCATGTACCTATCCAAAAGTCTCTTAAAAGACCCTATTGTATCTGCCTCCACCACTATCACCGGCAGCCCATTCCACGTACTCACCATTCTTTGCGTAAAAAACTTACCCCTGACCTCTCCTCTGTACCTGCTTCCAAACAGCTTAAAACTGTGTTCTCTCCTATTAGCAATTTCAGCCCTGGGAAAAAGCCTCTGACTATCCACACGATCAAAGCCTCTCGTCATCTTATACACCTCTATTAGGTCACCTCTCATCTTTCATTGCTCCAAGAAGAAAAGGCCGAGTTCACTCAACCTATTCTCATAAGGCGTGCTCCCCAATCCAGGCAACATCCTTGTAAATCTCCTCTGCACCCTTTCTATGGTTTCCACATCCTTCCTGTAGTGAGGTGACCAGAAGTGAGCACAGTACTCCCAGTGGGGTCTGACCAGGGTCCTATATAGCTGTAACATTACCTCTCAGTTCTTGAACTCAATCCCACAGTTGATGAAGGCCAATATATCATATGTCTTCTTAAACACACAGTCAACCTGCACAGCAGATTTGAGTGTCCATTGGACCTGGAACCCAAGATCCCTCTGATCATCCACAGTGCCAAGAGTCTTACCATTAATACTGTATTCTGCCATCCTATTTTACCTACCAAAATGAACCACCTCGCACTTATCTGGGTTGAACTCCATCTGCCACTTCTCAGCCCAGTTTTGCATCCTATCAATGTCCCACTGTAACCTCTGACAGCCCTCCACACTATCCACAACACCCCCAACCTTTGTTCATCAGGAAATTTACAAACCCATCTCTCCAGATCCTCATCCATGTCATTTATAAAAATCACGAAGAGTAAGGGTCTCAGAACAGATCCCTAAGGCACACCACTGGTCACTGACCTCCATTCAGAATATGCCTTGCTGGAATCCATATAAGCTACATCTACGGCTCTACCTTCATCAATGTGTTTAGTCACATCCTCAAAAAATTCAATCAGGCTCGTAAGGCCCGACCTACCTTTGACAAAACCATGGTGACTATTCCTAATCATATTATGCCTTTTCAAATGTTCATAAATCCTGCCTCTCAGGATCTTCTCCATCAACTTACCAACCACTGAAACAAGACTCACTGGTCTATAATTTCCTAGGCAATCTCTACCCCCTTTCTTTAATAAGGGAACCACTTCCATCTCCTTTGAAGATGTAATGATCATTGCCAGAGGCTCAGCAATCTCCTCCCTTGCTTCCCACAGTAATCTGGAGAATATCTTGTCCGGGCCCAGTGACTTATCCAACATGATGCTTTCCAAAAGCTCCAGCACATCCTCTTTCTTAAAGTCTATATGTTCAAGCTTTTCAGTCCACTGTAAGTCATCCCTACAATCGCCTAGGTCCTTTTCCGTAGTGAATACTGAAGCAAAGTATTCATTAAGTACCTCCACTACCTCCTCTGGTTCCATACACACTTTTCCACTGTCACACTTGATTAGTCCTATTTGGTCATGTCTTATCCTTTTGCTCTTTACATACTTGTAGAATGCTTTGGAGTTTTCCTTAACTCTTCTCGCCAAGGCCTTCTCATGGCCCCTTCTGGCTCTCCTAATTTCATTCTTAAGCTCCTTCCTGCTAGTCTTATAACCTTCTAGATCTCTATCATTACCTAGTTTTTTGAACTGTTCGTAAGCCTTTCTTTTCTTCTTGACTAGATTTTCAGCAGCTTTGTACACCATGGTTCCTGTACCCTACCATCCTTTCCCTGACTTATTAGAATGTACCTGTGCATAACGCCACACAAATATCTCCTGAACATTTGCCACATTTCTGCCATACATTTCCCTGAGAACATTTGTTCCCAATTTATGCTTCCAACTTCCAGCTTGATAGCTTCATATTTCCTCTTACTCCAATTAAGTGCTTTCCTAACTTGTCTGTTCCTATCCCTCTCCAATGCTATGGTAACGGAGATAGAATTGTGATCACTATCTCCAAAATTCTCTCCCACTGAGAGACCTGACACCTGACCAGGTTCATTTCCCAATACCAGATCAAGTACAGCCTTTCCTCTTGTAGGCTTATCTACATATTGTGTCAGGAAACCTTCCTGAACACACCTAACAAACTCAACCCCATCTAAACCCCTCACTCTAGGGAGATGCCAATCAATATTGGGGAAATTAAAATCCCCCATTACGACAACTCTATTATTACTGCACCATTCCAGAATCTGTCTCCCTATCTGCTCCTCGAAGTCCCTGGGTGTTATTGACCCCTTCCTGTTCCTAACTTCCACCCACAGAAACTCAGTAAACAATCCCTCCATGACTTCCTCCATTTCTGCATCCGTGACACTATCTCTGATCAGCAGTGCCATGACCCCACCTCTTTTGCTTTCCTCCCTGTCCTTTTTGAAACATCTAAAGCCTGGCACTCTAAGTAGCCATTCCTGCCCCTAAGCCATCCAAGTCTCACAGCCTCAAGTACTGAACCACGCACTTAGCTCATCTGCTTTGTTCATGATGCTTCTTGCATTAAAATAGACACATCTCAAACCATCAGTCTGAGTGCATCCCTCCTCTATCACCTGCCTATCCTCCCTCTCACACCGTCTCCAAGCTTCCTCTTTGTGAGCCAACCACCCCTTCCTCCGTCTCCTCAGTTCCGTTTCTACCCCTCAGTAATTCTAGTTTAAACTCTCCCCAATAGCCTTAGCAAACCTCCCTGCTGAATATCAGAGGGTGGAAATGTTAAAAATATCAGCAGTTTATGATAAAAATTATAAACATATATCTCAGTTGCCCGTAGGCAAATGAAGCTATCTGCTTTAATATAAATCATTGGGATGGATCAAATTCAATTTTACCTGCCCTTTCTGCAGGTAAGAATCCCCTTACAAATCTACTCATGATTGCCTCAATGTCCTGTTAAAGTGCCCTTGAAATATCTTTTAAGATTCCTTTTTTTTTATATGATGATAAGTGCCCACAATACAGTTACAAGCAAGTTTCTCATTGCAGCTGTGCATAAATGTGCTTGTGCATATGAAAATAAACTCTGCTTGGAATTTGGCAGTGTTTGTTATTTAAGAAATGTTACATACAATTTTGTTGGTAAGCTAATTTTATTGGCTATGATGATGGAATTCTTAACAATCTGGTCTGAAGATTCAATGCACAATTTAGCACTTACAGTGCCTGTAAAAAGTATTCATCTCCCCCCCCCCCCGGATGTTTTAATGTTTTAATGTTTTATTGTTTTATTGTTTTAAAACATTGAACCACAGTAAATTTAATTTGGCAGTTTTGACAATGATCAACAGAAAATATTCCTTCATGTCAAAGTGAAAACAAATAGCTATAACTTGGTCTGAGTTTATTACAATTATTAAACACAATAATTGATTCCATAATTACTCTCCCCCTTCAAGTCAGTATTTAGTAGATGCACCGTTGGCAGCAATTACAGCATTGAGTCTGTCTGAATAGGTCTTTACACAACTGGACACTGCAATTTTTCCCCATTCTTCTTTACAAAACTGCTTAAGCTCTGTCACATCGCAAAGGGATCATGAGTGAACAACCCTTTTCAAGTCCAGCCACAAATTCTCAATTCGATTGAGGTCTGGACTCTGACTCCAGGACATTTAACTTTACTGTATAGCTTTGGTTTTAAGCTTGGGGTCATTGTCTTGCTGGAAAACAAGTTTTCTGCTAAGTCACAGTTCTCTTGCAGGCATTTTGCTGCATTCATTTTACCCTCTATCTTCACAAGCCTTCAGGGCCTGCTACAGTGAAGCATCCCCACAGCATGATGCAGCCACCACCATGCTTCACGGTAGGGATGATCTGATTTTGATGGTATACGGTGTGCAGCTTACACCAGACACAGTGTTCAGTCTGATGGCCAAAAAGCTCCGTTTTGGTTTCATCAGACCATAGAAGCTTCTTCCAGGTGACTTCAGAGTCTCTCACATGCCTTCTGGCAAACTCTAGCTGAGATTTCATGTGAGAGTTTTTTCAGCAGTGGCTTTCTCTTTGGCACTCTCGTATAAAGCTGCAACTGGGGAAGCACCTGGGCAACAGTTGTTGTATGCACAGTCTCTCCTATCTCAGCCACTGTAACTCCTCCAGAGCTGTCATAGGTCTCTTGATGGCCTCCCTCACTAGTCCCCTTCTTGCGCAATTACTCAGTTTTTGAGGACGGCCTGCTCTAGGCAGAGTTACAGCTGTGCCATATTCTTTCCACTTCTTGATGATTGACTGAACTGTACTCCAAAGAATATTCAGTGACTTGGAAATCTTCTTGTGTCCATCTCCTGACTTGTGCTTTTCAATAACCTTTCCACAGTGTTGCTGGAGTGTTCTTTTGTCTTCATGCTGTAGTTTATGCCAGGATACTGACTCACCAGATACAGGTGTATTTTTACTACAATCAATTAAAACACCTTGACTGCATATATTTAACTAATCATGTGACTTCTAAAAGCAATTGGCTGCACAGGCGATCATTTGGTGGGCTATATTAAAGAGGATGAATACTCATGCAATCAATTATTTTGTACCTTATATTTGTAACTAATTTAGATCATTTTGTAGAGATTTGTTTTCACTTTGACATGAAAGAGTCTTTTTCTGTTGATTAGTGTCAAAATAAACCAAAATAAATCCACAGTGTTCAATGTTGTAAACAATAAAACATGAAAACTTTTGGGGGGGGAATACTTTTTACAGGCACTACATAGAGACATAGAACACTATAGCCCACAAACAGGACCTTTGGCCCATCTCGTCCATACTGAACCATTAATCAGCCTAGTACCATTGACCTGCATCCAGAACATAGCCCTCCATACCCTTCTCATCCATCAAATTGCTCCTAAATGTTGGAATCAACCCCACATCCATCTTCACCTGCAGAGGCAGCTTATTCCACACTCTTATGACCCTCTGAGTGAAGAAGCTCCCCTTCACGTTCCCCTTAAGCATTTCTCCTTTCAAATTTCTCCCAAAACCTCAAGTTCAAGACTCTCCCAACCTCAATGGAATAAGCCTGCTTGCATTTATCCTATCTGTGCTCCTCATAATTTTGTATACCTCTATCAAATTTCCCCTCAATCTTCTGCGTTCTAGTGAATAAAGTCCTAAACTATTCAATCTTTCCCTACAACTCTAGTCACAGCAACATCTTTGCAAAATTTTCCTGCACTATTTCAATCTTATTTACTTCTTTCCTGCAGGTACAAGACCAAAACTTCAAATTAGGTCTCACCGACATTTTTTTAATGATTTCAACATAACATCCTAACTCCTGCACTCAGTTGAATGATTTATGAAGGCCAATGTGCCAAGAGCTTTCTTTATGACCCTATTTACCAGTGACATCACTTTCAAGGAATTATGGATCTGTATTTCCAGATTTCTCTGTTCTACCATATTCCTTAGTACCATACTGCTCACAGTGTAAGACCTACCCTGGCTCGTCCTCCCAATGTGCAACACCTCACACTTCTCTGCATTAAATTCTATCTGCCATTGTTTAGCCCAATTTTCCAGCTGGGTTAAATCCCACTGCAAGCTTTGATAGTCTTCCTTCCTGTCCACAATGCCCTCTGCCCACAATCCCGTGTGTCACCTGCGTAGTTTCTGATCCAGTTAACTAAATAACATGCAGATCGTTGATACAGATGACAAACAACAAAGGACCCAGCACCAATCCCTGTGGCACACCAGTAGTCACAGGCCTCCAGTCAGAGAAGCAACCATTTACTACCGCTCTCTGGCTTCTTCTGAGAAGCCAATGTCTAATCCAATATGTTCAGGTGCTCTGATTCCTATCACCCTGCAATTCTAATTTCAGCATCCCTCCCCCCTTCGAGCACCAGTAAATATTCCCATTAGTTCAGGTCCAAACTGTTCTTTCTGTACAGGTCTCACCTTCCCTAGAAGAGAGCCTATAATCCAAAAATCTGAAGCCCTTCCTCCTGCACCATAGCCATGCACCATACACCTTAGCCATGTGTTAAAATGGGTGATCTTCCTATTTATTGCCTCACTAGCATGTGGTATGGGTAGCAATCCTGAGATCACAACCCTGTAGGTCCTGTCTTTTAGTTTTGTACCGAGCTCACTAACTCACCTTGCAGTACCTCGTCACCTCTTCTACCCATGGCATTGGTACCAACGTGGACCACAACCTCTGGCTGCTTTTTCTTCCACTTATGAGTGCTGTGGATTCAATCCAACTTATCCCTGACCCTGGCACTCAGGAGGCAACACGCCATCTGAGAATCTCATTCTCATCCACATAACCTCCCGCATCACTACAGCTCATCTCTTTCCCTTCTGAACCATGGAGTCTGACTGCTGTGGCTTTCCTCTGCTGGGTCATCCACACGACAGTATACCTTTTGTTGAGGAGAACAACTATGAGGGCATTCTCCTTTCCCCCTCCCTAAAAGTTACTCATTTACTGTGTCCTACACCTTGGGTGTAACTACCTCCCTGTATGTCCTGTCTATCAACCCCTCTGCTTCCCATATGATCTGGAGTTCATCATCTGCCTGCAACAGCTCCTTAACACAGTCTATTAGAAGCTGCGGCTGGCTGCACCTCTTGCAGGTGCAGTCATCCTGGACACTTCCTGTTTTCCCAAAACCATTCCAGTCTCCTGACTGGCACTCACACTGCTCTACATGTGTAATAAGGAAGAAAGAAGGAATAAACAATAAAAAAAATTCTATCTATAGCCTACACCTCTCCTCATCGAAGCCTCAGTGAGTCAAAGCTTCAACACTGGCCCATTCACACAATAGCCATACCCACAAAGGCCACCCCACTTAAACCTAACTTTTATTTTGTATCTTGTCAAGTGCCTAATAATTCATAATCCAATCTCTCCTCAGGAACTGTGACATGCCAAATGTGCCAGCTGCCCCTGCTTGTTTCTTTAAAACTCTTCCTCCCTTTATGCAATCCAATGGCTCCTCGGGAACTGTGATGTGCCAAATGCGGCAGCTGCCCCCACCTGCTTCTTTTCAACTCTCACCCTCTATGGAATGTTTTACAGCATTTTCTGTGCTTACTCACCTTGGCTGCTTGAACATGACTCCCCAAACCCATAACTTCTACTACCAGGAATCTTACCATCCGGTATGATGGCTCCATTAAGTGGCAACTCTTTGTGTGTAGGTCCAATGGGAATCATTAAGTATTCCCATTTAGGACTACCACACAGTTCAAGTCCACAGTCACGCTATGGGTATTTCAATAAGCAGCATTGTTTTAAAATGTTTCAAAAATATTTCGATACTCAATGTGAATGAACCTCGAATGGCAGACTTGGGTCATGAGTTAAGTTCACCTGTAAGGAAATGTAAGTGGGGACGCCACATCAATCTACAGGTGTGATTGAAATGCAGAAACCAAGACTTCCACTCCTGACTATCCTGCTGGCAAATGTACAGTCTCTGGAAAATAATACTAAACATCTCAGAACAACTACCACCATCATATCACCTGCAGAACCAGAGAAGCCAACCCACTTGACCACTGTTACACCTCCCGTGCCATCCTATGCCCACATTTTGAAAAGTCCAGTCACCTGTCTATACTTCTACTCCCAGGGTATAAGCAGAGACCAAAGTCTGCAGTACCAGTGGTGAGGACCAAGAGGTATGGTCAAGGGAGGCAGAGGAGTGCTTACAGGACTGCTTTGAGTCGGCAGACTGGAAAATATTCAGGGATTCATCTTCAAGTCTGAATGAAGTTGTCATTGACTACATCAAGACCTGTGTGAATGAGTGTGTGACTTTGAAATCGTACCGGATGTACCCAAGCCAAAAACCACAAAAGAACCAGAAGATATGTACTCTTCTGAGAACTAGAACTGTGGCATTCAACACCAGTGGTTCAGAACTATTCAAAAAGTCCAGGTATAACCTACAGAAAGTTATTTTAAGAGTGAAAAAACAATTCCAATTAAGGTTAGAGATGGATGCTAACTCTGGCAGGATTTACAGGCCATTACCTCCTACAAAGCAAAAACTAACATCATGAATAGCTGTGATGCTTCATCCATAGTAAAACTATACCTGTGAGAATCCCTGCAGCATCTGGTGACCCTGTGATCTCTGTCTCAGAGGTCAATGTCAGAATATTGTTTTAAGAAGGTGAACCCTCGCAAGGTGTCAGGCCCTGATGGTGTACCTGGTGGAGCTCTGAAAATTTGTTCCAACCAGCTGGCGAGAGTGCTCAAGGACATTTTCAATCTCGCTGCTGTAGATGAGCAGGATGAGCTGCCTCAATGACTATTGCCCAGTGATATTTACATCTATTGTGATGATGTTCTTTGAGGTGTTGGGCATGGTTAGAATCAACTCCTGCCTCAGCAAGGACCTGGACCTGCTGCAATTCACCGATCTCCACAATAGGTCTACACTCGGGCTTAGGTCATCTGGACATAACAATACCTCCATCAAGCTGCTGCTTGTTGATTATAGTTAAGTGTTCTACACCATCATACCTTCAGTTCTACTCAACAAGTCCCAAAACCTAGGCCTCTGTACCTCCCTCTGTAACTGGATCCTTGACTTCCTCACTGGGAGACCATAGTCCGTGCTCACTGAAATAGCACCTCCACATCGCTGACAATCAATACTTGTGCACCTCAAGGATGTGTGCTTATCCCACTGCTTTCCTTTCTCTTCACCCATGATTGTGTAGCTAGGAACAGCTCAAACACTATCTGTAAATTTGCTGATGACACAGCTATTGTTGGCAGAATTTCAGATAGTGACGAGGATGTGTACACCACTCAGATAGACCAACTAGTTGAGTGATGTCACAGCAACAACCTTGCACTCAGTATCAATAAGATCAAGGAATTGATTGTGGACGTCAGGATGGGGAAGTTGTGGGAACACGCACCAGTCTTCATCAAGGGATCAGAAGTGGAGATGGTGAACGGTTCCTGGGTGTCAGAATCACTGAAGGTCTATCCTGGGCCAACATATTGATGTAATTACAAAATGGCTATATTTCATTAGGACTTTGAGCACATCTTCAAAAGCTGATGCCTCAAAAAAATTGGTATCCATCATTAAGGACCTCCATCACCCAGGGCACTCCCTCTTCACATTGCTACCAAAAGGAGGAGGTACAGGACCCCAAAGATGTACACTCAGTGTTTCAGGGGCAACCTTGTCCTCTCTGCCAGCAGATTTCTGAATGGGCAATAAACCCATGAAGAACACTACTTCACTGCTCATTATTTTTCCCTCTCTTTTTACACTAGGTAATTAATTACATTTTTATATATACTTTTTATTTTAATGTATAGTTTTTATTATTACGTATTGCAATGTACTGCTGCCGCAAAACAACAAATTTTATGACATAAACCTTATTCTGATCCTGATTCGGAAAGACAAAGTTTTTGAGAACATGGGATATTACAGTTGGTAATAGTGAAAATAATCTTAATAATTTTAAATGCTTCTAATACTAGGTACCAGATGGATGTAAGAGCAATTGTAACATTTAAAATAACTTTGGATAGGTGCATAGATGAGAGAGGTAAGGGGGGAATGGTTTGGATGCACGTAGATAGAACAAGGCTGAAGAACAGGCTGTCATGGACTAGATGGGCTGAAGGGTCTGTTTCTGAGCTGTAGTATTTTATGACTGTGAATGAAGGGTGCAAGGGGTAGACGCTCTGGTGAATGAAGATAAAATCCCTGGATTGGTTAGATATTGACACAACAAGACATTAGATTGTGGACTCAAGATTGTCCTCATCTTGTGATCTTTTGAAGAATGAGAATTTACAGTGGATTCCAGTTAATTGAGGCATATCAGGACTAATACAATTTGGCCCAATTAAGCAGCTTTCCCAATTGGCCAATTTTTTGTGAAAACACAGTGGAATCCTGTTAATTGTGACACATTGGGACCAATACATTTTGGCCCATTCAAGCAGCTTCTGCAATAAGCCAAAGTATCATGGAAATAGTTAAAAAGGTATAAAAGAAGACCAACTACCAGAATAGTTAGCTTAACTGAGTAACAAATTCTGTATTTAAATGAAATGCCGAACAAATTAGAATGCCACCAATACCTCTGCATTACCATAAAACATTGTATTAGTTCCTAATAGTTAACGACAGAGAAATTACATCCAGCGTATGTTACCGTGTTCTTTTGATTAAATGTAAATGAAAAAAATCAGTGGAGACATCCAGTACAAATAATGGAATGCCTTTATATAATGGTTTTGATTATTGCATCCTCCAAGTCTCAATATTCATTAACATTCAAGATGATGTCAATGTCATCATGGTTCCTAACTCGTTGAAGTAGTGAAATCATTTCACTTTCACTCCCGGCTGTTTCTGGCATCTCTGTGCCTAAACCATTGAAACTGCAGTGAGCAAAACCTTTCTGAATTGTCCAACTCTTATTTATTGTCAACAGTCAGTGACAAAAATCACAACTATTTAAAAACTTCACACTAATCAGGATGGCCAAATAGCCACAGCAGGTGCATGTTGTTAACACTGGCAAAAGTCTCCTGTGTACCAAATAAATGAAAGGAACCTGACCTGACTTTTTCAATTAGAAGAGCAAACACGAGGAAATCTGCAGATGCTGGAAATTCAAACAACACACACAAAATCCTGGTAGAACACAGCAGGCCGGGCAGCATCTATAGGGAGAGGCGCTGTCGACGTTTCGGGCCGAGACCCTTCGTCAGGACTAACCGAAAGGAAAGATAGATTTCTCGGCCCGAAACATCGACAGCGCATCTCCCTACAGATGCTGCCCGGCCTGCTGTGTTCTACCAGCATTTTGTGTGTGTTGTTTTTCAATTAGGTTTTGTTCTTTAAGAGTTGTCCCAAATAAATGGCTGTCCTGGTTAGCAAATAGCCCAATTAACCAAAATCCGCTGTATTTACTTTCATGAAAAAATACACTTTAATCACTTTAAGAAAAAACATTATTTTGGAGAAGGAAAATTAAAATGGAAATTCATACCGACATTCCACTGGACGACTAATTTTTTCACCTTGATTACTCTGCAAAATATTGCTATTTGTCAATATAATCCATTCCTGCATCTCCCGCAGCTCTTGACTAGTGAAGACACCTGTGATGATGGGCTGCCGTTGTAGTTCTTTTTTTAAATTTGCTGTTTTAAAACCCAATGTCAGCCTCATACATTACTCATGAATTTCCCAGAGACATACTGCCACGAGTTTTCTTTTAGTTTGAATAAGAATTTGCTCTGGCCTTGCAATGATGACAGTAGATAATTCTGGTGTGCTGATTTGCACCCAAGAGAAGATGTGCATTACTTCATGGAGTTATTGGCATTATCAGCCTCTTTCTTTCCTTCCTACATTGAGCAAGGAAAATCTGTGCAGAACAATGATTAGCAAGGCCAGCAGAATTTAAAAGCACATCACCAAAAGTAGAAGGAAGTTCAGTAGCAATCAAGCTGTATATTCCCCTGCAACATACACTAAATGCTGAAGGAACTCACCAGGTCAGGCAGCATTCCCAATCATACATACTGTTGGTCAATCAAGAAGCATATAATGTGTATGTGTAGAAGCAGCATGTTGAGGTCATGAGTCTGACTTCCAGTGTCAAGATCCTGAGGAATGATAAAAGGCCATTAAGCAGACTTACAAGGCTCGACCTCAGATTCCATTCTATTTGTGCCACACTTTGCTCTGCAGATGTTGTTACAATTTAGTTTCTGAGTCTCTGAGGCTCTCCTGAAAGGTAACTTAAACTGGAAGCCCTTAAAGAAGACAAGAAATTGAAAAGTTTGATTAAATCTAAGACTGATAGTTAACCTGGGTCAAGGAAAGTCTGCCCATTCCACCAACAATGGCTTTTTGTAGATTTCATCCAGTCACACTTTACACATGGAATACACTCAGTGGCCACTTTAATAGGCACACCTCTTTAATGCAAATATCAAACCAGTCAATCATGTGGCAGCAACTCAATGCATTGTTTTGATCCCCAGTTTCAACACTTGGGACACTACATGATGTACTGGGAATCTGTATGTTATGTACCCCAGTGTCAATTCTTGGGCCCGTACGTGATGTAATGGAAATCTGTGATTTTGTTTCTTGTAGTGTCACACGATGACACGATGAGTATAAAAAAGAGCCGTGCAGATTGCTCCAGAGACAGGCTTTTGGAGAAATCCACTTTGGTGGACAGTCGTTGTGTTTGGACAGCAGAGTTGTTAGTGAGAGTGAAGAGTGCAAGATTTGATCGAACCCAAAAGGGAGTGGGTAGTCGATAACGCTGTGCATTTTGGAAGTGACTGACATTTCGTAATCCAAACGTGGATTTTTGGCACCCACTTTGGTGACCCCTGCAAAGTCGCAGGTGTGTGGTGACCAGTCCTAGAAAAGGGACTTCTCATGTAAGTTACGTGGTGAAATTCTCACTTTTTGTCGACTCTTTGTAGACTCTTCGAAACAGACTGCATCGTGAACTTGCTTCCACTGTAAAGGTACGGTGGCCACTTTGCAAGATCAGCATTGGAGAGGTACTGTGTGTCTGCCAGGTCGCCTTCGGAAAGGTACGGTGGCCATTTTGGCATATCTCTGCGAGACTCACTTCTTCGCTGTATTTTGAATCTCCGTCTTCAAGATCAGCACTTCGCTACACTTCAAAACTAAAGTCTCCCTTATCAATTCTTCCGTGAATCCCTTGAAACTTTCTGAACTGACATTCTGAGACTGTGCTCCAGTAAGACTCTGTTAAGAATTGTTTCTAAGTTTAACCGTTTGAAAGCTATTGACACATGGTGCTGTTAACATTGTTTTAAGTTAGTCGTTTGTTTAATTTTCTATGTTTCTGCTTGAGTGTTAATAAACTTAGTTGTTTTGCAATATTTCCCTGACTCCGTTCCACATCTATTATTGCTGGTTCTACGTAACAGCATAAAAGCATGCAGACATAGTCAAGAGGTTCAGTTGTTGCTCAGACCAAACATCAGAATGGGGAAGAAATGTGACCTAAGTGACTTTGACTGTGGAATGAGTGTTGGTGCCAGACGAGGTGATTTGACTACCGTAAAAAGTTCTGATCTCTTGGGATTTTCATGCACAGCAATCTCTAGAGTTAACAGAAAATGGCACAAAAAACAAAAAGAAAAATCCAGGGGAGTGGCAGTTCTCTGGGCAAAAAATGCCTTGTTAATGAGAGAAGTCAGAAAAGTATGGCCACACTGGTTCATGCTGACACATTACAACAGTGGAGTGCAGAAAAGCACCTCCGAACTCACAACCTGTTGAACCTTGAACTGAATGGGCTGCAGCAACACAAAACCACAGAAGTACCTAATAAAGTAGCCACTGAGTGTGTGTAGCTCCGCTACATGAGCAGATAATGTGGAAGAGCTATAAATAAAGGGATAAGGTAACTCTAGAAAATTATCAAACCATAATAAATGCATCTTAGTCAGCAAAATCGAATAAGTGGAGTTGTGTGATTGGCTGCATCATTGTGTTATCTGAATGAAAGGATGAAAAAAGAATTAGTTCAACCATTTTTAGAAATTCATTTATGGATGCCAGGCATCACCAGGCAGGCTATTAGTTATATCCCACTCCTGTTTCTAACCACAGCTAGCTTAGATGATTGAGGCTCTGCCTTATGGAGAGAATTCCAACAACCAGGCAATAATGAGAAGATGTCCCTGCCAACCAAGGATGGAGATGAAGCAAACAAGAGAACTCTGCAGATGCTGGAAATCCAAGCAACACACACAAATTGCTGAAGGAACTCAGCAGGCCAAGCAGCAACTGTGAAAAAGTGTACAGTCGACATTTCGGACCGAAACACTTCATCGGGTCTGGAGAAAAAAAGATGAGGAGTCAGAGTTAGAAGGTGGGGGTGGGGAGGTGTAAGGAAGAAACAAAAAGTGATAGGTGAAACTGGGAGGGGTGGAGGGGTGAAGTAAAGAACCAGGAAGTTGACTGGTAAAAGAGATACAAGGCTGGAGAAGGGTGAATCTGACAGGAGAGGACAGAAGGCCATGGAAGAAATGAAAGGGTAAGGAGACCCAGAGGGAGGTGAGAGGCAGCTAAGGAGATAAGGTGAGAGAGGGAAAAGGGAATGTGGAATGAAGGGGGAGGGGTGGGTTAACCAGAAGTTCGAGAAATTGATGTTCATCCCATCAGGTTGGAGGCTACCCAGAAGAAATATAAGGTGTTGTTCCTCCAACCGAGTGAGGCCTCATCGCGATGGTAGAGGAGGACATGGACTGATGTGTCGGTCTGGGAATGGGAAGTGGAATTAAACTGGGTGGCCACTGGGAGATCCCGCTTTTTCCGGAGGACGGAGCATAGGTGTACATTGAAGTGGTCTCCCAATCTACATCGGGCCTCACCGATTTACAGGAGGCCACTGCTGAACTATCGCCTCACCTGGAAGGACTGATTAGGGCCTTGAATGGTAGCAGGGACAGACGAGGCACTTGCTCGACTTGCAAGGATAAGTGCCAGGAGGGAGATCAGTGGAGAGGGATGAATGGACATGGGAGTTGCATAGGGAGCGATCCCTGCTGAAGGCAGAAAGTGGGGGGGGGGGGGGTTGAGGGGGTAGGAAAGATATTCTTGGTGGTGGGATCCTGTTGGAGATGGTGGAAGTTATGGAGAATTATGTTGTTTGGAGATGAAGCAACAGATATCTCAGTGAAAACTAGACATCAATTACTGTTAAACTGATAAAACTGATTATACCATTGGTACAAGGAATTACATCCAGGAACATGTAAACATGGCTTTGTCAAAGGCAGATCATCCCTTACGAACCTGATTGATTTTTTTTTGAGGACATTGTTGAAGGAAGAGCAGTAGATGTAGTGTATATGGATTTCAGCAAGGCATTCGATAAGGTACCCCATGCAAGACTTATTGAGGAAGTAAGGAGGCATAGGATGCAAGGGGACATTGATTTGTGGATCCAGAACTGGCTTGTACACAGAAGGCAAAGTGTGATTGCAGACGGGTCATATTCTGCATGGAGGTCGGTCACCAGTGGTGTGCCTCAGGAATCTGTTCTGAAACCCCTACTCTTTGTGATTTTTTATAAATGACCTGGATGAGGAAGTGGAGGGATGGGTTAGTAAATTTTCTGATGACACAAAGTTTGGGGGTATTGTGTATAGTGTAGAGGGCTGCCAGAGGTTACAGCGGGACATTGATAGGATGCAAAACTGGGCTGAGAAGTGGCAGATGGAGTTCAATCCAGATAAATGTGAGGTGGTTCATTTTGGTAGGTCAAATATGATGGCAGAATGTAGTATTAATGGTAAGACTCTTGGCAGTGTGGAGGATCAGTGGGATCTTGGGGTCCGAGTCCATAAGATGCTCAAAGCAGCTGTGCATGTTGACTCTGTGGTTAAGAAGGCATACGGTGCATTAGTCTTCATCAATCTTGGGATTGAGTTTAAGAGGCAAGAGGTAATGTTGCAGCTATATAGGACCCTGGTCAGACCCCACATGGAGTACTGTGCTCAATTCTCGTCACCTCACTACAGGAAGGATATGGAAACCATAGAAAGGGTGCAGAGGAGATTTACAAGGATGTTGCCTGGTCTGTGGAACTTGCCTTATGAGAATAGGTTGAGTGAACTCGGCCTTTTCTCCTTGGAGCGACGGAGGATGAGAGGTGACCTGATAGGGGTGTATAAGGTGATGAGAGGCATTGTTTGTGTGGGTAGTCAGAGGCTTTTTTCTAAAGCTGAAATAACACGAGAGGGAATAGTTTTAAGGTGCTTGGAAGTAGGTACAGAGGGGATGTCAGGAGTAAGTATTTTACGCAGTGAGTGGTGAGAGCATGGAATGGGCTGCTGGTGATGGTGGTGGAGGCGGAAACAATAGGGTCTTTTACGAGATACATGGAGCTTGGAAAAATAGAGGGCTATGGGTAAACCTATGTAATTTCTAAGGTAAAGACATATCTGGCACAGCTTTCTGGGTGAAGGGCCTGTATTGTGCTGTAGGTTTCCTCTGTTCCATTTTCTATGTTGCAAATAGTTAAGCAAAGAGTTGAATCTAGTTGGTCTATTTCTGTGCCATACACGAATGGCAACGTAAAAAACAAACTATTTGCAATTTTGGTGAAAATCACTAGAGGTCACCATTGTCCTTTGAAATATCTGCTTAAAGCAAGGTTAGAATCAAAGTTCAGTCTCTCATTTCACAATATATTTGAAATAATTAAGGAATAAAAGTGTCCCTGTCTGCATGATAAATGCATCTATGTTTTATCATTTCAGTGCACCATCTAAGCTTCTTACAGAGTCGTGACCTGGTGCCTTAATTTTGTTCCATTATTATTCAATGGGCGACCATCCTTCCTTTCTAATGTCAGTGTGCTTACTGTTGCCTTTTCTTTCACTTACTCAGGATTCTCTGACAGGATGATAAGTGTCACAAATACCCAAGAGTAACCAACCGTCTCTGTCATGTTCTTATTCAGTCTGCACAACTTTCTTTTTTTATATCTTAATTTTTGAAAACTGGCCACTGCTGTCAAACCTGCATATATTGCTCATGGCTTCGTAACCTTTGGAAGGTGAGCGAACTTCTTGAGCGTTGCAGTGCTTCTAGTGGAGCTGCTCTGCTGATTGTTGTGTAGGCAGTTCCAGGACTTGAATCCAATGATGATGAATGGCTAACAGTACAGTCATATGTACATCGGAGTGGAACTCTACGTGTGGTTTTCTCATGGATTTGCTGCTCTTAGGTGGTAGAGGTCCTGGTTTGAGAGTGACTATTGGAGTAGTCTTGGTAAATGACTACAGTATATTTTGTGGAACCTTCACGCTTTACACTATGTGTTGATAGGAATGAATGCCCGGGGTGTTTAATGGGCTGCCAGTCAAATGGGATTGTGATGCATTGCCTCTGAGTTGTTCTTACCGAGGTGGGAAACTGAATTATCTTGATGAAATGCAAACTGGTCATTAGTGAACAGTTATTGGGAAGTCAATTGCACTCTCCTGATGATTGAGGATAGACTGATTGGGTAGAAGCGAGCTAGATTGCTTTTCTCCCAAATTTTGTCAATGGGGCATCACTGGGTAATAGTCCATCTTGTTGACTTGATGCCAGTATTAGGACATAACCCAGAGTTATGGAATATAGCAAATATTAATTTCAACACCAACCAGTCTTCAGATCTGAATGTGGATTGTAGATGGAGTTCAAAATGCAGCTCAGAACAATAGTGTTCTTGGAGCTGCAGATCAGGGTTGATAAAAACCAAGAAACATCCCATTGACCTGAGGTGCTTGCATATGCATGAACAGAGACCAGAGACAGGGGTGATTAACATTAATTTTGGATGTTTGCAGTGTTAATGTGAAGATCTAGGTATTAGAAAATTATATGTAATTCAAAGGAAGCATTGTGAATACATTGTAACTACAGAATTGTTCTGCTGTATCTTTGCTTTTTAGCATATAAAAATGTCTTGCAATGTTGGGTGAAGGAAGCCTGTTCTTACAAGAGTGTCTCTGGTATGATGCCTGCTTGTTTTGCTGAATAAATTCTTCCATATCCATCAGCTCAGTGCCTCTCTTGTGACTTCATTCTTAGTCACAGCAGCCAGTACTATAATTGTACTGGAAAAGCTTAGCTGGAGGTACAACTGGTTCTGGAGGAGGAGGGGAAGGGTGTCTGCAAGACTGAAGTTGCACTGCTGGCTTTGTTGAGTTCCAATGTTCTCAGCAGTTTATTGCTGTCAAGTGGAATAAGACCATAAGATACAGGAACAGAATTAGGCCATTTGGCCCATCGTGTCTTCTCTACTATTTCATCATGGCTGACCCAAGTTTCCTCTCAGTCCCAATCTTCTGCCTTCTCCTCATATCCCTTCATGCCCTGACCAATCAAGAATCTATCAACCTCTGCCTTAAATAAACATAAAGACTTGGCGAACAATCCCACAGATTCGCAACTCTCTGACTAAAGAAAATTCTCCTCATCTCCATTCTCAAAGGATGCTCCTCTATTCTGAAGCTACGTCTTTAATCTTAGGCTCTCCCGTAATAGGAAACATCCTGTCTACATTCACTCTATAAAGATCTTTCACTATTCAGTAGGTTTCAATGAGGTCACTCCTCATTCTTCTGAATTCCAGTGTATACAGGCCCAGAGCCATAAAAGGCTCTTCATATGACAATACATTCAATCCTGGAATCATTTTCATGAATCTCCTTTGAACCCTGTCCAGATTTAGTACATCTTTTCTAAGATAAGGGGCCCAGAACTGTTCACAATACTCCACGAGTCCTCACCAGTGTCAACTTTACATCCTTGCTTTTATATTCTAGTCCTCTTGAAATGAATGCTAACATCGCATTTGCCTTCCTCACCGCAGACTCAGCCTGCAAATTAACCTTTAGGGAATCCTGCACAAGGACTCCTAAGTCCCTTTTCACCTCAGTTATTTGTACTTTTTCTCCATTTAGAAAACAGTCAACCTTTTCATTTCTTCTACCAAATTGAATGACAGTCACTTTCCAACACTGTATTCCATCTGCCATTTCTTTGCCCTTTTTTCTAATCTGTTTCTCCTTCTGTAGCACAAAACTACATCCCCTCCACCTATCTTCATATAATTTGCAAACATTGGAACAAAGACATCAATTCCATCATTCAAATCACTGACAAATAACATATAAATAATTGGTCCCGTCATAGACCCTGTGGAACACCAGTAGTCTCCGGCAGCCAGCCAGAAAAGGCTCCTTTTATTCCTACTTTTTTGTCTCCTAGAATCTTTCTGGTAATACCATGGGCTTGTAGCTTGTTAAGCAGCCTCATGTGTGGCACTTTGTCAAAGGCCTTCTGAAAATCCAAGTAAACAACATCAGCCGGTTCTCCTTTGTTTATCCTGTTTGTTATTTCTTCAAAGAATTCCAACAAGTTTGTCAGGCAAGATTTTCCTTGTGCTCTGGGACCTCATCCTTAATAATTGACTCCAGCATCTTCCCAACTAGTGAGGCAGACTAACTGGCCCATAATTTTCTTTCTTCTTCCTCTCTCCATTCTTGAAGAGTGGAGTGACATTTGCAATTTTCCAATCTTCTCAAATCATTCCAGAATCTAGTGAGTTTTGTGAAATCATTACTAATCCTTCCACAATTTCTTTAGCCATCTCTTTTTGAACCCTGATACACACTCTTGTCTCCTTTTAATACACTTCATGTATCTGAAGAAACTTCTGGTATCCTCTTTCATATTATTGGCAAGCTTACTTTTGTATTCTATCTTTACCTTCTCAATGATGTTTTTTGTTGCCTTCTGTTGGTATTGGAAAGTTTCCCAATCCTTTAACTTTCACTAATGTTTGCTCTATTATTTGCCCTCTCTTTGGCATTTATGTTGGCTTTGACTTCTCTTGTTAACCACTGTTGTGTCATCTTTCCTTTAGCATGCTTCTTCTTCTTTCTGATGTATATATCCCGTGCCTTCTACATTACTTCCTGAAATTCCAGCCATTGCTGTTCTGCTGTCATCTCTGCCGGTGTCCTTTTCCAATCAATTCTGGCCTACTCCTCTCTCTCATGCCACCTTAATTCCCTTTACTCCATTGTAAAACTGATACATCTGACTTTAGCTTCTCACTCTCAAAAGTTCAGGGTGAATTTGATCATATTATTATCACTTGCCCCTAAGGATTCTTTTACCACCAGGTCTCTGATCAATTTTGGATCATTGTACAACACCCAATCCACAATAGCTGATCCTCTAGTGGGTACTAGCATGAGCTGCTCTAAAAATCAATCTCATAGGCATTCCAAAAATTCCCCTCTTGGAATCCAGCAACCAGATTTCCCCAATCTACCTGCATATCGAAATCCACTATGACTATTGTAACATTGCCCTTTTGGCATGGATTTTTGAAACCACTGTTTGTGGGTCTATATATAGCTCCCGTCAATGTCTTTTTACCCTTGCAGTTCGTTAGCTCTACCCACAATGATACAAGACTTTCTAACCCTATGTCACCTCTTTCTAATGATTTTACTTCATTTTTTACCAACAGAGCATAGCCTCCCCCTTTCACTCCCTGCCTGTCCTTTTGATACAATGTGTATCCTTGGACATTAAGCTCTCAGCTATAATCTTTCAGCCATGATTCAGTGATACCTACAACATCATGTATTCCAATCTGTAACTGTGCTAGAAGTTCATCTACCTTATGCTGTATACTGTGCACATTTAAATATAATACCTTCAGTCCTGTATTCACCCTTTTTGATTTTGTCCACCTTTTACATTGCAACTCATCCTGTTGACTGCAATTTTGCCCTGCCATCAGCCTCTCCTTGCTGGGAGTCTCACTACACATTGCCTCTGTTTGTAAACCATCTACATCATCTTTAGCACTATCACGCATGTTCCCATCCCCCTGCTAAATTAGCCTAACCCCACCCAAACAATTCTAGCCAACATGCCCACAAGGATATTGGATGCCCTTGGGTTCCAGTGTAAACTGTCCTTTTTTAACAGGTCATACCTTCTCCAGAAGAGATCCCAATGATCCGTAAATCTGAACCCTTCCCTCTTCACCACACGTTCACCTGCCAAATCTTTCAGTGTCTCTCACTGGCACGTGGCACAGGCAGCAACCTGGAGGTCCTGTTTCTCAACTTTCTACCTAAAATCTCTCTCCAGAACCTCCTCACCTTGTCTACCTATGTCACTGGTGCCAATTTGCACCAAGATTTCTGGTTGCTCACTCTCACCCTTGAGAATGCCATGGACATGATACGAGATATCCCTGATCCTGGCACCAGGGAGGCAACATCCCATCCGTATGTCTCTATTGCACCCACAGAACCTCATTTCTGTTCCTCTGACTGTACCTCCTCAGGCTAGGATTAAATCAGGGGATAACTGGCAAGCATGGCTTGTTAGGCCAGATGGGCCCACCCTGTGCTGTATCTCAATAACTAAATAAATAGAATGTGCGTTGAAAGGTTGTAATGGACAGAGGAGGATTAACCTTCTTGCTTCAAGTCTGTGCTTGTTATTGCCTCAGTTCCAAGAGGGTGATCGCAAGCACTAGCACCCAAAACTCAACAATGGCTCTTCCCACCACTGAGGAATTCCGGGGAGATCAAAAATATGGAAATGCACCATATGAGGCGGAACGATAGCGTAGTGGTTAGCATATCCCTTTACAGTGCTAGCGATCAAAAGATCGATGTTGGATTCTTGCTACCCTCTGTAAGGAGTTTGTCTGATCTTGCCGTGACCATGTAGTTTTCCTCTGGGTGCTGCAGTTTCCTCTCATATTCCAAAGTTGTATAGTTAGGTTTAGGGTCAGTGTGTTGCGGGATGTTACATTGGCACAGGAAGTGTGGCAACACTTCCCGGCTGCCCTGCAGCACACTTCCCAAACTGGATTTGTCCTTGACACAAAGCAACACATTTCACTGTATGTTTCGATATACATGTGACAAATAAAGATATATCTTTCCCCATGCTGTTAATTCCTGCTCACCCTGGTTGTGTGAGCCAACATGCAGGGGGAGTGAGGGAGGACTGTCTCTTAAAGTTCAGCAATAAATATGGGTGCAGTGGCCCACTTGACTGAATAGCTGCCAAGGTATCAAGCTTTTGGAATGAGAGCTCAATACCTGGCACAGGATAAATGTGAGATGATATGGTGGAGCATGTAAATGACAGATATGAGCCCTGATTAATGGAGCAGTCTAGCTGGTGAGTGATGGGGTGTGGTGAATCAAGCAGTTTGGGACTAGTGGTGCAATTAGTTAGAATCTTAAGCAGGTGTATTTCACTGTCTTATATGAAATGAAATTTATTGATTTGTGGCAGCAGTACAGTACAAAGTTACTATTATAAATAATAAATAAATAGTGCAAGGAATAAAGTACTTGTTATGTACTCATGAACCTGTCAGAAACATGATGATGGTGGGAAGAAGCTGTTCCTAAATTGTTAAATGCAACTCAATGACATTTGCCAGTCACACATTATCAAATTAATTTCTCTTTTTGCACTTCATCCAGGAAGCGGAGCTCACACTCCTGGGAATGCACATTGTTTTTGCTTCTCTTTGCTTGCTGAACACCAGCCTTGAAGACTTCTGGTCCCGTTGAGAATGGAGGCCCTCTGTCTGTTCAGTGTAATTCCCATAAACCCTGGTGCAGTCTCTCCCACTGGGAGCCATTGCTTGTTCTTCAGCGGTGCAAAGGGCTGCACCATCAGCAGTCACAGCAAGTCTCCCCTGTAAGGAGTGAAGGCTTCCTTATTCAACCGATTTTTAACAAAATAAAAACTTTACTCACAATAAAAAAATACAAGGATAAACTGTCCAGTGCCTTTTCTTTTTTTGCATTCATAGTCAAAACGTTTGCATTCGTACACATTAATAGCAATGCAGCCACTCACGTGGCAGTCTGGGGTAGTATACTACTGCAATAAATGAGGGGCTTTCTCTCCCAATCCAGCTTCTTCCACTCCAGCAGCAGAAGATCCTACACTGTCCCTACAAGGCCCTTCCCCACTGAGCGCCCTCAGCACGTCCTCCTGTAGCCTGGAACGCTCCAGTTGGCAGCATTTGTCTATGCGCTGGCAGACCAAAGGGCATCTTCACCGAGCTGATGATCTGCCAGCAGAACTTGACGTTGGTCTCCGTGTGTGCCCCTAGGAACAGCCCGTAGATTTCTGTCATGCTAATGTTCAGGATAAACCGTGACGTAGGCCCTTCCATCTCTCTCCACACCCTCTTCACAAACCCACAGTCCACAAAGATGTGAGCTACTGTTTCTTCCCCACTATAGTCATGCCGTGGGAGTGAAGCTCCGGGCATGCAGGAAAGATCTGACTAGGAGGGCCTGTTCTGGTGCCTGTTGGTGAGCCTGACAATGAAGTATTCTGCCAGATGATCTTGACCGTCTGCTCAGCGAACTACCCCGCTGTGTCCATCGAGTTCTTTTCCTGCAGTGTCCTTAAGACATACGAGCAGAATTAGGCCATTTGGCCCATCAAGTCTGTTCAACTATTCCATCACAGCTGATTTATTATCCCGACCCCATTCTCTTACCATCTCCCCGCATCCTTTGACATCCTGCCTAATCAAGCACATCAACCTCAGCTTTAAATATACCCAATGACTTGACCTCCACAGCCATCTCTGGCAATTAATTCCACAGATTCAATATGCTTTAGCTAAAGAAACTCCTCCCTATCTCTGTTCTAAAGGAACATCCTTCTACAGAGCCTGCGCACTCTGGTCTTAGACTTTTCCGATATAGGAAACATCCACTCTCTCTACAAGTTTCAATATTTGATAGGTTTCAATGAGATTCCCACCCCCACATTCTAATAAACTCCAGTGAGTACAGTCCCAGAGCCATCAAACACTTCTCATACATTAACCCTTTCATTCCTAGAATCTTTCTTGAGAACATCCTCTGGACCTCTCCAATACCGTCTCATCCTTTCTTTGTTAAGGCATCTAAAACTGCACATGATACTCTGTGTTGCCTGACTAATGCCTTTATTAAAGCCTCAGCATCACAAATTTTGTTCTAGATTTCCAGCATCCGCTGTCACCCATTTAAAAAGGGTTAAGGTGATTTTTGTTCCCCTCTCGAGGGCTGTGAGCTTTTGGAGTGCTGTGGGATTAGCATAGGTAAGCACGATGGTTAGTATAGACATTCTGGGAGGAAGGGCCAGTTTCAATATTGTATAACTCCATGACTCTCCCCTCCTTCACCAATGATACCCAGTGTGCCTTCGTGTAATTTATTTTACAATCCTTCTATGAAAAGTAGCCCCCTCTCAACATAACCCAACCTGTGCACAAAGAGATCCATGCTTCAGAAAGGGGAAAGAGTCAACATGGTCCCTGGGGCAAACTCACTTTCTGCAGGACATTCCATGCTGACTAAAGGTGTTGGTCTGGAAGAATTTTTCCACAAAAGACAGGCCAAGCAGCAATGTCCAACTAACAGAGATGTTGCTCGGCAACGGGGCCTGACCCATCCTTTGCAACACCAGGAACAGATAGAACCTTGGCACATAGTGGTTCTTTGTGCCCATCTATTTAGGTTCCATGTATAGCCTGAAGTAGCCACACATGACAGCGAGGATGGCATTGGGTATGTTTTTGAACCCGTTGTCCAGGAACCTGTGCATTGTGACCTATCTGATAGCTCCATCCTGGATGAACCTGAAGACAGCTTGGGTGATCCCCAAGCTAAACGAGTGGAGGATGGGCCACACCGACACCAAGTGTGGCAGCGGACGATCAGGTTCTTCCAGGTTATTGATGGAGAGTACCTCCTCACAGTACCAATTTCTGTTTTTGTGGTGAACTAGATATACCTGTCTGACTGCTCCTGTGGCTCCTCCCAAGACCCTGCTGACTACCCCTGTGGCTCCTCCCACAGACCCCTGTATAAAGGCGACTGTGGCCTGCTGCTCTCCCTCATTTTCCCCAGGATGTAGTGTTGTCCTTCAGTCAATAAAAGCCGATATCTCACTTCCTAAGCCTCGGCGTGAGTTATTGATGGTGCATCAGTTTTGACTTCCCCATCTGCTCCAGCCAACTCCTGTTGAATGCCTCAGCCCCTCCAAATCAAATCCCCAGCAACATTCATCCCTCCACTGCCCAGCAATGTCACCCCACTTATGTTCGCATCCTTCCTGATGGCTTCAGTAAAAGATTACTTAATCAATTGGGCCCCTGATGGTCTGCTCAGGGAGTGCAGGTTTCCTGCAGGATTCTTTGAAATTTATAGTTAGCACAAAAACTGCTCTTCACAATTCCTGTGTGAGTTCTTTTTTAGGTTTATCCAAATTTATCCCTCTCCAATTTTGAGTGTGACTTCAGCTGAAGTATAAAGTTCGTGTTGCTTTGACAAAGAAATATTCTGAGAATTTCCTTTTACCAATAACATTTCAAATTAACCAGAAGTGAGCCTATGATCACAGGGCAATTTACAAAGTTCAGCTTCAGTGAAAGTTAATTACCTGAAAGCATGGCTTTGAACATACGAGAATGGCTTATTTAAACTCGACTGAACCATAGTGACAGGAAAATTACTGCCAGCCAATCAGGCTGGGAAAGCTGACAAAACCACTTGCTGTTCTGCCAATTGAAATGTCCATGGTTAATGCTTCCAGTGGATTGCTTTGGCTGACCTGTCACAGCTGAGCCCTAATCTCTCGCTACCATCTTGCTTCTCATTGCATTTGAGTCCCCCTGCCAACACTTATCAGCTTATCCGAACCAGTTTGTCAACAGAAACGAGTGCCCCTTCACTGTTCTGTGCGCTTAATTATCATTAATGCAGGAGGTTTATAAAAAAAATGATAGAATTAAACCTAATGCTTAGTGTGCTCTTCTAGAATTATAAGATAGAGTGGCTAGTAAAAGTCTTTTATGGATATTAAATTTTAAATGAGCTAGGGTAGCTGTTAGTTGAGAAGGGATATTCTACATTCCTCTGGCTGAAGATTCTCTTTTATCTGTGCAGCACTTAACGAACATGTGCAATTGCACACACTCCTCCCCACACATCTGCACCTTCACACACACTCACTCACATGCACACAATGTGACCTAACACTTTTCTTTTTCTTCAGCAGTCCCTCAGAATGGATGATGACTTACTTCCACTCCAGTTTTGTAAGTTCTGAGGTGGCTGATGAGGCCAAGATAGAAACCACAGTGCTGTCATCAGATGGGCCAGGATAGGTGGCGTTACGCATACACAGAGAAAAAAACGACAGTGGAGTAGTAGCATTAAAAGTAGTTACTGATTCATGTTGGTAACGCTATGTGCTGGACAACTTACAGTGCGGGATCAACAAATCGAGACTGCCAAGATGGAAGCCCTGCACACTTAAAAAGCCCATGTCTCTTACACAGGAGGCCCTATGGAACCACCATGCCATCAAATCAGCCGCATGCTGATAAGATTCAAGTGAGCCTGTTGTCTATGAGGTGCTCATGCAGACCGTCGGCATGCTTCTGACGAATGGCACCAAGCTTCCCAAATGATCCTTCTGTAATCTGAGTGATCATGGCCCAAAGTTTCCCAGGAGTCAGTTGGGAAGATCTGCACCTCTTTAAGGAGACTTCCGTCAGAGTTTTGATTTTTTGTTTTGTTTTTCTTTTCTAGAAATTCCCTTCCACAACAGAACTTGGACTGGAGTGCCTGTTTTGGGTGTAACTTGTTGGGCATGAATGACATGTCCAGTCCAAAGTAGTCACACAGGGACATGAGGACACACAGAGAGTATATATTCTCAAACATACGCAAGAACTGAGAGAACCACAACAACAAGATGCAGGTGTCTGGATAGATTTAAGATGCCTCACAGTGTGAGTGTGGTATTGATTCTTATGATTGAATGTCAGGTTTTCAGAACTCTGTAGCCAGAGTGAACTAATAGGAGACATCCTTTGCAGTGGCATTGATGTTCTGTAGACTTCACCTATGGAGGACAGAAAATAAATTGTGGATATCTGACAGTCATTCGACATGCCTTCACAGAGGAGTCTACCATCTCTCACCAAATCTGGCCGATGTGAACTGTTTTTCCATGATAGCTACTGAAGCTTATCCTGAATCAACAGGTACACTTGTAGTACTACACTGTATGGTGCCTGAGGGCCTGGGCTCAGTAGGATAGTGTGAACTTCTTGCAACAGAAGTGGCACTTGTCCTAATGCCCACAAGACCACGATAGACATGAGACACGGTAAAGCTTTGTCGTTAACTCTTCAGCATACTAGTCACACAGAGCACAAACTTGATGGAGCAATCTTCAACCCCTGCTTTCATATCAGCCCCAGACTGTGAGGCACTGACTTTCCCATCGATGCTGAGCACATCCGCATCTTCATCATTTAAATCTCCCATGGGCTCTGCCTCTCAGCAGGATCTTGTCAGCTCTTGCACTCCCTTGAACATCCATCTCCAGGCTACTGAGAGACGGGATGTGAACAAGTAATGAAATACACGGGCATTTGCCAGCTCAGGCAGGAATGGAGAGGACAGTCTGCAGCAATCTTCCCTGGGATTTAACAAAAAGACTCTGTCAAGTTTAAATAGGTGATCAGCTACTGTGTAGATAGATTATAGGCAAAGTAGTATAAGATGAAAGAGAATGAAGACCATATTTTAGTTTGCCCAGTTTGGAAATGACATTGTTGCCCTGAGTGAAGCAGTTTCCCGGTTCAAGCCCCACTCAAGAGATATGAGTATCCATGACCTTGGTTAGCAATTCTATTTAATGTTAAAGTCCTCTTCTAACACTACTCCCTCCTGCATACACACACATTCAGTTTTCTAGGTTCGTCCCGTTTATTGTTAGTGAGATGCATAATTGTATAGAATGAAAATGATTAAAACCAAACATTTGGGGATTTGGTCCGTCAGTAGGAAAGTGGTGGAGCAGGATTGAATTGCAGGCTCAGGGCCCATCAGCAATTCAAGGATGTTGTAATGTGAAAAGACGGCCAGCTGCTTCCTGTCAGTATGTTTCCTTCATCGATGCCTGTGCAAATCATCAGGCTGGCAACAGGCTACTCTGATACTTTGAAAGTCAAAGGTGGTAAATAATAGAAATCTAAAATTAACTCAAAAAAATCACTGGAAACACTCAGCAGGTCAGACAGCATCTGTGGGGAGAGAGGGAGAGAGAGATACTGTTAATATTTTATCTCTGGTGAAGGATCTCCTATGTGAAATGTTAATTTTGTTCTCCTTACACAAATACTTAGATTTTCAAGCATTTTCAGATTTGGTGTTTTGCCAGAACATGTAAAATAAATAAGGGATGGTTTTCACGTTCACCTGATTGTGCAGTGCACACTGTTACAGAATCCAATCATCTTTATCATTGCTAAAGGGATAGAAGATACAAAGGGGGAGGGGAAAGGGGCCGTGGGATAAAAAGCAAAGATGAGAGAGGTGATGGAATGGAGCCGGAAAGGAAATAGTGGGATGGCACTGGGTTCACTATGCACAAAACCTTTAACTCAAAAGGAGATTTTAAGCCATTTTTGATATAGATATCCATGGGGTACCCTCATCCTTGAGTGGTTATGCTGTTTCAATCTACTCGTCAAAAAGTAGCTTACTTTCCTGCCCAGTCTTTGCGATGAGGTCTAACTGCCATTACCCACTATTTGAGTGGTGGATTCCTTCTCCCTACCAAGGAAGAGATATTTCCAGCTAACAATGTAGGTTAAACATATTTTAATGATACAAATTTAAATTTAGATTAATAGTTCTTAACACACATTTAACTTTCACAGATGATTTCTGATTCATAAAATGTTTCTAAATTCCAAACTAAAAGAACATATTCAACAAGTTGCAGATTAATGTGTGTCCTTCACAGAAACTAAAGATTGAAGAATGAATTCTAGTTCTTCATCCCTTCTTTCTTCACTCTCCTTGCCATTCCTAACAACCTCCAATGCTTTCTAACATTTATACTGTTTTGCTACTAGTTGACATGATCTGCAGGTGAAGTTTTACTGATACATTTGCTGGGACAAAATAATCCACACAGATGGACTAAAAGCTTCTGGGACAGAGATGCCAGACACCCAAAATAAATACTGTGAGGGTTGTCTCTTTGAATACACAACTATCCCAACTATTGATTAATCTACTAGTGCACCTGTGATCATGTCTGATGTGCTAAGTGTCAAAAGTCTGATCTGCAAGCTTCCTTGAATTCAGTCACAATGGCATAAATATCTTAGCCAGAGCAATCTGGTTTGATGCAGGCCAATTAACATATCCCCATTGTTTACATTGATTAAACATGGACTAACAAGACCCCACTGTTCACTTGCTTACAGCAAGTTGATGATCAAGGAATATTGGTTTGAAGTTTAACTTTATCAAAAACAACTCTGACCTTTTGTAAGGGCCATGGTGCGTGCTCAAAAGCTGAGGTCAGCAATAAGCATCTTGGGTCCGGGACAGTGCCCAGAGGGAAAGCGTCCATCACAAAGGGAAGGGATCATAAGGGAGCTCGGATTCATTCATTCTGGGTCCATGGACGGACAGTTCCATCCAGAACCACTGGCAGATGGCAATGAAGTTGTCCGGACTCCCATGTCAGCGCATCGCAGGACATGCTGGAGGTCAGATGGCATTACGTCTGTGCTCTTACTTCTCTGTTGGATTCAGCACAGAGTCAAAGGATGTTTCCTAGTTCAAAGTGCAGAAGGGCTGGGTGTTCTCCTCTGGCACCTTGGCTTGAAGCCAGCATGATCTGGTGCAGTTCGACACAGTTGGATGGGAACTTTCGAGAAATAAGGTAAACAAAACTAAATGGTTTGGCACTTCGTGTTATTTTAAATAGTAAATTAATATTTTAATGAATTTCTGTTAAAGGCTATATCAAACATATTATTTTATTGTTATTAGATCAAAAATTAAGGTTACTTAGCTTCTTCAATTTGGTTCTAAGTGTTTTTGATCACTGTAGAAAACACCAGCAGTTGTGCTTCCACATTATTAATGGCAGTGAATCCCACACCACTCCAGCTGTCCACATCACTCAGCATCAGATGCTCCTCTCACAGAGATGCAAAGGCCAGCTTTGCCCACAGGTCTGCTGAAAGGGTTGGCTCCCATGCTGACTGACGGATATGCAAGGCAGGCGTCAGCAGGCAGAAACATACTGACCTCTAGAACTGCCGCGCCATGCTCCTCGTGGTTCAGCTTATCTCTGTGCCTCTGCGTTTGAGACGGGTGAGCGGAGGTTATGTGCTGCTACAACCAAGCTCTGATTCTGGCGCTGAGTTCAGGGCAAAGAACCATGAGCTAAGTGGCCATATGAACCCTATACACATTCCTTCAGCCTGAAGCCAGTTACAGGTGATATAAAGGGTGCAACCCCCTCCACTTCAGATGGTTTTCCCACCATGATTACAAGAGTAAGTAAAAGCCGGAGTAGATTCCTGTTTGGTCTTTTTGTGAACTTAACTTCTAATTGTTCAGGGCTGAATTTATGAATAATAATTTTTAATTGACTAAATATATTGTAAATGCATAAATATCAGAGACATATGAAAAAAAATAATTGGGAACAGGCTTCAAGATTCATCATATGATGCTTCCTCTTTGCTTAAAGTTCAACTGATTGGTCAGTATGTCAGATCTGTGAAGGGAACGGTGGACAGAGGAAGAGCAGAGTCAATCACACCCATTGGCGTTCTGGGTCTACACCAACCTTCATACTAATCCATACTAATTCTCCCACATTCACTACCACTAACCTCTGCACTAGGGGTATTTTACAATGGTCAAATACCCTGTCAACCCACACATTCTTGGGTGTGGGAGAAAACTCAAGCACCCATGGGAAACTCCACACCGAAAGTGGGTTTGAACCAGGGAGGCAGGAATTCTCAGGTGAGTACAAGTTTTATATCACTCAATTAGAGGGTTAATTTGAGAGCTAGCACCATGAGCCCAGGTTATAGGAAGTCCAGCAGGATCATATCAAAGGTAGCTACAAGCAAGTCTTCACTTAATACTGTCCCTTTGATAATGGTGTTGTTATTACATTGCAAACCATTAGTGGCTTAAGACTTATCATTGCTGGAACTCAGTGTTACATTATTGCTTACCTCGCACCCTACAGTTCATAGCTATTCAGTCATTGTCCTGAACCCCCCAGTACATCTCCAGTTCGTATTCTGCACAGATTTCATTATAGACTGATTGTCCTCTGACTCCCATCCACTTAACTGTCTACTGACCTTGGCTTTGATCTATGAAATAGTGTGGGTCTAGAAATGATAAGTTTAGTGTAGAGGGTATTGAGATATTATCGGAGGGACATAAACAAAGTTGTTAAAACTGAGCCCAGCTCCTCCCTTGAAAGGAAAAAATTAGGTACTGTACACATAATATTTTCCTCTGATGTATATCATTTTCATGTGCTGACTGACCCTTCCGTCAATTATGGATGAGGTAGATACAACTGAGTTAGCAGCTTTTAAAATCTCTTCAAATAATAATGAGGAAAGAACAATTTTCTAAACTACCTAATAATTTGTATTCATTTATTCATGGACACGATGGAGCATCATAAGATTACGTTGAGCATGTTGCCTCAGTGAGATAATTTTTATCTCCTCCTTGCCAAATGCAACAAGACCATATTCTAATGCCTTCTTTATCAGATTTATTTTCTTTTGGTGTTCAGCTGAGTCCCCATTCAATACACTAGATGGCAGTGTATTCCACAAATTGAAAACTTCAAGTGTATCATTTCATAATGTAAGTAGATTCCTCTTCAGACTGGAGTGAAGATTTACATCTCTTCATGATTTCAATCAAAGATCTAGATTGTTTACACCAAGGCAGAGTGCATGGACTCTGAAACTCCAAGGGATGAACTGAGGTAGGGAGGGAGTGAAAGATTGCAATGAAGGTAGGTCGCTGATGGGCAAATGGCTTTTTTGCTCCACAGCCAGCTTTGGGAATAAGGCTGGAGGAAGTTGATCTATCTAGTGCTTCCTGTTTGGAAGCCAGGGAAACTAGCAATGTTGGAGAAACAAATGCACTAAACCAGATGTACTGGTTTAAATCCTCCTACTCTATATCTCCATCAAAAATACAGTTAATATATTTCCTCGCACATTCATTTTCAGTCCCTGAAGGTATTTAAAAATAAGGAAGCTAAATGGAACTATCAGTTGAGGATCAGAAGCAAATGATAATTCAGGAGACTACTAATCCTCTAAATGTAGAGGAAGACTTAGGAGCCAATGGGCCTGCTCCTGCTCTAGTTTTCTTGTGTTCTCATTGTCTTCAACATACCAGTCAGTTGTCAATCTTCCACTGAACATAGGGGGATAGCATAAATTTCTTGCCTTACAAGATGCCCAAATATTAAAATACTTCAGTTGTCAGAATGAGGAGAGCATACAGTTAACTTCCTTTTGGACATACTGCTGAATCCCAGCACCTCAACTCTACCTGCTACTAAATTATCCAATAGAGAACCATTTAGGATTCAATCATCAAATTGCCCTCTAGACCTCAGTAATGTCATGACAGAGCTGCTCGATTGACCTTGGTGCCTCAAAGTGGAAAAAATGCAAGGGCCTGCTTCGATGACTATCTATAAATCTCTGCATAGGCCATTAAAGAGAATCATTTATAGGGTCAGGTGGGAAAATGCTGAGTTGCCGCACTGTAGTGGACAACTTTATCAAAGATCTAGTACAGGTTCAGGAAGCCAAGCCGCACGCAGCTCGGCTGCAAATTTTAATAACTTCAGTAACTGCTTGAAAAAAGATGTCACCGAGATTTACAATTCCATCTCATTAGATAAACATTGAAGGATTTAAGTCATATACATTCCGTTTCTGTTATCTTTGGCAGCCTTAGGTTTTTATTACTCACAACTCGCCTTAGCCTGCTGACTATTTTATTGTAAATTAATTAATTCATTATTTTAAAAAATACCTAGTGTTTGTGTCCTTGCAGCTTGGATTATGTTTGGAATAGGGCAAATGATGGTTGTGAAATTATGTTTTTGCTAGTGATTAAACTGTTAAATGACAGAACAAAAACAAAGGAGTCCTGTTGTAACTGTGCAGGCCACCACTAGATTATGGAGCATAGTGTTGTCTCTAGATAATGAAGGATGTCTTTGGCTAGGAAGCAAGCTAACTAAGTTCTTTCCTTGGCTGAGGAAGGGTTCTGAGGGGAAACATTGTGTAGGATGAGCCTATACTCATTAGGATGAATGAGAGTTGATCCCATTGAAACAGGGACATTGGGAGGGTTTCAAAGCTCTTCGCTTCTTTTTGGATTCCAGACCTAACCAATTCCCCGTCTACCACCACTCTCCTCCGTCTAGCAGAATTAGTTCTTACTCTCAATAATTTCTCTTTTGGCTCCTCCCACTTCCTCCAAACCAAGGGTGTAGCCATGGGTACCCGCATGGGTCCCAGTTATGCCTGCCTTTTTGTTGGCTTTGTGGAACAGTCCATGTTCCAAGTCTATACGGGTATCCGTCCCCCTCTTTTCCTTCGCTACATCAACGACTGCATTGGTGCTGCCTCCTGCACGCATGCTGAGCTCGTTGACTTCATTAACTTTGCCTCCAACTTTCACCCTGCCCTCAAATTTACCTGGTCCATTTCGGACACCTCCTTCCCCTTTCTTGATCTTTCTGTCTCCATCTCTGGAGACAGCTTATCTACTGATATCTACTATAAGCCTACAGACTCTCATAGCTACCTGAACTATTCCTCTTCCCACCCTGTCTCTTGCAAAGATGCTATCCCCTTCTCACAATTCCATTTCTGCCGCATCTGCTCTCAGGATGAGGATTTTCATTCCAGGATGAAGGAGATGTCTTCCTTTTTTAAACAAAGGGGCTTCCCTTCTTCCACCACCAACTCTGCTCTCAAACACATCTCTCCCATTTCCTGCACATCTGCCCTCACCCCATCTGCCTGCCACCCCACTCGGGATAGGGTTCCCCTTGTCCTCACCTACCACCCCACCAGCCTCCAGGTCCAATGTATAATTCTCCGTAACTTTCGCCACCTCCAACGGGATCCCACTACCAAGCACATCTTTCCCTTCCCCCCCCTCTTTCTGCTTTCCACAGGGATTGCTCCCTACGCGACTCCCTTATCCACTCGTCCCCCCCATCCCTTCCCACCGATCTGCCTCCTGGCACTTATCCTTGTAAGTGGAACAAGTGCTACACCTGCCCTTACACTTCCTCCCTCACCACCATACAGGGCCCCAGACAGTCCTTCCAGGTGAGGCGACACCTGTGAGGCGGCTGGTGTGGTATACTGCGTCCGGTGCTCCTGGTGTGGCCTTTTATATATTGGTGAGACCCGACGCAGACTGGGAGACCGTTTCGCTGAACACCTACACTTGGTCCGCTAGAGAAAGCAGGATCTCCCAGTGGCAACGCATTTTAATTCCATGTCCCATTCCCATTCTGATATGTCTATCCATGGGCTCCTCTACTGTCAAGATGAATCCAAACTCAGGTTGGAGGAACAACACTTTATATACTAGCTGGGTAGCCTCCAACCTGATGGCATGAACATTGACTTCTCTAACTTCAGTTAATGCCCCTCCTCCCCTTCTTACCCCATCCCTGACATATTTAGTTGTTTGTTTTTTTTCTCTCTCTCTGCCCATCACTCTGCCTGTTCTCCATCTCCCTCTGGTGCTCCCCTTCCCCTTTCTTTCTCTTGAGGCCTCCCGTCCCATGATCCTTTCCCTTCTCCAGCTCTGTATCACTTTTGCCAATCAACTTTCCAGCTCTTAGCTTCATCCCACCCCCTCCAGTCTTCTCCTATCATTTCGCATTTCCCCCTCCCCCCACTACTTTCAAATCTCTTAGTATCTTTCCTTTCAGTTAGTCCTGACGAAGGGTCTCGGACCAAAACGTCGACAGTGCTTCTCTTTATAGATGCTGCCTGGCCTGCTGCATTCCACCAGCATTTTGTGTGTGTTGTTTGAATTTCCAGCATCTGCAGATTTCCTCGTGTTTGCACATTGGAGGGTTTACCAGGGTGGGTGGTGAGAAATTGCTTCCTCTGCTGGGAGAGAACCAGGGGACATAATCTCATGACCAAAGACCAAAGAGCTGATTGTGGACTTCAGAATGGGTAAGATGTGGGAGCACAAACCAATTCTCATAGAGAGTGAGAAATTTCAAGCTCCTGGGTGTCAATATCTCTGAGAAATTAACCTGGACATAACATATTGATGAAGCAAGACAGCGGCTATATATCATTAGAAGTTTAAAGAGATTTGGTTTGTCAACTAAAACACTCAAACACTTCTACAAATGTACTGTGGAGAGCATTCCGACTGGCTGCATCACCATCTGGTATAGGGAGGCATGGGAGGCTACTGCACAGGACTGGAGCAAGCTGCAGAAACTTGTAAAAGTAGTAAGCTCCATCATGGGTACTCACCTCCATAGTATCGAAGGTATCTCCAAGGAGCTGTGCCTTAGGAAGGCAGCATCCATCATCAAGGATCCCCACCACCCAGGAAATGCCCTTTTCCCACTGTTACCATTGGGAAGGAGGTACAGAAGCCTAAAGGTACACACTCGGCGATTCAGGAACAGCTTCTTTGCCTCTGTCACCTGATTTTGAAAGGGACAATGAACCGATGAACATGACCTCATTAATTTATTACCTCTGGGGGTATTTGCTCTTCTTAATTTAACTGAACCACTTAATAGACTTATTTACGGTAATTCATTTTTTCTCTATATTTATTTATTATGTATTTCATTTGTAAGTTAACAGATTTTGCAACATATGCTGGTGATATTAAGCCTGATTCTGAGAGGCAACTATCCACTGAGGTGAGGAGAAGCTTCCTAACTCGATGAATGTGAATTAATGAATATTTGGATCAAGTGGATGTGATTTAGGTATATTGTCACTAAACAGTAGAGAACCTCAAAGGACCACTTAGCTCTGATTTTGTTGTTATATAAAAGTTCAAAAAATCAATTTTGATTTACAAGAGCACATATTATGTAAATCTGATGCCACAATAAATATTCCTAAATTACATTAATATTAACTAAATTTTTGAAGCACTCAGACATAAATCTCTAAGTTGTGTAGATGGTTCAATCATTATTTGCCAACTTCAAAAAATAGTTCATGTTTAACTTTTTGATGTGTAAAACAAATATTCCCTAATGCACCATTCATTGCTGATCTCAGCTATAGGTTACACAGCGGCTGGATGAAATGAATCACTACCAAAATATTAAAACTGCTTTGGGCAACAGCACAGAGATAATTCTTTGAAGAATCTTTTTTGTTGTAGCAAGTCTAACTGTTGTAAAAATAAACCAAGGTGCAAATGATGATTAACAATGTGAAATTCAATTTTAAAACAGAAAATTAGGATGGAATTCAGCTTTGGAAAATTTACTATTATTTCCTGATGTATGTTCTGGGAGGGGGCGTCCATAAACAAAACTCACACAAACTCAAAGCAAAATGATAATTAAGGGAAAAACTGTCATGGGAGGAAGTGCAATATTGCACCTTGGCAGCTTATTCAGGCCCACAGAACCCTGCAATGACGTCTATTAAACTGTAAATGCGTATGCATTTGCAAAAGAGAAAAAAAAATCTACCAGACTCATAATGCATTGGGGATTAATAGCAGTTCTGAAGTAGTGTTTGTATTTCACATATTCTTATGTTTGTCTGTCAGTTATTTGATTCTGTACATTTGTTAAATAACTAAAATGCCAAGGTAGAAATTAACTTCTCATTACAAGTGCTAAACATGAGATGGAGTCATGTACACACACAGAATTCTGCTGCCATTGAAGTAAATGGTAAACTACTGGAGTCAATGGATTAAATATCAGAAGCAGAACTCAATCTATAATTTTCACAACTTCACGTGTTTAGCACATACAGCAGAGTAATTTTTATCCTGTGGATTCTTATTTGAGTAGTTTTGTTATTTTTCTTGTTTCCGTCATCTTTTGGCTGTGAAATTCAAGACTTAACATTGTTTAATGTCATTTCAATGTAAAGGAGAATGAAATAATTGTTACTCCAGATAGGACACAGCACTAAAACCAATAAATATTAATACATTAGATATTGTAGCTTACATAGATACTTTGATTGTATATCCATAAAGTGATGCTAGGCACAGGAGTGTCTATAGGTACCTAAGGTGACTCTGACAGGAAATAATAAAGTAGTGGTGGTAGGAGGTGTAGAGGGATGTTAGTGAGTGAGGGTATTGATCAGCTTTACTTCTTGGGGAAAGTAACTGTTTTAGATTCTGGTTGTCCTGGTGTGGATACTATTTAGTCTCCTCCCTGATTGGAGTTAAACAAACAGTTTATGAGCAGGGTGGGTGGGATTCCTCGTTATGTCAATTGCTGTTTTCTGGCACTTTTCTGTACATATGTCCTTAAAGGTAGGTAGGCTGGTGCCAGTGATGCATTAGGTAGTTTGACTACCTACCCATTGTAGAGACAGCCTGACTGCCACAGTGCAGTGATGCAGCATGCCAGGATGCTCTCTACTGTGCCTCTGTAGGAGGTTGTGATGAGTATGGTCCTGGTCTCTTCAGCCTCTTCATAAAATAGAGTCATTTTTGAGCTTTCCTGATTGTGTAGGAGGTATTCTGAGACCACGTGAGGTTTTGTGAGATGTGCTCTCCCAGGAGTTGGAAACGGCTCAGTTTCCAGTGCTGTGCCACTGATATAAAGAGGGGTGTGGGTGGTTCCTGAAGTCAGTAACAATCACCTTGGTCTTGAGGAAGAGGTTATTTGCCTGACACCAGGGCTTATGCTCTTTCACCTGCTCTCTGTAAGCTGTCACATCGTTGGTGGTGATGAGCCCCATCACTGTCATGTCACCAACAAACTTGACCGTATGATCGCTAGGGTGTTTGGCCGTGCAGTCATGTGTGAGTAGAATGTTCCCCAATGGGCTCAGCACATGGCCCTGGGAGACACCTGTGTTGACGATGACTGGGAAGGAGGAGTAGTTGTGCATCCTCACCATCTAATGTCTGTCGGTTAGGACCGAGGAGTAGAAGTTTATTCGCCGAGGTCAGTGGGACAATAGTGTTGAATGCTGAACTAAAGTTCAGGAACAACATTCTGACATAAGTGTCCTTGTTTTCCCAGGTGTGTCAGGGACAGGTGCATGACAGATGCTATGGCACCTATCATAAAGCTGTTCTGTCGGTAAATGTCCATAATGGCAGGAATGGAGTTTTTGATATGTGCCATTACCAGCCATTCAAAGCACTTCATGATGATGGGTGTCCGTGATGATGGGCAACAATTGTTTAGTTCTGAAATGAAGAGTTCTTTGGTACAGAGATGGTGGCAGCTAATTTGAAGCACGTGGGGACAGTGGCCTGGATGAGTGAAGTGTTGGAGATGTCTGTGAGCTGGTGTGCACTCTCCCTGAGAACTCAGCATGGGATGTTGTCGGCTCTAGCTGCCTTACAGGGGTTGACCCCCGGCAGAGACCTTCTCATGTCCGCTGCTGTTACAGACAGTGGCTGCTCACTTGGGAGGGGGTAACTTTGATTGCTGCATGGCACGACGCGTGTATAGAAGTTGATGAGAGCATCAGAGAGGGGAGGTGTCACAGGCACAGATGATGCTGTTTTACCTTGCGTGGTCAGTAATGCCCCTGAGGCCCAGACACATACAAGAATACAGGCAAAAATCATTAATGGAAGCATATGAATTTAGATGGGACAAAATATATAAAAGAGATATTTTTCCCTCAGTTTATGAATTATCTTGATTACTTAATGATTGTATTTCTCAAAAAGGAGGTATTTTAAGGTGCTTATCATATATTTACGAGGTTCCTTCAGGTTGTTATAGCCAGGGCTGGTAATAGGGTCAAGCTCCCACTACCTATTAAATGCTCCCAATGGCGTGCACCTCAAATAGCCTCTGACAACCTAGTCCAGCTCCTGGTCTTCACATGTGCTTTCGTTACTAAGCCCAGCAGAGGATAGGAGAAGGAGCAAAGGTGGGTTACTGGCACCTTAAAACCAGTTGCTTCGGGCGGATGGGGCTCATCAGCCATATTTGGCAGGTCATCTAGGGAAAGGAAAAACTCTGACCTCATACCTCGGCTGACTTGCGGCTATACCTACTCTTGGGGGAGGCTTCGGGAGTAAATCCTGAGGGAAATGTCTGGAGCTGCAGTTCCTAAGGCAGTCCTACGTTGAGCTCAATACTGACTGGCAATTACCGTAGTGCTGCTGGTACCAAACTGTATCAGTCTCTGTCATTCCTTTGGGTTCATCAGATGCATGGAGGGAGTGTGGGGAGCTTGTACATGGGCAGCTTGCTCTCTATATCGTACAGCCCAGGCTTGTATATCTAGCCAGATAGGATGCAATATCCATGTTCAACTCTGACCGATGGCGGCCCTCACCTCACATGAGGTAAGCTTTTGTTCAATTATCCACAAAATTTGGTCTAATATATTATCTTTACTTATAGAAAAGTCAAACACCTTGCTTTGGTGGTATTTGATAGCCTGTGATGACAAAGGCTGCGAAATTGTATTGGAAATAATGGTGAGGTTGTCAAGTCTCACACTCGTAATGGAGTAGATGTGACAACAAATGTCTACATCTATGAAATAAAAAGTAAAACTCCAGAAGTCATTGCCAGTTACTCTATATTACTTCATATTCTGTCCAGAATAATCAGATTTGGTACTTAGGAACTTTCCCCATTGTAAAGAAAAACTCTTAAAATGTTACACATTGGTGCCTTAAGGTGTAACTCTGCAAGTAATGCTGTACAAAACCAAAGTACTGTAATTACTTGTAGGCTTTCAATCACTCACTTAAATAGTTCACAATTTCATTCCTTATTAAAATAATATTTTCAGCTAACCTTTAACTTTCATTACAGAAACCTGCCTCTCGTCTCTGGACTTCGCCTAAACTTCTCTCTGCCTCAGTAAAGAAGCCAATATAATCAAAGACCCCATTCACCCAAGACATTCTTTATTCTCCCTTTTCCCAATAGGCAGCAGACACAAAAGCCTGAAAGCATGTACCACTAGACTCATTGACAGCCTCTATCCTGCTGTTATCAGATTCTTAACTGGATTTCTTGGATGATAAAATGGATTCTTGACCTCACAATCTACCTCACTATAATCTTGCACTTTATTGTTTCCCTCCACTGCACTTTCTCTGTAGCTTTTACACTTTATTCCACATTGTTATTGTTTTACTTTATTCTACCTCAATTCACCGTGTAATGATATGATCTGTATGAACACAAAACAAGATTAGTTTTTCACTGTGTCTTGGAATATGTGACAACAATAATCTAATACCAGTACCAATAGCAATCATCTACAGATTTTTTTTAAAATTTTCTTAAAAAGCTCTATATACACATTTGATAATGGAAGCAGAAATCATAAATCTTTAAAATTTAAAGGTAACTCATTTAAACCCAAAATGTTAGTCTTTTTACACCTTACTCTGCTTTACGCCTCATTGTGGATCTCATGATCAAATCAAATCATGTTTCATTGTCTTTCAAGCCATGCATGGAAACAGCTTTCCTCTGGGCCCAATATGCAAGAACTTAAATGCACATTCAAAATAGTGAGGAGAAAAAACATTGGCACAAAAGGAAAAACATATTTCAGTTGAAGACCCTGAGCGACAATTCCCACAAATGGATGGTTCCCGCCAATCCAGCCTGTCATTCCACTATTCAAACACTAGAGGGCAGCACCAGCAGGAGAGGCCACCTCCAACTGAGCATGAACGCCATGCTACACCGGCCTCCGGTGTCTCCTCACCTGGACTGCATCAACTGGCAAACCCATGGCTTGGGGCCTAGTCCTCACTGCAACCAAGCTTATGCTGCTGCCTCTCTGCCTATCACCCCACAAAACAAGGGAATCAAGTCTGTGGCAATCAACGTTCAAAAGGTCTAGCAATCACAAGAAAAACGTCCAAGACATTCACTCACGGCTCTATTGCATGCTGCCTTCACACACCAACTCTGGTGCCTTCAAGTAGCAGGCAGTAGCATGGTCAGCTCCTCTGAACCCTGACCAGCCTGCACTCTCCTCCAGTAGTCCAATGGCTGACCAGATGCTGAAATTTCCTTTATCTAACAAATTTTGGAAGTCATTACTGCTAGTCACTCTCTAGACTTTTTCAGTGAAGGTGGCACTGCCATTATGGGTTTCAACCTCTCATACTGCAGCTTGGCTACAATAACCAGTAGGTTAGACAGTATCTGTCAATGACACTTCATCAGAAGTGCACGCCTCTGGGTGACACACCAGGCTGGTAGAATGTTTGCAAACACCAGGGGACTTGAAGCTTTGAAAAATCTCTTGCTCTTGCAGGACAACATCTTTCTTGACACTTTGTTTCAGGAGCCGTCAGTTTGTCTCTGCTGTCTCCTCCTTCCGAAATTGGATTTGAGGAAATCCAAGCATGAGCACAAGGGATGGCCCAGGGGCAGTATAGCCGGTGAGTTGTTGGTTGTGGAGTGTGCTGTATTACGAAATGCAAGGAGGAGACTGGCGAGCTTTTGACTTAGTATTAGTGTAGTGTCTTCTGCTGACATGGCTCGTGGTGTATTCTTTAGACTCTGGACAAACCTTTCCACCAAGCCATTTGTATTCGGGTGGCATGGTGCAGGTGTAATATGTTTTATTTCATTAATGTTCAGGAATGACTGAAGCTGTTTCGCAACAAACTGCGGTCCTTGTGATAGGAACATCAGTCCTTGCAAAGAGGCTTCATAACACATTAACAGTGTGCCGGATTGCAATAAGCATTATTAGGAACACTTCTGACTGCTTTGCATCTGATTGCACTACAGTACTACCAAGAAATTTGAGCCCATGAATGGTCTGGCAAAATCTACATGAATCCTGTACCAGGGCAATGCAGGCCATTCCCAGGGATGGAGAGGCCCTGTCCTTGGAATTTTCTGGACACGTTGGCATCCTGAACAGTGCATGGCAAGCTGCTCGATCTGCTGATCTCTCACAGGCCACCAAAAAGAGCTTTGAGCCAATGCTTTCACTTTGACCATCCCTAGATGACTGGCATGTAGCTCCTTCAACACTTTAGCTCTCAGCATGTGTGGTACAACTCTCAAACCCCACCTAAGGCAACCCCCATCAAGGAACTGGAATTTCTGCTGCACTTTCCAGCCATTTTGAATTGCCATGTAGACCTGAGAGAGTGTAGGATCTTTTCTCATTTCCCTTTGGATCATCTCTGCCATAATAGGGACACTTTTGCTTTGTGTTAGGGAAACTGCATCAAGAAGAGAGTCCTCTTTTGTAAATATTTCAGGGTATTTCCTTTTCCAAGAGTAAACGGGATAATCCATTAGCATTTCTGTGATTAGTTGTCCTCTTGAATTTGATCTTGTATTTGTGACCTCCTAGAAACAGAGCCCATCTCTGCATTCATGCTGGTGCTGTCAGTGAAACACCCTTCTGTGGATTGAAAATAGATACTAGTGGCTGATGATCAGTAATGATGGTAAACTCTTTCCCATACAGATACTAATTGCAATGTTTTACACCCCAAACTAGACTCACAACTGCTCTGTCAATTTGCCCATAATTTATCTCTGTAGTGGTCAGGGAATGTGAGGCTAAGACTATGGGGTATTCACTTCCATTACTCATTAGGTGTGACATGATTGTATCTATATCATAAAGCAAGGCATTACAAGTTAGCTTCACTGGACAGTATGGATCATAATGTATGAGTGCAGTGTCCGGCATCACCATTTCCATTGTCTTTTGGGAAGTCACCTCACACTGTTTTGTCTATGCCATTTCTTCCCTGTAGATCTGTAGAAATGAGTTCAAGGGGTGAAGCACAGTATCCAACTTTGGCAGGAGCCTGCTATAGCAATTGACAAACACTAAAAAGGAATGCAACTGTGACACATCCTTTGGCCTTGGGGCATCCACCACTGTTTGACTTTCTTCAGCATTCAAAGAATTGACACTTACTGTGTCATGAAGTGAGCCAATAACCTTTTAATCTTTTTAACACCACTTTGAGAATGTGAAGATGTTTCTTGCCATCTTCACTGGTAACACTGAGTTCCTGGACAGCCTCGCAGCACCTGATCCATAGCATTCTGCCAGAGTGCAGGTGCAGGGTCGACTCCAAAAATAAGTCTATTATAGCGAAAAAGCCCTTTGTGAGTGTTCAAGGTGAGAAACACTTGGGAATCTTCTTCCATCTCCATCTGTACATAGGCCTTGGCTGGGTCCATTTTGCTGAAGTGTTTCCGTCCAGAAAGATTGATCAGGGCATTGATCTACTTTCAGTACTGGATAGATGGTGGCCTTAAAATCACCATAAGTTCTGATAGACCCATTCTTCCTAGCTACTGGGGCAAACGGGCTTTGTACAGCTTGGGTGTGGCATTTTCATTTCACACCATCTTAGCCTTGAAACAGTATGTGTGAGTTTTCCAGCGACATCAGATGAACACTGTGACATCATCCAGTACCTTTCTTAATTCACTTTCTCCAAAGCAGTTGTAGCTGTCAAATGCTGGCCTTCCTGTTTTTACCACGTACAAGCCCAATGTAACTTGTTGGTTGTGTTTTATTGTTACAAGTGTCATTCCCATAGAAGTTATCTTTTCTCTAGTTTGAAGTTGACTCTTCACCCTTGAAATAGCCCTCCACAAGTCTTGTCTGGTCTTCTGGTACAGACCTGGGTTGCCAGCCTTTATTACCGCAGACCTAGCCTTCAGCAGATGACATACTCATCCAGGTTTGATGATGAATCCCTGAATACAGCCCAGTCCACCAATTCAAAGCAGTCCTGTAAGTGTTCCTGTCCATGCTTTCTTGGTCCCCACTGCTGGTGCTGCAGTCTTCAGTCTCTGCCTATACTCAGGAAGTAGAAGTACAGCCAGGTGATCAGACTTCCTGAAGTGAGGGCGTGGAATAGCACGGTAGGCATTCTTGATAGTGGTGTAACAATGGTCCAGCGTGTTGTTTCCTCTGGTATTGCAAGTGATCTGTTGATAGCAATTGCTTAACTATTTTTTCAGGCTAGCCTGATTGAAATCCCCTAAAACAATGGTGAAGGCATTAGGGTGTGCTGTTTCATGCAAGTTGATCCCATTGCTCAGGTCATCTAAAGCCTGATTGACATTGGCCTGAGGTGGAATTTATACTGCTACCAAAATGATCGAGGAAATCTCCCATGGTATGTAACTGCTAGGTATTCCAGGTCTGGTGAGCAGAATTGGGACAGCACTGATACATTTATGCACCAAGAGGAGTTGATCACGAGGCATACTCCTCCACCTCTGCTTTTGAGAGATTCTAAAATCTATCCTGATAGTGTATAGTAAAGCCATCGATCTGAATCACTGCATCTGGTATGGAAGGGGTTAACCAGGATTCTGTGAAACAAAGGACACATGCAGTCCTAATGTCCCTCTGATTCAGCACCCTAGCTCTGAGATCATCAACTTTATTCACCAGAGACTGAGTGTTTGCCAGCAAGATGGTTGGTATTGGGAGTTTAAAGACCCATGTCCTTAAATGTACTTGTATCCCTGACCTGCAGCCATGTTTCCTACATGGAATCTGGCGAGGAGTACGTCCACAATCGACATTGTTTCCATCCGTTCAATAGGTTTCAATGAGGTCACCCCTAACTCTTCTGAATTCCAGTGAATACAGGCCCAGAGCCATCAGACAGTCTTCAAATGACAAGCCTTTCAATTCTGGAATCATTTTCGTGAACTTCCCTTGAACCCTCTCCAGTTTCAGCACATCCTTTCCAAGATGAGGGTTCCAAAACTGCTCACGATACTCCAAGTGAGACCTCCCCTGTGCTTTATAAAGTCCCAACATCGCATTCTTCCTTTTATATTCTGGTCCTCTTGAAATGAATGCTAACATCGCATTTATTCTCAACACCACAGACTCACTGTGCAAATTAACCTTTAGGGAATCCTGCACAAGGACTCCCAAGTCCCTTTGCACCTCAGTTTTTTTTTTGTATTTCTCTCCATTTAGAAAGTAGTCTACCCTTTTATTTCTTCTATCAAAGTGCATGTCTGTACATTTCCTGACACTGTATTCCATCTGGCATTTCGTTGCCCATTCTTCTAATCTGTTTAAGTCCTTCTTTAGCCTCTCTACTTCCTCAAAACTACATGCCCCTCCACCCATCTTCATAACTCTGCAACAAAGCAATCAATTCCATCATCCAAAATCATTGACATATAACGTAAAATGAATTGGTCCCAACACAGACCCCTGTAGAACACCACTAGTCATCGGCAGCCAGTCAGAAAAGGCTCCCTTTTTCTCACTCTTTGCCTCCTGCCAATTAGCCACTGCTTTATCCATGCCAGAATCCTTCCTGTAATACCATGGCCTCATAGCTTGTTAAGCAACCTCATGTCAAAGGCCTTCTGAAAAGCCAAATATGCGACATCAACCAAATCTCCTTTGTCTATCCTGCTTGATCCTTCTTCAATGAATTCCAACAAATTTGTCAGGCAAGATTTCCCCTCAAGGAAACCATGCTGAAGATGGCCTATTTTATCATGTGCCTCCAAGTACTCTGAGACCTCATCCTTAATAATCAACTCCAACATCTTCCCAACCACTGAAGTCAGACTAACTAGGCTATAGTTCCGTTTTTTTTTCTGTCTCTCTCCCTTCTTGAATAGTGAAATGTCATTTGCAATTTTCCAGTCTTCTGGAACCATTCCAGAATCTAGTGATTCTTGAAAGATCTTGGAGTAATGCCTCCAGGATCTGTCTAGACATGTTAACGTCACACACTTCATGACCCCTAACACCTAGAAATTCCACTATAGTGCTAGTGTTTTCTTCACTGAAGACTGATGCAAAATACTTAATCAGTTTTTCTGCTATCCCATTGTCCCCCATTACAACCTCTCCAGTATCGTTTTCCAGCGGTCCAATATCCACTCTCACCACTCTTTTACACTTCATGTATCTGATGAACCATTTGGTATCAAATGCTTTCTTGTAAGATTCCACAAGCTAGACAATCTCTCGTGCATCATTAAGCCCATCGCTGAACTGACAATGCTTAGACAACCTCCTCAATTCAACTAAATAAGCTGTAATGGACCCAGATTCCCCTTGATTCTGCTTATAAACCTAAAGCATTCTGCAATCAATTGTTTTGGTTTTAAGTGTTGCTGCATTATTTTCATGATATCAACAAAGTTCATTTCGGTTGGTTTTGTTTGAGCAGTTGAAATTCTAAGCAAAATGTATGCCCTTCCACCAATTACACTCAACAAAACCAGCACTCATTTCTCATTTGCTATTTAATTTGCTTCAAAATACTGCTCTATTAATTCAGTATACATCACCCAGTTATCTTTTGTGCAATCAAAAATGTCTATCTTTTTGATGTATCCAATTTAAAAAAAAATTATGATTATTATCACCCAGTACTCACTATTTAAGAACACATAAATTTTGTCCATTTTCTGCCATTTTTAACTCGAATGTCTTTATCTCCATCTTCTGAAGAAAAGAATGCACTCTGCGTTTTTTTTAACTTGAATGTTTCTTTACCCGAAAAAAAATTCTGCGTTTTTTTTTAACTTGAACGTTTCACTGCCCTTCAACAGGCAGGTAAACATTCTAAAACTTACCCGTCACCGCTGTTATGTTTTTAAATCCAAAACACAAAACTAATTGAAAGAAAAACAAGGGAGCTGGGAAAGCATGTATGTTAGGTTTTACTTGGGCGGAGCTACGATTGTGCTAGAGTGGCTTCTCCGAGAGCTTACCTGCGGAAAGAGCTTAATTTCTACCTTTACAGTCGCTTTTCAAGGTGATGAGGTTCTGTTGAAGTCCCTGACTGACAGCTGCTCTCAAACCTTTGCTTTTTACGATGATGGTTCCCTCTCCTGGGGCTCATCAACCGGCCATTTATCGATATCCCAAGGATGTGGCCTAGAGATGAGAGTGCCCTTCATGTGCTGAGTCACTGCGGCCCTGGGGACAAGTTGATTCCATGCCAGTGTCACTGAAGAAAAACAAGATATCATAAAAACGGGAGAAAACGGGATGTCATGAACAGTGGTCAGCTGTCAGAGGTCTCTGTACTCAGCAAATTACTGCCTGTCTCTCTCTTTCTCTCATTGGTGGGGGAGATTTTGTTGCCAATTCTCAAGTTGGAGAACATGGGGGGAAAACAAAGCAACACAGCAGACATTAATAATGTAATCAGTGGCGTTTTTTTTGTCTTGTTAGTCTCCTCTCTCGCTGTATGCCACCTCTCTACCCTTTTATCAGGAGAGAGAGAGAGGGCCTGTGGCACGTTGAATTGTCAGGCCTACAATAACATTTCTGTTGTACTGCAGATCATGATTTTTCTCAGGGTCTTTGCTATTGCTTGCTTGGTGGGTGGAGGGTGCTGATGCTTTTTGCTGAAGTAAGTGGGGGAGGGGAGGGTCAATGCTTAACTGCTGCTTGTGCATGGGAGGGGGTATAGGGGGCAGTTTGCTGTCACTCATTCTTTGAGGTACCCTTCTGCTTTCGTGAGTATCTGCAAAGAACAAGAAATTCCGGTTGTATATTATGTACATTCTCTGTTAATAAATGGAACAACTGAACTATTAAACTCTAGTGAGGCACACACATATGATGTGGTGCTGTAATGCCATATGTCATTCACGTGCTTTTATATATAACCTGCAAAGAATTATATAAACAACAAAGAATGTCTAATCAACCAATATATTTACAATATTACTCAAATATTACTGAAATATTAAATGCACAACACTTTTTAACTGCCTTAATGAGCATCTGTACAACAAAAGACTTGCAGATGCCACATTGGCAATAAGCCTAAGATATTGTTTGTTGAGCAAGTAACAGGCATGAGGTAAAAGTGAACTGGGTTCTCAAATCAGGGGGTGGAAGGTAATAAATTTATTGGTGAGTTGGACAATTATGAGAGGTTTCAGCTGCTTGCTCTCAGTTAATATCATCAAAGACCCAGGGAGTATGAAGTAAAGTGATGATTTGTGAGATGAGAAAGGCAAATCTACTGCAAGTAGAATTGGATCCGTGCAATATAACAGCATGTTTATTAGTTCCATGGATCACAGGGAGGATATTCTATTAATTTTGCAAGATGTTTTAATCCAGAATTTTAACAAACACATGGTGGGATGCTATCCCCTTTAGTGAACAAGTCAAGGGTTAGGGTTATTAAATAACATGGAAAAGCATTAATTGTGACATGAGGGAAACATTTTTTATGCAGTGTGTAGACAAAATCGAGAAAGCACAACTTGCAAGTGCAGTAGAGGCAGGTTCCTTTGTACCCTTCAAGAGGCATTTGAATAAATATATGGTGCAGAAAAAATTGCAAAGCTGTACAGAAAGAAGCACAGCACGCAACTAGAGAGTTACTCCAGTTGACAGATAACATAGATACGACATTTCTTCATGTGGCAACCGCTACAACCATTGAGGACATCTTGAAAAGGTGGTGACGCAAGAAGGCAGCATCTATCATTAAGGACAGTTCACCAGCCAGGACATGCCTTGTTCTTATTAGTATCAACAGGGATGAGATACAAGAGCCTGAAGACTCACACTTAATGTTTTAGGAACAGCTTCTTGCCTTCTGCTCTCAGATTTCTGAATGGTCAATGAGATCATGAACACTAACTTATTATCCTGCTCTTTTTAAATGATTTAGAACATAGAACAACTCAGGCCCGTCAGCCCATGCTGCTGTGTCTTTTAACCTACTCTAAGTACAATATAACCCTTCCCTCCCCTCCTTTTTTTCATCCATATGCCCCTTATACAAAAAAGAATATTTATTTATTTATTTGCAAGAGGGAAAACCTGCAGATGCTGGAAATCCAAGCAACATGCATGAAATGCTGGAGGAACTCAGTAGGCCAGGCAGTATTTGTGGAAAAGAGTACATTCGACGTTTCGGACTGCGACCCTTCAGCATGTTGACTGCACTCTTTTCCATAGATACAGCTTGACCTGCTGAGTTCCTCCAGCAATTTGTGTGTGTTGCTATTATTTACTTATTTACTGTATTTCTTATTGTATTCTATAGTAAGGGTTTACGTATTGCACTGTACTGCTGCCACAAGAAGTAATTTTGTTTGTATATGTCAATGATAACAAACCTGATTCTGATTCTCAGATTCAATGAAATGGACATGAAAAATCTTTACAACGATTGGCATTTTGTTCGGCATTGTTTTGTCAAAGTAGGTGTGCTTATCAGTAAATCATTTATAATTAAATATGGCCAAATGGTTCAATGTTGAGAGGTTTTCAATAGAACTCTTAAGGGATGCTGAACTCTTAAGGGAGGTCAAACACAACACAAACTAGTGATTACCTTAAAGCACACTTCCAGTTGGTCTATCAGAGTTACAGTGAGCTTCCAATAATCTAGATATTCACTGATTTGTGGAAAGATTCTCCATGGTATCAGGTCTCTCAGCCTTCCAAGTTTATGCTATAAACCACACATTTACAATAAACTTATATTAGTCACACATTTTTAATTTTTCTTTCACATACCTATCAACTCTAAGCAGAATTTACCTCTCAACGACACAGCAGCCAAATAACCTACCAAACTGCCCACGTGGAAGTTTCCTGGAGCACCTAGCGGAAACTCAAGCAGTTACAGGGAGAAAGTGCAGTCTCCACGCAGACAGTGTCTGAGGTCAGGATTTAACCCGGATCTTTGGGAACTGTGAGGCGATGAATCTACCAGCTGTATCAATGTGCTGCCCCACTTGCCAGTTTGATTCTCAATCTCACCCTGATCATCCTGTCTCTTACTGAGCTCCAGTGAACTGAGTCAGGAGCCCATTTTACACCACATCCAATCTTCTTTTCCGTTGAGATCAAGAATGAAAGGTTGAATCGCTTCATTTTCCATCACCAATTTTAGCCCAGCTTGATCTTATTTCACAAACTGTCACCCAGTTGTGCATTTATTTACCAAATTATTAAATTCTGTAAGAAGTGTTGCAAAATAGAAAAATATGTATGAAACCAGGGCAACAATCAGAGGATTCAGATCTTTCTCTCCATTTCTCAATTCATCAAACTGCTTCTCTCACCAACAGAAGTAAGTTGTTAATGAAATCCTTAAAAGTTTTATGAAGCTCATTAAAACAGATAGTAATTGAAAGACGACCACTATCCTATATGGGTGTATTTTTAAATATTGATTCAGAATTTTTAATATTTTTTATAAGCCTCAGAAATGGTCTGGCTTTAGATCAAGAAAATAAGGTGCAAGTGCTTAGAAACTTTTCTCGCTTTTATATGCTAAATGTGTGCAAAACCCATTCAACCTCCTGAAGAGAACTGCAAAGGCAGCACAGTAGTGTGGTGGTTAGCACAATGTTTTACAGTACAGGCGCCCTGGGTTCAATTCCCGCCACTGCCTGTAAGGAGTTTGTACTTTGCCCCCGTGGGTGTGTGGGTTTCCTCCAGGGGCTCCAATTTCTTTCCACAGTCCAAAGGTGAACTGGGTGATAGGTTAATTGGTCATTATAAATTGTCCTGTGATTAGGCCCGGATTAAATCAGGGGATTGCTGGGTGGCATGGCTGAAAGGGCCTAGTCCATGCTGTATGAATTAATTAATTAAAATTTGGCAAATACCCATTGAAGAGTGATGTATTATTTTACAGACAGCATCGTGTGCTAAAGTGGGACATGTGTTGGGAAGTAATTCAGCAATTAAACACATTTACCTGAATATAACCACAGTAGAGCTGAAGACAAGGATGCCCAGAAGACAAAGGAAAATGTGGAGCAAAACACGAAACCCAGGAGCAATTCAAGTGGGACAGGCAGTATCAATGAAGGGAAATGGGCAGTCAACATTTTGATTCCAGACCCTTCAACTAGACTGAAAAACAGAGGGGAGGTAGTGGGGGGAAAGGGCTAGGCTAATAGCTGGCAGGTGATAGGTGGATCCAGACGAGATGGAGGATGATAGGCAGATGGGGTAGGGGAGAGTGGGAATAATGCCAGTGGGTAGGAGGTGACAAAGGGGTGCTGATCGAGTCGGATAGGAGAGGAAGATGAAACATAAAATAAAGAGAGGGAGATGGGGTGAGGTGGTTGGGAGTAGTGTGGGATAAGAACCAGTGGGAAAAATTTGTAGGCAATGGGCAGATGGAACAGTGAAGAGATCTGTAGTCTTGTATCTCAATTTTGGTATTCCATTGTGTGTCTGCAGTCTTTGGTATCTCTGAAGGGAAATATGAAGTGGGTGGGTGATACTGCACTCTCTTTGTCTCAGGATACCTATCATGTGATTGGTTGAACAAATTGACTCCCATCCTGTGAACGCTTCCAGGTCACAGTGAATTGTGGGCAGAACAAAGGGTGAAGATCACAGCGCACAGCTTGCTCAAAGAGGTCACGGTCAATGGAGCGAGCACCAACGAGTCACTTTGCGTAATGTTGGCCATTGAGAAATGACGCTGGCAGATGCTGAGTGTATCTTTTAATTACCGGCTCATCTCCAGTCCCTGGGTGACGTACTCCAGTACTTCTGTGAGTAAGCAGGAAAGCGTGCAGGTCACGTGCAACATCTTCCATCTCAGCCAGCAATGGAGGTGGTGTTCCTGAGTGATCATTAGGTGCAATGCTACTGCTTCGAAAATGCCAGGAACAATAAAGGTGAATTGCATGCAGAAGTTCCAAGGATAATTTCCCAGTGGTGATGCCATTACCCATTGATGACTCCTATACTGGCATTTTCTGTGGGTGCCGGCACTATTGTGCATAAGTTATAGACTGAAAGATGAGAACAGGACATTGAATCCACTCAGTCTGTACCAACCATCAGCTATCCTTTTACATGATGTATTAGCATGGATAGATAATTGATGCATTAGCATGGATAGAGGATTGGTTCACCAATAAAAAGTAGAGAGTTGGGATACATAGGTGTTACTCTGGTTGGCAATCTGTGGTGAGCAGTGTGCTGCAGGGGTTAGTGCCCCCCAACTGTTCCTGATATACATTAACGATCTGGAAGAGGGGACTGAGTGTAAAGTATCTAAGTTTGTTGAGGACCCTATGTTGAGTGGAAAAGCAAGTTGTGCAGAAGATACGGAGAGTGGGCAGAGGTGTATAGACATATTAAGTCAATGGGCAAGGGCCTGGCAGATCAAATGCAATATTGGTAAATGTGAGGTCATCCACTTCAGAAGGAAAAATGGAAGATCAGATTATTATTTAAGTGGTAAAAGATTGCAGCATGCTGCTGTGCAGAAGGACTTGGGAGCACTTGTGCATGAATCACAAAAGGGTGGTTTGCAGGTGCAGCAGGCTATCAAGAAGGCAAATGGAATGTTGGCCTTCATGGTTAGAGGATTGAATTTAAGAGCAGGGAAGTTTTGCGGCAACTGTACAAGGTACTGGTGAGGCCGCACCTGGATTACTGCGTGCAGTTCTGGTCTCCTTACCTGGGAAATGATACACTGGCTTTGGAGGCGAAGCAGAGGAGGTTCATCAGGTTAATCCCAGAGATGAGGGGTTTAGACTATGAGGAGAGACTGAATGGCCTGGGACTGTACTTGTTGGAATTCAGAAGAATGAGAGGAGACCTTATAAAAACATATAATATTATAAAAGGGATAGATAAAATAGAGGTAGGAAAGTTGTTTCCACTGGTAGGTGAGGCTATATCAAGGGGACATGCCCTCAAGATTCAGGGGACTAAATTTAGATGGAGATGAGGAGGAACTGCTTTTCTCTGAGAGTGGTGAATCTGTGGAATTCTCTGTTCAATGAAGCAGTGGTAGTTACCTCAGTAAATATGTTTAAGAGTTGGGATACATGGGTGTTACTCTGGTTGGCAAACATTGGTGAGCGGTGTGCCACAAGGGCCGGTGCTGGGCCTGCAACCGTTGGTGATATACACTAACGATCCAAGTGGAGTCCAAGTGTAGTGTATCTAAGTTTGCTGATAGTAGGGGAATTAACGGTTATGGGGAAAAGGCAGGTAGGTGGAGATGAGTCCATGGTCAGACCAGCCATGATCATATTGAATGGCGGAGCAGGCTTGATGGTCCTACTCCTGCTCCTATTTCTTATGTTCTTATGTACATTAAACCTGTTGTCTCTATTTTCTCCACAATTACAACCCCTCCCACCCAAGATTCTATGACCCAGCTACACATTGGGGTAGGTGGCACAGTTTGCAGCAGCCAATTAGCCCTCCAGCCACATACCTTTGGGACGTGGGAGGAAATTGGAGCATCTGGTGGAAACAAATGTAGACACAGGGAAAATGTGTCCGTGCAATCAGGATTGGACCTGGGTCTCTGGTGATGTGCTTCCCAGTTACAGCAAAAATGAACTTTTTTGGTGCACCATATAAAACTTTGAATTCCAAGTTTATGCTGCCCAGTGTAACATTTTTCCTTCCAAGTTATTATGATGTTGTCAATCTAATTTTTCTTAATTGTTCCATCCATAATCCTGTAATTTATTCCTCTCGGCTGCCGGTGAGTCACACAGTTACCTTGCAAAGAGGGCACGCTCTCGGCCTGCTCCCAGCTGGTGGTTAAGAAAACTCTTCTCTTTTTCTTCCTGCAGTGAAAAAGGTGAAGCCTAAAAATTCATGCCAGCCCTTAAGCTTGCCATGAAGTTACATCAGCAAGCTGTACTCTGACCCTGTATTGAGTCTATTGCTTTCAGCTGGATACATTTCTGAGGCAGAGCACGATCCACTGTTGCTGCTGTGTAGGATGTTCAATGCTAACAGAAGAGTATTTATTTCCATGCACTTGTGCCTCTGTTCATAATTCCCCTCAAGGTGGGTTCTTTGATACAAGGATCATTTGAAGAAGAAACTTGCCTTTGTCAGTCATGGTAAACAAACTCCAAAGTACCAGCTGCTGCTTGTACTCACCCCCATGCATGAGTTTCAATTGACATATCATAAACATGCCACATTTATATATTTTTTTAAATGTTCATAGTGGAATATGAAGAGATTCTGCAGATGCTGGAAATCTTGAGTAGCACATGTAAAATGCTGGAGGAATGCAAGTCAAAGCAGTATTCTATGGAGGGGAATAAACAGTCAACTTGTTGGCACGTGGCCAAGTGGTTAAGGCATTGGTCTAATGATCTGAAGGTCGTTAGTTCGAGCCTCAGCTGAGGCAACGTGTTGTGTCCTTGAGCAAGACACACATTGCTCCGCGATGACACTGATGCCAAGCTGTATCGGCCCTAGTGCCCTTCCCTTGGACAACATCAGTGGAGTGGAGAGGGGAGACTTGCAGCATGGGCAACTGCCGGTCTTCCATACAACCCTGCCCAGGCCTGCAAGGGGCAAACCTTCCAAGGCGCAAATCCATGGTCTCTCGAGACTAACGGATGTGTATAAATAGTCAACGCTTCTGGCAGAACCCTTCATCAGGACTGGAAAGGAATGGGGCAGAAGGTGGGGAGAGGTGAAGGCGTACAAGCTGGCGGGTGATAGGTGAAACCAGGTGAGGGGGAAGATGGTTGGGTGCAGTGTTCATGGTATGTGCATGTTGCTAGCAAGGCAGGGATTCAGGGTCTGTTCTGAATTACTCCTGAATTGTGGAAACAGTGACTGCAGCAGGTGCGTAAAAAGGGCCCGAAGGATCGTCAAGGGCTCCAGCCACCCCAACCACCAACTGTTTCCACTGCTTCCATCCAGCAAATGGTACCGCAGCATTAAGCAAAGACCAATGGGACTTAGGACAGCTTCTTTCACCAAGCCATCAGATTTATCAATCCACATTGATCTGATTGCATATGTGACTATACATTGTATCTGACTTTACATACATGTGTACAAAACAATTATGTATACAAGTGTTTGGGCAATATCCTCCCACATTTCCCATCCCTATTGCCTCTACAATGTGAAGGAGACACAACATAAGGATTTTTACTTCCTCATGTTGTGAGATGGATGGAAGAAATAAAATAAATTCTAAATTTGAAGGGTCAACAGTGGCACAACTCGAACTTGGAATACTAGATTAATATAATCACCTGTCCGGCTCTTTCCAATGACGAACTGCATCAAATGATATCAACGTGCACCTCTCCTCCCACAAATGATGCGACACACTTTGAGTTTCTCCAGCAGATCATTTGTGGTGATCCAGCAGTTGCTAGTGTCTGCACCAAATTCCTTCATCTCCTCTTGGCTTTTGATGCCATTAACATTGCCCGGAACTGTTCCAACTGACAGCTTGTCCTGGGAGCTATCTGAACTGGACTTCTAGTTGTTGTGAAGTTAAAAGTTAGAGTCAGTAACAGTGACCATATTGTTGTACAATTACGTTTGATTTACTGCTGTCTTTGAGGAAAAAAAATATGCACCTTTAATCTGACAGTCTGCTGTGACTCCAGATCACCAAGGAGATGGATTCTTATCTGCTTCCTGGGTGCAGGATGCATGAGATGTGAACACTGAATGCTTTCCTCGCTTGTCATACAGGGGTATCGCACATCGGTTCTCTGCTCTTAAAATCCGTTCAATTGAATTACAGGTGAGAGCACAAAGTACTGTGCCAGGTTTAAGGGTAAGCAACAGAAAATTAATTTCTAGGTTAAATGATTTGCCACAGCAAAGTATAAGACTCTCCCAAAACAGTGATATGTGCCCTCTGTGGAGTCCAGCCGGTGTATGAAACTGCTATTTCTTACGGTGGTAACATGGTACACTGGTGGTAATTGTAACTCACCATCAGCAAGACCAGTGACCTGGACTGGAGTGAGATTCGGAGGGGTTAACCTTTCTCACCAAAGGTCTGTTCATATAGCATATGAGATATGGCCAAGGAATCCCCTGATGTTCTGTGAGCTTCTTGGGTGCAAGCTTTGACCATGAATGCTAGTGACACCACACTATCACTATGCTCATGAAGTGTTAGCCTTTCATAGATAGATAGATTCATAGTTATACAGCATGGCAACAGCCCTTCAGCCCAGCTCATTCATTCCATCCAAGGTGCCTGTGTATACTAATTCTATGTTCTTGTGTTTGGCCCACATCCTTCTTAAACCATTCCCATTCATGTACCTGTCTAAACGAATTTTAAAAAGTGTCATTGTACTCTCCTCCAACGCTTTCTCTGGCAGTTAGTTCCCGAGAACCAATTATCCCTCAGAACCCTTTTAAAATTTTCCCCTCATACCTTAAACTTATGCCTTCTCATTTTAGACTCTCTTACCCTGAGGAAAAAGACTGTGGCCATCTATCCCATCGGCCCTTTGCACTCCAGGCAAAACATTCGCAGCCTGTCCATTCCCTCCTTATAACTCAAGTCCTCCTGTCTTGACAACACTCCTGTTAATCTTTTCTGCAACCTCTGTTTACATTTCACAATTGATTTTACAGCTGCAATTAAGCAGGGCATAAAACTGGTGTTTCATCTGTGGAACTGGTTTGTGTCCAATGGAGCAAAAATGGGGTGCAGTCATGTAAAGATAGTGAAGATCTTGCCCCAGTTCAGTTCCCCTACAGTCTTAATACATATTCTGGATGCTGTTGGTAATACCTTTTTCCTTGCAGGGGGTCATAATTGTGTGTTTTTAATGTTGTTTATAGTTGAACAAGGTACAAAGCCGTAATGTATTTCCTCTTTAGTTATATCTGTAAAAGGTGAAATATTTACCCTTTGGCCTAAAAATATTCATGTTCTTAAACAACCAACATTGCATTGATGTTACTAGCATCTGGATGCAGTGAAAATACTTTGAATAAAATCTAATCAAATAATATTTTGAACAGGCATACATGATGCAATTTTTTTATTATGCATTCAATATATTTTTTATTGTGAACTTAATTTAATAGGAAATGGGATAAAAATGGGATGTGTAAACTGGAGGGAATATGTTAATCTTTTGTGTGCTTGTTCACAAGGTCAGATGAAAAGTGAAAGTTCAGCAAAAAAATTACTGTGAATCTAAGATAGCTTGACAGACATTAATCAAGAACCTGGATACTTCAATAGCACTGCAGTGTAGTCAGCCTCCTCATTAATTCATGGGACTTTGTGTGAATATAATATCATATTCACATTAGAGCTGTCACTAACTACCTTTGGTTGACTACTGTAATAGTAGATGACTGTGATTTTTCTAAAGAATGCATAATGTATCTGACAATTTGGAATGCTGGTTTACTGTGACCTAAACTGACCCAAATCCATCATCAATAAAATCTGTTGCTTTTTGAAAATCAGTAATAAGTAGACACATAGCTGTAACTAAATTTAATACCAAAATCCTATACAGGAAATATAGGGGTTTAATCAGAACACGGCATTGACGGCAGAGACTGAAAGCCTGCCGTTGTTTGTTGTTGTTCAACAGCTGATTCAGGTACTCTCTCGATGCTGATTTGTTACCCTGTACACATTATATTTTCATCACATTAATGGTATGCAGTAATTGTTACTGTTAAGTACATATGAACAGGACAAAGACTGCTTATCGGTAGCACATAAATTCAGAATCAGAAATTATGGCATTCCCAAGCTATCTTGCTATATATTCCAAACTCCAAATTCTGAAACACTTCAGGCCCCAAGCATTTCGGATATTTCAACCTCTTTCTTTTGGATGCACTCAGACCCTGCTTAACGCTGAGGATGCCTACCTCAGAGGTGGAGCGCTATGTAAATCAGCACTATAAAGGGTCACTATAACATTACGTAAATGGGCGTGTGCCTGATATTTAAAAAAATCAAACTCAAGATATATTATTTTATGTACACACAGTAATTTGTGGAGTAACAAACACACAAATAGGCCTAACCTGGACATCAGTGGAGCAGCAACACATCGCAGCAGCAGCAGCAGTAGAGGGAAGCGGGCGGTGATTATGTGCAGGAGGGACCAGGCTGTAGGTCCTCTTCTAATTTTGGCTTCTTCTTCAAGTAGACATCAAGATTTCACTCCCTTTTCTTAAGTTTCTTTTCGTGAAGCAGCTCTCAGTAGCCGGAAATCATGTCGAGAACATCTCTTTGCCTTATTGCTTCGCTCCCAATCAGGGTCATTATCGATGAACTGGTCCATGATTTGTGTGATCGTGGTGATGCTAGTGCTGAGAAATTTTGCAGTGAGGTTTCTTGCTGGTGTTCCCTCTTCTCCATCCGTGTCCTCGGATTAACCCAGGATGCATTGCTCTGCCAGTTCTCGAAGCTCTTCAGTATTAAGGCTCTCACCCTGAGAATGCACTAACTGTTCAACATCACCATAATTAACATCCTCTAATCCCACTCACTGGCCAGTTCAATGATGAATGGTGCCACCCGAAATCCTCGGATGTTGTTTCATGCTTCAGGTCACAGCTTCTTGCACACTCTGTTCACCCAGTTTGAAGCTACTTCATCCCAGGGTACTCTGATATTGTCTACATTGTAGTTTTTCAAAAATTGCCTGATGGATTGTTTGTCTTGACCTCTACAAGTGCCGGAATCTATGACAAAGGTAGTGGGCTTTAAAATTCAATATTCCTCCTTGATCTATTGGTTGGAGTAATGAAGTGGTGTTGGGTGGAAGGTAAACCACTTCTACAGGAACATAGGTTAAGATTCTCAGCGTGGCTTGTGGCCTTATCAAGCACTAACAATGCCTTAGGTTCAAGGTCATGCTCCTCACAATGCTGCTTCACTGACGGATAAAAACGTGAAACAAACCAATTTTGGAAAACATTAATCATCACCCAGGCTTTCTTGTTTGATTTCCAAGTCACTGGCAGACTTTTCTTTAAGATGCTTCCATTGCTGGTGGTGTTTCATAGAAACATAGAAACATAGAAAATAGGTGCAGGAGTAGGCCATTTGGCCCTTCGAGCCTGCACTGCTGTTCAGTATGATCATGGCTGATCATCCAACTCAGTACCCTGTACCTGCTTTCTCTCCATACCCCCGATCCCTTTAGCCACAAGGGCCATATCTAACTCCCTCTTTAATATAGCCAATGAACTGGCTTCAACTGTTTCCTGTGGCAGAGAATTCCACAGATTCACCACTCTCTGTGTGAAGAAGTTTTTCCTCATCTTGGTCCTAAAAGGCTCCCCTTTATCCTTAAACTGTGACCCCTCGTTCTGGACTCCCCCAACATCAGAAACAATCTTCCTGCATCTAGCCTGTCCAATCCCTTTAGAATTTTATACTTTTCAATAAGATCCCCCCTCAATCTTCTAAATTCCAGTGAGTATAAGCCTATTCGATCCAGTCTTTCTTCATATGAAAGTCCTGCCATCCCAGGAATCAATCTGGTGAACATTCTTTGTAATCCCTCTATGGCAAGAATGTCTTTCCTCAGATTAGGGGACCAAAACTGCACACAATACTCCAGCTGTGGTCTCACCAAGGCCTTGTACAACTGCAGTAGAACCTCCCTGCTCCTGTACTCGAATCCTCTTGTTATGAATGCCAACATACCATTTGCCTTTTTCACCGCCTGCTGTACCTGCATGCCCACTTTCAATGACTGGTGTACAATGACACCCAGGTCTTGTTGCACCTCCCCTTTTCCTAATCAGCCACCATTCAGATAATAATCTGTTTTCCTGTTCTTGCAACCAAAGTGGATAACCTCACATTTATCCACATTAAATTGCATCTGCCATGAATTTGCCCACTCACCTAACCTATCCAAGTCACACTGCATCTTCTTAGTATCCTCCTTACAGCTAACACCGCCGCCCAGCTTCGTGTCATCCGCAAACTTGGAGATGCTGCATTTAATTCCCTCGTCTAAATCATTAATATATATTGTAAACAACTGAGGTCCCAGCACTGAGCCTTGCGGTACCCCACTCGTCATCACCTGCTAATCTGAAAAGGTCCCGTTTATTCCCACTCTTTGCTTCCTGTTTCCCAACCAATTCTCTATCCACATCAATACCATACCCCCAATACTGTGTGCTTTAAGTCTGCACACTAATCTCCTGTGTGGGACCTTGTCAAAAGCCTTTTGAAAATCCAAATATACCATATCCACTGGTTCTCCCCTATCCACTCTACTAGTTACATGCTCATAAAATTCTATAAGATTCGTCAGACATGATTTTCCTTTCACAAATCCATGCTGACTTTGTCCGATGATTTCACCTCTTTCCAAATGTGCTGTTATCTCATCTTTGATAACCGACTCTAGCATTTTCCCCACCACCGATGTCAGACTAACCAGTCTATAATTCCCTGGTTTCTCTCTCCCTCCTTTTTTAAAAAGTGCGGTTACATTAGCCACCCTCCAATCCTCAGAACTAATCCAGGATCTAAGGAGTTTTGAAAAATTATTACTAATGCATCCACTATTTCTTGGGCTATTTTCTTAAGCACTCTGGGATGCAGACCATCTGGCCCTGGGGATTTATCTGCCTTTAATCCCTTCAATTTACCTAACACCACTTCCCTACTAACATGTATTTCCCTCAGTTCCTCCATCTCACTAGACCCTCAGTCCCCTACTATTTCCGGAAGATTATTTATGTCCTCCTTAGTGAAGACAGAACCAAAGTAGTTATTCAATTGGTCTGCCATGTCCTTGTTCCCCATGATCAATTCACCTGTTTCTGACTGTAAGGTTCCTACATTTGTCTTAACCAATCTTTTTCTTTTCACATATCTATAAAAGCTTTTACAGTCAGTTTTTATGTTCCCTGCCAGCTTTCTCTCATAATCTTTTTCCCTTTCCTAATTAAGCCCTTTATCCTTCTCTGCTGGACTCTGAATTTCTCCCAGTCCTCAGGTGTGCTGCTTTTTCTGGCTAATTTGTATGTTTCTTTCTTGGAATTGATACTTTCCCTAACTTCCTTTGTCAGCCACAGGTGCACTACCTTCTCTGGTTTATTCTTTTGCCAAACTGGGATGAACGCTTGTTGTAGTTCATCCATGCAATCTTTAAATGCTTCCATTGCATATCCACCCTCAACCCTTTAAGTATCATTTGCCAGTCTATCTTAGCTAATTCTTGTCTCATACCTTCAAAGTTACCCTTCTTTAAGTTCAGAACCTTTGTTTCTGAATTAACTATGTCACTCTCCATCTTAATGAAGAATTCCACCATATTATGGTCACTCTTACCCAAGGGGCCTCGCATGACAAGATTGCTAACTAACCCTTCCTCATTGCTCAATACCTAATCTAGAATGGCCTGCTCTCTAGTTGGTTCCTCGACATGTTGGTTCAGAAAACCATCCCGCATACATTCCAAGAAATCCTCTTCCTCAGCACCCTTACCAATTTGGTTCACCCAATCTATATATAGATTGAAGTTACCCATTATAACTAATGTTCCTTTATTGAACGCATTTCTAATTTCCTGTTTAATGCCATCCCCAACCTCACTACTACTGTTAGGTGGCCAGTACACAACTCCCACCAGAGTTTTCTGCCCCTTAGTGTTATGCAGCTCTACCCATATTGATTCCACATCCTCCAGGCTAATGTCCTTCCTTTCTATTGTGTTAATCTCCTCTCTAACCAGCAATGCTACCCCACCTCCTTTTCTTTCCTGTCTATCCCTCCTGAATATTGAATATCCCTGGATGCTGAGCTCCCATCCTTGGTCACCCTGGAGCCATGTCTCTGTGATCCCAGCTATATCATATTCATTAATAACTATCTGCTCATTCAATTCATCCACCTTGTTACAAATACTCCTCGCATTGACACACAAAGCCTTCAGGTTTGTTTTTACGACACTCTTAGCCCTTATATTATGTTGAAAAGTGGTCCTTTTTGATTTTCTCATAGACTTTAACTTAAAGTCACCTTTAGCATTTCCTCCTAGCAAGATAGTTAACTGGTCCTCTGCAGCCTTGAACCCAGATACATGTTTCTATTCTTGGAAGATGAAAGTACAGGAAGGCATTCTTTTCCAAAATAGGCCTGTTTCATCCACATTGAAGACAAGCTCGGGAGGATAATCGTCCTTTTCGATTATGACCTTCAGTGTTGCTGGAAAATGCTGGGCTGCCTTGCTGTCTGCACTAGCTGCTTCTCCAGAGATATGTATGTTATGGAGGTTACTGGGCTGTTTAAATCTATCAAACCAACCTTTGCTGGCTACAAATATTACCAATGTATCTTCTTCCTCTTTCTGAATATGATTGAAGATGTTTCTTGCCTTTTCCATTATTATCAGCTGTCTTAGGGGCATGTTTTGTATGTTTGATCATCCACCCAAATATTCAGTCTATTTTCCACTTTTTCAAGCAAATGGCTCCTTGAACGAGCCACCTTTGTTGATAATAACTCTGAGATCGTCATTGCAGAAGCTTTTATCTTGTCTGCATTTTTTGAAATCGTTCTGATCGGTGATGTAGCCAATTTCAAAGAGGTGCCAACATCAACCTGAGGCTCACTAGCTTCCAAACGCCGTATCACTTGCAATTTCACATCCATGCTAATGCTTTTCCTAGACATCTTAGATGTACTACATTCATTGGAAGTTGCAGGCCATTTTCCAGACAGAATGAGTAAAAAAACTGGAATAAATTGGAGAGAGAGCAAGAGCATTTACACATGCGGGAGAGGCAGAACATGAAGTGATGCATGATTGGCTGTGAGTAGCTCAGAGCGTATGTAATGCGCTCTCATTGGCTGATTGAATGTTTACTGTAATAGTAGCCACTCTTGAGAAGTTTTAAGTGCTGCTTAGAATGAATTTTTGTTGTTTGAAATTTTTTCACTAAAGAATTGAATAACCATGTTGTAATGCATCAGCTCTATGCAGAGTAGCGTTATGCGGGGTCTGAGTGTACATTCAAGGAAGCATGAACAAAACAGCTGGAAGCTCAGAAAACTCCCTTTGCCAAGTAGGTTTTGGGATGTGGACATGAGCCACAAGGCCAACTATTATTGTCCATCCTTCATTGCCTCTACCTCTGAACAGGGTGGCCCTTTCATCGGTCTGGAGTCCCATAACAGGTCTATCAAGATAACAGAGGCATATTTACACTCCTGAACACCATCAGTGAAGCAGATGGGTTTCTATAAAAGCCCATTAATCTTTTTGTAAGGCCAGATATCCTACTTACTTGAATTGGAAGTTCACAGCTGTCAAAATGAAATTGGAATTGGTATCTCTGGATTATTTTTTTCTCAGATTGTTACTGGTACAGTTAACTTTAAGTTGATGATCTTGTCCTTGAATATGTAGACCACTCTCTCTACCTTGGCAGCATTCTCTCCTCAAAAGCGGCACTGTCTCAGATATCAGAGCTGCCTGAGAAGTGCTTGTGAAGCTTATGCAAGATTAAGGAAAAGAGTCTTTGAAGACCATGACCTGCAGGTCCACGCGAAACTTCTGGTCTATAGAACAGTTGTCCTTCCTATATTACGGTATAGAAGTGATTGTGGACCACTTTGGTAGAAAATACACCAAAGATCCTTGCGAAACACTTTGAGGATCAGCCAGGGGGACAGATGCACTAACACCACTGAACTGGAGGAGGCCAACATCAACAGCATGTCCATCATGATAAAGCAATACCAACTCTGATGGTCTGATGGATAGGACATGCCATCCAGAACTGACATCTCCCCAAACAGGTCCTTTACTCCTAGTTGAAGGGAGGTCGGGAAGCCCCTGGTGGGCAAGAAAAATACTCTTTAAAATTAACATCAAAATCAGCCTAAAGGCATCTAAAAACTGGAAAGACATTACACTTAATAAACATACCTGGAGGAAATCTGTGATACATGAGAGTGACCTCCACTGTGCTGCAAGGAACAGCAGCAGCTGCAAAAGAAGAGACTGAAACGACTGAAAGACCCGACCACTAACCGTGGCCACCACTTACTCTTGCCCATACTGTGCCAGAATCTGGATCCCAGATCAGCCTCTACTGGAAACCTGAGGGTTTACCGGTTAATAACCCCTCAGGAGAACATCATACTTGACTCGGGCGATTGCATTACTACAACCAACACGGTACATTAAACACTGAATTAGAACCTGCCCACCTAAACCAGACACATTGTACACCTTGGTGATTTTATAAGTCTTTCTTTAATATCATCTGAACCTTAAAAGCTGTCACATTTTTAAAGTACACTTACAATATGTTACCATATGAAACTTTGCAGATGGAGTTCACTGATGGGTTTTCACTCACATTTAATGCACTTTTAGTTTCAATGCATGACGGGTCAACGTACCGCCAGAGGTTTGTTAATGCAAATTAATTACCTGTTCCTACTGGGTTTTACAGAAGAGATTAGATAAATCAAGGAGTGTATAAGATAATGCCTCATTACACAAAATAGATGTAAAAGCACACTACTATTAGAATTTCTGTTAGAACAGCGTGGAATTTTCTGTTCCAAATAAATGATTTCTCACTCTATATCAACTCCCAGCAGCAAACTCACATGTTACAAGAATATTAAATCAAGACATCACCAAGAACTATAAAAGTAGGGTTCAGCTTACATTCCCAGTGGCTTCAGTATTGAAACCAGCAGCTCCAACAACAAACACTCAGCAAGACTCTGGATCAGAAGTGTTATTGCTGATTCTATTTCCACAAATGGCTTTGGAGGCTTGCGTGCCTCAGTGACTCGGACTGCTATGAGGGCCGGAGTCAGAGCTTCATGCTTTGGCTCTGGGTAGGGTCACCCTTGCCAAACAGGTCAAAGGGTAGAGGCCAGACTAAGAGCAGTCCAACTATCCTCCAGGTTCAGGGGTACAGCTCAGAGCTAGCAACCATGACTGGTGAAACAAAACTGTTATGAAAACAGTTATGAAGAATCCTTCTACATCTCAGTGTGACAGTATTCCTGAGTCTCTTCTTGGAACTTCCTTGACTGTGTTACGCCTGTGCCGCCTCCTTTTTGAGAATCTCAAGATTGCTATTAAGTCAGGTCAGGAGACCCAGGAAATGAGAGACGTTTGGAATGTCCTGGCCCCTCAGCGATACAAAGCCAAGGGAAACGGCCATTGTCTCTTGGAGACAGAATTGTGTATTGAGTACTGTGCTATTTATTTGAAGCCCTCAGGGAATGACCAAAAGTGGGCTGGTTGAGGGGTGGCATCCTTCCAACCTGATTGACATCTGAGACCCTGTGAGTCAGGATAAAAGAGGGTCTGGGGAACAGCCCCTTGAGACGCACCAGAAGAAATGCTAGAAATCTCGTAATAGCGTAATAGCGACAGCCAGTGGAAAGCCCACGTGTGTCCTTTTCCATTTGCCTCGGAATTGGTGGGCCTTACCACGGATGAACGGCTTTAGCTAAAACAAAGGAGAAATCAGCCCCAATGATTCTCGAAGGATTGACATCATAAAAGGAATGGGCAAGTTTTAAACTCTCTCTCTTGACTCCAACCAAAGGCTGCAGCCTGCATGAACTTGAGTGACTTTTATATTTCCATCGGACAATACATTATCCCCTAGACAACGATAGAGCTATTTCTTATTGATTATTATTATACCTGCGCTTTTAGATTTAGTATTGACAACGTATATTATCTGTATGTTTGCATTGATAGTATTTTTGTGTATTTTTATCAATAAATACTGTTAAAAATAGTACCATCAGACTTCAACAGACCTCTCTATCTTTGCTGGTAAGTGACCCAGTTAAGGGGTACGTAACAACTGACAGTAGTGAAAACCAAACCACTGACATGGTGAAGGAAGTCCTGAACATGGCTGGAAATGGAGGAGTTTCATTGCTGCCCTAAATGCCAGCAATGTGATGAAAAGTAGGTAGTTGATCTTTCCACAAATGCTGCTTGAACTGTTGAGTGTTTTCAACATTTTCTGTTCTTTATTTCAGATTTCCAGAGTCTTAGTGTTTTTACAGTCAAAGAATTAGTTGGTTAAGCAGTGGCATCAGAAAGTTGTGAAAGGGAAGCACACAAGTTGACTTAACTTCTGTTCACAGAAATTAAGTCCCCATTTCTGCTTCCCTTTCACAACAGGAGAGAGGTAGCTGATATTGAGTGATCTACCTGTTGACCTCTTCCGGTTACATAGAGTTTGCAATTTAGGACCAGGCCTCATGTCAAATAATATGTCAGCAGCTAATGGTCCTAGTCTAAATTTCCCACCTTGTTCCAACTCTCATTATCGTTTTTGTCTTTGTCATCCTGTTCTAGCTAATAATCTATCTTGATTTATTATCCACCTCCGGAAACTCAACACTTAATCCTTTATATCTTTTCTTTTCCATTGGCCGTAATTATTTGCTTTCTGTTTTTTCTGTTTTGACTCTTTCTCATACTCCCACAGTTTTACATAATTTCAATATATTACTCAACATTCAGTTTCACTCCATCCATAAGGCCTAATTTTTCATTTTTTCCTCATATTGCGATCTCCTTTTGTGAGGTACATGCCTAATGATCTGAATATCTCTAAAGCTTTTATATCTTGCTGTAATTAGGGTCCCAGTACTACACACGTTTCTTTGTCAGAGGTCATATTCAGGTTTTATTATGAGGAATAATCAACTCATTATTTCTGCTTGACTTTCATATCCTTTGCCTTTTTGGTCTGCCTATTCTATATTAGTATAATCAGAAAATGTTAGCATTACTCCCTCAGGGTTAATCGAAACCATTGATATGCTGATAGACCTGGAATAGGCTCAGAACTGAAGCCTATGGACTACTACTGCCTATTTCCAATTCTCTCTGCTTCACTCTTTTGGTGGAGTCATCGGGGCACCGTCATGACAAGCTATTTGCACCGATCTTATTGGTGATTGCTCATCATGTGGCATTTCTGTAGCATTCTCCAGTTTTTTTTTACGAGGTCGAGTTGCTAGCTCAATGCTCAACCCAGCATGGATGGAAAGAATGCAAGGGAGCCGGCTGGATTCGAACTCATAACCATTTGCTCCACAGTCCGGCGCTGATGCCACTGCACCACCAGCTGGCCAATATATATCTTACTACTTGCTTGTAATTTCCAGGTGCTGCTGTTGGGGAGGGTATAACCTTTCCCACAACTGCCCGTAAGGAGTTTGTACATTCTCCCCATGACCATGTGAGTTTCCTCCCATAGTACAAAGGTGCACGGGTTGGCAGGCAACTTGGTCATTGTAAATTGTCTAATGATTAGGTGAGGATTAGACTGGGGGGTTGCTGGATGGTGTGGCTCAAAGGGACAGAAGGGCCTATTCTGCACTGTATTGCAATAAATAAACTCATAAATTATCAGGGGAACGGGATCTGGAATGACGGAGTGAGGATGGGCAGTTGGTATACAAATCAATGCACTATGTAGTGAGAGAAGGACAAGCAGATATTAGGGCAAAATTGTTGTCAGTGGGATGAATTGAAGTATAGCATGGGGGTAAAATCAAAGAAGGTGGTGAATACAGAACAGAAGGTATTAATATTTAAATGCATGCAGGATATGGAATAAGGTGCTGCCGATGATCTTGTAGAGCAGTCAGAGATTGGCAGGTATAACATTGTGAGCTTCGCTAAGCTGTGGCTGAAAGAAGATCATAGTAAGGAGCTTAACATCCAAGGATACACCTTGTATTATAAGGGCAGGCAGCTAGGCGGGGTGAGGGATGTGGTCAAGTCAAGTCAAGTTAAGTCACTTTTATTGTCATTTCGACCATAACTGCTGGTACAGTGCATAGTAAAAATGAGACAACGTTTTTCAGGACCATGGTGTTACATGACAAAGTACAAAAACAAGACTGAACTACGTAAAAAAAACACAACAACACAGAGAAAGCTACAATAGACTACAGACCTACTCAGGACTGCATAAAGTGCACAAAAACAGTGCAGGCATTACAATAAATAATAAACAGGACAATAGGGCAAGGTGTCAGTCCAGGCTTCGGGTATTGAGGAGTCTGATAGCTTGGGGGAAGAAACTGTTACATAGTCTGGGCGTGAGCGCCCGAATGCTTTTCCCAGACAGCAGGAGGGAGAAGAGATTGTATGAGGGGTGCGTGGGGTCCTTCATAACGCTGTTTCCTTTGCGGATGCAGCGTGTAGTGTAAATGTCCATGATGACGGGAAAAGAGACCCTGACGATCTTCTCAGCTGGCCTCACTATCCACTGCAGGGTCTTGCGATCCGAGATGGTGCAATTTCCAAACCAGGCAGTGATGCAGCTGTTCAGGACGCTCTCAAAGCAACCCCTGTAGAATGTGATGAGGATGAGGGGTGGGAGATGGACTTTCCTCAGCCTTCGCAGAAAGTAGAGATGCTGTTGGGCTTTCTTTGCTATGGAGCTGGTGTTGAGGGACCAGATGAACACCAAGAAATTTGGTGCTCTTAACGATCTCTACCGAGGAGCCGCTGATGTTCAGTGGGGAGTGGTCGCTCCGTGCCCTCCTGAAGTCAACAACCATCTCTTTTGTTTTGTTCACATTCAGAGACAGGTTGTTGGCTCTGCACCAGTCTGTTAGCCGCTGCACCTCCTCTCTGTAAGATGGCTTTGTTCGTAAAAAGTCAAATCAAATCCTTAGAAAGATGTTGCTTGGATTGGGGAGCATGCCTTATGAGAATAGGTTGAGTGAACTTGGCCCTTTCTCCTTCCAGTGATGGAGAATGAAAGATGACCCGATAGAGGTGTATAATAAAATGATGAGAGGCATTGATCGTGTGGATAGGCTTTTTCCCAGGCCTGAGATAGCTAGCATGAAAGGGCACAGTTTTAAGGTGCTTGGAGTAGATACAGAGGGGATGTCAGGGGTAACTTTTTTATGCAGAGTAGTGAGTGTGTGGAATGGGCTGCCAGCGACTGTGGTGGAGGTGAATGCAATAGGTTCTTTTAAGAAGCCTCTGGATAGGTAAATGGAGCTTAGAAAAATAGAGGGTTATGGGTAACCCTAGGTAATTTCTAAAGTACATGTTCGGCACAGCATTGTGGGCCGAAGGGCCTGTATTGTGCTGTAAGTTTTCTATGTTTCTATGTTTCTAGGAGGTAACAAAGGATTAGAAGATGTAGAATCCTTGTGGTTAGAGTTAAGAAGCTGCAAGGGTAAAAAGACCCTGATGGGAGATATATATAAGCCCCTGAACAGTAGCCAGCATGTGGGATACAAATTGTAATGCAAGATAGAAAGGGCACGTAAAAAAGAAAACGTTATGACAGTAATGGGGAATTTCAATATGCAGGTAGATTGGAAAAATCAGGTTGGTGCTGAATCCCAAGAGAGGGAATTTGTAGAATGTAAAAGGATAGCTTTATAGAGCGGCTAGTGATTGAGACCACTAGAGGAATGGTAATTTTGGATTGGGTGTTGTGTAATGATCCAGATTTGATTAGGGAGTTTAAGGTAAAGAAATCTTCAGCAGGCAGAAGATAAAGTCAGATGTGTCAGTATGACAGTGAAGTAAAGAGAATTGCAGAGGCATGAGAGAGGAGCTGGTCAAAGTTAATTGGAAAGGGACATTAGCAGGGATTATGAAAGAAGAGCAATAGTTGGAGATTTTGGGGACAATTTTGGGGACAAAGACAAAGAATTATTCTAAAGAGAGGATGCGGCAACCAAGGCTGACAAGGGAAATCAAAGACAGCATAAAAGAGAAAAAGAGAGCATGTAATATAGCAAAAATTTAGTGAGAACTTAGTGGATTGGGAACCTTTTAAAGCCAACTGAAGGCAGCTAAAAAACATAAGGAGATAAAAGATGAAATATGAATGTAAGCTTATAAATAATATAAAAGAGGATACCAAAAGCTGTTTTTTTTTCAAATATATAAAGAGTAAAAGAGAGGAGTGGGTGTTTATTTGATTTCTGGAAAGCAATGCAGGAGAGGTGGTAATGCGAGACAAAGAAATGGAGGACAAACTTGTTAAGCATTTTGTGTCAGTCTTCACTGTGGAAGACACTAGCAGTATGCCATAAATTTGAGAGTATCAAGGAGTAGAAGCGAGTGTGGTTGCTTGCTATTACTAAGGAGAAGGTGTTTGGGAAGCTGAAAGGTCTGAAGGTAGAAAAGTCACCTGGACCAGATGGACTACACCCCAGGTTTGTGAAAGAGGTGGATGGAGAGATTGTGGAGGCATTAGGAATTATCTTTCAAAACGTACTAGATTCTGGAATGTTTCCAGAGTACTGGGAAATTTTAAGTGCCACTTCACTCTTTAAGAAGGAAGGGAGGAAGCAGAAGGAAATTATAGGCCAGTTTTCCTGATTTGAGTGGCTGGGAAGATATTAGAGTCCATTTTTAAGGATGTGTTATTTGGTACTTGGAGGCACATGATTAATAGGCCATGGTTTCCTTAAGGAGAAGTTTTGCCCGAAAAATCTCTTGGAATTCTTTGAGAAAATTCTTTGAGATAAGCAGGATAGACATAGGGGTGTCAGTGGATGTTGTTTACTTGCAGTTTCTGAAGGCAGTTGACAAGGTGCCAAATATGAGGCTATTAAATAATATAGGAGAGGCCCATGGTTTTACAGGAAAGATTCTAGCATGGATGGGTTTGGGTGATTGCAAGAAGTGACGAGTGGAGATAAAGGGGGTCTTTTCTAGTTTTCTGATCACAGTGCTCAGCTCTTCCAGTGCCTGCCTGACATTGGCCTGAGTTGGAATATACACCACTAGGACGATGGTGGACAATTCCCTCAGCAGATAAAATAGATGACGTTTGACTGCTAGATGTTCCAGGCTGGGTGAGCAGGACTGAGACAGAGCCACCACATTTGTATACCCACGATGAGTTAATCATAAGACGTACTCCACCTCCTCTGCCTTTAAGAGACTGAGCTGTCCTGTCTTTGCTGAGGGCCTTGAAGCCATCAGGCTACAGTACTGCATCCCAAATTGCTGGTGTGACCCATGTTTCTGTAGAGTACACCATCACACATCCACAGAGAAGAACAATCATCTCAATGTTCTCCTTAATAATGAGTTTGTGTATTGTTGATGCTCAGCTGGTGGCTGATGTCCAGTCCAAAAAAATTAATGTATTTTATCTTACCAACCAGTAGTTGTGAATAAAATTCTCAGATGTTTTAGCTGAGATTGCTCTACATATCCTAGCATACAGCCTTAAGTAAGATGCATTCGGAATGGTACAAATGCCTTAGCACTTCAAGGCCTTGATTCTGTCTTTGAATTTTTGAAGCTAACTACTCAGTTGCCAGAATTATATCTCATTTTTCTCTGTTGAACCTCCTCCCACAGGGGTAGCCTTCAAATCTCAACACTGCAGAAGTCTTGAAGTGCTTAAGAAAAAAAAATCATCTGTTTTATTCCATCACTTAATCTAGTGTGGATGGTTTCATTTGTCAGTTCTGTCCTTTGAGTGTAAGGATGTTTACATGGGAGACTGCTTATTACATGCAAGATTTTAATTCAGTTAGACCATTAAAGTCACCAGTTATGAGAGTTATATGAAGTTAAGTGGAAAACTAGAATCGGTGGAATACAGAACATCCCAAAAACTTTTAGCAAAGTAGTTGAGCTACAGTTGTAAGATCAAGTGAAGAATCCAGTGGTAAAACAATCTCATGAATACTCCTTGATATATTTTTATATGTAGATGGAATTGGAATTAGTTTATTATTGTCACATGTAACAAGATACAATGACCAGCTTGTCTTGCATACTGTTCATACAGATCAATTCATTAAAAAGGGCATTGAGACAGAGAAAGGCAAAATAATAACAATTTAGAATAAATTGTAGCAGCTTCTGAGAACCTGCAGGGCAGGTAACTGATGAAGTGCAAGATCATAATGAGATATATTGTGAGGATATTGGAAGTCCATCTTATTGTATGAGGGAACCATTTAATAGTGTTGAAATAGCCGGGTGGACCTTGAACCTGGATATACGTGCTTTCAGGCTTTTGCATCTTCTGCCCAATGTGGAAAGGAACAATTTGGAGCTGACAGGGAGAGTGGTCTGTGGCAGCCATGGTGCTGCTAATTGGATTGTATCTTTCTGTCTATTTCACATCAGGGTTAATTCCCTTTGAAGGAATTGAGGATAAAAAGAGAATGTTTACAGTGAGCATCATGCACCCTGCTGTCCCTTTCTTCCACTGCTTACGGTAATTTTCTCCCCTTCCTTTCCGTATCTTCTGTGGCTGAATGGAAGGATGGCTGCAAATGGCTGAATCTGTGGTCCAGGAATCACTAATGCTGACATATGAAGTAAATCATGAAGAAAAGTTGTGAATGCCGACTCATTGCTGCACAGTGCACAGAATATCTAAATCATAGGCTATTAGAATTAATTTCCATTTAGAATTTTCTGCTGACAGCATTAAAGAGGAATGGGCTTTACAACTACAGATTTGGCCAATTGGCCATTTCACAGAATTTGCATGGTCACTTGATAAAATATATACTCTAATTTATATGGTTCTTCTGCAAGAGGGTGGATGAGTCTTCAGATATGAATAACCTTTAATCCCTTAAAGACATGGTGCTATGAGCAACCACAAAAGACTATGTCTCTTAAAGGTGGATAGAAGTGGTTTAAAACCAGAAGTTTCTAAAGACAGATGAAGATAATTTGTATTAAATGGATAAGAATTTGGAAGAATTTTGAAGCTGTAAAAGGAAGGAAGATGTACATCAAAACAGCATTTTTCATGATCGCAAGTGATCCCAAAGCACTTTACAACCTATCGGGTACTTTTTGGGTGTGTAATTGTTATTGAACTGCGGAAAGCAGGTTCTCACTTTGGACATGATTTCACAGAGAAATGGGATAAGAAGCTGTAAATTCATTATTTTATGCAATATTGATTGACAAATAAATATTTGCCAGGACACTGAGGATAATTCCCCTGGTTTTCTTTACAGTGCACTTAAAAGGTCAGACAGTGCTTTGGTTTAACATTTCATCTGAGAGAAGAAATCTTTGGCAGCTCAGGATTCCCTCAGCATTCAGCTGGTGTGTCAGCCTAGAATTATTTTTTTTGTACTCAACTCGGTAGGTCAGAACGTTGATCTTCTGACTCAAAGGTCACAATGCTGCTGATGATGAAACCAAGACAAGCATAATGTTTGGTTCTCAAAAGGCAATGACAAATAAAATATATGTGGCAGTAGGAAATGTAGTCTGTGCATGTAGCTGGAAAGGTAACTGCGATCTCAGTATGATGTCATCTAAAGGAACCTCAGCAAATTGCTCCTTATTGAGAACGGTTTTAAATCATTAGCATCCCCTTTGAGGCAGACATTTCAACAGCGCATTTTTTTTGCTTGTATGGGGACTTTATACCCCATTAGGTTCTAAACATTCTGCTCTGTCAAAACTCTGCTTCATTCTTGCTGAACTCAATTTAATTAGGCCAGTATGCTCTTAATGAGGAGTTTGATATTTGATGGTGGAAGTTTGCGAAGTTTGAAAGTCTGTAAGACTTAAAGATCTTCAGCAGTGTAAAAAGGATCACAGGAAGATGAGCCCGACAGAAATCAGCGGTTATTTTATACACTCTAGTTGTTATTTCTAAAGACATTATACTTCTGTTAAAATACTCCTGAATGTTAACAGTCTGGATCTAAGAGACAGTTTGCAAAGAAAAGCTGTACAGCATTGGTGATGGAACAATGGATGAAATAATTCTCTTTTCAAAGTTCAAAGTAAATTTATTATCAAACTACAAATTTGTCTCCATATACAACCCTGAGATTTATTTTCTTGTGGGCATACTCAATAAATCCATGACAGAATAATAACCATAATGAAATCAATGGAAGACTGCACTAACTTGGCTGTTGAACCAGTGTGCAGAAAACAAGAAACTGTGCAAATACAAAAAGAAATAATATTAAAAATAAATAAGCAGTAAATATCAAGAACTTGCAATAAAGAGTCCATGACAGTAAGTCCATAGGTTGTGGGAACATCTCAAAGTTGGGGCAAGTGAAGTTATTGTTATGAAGCAAGCTCTATGAATATATCTTCAACTGCTAGACCTCTATGAATAGGGGCAAAGGCATTTTGGAAGTGCAGAGTAAAGTACTCCCTGTGAATTTAACTTCAACTGCCTGCCGTTATTCACTTGCAATCATATGCAATCACTTCCCAAACATATGTGTGAATTAATGCAGAATGAACATAAAGGTTGTTGTACTGCTTGTGATCTTTATCAGAAATTTTTTTTGCAGCAATACATAGAGGTACCAACTGGAGAAGGGACAGTGTTGGATCTTCTGTTAGGGAATGAAATAGGTCAGGTGACGGAGGTATGTGTTGGGGAGCACTTCGGGTCCAGTGATCACAATGCCATTAGTTTCAATATAAATATGGAGAAGGATAGGACTGGACCCAGGGTTGAGATTTTTGATTGGAGAAAGGCTAACTTTGAGGAGATGCGTAAGCATTTAGGAGGAGTGGATTGGGACAATTTGTTTTATGGGAAGGGTGTAATAGAGAAATTGAGGTCATTTAAAGGTGACATTTTGAGGGTACAGAATCTTTATGTTCCTGTTAGGTTGAAAGGAAAGGTTAAAAGTTTGAGAGAGCCATGGTTTTTAAGGGATATTGGAAACTTGGTTAGGAAAAAGAGAGATATCTACAATAAATATAGGCAGCATGGAGTAAATAGGTGCTCGAGAAATATAAAGAATGTAAGAAGAATCTTAAGAAAGAAATTAGAAAAGCTAAAAGAAGATACAAGTTTCTTTGGCAAGTAAGGTGAAAATAAATCTGAAGGGTTTCTACAGTTATATTAATAGCAAAAGGATAGTGAGGAATAAAATTGGTCCCTTAGAGAATCACAGTGGACAACTATGTGTGGAGCTGAAAGAGTTGGGGGAGACTTTGAACAATTTCTTTTCTTTGGTATTCACTAAGGAGAAGAATGTTGAATTGTGTAAGGTAAGGGAAACAAGTAGGGAAATTATGGAAACTATGACGATTAAAGAGGAGGAAGTACTGGTGCTTTTAAGGAATATAAAAGTGGATAAATCTCCGGATCCTGACGGGATATTCTCTAGGACCTTGAGGGAAGTTAGTGTAGAAATAGCAGAGGCTCTGACAGAAATATTTCAAATGTTATTAGAAGCAGGGATGGTGCCGGAGGATTGGTGTATTGCTCATGTGCTTCCATTGTTTAAAAATGGTTCTAAGAGTAAACCTAGCAATTATGGGCCTGTCAGTTTGACATCAGTGGTGGGTAAATTAATGGAAAGTATTCTTAGTGATGGTATATATAATTATCTAGATAGACAGGGTCTGATCAGGAACAGTCAACATGGATTTGTGCGTGGAAGGTCATGTTTAACAAATCTTATTGAATTTTCTGAAGAGGTTACGAGGAAAGTTGACGAGGGTAAAGCAGTGGATGTTGTCTATATGGACTTCAGTACGGCCTTTGACAAGGTTCCGCACGGAAGGTTAGTTAGGAAGGTTCAATCGTTAGGTATTAATATTGAAGTAGTAAAATGGATTCAACAGTGGCTGGATGGGAGATGCCAGAGAGTAGTGGTGGATAACTGTTTGTCAGGTTGGAGGCTGGTGACTAGTGGTGTGCCTCAGGGATCTGTATTGGGTCCAATATTGTTTGTCATATACATTAATGATCTGGATGATGGGGTGGTAAATTGGATTAGTAAGTATGCAGATGATACTAAGGTAGGTGGCGTTGTGGATAATGAAGTAGGTTTTCAAAGCTTGCAGAGAGATTTAGGCCAGTTGGAAGTGTGAGCTGAACGATGGCAGATGGAGTTTAATGCTGATAAGTGTGAGGTGCTACATTTTGGTAGGAATAATCCAAATAGGACATACATGGTAAATGGTAGGGCATTGAGGAATGCAGTAGAACAGAGTGATCTAGGAATAATGGTGCATAGATCCCTGAAGGCGGAATCTCATGCAGATAGGGTGGTGAAGAAAGTTTTTGGTATGTTGGCCTTTATAAATCAGAGGATTGTGTATAGGAGTTGGGATGTAATGTTAAAATTGTACAAGGCATTGGTAAGGCTGAATTTGGAGTATTGTGTACTGTTCTGGTCACCGAATTATAGGAAACAAATGTCAACAAAATAGAGAGAGTACAGAGAAGATTTTCTAGAATCTCTCCTAGGTTTCAGCACCTAAGTTACAGGGAAAGATTGAACAAGTTAGGTCTTTATTCTTTGGAGCATAGGAGGTTGAGGGGGGACCTGATAGAGGTATTTAAAATTATGAGAGGGTAGATAGAGTTGATGTGGATAGGCTTTTTCCATTGAGAGTAGGGGAGATTCAAACAAGAGGACATGAGTTGAGAGTTGGGGGCAAAAGTTTAAGGGTAACACGGGGGGGAATGTCTTTACTCAGAGAGTGGTAGCTGTGTGGAACGAGCTTCCAGTAGAAGTGGTAGAGGCAGGTTCGGTATTGTCATTTAAAGTAAAATTGGATAGGTATATGAACAGGAAATGAATGGAGAGTTATGGGCTGAGTGCGGGTCAGTGGGACTAGATGAGAGTAAGCATTCGGCACAGACTAGAAGTGCCGAGATGACCTGTTTCTGTGCTGTAATTGTTATATGGTTATTACGATCACAAACAAGAGAAAATCTGCAGGTACTGGAAATCCAAGCAACACATTCAAAATGCTGGAGGAACTCTGCAGGTGGACAGCATCTATGGAAAAGAGTACAGTCATTGTTTTGGGTCAAAACCCTTCAGCAGGACTGGAGAAAAAATGACGAGGATTAGATTTTTAAAAATTACCCAGTCCATTTCCAACACCTACCTCCCCTTTCTCGCTGTGCTTGGTGATGGGATCCCACTGGAGATGGCAGAAGTTCTAGAGAATTATGTGCTGGATGTGGAGGCGGGTGGGGTGGTAGGTGAGGATAAGAGGAGTCCTATCCCTGGTAGGGTGGCAGGATGATGGGGTGAGAGCAGATGTATGTGAAATGAAAGAGATGCGGTTGATGGTGAAGGAAGGAAAGCCCCTTTGAAGACATCTCCTTTGTTCTGGAATGAAAAGCATCATCCTGAAAGCAGATTCTGAGGAGACAGAGGAATTGAAAGAAGCGGGTGGCTTTTTTTACGAGTAATGGTTGAGAAGAGGTATAGACCAGATAGCTGTGAGAGTCAGTGGGTTTATAATAGAGATCAGTAGATAAGCTGTCTCCAGAGATAGAGACAAAGAGATCGAGAAAGGGGAGGGAGGTGTCAGAAATGGATCAGGTAAACTTGAGGGCAGGGTGGAAGTTGGAGGCAAAGTTGATGAAGTTAATGAGCTCCACATGGGTGCAGGAAGCAGCACCAATGTAGTCTTCAATGTTGCATAGGAAAAGTGAGGAACAGAATGTTCATCTTCCCCTCCCTTTTAAATCTAATCCTCATCGATTTTTCTCCAGTCCTGTTGAAGGCTCTCGGCCCGAAACGTCAACTGTACTCTTTTCCATAGATGCTGCCTGGCCTGCTGAGTTCCTCCAGCATTTTGTGTGTGTTGCTCAGAAATTGCAATGGAGGGTCTTTGGCCTGACTCAGCTTCTCACTTCACAGATGCTGTCTGACCTGCTGAGTAGTTCCAATATCTGCAGCTCTTGTTTCGGATTTTAAGCATCTGCTTTATTTCGCCTCTTAATGATCAACAGTGATAATTACTCCCTGGTTGAAAATCCGGTAAATCCTGATGTGAACAGTTCAAACAAAATCACTAATCAGTAAACGAGAAAAATCAACTCCATTATTTGTGTCCTTCTTGTGGTTTATTTTGATTTATAGGCTCCAGTTGTGATGCTTGCTATCTGTTTACTTGGTTCCTGAATTCATATTGTTCTTCTCTTTTATTTCTGGGAAATTTCAGAGGAGATTTATTTGCATGGATATATATTTGGAGTCTGCACTGTTTTGCAAAATGGAATGGTTCAGGTATTCTTTAAAGGAATATTGGGTAAATATTTGATTAAAGGTGTGATATGCAGGAATAGGAGGTGAGAGGAGCAAGTATTAGTAGTTCTTAGTGGTTACAGCAAAAAGCAAGTCACAGACACAGAAGACTGTTTGGCTACTTCCCATAAAATGTTCCCTTTCAGCTTCACCACAGAGTCTACTGGTTGATAAACTCCATATTCTGGAAGTTGTTTTAAAAAAATCTTGTAATAGAAACTGTACTCTGGCTGCTGCCTTTTTTTCTCTAAGTACCCTTCTTTCCCTAGTTCCTGTATTGTAGGATATAGCATCCACATACTAATACAACATACTTCTATGTTCTTACATTTCTCTGTCAGTTTCAGGTCAAGGGGCATAAACTCTGCATGAATTCAGTTCCAGGAAATATTCTTCTATCAATGTATTGCTTTGTATAAGTATGTCTGGAACTTAGCCAAATCTTCATCTCTAATTCATAATATCCTTGTCCTGATCCAAACCCTTCTCACCTGAAGTCAGAGTAAAGTGATTTGACCCTGAATAATTTTGGAGAAAGCTGATAACTATAGTATTTTTCTAAGAATAACTTATTTATCAACACAAAAGCAACTTTGAACCATTGCTTCAATTAAACTAACAAAAACTCTCTTTTTATCCTTTTTTAGAAGATCTATGCCTGAAACGTTACTTTTATTATAATTTAATATGAAAAGGTCATAAGAAATGGGAACAGGAGTAGACCACTTAGCCCTCAGCTTGTCCATTTTCTCCCCTCTCACTTCACTTGATACCTTTACAGATTAAAAATCCATCTCAATTTTAAATATATTCAGGAATTCAGCCCCCATAACCTGCTGGAGCGATATACTCAACCATTTGAGAAAATACATTCTTGCTCAACTTAGTTATATGGTGCACCCACTACTATACCACCCCCAACTACCCAGTGAAGTGAAAATTCTTCCAGCATTTAGCCTGTCCGGTTCTCCAAAATCTGGTGTTTCAGTAAACCTGCTCTCATTCTTCTAAACTCATGAAGGATACAGTTTCAATCCATTCAACAAGACAATCCTTGGGATCATCCTAGTGAAACGTCCGTAAGATACCTGCAAAGACAATAAGCCTTTCTTTTAATTAGAGGACTAACCTGCATTTGGTACTCTTTGTAGCCTTGCTAGTGCCTTGTACATTTCTAGAAAGACTTCCCTCCCTTTATAGTCTAATCTCCTCAGAGTAAAGGCCTGTGTCTCATTCCCCTTCCCTATTATATCCTGAACTCATGCTGATGTTTTTTCATGTTTCATATAAGGATCCCCAAATCCCACTATACTGCAGCTTTCAACAGTCTCTCTCAACTTAAATAATCTATTTTGTCAGTCTTACTTACAAACTTAACAAATTGTCATTTTCCCATCTTGTGCTCCATTTCCCAACACTTTGCTGACTCACTTAACCTTTTAATATCTTTCACTAAACTGTCTGTACCCTCCTCAAAGCCTGCCCGCCTTCAGAACTACTTGTACATCATTTGGCCATTATGCATTTACAGTTGCCCCTATAACACATTAATGTATATTGTAAACAGCTACAGCGTACCACTGTGTACAGAATGCCAACCTAAAAGTGATCCCTTTATCCCCACTTAGTATTCACTGTTTGTCAGTCCTCTAATCAAGCTAACATACTATCACCAACATCATGAGCTCTTAATTTGTAAAGTAACTTTTTTTTTGGCACTTTAAGGCCTTTTTGAAGATCCGCGAGTTCCCTTTATCTATTCAAGCTGAAACATCCTCAAAGAACTCTAACTTTTTTCAGACATGATTTCTTCTTTATGGAGCAATGATGTCTCTGCTTAATCAGATTATAACTTCCCAAATGTTCTGCTTTAACACATTCAATTTTATCCTACTGCAACAAAACAAGATATTTCATGACACACAGTATGTAAGTGATAATAAACCTGATTCTTATTCTGACTCTTATATTGGGTCTGATATTAGGTGTTAAGCTACCCATTTAATAGTTAACTGTTTTTCACTTCTTCCCAAAGCTTTTCTGAACAAAATATCACATTATTAGTTTTCTAATTTTCCATTTATTTCTCCAGAAACTAATGACATTTGGAAAAATACAATCAGTGTGCCAATATCCTTTGAATCATTTGAAGTGGACAGTACCAAACTGAGTTTGATGTCTATCCATGCTAAACTCATTTGCACACATTTGGCCCTGATCTGATCCCTCTATGCCTTCCCTATCCAATAACCTGCTTAGGTGCTTCTTAAATAGTGTAATTACTTCTCTTTCCATCATCATCTCAGACAGATTGATCCAGAAATTCACCACCTTCTGAGGAAAAATGTACCCCTCAAACCTCAAGTAACACATACAAATTGCTGGAAGAGTTCATCTGATCAGCAGTATCTATGGAAATGAATAAACAGTCCAAGTTTTGGGCTGAGACCATTCATCAGGGCTGGAAAGGAAGAGGGAAGATACCAGAATAAAAAGGTGGGTGGAGTGGAAGGAGTACAAACTAGAAAGTGATAGGTGAAGCTAAGTGGATGAGGTGATAGGTGAGAAAGGTAAAGGGCTGAAAAAGCAGGATTTTAAATACCCATGCTTGGAACTTAACAATCAGCTTGACTTGAACCCTCATAATCTTATGAAACTCTAGATGGTCACCCCTTAGACTCCTACTTCCTTGAGAGATTACACCCAGTATAACTAAACATTCTTGATAACAACTGTAATATTCTGGTGAATTTCTTCTGCACTCTCTCTCTCTCAATGGCTACCATCTCCTCAACAAGTACACAATACTCTGACTGCAATCTAACCAATGCCTTTTGCATAACATGATATCTCAGATTATTGCCTTAAGCGTCTGCTACTCTACTGCTTGTCTTAGCTTTTGATCTTTTTTGATTTGTCCACCCTTGGTAACTTCTTGTCAACTCACTATTTCTCCTGATTTAAATTTAATACAGTTTGTCTAGCCCAAACACAAGAAAATCTGCAGATGCTGGAAATCCAAGCAATACACACAAAATGCTGAAGGAACTCAGCAGGCTAGACAACATTTTGGAAAAGGCCTGATGAGACCAGATGAAGGGTCTTGGCCTGAACCGTCATCTGTTTATTCATTTCCATTAATATTGCCTGGCCTGCTGAATTCTTCCAGCCCAAAGTTTCTTCACCTCAAAATGAATACTAAATTCTGTCATACTAAGATTACTGCTTCCTGAGGGTGTCACATGGGGACAGGAGGCTGGACCCAAGTGCAGGACACAGTCACTGAATTACTAGGGGCAGGACAGGAATAACTAAAGGATAGAACCAGATGGGGAGACCAGGGCATGCGAAAGAGACAGGGCATGCTAGGTAATCCTAAGGTTCAGAGAGAGTCCGTGGCTAGGCTGGAGAGCTCCCTGGGTGGCCACCTCCCAGGCAGGAACAGAGGCCCAAGAAAGACACAGAACACCTGGGCAGGTGCAGGCACAACCCATAGGGAGCAAGGGGCAGGAAGGGGCAGAGACCTCAGGGTGGGCCACATACTCCTGGGCTGGGCTGCTTCCCAGGTGGGAACACAGAGATTCAGGCAAGATACATGACACCTGGGCAGGTAGCAGGTACAACCCATCAGAGGGGAGGAGGGGAGGAGGGGAGGGGTAGGAAGGGGTCAGAGTCCCCCCACCAGGCAACAGCAGTCCAGCCTGATACCCTACAAGAGGCAAGGGATCAGAAGGGAACTTGGTCCAGGGTAACTCCAAGGCTGACTCACAGAACTTGGGGATGAAGTTGTGGGCCCTCCAAGCCAGAACAAACAGAGTCAATCAGACAAAACACCTTGGAACCTGGTTCATACAAGACGATCCCCAACTAGGCTTGGTCCCAGAGTCCCTTATATCCACCCGCCAGGTGATAGGCAACAGGTGCACCTTCTTAAGCCAAGATGATCCTATTTGGCTTAAGGGTGACAGGAGGGACGGCTGTAAGACCCGGAGTCCACGGATCGGATCAAGACCCGAAATGCGGGCTCCAGACCAGACCATAACAGAGGGATCTTTTAATTTGGGATTATTCATCATATTAGCTCATTACATATTATCAGATCCAAATTAGGCCATTTCATAGTTGCTCTTTAAAATATTTCTCTTGGAAGCAATCTCAAAAGCAGTCCATGAATTCATTCTTGTGGCTACCATTTCCAATTTGATTAACCCAGTCTCCATAAAGATTCAAGTAATTGGTGAGTAATGCACAGAAGACATGCCACAATCTGAAATAAAAAGTAGAATGCTTGAAGAACCCAATGGACCAAGCAGCATCTGTAGATGTGCAAGCTAACATTTTGAACAAGAGATTCTGCAGATGCTGGAAATCCAAAGCAAAATGCAAAAAAAAATGCTGGAGGAACTCAGCAGGTCAAGCAGCATCTATGGAAATGAATAAGCTGTCCTGAGTTAATCAAAATAACAAATTGTGAGTGTCACTTTGAATAGGAACTCTGCAAATGGATGTAATTAATTTACATCCTTATTTTTGAAACTGAGTGTGGCTACTAATTACAGACCCATATTACTACCACAGCCTTTTCCTTACCCCAACTTAAGAGGACTCCAATCTTCTAAATCAAGCTAATCTCTTGATATTTACTTATTTTACTCTTTTTCATCAGAGCTCTTCTGCTCATCATCTTTTCCAGTTTATCCATCCTTAAAGACAAGTATCCTTGAACATTAAGTTCCCAGTTCAGATCTCCATGTAACTGTGTCTCTATATGGCAATTAGTTGATACTCATTATGCTATTAGTTTGTTGATTTTCTTTTGGATATTAAATATATTTAGATGCATAGCTATTATTTTCTCTTCTTTAACCACCTTTCCTTACATTAAACCTGGCTCTAGTGCCTACTATTTGTTTCCCTCCTTTCTTTCCCATCTTCCTTTGCTGCTCCCTATTTTCCTGTAGCTATAGATTGAACTTGGTTTGCCCATATTTACTTACATAACTTTCTGATGTCACTACAACAACATTTCTGGTTACCAGTACTCAATCTGTTGGTATGTACTGTGTCTGACGTATTACCCATCACAGCAGAGTCTCCTTACAAATTTTATTAACCCTTGTGAATATTTCTGTTAAATTCCCCGGGGTCAGAAGCAGTTCTGAAAGTTGTGCTTTTGTTTTTGGTGTGGTGTTGAAAAATTTTCTCAGATTTCAAGGTTCAAAGTAAATTTATTATCAAAGTACATACAGATCACCGTATGCTACCTTGAGATTCATTTTCTTGCAAGCATTCACAGGAAAACAAGTAAATTCAATAGAATCAATGAAAAAGATACAGTACCCATAAACAAAGACTGGCAAACAACCAATGTGCAAAAGAAGACAAACTGTGCAAGTCATAAATAAATAATGAGTTGTAGAGTCCATACTCTACAAAAGTGAGTCCATAGGTTGCAGAATCAGTTCTGAGCTGAGGTGAGTAAAGTTATCTATACTGATTCAGGAGCCTGATGGTTGAAGGGTAATAACTGTTCCTGATGCTGGTGGTGTAGGACCTCAGGCTCCTCCTGTACCTCCTTCCTGATGCCAGAGTGAGAAGAGAGCATAGTCTAGATGGTGGGGGATTGCTTTCTAATGTAGTGTTCTGAAGTTAATTCTTTGTACTGAGGACCACTGAGCACATTGCTTTCAATAATTCACACCGGCCATCACCTCTGATTTGATGTGAATCATGTTTGCACTGAGAGCTTTGTTCGCTTTGAAGGAGTCATCGAGGATTTTCTTTGTTGCAACTTTGTTGAGGAGATCATGTCTACAAGACCTTTCCGAATCAACAATGAAATTGTGATTGGTTGCTAAAGTAGTTAGAGCAAGCAGTGTGCAAAAACATATAAAGAATTAATCTGTGGATGCATGCTGCAGCCTCCTTTTGATCATTCCACATAAATATTACATCCCAATTAACAAATTCTGACAAGTGCTTCAGGACTGTAACATTTACATGACACAAGCTTTGTGAAGATACCAGAGATCACACCAGTCACCTGTGGCAGGGCTTATGTGCCATAATAGGCTACAAAGTGAAGTCAGGTAGGATCATCAATGGGGCACATTATAACCATTGCAATTTGCCTACCACCTAAACAGGTCCAATTATGCCATCCCCGGCCGTACATTCATTTTTGCAGCGGCTGAATAATAACAACACCTATATCAGCCTACTATTTATAGTTCACAATAACATAACTCCAAGCAAACTCATCTCCAAACACTTAGACCTGCATCTCAGTACCTCCCTCGCAAATGTGTTCTTCATTTTCTGACCAACAGACCGTAATCCGTAAAGACTGGCAGTAACATTTCCACCATGATTAATCCTCTCCAACGGTACCCCTCAAGGCTGATCTTCTGCTCCCTACTCTACTCACAACTGTGTGGCCAGATTCTGATTCAACTCCATCACAAGTTTGCAGGAGACACCAATGAAGTGGGATGAATCTCAGATAATGATGAGATGGAGCACAGGAAGGAGATAGCTTAGGGACATGGTGTCATTTCTTTCAATGTCATCAAAACAAAAGGGCTGGTCATTGTCTTCAGGAATTGGGGTTGTGTGCAGTTTGTCAGTCAAGGGAAGTTGAGAGATTCAATTTCTTTGGAGTCAATAACACCAATAGCCTGTCCCGGTCCAATCATGTGGACTCCATGGCCAACAAAGCCCACCAATTCTTCTACTCAGGAAACTAAAGGAAGTTGGCATTTTCCATGTTGAGCCTCATCAATATTTACAGATACACCATAGAGAGCATCCTATCCTGATGATTCACGGTTTGATATGGCAACATCTCTGCCTGTGACCACAAGAAACTGCTGAGCTTGGCATATCAAAGAGAAAACAGTCTCCCTTCCATGGACTCTGTCTATACTTCTCACTGTCTTGGTAAAGCAGCCAACATAATCATAGACCCTACCCACTCTAGACATTCACTCTTCTCCCCTTCCCATAAGACAGAAGATTCAAAAGTCTGAAAGCATGTACCTTTAGGCACAAGGACAGCTTCTATCATGCTGTTATGAGACTATTGAATAGTTTCCTAGTGTGATAAGATGAACTCCTAACCCCACAGTTCATCTTGATGTGGTCTTGCACTATACTCTCTCCATAAGTACCTTTCCCTTTCCTAAACTGAACACCAACTATCTCTCTACTGCCTGTTACACCGCAGGTGTTTAGGGCAGGAATGAATACCTTCTATCTGTGGTGGTGTTCAGGGCTACATTCATCATGTCAGTAGCTCCATTTTCATCACTGTCAGTCATGCAAGTTCCAGGCAGCGATTCAGGAATTCCATCACACTCAGATGTAGGAGGATTCTTCATTGTTGTTTCTGTAACAGTTTTGTTTTACCAGTCAGGGTTATTGGCTCTGAGCTGAACCCTTGAACCTGGAGGACTGTAAGACCATTCTTAGTCTACACTTTGACCTGTTGCCATGGGCGACCCTACCAAGAACCAAAGCATAAAGCCCTGACTCCGGCCAACATTGCTGTCTGGGTCATTGAGGCATGCAAGCCTCCAAACCACGACAAGCTTGTGGTCCTGTTGGAGGAACATCTACTGTATACCTACTTAAAGCTCTTTGAGTCAGACTATATTTGAGCAAGATCTGGTGGATCTGCACCCTGAGGTCCGGCTTGCTCATTGTGCTAGTTCATTGTTTTAAAACATTACTGAAATCACAGACATTTAATTACAATTGAAATTGATTTAAGTAATAAAAAATAATGAACAATCTTCCTTTAATTTAAAAACTCATTAAACTACTATTGATTACTTAAAACCTAAATAAGCAGTGAAATAAAGTAAAAATAGGAAATCGGCTAGTGCTTGTGATGAAGGTGGGCATTTAGATTGAAATGCTGAAGAAACTATTGAGTTCTAGAGGGCATCTTCCTGGTGGTTTGGACAATGCACCAATGGGCTGCCAATGAAGTAACACACAAATACTGGAAGAATTCAATGGGTCAGGCAGCAGCAACAGTGCGTCAGTGTGGCTCGTGGTGAAGTTGACCACATTTCAATGATGTTATAGGTGCGGCATTCATGTTGCAAGCAGAGAGTATTCCAGTACCATCCTGTCTCATGCAGTGCAAATGGGCACAAGCTGCTGATCTGTCCTTGTGCCCAGAGTGTTTACTGGACCGATGAGTCCTGGTAGAGGTTGCGAGTCTCAGGGGTACAATTAAAGAAATCAATGTGGCAAGCTGCAGCGTATTTTGTGGATGGCATGCATTGCGGTCGCAGTGTACTGATGCAGCAAAAGAACATTCAGAGAGGTGGATGGAATGCCAAACAAATTGGCTGCTGCGTCCTGCAGGATTTTGACTTTCTCTTGAGCTTGTGTGTTGGAACTGCTTAAATTCAGAGAAGCAGAGCCTATTTCTCATAAGCCCGTAACTGGTGTGTTTTAGATGTCAGAAATAATTTAGAGAGTCAGGGGATTGAATCACATTGCCTTTAACCAGTCATTGTACCCAAAACATTTAATGTGCCTGCTCCAGATAAGTTTCTTCTCAGTGGGAATCATGAGGAAATTGATGGTGAAGGATTTTACACTGGAAATGACACTGAATGTCAAGGAGGGGGCGGGGGTGGTTAGACATTGTTGTAGAAATTGTTATTGTTGTGCATTTATATGCTGCAAATATTATCAACTACTTAGTAGTCTGTGCTTGACTATAGTCTAGATCTAAATAATGTACTTTCTCATAATAACACAGAAGGTCATTTGACTCATCGCGTCTATGCCAAACCCAAGAAAAACAATTCCATCAATCCCATTCCCCCTGTTATTTCCCCGTAACCTTCTCTCACCCACGTGCCTGCTGACTTCACCCAGTTTTCCTGTCAGCCTCCTGTAACCGATTCACCCAGCAGTAAATCTTTTGGAAAGTGGGAGGAACCAGGACTACCTAGAAGAAGCCCATGTCGAGTATCAGAATCAGAACTCAGTTTATTATCACCGGCATATGGCGTGAAATTTGTTGACTTTGAAGCAACAGCACAATGCAATACATAGTAATAGAGAAAAAAAACTCTGAATTACAATAAGTATATATTTTAAATAGAAACATAGAAAACCTACAGCACAATACAGGCCCTTCGGCCCACAAAGCTGTGCTGAACATGTCCTTACCTGAGAAATTACCTAGGGTTACTCATAGCCCTCTGTTTTTCTGAGTTCCGTATACCTGTCCAAGAGTGTCTTAAAAGACCCTATCGTATCCACCTCCACCACCATCACCGACAGCCCATTCCATGCACTCATCACTTTCTCTGTAAAAATCTTACCCCAATATCTCCTCTGAGTCTGCTTCCAAGCACCTTAAAACTGTGCCCTCTCATGCTAGCAATTTCAGCCCTGGGAAAAAGCCTCTGACTATCCACACGATCAATGCCTCTCATCATCTTATACACCTCTATCAGGTCATCTCTCATCCCCTGTCGCTCCAAGAAAAAAAGGCCGAGTTCACTCAACCTATTCTCATAATGCATGCTCCCCAATCCAAGCAACATCCTTGTAAATCTCCTATGCACCCTTTCTATGGTTTCCACATCCTTCCTGTAGTGAGGAGACCATAACTGATCACAGTACTCCAAGTGGGGTCCGACCAGGGTACTATATAGCTGAAACATTATGTCTCAGCTTCTAAACTCAATCCCACGATTGATGAAGGCCAATGCACCGTATGCTTTCTTAACCACAGAGTCAACCTGCACAGCAGTTTTGAGTGTCCTATGGACAAGGACCTCAAGATCCCTCTGATCCTCCACACTGCCAAGAGTCTCACCCTTAGTTACCAATAGTTAAAATAAATAAGCAGTTCAGAAGTAGAAATTTAAAAAGTAGTGAGGTAGCGTTCATGGATTCAATGTCCATTCAGAAATTGGATGGCAGAGTTGAGGAAGCTGTTCCAGAATCATTGAGTGTGTGCCTTCAGGTTCTTATACCTCCTTCCTGACGGTAGCAATGTGAACAAGGCATGTCCTGGATGCTGGTGCTCCATAATGATGATCGACACCTTTTTGAGGCATCACTCTTTGAAGGTGTCCTGGATACTATGAAGTCTAGTGCTCATGATGGAGAAAACTCTGCAGCTTACTTCGATCCTGTGCAGTAGCACCACCCTCACCCTCCATACCAGACAGTGATGCGGCTAATTAGAACACTCCCATAGTACATTTGAGGTAATTTGCAAGTGGTTTTGGAGACATACCACATCCTCTCAAACTCCTAATGAAATATAGCCGTTGTCGTGTATTCTTTGTAGCTGTGTCAATATGTTAGGTCCAAGTTAGATTCTCAGAGATATTGACAGCCAGGAACTTGGAATTGCTCACTCTCTGCACTTCTGATCCCTCTATAAAGATCTCTGTGTGTTCTCTCACCTTACCCTTTCTGAAGTCCACAATCAGTTTTTTGATCTTACTGACATTTTGTGCAAGGTCGTTGCTATAACACCACTCAACTAGCTGATATATTTCACTCCTGTATGCCCTCTAGTCACGGTCTGAAATTTTGCCAACAATGGCTGTATCGTCAGCAAATTTATAGACGGCATATGAACTGTGATGTCATGTGTATAGAGAGAGTAGAGCAGTGGGCTAAGCACACACCCCTGAGGTGCACCAGGGTTGATTATCAGCAAGGTGCAGACATTATTTCCGATCTGTACAGATTATGGTTTTCTGGTTAGGAAGTCGAGAATTCAGCTCAGAGGGAGGTACAGAAACCCATGTTGTGGAGCTTTTTGATCAGAACTGTAGAAATGATTGTGTTAAATGCTAAGCTGTAGTCAATAAACAGCATCCTTGTATTGTCCAGGAGATCCAAAGCCGCATGAAGAGCCAATGAGATTGCGTCTGCTGTAGACCTATAGTGACGATAGGCAAATTGCAGTGAGTCTAGGTCCTTGTTGAGACAGGAGTTAATTCTAACCATAGCCAACCTCTCAAAGCACTTCATCACCATAGATGTAAGTACTACTGGACGATAGTCATTAAGACAGCTCACTCTGCTCTTCCTGGGTAGTGGTATAATTACTGCCATTTATGCAAGGATAAAACATCAAAGTCAGGGTGGGTGATTCGAGCTGTGAGTTTTGTATAGATTGGTTCATTATCTGCAGAATTGTGAATTAAAATTTACAGACTGCTGTCATCAGCAAATAACTCCGACTTTAAAATGGAGGCAAGGTCTGAGCCCCAGATAGAATAGTGAGGAAGCCTTGCAGTAATGTCTAAAGGCTAGGAAAATAGAAATTCCAATAATTACAATCGCTTTTATTTGTTCTGGGTATAGTTCCAGCTGGAGGAAAGCTTTCTCCTGATTCTCATTGACTTCGACTTTACCAGGTTTCCTCAGTTCAGCACTCAATTAAAAGATGTCTTTAAGCCATGGGTAATCACTCTCACTTCCCCTCTGAAATTTAGTTCTGATATTCATCTTTGGACCAAGGGCATAGCAAGATATGGAGTTGAGTGGTCCTCATACAATTCAATGTGAGCCGGTTGCTTGTGATGAAGTGCTATTTGATACTACTCTTGATAACACTTTACATTACTTAGCTGATGATTAAAAGTAAGCTGATGAGGTGGTGGTTGGGTTGGATTGGCTAATTTCATGATCACTGGAATGTCACAATCTGGAAGCTTTGCCAATTGAATTATATAAAATTCTCAATTATTCATTCTCGGGTAAAATACTGAGATTAGCCTCTAAATTTGTCAGGATAATTTCCATCTGCCAACAATCCGCCCAACTTTCCAACTAATCTTCATCCTGTTGTAGCCTTCCTTGATATCCACAACACCACCATGGCATTCACAAACTTACCATTCATACCACCCTAATTTTACATCGAAGATACTAGTATGTATCACAACCAATAAGTGTCCCAGCACAGATCCCTACAGTATACCACTGGACACTGACTTCTAGTCAGAAAAGCATCCTACAACTACTATCCTCTTGCCCAACGTTACCTGGCTCCACACATACACAGTAGATTATCTTATTCACACATAATTTCACCTACAGTATGTGTCAACTGTTTGCCTTTGATTGGCTTCTTGGCTTTGAACCTTTGGCTGTGAAATGTTTCTGTTCACAATAAGCTTTCCACTTCCGAACGCAAAGATTCTTTCTTCCTGACATTTACCACAGTATTTATCATCTATTTTAGGAACGTGTGAGAATTTATGCTCCTTCCTTGGTACTTAGTTCTTCTAGCTGTCAGCTCTCTGTATTATAAATGTCAGTGCAAGGCCTCAATGTTAGCTTTGATTCCACCAGTTGCTTTGCTACATATGTCAGAACTAAAGGACTTCACATCTGTAAATGGAGTTCACCAGGGTCACCCATCAAAGGGGTCAATCGTATTCTGGTCACAGAAAGCACCCATCAAAATTTCACCTTGGTTCTGAGCTAACTCAACTTTGTGACTGTTCATGAACTTCTTTCCCTATCATGGTGCTCTCAGCAGGAACTTGTCTCACTGCTGGTTCCTCGTCCCTCTCTGGGATTTAACTTGAGTTGGAATCTCATTATTCTGAGAACACAGAGGGAGATTATTTGGTGTACCATGTCAATACTTTGTAGCTTTGCAAATTATTTTCTCTTAGGTGTTTATCCAATTCCGTCTTCAAAGGCCTGTCTGATTTTGTTTCTTTCATCTTCACAGGCAATGAATGTCAGTTCCAAATTATTCTCAATTTGCCAACGATTTTCTTCAACAGAGTATTAAATCTGGGCTTTATGATTTGTGAATTTTGCTCTAATGGGAACAATTTCCTATTATTTAGTCTGTATAAGTCCATCATGATCTTGTACATCTCATCAAACCATCTTTCAATTTCCTTTGTTCCAAGGATCTCCAGTGCTCTCTATATTAGTGATGATCTTTCAAGATGTGGAAACCATAGAAAGGGTGCAGAGGAGATTTACAAGGATGTTACCTGGACTGGGGAGCATGACTTATGAGAATAGGTTGAGTAAGCTCGGCCTTTTTTCCTTGGAGTGACAGAGGATAAGAGATGACCTGATAGAGGGGTACAAGATAATGAGAGGCATTGATCGTGTGGATAGTCAGAGGTTTTTTCCCAGGGTTGAAATGGCTAGCACGAGAGGGCATCATTTTAAGGTGCGTGGAAGTAGGTACAGAGGAAATATCAGGGTTAAGTTTTTTTTACACAGAGAGTGGTGAGTGCGTGGAATGGGCTGCCGGCGGTGGTGGAGGAGGAGGAAACGATAGGGTCTTTTAAGAGGCTCCTGGACAGGTACATGAAGCTTAGAAAGATAGAGGGCTATGGGTAAGCCTAGGTAGTTCTAAGGTAAGGACTTGTTTGGCACAGCTTTGTGCGCCAAAGGATTGTAATGTGCTGTAGGTTTTCTATGTTTTATGTTCTATAATAAACTTCCCAGGAAATTGTGAAGAACACTTAAGGGCTAACTTGAATACTCTTTTCCCCTTCTTCCACTTACAGCCCCCAACACATACATACTACCTCCCTGAAAAACACATTAAGATCTGAGACAAAAGGTTCTGCAAATGCTGGAAAACTTAAGCAACACACACAAAATGCTGGATGAACTCAGCCAGTTGATGTTTGGCATGCCCTTTAATTAGAGTTCTGGTCTGAAATATTAACTGTATATTTCTCTCCAAAGATGCTGTCTGGCTCTTTGAGTTCCTCCAGCACTTTGTGTGTGTTGCTCAAGATCAGAGAACTATGCCACTCATCATCATCTTGCTAACTTTGTGTTGTTTAACCTGTTCTGAAAAAGGGTTACAGGCATTGACTGTTTCTCTTTTCACAAATGCTATCTGACCTGCTTAGTTTTTCTTGCACTGTTCTCTTTTCATTTATGCTATTTCAACCATCACATTTTAGTTGGTACATTAACCTTTGACCAGCCAAGTAACATTGGCATGCAGCTATAGGGTTGGCTGTAGGAATGAGAAGACTGTAGGGGGAAGTCTCAACCAATGTGTAGCTCCCTTGCACCCTTTCCCCTGTCTTTCACAAATATTAGATAGATTTGGTAAAGTTCTGTGCTGTACAATTGACAACAAAAAAATCCTTCTGTTCAATAATGGATTGATTATTTAACACCAGCAACAACCATTTATGACACTTTGTCTAACCTATTACTTCATGATATACCTTGCTTTTCCCTTGTAATTTTCAACTCTGCTGTAACCTTTACAATGCATATTGACCTTTCAGCTAAATATGTCAATTATGAAAAAGACCCAATCTTGACTGCGCACGAAATAACAGTGCAATTAATCGTGTTAATAATTTAGGTATGTAACATATCATTCTGACAGAACTGTTATTTTTTAATTCAAATTTTGTTTTAAAGCTACATGTATCAAAGCTGTAAATATAAATAATGTACAAGAAGCAGTTGAAAGCAGTGATTACCAGAGGGAGTGAAAGGATCACAAGGTGTAGTATTTGCATAGCATCTGTGGAGCTAGTGTGTTTGAATGCTTGTAATTCATTCAGTGATCATTAGTCATAAGTGGCTGAGATGGCAATATATTCCATTGGGGCATAGCCCAAGTCACAAGACAGCTTCTATGATGGACAGTTTGCTTGTATGCCTGGTTCAAATGAAATATGTACGCTCTTGTTATCTATTGTGTTAACCTGCCAAGTGCATTCATTTGGGAGGTACACTTTCAAGCAGAAACAATAGTACTGTCCCCACTAATCATCCAGTAAAAAATGAAATCATACCAGAGTGCTGAAATCAGAAAATAATTGCAAATGTTTTGGTTTTCTTGTGGCAATTTTTATATAAGTTTTATCTCAAGTCCAAATTGGCTGTGTTGGCAGAATGACTGATTAGCAAAATGTGGCATTTATTTTAAATGCTTCATTCAAGTTTAACCATTTTTGTCTCTTTATAATTAATTGAAACTAGATCAATACGAACATATTGTTGTTATAATGTTCAGTTGTAACATTGAAGTCAATTAACTTCAGTCCATCAACTTCCACCCTGCCGTCAGATTCACTTGGTCTATTCTCAACACCTCTCTCCCCTTTCCTAATCTCTTTCCTCCATGTCAGGAGACAGATCATCCACTGATACCTTCTACAAACCAACATTTACTTCCACAACTCCTCTTTCCACTCCGTCATCTGCAAAGATGCAATTTCTTTTACTTGGTTCCCTTGTCTCTGCTGCATCTGTTATGGTGATAAGGCTTTCCACTTGAGATATCCTCCACTTTCTGAAAACAGGTTTTCACCCCACTGCTATCAATGCAGCCTTCACCCAGCTCTCTTTTATTTCCTGTGCATCTGCCCTCGCCCCGCCTCTCCCCCGAATAGTGTTCCCCTTGTCCTCCCCTACGAGCCTACTGGCCAGCAAACCATTCCCCGCAACTTCTGCCATCTCCAACAGGATCCCACCACCAGGCACAGCTTCCACTCTCCACCCTGCTCTGCTTTTCATAAGAATTGCTCTCTCAGAGTCTCCTTTGCCCACTTGTCCTTCCCCATTAATTTCACCCCAGACACTTATCCTTGAAACTCTGCTAGTGCTACAACTTCCCCACACCTCTTCCCTCACCAATGTTCAAGGCCCTAAGCAGTCCTTCACATGTAAATACCTTGGTGTCATTTATCACATCGGGTGCTCCTGGTGTGTCTTGTACATCACTGAAAGCCTTTGCAGATTGGGGGATTGCTTGTTCACGATAGCAAGGATCTCCCAGTGGCCAGCTATTTTAATACTACTTCTCAAACACACACGTGCCTGTCCATGGCCTTCTCTACTGCCAAGATGAAGCTAGACCCAGATTTAAGGAATAGGACCTCATATTCCATCTTTGTAGTCTCCAACCTGATGGCATCAACACTGATTTCTCTAAGTTCTGGTAACCAGTTCCCCCCGTCCTTTCCTTTTTATCCTTTTTCCATAGGCACCCATTATTATCTCTTCCCTGTAAACCCCATCTCCATCTGCTCAACACCCACTCTTTCATACCACTGGTTCCTTTCCCACCTCTTTCCCATTATTCCATGGTCCACTGTCCTCTCCTATCAGATTCCTTCCTCTTCATCGATTTGTCATTCCACCTATCATCTTCCAGTGCTTACTACAACTTTCACCATTTCACCATTTTATACTGGCTTTCCACCCTCTTCCTTTCCAATCATGGTGAAGGCTCTTGATCTAAAACATCAACTGTACATTTCGTAAATGCTGAGGTCAAAGCAACACGCACAACACACTGGAGGAACTCAGCAGGTCGGGCAGTCAATGTTTCGAGCCGAGACCCTTCGTCAGAAACTGTACATTTCTCTCCATTATACATAGGTATATGTAGCTGCCTGACCCGCTGAATCCCTCCAGCACTTTGTGTGTTGCTTCATTTGGAATGCTTTTTGTTTTTCTCTCCTTCGTCTGCATTTTTAATATTCCAAGAAGTTTTCTTCATCACATACTGTTCTCCCAAATCTAACCCCAAATTTTATTTATTTAGTGATTCAGTGCTGAGTAGCCCCTTCTGGCTTTCCGTGCCAGCAACCCCTGACAAACCCGATTAACCCTAAACTAATCACAGAGCAATTTGCAATGACCAATGCAGCCCTCACACAGTGTCCTTGGGAAGAAACAGAAGAACCCGGAGAAAACTTATGGGGAAGACATACAGAGACTCCTGACAGAATGGCACCAAATTTGAACTCCGACCTCTGGAGCGCCTCGAGCTGGAATAGTGTCACACTAACTGCTACACTACCTTGGCACCCCAAAAGCTGCTGGATCACCAGCGTCCCTGTGTGGGCCCCATCATAACTTTGCCTAGCATATTTCCATAGTGCACCCGCAATCAAATGTAATTTGTTAGTTGTCTGTGCACCATCCCCATCATTTCAAAGTCAACAGTGTTGAAGCAAAATGCATATTTGAGAATATTTAAAGTATTGCCCACACATTGTTTTATCAGCATTCTATAAACCCTATTTTTCTAAGTCTTGTTTCAAGCCAATAAAATCAAAAGTCTCAAGCCCTGAAATTGGGATCATGGTGTTTTAGTTGCAGCAATGTAAGAAATACAGGAATAAATCTGGACTATGTAATATTCCATAAAAGGCAAAGAAAAATAATGATTAGATTATCAGTGGTTGCAAAGGGAAAAGCATGTTCAGAGTGCCAGGAAAATTCCTCGTTGAAGAATGAAGTTGGATCATTTATGTTCTGGGACGGCTAACTGGGCAATGGTTTAGCATTTCATCTTGAAGGTGTAACCCTCCAGCAGCACAACACTCCCTCAGTAACATCTTGTGGAGACAACCTAGAATATGTGCTCAATTGATTAAATCCATATCTGCTAGAGGTCTCAGAATTCCCTTAGGAACCATTCTAATTGATAACAGCCAGCTGAGAAATATTGAAGTGGGTTCAAAACTGTGAAATAATGTGAATGGATGATGCATTGGAATTGTCTTTAGATCTGAATAGTACTTGCAAAGTCTCATACATTCATTATGATTATTGCACTAAAGTGTCTGGTATTGTAGTAGTATTGTAATTACACAATAAACCTTGCTTCATTGAATTGTCAGCACCAAGATTTCAGAACTCCTGAAATGTGACACAGATTGAAACATTACTAAAATTGTGTAAGGAAATAATGACCTTCGGGAATTTAGTTCATTTTAGCTTTTAAATGTTGTATCTTCAATTGAAAATAAAAAATCAATGTAATCAAATAAAAATAGAGAAAGCAAAATAGGTTATTTGGAACTAAGAAACCCAGGATGAGGGTTGACCTATCTACAAAAGAAAATGTTGGTTTGGGATTAGAATGAAAATTACATTGTTTAAAAGTCTCAAGATGGCCTCAATCCACCTCCTATAACGGAGTTAGCTTAATGAAAGAGCAGCTAATTTTATTGGGAGATGAATAGTCCATTTTTGCGTCTGATAGCCTCTGGTTTATTTCCATTGTGTATTTAACACTGAGTTCCCAATACCTTGGGAAAGTGTAAGTTGAAGGGAAGGTGAATCAATCCTCTCCATAACCCCATACCATTTGTTCTCCTATACAATACTCTCCTGAATCAGGTTCAGACCCAGACTTGTGGTCCCACCAGCGATGAGTCAGCATTTCTCCAAAATTTATTGCGCTCACCGAAAACGAAACCCATCAATGAGGGTGAACTTCCAGGAAGGGTACCTGTCAAAGCAACATGAACTGAATCAGGATCATTATTAGCATCAAGGGCATATGCCATGAATTTTGTTGTTTTATGGCAGCCGTACATTGCGAAACAAAATAATAAAAATTACCAAAATAATAAAGGTATATAAAAGAATAAATAAGTAGTGCAAATAGGAGAGGGATAAAAGTACTGAGGAATTGTCCAGGGGTTCATTGTCTACTCAGAAACCTAGTGGTGGAGAGAAAGAAATTGTTCCTAAAACATTGAGCGCATGTCTTTAGGCTCTTGTACCTGCTCCTGGATGGTAAAAATGAGAAGAGGGAACGTCCTAGCTGATGGGAGTCCTTACTGATGGATGCGCCTTTTTGAGGCATCACCTTTTCAAGGTGTCCTTGTTGCTGAGAAGACCAGTTCCCAAGAGGGAGCTAGCTCAGCTTACACATTTCTGCAGCTCTTTTTGATCCTGTGCAGTGGTGCCTCCATACCAGATGCTGAAGCCACCGATTATAATGATCTTCACTGTACATCTGTAGCAATTTGTGAGTGCCTTTCATGACATGCCAATTCTCTGCAAACTCTAAATAAAATGTGGCTACTATTGTGCCTTCTTTGTAATTGCATCAATATGTTGGGCCCAGGATGGATTCTCAGAGATGTTGGCAGCCAGAAACCTGAAACTGTTGGCCCTTTCCACTCTGATCCCTCGATGAGGATTGGTGTGTGTTACTTCATCTTTCCCTTCCTTGGGCTTACTGATGTTGAATGTAGGGTTGTTGCTGTGACAGTACTCAACCAGCAGACTATCTCCATCCAGCAAGCCTCCGCTTTCCCATTTGAAATTCTGCCGACAATAGTTGTGTTGTCAGCAAATTTATAGATGGCACTTGTAGGTGTAGAGAGAATCGAGCAATAGGCATCATTAAGGTGTACCAGTGTTGATTTTCAGTGAGGGGGAGATGCTATTTCTGATCTACACAGACTGTGGTCTCTTGATGAGAAGGTCAGAGATCCAGTTGCAGGGGGTGGTACAGAGGCCCATGTTTTGGAGCTTGTTGATTAGAATTGAAGGCACGATTGTGGTGAACACTGAGCGGTAGTCAATGAACAGACATAGGCTAGGGGGCAAAATCATGGCAAGGCTGGAAACAAATGCCTCCAGGTTTCTTAGCAGAAACCTCACCTCCAGTATACCCAGCTCATCCATGTGCAAATCATTTTCATCCTCTGGTACAATGATACATCATAGTTTGAAACTGATCCGGTGCCTTTTCACCTCTGTGGACAGGGAGTGAAATGTGTAGAGCCTCTTTTTGAGAACTATTTTAAGAAGACTGGAGACACAAGAGACTGCAGATACTGGAATATGGGGCAAAACCAAACTGCTGGAAGAACTCAGCAGGTGAAGCAGTGTCTGTGAAGGCAAAGGAATGGTTCAATGGCTCAATGGTTCCATTTAATATCAGAGAATGTATACAGCATAAAAAACTAAAATTTCTACTCTTCGCAGACATCCACAAAGCATAAGAAAATCCCAAATAACAAATGACAGAAAAATTATTAGAACCCCAAAGGAGTAGCCAATAGTTTGAGTTGTGAATGTATATAGTAACAATTACAAGACATGTTTAATGTTGCAAATACTCAGCAGGCTAAGCAGCATCAGAAACAGGCAATATAGTGTTAAAATTCAAGTCAACTATCATCTCTTCAAGTGATTTTTTTGATGTTCTTTTTCATGCATTGTGGCACTTTACTTGGCAACTTTGCTGTTCCTTTAACGTTTGTCTGTTTTTTATGAGGCTGAGTTGCTAGCTCGACGCTCAACCCAGTATGGATGGAAAGCATGAAAGGAGCCAGCTGGATACGAAGCTGGGACCACTCACCTCGAAGTCTGGCATGGGTACCACTATGCCACTGGTTGGCTATCTTTAAATGTCACCGCTAGATTTATGTATGCATTGACTAGTGTCCTCCTCATAGAAATTCGAGCAAGAACAATGACATCTAGACACTGGGAAACAAATGCCTATTAATAGATGTTTCAGACACTGTGGTAGAAAGTGGCATTTTCACCAGTTCTTGTTAGAGGAAGAGGATCAAAGACATCACAGTTTTCCTTCACTGCTAATATCACTCCGGCACTTTTCCCTGCAAACGGCCGAAGTGTTACACCTGCCCATTGACTTCCTCCCTCACCTCCATTCAGGGACCCGAAAACAGTCTTTACAGGCGAGGCAACACTTCACCTGCATATCTGCTGGAGTCATCTATTGCGTCCAGTGCCTCCTGATGCAGCCTCCTCTACATCGATGAGACCCGTTGTAAATTGGGGAATGGTTCATCAAGCACCTCCATTCCATTCGTCAAAAATGGAACTTCCTGGTGCGCAACCATTTAAATTCCAATTCCCATTCCCGTTCTGACGTGTCAGTCCATGGCCTCTTGTTGTGCCATGATGAGGCTACTCTCAGGGTGGAGGAGCAACACTTTATATTCCATGCGGGTAGCCTCCAACCTGATGGCACAGATGCTGATTTCTCCTTCTGATAAAAGGTAATTCCCTCTCCCTCCCCTTCTTCTATTCCCCACTCTGGCCTCTTACCTCTCCTCACCTGCCTATCACCTCTCCTCCTCCCTTTTCTCCTGTACTCCATTCTCTTCTCCTATCAGATTCCACTGTCTTCAGCCCTTTCACCTTCCAGCTATCCTCCTTCCCCTTCCCCCCACCCCACCTTTTTATTCTGGCGTCTTCCCAATTCCTTTTCTGTCCTGAAGGATCTCAACCTGAAGTGTTGACTGTTTAATTATTTCCGTAGATACTGCCCGATCTGCTGAGTTCCTCCAGCATTCTGAGTGTGTTGCTTTAGATTTCCAGCATCTGCAACATTTCTTGTGCTTACAGTTTTTTTCTTTTGTGGGTATTTTACCCATTTGTCAATAATAGAAGAAAAACCATGTGGCTAGACCACTAGACCGCACAGACCTTCCCCATTCATTCAATATGACCACGTTCCTCAACTCCTCCTGTACTAATTTTTCATAACCTTAAATTCCTCAATCGTTCGAATAGTTAACTATCTCCACTTTAAATATATCTATTGATCTCACCACCTTCTGACCAAAGAACTCCAGTAATTCACACCAAAGAATTCCAGTGATTCTCTGCCTTCTGAGAAAAGAATTTTCTACACAATACAATTTTAAATCATCGGCCCCTCACTGCCTCCTCAAGTTTGTTAAACATATGTAGGAAAGCTTTTTCTCGGTTGTTGGGTTTTATTTGAAATTGGGGAAAATCTTCTTGGCAGCCGTAACTAGGGCAGCTTGTGGCCTCAATCTCCTGGTGTGCACCAGGTTTAAAGGAAGAAATGCAAAGGATTTCAGATGTGCTTTAGTTGTGACCATCACCAAGATAACTCCAGAGAAGTCCTCCTGATATCTGCTCCTGGAGAAGTGATTGCCAGGGTCCTCCTTTACTGCTTCCTCCCAGTGACTCAAGAGCTGCTCTTGATTCACAATTTGAATTCTGTTCATCAAGAAGTATAATGAGCATAATCTTCACCATACATCAACTCCAAGAGAAATACAGGCTACAGCACCAACTGAAACACAGGAGCTTCTGAAAATGCTGGAAGTCTTGAGTAACACATGCAAAATGCTGGAAGGTCTCATCAAATCAGGCAGCATCTATGGAAGGAAATAAACAGTCGATGTTTCAGGCAGAGACCCTTTATCAGGACTGGAAGGGAAGGGGTCAGAAGCCAGAACCTGTCCTTCTGTTTAATTGGCCATTATTGACCTGATAAAAACATTTGAACAAGAGGATCATCAAATATGGCTGTTTTCAAGAAATTGTTTCCTATCTGCACCTGCAAATGATGGCAAGCCAGTTGTAATTAGAACCAATTACATTGGAGACAGTTTGAGGCAAGACTCAGTTATCACTCCAAGCCCGCTGTCAACATTTCGCAGTTTTTCTGCAGCTCACCCACCAGCAGGCTCCCCACTGTAATCTACAGGCCGAATGGAAAACAGTTCAAACTCCAAAGCTGTTCCGGTCTCAGTCATCTAGCTGTGGTACAAAGATGGTTCTTGAGTAAGCTCAAGTTCAGAGACTATATACTCCAAGACATCATCTCATGGGCTGAGTCATGAGAAGGAATGCTCCTTCCGTGAACCATTCGCAAATCACCAGTCCTCTATCAACCTGGCCATGCTGTGCAGCACTGCTGCCTGATAATAAAGAGACGTTCCTAGAAAATGTGATCAGATTCCATAGCTCAGGTAGAGCTTCTCAGTGAAGACCCTTATCAATGACAAAATATTCTATTGACTCCTGCATCCTCTCACAGTCTTTGGTTGTCTGAGGAAAAGAATAAATCAGGATGTCAAGATCTGACTCTAAGCTATGCCATATCAACATCACAGTCCTACTCACACTTAGGTCAGCCACGGTGTTTGCATGCAAGTTGTTACCACCTCCTGTCCCAACTGTGGCTGCATCCATCAGTCTCAAACCTGTCTCCTCAGTCATCTCTGAGCCAACAGAGCTTAAGTGGAAGCCAGCTAGCCACAATACCAAGGTTGCAGCAGAAAAGGTGGGGGGGGGGGGGTGGGTGGGGGGAATACATGTAAGTTCTGAAGAATTGACAGAGGCTTGGATGTGCCTACACTCTTTTGAGTTTTGCAAAATGAGAAGTGATCTCATAGAAGCACACGGACATAATTTGATGGATTAGAGGCGGAATTGATGCTTCCCCTAGTTTAGGTGCTGAGAACCAAGAGTCACAAACTCACAATAAGAAACTGGCCACTGAGACAGAGATGAGTGAGAAACTACCCTCTCAATACTTAGTGAATCTCTGGACTCCTTTACCCAAAAGGGCTGTAAAGTCTCTGCTGATTGTATTCAAGGCAGAGCTTGAGAAGTTTTTAGATACTTCTCCAATGAAGTGATAAGAAGTTAGTACCCAACAATGGAATTGAGGGAAGATGTGATCCTATTCAATGGCAGAGCAAGCACAGGGGGCCAAATGGGTGACTCCTGCTTATTTCTTATGTTCTTATATCCTTTTAGTCTGTCCATGCTGTATCATGATGATAGGAAAATTGACCTATTCACAGTTAACATATTCACACTTTGCTAACTGCAAACCATTATGAGCTTGCATTATTTGGCTTGAAATGTTCTTTTAGTCAAAGAAATGGTTTAAAAAGGGAGCTTACAGCAGCCTGCATCACGTTTAATGGGACAAGTGCACACAATTGAGTAAAGAAATGTTACTCAGATCGCTTCAGTTCTGTGTTCACATTCTGCAAAGTGGTTTCATTCAACCAGTGAGTAAGAATTGTGACTGGATGAGTTACGCCCACTTAATGAAGTTTGACTATGTGAGAGGAGGAAGTGTTGCAGCACATGAGGCTGTGGGAGACAGGGAAGTGGGAGGAAAAGTGCCAAAAATAGGCTGATGAAAGCAGGCCAGAGATTATTAGACTGCAAGGTAATAATTACTTGACTGGATGGATTTGGGCTGAATTATAACTTGCCAATGTACTGAGGGGTCGAGGATGGCAGTTTTGAGAGTGCATAGGAAAGTTAGTACAAGTAAAATGTAAGCTATTTAAACCAGACATTGCATTAATATATTATTTCCACATTTTCTGGCCAATGAGAGGTTTTAATAATGATTCACAAGTCAATCTTAACTTCACAGTGAAACAAAACACTGCACTATGAAATTTGATGGAATCTGAAAATGGGATAATAACATAGAGCTGCCTATCATGGAGAACATGTTTAACACAGGGTGCCTCTCAACTAAGTCAGTGCTTTAAAAGTTCTTTTTTTGGGGATGGGATTGCCCTTGACAAGATGTGCTGACTCACTTGCAACCACAGCAGCCTTTCAGATGACGCCACTCACTCAGAGTTGTTGGGCAGGGAATTCCAGGGTTTAGAACCAGCAGCAATGAAAATCCAGCAATATATATTTTTATATATTTTAAATCAAGATTGTGTGAAAGGGAACCTGCAGATGGTAGTGTTCTCATACATCTGCTCTCTTTGTCCTTCGCAGTGATAGTGATTGCAGGTTGGGAGGTGCTGTTGGAGAGTGAATTTTGTAATTGGTACACACTCTAGCTGCTGTCAATCATTGGTGTAGGATTAAATGTTTGAAGTGGTTACCAATCCCTTCCTCTATTCTCCACTCAAACCTTTTATTTCTTTGTACCTGCCTATTACTTACCCTCCTCCTCCCATGGTCCACTCTCCCCCCCTATCAAATTCCTTCCTCTCCAGCCCTTTACCTTTCCCACCCGCCTTGGCTTCACCTATCACCTTCCAGCTAACCTGTTTTCCCTTCCCCTACCTTTTTATTCTGGCATCTGTCCCCTTCCTTCTCAGTCCTGAAGAAGGGTCTCGGCCTGAAATGTTGACTGCTTACTCTTGTCCATAGATGCTGCCTGATCTGCTGAGTTCCTCCAGCATTTTGTATGAGTTGAAGGGGGGAGAGTATTCCATCACACTCTTGGCTTGTGCCTAGAACATGGAAGTGAGTAATCTACTACTGATTACTACTTATTTAGCCTTTGACCTGGTGATGTAAGAACATTAACATGGATCATTCAAGTTGTTTCTAGTCAATGATGGCTCCTAGAAAGCTGAGGTGAGGTAATTGAAAATGTAATGTCATTGAATGTCTACAGTTTTGATGTGTCAAAGAACAGAGTAGTAGAACAGGAGCCGCATTGGTAAGGTGTTTATATTTTGCAGTTACTAAGCATAAGACACACAATTCAATAAAAAAGTCAACAATAATAATTTGGAAGTTAGCCTCCAAACATATGGATATCCAAGTGTCATCTACATGGCTTCCCAAATGAAAGTTGTAGAGTTATAGATTTTCACCAATAAAACCACGTGAGGCATTTTATGCTTAAGAAAAACCAAAACAACTGAAACATTGAGCACAAGACATGGTAACAGTACTTTACATAATTACATCATCACATCAGACCAGTCTCTTAAAGTGAACCCCAATGCAATGTCAGTGGTGCTGAATTATGTGCATTTCCACCAATTAAATTACTCTACAGTATCAGTGGATGAACAAGTTACTGTAAGTATGCTCTACTTTAGTGGGATGTTTTGTGGGTGAGTTGTAATATTTCAGGGGGAAAGTTTGAGGGAAGCATTGAAACGATGGAGCATTTTGATTGACAGAGTAATCTGCACTGCGATTGAGCTTGTGGTGAACAAATAGGTTAAAGTCACATAGCAGATGTAAGCAAACAAACTTTTGCAGGCAGCCAAATCTGAGAAAGATGCATCACAATTAGGTGTGATTGGAATTTTCATGTGAGGTCAGTGAAGACCATACATACTTGTTGATGCTGTCTCCTGAAGTTCATATGTAGTGAAGATCATCTTCATAGTACCTCAAGCCAGATGTGGAAGCAGCTCTTTTGGCTATCAGCAGGGATGGCTTTGGAGGACCCTGATAGTAACTTTCCCAGTGATAGACAGCAGGGAGACATCTCTGTGGTTATTGGAATTGGATATTTCTCTTTTCTTAAAGATTGTCAAGATTGTGATGTCTCCAAAGTCCTGAGCTTTTCACATCCACCATCTGTTCTTTTTGTCACAGCTTTCTGCTGATTTTTCCCTGTATGCATTCATTTTACGCATACACAGATGCGTGCACCCAAACATGGTTTTTAATCTTAAATCCAAATTTGACTACTGTTTTGTTGAAATAGTTAATATTCTTTCCCATAGCCATTCTAAATCTTATATTATTGTTCACTGTTTCTTAGATGTTCCCACCTGTACCCCACGGAAACTTGCTCTCCTTCATCCTGTTTATATTTCAGAAGCAACTACAACAGTACCCCTTTCTTTGTTGTGCTAGAAATCTATCAAGGAAGTTCTTCTGAAAGCTCAACAGAAACCTCAACATACCCTCTCCCACCACACTCTATGCCTTGGGTTGAACTCGTTTGTAGGAATCCTGTTACTTTACAGGATTGCGGTTTGGTTTGTTTTGTAGCTTTAATTGGGATGCTTAAAAATTAGTACACCACCTGAAAGAGTATCAAAAACCACCTTGAACTTACAAGCAATGGCCAGACAATAAGGTTCCCCAAAGACGTTCACAGGGAAAATAAAATTACAGCCATCATTTGCTCCATTTCTACAGAAAACATTGCATAATTTAATAAAAAGTGGGTATCAAATTTTTATCTATCCATTGGTATAACCTCCTTGAGAAGTTGAATAATCCTTGAGATTATTGAGAACACAGCAATTAAGAGACCAACCAAAAGTTCTAATGCATGAATTGCTCCCGATAGGTCATTGCCCGGAAATATTAACTCTGTTTCTCTATCCACATGCTGCCGGGCCTCCTGAGTATTCTCAGTGCAGTCTGCTTTTATTCCAAGTACAACTATCTCGGTCTTGGTTTCAGACGCTGGAAAGCAATGTTACCAGAACTGAAGTTCCTCTGATCTCTTACTTCCATATTTTCCTGCCCTTTACAACACAGGAGGAGAGAAATTCTCATTGGAAAATTCCACTTCCCAATCCAAAAGTTACCTTTTATGGTATCAGTAGATAATAATTCAGAAGGGATGGAATATACCTCAAAACAAAAATACACATCCAGTCAAAGCAAGATTCAAATTTGTCACCAGTGATGGCCTCTGTAACATATGTGGTATATATAATCTGGATTTAGGAATGGTATAATGCAAGCAACTTTGATCTATGTTCCCACAATAATATTTGTTGTCAAGCATGTCACGGATTTTATTTGTCTCTGTGGAGAAAGGCAACATAAGAAAAGTGCTGTTTTGATATGGTAAGTTTTTTTATTTAATTTGCTGGTTTGAATTAAAACATTTTCTTTCTTTTTTTAATTAGCTTACTGTAATTTTTAAATCAATTAAGTTAAAACTGCTTCTGATATGGAGATTGATGCTGAGGCTCGGTGTCAGAAATACTAATTGAAAGACACGTGAAACTCAAACATAATGTCTGAGTCCAAATACTGAGTGCCAAATCTTATCCACACTATCAAAATAACACATGGATATTCACATGGAGCTGTATGATCATGGAACAATTAAAGCTGCCTGAGCTGCTGGATTTTCTAACTAGTGATTTGTATCAAGAACGAGAAGATTGGAGAAAGAGTTTATACTGTATATTGAGCTGGCAATGACAGATATGACAGATGAAAATGAGGATGTTATTGTATCCCATTGGTTCCAAAAAAGAGCGAATTGTACCATAACATAGAACACTCAAATGAGATTCTGGAGAATGCTTCAGATACTTAACCAGCAATTGTAATCTCCCTCAGAATGATTATCTGTCACCAGTTATCCACATGTAACATGAGTAGGGAGAATTCTATAATATTTTCCTAATGGAGCTGCAATTCCTAGGAGATAACCACAATTTTGCAGATTGAAGCACTTGGTCATTAGAGATTGGATTATATGTGGAATCTGAGGGAACAAGTTTATAAGATATGGTTTATATTAGAAGCATATACACAAGCAAAGCTCAGGAACTATCCACAGAGCACAAATGCTAAATGAGCGACAGTAGAAATTTCATGCAATGAAGAGCAGAGCAATTGGCAGAAGAGGGAAATACTTCCAAAGGGGTCTCAACGTTGAAAATATCGTGGACAGCAAAATGAGGATCTGATGAAGGAATGCCCTGTTAGAGGAAGTGTGTGTAATCCAGATTATAAAACTTCCTCTACAGATGTTCAGTGATGAAGATGAGATCAAAAGTCCGGTGAATTGATAATATCAACTACTGAGAGGCAGAGGTAGATTCAGATTCAGAGTAGTCGGATTAGTGAATGTACCATCAAATGGTACAAAAAGAGAGTTTACTACTACCTTCTTAAGTACAATTAAGGATGGACAATAAATGTCATTGCCTGTGATCCCGGAAATTAAAACAACATTGATTTCAACCTAGGTTTAGGAAAATTACACAGTTATTGTGGCAATAGGCATCTGGTCTTAAATTGTAAACTGGTAGAATATACTAGTGAGATAGTAATGGGTGGATAGGTTTTATCAACATGCATGTTAAATTAAATAAGGTAGAGAATACCCACTTGTTCTTTCTTGCAAAGGTGCCTGAAGTATAAATTCTTAGGAACAAGGCATCAAATCCAATAAATGTATCCATTTTTGACAGACTAGTTCCAAAGTTCTGCCACTTTTCTCCCTAAAAATGCATCTAATCACCACTGAATCCAAATTACTCCCTATTTTGGAGTATTCTTCTGGTGTTATAATGCTCCTCTGCGGAGTTAGGATCTTTCCTATTATAATGAAGCAGTATATTTAAATATTTAATTCTTTATTTTAATGTTGGTGTTACAATGTAGTTTTTATTAAGAATCATGGTAAGAAATTTCAGGACCGGAAAAATCTTGAACAAATCCAAGCCACTTAACAATGAAGGTTGGAAAGTCAACTTATTTACAGGTAATTCTTAAGGATGCATTTGTCTTGTAAATAAAACAGCAGTGATATGTTGAGAAATAAAGCTTAGTTATATTGGCACTTGAAAACAACTGGTCCATCCATCACCATTCTCAGTGACAACTATAAGTATAATGTTGAGAGTAACTGCTCAGCTGCCTCTAATGCTTCTCATACTTTCTTTATCCAGACATCAAATCATCAGCTAGTACCACTTGCCACCATTCCTCCAGCCTATCCAGAACACTAAGTTTGGTTAATGTTAATTTGTTCCCATTACCAAATATGAAAAATTGATTTATTATTTATCTGTCAACATGATGTAGATGCCATTGCTTCACCACCCTGTCCTTAAATTACGACCCAAACAGACTATCTTCCATTTCAGAGAGGATTTAAGGGTCTACCACACCAGCGTTTCTAGAGTCTCGTATAGGTCAGAAGGGACAGATTCCATTCTCTTCAGGACATTGGTGAATCAGATGCTTTTTAAAAATGTCATTCTGGTGGTTTCACAGACATTTCAGTCCAGATTTATATAGCTGCTAGAATTCAAATTCTCCAGTTGCAGTGGGATTCAAACTCCTTACTGGTCCTCTGAAAAAAATTAACCTTCAGTCAACATTTTCCTTACTACAAAACCTTCCTCATAGGTTGTAAGGAAATGTTGGAACATAGGAACTTGGCGTAAGAATGCACCATTTTGACCTCTGCCCCACCTTTCAATGCAATCATTCATCTCAGTATTCTTCCCCTTTCCCCATACTCCTTGGTTGCGCCTAGAAATTACCCATTTCCTTTCTCTTACTTCCAAGGACTTGACTTCTTCAGTTCTCTATGATCTCCATAGGTTCACCATCCTCTAAGTGGACACATTTCAGTTCATCTCAGTCCATAACTCTTCTTTTGCAACCTGAGATGGTGGCCCCTAATTCATTCAGTGGAAATATTCTCCCCACATCCAGTCCATTGAACCACATTTGATTTTTAAAATTTCAGTTTGATCACCCACCTTTCTTCTAAGCTTGGGGGAATACATAACTGATTCACCTATTTTTTCATCTGGCTATCTCAGCATCTTAGGAAAAGACCAATAGTTCCCTCTCCTCAAGTAAAGGACAAGGTGGTATTGATGCAGTGACAGAACTAACCCCTTGCGTTGTAATTGCATCAACCGATAATGAGTATGCAACATTTGCATCCTGTAGTTTGCTCATGACATTGGAAAATCATTATTCTGCAAACCTATCACAGATCTGCTAAGTAATAGAACCTCTGCAGTTTTTCATAGCAACTTCAACAGAAGTAAGCTGCTGGGCGATTCTATGGCTGCCTACAGCCCATTGTCATCTAGTCTCCAAGTGGTCATCGTTCATCTGTGAACTTGGCCAGTAAGTTTTGACAAGCTCTTTGCTTTTAGCATGTACAGAGGCAGAATCTAACTTCTTCTCATTTACAATCCACTTCACCATTTGTGATGAGAAATAACTGATCTTCCCTGACCTAAACCTGGATCTAACTGCAACACTCACTGATTTTCTCTAAAGCGAGACTTCCTCCTTGGTATTACCTAATGTTACATCGTAACTATTGAAGCATAATCAATTAGATAAGTTTTAGTGCAGCGTCTAAAAAGAGAAAAAGGGCACTATAAATGTGAAGCTAATATTTTTAGATTGTTTTATTAATGAATTGATATCAGAGGAACTCATTGCAAATACAAAGAGATTGTAAAGTAAATCAAAACACAGTCATAGACAGTGTGGTGACGGAATACCAAACTGGGGAATGAAAAGTACGAAGAGTAAGGGAGCAAATGGATACCTAAGGGGTTGAGGTCCAGCAGAGAAATAAAAGATAAACACCAGTACCGTTTCACTTTAAGTGCATTGCTGCCTGGGTGAGTGAGATGATAAGAAACACAAGGCGGAACTGGGGGTAGTGGAGTGACATTTACCAGCACAAACGAAGCCGCTACCAACCCCATTTCAGCCCGCGTCAACCAATGGTGGCAGCGAGATTTGCAGGAAAGGGGATACATTTTTTAAATGCGAGTCCCGAATCGGAATGAGTGAGACTCGCCACCTGTCCGATTTGTCCAGACAGTCTGATTTTTCAGCGGCTTGTCTGGAAATTTCGAAGGGATGAAATGGATACCCGAGGATTTTACGTTGTAAAAGCATTTTCTTTTCGCTTCTTTGCAGCGACTTGAGATGTGAATTAATTCATGAACGAGTTTTATAACGACTTTGTTTTCAGTAAATTCAAAAAATCTCAGAATAACACTTGTCAATAAATTTGGCAGAATGTGTCGGGGGGCCCGGCGGGCCACTTTAAACGTAAAGGATACAGCACTGTTGAAGGGTGTTTCCAGAGACGGGTTATAGAGTATCTGACTCACTGTGTGTGTCTATCTGTATGTCTTTGGGGAGGCGCTGACGTTACGGGCAGAGTAAAAAAGACAAGAGGGGGGTTTTATTTATTTCTTCCCGAGTGCTTGAAGCATGCAGCAAAGCAAACCTGATACACTCTCTTGTGATATTTTGCACACTCACGTCTACACATACACAGAGAGGAAGAGGAAGAGTACAGAAGCAACGGAGAGGGCATCGCAGCACTCTACACAGGGCAAGGACTGAAGAGCCGACAAACGCGACCTTAAACCCATTTCAAACTGAAGGAACAGTGCAGAGCGAAGAGAGCTTTAACGTAACTTCTAACCGGAGGAAGAGGCAGGCAGATTCTGAACGGGAAGAATATATTTTGAGCGGCAACATCTATCTCCATCTGCTGAAGCTGACACGGACAAGGAATTAATGATAAGCGCAGTTCGCAGGAGACGCGGCCGACAATCAAAGCTTTGATATCAACCGCAAGGAAGATTTACTTTGCATTATTGGGGGGTAGAATCAATTTAAATCCTCGCCTCTGCCAGAGTTCCCCCGTGGGTCTATCCACACACCTCTCCCATTTTCCCCTTTGCAACCACATGGAATAATGAGGAGCGCGGCTTTCCTGCTCGGTCTCTTGCTCCTCTGCTCCGGATTCCAGCCCACTTCCCCGGAGCGCCAGCGGCAGCAGCGCCGAGGAGGACCGGCCAGAGCGGCGGAGGGGCGCCCGCAGAGCAAAGCGGCCAAGGTTGGACAGACCTACAGCTCGCGTCTCAAGCGCAAGGGGCTGGCGGTGGACTTCACCTTCTCGCCCTTCTTCCGCAACTACCTGTTACAGTTCTTCGGCAGGGCGAGGAGCGCCGACTGCCGCCTGGAACTGGACTGCGAGGCGCTGAGGTCCTCCCTGGAGGGATACCCCCGAGCCTGGGGCGAGAGCGTCCCGGACTCGCCCTCACCCCTTCCCTCGCCAGTGTCCAAGCGGAGGTCGAAGAAGCAGCCCAACCAGGTGGTGCTGGAGGTGGGCTGGGCAGACACCGTCCGCTGCGGGCGCGACGCCGACCCTGCTTCTACCCTGATGGTATACAACTTGACGGAAGTCTTCCTGCGCTGGTCCGTCTCGACCGAGGGTAGGCTGAGGATCAGACTCATGCCGGAGAGGAAAGCGGTAGCCAGTTACCCCAGGAGAGAGGAGATAATCTCAGCCGCCATCAGAGGCTCCGAGCCGCGAGTCTGGCTTCGGGTCTCCTTTGCAGGTGAGGGAATTGTAAATAAGGACGCGGGGAAGGTAAAACAAGTGCGTGACAAAGTTAGACAGAGAGTGTGTGTGGTGGGGGGGGGGAGGGGGAGAGGGAAGCTGAAGCTGTCTGACAACGGGAGACAAACAGGAATAAGGTACGCACGGGGAAAGAGGAGAGCAAATGTGCAGGAATGAATGAAAGCTGTGTGTGTGTGTGAGAGAGAGAGAGAATGAAATATTGAAATTCACGCTGAGTGACAGATGGGAAGTACAGAAAAATGAAAGTCAGGTCCACAGCCAAATGAGTCTTGGGAAAGATAGTGGGAGGGTCCAAAATGCTGATCATGCTACGCGTCTGGTGGACGGTGGTGCATCTATTTGCCCGCCCGAATCTACGAGTCTCGTCGTTAACCCTTGCGCCCGGCCAGAATGGAGCACGGAGAAGCGGTCGGTACACGAAGGGAAGGGTTTGAAGGTGTATCTGGCGCGTCTTTGTTGGTGGCCCCCCGACTTGGTTTTAGAGGTCTTTGCGGAATCAAAGGCAGCCCACGATCTGGGGTAATGCAATCCGAATTGTTGCCGGAACTCACCCTGAAAAAGGGAGCAATTTTGATCCAATCGGCTCACCGGCAGGGAACAGATACATCAGGAGATAAAACTCTCCTCTGACTAATACTGATTGAAATCGGTCTGTGGGTAAAACCGGATTTGCATCTGGTCCAGATGAGTTAAGAAATCCAGGGAATGAATGAAAGTGTTACGGGAGTCTGTCAGGTAGACTCTGTGGTCACAGTAGACCCCATGTCTCCGTTGACCCTTTTAAGTTCTTCTAGTAGTTTAGTTTCCCTCCATTGAAGACCCAGACTGAATAATGCACATAGATGGGAAAGGTGGGAAAGAAGATGTTCCGAGTATTTACAGAAAAAGGAATAAAATTGGTGGTGTAGTCTAAACCCCAGAAAGAGTGCTGATGGGTTTAGACAGGTTTAAATTGGAGAGTATGTTCACACATAATTTTCAACTCAACATCATTCCTTAGGTGCAAATTTGGACGTGCGTAGGGAGTACATAAGAGGTGGAAGTGAAACATTTTGTATCGAGTAAAATTTAAAGAGATGCAGGAAATTAAAGGGATTGTCATAATATTAGGTGGCAGATCCTGAAAGCCTGGAAAGCTATGTAGGTGAAGGAAGGGATAGACAAAAAGGAAGGGAACGGGTTCTCGGGGTTCAAGCCTGGATGCGGAGCAAGTGCTGGAACACCCTTGCAGCTGTCAGGAGTGCTGTTACAACATTCCACTGCACCACACTTGGCAGTGTGGCATGCATGGAGGCAGAGGGCTCCATTTCAGGCCCAAACTCTCAATTTTAACTCGAAGCTCATGAACATATTGCAGGTGCTTGAAATCTGAAGTAAAAAAAAAATGCTGGAAACTTCTAGCAGAAGAGAGGACATCTGTAGTGAGAGAGAGAATCAGTTGAATGGTCAATCACCCGAAGTTTTAGCCCTGTTTCTCTTCCTAGAGTGCGGTCTAAGCAGATGAGTATCTCCAGAACCGTCTGGTTTTTTTTTCTACAATTATTACCAATTGCTAGTAAAAAGTAGCTTGATAACTGGAAGTGAGCGTGATGAGAGTGTCCTGACTCTGCATCTAGTTTAGATCCTGTAAAGACTGCTTCGACCAGGGAATAGCAGGTAATGGTACCAGGGCCTGCAGGTTGAGACTGGTATCAAATCCAGTTCACTGCCTGCCAATCACCTTTCTTCTATTGTGTAGTTGGGCTGCCCTGAACCAGCACCCAATAGTGGGGTTAACCACCCATTCACTTTTCAGGGTGCTGCCACCTTCCATTCCATCTACTTCTACTGGTTTGTGAACACCCTTCCAATGGCTGCAATATCAGTTGGGCAGCTTGAAATGCAGAGTATTCCTCAGTCAATCTTCTTCCTCCTTGACACATGTCAATTGTCATTTCAGTGTCAATAGATTGCCAGATGGACTGCTGGTAATAGTTTATTGTAAATAATTAACATAAAGGTTTCTGAAAACCAAAGTCGAATACATGTGAATAAAGAACAATCAAATATATTGAAAGACTAAAGCTATTTGCTACTTAAATCAGTGACTATAACAGCTGCTTCCCTAGAAAACCCGGGGATAATTGACACTTGTGCCTAAAGAATAGAAATGCGTACAAGTATATTGCGTGGCAGATTTTTTGGTGTAGATAGGTCCATAACTACTGTTTTTACCACTGGAAATAAAATTGCAGTGGAAATTCGGCAGAATTTCACCCATTTCACATTGCAACAAAAGATGACTAATAGTGGAAACTCCAGGGTATTTGGCCACTTAATGGAGGAAGTAAGAGAGAACAATACAGGAAGTAATTGCGAGTAATGTTAAAGTGAATGCGAAAGTGTTATATAGTAAACAAAGCAGGAGGGAAAAGACACAGTGATAGTGGAAGATACAAAGAGAGTCTAAGAGAGCAGTAGAGTAAACTAGACAAGGAAATTCTGGACTGAAAATGTGTTTAGGAGTTGGCAAAAGAAAACAAAAAGAATATGCAAAGGAGTGAAATTGTGCAAAGATTAAAAGAAGGTGAAATGATAAAGATTTTGAGAGTGAGTGAGATGTGCATGAATAGAATAAGGAACACTCCAGGGAAGAGAATGAACAATAGACATAGATTGAAGGATAAACAGAAAAGCAAAAAAGGATGTGAAGAATATTTAAACAAATACAGAGATGCAGGTTAAAAAATAAGTATGACTTAAACTGTCTTAGAGACATATTGTTCATAACGTTGTTGTGTGTCAAATGAAAAAAATACTGGAGATGAAAGAAGATGACAAGAATTGAGATCAGGTGAAAGAAAATCAAATTATATCTTTCTTGCTTTCTGAATGCAAGTTTGTTGAAAGGTAATGATTGTTTTAAACCCATCCACACTACATATCGATATGTGAAAATGTAACTTAATGGATGCATAAAAGAATGAGGAATGAAAGATCTGTGTAAAAGGAAAGCAGGAATATGAAGGAATGACTATTGGATTTCACATTGAATGATTTAAAAATATTGAGCAAAACAAATTAAAATGAAAGAGATTTATTGATACTATTCCCCAATATAAGCAACATTATTTTTGCTGAGCATAAATTATATGCGTTGTCAGTATTGAGACCACAGTGCAAATAATGGATCTTGTCCAACAGCACCTTTCATCTGGCAAGATTTTCATTTTCAGGCACGTAGGTGTCTACAGTCTCAACATGTTATCTCTTTGTTACAATTCACCCCACCTGCCTGCCTGCTCTTCAGACACTTTCTAGCAGGATGATTTAAACTGTCCTCTTCATGTGTTTATCTGGTACTTTCTTTCATAGCTTCATTAACCCCAGTGTAGGGGCAAACAGTCAAGATTTTCCTTTTCTCTGTGATCACTCTAAATTTCAACTGATCTTTTCTGGTAGTATCTGAATCCTTTGCCAAATGAGAAATTTGTTGGGGGTGAAAAAGCCATATCAGTCCTCAAGGATGATAGTTACCTGGTTGCTTAAAAGGGATTGTGAGTGTTGTCCTGTGGAAGCACCATTGTTCTCCCTTCATCTTGAATGAGATGACGGTGGTAGTTCTTTCAGAAACAACACGGGCACAACAGGCTGTAGGGCAACATTTTATGCTGCATGAGTTTCTGTTCTACTTCACTACTATCAATGCCCACTTAAGAATGCACTACATGTAAGGAGTAAGCATTCTCATAGATATAAGGTTGGATATTTCGTTTTAAGATCCGCATTATGTTGAATCAATTGTCAAAACATTACTATGTTTTATGCAGGTTTGCCAAAGTACTGATACAGGTATCAAGAATAATGCAAGAGACAAAAAGATTACTAAAGTCAAAAAGGGAAATGCAACATCTGACCAAAATATGTTCCTATGTTCATGGATTAGCAGTGAATTGTGCCTCTCATGTAAACACGCTACATTGTCCTACACTTCTGCCAACTCAGTGAGCCATATCTGCTGTTTTGTGGGATAGGATGCTTCTTGCTTCTCTCTATATTGAATAGGGAAAGCAAAAAACTAATCTGTGTATAAAGAAGGTCTGTGAATAAGGAAAATAAGAAAAAAGCACACAACATCAGAATGGGGGTTAAAAAATCAGCATTCAAAGCATTGTGGTATCCCTAAGGGCTAATTACTCTTTTCTCAGATGACATCCAACATGTCGTTCTTTCCCAGAGTTTTACAATCCCACTGGCACTTGTGAGCATAGTAATGATGATGCTTTACTCTCCCTAGTACTGTATTCTGATTCATAGATATGTCTTTTTAGCAGATATCAGGCCCAGATGCCATTGATTATTGTTAAAGGCGGACAGTTCTGAACATTAATTGCTTTAAGCACATATGCCAACTGCAAGACATGCCCCAAACGTGTGCATTCCTTGCTTGTTTAAATGATAGATTGGTTCCCGTACTGTACTCAGTGCACGTGCAGACTTTGTGTCTGAGCCATGTTCCGCACCTTATTTTAAAGGATGTTACTATGAGCACAGCTAAAACCTATCAGTCGTATACAGAGTATACAGATAGTCAGGTCATTATACAATATCAGTCTATTGGTAATGCTGGATTCATGCCCATTGCCATTATGAATCCCAATGTTTCCATTTAACCACCATATCCCACCTTCTTACCTTCTCCAGCTTTACAAAGCTTAGTAAGGATTCAGCAGCAGAAGATTTTGTCATCAGACATATTAAAATGAATCAATGAAGGTTAGCTGTTGAATTATTTATGTTGCTGTGACCCTACAAGTGTTTGAGTTTGCTAAGACATTTTAAAAGTTGCTGCAGTTTGGAGGGAGAAGATAGAGCTAATCAATAATTGGGGCTACTGCATCAACTAATTTGTTCCCAGACATATTGGTAGGCAGACTATTAGGAGACAGTATGATGGGGAGATTGGGCCGATGACATAAAAAAAGAAACTTTGAAATATGGATGATGAGAGCTAGAGAGTAACTCCCAGGTTATGCTAAATATCAGGGAGCTATTATCCTACCAGGATCTGAGTAGGCAAGAGAATGGGATGTCAGAGCTACACTAACAATAGTTATCTTCTTGTCCAGCTTCATAGTAGGGCAAAGACTGCACAGCCATTCATTCTCAAGGTTACCTTGGCAATAAGCTGCTATCTGTTGGGATACTTACAAACTGGAGCTGGAGGCACTTCTAACATCTGGAGACAATTTGCTTTATGTTATCTTATGACATTTGCTATTGCGTAAGCAGGCAACTGATAACCACCATTTTAAAAGTGATTTGGGTCACATGCCTGCTGAAATTATGAATGTCTGGAAATGTGTATAAACTCTGAGAGGTTAGGAAGAGGTTTGCAGCAGTTCGACGTATCCAATGATGTGGTGGAGAAATGTATATGATATGAGGACGGGATGCAACAAGGAATGATTAATTGTGCTTTGTAGACCTTGTTTAGCTCTGCACACCTCTAATCTCTGTTTGGAGAATTCCAGATTCGACATTCAGTCAGTGCAGCAATAAATGGAGCTGCTAATATTGACTGTCATTGTGTGCATCTTTGCATAATTAACTATATTAATTTTGGTGAAAATGCATGCATGGATCACCAGGAGCTGGGTAATGTGTAAGTGTTGAAGTGGTTCCCACACTTACTTAAATATGCCTTGGGCAATTATTCATTCATGCTATAGTTATGAAAAGGAAACAAAAGCCCCCGCATTTATAAGACAACTTCAACAGTCACAGTAGATCCTGACAGCAAATAAATAACTTCTGTAGTGTTTTCACTGTTGGAAAGCACAAACACTATGATGGCATGAAGAAATAAATGATTGTGTAATGATAATATGACTTACTTTGTTCTGGTCTTAGCTTGTGGATTTACTGCAGGTGAGGAAGCTTTTGAAGAAGCATGGTCATTTTTGCAGCATTGGTATTTTTTCCTGATGGTTTCAGAAGAATAATGAACTGGCAATTAGAACTAATCAGACTTTTAAATCTCTTTCCTGCTTGATGCAATATTGTTTATTGCTACAGCACTATTTTGCAGGGATCCTGTATAAAATTCTGAAGTGTGGAGAATTATGCCCCATATAACAGAGTACGGCAAATATATAGTGAAACTCTGAAATAAAGAAGACCTTGTTTGATTACATGTAAAAGGTTAAGATCTATGTGTGCATGCTTTGTCATGAATTGCATATTCCTAATGTTGGGAGAGTATGCAAATAAATACATGCGGATATATATTCAATTACAGAACAGGCTACCCATTGTCTCAGTAAGGTGGTAGATTAAGACCTTAACTTTTCTGAATTTCCAAAAAAATAATTGGTTTTGAAGTTGTATTCCAAGTGCGGGTCATCCTGAGTTTAGTACAGGACTTTAAGAAGGAGTACTGACATGGTTTGTCCACCTTACAGGTCTGTAGTCATGGAACATAAGAGGGAATACTAATGTTGAGTCCAGGACATTAGAATGGCAAAGCAGTTAGAGAAAGTCAAAGGTTAAGTTTATAGTCATAGGCACAAGTGCATGTACGCACAGGTGAAGTGAAAAGCTTGCAGCAGCAGTACTGGCGCACTGCATTAGAGACATTCACAAGAAGAACACAAATTAATCATAAATGACCAGTAACTCATACTGTAGATCCATTGAAGGCAAACGAGAAAAGCATTCTATTTAGCACAAATCAGAAAGACAGAATACGCTTGCAATTGGAGTTGGCAGAATACAGTGATTCTAACTTCAGTCTAGTAGGTCTGGGGATGAAGATTTCACTTTAAAGAAATTGCTAAACACAGGATGTTTTAACTTAGATTACATTCTTACCATTGTACAGGAATGGAAAGTGAATATTGAGCAATGTAAAACACTTTCAAATGATTTGCCTATTTAATAAAAGCTATAAGAATTATCATCAAAGGTTTTATTCTCAGTTGGAATGTAATAGGACAGATTGTTTGTGATCCAGTCTCCAAAGCTTTTTTCTGGAAATCATCTCCTTTTATGATTCTGTAGAGTCGATTGACCCAAAGATTGGGAATTGACAGCTACATTATAATGCTGGCAGTAATTAGGCCTCAGGCAGGGATCTTGAGGACATATCTCTGGGTCATCATGAGGCCTTTAAACAGATCACGGATTTAAATAATTAATATAAATACACCTATGAAGAAAACTAAAACAAAATAATAGAATTACCTTAACAGTTTAATTGAAAGCATTAAGATGAAGGTAAATGAAAGAAAATCAAAAAATAATACTTTATTGCACTGAAAGCTTTAGTTAAGGTCAGGCTGTACTCTAGTAACCATGGCGACAGAAAGCTGAGGGGTTGGAAGCAAAGTGTCCCTCACCTCAGCACCCTGGAGCTTACTATGATGGTGTGGGAGGTCCTCTCTGTAGGTTTCAACATGGAGCAACAGAAGTTAGTGACAAGCTTACCCAAAGGAAGGTGGTTGCCAGTAGTTCTCTACAGAGTCGCTGACCAGAGGTTAGTAAAATCTGGCCCCGTAGGACCTAATCTAACACAGTGAAGACATTCCTGTCCTCCCACAGCTGATACTCCACAGGAGTGCACATTGTGAAACTGCTCACTGCCAGGCGTATGACTATCTGGCCATTAGATTGGCCATTGGCCTGGCATACAAGTGGTATGTTAATATGAAGGAATGATGTTTAATTTGATAAATATTTGTAGATGTACTTCTGACCAGAAACCGGCCATTACTTGGTCATTTGCAAGCTCCTCCATTATCTTCACTAATTGCATTTGACATAATCCCTTTCTCTGTACAGCAATTTTGAAAAATACTTATATTATAGCTACTTAATCATGTAGACAAGAAAACTTGTGCATTATGTCATTGGCCTATTATCTATTAGTAACTTTTTGGTCATTATGATTTGTGGTGATCTCACTACATGACAAATAAATGTGCCCAGGATGGCTGATGCCCGACATTTGTAAATGTAGGTCACACTAAGGGATTTGGCACCACTAGATGGCATAAACAAACCCTTTTCCACTAAGTGTGCTTACGCATTGGCCTATTAATTCATGCATCTTAATTTAAACTGCTCATGTGCTTTCTTCCACAAAGGCACATAACACGAATTAAGTTGCCAAAAATTACTTAAGAGACATAGTTTTAAAGTTATTTGTTTTCATCAGTTTTGAAACAGCAGCCTCTTCGGAAAAGCTGCTAATTTGCTTTGGAAATGTGGCTGTAGAGACTCTGGGTGTCATTTAATGCCTTTCCCATCTGGACATTCTGTGCTGAAGTAGATCAAAAGTCTCCCGTCCAACCCATGCACCTTCCACAAGCGAAGTGAAAATAGTCCCTTATTTTAACTTGCCCTTCTCAAGCCTATTTGTAACACATTTGCTATATTCAGCTGTGTCAGCATAGATCAGAGGTTAAACCGAGCCTTTCTTAGTCTATTTAGTTCAATATTTCATTATGCATTAACTTGCACTTTTGCCCCTGCCTTCACAAATTTTGCCATCAAGAAGCAGCTTTAAAAGTCTGTATTTTGATGTTAAATATTTAATTTTTTGGACTGACTTTTGCTTCTGAATTTAACATGCTTACATTACAGATGTACGTAGCATGTGGACTGCTAATGTTTAATTAGCAGCCAGCACGTTTCACATCTCATAGTCACAGAGAGGATTTATTATAGCTGAGCATGTACTTCACTAATACCTGTGGTATCTAACACTGTGCAGAAATTATAGGAAAACTGGCAAGAGGTTTTAGTTTAATCATCACTGAAATTAATAAAGAAGATTTGCTTAAAATATTGGCCACATTATTTGAAAAGCAACATAATCATTTAATTTTGTCACTTGACCTTGCATTCTGCACAGCCAAGTACAAATATTAGGTTCTGGCTGAAGCAGTCAGAAATGTTTACAGGGCAGCAGCCAAAATGGTTTTTGTATCCTGAAGAGTTGGCTATGCATAATACATAGTCTTTGAATTTGAACGGAATTAGGGACAATCCTTTTAAATCAGAAAACACTCTACTGGTGCTTGTCAAATAAGTATCTCATCTTGAAGTGCATTTTGCAATCTGAACGTTGTTCACAGAAAGTGCATGGGTTAGCATGCAGTAGCAAAGAGCACATTACAAATTCAATAGTCACCGCATTCAGAAAGTAGCACAGTGGATCAAGAAGTATACAAAATCTTATATTATCCTTGCTTTCATATGCCTTTTAGTGTATTTCTAATGACTTTATAGTTGAAGTCCTTTTGAATTGTATTCTTGTTATAATATATGAAAAATGCTCCTGTAAACAGATTCTTAGTTTCAGTTATGTTGATTGAGAAATAAGTTGTAGTCAGGATAGCAGAGATACTTTTCAGTTTTTGTTTGGAGAAGCAGCATAAAACAGCTTAGTCAGTCTGAAAGAAGGCACTTCCTTGAGACTGCAGTGTAGGGGTGGGCCAGCTTTTTATGCTTGGATCTCAAGAGTGCTACAAACTGACCTGCAGCTTGCAAGCAGCAAAAACGTTAAAGGTTCCTGCGCTCGGCACAACCGTAGCTGCTGGGATAAGTATGACTTGTTTAACATAGGTAGGACTTTGTGGGAATGAAATTGGTCTCTGAAAGCAGCACATGCATGCAACCATGAATTACTGCCTCACTTTGCCAGATACTAAATCCCATTTAGCTCCTGCTGCTTTGCACAATTACGCAATACCAATTTCATCCACTGATTACTGAAATCTCTTTTGCTGATGACTGTTGTACTAAAAAATGCAGTCAATGTATTTCATTTGGCCAGTTATCAATTTTGAGCTATATCCCAATATCCTGCTCTGCTCTTCTGAAGCTACTAGCTGTGACTGAGTTGCTTCAAGCTTGTCCTCCATCATGTCTGAGTACTGGCTGTGAACTACAGCCAGCATTTCTTATTTATGCTTATAAATTATTGGGTTTTGTGGAACAAATTCAAGAAGCAGAATGCTCTGTGCTGACATTGACACTGTCTTGTTTGCCACTTTGTTTGTTTAGCCTTACTGACTGGGGCCTGCAATTCTAGGCCACAAGCAAAGAAAACCGTAAAATTTTGCAGTGATGAATTATTGAGTAATTGGGGAGAAGACTGGGGAATAGCAAAAGACAGATTGATTCTGGTGCCCTAAGTACTGCACAGCTGTGAATAGATGTTGGAAAAAAATATGTACACATGCAGTGCCTATAAAAAGTATTCACTCTCTAGGAAGTTTTCATGTTCTATTGTTTTACAATATTGAATCACAGTGGATTTAATTTGGCTTTTTTGACATTGATCAACAGGAAAAATACTCTTTCATGTCAAAGTGAAAACATATCTCTACAAAGTGATCTAAATCAATTACAAACATAAAACACATATAAAATAATTGATTGCAAAAGTATTCACCCTTTTCAAGTCAATATTTAGTAGATATGCACTTGGCAGCAATTACAGTCTTGAGTCTGTATGGATAGGTCTCAATCAGCTTTGCACATCTGGACACTGCGATTTTTCCCCATTCTTCTGTACAAAGCTGCTCAAGTTCTGTCAGATTGCACGGGCTCATAAGTGAACGTCCTTTTCAAGTCCAGCCACGTATTCTCAATTGCATTGAGGTGTGGATTCTGACTTTGCCACTCCAGGACATTAACTTTGTTAGTTTTAAGCCATTCCTGTGTAGCTTTGGCTTTGTGCTTGGGGTCATTGTCTTGCTGGAAAACAGATCTTCTCCCAAGTCGCAGTTCCCTTGCAGACTACATCAGGTTTTCCTCCAGGATTTCCCTGTATTTTGCTGCATTCATTTTACCCTCTACCTTCACAAGCCTTCCATTGCCTGCTGCAGTGAAGTATCCCCACAGCATGATGTAGCCACCACCATGCTTCACGGTAGAGATGGTGTGTTTTTGATGATGTGCGGCGTTTGGCTTACACCAAACATAGTGTTTAGTCTGATGGCCAAAAAGCTCAATTTTGGTTTCATCACACCAAAGAACCTTTTTACAGCTGACTTCAGAGTTTCCCACAAGCCTTCTGGCAAACTCTAGCTGAGATTTCATGTGAGTTTTTTTTTCCAACAGTTGCTATCTCTTGGCCATTTTCCCATTAAGCTGAGAGTGGTGAAGCACCCAGGCAACAGCTGTTGTATGCACAGTCTCTCCCATCTCAGCCACTGAAGCTTGTAACTCCTCCAGAGTTCTCATGGGTCTCTTGGTGGCATCCTTCACTAGTCCCCTTCTTGCATTGTCACTCACTTTTTGAGGACGACCTGCAAATTTACAGCTGTGTGATATTTTCTCTATTTTTTTTTGATAATTTACTTAAATGTACTCCAAGAGGTATTCAGTGACTTGGAAATTTTCTTGTATCCATCTCCTGACTTGTGCTTCCCAATAACCTTTTCACAGAGTTGCTTTCAGTGTTCTTTTGTCTTATTGGTGTAGGTTTTGCCAGGGTACTGACTCACCAGCAGATGAATCTCCCACTTACAGGTGTAATTTTACTACAATCACTTGAAACACCCTGACTGCACACAGATCTCGAAAAACAGATCTCTATTTAACTAATTATGTAATTTCTAAAACCAATTGGCTGCACCAGTGATGATGTGGTGTGTTCTATTGGGGGGGGGGGGTGAATACTTATGCAATCAATTATTTTGTGTTTTAAATTTGTAATTAATTTGGATCACTTTTTAGAGATCTGTTTTCACTTTGACACAAAAGAGTCTTCTTCTGTTGATCAGTGTTCAAGAAATTCAAATTAAATATACTGTGATTCATTGTTGTAAAACAATAAAACATCCAAATTTCCAATGGTGTGAATACTTTTTGAAGGCAATAGCACTAATATAAATATGTATGTGTATTTGACATTTATTCTGGGATTTTATTGCTCAGTGGCACATTTGACCGTTCAGCTATCATCACCCACATGAACAGACTGAATATGACTGAAAAAAAAGTACAATGCTTTTGCAATTTCAAGAATTCCCAAGGTGTTTTGTTAATTCAATGAATTTTTTTTTGAAGTACATTCACTGTTGACATGCGTTAACTGCAGCAGCCATATGCACACAGGAAGTTCTTCTAAAGAACAGTATGAAAAGTTTAGGACAATTCATTTTAGTGATGTTGAATGAGGAATAATTATTATTCAAGGCAATAACTCCCCTGGTCCTCTTCAAATACTAACCTTGGCAACTTTCACCTCCATCTGAGTGTCAGGGCTTCAGCTTAACACCTCTTTACAATCTCTACTAATGAGCTGAGTTCTGTAAATGATGAGTAATTAAACAGTTAGTGGAATCTGCTTGCCCCTTATACACAATCCTGTGAATGTTAAAATGTTTGGGCAGCAAGCATTAAGTCCAAAGTTCAGAATAAATTTATTTCAATGTATATGTTACCATATAAGACACACAAAATACTGAAGGAACTTAGCAAGCCAGGCAGCATCAATGGAAAAGAGTACAGTCGATGTTTTGAGTCCTGCCAAAGGGCTTCGGCCTAAAACGTCGACTGTATTTTTTGATGCTGCCTGGCCTGCTGAGTTCCTCCAGCATTTTGTGTGTGTTGCTCGGATTTCCAGCATCTGCGGATTTTCTCCTGTTTGTATATGTTACCATATATTACCTTGAAATTTCAAAGCTTAAAATAAAATCAATTATCAGAGTACATACACGTCACCATGTACAACCCTGCGATTCTTTTCGTGCAGGCATTCTTAGCAAATCTATAGAACAGGAACTGTCAGCAGGATCAGTGGAAAACAAGCTGTGCAAATTCAGATATAAATAAATAGCAATAAATAACAAACATGAAATAACAAGATAAAAGAGTAGTGAAATGAGTTGAGAGGTTGTAACTGTTCTTGAACCTAGTGGTGTGAGTCCTTCTGCCTGATGGCAGCAGTGAGAAAAGAGCGTGTCCTGGGTGGTGAGGATCTTTGACGATGGATGCTGCTTTTCTACAGCAACATTTCATATAGAAGTGCTCAATGGTTGGGATGGTTTTACCCATGATGTACTGGGCTGAATCCACTACCTTTCCCTACAGAATGAAAATGTGTCTTCTTGCAGGCATCTACAGGAAAACATACAACAGAATTGCACAAAAATCTTTACATAAACAGACAATGACTGACAAACAGCAAAGTGCAAATGAAAACCAAACTGTGAAAATAATACTGAGAACATGAATTGTAAAGAGTCCTTGAAAATGAATTTGTAGATCGTAGAATTAGTTTAGATTAATGGTGAATAAAGTTATCTGTATTGGTAAAGGAGCCTGATAATTGTTAGTTACTATTCCTGAACCTAGTGGTGTGGGACTTAAAGCGTCTGTACCTCATATTGGATGGTAGTAGTGAGAAGAGGGTGTGCCCTGGATGGTAGGGTCTTTTCTGATGGATGCTGCTTTCCTATGGCAGTGCTCCTTGTAAAGGGATTCCATGGTGGACGTGGTTTTGCCTGTGATAGACTAGGCTGAATCCACACTTTCTGTAACATTTTCTGTTTCTGGGCATTGGTGTTTCCATACCAAGCTGCGGCACAGCAAGCTACAATACCTTTCTCTCCGCATCTATAGAAGTTTGTCAAAGTTTTTGGTGACATGCTTAATCTACACAAACCTCTAAGAACTCAAAGTCACTATTGTGGCTTCTTTGTGGTGATACTTCCTGCTGGCTTAGAACACATCCTCTGATATGGTCATACTGACACTCTACACCTCCGCTCCCCTAATGAGCACTGGCTCATGGACCTCCAGCTTCTTCTTCTTCTTGTAGTTGATAATTACCCAATTTGTTTTGCTGACATTGAGTAAGAGATTGCTGTTGTGGCATGACTTAACTAGATTTTCAATCTCCCTCTCTTGTGCCAATGCATCGCCACCTTTGAACTGGCCAATAGCAGTGGTGTCGTCGGAAAACTTCAATATGGATTGGAGCTGTACTTAGCCACAAACTGATAAGTATAAAGTGAGTAGAACAGGAGTGGGGTGTAAGCACATAGCTCTATGGAGGATCTGTGCTAATAATGAATGTGGTAGAGAAATTGTTTCCAATCCTTACTAACTGAGGTCTGCCAGAGGGGAAATCAAAGATACAGTTGCATGGGGATGTACTGAGATCTTGGATGCTAGTAATGAATTTCAAGCAGATAATAGTGTTGAATGCTGAGCATAGTCTTGAATGCATCTTCATTGTCCAGGTATTCCAGAGCTGAGTAAAGAGCCAATGAAATGGCTTCCTTTGTTGACCTGTTGTGATGATAGGCAAATTGGAGTGGACCCAAGTAATTCGTCAGGCAGGAGTTAATACGTTTCATCACCATCCTCTCAAAGCACTGTATCATGGTGGATGGAAACACTACTGGATGATAGTCATTGAGGCATGTTACTATGTTCTTCTTGGATACCGGTGTGACTGATGCCTGCTTGAAGCAGGCAGGTACCTCAGAGTGCTGGAGCGAAATGTTAAATATATTCAAAAACACTCCAGCGAATTTATTATCACAGGTCTTCAGTACAGCCAGGTACACCGTTTGGGCCAGATGCCTTCCATGGATTCATCCTCCTGATAAATGCTCTCATGTCAGATTAAGAGACTGAGGTTACAGTATCATTGGGAACTGTAAGGGTTCATGAAGATTCTCTATGTTCTGTTGCTCAAAGTAAGCAAAAGAGGGAATTAACTCATCTGGAAGTGAAACTTCTTTGCCATTTATATCGCTTAGTTTTCCTTTGGTGATGGCATTCAAGCCCCATCACGGCTGTCAAGCATCCTTCTATGAAACAAGTTTAGGCCACTTTGCATATGAAATAACTTTCCGGAGGTCATACTTAGATCTCTTGTACTTTCCTGGATTGGCAATCCTGAATGCCACTGAGCTAGCCTTCAACAGATTGTGAATGTAGAAAGGAAAACATTGTGTTGTCCTTTATTGAAAGAAGATTTGAGTCTGAGTGAAGTTACATAGGACTTTGCTGAGATTGCTGCTGGAATACCATGTACAGGTCTGGTCTTCATACCTAAAGAAGGATATACTTACCGAGAGGATTACCAGATTGATTCCAGAGAAGGGCAGATTGTTCTTCGAGAAAAAAAATCGGGTGAGATCTACATACTCTGGAGAGTGAGAGGTGTTTCTTTAAAACATAGATAATTCTGAAGATTTGACATGTTTGATGTTTTCCCTAGCTGAATGTCTAGAAAGAGGCTCACAGTCTCAAGATAAGGTATCAGCATTCAGGCCTGAGATGAGAGGATTTTTCACTTAATAAATCTTATGTACTTAAAGAGAGCTGTGAATGTTCATTAGCAGAGTATATTGAACAGAAAAATCAATAATTATTTTGTTAATAAAAGAATTAGTCCAGCTGGTGGCGCAGTGACATCAGCGCCGGACTTCAGAGCGAAGGTTCCTGAGTTCGAATCCAGTCGTTCCCGGACATGCTTTCCATCCGTGCCGGGTTGAGTGTCGAGCTCGCAACTCGGCCTCATAAAAAAAAACTGTGCTATGAGAGGTACGTGGGGACCACTCACAGAATCTTTCCTCCAAGACAACCACTTTGAAAAAAGAGGTCGCTGAGGCAGAGCATGGCACACAAAAAAAAGAGAATTAAAATTTATAGAAACATAGAAAAACTACAGCACAATCCAGGCTTTTTGGCCCACAAATTTGTGCCAAACATGTCCCTACCTTAGAAATTACTTAGGGGTACCCATAACCCTCTATTTTTCTGGACTCCATGTACCTATCCAGGAGTCTCTTAAAAGACCCAGTCGTATCCGTCTCCACCTCCGTTGCTGGCAGCCCATTCCACACACTCACCACTCTCTGCGTAAAAAAACTTAACCCTGACATCTCCTCTGTATCTACTCCCAAGCACCTTAAACCTCTGTCCTCTTGTGGCAACCATTTCAGCCCTAGGAAAAAGCCTCTGACTATCCACATGATCAATGCCTCTCATTCTCTTATACACCTCTATCAGGTCACCTCTCATCCTCCGTTACTCCAAGGAGAAAAGGCCGAGTTCACTCAACCTATTCTCATAAGGTATACACCCTGATCCAGGCAACATCTTTGTAAATCTCCTCTGCACCATTTCTATGGTTTCCATATCCTTCCTGTAGTGAGGCATCCAAACTGAGCACAGTACTCCAAGTGGGGTCTGACCAGGGTCTTACATAGCTGCCACATTACCCCTCAGCTCTTAAACTCAATTTCATGATTGATGAAGGCCAATGCACTGTATGGCTTCTTAACCACAGTCAACCTGCATAGCAGCTTTGAGTGTCCTATGGGCTTGGACCCAAAGATCCCTCTGATCCTCCACATTGCCAAGAGTCTAACCATTAATACTATACATTATTTCCATAACTCTTCTACGTCTCTGTAATCCACAGTAACACTCTGTCTCCATATATGGCTGGAGTCCCTATGCCCATCCTTCATCAATACAAAAGCCATCAGTATACTTACTCTATGGAAAAAAAATTTGGCCAGCGTATGTGTCAGCAGGAGCTTCATGAGGGCTATGGAGCAGTACAAGATGACAGAAAGGTAGAAGTGGGTGAACCAAGACATGGCGTGTCAAGTGAGAGATATAAATACAGCTACAATGAGAATGATCACAATGATGATAAACTAGCATGTTAGTGTGAAGCCAATTCCATAAAGTAGATCACTCCTATAGAGAGAACCAGAACTTTTTGAACTTATATGATTAATATTAGAGAATTGAAAGATTAACAATGGTGTTATTGAACAGCAGGATGAATGCAGAGGGCCAAAATGGCATTCTCTTATGGAATCGTCTGTCCGTGATGGTTCTCTCAAATGTGCAACCTCTTCAGGTGCATGGAAATGTAAACACCTGAAGATTTCACTCTAAGTTCTACACCAACCTGAATGAGAAATGCATCACAATTCTTTCATCATCGTGTCCAGATCCTGGAAGTCTGTATCCAGCAGTGCATTAGGAGCATTTTCCACATCTGGACCTGAGCTTTAGACCTTTCTTCTAATTTTAAGCCACTAACTCCCCTTGCTGATACGTGGGAGGCATGGAATTTATGATGAGACTATTTTTAGAGAGAAGCGTCTCATCCAAACTTTCTATAAAAATAAAATTATCACTCTACATTATTACAGCTGGCACATTATTACAGGAACTTTCATTGTGAAACATGAAATTATGAAAAGCTTTAGACTTTATTATAAGGGAATTTGAATACAGGAATAGAGAAGCTTATTGCAATTGCACGGGGCCTTGGCGAGACTATAGCTGGAATATTGTGTACAAGTCTCTTTATCTAAGAAAGGATTAACTTGCTGTATAGGGAGTGTAGCAAAGATTCACTAGAATGGCCCAGAGATAGCAGCTTTACTGTATGAGAAGAGATTGAGTTGACTGTGACTTTCTAGGATTAAGAAGAATGAGAGGAGATCTCAGTAAAACAGGGTACGAAACTTAACAAAACTTTTAAGGCAAAATGAGGAAAGACGTTTTCCCTGGCTGGGTTGTCTAGGACCAATGGCCCCTAATTCTAAAAAATAAAATGAATATTTGAAGGCTGAGATGAGGGAAATATTTTAAACTCAAGATGAAGTTCTCCCCAGCTCGTAGGGCTGTGCAAGTTCAGTCATTTGTGCTCAATCAAAATAAGGAAATCAAAGTGTATGAGGATGATGCTAAAATATCTGCCATAATCTTAACAAATGGCAGAACAGGTTCAAAGGACTGGATTACCTCCTCCTTGTGTTTTAATGAAAGGAAATGTAAATATAAGGCTTTTATTTACCCCGGGTTGGCAATAATCTTAAAAAGGAACCGAAGATAGGGAAAAGACCATAAGACCATAAGATATAGGAGCAGAATTAGGCCATTTGCTCTAGCAAACTCACCCACAAGGATATTAGCCCCCTTGGGTTCAGGTGGACCCCATTCCTTTTGTGCAGGTTGTACCTTCCTCTGAAGATGTCCCAATGATGCAGAAATCTGAACCCCTGCCCCCTGCATCAGTTCCTCAGCCATGCATTTATTTGTTAAATACTCCTATCATTACCCTCATGGGCACATGGTACAGGCAGCAATCCAGAGATTACTACTGTGGAGGTCCTGCTTTTCAGCTTTCTACCTAGCTCTCTAAAAAATCTCTTCAGGTCCTTCTCACCTTTCTTTCCTATGTCATTGGTGTCAATATATACCAAGACTTCTGGATGCTCACCCTTCTTCTTTAGAATACTGTGGATGTGATCCAAGATGTTCCTGACCCTGGCCCCTGGGAGACAACACACCATCTGGGTGTCTCTACTGCATCCAGAGAAACCCATCTCAATTCCTCTAACTATGGAATCTCTTAACACTACTGCAGTCCTCTTCACCTACCTTCTCTTTTGAGCCGCAGCGCCAGACTCTGCGTCAGGGACTTACCCTGGCCCCTGTCCACATCAACAATATTCAAAACAGTATACCTGTTATTGAGGGAGTACTCTCTACTGGCTGCCCTTCCTTCTCCTGACAGTCACCCATTACCTGCCTCCTGCAACCTAGAGGTGACTACCTCCCTGTAGCTGCTGTCTATCACTCACTCAGCCTCCCGTATGACCCAAAAGTCAATGAGCTTTAGCTCCGGTTCCTTAGCATGTTCTCTCAGGAGCTGCAGCTTGGTGCACCTGGTGCAGATGTGGTTATCCGGGAGGCTGAGGGTCTCTCAGAATTCCCACATTTTACACAAAGAACGCAACACAGCCCTGAACTAACTGTGCCATAACGGATGAGGAATGAACAATAAAGAAGAAGAAATTAACCAGATACTTACCTCGATGAAGCCTGATGAGCCAAAGCCCCTCTAACATTGGCCCACTCACACAATAGCTGCACCGCTTGCCTCTGCCATTTTTAAAATCACACTTTCTAATAAATCCCGTTCACTGTTTGGGCGCAGTCAAACTATAAAAACTTCTGTGAAGTGCTGCTATTTCAGTCTTCAATCACGGACCTGTGTGGAGCCACCATTTTTTTTCTCACTGGTTGGGCTCAGTCTAAACTCAAAGGAGAAAGAGTTAGTGAGGTTATTTGAAGAAAAGGAAGTGACATTATTAACTAAAAGAACAAGAGCTGGTAATGCTATTAGCAGTCTAGACTGAAGTGGGGATGATGCTTCCCTTGTGGCTTTGCCCATGACTTTCTGGGCACATGCTCTACTGTTCATCATAATTTCTCCTTGCAACAGAAGGTCCTTCATCTGGACCTTCACATACGGCTCTAGAGTGAACTTGCTGGCATTGCGTTGTTTGTAATTTCTCCAACATAATCAGGCTGAAATTATTGCAACTCCCATAAATTCAGATTTTATATGAAGTTACATTTAATTTCATGAGGTCTAAGTGAGTTTTCAATAGCGTGCTGAATCCTAATTACTGTTAATAAAACTACTTAACCCCGTAAAATTGATTTTATGTATCTAAATTGTTATTTTTCAAATGAACAATTTGTAAGGGCTTCATAAACCATTTCTAAAAACAACTTATTTTTTATTTTCTTTAATCATATATCTTTGTTTCAATCTTCATTTTGCAATTGCTGTAATGTTTAAATAAATTAACTTACAAATATTTCCTAGGTTCCTGTGAGAATTCTTTAGCATGAGTGGGTGCCGGAGATAAAACTGAATCAAAGCTGGGCAATAGTAGATGTGGGGTAAGAGGAAACTTTCACCATGGAACTTGGTAGGCTTTGAGGGGGACTATTTTCCAGATGTATAGAAGTCAATTTTTTTGTCAATTGCCATAAATTCTGGGCATTTAACTTGACAAAGGACTTTAATGTTTATTGAAGGAAGAATATAAACAGTAGAATATGGCTTTCTGCTCCCTGTTGCACAGGCTTTGCTATTTCCAATACTTTTCAGTCTAGATGCCTCTAGCGCCTCAAGGGCTGCCGCCTCCTCAGTATAATGGAAGGCTTGAAGGTTAGTAATTTCATCTAGCAGCAAGAAGTTCAGAGAGAGAGAAAGATAGTCAATATTAGCTTCAGTTTATAGTGTACGGGCTGAGAGAGTGAGGAAGCAGGGTAGACAGGTGTTCAATGCAAAGTAAGTGACTGGACTGTGAAATGAGACAACACGCATCAGGGAACATTATTTTGCAATTACTACCAAGTGAGAGCAGCATGCATTTTGTGCCCTCTGTGAAGACAGAAAGCAACAGTTGAGCACTTGCCTGGAATGAGAAAAGAGGCATTGACCTGTTCTGATTGGTGAAACAGGATGCAGCTATGAGAAGCAAACTACTGGGGGACTGGTGGTTGAAAGGAGCTGTGGCCAGGTGCAAGGCAGAGAAAGGAGATGTACTAACTTGCACTCAGCCTGACACTCTCATCAGGACATTGAAACGTTTACTGCAGGAAAAGCCGGCCCTGGCATCATTTCTGTCCATATCCTCTATACAGATGCAAATAAGATGAGGGGAGTATTATTTGTCCACAGTAGATTCAAACCTTTCCAGTGAAACCAGAGACAGGTTTCATTGACAGAGTGTGTTTCTTTTATAGGTCTGCGTAATTCTTAAAGAGTTCTCTTAGGAGCTGTGCAGAGATGACAGCTCATTATTGATGGGAATCATCCTAATTAAATGCTAAAGTAACCTATCAATTGAGATCCTCAAGAGAATCACTCTGTTGATGTCAGGATGACCTACTCTGTTAACTAAAAGACCAATATCTGGTCCCGGAGTGAAATAAAATCTTATAATCTCTTGCACAAGTGAAATCCTTCTCATTGCAGATTGAATACAGTGTTGGGAAGTGTACAATAATGCATTTTGTTAAAAGGAACAAAAGTGTGGACTATTAACTAAATGGGGAGAAAATTCAAACATCAGAGGTGCAGAGGGACTTCAGAGTCCTTGTGCAAGATTCCCAGAAGGTTGATACACAGTCTGAGTCTGTGGTAAAGAAGACAAATGATAATATTGGCATTTATTTCAAGGGGAATAGAATATAAGAACAAGGAGATAATGCTGAAGCTTTATAAGACACCAGTTAGGCTGCACTTAGAGTATTGTCAACAGTTTTGCACCCCTTATCTCAGAAAGGATGTATTGTCATTGGAAAGAGTATAGAGGAGGTTCACGAGGATAATTCTGGGAATGAAAGGTTTAACGTATGTGGAGCGTTTGGCAGCTTTGGGCCTGTACTCACTGGAATTTAGAAGAATGTGTGGAGATCTCATTAATAGCCTCCAAATTTTGAAAGGACTAGATCAGGTGGATGTGGAGAGGATATTTCCTCTGTTGTGGGTGTCCAGAACTGGAGCACACTGCCTCAAAGTTGAGGGGTGACCTTCTAGAACAGAGGTAAGGAAGATTTTTTCTTAGTTAAAGAGTTGTGAATCTCTGGAATACTCTGCCTCAATGGAGGCCAAGTCCATGGGCATTTACAAAGTGGAAGTTGATAGATTACTGATTTGTCAGTGCATCAATGTATGTGGCGAGGGGGCAGGTGTATGGGGTTGAGTGGGATCCAGGATCAGCCTTGATGAAATGGCAGAGTGGACTCGATGGGCTGAATGGCTTAATTCTGCTCCTATGTCTCATGGTCTTATGGTCTATCACAGGAGTGATAAGTGTGTGCAACTGTAAAAGAGATTTCATCTGCAGATTTCCTTGTGTTGCTTTCATCTTCATGAATTTGATTAATTGAGGGAATAAATGACTTCTAAATTTATTAAATGTTTAAGTATCTTAATTCTAAACCAGAACTGTTAATTCTGAAAGCACAGTTCAAACATCAGTCCAGTCCTAGACATTAGGGTCGCTATAACAGGGAGGCAGGAAGAGAGGGTTTGGTGAGAGAAGGATTTTTCAAGCAGGAGCCCTGCCTTGCTGAACTTCAATCTTAGGCCTGTTTGAAGCTTTTCTGAAGATTTCATACCTACAAATAGGAAAACAAAAGTTTTTGGGGCAGATGGGAACAATTCGGTGGTGCATTGTGGGTTGAGTTTAGACATTGAGTGTGAGTACAGTGAGAGGAGTCAAAAATATAGGTTGGATAAGAGGAGAGGCTGATGTCATGGGAGAACAGTGGTGCTGTCTGTAAAAGTTATAATTGTTGCATTAAGCACTCTTGCTTTGCTTGTGTTGCTTAAAGCAGCCTGATCTAGTAGCAGAGCGGACTTCATGGGCTGAATGCCCTAATTCTGCTTCTGTGCCTTATATTCTTATGGAACACAGATGTCAATCTATGAGATCTGCTACAGTTCCAGTTACCCTGCTTCAATTCTGACCTTCAGTGCTGTCTGGATGGAGTTTGCATGATTTGCCTGTGACTGTGTGCGCTCCTCCAGATAGCCCAGTTTCCTCTCAAGCCCCTAAGGTATAAAGGTTTATAGCCATTGTAAGTTACCCCTGGTGACTTGAGTGGTAGAATCTAGAGAGAGTTGATGGGAATACGGAGAGAATAAAATCGAATTAGTTCTGGTTAGTTTGGATGGATCCCTCGTCACTGGTATGCACCAGTTGGTTTGAAGGATCTGTTCTACGCTTTGAGCTCCAGATCTAAAAATATCTAATACGTTCTAAAGGCCTGATCTGTTTTCTGAGAATGAATTAGTTGTCTATGTTTTTGAACTATTTCAAACACAGTTGTGGTAATGTTGAGGTTTTCAGAAAACTTACTTTGTGGGAAAATTCATTTGTATCCCTATCCTAGTTTCCTTAAGAAAGTGTTGGAGATATAAACTGGAACATTCTGGTGAAAGGTCATCGGCTCGAACAATTAATTGTGCTTCCCTCCACAGATGTTGTGTTGAGTGTCTCTGTCCCCACTATCATTTCTGCCAGTGGATTCCAGGCCCCTCGGTGAAAAAAAAATCATCAATTTTTTTTCAGCCTGTTCTATGAAAGCTATTTCTGCTGGTTGTTGATACCTGTGCTAAGAGGTGTCAACCCACCTGTTAGTTTGTTGAGATTCGCTGAACTTCATATATCTTTGTTAAATCTTGTCCCATTTGGCATTGTTCCAGAGACAATACAAACCCAAACTAATCAGACATGAATACCTTCCAGTTCAGGAAATTCCCCTTCTCTTCACATGTTCTTCCAGTGATGGTGTTGCCCTGTAATGTGCTGACATTTGCATCTCTCCTTCTCTGTTCTTGCTTTTATTGTTGTTAAAGGTTAGTCGCCATAGCACATTTCCATTTATTGCCTCAGCTAATCATTAGTTACATCGTTACTCAAATTGCTGGGGTGGGGAGAGATGCTTTTATGGTTCTCTATTTCATAGCTCAGTTCATTATGGGCATTTTGTCACATAACTGAAAGCATTAGCTTATGGTTCACTTTTTTTTAAAGCTAATCTCTCTCTCTGTGAACTTGTAAGCAATCCCAGTATTCAATGCATTGGATTGGAACATTGCTATCCAGGTTGCAGCACTTCCTGGTTTTTTTTATTTTTATGGTAATTACCAACATTGCATTTTTGCATTAGTGTCAAAGTCCTAAGGTATTATGAGTTTCAGAAAGTGAATAATGAAAGAACCGCAAGTGACAAGGAAGGGGGGAGTTGATGGTGCTGGTGGGGTGGGGGGCAGATTTATTGTCTGTACTGTAAAGACATCCAAATTTCAATCATCTCCTCATCCTTACCTCTACTTAACACACAAAAATGCTGACGGAACTCAGCAGGTCAGGCAGCATCTGCGGAAAAGAATAAACAGTCGACGTTTCAGGCCAAGACCCTTCTTCAAGCTGTTTGCTCTTTTCCTCCAGCATTTTGTGCGTGTTGCTTTGGATTTCCAGCAATTGCAGAATTTCTCGTGTTAGTGGTTTACCCTCCTTAGTAGCTCAGGGAATTCCTGCACCAGTAATTCCCCCCTCAGCCTGATGGAATGCCTGGGAGCAGAATACGTTGATACTTTCCTACTCTCAATCAAGTTGACAATCTCTATACTAGGCAATGAATATGGTCAGGTGACAGATTTCTCAGCGGCTAAGCATTTCTGAGACAGTAACCACAACTCCCTGACTTTTAGCACAGCCTGTGGCAAGAATAGGAACAGGCAGCATGGGAAAGCATTTAATTTGGGGAGTGCTAATTATGATTCTGAAGGTTGGTAGGCTGAAGGAACTATGATTGTTGACAAGAGAAGTGGAACATTTAGTCAAGAGAAAGAAGGAAGCATCCTTAATGTTTAGGAATCAAGGATCAGGCAGGGTTTCTGAGAGTTATAAGGTAGCCAGGAGGAAGTTGAGGAAGAGACTGAGGAGAGGTAGAAGGGGACATGAAAAGGCCTTGGCAAGTAGGATTAAGGAAAACCCAAACATTGTACAAGTTCCTGAAGAATAGGAAGATGACTAGAGTGAGGAAGGAACCAATCAGGGATAGAAGAGAAATCAGAGGAATCATGTACCTGGAGCCAGAGGAAGTAGGGGAGTTCCTTAATGTATAGTTTGCGTCAGTATTCACCAGTGAGAGGGACTTTGATGAATGTGAAGTCAGTGTAGAAAAGGCTAATATGCTGGAACATGTCAAAGTTAAGGAAGTGGATACGTTAGAACTTTTGAGTAACATTAGGAGGAATAAGTCCCTGGGTCAGATGGGATATATCCCAGGCTGCTATGAGAATTGAGGAAAGTGATTGCTATATTATTGGATATATATCATCGGCTGTATCATATCTTTGTGTCCTTATTAGCTACAGGAGAAGTACCAGAAAATCAGAGGGTGGCGAATGATATTTCTTTGTTCAAGGAAGGTAATAGAGATAATCCTGGGAATTATAGGCTGGTGAGTCTTACGTTAGTGGTGTGCAAATAATTGGAGAGGATTTTTAGAGACAGGATTGACAAGCATTTGGAGAAGCATAGTCTGCATAGTTTTGTAAGGGGTAGGTCATGCCTTGCAAGCCAGATTCATTTTTTCGAGGAAGTGGCAAAACAAATTGAAGGTAAATCAATTGATGTGATGTTATTGATTTTGGTAAGGCACTCAGTAAAGTTCCCCGTAGCAGGTTCATTCAAAAAGACGTGCGGCATGGTATCCATGGAAACTTGGGTGCAAGAATTCTTCTTGGGTGAGAACAAGAACTTGGGTGCATGAAGGCAGTAGATGAAGAATATTCTGCATGGAAGTCTGTGACTAGTGGTGTTCTAAAGGGATTTGTAATTTTTATAAAAGACATAAATGAGAAAGTAGAGGTGTGTGCTATTTAGTATGCAGATGACAAGAAGTTTTGGGTTTTTGTGGATAGTGTAGAGGGTTGTCTTGGGCTACACAGCACATTGATAAAATGCAGAGCTGGGCTGAGAAGTGGCAGATGGATTTCATCCAGAGAAGTGTGCAGTGATACACTTCGGAAATTCAAACTTGAAGACAGACTACAAAGTTGATGACAGGATTCTTAGAAGTGTGGAGAAACAGAGGGAACTTTGGTCCAAGTTCAGAGAACTGCCACACAAGTTGATAGGGTTGTTGAGAAGGCATATGTGTGTGGGTCTTCATTTGTCAGGAGACAGATCAGGAGCTAATGTTGCAGCTCTATAAAGCTCTGCTTACACCACACTTGGAGTATTGTGCCTCATTTTAGGTAGGGTGTGGAACCTTTGAGAAGGTGCAGAGGAGATTTACCAGGATGCTGCTTAGATTAGAGAAATGTCTAATTGGGAAAGGTTGAGTCAGCTAGAGCTTTTCTCTTTGGAGCGAAGGAGGATGATAGGCGACTTGATAGAGGTGTATATGATAATATAAATAAGGTATACAACCAGAACCTTTTCCCAAGGATACAGTTAGAAGACATATGAAAGGAAATACTTTTAAGATGATTGGAGGGAATTATACGGGTGATGTCAGAGGTAGATGTTTTAAACAGAAAGTGTTAAGTGCCTGACAGGCACGCTGGGGACATTTATGAAATTCTTAAATTGCCACATAGTTGAAAGAAAAATGGAGGGTTATGGTGGAGGGAAGGATTAGGTTGATCATGGAGTATGTTGAAAGGTCAGTACAATATTTTGGGCCAAAGGGCCTGTACTATGCTGTACATTTCAATGTTCTGTGATTGAAGAAAATGTGCTTTCACATTGTTGGTTCAAGACCATCATCGATTGGAGTGGTAAGGTGTTTCATTGTGTTTCACTGCAAGATTGTCAGAGCAGTGCTTCTGATTAATGGTCTGTGTGTAGATCAAATACTGAAAACTTGAAGAGAATAAATCTTCTTTTAGTTCCCAACAGTGTAAGATGGAATTTACCCAAGCTATAGATTTTGGAATGTTTTAATGCTGTGTAGCTAAGATTCGTAGGGATTACAGAGGCAAGAGTTTTTCATTGCAATGAGTCAGATACCAGGAATATTTATAAAAGGCGCAGTGAGAGTAACTCACCACAAGAACTAAGGCATCTTAAGAAGGTGCTACACATATCCTTCCCAAGGATTGAGGGAAAGGCAATACATGCTGGCAATGAGAATGTAATGTTGTCCATCATTAAATGACAACACTTTCAATAATGACAATTAATAGAGTTCAGTTTTGAAGCTACTTTATTAACCCTTGCATATACTTTTTACTTAATCTGTATTTTTACATTTAATTTCCTTTTCTAAGTTGAGATATTACTAAATAGATGGCAGCATTGTGGTTAGCACAATGATTTACAGTACAGGCGACCACTGTTCAATTCCCACTGCTGCCTGTAAGGTGTTTGCACATTTTCCCCGTGACTGCATGGGTTTCCTCCAGGTTCTCCGGTTTCCTCCCATAGTCCAAAGGTGTACTGGCTGGTAGGTTAATTGGTCATTGTAAATTGTCCTGTGTTTAGGCTAGTGGTAAATTGGGGATTGCTGGGTGGTGAGGCTCAAAGGGCTGGAAGGGCCTAATCCCCACTGTATCTCAATAAAAAAAAATCTTATGGACTGTCCAGCTCACAATGGAGAGTTTTCCTGACTCCCAGTACCAGAAATCACTTTTTCCTTGAAATGGTTAGTCTCCAGAGTTGTTGCTGTTGATGTCTTTGACAAACCTTTTTTGTGTATGATTTCTTCCAAAACTATTCTGTTCTGTCCAGATCTGTTGACACAGTTTCTCTGTAAGTCCCTCCCTTGTTTTTTCCACTTCACTTACTTACCTATCATCAGTCCACTGATAAAGTTCTCATGCAACTATTAATCAGATAGGCACCATCTATTTCCCTAACATTGAAAGCTACCAGACAAACCAAATGTATTCCCTTCACCATCAGTGTATTATAGTTACAGTCTGAACTATCTAATGCAATGCACAACAGTTTCTCAGTCAAGCTATCTTGGCAGCAACTCTCGAACCCATTATGTTTCCCAATAAAATGGATAAACATAGCTCAGGTTTTCCTCATCACCTCACAACTATCCTGATGTAGAAATATATCGCTAGACTATCATCATTGCTGGGTCTAAATCCTGAAACTCCCAAGCCAACACTTCTGTAGGGGTACCTACAGCAGAGAAGCTGCAACAATTCAAGCAGGTGCTTCACCACCATCTTTCCAAGACAAATTGGGGTCGAGGATGTTAAGTACCCCGTAACTGGGTCACTTATCAGCAGAGATAGAGAGGTCCGTTGAAGTCTGATGGTACTATTTTTAACAGTATTTATTGATAGAAATACACCAAAATAATATCAATGCAAACACACAGATAATATACGTCGTCAATACTAAATCTAAAAGCGCGGGTATAATAGTAATCAATAAGAAATAAGCTGTATCGTTGTCTAGGGGATAATGAATTGTCCGATGGAAATATATAGTTTATTCAGTTCATACAGGCTGCCGCCATTGGGGACCCTGTGTAGCAATTGTTGGAGAGAGAGAGACGGGTTAAAACTTGCCCATTCTGTTTATGATGTCAATCCTTCGAGAGTCGTTGAGAGTTGAGTTCCCCGTTGTTAGCTAAAAACCGTTTTTCCGTGGCAAAGCTCACCGATTCCGGGCAAATGGAAGCGGACGCACGTGGCCTTACACCGGCTTTCGCTATTACGGGATCGCTAGTGTTGCTTCTGGTGCGTCTGAGGGGCTGTTCCCACAGACCCTCTTTTTATCCTGACTCATAGGGTCTCAGGTGTCAATCAGGTTGGGGATGATGCAATCCCTCCACCAACCTCCTCCTTGGTTCCTTGCCTGGGGCTTTGATTGCATCGTCCAGGATGCAATACACAAGTCCGTCTCCAAGAGACAATAGCCGGTATCAATCGGTCCGCCTTTCGGAGGCCAGGACACATTCTAACCCTTTTGTGGATTCTGCATGTCTTTCTCTCATTTCCTGTGTCTCCTGAATTGACTCAATAGTGATCTTGCGATTCTCACAAAGGAGGGGGCCACCCCCGCACCCTTCGGCCCCTCAGAGCTGTGGTACATTCATAACAAGGAATAGATTGAGTCATGTTTTAAGAGATGAACACGATGTGATTCGTGGATATGGGGAGGAGTTCTTCAGCTGAGTTAATGTATCAAAAACAGGACTGGCACATGATGTTCTTATGGATAAGAAGTATTAAGGCAGAGTGAATACCCACTATTTAGCATTTAAACATGATTATTACACCGATCACATACAGTACCATTACTACATCGATAAAGGAGCCTTTCCAGTTAGTGTTATCATTGCAGTCCAATTGATAATTAAAGAGACTTTATATTCTTATGTGTCTGTGTGACAAGAAGAATGAAGCATGAATAAACAACAGGAAAGAACCACGAAAGACACACAATGCTACCATTATCTTTGTTGAAATCAAATCACATTTGTTTGAAGCTCAGCGTAAGTTTACAACTTCAGTCCATTTTATGAGACATTAAAGATGGATAGTTTGCTTATTTAATGTGAAGTGAGCATTGTTTATTTTGTTCTGTTCAAAACTTAGTATGTCAATCACAATGTAATGAATGGCAGTGCACGAACAGGAATTGAAACGAGATCCTTTCTTTTTATTGTAACCAAGAGAACACATTTATTATGCATATTCTTTGAGAAGTTCTGAATAGACTTTGGAAAAAGCTTACGTTTGAAAAACCACTAATCTAAATGGATTGTTTCCCCTTAGTTAAAGGAGTAAAGCACTGGGTCATTGCTATTTAGAGGAGTAAAATTAAAAGGCTCTGTTCAGTAAATGTTTGTGAAGTTTAGTCCAACAGTATCCAATAGTCTGACTGCCAGTTCCTGCAACCTGAAACCCAGCCAAGACTGGTAGTTAACAGAGAACTTCTAGCACTTGACGCGTTGAACTGAACATCTTTGATCTTCCATTGGGGGCTTGCTGGAGGAAATTGTTCAGGTCTTTTTCAACAGAACCATGCACAGCAAAAATAACTCATGTCATAACTCCCATGAGGGTTACTGAATAAACTGGAATTGTTGAAAAGCCTTGTTTGCCAGCTAAGATGATCCTTGCCAATAGACACCTGTCAAACTCTTAATATTTCTGAAAAGATTCTGTCATTGCAAATCTACTCAAAACTTAAAAAATGATAACTTAGTTAACTATTTAAGAAAAATAAACAATTATTCAAAGAAATACAGGTGATTAAAATGAGCGTACGAAGTACTATAGCCAGCTTTCCCATGTAGCCACCCCAGTTTACGCAGTTCAAAGGAGTTGTCCCTGACCTGATCTAACTTGATGTAGAAAAAAGAACAAACCACTGAAAGCACTCAGCAGGTGAAGCAGCATCTTTGGAGGCAAAGGGATTATCAACATTTTGGACAGGACTCTAGATCAAGATTTGACATAGGTTGTTTGAGTGAATTCCTTGATCTAAGTGTTAGGGATTTATTGCCATTTAGTGCTTTGGCACTGTAGTACCATCATAGAATTGCAAGTAAAGAGTTGTGAGCAAGTTTGGACTTCCCTGCTCACCTGTTCTGAGCAGAAATCCAGAACCTGCTTGCAATTATTTCTTCAGCTACATCACTTCTACTCAGAACATGCATCATTTTCCAAAATTCCAGACCACAGTCCTTCAATTTCAAACATTAATGTTTTGTTTGCAATTTATACTTTTATGCTTATGGTGTTATACTATTCAGAGGCTTTAAAAATCTGTATTTTGATGACTGATTTTTACAGATTCAGACCATTAAAGTATTTGAATACATTAATGTTTTAGGTGAGCTTGTATCCTCCTCAAATAATCTGGATGATGAAATGATGATGCAACAAAATAGTCATTACTGCTGTTGTTTCCAGACAAACATGATCATGGTGCTTTATCCAATGAAATGTCCGGTTGACCAAAGGGATTCTTTTCAACTTGACAGAGAGGCGTGGAAGAGTGAATGATATACCTGATGTAAACAATTACTCTTCTCTTAAATATAAACTAGAGAAAGAAATCAGCAATCCCCACACAAAATCTGAGTTAATTTATGTCTAAGCTTCTAAATCTCTTAACAAATAAATATTAGGGAAACCATTCAGTCCGGAAAGAGTTAATTGCAACGAAACCACTTTTCTATTTAGTAGTTACGATGCATGTGCCTCTATATGGGGCCCCAGTGTGGCTGAAACAGAGCCAATATTGATTTCGAAAAACAAGAACTACTTTCAGTGTTCCAGTGTAAATATTTACTGGCCATTTGATCCAACTGGTAGATGCAAATTGATTTATTATAGACGCATATACTGAGATACAGTGAAAAACTCATCTGGAACACCGTTTATGCAGATCAAACGGTTGAGGTAGTCCAAAGTAAAGCAATAACAGAATGAAGAATAAAATGTAGCAGTTACAGAGGAAGTGCAGTGTAGGTAAGATAATAAAGTGCCAGGTTTTAATTAGGTAGAGTGAGAGATCAGGAATAATTTGATATTGTATTTAGGAACTGTTCAAATGCCATACAACAGCTGTGCTTGAGCCTGGTGATATGTGCTTTCACCTGTTGTATCTTCGAATTGAGAAGAGGGAGTGTCTAGGATGTGTGAGGTCTTCAAACTGATTTAACAAGGCAGTGAGAAGTGTAGGGACCAAGGTCGCTGTGATGCACCGAGCAGTGTCCATAAATCTTTGTAGTTTGTTGCAATCACAGGCAGAGCAGTTGCCCTACCAATCTATGGTACATCTATAAAGGAAGCCTTCAACGGTGCATCAATAAAAAATAATGACGCTTAGAGGGAGCATGCAAAGTTTTTAACCTTCTGTACTGCGTATGTTAATCAAAATGGCTTCTTTGTTTGTTAAAAGTAAAACTGCTTCTTTGTTATGCTAACTGGTGAGGGAGTGTTTCTCTTGCAGAGCATTCTTGAAGCTTCTCGCAGCTTGTTTAGGTTAAAGTTGCTGATAACGGGGATTGTATTCATTTGTTAACCAGTTGGGTTGGATGTTATTTTCTCTTGTGGGTCTGGGAGCTGGGATTGCGCAGTCTTTTCGGGAGTCCGGAAGAAGACTGCGAGGAAGATGGACAGGTGCAGCACTGTTGGTCGATCACCGAGGGTGGTCCCAGGTGCGCGGGTCGTGGAGGTCGGAGAAGAGCGAAGAGTGGTCAGAGGATTCGATGATTGAGCTCCAACGATGTGCACTAATTGACTGAACTCTGATAAGTTTTGGCGCCTTTTCTTTATTTTCTTTCCCTTCATATATATTGTATCATTATTAATCACTTAATTCTAGTAAGATTTATAAAGTGTATTCTGTAAACGTACTGGGTGTGAGCTTGATATTGTGTGTGTGAGTTTGTATTAGCGTGTATTCCACAGCATCCACATATACGGGAGGCGGGGTTTGGTGGGTGGACGAATTTTCCCCTAGACATACAGCAGCTGGTCGCGTAAGCGTTACATTTGTGGGGGCTCGTCTCGGATTGAATTTTCAGTAGCTGTGGAATCGTGCATGTCCAGTAGTGTGGAGATAGACAGAGATAAGATTGTAAACTGGTGTGATTTAGAGGATGTACCGGTGAATTATGCACCTGTGGTGAGCGGGGTGGATTTTCGGGTTTCGGATGGTGCGTTAGCGCGGGGGTTGAGTTTCGTCAAAGGTATGGGGCCGATAGAACTGGTAGCACGGAGCTGCAGTAAAGAGATGGAGGGAAGCTGGGTGTTGGTTCGCATGAGTACTGACGTCAGGACGTTGGAACTGCCAGCGACGGTCAGCGTCCGGGGGAGGCGGGGCCGAGGGGCCTCCACACTCTCTTGGAAGACGAGGGTGAGGAGACACTGGAGGAGGAGCTAGAGTTGACCCCAGGGGAGGTGCCAGTAACCAGTAAGGGGGGGGGGGCAGAGTGGGAAGGCGTGGCCAGACCCCATCTCCCAGATAGAGTGGAGGCCTCCAAGCTGGCAGCCGCCCTTAACTCCCCTGTGGGAGTGGCCGAGAGGCCACAGCTGAAGCTGGGGTGTTCTCAGGAGCCATGCTTACTCCGCACCGGGAGGTTGGCTATGAGAACTGGATCAAACATACGTCCCTGTTGTTAGAGGAGTGGCCAGGCTCGGATGAGGAGAAGAGACAGCGATTGGTGGGAAGTTTGAGGGGCACGGCGGCCAAAGTAGTCCAGGAATTGAAAAACCCGTGGCTTCATTGGAGGAGTATTTAGAATTTTTGGAGAGAGCGTTTGGGTTGTCAGGGGATCCCTGGCTGCTTTTAGCAGAGTTTCAACACATGGAGCAATGGAGAGGGGGAAAGCTCTCCGAGTACCTATTTCTGCTGGAGAGAATGCTTATGGGGTTGTGGTGCCAGGGGGCAGTGAAGGCGCACAGCATGGCTAGAGTGAGGATGAGTCAGATATTCAGTGGTTCCCTGGAGGAGGACAAGGTGGCGTGGAGTATCCAGCAGTCTTATAAAAGGGGCCCCCCTCCATCATTCAGGCAGTTGTTTAGAGAGGTGCGGGAGGAAGAGAGAGCGTTGGGCTGGAAAAGGGGCTGGGGCCCTCGGGAGCAATCCTCAGCGGTACAGGAAGTGGTGGCCGGGTGGAGGACCAAGAAACCCAAGGGGTCCCAGGGGAGTAGGGACCCCCCCCCCACTTGAAGTGAAGGACAGGGAGAGCACCCCCTCCGAAGGACGACCCGTGCAGTGGGCTGGGAGTGGCGGGCATCCCGGGAGAGGAGGGGCGGCAGGTAGCGTGTGCTTTAACTGTGAGAAAGAGGGGCATTTCCGGCGGGACTGTGAACGGCCAAGAGTATGCTACAGTTGTGGGGAGGAGGGACACTTTTGGTGGGATTGTGAGAGACAAGGCGTCCCGCGGAGGGCAAGCCCCCGGGCTACTAAGAAGGGAGAGGGGTAGGGAAATTTAGGAGAGACTCAGTGAGGGAATGGACTGGAGTCTCTGGAGGAACATGTTCCCAGAAATCAGCCAGAGGACCACCGAGAGCCCAAGCCTTTATTCCGGATGGGCTGGTAGGACCCCATTCCAGCATGTGCCTACGGATAGAGGGAGTTTATGCAAAAGCCATTCTCGACACAGGATCGCAGGTGACCTTATTGTACCGGTCGTTCTACAACAAATATCTAAAGCATTTGCCTGTAACCCCATTTGACGCACTGAAGATTTGGGGTGTGAGCGAGGGTGATTACCCATACGATGGGTTCCTGTCAGTGAGATTGGAATTCTCGGAGGGCGATGTGGGAGTGTCTGAAGCTGTTGAGACGTTGGTGTTGGTGTGTCCGGACCCGGTGGAAACCGGTGGCACTGCCCTTCTGGTGGGGACTAACTCCCCCCTTGTGCGACGGCTCCTGGGAGCCTGTAAGGAGAAGGTGGGGGAGAACTTTCTGGAGACCCTCTCGGTGCACCCAGTGTTTTGGGCGGAGTTCGAAGAAGGGGGTGTCCCCCAAGGGCTGGATCCAGAGTGCAAACGAGGGACAGTGTGGTGTACGCAGGCGAGGCCGAAGGTGATATGACCAGGGGAGGTGGCACTCGTGATGGGGACCCCCAGATTCCCTGGAGTGCTGGCAGGTGAAGCCCTGTTAGTAGATGCCCTGGAAGATTTCGAAGGGGAGACATGATTTCTGGTGGGGGTGCTGGTGAGGCCCGAAGTGCAGAGGCCAGCGGTGGTACATGCGAGGCGGATAACCGTGAGTGTCAGGAACACGACGGAGAGAGAAATCACCTTTAAGAGAGGGATGCCACTGGCACATTTGTTCCCGGTGACAGTAGTGTCTAGCGCACTGGTGAGGGCCACTAAAGCGGAAGGATTGGAAAGCTGACCGCTGAGGCTTTTAACTTTGGGGATTCTCCTGTGTCGCCAGAGTGGAAATGCAGGCTGGTGGAGAAGATGTTGAAGCTGAAAGATGTTTTTTCTCGTGGCGAGTTTGATGTGGGCTGCTCCAAGAGCACTCGCTATACCATCCGAGTGACTGAGGACACCCCGTTCAGAGAGAGGTCACAGCGACTGGTCCCTGCAGATGTGGAAGACGTGCGGCAGCACTTGTGCAAGTTGAAGGAAGCTGGAATCATCGCTGAGTCCCAAAGCTCCTATGCGTCCCCAATACTAGTGGCCCGGAAGAAGAATGGGAGAGTACGCATGTGTGTGGACTATAGGACTTTGAATCGGTGAACTGTCCCTGACCAGTATACCGTCCCGAGGGTCGAAGACACGCTGGCCTGCCTGAGTGGAGTGAAGTGGTTCAGTGTGTTGGACTTGAGGAGTCAATATTACCAGATCCCGATGAGTGGGGGCGATAAAGAGAAGACAGCCTTTATCTGCCTGCTGGGGTTCTTTCAGTTCGATCGAATACCCCAAGGCATATCGGGAGCCCCGGCCACCTCCCAGAGGCTCATGGAGAGAACTGTGAGGGATAGGAATCTGTTGGAGGGACTGGTGTACCTGGACGATTTGATAGTGTTTGGATCGACTTTGGAGGAACATGAGGAGAGGCTGTTGAAGGTGTTAAGCCGGCTTAAGGAGGAAGGGTTGAAACTTTCTCTGGACAAATGCCAGTTTTGTAAGTCATCGGTCGGCTATGTTGGCCACATAATTTCGAGAGAGGGAGTGGCTACTGATCCGACAGATATGCGCCATGACCACCTGGCCGAGACACCAGAAGGTGAGCACCCTACGCTCATTTTTAGGGTTCTGTGGGTATTACCAGTGATTCGTGAAAGGATATGCTAAAATGTGTCACCTGTTGACTCAGCTGTTGTGTGGATATCCCCCGCTGGGAAAGAAAAAGAAGGGGGACTGGGGGCAAGATGCAGGAGGGTACTGGAACCCGGCAGAGCCTTTTGGATCAAGATGGGATGATAAATGTGAGGAAGCATTCCAATCTCTGAAAAGGGCGCTGACTCAGGCCCCGGTGTTGGCTTTTGCTGATCCCCAGAAGCCATATGTGCTGCACACTGATGCCAGCCGAGAGGGCCTTGAGGCTGTCCTGTACCAGGAACAGGGCAACGCATTGAGACTGATGGCGTTTGTCAGCTGAAGCTTGTCGCCCTCTGAGAGAAACTATCCCACTCACAAGTTGGAGTTCCTGGTGCTGAAGTGGGCGGTGGTGGACAATTTGAGCGACTACCTATACGGAGCCAAGTTTGAGGTGAGAACAGATAACAATCCTATCACTTATATCCTGACTTCGGCGAAACTGGATGCTGCAGGGCATTGGTGGTTGGCAGCTTTGTCGGTATATGATTTCAGCCTGAAGTACCGGCCGGGAAGCAAGAATGTCGATGCGGATGCTTTGTCACGTCGGGAGCATGGGGAACCGGAGACAGACGAGGAATGGGAGAGTATTCCTGCCCCTGGAGTGAAAACCATGTGTCAGTTTGCTATCACCGTGAAGGCCGAGGGAAGGGGGAGGCCAGAGCAAGCAGTGGACCCCTTGGTGGCTTTTGATGACGCTCTGCCCCAAATTTACTGTGACCTGACTGCACTGCAGACTAAACAGTTGCCAGAACTAAGTCCGGGGGAAGTGGCAGCTGCTCAGTGAAATGACCCGGGCATCGGCACTGTGTGGAGGGCGGTGGAGAAGAGGGATGTGGCGTGGGCAGAGAAGATGAAACACACTTCAATGCCTCCGTTATTGAAGGAATGGCCTCGGTTAAAGTTGAAGAACCAAGTCTTATACTGGGTCACGGCGCCTCTGGACCAAACCCGGCGTTGGCAGCTGGTCATGCCCGAGGAGTATCGGAAGACTGTGCTCCAGGCACTGCATGATGATTCTGGGCACTTAGGGGTGGAAAAGACCTATGGATTACTCAAGGACCGGTTCTGCTGGCCCCGGATGAGGGGGAGGTTGAAGAATACTGTAGGGGATGCAGTCATTGCATCAGGAGGAAACCCTGCCTGCCACACTTACAGAGTGTGGGACCTCTGGACCTGGTGTGTATGGATTTCCTGTCGATTGAGCCAGACACCAGCAACACCGTGAATGTTTTAGTCATCATGGATCACTACACTCGATGTGCTCAGGCATTTCCCACTAAGGATCAGAAAGCGACGACAGTGGCGAAGGTGTTATGGGAGAAGCAGAATCAGAGGAATAAGAGGAGATATGATCAGAAAGTGAAGTTCGCTCAATTACTGCCGGGCGACCGGGTCCTTATATGGAATTTAGGACTACCCGGTAAGTTCAAGTTGGCAGATCAATGGGTGGCCACCCCGATGTGGTAGAGAGCCAGATGCCGAATCTACCTGTTTACCAGGTGAAACCCGAGGATGGGAAGGTCCTGTCAAGGTACTCCATCGGAACCACCTGCTGCCCCTGGGTCAAGCAGCGCAGGTGGATAAAGAGCCAGAGTGGGAGGTTACACCTAGTACGAGGACTCTGTGAGGGCACGAGGCGAGGGAAGAGCCCACTGCGGAAGAGACGGGACCGGTCCTCACCCCGGAAAGGGATACCGATTTGGAAGACGACGATTCAGATGTATGGCCCATGTTTCCATTCGCTAATTCTCCAGTACCAGAAGAGGAGGCTCCTGGCCCTTCCCCTACTGAGTTAGGTGAGAGGAGGGAGGGTGTTGATGGGCAGACTGAGATGCAGCCGACATTGGGGGGAGAGAGGGTGGAACCCGAACGTGAGACAGATGGTTCTCAGGTGAAGAGGGATCCCAGTGAGGGAGAGGGTGAGGGTCCGACAGGTCGCTCTGGCTGTCCCCCGTGGTGTCTGAGACAGAAAGGTCGGCAGAGGGGGTACGGAGGTCTCAGAGAAGTAGGCACCCCCCCCCCGAGAGGTTGACGTATGTAGTTTCAGGAGAACTGAGTGTGATCTCTACAGCCCTGGGCAGTTATGTCGCTGTTTTCTGCACCTGGGTTGGGTTTTGTGTTTTGCAAGAAGCATTGGGGAACTCTGTTAATGTCATGAGGGCATGACTTTTGTTAGTGGGGGCAGAATGTACTGCTATGTTAATCAAAATGGCTTCTTTGTTTGTTAAAAATAAAACTGCTTATTTGTTATGCTAACTGGTGAGGGAGTGCTTTTCTTGCAGAGTATTCTCAAAGCTTATAACCATATAACAATTACAGCACGGAAACAGGCCATCTCGGCTTTTCTAGTCTGTACTGAACGCTAACCCTCACCTAGTCCCACCGACCTGCACTCAGCCCATAACCCTCCATTCCTTTCCTATCCATATACCTATCCAATTTTACTTTAAATGACAAAACCAAACCTGCCTCTACCACTTCTACTGGAAGCTCGTTCCACACAGCTACCACTCTCTGAGTAAAGAAATTCCCCCTCGTGTTACCCTTAAACTTTCAACTCATGTCCTCTTGTTTGAATCTCCCATACTCTCAATGGAAAAAGCCTATCCACGTCAACTCTATCTATCCCCCTCATAATTTTAAATACCTCTATCAAGTCCCCCCTCAACCTTCTATGCTCCAAAGAATAAAGACCTAACTTGTTCAACCTTTCCCTGTAACTTAGGTGCTGAAACCCAGGTAACATTCTAGTAAATCTTCTCTGTACTCTCTCTATTTTGTTGACATCTTTCCTATAATTTGGTGACCAGAACTGTACACAATACTCCAAATTTGGCCTTACCAATGCCTTGTACAATTTTAACATTACATCCCAACTCCTATACTCAATGCTCTGATTTATAAAGGCCAACATACCAAAAGCTTTCTTCACCACTCTATCCACATGAGATTCCACCTTCAGGGAACTATGCACCATTATTCCTAGATCACTCTGTTCTACTGCATTCTTCAATGCCTTCCACATTACTTTCCACGCACAAATCCATGCTGACTGTTCCTAATCAGACCCTGTCTATCCAGATAATTATATACACCATCTCTAAGAATACTTTCCATTAATTTACCCACCACTGACATCAAACTGACAGGCCTATAATTGCTAGGTTTACTCTTAGAACCTTCTTAAACAATGGAACCACATGAGCAATACGCCAATCCTCCGGCACCATCCCCGTTTCTAATGACATTTGAAATATTTCTGTCAGAGCCCCTGCTATTTCTACACTAACTTCCCTCAAGGTCCTAGGGAATATCCTGTCAGGATCCGGAGATTTATCCACTTTTATATTCCTTAAAAGCGCCAGTACTTCCTCCTCTTTAATCGTCATAGTTTTCATAACTTCCTTACTTGTTTCCCTTACTTTACACAATTCAATAGTGAATAACCAAAGAAAAGAAATTGTTCAAAATCTCCCCCATCTCTTTCGGCTCCACACATAGCTGTCCACTCTGATTCTCTAATGGACCAATTTTATCCCTCACTATCCTTTTGCTATTAATATAACTGTAGAAACCATTTGGATTTATTTTCACCTTACTTGCCAAAGCAACCTCATATCTTCTTTTAGCTTCTCTAATTTCTTTCTTAAGATTCTTCTTACATTCTTTATATTGCTCGAGCACCTCATTTACTCCATGCTGCCTATATTTATTGTAGATATCTCTTTTTCCTAACCAAGTTTCCAATATCCCTTGAAAACCATGGTTCTCTCAATCTTTTAACCTTTCCTTTCAACCCAACAGGAACATAAAGATTCTGTACCCTCAAAATTTCTCCTTTAAATGACCTCCATTTCTCCATTACATCCTTCCCATAAAATAAATTGTCAGAATCCACTCCTTCCAAATCCTTTCGCATCTCCTCAAAGTTAGCCTTTCTCCAATCAAAAATCTCAACCCTGGGTCCAGTCCTATCCTTTTCCATAATTATATTGGAAACTAATGACATTGTGATCACTGGACCCGAAGTGCTCCCCAACACATACCTCCGTCACCTGACCTATTTCATTCCCTAACAGAAGATCCAACACTGCCCCTTCTCCAGTTGGTACCTCTATGTATTGCTGCAAAAAACTATCCTGCACACATTTTACGAAATCCAAACCATCCATCCTTTTTACAGTATGGGCTTCCCAGTCTATGTGTGGAAAATTAAAATCTCCCACAATCACAATGCTGTGCTTACTACAAATATCTGCTATCTCCTTGCAAATTTGCTCCTCCAACTCTTGCTCCCCTTTAGGTGGTCTATAATACACCCCTATAAGTGTTACTACACCTTTCCCATTCCTCAATTCCACCCAAATAGTCTCCCTAGATGACCCCTCTAATCTATCCCGCCAGAGCACTGCTGTAATATTTTCTCTGAGAAGCAACGCAACACCTCCCCCTCTTGTCCCTCCGATTCTATCACACCGGAAGCAATTGAAGCAATGAAATCCAGGAATATTTAGTTGCCAATCACACCCCTCCTGCAACCATGTTTCACTAATAGCTACAACATCATATTTCCAGCTATCAATCCATGCTATGAGCTCATCCACCTTTCTTACAATGCTCCTAGTATTAAAATAAATGCATTTAAGAAATTCTCCACCTCTTCCTCTCTGTTTATCTCCAACAGTACAAAGAACTTTACTGTTTTCTTTTTCTTCCTCCTCCCATACATCTGTTCCTGCACTCTGGTTCCCCAAGCTTCTCAAAGCTTATTTAGGTTAAAGTTGCTGATAACGGGGATTGTATTCATTTGTTAACCAGTTGGGTTGGATGTTATTTTCTCTTGTTGGTCTGGGAGCTGGGATTGCGCAGTCTTTTTGGGAGTCGGGAAGAAGACTGCGAGGAAGGTGGACAGGTGCGGCACTGTTGGTCGATCACCGAGGGTGGTCCCAGGTGCGCGGGTCGTGGAGGTCGGAGAAGAGCGAAGAGTGGTTGGAGGATTCAGTGATTGAGCTCCAACGATGTGCCCTAATTGACTGAACTCTGATAAGTTTTGGCGTCTTTTCTTTATTTTCTTTCCCTTCATATATATTGTATCGTTATTAATCACTTAGTTCTAGTAAGATTTATAAAGTGTATTCTGTAAACGTACCTGGTGTGAGCTTGATATTGTGTGTGTGACTTTGTACTAGCATGTATTCCACAGCATCCATGTATACGGGAAGCGGGGTTTGGTGGGTGGACGGATTTTCCCCTAGACATACACCCGCCGGTTGCGTAAGCATTACACTTCTGAGAAAGTAGAGATGCCGGTGAGCTTTCATGTGCGTGGCAATAATGTGGTTAGACTAGACTAGGCTAGGCTATTGATGATGTTCACTCCTAAGAGCTTCATGTTCCCAATCCTCTCAACTTCAGCACCACTGATGCAACCTAGACCACGTACACTGCCCCAATCCAAATGTCAATCACCAATTCTTTTGTTTTGCTGACATTGAGAGAAAGGTTGTCATCACTGGTCTCTCTATCTCCTTCATTTACTCAGACTCATGATTATTTGAGATGCAGCCCACTGTGGTGGTATCATCTTCAAGCTTGTAAACGGGGTTAGTGCAGCATCTGGTTGTGCGGTCATGAGTTTATAGGGAGTAGGGCAGAGGGCTGAGGAAGCAGTGCTGTGGAGTACCAGTGTTGAGGATAATTGTAGCAGAGTTTTGCAGCCTTCCTTTACTGATTGGGGTCTGGGGGTCAGTAGTGAAGGATCTTGTGTAAAGGGAGCTATTCATCCCAAGTCCAGGAGTTTGGAGATGAGGTTGCTTGGAATTATTGAAATGAAGGTGAAGCTGTTGTTTAATCAGCAATAGTATAATGTAAGTGTCTTTGCTGGCTTGATGCCCCAGAGGTGAGTGTAGGGCCAGAGAGACTGTGATCTGCCTGTTTCGACAGTGGGGAAGTGCAGTAGGTCAAGTTATCTGGGAGGCTGGAGTTACTCCCATGACTAGCTTCTCAAAGCAGTCCTTAATGTGGATAACAGTACTAATAGGCAGTAATCATGAAGGCAAATTACCTTGTTTTTCTTAGGTGCTGGAATAATAATAATCTTAAAGCAGGTAGGAATCTCAGAATGAAGTAGGGAGTCAGTGGTTGGGCTGATTCCTCTGCATATAAAAACAACATTTCCTTCCTCATTCACTTACTTGACTCGGGATACAATAATACCAAAAAACAAAAATACTCCACTCAAAGAAGAGGAAGTCTGCAGATGCTGGAAATCCAGAGAGCCAAGAAGGAGCTGTATCTCTCTCCACATAATTCTCAAAACAAGTCAGCTACCTGAAACATTAACTGTTCCTTCCTCCACAGATGGTGCCTGACTTGACAACTATTTCCAGCATTTTGTGCTCCCTGACCAATATCCAGCATCTTGTTTTCAATTTTACTTTGATACTGTTAATTATATGAGACTAGTATGTTGGAAGAAAGCATCATCTGCACAGTGCCAGAGGAATATAAAGGTTGTTTTAAACGGCTTCAAGGTTTTTACATCCATTATCCTACTTGGAAGTTCATTTAAATGTTAATCAGTATTTGTATGTCTGGAAGAATTTACTGATATTGATTTTAATTTTGCTTTTCGCTATTTGAACAATGTGCTCTTTGTCTCAGTAGTGCACCTTAGAGTAATGTGTTATGTTTACTGATTCTGAAATCAGTGAGACTACAATCCAGGTAGTCAGAGGAGAAAATTGATGGTGGGGCATATGATGTGGTGGCTTACAATTGTTGGCATTTGTACCTGTGCCTTCCAGCACTTACAGACTTTTTTTTATTCGGTGATAGACAAAAGCATATCTTGTCTTTCAGTCAACCTCCTACTGACTGAGCAGACCATTTGCTGGGGTAGCTATGTGCTCTGTAGATCTGCATCTTAGTGGAGTCCTCCAGTTTTTGCAACACAGATGATAGCAGCGATCCAGGAAGCACTGATCTGAAGCAAAGCACCTAATCGAGGCTTTGACAGGCAACAGCTCTCTTTTAGCTGCTCCAGCTGATCCCGCAACAAAGCACATGAATTTCCTCTTTCATCTTTGCTAAATACCCATTTAATCTTCCAATTGACCAGTTCTCTTCTGAGTGGGTGGTGTCTAGAAGAGTGGGACATGGTGAAGGTGGGATCTGATGAAGGGACAGTAAAAGTTGGGTGCAACTAAAAATGGAACTAGCTCACTAGAAAGAAGGAAGCGATAAGATCCTCAGGAGTCCAACAGATTGTGGAGGCTTACACAATAAAATGAAATTGCTGTAAACACATATCAGCCAGGCAGGGTCCATTAACTGAGTAACAGTAACAACATATCAGTTCATTGGCTGTTCTGATGGAAAGTCTCCATGCTGATATATTAATGGTTTCTCTCTCATCAGCAGCAATGTTAAAGTTGTGAGCTTTCACGGAATTCTGCAGTGCTGTTGGGTATCAAGCACAGTTTATAACCAAAGGGTCAGAGACAGCTAGTTAGGGTAAGAAAGGCCCAGCACTCACAGAACCTCTGCAGGTCAGTCAGCCCACCTGTATCGAAGGGGTAGAGCAAGCTGCAAAGATTCAGTGATGATTCAACTCATGTGACTTGCTGGTCACTGGGAGATGAGGTTCAATGGATCACTTGCAACTTGAACAGTTAGATAACTGTTAAAAGAATCTCCCCTATAGTATATAGGATATAGTGTCATTTTACTAGGCTAGTAGTCCAGAAGCTAAATCAAAGATGAATACAAATACCATCACAGCAAATAAATTTGGAAAATATATGCTACATTCATTCTCAGGGATCAGGAATGTATAGAATTTCTGTGATTTGCTGAGATTCATTAGGGAAGGATACATTCCAAGGGATAAAGACACAACCTGACTTATCTCTCCCTATAACTCAGGCATTTTAGTCCTGGAAATATCCTTGTAAATCTTTTCTGCGCTCTTTGAGCACTTTAACCACTCCTTTCCTATAACAGGATGACTAAAATCATACACAGTAGCCTAATTGTGGGCTCACCAGTGACGTACACATCTACAACGTGACGCTCCATCTCCTATTCTCAATGCCCCGACTGATGAAGGCTAGCATGCTTAATGCCTTTTTTACCACTCTGTCTATCTGCAATGCTGCTTTCAACCAACCACGCACTGGTAGTCCTTTGTTCCATTACACTCACTGGAGCATTACCATTTATGTTGGTTTGTTGGTTTGCTGCTTTCTCGCCCTATACTTTGATGCCCAGACCGATCAGGAAACCATCAACTTCCATCTTAAATATACCCATGGACTTTTCCTCCACCGCAGTCCGTGGCAGGGCATTCCACAGATTCACTACTCTTTGTCTGAAAAATATTCCTCCTTACCTCTTTCTAAAAGGTCGCTGCTCAATTTTGAGACTATGCCCTCTAGTTCTAGGATACCCCCACCATAGAAAACATCCTCTCCACATCCACCCTATCTAGTCCTTTCAACATTTGGTAGGTTTCAATAAGATCCCCCCCCCCCCCCACATTCTTTAAAATTCCAGTGGGTACAGGCCCAAAGCTGCCAAACGCTCTTCATTTGATTCCTGGAATGATCCTGGTGAACCTCTTCTGGACTGTCACCAATGACAACACATGCTCTTTGGTATGTGGGAGGAAACCAGAACACCCACAGGAAACCTGTGCGGGGGTGGGGGGGTGTGCAAATGCCACATAGACAGCAATAGAGATCAGAATCACACTTGGGCTAGCAGTACAAACTAGCCACAGGTTCTTAGTAAATGTGCCCTTTGACAGCTTGCTTTCTTGTGGCAAGTATAGTGTCCTCACAGACTTTCTTGCTTCAGAATTATATTTATACAAAGGGCCAGAATTTGTCCTATAAGGCTCCTGTAGGATGGAACTTCTTGATGCAATATAACACTGTTGGTCAGTTCCTTACAAGTGCGGAAAACCACATTTGTCCAACCTTCCTCACATAATTGAATCATTTGATAAGGATCAGCCTTTTAGCTCTTTTCAATACTACTTCCAAAGCTCAAATCATTCTCTCGTGGATAAGAGCAGTTTTTTTAAATAAAACAGCTGCTGTTTATCTTGTATAAAAAGCTATACATTTACACAGTGTGATTTGAGCAATCTCTCACTGGATGAATTCAATACTCTCTCTACATTCAGAGCATGGAATTCCTCACTTTACATTCACTATTAATCTGTATTTCAAGGAAATGGAGAATTTGTGCAACATTGAATTGTTCTTTTTTCTGTCTCTTGTGATACCACACAAACTTTACAGGCAATGAAAGAGTATCAAAACTTCAGAATGTGTGTTTTTCTCACAAGTTCGACTTAGCTGGATGTTATAACAACATAAGTTTATATGAAGTAGAAGAAAGAGTTGCCATGCAACCCTTGAGCCCTCCTACTCCATTGTGGATCTTGTGCTTTGCTGCCCAAATCACATGCCCTCTAGTTCCCCTAGTGTTCAATATTCTATTGATGTTTGCTTTGAATACGAATCTTCCACTTCTTCATCTGCAGTAGAGAATTCCAACGATTTGGAACCCTCTCTATATCAAAGTTTCTTTTCTCAGTCTCAAATAGATGAGCCTTTCTCATGAGAGTACACACCCCATTTTGTACTCGTCAACAGGAGAAAACAACCTCATGGTCAATTTCGCAATGAGCTCACTTATCTTTCTTCAAAATTCCAGTGGGAATCAAACAATATTCCTCAACCATTCTTCATATAATGATACTTCATCGCAGTACTCTACTTAATGCAATTTCTGTACAAAGACCAAATCGGCTCTCAGTTGTCTCAGTAATATCTCAACAAGCCATGTATAATTTCAGCAAATCTTCTTTGCTTTTACTGTTTGCTCCAACTCAGTAAATTGCATCGTACCATTTACCTTCCTTATTGTTTATTGTACTTGCATGTTTGCTTACTGTGGTGAGCACACCAAAATTCACATTTAATGGCTCCAATCAAAATATGTTCTTATTTAAACTCTTCATGCTGGTAAATATATTTTCTACATTATACTCCAGTGTCTACTCTGCATTAAATTTCTTGTCTATAATTCCTTCAGGTACTTTGCATTTTCCTTACAAAAGGGATCCTCCAAATATAATACTTCTATTAGTTTCCCATTGCCCATGTTCCCAGTACATATTCTAACCTCCTGCCATCTTATTCTGGCTTCTTCCCCCTTTCTTTCCAGTCCAGCTGAAGAATATGAGCCTGAAACGTTGACTGTTTATTCCTCTTCATCGAAGCTGCCTGTGGTCCTGAGTTCTTCCAACATTTTCTGTGTTACTCTAAAAATACTATTAAATTTGTTAAACATGATTTTCCTATTTTAAGATCTTGTTGATCTTGCACGATTATATTATGATTTTCCTATGACTGCATCCTTTCTGATAGATTCCAACACTTTGAGGAGAAACTGAATGGAGTCAGTTTAGAATAAATCATTATTTAATAACGTACGAAGCAAACACATGGTGATCCTGCCCTGCTATTCATTAAAATTATTGCTGATTCTCCACACTGACTTCACTTTCATGACTAATCTTCACATTCCTGTGGAGCCTTGCAATCTTTCATTCTTCATCTTGAATATTACCGACAGCCCTCTGATAAATCAATGTAACAAGGAATAGGGAGGCTTTGAGAGAAAAGAAAATCTCCTCGCCCCACTCCTAACTCCCAAATTCCTTACCCTGAGACTGCATCTCTTCCTTCTAGCTTGGCCTGCCTGTAGCCACTGTCATTAATAACCGTTAATGAACAGTGTGGGCAGCTCTGCATCTAAGCTTTGGTCATTTTGTTTTCTTTGTAAGTCTGATGTATAGTCTTAGTGAAAGTGATCATTAGAGAGTCCCAGAAAGCAAGGTCAGCTTCTGGTGGAAAAGGGGACAATTATTTTATCCAGGCAGCTGAAAATGAGTACTTGTGTGCTCTTTCAGGGAATGGCACAGTCTCACCTGTTCAGCTGCTTTTGATTTTGGCCCTTTTATATCTTGATCACAGCAAAGGTACACGTTTTTTTGCCAGCACTGCACAGCATGGGTTCAGCAGGAGATATGGATTAGAAGATGCAACAAATTTGATACAATGCACCATCCTGCAAGCCTTCATAATGTCACACTTCTTGCATCTCCTTTTTAATTGGGATGACCTGCCAATAAGCTGCAGCACTCTGAAGAGGACTGGAGAATCTCAAGAGTTGTTGCAGCAAGATCAGAGCCCATTATGTGCATTGTCTCCTGATGGAGCAAGATCATCTGTCCTTTTAACCGACACTTTCCACTTATTCCTGCAGATTCTTCCTTCACATGCTTATCCCCTATGGGCCACTAGTGTCGATAGGGAGTTACCAGTCACAGATATGCTCCAAATAAAAAGTGCTTTTCCTTACATCCCCATTATTCGCGCTTGTTTAAATTGTTCATTTTCTAGCAAAGGCAAGGAGAGTTCATTCTAGCCTCTCAAAATGAACCTGTGCAAGATGGACCCCCAATTGGCCTGTTATGCCCCCCCAGTCCACCCGCAGGTTCCAGCTGATAGCCGAGTTATTGGGTTTGTCAGCTGGCTGTTAATGAAACATAGGCCTGACCAATATAAAAGCAATCATGCTGTGCTTGCTGGCCACTCTCAAGCCTGGTTGAGGTAATAATTAACAGTGATGAGGTGCCTGAAAGCTCTGACTGCAGCTTTTGATTTCTGTCCATGGCTTCTCCCCACTATCTGACATATGTTAGTGATAATAAATCTGATTCTCCTTCTGAAAGGGACACCAGACTTCCTTTGGCTGCACTTTAGGCCAAATGCAAGCAATTGAAGAAAATCAACTGCCCATAACACAAAATAATGTAGGCATCTGTGACAGCATCGTTCACTCCAGAATGGGAGGTTATGCTCCTCAGTCTGAGCACATGTTATTGCCTGACTCTCTAATTCTGGAAGCGTGGGAGTCAATGTTAGCAATATAAAAGTGTTCTTCACACTTTTCAAACATGCAAAATATTTTAGCATTCTTCACTTCATTGTATAACATTTCATTTCAGAATCAGGTTTATTATCACTGATTTATGTTATGAAATTTGTTCTGTAGCACTACAGTGTAATGCATTAAAATTACAAAAAGTTACAATAAGAAATATATTAAAAATACAAAGGAATACTGCAAATAGAGAGCTAAATAGTGATGTGGTGTTCATGGACCATTCAAAAATATGATGGCAGAGGTGAAGAACCGGTTCCTAAAACATTGTGTGTTTTTCGACTCCTGCACCTCGTCCCCGGGGAGAATAATGAGAAGAGTGCATGTCCTAGATGGTGATGGCATTTACTGTTTGTGCTATCTTGCTGTGCACAAAGCTGTTGATAATTTTTATTTGGACCAATATTAAGTATAATATTTGATTGGAAGTGAAAAAAATAAGTTGATAATAATGCTGAATTTCTTAAAAAGTTCAAAGTTCGAAGTAAAATTTATTATCAGAGAACTTACATGTCACTACGTACAACCCTGAGATTCTTTTTCTGCGAGCATTCTTAACAAATCCATAGTTCACTAACTGTAAATTGTAAACGAACTGTGCAAATGCAGATACAAATAAATAGCAATAAATAACAAGCATGAAATAACAATATAGCAGAATCCTTAAATGAGTGTAATTATGCCATTTTTTTCAAGAACCTGATGGTTGAGGTGTGGTATCTGATCTTGAACCTGGTGGTGCAATACCTGAACTACCTATACCTTCTGTCTGATGGCAGCAGTGAGGAAAGACATGGTCTGGGTAGTGAGGATCTTTGATGATAGATGTTGTTTTTCTATGGCAACATCTCATGTTGAAGTGCTCAATGGTTTACTTGTGGTTTTTACTTGTGGGAAAGGCAGAAGAGCTGAGGGCCTGGATTGACACATGGACTTATGACATCATAGCCGTTACTGAAACTTGGCGACAGGAGGGGCAGGACTGGCAGCTCAATGTTCCAGGGTTCTGATGTTTCAGACGTGATAGAGGCAGAGGGATGAATGGTGGTGGGGGGGGGGGGGGTGGCATTGCTAGTCAGGGAAAATATTACAGCAGTGCTTCGGCAGGAAAGATTAGAGGGCTTGTCTACTGAGGCCATCTGGGTTCAGCAGGAGATATGGATTAGAAGATGCAACAAATTTGATACAATGCACCATCCTGCAAGCCTTCATAATGTCACACTTCTTGCATCTCCTTTTTAATTGGGATGACCTGCCAATAAGCTGCAGCACTCTGAAGAGGACTGGAGAATCTCAAGAGTTGTTGCAGCAAGATCAGAGCCCATTATGTGCATTGTCTCCTGATGGAGCAAGATCATCTGTCCTTTTAACCGACACTTTCCACTTATTCCTGCAGATTCTTCCTTCACATGCTTATCCCCTATGGGCCACTAGTGTCGATAGGGAGTTACCAGTCACAGATATGCTCCAAATAAAAAGTGCTTTTCCTTACATCCCCATTATTCGCGCTTGTTTAAATTGTTCATTTTCTAGCAAAGGCAAGGAGAGTTCATTCTAGCCTCTCAAAATGAACCTGTGCAAGATGGACCCCCAATTGGCCTGTTATGCCCCCCCAGTCCACCCGCAGGTTCCAGCTGATAGCCGAGTTATTGGGTTTGTCAGCTGGCTGTTAATGAAACATAGGCCTGACCAATATAAAAGCAATCATGCTGTGCTTGCTGGCCACTCTCAAGCCTGGTTGAGGTAATAATTAACAGTGATGAGGTGCCTGAAAGCTCTGACTGCAGCTTTTGATTTCTGTCCATGGCTTCTCCCCACTATCTGACATATGTTAGTGATAATAAATCTGATTCTCCTTCTGAAAGGGACACCAGACTTCCTTTGGCTGCACTTTAGGCCAAATGCAAGCAATTGAAGAAAATCAACTGCCCATAACACAAAATAATGTAGGCATCTGTGACAGCATCGTTCACTCCAGAATGGGAGGTTATGCTCCTCAGTCTGAGCACATGTTATTGCCTGACTCTCTAATTCTGGAAGCGTGGGAGTCAATGTTAGCAATATAAAAGTGTTCTTCACACTTTTCAAACATGCAAAATATTTTAGCATTCTTCACTTCATTGTATAACATTTCATTTCAGAATCAGGTTTATTATCACTGATTTATGTTATGAAATTTGTTCTGTAGCACTACAGTGTAATGCATTAAAATTACAAAAAGTTACAATAAGAAATATATTAAAAATACAAAGGAATACTGCAAATAGAGAGCTAAATAGTGATGTGGTGTTCATGGACCATTCAAAAATATGATGGCAGAGGTGAAGAACCGGTTCCTAAAACATTGTGTGTTTTTCGACTCCTGCACCTCGTCCCCGGGGAGAATAATGAGAAGAGTGCATGTCCTAGATGGTGATGGCATTTACTGTTTGTGCTATCTTGCTGTGCACAAAGCTGTTGATAATTTTTATTTGGACCAATATTAAGTATAATATTTGATTGGAAGTGAAAAAAATAAGTTGATAATAATGCTGAATTTCTTAAAAAGTTCAAAGTTCGAAGTAAAATTTATTATCAGAGAACTTACATGTCACTACGTACAACCCTGAGATTCTTTTTCTGCGAGCATTCTTAACAAATCCATAGTTCACTAACTGTAAATTGTAAACGAACTGTGCAAATGCAGATACAAATAAATAGCAATAAATAACAAGCATGAAATAACAATATAGCAGAATCCTTAAATGAGTGTAATTATGCCATTTTTTTCAAGAACCTGATGGTTGAGGTGTGGTATCTGATCTTGAACCTGGTGGTGCAATACCTGAACTACCTATACCTTCTGTCTGATGGCAGCAGTGAGGAAAGACATGGTCTGGGTAGTGAGGATCTTTGATGATAGATGCTGTTTTTCTATGGCAACATCTCATGTTGAAGTGCTCAATGGTTTACTTGTGGTTTTTACTTGTGGGAAAGGCAGAAGAGCTGAGGGCCTGGATTGACACATGGACTTATGACATCATAGCCGTTACTGAAACTTGGCGACAGGAGGGGCAGGACTGGCAGCTCAATGTTCCAGGGTTCTGATGTTTCAGACGTGATAGAGGCAGAGGGATGAATGGTGGTGGGGGGGGGGGGGGGGGTGGCATTGCTAGTCAGGGAAAATATTACAGCAGTGCTTCGGCAGGAAAGATTAGAGGGCTTGTCTACTGAGGCCATCTGGGTGGAGCTGAGAAACAGGAAAGGTATGACCACATTAATAGGGTTGTATTATAGCCCACCCCAATAGTCAGCGAGAATTGGAGGAGCAAATCTACAGAGAGATAACAGACAACTGCAGGAGACAGAAAGTTGTGATTGTAGGGGATTTTAATTTTTCACACACTGATTGGGACTCCTGTACTGTTGAAGGTCCAGATGGATTAGAGTTTGTGAAATGTGTTCAGGAAAGTTTTCTAAATCAAGATATAGATGTACCAACTAGGGAGGATGCAATATTAGATCTCCTATTAGGAAATGAGTTAGGGTAGGTGACGGATGTGTGTGTAGGGGAACACTTTGGTTCTAGTGATCATAATGTCATTAGTTTCAACTTGATCATGGATAAAGATAGGTCTGGTCCTCAGGTTGAAGTTCTAAACTGGAAAAAGGCCAAATTTGAAGAAATGAGAAAGGATCTAAAAAGCGTAGATTGGGACAGGTTGTTCTCTGGCAAGGATGAGATTGGTAAGTGGCAGGCCTTCAAAGGAGAAATTTTGAGAGTGCAGAGTCTGTATGTTCCTGTCAGGATCAAAGGCAAACTGAATAATAATAAGGAACCTTGGTTCTCGAGGGATATTGGAACTCTGATAAAGAAGAAGAGAGAGATGTATAACATGTATAGGCAACAGAGAGGAACTAAGATGCTTGAAGAGTATAAAAAGAGTAAGAAAATACTTAAGAAAGAAATCAGGAGAGCTAAAAGAAGACATGCGGTTTCTTTGGCAGTCAGGGTGAAGGATAATCCAAAGAGCTTCTACAGGTATGTTAAGAGCAAAAGGATAGTTAGGGATCAAATTGGTCCTCTTGAAGATCAGAGTGGTCGGCTATGTATGGAGCCAGAAGAAATGGGAGAGATATTAAATGGGTTTTTTGCATCTGTATTTATTAAGGAAACTGGAATGGAGTCTATGGAAACAAGGCAAACAAGTAGGGAAGTCATGGAACTTATACAGATTTGAAGAGGAGGAGGTGCTTGCTGTCTTGAGGCAAATCAGAGTAGATAAATCCCCAGGACCTGACAGGGTATTCCCTCGGACCTTGAAGGAGACTAGTGTTGAAATTGCAGGAGCCCTGGCAGAAATATTTAAAATGTTGATATCCACGGGTCAGGTGCTGGAGGATTGAAGGATAGCTCAAGTAGTTCCGTTGTTTAAAAAAGGCTCAAAAAGTAAGCTGGGAAACTATAGGCCGGTAAGTTTGACATTGTTAGTAGGTAAATTATTGGAAGGAATATTAAGAGATAGGATCTACAAGTATTTGGATAGACAGGGACTTATTAGAAAAAGTCAGCATGGCTTTGTGCATGGTAGGTCATGTTTAGCCAAGCTATTAGAGTTTTTCGAGGAAGGTACCTCGAAAGTGGATGAAGGGAAGGCAGTGGATGTTGTGTACATGGACTTCAGTAAGGCCTTTGACAAGGTCCCACATGGGAGGTTAGTTAGGAAGATTCAGTCACTAGGTATACATGGAGAGGTAGTAAATTGGATTAGACATTGGCTCAATGGGAGAAGCCAGAGAGTGGTAGTGGAGGATTGCTACTCTGAGTGGAGGCCTGTGACTAGTGGTGTGCCACAGGGATCAGTGCTGGTTCCATTGTTATTTGTCATCTATCTCAATGATCTGGATGATAATGTTACAAATTGGATCAGTAAATTTGCTGACGATACAAAGATTGGAGGTGTAGTGGACAGTGAGGAAGGTTTTCAAAGCTTGCAGAGGGATTTGGACCAGTTGGAGGAATGGGCTGAAAATGGCAGATGGAGTTTAATGCCGACAAGTGTGAGGTATTGCACTTCGGAAGGTCATTTCATTTCATTTCATTGTTCAATCTTTTTTATTGATTTCCAATTAAAGAATATACAAATCAGAAGAGGAGTTTAACAAGTAGATAATATAGAAGACATATAAACAGCAACAGTAAAAACAAAAAGTATATAATATCAAAATCAAATAAGTAAAATATTATGCTGTTATATATACAATGGTCAAAAAAAACTACAACTCCTCATAAAAATCATAAAAAAAAGATTGGAAATTTTATTGATAAGGAAAAAAAAAACACTAACTAAAACCCCACAAAAAAACCCCACAAACCAAGGTAGAACATACAAGGTAAATGGTAGGACACAGTAGAACAGAGGGATCTGGGAGTACAGATACATAATTCCCTAAAAGTAGCGGCACAAGTAGATAGGGCCGTAAAGAGAGCTTTTGTTATATTGGCCTTTATAAATCAAAGTATTGAGTATAAGAGTTGGAATGTAATGGTGAGGTTGTATATGACACTGATGAGACTGAATTTGGAGTATTGTGTGCAATTTTGGTCACCTAATTACAGGAAGGATATTAATAAGGTTGAAAGAGTGCAGGGAAGGTTTACAAAAATGTTGCCAGGACTTGAGAAACTGAGTTACAGAGAAAGGTTGAATAGGTTAGGACTTTATTCCCTGGAGCATAGAAGAATGAGAGGTGATTTGATGGAGGTGTATAAAATTATGATGGGTATAGATAGAGGGAATGCTTGCAAGCTTTTTCCACTGAGGCCAGGGGAGAAAAAAAACAGAGGTCATGGGTTAAGGGTGAAGGGGGAAAGGTTTAAAGGGAACATTGGGGGGGTCTTTTTCACGCAGAGAGTGGTGGGAGTGTGGAATGAGCTGCCAGATGAAGTGGTGAATGCGGGCTCACTTTTGACATTTAAGAAAAACTTGGACAGGTACATGGATGAGAGGTGTATGGAGGGATATGGCCCAGGTGCAGGTCAGTGGGACTAGGCAGAAAAATGGTTCGGCACAGCCAAGAAGGGCCAAAAGGCCTTTTTCTGTGCTGTGATGTTCTATGGTTCTAGAACCATAGAACCATAGAACACTGCAGCACAATACAGGCCCTTCAGCCCTCCATGTTGTGCTGACCCATATAATCCTTAAAAAAAAGTACTAAACCCACACTACCCCACAACCTTCCATGTGCCTGTCCAAGAGGCTCTTAAATACCCCTAATGTTTTAGCCTCCACCACCATCCCTGGCAAGACATTCCAGGCACTCACAACCCTCTGTGTAAAAACTTACCCCTGATGTCTCCCCTAAACTTCCCTCCCTTAATTTTTCACATCTGCCCTCTGGTGTTTGCTATTGGTGCCCTGGGAAACAGGTACTGACTATCCACCCTATCTATGCCTCTCATAATCTTATAGAACTCTATCAAGTTCCCTGTCATTCTTCTACACTCCAAAGAGAAAAGTCCCAGCTCTGCTAACCTTGCTTCATATGACTTGTTCTCCAATCCAGGCAACGTCCTGGTAAATCTCCTCTGGACCCTCTCCATAGCTTCCACATCCTTCCTATAATGAGGTGACCAGAATTGAACACAATACTCTAAGTGCGGTCTCACCAGAGGTTTACTCTAAAGTAAAAAATTTACTTATTTTTACTCGATTTACTCGTAATCTACTGGGCTGAATCCACTACCTTTTAAAGGATTTTTCACCCAAAGGCATTGGTGTTTCCATACTAGGCCATAATGCCGCCAATCAGCATAATTTCCACCACACATCGATAGAAGCTTGCCAAGAAGCATGGCACGACAAACCTCTGCAGACTACTGAGGAAATAGAGATGTTGTTGTGTTTTCTTCGCAATAATATTTACCTGATGGGTCCAGGACAGGTCCTCTAAGATGGTGACACCCAGGAATTTAAAGTTACTGACCCTCTCCACCTCTGATCCTCCAATGATTACTGGCTCATGGAGCTCTGAAGTCTACAATCGGTCTTATTGACATTGAGTGAGAGGTTGTTACTACACTACTCTGCCATGTTTTCAATTTCCCTATTGTATGCTGATTCATCGCCCTCTTTGATACAGCCCACAACAGTGGTGTCATCAGCAAACTTTTATATGGTGTTAGAGCTGTACTTAGCTACACAGTCATGGGTATAAAGTGAGTAGAACAGGAGGCTAAGTACACATCCCTGCACTTCTCCTGTGCTGGTGGAGATTATGGAGGAAACATTTTTGCCAGTCTGAACCCTCCAGGGTCTAGAAGTGAGGAAATCCAGGATCTTGCTTTGGAGACTGGCTCTTTAGCCTTTGTCTGTACGCAGGCAGCATGAGTACAGCCAAATGATCTGACTTGCCAAACTGTGGTGTCGAGAAGGATAGCTCCTCTTGAATGAACAGTATAATGCACACCAGCACCTTCAGCATCAGGAGGATCAGTACAGGCTGTCAGTAAAAAGTAGTCACGGAAGATCTCTCCTCAGAACATAGATCCTAGCTGAGCTCACTTCTCCCAAGTCTCAGAGCTATTTAGAATTCCTGCAGCCCCAGATAACTTTGAGCTTCCAGCCAATTTAAATCTTTGCCACCATCCTCCCATTCTCCTTTGTCCTTGGTTCATCAGATTGATCCAATGACGGTCATGTGCTTAACGCCCTGCTTTACTCACTTACGACTGCATGGCTATGCATAGCTCAAATGCCATATTTAAGTTTGCTGACAGGCATTGAAAATATGGCTGAGTGGTACCACAACCTCCCACTCAATGTCAGCAAGACCAAGGAGCTGATTATTAACTTCAGGAGGAGGAAATCAAAGATCCATGAGCCAGTCCTCACCGGGGCATCAGAGGTGGAGAGGGTTAGCAACTTTAAATTACTTTGGGTTGTCAGTTCAGTGGATCTGTCCTGGGCCCAGCATGTAAGTGCAATTATGAAGAAAATAAGGAAGTAAGGAACCTCTACATAGAAGATTGGTGGGTAAAATCAAAGCTCAGGGCATCAGGGGGAAGGCATTGACATGGATAGAAAACTGGTTGGCAGATAGAAAGCAAAGGGTAGTGGTGAATGGGTGTTTCTCGGAATGGCAGGTGGTGACTAGTGGGGTGCCACAGGGCTCAGTATTGGGACCACAGCTGTTTACCATTTACATCAACAATTTAGATGAAGGCATTGAGAATAACATCAGCAAGTTTGCTGATGATACTAAGCTGGGTGGCAGTGTGACATGCGATGAGGATGTTAGGAGAATTCAGGGTGACTTGGATAGGCTGGGTGAGTGGGCAGATACTTGGCAGATGGCGTTTAATGTGAATAAGTGTGAGGTTATCCACTTTGGGAGTAAGAACAGGAAGGCAGATTATTATCTGAACGGTATAGAGTTGGGTAAGGGAGTAATACAAAGAGATCTCAGAGTCCTTGTTCATCAGTCACTGAAGGTGAATGAGCAAGTGCAGCAGGCAGTGATGAAGGCTAATGGAATGTTGGCCTTTATTACAAAGGGAATTGAGTACAAGAGCAATGAAATCCTCTTGCATTTGTACAGAGCCCTGGTGAGACCACACCTGGAGTATTGTGTACAGTTTTGGTCTCCAGGGTTAAGGAAGGACATCCTGGCTGTAGAGGAAGTGCAGCGTAGATTCACGAGGTTAATTCCTCGTCAGTTAATGTCTTACGCAGAGAGGTTAGAGAGACAGGGCTTGTACACGCTTGAATTAAGGAGATTGAGAGGGGATCTGATTGCAACATATAAGATTATTAAGGGATTGGACAAGATAGAGGCAGGAAATATGTTCCAGATGCTGGGAGAATCCAGTACCAGAGGGCATGGTTTGAGAATAAGGGGTAGGTCATTTAGGACAGAGTTAAGGAAAAACTTCTTCTCCCAGAGAGTTGTGGGAGTGTGGAATGCACTGCCTCAGAAGGCAGTGGAGTGCAATTCTCTGGATGCTTTCAAGAAGGAGCTAGATAGGTATCTTATGGATAGGGGAATCAAGGGATATGGGGACAAGGCAGGAACCGGGTATTGATAGGAATTGATCAGCCATGATCTCAAAATGGCAGTGCAGGCTTGAAGGGCCGAATGGTCTACTTCTGCACCTATTGTCTATTGTCTATTAGAAGTTTGAAAATATTTGGCATGGCATTTTAAACTTTGACAAACTTCTATAGATGTGTGGTGGAGAGTATATTGACTGAGCATAGCATGGCCTGGTATGGAAACATCAATGCCCTTGAACAGAAATCTTACAGAAAGTAATGGATACAGTCCAGTGCATCACAGGTAAAGTCCTCCCCACCACTGAGCACACCTACATGAAAAGTTGTTACAAGAAAGGGTTACCTTATGAGGAACATCTGGCAGCTCTTGGGCTGTATTCCCTGGAGTTCAGGAGAATGAGGGGGAATCTCATAGAAACATTCCAAATGTTAAAATGCCTGAATAGATTAGATATGACAAAGTTATTTCCCATGGTAGGGGAGTCTAGGACAGGAAGGCACGACTTCCGGATTGAAGGACGTTCATTTAGAACAGAGATGCAGAGAAATTACTTTAGTCAGTGGGTGGTAGATCTGTGGAATTTGTTGCCTTGAGCTGTTGTACTTCTCCTATATCTTATAGTCTTATGGTCTTAAAGCAGCATCCATCATCAGGAACCCCCACCATCCAGGCCATGTTATAGATCCAAGATGGCAGCGCGACGCAGCTTGCAGCGGCCACTCCGGAACTGATTATCTGTTATTTGTGAAGTGGGGTGCCGTGCGCAATCATAATTGATTAAAAACTGACGTGGAAGCACGGAGAAACATCGGGAAATTCCAGGAAGACCTTCTTCGTTGCAGCTGCTGCTGTGAGGTCCGGGACTCTGCTGGGAAGAACAGGCCCCCAATCCTTGGGGTCGCGTTGCTGATGGCCGTTGGTGGGGCCATCTTAATACGCTCGGCAGAGGATGGTGCTCGGAGAAGCTGTGCCAGAGGGGATGGTCGGAGGCTCGGAGGTTCGACAGACTCGGAGTCCTTTTGACAGACTCGGGTCGCTTTCGGTGTGTGCTGCGTCTGTGAGGCTGGTTTCGACGGAGCTTCCATTGTGTGCTGCATCTGCGAGGCTGAGTCGGGCGCCTTGGAAATCCATAGCGGGGGTATTCCCTTCTGCCGCAGGCGTGGGATGGCGAGTCTGTCGGGACCCTGGGGACTTGTGGAAACTGTGGTGATTTCTTTTGAAATTACAGTCCTTTAACATCTTGGACTATTTTTACTGTGCCCATAAGTCTGTTTTTTTTAATCAATTATGCTATTGTTTGCACTGTTGTAACTATATGTTGTAATTATGCGGTTTTGTGCAGGTCTTGTAGCTTTAGTTTTTGGTCTTGTTTTGTCTGGTGGAGTTGGAGCTCCTTTCCGGGGAACGCGCTAGACGGTAGCGCGATATTAATACGCAGCAGCCTCTCCGGACTCTGGATTGGGGATTGCCAAACGTTATGTGGATTTTCTAGTGTACTCTGTTTTGTCATATGCTTTTGTGATATCATTCTGGAGGAACGTTGTCTCATTTTTTAACTGCATTGCATTTGTGGTTTCTAAATGACAATAAACTGAATCTGAATCTGAATGTTCTCTTCTTGTTTCTGCTATTAAGGAGAAGGTACAGGGGCCTCAGAATTCGCATTACCAGGTTCAGGAATAGTTAATACTCCTCAGACATCAGGCTCTTGAACCAAAGGGGATAACTTCACTCATCTTCACTTGCCCCATCATTGAACTGTGCTCATACCATCGAGGATTCTTCATCTTTCTCGATATTTATTGGTTATTTCTTTATCATTTCTTTCTTTAGTATTTGCATAATCTGCCATCTTTTGCACACTGGTTGTTTGTCTATCCTTTTGGGTGTGGTCCTTCATTGATTCTATTGTGTTCCAAGGACTTATTGTGTATAGAAACATAGAAAATCTGCAGCACAATACAGGGCCTTTGGCCCTCAGAGTTGTTCTGAACATATCCCTACTTTAGAAATTACTAGTTTACCCATAGCCCTCTATTTTTCTAAGCTCCATGTAGCTATCCAAAAGTCTCTTAAAAGACCCTATTGTATCTGCCTCCACCACCATTGCCGGCAGCCCATTCCACACACTCACCACTCTCTGAGTAAGAAACTTACCCCTGACATCTCCTCTGTACCTGCTCCGCAGCACCTTAAACCTGTGTCCTCTTCTGGCAACCATTTCAGCCCTGGGAAAAAGCCTCTGACTATCCACACGAAAATGAATCTTGGGGTTGTATATGGTGATATAGATGTACTTTGATAATAAATTTACTTTGAATTTTGAAATAGGTATGCTGCAGCCCTTAGAACCAATAGTGAAAGCAGATTCAGACTATCAGTCTTTCCAATTCAGATGAGAAATGTGCCAATCAATTGAAATGTTATCTACCTATTGTGTTAACTCAACTTCTTTCTCACGGCACCAACCCTGCTGAGTATATCTTGTTTTTATTGCTGGTTTGATAGTTCAGAGTTCAGTTTGTGGTTTCTCCTGCTGGTTTGATAGTTCAGAGTTCAGCTTGTAGTTTCTCCTGCTGGTTTGATAGTTCAGAGTTCAGTTTGTGGTTTTTGTTGCTGGTTTGATAGTTCAGAGTTAAGCTTATGGTTTCTCTTGCCCTGTGAGTTCTGAAATTCTGGCTGTAGATTGCTGAAGTTCATTGGTGCTCACACATTTCTGGCTCTGCTTACCTTCGGTGTTCAAAGTTCAACTGAAGAAGCCACTTCTTGTCCCAATGTCTGTCATGAAGGTTTCTGTTACCAATTCCTCGATTCTGCATGCATTCCCCTCAACTCCACCAAGAAAGATTGCTTGCTGAACCTCAACATTTATGTGATGCGCTATAAGGTTTCACTTCTAACGTAATGGCTTCTCTGTAATATTCACTGCTTAAGTAACGGTTTCCCTGTAGCAGCAATGTTTGGGTTAAGCTGGAAATAACAGGAGTGTGGATGCATGTTGCCCTGTCTGGTGAATCTAGAGGCAGTTGACTTCACGGGAGGGAGGAGGGAGGGAGGGAGGGAGGGAGGGAGGGAGGGAGAGAGAGAGAGAGAGAGAGAGAGAGAGAGAGAGAGAGAGAGAGAGAGAGAGAGAGAGAGAGAGAGAGAGAGAGAGAGAGAGAGAGAGAGAGAGAGAGAGAGAGAGAGAGAGAGAGGAAAAAGAAAGAAAGAAATTTGGTAGACCGCTGGATGGGGTGGACTCAGAGCGAGGGTCCAAAGGGCAGTGATGATCGGAGGAGGTCGATGGGGACCGATCAGCCTATGTGTGAGCTCCAACCTTGTGCACAGGCTGCCTACTAAGATTTAGGCCTTTTATATATATATTTCATTTCTCTACTGACCATATAGTCAAGGTAAGAGTTATAAAGCTAAGTCATTTAATCGCAGATTGTGTACAGTTTGTTATTTCGGGGTACTGATTTGTAACGGGACACATCACGCAGCATCCACCCAAACGAGACTTCTTAAGTTTGACCAGGCAGGGGGTTATCACCCCGTATATTAAGCCGCTAGGTGAAGTGAGTGTTACGTTTACATCAGTGCTTTTATCCATTGCACTTTAACAAAGAGAAAATGATTTTTCTTTGTCCAGTTGCCTGTTTGAATTTGCAGCCTAATCATAATTCACTCGGCTACCCTGTTCTTCGTAAGATTGGCATTTGCAAGAGCTTTGCATTTATCACAGTGCTTTATTTCTGGAGCTTTATGCATGCATTTTCTTGAAAAAAAATGCAAATAGTTTTGAGGACATAGCTTTTTGTGGCCAATCAATGGTGCTCAGTTTAAGATCAGCACCACTTCCATGATGAGCATTAGTGAACATTGATTACTGCTTTCTCAGCTGCTGTGCTAATTCAGAAACTTTATCTTCCCTTAAATTGCCAATGCATTTATTGTACTTCTCACCTTGGTTACTGCTTACTGCCTTTGAATGCATTTTGCATAAGTGCAGTAATGTCAGGGCTAGCATTTATTGCCCATCACTAATTATCCTTGAACAGAGTGGCTTGCTAGACTATTTCACAAGGCAGATAATGAATCAACCACATTACTATGTATCTCATACTGTGTAGACTAAATTCGGTAAACAGTGCAGATTTCTTTTTCTAAAGGACATTACAACAATAGTGGGGTAGGAGAGCATAATGTTAAGCGATCGGCCTCGCAGTTCATTCATTCATTCATTCAATTTACGTTTGTCACATATTCACGGAATCATACAGTGAAATATATTATTTGCATTAACAACCAACACAAGCAAAGGATGTGCTGGGGGCAGCCCGCAAGTGTTCCTGAAAGCTGCAGCTAGTGGCGGGCATCTTATTCTTATAAAATTTCTAAATATACTTCTTCTGAACTATTCTGTTAACTAATGTACTTTTGAAATGTCTTAACAAACTAGCAATTTCAGGATCTTCTGAAGGACTCAGTCGTTCAATAGTTGAACTCTCGACAACTAAATTCTCAAGAAAACTGGTACAGCATATTAAGTGGATGAAGGTACATTGCCACAACAGGAGGAGGGGACGACTCCAATCCAGACTAAAATGTATGAAACTTCCTCTACCCAGTAGATAACAAATATATAGTAAATGGAGAACAAGACTGAGGACCTAAGGTTAAGATTGTTGTATTGGAGGGAAATGAAAGAATGAGGGAAATGCTGCTTCTCTGTATCACAGAGACATGGCTCACTCCAGATAAGCTGGACATTTTAGTAAGACCTGAGGGCTTCATATCACACTGATTGGACCAGACTGCTGTTTTGGAGAAAGCAAAAGGTAGGGGTCTGTGTTTCATGGTAAACTCCTTGTGGTGTTTGGACTTAGTAGTCTTGTCACATTCTTGCTCCCCTGATCTGGAACATCTACTAAATAAGTGCCGACCAAGAGCTTACCGAAAGCTTTCTCCTCCATGCTCCTGACTGTATTTTACATATCGGCAAAAGGCTAATGTTAAACAGGCACCTGAGGAACTGAATGTCGCCGTCAGTAAGTAAGAAATAGCTTACCTTGATGCCATTCAGATAGTTGTCCAGAATTTCAGTCTGGTTTTTTTGAAGAAATTTCTGTCCAATTATCATCAACTGCTGTACTACCATAAGGAATGCCTATCATTTGATCCCTCAACTGCATTCTGGGAAATCTGAGCATTTGTAAGGATATCGAAGAAGTGTTTGTGGACAACAGCGGAGCAGCTACAGGACTGTTTCAAGTTGGTGGAGTGGGCTATGTTCAGAGAATTTGAATGAATACACCACAGTTGTCATGGACTTCAAAAATGAAACAGCTGTAGACAAGTATGTCTCCATAAAATCGTTCAGATTCTTCCCCAGCTGGAAGCCTGGGATGAACCATAAGATCTGCAAACTACTGAGGGCCAGGTCAGTGGTGTTCAGGTCTGGTATTTTACAAGAGGTTACGATCTCTAGAAAGCCACGTCACATGTGAAGTGGCAATTCCAGACCAAACTTGAATAACTGAAGGGTGCTGAACAGCTGCGGCAGGGATTAAATGCTATCACCTCCAGCAAAGTGAAACCAATCGACATAGGTGCCAGCAAAGTTGAACTCCCAGATGAGCTCAATGCCTTTTATGCACACTTTAACTGGCAAAGCATGAAGGTACCTTCATGAACTCTCACAGCCCTTGACTATTCTATGATTTCATTCTCTGAGGCCAATGTGAGAGCATGCTTTAGGAGGGTAAACCCACAGAAAGCACTCAGCCTAGATGAGGTACCTGGATGAGTACTAAAGACCTGTGCTGATCAACTGGCTGGAGTGTTCACAGATATCTTTAACCTCTCACTTCAGCTGACTGAGGTACCTACATTCTTCAAACAGACTTCAATTGTATGGTGCCTAAGAAGACCATGGTAACCTGCCTCAGTGATTATCAAACAGTAGGAAGTGCATCCACTGTGATGAAGTTCCTTGAGAGGTTGGTGATAAAACATATCAAATCCTGCCTGAGAAGTCATTTGGTTGAACTCCAATTTGCTTACTGGCACAACAGGTCAACTGCAGATACCATTTCATTGGCTCTTCACTCAAACTCACTCAAATTTGGCGGCAGGGTAGCAGCACACAGCGGCCTTTCTGGACCTGTTGTTACTTTAATTAAAATTTTTGATTTTTTTAAAGTAGGACACTAGGGTACTAGAGTACAAAAATCGGATTTTTTTGAACACCACTCCACTCCCTTTGCAATTTTTGCTCATTTCTTTCTCAATTCCTGCTAAAACATTGTTTAGATTGTTTACATTTACATTTACATCATTTATTATTATATTGTAATTTTCCCTTTACTGTGCCTATTGTCTTGTTTATTAATTATTGTACTGTCTTGCACTGTTTTGTGTACCTTATGTAGTCCCGTGTAGGTCTGAAGTCTAATGTAGTTGTGTATTGTTTCAGGTAGTCTCGTGTAGTTTTGTGTTGTTTCATGTAGCACCATGGTCCTGGAGGAACGTTGTTTCGTTTTTACTGTGTACTGTACCAGCAGTTATGGTTGAAATAACAATAAAAGCGACTTGACGACTTGAACTCTGGAACATCTGGAGAGTAAAGATGCATACATCAGGATGCTCTTCACTAACTGCATTTCAGCATTCAATACTACTCTCAAAACTAATCAATATGCTTCAAGATCTAAGAATCAATATCTCTTGTACAACTGAATCGTCAATTTCCTCACATATAGACCATCTTCAGTTCAGATTGGCAACAACATGTCCTTCATAATCCCCATCAGCACAGGTGCATCACAAGGCTGTATGCTTAGCCTCCTGCTCTGCTCACTTTATAAGTGATTGAAACTAAAACACAGCTCCAATGCTATAATTAAGTTTGCTGATGACACCACTTTCATTGTCCAAATCAAAGGTAGTAATGAATCAGCATATAGGAGGGGAATTGAAAATCTGGCTGAGTGGTCCTATAACAGCAACCTCTCACTCGATGTCAGAAAGACCAAAGAGCTGATTACTGACTTCAGGTGGAGGAAATTGGATGTCATGCGCCAGTTCTCTTTGGGAGATCAGAGGTGGAGAGGGTCAGCTACACTGAGTTCCTTGGTGTTATCATTTCAGAGGAACTGGCCTGGATCCAGCATATCAGTGCCATTGTGAAAAATTCAAGGCAGCACAACTATATTCTTAGATTCAGCATATCATCTAAAACTTTGACAAACTTCTATAGATGTGCAATGTAGAGTACATTGACTGGCTGCATCATGGCCTGGTATAGAAGCACCAGTGCCTTGAATGGAAAGTCTAGAAAAAGTATTGGATCTAGTCCTGTCCATCATGGGTATAACAGTCCCTAACACTGAGCACATCTACCTGGAGCACTGTTGCACGAAGTAGCATCCATCAAGGACCCACAGTATCCAGGCCAGCCGTACTTACTTCTCACTGCTGCCAAATGGAAGGAGGTACAGGAACCCCAGGACACATACCATCAGGTTCAGGAACAGTTATTATCCATCAGCCATCAAAATCTTGAACTAAAGAAGATAACTTCACACAACTTCACTCACCCCATCACTGAGCTGTTCCACAACCTTTGGACTCACTTTCACGGACTCTTCATCTCACATTCTTGATATTTATTACCTATTTATTTTTTTCTTTGTCTATTTGCACAACTTGTTGTCCTTTGCATTTTGATTGTTTGTCTATCTTGTTGAGAGTGGTCTTTCTTGGATCCAATTGTGTTTCTTGTATTTACTGTGAATGCCCGCATGAAGACGAATCTCAGGGGTATATACGGTAACATATTTGTACTTTGAAAATAAATTTACTTTGAACTTTGAACATTTCAGCACCAGCATAGCATACCCACTGTGTTTGGCAGAACCACACAAAACACAACAAGCAATAGAACAACTGTGGCAAATCAAGCTCCGTTTCTCCCCAACAACCCACACAGCTCTGCCCATACACAATCCTCCAATTCCAGGACAGGACATCTCCAGGCTCCAGCATCCAGCCAACTCAGGGATTTGTAGACATTGGGCTTTGATGCCCTCAGTGGGTTTGTAGACTCAAGGCCTCGACTTCTGGACCTGATGAATTTCTGGTTCAGGGTTGATCTTCAGTATCAACCAGAGGACTCGCTGATGTCAATGAATGAGGACCCTGTTTGAGGAACCCAAACTCCAGGCCTCAAACTCTGGACTTGTCAGTGATGGTCTCCCAAACACTAAGCCCTACTCTGGTCTTGCTTGCGTACTTGCGTGTCACCAGCTCTTGTGCCTCCTACCTGCACGAAGTCTGGATCTGGAACCCACCGACAACTCGCTGACCTGGAGGAGCCGTTGACCCTCATCCTCACTACTCTGCTAGCCCAACATCGGACCACAGATGTCCTTTGTCATAAGTCCATGTAACTGGCTTTGAATGTGGAATGGACTTTAGCCACCAGCCTGACATCTAACTCCCCTCATCCCCGTCCCTAAACCTTCATATAACCCCAAAACCATCCCCACAAAGCTAAAAAACAATAAACAAAGAACTAATTCTGAGCCACACCCTCAACAGAGACAGCAGCTTGGTCCCACCTTGATGGGAAATGTCTTCTCCTGGATCATTGCATGGTCATGTTGTAGGGTTTGGCCCTTAGTCATTGACACTTTTTCTACTCCCACAGATGCTGCTTGACCTGTTGCGTTCCTCCAGATTCTCGCATCTGCAGTCTTGTTTGTCTCTTTCTGGACAATTGATCTAGAATTTGTGTTTCATTTCCCACCATAATTTCATATTTCAAATCCAAGTTAATTACATAAACATGGCATCGAAAGCAAGAAGTTAATCTTAGTAACAGTAACCATGAAACGTGGCTAACAATTCTTATTCATTATTACCTTACAGGAAATAAAGTCTGCAAACCTTATCTGATCAGGCATATATGTGATTTCAAATCCACCAAACCACTGACTGTTGTTCAGTGAGAATCGAGAATGGTACCTTGTCTATTGTTAATTGTTATGTCCTCTGGAGCAAACTGTTTTTCTTGCTGCTTCCCTTATGCAAAGCATCTTTTAAATCAGTAAGCTGTTATTTCCATAACTAACTTATTTCTTCCACTCTGTGACCTTCAAACTGGTCAGGAATTAAAGTTGCTTCAACTTAGTGATGACAGTGGCAATGAGGCTGAGTCAGGAATAGGCTGTGTGCCTCTTGGCCTCATTTTTGTTGAGTTTTACCAACTCTTATTTCTGTTTCACACCCAACACTGAGAGTTGAGTGTGTGATTGTGATGTACACTGCAGGCAGGTGGGTGTGCTATAATATCCTGCACCTGAATTCTGTGCGTGAACCACTTGTTTCTTTTCTGAGTGGGAGCTTTCACGTTGACTAAAAATAGCTTCACGTTAGTGACAGATAAGAAGTGTCGGAGCGGAAGCTGAGCTATTGTGGGTTATTTTTTGTCGCTGTTGTTGCTTCTTCGGGAATGGCAACGATACCCTGACAGTTGAGATTGGCACAGGTATTAGAGGTTTGTGCTGTTATGGCAACAGGAACGTGAGATGAACAGTTGGTAGGAAGGTAATATTCTGCATGTTGGTGCTGTGTTTCTCATGCTCCTAATTTTATTTCCTCTTCCATATTTATTGTTATTGAAATAAGCGCTGCTGTCAATAGGTTTGGAGCCCACTTTTGGGAGGCCATTGCCATAATGGAGAATCCAGTTCAGGTATCATTAGATCCAGCACATACCTCTCTTTCAACAGCTCTTACAGCCCATTCTCCTGTAGAAAACCATCATGTCTACAAAGATTACCCTTTTCACTTCTCACTGTAGCATCTCTAATGGCACTAAGCAATGTTGGGCATCTGTGCTTACTCACGTCCAGTTTGGCACCATTCTCACACTGGTCAGGAAATGGCTTCCAACCTCTCAAGCCCATGTGATGCAGGACCCTTGCAATTAGGGGAGGAAAAACTGTGGAGAAATTTGTCTTTGGCTATTAATGTTGAAAATTGGTGTGAGGATTGTGTGCTCATTGAAGCTAATGGAACTGAATGTGCAGAAGGTGAGTACAACTGATATATGCTACTCTGGCAACACGCACAAAATGCTGGAGGAACTCAGCAGGATATGCAGCCTCTATTGAGGGGAAAAAACAGTTAATGTTTCAGACCAAGACCCTTCATCAGGACCACTATTGATGAGAGCAGTCCAAAACATAGGCTGTTTATTTCCCTCCATTGATGCTGTCTGACTTGCTGAGTTCCTCCAGCGTTTTCTCAAGGTCTTTAGAAGAGATTCTCATTCCTATGATATGCTATTCTGTTACCTGCTTAGCAATGGGAACCAAAGGAACATTCCTCTCCCCCAGACTCGTTAACCCACAGCTGCAACAGCAAACACTAGAAACGCTCAGGAAAGCAGCTCTAATGGGAGAACAACAAAGTCGATGTTTAGGTCAAAGACTCTCCATCAGAGATAAAGAGGCAGGCATGTTTTAAGTTGCAGACAGATGAGGAGAGGAGAGGGAATGGGGAAAACGTGTGTTTAGGTACTGAATAAAGTTGTAAAGATACCAATTGATTGGCAAAACCGTAATGAGAGGTAGAAGAAGAAGAAAACAGAAATAACAGAATGGAAAGGATGGAGAGAAAGTAAAGAAACAATTAGAGTCATAGAAAAGTACAGCACAGTAACAGGCCTTTTGGCCCATCTATTCTGTTCCAAACCATTTAAGCTGCCTAATCCCATCAACCTGCACCAGACCATAGCCCTCCATACCCCTGCCATCCCTGTACCTATCCAAATCTCTCTTAAATGTCGAAATTGAGCTTGCATGCACTACGACACTGGCAACTCATTCCACACTCTCATGATCCATTGAATGAAGAAGTTTCCTCTTAATTATCTCACCTTTCTTGTTGAAAGAGTTGAATTAATTATTGACACTCAGTAGAATATCAGTTCAGCATGGACTAGATGGGTCAAAGGGCCTGTTTCTGTGCTGTAGTGCTCTACGACTCTATGACAGCCATGTAGCAATATACTCAATGGGAAGATGAGGTACTGCATTTTGAGCTTCCATGTGTATCACTAGAGCACTGAAAGCAACTATAGACTATAGGGGGTGGATCAGATAACTAAATAACAAGGGACTTGCAGGTATGGATCACCGTTGTAGACCTTGCAAAGCATACACTGAATATGTGTTTGATATTTCCATTGGAGAGAAGATCCATGGTAGACACAAGGAGACTGAAAGTCCTGGAATATAGGGTGGACAATAAACAGCTGGATAAAGCTCAGTGGATCGAGCAATGTCTGTGGAAGCCAAAGAATGGTTGATATTTGGGTGACACCCTACATAGAGGGAGAGAGAGGAGTGAACCAGAGGCTGTAAGTGAAAGGTAGGTCGATATTGTGAGCATGAAAAGGAAAAAACACCAGGCTGCAAGAATTGTAAACTTGTTGCTGCTTTGCTTGGACAAACTATGTATGTCTCTGAGAGCTGAAAAGAAAAGTGGCAAAAGAACAAGTTTTCTGTCTCATGAGCTTTGCTAGGAACTTCTCATGTACACGCTCCCAGACTTGTGGAACAAGTTACCTTTAGAAGGTGAGGAGAAGTTGAACCTTGTCTTTATTCTGACTGTGAGAAAAAGGTATGAGAGCAGGAATGCGGAGAATGAGATGTGATTCAGAGCCCTGTCGATATTAGAGAGGGGTAACTGGAACAGGACACCAGCTTAAATGCACTGGTATGAAAAGTCTGATCATCAGTACAGATTTGATGGAGTTGAAGAAACTGGAAGAATGGAATAGTCATTCCAGTTAAGTGGTAGGGAGAGGGATATTCAGCAATACCTCCAGTTGGTAGGCAAGAGGGCATTTAACTTCTGCCTGTCACTGTAATTCTCTGCCACACTCACAATCTGATCTCTCTGTCTTTGACCCGTGTATTGCTCCAATGATGCCCAATGGAAGCTCAAGGAGCAGCAACTCTGGGTACATGGCAACCCAAGAGACTCAATACTGAATTTAGTAATTTCAAACAGCTATTTTTATTGCTCTGCCTTTACAGACATTCTTTATTTCACACTTTCTTTACTATGTCTTTTTCTAAGGCTGCTTTCTAAAACAACTATTGCTTTGATATTTTTCCCTGGCACTCGATCTATTCTCTTGGTAATTTAAAACACACAATTTATCTCTTTACCGTTACTGTGACTTGAAACCTTGATGTTTTCTTTGCCTCACTGAAGCTTCTAGACCTACTGAGTGTTTCTGGCAACTGCAGATTTTGGTTCCTGTTTAACCCCCTGCTAGATTTTAACTATGAAATTACCAATGCTGGCCCAATGAACAAATTAATCTGTTTGATTGATTGGCTAATAAATTACTTGCGCAGTTTGGAAAAAAACAGATCTTAAATATATACTGTACAGCAATGCACTCGTACAACATTCTGATTGGAAGGATTATGACTTGATGTTTCACAAAAAGACCGAAGGAAACTATGGCCAATATAGGAAGGGAGAGATTAAAAATAGTGTTCAAAATTAGGCTTAACTCGGGTGAGTTAGATTTGTTTTTATAGGGAGAGAGCAAGACAGAAAGAAATTCCAGTTGATAAATAAAAATGTGGTCTAATCATGAAATAATTCCAAATAAATGTTGGAGGATCAGATTATGTGGCCTAAGATCCAATTAAAATGCCTGTTAGATACTGGAAAGGTGAGGTAATCAAGGGAATAAAGTATAATGGAAGGATAAATTGGCACATCAAGAACAGCAACAAGGGACAAGGTCCCAAAGACAGTGAGCACAGATTAATTAAGGATCCATTAGGATAGAAAAGTGGAAAGCAAATAAAAGTACGAAAAACTAAACCAAAGAGAATAAGGTTAAGAGAAGGAAGAGGAAAAACTCAAAGGGAGTAAGGAGAGTGTGGGAGGAGGGAAGATATTCAAAAGCAACTGTAGTGATATAAAGAGGATTGTTAGAAATAGGATAGGGATGCTCGTGCAGGGTGTTTGATGGATGATTTTCTCTGAAAAGCGAAGAAGAGGTGATCCCTGACAGTTTGATGAACAATTGTAGCATAGATAAAAGGAAGGGTTTTAGATGATAAAGAAAGATGACACATCATTGCCTGATGGCTAGATCCTAGGTTCTTGAGTGAGCAAACAGAAAAGGCCCTGGAAACCAAACTTCATGGCACTATTAATCTGGCTGTTTGCCAAAGTGTTGGAGTGGCCAAATTACTAACCATTTTTAAAAAGGAAGGGAGAGCTAATTCATGTAATTAGAGGCCAGCCAACTCAACATCTGTGGCTGGGGAAAATTGAAGATCTTTATTTTAGGATTAGAAATGTTGTGTGTCAATAGAAAGAGAATAGGCCAGCACTGAATATCAAGGTGCCTTTTCTTGTCCCTTGATTTCTACACTTAGTGACCTCGTTAAGATCATGAATTTTTAGCCTTGCTATCATGCTCTTGGAGTTACATACCTGATATTGGTGCCAGACATGTTGCCCAGAGGGCTAAATGCTTCAGAAGCAGTATATCCACAGTGACATGAGAAAACCTGAGTATCTTCAATGTTTCCCTGTTGTCTGATTCTTCTCTTTGAAGTTGGTTGCCTTTTGGTGTTGTTAGACTGTTCTTCCCAAAGGACAAACAATTAATAGATCATGTTTACCTGGTCCCTGGGTTAAGCAGGATGTAGTTTCCCCCTGCATGCTCAGAAATGGATATTTACATTTTGCAACATGATGTCTGCAAACATGATACACTTCCAACTACGGATGGTGATAGCGATGAGATATAGAAATCAGCAAATTATACACACATTGAAACTGACACTTGCCTTGAGTTCATCAAATTCCTCTTCCTTCAGGAAAATAATTTAATCATGAATGTTAGAATTTCAATAAATTGATTTGGGTAAGATAGAGTAAAATCTTTTGTGCTTTCAGCTGTTAAAGGTTTAACTTTTGTTAATTCATCTGTTTCTTAAAGAAATGTTATAAGTTGGACTAGGTTTATTAAATTACAAGTGCCTCTGTCGATACATTACACAGCCTTGCTCCTGAGAAATGGCCACTAAAATAATTCATAGCAAGGAGATAGAAGTTGAGGATAGTATTTGGTAGAAGGGCTGTACCCTTGAAGAAAATAAAGAGATTCACATGAGCTAAACCTATAATTAAACGCTTTGATAAATAAGGATGAACGACTTCTTTGCACAGATTCTTATTCTGCAGTTAGCTATGCCACTGGGCATTTCAGTTGAGCTTTTCCATACCTTAGCACGTATTCAACAAGGAAAATTTGGATTCATTATTATCTGATTTTCACACAGATTTTTTTTGCATGCTCTGACCTTTCTAATTGTAATTCAGAGTGAGAAGACCTCAGTAAATTGAGGGGGCTTATGGAAGAAGAATAAGGATATTAACAGCAGATGTTCTTGGGAAAATGTGAAGCTAGTTACTAATGTGTGTGTCGCATCTGAGATCATGTTCAAAATCTAGATGTGTGATTATGGCAGCCTATCTTGATAATTGGCCACTTGTAAATTGTATATTTAAAATGATGCATGTGTGAAGGGATTTGCACATAGAAGGTTTTATTTTTGGCAACTGGGTCTGAAATCTATTTGCATGGACCTCACTAAAATGATGTTTAAGTTAAAAATAAACATCAAAAGGGCATTCGTGATTCTTATCTTCATTGTGTAGTTCAAAGACTGTTCTGTTTAAAAGTGAAAATCGTTAGTAGGTCATTTTAATGTCTATTTTTGGGTATGTGGGGCTACTTCTACATTTTCACATTAACTGAACTAAGATATCCATTTTTACCACATCAAATATTTTTCCTTTACCTTTGAATTAGTAACATAGAAAGTTAAATGTTCAGTACGAACTAAAGAAATTGAGATAACTTACATGGATTGAAAATAACAAAATTAAGAGGTCTCTCTACATCTGACCAGCTACCAAGACTAAGTTGTTGCAATACTCTGAGAATAACAATGAAGTCTCTATTTCTGGTTCTTTGATTTTATTTAAGTGAAGCGCCAAAGTCCATTACATTTAATTGCTTACTCATTTAAAGAAATCAAACTTCCATCTGCAATCACAGTGTTGGAAGCCAGAGTGAGACACAAGTCCTTCTGCCCACAGTAACAGGAAATGTGTTAGAAGATGCATTTTCTTATCTGTAATTGGCTGCAGTGTGATATGTGAATTTTATAATCCCCTGTCTGGAGAAAATCCCATTGATAGAACATGGGTGAGATTGCGATGGAACAAGTCGTTTACCATTGACCCTCTTCTTTCCCCTGACTGATGCAGTTCTACCATGAAATTCACAGAGACACTGCTATCTTCACTCTCACATCATGTATAAACAATGGGTTATGCCCACTGGAGAATTGTTATGTTGTTTAATCATCATGCACCATCAGGAAAGGAATTGGAGAAAAGTGAAGGAATTGGAGAAAAGTGAAAAGATTCATTGAGAAAAGGAGCCCAGCCTTCATCAGCCCATATATCATTCTGTGATAGTCGTTCTTTTAATTCCTAGTTCAAACTTAGATTTGTCTTTCTTGCATATGAATGCAAGGAATTTATTGCTGATGAGAGAGCCTGTCTCTGATTTATCATCATTATTGCCAGAACTGGCAACAAGTAAGCAGGAAGCACGAAGGAGTTTGCTGATGTATTGGGATTCTCTGTGGTACTAAGGGTACATGATAAGGACATCCAAGTGGAACAGTTCTGGAGTTGCAACGAGTTTCACTTCCCAAAGGTGCAGTCAGACCATGAGATCCTCACTGTGGCTGCTGTACACCTTGGGAGTTTGCTCAAATCATTGACGCAAAAGTTTGCTGGTAACATTGAGCAACACACACAAAAAAAGCTGCAGGAACTCAGCAGGTTATGCAGCGCCTCTGGCAAGAAATAACAAGTTGATGTTTCAGGCCAAGACTCTTCATCGGCACTGACAAGAGGTCCTGATGAAGTGCCTCGGCCTGAAAGATTAACTGTTTATTTCCCTCCATAGACGTTGCTTGACTTGCTGAGTTCCTCCAGTATTGTGTGTGTGTTGCCCAACTCATTCCTACTTTTTATTCCATCTAGACTAATGGGTGGATGTGAAGGTAAAAGAGGTCCCCTTTAGACAATGATGTTCTGTCCAGTTGTTTGAGTGAAATTTAAGAAAAAATGTGCTGGCATTGGGGAGGGTTCAGAGGGGGTTCACAAGGATGATTCCAGGAATGAAAGTGTTACCATGCTCTGGGTCTGTACTTGCTAGAATTTAGAAGGATGAGGGGGGGATCTGATTGAAACCTTTTGAATGTTGAAAGGCTTAAATAGAATAGATGTGGAAAAGATGCTTCCCATGCAGGGAAGTCTAGGGCAAGAAGGCACAGCCTCCAGGATGGAGAGACGTCCATTTAAAATAGAGATGTGGAGAAATTTCTTTAGCCAGAGGGTAGTGAATTTGTGGAATTTGTTAGTACAGACAGCTGTGGAGGTCAGGTAGCTGGGCGTACTTAAGGCAGAGATTGATGGGTCCTTGATTGGCCATGGTATCAAAGGTTATGGGAGAAGGCTGGTGAATGGTGCTGAAGAGGGGAAAAGGGATCAACCATGACTGAACGGCAGAGCAGACTTAATGGGCCAATTGGTCTAATTCTTATGATCTAACGAACCACAATTGATTAGAGAGCTCAAGGTACAGGATCCCTTAGGATGCAGTGATCATAATATGATAGAAATCACCCTACAGTTTGAGAAGAAGTTAAAATCAGATTTATAAGAATTACGATGGAGTAAAGGGAATTACAGCAGCATTAGAGAGGAACACACACAAAATGCTGGTGGAACGCAGCATCTATAGGGAGAAGCGCTGTTGACATTTTGAAACATCAACAGTGCTTCTCCCTATAGATGCTGCCTGACCTGCTGCGTTCCACCAGCATTTTGTGTGTGTTACTTGAATTTCCAGCATCTGCAGATTTCCTCGTGTGAGCATTCGAGAGGAGCTGGCCAAAGTTGATTGGAAGGGCACACTCACAGTGATAATGGCAGAACAGCAATAGCTGGTGTTTTGGGAAAAAAATCAGAAGATACAGGAAAGGTACATCCGAAAGGTGAAGAAGAATTCTAAAGGGAGAATGAGGCAACCATGTTTGACAACATAAAAGTAAAATAATGGCATATAATATAGCAAAAACTAGTGAGAAACCTTTAAAAAACAACAGAAGGCAACTAAAGAAGCTGTAGAGTCAAGATGAAATATAAAAGTAAGAGAGTAAATGATATAAAGGAGGATACAAAAATTTGTTTTTAAATATTTAAAGAATAAGAGAGAAATGAGCGTGGACAAGGGACTGTTGGAAAAAAGATGCTGGAGAGGTCATCCTGCCGACAGGTCTCTGCCTGAAATGTCGACTCGACTTTTTATTGGTGCTGCCTGGCCTGCTAAGTTCCTCCACCATTTTGTTTGTATTGCTTGGATTTTTCCTCTTACATTTTCTCTTGTCAGTGACTGGAGAGGTAGTGACGGGGGAGAAAGAAATGGCATTTTGTTAATACTTTGCATCAGTTTTCACTGTGGAAGACACCAGCATTATGCCAGAAATGCAGTAGTGTCAGCTCGCAGAATTGAGTTTAGTTGCTATTCTAAGGATGAGGTGATCTGGGAAGCTAAATGGTCTGAAGGTGGATTAGTCACTGGGACCAGATGGACTACACCCAAATGTTCTGAACGAGACAACTGAAGAGATTGTGGAGGCATTAGTAATGATCTTTCAAGTATCATCAAAGTCTGGAATGGTGTATGAGTTCTGGAAAATGGCAAATGTCACTCCTCTCTTTAAGAAGGGAGGGAAGCAAAAAAAGGAATTATATGCTAGTCAGCCTGACCTCAGTTAGCCAGATTCCATTTTTAAGGATGAGGTTTTAGTGTCCTTCGGGCTACCTGTTGAAGTAAAACAAAGTCAGCATGATATCCTTAAGGAAGAATATTGCCAGACAAATTTGTTGGATATCTTTGAGGAAATAACAGGCAGGATAGACAAAAGAGAATCAGTGGATTTTGTTTATTTGGATTTTCAGACAACCTTTGACAAGGTGCCACACATGAGGCTGCTTAACTAGTTAATAGCCCATGATATACAGGAAAGGTGCTAGCATGGGTAGAAGATTGAGTGATTGGCAGGAAGCAAAGTGAGAAAAGGTTTCTGGTTGGCTGCTGGTGACTCAGGTATGCTGCAAGGGTTGATGTAGGGACTGCTTCTTTTCACATTATATGTCAGTAATTTGAGTAAAGAAATTGATGGCTTTGTTGCAGAATTTGCAAATGATACAAAGATAGGTGGAGGAGCAGGTGATGTTGAAGAAATAGAGTGTTTTCAGAAGGACTTGGATAGATTGGTGAATGGAATATTGAGTAGGGAAGTGTATGGTTATGCACTTTGGCAGAAGGAATAAAGGCGTAGATTATTTTCTAACTAGGAAGAAAATTTGAAAATCTGAGGTGCCAAGGAACTTGGGATTCCTCGAGCAGGATTTCCTGGACGTTAACTTGCAGTTTGAGTCAATGGTAAGGAAGGCAAATGCAAAGTTAGCATTAGTTCTGAGAGGACTAGAATACAAAAGCAAGGACGTAATGCTGAAACCTGTCAAATATTGAAAGGCTTAGATAGTGTGGATGTGGAGAGGATGTCTATACTGGCAGAGTCTAGTAACAGACAGCACAGCCTCAGAATTGAGGGACATCGATTTAGACAGAGATGAGGAAAAATATCTGCAGGTGAATCTGTGGAACTCATTGCCACAGGCGTCCGTGTAGGCCAAGTCATTGAGTATATTTAACATAGAGGTTGATAGGTTCTTGATTAATCAGGGCATCAAAGGTTTTGGGGGATGGCAGGAGAATGGGGTTGAGAAAGATAAAAAATCAGCTAGGATGGAATGTTGAACGAGACTCGATGGGCTGAGTGGCCTAATTTTGCTCCTATGTCTTCCCCAGGGCAGCCAGTGGAAATACCACTATCACTTTTGTTTCTCATGTACATCATGAGGTTATCATTGATAAGACCCTTATTTTGAGTAGTTGCATAATTAATACAGGCACAGAACAAGGTTAGAATCTGGTTATTCTTTAATGCCTAGCTCATTACTTAACAACACAGAAAATGATGGAGGAACTCAGCAGGTCAGGCAGCATCTATGGAGAGGGATAAATAGTTAATGTTTTGGGCCGAGAACAAAGCCTTTCCACTATCTGCAAGGGAAAATCAGGGTTATGGTAGAATAAGCTCCAGTAAGAATGAGCCCAACAACAGCTTTCAAAAAACTCAATACCATCCTTTCATACTTAGTATTCACTGGCTGCCACGTGGGCCATCTACAAAATGCACTGCAGCTCCTCACTCTTCAACAGCACCCGATAAATCCGACACCTCAGACAGCAATCACAGTTGAATAGTGATACCGACACTTGCTATTCTGAATCAGGATACGTCTGTGCTCCTTTCTCATTGCTGGGTCACTATCCCACAACTATCAGTCTGATCATTAAATGCTCACCTCCCAGTATTCCACTTTGTACAACAGTTGCCCTGTTGGCTTCCTGCTGGTAATGATTATAACAGATTATGCTTGGACACAGTTGATGAGTGGTGTGCTTTTGCGATTGGTGCTGGAGCCCCTGTTGCTTGCCACACCTGGAAAGTTATGCTCTGTGATTGATAGCAATCTGTAGTAATGACAAAGACTAGAGGCCTTGAGTTATGAGGAGAGGCTGGATAGGCTGGGACTGTTTTTCTTGGAGCCAAGAAGGCTGACGGTTAATCTTAATAGAATTTTATAAAATCATGATGCGGATAAATAAAGACTGGGTCACAATCTTTGTCACAGGGTAGGGGAGTCTGGTTTAAGATGGTAAGAAAAGATTTAAAGGGGACCTACTGGGAAAGTTTTTCATACAGAGTACGTGGAACAAGCTGTAGGTGGTAGGGACAGTTACAATTACCTCATTCAGAAGACATTTTGATAGATACATGAGAAGGAAAGATTCAGAGTGATATGGAAGAAAAGCAGGTAAGTGGGATTAGCATAGGAAGGCATGTTGGTCTATGAATAAGAATGTCACTGAATTATTAAATATTTATACCTTCTGCCACAATCAAAAAGATAGAATTGTCTTCTAATCAATTTTACACATCCCTTTAGTGCCCAACACCTGTGCGCCTTTGCCTGCTCTTGTGTTCCTGCACAGTGCTGGTCTGAAGGTATGAGGCAGGCTGCTGGAATGTTGCTACTCTGGAGTGCTGGAGGCTGCAGGTAGTTTTGGACGGTGCCTTAGAATGACTTTAGCCCCTGCTGTTGGACCATATAAGCGACCTACTTGACCACTAGCAACAAGAAGCCACTTTCCAAGTTGTGCTGGAATTATTCCAAGAGAAGATGCACAACTAGCTGCAGAAGACCTATAGCAGCTCCTCAGCAATTTGGGTAAAGAGGTTGGAGATCAGATTGCTGCAGTGCTTTTGTACAGTCATATCAACTTTGGTCTTGCAGGCTGCCCCCAGGCGATCCTTGGGCTGTGTTGATTGCACATCGCAGTATGTTTCGATATATGTGTGATCTGAATCTGAAAACACTGGTCGCCAGCACCATGGTAACAAGAGTCAGAACTTGCCTGGCAGAAGTCAGAGTTTCACTGATTGGCTTCTGCTTGAGCTGTACCAGAAGCAGAAACAATAGGCATCAGCCATTGTGTGTGATAGATCTACAAATGCAGAACAGTACAGCACAGAAACAGGCCTTTCAGCCCACAATGTCTGTGCCAGTGCTGACGCCCAAATGAACTGATCCCATCTGACTGCACATGATCCAGCTCTATTCCTTTCATGTTCATTTGCCTGCCAAAATGTCATTTAAATCCTACTTTTCTTAGAGTCATAAAGCATCACATCTCCTCTAGCTTGTGTCGAACTGTTATTCTGCCTATTCCCCTCAGCCTGCACCATACCCTCCCATCTACGTACTTATTCAAACTTCTCTTATAAGTTGCAATCAGAATTGCATCCACCACTTCTAGCTGATTCCATGTCTGCACCAGCCTCTAAGTGAAGAAATTCACCCTCAAGTTCTTCTTAACTGTTTCACCTTTTGCCCTTAAGCTATGGCCTTTAGTTCTAGCCTCACCCACCCTCAATGGAAAAAGCCGACTTGCACTTACTCTATCTATACCCCTCAGAATTTTACCTCTATCAAATCTCCTGTCATTCTCCAAAGCTCCGTAGCGAAAAAGTCCTAACCTATTCAACTTTTCCCTAAAACTCAGGTCCTCAAGTCCTGGCAACATCCTTTGTAAATTTTTCTGCTCTCTTTCAATCGTATTTATGTCTTTTCTGTTGGTAGGTCACCAGAACTGCCCACAAAACTCCAAATTTGGCCTCACCAATATATTATACAGCTTCAACATTACAACCCAACTCCTGTACTCAGTACTTTGGTTTATGAAAGCCAATGCGCCAAAAGCTCTCTTTATGATTCTGTCTACCTCTGAAACCACTTTCAAGAAATAATGGATCAATAGTCCCAGATCCCTCTGTTCTGCCACATTACTCAGTACCCTATGTTCACTGTGTAAAACCAACCTTGGCTTGTTCTCCAGAAGTGCAACACCTCACTCTTGTCACACTGCCATCAGCCATTTTTCCATCTGATCCAGGTCCCACTGAGAGCTTTGATAGCTTATCATCACTTTCCAGTACACTCCCAATCGCGGTATCATCTGCAAATTTGCTAATCTAGTTTACCAAATTATCACCTAGATCATTAATCAAAAGCATAGCTCATGTTGACCAAGTGGGTGTGGCTGAAATGCGAAACATTCTCCTAGCTCTTGTTTTTCAGCCCCGTATTGTGAGCCCTCATTTGATCCTGCCATTAAAATGCATTATAAATAAACATTGAAAATCCATGAAGCTTCTCATTTGGAATAATGACTAAATCAATATGTAAAGTCTTCTCACAAGATGTATATGCACAATTTTAACAGAAAGGCTGAATTTGAGCTTTACTCTAAGAAAAGTCTGAAATTAGAGGTGCTTCCCAGATATTGAGCTTGTACCCAAATGTTTGGACTCTTGTTTGATTGTATAATGGTGAGTTTCTTACATCAGTTTAATTTCAAAAACAAGCTTCCAGATTCAGATGAGTTGTACCTCTATAACCAATCATGGCAGATCTTTGACCTACTGTTTTTTTCTTCTATAGTCTTAACCACTTGTAAACATTTTAAGCCTATTGCCTACCTAAGGGTATTTTCTAAAATAGGCTTACTTTTACATTGTGCTTGTCAAAATGAGGGATGTCTGCACCATGAATGCAACACTTCTTAAAGTACCATCTGTCAGTTTCAATCACTCAAGCATTAAATATAGCATGGGTTTGATACAGTGTAACGCTCCCACTTTTCCCTTAATCTCAGCCATAGCAGAGCATCTCTGTTAGATTAGTATTGTTTCTGTTCCTTACAATCTGAGTGATATTGGCAATCAAAGAAAGTTTTGCACACAGGGTCAGAAACAGGATTGACTCTGTAGGCTGTGAGAGCTGTTCATGATTGGCATCAAGCAGAGAATTCCATCTGTAGACGTGTGAGAGTATTGACCACTGTTTGCAATCACTGTTCTGTATTTGGTTCCACTGAAGCAGAGGTGACTTGCCTGGTATCTCAGTCAGAGATGAATTTTTCACCTAGATTGTTTTGCCTGTTGCTTCCTTCCTCTCCACCAGCAACTCTGCTGCATCTCCGCAATTTGATTTCCACAATGGACTGACTAGCTGACGAGATACAAGTCTTGTTTAATACTTAGAATGATGTATTGCACAATCTTTAGCAACCAATTCAATAAAGTGCTTTTTATTATTTCAGTCTTTGTTAAAACAATAATGAAGATGAAGTCATCAATTTTTTCCTGCATAACTTGTGAAAAAACAATTTTGCAATTATAAAGTGCAATTATTGCTTGCAGTTGCTTACACGTTGTTTTGAGTGGTTGTTTTTTAATGAAGGAATTAATCACTTTGCAATAAAAGTTCTTTGCTAAAATGCTTGCATTATTTCTAATCTTTCCAAGATAAGGAAAAGATTATTGATCTCAGATGTTAACTCTGCCACACTCTCCATGGATGATGCCTGACCTCTTCAATATTTCCAATTTTCTCTTACTCTAATTTCCACATGGGCTATTTTCTGTTACCATGTATTGCTGTAGCTTTAGTAAAGATGTTGTCGCTCTGTGTCATTGACAGAATCGTTTACAGTATAGGTGATTATGGTGATTATGGAAATTTAATGAAGCATAATGATGTCTTCATTTAGAAATGTAGTGACTGGAGATAAAAGAAACAAGAAGTGACACAAATAGATGATCAGAAACAAGTTAAAGCACAGAGGGCAGGGGGGAGACATTGGAGGTTAGATAGCAGGAGTGCAACAATTACCAAGTAGAGCTCATGTGCACAGTTGTATAGCCCCTGTGCTCGGATTCTGTGTATGCTCTACTACAGAAAGTTATTTAAAGTGAACATACCTGTAACATAACCCTCAGAAGTATTAGATCTGCTGCAGTATTTAAGACCATAAGACCAGGATCAGAATTAAACCATTTGGCCCATTGAGTCTGCTCCACTGTTTCATCATTTTTCTTCTCTCAACACCAATCTTCTGCCGTCTCACCATATCCTTCCATGGCCTGACCAATCATAAATCTATCAACCTCTGCTGTAAGTATACATAAAAACTTGGCCTCCACTGCTGCCTGTGGCAAAGAATTCCACAGATTCACCACTCTCTAGCTTAAGCAATTCCTCCTCATCTCTGTTCTAAAAGGCCACCCCTCTATTCTGAGGCTGTGACCTCTGGTCTTAGATTCTCCCACCACAGGAAACATTCTCTCCACATCCACTCTATCAAGGTCTTTCACCATTTGATAGGTTTCAATGAGGTCACCCCTCATTCTTCTGAATTCCAGTGAATACAGACCCAGAGACATCAGTTGCTCTTCATATGACAAGCCACTCAATCCTGGAATCATTTTCAATGAACCTCCTTTGAATGTTCTCGAGTTTCAGCACATCCTTTCCAAGATATGAGGTCCAAAAATACTCACAATACTCCAAATGAGTCAACTCCAGTGCTTTATAAAGTTTCAACTTTACATCCCTGCTTATATATTCTGGCCCTCTTAAAAATAAATTTTAGCATTGGATTTGCCTTCCACACCACAGACTCAACCTTCAAATTAACCTTTAGGGAATCCTACCAAGGACTCCCATAAAACCATAAGACATAGGAGCAGAATTAGTCCATCTGGTTCATGGAGTCTGCTCTGCCTTTTTATTCTATTTCCTCCTCAACCTCAGTTCCTGACCTTCTCCCGTAATCTTTGATATCATGTCCAATCAAGAACCTATCAATCTCTGCCTTAAATACACCCAATGATCTGGCCTCCACAGGTCCACAAATTCCACAAATTCAATAAACTCCCAGGTTCCTTTGCGCCTCAGTTTTTTGTGTTTTCTCTCCATTTTAAAAATTGTCAACCCTTTCATTTCTTCTACTGAAGTGCATGACGATACACTTCCTGCCACTGTATTCCATCTGCCATTCCTTGCCCCATTCTCTAAATCTATACAAGCATCTCTAGTTCCTCAGAACTACCTGCCGCTACATCTATCTTCATATTGTCTGCAAACTTTGCAACAAACCCATCAATTACATCATCCAAATCATTGATATATAACATAAAAAGAATCGGTTCCAGCACAGACCTCTGTGGAACACCACTAGTTACTGGCAGCCAGTCAGAAAAGGCTCCCTTTATTCCCACTCTGCCTCCTGCGAATCAGCTACTGCTTTATCCATGCTAATATCTTTCCTGTAATACCATGGGCTTGTAGCTTGTTAAGCACCTTCATGTGTGGCACCTTGTTAAAGGCCTCTGAAAATCCAAGTACACAACATCAACCAATTCTCCATTGCTATCCTGTTTATTACTTCTTCAAATCTTCTTCCAACAGATTTGTAAGGCAAGATTTTCCCTTGAGGAAACCACACTGATGATGGCCTATTTTATCATGTGCCTCCAAGTACCCTGAAACCTCATCCATAGCAATCGACTCCAACATCTTCCCAATCACTAAAGTCAGACCAGCCAGGCTATAGTTTCCTTTTTTCTGTCTCTCTCTCTCCCCTCTTGAACAGTGGAGTCACATTTGCAATTTTCCAGTCTTCTGGAAACATTCTAGAATCTAGTGATTCTTGATGGATCATTACTAATGCCTCCATAATCTCTTCTGCCACTGCTTTCAGAACCCTGGGGTGTACACCATCTGGTCCAGGTGACTTATCTACCTTCAGACCTTTCAATTTTCCAAGAACCTTCTCTCTAGTTATGGTAACTTCACACATTTCATGCCCCCGGCACCTGGAACTTCCACCATACTGCTAGTGTCTTCCAGCGAAGATTGATGAAAAATACTCATTCAGTGTATCCACTATTTAGCTGTCCACCATTACTACCTCTCCAGCATCGTTTTCCAGTGCTCCAATATTCACTCTTGCCTCTTCTACACTTTATGTACAGTATTCCTAGAAAATTTGTGAACCCTGTAGAATTTTCTCTATTTCTGCATAAATATGACCTAAAATGTAACCAGATCCTCACAGAAGCCCTAAGACTAGATAAAGAGAATAATATCTATTTTCTGCCATGTCCCTATGAAAATTTTCCCCATTTATTTTGACGAGAAACTAGATTCCTTATCAACAACCGTGGCACAAATCTGAAAACACCTTTCACGATATTTCAAAATGCTTCTTGATCGATGAAGTGTAATCACAGTTGTAAAACAGGTAACATAGTAACATAAACGTGGTTCCACATTTAGGATTCATGCAAGCTCCAAGTTGAAGCTTAATGGTGGAGAATATGGCAAAGGTCCTTTATGTGCAAGAAGTATTTCTAGTAATTTCTTGCAATATTGCTAACAATTGTGATTTTAATGGTTTATTGATTTTGTACTGCTATTTTAATGTAAGTCACAAAGAGAAAATTTCTCTCCTTTTTCATGGTATTCCATGCTAGAGAATGATATGCTTTAAAATACAGGCAAAATCAATATATCATTTTTAAATTTTGGTAATTTCACTTATACTAGAAAGGTAGAAATACTGAACTGCATTTTGTCTCAGGACTTTCAACTTTCACTTTATTAAAATAGATTTAACTTGCATTAAATGGACAGAAGCCTGTGTTTGAGATTTCAGTTAAGCTCACCTCACCCAAAATTGGTCAAACCGTTGAACAAAAGATTGAGGAGATTCTACCTTGTACAATGCAAGATTTAGTTGTAAATTTATTATCAAAGTACATATATGTCAACATTTTCTTGCAGGCATACTAAATTGAATTGAATTTAATTGATTTTATTTCTTACATCTTTCACATACATGAGGATAAAAATCTTTATGTTATGTCTGTCTAAATGTGGAATCATAATAATTTATAATAACATAATAAATAGTACAGTCAATGTTACATAGAAATACACTCAAATCAGTGTGAGTTAATTAGTCTGATGGCCTGGTTGAAGAAGTTGTCCTGGAGCCTGTTGGTCCTGGATTTTATGTTGCGGTACCGTTTCCCAGATGGTAGCAGCTGGAATAGATTGTGGTTGGGGTGATTCAGGTCCCCAATGATTCTTCGGGCCCTTTTCTCACACCTGTCTTTGTAAAGGTCCTGAATCATGGAAAGTTCACATCTACAGATGTGCTGGGCTGTCTGCACCACTCTCTACAGAATCCTGCGATTAAGGAAGGTACAGTTCCCATATTAGGCAGTGATGCAGCCAATCAGAGTGCTCTCAATTGAGCACCTATAGTAAGTTCTTACGATTTGGGAGCCCATACCAAACTTCCTCAACCATCGGAGGTGAAAGAGGTGCTGTTGTGCCTTTTTCGCCACACAGCTGGTGGGTACAGACCATGTGAGGTCCTCAGTAATGTGAATCCATAACAGAATAATAACCAAAATAGAATCAATGAAAGACTGCATCAACATCAACTTGGGTGTTAAACCAATGTGCAAAACACAACAAACTGTGCAAAAACAAAAAGAAAGAAATAACAAAAATAAATAAATAAACATTTATTAAATAAGCATAATATTAAGAGCATGAAATGATGAGTTCTTCAAAGTGAGTCTATAAGGTGTGGTTGTACAAAGGTTCCATTATGCTCACTAAAGTCTCAAAATTAATTTTCTGTTAGGCAATAGAAGTCCTTTGGTGTTGGGAAAGAAATATTAATTGGCTGTTTGTAGAAGGACCAAGTGTCCATCTATTACTGCTAAATGTTAGAAGCTAAAGGTATTGTGCACAACATATTTAACTTGCACATGATATCTTCATTTAGGGGAATGGACTCTGGCGATAACCAGATTAAATGCTGCAAGTAGATGATCAGTTATAGCAAGAACAGGCACTGAATGGCAAAGATGAAGGAATTACTAGTGGTGGGTATTGTATTGAAGGAATACCAGGGTGAGGAGGGCGGTGAGAGGCATCTGTTGGTGGGAGGATGAATTGCATGCTCTGTGACCTTAAAGGTTTGTGTTGAGATTTCTGCTACTGAGGATCAGAGAAATGGTCGTAATAATTTGCTGATGCTCCTTCAAAAGATGTCAAAGCAGTGCTCTCTTATACAGTGAAGGTCTGCTCTGTCTAAATGGCATTCAGTTTCAGATGGACACACAGAAGTGAATGAATCTTTGGAAGTGATATCCATATATTTATTTTGAGCATTTATGGATTTTTTCAATTTATTGCAACCTGTGAACTTAATAAAAATATCAACACACACAAAATGCTGGTGGGACATAGCAGGCCAGGCAGCATCGATAAGGAGAAGCGCTGTCAAAGTTTCGGGCCAAGTTCCTTCGTCAGGACTAACCGAAAGGAAAGATAGTAAGAGATTTAAAAGTAGTGGGGGGAGGGGGAAATGCAAAATGATAGGAGAAGACTGGAGAGGGTGGGATGAAGCTAAGAGCTGGAAAGGTGATTGGTGAAAGTGATACAGAGCTGGAGAAGGGAAAGGATCATGGGACGGGAGGCCTCAGGAGAAAGAAAGGGGGGGGGAGCACCAGAGGGAGATGGAGAACAGGCAAACAACTAAATATGTCAGGGAAAGGGTAAGAAGGGGAGGAGGGGCATTAACGGAAGTTATAGAAGTCAATGTTCATGCCATCAGGTTGGAGGCTACCCAGCCGGTATATAAGGTGTTGTTCCTCCAACCTGAGTTTGGATTCATTTTGACAATAGAGGAGGCCATGGACAGACATATCAGAATCGGAATGGGACATGGAATTAAAATGTGTGGCCACTGGGAGATCCTACTTTTTCTGGCAGACCGAGCGTAGGTGTTCAGCGAAACGGTCTCCCTGTCTGCGTCGGGTCTCACCAATATATAAAAGGCCACACCGGGAGCACCGGACGCAGTATACCACACCAGCCGACTCACAGGTGAAGTGTCGCCTCACCTGGAAGGACTGTCTGGGGCCCTGTATGGTGGTGAGGGAGGAAGTGTAAGGGCAGGTGTAGCACTTGTTCCGCTTACAAGGATAAGTGCCAGGAGGGAGATCGGTGGGAAGGGATTACTCTTAGGATGAGGCTTTTCATTCCAGGACGAAGGAGGTGTCTTCCTTATTTAAACAAAGGGGCTTCCCTTCGTCCACCATCAACTCTGCTCTCAAACGCATCTCTCCCATTTCCCGCACATCTGCCCTCACCCCATCCACCCGCCACCCCACTCGGGATAGGGTTCCCCCTGTCCTTACCTACCACCCCACCAGCCTCCAGGTCCAACGTATAATTCTCCGTAACTTCCGCCACCTACAACGGGATCCCACTACCAAACATATTTGTCCCTCCCCCCCCCCTTTCTGCTTTTCACAGGGATCGCTCCCTACGTGACTCCCTTGTCCACTCATCCCTCCCATCCCTTCCCACCGATCTCCCTCCTGGCACTTATCCTTGTAAACGGAACAAGTGCTACACCTGCCCTTACACTTCCTCCCTCACCACCATTCAGGGCCCCAGGCAGTCCTTCCAGGTGAGGCGACACTTCACCTGTGAGTCGGCTGGTGTGGTATACAGCGTCCAGTGCTCCCGGTGTGGCCTTTTATATATTGGTGAGACCTGACGCAGACTGGGAGACCATTTCGCTGAACACCTACGCTCAGTCCACCAGAAAAAGCAGGATCTCCCAGTGGCCACACATTTTAATTCCACGTCCCATTCCCATTCTGATATCTCTATCCATGGCCTCCTCTATTGTCAAAATGAATCCAAACTCACGTTGGAGGAACAACACCTTATATACCGGCTGGGTAGCCTCCAACCTGATGGCATGAACATTGACTTCTCTAACTTCCGTTATTGCCCCTCCTCCCCTTCTTACCCCATCCCTAACATATTTAGTTGTTTGCCTGTTCTCCATCTCCCTCTGGTGCTCCCCCCCTCCTTTCTTTCTCCTGAGGCCTCCTGTCCCATGATCCTTTCCCTTCTCCAGCTCTGTATCACTTTCGCCAATCACCTTTCCAGCTCTTAGCTTCATCCCACCCCCTCCGGTCTTCTCCTATCATTTTGCATTTCCCCCTCCCCCCCACTACTTTTAACTCTCTTACTATCTTTCCTTTCGGTTAGTCCTGATGAAGGATCTCGGCCCGAATCATCGACATCACTTCTCCCTATAGATGCTGCCTGGCCTGCTGTGTTCCACCAGCATTTTGTGTGTGTTGCTGTTTGAATTTCCAGCATCTGCAGATTTCCTCATGTTTGCTTAATAAAAATATATCAATTTCATAAGTAAGTTTTCTTATGTGGCACATACAAACTTTTTAACTACTGGTAGAATTTTCAAAGTAAAGAGCAGAACTTTTGAACATTTTGTTTTAATGTACAAAGAAACTAAGTTCCATATCCAGTTTAATTAGTAAATGACACTCTGCTGTAATTTTTAAAATTATTTTAAAATTGAGTAAGGCACACGGGGTGAACAAGAAACCGATTAAAGTCATTTATCTTATTGTGATGAATATGTTGTTCACTGTTTTAATAAAACTGCACCAGTTTAGATATATCAAAAATGTTTTCTCAACATTCTAAAATAAAATTTGGATCTAGAATGCTGTTTAATTGAGTTGGGTGCTGGATTTTATCCATATGCAAATACAAATATTTTTCTAGAGGTTTGACTGAACAGAAAACAAACCTTGAATTCTCAAACTATTTTTACAAAGTTTGGCATGATAGATGCAGAGCTCATATTTCTGCAGGATGATGTTTAAAACCTAGGGTTAAAATCTCAAAGTAATGGTTCAGCTATTTATGACTGAGACAAGAAGAGGTTTCAACACTTGAACACTAGTGAATCTTTGGATTTCTCCATCTAAATTGGGCCATTGAGGCTTGAATGCCAAGTGTGTTCAAGGCAAAGGTTGATGAAATTTTGGAAACTAAGACGATCCCAAGTGTGAATACAGAAAGGAGGCACCAAGGTGCTATCATTGAAAAGTGAGAAGGCAAATGGTTTCCTTCTTTTTTAGGCAGTTCATACTGAGGTTGCCAATTACAACCAATTAACTGTGAAGTAGACTAATATAAATTAGTGGTTGAACCAAAGGGGATATTTTCACTCAACTTCACTTGCCCCATCTTGCAAAATGTCTTGCTTTACAGGTGTTGAAATGTATCTCACAGCCTATGTGCACTTACAATTTGTAGCATGTGACAAACTTCTGTGTGGGCTGATGTATTTTTCTGGTATACGGTTTGCCAGAAGCCATCTAAGAGTAGGAGTGTAATAGATATGGTGTTTTGGATCTGTGTTGCATTTCTTTTGTTTAATAAAGTATTTTATTCATATTAACTGAATGGGAGAAAGCTGCCAAGCTATGGTGTCAGAAATTCTGGCTAGTGAAACTGGAAAGATTGGTTTTCACACTCAATTCTGAATATTGAATGTAAGATGTGATAACTTCTAATTGATTTTAAACTTGGATTTGCCAATAGACAATGATTCATGTGCTATTTTTCATAACAAGGCTACAGGGAAGGAGGCAAGAGGTTTTCTCTGAGGATGGAAAGTTAAAGGTACAATGTTGATTTCAAAGTTAAAAGTTCAAAGTACATTTATTATCAAAGTACATGTGTGTCACCATATACAGCTCAGTGATTCATTTTCTTGTGGGCATGCTCAATAAATCTTTAAAATAGTAACCATAACAGAATCAATTAAAGAACATACAACTTGGGTGTTCAACCAGAATGCAGATGACAACAAACTGTGCAAGTACAAAAAAAGAAAGAAATAATAAGAATAAATAAATAAATAAGCAAAAAATATCGAGAACATTAGAGGAGGAGTCCTTGAAAGTGAGTCCATTGATGTGGGAACAATTTAATGATGGGGCAAGTGAAGTTGTGTGAAAACATCCCCTTTGGCTCAAGAGCCTGATGGTTGAGGGGTAGTTACTGTTCCGAACCTGCTGGTGAGAGTCCTGAGGATCCTGTAACTTTTTCCTAATAGCAGCAATGCGAAGAGAGCATGTCCTGGGTGGTGAGGGCCCCTGATGATGGGTGTTGATTTCCTGTGACAGTGTTTCATGTAGATGTGCTCAGTGGTGGGGAGGGCTTTACGTGTCGGGGACTGGGCTGTATCCACAACTTTTTGTAGGATTTTCCTTTCAAGGGCATTGGTGTTTCCATACTAGGTTGTGATGTAGCAGTCAATATACTCTCACTACAGATCTACACAATTTTGTCAAAGTTTTAGATGTCATGTCAAATCTGTGCAAACTCCTCAGAAAGTTGAGGCCATGCCGTGCTTTCTTTGTAATTACACTTACACGTTGGGGCCCAGGACAAGTTCTCCAAAATAATAACACAGAGGAGTTTAAAGTTGCTGACCCTCTCCACCTCTGATCCTCTCTTGAGGACTGGTTACTGGACCTCTGGTTTCCTTATCCTGAAGTCAATAATCAGCTGCTTGGTCTTGCTGACATTGAGTGAGAGGTTGCTGTTGTGGCACCACTCAGCCAGATTTTCATTGGAGTAGACCAGAAAGATATCACAACTGCTTTGGAAATATTACAGCATAGCAGACGGTTTTGGAGAAAGTATACAGTTTGATTTGCCATTATACTCCAAGCTGTGCCTACTGAGGGTTTACTCATTTCCCCTGCTCATATTTCAGTTTCTTCACAACAGTCTCTGGAACGCACCTTGCCACGTTCCAGTGCTTCCCCTCATTCTCTACACTCCCGATCTGGTAAAGGCATTTATATATTAATCCATAAGATACACACTGGTATACATAGATGCTTTCATTAAAATCATCACAATGTATCACCTGAAGACCTAGACGAAACTAATGCTGTCTCGGTAAAGCCACTGTTTCATGAGTTCAGACTTAGATGATTTGCTAGATGTGAGCTATCAAACATTTTCAAAGCACTGGATGCCAAGAAGGAGATCTGACACACACAAAAAAAAATCATTAATACAACTGCAGGTGCTGAAGACAGGCTCTTCAGTACAATAGTGATATTGTGAATTTGCCACTGCCAAGCAACAGAGAACTCTGAAGTAACATCTCCTCCTCGCTGACCATCAACACCGGTGCACCTCAAGGATGCAAGCATAGCCCACTGTTCCTTTCTCTCTAAATCCATGTCTGTGGGGCTAGGCGGAGCTCAAATGGCATCCATTAATTTGCTGATGACACATCTATTTCAGATGCTGACAAGAAGAAGGAGTGAGATAGATCAACTAACTGAGTGGCGTCACAGCAACAACCTTGCACTCAGCATCAATAAGATCAGGGAATTGATTGTGAACTTCGGGAAGGGGCAATTGAAGGAACACACACAAGTCGTCACCAAGGGATCAGAAGTGCAAAGAGTGAGCACTTTCAAGTTCCTGGATGTCAGCATCTCTGAAGATCCATCCTGGGCCCAGCATATTGATACAATTATAAAGAAGACACAACAGCAGCTATATTTCATTAGGAGTTTGAGGAGAATTGGTATGTCACAAATTTCTACAGATGGACCGTGGAGAGCTTTCTAACTGGTTAGATCACTATTTGGTATGGAGATGTCACTGCACAGGATTGGAAAGCACGCAGAAAGTTGTAACCTCATCCAGCTCTATCATGGGCACTAGCTTCTCCAGCATCAAGGACACCTTCAAAAGGAAATGCCTTAAAGAGGCAGCATCCATTATTAAGTACCCCCATCACCCAGGTCATGCCCTCTTCCCATTGTTGCCATCAGAAGGAGGTACAGGAGCCTGAAGACACACACTGTGTTTCAGAAACAGCTTCTTCCCCTCTGCCATCAGATTTCCGAATGGACAACGAAAGCATGAACACCAACTCAGTACTTTTCCTCTCTTTTTGCACTACTTATTTAATTTATTTTTATATATAGTTATTGAAATTTATAGTTATTTTATTATTATGTTTTGCATTGTACTGCTGCTGCAAAACATCAGAATTCACAACATATTAAACCTGATTTTGATATCACAACAATAACCAGTCTCCCCTTGCAGAAGTCGGCGAGATCTTCCAAAATCATTGTGAATGAGTGGAGGAGGTACACATTTCAAAGGAGCTGTTGCTGTCTCAGAAAGACCTGAAGTGGTTTTCTTGACAGGACAGATGTGGAGATACTGGAGTGTGCACCACTGACCCTGCAGAGTGAGAATCAGACAGGTTCATCACAGGCCAAGGGAGCAGACAGCCATTTAGGGCCAGAAATGCATGACATTTTGCAGCTTGTTGATGCAATTAGTTGCAGGAATTTGGGTGAAACTAAAGCACATGGAGTCTAAACAGTAACTTTATATGGTTTTTTTCCTTTATTATTTAAAGAGGTATGTAACATGCAGCATTAGTTGCTACCACTTTTATAATACTACCATGCATAAATCTGCTCTCTGACATATTGGTCCAGTGTAAACCTTATTAGAAGCTGCCTCCCAGCATGGGAATAAGCACACAGAAGAAATGCTGCTTTGGCTGTCTGTAATTTCTTTAGCTTGATGAAATACTTTGTTATTTTAATTACATGCTGTCTACCATCGTCGTAGTGAATCAATGAGAGGTACGTATTGAGATACAAACATACTAGAACACCCTCCCCAAAATATGACCGCAATACAAGCTGAACAAAGAGCACACAAGAAAAATGAGAGTGGATTTAATGCTGGACCATGTGTTTTCTGACTGCTCAACCATTAAACATCTCTAAAGCATCACTTCAAAAAGCATGCATCAAATTGTTGAATCTTGCTAAATGCTTGGATTGATATTAATGGAAAGAGGGAGAGGGTAGGCTATTACTCTGGAAGAAGCAATACTGTGGTTAGAAGTCCGGAATAGCTGACTGCCAGAGTGAACCCTCCTTATTCACAGTAAGAAATTCTTTTACTTGGTGTACAAGTAAGAAACCATACCAGGGCTGTCTCACTTTATTTTGTTCGTAATTTGGGGTCAGGATGTGTTCAACTCAAGATTAGGAATAATGGCTTCTTTTTCACACTGACATTCAGAGGCTAATGAAGAACTGCCCTGATCTTTACAGATGATGTGCTTTCTAACTGCTATAGCGGCTGACGGTTCAACATACTTCTGGCCTGTATGCATCTTGAGATTCCCTGCGCTTCTGCATTATAAGTTACATCTTCTGCTGAATGATTGGAGCTATTTCTCTATAAGGAATGTTGTTCTATTGACAGCCATGTCATTCAACAGCATTACCTGCTTCACATTGGTTCTTAAAAGGAATCCCAGGAAGTCCTCAGAGCTTAAGATCACTCCTCTCGAAAGCCAATCCTTTACCTTTCATATTGATTTTTTACTGGTCTTGTCATTACTGCGGAATAAAAGTTCCTTTTCGTGAAGGAATCTGGCCACGTATTTAGCTGAAGGCAGTTATGGTTGGCTTCATTTTTTTTAGTTTAAAAGAAAAATAGTCGATTGGTTTATATTAACATGTGTACTGAGATACAGTGATAAATTTTCCTTTGCATTTCATCCATATAGATCATTACATCCATGCAAATAAATGTATTCATTAATAGATTTTGGACATTGCTGTATGACTATCATCATTTGCCTCTGAATGGAAGACGTATTTAAACATCAACTACAGTGAAGGATCAGAGTCACATATGGAACAAGGATGACAGTTTTCTTGAAGGACATTTGTGATTTAGAAAGATTTTTACGATTCAGTAGTTTCCTGGCTACCATTCCTATGATTCTTGTTTTAATTTCTAGACCTCTATTTGAATTTAAATTCATGTTTCTAGTTCATCAGTCCTGACTGCTAGATATTAGTTCAGGTATTTAACCACTATACTCATGTGCCCAGCCTAAGGAAATAGTGTAACATTAGAGAATTACTGTCACTGTAAGACAGTATATTAGCGTAGGTTACCACCAACAGGAGACAGATTTTGCACAAAAATAGACACTTTGCGCTAAATTGGAGTGTGTTTATTTTTGTTCCAATGTGATCTTCCTTGTAAAAATTGTTTAATCGGTATGTCATCAAAAACATTCACAAATTCTACAGATGTAGTGTGGAGAACGTTCTAACAGGTTGAATCACAGTCTGGTATGGAGGGTCTACAGCACAGGATCAGAAAAAGTTGTAAACTTAGCCAGCTCCATCATGGGCATTAGCCAGTCTAGCATCCGGGACACCTTAAACAAAAACTCAATGGTTCAAGAAGGTAGCATCCATTATTAAGGACCCCCATCACCCAGGTTATGCCCTCTTCTCATTGCTACCATCAAGCTGGAGGTACTGGGGCCTAAAACACTGGCTGAACATTTCAGGACCATTTCAGCTTCCTCCTCTCTGTCATCAGATTACTGAATGGACAATGAACCCATGAAGACTACCTCAGTATTTTTTACCTCTCTTTTTTACACCACTTATTTAATTTATATTTGTTACATATATATTTATACTTTCTATTATTATTATTATGTATTGCAGTGTACTGCTGCTGCAAAATAACTGCCAGTGATATTAAACATGATTCAAACTCCGATAATCTGTATTTTTTCCTGTGAATACTGCTTGTGCCTGTGGTGCTGTTGTGAGTAAGTTTTCCATTGCATCTCTGCATCCATGTACTTGTCCATACGACAATAAACATGACTTTGACATTGATTGAGAGGTAACACTAGCAAAGAAATTTTGGATGTGGATTAAAAGCAAGTGGCCAGGCATTTCTGTATCTGCACTGGGGAAGTTGAGTATCAAATCGAGGAGTTCCTTTCAGTGGAGAAGAATGACTGTAGGAGGCCTAGATAGGTATTAGTTAATTTATATTTTTAATTGAGTTTATTTAACTGTCTCTCATAGTTTGACTGTGTTAGTATTTTGTATCTGTAGTTGCTTCAGTGGTGCTTTAATATTAAAAAAGGTCAATAACAAGTATAATCAGTTTGTTTTGCAAAATGTTTTTCTGGTGCTGTATGAGTAGACTTTGTTCTGGTCTTTTCATGTAATGGCATTATATAAGACCATAAGATATAAGAGTGGAATTAGGCCATTTGGCCCATTGAGTCTGGCCCACCATTTCATCGTGGCTGATCCAATTTTCTTCCCAGCCCCAATCTCCTGCTTTCTCTCTGTATCCCTTTATACCCTGGCCAATCGCGAATTTATCAACCTCCACCTTAAATATCAAGTCAAGTCAAGTCACTTTTTATTGTTATTTTGACCATGCCTGCTGGTACAGTACACAATAAAAACAAGAGAACGTTTTTCGGAACCATGGTGCTACATGAAACAATACAAAAACTACACTGAACTACATAAAATTACACAAAAAACTATACTAGACTACATTAAAACTACACTAGACTACAGATAAAAATATACATAAAGACTTGGCCTCCACAGCTGCTTGTTGCAAATAATTCCCCAGATTCACCACTCTCAGCTAAAGAAATTTCTCCTCAACTCCGTTCTAAAAGGACACCCCTCTATCCTGAGTCTGTGTCCTCTGGGTTTAGACTCCCCCACCACAGGAGACTTTATCAATATGGGATAGAGCAGAGGCTTTTCCATTAAGGACTGTCCTGACTATCAATGATGCAGTGTCAGAACTGCAAAAGGAATTTACCAAGCCTTTTTTTTGCTTAACATTAACTGCATCAGTATCATAGAGCATAGAAATGAGCCCTGTGGCCCACTGTGTTCATGCCAATCTCTTTGCCATCTACACTCATCCCATTTGATTGCATTAAAGCCATATCATTTTGGGCATTGTCTGCTTTAAGTGTCTATCTAAACGCTTCTAAAATGTGGATTTACAACTGAAACCACACACAGCAGTGTGTGCCGATATCAACTACATTTTTTCATCATATGCATTTTGTCATGTGTTTAAAGATGATTTTGTACAGGATTTATTTTGTATTTAATTTTTTGCTGGAGGTTTGTTTCCATTTGGATCAGCATTTAGTTTCAGTCTGATAGATTGTTTAGCTATTCTGTTTACCATTTTATTACAGTCACCGGTTTGAGATGCGGAACAGAGCAATGCATGTGCCGATTTTCAGGGTTAATGCAAGTAGCAGCTTGATTCATTGCCCACTCAGGGCAAGTTGAATTTATGTAAATACGGCTGTCAAGTGAAGTGGAGTGAAGTGAACTAGCTACAGCCAATGAACCTGAGCAGTCATGCTCAGCAAGCCATTAATACCAAATGCCAAAAGTCAAAATTGCTGATAGCAGCCAATCCAGTTCTGGAATCAACCCAACTGCCTTTCTGCTTGTAACACAGAACATATTTGAGTTATAATTTATTTCATGGCTGGGATAAAAATGACAGTCATTTCTCACAAAACTATGGAAGTTGCTATTCATACTTAATATAAAGTATGTAATATTATAGTATATAAGGTTTCTGTACTATAAATACTTCCTACAAGGAGCAGAATGACAGGACTTTAAGAACAAGTTAATTTAATTTGTTAATAATGTTATCACAACATTCAGAAGTGTTAACATAAAACGTATATTTTAGGATCCATTCCTGAAGATCTGTCCTATGGAAACATTGAACAGCTGTTGTCTTATTTCTCCATGTTCTGAGTCTTCTCAATATATTAACAGTGGTATCATGAGATGAGACGGGGGGACTTCTAAATCTTCAAACAGCTGAAGAATGTCAAGAAAAAGTTTGTTGTCCAATGTTCATCCTTTATTGACCTTTTACATACCAACTTCCCTTTCAGTTAACATTTGCCTCTATTAATGATGATAACATCAATGAGTTTCAATTTTCTTTCTAAACTCACTGAACATTATCCTGTGTTTCTTGGTCTTTTAATCTCGCTGTGTTGAAATCGAGAGCATTATTATATCATCCCCTGTTTTCTCATTTGCAAAGTTCTGAAACACCTTCTCTGTCTCAGCTGTAATTATTTGGGATGCTTCTTCTGGAGACAAGATCTCCACAATTGCTAAAGTTAATCAAACGACTCAGATTCATTTATTTATCGCATGTTCATCAAAACATCCAGTGTGATGCATCATTTGCATTAACAACCAGTAGACCCAGGAATAATCCAGACAATGCAAGTAAAATTCTTGCATCAAATGTGACCCTGCCAAGATTAGATTTTGTTCGTAGCCCAACACACTTGACACAGATAAAGTAAGCACCATTCATGAGTAATGTGGAACTGAGGAATGCTTTAATCAAGTCACTGTACACCAGTAGCTGCTGAAGTGCCTAGCTGGTAGTGTTTAATGTATCACACTTACAGCAAAACACCCTGCATTTTGGGGGGAGGGGTGGCTTTCCAGAATCCTTAACTAAAACTTGAATAACTCGTACATGGAGAAATAGTTGAAAATAATGCAAATGTGTACATTCACATTTACAACTGGATTCTCAATGCTATGGAACTTAGAACAGCTATACTGTGAGGAAATCTAACCCTTTAAATCTGACTTCGAAAGTAACATAGGTATGAATGGTAAAGAAGCAAAGTTGAATTGGATCTGGAAAAGATGTGGTGTCTGGATTTTGAGCTCTCACTGACCAGGTACATGGATTCATTAGGCTCTGGAGAGTAGATGTCATGAGGACTACACAGCTTTCAGATTCAGAATTATTTATCACATGTACGATACATGGAAACATACAATAAAATGTGTTGTTTCCATTATTAGCAAAAACATCTAAGGATGTTATCATCCATATTCAAAAAGAGGAAATGAGTAATCATAGCAACTCTTACGGAGTGGAATGGTGCTAACCTCCTGCTGACTAAGTCATTTATTTATTCTCTCAGGGCAAGGACCCAAATTTTCCCCTCAGTTGCCCAAAGTGTGATCGATAGGACTTCCTCCTATCTGATCAACACCAATAGCCAAGACAATCCATTTTACTTGATACCACTCTAAAGTAGAACAAAGAGCAGTAAGTAATCGTGTGAAATGAAAAATCGCATTAAAAGTCGGAGCAAGAGTAGGCCATTCGGAACTTTTGAGCCAGTTGTACCGTTCTATATGATCACAGATGAGTATCCATATTCAGTAAACCCGTTCCTCTTTACTCACTATTACTATTCATCCCACATCTAACTCCTTCCTGAATATACTTAACTATTTGGCCTCAGTTGTTTTCTGTGGTAGAGAACTCCACAAGCTCATTGGGTAAAGAAATTTCTCCTCCCCTCAGTTCTAAGTCCTCACACCCTTCATGTTACCTATGTGGATGAACCCTATATCACTATCGCTCTACTGCTCTGTAGTTACTCTTTCCTGTTTTGCAGATCCATCTATTGTGTCATGAACTTGGCACTTGTTTTCCCCTCATATACAAATATTTATTTGTTTTGTTAGTTTATTTATTGAGATACAGCACAGAATAGGAGCTGTGTCACTCACGACCCCCGATAGAACCTGAGCCTAATCACCGAACAAATCACAAAGACTAATTAACCTACAGACCGGTACGTCTTTGGATTGTGGGAGGAAACCGGAGCACCCAGAGGAAATCTACGCAGTTACGGGAGAGAATGTACAAAATCCATACAGGCAGCGGTGAGAGCTGAACCTGGGTCACTGGTACCGTAAAGCGTTGTGCTAACCACTACGCTACCGTGCCAAGAGGATGGGCCACAGGGCATTCCTACACTACATACAGTATTCTCTGCATTGGAGTCACCCCTTCTTGTCCGTTCAGTGTTTACCTGACTACCTCACAAACCGTGTATGTATCTCAGTATCACGGATGCTCCACAATGAATCCATCAGCAGCACAAGCTCCATGAAAACACATGCTAATTGTCAGCCAGATGATGATCGACCTACGTTACCTTTCCAGTGTTACCTTTATCTTTAATTCCAAATTTCCAATTCTTTTTTAAAAATTCTATTATCCTGCATATCTTACAGATTAATATTATAGTATACCTAAAGGCTAATTGCATATTAATTTCTGCAAATAAACCTACAAAAATTCCAACATGATGTCAAATGATCAACCTCAGTACCCAAGTGGATTAATTCTGTATTCATTTTGATTTATTTCCGCACAGTAATTTTGGATTGCTCAATATTAAATTATTTCAAATAATAATTGCATTATTATTTTAAATAGTACAATGCAGTTACTGAGCTCCTTTCTGAACCCATAGGAAAAATATGAATATGTAATACATCTCAAGACCACCTTCACCACAGGCAAGAGCCACAAGGCTGGAGTGATTATCTTCTCAATTAGCCTCTTCTAAGAAAAAATCTGGTGAAGTCACAGTATGAACTAATGAAAATACAGTTTCAAAAACTAATTTGATACATTGATTTAAAAAGGCAGAAAATAATATCTTAATATATTTTTGAGAGCTCACAATGGAAATGGTGAATCTATGAATTTTAGAGTTGTAGAGCAATGTGGCGCAGATATAGACCCTTACGTCCAAACCAATTCATATCGACTATGGTCTCCACACAACTAGTTTAATCTTCCTGCATTCGGCTCATATCCCCCTAAGCCCTGCCCCTCCATCTACCTTTCCAAGTGCTTATAAAGTGACGGTATTTGTACCTCAAAGTGCCCCATTCACTTAGTACATGAGTCCACTCCACACACCCACTACCCTCTGCTTGAATAAGTTGCTCCTTGGGCCACTTTTAAATCTTTCTCCCCAAACTCTAAAACTACGGCCCCCTAATTGTGCCCTCCCCTAACTTAGTGAAAAGACTGTTATCATTACTGTTCCACCTTTACATACCCTTTGCTGCCACACAGCGGGAATTGTGTTTTATATAATGTTAATACAAAGTGCTGTGCAGTTTTCAGGCTGTGTTAAAACTTCCTGCTCAGCGACCTGGCTGGTCCACGCAGCTGTAAAATAAAAATTAGAGAGAACATTGGTTGCTATCCACCTTATCTTTGCCTCTCATTATTTTAAACACTAGTTTTGCCCCATGTTCTCCCATGTTCAAATGAATGAACTCAGTGTGAGTACCTCTCCCTATAACTGAGGCCTTCTGGTCCCAGGAAAATCATTCTAAGCCTTTACTGCGTTCTTTCTAGTTTAACCACATACTTTCTATATAAGACTAATTAAAACTGTACACAGTAATCCAGGTATAGTCCCAGCAGTGACTTATACAACTGCAGTATAATGTCCCAACTCTGATACCCAATGTGCACTAGGCCAGTGTACTAACTGCCTTTATTACTGGCCTGCAATCTATGAAAAACTTCTTCACTATCAACACCACCACCTTGTTTTGTCAGGTCAGCCCACTGTGAGGGATCTTGTTGAATGCCTTGCTAAAAGTCCCAATGGACAATATCCACAGTCTGATCTATTCCAAATTTCGGTGGCCCCACCTACACTGATAGCTTAGGACATCCACGAATCTGGGGAGAGCAGCATCATAATGGCTGTCAGATCTGTTCTGACTTTGCCCAACACCTCATGCTGAATCAGCCCACGTTGTTCTGGAGAAGGCCCTCAAGTGAAGCTGGGGTCCCAGCAGAAGATTGCGCTAGAGGTCATGCAGGAAATGGTCTTGTAACTACTGGGCGATTTTGTGGCAATGCAAATTCTTTAGTTGAAATCTAGTCAACGAAATAAAATACTTCCTTCTTCTCTGCAGCATGAACAAATGTCTTCCCTGAAGAGGATGGAACTTAGGTAGTGAAACTTATTTCGCATTTGTTTGTGTGCAAATAAACAAATTCTGATATAAATTTGAAGTGTGTAAGATCAAGATTCAAGATTATTTATCACATGTACGTTGAAACGTAGTGTAATCCGTCATTTGCGTTAATAACCAACATGCCTGAGGATACGCTGTGGGCAGACCGCAAGTGTCGCCACATGTCCCAGTGCAACGTTAGGTGCCCACAATGCTCAGCAGAACAGCATAGAACACAACGAGAGCAAATTGAGCCCCGTTTCTCCTCCCACCAATGCACAGTCCTTTAACCCCCCCACCCCCAAGACAGGCCTCCAGCCTCCAGTAATCTCAAATGCTGGAAGGAAGGTTTGGTTAGTTAAACTTGGAGGTCAGTAAATCCAAATCACACTCATCAGGATTAAAATAGGGAAGTGCATTCACCAATCAGACTGAGCATCACATTCCTATCAAGGATACGCAAATTCATAAAAATTATTCCTCGTCACTTCTACATTTAGTCACACACTGTATTTCTATTTTAACACTTGCTTAATCAGATGAGTCTTGCAAGCTGCTGTCTATTTTTGTTTATTTTACTGAGAAGAAACCCATGCCCTTCTTTCAACAATGTTTGGAACTCCTTAACCTTATCACAGTACATTCTCTCCAACCCTGACTTTTTTTGTTGTGGACTGTTCCTGCCCATTCCCCCATTACTATTCCATATTGTTGCTTACATGGAAACTATCGGAACATGATTCCATTTCCCAAATACAACATTTTTATTATAATCACACCATTTTATACAATATATACACTGCAGAAGACATTCATGTTAACAAATGGAATGCAATATTCTGTATTGCATTGATCCCCAATTTAGTTCCTTATTCCCTCACTCTGTTATTGAACAGATGAAGACATCATATAAAGCATAACTAAAATGCATTATAAGAAAAACAGACAGGGAATCCTATTTATGGTCACACCTCAGTTTAAGAATCATTATTGAGGCACTTTAAAGAGAAAGCACATTTTAAATTGCGCTATCATTCTAAATTAAATTGAGTTACAGGTACCTTTACTGCTTGCCTTGCTAGTTATTGGATATTCTGTCAGAACTGTAGGCTGTAGATAACCCACTGATGGTATTTTGTACAATCTCCCCAGTTCTTCCACTCCATATAATCTAATATTAACCATATATTATGTTGTCATAATGTTGATATTTCAAGATTAGATTTAATATAGTTTGTACAAACTAAAGTAGCACCTCTTAAACTCACAAGAATAAGCCAATGTATGGGGAAGCCACTTTCTGTGGGATTTCATTCACTAAATAGCCACGGTGTTTAAGTAGGTGGTTTACCAATGCCTCCTCAAAGCCTCTTAAAATGGGCAATAAATATGGACCTTACCTGTCATGCTCATGTTATGCGAATGAAAAGAAATACGGAATTGACAATGGATCTCTCTGTTTGCTAATACAAAGTAAAGAATATTAGCCCATGTGACTCAATCAGGTTAATTGATCTGAAACTGAGACCAAGCTCAGGTCCTAATTAATTTGTGTATGATCAAGGAATTAATAAATCCTAGAAAGTACCTGAGTGCCTGTTGATCAGCATTCTGTTCATTGAAGTCTTCTATTATGTCTTTAATTATGGCCAATTGATGATTTGACTTCAGAGACTTTTGTACCAGCAAAGCACTGGGGACTCCACACATGTTTTCAGCTCTGACAGGAAATCAATACCCCATGGATAAACTAAGATTTGCATTCTCCAGGGGCAACATCACATCTGCTTAAGCTTACTAGGAGTCAAAACGGCGTGCTTCTTTTTTTCCAATCTATTCACTCACCTCATACTGTGCGAAGCAAAACCTTGAAACTGCATCTGGAACGTCAGCTTCATTAATTGTCGTCATGTTGCTTAAAAACATGGGGGGTGGACCAAGGTTTTGTTGTATTTTGTTGTGCAGGAATAAATTAACCAATAAATAGAAGTACCTGGCAAATAATGCAGGGATGCATGTTGGTCTGATGCCAGACATTTCCCTGGGCATACTAAAAATTACAGCAGCAATAATGTCGACGGAAAAATTGCAGCACGCTGTGCTGTCCGTGGTATTGTAGTTTCTCTGAGACAACAGACTGAAAATCATCGGTAGTAACATTCCTGATTTTCAGTTTGTGCTGGCAGGGGCCAGAGAAGCTGTTGGCAGTGACTACTGGAGAAAATTATTCCTGCTAAGCCATTCGTGGCAGGTAGCAGTGCTCACAGGGAGCCTCCACCAGCTTAACAAAAGTGCCTGCTTGACATTCATGCAGAGCAGAAGCATTGGTGGAAAGCTCAGGCACGTAGCATTCACACCATGTTACAAGGTAAAAAGGAAAGGCTCTCTGCAAAGCTGGACTTTCTGGGGTCTTTCCATTGCTGGCTTGAATCTTTCAAAATACAGAAGGATTTTCTGAAATTCTGCATGTCGTATCGTAACCAGATCACCTGCTAGCCAGCAGAAACCGAGCAAGTGCCTAATAGTTATCCACTTATGCTAATCAGCTAACATTCTGCCGAGGTCATGGTCGAGTAATGGATAACCCCTATCAAAATGTTGGCTGTGATGCCAATATAATGAATGCTTAAGAGTACACTTCACTCCAGTTTTGGAAGCAGGAGAATTTGCTAATGTTTTATTTGCTGGGATTCATGCATGGAATTTCAGCAACCAGTTTTTCACTGCTGTAGCATATGCTGAATTCACCTTGTTAACACTTCTGCACTTGAGAGCAAATTGAAGTTGGGCCTCCACTGTGTGTGAATCTTTGCAGAACAGAGCGAGTAAGCACTTCAGCATAGAGTTCATAGACTTTTGAAAGATCTCCTAATAATCCAGTGTTTTGGCAAGATACACATTTTAATCAATAAATAGTTGTTGATCTGTTTTCTTATATAGAAGCATCAAATAAATTCCTTCCATTCGTGTACCAATACAACAGTTAAACGGTTTATTTTGGTTGTCACAACCATCGTACAAAATAATTACTGGAGACTGTGCATTGAATGGAGTTAATTCAGGAACTGGAGAAAATCTGCAGATGCTGGAAATCTGAGCAACACACACAAAATGCTGGAGGAACTCAGCAGACCGGGCAGCATCTATAGAAAAATGTACAGTCGACATTTCGGGCTGAGTCCTGCTGAAGGGTCTCGGCCCAAAACATCGACAGTACTTTTCTCCATAGATGCTGCCTGGCCTGCTGAGTCCTTCCAGCATTTTGTGGAAGTTAGGTCAGGCCTTGTTGGTGTGGTTTGTCCTGAGAGACATTTCATGAAGTGGACTGGGCTCTGAGGAGTAGCTAGGCCAGTAGGAGTACATTGCTGAGCCCACTCACAGTATCCCAATTGGATGCTGACATTTTAACTATTTTTATATGTTTTCACTCGTCATAAGCTGGCCCCTGTCTCACCACACTTCCTGTCCTCTTTCTGCTGGCTAGCTTTACTCTCTATCCTTAGTCAAGATTTCAGCTGGAAATGCCCATGATTTCTCTACACCACAGAAGCTGCTCAGCCACGGAGTTCCTCCAGCAGTACGTTTGTTCTTCCCTGACATTAACTTGGAGGCTGCCAAATGCAAATTGCACTCGGGCCCTCTTCTCTGTCTGTCAGTGCTCTGCTGCAATGGCTCAGTGAAGAGTCACTGCACTTGTTCTTTGCAGGACAAAGTAGTAGAACATAGAACCGTGCAACACAGTGTAGGCCATTCAGCCCATGATGTCGTACTGACCTTTTACCTACTCTGAAAGCAATCTGACCCTTCCCTCCCACGTAGACCTCCATTTCTTTTGCTATGAAAATGACTGAGGGACTTCCGCAGGCCTGGTATTCCAGGAATTAGATGATTGTGGGAGATGGACTTGTCACTGAGAGCTGAGAAAAGTCACAGGAGAGTAGAGAAATCATGACCAACTCTGCGGAAGCTGTGTGAGCGATTGCAATACAGAGTAAAATCCAGAAAAGTCATTTTTGTTATGAGACTGTGAGTTAATTGGGAGAAACTGATGTATACAGAAGGCTTGATTTTAACTTTAATGATTAAACAAGAATAGAAAGTCAGGCAATTAAAATGGTAGTTGGACAATGCTTGTCAATGTTAAACATATGCTCCACAGGCAGAAGGATCTCATCAATATTTCAATGATGATTCGTCTGATGCAATTTACAATGTTAATGGGACTATTATTACAATTCATACTGAGTACCAATGGTAGCTGGTGAAAATCAAAAGTTCGTCAGAAGGAAGCCCAGAATATCAGTAATTTGATGGTGTTTTTGAACGTTCTTCTGTTCTTCTACCCTTCACTGTATTATTTTAATCTGGAGCCATATTTTAGCTAACAGCCACAAGGCTTTTCTGTTTTACTGCCCACTTTCTTCTCATTCCTTCAGTAGTAACCCAGTGACCTTATCCTTTCCATGAGGGGATATCCTTCTGGACTGTCTTCCAGGAACTATATGTACTATCTGTATTGCAGAGAACAGGCATTCAATCCTGGAATCTAACTTTTTTTTTGATCAGTGCTACTTGTGACTACTGCACAACTATACAATGGATACGCTGCCCAAGTCAACATACTATACTCCAGATAAATTTACATCTTAGGATGTTGATGAAAACAAGAGCTTGTGCTACTTCCTGAAGTTAATGACCAGCTGTTTTGTTTTGCTAACACTGGGGGAAAGATAGTTCTCATGACACCATATCACTAGGCTCTCTATCTCTTCCAGTACTCTGACCAATCATTATCTGAGATCTGATCCACTATGAACACGTCATATGCAAATTTATACAGTAGTTGGAATTAGAGCAGAATCTGACCACGCACCCATCAGTATATAGGGAGCTGAGATCTCAACTTTGTGAGGATAATTGTGGCTGCCTATCCTTACTCTTTGCAGTCTACTAGTCAGGAAGTCAAAGATCTGGTTACAAAGTGAGATGTTGAGTCCCAGGTCTAGGCTTTTGGAGATTAATTTGTTTGTAGTATCATACTGAAGGTGGAGATGTAGCCAGTAAGGAATAGTCTACTGTAGGTGTCTTTACTGTCTGGATGTTCCAGAGATGATTGTAAGTCCAAGAAGATGGTGTATGTCATAGATCTGTTTCAGCAATAGGCATATTGTAGTAGGTCAATGTTGTTTGGGAGGCTGGAGATAATGTGTGTCATGATCAGCCTTTCAAAGCACTTCTTGATGGTGGATGTTACAGCCACTGGGCAGTAGTCATTAAGGCACATTGCCTTAATTTTCTGAGGATTCTTTTCTTATTTTTCATAAAGATGGACTTTCACACAGGAAATCTAGGTTCAAACTCTAATTTTTAAAAAATATGTTTATATTGAGCTGATAGTAATTAATTTCAATGATTTATTAAAGGGGGCAGAGGAAAACTGACAAGTTTGGAAATTGGTTTAGCTGAAGATTACCTTCATCACCTGAAATGTGTGGCCTAGTCATAACAGTACTAGTACTGATGGAGATGTCTTCAGTGTTGGGTTATCTCATGGTCCTAGGAGGAAACAGTGGCAAAGATACAGCAATGAACAGACATGAAAAATTAATCTGTGGTTGTTAACTATCTGCGTAACTAGAGACATTTTAAAGCCTTAATGACTCCTCATGGAAAAATATAAACTCTTGTATTTGAGCTTTTCCTATTGTTCCATTCCTGATCTCAGTACCACGAGTCATTACTGCCATGTGAGCAATCCTTCTGCAAAGGTCAGAGCTGACTTGTACAAATCCCTTGGAGAAAGTTATTCATGCTTCCTTGCCCCATTACCATGTTTTATCATATAAAATGAGAAGGCTTTCACTTAATATTAGAAGCCACTCAGTCAATGAGCAGCAAGGCTGTCTGGAGCCATTCATTTAATACATCAGTTACATTTTAATAACCTGTCTAATGCAGCATTCAAACAGATTTCCTCTTGGTAGTGATGAAAGCCATGGAAGAACTACAAATGCCTTTTGCAATTGCATACGCAAAATTCATACTTCCAGAGAGAAATTAATGACATCCAATGAGTATAAATTAGGGAATTCTTTAAATTCAATTTTTATGGAGCATGGTGCCATTTTACTTACTATAAGAGGGTTTTAGTGAAAGCCCCACTTTGAATTCTTTGTCATAGGTTATTTTCCTTCAATTAATAGCGTTATGAGATGCGCTAATTGGCTATAGACAGAACCAGAAGGGAAATATCCTTAATCTAATCCCTTAAACTAATAAATTGCAGTAGGTACCAAGTTAAGATATGTGGGATGTTTAATCAAAGCTAGAACTTTTATTCACTAATGACTGAACAAATAATTGTAGTTTAGAGCACTCAATATCTTACATTTATACCTAGATGACAGCTGTACTCAAATGAACACATTTGAGTGCAGCATTGTCCAAAAAGAAAATTGTCTTCTCACACAATAATTTCAGCTTTGGTGACATCCTTCATTATAAACTACACTTTACATCAGCCATGATTCAGTTAGTAGTTATCCTTCTTTTTAGGCAGAAGGTTTAGTGATCAAGTCCCACTCCAGTGTTTGAAGACAGCAGATGCTTTGTGTGGTACTGAGGGAGCCTGCTGTCTTTCTATTGAGGTATTTTTTTTAAAAAAAAATTCATGGCACTAGTTTGCAAAAGAGCAAAAACTGGCCAATATTTAAATCAATGTGTTAAAAACAGGTGGACTGGTGTGTGAAGTAGCAAATTGCCTGCCGTGTTACCTGAATTATGATAGTGGCTTTACTTCCAAATTTAGTTAATTGTCTGCAAAATACTTGCAAAGTCATCTTGACTACAAAAATCACAGTATAAATACAGGTTTTTTTTAAGTTTCAGTATTGATGAGGTCATGTATTTTTGTCAATGTAGTATAAAAATATTCTAGATCTAAGACTAAACTGTAGTCTTGGATGGTGATTCTTCCAAATTGCCTATTCATTGATGTACAGTATTTGACACATATGCCCTATTTTGTTCATTTTGTTCATGAAAATGTCATTTAATCCAATTTAACATTTGAACTGTTTGTTGACCATCAGAATATCAAGTCCTCATCCAGGTATTTTATAAACGTCGTGAATGAATTGCCTTCATCATTCTTTTACTCTGTCTGCCAGACCTCCATCTATTTTGGGTTGACAGATTTTCCCAACACTTTTATCCAAACCATTACCTTCTCTGTAGCGTAGTGGTTAGCACAACACTTTACAGTACAGGTGATGTGGGTTCAATTCCCGCCGCTGCCTTTAAGGGGTTTGTACATTCTCTCCATGACCACGTGGGTTTCCTCTGGGTGTCCTGTTTCCTCCCACAATGTCCAAAGATGTACCAGTCAAAAGGTTAATTACTCGTTTTAAATTGTCATGTGATTAGCTCAGGGGATTGCTGGGCAGCATGGCTTGAAGGGCTGGGATGGCCTAGTCTGTGCTGTATCTCAATATTACACAAAAAAAATTGTTCCTGTTACTTCTTCCAAGATGTAAAATTTCATGTAATTTTACAAAATCTCACCTCAGTCTGCATTGTTGCAAATAGAAACAACCATAGTCTTGCCAATTGCACCTCATAATTAAAATTCATCAGCTTTAAATATCTTTTCTGCACCCTCTCTCACGCTATCACATCCTTTCTATATTGTGTGCAATAATTAAGATGCGGCCTAATGAGTATTTATTAACCTTTTTTATTTATTCCTTCAGCCAATGAAGACAAGTATCCTGGATTGGAATTGGAGTTAGGTTGTTATGGTCACATATACAGTGAAAAGCTTGCTTTGCATACTGTTCATACAGATCAAATCATTGCAACAGTGCATTGAGGTAGAACAAGACAGAACAATAACAGAATAAAGCTACGGAGGAAGTGCAGTGCAGGTAAATAATATTATGCAAAATTATAACGAGTTAGAAGTGAGGTCAAAAGTCCTACTTAATGTTTTTCCTTCTTAACAATTTTACCTAACTCTGTTAACTTTAGGGATCCAGGGACCTATTCACATTTTTTTCCACTACATATCACAGACCTGAATATTCCTGTGTCTTGTGCTTTCTTCCATCCTTCTTATTAAATGCATTACATTTAAGCTACTTACTCACTTCTAATTCAATTACCCTTTCTGTTATCCAGCGAATTCCTCCCCATGACCAATTTTCAGATCTGCAGATTTTTTAATGATGGCTCCGACACATCAATCCAAATTATCATTTACAGCGTATAAATAAGATTATCTTAAACTAAGCCTGGGAAAACAGTACTTTTTCTTGTGGCGACTGTACATATTTGTAGCAAATTTAATTAGTGTCCTCTTATTGCAGGCCATTCATCATCTGTTTCCTTTTGATTCATTTCCATCAATATAAATCGTTTTAGTGTTCCCCTCGGTGGTTCTTGTACTTTGATTTCACCTTATTGATTGGAATGGGAATTGGTTTATTATTGTCACATGTACCAAGATACAGTGAAAAGCTTGTCTTGCATACTGTTCATACAGATCAATTCATTACACAGTGCATTGAGGTAGAACAAGGTAAAACAATAATAGAATGCAGAATAGAGTGTAACAGCAATAGAGAAAGTGGAGGTAAACAATAAAATGCAAGATCATGACGAGGTAGATTGTGAGGTCAGGAGTTCGTCTTACATTATGGAACCATTCAGGTGTCTAATAAAAGCAGGTTAAAAGCAGTCCTTGAGCCTGCTTTCAGGCTTCTGTATCTTTTACCTGATGGAGGAGGTAGGAATAGAGAATGCCAGGGTGAGTGGAGCTGTTTACCATGTTGGCTACTTTACTAAGGCAGTGAGAAGTGCAGACAGAATTCATGGAGTGTAGAACGGTTTCTGTGACGTGCTGAGCTGTGTCGACATCTCTCCGCCATTTCTTGCAGGGACAATGGGGACATTACAAATTCATTTAGCTTTAAAGTAAGTCAAAGCTTTGGTGAGCTTTCTTGGCCATGGCATCTACATGGTTGGCCCAAGACATGGTTGGCTCTCGACCCTCTCAACCTCACCACCACTAATGCAGAAATAGAGGGGGATATGTTCCCTCTCCCCCATCCTGAAGCCAATGACTTGTTTTGCTGACATTGAGGGAAAGGTCTCTGAATCGACACCATGTTGCAAAGTTCTTCTCTACACCCTGAACTTCGACTCATCATACTTGAAATTTGGTGGTATCATTAGCAAATTTGTAGAATAAGTTAGAACAGGACCTGGCTGCACAGTTATGAGCGTACAGGGAGTGGAGATGGATAGATAGATAGATAGATAGATAGATAGATAGATAGATAGATAGATAGATAGATACTTTATTCATCCCCATGGGGAAATTCAACTTTTTTCCAATGTCCCATACACTTATTGTAGCAAAACTAATTACATACAATACTTAACTCAGTAAAAAATATGATATGCATCTAAATCACTATCTCAAAAAGCATTAATAATAGCTTTTAAAAAGTTCTTAAGTCCTGGCGGTAGAATTGTAAAGCCTAATGGCATTGGGGAGTATTGACCTCTTCATCCTGTCTGAGGAGCATTGCATCGATAGTAACCTGTCGCTGAAACTGCTTCTCTGTCTCTGGATGGTGCTATGTAGAGGATGTTTAGAGTTTTCCATAATTGACCGTAGCCTACTCAGCGCCCTTCGCTCAGCTACCGATGTTAAACTCTCCAGTACTTTGCCCACGACAGAGCCCGCCTTCCTTACCAGCTTATTAAGACGTGAGGCGTCCCTCTTCTTAATGCTTCCTCCCCAACACGCCAGTGTTGCTGCCTATCCCTTATGATTATCCTCTGTTAGACAGGAAGTCAAGTATTCAGTTGCAGAGGGAAGTGTTGACTCCCAGGTCTCAGAGCTTGATGATGAGTTTACTTGGAACTGTAACAGTGAAGACAGAGCTGCAGTCAATAAATATTGTCCTGATGTTCCAGAAAAGAGTGTAGGGTCAGGGAGATGGTCCTAAACTAAGCTGTAGACCTGTTTCAGCAGTAGGCAAACTGTAGTGGATTAAGGTCAGGAGTTAATGCATGTCACGACCAGCTTCTTGAAACACCTTCATGATGGTGAATGTCATAGCCACCTGATGTTAGTCATTAAATCACGTTACTTTGTTCGAAATTACCTTGATTGAGATAATCCCTGGATACATGGTTGTGATTCACTGCTGTGTGAATGTAAAAACTGCCACCCAGCCATCTCTTCTGCAACATAATTTGCCGCAGCCAAGTAAAAATGCTCAAGTGTTCACGATTCTGCTGTTAAGTGACCACATTATCTAACCCCTGAGAAAGAATGCAAAGGGTACAGTGAAGAAGGGTGGGATGTGATACATAAATCACTCGTAATCATGGTCCATGTAGATGCCAATGACCTAGATAGGAAGTGTGAGAGGAGGTTCTGCAAAGGGAGTTCAGAGAGTTAGCTGCTAAGTTAGAGGGTAGCATCTCCAGGGTTGTGATCTCAGGATCGCTACCCATGCAATGTGCTAGTGAGGCCAGAAATAGGAAGATTTTACAATTTAACACGTGGCTAATGAGGGAGGGCTTCAGATTTTGGGGTTAAGCTCAAGTTGCAGGGGATGGGAACCTGAGCACCAGAATGGATAGTAGTGTGGTTTTGGAGAAAAATGTTGTAAACCTACATACAAATTCAGGAATCAAAAGATGAAACATGGTGGAACTAATGTTCTGAGTTGCATATATTTCAATGCAAGGTGTATTGTAGGAGGATGAGAGGTGACCTGATAGAGGTGTACAAGATAATGAGAGGCATTGATCATGTGGATAGTCAGAGGTTTTATCCCAGGGCTGAAATGGCTAACACAAGAGGGCACAGGTTTAAGGTGTTTGGAAATAGGTACAGAGGAAATGTCAGGGGTAAGTTTTTTATGCAGAGAGTTGTGAGTGCATGGAATGGGCTGCCAGTGGTGGAGGCAGAAACAACAGGGTCTTTTAAGAGACTCCTGGATGGCTACATGGAGCTTAGAAAAATAGAGGGCTATGGGTAAAGCCTGGGTGGTTCTAAGGTAGGGACATGTTCGGCACAGCTTTGTGGGCTGAAGGGCCTGTGTTGTCCTGTATGTTTTCTATGTTTCTATGAAAGGCAGATGAGCCTAAAACATGGATCAGCACATGGAATTATGACATTGTAGCCATTTTCCTGCATGGGAGGTTGGTCAAGAAGGTTCTGTCATAAATTCGATGAGACAATTGTCTTTGTGGGAGAAACCAGAGAGTGGTAGTAAATGTTGTCTCTCTGACTGGAGGCCTGTGATGAGTGGAGTGCTGTAGGGTTCAGTGCTGGGTCTATTATTGTTGTTTGTCATCGATATCAACAATCTTGATGTTAATGCGGTTAACTGGATCAGCAAATTTGTGGATGATACCAGGTTTTGAGGTGTAGTGGACAATGAGGAAGGCTATCGTGGCTTGCAGATGGATCTGGATAAGCTGGAAAAATAAGCTGAAAAATTGCAGATAGAATTTATTACGGACAAGTGCGAGGTGTTGCACTTTAGTACCCAACCAGGGTAGGTCTTACACAGTGAACAGTAGGGCACTGAGGAGAGCGGTAGAACAAAGGGATCTGGGAATACAGGCCCATAATTCATTGAAAGTGCTGTCACAGGTAGATAGAAAGCTTTTGTCACATTGGCCTTCATAAATCAATGTATTGAGTACAGGAGATTGGACGTAATGTTGAAGTTGTGTAGGACATTAGTGATTTGGAGTATTTTGTGCAGTTTTGTGTACCTACCTACAGGAAAGATGTAAATAAGGTTGAAAGAGTACAAAGAAAATTTACAAGGGTGTTGCTGGGTCTGGAGGACCTGAGTTATATGGAAAAATTGAATAGGTTAGGAAGAGGGTTGTGAGAGTGAGGAATGAGATACCAGCAAGTGGTGCATGCAAGCTCGATTTCAGGGTTCAACAAAAGTTTGGATAGATACATGGATGCTAGGGGTATAGGGGGCTATGATCCCGGTCCACGTCAATGGAAGTAGGCAGTTTAAATTCCTCAGCATGGACTAGATAGGCTGAAATGTCTTTTTCTGTCCTGCATTTTTCTATGACTCTATATTTCAGCATTCTAAATTTCCAGTTTCTGCACTATAAATTTTAAGTAAATATTGAGAAACAAACTCATCCTCCAGTGTAACCAGGGTTAATTGTTCTGCAGTTCCTAAAGAGAACACCCTAACTTTAAATGATTTGTAAACCAAAATAAAATTATCTATCAAAGTACAGTTGCAAGAATGACATTCTTACCCCCGGCTAGAATCTGTTTGCACTCAACAAAAAATGATAAGACATATCTGAGAAAATTTGATCTAGATTGTTTGCACATGTTGTGTTTTGCTTCCAGAATTCAGGGTAGGTTTTACCAGGGTGGTTAACATTAAGTATTGGCCTATATTATGTAAGATCAAGTACTGCGGCAACAATTATTCCTTTGTGTTCAGAACAATTAACACTGTTTGCATTGGAGGGTGAGGTTGTTTCTCTACATTTACTTAAAATTTACAGTATAGAAACTGGACATTTAGACATGCTGAAATCTAAGGTGTCACTCATCCCACCCTCCTTTCCTGCACACTGGCACCCCTTTCCATGTCTTGTGGGTTTTTCCAACCTACTATTTACCTCATTTCCTCATTTCCGTGAGTTTACCATTTTTAAGAATGACCAAAAAAGATGGCATTTTTTTATTTTGGATTCTGGGCCCCATCATTTACTTTATTCCGACCATTGATAAAATAATCCCCAGCATTGTGACTCAGAGTAACTCACCCAAATGAGATTTCAAAACACTGTATATCGTCAATGAGACCATGTGGTTTCTAAGGTCACAGAGAACTCTGTCACAGTGAAATTTAAATCAGTTCTTGCAGACACAATATCCTTCATTAAGTTAACACGATGGTGTCACTTTAAGTTAAATATTCATCCTCATGGTCATGCACATTTCCTGAGGAATGTTGATTTGTTCCCTTTATTACGATTCAGCAAAAGTATTAATTAGTTACTTAAAGTATGCAACTCTTTTTACCTTAAAGTGGGATTCTTTGCTGTGCCGACTCCTGTCTTATTTATAGCTTATCACTACAGTGTTAGAATAAAGCATTTGGGAAATGGATTTTTATGTACTGTTGAAAAATGAGATTTAAGCTGGAAAAAAATTATTGGTATCAAGAAAGGGAAGTGAAGTGGGACCTGTATACTTTATTGCATCTCCTTGTTGTAAATTTTTATATTATGATTCTGCTAAGTCATTGGGTATATTTAAAGCGGAGGTTGATAGGTTCTTGATTAGTAAGGGCGTCAAATGTTATGGGGAGAAGGCAGAAGCAGGGAAAATAAATTAGCCATGATTGAATGACGGAGCAGTCTCGATGGGTTGAATGGCCTAATTGAAATCCTATATCTTATGGCTGTATGCTAATGCATAATAGGGCATGAGAATATCCATAAAATTTTGATTAATAAAATAAATGATCCAGATATCTTTTTTAAGTTACTCAGAACAACAGGACCATGAAAACAGCTGATTGTTATAAGAAGCCAATTGGTTCACTGAGGTCTTTCAGTGAAGAAAATATGCTGCTTTTACCTGACCCAGCTTTTAGGTACTGTAACTCCAGACTGAAAGCACTCTGGTTGACTCTTAACTGTGGTCTGAGCTGGTCTGGCAAACTACACAGCAAACAGCTCACCAGCATCTCCCCTAGGGCAATTCAGAACATACAATAAATGCTGGCTTTGCTAGCAACCACCCATGACTGATCTTTGCACAGGATGTGATCCGAACCCTGCAGCCTAACCATCAGCGTTCTCTGACTATTATTGAGAGACCCCAGGCTATATTTTGTGCATCTCCTAGGTAACTCTTTATGAGTGCATGTTAACACAGACTGTAAGTTAGGGCAGCAAAAAAAAACCATTTTTGCTACACTGAGTGATGTGCAAGTTATATAAAATTAGGTAAAAGTATGACAGTCATCAAGGAATGTGTATCTCCTAAGACCAAGAGTGCTTCAATATTTCTGCATCTGAATTTCATTTTAATACAATTTAAACCATGAAACATTGTTTATATGAATGATTATTCCTTAAGGTCAGAGATATTAGTGCAAAGAACTCAAATCCTAATGTTATAAAAAGTATTATATGAATGCTATTTATTTTTCTGTCCTGGAGTATTCGTAGTCACACAGTAGAGCTGTGGTGTTGGTAGTTGAGTGAGGATTAGAAGAAAACTTTCAGCAAAGTTTATTTATAGAGTCAATTTAAAAAGCTGCAGATAGATGAAAGTTATGAGCAAAACTGTGGCAACTTTGTTGTTTGAACACAGTGAGATAGAAATTTATCTTTGAACATGTATGAAATATGTTGTACGGTCGCACATGAACATTGTATACACTTCGGAAATTTCTTTCCATTTATCTCAGTAGGTTAATTATAGTTAATGAACCAAAGACAGAGTTCTTCCTCAGTGACTTTGAAGTCAGGTCGTTGTGAAAGGACTAGAATTACATCATACAGTTTATGGCACAGAAGAGGAGTTGAGGCCAACTTAGATAAATCAAAATCATATTGAATGACCTTCTCTTGCTTTGATTTTCTTGCGTTGTTGAGGAAAAATAAACACCAGTTATTTGCCCATAACTGAGAAATTACCCAATCAACTTCATTCTGCCTGTCATGGTGGCACCATTTCATGCTGTCATTCTTTTGGTAACGGTTTCAAAGGCCTCAAATACATCTCAATTAAGAAAATCCATTGCTTCACAGTCCCCAGCAGCCTGGGTTTAATCCTGCCCTCAGATGTTATCTGCATGAAATGTGCATCGTCTTCCTCTGGGATCCAGTTTCTGATGTTGTTTATTGAACATGACTGCAAGCTATGGAGGCTCAGTGCACTATTTTTGCCAATTGTATTTCACTTCCAGAATTCAGTAAGATTCAACATATTGTAATCTAGATGTTCTAGTTCAGGTGCTGTTTATGCATTCAAATAACATAAACTGGCAGTAAAAAGAAACTCCAGCGTAATGGGCAATATATTAATGGAACAGCCCTATCACCTTTCATTGTGAGGGCCACTCATAGAAACTGAAAGTTAATGATGAAGGTGAGCTTCATTAGTCACATGAACATTGAAACATAGAGTGAAATGTGTCATTTGCCTAAGCCACACAGCCCGAGGATGTACTAGGTGAAGGCCACCACGTTTCCACGACAACATGGCATGCCCAAAAATTACTAACCCTCACCTGTTCATCTAAGAGGAAACCAGAGCATCCAGAGGTCATGTGGTCACGGGGAGAATATACTAACTCCTACAAACAACGGTGGCAATTGAAACCCGCATGCTGTCTGGAGCTGTGAAGCGTTGCATCAACTGCTCTGCTATGGCGTTGAAAGACAATATTTTTTTTTTTAAATTACATTTGTCCCCACAGTAGATACACAGCAAGGTTTACATGGGACTTCTACTCCTGACTGGTGAAGAAAGAAAAAGCCGCAGTGGAATATTGTATGTGACGGTCAGCACCAAATAAGATGTGGAGAGTGGTTTGGGATCAAGTGCAAGGCTCTGCCTGCATTGTAACCCCACCCCACCCTGCCCCTGCCCCCTGCCACTCCCACCTCATCAAATGTCCAAGTTTATGCTCACGTGTGACAGGTAGCAATTTGATCATTCCTGTGGACGTGTTATAACCAAACCATTGGCCTTGATGAGAGAAGGAGGAGGAATGTGAAAATAATGTTTTCAAGGTGGTAATAGACTTCTAATCCAATTAATGATGCTTGTTACAAGAAGCTAGATTTAGTAATAATAAGCAACAGTTCCATCAGATTGCTTTATTTTTGAATGATTTCGTTTTAGATGGAAATAAGTCCTGAAGCTACTTTACAAATTCACAGCCAGAGCATAGTTGTTAAAATGTGATTCCTCACTTTTAATTGGTGTCACAGAATGGCCTGTTGCTGGCACTTCCTGCTGTGTCATGTGTTTTTATTTACTCTATGCTTTGGCAATGCAGTGTGTTGGCAAAGGGCACACTTCCAGTTTTGAAGAGCTGGTTGTTATATTGTTGATTCAACCTGGTTCTCTAATAAAAGTCTTGGCAGCCAGCTGCAGAGGGATTTGTCTACTTTCATTTCTTTTCCCTACCCTCAAGGCAGGCATATTTTATTTTAATGTAACTTTTTCTGATATTTGCCTTTAGAAATGTGAATGAAATAAGAAGTTAGAAATAGATAATGACTCCTTAAGTGATATGTGAATTCTTTCTCAGTCTCTGTCTTCCTCTCTCCCTCTTCCTTCCTCTCTCTTTCTTTCTTACTCCCTCTCTTCCCCCTCTTTCTTCCGCACTCTCCCTCGTCTTACTCTCCCTCACTCTTCCCTCTCTCTCTTCCTCTATCTTCCCCTCTCCATCTCTCTGTTCCTTACTCTCTTTCTTCCCATTTGCCTCCTCCCAATGCCTCCCCTCTGCCGCCCTCTGTTTCATTCGCTTTATCCCTCTCTCTTCCACTGTCTCTTCTTTTAAATTGTAACTCTTTACTCACAGAAAATGTTAGTCTTACATAAATGGCCAAAAAAAACTTGAGAAAACTGAGAAGATCTCCTAATTTTATGGGATGGGAAGGTCATTTGTTCTGTTTATGAAAGGGTGGGACACCATTACTCACAGGTTACTCTCATTGGACCTATGTTCAGTAACATTGAGCTGAGTCCGTGGCTGAAGGGAGGCGTGGGTATTTAGCTGATCCTGGGTTTTTTCTAGACTTTTACAGCCGCCTCTCAGCATTACCATGGGGAAAAATACTCTGCTGTCCAGTGCTAGAATAATCTGGATAAGGTTTGGATCCCTCATTCTTTTGAAAGAGGATTCCTACCTAGTGATTAAAAAGAAAGACTTAAGTTCAGAGTTTTTAATTTTTCCTCTTGTGTCAATGTTTTCAAAATAGTCTCAATGAATTTTAACTTTTTAAAGTACTTAAATCAATTTAATAGTTTTAAAATGTTACACTATATTAAATATTTTAAGAAGTCTTATAAGATTTCAAAGTCTGCAGAGCATTTAGGGCAGGGACTCTGCTTTATACCACCTGAGGCCTTATTTCCATTGAAGCCTTTGCTCTTTTTTCCATTTAAATGTAGGAGACTGAAGGTTGATCTGATACATCCAGGAAGGACATAGAAAGGGTGAGGGCTGCTTTTACCAGGGACGGGACATCTAAAACTACAGGACTTATTTTTAAGGTTAGAGGTGGAACTGGGGCAACTTTATTACAAAATAGGTCGTGGTTGCCAGAGGAAATGATTTGAATCAAGTGAATTAGATACATTTAAGAACAGCTGCTGTATATGGATGACAAGAATTAGAAGGATATGGGTCAGGTGCCGGGTAATCAAATTAATTTGTATATACATCTTGGTCAGCATAGATGCATAAGGACCAAGTGGCCTTTTTCCATGTTACACAACTTTATGCTTTTATGACGCTGATGAAGCCTCAACACCCATCATAAGAACAGAAAGCCGAGCATGTTTAGATCTATATCTCTGTTCAGGTTAGAATGGATCAAGCTGGTGGGCTGCCACTAATTTCACAAGGAATCTCTATCAGAGAAATAACCATTACATGTCCATAGGACCATAAGATATAGGAGCAAATCAGGCCATTTGGCCCATCAAATCTCCTCCACCATGGCTGATCCACTTGTCCTCTCAGCCCCATTCTCCTGCCTTCTCCCCGTATTTCTTCATGCCCTGATTAATCAACAATATATCAACCTCTGCGTTAAACATACCCAATGATTTGGCTTACGCAGTGGCCTGTGGCGACAAATTCCACAGATTCACCACTCTCTGACTAAAGAAATTGCTCCTTATTTCCATTCTAAAAGATGCCCCTCTATTCTGAGGCTTTGTCCTCTGGTCCTAGACTCTCTCACCATAGGAAACATCCTCTCCACATCCACTCTATTGAGGCCTTTCATAATTCAATAGATTTTGATGAGAATGCATCCAATCCTTCTGTATTCTAGTGAATACAGGCCCAGGGCCATCAAATGCTCTTTATATGACAAGCCATTCAATCCTGGAATCATTTTCGTGAACCTCCTGTGAACCCTCTCCAACGTTAGCACATCCTTTCTTAGATAAGAGGCCCAAAACTGCTCACAATACTCCAAGTGAAGCCTCACCAGTGCTTTATCAAGCCTCGACGTTTCATCCTTGCTTTTAAATTCTCATCCTTCTCGAAATGAATGTTAGCGTCGCATTTGCCTTCCTCACTACAGACTCAGCCTGCAAATTAACCTTTAGGGAAACCTGCACAATGACTCCCAAGTCCTTTACACCTCAGATTTTTGAATTTTCTCTCCATTTAGAAAATAGCCTACCCCTTTATTTCTTCTACTAATCTGCATGACATACACTTCTCAACAGTGCATTCCTCCTGTCACTTCTTTGCCCATAATCTATCTGTCCTTCTGCAGGCTCCCTACTTCCTCAAAACTACCTGCCCCTCCACCTATCTTCGTATCGTCTGCAAACTTGGCCACAAAGCCATCAATTCCATCATCCAAGTCATTGACATATGATGTAAAATGAAATGGTTCCAACTCAGACCCCCTATGGAACACCAGGAGTTTCCAGAGAATCATTCTACACTTCCTCCCCCAGTCTTTCCACAGAGCAGATAGAAGTTCCTTACTTTCAAGGCCCTTGAAAGTCTCATAAGGCAAGGACCTTGACAGGAAATGTCTTGTGATAATTTATTACCATTCACTTGAATAATTTTATGTTGTAATGTGTTTGAAACTATAGGTCTCTGAATCTGAAATGATTGGCATATACAGCATTCGTTCACTTGCAATGATGGAATATAAAGTGTAAATTCATTAAAACATTTAGGAAAAATCCAAAACGTAAAAGGATAATTTCAGTGCTGCATTTATGAGGGGAATCTGTGGTTAGGCTCCCCATGAAGCGTTCAGCTTCTTCCAGTAGCGTTATAAACTGAAGTGTGAGTGCAGTGATGTTATATTTGTAGTAGCACAGAAACCACATTTAAGTCATAAAAACCTTTCAGATCCGATGGATACTAACAGCAGAAGCTATGACCCATTGTAAATAAATTCTGGGCAGATTTGTAGTCCGTATGCCACTCTGCTGACTGAATTGTGGCAGTAGTATCGTGAAGGCAGGGGTATTTTTAGGGGAACTCACAGAAAAAGCTGGAAGATCTCAGCAGGTCAGGCAGCATCTATGGAGAGAAATAAACAGCCAATGTTTTGCACTGAGACCCTTCATCAAGTCTCATACGTGGATCTGAATATCATGGACCTGATTAAAACAGTTGTGCACAAGTCAAAATCATTCAGAGTCTTCCCCAAACAGAATCCCTGGGTAAACCATGTGATTCACAATCTGCTGAGGGTCAGATCAGAGGCATTCAAGTCTGGCAACCAAGAAAGTTACAAGAGGTCTAGGTATGATTTCAAGAAAACCATCTCGCAGGCAAAGTGTTTCTTCTGAACTCAACTTGAATCAATGAAGGATGCTCGACTGTTGTGGCTGAGCTTGAATGCTATCACCTCATATAAAGTTAAGTGACGGGTGATACCAGGGCTTCGCTTCCAGATGAACTCAATGACTTTTATGCTCGCTTTGACTGGCAAAACATTGAGGAACCTTCACAAAGTGGGAGGTGATAATTAAGTAAGGTAGTTTAGAGGGTTTGAGAGAATGTGAGTGATTTTGGTTAACCAAACAAAACTGCCAATCCTAGCATTTAGATCCATTTTGAACTCCCCTTGAGAATGAGGACAAAAGCCTTGAGCCACTGAAGTCCATGCAATAACACTATTTCCACAGAAGTGTCTACTAATGTTTTAAAATACTTAAATCCAAACTCATTGAAGAAACTACAGCACACACAAAATGCTGGTAGAACACAGCAGGCTAGACAGCATCTATGGGGAGAAGCACTGTTGACGTTTTGGGCCGAGACCCTTCGTCAAGACTAACCAAAAGGAAAGATAGTAAGAGCTATGAAAGAAACTACAGAATAGTTCTAGGTCAGATTATCATCTTCAGACTTGGTTGCCTCTCTATCGATGCTGCCTGACCTGCTGAGTTCCTCCAGCATCTTGTATGTGTTTCTCAGGTTATTACGTGTCTCAGTCAAGAATAAGAAGTAGACAGTTTGCAACTGAGATTTGGAGATTTTTTTTTCACTCATCGGATGGTAAGTCTTTGAAATTCCTTACCCTGGAGGTTGCTGAGGCTCAGTCATTGAATTCATTCAAAGCAGAGAATGATATATCTCGTGTTATTCAGGAATGAAAGCATGTGGAGAGAGTGCAGTAAAAGATGCCAAGATCGATGATCAGCCATGATGCTGATAGATGGTAAAGCAGGCTTGAAGAGCTCTTGATCTACTTTTCCAGTTCCTTATATTTTTATGCAGCGGACACATGGAAAGACTACATTTATCCTTTCGTGTGGTAGAGATCACAGATATGAGAGAAAATCTATGGGGCTCCCTCATGGAAAAGCATTAAAAAAAATTACTGCTGTAATGCCTGCAACTACGCTGACGATGTGGAAATTGCTTCTGTTTGTGAACAGCAACATCATCTCAGATTTTCTCTGATTTTTACTATCCCTATCATATACACAATAGACCTGTTGTGCCCTAATTAAGGAAATTCTCCTGGATAGTAGAGGCATATGCAGGCTGCCGTCAGAGACATTGACTTGTTTCTATTTTGCAGATTGTAATAGGCCTGCTGTACATTTTCAGCATATTTATTTCACAAATCTGCTTCTGTTATTCACAAAATATAAAAATCAATATTTGCATTGTTAGCTTATTTTTGAGATGTCTGAAAACATTGCCCAGATTGGATTATGCTCAGCTGTATGGACTGTTATGAAGAAAAACAGTGAATACATTTGAAACGTTTTAGCACTGATGTCATAGACAGCTTCAACTATCAAATTGCTACTTTATTTATAAATGTTCAGCATGATGTCTTTATAGTGGGGGAATACCATTTTTGAAAGTAAGATATTTGTCAGTCTCAGAATGGATCAGAGTCCTCCCAGATTTGTGTGTAGCAGAACAAAAAACAACACAAGATCTCCCATTACTCAAGTTCAGCATAATACGTTAAATGAAAAGTACAAGTGGAAGCCTTAGCAACACACACGAAATGCTGAAGGAACTCAGCAGGCCAGGCAGCCTCTAGGAAAAGAGTAGTCGACGTTTGGGGCTGAAACCCTTTGGCAGGACTGGAGAAAAAAGGAGTAGATTTAAAAGGTGGGGAGAGGGGAGAGAGAAACACAAGGTGAATGGTGAAATCGGGAGGGGGAGGATGTAGTAAAGAGCTGGGAAGTTGATTGGTGAAAGAGACAGAAAGCCATGGAAGAAAGAAAAGGAAGGAAGAGCAGAAGAGGGAGCTGATGAGTGGGCAAGGAGTTAAGGTGAGACAGAGAAAAGGGAATGGGAAATGGTGAAGGAGCGGGCATTGGGGGCATTTCTGAAAGTTTGAGAAATCGATGTTCATGCCATCAGGTTGGACGCTACCCAAATGGAATATAAGGTGTTGTTTCTCTAACTTAAGTGTGGCCTCATCATGACAGTGGAGGAGGCCATGGATGGACATATCGGAATGGGAATGGGAAGTGAAATTAAACTGGATCACACCAGGAGCACCGGACATAGCATATGACCCTAACAGACTCACAGGTGAAGTGTTACCTCATCTGGAAGTACTGTTTGGGACCATGAATGGTAGTGAGGGAGGAGGTATAGGGGCAGGTGTAGCACTTGTTCTGCTTGCAAGGATAAATGCCAAGAGGGAGAACAGTAGGGAGGGACGAATGGTCAAGGGAGTCACATAGGAAGTCAACCGTACTCTTTGATTAGATGCTGCCTGGCCTGCTGAGTTCCTCCAGCATTTTGTGTGTGTTGCTCGGATTTCCGCAGATGTTCTATTTTCTGTAAATGTACGTTTTATTGCCCATATGTGTCATGTAGCTTTGAACAGCGACTTTTGAAATCAAATCAAAATGTTGTAAGTGTATAGTTTGCTGGTAAGTGCATAGTTCGCTGCAAATTGCATTACAGGTAGACAGTGGTGAAGAAGGACATGCTGGCCCTCATCAGTGAGGGCATTGACTTCGGGAGGTGGGACATTATGTTGCAATTGTGTAAGGCATCAGTGAGACTACAGCACTGGGCACAGGTTTAGTCACCATCCTATGCGAGAGACTCTGTGTTATAGGGAGTGTTTGGACAGGCTAAGATTTTATTCCTTAGAATATAGGAGACTGAGAGATAATGTTATAGATGTATAAAAAATCATGAAGGGCATAAGTGGGATGAACACACACAGTCTTTTTCAAAAGAAATGGGAAAAAGAGATGAGCAGTCATAGGTTTAATATGAGAGGGGAAAGATTTGAAAAGAAAGTTGCATCCATGGAGCAACTTATTTGCCCAAAGGGTATTGAATGACCCATCAGAGAAAGTAGCTGAGGCAGCTCCAAAAACAACATTTAAAAGGCATTTGGATAGGAGAGGTTCAGAGGGATTTGAGTCAAGTGTGGGCAAATGAGTTGCTTAGATGAACTTTTTGGTCAGCATTGATGTAGGACCTGCTGACGTGTTGTATTTCTCTGTGACTCTGTAGCTCCGTTTAGCAAACCTTGCATTAGAATTAGAAATAACTAAAGGTAAAAAGGTTGTTAGAAATCAGAGATGGTAGGGGAGCATTGAAGTTGAGGGAGGGGAGAGAGAACAGAAGGAAAGGTTTACAAAAGTGTAGGAGGATTGAGGGATTGCATGACAATAAGATTATGGTGCTAGATAACAAAACAGAGAACTATTAGGAAATCAAGATCAGTCTGGGTAAGATATAACTCATTAAGAATCTGAAATTACTATCAGAATGAGATGAGTGAATGTTGGGAATCTGAAATAAAGATTCTAGAACTACCATTCATTCATTATATGCCATACTGTTGAGTTTCAAAGCTGCTGGATGCCTTGTCATAAAATGTGCTGTTCCTCAAATATGCATTGAGATTTGTCTGAAGTAATTAAGGTCAGAAGAGTCAAAACAGGAGTGAGAATTAAAAAGACAGGAGAGTGGAAGCTTGCAGTCATTCTTGTGGATTGAATGAATGCATTCTACAATGTGGTCACCTAATCTCTGCCGCACAGACGATTACAGAAAGCATATGGGATATTTGCCTCCATTAGCCAGAGCATACGAAATAAAGATGGAAAAGCTCATGCAACAAATTTGTAAAATGTGGGTTAAGCTGTAATGGGAATTCCATGTACAGACCATAGGGAAGACACGATTGCACTGCAGAGAGTGCAGACAAGTTTCACCAGAATGCTGCTAGGAAAGAGTATTTCATTTACGAGGAGAGAGTGATTAAATTGGGTTTGTTTTCCTTGGAGCTGAGAACCTGATAGAGAGACTTAAACCCTGAAAATTGCACTCAGTGGCCACTTTATTAGGTACACCTGCTCGTGCAAGTACTTTGGCAGCCAATCACGTGGCAGCAAATCAATGCACAAAAACATGCAGTCGTGGTCAAGAAGTTACTTTGTTGTGCAGACCAAACATCAGAATGGGGATGAAATGTGATCTAAGTGACTTTGACCATGGAGTGATTGTTGGTGCCAGACAAGGTGGTTAGAGTATATAAGAAACTACTGATTTCCTAGGATTTTCATGCACAACCGTCTCTAGAGTTAACAGAGGTAGGTGCAGAAAAATGAATCCAGAAAAAAAAGTCCAGTCAGCAGCAGTTCTGTGGAAGAAGACACCTGTTAGTGAGAGAGGTCGGAGGAGAATGACCAGATTGGTTCAAGCTGATAGGAGGGGACAGTAACTGAAATAGCCACGTGTTACAACAGTGGTGTGCAGAAGAGCATTTCTGAACTCACAACATATTGAACTTTGAAGTGGATGGGCTATAGCAGCAGTAGACTGTGAACCTACAGAAATATACTCAGTGGCCACTTTATTAGGTACCTCCTGTACCTAATAATGTGGCCACTGATTGTATGAGGGACGTGGATAAGATACAAAGTTGTATACTTTACCCCATAGGATTAATGTAAGGAATAAGAAGTGTAGTGGGGGTCTACAGAAGATGCTGATGGAGACAGGTATTCTCATAACATTTAAGAAATATCTAGACAGGCATTTGAATTGCCAAGGCATAGAACATTATGAATCGCGTGCTGGTAAATATAATTCATGCATAAAGCTACTTGATGGTTGGCATGGATACACTGCGCTAAAGGCATGTTTCTATACTGTATGATTTTATGACTTTACAACATGATACTAACTGTGGTATGTCTGAAACCACAGTACAAAGCATCACAAGCCTGCATTATCTCATCAGTTTGCCGGTTCACAGGGATATTGTGCTGGGGTCCCTGGATGGTGAGGAACAAAGAGATTTTGCATTCTCGATCTCTGTGTTGTGGCTCCTACTTTTAAGTTTTGTGCAAACTGTGCAAATGCTTCCACCACGTGACCTTTCTAGTTATCATGATGTAAAGGCCAGCATGTTCTTCTTTTGGGCTACGTTTGCTCTGTGGGTGGCAGAAGGTGATATTCAGTGCCAAAATTTATTTTTGAGAAAAAAAAGTAGTATTTAGTGAGCTGCCATTTTCTAATCTAGAATAAAGTGAGAAAAAAATTGCTGAAACTTCTGAAGCCTCCCTTACACATCACATCATTTTTTAACCACTGACTTCAAAGGATGGGAGATTGCAAAGACCCAGAGATTTTCTAATATGCTCCCAGCTTTTGGGGAGTTTCTGAGAGTAACTTAAAGTCTTGTAAAATAGTACTCTGTGTTTTTATATTTTATGGATTACCTCAAAATAATCGTAATAATGGTTTTAGCACTTTTTGATTAACTTCCAAGTTTTTGAACTAAATCATTTGGCATTTTTAATTGGAAAATTTTTATTGGAATATTGTTTAAGTCAATCAGAACTTAAAAGTCCTAAGAGCAAAGTAGCTGGTCGAAGCCGTGCTAGTGTCGAATTAAATATCATCTGAAGATTAAAAGAAGATATGTAAGAGTCTTTGTGGTTAATTTTATGGGAACATTAAATATACTTTTCACTTAATTTATTTGCCTTCTCATTTCTACCTGTCCCATGCTCCTGCACTAGGCACAATCATCTTTCCCTCCATCCCTTCCAGTGGGCACCACAGACACATTTCTTGGCTCCGCATTTAACTTAGTTCAGGAATCTTAGCTGAGAAAATATCGATTGAAACGTATCTCCTGCTGCCTAGTTTCAACTGGAAATTCCTTCTTCTCTCCCCCGCCCCCCCCCCCCCAGTGCCACCCCGCCCCCAGATGCTGTTCAAACCGTTGAGCTCCTCCAGATGTTGTTGTAGATTCCAGCATATGCTCTCTTGTTTCTCCTGGCTTCAACATTATTCACGGTACTTCCTTCCGACAGCTTAGAATGATCAGTTGGAGGCTGAACACTTTAAAGAGGGGAACCAACCCAGCATTTGGGAGCAGTAGTATCTCTCACCCAAGATTTGATCTTATTTTCCAGAAGCTTTTTACCACTTTATGTACTTTCGCATAGCAGCCCCGTAAAAATAGCAATTTCCCGCAATATAACTGGAAATACTCTCGACCATACTTTAAAAAGAACTGTAATTACTTGGCTGATCAGACAATATACAGAATTTTGAAGCAGAGCTAATATTTTGGGTCAAGTATCTGTCATCAGGGCTTTCATTAGAACTCCGTTTCTCTCTGTTCAGATGCTGGCTAACCTGTTGCGTATCGTCTGTTATTTTTTTACAAATTTTTATTATACATTTTTTTTCTACGAAGCACACAAGTTACTTTGAGAGAGGTTCTTTTGAAATCTGCAGTGGCATAGAGGAGATCAGTCTTTGATCTTGTGCGAATTTATGGCTCTCAATCCACCTTTTCCTGCTTGGTAGACCAAGTATTGCAGTTCCAAAGAGCTGCTCCACTTCTGCTGATCTTCAGTCTTTTTCATGCTTAGCACTCCTCTGAACTCTCTACTCCAGCACTAATTATTTATCATATTATGCTGCACAGTACATCTTCATCGGATCAACTGCAAGCTCATAGCAGCCAGCACATTTTACCAAGAGACAGGAACCAAATTAATGTGAAGATGCTTACTTCGGCAGCAAAAGGAGAAAAGCAACAAATTATTTAAGTGGAAATTTGATGTACAAACAGCCCACTCATTAAAAGTAAGCATGCAAGTAAAACAAGTATAAAAGAATTATCTACAGTGGAGTGCTGCTAAGATTCAGTTGTTGGATTCTTTCGTAGATCACTGACTAATAAGAGAATCAAAGGGGATAGTTGGGGGTGCTGGAAAATGGCACTAAGGTAGAAGATTTGATGAAGGGCAGAGCAGTTTTGAAGGCCCGAAAGGCCCATTTTGTTATGTATTTACTATTTAAGTAATATTTGAGTAATCTCCTAATTAATTACGTGTTATTTGTGTACATAATTTGTATACATCATCATGCTACCACGTGATAGGTACGTGCCTTGCTTAAAGTAAACTCGAAGTTAGACTCGTATGTCGGACTCCCGTGTTTTCCTTTGAATTAGTTTGATGTTTTGAGGTTACAACACAACAGTGGCAATGAGGTATTTTTAAAACAAACCCAAGATGGCTATTGACCTAAGGAAGTGCAATGGGATGTTCAAACATGGTTGGAAAGCATATTGGACCAAGGAAGGACCATAATGCTCAGCAGAAGCATGAAAGTGATGTTAGCAGTGGTCCATCTACAACAGCTTTTGTATTCAATACATCTGAGAAAACTTCTGATATGTTAATTAGGCAGTCACTTGCAAAATGGGGCTTGGTCTTAAGCTGGAAGAGAGTTCAAGGAGCTTCAGGAAAGTACAGATATTCGGCCTTTGGGAGTATAAGGAGCCAGAATCTGCTCTGCGTGCATTAAGGTGATTGCATGCACTTCAAGTGGGAGACAAAAAACTGCTTGTAAAAGCAGATGCAAAGACGGAAGCTCAGCTGGATGAATGGGAGGCCAAAAAGATAGAAGTCAATGGAGATGGGAAAACAGAGGATTTGTCAGATGATGTCAGATCATAAAGGGAGCAACAGAAGGATTCAATAAGAGAATACTCCAGTGAACTAAATGCACTTTCTCCAGATCAAGATGCACAAACTAAAAGAAGAAAAAGGAGGGACGAGATGGGGATGAATGTGAATGAAAAGAAAGGTGTGAAAGAGAGAAGGAATATGAGAAAGAACAAGAAAGGGATCAAAGTGGATCCAGAGAGAGAAAAGGAGAAGTGTCCCAAGCTGTCAGATCTTCTTCCTGCAGTCTCAGAGTCAACTCCTAAAACCACCCCAGAGGAGGCCGTTGCATCTGAAATGGTTTTCAAAGCCACGAGTCTCACCTACCAATCAGTGTGGCCTCCCTCGTGAGGAAAGATGTTATCGCACAATAGTAAGAGAGCCTCCACAGCAATTAAATCCGTATATAGTTGAGATGCATTGTACATTGAGTTGCAGTTTGTAGCTAAGCGAGGGGAATGTTGTGTATTTAATATTGAAGTAGTATTTGAGAAATCGTGTATTAGTTGATTAATCATTCAAGTTCATTTAAATAATGCATTACAAGTTATATGTATTAATATGTGAGTTGCATATGTTATCACACTACCACTTAAAGTAAACTCAAAGTTTGATGTACATTTCAGACTCCGATGCATTCCTTTGAATTAAGGTATGAAACATAATGCACTCTGTTCCTGTTTCTAGTGATTTGATGTTCATACCATCAGAAAGAGATCAATAAAGATTTTGCTCCTAGGCTTTATGTGTTGTTCATTGAAGATTTTGCTTGGACTCTTGCCTTGATTTTTAATGGATAGTGTTCAAGGTATTGCACTTCCTCCATGTTCTCCAAACTCACCCCCTGGCTGATACTGGTGACTGTACTAAAGCCAAGAGCTCTGACCATGGAATGCTGTCACAATTTATAAGAGCACCCATGAGGTTTTTCAAAATTCACAACCCTAATTAATAGTTGGCATAAATTCAAAGCCTATTATATAATTTGAACACTCAGTCAATGATCTATCTTCATCAGAAGTTATAATTGAATAAAGCAAGTGAATTGAAGTCCCAAAGTTGAAGTATACTTTTCTAAACTCTCACATCAGTTTCCTACTTTCTTAAGTTTTTCAGTCTTACGGTCACGTGGCACAGAATAGGGCCTTTCAGCCCAATGATGCTGTCCCAACCATAAAGCAGCTATCTGCACTAATTTGGCATTAATCCTTTTTTATTGTTGCCAATTCCTATTAATTCTTCCAGATTCCATCACCCATCTGCACACTTGGGACATTTCAGAGTGGCCAGTTAACCTACTACCTTTGAGGTATGGGAGGAAACGAGTACCCAGAAACAGGTCACAGTGAAAACATGCAGATACCTCTCAGACAACTTTGGAGTTGGGATTATCACCGTCATAGAAATGCTGGGTTGAAGCCAGGTCACACAACAACACAAGAGCACAAGAAAATAGGAGCTTGTGGTAGACCATCTGATTCCCCCAAGTCTGGTCCAATATTCAATTTGATTATGTCTGATCTACTACAGCTGTCAACCCCTGATTTTTTCAATAATTTCCTTGCACATAAAATACTTCTTATCTTACTTCCACGACTCTCTGAGTAGAAAATTCTAGAAGTTCACTACCTAGTCTGATATGCAACTTCTATGCATCTTGGTTTTAAATGAGTAGCCCTTATTTAACACTATATCACCTTGATTGTTTCTCTCACTCGTGAAAATATCTCTACAGTTCCCTTGTCATGTCCCTTTATGATCTTGTATGTGTCAATATGATCACCCCTTGTTCTGCTAAACTCAAAATTTAGTTTAAATTGTTTAGTCTTTCTTGCTAGGAACATCCTCTCAAACAAGGAATTACCCAGGAAATCACCACTGGACTGCCTCCAATGCTGGTATATTCTTTCTTCGGTGAGGGGGCCAAAACTGTGCGCGGTGCTCCATGTGTGGGCTCCTGAACATGGAAATGCAACAGAATTTCCATAATGTCAAAATCCAGTCCCTCTGCAATAAAGGCCAAATGACTTGGCCATATGCTGTGTTGCCTTCCTAATGACTTGCTGCACCTGTGTGCTGCCCTTTTGTGACTCATGCATGAGAGCACCGAGATCACAATGTACTGAACTCTCTTCATTTAGGTAATAACCTGCCTTGTGATTCCTCCTACCAAAGTGCATAACCCCTCACCATCTCACATCAAACTCCATTTGCTAAGTGTTTATTCCCTCACCTAATGTACCGTTTACTTATTTGTTTATCTATTTACAGGTATGGCTCAGCAATAGGCCCCTACGGCTCATTGCGTTCACAGCACCCAATTACAGAGTCATACAGTCGCAGAACAGAACAACACAGAGAAGGACCCTTCAGCTGACCTAACCCATGCTGAGCCATTCACCTGCCTACTCCCATCGACCTGCACCCAGATCAGTGTTCTCCATAACCCTCCCATCCACGTACCTACCAATTTTCTCTTAAATGTTGAAATCAAGTTCGTATTCATCACATGTGCTGGCAGCTCACTCCACACATTCACCACACTCTCTGAGTGAAGAAGTTCCCCCCATGTTCCCCTTAAACTTTTCATCTTTCACCCTTAACCCATGACCTCTAGTTGTAATCCTACCCCATCTCAGTGGAAAAAGCCTGTATGCATTTACACTATCTAAACCCCTCATAATTTTGAATACCTCTATCAAATCTCTCCTTGGTCTTCTACATTCTAGGAAATAAAGTCCGAACTTATTCAATCTTTTCCCAAAAAATCAGGTCCTCAAATCCTGGCAACATCATTGAAATTTTTCTCTGTACTCTTTCAATCTTATTTCCTGTAGGTAGGTGACCAAAACTTCACACAATACTCCAAATTAGGCCTCATCAATGTCTGACACAATTTTAATGTAATATCCCACCCCCTGTACTCAATACATTGATTTCTGAAGGCCATTGTGCCAACAGCTTTCTTTATGACCCTATCTACCTATGATGCCAATGTCAAGGAATTGTGGATCAGTATTCCCAGATCTCTCTGTTCTTAGTACCTTAGTTGATCCTCCTAAAGTGCAAAACCTTACACTTGTCAGCATTAAGTTCCATCTGCTGTTTTTTAGCCTATTTTCCCATCTATTCCAGATCCCGTTGCAAGTTTTGATAGTCTTTCTTACAGTCCACTACATCCCCAATCTTGAGGTCATCCTCAAATTTGCGATTCAAGTTTACCATATTATCTTCCAGATTGTTGATATTGATAATAAAGAATAATGGACCCACACTGATCCCTGCGGCACACCACTAGTCAGAGAAAGCCAAGCAAATGAACCTTCTTAAGCCACCTCTCATGTGGGACCTCGTCAAAACCCCTTGCTAAAATCCGTTTGTCTAGCCTTCATCTACTTTCCTGGTAACTTCCTTGAAAGCTCCGTAAGACTGGTTAGGCACGACCTACTTACACAAAACTGACTAGTCTTAAACAGTCCCTGTCTATCCGAATACATATATATCTGGTCCCTTAGAATACCCTCTGATAACTTTCCCACTAGAGGTGTGCCCAGTGGCCAATCGGCGTATGGGATTGATTAGTAAGTGCTAATTAAAGGAAGGCAGGGCAAGCACAGCTAAAGCCTTAAGTGGCCGTCACCTGAGCGGACAGTCAGAGTGGCGATCTTAAGACTTTAGCTCTTCAAGGCTTCAATGTCAAGAGGCTACACTCAGAGGAAGCAAAGGAAAGAGAAGCTCAAGTTTTTTTTTCCCCTTTTCTTCTTTATATCTGCTCAGATAGGCCAGTAGAGATGTCAGTCAGGAAAATGCAATGCTCCTCTTGCAGGATGTGGGAAGGCAGGCAGACCTCCAGTGTCTGCAAGAAGCGCATCCAGCTGGAGCTGGAGCCTGAACTGGATGAACTCTGGATCATTCGGGAAGCTGAAGGGATGATAGATAGGACACATGGAAAGGTAGTTACACCCAAAATATGGGAGACTGGAAACTGGGTGACAGTCAGGATGGGGAAAGGGGAAAGAGTACCCCTGTAGCCATCCCCTCAGCAACAGGTATATCACTTTGAGTACTGTGGGGGGGGGGGGGGGTGGTGGAATGACCTTATAGAGGAAAGTCACAGTGGTCAGATCATGGCACTGAGTCTGCCTCTGTGAATCAGAAAGGAACAGGAAGAAGGGGAAAACTGTGGTAATAGGGGATCATTAGTTAAGGAAATGGACAGCAGGTTATGTGGGTGAGAACGAGATTTCTGGATGGTATGTTGCCTCTCTGGTTTCAGGGTCCAGGATATCTCAGATCAAATCCTCAGCAATGGCAAAGAGTGGGAATAAAGTAGCCCATTCTTGCTGGCTGCTGGTGACATGGTGTTCCTCAGGGGTCTGTATTGGGACCAGTTCAATAAATTGGATGATGAAATTGTTGGCTCTGTTGCAATGTTTGAAGATATGTGGAGGGACAGGTAGTTCTGAGGAAGTAGAAAGGCTACAGAAAGACTTAGACAGATTAGGAGAATGGGTAAAGAAATGGCAGATGGAATACAGTGTCGGGAAGTTTATAGTCATGAAATTTGGTAGAAGAAATGAAAGGGTTGACAATTTTCTAAATGGATAGAAAATACAAAAACTGAGGTGCAAAGGGACTTGGGAGTCCGTGTGCAGGATTTCCTAAAGGTTAACCTGAAGGTTAACCTGAATGCAATGTTAGCTTTAATTTCAAGAGGACTAGAATATAAAAGCCAAGATGTAATGTTGACACCTTATAAAGCACTGGTGAGGCCTCACTTGGAGTAGCGTGAGCAGTTTGGGCCCCTTATCTGAGAATGGATGTGCTGAAACTGGAGAGGGTTCAGAGGCCATTCACAAAAATGATTCCAGGATTGAATGGCCTGTCATATGAGGATTTTTGATGGCTTGGGCCGATATTCACAAGGATTCAAAGAATGGGGGGTGACCTCATTGAAACCTATCGAAGGGTGAAAGGTTTTGGTAGAGTGGATGTGGAGAGGTTGTTTCCTGTGGTGGGAGAGTCTAAGACCAGAGGACAGAGCCTCAGGATAGAGGGGCATCCTTTTAGAATGGAAATGAGGAGGAATTTCTTTAGCCAGAGAGTGGTGAATCTGTGGAATTCTTTGCCACAGGCAGCAGTGGAGGCCAAGTCTTTATGTGTATTTAAGGCAGAGGTTGATAGGTTCTTTATTGGTTAGGCCATGAAGGGATACCGGAAGAAATCAGGAGATTGGGGCTGAAAGGAAAATTGGATCAACTATGATAAAGTTGTGGAGCAGGCGTGAAGGGCCAACTGGCCTAATTCTGCTCCTATATTTTATGGTCTTACTGATGTCAGGCTCACTAGCCTATAATTTCCTGGTTTATTCTTAAACAACGGAACAACATTATCTTTCATCCAATCCTCCGGCACTTCACCCACAGCTAAGGATGTTTTAAATATCTGTGCTAGGGTCCCTGCAGTTTCTTTCACTAACAGGCAAATCTCGTATCACACTGTCTCTAGTTGGTAGTTCTATGTACTGATTCAGGAAACTTTGCTGCACACATTAAGCAAACTTTTTCCCATCCAACCTTTTTACCACATGGGAGTCCCAGTCAATATATGGAAATTTAAAATTATTTGCTACCACAACCTTATGTCTCTTTCAGCAATCTGTGATCTACGTACAAATTTGCTCCTCTATATCCCGCAGACTGTTGGGCAGTCTATAATATAATTCCAGCAACGTGGTCATACCTTTCTTATTCCTCACTTCTACCCATAATGAAAACTCAACGATGTCTCCAGTCTGGCCTGTCTGAGAACTGCTGTGATATTTGCCCTGAATGATAATGCCTCCACTCCCCCTTAATGCATCTAAATTAACAGAACCACAGTACATCGAGCTGCCAGTCCTGCCCCTCCTGCAACCAAGTCTCACCAATGGCTACAAGGTCATAATATGAACTTGGAGAGGCATAACATGATTAGGAATAGTTAGCATGGATTTGTAAAAGGCAGATCATGCGTTATGAGCCTGATTGAATTTTTTGAGGATGTGACAAAACACATTGATGAAGGTGGAGCAATAGATGTAGTGTATATGGATTTCAGCAAGGCATTTGACAAGTTACCCCATGCAAGGCTTATTGAGAAAGTACGTATGCATGGGATCCAAGGGGACATAGCTTTGTGGATCCAGAAATGGGTTGCCCACAGAAGGCAAAGAGTGGTTGTAGATGGGTCATATTCTGTATGGGGGTCGTTCACCAGTGGTGTGCCTCAGGGATCTGTTCCAGGACACCTTCTCTTCGTGATTTTTATAAATGACCTGGCTGAAGAAGTGGAGGGATGGGTTAGTAAATTTGCTGATGACACAAAGGTTGGGGGTGTTGTGGATAATGTGGATGGCTGTCAGGTTACAGTGGGACATTGATAGGATGCAAAACAGGGCTAAGAAGTGGCAGATGGAGTTCAACCCAGATAAGTGTGAGGTGGTTCATTTCACTAGGTCAAATATGATGGAAGAATATAGTATTAATGGTAAGACATACAGTGCATTGGCCTTCATCAGTCATGGGATTGAGTTTAGGAGCCGAGAGGTAATGTTGCAGCTATATAGGACTCTGGTCAGACCCCACTTGGAGTACTGTGCTCAGTTCTGGTCACCTCACTACAGGAAGGATGTGGAAGATATAGAAAGGGTGCCGAGGAGATTTACAAGGATGTTGCCTGGATTAGGGAGCTTGCCTTCTGAGAATAGGTTGAGTGAACTCGTCCTTTTCTCCTTGGAGCGACGAAGGATGAGAGGTGACCTGATAGAGGTGTACAAGATGATGAGAAGCATTGATCGTGTGGATAGTCAGAGGCTTTTTCCCAGGGCTGAAATGGCTAGCATGAGAGGGCAGTTTTACGGTGCTTGGAAGTAAGTACAAAGGACATGTCAGGGGTAAGTATTTTATGCAGAGAGTGGTGAGTGCGTGGAATGGGCTGCCGGCAACAGTGGTGGAGGCAAATACAATAGGGTCTTTTAACAGACTTTTGGATAGGTACACAGAGCTCTGAAAAATAGAGGGCTATATATAACCCTAGGTAATTTCTAAGATAAGGACATGTTTGGCACAGCCTTGTGGGCTGAAGGGCCTGTATGGTGCTGTAGGTTTTCTATGTCATAATTCCACATGCTGATCTATGCCCTAAGCACATCCACCTTTCCTACAATACTTCTTGTATTGAAATATACACAACTCAGAACAGTAGTCCCACCATTCTCAACCTTTTGATTCCTGACTTCATGTGTAGGCTTAACACCATCTTCCTCAACAGTCACATCACTATTTGTACTGGTGCTCTGTTTCCCATCCCTCCTGCAACTCTAGTTTGAGCCCCCACCCGTGTGGAGTACTATCAAAAGTTCCTGCTAGGATATTAGTCCTGCTCCATTTCAGGTGCAAATCATCCCTTTTGTATCGGTCTCACCTTCCCTGGAAAAGAGCCCAATGATCCAAAAATCTGATGCCCTCCCTCCTGCACCATCTCATTAACTGTATAATCTTCCTATTCATATGTTGTGGGATGTAGGAGGTAACTGGGGCACCAGGAGGAATCCCATGTGGTCACTGGGAGAATGTGTATACGCCTTAGAGACAGCGATGGGATTTTGAAACTGGGTCACCAATGCTGACCTGGACTACTCCTCTTCCCACCCTGTCTCTTGCAAAAATGCTATCCCTTTCTCACAATTCCTCCGTCTCCACTGCATCTGCTCTCAGGATAAGGCTTTTCATTCCAGGACGAAGGAGATGTCTTCCTTTTTTAAACAAAGGGACTTCCCTTCTTCCACCATCAACTCTGCTCTCAAACGCATCTCTCCCATTTCCCGCACATCTGCCCTCACCCCATCCACCCGCCACCCCACTAGGGATAGGGTTCCCCTTGTCCTCACCTACCACCCCACCAGCCTCCAGGTCCAATGTATAATTCTCTGTAACTTCCATCACCTCCGATGGGATCCCACTACCAAGCACATCTTTCCCTCCCCCCCCTTTTTCTGCTTTCTGCAGGGATCGCTCCCTACGCGACTCCCTTGTCCACTCGTCCCCCCCATCCCTTCCCACCGATCTCCCTCCTGGCAATTATCCTTGTAAAGGGAACAAGTTCTACACCTGCCCTTACACTTCCTCCCTCAGCACAATTCAGGGCCCCAAACAGTCCTTCCAGGTGAGACAACACTTCACCTGTGAGTCGGCTGGTGTGGTATACTGCGTCCGGTGCTCCCGGTGTGGCCTTTTATATATTGGTGAGATCCAACGCAGACTGGGAGACCGTTTCGCTGAACACCTACGTTCGGTCTGCCAGAGAAAGCAGGATCTCCCAGTGGCCACACATTTTAATTCCACGTCCCATTCCCATTCTGATATGTCTATCCATGGCCTCCTCTATTGTCAAAATGAAGTCACACTCAGGTTGGAGGAACAACACCTTATATAACGGCTGGGTAGCCTCCAACCTGATGGCATGAACATTGACTTCTCTAACTTCCATTAATGCCCCTGCTCCCCTTCTTACCCCATCCCTGACATATTTAGTTGTTTGTTTTTTCTCTCTCTCTCTCTGCCCATCACTCTGCCTGTTCTCCATCTCCCTCTGGTGCTCCCCTCCCCCTTTCTTTCTCCTGAGGCCTCCCGTCCCATGATCCTTTCCCTTCTCCAGCTCTGTATCACTTTTGCCAATCACCTTTCCAGCTTCATCCCACCCCTCCGGTCTTCTATCATTTCACATTCCCCCCTCCCCCTCCTATTTTCAAATCTCTTAGTATCTTTCCTTTCAGATAGTCCTGACGAAGGGTCTCTGCCTGAAATGTCGACAGCGCTACTCCCTATAGATGCTGCCTGGCCTGCTGTGTTCCACCAGCATTTTGTGTGTGTTTGAATTTCCAGCATCTGCAGATTTCCTCGTGTTTGCTGTAGTAGTGTTATGTTACCCTTTACACTACCATGCCACTCCTGGCAGAATCCTCATTACTACATAACTTTTCTCTAACTTTTATAGTATCAGCAAACTTAGATGCCCTACATAATGACTTCTTCGCCAATCATTGAGAACCAAGAACTGATATGTGGATTCTTTTCTATGATACTGTTCCCATTTTGGATTTTCCAATCAGCATACAGATTAATATCTTCAATGATAATTGCAGTTCCTTTTATACATTCTTTTCATATTTCCCTTTTTATGGTTTGTCCTATCTAGAGGCACATTATGAAGGCCTATAGATTACGCTCACTTGCTCAAACCTACAAAAACACTCGGACAGAAACTCATCCACCCCAAGGGTCCTACATCCAAACATAAACGGAGCAATATTGTCCATGCTATCCAATGCATTGAGAACTGCACAGATCTGTGTATTAGCAAGACAAAACAACCACCACAAAGGGATGGCCCAGCTTAGGAGGGCTAACACCTCAGGTCAAGACTAGGCTGTATATCTACACCTAAAGAACAAGGGTCACTCCTTTGATGATAACAATGTGCACATTTTGGACAGGGAGGACAGGTGGTTTGAAAGAGGGGTTAAAGAAGCCATCTTTGTCAAACTGGAAAACCCCCCTGAACAGAGGGGTGGGGTATGATACCACCTTTCAGCTACTAGCTATACAGTCCTAACATCTCTACCCCAACATGTCCACAACAGTTCACACCTCCATGCATGTAATGGTAAGACTAGTGACACTCTCATTACCTCCACATCTCTCAGCGACCCTCATGCGGTTGCCATACCTTTAAACAACCCACAGTTTATAAGCCGGAAAACTACCCAACATGGATCAGAGCTGGAGAAGCCTCTGGGATGAGTGGCAAAACGTCTTCTAGACAACACAGCAAGTCCAGTGGCCTTGATTTACCACTGCTTAATATCTGACTTACTGTGTTCTATCCAAACTAATTTCACATCCCTCTTCACAACTCAGCTCTGCTCTGATTCTTTCCAAGATATTCCTGCCACTTCCCTTCCCTTTTGGAACACTGTACACCCTGGAATATTGAACAAATCCTGCTTGTCACCCTGCAAGCATGTCTCTGTTATAGCACTGAAATCATACCCATTTGTTGCTATTTGTGCTATCAACTCAGCAATCTTGATGTAAGTTTTGCATTAGGATTATGATTCAAGACTTGTTTTTGTCATTCTTCAGCACGTGAGTGTAAAGAAGAAACGATTGTTACTTTGGGTCTGATGCAGCATAAAAAACAGCAATAAGCATTAGGAAAACAATAAATAAACAAAAAAAGACACAATATATTAAAATATATATATATATATATATATATATATACACACACACACACACACACACATATATATATAAAAGCAATCCTATAAAACAGTGTACAAGCAACTAATTAAGTGTAGTCATATATATGAGCTTCAAGATAAGAGCTTTAAGCTTTGATTTTTCGAAGTCTTTACTCACTCCAGATTCACTTTCTGTCACACACTTACATTTTGTGCAACTTCCTGTCCCACATTGACTGTCAATTTGCCCATCACTACCCTGTGCTACTACATTTCGTTTCTCATTTTCTCTTGATTTATTAAGCATTCCTTCACTGGAGCCTCCCCCACCCATCCCTTTCAAATTTATTCAAGCCAGGATGTATTGCCCATCTCTGCTTAGACCCAGAAAGAAATGGGGAGTTTGTTATTTCCTAAAAATCAGCCAAATTGATTTAGGACTGGACTTGTATACTGGCCCAATAATCTCTGGAAAAGCTGTTTCACAACCATCTTTCCTGAAAGGACAGTTGTGAAACAGTTGGGTTTTTATGACAATCTGCCAGCTTTATGAAGGTTTTAAATTTCAACAGTGTTCCAATTTTCAGATTCTGTCCTGATGAAGGTTCTCTGTCCAAAACAACAAACTTTTATACCTTTCCATACTGTAGATGCTGCCCAACCTGTTGAATTCCTCCAGAATTTTGTGTTTGTTTCTAATTTTCAGATCTCAATTTCACACCTTCAACCTGCCAAGGCAAGATCTGCACTGGTATTCTCTGAATTCCAAGCTCAGTATCAGAATCACCACATTACTGATTCTAAGTCAATTGACACTGTAACTCTAGTATGGAATTATGATTTCAGGTAAACAATGGAAGTTGATCACCTCTCGTAAGTGAAGCCTCAGATGAACCTTATTTTCTCTTGAACTTGGATGTATAAGGCAGCTACAATGAGCTCTAATTGGCTATATCTGAAGACAGCAAGAGTGAGGAGGTTTATGGGCTACTGTTTGCAGTTGCTCTGTTTCAGTATACTAAGGAATTGATCTGCACTGTCGTGCAGCTGCAGATTGATAGGAAAGCTGGAAGAATTTATATTGCTTGGTTAAAAGGCCTGTATGTCTGTGGCTGTTAGCCATCAGTATGTCTTTGCGGGTATTCACTGGATAATTGCTAAATGTCCAAACGGTGTGAAATTCTCCTAAAGTATCAGATGAGTTAAAAAGGAGTACAGTGATAAATTCAGTGAGTTTACATGATTTCAAGAAATAGCTGGGATATTTAGTGTCAACTGAGATTTATAAACTATTTAATCGCAATGGTAATTTAAGTCCTTTAATTTTTGAGTGCTAAGTATGTCATTAACACCACTAGAATACTTTCCCACTGATGTCGCTTCTACCTGCTCAGCCTCAGATATCCAGAACACAACCTGCTTTTGACACAGCTACATATTGACTAACAAATTTCCTCTAATCTCTCTTCCCTCTATACTTTTTAAGTTAGATTTATTTATTGATCACACGTACATTGAAACATAGAGTGAAAATGATGACAGGCATTGATCATGTCAGAGGCTTTTCCCCAGGGCTGAAATAGCTGCCACAAGAGGACACAGGTTTAAGGTGCTGGGGAGTAGATACAGAGGAGATGTCAGGGGTAAGTTTTTTACGCAGAGAGTGGTAAGTGTGTGGAACGGGCTGCCATCGGCGGTGATGGAGGCGGATACAATAGGGTCTTTTAAGAGACTTTTGGATAGGTACATGGAGCTTAGAAAAATAGAGGGCTATGGGTAACCCTAGTAATTTCTTAGGTAGGGACATGTTCGGCACAACTTTGTGGGCCAAAGGGCCTGTATTGTGCTGTAGGTTTTCTATGTTTCTATATTTTTAAATGTGTCATTTGCATTAACAACCAACACAACCTGAGGATGTGCTGGGGGCAGTCTGCAAGTGCCACCATGAGTTCTAATGCCAACATAGCATGCTGACCATGCTCAGCAGAACAAAACAGAGCACATCAAAACAGAACAACAGCAAACAAGCTGCTTTCCTCCCTTCCAGCCACCCACACACGCAGGCAACCCCCCAACTCCAGGACAGGCCTTCAATCTCCACACTTCAGCTGCTGGGCTTCAATTTCTCAACTACCAATTGACCTTCAGGCTGAGATCTTTGGTATCACCCCCGGACTAGCCGATGATGGGATCCTGAACTCTGGACTCTCATGTCTCCTGCTCACATGGACATCCAATCCCAGGACACATTGACCTGGGACAGTGTGATGTACAGGGATGTTCTTCATCGCCGGTGTGTTTTGTGCAACCTGCATTCCACTTACTCACTATTACTGCTTTCCTCCTGTATACTTGTCAGATGTTCGTGTATGCATTTTCCCTTTAACCGTTAAGTATGTCATTTTAATAACTAGAAATCTGGCGGAGCATCTTAAATCTGTGAGGTACACCTCCTGTTTACGTGTGAATTTCAAGGTGCTTCTCTTGTGCCACAAGTGTAGATAGCATTGTCAGCAGATGGGACGGGAGCTCTTGGCTTTGGAGCTTCAGTGACAGCAGGGGTACCATTGTGATCTAACTTGAGGTTGAATTTGATGTAGATACCATGTTTCAAGTGGTGCTTAACCTGCAGTTCAAGGGCGAGCAGAGAGTGACAGATGGACAGAAAAGAACAGGCCAGTAGATAAGAAAACCCCAGGGTTTATCTTTACTGCTCCTCCTGGGAACCTCAGAAGTAGCAATCTCCAGATCAGTTCCAATATCACATTCAGTGTGCATGAAGGTATGAAAATAATGCAGTTAATTGTGAAAGATGATGCTAGGGAAAGCCTTCAGGTCCTGGGCTATAGAGACTGTTTTTTTCAGAGTTAGACCCATACAGGCAGGCACGTGTACCTCAAAGCAGCCACGGGAGAATTAGTCGTTTCTCATAGGTGCAAAGGGACTTGTAGTCCTAGTTCAGGATTCCCCTAAGATTAACTTGCAGCTTGAGTTGATAGTAAAGAAGGCAAATGTAAAGTTAGCATGAATGTTAGTATTCACTTTGAGAGGATTACATCATGAAAGCAAGGATGTACTGTTGAGTCTTCATAAAGCATCAGTCAGACCACATTTGGAATATTCCAGTTTCTAAGGAATGTTGTGCACCATTGGAGAGGCTCCAGAGGAATGAAACAAGGAATAAAAGGCTGAACCGATGAGGGACTTTGTTGTCTCTGGGTCTGACTTGGTGGAGATCAGAAGGATGAGGAGCAATCTCATTTAAACTCTTAAGCACACTGAAATACTGGATAGAGTGGACATGGAGGGAATGTTTCCATTTGTAGGAAACACTAGGATCTGAGGGGCCAGCTTCAGAATAAAGTGATGTCTCTTTAAAACTGAGATGAGGACAAATTTCTTTCTCGGAGGGCGGTAAATCTCTGGAATCATTGCCACAGAGGCCATGGAGGCAAGTCGTTGTGTAGATTCAAGATAGAGGTTGATATGTTCCTGATTGGTAAGGGATGTTGACGATCACAGGAAGAAGGTGGGAAATTGGGGTTGAAAAAGAAATTAGACATGGCAGGGAAGACTCAGTGGCCTGAAGGGCCTTATTCTCCCCCTCTATCTTATGGTCTTATGTTCAGAAAGGACAAAAACATATCTGAAAAGGGAGAAATTTAGTGAAACTTTAGCAAGTAAGATGTGAGCTGAGGGGACTGATAAATTCATCCAGTTCAGCTCAGATATACTATACTTCCTTTTTAGGACCACATAAAATTAGTTAACCATGGCTTAAAGAAGGCCATAAATGTGGAAGGGTTTGTAGATGAGCTGGGGTGGGAAATGGCATTGTTGGTTAAAGAATGGAACACAGCTGTAAGACAGGATCATATGTTAGAAGTATCATCAAATGAGGTTGGATGGATTGAACTAAAAAACAAAATAAGAGGAGATTATACTCTTTCTGAACAGTCCAAAAGAAATTCAAGAGGACATTTGTATACAAATTTCCGACAACTGTACAGCAGCAGAGTAGTAATGGTGAGATTGTTTGAATTACTTGAATATTAACTGGCATACAGTTTACATAAAGGAAATATTGTGGGCACAGACTTCCTAAACTGCATTTAGGAGAACTTTAGCTGGCTAATATGTAATGGGGTCAATGGTAGAGGATGTTTTTGATTTAGTTTTAAACAATGAAGCTGAGCAGGTGGAAGTAGTATCTGTGGAAGAGTGTTTATTTAGTTAGACTTGGCATAAATAGGACAAAGATAAAAAATGAGTAAGAATCCTAATTTAGAGTAGGGCTAATTTTACAATGCTATAAATGATTTTGCGTAAGTGTACTGGAACCAGCCACGTGATGGTAAATCATTCACAGAGCAATGTGAGGAGATTCAAAAAGTTGAGAGTGGACACATTCACAAGCAGTATGTGCTGTTGCCTTATTTAGAGTTCCAGCAGAGAGAGTCCATTATGTGTTATATAACACAAAAATACCAATGAGTTACTAATGTTTAAAGCAGGAGTTCCCAACCTGGGGTCCATGGAGGGTTTGGTTACTGGTTGGGATCCATGGCATTAAAACATTTGGGAACCCCTAGTTCAACAACTTATAGACTATCAAAAGTGTTAGTCTGATATTGAAGGGTAAAATAAGGACAGTAAAGTGAGGGCATCAAAAGTATTGGGATATGAAGTGAATGAATAAAACATAAAGAGCAAAATTTAACCAAGAAATAGGCATGACTAATTCAAAACTAATTTATATGTACAAGCAGAGGATATGGGCAGAGTTCTTAATCAATAATTTGCATCCTTCATTACAAAACAAGTTGATAAGTTAAAAGAAATTGATAATGTTGTAGTTAAAGTAAGATCTGAAATATTGCATGGGATAAACACAGTAAAAAGTGTGTAGTAAATAACTAAGCATTTTTAGGAGCAGATATATCCCAAACTGTTAAACATAGCAATGAATAAAATTGCAGAAGTTTTGACCATAAAGTTACAATCTTTCCTGGCTACAGGAGTGGATGTGAGTATTGAAGGTCTATGGAATCAAGTAAGTAGAGGCCAATTGGTATGTATTGATAGATGAAACGCTATTAGAATCAATGCTGAGGAATGGTAGAACCTTAAATTAGAAAGATGCAAATTTATCGAGGACAATTAGCTTGGACTTGTTAATAGGAAGGTGAACTTGAATTAATTATTTTGAAGAGTGAAAAGGAAGATCAATGAGGGTAGTATAGTTGATGTAGTCCGTATAGATTTTAGAGGAGTGCTTCACAAGGACCTATATGGCAAACCGATGAAAAGTCAATGTGTATGAGACTGGAGTGAGAATGGAAAATTAGATCTAAAACTAGTGTTGTGGCAAGGGTAATGATTTTGGTGACTGAAAGTCTTTACCAGTGGAGCTCCACAAGGCTCCATATGCAGTACATTGTTCTTCATTATATGTGCTAATAATCTCAATTAAGTGCGAAGATACATAATAAAGAAGCTTCCAGATACATTAATACAAAAATTGTCCGTGTGGTTGGTTGACGGAAATTGGGAAGGCTTTTAATTTCTGGAGAATGTACAGTATTGTGCAGAAGTCTTAGGCACATATATATAGTTAGACTTTTGCACAGTACTGAATGCTAGTTTAAAGAAGAAGGTGGTTTAAGCAAATAAGAGTACAGTACATAGCTTTGTATTAACTCAGTAGTATTAAGTGTTATTTGGTAACTGGAAGGACATAATGTATAGTACTGTGAAAGAAGTCTAGGACAGCCTAGCTGTATATTTGTACAGTATTGACATTTGCACAGTAAGACTTTTGCACAGTATTGCAGATAATCTGGGCAAATAAAGAAAAAAGAAGCAAAAAGAATAATTAAGAGAAATGTGGACTAATGGATTTGGAGAGACATAACAAGACAATTAATGGAGAGATACTGAAGAGTGAGAAGTAACAGGAAGATAATGCACATTTATAGAATCTTAAAGATTACAGGACAGCTGAATGAGGTAATTAGAAAAGAATATGGAAACCTCTTTATTAGTTGAGGCACAGGGTACAAGAGAAAGGAGGTTTTGGTAGAATGACGCACGCAAAATGGTGGAGGAACTCAACAAGTCAGATAAATATGGATGGGAATAAATAGTTAATGTTTTGGGCCGAGGACCTTCATCAAGACTAGAAAGAAAGGAGCAGAAGCCAGAATAAAGCAGTGGTATAATAGCCCCAGGTTATGTATCATGCACATTTCTGGTGACCACATTACATGAAAGTATGATTCAATAGAAGTTTGTAAGGTTGAGATCTGAACTGAAGTACTTTAGCTATGAGATAAAAATTGGTAATCTGGGATTGTTTTCTTTGGAATAGAAGACTTGATTGAGGAGTATATTATAAGAGGACTGGGTACGTGGAAAAGACCTTTCACTCAAGGTGGGATAGATTAAATGCAACTAGTAGAAGGATCAAGACAGCGAAGTCTTTTTTCGCATCAGGGATGCAGGGGTGTTGGAATTTGCTATCAGATAATAGAAGCCAAATGCCTCATGCCATTTAAAAAGTACTTGGATGTGTATTTTAAGCATCGTGGCCTAATACTGGAAAGTGGGATTTAGGTAGGTAGCTCTTTAACAACTGGCACTGGCCTGATGGGCTGAATAATGCCTAACAGGTTACATTTTTTCTGTAAGTCTTTGATGTAGAGTCTGGTTATAGATTGCATTGGAATTTTGTTTTTGTAAAAGATATATTTCACATAAGTCATTTAAGGGAAAATAGAAGAAGCAATGTATTTGATTTTGCAATCAATTGTAAGCCAATTTATTTCATGTGCAGTTGTCTGAAGTATTTAGTGGGCCTTTGCAGAGCAGTTTCCAGTAATTAGAGATCCAGGCAACCAACTGTAGGGATCTAGGCTCTCTGTGACTTTCATGTGATTTACTTAATGTATTTCTTTGAAGTGGCATAGAAACAGAAAATATTGGAAACACTCCGCAGTTTAGACAATGCCTGTTCTAATGAAGGGTCTTCAACATGAAGCATCAGTTCTGTTTCTTTTTCAGAACATGTTGCCTGAATGCTTCAGCCATTTTCTCTCTTTATTTCAGACTTTCAGCACCTGCAGCTTTTTGACTCCCTAGAGTGGTACTTGTGTTAAGCTGCTCATTTGTATTCAAAATCCATTACTAGAAGTTATACTGGAAGCTGTAATTGGCAGAGCTTTGCAATTATTCCTTTTACTCATTGGGAAATACAGCAAAAGGTTTTATGTGCATCCCACATTTTGAAGGCTTCTCCCATTACTTGTCTAGAGATAAATGCAGAACATGACATAGCAGTGACTGTTAACCTACACCGAAAGCTTGTGCTCATTTTAACTTTAAGCAAAGTACATTGCATTGTGACATAATGTCTAAAAAAAATCTTCTGGAGTGTCTGTGCTCCTCTTCTGAAGAGACAATTGTTAGATTTACCTCTCCACGGCCTAGCAATAACACTGATATCAAGTAATATTGAGTCATGGCTCAAAAGTTAATTAGCCATCATGCCTGGACTTTCCAAAGAGTGTAATGCTTTCTACTAGAATGATCTTGCTTCATTCATGTGGCATTCTGTCAGGTCATAAACAAGAGAAAAAATGCACATGATTTCTGATCAGATTATGTGTAGTTTTGCAGCAGATGTAACTGTTTATGGAAGGGGTAATATTTACTGTCATGTTAACAGTCTGTAGCTTGGGTCTCCTATTCTATGATGGCCTTCATAAGCAGATTATGTTCAATGTCACATTACAGATACCTCTTGAATGGTTTATCCAGATGGCAAATTTTTTTTTGAAGCAGCATGTTTCTGAGGATATTTGAAAGATGATCATGGATGCTGTAATTGTATGATGTAAGAGAAGAATTATTGACCTTTAATCTGTCAACTGAGCTTCCATAAACTGTAGAAAATAAGGTTGAGCTTCTGGTAGGTGTCTTAAATAATAGGGACATTTTTACAAACCTATTTCTCAACATAGTTATGCACTCAATGCACTGAAGATTAACCATAAACATTCTGCATTATTTTACCCTCCCTCACCTAAAATCAGGACTTTGACCTTGACTAATGGTTTGTTAAAATTTAGTTTCCAAGTCCTTCTCCTTATCTGCCTGTCACTTCCCTCTGGTGTCCCTCCTCCTTTGTTTTCTCCGATGGTCTCCTCTCCTATCAGATTCCTTCTTCATCAGCTCTCTACCTTTTCCTCATATCATCTCCCAGCTTCTCACTTCAAACCCTACCAATCTACTTTCCCCCTCCCATGGCTTCACCTATCACCTTCTAGCTTGTATTCTTTGCCCTCACACCATCTTCTTATTCTCACTTCTTCCCCCTTTCTTTCCAGTCCTGATGAAGGGTATTGGCCCAAAACCTCGACGATTTGTTCATTTCCATGGATGCTGGCTGACCTGCTGTGTTCCTCCATCATTTTGTGTGTGTTGCTCTGGAGTTCCCAACCTGGGGCCCAAGGACCCCTTGGTTATTGGTAGGGCTCCATGGTCTGAAAAAGGTTGGGAACCCCTGCCATAACTATTGGAATGACAGAGTCATGCATCATGAAAACAGGCCCTTTGGCCCAAATGGCCCACGCTAACCAAGGTGCCCAGTCTAACTAGTCCCATTTTCCAGCATTTCACCATAACCTTCTAAGCTGTTCCTTTTCATGTATCTGTTCAATTGTCTTTTAAACACTGTTATGGTACATAACTGCATTAGTTGCTTTACAAACAGCTTGTTAGAGCTTATCATATGAGGAGCATTTGATGGCTCTCAAAGTTCAAAGTAAAATTTATTATCACCACATATAACCCTGAGATTATTTTTCTGCAGGAATACTTAGCAAATCTGTAGAACAGTAACTACAAATTGTTAACATCAAAAACTGTTAACAAACTGTGCAAATGCAGATATAAATAAATAGCAATAATAATGAGCATGAAATAACAATATAACAGAGTCCTTAAATTAGTGTAGTTATCCCCTTTTGTTCAAGGGACTGATGGTTGAGGGGTAGTAACTGTTCTTGAACCAGGTGATGTGAGTCCTGAGTATCTTGTATCTTCTACCTGATGGCAGCATCGAGAAAAAAGCATGGTATGGATGGTGAGGATCTTGGATGATGGAAGCTGCTTTTCTACGGCAATGTTTTATGTAGATCTGTTCAATGGTTGGGAGGGTCTTATTTGTGATGTACTGGGGCGAATCCACTACCTTTTGGAGGATTTTCCAAACAAAGGCATTAGTGTTTCCATCCCAGACCATAATGCAGCCAGTCAGCACACTTTCCACCACATATCTATAGAAGTTTGCCAAGGGTTTTAATGACATACTGAACCTCATTGTGCTTTCTTCGCAATATTTATATGACAGGTCCAGGACAGGTTCTCTGAGATTGTGACAACCAGGCATTAAAGTTACTGACCCTTTCCACCTCTGATTCTCCAATGATTACTGGCTCATGTGTTGGCACACGGCCTAGTGGATAAGGCATCGGTCTAGTGAACTGAAGGTCACTGGTTCGAGCTGAGGCAGCGCGTTGTGTCCTTGAGCAAGACACTTAACAACACATTGCTGTGCGACAACACTGGTGCCAAGCTGCTTGGGTCCTAGTGCCCTTCCCTTGGACAACATCGGTGACGTGGAGAGGGGAAGGCTTGCAGCTTGGGCAACTGCCGGTCTCCCATACAACCCTGCCCAGGCCTGCACCCTGGAAACTCCAGGCGCAGATCCATGGTCTCACGAGACTAACAGATGCCTAATGAATTACTAATTACTGGCTCATGGACCTCTGGTTTCCCTCTCCTGAAGTCTACAATCAGTTCCTCATTCTTACTGACGTTGAGTGAGAAGTCGTTGTTATTACACGGCTCAGCCAAGTTCTCAGTCTCTCTCCACCTTTGATATAGCCCACAACAGTGGTGTCATCAGCAAACCTGTATATGGTGTTGGAGCTTGACTTCACTGCACAGTCATTGGTGTAAAGTAAGTAGAGCAGGGAGCTAAGTACACATCCCTGTGGTGCTCCTGTACCGATGGAGATTGTGGAGGAGATGTTTTTGCCAATCCAAACTGTCTGTGGTCTACAAGTGAGGAAATCCAGGATCCGATTGCACAAGGTGATACTAAGGCCCAGGTCTTGGAGTTTGCTAATTACTTTTGAGGGGGTGATAGTGTTAACTGCTGAGCTGTAATCAATAAAGAGCATCCTGATGTATACATCATGTACGATACATACTCTGGGCTTGTATTCACTGGAATTCAAAAGAATGAGGGGTGACCTCATTGAAAGCTATCGAATGTTGAAAGGCCTCAATAGAATAGATATGGAGACGACATTTCCTGTGACGTGGGAGACTCAGAATAGAGGGATGTCCATTTAGACGGAGATGAGGAGGAATTTCTTTAGCCAGAGAGTGGTGAATTTGTGGAATTAGTTGCCACAGGTGGCTGGGGAGACAAAGTCTTTATGTACCTTTAAAGCAGATGTTGACAGATTCTTGATTACTCAGAGCATGAGGGATACGGGGAGAAGGCAAGAGATTGGGGCTGAGAGGAAAAATGGATCAGCCATGATGGAATGGTGGAGCAGCCTTGATAGGCCAAATGGCCTAATTCTGCTCCTGTATCTTATGGTTTTATTGTCTATTCTGCTGTGGCCTGCAAGGAGTTTGTACATTCTCCCCATGACCACATGCATTTCCTCCGGGTGCTCTGATTTCATCCCACAGTCCAAAGATGTACCAGTTGGTAGGTCAGTTGGTCATTTTAAATTGTCTCATGATTAGGTCAGAGGATTGCTGGATGTTGTGGCTTGAAGGGCCAGAGGGCCTATTCCACTCTATTTAAATAAAATAAAAAATAAAGAGACAAGTAATGCTGAGTAAAGTCATCCATGAGTAACCTGGCATTGTCCTTGGTGCAGATATGTAAAATCTTTACCACTAACTGTGTTCTGTTCTTCAGACTCAGTTAGAACTGTAGTTGAATTACATTTATGGCCCTGCACCATGGAAGGTAGGACATCAGTCAGTGCTGCCTTCCCTTGTTACGTGATCCTCACTTGAAATTGCTAATAAAGTGTAGCAACTTTGGGCTTGTTTGCAATGTTATCCCATAATCCTGAAATTCTGTCTACTTTTTAAGTCTCAAGTTGAGTCAAGTCAAGTCAAGTAACTTTTTATTGTTATTTTGACCATAACTGCTGGTACAATACACAGTAAAAACGAGACAACGTTTTTCAGGATCATGGTGCTACATGAAACAATACAAAAACTACACTGAACTACGTAAAAACAGCACAGAAAAAAACTACACTAGACTACAGACCTACCCAGGACTGGATAAAGTGCACAAAACAATGCAGGCATTACAATAAATAATAAACAAGACAATAGGCACAGAAAAGGACAGTAAGTTGGTGTCAGTCCAGGCTCTGGGTATTGAGGAGACTGATGGCTTGGGGGAAGAAACTGTTACATAGTCTGGTCGTGAGAGCCCGAATGCTTTGGTGCCTTTTCCCAGATGGCAGGAGGGAGAAGAGTTTGTATGAGGGGTGCGTGGGGTCCTTCATAATGCTGTTTGCTTTGTGGATGCAGCGTGTAGAGTAAATGTCTGTAATGGCGGGAAGAGAGACCCCGATGATCTTCTCAGCTGACCTCACTATCCGTTGCAGGGTCTTCCGATCAGTCTGACGTACTGTCTGAGGAATCTGTAGGATTGCTCCAAAATTTTGGACAAGTGATGGTTGGGGCTTGTTGATGGTGTGTGTGTGTGTGTGTGTGTGTGTGTGTGTGTGTGTGTGTGTGTGTGTGTGTGTGTGTGTGTGTGTGTGTGTGTGTGTGTGTGTGTGTGTGTGTGTGTGTGTGTGTGTGTGTGTGTGTGTGTGTGTGTGTGTGTGTGTCCAAGAAGGAATCCAACTAGTGCTTCTTAGAATTTCCCGGGCTGAGAACTGCTGGCAGTTTCTGTTTTGTGTGTGTGTGTGCGATTTTCTATTTAACTGAGAGGTGAAGCACAGTATTGGTCTGTTGGCCATTGGTCCTTGTCGACAAAGGACTCACAGATTTAAGAGATAATGTGCAGACCTAGAAAATAACAAAGTGTTTTTTAAAATCTTACATGCAAAACCTATTAAACTTTGAAATACGGGTGCCTATTTAATATAGTATCATCGGTAAATTGAGTAACTTGAGCCAATGGCTTAGGAGCCCATGGAACCAATAGGAGAATGAAGGAAATTGGAAGAAGTAAATTGCACTAATTTTCAATGCTTAGGAATTAATGAATATCCAACAGTGATTACCAGGCAATAATTCAATTTCCTTTTCCAGCCGATGGCTGTTAACCATTCTATTTTAGCTTTTGGTCATGAAATGAGATTATTGCCTTGCCTTGACGTCCATATCTATAATACATGCGCAATTGCATATATGAAAAGGTTATTTTAATTAACTCAAGCCTCAGAAGTTAATCTGCATTTGGAAATTCTCAAAATTTTCTGTCTTGTTGAAGATTAGCATCATGCATGTCCCATCTATATCTAATTTCCATAATGCTAATTGTGCCGATTTAAGTAGATGAGCTGGGATTGCGAAGTAAACCATTTAAACACTATTGAACTGAATAGAGTAATGAAGCTATAATCGTCTGTATTTTATTTTGATTATTTAAAATAGCTTTATTAAAGATTCTCTTTATATTAAGCAACATTTGAAATGTGTACACAGCATACATCTTACAGGTAAAATTTGTTGAAATATTTGTATATTGTGACTATTTTATGGTGCAGATGGATTGAACCAACACTGTGCAGCAATGCTACAATAATGAGACATTACTACAGAGATAAAACTGAACGGAAGGACATGAGTTCAGGACAAATGGGAAAATTGAAGGGTGAAGTGTTTCTTAGAAACTATTACATATTTTTCAAGGACTAATGTTAATGAAGCCTTGGGAGAAAATTGTTCATTCACTTACTTGATTGCTAGCTTTTATTCCCTTTTGGAGCCATAACATTTTTTGACAGAAATAAAAGGGTTATGTGATTTATATCAACATGTCGAAAATGTGCATGCGACACAGTATGTTTATTACCTAGAACATAGAAGAATGGGAGGAGATTTATTTGAGATGTACAAAATTATGAGGGGTATAGATAAGGTAAATGCAAGCAGGCTTTTTCCATTGAAGTTGGCAAGACTGTAACTAGACGTCATGGGTTAAGGGTGAAAGGTGAAATGTTTAAGGGGAAGATGAGAGGAAACTTCTTCACTTAGAAGGTGATGAGAGTGTTGAAGGAGCTGCCAGTGTAAGTAGATGTGATACTGATTTTAATATTTAAGAAAAAATTGGATAGGAACATGGATGGGAGGAGTATTGATTGCTATGGTTCAGGTGCAGGTTGATGGGACTAGGCAGCTTAAATTGGCATGGACTAGATAGGCCGAAGGGCCTATTTTGCTGATGTGGTTTTCTATGATTCTAATATGTTTCATTAGCTTTCATTGTTACTAAATGCAGTAGATTATATGAATTGAAATTTGTAGGGCAATCATTTGTTGTTAAACCACCATTGAATCTAATGGAGTCAATCTATAGAAGAAACATTGCAGAGCAAACAAGAAGAAAAAGAGGTACAGTAGTGCGCAAAAGTCTCAGGCACACTTATATAGCTAGAGTGCCTAGGACTCTTGTACTGTATACTGATAAAATATGAAAGTCATTTCGAAACAGAAATAAGAGTATTTAGCTTTGTATTAGCTTAGTAGTATTAAGTGTTATTTGGAAACTGAAAGACATAATATACAGTGCCATGCAAAAGTCTTAGGCACCATAGCTATATACGTATATGTGCCCAAGACTTCTGCACAATATAGTATATAAAAAAAACAAACTGCAGAGGCTGTATACCTAAAGTAAAATCTGTAAACTCCCAGAGACACTGGGCATAACAAGCAGCATCTATGAAATGAAAACCATGGTTACCATTTCAGGTCAATCAGGATGTTCTGGTGAAAGATGATAGACACGAAACATTAAGGCTGTTTCTCATGCCACAGGTGTTGCTTGACCTGCTGAATATTCTAGCTTTTTTTCTCTTTCTATTAAAGAAATGTAACTATATCTTTCTCTTTAACTACTAAATAATGTGTGTTTCCAGGAATTCAATTAAATTTAGACTCTTGAAGGGTTTAAGTGAAATTTGTTTGGAGGAGCAATTGTAAACTAATTAAAGAGCTGATACTTCAGAGTGATAAATTGCAGATTCATTGCTTAAACATTCTAAAGAGAATTTCCAGAGCAGATTCAAGAAAATGAATTGATATTCCTTATTCACCTGCTCAGAAACTGATGTTTTATGAAATGAAAAACCAGTTCGCTGGAAGTTATGGTTGTGGCTGAGCTTAATCCTCTTAAAAGATGTATTTAGCAAATGATCATGGTTGGCTGAATTAATATTTCATTCACTTTAAAGTCATCCACCAAGTTATTGGGCAAATAAATTAGGAATAGTTGACCCTACATGTAAATAATACAAATGACATTTTTTTTAATGAAAAGCTAATTATGGAAGACAATAGAAAATTAGTTTTATTGCAAGCAAACAAACTTAGTCCTGTAGTTTCTGTTTCTAATGGATGGAAGTTATATGTCCCTTTGCAGAGATGTTTTGAGAAACCTGAAGTTCTTTCAGATACAGTGTTCATCATTACTTGCTGAGTCTGAATTGCTGCAATTTACATTTGGCCACAATCCTTCTGTAACTTGGCTGTTAGCACTCAGGGGTAATTTCAACAACTGGCAGCAGTTACTTCGTAGACCAACATGTTAATTAATGCCTAGAGTTCATCCACTTTTCTAATTATAAACCTTGAACTAAAATTTAACTTTGAATTCTCTTGATGTGTGCTTATTTGCTTATTCTGCCTATTGGACTTCCTAGCTAGTTCTTCTCCATGTGATTGTACCTCTCCATCCGAACAACTACTGAATCCCCTTCTTGTGTTAAATCTGTTTACACCTTCCCCAACAGTGCTAGCAACTCATCCACTCATATACTTCCCATCTTCCCCAGAAACAGACCCAATGGTACAGGAACCCAAAGCTACATCCTCCTGACCATTATTCAGGCATCTCTCCCTTTCTAAACTCACTAGCTCATGGCACCATCAGCAACCCAGAGGTTACAACCTTTGAGGTCCTGCTCTTTAAATGCCCCCCTAGCTCCAGAAATTCCTGTTGTAGGATCTCATCCATTCTTCTACCAATATCACTGGTATTTACATGTACCATGACTTCTGGTTGTTCAGCCTCCCCTTGACCCTAAGACACTGTTGACCCTAGAAATAGGAAGTCAACATACCAAACTGAAATCTCTTCTGAAGCTACAAAAATACCTTTCTCGTAGTACCTTGCTGCCTGTACTTGTTGTATACCTACTTTGTACAACCATTGTACGCTTAAATGGATTTCCCGGAAGAAATTCCTTCACAGGCCTATTTCTGATGTGATTAGTGAGCCAGAGAATTCCTGTTGTTAATACTATAGTGGCATTTGACTGAATTGTGGTCACAACGAGCTGAATGAGTTAACAAGTTGTTCATGCACACCAGCAGTTTGCCAGAAATCAACAGTGTCAGGGGCCAATGACTATAGTTGTTATCACTCAGGAGAAGGTGCTTGGGGAGTTGAAAGGTCTGAAGGTAGATAAGTTACTTGAACCAGATGGCCCCCAAGCCAGGTTTCTAATAGATGCAATTGAAGAGATTGCTGAGGCATTAGAGATGATCTTACAAGAATCACTAGATGCTGGAATAGTTCCAGAGGACTGGAAAATTGCTAGTGTCACTGTAACTCTTTAAGAAGTGTTACACTTACAGCTCCTGCAACCTGCCTGGGTTGTAGGGGGTGCTGTTCTCATTGGGCTGGTGAGGCCTGGTGGTGCCCATCCCTTCCCAGGCCAGACCACACCCAGTGTCATCCAACTTGGTTGCTCACCCTGGTCTCAATAACATGGCCATTGTAGTTCACCGAGGAACTTATCCGCCCTGGCTGGCGACTTCGTCAATGATGTCCTTTGCCCAGTGGTGCCATGTTAACACCACCCTCTCATGTCATTTAGCCTGCCAGCTGAAGAGGTGTACTGGGATGTGCCACTTGGAAGCAGATGTGAAAGAGATTTAGGAGGTGGATGAGGACCAGTGATGCCCATGCACCCTACTAGGATGTAGCTGCCAGACATCAAAGGTACTACCTCTTATCTAGAGCCCCCTACAGCCTAAGAAGGAAGTAAAGCAGAAAAAATGAAATAATAGGCCGGTCAGCCCGACTTCAGTGGTTGGTAATAGTCTATTGTTAAGGATGAGGTTTCGGGGTAATTGGAATCACATGTTTAAATAGACAAAAGTCAGCCATCAAATTTTCCCAAAGAGGAAATTTTGTCTGACAAATCTGTTGGAATTCTTTGAGGAAATAGCAAGCAGGATAGAAGGAGAGTCAGTAGCTGTTGTCTACTTGGATTCCTGAAAGGTTAATTTGCAGGTTGAGTGGGTGTTAAGGAAGGCAAATGCAATTTTAGCATTTATTTTGAGTGGACTAAAATATAAAAGTAAGATTATAATGCTGAGGCTTTATAAAGCATTGGTCAGACCACACTTGAAGTACTGTGAGCTGTTTTAGGCCCTTATCTAGGAAGAGGTGTGTTGGCAATAGAGAGGGTCTAGAGCAGGTGTGTCAAACTCATTTTAGGTCACGGGCCGGATCAGTCGGACGCGTGCGAACGCAGCTTTCGTTGCCTCCGTTTTTTCAGCCTGCTCTCATGTGTCTCAGTCTCTGCTATAACTACAAAGTGTTTCACTTTACAAATTCCATTTCTTATGAAGAAGACTGCCGAGCAAGACTGCCGAATAAACACTAAAAACCCTGAAAACCTGGTACCTGAATAAACTCAGCATTAGCCATATCATACGCCATAGGCGCTTCGATTACTGGGGCCAGCTTTAATAGTAATTAGATATTATCTCGCGGGCCAAAGATAATTCCACCGCGGGCCGGATTTGGCCCTCGGGCCTTGAGTTTGACATATATGGTCTAGAGAATGTTCATGAGAATGATTCTGGGAATGAAAGGGTTAATATATGAGGATTGTTTGATGACTCTGGACTTATGCTTGCTGGAGTTTAGAATATTGAATGGGCCTAGATAGAGAGGATGTGGAGAGCATAGTGGGGGCAGTCTGGCACCAAAGAGCATAGCCTCAGAATAGAACAATGTCCATTTAGAACAGATGAGGAGAAATTTCTTTAGCCAGAGGGTGGTGAATCTGTGGGTTTCATGGCCATGGAGGTCAAGTCACGGAGTTTATTTAAAGTGGAGGTTGATAGGATCTTAATTTGCCAGGGCATCAAAGAGAAGGCAAGAGAATGTGGTTGAGAGGGACAATAAATCAGTCATGGTGGAATGATGGGCTGAAGGGCCTAGTTCTATCTCAATGTCTTACAGTCTTAAAACTGTCAAATTTGCTTGAAGGGTTGTGTATTCAAGATTCAAGGTTTTTATTGTCATTCTTATTATCATATTATTGATAGTAGGAACAATATCATATTATCATCATACAGGAGGATAAAGGAGAATGAAATGATTCTTACTCCATATGTGATGCAGCCTAAAATAATGCAATAAGCATAAGGAACACAATAAAAAGAACACAAGCAATATAAATATAAAATCAATCATATAAAAAAGAGTGTACAAGTAACTATTGTATACATAGACTGATTGTCTGTACATAAAGTGACATTAGTGATGTATATGCAAAATGGTGATGGGAAGGGCTAATAGGCAGGGTTGTTGATTAGCTTATGACTTGGGAAAATAAAAATGTTAAAATTTGAGTAAACTAGTGACTACAGTGGCTATTGATGAGCACTGACAGTATTAATAGGCGTTGTGGTCATGTGTGTGAATATTGCCTAAACCTCCACACACAATGCAATAGCAGAGGTTGAGGTGCTCTTGGGCAATACTTTGAGAGAGGCCTTGCGTACAGCGACCATCGGATTACCTCAGCAGTGTGCGCACATAGATACGAGAGAATCCCAATAGGTCAACAATACATGGCCTGCATTTGGAAGGATAGTGTAGTTAGCTTTAGGAACCTGAGGTACAGTTATTAAAGTAAACTAGCCCAGAAATGGTGGCCAGCATTGTGTAGTCTTGTGTGAAGTCACCAAGTTTGACAGGAATGCTCAGAATTCTAGAACTTTCAGATTGTATTTAGATGCAGCAAAAGTATAGAAATTTATTTGAAAAGTCATCAAACTAATTACTTATACATTGTCATAAAGCTCTTATTGCAAGTTGAATGTCACAATTCAATGCAGCAATGTTACAATATCGAGAACACTCATATATCCATTTATATGCGCGCGCGCGCGCACACACACACACACACACACACACACACACACACACACACACACACACACACACACACACACACACACACACACACACACACACACACACACACACACACACACACACACACAGAGTCACAAAAGGAAATACACAGAAATCCACAAAAATAGATCTTAACCAACTTATATTGGAATACATATCCATACTATTAAGTGTTTGGTCTTTCAATTAATACACAGAATATATAGAAATATTTGAAATAAAAACAGAAAACAGAACATCCATAAGTTCACGCCTCATCTACGGAAATTGAAACAGAGCTACACTTTCAGATTCGAGACCCTTCATCAGAATTGGGGGGAAAAAATCAAGCTGGTTTTCAAGTACAGAGAAGGTAGGGGAGGAATGGACAGAACAAAGGGAATAGCTCTACGAGGGTTAGACCAACTGGATTAGATGACCATCTCTTTGACGGAACTGTAACACTAGTTTTTGGACCATGTGCAACATGACAAGTTTGCTTCTTGATGAGCAGGCTCCATTATTAAACTGAGAATATTTTATAATTGATTTTCCATGCATTATGCAATGTTGGAAAGGGCATATATGAACACTAGTATTTGTTTAATGAAAAGAGCAAGTAAGATGCAAGCTTCTAGTGAGAGTGCAATAGTGAAGGCTGGTGTTCCAAAACTAAATCCAAAGCATATGGATGCAGATAGCTACCACAGATGGAGTGGAAGTCATCCAGCACCACAAATGTCTTTTTAAAACTGTAAAATATTTAAACTGTCTGTAAAGAAAGGATGCCTGAAAGCGAGGTATTCAGCTGAAACAGCTCTGGTAGTGCAAGTGTAGTTTTGTCATGGTCATGAAGATTTCATGGTGAAAAAAGGAGATGAAGTTTGTACCTTATCAAAGTCAATGAAGATTTGGACCTGTACGGTATACAGCCTCAGGAAAATGGAGAAAAACGCATGTGGTCAAAGGTCCATTTCATCAATAATAGCATTGACATGGCAACAGGTTGTTTGATCATGGGCATCAACACATATCTAAGTCAGCTGAGCCAAATTCTATTGACAAAAAGCAGTGCAAACTTGTAACATGTTCAGGTGAATTATTGAAGACAGATAGAATATTTTGTGAGTCAGTGCAGTCAACAAATAGAACCACTAATGTTGAAGATGAGTTTACAGGGCAACCAACAGCGATCTCAATAGATTGGCTCAGAAAATTGAAGCTAGACAGGAAAGAGGATTTTAACATGGATGCCTGAAAATAACACTCAGATAGGGTTTGGGGAAACAATGCAGAAACTTTCCAAGATGCTTTCAAATATGTGACAGCATTTCTTATATTCCTATCTAGCCAGGTGTAAAACCAATCAACAATAAGCTTCAAATAACCCTATGTTGAAAATTGAAACAACATGAAGTTTTGTTGAAGATAAGTGTTCAACAAGTGTTAGTAGTACCAGAAGTTGAACAAAAATGTTGAACAGTGGAATGAGTACAAGGTGACATTGAAATAGATGGAATATAACTGGCAATAGCTATTATTAACACAGTGGAATCTACATGCAGTTGTTTTGCTGAATGTAGAAAACGTAAGTCAGCAATATTTTTCAATTAGTACCCATGAGATTCTGTAATTATGCACCAAATTCCCTTATATAGTGAAATAATTCTTAAAGATGTAACAAGATGCAATGGACTAAGTACTATAATATACAGGTTATATAGCTCAGAGCTGAATTACAGAGTTAAGAAGAGGGCGACTGCCTTTGGCATCAGGTCTTTTATTGTTGCTGAGTCTAAATTCTGAAACTGTATATAGAACATAGAACACTACAGCTCAGGCTCTTCAGCTCGTTATGTCTTTTCCAACCATGATGCTGATTTAAATTAATCCCATCTGGTTGCATATGGTGTATAATCCTCCATTCCATGTCTTTTCATCTGCCTTTCTAAAAGTCTCTTAAGCATTGCTCTTCAATCTGCTTCCTCTTCCTCCTATGGGAGCAAATTCTATGCACCTATCAATCTGTGTATAGTAAAATTTTCCTCCTAAATACTCCTTTAAACTTGCCTCCTCTCATCGCAAAGCAATGCTGTCTAGTATTTGACATTTCCACCTTTGAAAAAGACTCTAACTTTTCGATGATTTCCATAATCTCATAAACTTCTATCACATTCCCCTTCAGCCTCTAACAATCCACGTTTGTCCGCCATTTTTATAGCCAATATTCTCTATAGGCAACACCTGAGTGAACCTCTTCTGCCCCTCCACCAAAGCCTCCAAATTCTTCTTGTTATGTTTAAACCAGAACTGGACATGGTATTCCAAATATTGCCTAGATAAAATTTTGCACAACAGTAAAGTGACTTCAAACTTTTGCACTCAAATGCCCTGATAATGAAGGCAAGTTTGCTATTCATCTTCTTTACCATCTTATATATTTATATTGCCACTTACAGAAAGCCATGGATTTGACTTGAAGATCCTTCAATGTTCCTGAAGACCCTGCTGTTCACTGTATGCTTCTTCATACCTTTGATATAATGTAGGAGTATGTGTACCAACAGGACTGTGGTGGTTCAGGATGTCAAACTCATTACCACTTTATCAAGGGGAATTAGGGATGGGAATAACTACTAATCTTGACAGCAATACCCCTTTCCTGAAATTGAATTTTCAGAAATTATCTGTGCAGTCAAAATGTTTGTACTAAAAGGCACAATCTCTGAAACAAAAATCTTTGGACGTTAGAAACAGCTACAAACACAAATTAAGCTCTGGAGCAAGAAGTAATTTTGTTGTCTAGAAATAGATGAAAACAGATTACAAGCAGACAAAGAAAAGGTACAAACAATCATGAGGGCAAGGAAACCTGAAAACACTGTAGAGTTAGATCAATCTTAGGCACTATACAACACCCTGCTTGATTATTGCCAGTTCTCACAACAATACTGATCCCATTACAACAGTTACTGAATGAAAGCTGAAAGTGGAATTGGAACAACAAACGGTGCTGTGAGGATTACATTCCTGGACTTCTCTAGTGCCTTTAACACCATCCAGCCCAAGATCTTAAGGCGCAAACTAACGGAGATGGGAGTAGACTCTCACATGGTGGATTGGATAGTGGACTACTTGACAGATAGACCTCAGTATGTGCGGTTGGGAGACTGTAGGTCTGACACGGTGGTCAGCAGCACAGGAGCGCCGTAGGGGACCATGCTCTCTCTGGTCCTGTTCACCCTGTACACATCAGACTTCCAATATAACTCGGAGTCCTGCCATGTGCAGAAGTTCGCTGACAACACGGCCATAGTGGGGTGTGTCAGGAATGGACAGGAGGAGGAGTATAGGAAACTGATACAGGACTTTGTGATATGGTGCAACTCAAACTACCTGCGTCTCAATATCACCAAGACCAAGGAGATGGTAGTGGACTTTAGGAGATCTAGGCCTCATATGGAGCCAGTGATCATTAATGGAGAATGTGTGGAGCAGGTTAAGACCTACAAGTATCTGGGAGTACAGTTAGATGAGAAGCTAGACTGGACTGCCAACACAGATGCCTTGTGCAGGAAGGCACAGAGTCGACTGTACTTCCTTAGAAGGTTGGCGTCATTCAATGTCTGTAGTGAGATACTGAAGATGTTCTATAGGTCAGTTGTGGAGAGTGCCCTCTTCTTTGTGGTGGCGTGTTGGGGAGGCAGCATTAAGAAGAGGGACGCCTCATGTCTTAATAAGCTGGTAAGGAAGGCGGGCTCTGTCGTGGGCAAAGTACTGGAGAGTATAACATCGGTAGCTGAGCGAAGGGCGCTGATTAGGCTACGGTCAATTATGGAAAACCCTGAACATCCTCTACATAGCACCATCCAGAGACAGAGAAGCAGTTTCAGCGACAGGTCTCAGACAGGATGAAGAGGTCAATACTCCCCAATGCCATTAGGCTTTACAATTCAACCGCCAGGAGTAAGATATGTTAAAGTGCCGGGGTTAGGACTCAATGTATTTAAGTAAACTACTTAAGAACTTTTTAAAAGCTATTATTAATGCTTTTTGAGAGAGTGATTTAGATGCATATCATATTTTTACTGAGTTAAGTATTGTATGTAATTAGTTTTGCTACAACAAGTGTATGGGACATTGGAAAAAATGTTGAATTTCCCCATGGGGATGAATAAAGTATCTATCTATCTATCTATCTATCTAAAAAGTATATGACTTAGTCATGAAGAGAATTGGAAGTGAGTCTGTTATTTCACTGGGATAGAACATGTACTTTGAAATTTATGGATGAGGCCTTGAATTATGGAGTAGAAATTATGGATGATTGTCAAGAAGAAACAATTGCATCTGAATTGCACATTGTTAAAGAATGAATGTAAATATGTATATACAACATCATGTGCTGAATGGCCTGTACAGTGCTGTAGTAGGTGTGCAATCACTCGAGTCGAGTATGATGTTCTTCTAAGAGGTTGTCTATTGGTGGTTCCTCATGTACCTGTTGAAGCCGAACCGGGATCTGCACATTCTCTTGCAGTCTGGGCAAGACTAAATGGTGCTATGGTTAGTGGTTGGGACTTTTGATTGTTTAGTCTCTCCTTTTGCAGCTACCACTTGCTCTCTGCAGCAGAGTGTAGTGCATCTCCCTCTTGAGCAGATTTCCTCCAGGTGTATCTATTGAGTGTAATGTCTTCCCAGATTTTAAACGTAATATTGAAAGTCTTCAGGGTGATTTTGATGTTAGCTTTGAAGTATTTTCTTCACCCACCAAGGGATCATTGACCTTCCTTCAACTGGAAGTATCTGCTTGGGGTATGTGAGTTAGGCATCCGAATGACATGACCTGGTGCTTTATCGTGGTGGAGATACGGTTCACATTGGTTTCCTCCTGGTGTTAGTGCATCTGTCCTTCCAGCTGATCCTCAATTTTGCGTAAGGTTCTTTGGTGGTACTTTTCCAGGGCTTTCAGATGCCTACTGAAGTTTGTCCATGATTCAGATCCAGACAGTAACATGGGAAGGACAACTGCTCTATAGATCAAAAGCTTTGTTTAGACCTGTAGGTTGTGGCCTTCAAAGATTCTTTTCTTTAATCTTGCATAGGCTCGATCAGCACTACTCAGGCAGTGGTTGATCTCTGGGTTGATGTCTACTTCTGAGGAGAGAATACTGTCATGGTAGGGAAAGTGGTCTACATGTTCAAGGGCGATATTGTCAACTTTTATGGACGGCTGGGAATATGGCTGGTTGGGCAGTAGCTGATATAGAGTTTATGTCAAAACAAGACCTCGCACTCTGTATGCCTTTACATTGAGTTCTTCTTCAGAGTGTGGTACAATTGTGTTGTCATCCGCGTATTGTAGCTCCATGATAGTGGTAGTGCTGACCCTGATCTTGGCCTTGAACTGGTTGAGGTTGAAAAAGCCTGCTATCCATTCTATAAACAATTGGAATTCCTATGGCAGGCCTTGCTCAAAGAATTGATGGCTGGCAGGAATAAAAATGGCAAATAGATTGGGGGCAATGATCCAGCCCTGTCTTACTCCTGTCTTGACAGTGAAGGGCTCTAATTCTGTGTTGTTTTTGCCAAATACTGTGGCTGAATTGCCATCATGCAATAGCCTCAGTATTTATAAGTACTTGCCAGGGCAGCCATATTTTAATAGTATACACCAGACAGCTTGGCAGTCTACAGTATCAAATGCTTTTGTCAAATCTATGAAAGCCAAGTACAAGGGTTGCCTTTGTTCATGGCACTTTTCCTGTAATTGGTGTGCTGAGAAGATCATGTCTGTTGAGCCAAAAACACACCGTATTTCAGGAAGTATTCCTTCAAATAGCAGGAAGAGTCAGTTGACAAGGAAATGTGGAAGCACTTTGCCTATTGTTGCGACAGGAGGGTGATGCTTCTGCAATTGCAACAATCTGCCCTGTCTTCCTTCTTGAATATGGTCACTACTAGAGCATCCCTGAGCTCCGAGGGTAATTGTTCCTTTTCCCAGACCTTCAGCAGCCGAGCATATGTGTAGTGCAGGTGTGCTGGTCCACTTTCCTTGAGGATGTCTGCTGGGATCCGGCCAAGACGGGTGACCTTGTTGCTTTTCAGGCTCCTAGTGGCATCATGTGACCTCTTTCACGCTGAGAGGTTCCCCCATGTCTTCTCTCACTGGTCTCTGGGGCAGCAGTTCTGTCACGGTTAAGAAGTTCTTGAAAGAACTCTCTCCATCAGTCAATGATTTCCTTCTGATCCTTTCACAAGTTCTTCCCATCCTTTGAGTTCAGCAGTTTTAATCCATAGCAATTTGGACCATAGACTTTGCTGTACTGTTCTATAGTTTATGTAACCCTAGTTGACAAGAGATATCAAGGTTCTGATCAGGAAAAAGAGGGAATTGTACAACAGTTTTAGGCATCTAGTTCAAATGAATCCATCAATGAATATCAGAAAAGTTTAAAGAAAGCTTATGAAGGGAATCAGGAGGGCCGAAAGAGAGTATGAGATGAATTTGACAGGCAGAGTTGAAAAGAATTCCAACAGGTTCATCCGTTATATTAACAGTAAAAGGGTGAACAGGGAGAGACAAAGTCCTCTTAAAGACTATTAGGCTCATCTATGTATGGAGTCACTGCAGATAGTCAAGCTTTTTAATTTCTTTTTCAAAGAAGAATATTATGGGTGCCAAATAAATGGGGCTACATAAAAAGTAGTGAACTCATAGAACATGTGTGTATTATGAAGAAAGGTATTTGCAGCCTTGATGTGCATTAAAGTGAGCAAATCCACAAGACTTAACCAAGTATTCTTTTGGATCTTATGTGATACCAGGGAAGAAATTGTGGTACTCCTTTTAGAGAAATATTTGCTTCATTGCTAGCCACTTCTGAACTTCCAAAAGAGTGGAGGGTGGCTAATTTTGTTCCATTGTTCCACAAGAGAAATAAGGAGAAGCCACAGAACTACAGACCTGGGAGACTGATTTCAGATGAAGGTAAGTTACTAGGGGGAGTTCTGAGGGACAAGCTCTACTATCACTTGGAATGTCAAGGCCTGGTTTTGAATAGTCATCATAGTTCTGTGCGTGTGAGTTCATGTAAAATATGGTAACTTAAGGGACAGAGGAAGGTTGGGTAGTGTCCGTATGATAAGACCATAAGACCATAAGATATAGGATCAAAATTAGGCCTTTGGCCCATCGAGTCTCTTCTGCAATTTCATGTGGCTGATCTATTTTTCTTCTCAAACTCAATATCCTGCCTTCTTACTGTGTACTTTCATACCCTGCCTTATCAAGAATCTATCAGCCTCTGCCTTAAATATACATAAAAATTTGGCTTCCACACCTGCCTGTGGCAAAGAATTCTACAGATTCATGTAACGCTGGCTAAAGAAGTTCCGCTTTTTCTCCATTCTAAAAGGAAACCCCTCTATCTTGAGGCTGTGTCCCTGGGTCTTAGACGCTCGCACCTCTCCACATCCATTCAGTATCAAGGCCTTTCACCATTTGATTGGTTTCAATTAGATCACCCCTCATTCTTCTGAATTCCAGTGAGTAGAGGCCCAGAGCCATCAGACGCTCCTCATATGACAAGCCATTCAGTCCTGGCATCATTTTTATGCACTTCCTTTGAACCCTCTCCAGTGGCATCCTTTCTAGATGAGGGGCCCAAAATGGCTCACTGCAAGTGAGGCCTCACCAGTGCTTTGTAAAGTCTCAACGTTGTATCCTTGCTTTTACTGTATATTCTGGTCCTCTTGAAATGAATCACAGTGGCCTTTTTCACCACAGACTCAACCTGAAAGATGACCATTAGAGAATCCTGTACAAGGAAACTCCAAGTCCCTTTCCACCTCAGTTTTTGTATTTTCCTTTCACTTAGAAAATAGTCAATCCTTACATTTCTTCTACCAAAGTGCATGACCATACTCATTGTGACATTGTATTCCATCTGCCACTTCTTTGCCCATTCTCTTAATCTGTCTAAGTCCTGTAGCCTCTCTGCTTCTCAAAACTAACCACTCTTCCACCTGACTTTGTATTATTTGCAAACTTTGCAACAAAACCATCAATTGCATCATCCAAATCATTGACATATAACGTGAAAAATAATTGGTCCCAACACAAACCCCTGAAGAACACCACTAGTCACCAGCAGCCAACCAGAAAAAGACTCCCTTTATTCCCATTGTTTGCCTCTTGACAATCAGCCACTGCTTAATCCATGTTAGACTCTTTCCTGTAATACCATGAGCTAGTAGCTTGTGGCACCTTGGCAAAGGCCTTCTGAAAATCCAAGTACACCACATCAACTGATTCTCCTTTGTTTATCCTGTTTGCTGTTTCTTCAAAGAATTCTAACAGATTTGTCATGCAAGATTTTCCCTTAAGGAAACTATGCTGACTATAGCCCTTTTTATCACTTGCCTCCAAGTATTCTGAGACATCATCCTTAACAATCAACTCCAACATCTTCCTAACTATTGAGTTCAGACTAACTGGCCTAATATATCCTTTCTTCTGCCTCTCTCCCACCTCTTTCCCTTCTTGAAGAATGAAGGGATATTTGCAATTTTCCAGTTTTCTGGAACCATTTCAGAATCTAGTGCTTCTTGAAAGATCGTTAGTAATGCCTCCACAATCTCTTCAAGCCACCTCTTTCAGAACCCAGGGGTGTACACCATTTAGTCCAGTTGATTTATCTATCTTCAGACCGTTCAGTTTCCCAGGAACCTTCTTTCTAGTAATGTATAACTTCATACACTTCATGACTCCAGAAACCTGGAACTTCTATCATACTGCTCGTGTCTTCCACAGTGAAGACTGATGCAAAATTCTTATTCAGTTCATCTGCAATTTCCTTGTTCACCCCATTACCACCTCTCCAGCATTGTTTTTCAGTTGTCTGAAATTGACTTTCACCTCTCTTTTACACATTATGTTTCTGAAGGAGCTTTAAGTATCCTCTTTAATATTATTGGCTAGCTTACTGTCATATTCCACCTTAACCTTCTTAAAGACTTTTTATTTGCCTTCTGTTGGTTTTCAAAAGCTTCTCAATACTCTAACTTCCCATTAATCTTTGCTCTATTATATGTCTTCTCTTTGGCTTTGACTTCTCTTGTTTGAAACGGCTGTGTCATCTTCTTCTTTGGGATGTATATATCCAGTGTCTTCTGAGTTGCTTCCTGAAATTCCAGCCATTGCTGCTCTGCCGTCATCCCTGCCAGTGTTCTTTTCCAATCAATTCTGGCCAAATCTCTCATGCCTCTGTAATTCCCTTCACTCCCCTGTAATACTGCGCTTAGCTTCTCCTTCTCAAATTTCAGAGTGAATTCAATCATATTATAATCACTTGCTCCTAATCTCTACAATTAATTCTGTTTCATTACGCAACACCCAATCAGAATGGCTGATACCCTAGTGGATCAACCATGAGCTGCTCTAAAAAGCCATTTTATAGGCAACATACTAGAAATTTCCCCTCTTGGAATCTAGCATCAACCTGATTTTCCCAATCTATCTGCATATTGAAATCGTCCATGACTATTGTAATATCGCCATCTTGAAAAGCAATTTTTATCTCCTATGTAATTTGTAGGGCATATCCTTACCATGTTTGGGGGGTCTGTATAAAAAAAAATTCCCGTCAGGGTCTTCTTACCCTTGCAGTTTCTTAGCTCTCTCCACAATGATTCAACACCTTCCGACCCCGTGTCGCCCCTTTCTAATGATTTTATTTTATTTTTTTTATCTACAGAGCAATGCTGCCCCCTCTGCCTTCTTGACTGTCCAATGTGTATCCTTGGACATTAAGCTCCCAGCTATAATCTTCTTTCTAATGATCTTCTTTTTAATGATGTTGTCTGTATGTATTTTGATGAGGTCTTTGACAAAGTCTCAAATGGCAGGCTAATCTAGAGGGTTAAATCACATGGGATACTGGATTGGGTAGTGCTAGTGAGATGAATTCAGGATTGATTTGATGATTGGAAGTGGAGGGTAATGGTTGAAGGTCATTTCTCTGACTGGAGGCCTCTAACTAGTGTGGTGCTCCAGGGGTAGGTGTTATTTATTATTTTTGTAAATGTTTCAGATGTGAATGTACATGGACCAATTGGCAAGGTTGCTGATTATACTAAATAAGGGACTCTTGTTGACATAGAAGCAGGTTACATTGAAGTACATGGATACCTTGATCAATTAGGGAGATGGACTGAGGAACTGCAAGTGGTTTTCAACTTAGGTAAGTGTGAGATGATGCATTTTGGATTGTCAAACCAGAGGAGGGCCTACACAGTGAATAGCCGGCCACTGACGAGTGTTGTGGGACAGAAGGACCTGGGAGCCCAAGTGCACGGTGCTTGCTCACCTTCATCAGTCAGGGCATTAAGTTCAGGAATAGGGGCATTAGATTGTCATTATTAAGACCACACAAGGAGCACTGTATACAGTTTTGGTCGTCATGTTATAGGAAAAATCATTTCCAGCTGTAGAGAGTGCAGAAGTGATTTATAAGGATGCTGCCTGGATTAGAAGGCCTGAGTTATAGGGAGAGATCAACGACATTAGAACTTTACCACCTGGACTGTAGGAGAAAGAGGAGTGACCTTTATAGAAGTTTATAAGATCATGAGAAGTATGGATCAGTCATAGTCCTTTCCCCAGGGTTGGGAGTGTACACAAAACTAGAGAGCACAGATACAAGGTAATAGGGAGAGATTTAAAAGAGACCTGAGAGATAATTTCTTTACACAGAGGCTAGTGAATGAGCTTCCTGAGGGGTGATGGAGGCAGGAACGGTTGTACCATTTAAGAAGCACTTGGATAGGTACATGAAGCGGCAGGGCTTACAGGAGTTTAGGCCGAATGCAGAAAATTGGAGCCAGCTGGGTGGGCACCATTGTCTTCTGATATCAGATTCTGTATCTCCTCAGAAGGATTCCCTGGCAATTTGTCTGACTTTCATATCTGAAGCAAAGTAGTGTTCAGGGAGCCCCGTAATCTTTGTTCCTTTGTCTAAAAGAATAGTCAAAGTACCTGTCAACATTCTGACCGATCATTCTGTGTAGTTGATAGCCCTGTGCAAAATATTGTTTTAATGATTTGATTTCTTGTGTACTCAGAATTACAGTATCTTAATTGGTTTGTGAGCTGTTAATTTTCTCTCGCATTATCTCTGACATCAGGAGACAATGAGGGAGCTTGTTGATCATCAGCAAATATTTCACCATGAAAGAAGTGAACAACTATATTTGAAGAACTAATGTTATGTTGGGATTGGAACAGAAGTGTTATGACATTTTGAAAAGAATGCTGAAGTTTGTAGTCACAGCTTATAAGGAGTAATGATAATTTGTCTTCTCAAAATACCTGTAGAGAAATGACAGCAATCGCTTAACTGACTTTGTCTATCAAATCTTAACAAAATAGAAATAAAAAATGCAAAGACAATATTTTCAATCTTCAACTCATCAGGCAACAGAACAGTAAAGGAACACTGTTTTGGTATAGAATAATGCACAAGATATTCCTTGCCATTGTGATGCTGTAAAACCTGATCAAAGGTTACCACAGGAGAAACCTTTGTACACATTAAAGTTGAGATGCGAACTTCATATTTTAGATTATTGCTATAAATTTTTCTGCCGTGCAGAAAAATTTAAAATTTAATAACTTTCAATTTAGATGAAACTGCAGATATGAAATTGCCACGTAATTGGCTATCTGCACCTCAAATTAAAGGAAATAGTCTAATCTCCAATTGTCTTCATCATCTGCCTGAGAACCAATAGTGTCATATTGACCCAGGCCAATTTAGCAATTATATTGTGATCTCAGAAGAATTAAGTTATCAGTAACACTTTGTACAAAATAATGTATTGCATAATATTCCTGTACTTATAAAACATTTTCATATTCATTTGGGGTCAGCTAGTATATTAAAATTACATTTGATATTTTCATCTATAAACATTGACACTGTATATCAAGTAATCTTGTATATTATTAAAAGATTTGTGAAAGGTGAGCATTTCCTTCCACAAACATTACCCTATGTTATCAGGATTTTACGTCAAGTCGCCCTGTCAAAGTTTACCCTCATAAATTGTAATAGCAAATTTACATTGACATAGAATTTCAAGACAATGTTAGAATAATCTTTCAGGCTTTAATGCTGAACACTTCTGGCATAAGGTTTTTTGATGTCTCCAAGTTCTTTGATCTTCTGCATATTTAATAAGAAAACTTAAAGTTTTCAACTGATGTGGGGAATTTACTCATAATTAATAACCCTTGTATTTTCATGATGATTTATACCAAATTTTCTCAGATATCATAAGATATATGAGCTGAATTAGCCCATTGAGTCTGCTCTGCCATTCAATCACAACTGATTTATTGTTCTCCCAACCCTATTCTCCTGCCTTTTCCCTGTAACCTTTGACACCCTGAATAATAAAGAACCTATCAACCTCCACTTTAAATATACCCACAGCATCTACAGCTGTCTAGATTAGATTAGATTAGATTCAACTTTATTGTCATTGTACAAAGCCAATGAAATGCAATTAGCAAACACGAGGAAATCTGCAGATGCTAGAAATTCAACTAACACACACAAAATGCTGGTGGAACGCAGCAGGTCAGGCAGCGTCTATAGGGAGAAGCGCTGTTGATGTTTCAGGCTGAGACCTTTTGTCAGGACTAACTGAAAGGAAAGATAGTAAGAGATTTGAAAGTAGGAGGGGGAGGGGAAAATGCGAAATGATAGAAGACCGGAAGGGGTGGGGTGAAGCTGAGAGCCGGACAGGTGATTGGCAAAAGGGATACAGAGCTAGAGAAGGGAAAGGATCATGGGACGGGAGGCCTAGGGAGAAAGAAAGGGGTGGGGAGCACCAGAGGGAGATGGAGAACAGGCAGAGTGATGGGCAGAAAGAGAGAAAAAAAGGAGGGGGGAAAAGCTAAATATATCAGGGATGGGGTAAGAAGGGGAGGAGGGGCATTACTGGAAGTTAGAGAAGTCAATGTTCATGCCATCAGGTTGGAGGCTACCCAGCCGGTATAAAAGGTGTTGTTCCTCCAACCTGAGTGTGGTGTCATCTTGACAGTAGAGGAGGCCATGGATAGACATATGGTGCAGGAGGGAGGGCTTCAGGTTTTTAGATAATTGGGCTTTGTTCCAGGGAAGGTGGGATCTGTTCCAACGGGACGGTTTACACCTGAACTGGAGCGGTACTAACATTCTTGCAGGAAAGTTTGCTAGTGCTTCTCGGGGGTTTTAAACTAAATTTGCAGGGGGCAGGGATCCAGAATGTGAGAGAGGATAGCGAGATGAAGAATAAAGGACAGGTGGGGACTACACGGTTCCGGAATATTAAGTGTGTAGTAGAGAAAGGTGAGGCGGAACAAGTGATAAGGAGGACATATGTACAGAGGGATGGTCTGACGGAACATAGAGTTAAATGTGCAGAAAGAATAAGTAAATTTAGGAAGGACAACAAAATTCAAAGGGCGTATAACTCGATGGGAGTTCGGGGAGCTGGGTTAAGCACAATAGGCAGCAATTTAAACAGAGAGAGGAGAAATGGGCTAAAAATTCTATATCTGAATATATCTATGTCAGAAATAAGGCAGATGAGCTTGAAGCTCAGGTGCGAATGGGCAACTATGATGTTGTTGGGATAACGGAGACATGGCTGCAGGGAGATCAGACCTGGGAAATGAATGTACAAGGGTATACGTGCTATCGTAGGGACAGAAATGTGGGCAGAGGGGGTGGGGTGGCCCTGTTGGTGAGGAATGAGATTCAGTCCTTTGCAAGGGGGGGACATAGGATCAGGAGAAGTAGAGTCTGTGTGGATAGAACTGAGGAACAGTAAGGGCAAAAAGACCCTAATGGGTGTTGTCTACAGGCCACCAAACAGTAGTATGGATATTGAGTGCAAGTTGAATAGGGAGTTAACATTGGCATGTGGCAAAGGTAATGTCGCAGTAGTTATGGGGGATTTCAACATGCAGGTGAACTGGGAGAATCAGATTGGTGCTGGACCCCAGGATAGGGAGTTTGTAGAGTGCCTACGGGATGCATTCTTGGAACAGCTTGTACGAGAGCTGACCAGGGACAAGGTTATTCTGGATTTAGTCTTGTGTAATGAACAGGATTTGATAAGCGATCTTGAAGTAAAGGAGCCATTAGGAGGTAGTGATCATAATATGATAAGTTTTTATCTGCAATTTGAGAAGGATAAGGGCAGCTCGGAGGTGTCAGTGTTGCAGTTGAACAGGGGAAACTATGGAGCCATGAGGGAGGAGCTGGCCAAAGTTAACTGGATGGATATCCTAGCAGAAAAGACAGTGGAACAGCAATGGCAGGTATTCTTGGGAATAATGCACAAGGTGCAAAATCAGTTCATCCCCCAGAGAAGGAAGGATTCAAAGGGGGGAAGGGGGCCACAGTGGTTGATAAAGGAAGTCAGAGATTACATAGCATTAAAAAAAAGTAAGTATGACAGAGCTAAGGTGAATGGGAGGACAGATGATTGGGAAGTTTTTAAGAAACAACAGAACTTAACTAAAAAGGTAATACAGGGAGAAAAAATGAGGTACGAGTGCAAGCTAGCCAGGAATATAAAGGAGGATAGCAAAAGCTTTTTTAGATATGTGAAGAGAAAGAAGATAGTTAAGAACAATGTTGGGCCCTTGAAGAATGAATTGGGTGAAATTGTTATGGGAAACAGAGAAATGGCAGAAGAATTTAATAAGTACTTTAGATCTGTCTTCACTAGGGAAGACACAAGCAATCTCCCAGATGTATGGATGGGTCAAGGACATAGGGTAACAGAGGAAATGAAACAGATTGACATTAGGAAGGAAACGGTGATGAGTAGACTGATGGGACTGAAGGCTGACAATTCCCCAGGTCCAGATGGTCTGCATCCTAGGGTACTAAAGGAGGTGGCTCTGGAAATTGCGGATGCATTGGTAATCACTTTCCAATGTTCCTTAGATTCAGGATCAGTTCCTGAGGATTGGAGAATGGCTAATGTTATCCCACTTTTTAAGAAAGGAGGGAGGGAGAAAACAGAGAACTATTGTCTTGTCAGCCTAACATCAGTAGTGGGGAAGATGCTAGAGTCCATTATTAAAGATGAAATAGTGGCATATCTAGATAGCAGTGATAGGATTGGGCCAAGCCAGCATGGATTTACCAAGGGCAAATCATGCTTGACTAATCTGTTGGAGTTTTTTGAGGATGTAACCAGGAATTTAGACAAGGGAGATCCAGTGGATGTAGTGTACCTCGATTTTCAGAAGACATTTGATAAGGTCCCACATAGGAGATCGGTGGGTAAAATCAGAGCTCATGGCATTGGGGGGAAGATATTGACATGGATAGAAAACTGGTTGGCAGATAGAAAGCAAAGAGTAACGGTGAATGGGTGTTTCTTGGAATGGCAGGTGGTGATTAGTGGGGTGCCACAGGGCTCGGTATTGGGACCACAACTGTTTACAATTTACATCAACGATTTAGATGAAGGCATTGAGAATAACATCAGCAAGTTTGCTGATGATACTAAGATGGGTGGCATGTGATGAGGATGTTAGGAGAATTCAAGGTGACTTGGATAGGCTGAGTGAGTGGGCAGATACTTGGCAGATGATGTTTAATGTGAATAAGTGTGAGGTTATCCACTTTGGGAGTAAGAACAGGAAGGCAGATTATTATCTGAATGGTGTAGAGTTAGGTAAGGGAGAAATACAAAGTGATCTAGGAGTCCTTGTTCATCAGTCACTGAAGGTGAATGAGCAAGTGCAGCAGGCAGTGAAGAAGGCTAATGGAATGTTGGCCTTTATTACAAAGGGAATTGAGTACAAGAGCAAGGAAATTCACATTTTGCATTTGTACAGGGCCCTGGTGAGACCACACCTGGAGTATTGTATACGGTTTTGGTCTCCAGGGTTAAGGAAGGATATCCTGGCTGTAGAGGAAGTGCAGCGTAGATTCACAAGGTTAATTCCTGGGATGTCCGGACTGTCTTACGCAAAGAGGTTAGAGAGACTGGGCTTGTACACACTGGAATTAAGGAGATTGAGAGGGGATCTGATTGCAACATATAAGATTATTAAGGGATTGGACAAGATAGAGGCAGGAAATATGTTCCAGATGCTGGGAGAGTCCAGTACCAGAGGGCATGGTTTGAGAATAAGGGGTAGGTCATTTAGAACAGAGTTAAGGAAAAACTTCTTCTCCCAGAGAGTTGTGGGGGTGTGGAATGCACTGCCTTGGAAGGCAGTGGAGGCCAGTTCTCTGGATGCTTTCAAGAAGGAGCTAGATAGGTATCTTATGGATAGGGGAATCAAGGGATATGGGGACAAGGCAGGAACCGGGTATTGATAGTAGATGATCAGCCATGATCTCAGAATGGCGGTGCAGGCTTGAAGGGCCGAATGGTCTACTTCTGCACCTATTGTTTATTGTCTATATCAGAATGGGAATGGGATGTGGAATTAAAATGTGGCCACTGGGAGATCCTGCTTTCACTGGTGGACAGAGCGTAGGTGTTCAGCGAAATGGTCTCCCAGTCTGCATCCGGTTCTTTCTCTCTAGGCTTCTCGCCCCATGATCCTTTCCCTTCTCTAGCTCTGTATCCCTTTTGCCAATCACTTTTCCGGCTCTCAGCTTCACCCCACCCCCACCGATCTTCTATCATTTTGCATTTTCCCCTCCCCCTCCTACTTTCAAATCTCTTACTATCTTTCCTTTCAGTTAGTCCTGACGAAGGGTCTCGGCCCGAAACGTCGACAGTGCTTCTCTCTATAGATGCTGCCTGACCTGCTGCGTTCCACCAGCATTTTGTTTGTGTTGCTTGAAATGCAGTTCGCATCTAACCAGAAATGCAAAGAATAGTGTTATTTACAAAAAACTGCAAATAAAAATAAGTGCTACAGCACACAAACATAAAAGTACTGAGAGTACAATATGGGTGCAATACTGCTTAGCACTGTGATGGGAGGTTCAGCAGGGTCACAGCCTCAGGTAAGAAGCTCTTCCTGTGCCTGCTGGTGCGAGAGCGGAGGCTCCTGTAGCGCCTACTGGATGGGAAGAGAGTAAGAAGTCCATGGTTAGGGTGAGATGCATCCTTGATAATGCTTTTCGCCCTGCCCAGGCAGCGTTTATGGTAGATGTTCTCAATGGTGGGCAACTGAGTGCCGATAATCAGAGGGGCAGTTTTCACCACACACTGGAGTGCTTTGCAATTAATTCCACAGATTCACTACCCTATGGCTAGAGAATTTGCCAGTGTTCTCCCTGTGGGTGCTTTCAGAAGCCTTTTCAAAATCCATGCAATTCACATGCATTTGTCTTTCTGTGAACTATTCTATGAAGTTACGCAGCGTGAAGATCTGGTCGACACAACCTCTGTTCTTCCTGAAGTCAGTGTGCTCTTTCCCCCAGCACACATCGACAGCATTTGTAATCCATTGGACAATGACCCTGGTGTGAATCTTGCTGGGCAATGACAGAAGTGTGATGCTACGGCAGTTGTTGCGACCACTTAGTGCTCCTTTCTTATGGATCCTAATAATAACTCTGTTTGTCCATTTTTGGGTACGTGTCCCTGTTCCCAGATTATAGTAAACAGTGGTTGTAGCAAGGCTGCTACGACTTTTGGTTCAGCTTTGAGTAGTTCAGAGCTTTGCTATTATCTAATTATTTAATTGCTGCAATGATCTCTTCTTTCTTGGGAGGATCAGTGTGGGTGTCAAGGTCCTCTACTGCCTCTTGTATGTCAGGTTCTACACCTGATAGTAGTCTATTCAGTAATTCTCTGAAATACTCTGTCTCACTTACCCTTACAAGTCTCTTCATGTTCTTGTTAGTTTCAGTGTATGCTAATTGAAGTGTCACCTTAATTCATGTTGAATTTGCATCTAACACTTTCTCCTTAATTTTCTGTCATTCTTCTATGGTTCTCTGTGTTTCCTGCTGTATCTATTCTTCATTCTTCTTTCCAGCTCTATATCCTAGACCAAACCTTGCTGCTCTCCTTGAAGACTGAGGCAATCCGTTTCCATACTGTGCCGATCTTGTTTACTGACATGTTCTCGTCAAGGTCTTGCCAGGCCTGAAATCTGTTCTTCAGCTGAATGGTGAAGGCAGATCTCATACTAGCATCCTTGAACTTCTCAACATCAGATTGTCTTTGTACATGTGTTCTAGTCCCAGTGTTTCTCAGTCTGAGTTTCATCTCTACCACAACAAAGTGGCGATCACTTCCTCTATCTGCTCCTCTCTTCACCTTTACATCCTGCAAGGATTGTCTCCGCATACCATGGATCATCAAATGGTCAGTCTAGATCTTGTCAGATCCATTGGGTGAGCACCATGTCAGTATGTGGATTTCATGCTGTGAAAAGAGTGTTCCTCTTGTGACCAGATTGTTCGTGGAACAGAATTCCACCAGTTTTTAACCACTGTTATTCATCATTCCACATTCATACATGCCCATGATCCTAGTGAAGTGTACTTTGTTATTTCCCACTTTAGTGTCTAGATCTCCCATGAGGATTATGTCATGGTGTTGTGTTAACTCTGCCTCCAATTACAGCTGATCACAGGTGTCCTTTTCTTCAATGTCACTGTCATTAGCTGGAACAGAGCACTGGATCAGTCATGTTCACTAGCTTCCCTTTCAGTCTGCCTAGTGTTGATTGGTTTCCACTCCAGCAAGTACTTCTCAATGTCTTCCTTCAAAATGATAGTTGCACCATCATTGTGCTAATCATTTTTCTTCCTGGGTATAAAACTATTTCACCAGTTGCTGCTTTTAGGCTACGTCCACACTAGACCAGATAATTTTGGAAACACCGGTTTCGCGTAAAAGCGATAGGTGTCCACACCAAGCGTTTTTGAAAATACCTCCGTCCACATTAAAACAGGTATTTGGGCAAATCTCCTCTACACATCTACACATCTACAGAAATTCACCTACAGAAAACAAGCGACATGTTTGGTGTCAAATCTTGCTGTGAAAGTCTGCGTCTGTGCAGTTACAGTCTAGAAAAGCTTAAAAGGAAATTGCTAAACGATAGACAGCTGTTGGCTCTCATGCAGGGGGACTTAAAACAAAAAGAAACCCAAATACTGGAGTGTATGGAGGCAACCGACAGGGAGTTCTCGAACAGTATGACCCGGCTGACGATGAACATTGAAAAACTGACTAACTCTGTTGCATTAATAAAGCGCCTTGTTAAATGCATAAAAGAAGTCTGCATCAGTGTTATCTTGTATTTCCATACAATATTACATTAGGCTGTTACACATCTATTGTCAGAGAAGTACTTGCATAAATAGGTAAACCACCTTCATAAAAGCAAGGACAGAAAACAGGGCAAAGTGAGTATACTTATTTATTCAGTAAGTTATGGGTCAAAGGACTTGGTGAGTACATTTCTTACTCTTCTGTTCTGAAATTGTTAGGTTGTGTGGGGGGTTGCGTTCAAGAAAACAATGAAATGCTGCGCTGCCGCCACTATCTGTTCCGGCATGTCGTAACAGTGTTTCTAGAAATCTCTGGTTACCCTGTCCATACTGCTCTGCCCATGTGGTGTTTTTAAATTTACACACTCTGGAGGGCGTTTTAGAAAAGCTCTGTTTTTGGGGGAGGAAAACGCCGTTTCAGTGTGGACAGAGGGTCAAAACGAAGAGAGAAAGCTTCGGTTATGGATTTATCTGGTCTAGTGTGGATGTAGCCTTAGTCTGCCAGACCCTGTCCATCTGCTTTCACTGATGCCCAGTATATGTAGTTTGTAAAGATGCATTGTAACATCATCTGTGCTAGCTTGCCAGTGTTAAGCATGGTTTGTACCTTCCAAGAAACAACATTGGTCTTGGTCTTGGTGGGGTTCTGGGCTTCCTTCATTGTGGCAGTAGCTTTTTCTCAGTTTTCACTACTGTCAGCTATGCAGTTCATGGGTGGAGACTCAGGAATAGCATCACACACAGACAAGGATTCTTCATAGCTGTTTCTATAACAATGTTTTTAACCAGTCAGAGTTGTTAGTCCTGATCTGAACCAACCCTCCCCCCCCCCCCCACCCTGGAGAACCAGTGGACCATTCTAAGTCTGACTTCTGTCTTTTGGCCTGTTTGGCATGTGTGACCCTACCAAGAATCAAAGTACAAGGCTCTGACTCCAGCCAGTGTAGCCCACTGGGCCATCAAGGCACTCAAACCCCCAAACCCTACATCAAGGAGGGAAGTCAGGCTTACAGCCCTGTAATTTACTTTCTTCTACCTCCATCCCTTCTTAAAGGGTGGAGTGATATTTGCAATTTTGCAATCCTCTGAAACCATTCCCGATTTTAATGATTCTTGAAAGATTAGTGCATAACCTCTTCAGCTACCACTTTCAGAACCCTGTGGAATAGTCCACCTGGTCTAGATGACTTATATGCCTTCAGATTTTTCAGTGTACAAAGCAACTTCTCCTTGATAATAGCAACTACAATCACTTCTCTCCCAGACACTTGAATTTCTGGCATACTGCTACTGTCTTTCACAGTGAAGATTGGTGTAAAATACTTAATAAGATTGTCTACTATTTTATTTCCCCAGTATTACCTCTCCACCATCATTTTCCAGTTGATTAATATCCATTCTCACCAGTATTTTATTCTTTATATATCTGAAAAAATCTTCTGGTAACCTCTTTTATATTATTGGCTAATTTACCTTCATATTTCATCTCTTCTCTCCTTAAGGCTTATTTAGTTTCTTTCTGTTAGTTTTGAAATGCTTTACAGTCTTCTAACTTCCCCCTAGTTTTTTGCTCTATTATATGCCTTCCTTTTTTGCTTTTGTGATTTAATGCTGTCTTTGACTTTCCTTATCAGTCACAATCACATTATTCTCCCTTTCTCATGCCTCTGTAATTCCCCTTACTCCACCATAATACTGATACACCTGACTTTATCTTCTCCCTCCCAAATTAGAGGATGAATTCTATCATATCATGGTAACTGTCTCCTTAGGGTTCCTTTACCTTAAGCTCCATAATCAAATCTGGTTTATTTTACAACACCCAGTCCAGATTGCCTTTCCCCAAGTGGGATCAACCACAAGTTGTTCAAAAAAAAAGCCATCTTTTAGGCATTCTACAAATTCCATCCCTTGGGATCCAGTACCAACCTGATTTTCCCAATCTACCTGAATACTGGAAATCCCCCATGGCTTTAGAAGCAAAAAATATTTTACATGCCTTTTCTACTCCCATTGTATTTTGTACACCACATCCTGGCTACTGTTTGGAGGCCTGTATATTACTCCCTTTAGGACCATTTTACCCTTGCAGTTTCTTAACCCCACCCACAACAGCTTTAAATCTTCTGATCCTCTGTCACTTCTTTCTAAATATTTGATGTCATTTTTAATCAGCAGAGCCATTCCACCCCACTTTCCTATCAGCCTGTCCTGATGATACAGTGTGTATCCTTGGATGTCAAGCTCCCAGCTATGATGTTCTTTCAGAACACAGTGAAGCCTGCACCTTCATACCTGCCAATCTATAACCTTGCTATAAGATTATCTATCTTATTCTGCATATAGTTGTTGTGCACTCAACTATAATATCTTCAGTACAGTATTCATCACCATTTTTTGATTTTGCCCCCATGTTATACTTCAATGGCAAATTTCCCCTAAGATCTGCCTACTCTTCCTCACAGTCTCACTACAAACTGCATCTACACACTGATCTAAACTAATATGGCAGGGGGATGGGAACCAGTAGGACAGCGTTGAGGATGAGCCAGCAGGTTTCCAAGTAGATGATGAATGTAGGGAAGGACAAGCCAATGATTGGGTACAAATGCAGACAGAACAAGGAATTAAATTGTACCACAGAGGCAAAATTCAAAAGGGTGAAGAATGCAGGACTGAAGGTTCTGTATTTAAATGTGCATAGCATTTGGAATCATGTGTGCGAACTTGTGGCACAATTAGAGATTGGTCGGTATGAGGTTGTGGGCATCACTGAGTCGTGGCTGAAAGACGGCCATGGTTGGGAGCTTAACGTCAAAGGCTATACTTTGCATCGCAGGGACAGGCTGGAAGGCATAGACAGTAGTGTGGCTCTGATGGTAACAGCCAGAATTACATCTTTAGAAAGAGGTGGCACAGGGTCAGTGAATGTTGCATCTTTGTAGGTGGAGTTAAGAAACAGCAAGGGTAAAAAAAGCCATTATGGCAATTATATATAGACCTCCAAAGAGTAGCCGGTATGTGGGGTTGTGATTACAAAGGGAGCTGGTAAAGACATGTAAAAGGATAATGACACAATTGTAATGGGGGACTTCAATATGCAAGGGGATTGGGAAACTCAGCTTGGTGTTGGATCGCAAGAGAGGGAATTTGTTGAATGCCTACAAGATGGGTTTTTAGCACAGCTTCTACTTGAGACTATTTAGGGAAAAGCAATTTTAGATTGGGTGTTGTGCAATAACCCCAGAACCTGTTAGGGAACTTAAGCTAAAGGAACCCTTAGTAGGTAGCAATCATAATATGATTGAATTCATCCTGCAATCTGAGAGGGAGAAACATAAGTCACATGTCTCAGTATCACAATAAAATGAAGGGAATTACCGAGGCATGAGAGAGGAGCTGCCCAGGTGGATTAGAGAAGGATATTGGCGGAGATGACGGCAGTGCAGAGATAACTGAAGTTTCTGGGAATAGTTTACAAGGCACAGGATAGATACAGTACGTCCCACAGAAGAGTAAGTTTTCAAATAGCAGGGGTAGGCAACCATGACTGACAAAGTAAGTTAAGGACTGCATAAAAGCCAAGGAAAGGGCTTTTAGCAAAAGTAAATGGGCAGTTGAATGATTGGGAAGCTTTTAAAATCCAACAAAAGGCAACTAAAAAAGCTATAAGAAGGTATAAGATGGAATATGAGGGCAGACTAGCCAGTAATATAAAGCAGGATAGAAAAAGTTTGTTTTTAGTTATATGAAGAGTAAAAAGGAGGTGAGAGTTAATATTGGACCACTGGAAAATGATGCTAGTGAGGTACTAATTGGTGATAAAGAACTGGCAGATGAACTTAATGTGTAGTTTGTATCAGTCTTCACTGTGGAAGACACTAGTAGTGTGCCAGAGGTCTGTGAGTGTCAGGGAGCAGGAGTGAGTGCCTTTGCACTCACAAACAAAAAAGTGTGAGGTAAACTCAAAGGTTTTAAGGTGGATAAGTCACATGGGCCAAATGGACTCGATCCCAGATTCCTGGGAGAGGTTGCTGGAGAGATAACAGAAGCATTGGTCATGATCCTTCAAGGATCATTTGATTCTGGCATGGTCCCGGAGAACTAGAAGATTGCAAATATCACTCCGCTCTTTCAGATGGGAGGAAGGCAAAAGAAAGGAAAGTTTTGGCCAGTTGCCTAACCTCAGTGGTTGGGAAAGCGTTGGTGAATATTTTTAAGGCTGAGGTTTCAGGGTACTTGGAGACTAATGATAAAATAAGTTACAGTCAGCATGGTTTCTTCAAAGGGAAATCTTGCCTGACAAATCTGTTTGAGTTCTTTGAGGAAGTACAAGCAGGTTGGACAAAAGAGAGGTAATGGATGTCATTTACTTGGATTTTCAGAAGGTGTTTGATAAGATGCCACACATGAGGCTGCTTAACAAGATAAAATCCTCTGCTGTTGCAGGAAAGATACTGGCATGGATAGCAGAATGGCTGACAGGCAGGAGGCAGCAAGAGGGAACAAAGAGGGCCTTTGCTGGTTGGCTGCCAGTGACTAGTGGTGTTCCTCAGGGTTCAGTATTGGGACTGCTGCTTTTCATATTGTTTGTCAATGATTTGGATAATGGAATTGATGGCTTTCTGGCAAAGTTTACAGATGATATGAAGATAGGTGGAGGGGTAGGTAGTGCTGAGGACGTAATGCAATTGCAGCAGGACTTAGATAGATTGGAAGAATGGACAAAAACATGGCAGATGGAATACAGTCCCTCAACACACACAAAATGCTGGTGGAACGCAGCAGGCCAGGCAGCATCTATAAGAAGAAGTACAACTGACGTTTCGGGAAGGGTCTCGGCCCGAAATGTCGACTGTACTTTTTCCTATAGATGCTACCTGTCCTGCTGCATTCCAGCATTTTGTGTGTGTTTCTTGAATTTCCAGCATCTGCAGATTTCCTCATGTTTGCAAGATGGAATACAGTGTTGGGAAATGTATGATAATACATTATGGTAAAAGGAACAATAGTGCAGTCTATTATCTAAATGGGGAGAAGGTTCGAGAAGTGGAGAGGGTCTTAAGAGTCCTCATGCAAGACTCTCAGAAGGTTAATTTACAGGTTGAGTCTGTGGTAAAGAAGACAAATGCAATGTTGGCATTTATTTTAAGGGGAACAGAATATAAAAGCAAGAACATTATGCTGAGTCTTTATAATATACTAGTCAGGCTGCTTTTGGAGTATTGACAAAAGTTTGAGCCCCATAACTCAGAAAGGATTTGTTGTCATTGGGGAGAATCTAGGGGAGGTTCATGAGGATGATTCTGGGAATGAAGGGGTTAACATATGAGGAGCGTTTGGCAGCTTTGGGCCTGTACTCACTGGAATTTAGAAGAATGCTGGGGAATCCCATTGAAACCTACCGAATGTTGAAAGGACTAGATAGGGTGGATGTGGAGAGGATGTTTCCTGTGGTGGAGGTATCCAGAACTAGAGGGCACAGCCTCAAAATTGAGGGGAGACCCTTTAGAACAGAGGTAAAGAGGATGTTTTTTTGCAAGAGTGTAGTAAATCTGTGGAATATTCTGCCACAGACTGTAGTGGAGGCCACGTCTGTGGGTATATTTAGGGTGGAAGTTGATTGTTTTCTGATCAGTCAGGGCATCAAAGAATATGGTGAGAAGGCAGGTGTATGGGGTTGAGCAGGATCTGGGATCAGCCATGATGGAATGGCGTGGCAGACTCAATGGGCTGAATGGCCTCATTCTACACCTATGTCTTATGGTCTTATCTACTTGTATACTAACTGCCCTAACCTCATCCCTATCACTCTGGTTCCTATCTCTCTGCCAAATTAGTTTAAACTCTTCCCAGCAGCTCTAGCAAAACTGCCTGAAAGGATATTGGATCCCTTGGGTTCAAGTATAACTTGTCCTTCTTATACTGGTCATATCTTCTCTAAAAGAGGTCCTATTAATCAAGAAATCCAGAACATAAGTTCCTTAGACATGCATTCATCTGCCATATTATCCTGTTCTTACCCTCACTGGTGTGTGGCACAAGCAGCAATCCAAAGTTTACTACCCTGGAGGTCCTGCTTTTCAGCTTTCTACCTAACTCCCTAGATTCTCTCTTCCTGACCCCCTCCCTTTTCCTGGCTATGTCATTGATACCAACATGAAGCATGCATTCCGGCTGTTTACCGTCCCTCTTTAGAATGATTTGGATCTGATCAAAGACATCCATGACCCAGACACCTAGGGAGCAATATATAATCTGGGTGTGTCTATCACCTCCACAGAATCTCCTGTCAGCTCCTCTAACTGAGGAGATTCCATCTCCTATCATTCCTGCATTTCTCTTCTCTGCTCTCCCCTTCTGAGCCACAGAGCCAGACTCTACCACAGACCTAACCATGAAGACTTTCTTCCACCACGTCATTCCCACCACAATATTATCCAAAGAGTATACCTGTTGTGCTCTGCACTGGCTGCCTATCTCCTTTTCCACCTCCTGTGAGTCACCCCATTAACTGTGCCCTGCTCCGTCAGTGTAACTACCTACCCATATGTCTTGTCAATTAACCGTCAGCCTCCTGAATAACCCAGAGTTCATCCAGTTCCAGCTCCAACTCCTTAACATGGTCTGAAAGAAGTGCTAGATGCACTTTTTTGTAGTTGTAGTCATCAGGGACAATGGAGGTCTCCATGCATTCCCACATCCTGCAAAAGGAGCATTCCACTATCCCGCCTGGCATCCCCACTGTACTAACTGCGCAATAAGAAAGAAAGAAAAACTAAATGAAAATATCTACCTAAAGTCTTCACTCTCCTCACTGAAGGCTCTATAGACTAAAGCCTGAGCTCTCCACTCTTACACTGACCCTCTCACACAATGGCCATTCCCACAATGGATGCTCTACTTAAACTTAACTCATTTTTATTGGGCCTTGTCAAGTCCCTATTTATGCACAATCAAATGTATCCTCGGGAACAGTGATGCACAGGTTGTAATGAATGTCCCCCCTTGCGTCTTTTTAACTCTCTCTCCCGCTACATCATCCAATATCTACTTGAGAACTGTAGTGCACAGAATAACCTTCATGTCATGGAAAAAAATCAGTTTTGAGGGTCTTTATGACAATGTGATGCATCAGCAATGCCTCCGGAATTGCAATAAGATGATTTTTGTAATGAATCTGCTTTGATGGTATCAGTGGAGGAAATAGTTTTGGCAAGAACTGTAAAAAAGCTCTATGCTTTTCTCTACATTAGGATTTTAAAACCTTTATGTTCACGAGATCTATCAAAGTTATTTATAAATCATTTTATTTTGAAAATGATGGTGATCAGCTTCCACCAAAAAATGAATGAGATACTCCAAGAATAATTAACAATTTTAATTAAATTTTGGGCATTAAAATTATATTGAGCTATAAAAAGTGAAGCTTTGTGAAATTTTACCTCTTGAATCGCTTTGGTTTTGCCATTGTTCTGATCTTTTCAATTTATTGATCAATATCATATTTCCAGTCCTCTTCATAAAATTCAATGGCCTTACAATAGATCTTGATGAATAATAAACGTATATTTTCTTTTGCTTGAGAATAAACATGTTCAATCTTTTCACAGATTGGTGGAATAAATGAACCAGCTGGGTTTAGATGCAAGATAATTGTTTTCTGAAAAGAAAGCTAAGAGCAAATGATATTTTGTAGTGCTTAATGACCGCAATAAATCAAACAATTTATAAATGAATTTATTTTCATGTGGTCTCCGTGTCACCAATGCATTTTCCTTCCTTTTTTCTCTTGAAGGACTCATTCTTGCTTCTTGTTTTGTATCTCCCTCTTTTACTGAGTATCAGTTAGCTGTTCGATTGAATTCCTTATCTAGTAATCAATTTCCATAAAAAGAATTACTCAAAGAAATCAAGAAAGAGAGTATCTCATGTTTGTCACTTTTCCCTCAACCTCCCTCCGCCAATGAACCCAATGAGGCTTGTTCTGAATTCTCTGAATCAATCTTTAATATGTTGCTATCAACTGCGGAAGATACATGGTGAAACATTTCTGCTGGAATTCTGGAAAATAGCATTGCTAAAGGAGGAATAAGAGAATTCTTAGCCCATGATATTACTGTTATTATTATTTCCTTATAGAATTGCTGATTCTTTTCAAGCTTCTAGCAAACTGCCAGGGTCAAATTCATGAGTTATCTGTCTTTGCTAGAGGTGTCATGGGTCATGTGTAGGTGAGTACTGAATCTAAATATCTAAATGACTGTTGAGTCATAAATATCTCCCTTTAAATCCAATCACTCTGTTACCTCTGAACATCAATTACTTTATGACAGTGTATGCGGATGACTGAAGAAGTCAATTTACTTATATTACTAATGTGACATTTTTATAATCCTAGTGGCTTTGATTTACAGCAGCATATAATTCTGCATGAATAATTTAGAAACCTGTTGGTTTTACTGTGCTTCAAAGTGAACATTAGTCTGCCACACTAGACCAGTATTCTTAGAAATACTGTGGTTTGCAAATCTTACAGCGTGCTCAGAAAATCGTTTCTGCTTAAACTTGCATCCATCTTTGTTGCTAAAAAGCTGATCTTTTCCATTTTGATTGGCACATCTACTTAAAGGCCACTTTATTTGGTACCTTCTGTATCTAATAAAGAACCCAATGAGTGCTTGTTTGTGGTCTTCTGCTGCTGTAACCCATCCACTTCAAGGTTCAACATGCTCCACATTCATAAATGTTCTTCTGTACACCACTCGGCCCAAAACATCAACTGTATGCTTTTCCATAGATGCTGCCTGGCCTGCTGAGTTCCTCCAGCATTTTGTGTGTGTTGCTTGCATTTTCAGCATCTGCAGATTTTCTCTTGTTTCTGATTTGATTACTACACTGCAAAGTCTCTTCCAGGGATGCTTAACCCTGAAAAAGTTAGAATCTTCCCTTCGATGGAAGTTCAGTGAAACCCTCTCTCACTGCTCCCGCTCTGTTCGACATGTTGCATATTCATAGTTATTCTTCTGCACACCACTGTTGGAACGTGTGGTTTTTGAGTTAGAGTTGCCTTCCTGTCAGCTTGAACCAGTCTGACCATTCTCTGCTAACCTCCCTCATCAACAAAGCATTTTTGCCTACTCACTGGATGGTAATTGTTCCTCAAACCATTCTCCGTAATTCCTAGAGACTGTTGTATATGAAAATCCCAGTAGATCAGCAGTTCATGAGATACTCAAAGCACGCCATTCAAACTACCCGTAATAACTCTATGGTCACTTAGATCACATTTCTTTCCCATTCGGATGTTTGGTCAGAACTACATCTGAACCTCTTGACCATGTCTGCATGCTGTTATGCACTAAGTTGCTACCTCATAATTGGCTGATTAGGTATTTGCTTTAATGTGCAGATGTACGGGTGTACCTAATAAGTTGACCATTGGTTGTAAATAAAATATCAAGCACTGCTTAGAAAGGTTTGTGATTATCGGATTATTGACAACACAATGAAAATTACTTGGGTAACACCAATGCAAAGCCTCCTTATGCTGGCTATCTTCGGGTGCGGGTTCGGATGGCTATCTTCAAGCCTCAACCTTCCCCCTGCCTTCACAGCTGCTACCTGACACACTGGGTCTTCAAGTAGTTTTTTTAAATTCAAAACCTTAAGAAGTTTTTGTCAGAAAATGAAGAAAATCTGCGTGGATTTGAGCAGGCCATTTCAGCTCAAAGTGGGATGATACGTTTAAGATCATTGGAATAATGGATAGGGGAGTGTTACTGGATATGAGATTTGTTCACATATAATTTGAAAAGATGTGATAAGATCTGAAATAATATACCTTCACTAGAAATAAATGTGCATAGAATTAAGGGTAACTTTAATAATGCTGCTTAAATGTTAGGTGGGAAGCAGATAATGGAAATTAGGTATAAAGTTAGCATTTTCTGATTGGAGGTAATGGTATATAGTGATCTTTCATAATTTGGTTTGTAACACCTTAAATTAAAGGCTTTGAGGAGCTCAAAAAAAGATATTTTAAATGAAAGGGAATCTACAGAATGTGAATCAATCTGCAGATGCTAAAAATCAGGCCAAGACTGATGAAGGTCTCGGCCTGAAATATCAACAGTTCTCTTTTCTATAGATGCTGCCTGGCCTTCTGAGTTCCCCCAGCATTCTGTGTGTCTTGCTTGCATTTCCAGCATCTGCAGATTTTCTCTTGTTTGTGATTGGACTGCAAAGTCTCTTCCAGGGATGCTTACCCTGAAGAAGTGTAAATCTTCCCTTCAATCAGAGTTCAGTGAAACCCTCTGTCACTGCTCCCCCTCTGTGACCTCTGCTGCCCTCCGACTCTTCGACCACATGCCCACCCAGATCCGCTACCACAGCCAGTCCTGATCAAGGGTCTCGGCCCAAAACGTTGACTGTACTCTTTCCATAAGTGCTGCCTGGCCTGCTAAATTTCTCCAGCATTTTGAGTGTGGTGAATGTGAATCATTTTTTTTTCTGGGGCAAAAATCCAAAAACAAGGAAGCATGAAGCTGACGGCAAGCCAATAAATGTGAACTGTAGACTTCAGCTGTCTCCCCTTTCCTGGATAAGAATATAAATGAGAGAAATCTCCAAAATTGCAAATTTTATCATTTTAGAAAAGATGGCAAGTTCTGTAGATGTCAGCAGAAATTTCCAAGTAATCTCTGCTGGGCAAAATAAATGGTGCAAAACTGTGCCTGATGAAATTCAATGGGGCAAGCATAAAATGCTTGGTATTCAAAGAGCACAAATCAGAATGCTTCCTTAAAAGCAGGAGACAAAGCTCATGAAAATACATAGGAACAGCATATGAACAAGCCCTTTGGCTAATGATGTCTGTGCTATAATGCCAAATTAAACTAATTCTTTTCTGACTGTAATGAACCATATCCTTCTATTTTCTGCATATTTATGTGTCTATCTAACAGCCTATTAAATGCCACTGCTTCCACTAATTCAATGGGGGAGGGGGGGTGCTTCCATTTCAATTAAGATGGACCATTGCTCTGGACATCAAGTGCTCCCATTGAATTCTAATCCTGTTGATAAAAATTCTAACATTCCGTCAGATTACTTACATATTGCACTTGCTTATTACCTTACTGGATTATGCTCATGATCACCAAATCATCTTTTTCTTCATTGCACGCTTGTCAGAAGTTTGTTTGATAATGAGAAGCATAGATAGACAGAAACTTTCTCCCAAGGTAGGAATGTCAAGTATGAGAACACATAACTCTTAAGATGAGAGCAGCCCATTACAGGCACCTACCACTCTGTGTAAAACAAAACCTTGCCCAATACATCCCCTTTTAACCCTTCCCCCTCTCACCTCAGATTAAAAGGAGATGTGCTTATTATGTTGAGGCAAGTCATGCCTTTATCCTTGTGGCCAAGTTTGCAGATGATATTTAGAGCGGCAGGTAGTGTTGAGGAAGCAGGGGATCTACAGAAAGTTTTAGACAGATTAGGATAATGGGCAAAGAAGTGACAGATGGAATATAGTGCAAGGAAGTGTATGTAGCCTGGGGAAAAATACACACGTAGGACAACAAATACTTTTTCGGGTCTTAAGTTCCTTTATCTGTTTTAGATGTCTTATTGCAGAAAGTGGGTATCAAACTAAAAAGGTCAAAATAAATTAAAAAAACAGTTCTTGCTATTACAATATGAGTTTAACTTCGGACCACATCCTTGTTAAGTATGCAGTATGAAAATAACTAAAACAAAATATACAAAACCAATACAGTAGTGGCAATTCTAAAAAAAAACAGTACAAACAATGTTAGAGTCCCACCAACCCTGTACCTTATACACAACACAGAAAAATATGAATAAATACATCTCATCTTAACTAAGAGATATACTCAAATTTGGCATGCTTGTGCTTACTTCCAAACACATATAGGCTACACCTTGAAATGAGTTCTTCTTGCTCACATACATGAACACATTCACATTACTCTATTACATTCACATTCGGTCATGAAACAATAAATAAAGACAAATAAACTTTTACAATATATTGCCTTGTAGTTGAATTACTAAAAAGAGTAAGCTAGTAGACCGATTAAGGAACTTCATAATCACACTATTCCAGTGTCGATCAATTTACTCACGAAAATTTTACTTCACCAAACCTGAGAAAAGCATTCGAACATCGTCCTTTCTAGAACATGGCAACTCTTCGTTCTACTCCACCCATACAAAATGACATCACTGCTTTCTCTCAGAGGCACCGGCAGTTATTTAAGCATTACCAAGGTGAATACATAAGTACATTTTAACAATAAAAAATGATATTCAATGGTAACCTGGTAACGTGTATGCTCATGCACTTTTTTTAAAGGAGTAAAGGTGTAAAGCATCTTCTGAATGGGGAGAAATTTCAGAAATCAGAGGTACAAAGAGACTTGAGAGCCCTCGTATAGGATTCCCTAAAGGTTAATTTGCAGGTTAAGTCAATGGTAAGAAAGGCAAATGCAATATTAACACTCATTTCAAGAGGACTAGAACTAGGATGTAATGCTGTAGCTTCTTAAGGTATTTCCTCAGACCACACTTGGAGTATTGTGAACAAGAGAATATCTTCAGATGCTGGAAATCCAAGCAACACACACAAAATGCTGGAAGAACTCAGCAAGCCAGGCAGCATCTGTGGAAAAGAGTACAGTCAGTGTCTCAGGCTGAGACCCTTCATCAGGACTGGAGTCAAAGGGAGATTTAAACTTCTTCAGGTCAAGCATCTCTGGAAGAAACTTCTCAGTGCAGTAGTTCCAGTCCTGATGAAGAGATTTCGGCCTGAAAGGTCTACTGTATCCAGTCCTGATGGAGGCCCATAACGTTGATTGTACTCTTTTCTGTCTGATCTGCTGAGTTCCTCCAACATTTTGTGTGTGTTGCGTGGATTTCCATCATCTGCAGATTTTCTCTTGTTTGTGATCGGACTACTACACTGCAAAGTCTCTTCCAGGGATGCTTACCCTGAAAAATTTTAAATCTTCCCTTTGACTCCAGTCCTGATGAAGGGTCTCAGCTCAAAACATTGGCTGTACTCTTTTCCATAGATCGTACCTGGCCTGCTGAGTTCCTCCAATATTTTGTGTGTGATGGAGTATTTTGAGCAGTTTCTGGGTCAAATATCAAAGGATATTGTGTATATGTTTGATAGGGTCCAGAGAAGATTCAATTATATCAGTGCCTAAGTAAGAATGTGGTAAGTTGTTTCAATGACTATTGTCCAGTGGTACTTACATCAACAATGATGAAGTTCTTTGAGAGGCTGGTGGTAAAACATATCAACTCCTGCTTGAGGAGCGACTTAGATCCACTCTAGTTTTCCTACTTGTCACAGTAGGTCAGCAGTGGATGCCATTTCATTGGCTCTTCATTTAACCCTGGAACATCTGGACAGTGACGTTCTTAATTACCTACAGCTCTGCATTTAATACTATCATGCACTTAAAGCTAATCAGTAGGCTCCAAGTCCTTGACTTCAATAACTCACTGTGAAGTTGGATCCTCGATTTCCTCAATTTTACATCCCAGTCAGTTCGGATTGGCAAACAACATCTACACAGGTGCACCACAGGGCTGTGTGCTTAGCCCCTTGCTCTACTCGTTTTACACTTATGACGGTGTGGTTAAGCACAGCTTCAATGCCATGGTTAAGTTTGCTGATGACACCACTGAAAATTGGCCAAGTCAAATGTGGTGACGAATCAGCATATAGGTATGGTGTCTTTTATGAGTTTGTATTTTAAAGCGAGATATTAGTGAATGATGTTTGTCAGTCGATTGTGTCTGTGTACATAGGCAGATTGAGTTGAACTGCTGCAGGATCCTGTAATGTGTTGGATTGTCTCTAGTTTCTTTTGGCATTTCCTGCATCTACCGTCTTGAATTTCTTGGTATTTTATTATGCAGTTTTGATTTTTTTTTTTGTTAACCACCTGGTCCTGTAATGCCACAAGAAACACCTCTGTTTCTGAGAAGAGGTCTTCAACTCAGAGTGAGGCATTCAACAGTTGCTTGTGAACATCGAGTCAGCTCAGATCATGGGGATGTCTTCCATGGAGGGTCACGCTCTTCCACTGGTTAACTTCTTCTTCCGTAGTGATAATTTCTTCATTTTTATGGGTTGTGCTTTCATCTAAGTTTAGTGGTGTGTCTTCTTATCAGAACTGCATATGTTCGCATGGAGTGCTGAATCCTGCTTTCGCTGATGAAAATATATCCTTAGAAGTTTTATCTGACTGTTGTATAATTTTTTTATGTCTGTTATTCCCTTTCCTCCTCTGTCAGGTAATGTTAATCTAAGTGCATTCGAGTGTAGAGTACATCGTGTTTTCTAAGATTTGTCATTTCAGTTATTTTTCTTTGTAAATTCTCCACAACAGTTTCCAACCAAAATAATATGCCAAAAGAATACATTAATATAGGTATAGCAAAATTGTTTACTGCCCTTGTTCTATTTTTGCTGTTGAGCTCTGTTTGGCAGATTTTCTTAAGACTTGAAGTAAGTTCTGTAAAAAGTTTTCCCTTTATCACACTATGATCTGTTTTCTTTGTTTGTTAATATCCCAGGTAATTATATGTTTCATAATCATCCATCAGTTGTATCCTGCCGCTCTGTTTTATATTCTATTAGCTCTATTGCACCTTTCTTTATGTTTAATGTTCTGCACCTACCTAGTCCAAAGTTCATGTTTATATCTTTCAAAAATAGTTCTACTATTTGAATTAATTGGTTTAGCTTTACTGGTGAAGGATTGTATAATTTCAAATCATTCATATATAGGTGTGTCAAGGTATACTTCATTTGGGTGTTTCTGATTTGATACCCTATTTTCAACTGATTCAGTAAATTAGAGAGCAAGTTTAAAGCTAAAGAAACCATAGTGGCCGTAGAGAGTCACCCTGAAAAATGTCTTGATTTATTTTGATACCAGTGGTTGTTCTTGTTTGGTTGTTAATAGATGGGTATTTATAAGTATGCCAATGCTTCATCAGATGTAGTGAGAATTTCTCAAGAATTGGGTGTAGTTTATATATAGAGTACCTATAAAAAATATTCAGTCCCCCTTTGGAAGTTTTCATGTTTTATTGTTTTACAACATTGAATCACAGTGGATTTAATTTGGCCTTTTTTGACACCGATTAATAGAAAAAGACCCTTTCGTGTCAAGGTGAAAACAAATCTCTAGAAAGTGATTTAAATTAGTTACAAATGTAAATCCAAAAACAATTGATTACATAAATATTCACTCCCTTCAAGTCAGTGTTTAGTAGATTCACATTTGGCAGCAATTACAGCCTTGAGTCTGTGTGAATAGGTCTCTATCAGTTTTACATCTGGATACTGCAATTTTTAACCATTCTTTACAAAACTTCTCAAACTCTGTTAGATTGGATGGGATTGTGAGTGAACTGCCCTTTTCAAGTTCAGTCACAAATTCTCAATTGGATTGAGGTCTGGGCTCTGACTTGCCACTCTAGGACATTAACTTTATTGTTTTGAAGCCATTCCTGTGTAGCTTTGGCTTTATGCTTGGGGTTATTGTCTTACTGGAAAACAAAATCTTCTCCCATGGCACAGTACACTTGCAGGCTACATCAGATTTTCCTTCAGGATTTCCCTGTATTTTGCTGCATTCATTTTACCCTCTACCAGGGTCGGCTACAGTGAAGCATCTTCCCAGCATAATGCAGTCACCACCATGCTTCATGGTAGCAGTAGTGTGTTTTTAATGGTGGAACACAGCAGGTCAGGCGGCATCTATAGAAAGAAGTACAGTTGACATTTTGGGCTGAGTCCCTTCGTCAGGCCCGAAATGTTGACTGTACTTCTTCCTATAGATGCTGCCTGGTCTGCTGCTTTCCGCCAGCATTTTGTGTGTTGCTTGAATCTCCAGTAGGTGTGTGTGTGTGTGCATGCGTGCGTGCGTGCGTGCGTGCGTGCGTGTGTGTGTGTGCGCGCGCGTGATGCCAAACATAGCATTTAATGTATGGCCAAAAAGCTCAATTTTAGTTTCATCAGACCATAGAAACTTCTTCCAGCTGACTTCAAAGTCTCCTACTTGCCTTCTGGCAAACCCTAGCTGAGATTTCATGTGTGTTTTTTTTCAACAGTGGCTTTCTCTTTGCCACTCTCCCATAAAGCTGCAACTGGTGAAGCACCCGGGCAACAGTTGTTGTATGTGCAGTCTCTCCCATCTCAGCCACTGAAGCTTGTCATAGGTCTCTTGGTGGCCACCTTCACAAGTACACTTCTTGTGTGGTCACTCAGTTTTTGTGGACAGCCTACTCTAGGCAGACATACAGCTATGCCATATTCTTTCCATTTCTTGAAGATTGATTTAACTGTACTCCAAGGGTTACTCAGAGACTTGAAAATTTCCTGACTTGTGCTTTTCAATAGAATTTTGTGGAGATGATTGGGGTGTTCCTTTGTCTTCATGGTGTAGTTTTTTTCCAGGATAATGACCTTACAGATAGAGGTGTATTTTTACTACAATCAATTGAAACACCTTGACTGCACACAGGTGATCTCCATTTAACTAATTATGTGACTTCTCTGCACCTGGTAGCAGCAGAGATACCGAGGAGCAGATTGGGAGGTAGATTTTGGAAAGGTGCAAAAATAACAGGGTTGTTATCATGGGTGACTTTAACTTCCCTAATATTGATTGGCACTTGATTAGTTCCAAGGGTTTAGATGGGGCCGACTAGGGGGGATGCCATACTAGATCTAGTATTAGGTAATGAACCGGGTCAGGTCATGGATTTGTCAGTGGGTGAGCCTCTGGGGGACAGTGACCACCGCTCCCTGGCCTTTAGCATCATCAAGAAAAAGGATAGAATCAGAGAGGACAGGAAAATTTTTAATTGGGGAAGGGCAAATTATAAGGCTATAAGGCTAGAACTTGTGGTTGTGAATTGGGATGATGTTTCTGCAGGGAAATATACTATGGACATGTGGTCGATGTTTAGGGATCTCTTGCAGGATGTTAGGGATAAATTTGTCCCGGTGAGGAAGATAAAGAATGATAGGTGACAAGTGAAGTAGAAAATCTAGTCAGGTGGAAGAAGGCAGCATACATGAGGTTTAGGAAGCAAGGATCAGATAGGGCTATTGAGGAATATTGGGTAGCAAGAAAAGAGCTTAAGAAGAGGTTGAGAAGAGCAAGAAGGGGGCATGAGAAGGCTTTGGTGAGTAGGGTAAAGGAAAATCCCAAGGCATTCTTCAATTATGTGAAGAACAAAAGGATGACAGGAGTGAAGGTAGGACCGATTAGAGATAGAAGTGGGAAGATGTGCCTGGAGGCTGTGGAAGTGAGTGAGGTCCTCAATGAATACTTCTCTTTGGTATTCACCACTGAGAGGGAACTTGATGACGGTGAGGACATTATGAGTGAGGTTGATGTTCTGGAACATGTTGATATTAAGGGAGAGGAGGTGTTGGAGTTGTTAAAATACATTAGGATGGATAAGTCCCAAGAGCCTGACGGAATATTCCCCAGGCTGCTCCATGAGGTGAGGAAAGAGATTGCTGAACCTCTGGCTAGGATCTTTATGTCTTCGTTGTCCACGGGAATGGTACCAAAGGATTGGAGGGAGGCGAATGTTGTCCCCTTGTTCAAAAAAGTTAGTAGGGATAGTCCAGGTAATTATAGACCATTGAGCCTTACGTCTGTGGTGGGAAAGCTGTTGGAAAAGATTCTTAGAGATAGGATCTATGGGCATTTAGAAAATCATGGTCTGATCAGGGACAGTCAGCATGGCTTTGTGAAGGGCAGATCGTGCCTAACAAGCCCGATAGAGTTCTTTGAGGAGGTGACCAGGCATATAGATGAGAGTAGTGCAGTGGATGTGATCTACATGGATTTTAGTAAGGTATTTGAAAAGGTTCAACACGATAGGCTTATACAGAAAGTCAGAAGGCATGGGATCCAGGGAAATTTGGCCAGCTGGATTCAGAATTGGCTAGCCTGCAGAAGGCAGAGGGTTGTGGTGGAGGAAGTACATTCAGATTGGAGGGTTGTGACTAGTGGTGTCCGACAAGGATCTGATCTGGGACCTCTACTTTTTGTGATTTTTATTAATGACCTGGATGTGGGGGTAAAAGTGTGGGTTGGCAAGTTTGCAGATGACACAAAGGTTGGTGGTGTTGTAGATAGTGTAGAGGATTGTCGAAGATTGCAGAGAGACATTAATAGGATGCAGAAGTGGGCTGAGAAGTGGCAGATGGAGTTCAACCCAGAGAAGTGTGAGGTGGTACACTTTGGAAGGACAAACTCCAGAGCAGAGTACAAAGTAAATGGCAGGATACTTGGTAGTGTGGAGGAGCAAAGGGATCTAGGGGTACAAGTCCACAGATCCCTGAAAGTTGCCTCACAGGTAGATAGGGTAGTTAAGAAAGCTTATGGGGTGTTAGTTTTCATAAGTTGAGGGACAGAGTTTAAGAGACGCAATGTAATGATGCAGCTCTATAAAACTCTAGTTAGGCCACACTTGGAGTACTGTGTCCAGTTCTGGTTGCCTCAGTATAGGAAGGATGTGGAAGCATTGGAAAGGGTACAGAGGAGATTTACCAGGATGCTGTCTGGTTTAAAGAGTATGGATTATGATCAGAGAATAAGGGAGCTAGGGCTTTACTCTTTGGAGAGAAGGAGGATGAGAGGAGACATGAAAGAGGTGTACAAGATATTAAGGGGAATGGACAGAGTGGACAGCCAGCACCTCTTCCCCAGGGCACCACTGCTCAGTACAAGAGGACATGGCTTTAAGGTAAGGGGAGGGAAGTTCAAGGGGGATATTAGAGGAAGGTTTTTCATTCAGAGAGTGGTTGGTGCGTGGAATGCACTGCCTGAGTCAGTAGTGGAGGCAGATACACTAGTGAAGTTTAAGAAACTACTAGACAGGTATATGGAGGAATTTAAGGTGGGGGGTTATATGGGAGGCAGGGTTTGAAGGTTGGCACAACATTGTGGGCCGAAGGGCCTGTAATGCGCTGTACTATTCTATGTTCTATAAAACCAATTGGCTTCACCAGTGAAGATTTGTTGTGTCACATTAAAGTGGGTGAATAGTTATGCAATCAATTATTTTGAGTTTTATATTTAATTTAGTTCACTTTGTAGAGATCTGTTTTCACTTTGACATGAAAGAGTCTTTTATTGACAAAAAAGCCAATGTTGTAAAACAATGAAAAGCATGTAAACTTCCAAGGGGGGAGGGTTGAATAATTTTTAGAGGCACTGTATTTAGAACTGTCTATTAATCATGTGTGTAGGACAGAATCAAATGCTTTCTGCTAGTCAATATAACTTGAAATATTGATTTAGAATTACAGAATCTATTATCAGATGTTGTTTACATCCTTTCATATCCTTATGGCACCCTTTCTGCTCTTCTGTAAGTATATTGTGCTTATCTAAGTGAGGTGGTGATGATGCATGATGTTACAGTTTTATATATAGTTTTTAAACAAGTAATAGTACAATATTTTGATGGGTTATTTGTGATGTCCCTTTTAAGTAAGAGATATGTCTTACCATCTGTCAAAAATTCAGGCACCTTTTCAGGATTTTTAAGAAAATTGTTGATATGTATTAATAGGTATGGATGAAGACAAGTAAATTTTTATGCCAAAATTTATGGATATTTTTACTGACAGTATCTTTCCAGTTGTGGCTTTTTTTTTTAGAACCGCTTTCAGAATATCCATTGTAACTTTAGGTGTGTTCATCTTTCCAATCATGTGTGCAGATAATTTTTCCTCCATAATCCAGCTTGCTTCTTGATTGTGTGTCACCTTGTTTAACCAGATGTTAGACCCAAAGTTCGTTGTCTCTGTGTTTGTTAGAAATTCTGTGCTGTGTTGGTGACATTTTGGCACATCAAATTTAGCTTCACTGGCCTATATAAACCTTTTTCATTGTTCCTGTACAGATGCTTCCTTCTTCTTCTTTTTGTTATTCTTATTATTACTGTTATTTTTTAATCTCAGCTCAAGCTGGTAAAACCTGAGATACAGGCATAGCCAAGCACACTCATTTCTCAATTGCTAGGAACTTTCGGACTATTCTAGTGGGCATTAGTGTTGTGGATTTTATTATTATTTTCACAGTTTGTTGTCTTTTGTACGTGGGTTGTCTGTCTGGTTACATGTGGTTTTTCATTGATTCTGTGATGTTTTTATATCAACTCTGAGTATCTGCAAGAAAATGAATCTCAGGGTTGTAGCTGGTGACATATATATACTTTGATCATAAATTTACTTTGAACTTTGAATGAGACGGACTCCAGGAATGTAAGGGTTAACGCATGAGGAGCATTTGATGGACCTGGTCTTGTACTTGCTGGAGTTTAGAAGAACTGGGTGGGCGGGGTGGTGGGAACGGGGGAGATCTTCTATTGAATATTGAAAGGCCTAGATAGAGTGGACATTAGAGGGACGTCCGTTTAGAACAGAGTGACGATGAATTTCTTTGCCAGAGGGTGGTGAATCTGTGGAATTATTTGCCACAGATGGCTGTGGAGGCCAAGTCACTGGGTATATTTATAGCAGCAGTTAATAGCTTCTGATTTGTAGGAGCATCAAACTGAATGCCAATTAATAGAATATAGAAAAACTATTTTCCCTGGTGGAAGAATTCCAGAAAAAAGGAATATAAAGTCAGAGCGGCCCATTCTGTTCAAAATAAGGAAGCACATTGCAATTAGGATATGTGCTAAGTTAGCATTATATTGTACTTATTTACTTTGCATTGTACATTCAAAGGTTATATATTCAAAATAAACATCAGCATTTTTAACAGTGGCATTACTATCAATGACCTGATGCATGAGGAAAGTTATGTTCACAACTACACCTAAAAAAGAAACTCAAGCAATTACAGTTCCAAATCAATTCCTTGTACCCTAATGATGTGTAGGCTTTACTGTAGTGAACTACATATACCTGCCTGGACACGCCCCTCTGCTGACTGCTCCTGTGGCTCCTCCCACAGACCCCTGTATAAAGGCGATTGGAGGCACTGCTCCTCCCTCAGTCTCCAAGATGTTGTGTGGTGGGCTCTTGCTGCTAATCGTGATCTCTTGCAGCTAATAAAAGCCTATCGTTCGCCTCCCGTCTCCGAGAGTTATTGATGGTGCATCGTTTACACTTTTTGTCTTCACCCTGTTTAATTTTGTTTTCTCTCCCATTGCCTTTTACAGAGCACATTTACAACATGACAGGCCCCTGTAAACACAATGTATGGCAAGTAATTAGACGTTATAAGAGAAATCATCCCTTCAGAAGAGAATCTATATTGCCTAAACCTTCTAGTTCAATTAATCAATACTTATTAATACTGCTTTCGAAGGAGAACTTTTCAGTTTTGATTCTTCATCTGCAGCATCTTAGATTCATTGATAATGCATAATAACCTGTGTTTGTATACTATTAAGCATAGTTATTTTCTACTAAAACTTACTGTATCTCATTGATGAGACAAGTCTGGCCTCAAAGTTCAATAGTGTAGGTACATATATCTAACTGTGAAATTTTCTATCTGTATGTACAAGACTGGTGACATTGTGGCACTGTTCCCTACACTGCAGTGTCTGAGTATTCATAATATAGTCATTGGAAGATACAGCAGAGAAATAGCCCACTGAATCCACACCAGCCATCAACCATCCAGTTACAGTAATTATACATTAATTCCATTTTTATCTTCCCTCCTCATTGTTATCAACACTCTCCAGATTGTACCATTCACCCCCAAACTACAAGCAACGTACAGTGACCGACTGACTTACCGAACTGCATGACTTTGGTAACTGTATGGGAGAACACCGGAATACCAGGAAGAAACCTGTACAGACAACACCCAAAGTACGTTTCCTCTGTGATAATGAATCATGCTTACAATGATGTTCTACTGATGATGGCTGTAGTATGTGAGAGAGATGGAACCAGTCGATATATCTGCAATCTACAGTGAGATTGCACTGTCACAGCCTTTTGTATGAGAATAGATAATGTTGCTCCCTTACTCAAGTAAGGTAATTGGGATAAGCCAGAAAACTACAGACCAGTGAGTCTTTCAAAGTAATAGGGAAATGATTTTGTATAGAAGTCCTATCTCAACAATTTTATTGAGTTTTCTGAGAAGGCAACTGAGGAAAAATTTTGTAGGCACAGTGATTTACATGGATGTTGTCAAGGCTGGGCTAGGCTGTTCTCCGATCTTGGCAATCCATTGGTAAATGTTTTGTCAGCACACCAGGAGACACATCAGCGCGTTGTGTACTGTATCCTCCAAATAATTAGCCTTTAATAATGACGATTGCTCATCATTATGGAAACTCAGTTGTGGTGGAAGGAGGGGGTTTAGTCACTGATTGGTTGTGTGGTGAAGTCTGTGCAATGTGGTATAGAACTTTGCCCACATTGGCTTATAAATATGATCAAGGTCTACATGTCTGTTTAGAGAATTGCTTACGGAACACCATGCTTCTCAGTATCTTCTTGAATGCCGTGGTTTTGCTTGTGGAATCATTTTAACTGATGCCCACTCGAACTTGTGCCCTGTATGAAGACTTTTAAAAATAGTCCTGGATCAGAAGGTTATGGCAAATGGGATGCAAGGTGTATCTAAAATTGGCTTGGTGATAGGAGGTGGAGGTTAATGGGGTTGTTTTATCTGACTGAAAGTTTGTAACCAGTGGTGTATCGCATAATACCATAGGACCATAAGACATAGGAGCAGAATTAAGCCACTCAGCCCATCGAGACTGCTCTGCCATTCCATCATGTCTGATCAAGGATTCCAATCAACCCCATAGATCTGCCTTCTCGCCATATCCTTTGATGCCCTGACTGATCAGGACACTATCAGAATCCAGTGATTCTTGAAAGATCATAACCAATACATCTGCTACCTCTTCAGCAACCTCCTTCAGGACTCTGGGATGTAGTTCATCGGGTCCAGGTGACTTATCCACCTCAAGACCTTTGAGTTTGCCTAGCACTTTTTCCTTTGTAATTAGCAATGGCACTCACTCCTGCTCCCTGTTACTCTCAGACCTCTGGCACACTGCTAGTGTCTCCCACAATGAAGACAAATGCAAAGGACTTATAAAGTTCATCCGCCATTTCTCTATGCCCCAGTACTACCTCACCAGCATCATTTTCCCATTTCCCAGTGGTCCAATATCAATTCTCACCTCCCTTTTACGCTTTATATAACTGGAATAAAAAATAATTTTTAGTATCCTGCTTTACATTAGTGACTAGTTTGCCCTTGTGTTTCACCTTGTCCCTTCTTATGGCTTTTTGTTGGATTTTAAAAGCTTACAAATCATCCAAGTGCCCACCCACTTTTGCTATCTTATATGCCTTTTCCTTGGCTTTTATATGGTCCTTTACTTCCCTTGTCAGCCATGGTTGCCTACCCCTGCCATTTGAGAGCTTTTTGTTCTGTGGGACAAGTTCCTCTCTCATGTGCTTAGCCCACTGCTTCCTCTCCCTATACACATGACTGTGTGGCAAGGCATAGCTCAAATACCATCTATAAATTTGCTGATGATACAACCATTGTTGGTAGAATCTCAGATGGAGACAAGGGGGTGTACATGAGTGAGATATGCCAGCTGGTGGAGTGGTGTTGCAGGAACAATCTTGCACTCAATGTCAGTAAGATGAAAGAGATCGATGCAGCCATAAAGAAGGCAAGACAGCAACTATACTTCATTAGGAGTTTGAAGAGATTTGGTATGTCAACAAAAACTTCTATAGGTGTATCTTGGAGAGCATTCTGACAGGCTGCATCACTGTCTGATATTGGGGTGGGGGTGCAACTGCACAGGACCAAAAGAAGCTGTAGAGGGTTGTAAATCTAGTCAGCTCCATGTTGGCTACTAGCCTACAAAGTACTTAGGACACCTAAAAGGAGTGGTGTCTCAGAAAGGCAGCCATTATTAAGGACCTCCAGCACCCAGGGCATGCCCTGTTCTCACTGTTACCATCAGGTAGGAGGTACAGAAGCCTGAAGGCACACCCTCAGCGATTCAGGAACAGCTTCTTCCCCTCTGCCATCCAATTCCTAAATGGACATTGAAACCGTGAACACTACCTCACTTTTTTAATAGGTATTATTTCTGTTTTGACCTGATTTTTAATCTATTCAATATATGCACACTGTAATTCATTTACTTTATTTATTATTATTATTTATTTTCTTTTCCTTCTATATAATGTATTGCATTGAACTGCTGCTGCTAAGTTAACAAATTTCACATCACATGCTGGTGATAATAAACCTGATTCTGATTCTGAGTCATGCCTCTACAACTCCCTTTATTCCATTGTGATACTGATACATCTGCCTTATGCTTCTCCCTCTCAGATTGCAGTATGAATTCAATCATATTATGACCACCTATCCTAAGGGTTCCTTTACGTTAAGCTCCCTAGTAAGATCTGGATTATTACACAACACCCAATCTAAGATGGACTTTCTCCAAGTAGGCTCAAGTACAAGCTGCTCTAAAAAGCCATCTTGTGGACTTTCAATAAATTCCCTCTCTTGCCATCTGACAAAATCCTGGTTTTCCCAATCTCCTTGCATATTGAAGTCCCCTATTACAGTTGTATCATTATCCTTATTAAATGCCCCTTCCAGTTCCCTTTACAATCTCAACCCACATCTTGACTACTATTTGGAGGCCTATATGTAATTTCCATAATGGTATTATTTACCCTTGCAGTTTCTTAACCCAACCCACAGATTCGATATTCTTTGACCCTATGTTACCTCTTTCTAAAGATCTAATTCCATCTCTTCCCAACAGAGCCACTCTACCACCTATACCTTCCTGTCTGTCCTTTCAATACAAAGTATATCCTTTGATATTAAGCTTCCAACTATAACCTTTCTCTTGTCTCAACTCATTGATGCCCACATTGATGCCCACAACATAATACCGACTGATTTCTAATTGCGCCACAAGTTCATCCACTTTATTTCAAATTCTTCGTGCATTTAAATACAGCACCTTCTGTCCTGCATTCTTCACCATTTCGAATTTTGCCTCTGTGGTACAATTTAACTCTTTGCACTGTCTTCATTTATACCCAATCATTGGCTTGTCCTTCCTCATATTCATATTACACCCATCATCTACTTGTAAACCTGTTGGCTCATCCTCAGCTCTATCGTACTGGTTCCGAACCCCTTCTATATTAGTTTAAACCACTCCCAATAGCTCTAGTAAACCTGCCTGCAAGGGTATTGGTCTGTCTCAGATTCAAGTGCAACCCATCCCTTTTTCACAGACCACACCTGCCCTGGATGTGCTCCCAATAATCCAGAAATCTGAATCCCTGCCCCCTGCTCCAATTCTTGAGCCATGCATTTATCTGCTACCTCATTCTATTCCTATTCCATGTGGCACAGGCAGCAATCCCAAGATTACTACCCTTGAGGTACTGCTTCTCAGTTTCCTTCCTAACAGTTTTCAGGACCGCCTTCATTTTTCTACTTATATCACTGGTACTAATATATACCACGACTTCAAGCCACTCACCCTCTCTTTACAGGATATTGAGGGAACATTCAGAAACATTTCGGACCCTGACACCTGGGAGGAAAGCTGCCATCCGTGTTTCTGTTTCACGTCCACAGAATTGCCAATCTGTCCACCTTAATGTAGAACCCCCAAATACTGCTGCCATTCTCTCCCTTACCCTACCCTTCAGAGCCACAGGGCCAAACTCAGTGCCAGAGGCATGGCTGCTGTTGCTTCCACCCGGTAGGTTGCTCCTCCCAATAGTACTCAAAATTGAGTAGATTGTTGAGGGGGACGGCCACAAGAGTGCTCTCCACTATCTGACTTTTTCCCTTCCCTCTCTTCCATAGCCTTGGGGTGACTACCTTCCTGCAGTTTCTGTATATCACCTCCGCACTTTCCCTAACAAGCCGAAGGTCATCGAGCTGCAGCTTCAGTTCCCTAACATGGTTTCTACGGAGATGTATCTCGATGCACCTGGAGCAGATGTGGCCACTGGGGAGGCTGGGAGCCTCCTGGAAATCCCACATGTGACACCCACAACAGAACACTGGCCATGCAGACATACTCACTATTCTTTCACGAAGTAAATAAGAAAAGAAATACGAGATAAACTTACCTACTTATCTTGCCTCTGCCTGTTCTCGCTGAAGTCTGTTGAGCCAAAGTCTTACCACTCTGACTCAGACTACTCCCACAATGACCGCTCCCCATGATGGTACCTCTCTTTTATGGAGACTGGGATTTTCAAGCTCTGCTCTGCACCTGGCGTGAACATTTCTATGGTGTTTGCGTTGCTGCCCAATCAAAGACTCCCACTGAAAACTGGCTGTTTTCTCAAGCTCCACGCAGGAGCATGTGTGTCCAATAGTAGGCCATAACATGGCCTGACAAATGATTTGTACAGCAGTAACATGACATCCTAATTGTTCTACTTAATGTCACACTGTCGGAAGCAATAGAGTACAGACTAGATTCACCAAGGTATTGCCTGGAATGGAGAGCTTTATTTGGGGAGTTTTGGTTTGTTCTCACTGGAACATATGAGGCTGAGGGTTGACCTAGTAAAGGTTTATAAAATTATGAGGGGTATGGCTAGGGGAGATGGAATCATTTCTCCAGGTTAGAAGAATCTGAAGTTGGACAATCCTGTTTAACGTGCAGGCTGAAAAATTTAAAGAAGCTCTGAGGGCAATTTTTTTATAGGTGGATATATAGAATATGCTGCCAGAGGAGGTGGCGGAGGAGGATGTTATTACAGTTAAAATGTATTTGAGCAGGTACTTGGGAAGGAAAGGAGCAGAGGGATATGGATATAATGCAGACAAATGGGATTACTGTGGAACGGTAACACAGTCAGTATAGACAATTTGGACTAAAGGGCCTTTTGTGATGCTCTATAAGTCCTTGACCATAAACTGGAAGTATGTCAGAAAAAATGTTCAGTTCAACCTGGCCATGTCACTTTCTCTATTGAGAAAGCATATAGCTAATATCCATCACCGGACCAACATTGCGGCTGTCAATTTTCAAATGGTCAGAGGCTAGGGGATACCCTTATCAATCACTGTGCATTTGGACCCTGAAGCCAAAAGCAGAATGAGAACTGTTGTCAGATTAATGGAAGTGTCGGGGCATTGCTTTATTATTTATTCATCTAACTGTGCCCCTTTAATCAGGACTACGCAAGCAATATAAAAATCCCTTTTATTCAAAATGACAACTCCATCAAAACCAATTACTCTATTCAATTGTCAAATGAATAATAGCTCAGACAAATGCTGAGTCTTGTTCAGAGAAGCAAAATAACACTGCAGCTTTATGCTCTTACAGATCACCCTTATTGCATAATAGATATAAGCTTTATTTTAGAGTGCTGAATAATTATAAGTTAAAACTCTAAGACTAGATTTCCACAGGGTTTTCCCTGGTCAATGGTTAGAAGTGTAGAGAAGATTCACACAAAGAGATGGTCCCATTTATCAATTTTGCAAATGTATTTCTGCGCATTCTGCTGGGTTATAGAGTCATAGAAATTGTGGCCCAGATTGAGCCTACTCAGAGTATTATATCTGTACTGGCGGAAGAAAATGTTCATACAATCATATTGCACTGAAAAGGGAGCTCTGCTCCAATTTTCCATACCTATCCTCACTAATCCCATTTGCCTGTTTTATGCTTTCTCTTGTGTTTTATTTTTAAATTTATCATTTTTGCCCTGAAGATTGCAGAAGGCCTGCAGGTATGATGCCAGACAATTGCAAGAGTATCAGTAGGTATTAATGGCATAATAATTTGTAATGTTGCCACAACAGTTTCAGTTCTTTGGATTGATCTGTAAATGTGGAGACTGCAAGTGTGTTGAAGTTCAGTCCTCAATCTATATTGAGCTGGCTGATCTCTGCAAACGTATTTCTGCCTCCGAGGCTTTGAATTTGAGGGGAAAAAAGTAGTTGGAAAGCTGCAATTTTACAATGCTTTTCACAACAATAGGACTTCCCAAGTCATTGTATTAGTGTCCGACTAGGGAGAAACTAGAAAGGGAAAAAACTGGCAAGGGTTACTATAATCGGTTTCTAGAAAAGCCAAACCCAGTACTGTGGACACAGGGTGAAGACAGAAGCAGAATTATTAATGACATTCCCTGACTGTTATAACGTTGCCATTTAAGGAATAGCTTTGTGAAGCTCCAATCTCAGGGTATCCTGGTCAAGGAGATCATTAACTCAAGGAGCTTCATCTCCCCATTGCTGAGGATATTCAGTCACTCACTGCATTCAAGGCTGTGATCAATAGATTTCTGTACAAAGAATCAAAGATCGGCCTGGAAAGTATGATACGAAATCGGAATGAACTTACCGATGATCAGAGCAGGGTCACAGAGTGCTCAAAATCAGAATCAGTTTAATATCAGCAGAATGCTTCATGAAATTTGTTAACATAGAGGCAGCAGTACAATGTAATACATAATAAATATAGAAACTGTATACATATATAGTTAGTGTGTGTGTATATATATATATATGGATATTAAATAGTTAAATTAAAAATAGTAGTGCAAAAACAAATAATTTTAAAAAGTGAGGTAGTGTTCATGGGTTCATTGTCCATTTAGAAATTGGATGGCAGAGGGGAAGTTGTTCCTGAATTACTAAGTACGTGTCTTCAGTCTTCTGTATCTCCTTCCTGATGGTAACAATAAGAAGAGGACATTTCTTGGAACACATAAAGGGGGTCCTTAATAATGGACACCACTTTTCTGAGACGCCTCTCCTTGAAAATGTCTTGGGTACTACAAAGGTTAGTACCCATCATGGGACTGACTAACTTTACAACTTTCTATAGCTTCTTTCGATCCTGTGCAGTACCCCCTCCCCCCCATACCAGACAGTGGTGCAGCTTGTCAGAATGCTCTCCACGGTATATTTGTAGAAGTTTATGAATATTTTAGGTGGCAAACCAAATATCCTTAAATTCCTATTCAAATATAGCCACTCTCTTGCCTTATTTGCCGGCATCGATAGGAGCATAGAACATAGAAACTTACAGCACATTACAGGCACTTCAGCCCACAATGTTGTGCCCACCATATAACCTACTGTAGGGACTGTCTATAATTTCCCTAGCGCATAGCCCTCTATTTTTCTATACAGTGCATTCCACACACCTACCACTCTCTGTGTGAAAAACTTACCCCTGACATCCCCCTCAGTAACTACTTCCAAGCACCTTAAAACTCTGCCCCCTCGTGTTAGCCATTTCAGTCCTGAGAAAAAGCCTCTGGCTATCCACACGATCAATGCCCCTCGTCATCTTATACACCTCTATCAGATCACCTCTCATCCTCCGTCGCTCTAAGGAGAAAAGGCTGAGTTCACTCAACCTATTCTCATAAGGCATGCTCCCCAATCCAGGCAAAATCCTTGCAAACCTCCTCTGCACCATTTCTATAGTTTCCACATCCTTCCTGTAATGAGGCAACCAGAATTGAGCACAGTACTCCAAGTGGGGTCTGACCAGGGTCCTATATAGCTGTAACATTACCTCATGGCTCTTGAACTCAATCCCATGGTTGATGAATGCCATCACACCATATGCCTTCTTAACGCTGTCAATCTGCACAGCAGCTTTAAGTATCCTATGGACACGGACCCCAAAATCTCTCAGTTCATCCTCACTGCCAAGAGTCTTACCATTTATATTATATTCTGTCTTCAAATTGAACCTACCAAAATGAACCACTTCACACTTATCTGGGTTGAAGTCCATCTGCAGCTTCTCAGCTCGATTTTGCATCCTTTCGATGTCCCGCTGTAACCTCTGACAACCCTCCAGACTATTCACAACACCCCCAACATTTGTGTCATCAGCAAACTTACTAACCCACCCTTCTACTTCTTCAACCAGGTAATTTATAAAAATCACAAAGAGGAGGGATCCCAGAACAGATCCCTGCTGAACACCACTGGTCACCGACCTCAATCACAATACAAACCATCTACAATCACCCTTCTGCTTATGTGGGCAAGCCAGTTCTGGATCCACAAAACAAGGACACCTTGGATCCCATTCTTCCTTACTTTCTGAAGGAGCCTTGCATGGAGAATCTTATCAAATGCCTTAGGGAAATCCATATACACTATATCCACTGCTCTGCCTTCATCAATGCGTTTTGTTACATCTTCAAAGAATTAATCAAGCTCATAAGGCACAACCAGCCTTTGACAAAGCCATGCTGACTATCTCTAATCAGACTGTGTCTCTCCAACTGCACATGAATCCTGCCTCTCAGGATCTTCTCCAACAACCTGCCCACAACTGATTTAGACTCACTGATCTATAATTTCCCAGGTTATCTCTACTACCTTTCTTGAACAAGGGAACAACATTTGCAAGCTTCCAATCATCCAGTACTTCTCCCGTTCCTATTGATGACACAAAGATCATCACAAGAGGCTCAGCAATCTCCTCCCTCACTTCCCACAGTAGCCTGGGGCATATTTCATCTGGTCCCGATGTCTTATCTAACTTAATGCTTTTCAAAAGCTCCAGCACATCCTCTTAATGTCTATATGTTCAAGTGTTTTGGTCCACTGTAAGATATGCTCTCCTTCTACTGCATGCTGCATATTATTGTTTCCGACACCAGAAGTTTACTTCATAACACTGTATTGCATTCAACCAGTTGCTGATTGGTTCAACCAAGTGCATTGGCAGGACTATGGAAGTATAGATATGATTCCGGTCAGGCCATTTGCTCCTTGAGATTTGTATACACTGGGGTTAGCAGACTAATCTCATTTGATACTATAAAGTCCCTATTCTGTGTCTACTTCCAGTGATCTAATATTTATTCTTAATTTGCAGTGAATGTATCACTTTGGAACATGCCAGTCAGGAGCTGCAGATACCTCCAGTGCCAGGTGATGGCTTTTGTCAACCAGTAGATTCCACGGTGCAGGAGTATTGGCTTGGCGCAGCCACCACAAAGGCTCTGGGGGAAAAGGACCTATTGTAGGGTCCTGCGGCCACTGACATTGCTCAGATCTTCCTGCAGAGATCAACGATTGCACGAGATTCAGGGCTGTAAAACATTCTATCACATTTGCCTTATTTCCAAATGTAGCTAAACGTGGGCAGCACGGTGGTGTGGTGATTAGCACATTGCTTTACAGTACTGGTGACCCAGGTTCAATTCCCACTGCTGCCTGTAAGGAGTTTGAACATCCTCCCCGTAACCACGTGGGTTTCCTCCGGTTGCTCCGGTTTCCTCCCACAGTCCAAGAATGTGCTGGTTGGAAGGTTACTTGGTTATTGTAAATTGTCCCGTGATTAGGCTAGGGTTAAATTAGATGATTGCTGGGTGGTGTGGCTTGAAGGCCAGAAGGGCCTATTCTGCACTTTATCTCAAGAAACCCACAGCTGCCTTCCCCTCCCCCTTCATCTCTCTGTTTTGAATCAAACTAATGACCTGTCTACATAAAATATAAAAAAGGCTTTGCTAGATAAAACCCAGAGCAGGAAATGCTGGTGCAAAACAGGCCAGGAAATTCAACCTGGTGGAAATAAAAGAGAAGAATAATGTGCTTTCAACCATTTACAGCATGAACCTCATTAGTGAACAACCGTGTACATAAAGATACCTCAATGCAAATCCAGTGGTGTCTGTGCCAGGTTTCTGCTGTTTTATTTAGTGTGCCCATTTGTAACAGAAGCAATGGATATTCCTGTGGGTCTGGAAGACAAAGTACCTCACAGAAAGATTCTTAGGTTATATTTTCAGGGTCTTCTGTAGTCCTCCCCCACCCTCCTACCAAATAGCTTACTTTATAAAACTGAACTTTTTTTAAAAATTGTCCTTATTTTATTACTGTAATATCTAGTAATCATATCAGGTACAGTATTTATGGTATTAATTTGATAAAAAGCATCTCCATATTTGTAGGCATGAGGTCATTGATGGCCACTGTTTCGAAATGACAGGTACCATTTGGGATGAAAGCTCCAAGTTGCTTGTGTACAACGATCATGAACCGCAGAGTGAGACAGTACAAAAACAGGTGCCCTTCAGTCCATCTTGTCCATGCCTTCCTGAGCTTGTCTCATCTGCTAACATTTGGCCCATATCCTTCCTAACCTTTCTTATCCATGAAACTGTCCAACAAGCCACTGTTACTAGTGCAACAATAGCCGCTCTATGATCTGGTAGGTGAACAGATTAAATTCCCATTGGGACTATTCCAAATTTAAACATTGTAAAATAATTGCAGTATTGTGATTTGACAGCTGTGCTGCCATTTTTGCAGTGATACCTTTTCTTAATCAATGCAGCAGCAGGATATGCATTCCACCAGCACTTCAGTATTTAAAGGAATGAAGAATATTTGTGGCTGCTGGTTGTTCTTTCCTTGTTACTAGGACTCGACACATGATTAGTGCTATCTATGGTTCTTTCAAGTTTCTTGGATTGGTCTGCCTGGTACTGAAAAATATCTTCCTGATTAGGGCTGTGCATAAAACTGTGGGATCCATTAAATGAACTGATTAGTAGTATTCCTGCTGGCATATGGTGCAAAAGAGGGGATCTGAAGTGGTCACAAGGGGCAGTATTAATGGCTACTAGAGCTGAGGGATGATGAGAAGGGGGGGGGGGGGGGAATCAGAAGGGAAGTACAATAACTGGGAAGATGTTAGGAGATGTGAATGAATAAAGGTGACTTATTGATACCTACAGATACTTAAATGTCACTGTTTAGGTCAAGAGATGGTTAATGAAGCACAGGGATGTTTTCCCTTATTAGTGGGGCCCAGAATATCAGTATAGAAGTAATGCCGGATCACAAGATAGGACATAAATATTGTGTACTGCGCTGGTCACGGCATTGTGGGATAAATATGAATGCAAGGGAAAGGAGGAGATACACAAGGATACTATAAATAACTAAAGTCATTTAGTTACATTGTAGAGTGAGGATGCATTCTTCATCACCTAGAAGATTTAAACGAGGTGATGAAGATGGTATACAGAATGACTACTGAACGAGGCATAGAATACATGCGAAGGAGGTTTATACTAGAACTTTATTTAACATAAAGTAGGTCACAGTATATAGTTGTGTATATGCTCTATATAACTACCCAACTGCGTGTATGGTTCTGGTTACCACCCTCACTATAAATTGTAGAGAGGTTATGAAATTGTTCAGAGGTCTGCAACAATATACTCGTGACTCTCGTGGTTGGAATCTGCTGGAAACTCTGGATACTATGATACTTTGATAATATGGATTTTCGTTGTACAGTAGGGTGCAAAAGTCTGAGTCACATATATGTAGCTATGGTGCCTAATAAGACTTTTGCACAATAAAGTATTTGTCAACGTGGAGTGGAGAATGAGTCTGTAAATCAGACAAGAGCAAAGGATTGTGGGGATGGTGCACCCTGGGAGGTGTGTGAGACAGGTGGCAGAGAAGGAAGGCCAGGGCTGGGGGTTGGCTCAAGTGTAGACATACCTAGCCCTGAGACACCAGGCAAGGTCATTTGATTCCAATCAGTCTATTGATAATTACAGAATGTCTCTCTGCTACTTCCTGCTCTCTCTGCTCTGCCTGCCCCTTCCCACTCTCAGTCCACAATAGAGACACATATCAGAATCAGGTTTATAGTCACAGTTCTGTTCTGTGTACAGTTCTGGTCACCAAATTATAGGAAAGATGTGAACAAAATAGAGAGAGTACAGAGAAGATTTACTAGAATGTTGCCTGGGTTTCAGCACCTAAGTTACAGGGAAAGATTGAACAAGTTAGGTCTTTATTCTTTGGAGCGTAGAAGGTTGAGGGGGGGACTTGATAGGGGTATTTAAAATTATGAGGGGGATAGATAGAGTTGATGTGGATAGGCTTTTTCCATTGAGAGTAGGGGAGATTCAAATAAGAGGACATGAGTTGAGAGTTAGGGGGCAAAAATTTAGGGGTAACACGAGGGGGAACTTCTTTACTCAGAGAGTGGTAGCTGTGTGGAATGAGCTTCCAGTAGAAGTGGTAGAGGCAGGTTCGATATTGTCATTTAAAGTGAAATTGGATAGGTATATGGACAGGAAAGGAATGGAGGGTTATGGGCTGAGTGCAGGTAGGTGGGACTAGGTGAGAGTAAGCGCTCGGCACGGACTAGAAGTGCCGAGATGGCCTGTTTCCATGCTGTAATTGTTATATGGTTATATGGTCACTCTCAGATGTCATGAAATTTGTTTTTTTTTGCTGCAGCAGCAGTACAGTGCAAAATATAAAATTATGAGAGAACTGTGCAAGAGTTGTAAGCAGCCTAGCCAGATATGCACTATATGCCTAAGACTTTTGCACAGGACTGTATGTTTGTAAAAGTATGAGAAATCTGTACCTACTTCCCTTAAATCACAAAATGCTGGAGGAACTCAGCAGGCCAGGCAGCATCTAGGCAAAGAGCAAACAGTCGATCTTATGGGCTCCTGCTGAAGGATCTCGGCTCGAAACATTGACCGTATTCTTTTCTATTGATGCTGCCTGGCCTACAGAATTCCTCCAGCATTTGGTGTGTGTTGCTTGGATTTCCAGTATCTGCAGATTTTCTCCTGTTTGTGACTGGTCTACTCCCTTAGCACAGAAATCAGTAACAATGGGGGAAATCAGTTTTAGTTAACTGGTAGGCTTGGGGGGGAGCTTAGAGGAAGAAATGTTTCACTCAAGTGTGGTCTCACAGCTTGAAAGGGTAGTGGAAGCAGAACAATGTACTCATTAAAAAGTATCTGGATTAGCTCTGCAGAGGTTTAACGTGCAGGAACATAAAACAGGAGCTTGGAAGTGTGATTAAGCTAAAGTATTTTTTGGGTTGACATCAATGTGCCAAATGATGGGCTTCCATTGCGTTCTAAGTGTCTATGACTATATAATTCTATACTTTTAAGCTAAAATATGTTGTACCTGATAGAAGTCTAAAGATAACAAGAAGTAAATTAAATTAGACAAACTGGTTCACAACCCCAGCACCCAGTTTTTTTTTTGGAGGTCTGTTGTTGCCTTCTCTCAGGCAGATGGATAAAAATTGCTGTCGTGCTGATGATGTCGTTGGGAAAAGTGAATGTGAGCTGGTGGGGAAACAGGATTTGTCTCATAACCTTCCTAGCTGAGAATTGGATTTACTGGAACGTCAGGACAAAGGAAGCCTTTTGGGTGATGTTATCTATCCATTGCTCTAATTTCCAATGCATGTTTGGGATAAAGATTCCCTTGCTTCCTGATTTGACATTTCAGGTTCAAGACCCCTGGCCTCACTCTTAAACACCTATTGCTATGCTGCACTTCCTCTGATTCTCCAGCTTTGTATCGAAGTCGAGTTTTTCAGCCTATGCTTCTGGCAATTACCGTACTTCCCAACCCATCTTTGATTTGTTCTCTATCTTCCTTCAAAATTCTCCTTGATTCTTATCTCCACAATCTGCCTCCTTTCCATCTTCCCCTCATTCTTCACGCAAATCTTCTTTCATTTGTGAAATGCTCTGAAGCTGAGGGTAATAAGGTGAGAAACTCTATTAACTTAAGTTATTATCGGGTAATGACTAACCGGAAACCAAGTGCATAAACACATGTGAAATATAAATAGACAATACTGAACACGGACAGTTATGTCAGGTAGCATCTAACTAGTTGTCCATAGGTGCTGTTTCACCATCTCTCGTTCATTCTGTTGGCAGTCGAATACTCCAAATCTTCCACATGTGTTGCACATGGGTAAGCATGCACCTCGAAGAGTGTCCCAAAAATTAGAGCTAATTCAATAACTCACTGGGGCACAGGCACAGAAGTAGAGATGGATGAAGCATTTTTGAACAGCTCGACTGCCAGAGAAGAAGCGTGATGCAAAAGACTGCTGAAAGAAAAAACAGCAGTTGCTGGAAGGTAATAAAGCATTTTCGATCAAAATTCATTTCTCTTTCATCCCGATGTGCAACTAATGGTAATTTCTGTGAGCATTCACACTGCAGCAGAACCTGCAGAGGAAACCATCTGCTGCTTATCAATTAATTGCTGTGGCTATATTAGAATCAATGAAATTAAAATTTCAAGTACTTGAGCACCAATAAACACTAATTTATTTAAAACCATCATTTACTGTGCTGGCACTTTAATTAGCCAATGACATGAAGGATAAACATTCCTGGTTAAACAGAAGTCTTTTGATTATCATAAAAGGCTTTGAATTTCTTGAGCCCCTTCTGCTGGGGCTCTTGACTGGCACAGTGCCCTTAAAATTTGCTGTGTTTGATCAAGCTTCTCAGTGCTTTAGTTCAGATGTCTTAAGTAGAGGGCAAAATTACAGTGGATGCTTCCAGAGTTTAACATGAAGTGCTGCTGGAAGATCATCATCTCAGGTTTATTGTCTCACAGACCGAGCAATACAACATGGAACCCCTTTTCCGTCCCAACGCTCTCTCTTCCTCCTGCACCTCTCTAATCAGCTGCCTGAATGATGGAGGGGGGCCCTTTCTATAAGACTGCCGGATACTCCACGCCACCTTGTCCTCCTCCAGAGAACCACTGAATATCTGACTCATCCTCACTCTAGCCATGCTGTGCGCCTTCACTGCCCCCTGGCACCACAACCCCATAAGCATTCTCTCCAGCAGAAATAGGTACTCGGAGAGCTTTTCCCCTTTCCATTGCTCCATGTGTTGAAACTCTTCTAAAAGCAGCCAGGGATCCCCTGACAACCCGAACACTCCCTCCAAAACTTCTATACACTCCTCCACTGAAGCCCTGGGCTTTTCAACTTTAAATTCCTGGACTGCTTTGGCCGTCGCACCCCTCAAACTTCCCACCAATCGCCGTCTCTTCTCCTCATCTGATCTTTACCACTCCTCTAACATCAAGGATATATGCTCGATCCAGGTCTCGTAGTCCACCTCCCCGTCCGGAGTAGGCGTGGCTCCTGAGAACACCTCAGCTTCAGCCGTGGTCTCTCGGCCACTCCCACAGGGGAGTTAAGGGTGGCTGCCAGCTTGGAGGCCTCCACTCTATCTGGGAGGTGGGGCCTGGCCATGCCTTCCCACTCCGACCCCCCTTTACTGATGATGGGCACCTCCCCTGGGGTCAGCTCTAGCTCCTCCTCCGGTGTCTCCTCACACTCGTCTTCCGAGAGAGTGTGGAGGCCCCTCAGCCCCGCCTCCCCCGGACGCTGACCGTCGCTGGCAGTTCCAACGTCCTGACGTCAACACTCATGCGAACCAACACCCAGCTTCCCTCCATCTCTTTACTGCAGCTCCGTGCTACCAGTTCTATCGGCCCCATACCTTTGACGAAACTCAACCCCCGCACTAACGCACCATCCGAAACCCGAAAATCCACCCCGCTCACCACAGGTGCATAATTCACCGGTACATCCTCTAAATCACACTAGTTTACAATCTTATCTCTGTCCACCTCCACACTACTGGGCATGCACAATTCCACAGCTACTGAAAATTCAATCCCGGACACGAGCCCCCACAAATGTAACGCTTACGCGAGAGGCTGGTTTATGTCTAGGGGGAAAATTCCAGCCACCCACCAAACCACGCCTCCCGTATAAGTGGATGCTGTGGAATACACGTTAATGTAACGTTGCACACACAATATCAAGCTCACACTAGGTATGGTTACAGAATGCACTTTATAAATCTTACTAGAACTAAGTGATTAATAACGATACAGTATATATGAAGGAAAAGAAAATAAAGAAAAGGCGCCAAAACTTATCAGAGTTCAGTCAATTTAGTGCACATCGTTGGAGCTCAACTGTCGAACCATCGACCCCTCTTCACTCTCCTCCGACCTCCATGACCCCACACCTGGGACCACCTGACGTGATCATCCGAGCAGTGCGGCATGCGTCCACCTTCTTCGCTGTCTTCTCCCCGACTCCCTGAAAAGACCACAAAATCTCAGCTCCCAGATCCACAAGAGAAAATAACATCAACCTAATTGGTTAACAAATGAATGCAACCCCTGTTATCAGCAACTTTAACCTAAACAAGCTGTGAGAAGCTTCGAGAATGCATCGGCAAGAAAACACTCCCTCACCAGTTAGCATAACAAAGAAGCAGTTTTACTTTTAACAAACAAAGAAGCCATTTTGATTAACATATGCAGTACATTTATGAATATAGTTAATTTTTGAAATTGAAGCAAGGCCTCATACCTGCAGGAATTTGCACCTCCAGACCAGTAGCTCTCTCCTTGACATTTTTGTCTGCTCTTAGATTAATGTCAAGCTATTTGGTAACATGCCCATCTGTTTCTTCTGGCTTTGCTGTCCGGTATCACATGGAAGCTTCATCTATTCCACTGGATACCCAGTGACGTGGAAATACAAAGCACCAGTCCTGATTGACCCTCTTGTGCCTTGGCTAGGGGCCATCGCTCATTGCTGCCTCTTGGTTTGCGATAAAATTTTGGCCTCAACCAGTTTCTAAGCCATGAAGGTTAATCAGAATCAGGTTTATTATCACTGACATACAGTAGGTCATGAAATTTATTGTTTTAGGGACCCAGGTCTGAACAAGAAAACAAGGTATGACTTATGGAGGGTTATTTCAAGAGCTAATGAACAACTCTGGGCTAGGTTGGAGGCAACATCGAATGCATGTCAACTCTGGCAGGGTTTGCAGGCCGTTACTTCCTTTTAAAGCGAAAAACAACATCATGAATGGCAGTGATGCTTCACTCCCAGATGAGCTCAATACATTTTATGCTCGCTTTGAAACGGAAAACAAAACTACAGCTGTGAGGGTCCCTGTAGTACCTGGTGACACCGTGATCTCTGTTTCAGAGGCTGATGACAGGCTGTCTTTGAAGAGTGTAAATCCTGATGAAGAACCTGATAAGACTCTTTAAACTTGGGCCAACCAACTGGCACAGGTGTTCGAAGACACTTGCAGTCTCTCATTGCTGCAGTCAGAAATTCCCACCTCCTTCAAAAAGGTAATAATAATACCAGTGCCCAAGAAGAGCAGAGTGAGCTGCCTTTAAAACTACCATCCAGTGGCACTCACATCTATGGTGATGAAAGGCTTTGAGAAATTGCTTATGGCTAGAATCAATTCCTGCAGTGGACCTAGGCCCACTGCAATTGCCTATCGCCACAATAGGTCTATAGCGGATATGACTTCACTGGCTTTCCAAGCCACCTTTGATCACCTGGACAATGCAAATAGCTATGTCAGGATTCTGGTTATTGACTACAGTTCAGCATCCCACACCATCATTCCTCCAATTCTAATCAAAAAGCTCCAGAGCCTGGGCTTCTGTACTTCGCTCGGCAACTGGATCGTCGACCACATTCGGTGCAGATCAGAAATAACATCTCCACCTCGCTGACAGTCAACACTGGTGCACCTCAAATAGCCCACAGCTTTACTTTCTCTACACCCATGACTGTGTGGCTAGGCACAGCTGAAATGCCATCTATAAATTTGCTGACGATACAACCGTTGTTGGCAGAATCTCAGATAATGACGAAAGGGCATACAGGAGTGAGATCTACCAACTAATTGAGATGTGCTGCAGCAACAACCTTGCACTCAGCATCAGAAAGACCAAAGAACTGATTGTGGACTTCACAATGGGTAAGACAAAGGAACACATACCAATCCTCACAGTGGAGAGAGTGAGCAATTTCAGCTCCTGGGTGTCAATATCTCTGAGGATCTAACCTGGACCCAACATATCAATGCAGCTACAAAGAAACGACGACAGCAGTTATACTTCAATCGGAGTTTGTGGAGATTTGGTATGTCATGATGATTCTGATGATGGATGCTTCCTTGGTATCCCAGACAGTGGGGAGGCTAGTGCCCATGATGGAGCTTACCAGGTTCACAACCCTCTGCAGATTTTTCCAATCTTGTGCAGTGGCCCCTGCATACTAGACTATCATGCAACCAGTTAAAATGCTCCCCACAATACACCGTAGAAGTCTGCTCAAGTCTTTGGTGATATATCAATAAAGCTTCTAATGAAATATCTCCGCTGCCATGCCTTTGCTTCAATTTGTTGGGTCCAAGATAGATCTTCAGAAGTATCGACACCCAGGAACCCAGCTTTTTTTACTGAGATAGTACTTTTCTGTGGCATAATATGCACTCAGTAGCCACTTTATTAGATACCTCTGTACTTAATAAAGTGGCCACTGTGTGTTGTTTGTGGTCTTCTGCTGCTGTAGCCCATCCACTTCAAGATCCGATGTTTTGTATAGTCAGAGATGCTCTTCTGCACACCACTGCAGTAATGCATGGTTATTTAAGTCACTGTCACCTTCTTGTCAACTGGACCAGTCATTCTATTCTCCTTTGACTTCTCTCATTGACAAGGCATTTTCACCCACAAAACTGCTGCTCCCTGCATTTTTTTTTGTTTTCCGCACCATTCTTTGTAAAATCTGAAGACTGTTGTGCATCCAAATCCCAGAAGATAAGCAGTTTCTCATAATCAAACCAGCAATAATTCCATAGTCAAAGTCCTTTAGTTCATGCTTGTTTCCCATTGTGATGTTTGATCTGAGCAACAATTGAACCTCTTGACCATGTCTGCATGCTTTTATACATTGAGTTGCTGCCATATTATTGGCTGATTAGATACTTGCATTAACAAGCAGGTGTACAACTGTACCTAATAAACACTGAGTGCACACACAAGAGTACAAAATGACCTTCAATGGTTTATTTCTGTTACTAGAATAATCTGATTCTCTGAAATTAGGTCTTTCTTGTTGTGACCTTCCCCTCTATATCTGTAACTTTAATATCAAACTTTTGATGGTATGGTATGGAGCAGCAGCAAATTGAACAAGCTTGAGGGGCTTTTTGGTTTAATTCTGTTTCTATTTTACATAATTCTGATTTCACTGGGAAATTTTTTATTAAGTATTATAGCTATGTATATGTGGTAATTTTGAATGCTTCCATATGACAGTAAAACAAAGTTACATTAAAAAAATTGAAGAGCTTTTACTAGTTTGCCCTATTCCTCGTATGCATAAAAAATGGTTTGACATAAAAGGCAGCAAAGATTATGCAAGTTTCATGATTTCCATGGTCCTGATTATTTAGGCTGATTTCAGCTTGCTTGTGTTTTAATTCTGTTCCCTAGTTTGATGGGATTTGTCAGCACATGTATACATACAAGCCAGGATGTTTGGCATAGCATCATTATCAAGGGTACTCTGTTCATAGAAATTTTTGTCCCCATTCCCCAAGTTTGATTATGGTTACAGTTCAGATTTTTGTCTTTCCGATACTGGTATTGTGGATGGTACTGAAACAAACATCAATAAATTCCTCAATTTGAGTCTCTCAAAAGAGGAGTATGTCTCATGATCAACTCCTCTTGGTTCAGAAATATATCAGTGTTGTCCCATTTCTGCTCACCAGACCTGGAATATCTAGTAGTAAAGTGCCATGCTTTTTACTACCATGAGCGATGTTTGCGATCATTTTGGTAGCAGTTTACATTCCACCTCAGGCCAATGTCATTCAGGCTTTAGATGATCTGAGCAATAGGATCAATGTGCATGAAACAGTGCAACTTAGCACCTTCACCATCATTTTGGGAGATTTTAACCAAGCAAGTCTGAAACAATCACTAAGTAACTACCATCAACAGATCACTTGCAAACCCAAAGGTAACAACACACTAGACCAGTGCTATACCACCATCAAGAATGCCTACCGTGCTATTCCACACCCTCACTTCTGCTCCCTGAGTGATACAGAGCTGGAGAGCTTCTCTAACTTCCGTTAATGCCCTTTCTCCCCTTCTTACTCCATCCCTGACATATTTAGTTGTTTGCCTGTTCTCCATCTCCTTCTGGTGCTTTCCCCCCCCCTTTCTCCCGAGGCCTCCCGTCCCATGATCCTTTCCCTTCTCCAGCTCTGTATCACTTTCACCAATCACCTTTCCAGCTCTTAGCTTCATCCCACCCCCTCCGGTCTTCTCCTATTATTTCGCATTTCCCCCTCCCCCCACTACTTTCAAATCTCTTACTATCTTTCCTTTTGGTTAGTCCTGACGAAGGGTCTCGGCCTAAAACTTCGACAGTGCTTCTCCTATAGATGCTGCCTGGCCTGCTGTGTTCCACCAGCATTTTGTGTGTGTTGTTTGAATTTCCAGCATCTGCAGATTTCCTCGTGTTTGAGCAGTTTCAAGTTCCTGGATGTCAAGATCTCTGAGGATCTAACCTGGTCCCAACATATCGATATAGTTATAAAGAAGGCAAGACAGCAGCTATACTTTATTAGCAGTTTGAAGAGATTTGGCATGTCAACAAATACACTCAAAAACTTCGATATTTGTACCATGGAGTGCATTCTGACAGGCTGCATCACTGTCTGGTATGGAGGGGCTACTGCACAGGACCCTGCACAGGAAGCTGCAGAAGGTTGTAAATCTAGTCAGCTCCATCTTGGGTACTAGTCTACAAAGTACCCAGGACATCTTTAGGGAGTGGTGTCTCAGAAAGGCATTGACCATTATTAAGGACCTCCAGCACCCAGGGCATGCCCTTTTCTCACTGTTACCATCAGGTAAGAGATGCAGAAGCCAGAAGGCACACACTCAGTGATTCAGGAACAGCTTCTTCCCCTCTGCCATCCGATTCTTAAATGGACATTGAATCCTTGGACACTAGCTCACTTTTTTTAATATACAGTATTTCTGTTTTTGCACTTTAAAAAAATCTGTTCAATATATGTATACTGTAATTGAATCACTTGTTTATTTATTATTGTTTTTTTTTCTCTTCTATATTATGTATCGCATTGAACTGCTGCTGCTAAGTTAACAAATTTCACGTCACTTGCCGATGTTAATAAACCTGATCCTGATTCTGAAAAAAAATTCTGACAATTAGATGAATGCTAAGATAGCATTACATGATTTTATTAATATGAGGAACATCAGAATTTCTTATAAAAGATCAATCATTTTCCAATAAGATTAAGCACCTTAGGATAGTTATTTTATTAGAGCAGAAATAGTGCCGAAAATAGAAATTCCTAGGAAACGCAGAATTATTATCCAAGAGATGCAAACCGTCAGTGGCCATTATAGCCATAGATTTTCCAAGAACTGTGCTGCATCCTTTCTTAATTAAGGAGATCAAAACTGAATATAGGTGTAGTCCCATCAGGTCCTTTATAACTACAGTTGGATATCTTTACTTCTAAACTCCATTCCTTTTGTAACATTCTAGTTTCCTTCTGAATAACTTGATGTATCTGCATCTTGGCTTTCAGTGATCTGTATGCAATCAGCCTAGTTTCTTCTGAATCCCAATGTTAACCTTCAAGATTTAAAAAAACCTCTGTTTTGTGCAATGAAGTGGGTAACTTCACTAAGGATCAGAGGTCGTTTGTTGAGAGAGATGCTTTTGAGTACAGACTGTACTACTAGAATCAACTTTTGACGTACAATATACATACTGTATATACTAACTTGCTCCTTAATTTACTGGGTTAAAAATTGAATATTTTAGGTTTGACTTTACTGCTTCAGTTTTTGTCAGCAGGTTGGAGATGTGTGTTATGCCTTTTCGTGAAGCATCACCTGGAGAGACACTTGCTTCACAAAGGTGAACTTTCCTCAAAAGTCTCCAGTCCAATATCACTTTGAGCTGGACCTTAACAGCAGCTGGTTACTGCCATGTTAAAAGCTTGCTTAAAATTGCATTTACACACAATTTGTGCAATTAAAGAAGTGCAAAGGAGTCAATTTTCTCGGCTAATTGTACATCCTTTTGGTTGCATTGGATTTGTGTTCTGTTACTCTTTGCTGGCAACTGGTGAGAACAAAGACTACAGCCACAAGATATAGGGGCAGAAGTAGGCCATTGGGCCAGTTGGTGTAGTCTACTCTGCTATTTCACCATGTTTGATCCATTTTCCTCTCAGCCCCTGAGACCATAAGACACAGGAGCAGAATACAACCGTCGTTCTCATAGTTTGTTTCTCTGAAGGAATAGTGGCATATTTTAATAGTCCGTTGTGTACTCTTTGCAGTGCAGCCTAAAAAGAAAAGACTATCAGTCTGCAGTGCAAAAGTGCCAAGTTCACAACACATTGTGTGGAATTTGTTTTGTTTCATGGTTTTTACCTATTCTTGCAATGTTCACTAAAGATATCAATAAGGTGTTTTATCTTTATTCCTGGGCTACAATAAAATTTGCACAATTTAATAATCAGTTTCATTATTCACTGTCAATGTTATCTGTTTGTCTTTACTTGCCGAAAAGCCATTTCCGTGAGACTGATTTCCTTTCCCTTTCTTGGATTATGAATGAACATATTTTATTTTATTCATCTAAGACATGTCAGAAAGACTGAGGCATAACACTAAATAATGGATAGTTGAGGGACTCATTAGATCACAGAGGTGCTTGTAATCTTGGTCTCAGAAATGGTAATGCAGCTACTGAGAAACATCCATTATTAAAATCCATCTCAATTGTCTCTTAATTCTCGTGTAAAATTCGCAGTAACATCAATGGCCTGTAATTGATTTACTGTGGTGTTGTGCATGAACATCAACAACCTAACAGAAATGATGAGTGTCTTGTTTGTTAGGTATATTGGAGAGAATTGCACGTGAGTGAAATGAATGCTGCTGTATGTTGACTTTGGCACTAGCGTTGCTTCTCAGGTTCAAGGTTTCCTTCCAGCTTAGATAAATAGCATTAAGATCACAGCTGTGTGCTTTCAGATCAAGGCTTAGAAGAAAAATGTGCTTGGAAAGGCACAATCACCTCCCATTAGATAAATGCAGGACCTCTCCTCACCCCCAACCCCCTCCACCATACCCAGACATCGACAATCGTTTGGTGCCAATTTACCGTTGTGCTAAAAAAAATCAAGCAAAAGTTGACAAAGGAATATCTCAGCAATGGGCATGCAGTTTCTCTAAGATAAGAATCGAAATTCATATTGAACCAATAATCGTGGTGACAACTAGGAAGTCATTTTTATTTCAATTATACCCGGTGTAAAACCAATGGCTAGAGAGAAGTTGGCCATTTTACAAATACCCGAGTTTCATTTATCCTGATTTCAAATGGACTTGACCAAATAATCACGAATTCAACAAGCTGTAGTTTTAGAAAATCAATTTGAAGATACTAAATAGAAACTATATAAATTATTCTTCTTTGAAATGGTTTGCTACAATTAATTTTTTCAAAGGCAAAATGCAATGGTTACGCTATTGAACAAGTAATTTGGGGATAAAACTTATTTAATCACTTAAACATTTTGCTAGCATAATGGATTGATTATATAAAAAAGACTGCAGATGCTGGAAATCTGACATAAAACACAAAATGCTGGAAATACTCATGAGTCATAGAGTATGGAAGCAGGCTCTTCGGTCCAACTTAAACATGCAGACATGCAAACATGCTAATCCCATTTACCCACATTAGGCCCATATCCCTCTCTATCTTTCCTGTGCATATTCTTATCCAAATGTCTCTTAAATGTTACAAGCCTCAAGTTCTTTCTCTGGCAGCTTGTAACATATGCACAGCGCATGTAGAAGTTGCCTCTCAGGTCCTTTTTAAATCTTTCCCTTCTCATCTCATACCTCTGCATTCTAGTTTTTGTTTCAATTCCCTGAACTCATCAGATTATTCAACATCTGTGGAAAGTGATGCGGAGTTAACACCTCAGATCAAAGACCCTTCATTGGAACTGGGAATGAAGGTAAATGTAGGTTTAAATTGCAGAGAATGTAGGATAGGGATGGATTGGACAAAGGAAATATCTCTGATAGGAAGAGGCCAAGGTTGTTGTAGCAGTCATACAATTAATCAGGGCAGTTTGAGAGAAATAAATAAAGCAGTAAAGTTTAGGGCAGTTAGAAAACTAGACCTCTGAAACCCGTCATCAACCTATCAGAGATATTCTCCATATCTGCCCCCACCTTCTCTACAAATTAAAACTAATTTGATTTAAAACGAAGGATGTGCCAGTCCATGGCCTTCTCTACTGCCGCAATGAGGCCACACTCAGTTTGGAGGAACAACACCTTATAATCTGTCAGAGTAGCCTCCAACTGATAGCATGAACACCGATTTCTTGAACTTCCAGTAATATCCCCCCTTGCCCTTTCCTTCACCGTCCCTGTTTTTGTTTCCCTCTCACACCTTCCCTTCTTAACTGCCCATCACCTCCCTGTACTGCTCCTCCCCTTCCCTTTACTCCATGGACTTTTGTCCTCACCTATCAGATTCCCCCTTCTCCAGCCCATTATCTCTCACCAATCAACTTCGCAGCTCTTTATTTCAGCCCCTCCTCCTCTCCTGGTTTCACCTATCACCTGCCACCTTGTACTTCTTCCCCTCCTCCCCTCACCTTCTTACTCTAACTTCTCCCCTTCCTTTCTAGACCTGATGAAGGGGCTCGGCCCAAAATGTTGACTGTACATTTGGGCCGAGACCCTTTGACTGCAATCCATAGATGCTACCTGGCTTGCTGAGTTCCTCCAGCATTTTGTGTGTGTTGCTTGGATGTCCAGCATCTGCAGACTTTCTCTTGTTTCTAACTTGATTTATCTTACTTTCCTTAATAAAAAAACGACCTGAAATGTCGATTATGTTTCTCTTCTCATGGATTCTGCCTTCCAGCATCTTCAGCATTCTCATTTTACCTTTCCAGCATCTGCAGTGTATATTTTTACTGATTTTTGAAACCTGGCTACAGGAATTCAAAGTCCATAATAGAAATGGGATGTCAAAATTTGATCTTGTTAATGTGAACGTTTGATTATCTGTTTCTCTTCTCAATATTTGTTTGTGAATTGTGAAATTGAATTCTTAGATGACCTTGTTTTAAAGCAGCTTTTGCTTAGAATTTATAGTTGCTTCAAGCAGTTATTGAGGTGAATTTTGCAGGCTGGTGTCAACAGTTCCAATTTTAAAGTTATTTATTTTGAAGCAAATTTTGAAAATACATTTGAATTCCTTTGATTTGCTTTGAAGTGTCTCTGAATTGCCAAAAACTGTTAAATTTACTTACAACTTTGCCCGAACACAATATCCCACCACTGTCCTTGCCTTCTATGAATGTTGTCACGCACACTTTGAATGCCACCAGGGCCGCTCTCTATTGAGAATTTCACACGGGATTAAAATTTGTTGGTTTATTATTGTCACATGCATGAGTATATATTGTAAAATTTGTCTTGCGTACTGTTTCTATGGATCAAATCTTTGCACAGTGCATTCAGCTAGAATAGGGTAAAACAGTAACAATGTAGAATAACGTGTAAAAGCAACTGAAAAAGCGCAGTGCAGGTTAACAATAAAATGCACAATCACAACACGGTAGATTGTGAGTTTAAGAGTCCATTTTATCATAAGAGATTCTCATTCAAGAGTTTGATAACAGTGGGATACGAGCTATCCTTCAGCTTGGTAGTACGTGCTTTCAATCTTTTGCATCTTCTGCCGAAAGGGGGAGGGGAGAAGGGGGAATCATCAGCCAAAGGTGAGTAGGGGTTGGTGGGGATTGCAGATACACTTGCATTGCTCCCAGTCCTCATCAATATGTAAACCCAAATTTGTTTACATGTGAGTTATTAAGGCCAAGTTAACATGGATTGAAGTAATTTAAAAAATAACTAGACAGCATAATTTTTGCATGCTGTTCCATTTTGATGTTGGAAAGGTATACATGAGAAGATAAGTCAAAAGGAAATCTTTATGGAAAAAGAGGACACACACCATCGACTTCCTTGCTTATTCAGCATTCTTCATTTTACAGAGGTGTAGTTCAGTGAACTGGAGTATCTATTTTGGATCCAAAAATAAATTATTGCAGAATGTGTACAATTTTTGAGAGGCTTATTTCCTCACATTTCCATTTTGAACCCTTTTGCATATAATCAAGTGTCAGATTTTCTTTGGATAGAATTTCAGAGCATATTTTATTTTTAAATGTGAGCTTTAGGATATGATCTTTAATATCTTTAAAAGTGGTAACTTGGTTCAATTTGATTTAATGCAAATCAAATGGGTATATTCAGTGTCATGCCTCTCATTTTTGATAAACTCATTTAAAATAAGAGCAAATTACATTTAATAGATGTATATTTTTACCTAAACAATGCTGGCAATCATTTGGAAAAGTGTTGCATTCAAAACTTCTTGAAATGCGCCTTTTATTACCATAGTCCCTGTAAAAAGAAAGTAATTTTAAGAGATTTCTCAGTGATCTGCCAAGGATCTTAGGTAATTCATTGACTTTGGAGACATATTACTCTGAACATCCTGTGTTTTGGACTGCGTTGATGTTTTACACACTGAGTCAGAATTGAAGGAGCACTGGATAGTAATACTGGAAGAAGCAACACAAACAGTAGGGGACCTAATAGGGGAATTTGAAAACACAGAGGAGAATTTTTAAATGATGACACAGCTGGTTCTGGAACCAGTCAGTGAGCACAGGAGTGACAGATGAACAAGAGCACTAGGAGGATAAAATACTTCCGAATAAGCTCCAATTGTTTGGTGCCAGTGAATATATAACCTGTGCAGGTCAGAGTAAGAATTGCCACTTCTACGCAAGTGAGAACATTTATATTCATATCCATCTAAAAAGTGCCCAATGTTCGCCTTCATTGTATAGCAGTGTGCAATAAAAGATAGTAATTCTCATGATGTATCTTTGAGGATTACTTTCTATCAGAACTTTTCCAGTAACTCTGACGATAAAGCATGCTACGAACGCTGTACAAACTCTCAGTGTAATTGTTTCCTATATGTGCTGAACACACAGATACATCAACTGCACCTCCAATGATTGAGAGGCTGAGGGATACATCACTGCCAGTAGCCTTTCCCTAGACACTGGCCTTTTTAAAATACGAACAGTTCTTTTTCTTGTAAGGCCCTGTAGAAACTCTGACAGCAGACCAAAGCCAGATGTGTCCTCTTTCAATCTCACCTCAGACTTCTCCAATTCATTCCCAGTGAAGTTGTGCAGAAGAAAACTAAAATTCTGTATTTCATCTTGGAAAGCAATAGATGTGGAAACTGCACAATGTTCGGGCTTGGCTTTGTCTTACACTCCACCCATAAAAAATAATCCCAATTTTTGAAGAGTTTGTGATTCATTGCAAAAGGTTATACAAGTAAGTACTTTATTCAATTGTTCTAGAGCATCTCTGATCTCCCCACCGCCACCCCCCCCCCCCCACCATATCAATTGCAGAAGCCATCAGATTTTAATGGAATGCTGGGCTTTGATGATGTGACGTTTTTCCCAGATGACATGGAGTCCTAGCCAAGACAGATAAATGGTGCCTGTAGGGTAGGTACGTCACTCCCATTTGAAAGTATTTCCCTATTTTCTCATAGAATTCTGAATATCAGAACCTTTTCTTTATATCGGACAATCGTACACTTTATTATTTCTGTCAATGTACCAAATTCCACACAGTGCTGTTGATGTTTCTATTACCGCTTATGGTGCTGACTGTCTATTAAAACACGAAAGAACTGATTCAGCATTAGTCTGTTTCTTGATTGGCTGCTTAGTGTTGAAGTTACAGGACATCAGAGTTCCTAGAAACATGCTATGTGGAAAAAAATAAAGAAAATAATTATGTCAGCCATAATTTGTTTGGGAAAATCCAAAATGTTGTAGTAATTTGTATTAATTCATGAGCTGTTTAACTATTTACTCTGAAACCTGCAACACATCTCAGATTCAATTCGACTACATGAAATTATAACTTTATTTTAACACAACTAAGTGCCAGCAAAGGCTCCCTTTATTCTGACTCTTTGCATCCTGCCAATCAGCCAATCTTTTATCCATGCTATTATATTTCCTGTTGTACCATGGGCTCTTATCTTGTTGGCCTCATGTGCGGCACTTTGTCAAAAGGCTTCCGAAAATCCAAGCAAACAACATCACAGACTCTCCTTTGTCTATCCTACCTGTTATTTCCTCAAAGAGTTCCAACAGATTTGCCAGGCAAGATTTCCCCTTAAGGAAACCATGCTGTCTTTGGCCTACCTGAGTCTCCAAATACCCTGAAATTTCATTCTTGCTATTGAAATCCATCATCTTCCCAACCACTGAAGTCACGTTAACTGGCTTATAATTTCCTTTCTGTTGCCTCCCTCCCTTCTTAAAGAGTGGAGTGGCATTTGCAATTTTCTAGTATTCTAGAAACATCCCAGACTAATAATTCTTGAAAGATTATTACTCATGCCTACACAGTCTCTTCAGCTACATCTTTCAGAACCCTGTGGTATAGTCCATCTGGTCCAGGTGACTTATCTACATTCAGACATTTCAGCTTCCAAAGCGTCTTTTCCTTAGTGATAGCAACTACACTCATTTCTTTTGCCTGACAGCTTAAAATTCTAGCATACTGCTAGTGGCTTCCACAGTGGAGACTGATGCAAAATACTTTTTAAGTTTGTCTGCCATTTCTTTGATGCCCATTACTACCCCTCCAGCATCATTTTCCCGCAGTCCAATATCCTTTCTCATCTCTCCTTTACTCTTCATATATCCAAAGAAACCTTTGGTGTCCCCCTTGATATTTTTGGCTAGCTTACCTTCATATTTAATTTTATCTCTCCTTGAGTTTTTTTTAATTGCCTTCTGTTGGTTTGTAAAAACATTCCAGTCCTTTAATTTCCCACTATTTTTTGCTATATTATATTCCTTCTCTTTTGATGTTATGTTGTCTTTGACTTCCCTTGGCAACCACAGTTGCCTCATCCTCTCTTTAGAATCTGCCTTCATCTTTGTGATGAATCTATTTTGTGCCTTCCAAATTGTCACTAGAAATTGGGCCAATGCTGTTCTGCTGACATCCCTGCTAAGTGTCCCCTTGCAAACTACTTTGGTCAGCTCTTCTCCCACTCCCCTGTAATTCACTCTACTTCACTGATACTTTACTGATGCATCTGACTTAATCTTCTCCCTCTCAAACTACAAGATAAATGCTATCATATTATGACCATGGGATCCTTTACCTTAAGCTCCCTATTCAAATCTGGTTTATTACACAACACCCAATCCAGAATTGCCTTTCCCCTTGTGCGGTCCACCTCAAGTTGCCCTAAAAAGCCATCGCATAAGCCTTCTACAAAGTCCCTCTCTTGGGGTTCAGCACCTACCTGATTTTCCCAGTTTACCTGCATATTGAAATTTCCCATGAGTATTGTAACATCGCCCCTATTACATGCCTTTTCTATTTCCCATTGAAATTTATATCCCACATCCTGGCTACTGTTTTGGGGGCCTTATGTAACTCCCATCAGTGTCTTTTATCCTTTCATTTTCTTAACTCTACCCATATGGATTTTACATCTTTTGATTCTATGTCACCTATTTTTAAGGATTTGATTTTATTCTTTACCAATGGAACCACTCCACCACTCCCTCTGATTACCTCCCTGTCCTTTTGATACAAGGTTTATCCTTGGATGTTGAGCTCCCAACTATGATCTTTTTTCAGTCACGTCTCAAAGTCTACAATGTCATACCTGCCAATCTCTAATGATGCTACAAGATCATCTACCTTATTCCAGATACTCTGTGTTCTTTCAGATATAACACCTGCAGTCCTGTATCCAATAAATAATACTGAGAATATGAGTTGTAGAGTCCTTGAATGTGAGACAAAACTGTTCAGTGATCAGTTAAGTGTTGAAGTGACTAGAATTGGATCAGGAGTCTGGTGGTTGAAGGGTAATAACTGTTCATAAACCTTGTGATGTGGGACTTAAGGTTCTTTTGCCTCCATCCCAGTGGCAACAGCAAACAGAGTTCATGGCCTGGATAGTGGGCGCCCTTGATGATGGATATGTTTCTTGTGACAGCGCTCCTTATAGATGTGTTCATTGGTGGTGAGGGGCTTTTGCTGTCATGAACTGAGCTTATCCACCACTTTCCATGACCTTTTCTGTTCTCATGGTACACTGACCAAGAAGTTTAAGGCACGTGGGATCCATGGAGATGGTGGATTGGATTCAAAATTGATTTAACCACAGTACAGAGAGGGCACTGGTCAAGGAGTGCTGTTGTAATGTGAGTATTATTAAAAGTAAGTTAACACTAATCGGGAAGCTGTTGGTAACAAGAGGCGGGATCCGGGATTGGCGGGGCTTTTACTTCCGCTCTTTTACTCCCACTATGCATTGTATATAGTTCCTCCACCCATGCCGCACGAGGTACCTGGAAGCCTCTGTACTGTAAATATCATTTGCCGTCCCAGATATATTATGTTCTTCTGGCCATCAAATTGTTGAGTGGTCTTTTTGTAAAGTAGAAGTTACCACAAGTGCTATTCTGATTTGTCTGCAAGCAGCGATGTTCTACAGTGATCAATGCTGGGACCTCTGGTGTTTGTGATTAATTAAAATTAATTGAATGAAAATATAGGTAGGCGGATAACACCATAATTTGCAAAGTTGTGAATCGTGAGGAAAGCTGTCAAAGGATTGGTCAGGGTTTAGGCTATTTGGAGATGTGGACTGACAAACGGAAAATGGAATTTCATCTGCACAAGTGTACTTTGGGGGGGGCGTCAAATATTAGAGGAATAAATGCTGGGATCCTTAGGAACACACAAAATGTTGGAGTAACTCAGTGGACCAGGTAGCATCTATGGAGAGAAGGAAAAGTCAACACTTCAGGTTGAGACCATTCATCTGGATACCGATATCCTTAACTTCATGTCTAAATCAATCAGGGAGTTCAGTATAATCATGGTGCAACTGTACAGAACTTTTGATTAGGCCAGATCTGGAGTATTATATCAGTAATAATTGCAGGACAAATGTGGAGACTTTGGAGAGGGTACAGAAGAGGTTCACTATGATGTTGAGGTTCACTACATATATATATATAAAGTATGTCTGTGTGTTTTATTATATAGTGTAGGCCTCTGTTAGTCTCAATAGACCATGGATTTGCACCTTGGAAAGTTTCCAGGGCACAAGCCTGGGCAAGGTTTTTTTTTATGGAAGACCGGCAGTTGCCCAAGCTGCAAGTCTCCCCTCTCCATGCCACCAATGTTGTCCAAGGGAAGGGCATTAGGACGCATGCAGCTTGGTACCGGTGTCATCTCAGAGCAATGTGTGGTTAAGTGCCTTGCTCAAGGACACACACGCAAACCTCAGCCAAGGCTCGAACTAGCAACCTTCAGATAACTAGATGAACACCTTAACCACTGGGCCACGCGCCAACACATATACTTTATATACATATATAGATAACTCGGTTCTATTATCTTCGACATCTAATGATAGACATGCTGAATTTGTCACTGTTGAACTATCAAAGTTCTTACTGAGTCATCTTTCTCTCATTACCCAACACACATTTGTTCTACTGCCTCCTTGTTGGTCGTCATTACTAAATTCACTGAATCTCTGATATTATTCTTCAATATGCCGAACTTCTCAGATGTTATTTTCTCACATTCCTCATTCTTTCTTATCACACAAAAGGAGCTCAGTTGGCCTGTCAGTTTAAGCTATCAGGCCAAGACCCTTCCTCACGCCTGGAAAGGGAAGGAGCGGGAGCTAGAATAAGAAGATGGGTGGAGTGGAAGGAAGACAAGCTGACAGGTAATAAGTGAGACCAGTTGAGGGGGAAGTGGATGGGTGAGGGATGAGGTATGATCTAAGAGGTGACAGGTGGAAGAGATAAGGACTGAAAGAGAAGGAATCTAATAGGAGAGGACAGTCAAACATGGAATAAAGGAAAGAGAGAGGGCAACCAAAGGAGGTGATGGGCATATGGAGGGTGGAGGAAGAGAAGAGAAGGAATGAGATGGGAAGTATTACGTTTTTCTGAAGCCATCAACAAACCTGGCAGGACAAATCAAACCTGAGAAGGTGGCCAGGGCAGTGGATGGAGAGAGCATACGATACCAAAACAGAGCTCTTGAGGTTACAGGAGGGGTGTGAGTGACAAATGGCCAGTATAGGACATAGTTTTTTTTTTATTAGTCAGTTCATAAAAGAATTTACAGGCAGCAACACATCAACATCACCAAAATTTTGATAGATCATATATAGGAATGACCTTCTCATTCACAGGGTCAAGCACACCAGCAACGCTGTCCTGCATTTTGATTTTTACTCTTGCTTTGATGCTGACAAACAAAAGACTTCATTCAGCCTGACTTGCAGTCGTATTCACTACCTCTCCAAGCTGACTCGCCGACCAGAAAAGTACTCCATACTTCTCCATTATCCACAGAGATTCCGAAGGAGACCCAGTTACCTTTGCATCTGCCTCTGTTTCTGGATGCTCAAATCCATGTGAACTCAAGAACACAAAATGCCTTTCAGGGTCCTACAACTCGGCATTTCTGTGACATGAAAATAATTGATTATTTTCTTATTAGTCAACCTGTCAATGAGTGAGATGCCACCATGATTTAATTCTACCAATTTATACAAGAAATATATACTGACATCTAATGTGAAGAGTGTTTTGACTTTTTATTTTATTCAGGCTGTCCATGCTATGAGCTAAGTTTGAAATGGATAAAACACTATTCGTGAATATGAAGGTTTGTCACACATCTGATGCTGGAAAAATAAGACCCTAGTTTTAAGCAAGCTCTCACCAATGAGAGAAGAAGTACGCAATTTGTATTTTATTAATGCTGCTTTAGGTCTGTACATTGGTGAAGATGTTCCTGTTTGGTTAGTTCTGGGGGATTTTTTGAAGTAGCACATGAGGAACAGTATGTCCTTAAATAGTATACTTGACTGACTGTACATTTTGTATTCTAGCTCTAATTTAGAAAAACCCCAGTGCCAACTTGTATAAAAATTAAACTTTTTTGTTAAATGAATGAGGCCCATCTTACTTAATACTGAGAGGAATGCAGTCACCGTTATCTTTAATACTAAAATAACTTTCCCTATACTGCTAGCCTTGCGGCCCATTGTACCTAATAGCTAGGCAGTACCCTTGTGCGGAAGTGTCACTAACAGACTCTCTGCTTACAAAGGATGACCTTTATTAGAATGAACTGTATCCTGACAGTGAATTAAATACTCTCTTGCCATCTTTTGGCCCTGGTACTATCTTTCTCCAATATTTCCAAATGACCTTTACTTAAATAAAATTTCTCACTGTGTATGGCAACAGCCTGTAACCACGTTGTAGCTAAACTTTGATTTTACAGTTGTATCTGCATATTTCTGAACTGGGCCAGAGCTGTGTATATTTCTTACATGGACACAAGGTATTAAGTAAAATTAGATTGTTTATTGTGGTATCTGGTTTTCAATGTACAAGTAATTTTACAAGAGGTAATCATGTGATGCAGAGTTATGGCCAACTGTTCGCCTAGCAGTTTTCCTCATTGAGACACATCACACACTCTTTGGCTGTTTCTCAGGGGTGAATGTCACTTAAATCTTTAATCTGTTTGGTCACCTCACAAATGTAACTGATAGACTGGATCATCTTTCTTTAATCTCTTCTGTCTCGTAAATTGATGTTACCTCCCTATCATGATATTTCAATCAATATTTGTTTCAGTAGGTTGAAAGAATGCATGAAAATTGGCTCTAAATTTTAAGCCAGGATAGCAGAAGACAGAGTATGACTGCCATAAAGAAAGAAGTGGTTTACGTTTATATAGCACACTTCATGACATTGAAATAACCTTGAAATGCAGGAACAGTTTTGAAAAAGGAAATTTAACAGGCAATTTGAGCACAACAAACCCCAACAAAGCAATAATGTAATAATGACTAGATAATTTGTTCCTTTTTAAGAAGTTGATAGAAGATAAATATTGCCAAGAATACTTCCTCCACCCTTTGAGATAATGCCACTGGATTTCTTATTTCCCACTGAAATGTTACTTTATTTGGACACGCAAAATAAAACACCTACATCAGTGCAACAATCCCTCAGTACCTGACCATAGTGGCATTGTTCATTTTTCTCAAGTGCCTTGACATAATCTTGAACCATTAACTTCCCTTCCAAATGAACAGCACTAATATCTGAACGACAGCACACTTTCAACTCATTCTCATTGCTACCCAGAGAGAAGGTAGAATTGGCACAATGAATGCCAAGGAGAGTTATGAAGTTCAAAGTAAGTTTATTATCAAAGTACATATACGTCACCACATACAACCCTGAGATTCAATTTCTTGTGGCACACTCAATAAATCTATAGAATAATAACCATGACAGAGTAAATGAAAGACTGTACCAACGTGAGCACTCAGCCAGAGTGCAAAAGTCAACAAACTGTGTAAATACAGAAAGAAAGAAATAATAATAATAAATTAATATGTAATAAATATCAAGAACTTGAGTTTCTTTCTTTTCAAATCTTTTTATTATTATTATTATTATTATTATCCAAAATACAAGAGTACATCAAAGTAAGTAACACTTACAATGTCTCAAAAAATATTGTGTCACCATATTTTTCAAGAACGTGAGTTGAAGAGTCCTTGAAAGTGAGTTCATTGGTTGTGGGAACATTTCAATGACAGGGCAAGTGAAGTTGAGTGAAGTTTTCCGCTTTGGTTCAGGAGCCTGATGGTTGAGGGTTAGTAACTGTTTCTGAACCTGGTGGTGTAAGTTCTGAAGCTCCCGTATCCTCTTCCTGATGACAACAGTAAGAAGAAAGCATGACCTGGGTGATGGGGGTCCCCTGATGATGAGTGTTGCTTTCGTGTGAGAGCGTTTCATGTAGATATGCTCAATGCTAGGCACGGTGAGCAAGGGGACATGGCTACGAAATAAGGGGCTGGTCATTTAAAACTGAGGCTCTTAGGAATTTCTTCTCTCAGAGATCATTGAATTTCTGGAATTCTCTACCTCTGGGAGTGATGGAGGCCATATCATCAGATCATCAGATATATTTAAGGTAGAGATAGCTAAGTATTTGAAACTTCAAGGAAGTGAGGGTTATGGGAAATTGGTGCAGAAGAGGAGTTGAGACCAGCATAGGTTGCCATTGTCAAATTGATGGCCCACTATTGTCATGTGTTCTTATGTTCTTCTTGTCTTCTTAGACTTCCAGTTTTCTTTCAGTAATGTGGCCTAAGCAGGCCCTTGTGCTCTGACTGATTGGCTCCTTCTGCCTTCAAATCTACCTGTTATCTTCTCCTGTAGTGGTGCTAGTGTTAGCTCTGGGAGATAAAAAACATGTTTTTTGGAATTACTTTGAATATGCAAGCTACGTGACTCTTGTGCATATCCTTGTGCATTTGATTGTGTGCATTGCGTGAAAGTCAGAGTGCAGTTACGCAGAGGAATTTTAAAACATTGAACGTCTTTCCTAGTTTATCTATGGCTTCATTTCAAAACTATTGGTGGTACTTAAGGGTTGCAACTGAATTTGTCAACAAGGTGTTCATGACCAAAACGATGACTCTATAAATCTTCCACTGCCCATATGTACATTCTACTTTATGCAAATTTAACCAGCGGGGTAAAATGAGCAGTCAGTTATCAAATTATTCGTTAGTTTTCAGGCCCTAATAGATGCTCAAGACCAATAGAAATAATGTTCTAGGTCACCACAATCTATAAAGTGAGACCATCAAATGGAAAGTTTACGAAATATGCTGTTGAGTTTTTCTGGATAAAACCTGGCAGTGTAGGTGGCAGTTTCACAGTGATGGCATCCTCGGTTGACACGTTGCAAGATCCCACAACTCTCGGCATTCTGTAAAGCAGATGTCTGCAGCTCATAAAGGGACTGATATGCAGGCAGATTAAAAAAAAAAGTTGTTGTCATGGAAAACCTTAACTTCTCTAATATGAACTGGGACCTCCTTGTGTAAGAGGTTTAGATGCTGTAGAAGTTGTTAAGTGCATTCAAGAAAGTTTAATAAATCAATATGTAGATAGTCGAACAGGAGCTGGTGTTGGGTAATGAGCAACCTTTCAAGGGTGAACAGTTAGGGAACAGTGACCACAGATCCTCAGGTTTTATAGATAAGGATAAGTACGGATCTTATATTAAACCGAAAGAAGGCAAATTATGAGCAGAAGGCAGGAAAAGGGGAGAGTTAATTGGGAGCAGCTGTCTTTGGGCAAGTCCACATCAGACGTGTGGAGGCTGTTTAAAAACCAAATGCACAGAGAACAGGACCGATATGGTCCAGTCAGAAAGAAGGCCAAAGAAGGTAAGATAAGAGAACTCTGGTCTCCTTATCTGAGGAAGGATATACTGGCTTTGGAGGCAGTGCAGAGGAGGTTTACCAGGTTGATTCCAGAGATGAGGGGGTTAGACTATGAGGAGGTTAGACTATGAGGAGAGATGGAGTTGCCTGGGACTGTACTCGCTGCAATTCAGAAGAATGAGAGATCTTATAGAAACATATAAAATTATGAAAGAGATTGATAAGATAGAGGCAGCAAAGTTGTTTCCACTGGTAGGTGAGACTAGAACTAGGGGCGACATAGCCTCAAGGTTCAGGGGAGTAGATTTAGGACGGAGATGAGGAGGAACTGCTTTTCCCAAAAAGTGGTGAACTGTGGAATTCTCTGCCCAATGGAGCACTGGAGGCTACCTCAGCAAATATATTTAAGACAAGGTTGGGTAGATATTTGCATAGTAGGGGAATTAAGGGTTATGGGGAAAAGGCAGTAGGTGGAGATCAGTTCATGGCTACATTAGCCATGTAACAATTAACAATTACAGCACGGAAACAGGCCATCTCGGCCCTTCTAGTCCATGCTGAATGCTTACTGTCACCTAGTCCTACCTACCTGTACTCAGCCCATAACCCTCTGTTCCTTTCCTGTCCATATACCTACCCAATTTTTTTTAAATGACAAAATCAAACCTGCCTCGACCACTTCTACTGGAAGCTCGTTCCACACAGCTACCACTCTCTGAAAGAAGTTCCCCCTCGTGTTACCCCTAAACTTTTGCCGCTTAACTCTCAATTCACGACCTCTTGTTTGAATCTCCACTACTCTCAATGGAAAAAGCCTACCACGTTAACTCTATCTATCCCCCTCATACCTCTATTAAGTCCCCCCTCAACCTTCTACACTCCAAAGAATAAAGACCTAACTTGTTAAACCTTTCTCTGTAACTTAGGTGCTGAAACCCAGGTAACATTCTAGCAAATCTCCTCTGTTCTCTCTCTATTTTGTTGACATCTTTCCTATAATTCAGTGACCAGAACTGTACACAATACACCAAATTTGGCCTCACAAATGCCTTGTACAATTTTAACATTATATCCCAACTCCTATACTCAATGCTCTGATTTATAAAGGCCAACATACCAAAAGCTTTCTTCACCACTCCATACACATGAGATTCCACCTTCAGGGAACTATGCACCATTATTCCTAGATCACTCTGTTCTACTGCATTCCTCAATACCCTACCATTTACCATGTATGTCCTATTTTGATTAGTCCTACCAAAATGTGGCATCTCACACTTATCAGCATTAAACTCCATCTGCCATCTTTCAGCCCACTCTTCTAACTGGCCTAAATCTCTCTGCAAGCTTTGAAAACCTACTTCATTAACCACAACACCACCTATCTTAGTTTCATCTGCATACTTACTAGTCCAATTTACCACCCCATCATCCAGATCATTAATGTATATGACAAACAATATTGGACCCAATACAGATCCCTGAGGCACACCACTAGTCACCGGCCTCCAACCTGACAAACAGTTATCCACCACTACTCTCTGGCATCTCCCATCCAGCCACTGTTAAATCCATTTTACTACTTCAATATTAATACCTAATGATTGAACCTTCCTAACTAAAATTCCATGTGGAACCTTGTCAAAGGCCTTACTGAAGTCCATATAGACAATATCCACTGCTTTACCCTCGTCAACTTTCCTAGTAACCTCTTCAAAAAATTCAATAAGATTTGTCAAACATGACCTTCCATGCACAAATCCATGTTGACTGTTCCTAATCAGACCCTGTCTATCCAGATAATTATATTTACCATCTCTAAGAATACTTTCCATTAATTTACCCACCACTGATGTCAAACTTACAGGCCAATAATTGCTAGGTTTACTCTTAGAACACTTTTAAACAATGGAACCGCATGAGCAATACACCAATCCTCCGTTTCTATTGACATTTGAAGTATTTCTATCAGAGCCCCTGCTATTTCTACACTAACTTCCCTCAAGTTCCTATGGAATATCCTGTCAGGATCTGGAGATTTATCCACTTTTATATTCTTTAAAAGTGACAGTACTTCCTCTTCTTTAATCATCATAGTTTCCATAACTACCCCACTTGTTTCCCTTATCTTACACAATTCAATATCCTTCTCCTTAGTGAATACCAAAGAAAAGAAATTGTTCAAAATCTAGCCCATCTCTTTTGGCTCCGCATATAGCTGTCCACTCTGATTCTCTAAGGGACCAATTTTATCCCTCACTATCCTTTTGCTATTAATATAACTGTAGAAACCCTTTGGATTTATTTTCACCTTACTTGCCAAAGCAACCTCATATCTTCTTTCAGCTATTCTAATTTCTTTCTTAGATTCTTTTTACATTCTTTATATTCCTTGAGCACCTCATTTACTCCATGCTGCCTACATTTATTGTAGATCTCTCTCTTTTTCCGAACAAAGTTTCCAATATCTCTTGAAAACCATGGCTCTCTCAAACTTTTAACCTTTCCTTTCAACCTAACAGGAACATAAAGATTCTGTACCCTCAAAATTTCACCTTTAAATGACCTCCATTTCTTTAATACATCCTTCCCATAAAACAAATTGTTCCAATCCACTCCTTCTAAATCCTTTCGAATCTCCTCCAAGTTAGCCTTTCTCCAATCAAAAATCTCAACCCTGGGTCCAGTCCTATCCTTCTCCATAATTATATTGAAACTAATGATATTGTGATTACTGGACTCGAAGTGCTCCCCAACACATACCTCTGTCACCTGAGCTATCTCATTCCCTAACAGGAGATCCAACACTGCCCCTTCTCTAGTTGGAACCTCTATGTATTCCTGCAAAAAACTATCCTGCACACATTTTACAAACTCCAAACCATCCAGCCCTTTTACAGTATGAGTTTCCCAGTCTATGTGTGGAAAATTAAAATCTCCCACAATCACAACCTTGTACTTACTACAAATATCTGCTATCTCCTTACAAATTTGCTCCTCCAATTCTCGCTCCCCATTAGGTGGTCTATAATGCACCCCTATAAGTGTTGCAACATCTTTCCCATTCCTCAATTCCACCCAGATAGTCTCCCTAGACGAGCCCTCTAATCTATCCTGCCAAAGCACGGCTGTAATATTTTTTCTGACAAGCAATGCAACACCTCCTCCTCTTGCCCCTCTGATTCTATCACACCTGAAGCAACGAAATCCAGGAATATTTAGTTGCCAATCACACCCCTCCTGCAACCATGTTTCACTAATAGCTACAACATCATATTTCCAGGTATCAATCCGTGCTCTAAGCTCATCCACCTTTCTTAAAATGATCCTAGCATTAAAATAGATGCATTTAAGAAACTCTCCACCTCTTTCTCTCTGTTTATCCCTAATGGTGCAAACAACTTTTTTTTTATCTTTTTCTTCCTTCTCCCTTACATCTTCGGTCTGAGTGCTCCCCTTCTCTGTCACCTGCCTATCCTCCCTCACACACTGTCTACTAGCTTTCTCTATTTGTGAACTAACCTCCTCTCTCCTAGTCTCTTCAATTTGATTCCCACCCCACAACCATTCTAGTTTAAAGACTCCCCAGTAGCCTTTGCAAATCTGCCCGCCAAGATATTGGTCCCCTTAGGATTCAAGTGCAACCCATCCTTTTTGTACAGTCACACCTGCCCCAAAAGAGGTCCCAATGATCCAGAAACTTGAATCCCTGCCCCCTGCTCCAATCCCTTAGCCATGCATTTATCCCCCACCTCATTCCATTCCTACTCTCACTGTCGTGTGGCACAGGCAGTAATCCCGAGATTACTACCTTTGCAGTCTTTCTTCTTAACTCTCTTCCTAACTCCCTATATTCTCCTTTCAGGACTTCTTCCGTTTTCCTACCTATGTCATTGGTACCTTTATGTACCACGACCTCTGGCTCCTCACCCTCCCACTTCAGGATATCTTGGACGTGATCAGAAACATCCCGGACCCTGGCACCAGGGAGGCAAACTACTATCCAGGTCTCCTGATTGCATCCATAGAATCGCCTATCTGACCCCCTAACTATCGAGTCCCCTATTACTACTGCCTTCCTCTTCCTTTCCCTACCCTTCTGAGCTACAGGGCTGGACTCTGTGCCAGAGGCACGGCCACTGTTGCTTCCCCCAGGTAGGCTGTTTCCCCCCCCAGCAGTACTCAAACAGGAGTACTTATTATCAAGGGATACAGTCACTGGGGTACTCTCTAGTACCTGACTCGTCCCCTTCCCTCTCCTAACCGTGACCCACTTGTCTGCCTCCCGTGGCCCCGGAGTGACCACCTGCCTGTAACTCCTCTCTATCAACTCCTCACTCTCCCCGACCAGACGAAGGTCATCGAGCTGCTGCTTCAGTTCCCTAACATGGTCCCTTAGGAGCTGTAGCTCAGCACACCTGGCGCAGATGTGGACATCCGGGAGGCTAGGAGATTCCAGGACCTCCCACATCTGACACCAAGAACAACAAGCTGCCCTTCACACTCATACTTCCCCCTTTCCTCAAATAACAGGAAAAACTGAAACCTAACTCCACCCTGCCTCGCCCGTTTCCGCCTAAGCCCATTGAGTCCAAGCCCTTAAGCTTTCAGTCTGCTCCTGGCTCACTCCGTTGCCCACAAAGCAATGCTGCCTGCTGTATAAGGCTGCATTCCTTTTAGATCTTCCGCTCTTCACTGCCCGATGTCACACGCCTGCGCCGTCCCGCCTCTCTTAACTCCGATGAGAAGAAGAAAAAATCAAAACGGTTCCTGCTGCATTCCCGCTCTGATTCTCAGTCTTCCTTCTCCAAATGCTCTTATTGAATGGCAGAGCAGGCTCGATGGGCCAGATGGCCGACTCCTGCTCCTATTTCTTATGTTCTTATTTTTTTATGTGAAGGGAGGTGATGAATTTAGTCAAGAAGAAAGAGGAGAAGTATTTAAAACTTAGGAAGCTGGAATCAGAGACCTTGAGGATTATAAAGAAACCAGACAAACGATAGAGAAGTGAGTTAGGAAAGCCAGGGGAGGCCATGAAATGTCCTTGGCAAGTGGGATTAAAGAGAATCCCTAGGCATTCTATACATATATCAGGAGGAAGAGGATAACTAGGGAGGGTAGGACCACTCAAGGATAAAGGAGTAACATTTGTTGTGGATGCAAAGGATGTGAGTGAGGTTCTTAATGAGTACTTGACATCAGCGTTCACCAAGGAGAAAGACATAGATTATAGGGAGATCAGGGTCAAGAGTGTTAATATCCTAAGGCATTTCAAAGCAAAGGAAGATGTGGTGTTGGGTCTCTAAAGGAGTGTGAAGGTGGATAGGTCATGAGAGCCTGATGGGATATACCCCAAGTTACTGAGTGCAAAGATTGCTGGGGCCTTGACCAACATCTTTGTGTTTTCTCTGGCCTTAGGTGATGTCCAGGAAGTCTAGTGAGTAGCTAATGTTCTATTTTCAAGAAGCGAACCTGCGATAATCCTTTAATCTATAGACTGGTGAGTCTCACATCAGTGGTAGGAAAGTTACTGGAGAGAATTCTTAGGAACACAATTGATGAGCATTTTGAAAACAATGGTCTAATTTGGGAGCGCCTGCATGGCTTTGTGTGGGGCAAGTCATGTCTTACGAACTCGATTGCCTTTTTTGATGAGGTGACATGGGTGATATATGAAAGTAGAGCTGTAGATGTTGTCTACATGTCTAAGAGATTTGACAAGGTCCCTCATGGGAGGCTCAACCAGAAAATTAAGATTTATGGGATTAATGGTGAATTGGCTGTCTGGGTTCAGAACTGGCTTGCCTATAGAAGACAGGGGCTGGTGTTCAAAGGGACTTACTTTAGCGGGAGGTCTGTGATTAGTGGTGTTGAGCAGAGATCTGTACTGGGACATCTGCTGTTTGTGATGCATATAAATGACCAAGATGAAAATGTAAGTGGCTGGATTAGTAAGTTTACAGGTGTTATGCCGTTGGCCCCCTCCTTTGTGAAAATCGCAAGAACTCTAGTTAAGGGGGGGTCAGCTGACCCAAAAGAGAGAGACGTGCGGAAGACCACGTTCTCCCAAGAAGCAGAATAAAGGTGACTTTGACTATTGTCTCATGGAGACCACGTGAAAAGCCCTCGGGCAAAGTGGGCTGGTTGAGAGAAAGATCGCATTACCTGCAACTTGATTGATACCTGCGATCCCGTGAAGAAGTATAAAGGCGGGTCTGAGGGGAGGACCCTCAGACGCACCCAGCAGATGCACCCAGGCGACACGAGAACGATCCCCGTGGGAGCGGGACGCCATTTTGAAGGAAGCCACGTGCGCTAGATTCCGAATTTGAATCTGTGGCTAAAACCAACGAAAGACTGCTTTTAAATAACAACGGGGAAGTCTGCTCCCCTGATTCCAAGGATTTGCTCTGCCAAGACGACGGGCAAGTGTGCATCTTTTCTAAATTATAAAGGAAAAAGCCTGCAAACTTCTGAGTGACTCTTTAGACTTCCGTTGGACTCAGTATTACCCCTAGACAACTGTAGAGCTTATTTCTGATTGATTATGGTTACACCGGTGTTTTAGATTGAGTTTTGACGATCTGAATGTTTTGTATTAACCTTACGTTTGTGCCCTTGTTGAATAAAACGTTTGAAAATAGTAGCATCCGACTCAGCTGATCCATCTATCTTTGCTGGTAAGTTACCTGGTTACGGGGTTTTCATAACACAGGTAATACAAAGATTGGTGGTGCTGTGGATAGTGTAGATGACTGGCAAAGAATACAACAGGATATAGGTCAGATGCAGATATGTACGGAGAAATGGCAGATAGAGTTGAACCTGGTCATAAGTGAAATTTTGGTAGAGCAGATGTAAAGAGACGGTACATTGCTAAGGGAAAGACCCTCAACAGTGTTGATGAGCAGAAGGATCTTGGTTTCAAAATTCACAGCTCCCTCAAAGTGGCTACACAGATTGATAGGGTGGTGAGCGGTAGATGGCATGCTTGCTTTATGAGTCAAGGCATTGAGTTCAGAAGTCAGGAAGTTACGTTGCAGTTTTATAAACCTCTAATTAGGCTGCATTTGAAGTATTGCATATAGCTTTGGTCATGAGCCAATAGAAAGAAAGGAGGTGTAAGCAGAGCGCCCATCATAGGAGTGGCCACTGCTGGAGAGGGCTAATGTTAGCACAGTCAGACTCAGCAGACTTTGACGAGAATAGGCATAGGCTAAATGTGCTGGGACTATTAGAGTTATTTAGTTGATTGTCGAACTGAAGCTTAAGAAGTTAGAGCTAAAGGTATAGCAAGGTTAGGCAGTGAATGCTCCTCCTGTAAGATGTGGGATTTCAGGGTACCTGATAATCTCCCTGATAACTATATCTGCAGTAGGTGCACCCAACTTCAGCTCCTGAGTGACAAGGTGAAGGAACTGGAGCTGAAGCTGGATGTACTCATGACCATCTGGGAGGACAAAGACCTCTTAGATGAAAGTTTTACTGAGGGGCTCACACCCAAAGTGCAGGCTTCAGTTTAGTAGATGGCTGAGCACCAGTAAAAGTAAGAGGAGTAAGCAGTTAGTGCATGTTCCCCTGTGCCTATTTCACCCATTTGGATCTTGCTGCGGGTGGGGGTTTGACCGCAGGAGCAGTCAGGGCAGTGGCACTGTGGCTGGTTCAGAGGCGCAGCAGGGAAGTGTAAAGTCCGGTGGTGTAATAGTGAGAGGAGGCTCAATAGTTAGGGGGACAGACAGGAGATTCTGTGGCCGTAAGAAAGATGCCAGGATGGTGTGTTGCCTCCTAGGCTCAAGGGCATCTCAGAGCAGCTGCAGAATATTGTCAAGAGGGAGGGTAGGCAGCCAGAGGTTGTGGTGCACATTCGCAACAATGACTTAGGTAGAAAAAGGGAAGATGTCCTACACAGTGTGAATAGAAGTTGGGGAAGAGACTGAAGAACAGAACCTCAAAGTGCAAGGTGCTACTCAGGGCAGGATTAGGATTATGAGACTGTGGATCTGGTGCAGGGGACAGTATTTCAGACTTTTGTATCATTGGCAGCTCTTCTGGGGAAGGTATGACCTGTACAAAAAGGATGGGTTACACCTGAACCCAAAGGGGACCAATGTTCTTGCAGGCAGATGAGGACTGTTGGTATACAAGGGGATGCAGTTCGTAGAGAGAACGTGAGAAAGCACAGGGAAAATTACAGTCAGTGGGATAAGTTGCAGTGTATCAGGGGACAAAATCAAAAAGAGTGATGAATAGAGGACTGAAGGTGTTATAACTGAATGCACACAGTACATGGAATAAGGTAGATGAACTTTTAGCACAGGTAGAGATTAGCAGCTATGATGTTGTAAGCATTATTATCTGATTATTATCTGAACGGTGTAGAGTTAGGTAAGGGAGAAATACAAAGGGATCTAGGAGTCATTGTTCATCAGTCACTGAAGGTGAATGAGCAAGTGCAGCAGGCAGTGAAGAAGGCTAATGGAATGTTGGCCTTTATTACAAAGGGAATTGAGTACAAAAGCAAGGAAATCCTTTTGCATTTGTACAGGGCCCAGGTGAGACCACACCTGGCGTATTGTGTACAGTTTTGGTCTCCAAGGTTAAGGAAGGACATCCTGGCTATAGAGGAAGTGCAGCGTAGATTCACGAGGTTAATTCCTGGGATGTCCAGACTGTCTTACGCAGAGAGGTTAGAGAGACTGGGCTTGTACACGCTGGAATTAAGGAGATTGAGAGGGGATCTGATTGCAACTTAAAAGATTATTAAGGGATTGAACAAGATAGAGGCAGGAAATATATTCCAGATGCTGGGAGAGTCCAGTACCACAGGGCATGGTTTGAGAATAAGGGGTAGGTCATTTAGGACAGAGTTAAGGAAAAACATCTTCTCCCAGAGAGTTGTGGGGGTGTGGAATGCACTGCCTCGGAAGGCAGTGGAGGCCAATTCTCTGGATGCTTTCAAGAAGGAGCTAGATAGGTATCTTATGGATAGGGGAATCAAGGGATATGGGGACAAGGCAGGAACCGGGTATTGATAGTAGATGATCAGCCATGATCTCAGAATGGCGGTGCAGGCTCAAAGGGCCTAATGGTCTACTTCTGCACCTATTGTCTATTGTCTGTTACTGATTCATGACGGAAAGATCATAGTTGAGAGCTTAATGTCCAAGAACAAACACTGAATTGAAAGGACAGGCAGGTAGGCAGAGGGGTAATATAGCTCTGCTCGTAAAAAAATGAAATCCTTTTAAAGAGGTGACATGGGATTGGAAGAGTTAGGTAACTGCAGAGTTAAAAAACCTCGATGGGAGTTATATACAGGTCCCTGAACAGTAGCCAGGATGTGGGATGTAAGTTACAATGGTAGACAAAAAAGGCATGTCAAAAAGGCAATGTTACAATTGGCATCGGGGATTTCACTATGCAGGTTGATTTGGAAAATCAGGTTTGTGCTGGTGTGGAAGAATTTAAGACTGTTTGGATATGTAGGGGTTAACCTAATTGCTTGTGAATGTTCCTGAGATTTAGCCGAAGTCCTTCCAAGAAGGAGGTTGCGGCGCTGACTGGAATGCGACCAGAATGTTGTGATTTAGTTCTAAGTTCAAAGTCACATAATGTTCTTGTTTGTTGCAATCTAGTTCTAAGTTCAAAGTCAAAGTCAAGCAATGTTCTTGTTAAGTGCTCTTAGTTACATACAGTGTGTCTATATAATGCAGCATGTCTGCAAGATAAGCAGAACCCCTAAACACCACTCTGAGGTGCAGAGGCTCTCCGTGATATCATGTATAATTAAGGCCCTTTAGTCTGAATCAATTCTCTGAGTTGGCCTGATCTGTTCTGTCTGCTGTTCCTGAGATTTATCCACAACAGATGGAAACCAAGAGAGGGAATTTGTACAGTAGAATGCCTATGAGATGACTTTCTTAGAGTAGCTTGTGTTTCAGACCATAAGGGGAAAGTCAATTCTGAAATGGGTATTGTGTAATGAACCAGATTAGATTGGGGAACTTAAGTTGAAAGAACCCTTAGAAGGCAGTGATCACAATGTGATAGAATTCACCCTGCAGTTGAGAGGGAGAAGATAAAGTCAGATGTATCAGTATTACAGTTCCGTAAAGGGAATTACAGAGGCATGAGAGAAGAGCTAGCTCAAGTTGATTGGAAGGGGACACTGGCAGTGATAATGGCAGAACAGCAATGTTTCTGGGAGCAACTTGGAAGGCAGAGGATAGATACATCCCAAAGATGAAAACGTATTCTAAAAGAATGATGAGGCAACTGTGACCATCAAAGACATCATAAAAGGAAAAGAGAGAGCATATAATATAGCAAGAATTAGTGAGAACTTAGAGGTTTGGGAAGCTTTTAAAACCAACTGAAGGCAACTAAAAAAGCACTAAGGTGAGAAAAGATGAAATATAAAGCTAACCAAGTGAATAATATAACAGAAGATACCAGAAGCTTTTTTTTCAGATACATAGAGTAAAAGAGAAGCAAGAGTGGATATTGGACCACTGGAAAATTACGCTGGAGAGGTAATAACGGGGGATAAAGAAAAGACAGATGAACAATATGTATTTTGCATTTGTCTTCACTGTGGGAGGAACGAGCAGTATTCCAGAAATCTGAGAGAGTCAGGAGTCAGAAGAGAGTGTGGCTGCTATTAATAAGGAGAACTTGCTTGCGAAGCTAAAAGGTCTGAAGGTAGATAAGTCACCTGGACTGGATGGATTATATCTCAGGGTTATGAAAAAGATGGCTGATGAAATTGTGAAGGCATTATTAATGACATTTCCAGAATCCCTAGATTCTAGAATTGTTCTGTAGGACTCCAAATTGCAAAAGTCACTCCACTTTTTAAGACTGGGATGGAGGCTGAAGAATGGAAAAGATGTGCTGGCTTTGGAGCGGTCCAGAGTAGGTTCCCGACAAAGATTCTGGCAACGAAATGATTAACATATGAGAAGTGTTTCATGGCTCTGGGCATGTACTTGCTGGAGTTTAGAAGAATTGGGGGATCTCATTGAAACCTACTGAATATTAAAAGACAGAGATGGAGTGGATGTGGAGAGGCTGTTCCCTACAGTGAATGAGCCTGATTTCAGAGGTTGGGAAGATGTTGGAGTCTATTATTAAGGAAGTACATATGGAGTATTTTGAGGCGCTTGACAAAGAAGGCCAAAGTCAGCAAGATTTCATTAAGGGGAGATCCTGCCTGACAAATCTGCTGAAACCAGTCAGTGAATGTTGTTTACTTGGATATTCAGAAGGAGCCACACATGAGGCTGCCGGCCACTGGTGCAGTGGCATCCGTACAGGACTTCAACGTGACTGGTTCCGGGTTTGATTCCAGCCGGGTCCTTGTATGCTTTCCATCCGTGCTGGGTTGAGGTTCGAACTAGCAACTCGGCCTTGGAAAAAAACACGCAAAAGAAATGGCAAGGTTGCCACTCAATGTGCCATAAGGCATGGAAAGGGCCAACAACACATGAGGCTAACAAGATAAGAACCATGTTATTATAGGAAAGATACTAGCATGGTTGGAAGATTGGCTGAATGGCAGGAGGCAAGGTCTGGGGATAAAAGGAATATTTTCTGGTTTGCTGCCAGTGACTAATGGTGTTCCACAGGGGTCTGTGTTGGATGATGGAACTGATGGGTTTATGTCCAAATCTGTGAATGATACAGTTAGTGCTGAGGAAACCGGGAGTTTGCAGAAGGACTTAGATGCATTGAGAGAATGGCAGAGCAGTGACAGATGGAATACAGTGTAGGAAAGTGTATTGTCATGTACTTTGTAGAAAACATAAAAGTGTAGAGTATTTTCCAAATGGAGACAGAATTCAAAAGCTGAGGTGCAAAGGGACTTGGGAATCCTCGTGCAGGCTGAGTCAGTGATACGGCAGGCAAATGCAATGTTACCATTCTTTTTGAGAGGATTAGAATTTAAGAGCAACGATACAATGCTGAAGTTTAATAAGACCTTGGTCAGACAGTACCCGCAGTATTTTGAGCAGTTTTGGGCCCTTCATCTGAGAAAAGATGTGCTGGCTTTGGAGAGGCTCCACAGGAGGTTCATGACAAGATTCCAGGAATGAAGGGGTTACCATATGAGAAGTGCTTCAAGGCTCAGGGTATATACATGCTGGAGTTTAGAAGTATGGTGGGATCTCATCGAAACCTATCAAATATTGAAAGACCTAGATGCAGTGAATGTCCAGAGGCTGTTTCCTATAGTCTAGGACTAGAGGACACAGCTTCAGTAAAGAAGAACATATATTCAGAATAGAGATGAGAAGGAATTTCTTCAGCTAGAGAGTGGTGAAACTGTGAAATTTATTGCTATGGATGGCTATGGAGGCCAAGTCATTAAGTATATTTAAAGTGGAGCTTATAGTTACTCGATTAGTCAAGGCGCAAAAAGGGTACGGAGAGAAGGCAAGAGAAAGGAGTTGAGAGGGATAATAAATCAGCCATGATGAAATGGTGGAACAGATCCAATGATCCATATGGCCAGATACTGCTCCTATGTCTTGTGGTCTACTCAACACTGAGATGTGGTAACCTGCTTGCATGACTATAATCTGGTAGCACTTCTATCCACTGTGATGAAATGCTTTGAGAGACTGGTGATGAGACATATCAACTCCTGCCTGAGAAGCAATAAGGATCCACTCCAATTTATCCACCATCACAACAAGTCCACAGATGCCATTTGAAGATGCATACATTAGGATGCTCTTCATCGAGCACAGCTAGGCATTCAATACTATCATTCCCTCAAAACTAATTAATAAACTTCAAGACCTTGGCCTCACTATCTCTTTGTGTAATTGAATCATTGATTTCCTCACTTGCAGACCCCAGCTGGTTTGGACTGGCAAAATCATCTCCTCCACAATCTCCATCAGCACAGGTGCATCACAAGGCTATACGCCTAACCTCCTGATCTACTCACATTATCCTTATGACTGTAAGGCTAAGCACAGCTCTAATGCCACATTTAAAGTTTGCTGACAACACCACTGTTATTGGTTGAATCAAAGATGTTGACGAATCAACAGTCAATGTCAGCAAGATGAAGGAGCTGATTATTGGCTTCAGGAGGAGGAAACCAGAGTCCTCGAGCCATTCCTCATTGGGGGAATCAGAGATGGAGAGGGTCAACAACTTTAAATTACTCAGTGTTTGCATCTTAGCCTAGTATGAAAAGACCAAAGCCCTTGAACAGAAAATCTTACAAAAAGTAGTAGGTATGGCCCAGTCTACCACCTGCATGGAGTGCTGTCGCAATAAAGCAGCTTCATTTATCAAGAACCCCCCATCACCTGCAACATACTCTCTTCTCACGGCTGCCATCAGGAAGAAGGCCTCAGGACCCAGACCCACAGGTTTAGGAACAGTTATTACCCCTCAATATCAGGATCTTGAAGCAGAGGGAATGACACACAACTTCATTCACCCGTCATGGAACTGTTCCCACAGCCTGTGGACTCACAGGCGACCTGGGTTCAATTTCTGGCACTGCTTATAAGGAGTTTGTACGTTCTCCCCAGGACCATCTGGGTTTCCCCCAGGTGGTCAAACTTCCTCCAACAGACCAAAGATGTACTGGTTGATAGGTTAATTGGTTTTTATAAATTGTGCCATGATTAGGCTAGGATTAAATCGGGGGATGGCTGGGCAGCTTGGCTTGAAGGGCCGAAGGACCTATTCTGCACTGAATCTCAATAACTTCACGCAACTTCACTCACTCTATCGCTGAACTTTTCCTACAACCTATGGACTCTCTTTCAAGGACTATTTATCTCATATTTTTGATATTTATTGTTCTTTTTCCTTCTTTCATATTTGCATATTTGTTGTCTTTTGGTTGTTTGTCCATCCTGGCGTGTGCAGTCGTTCATTGTTTCCATTGTGTATCTTGGATTTACTGCGTACGTTCAGAAGAAAATGGTTGTACATAGTGACAGATAGGTACTTTGATGATAAATTTCCTTCGAACTTAGGCGAACCTCACGCCTGACTCCTGGTTTGGAAAATCAGTGAGGTCAGCCATCTACATACAATCCAGGTGGGTCCCACAAATAGCATGCACGTTGGGCAAGCTAGGCTCTGCTCAGCACAATATCATCCCTTTCAATTTGATTTGTGTACAGGGCCCTCAAAATGTATAAATGTGCTATAGATTAATAATGTTCAAAGTCATAAGCATCAATTCTATTTTAACGGTGTTAGTGATTTTACTAAACCTATGCAAAAATGAAAAGGAATTCAAAATACATCTGCAGCAATAAAAATGAAGAACACACTAAATATAATTGAAGAAGTCATGACAATATGGATTTGTGCAACAGTTTGTGATATATGCCTCAGGGGCACTAAGGCATGGAAGCTAAATGGAATAAAAAATAGAAAAGCAAAAAAACTGCAGATGCTGGACATCTGATAAGAAAGAGAACCACATCCTGGTGAGTAGATTTTTATTCTGCAAGTGAATATTTGAAGGCATCAAATTGCTATCACACATCAGCTCTGCTGTTCCTGAACCATTTTAGCAGATATTTTGGAATAACAATTTTCCAAAGGCTGCATCAGGGACTTGCAAGCAGTGAGTGAGAGTTATCAGAACAGTTCCTTTTCGCTGGGAGCTCTGATAGCTTTCTGTTCTTATTTGTTAGTGCTTTATGCAGGCGCATGTGAATAACTTGCTGGGCAGTAAAGTCACATGGATGAGTTGGGCCAAAATGCCTGTTCTGTGCTGTATAGGTGAGGATTCCTTCAGTTTGCTGTTATTGAGTCATAGAGAGGTACAGCACAGGAACAGGCCCTTCAGACCAACTGGTCCATACACACCATGATTCTTATTAATGAATATCATATTTGTCTGAGTTAGGTTCGTATCTAAGTACCTGCCCTTTTCAACATTGTATTGTTTCCTCCAGCAGTTCATTCACTATACGCAAAAGCTTGCCCCTCAGATCTCCTTCAATTTTTTTCTATTTTTCGCCTTAATCCTATGCCCTCTAGATTTAGTCATCCCCACCTTAGGAAAAGTTTGTGACTTTATCAGTGCCCTTTTATGGTCACTCCTCAGTCTTGTATGTTTCAATGAGAATAAATCCAGAATATGTCATCTCTCTTTACAGGTAATTACAGTCCACAATTCCAGCTAACACCTTAGTGAATCTCTATTACTACCACATCATAACTGTAGCACGGCACAGAACTGCACACAACACTGCAAGTGTGGGTTTGACCACTATTTTGCACATGAACACTGCAATTCTTTTACTCAGTGCCTCAGCCTATTAAGAAATCAAGCTGAATGCCTTCTTCAATACACTATCCACTTGTGTTGCCATTTTCAGGGAGCTATGAAATTGATCACTCTGCACATCAACACTCCTGAGTTCCTTACCATTTACTGTGCTAATCTTGTTAGTTTTTCATGTCCCACAATGTATTGTGTCATACTTGACTGGATTAACTACCACCTGCTACATCTCTACACAACTTCCCAACTTCCCAATTTTTAGAGACGTCTCTCTAAATCCTTTCACAACCTTCTTTACTGTCTTCCACTCCACATGTTATTGTGTCATCAGGCTCTTGCTAATCAATCTACCTGAACACTCATCCTCTTTATTCATTAGAAACCATATGACAAAGAACAATGATACCATCACTGGAATTGGAATTGGTTTACTATTGTTCATGTACTGAAATACCGTGAAAAGCTTATCATGCATACTGTTCAGAAAAATCAAGTCATTACACAGTGCACTGAGGTAGAACAAGGTAAAACAACAGAATAAAGTGTAACCAGGTAAACAATAAAGTGCAAGATACAAGGTAGATTGTAAAGTCAAGAGTCCAGCTTCCCATACTAGAGGACCAATTAATTCATAGTCTTATAACAGTGGAGTTGAAGCTGCCCTTGAGCTTATTGGTACATACTTTCAGGGTTTTTTCCTTCTGCCCACTGGGAGAGGGGAGAAAAGAAAACAAGGAGAGGTTGGGTCTTTGGTTATGCAGGCAGCTTTACTGAAGCGTCATGAAGTGTAGTCAGAGTCCATAGAGGGGAGGGTGGCTTCTGTGACGTACATCTAAAACTCCCTGCAGTTTCTTGTGGTCATGTACAGCCCAAGCCGTTATGCATCCAGATAGGATTTTTCTATGGTGCATCGATAAATATTAGTAAGAGTCAACAGGGACATACTGAATTTGTTCAGCCTCCTGAGGCATTGGTGAGTTTTCTCGGCCACGGCATAAAGGTTGTTGGATCACATCAGGCTATTGGTAACGTTCACTCTGAGAACCTTGAAATGCTCAGCCCTCTCAATCTCAGCACCACTGATGTCGCCAGAAGCACATGCACTGTCCTCTTTCCTCAACTCAATGACTGGCTCTTTTGTTTTGTTGACATTGAGGTTGCAATGGCACTATGTTACTAAGTTCTCTATCTCCTTCCTGTACTTTGACTCATTGTTTCTTGCAATCTGGCTGTCTATAAGGGTATCATCTGCAAACTTGAAGATGGAGTTAGAGTAGTCATAAGTGTAGAGGGAGTAGAGTAGGGGGCTAAGAATGCAATTTAGTGGAGCCCCAGTCCGTAAAGTGACCACAAAAGAGACAGACAGTCATAGAACACTACTGCACAGAAACATGACTTTTGGCCAATCTAGTCAGTGCCAAACTATTCTCCTGCCTAGTCCCATCGACCTGCACCTGGAACGTGCCCCACCATTCCCCTCCCATCCATGTACCTATCTGAATTTCTCTTAAATGTTAATATTGAACCCACATCCAGCACTTGCACTGGCAGCTTATTCCACACTCTCACTCTCTTCTGAGTGAACAAGTTGCCCCTCATGTTCCCCTTAAGCATTTCATCTTTCACCCATGATTTCCAGTTGTAGTCTCACACAAGCTCAATGGAAAAAGCATGCTTGCACTTACCCATCTATTTCCTTCATAATTTTGCATACCTTGTCAAATCTTCCCTCAGTCTTCTAAATTCTATGGAATAATGTCCTAACCTATTCAATCTTTCCCTGTAACTCAGGTCCCCAAGTCCCAGCAACATTATCATAAATTTTCTCTGTATCCTTTGAATCTTTTCTGTAGGTAGGTGACCAAAACTGCACACAATACTCCAAATTAGGCCTCGCCAACATCTTATACAATTTCAACATTACATACCGTCTCCTATGCTCAATACATTTATTTATTTATGAAGGCCGATGTGCCAAAAGCTTTCATTACAACCCTGTCTACCTATAATGCTACTTTCAAGGAATTATGGATCTGTATTCCAGATAATTTTCTTCTGCTGTACTTCTCAGTTCCCACCTCTCACAGTGTAAAACCTACCCTGTTTGACTATCCCAAAGTTTAACACCTCAAACTTACCTGAACTTTCCACACATAGACTGGGAAGCCCATTCTGCATAAGGGCTGGATGGTTTGGTATTTGTAAAATAACTGCAGGATAGTTTTTTGCAGCAATACATAGAGGTACCAACTAGAGAAGGGGCAGTGTTGGATCTCCTGTTAGGGAATGGGATAGGTCAGGTGACAGATGTATGTGTTGGGGAGCACTTTGGGTCCAGTGATCACAATACCATTAGTTTCAATATAATTATGGAGAAGGATAGGACTCGACCCAGGGTTGAGATTTGTAATTGGAGAAAGGCTAACTTTGAGGAGATGCAAAAGAACTTAAAAGGAGTGGATTGAGACAATTTGTTTTATGGGAAGGGTGCAATAGAGAAATGGAGGTCATTTAAAGGTGAAATTTTGAGGGTACAGAATCTTTATGTTCCTGTTAGGTTGAAAGGTTAAAAGTTTGAGAGTGCCATGGTTTTCAAGGGACATTGGAAACTTGGTTCGGAAAAAGAGAGATATCTACAATAAATATAGGCAGCATGGAGTAAATGAGGTGCTCAAGGAATATAAAGAATGTAAAAAGAATCTTAAGAAAGAAATTAGAAAAGCTAAAAGAAGATACGAGGTTGTTTTGGCAGCTAAGGTAAAAATAAATCCAAAGGGTTTCTACAGTTATATTAATAGCAAAAGGATAGTGAGGGATAAAATTGGTCCCTTAGAGAATCAGAGTGGACAGATATGTGTGGAGCCGAAAGAGTTGGGGGAGATTTTGAACAATTTTTTTTCTTTGGTATTCACTAAAGAGAAGGATATTGAATTGTGTAAGGTATGGGAAACAAGTAGGGAAGTTATGGAAACTATGAAGATTAAAGAGGAGGAAATACTGGTACTTTAGGAATATAAAAGTGGATAAATCTCCGGGTCCTGACAGGATGTTCCCTAGGACCTTGAGGGAAGTTGGTGTAGACATAGCAGGGGCTCTGACAGAAATATTTCAAATGTCATTAGAAACGGGGATAATGCCGGAGGATTAGCGTATTGCTCATGTGGTCCCATTGTTTAAAAAGGGTTCTAAGAGTAAACCTAGCAATTATAGGCCTGTCAGTTTGACATCAGTGGTGGGTAAATTAATGGAAGGTATTCTTAGAGATGGTATATATAATTATCTGGATAGACAGGTCTGATTAGGGATAGTCAGCATGGATTTGTGTGTGGAAGTCATGTTTGACAAACCTTATTTAATTTTTTGAAGAGGCTACGAGGAAAGTTGACGAGGGTAAAGCAGTGGACGTTGTCTATATGGACTTCAGTAAGGCCTTTGACAAGGTTCCGCACGGAAGGTTAGTTAGGAAGGTTCAATTGTTAGGTATTAATATTGAAGTAGTAAAATGGATTCAACAGTGGCTAGATGGGAGATGCCAGAGAGTAGTGGTGGATAACTGTTTGTCAGGTTGGAGGCTGGTGACTAGTGGTGTGCCTCAGGGATCTGTATTGGGTCCAATATTGTTTGTCATATACATTAATGATCTGGATGATGGGGTGGTAAATTGGATTAGTAAGTATGCAGATGATACTAAGGTAGGTGGTGTTGTGGATAATGAAGTAGGTTTTCAAAGCTTGCAGAGAGATTTAGGCCAGTTAGAAGAGTGGGCTGAACGATGGCAGATGGAGTTTAATGCTGATAAATGTGAGTTGCTACATTTTGGTAGGAATAATCAAAATAGGACATACATGGTAAATAGTAGGGCACTGAAGAATGCAGTAGAACAGAGTGATCTAGAACTAATGGTGCATAGTTCCCTGAAGGTGGAATCTCAAGTGGATAGGATGGTGAAGAAAGCTTTTGGTATGCTGGCCTTTATAAATCAGAGCATTGAGTATAGGAGTTGGGATGTAATGTTAAAATTGTACAAGGCATTGGTAAAGCCGAATTTGGAGTATTGTGTACAGTTCTGGTCACCGAATTATAGGAAAGATAACAACAAAATAGAGAGAGTACAGAGAAGATTTACCAGAATGTTACCTGGGTTTCAGCACCTAAGTTACAGGGAAAGGCCAAACAAGTTAGGTCTTTATTCTTTGGAGCGTAGAAGGTTGAGGGGAGACTTGATAGAGGTATTTAAAATAATGAGGGGGATAGAGTGAGTTGACATGGATATGCTTTTCCATTGAGAGTAGGGGAGATTCAAACAAAAGGACATGATTTGAGAGTTAGGGGGCAAAAGTTTAAGGATAGCACGAGGGGGAATTTCTTTACTCAGACAGTGGTAGCTGTGTGGAATGAGCTTCCAGTAGAAGTGGTCGAGGCAGGTTTGGTATTGTCATTTAAAGTAAAATTGGATAGGTATATGGACAGGAAAGGAATGGAGGGTTATGGGCTGAGTGCAGGCCACTGGGACTAGGTGAGTGTAAGCATTGGCACGGACTAGAAGGGCTGAGATGGCCTGTTTCCGTGCTGTAATTGTTATATGGCTATATGGATATATTAAATTCTGTCTGCTATATCCCACTGCAATCTTCCTCGCTGTCCATTTACACCTCCAATTTGTAATCTGCAAATCTGCTGATCCAGTTTACAACATTATTGTCCAGATTATTGATACAAATGTCAAACAACAGCAGATCCGGTACCATGCCTGTGGCACACCACTAGTCACAACCCTTCAGTCAGAGAGGCAACCATCTACTACTACCCTCTGGATTCTCCTGTGAAGCCAATGTCTAATCCAATTTACTAACACATCTTGAATGCCAAGTGACTGAACCTTCTTGACCAACATCCCTTGTCAGAGGCCTTGTTAAAATCCATGTAGACAACATCCACTGCCTTGCCTTCATCAACTTTCCTGGTAACATTCTTGAAAAACTCTAAGATTATTTAGACATGACCTACCATGCACAAAGCCATGTTGACTGTCTTTAATCAATTCCTGTCTATTCAAATGCTTATGTATCCGGTTGCTAAAAATACCTTCCAATAACCTACCCACTACTGATGTTAGGCTCATTGGTCTATAATTTCCTTATTTATTCTTACTTTAACAATTGAACAACATCAGTTATTCTCCAATCCTAGGGCTCCTCACCCATGGCTAAGGATGATTCCAATATCTCTCCTAGGGCCCCTGAAGCTTCTGCAGTAGCCTCCCACATTGTCCAAGGGAATACCTTGTAAAGTCCTGGAGATTTATCCACCCTAATTTGTCTCAAACACATTCCCCTATATAAACTGTAAATGGTCCATGACCTTATTGTTGCTTTGGTTCACTTTTATAGACTGTGTCCATCTCTTGAGTAAATACAGATGCAAAAAAATCAATTTAAGATCACCCCCATCTCTTTTGGCTCCACATGTAGATGACTACTCTGATCTTCCAAAGGACCAATTTTGTCCCTTGCTATCCTTTTGCGTTGAATATATCTGGAGAAACCCTTGGGAATCTTATTCACCTTGTCTGCTAGAGCAACCTCATGCCTTCATATAGCCCTTCTGATTTCCTTCTAAAGTGTTCTATTGTTTTTTTCCTTATAATCATTAAGTACCTCATTTGTTCCTACTTGCCTATACCTGCTATGCACCTGTTTTTTTCTTAACAATATATCTTGAAAATCAATGTTCCCTAAACCTGGTATCCTTGCCTTTTAATCTGATAAGAACATACAAATGCTGTACTTTCAAAATTCACTTTTGAAGGCCTCACACTTAACAAGTACACCTTTGCTAGACAGTAACTTATCCCAATCTACACTTGCCTGGTCTTTTCTGATACTATCTAAATTAGACTTCCTCCAATTCAGATTCTCAACCCAAGGACCAGACCTATCCTTTTCCATAATTACCCTGAAACTAATGGCATAATGATCACTAGATGTAAAGTGTTCTCTTACACAAACTTCTGTTGCCTGTCCTGTCTTATTTCCTAAAAGGAGATCTAGTATTGTATTCTCTCTAGCTGGGACTTCAATGTATTGATTAAAGAAACTTTCCTGAGTAAACTTGACATACTCCTTCCCATCTAGCCCCTTTACAGCATGGAAGTCCCAGTCAATATGTGAAAAGTTAAAATCACTTGCCTAATGTTCCTTGCAACGGTCTGTGATCTCTTTACAAATTTGCTCATCTATATCCCTCAATATGTTGGGTGGTCTATAATTAAAATCCCATTGATATGGTCATACCTTTCTTATTCTTCACATCTACCCATAAAACGTCACTAAACAAGCTCCCCTGTCAGCTCTGTCTGAGCACTGGCATGACATTTTCCCTGACTAGTAATACCAACACTCCCCCTCTATCACATCAAAAGCAATGAAACCCCAGAATATTGAGCTGTCAGTCCTGCCTGTCTTGCAAACAAGTTTTACTAATGGCTGTAATGCCATAATTCCAAATGATGATCCATGCCCTAAGCTCATCTGCAATATTCCTTTACATTGAAATATATACAGCTCCGAGCATTAGTCCTACCATGTTCAACCTTTGATTCCTGATGTAAGCATAGCCACCACTGCACTATCTGTGTTGGTGCTGTAGCTCCCATCCCCCAGAAAATCTAGTTTAAATTCATCACTCCCTTCCCCCACCTTTGTCCCATACAGCACTAGCGAAACTTCCCGAGGATATTAGTCTCCTTCCCGTTCAGGTGAAATCTGTCCCTTCTATATAGGTCCCATCTTCCCTAGAAGGGAGCTCAATGATCCAAAAATCTGAAGTCCTCCCTCCTGCACCATTTCCTTATCCACATGTTAAACTGTTTGATCTTCCTATTTCTGGCTTCACCAGCACGTGGTATGGGCAGCAATCCTGAGGTCACAACCCTGGATGTCCTCTAGTTTAACTTTGCACCCAGCTCCCTCAACCCACTTTGCAGGACCTCGTCACTCCTCCTATCCATGTTATTGGTACTTACGTGAACCATGACGCCTGGCTGTTAACACTCTTACTTAAGAATACTGTGGACTCGCTCCAAGATGTCCCTGACTCTGGCACCCGGCAGGCAACATGCCATCTGGGAATCTCATTCTCATACACTGTATCTCTTTTCTGTTCCCCACAACATCAAATCCCTATCACAGAAGCTTGTCTCTTTTCCTTTCTTCCATTCTGAGCCACAGAGCCAGACTTAGAGACCTGACCCTAGTCTGTGGCTTTCCCATGCTATGCCATCCCTTCCAACAATATCCAAAGCAGTACACCTGTTGTTGAGGGGAATGGCCGCAGGGGTTATCAGCACTGGCTGCCTATCCCCTTTCTACCTCCGGACTCTCACTCATTTACCTGAGTCCTGCACCTTGTGTGTAACTACCTTCCTGTTTGTCCCGTCTATCAACCCCTTAGTCTCCCGAATGTTCTGGAGTTCATCCAGTTCTAGCTCCTACTGCTTAGCATAGTCTGGCAGAAGCTGCAGCCGGATGCATTTCTTGCAGAGGTTCGTATTCTGGAGATGGAAAGAACAACTAGAAGACAGCAGAAGAGAGCCAGGAGAAATGCAGCCATGGTTGCCATCACTACCACCACTACCACACATACATGTCCCACCTGCAATAGATTTTGTGGGTCCAAGATAGGACTGTATAGTCATCAAAGATCTCACTGTTAAAGGAGTAGACATCGTCATCAGATTCCGATGGACAACCGAAGAGAAGAGAAGAGTTGTCAGAAACACAGGTTTCCCTGCCTTCCCATGTCTCCTATCCACTATCCTGCCTGGCTGACTGGCATCCCCACTGCTCTAAATGTGCAATAAGAATGAAAGAAAGAAGAAATAACAACCTTTGGCGTACACCTTTCCTTGGCGAAGCTTTGATGAACAAAGCCTCAACTGCCCACTCTAACACTGGCACACTCATACAATTGCTGCTTCACTGAAACTGAATTTCTTTTTATTGGATCTTGCCACGTGCCTAATTATACGCAGTCCAATGTCTCCTCGGGAACTGTGCGTGAAAAATGGGCTGAGTGTCCCTCTTCACTTCTTTTAAACTCTCTTTCCCTCTACACAATCCAGTGATTGAGGTATCCTGACTCCTTGCAGTCTGTTGGCTGGGAAATTAAGAATCCAGTTGAAGAGGGAGACGTTCACTCCCAGCGCCTGGAGTTTGGTGATAAGTTTCCTTGGGATTGTGCTATTCAAGGTGGAGTTGTAGTCAATACATTAAACACTGCATTATTCGCAGACAAACACCCCTTGACATCTATCCTATGCCTCTTATTACAAAGTCAGATTTGCCAATACATCCTGGATTCCATGTGCCCAAACATTCTGGACTACCCAACCATGAGGGACTTTGTCAAAAGTCTCTCTAACGTCCATATAAACCCATGTCTACCAGCATGCCTTCACTGATTCTCTTAGTTACCTCCTCAGAAAATACTGTCAGATTTATGAGAGAGCATTTTCCCTGCACAGAGCTAAGTGGACTTCTCCGAATCAGCCCCTGTCTTTCCTCGTGAACATAAATCTGATAATTTCCAGACTAAGGACATGACTCATCGACCTCTAGTTTCTTGGTTTAACCCCTATGCCATTTTTGAATCAGCTGTCTTCCAGAATTTTGGTATCTCATCCGTAGCTAACTGTTGCATACAGAGATATGGGATATATTTAATCGTTTCTTAAATGTTTCTGATTTTCAGAGATGAAGTTTATTCCAAGGGATGACAATTTATTTCTAAGGGCTGTAAATTAAGACACCGAGATATTTCCAAATCAGTAAAATCATTAGCTTTAAGGGAGATAATATAATGAAAGAATAACAACTCCCATTTCCCAAGCGGAGAATCACCACAGATGTAAATGAGGTATTTGGTTCTAACCCATTGTTGATGGGCATTGGATTGGAGGGAGGAATTCTCCCACAGATCTGAAGAATCCCAGCAAATCCAGGCTTCATGGTTGCATTCTTCTTGGAGATCAGTATCCAAGAGCTGCAGCAAGTTGGAATGAGTCCAGGAGATATTTACATTGGTATAGCTGAAGCACCTGTCACAACCAGTACAATTTGAGTTGACTTTATATTAAAACAAAAATTAATGAGAAATTACAACAGGTTATATAGTATATAGTACCATCAGTATTGGGAAGGACCAGAGGGAACTGGAGAAAAACATGGAATTAAATTACCAAAAGGATCTAATTTTGGTTCCGACAACTATTTGGTTTTGATTTGCAGCAGAAAAATTTGAAGGGTCTTAATTAGATCCAAATGAGAAAAGGCTGCTTTGGCCACTAGATGCATTAATGACCTAGATCAGGTTCAGGAGAATATTGTAGTGACAATAATAAAAATGAAGCAAATGATGTAGTTCATACTATCCCCTACATACAGTAACTCGTGTGGTGACATTATCTGAATTAACTCCTTCTCCTTAAACAGACAGACATACTTTATTGATCCTGAGGGAAATTGGGTTTCATTACAATCGCACCATCCATGAATTGTGTAGAAATATAGCAATATAAAAGCATAAATAATTAAATAATAATAAGTAAACTATGCCAAGTGGAAATAAGTCCAGAACCAGCCTATTGGCTCAGGGTGTCTGACACTCCAGTGGAGGAATTGTAAAATTTGATGGCCACAGGAAGGAATGACTTCCTATGACGCTCAGTGTTGCATCTCGGTGGAATGAGTCTCTGGCTGAATGTACTCCTGTGCCTAACCAGTACATTATGGAGTGGATGGGAGACATGGGAGATAGAGCTCTTATAGATAGCAGGGTCAAGGGATATGAGGAGAGGGCAGGAGCGGGGTACTGATTGTGTATGATCAGCCATGATCACAGTGAATGGTGGTGCAGGCTAGAAGGGCCGAATGACCTACTCCTGCACCTACTGTCTATTGTCTATTGTCATTGTCCAAGACAGCATGCAACTTGGACAGCATTCTCTTTTCAGACACCACCATCAAAGAGACCAGTTCCACCCCCACAACATCACTGGCCTTACGAATGAGTTTGTTGATTCTGTTGGTGTCTGCTACCCTCAGCCTGCTGCCCCAGCACGCAACAACAAACATGGTAGTACTGGCCACCACAGATTCATAGAACATCCTCAGCATCATCCGGCAGATGTTAAAGGACCTCAGTCTCCTCAGGAAGTAGAGATGGCTTTGACCCTTCTTGTAGACAGCCTCAGTGTTCTTTGACCAGTCCAGTTTATTGTCAATTCGTATCTCCAGATATTTGCAATCCTCCACCATGTCCACACTGACCCCTTGGATGGAAACAGGGGTCACCGGTGCCTTAGCCCTCCTCAGGTCCACCACCAGCTCCTTAGTCTGTTTCACATTAAGCTGCAGATGATTCTGCTCGCACCATGTGACAAAGTTTCCCACCGTAGCCCTGTACTCAGCCTCATCTCCCTTGCTGATGCATCCAACTATGGCAGAGTCATCAGAAAACTTCTGAAGATGGCAAGACTCTGTGATGTAGCTGAAGTCCGAGGTGTAGATGGTGAAGAGAAAGAGAGACAGGACAGTCAGGACAGGACTTCAAAGTTCAAAGTTAATTTATTATCAAAGTACATATATGTCACCGTATACAACCCTGAGATTAATTTTCTTGCGGGCATATGCAATAAATCCATAATAGAATCCATGAATGACTGCACTAACATGGCATTCAGCCAGTGTGCAAAAGACAACAACCTGTGCAAATACAAAATAAAGAAATAAAAATAATAAATAAATAAGCAGTAGATATTGGGAACATGAAGAGTCCTTGAAAGTGAGTCCATAGGTTGTGGGAACATTTCAGTGAAGGGGCAAGTGAAGGTGAGTGAAGTTATCCCCTTTGGTTCAACAGCTTGATGCTTGATGGATAATAACTGTTCCTGAACCTGCTGGTGTGAGTCCTGAGGTTCTTGTACCACCTTTCTGATGGCAGCAGTGAGAAGAGAGCATGACCTTGGTGGTAGGAGACCCTGATGCTTTCCTACATCAACACTTGTGTAGTTGGGTTCAACAGTGGGGGGGGGGGGGGTACCTGTGTCGGACTGGACTGTATCCACTACTGTTTGCAGGAGTTTCCTTTCAAGGACATTGGTGTTTCCTTACCAGGCTGTGATACAGCCATTCAATATACACTCCATTACATATCTATAGAAGTTTGTCAAAGCTTTAGATGTCATACCAAATCTTTACAAACTTCTAAGGAGGTAGAGACGCTGACGTACTTTCTTTGTAATTGTACTTGCATGCTGGGCCTAGGGCAGGTCCTCTGAAATAGTAACACCAAGGAATTGATTGTAGAATCCTGGCATTTGTATTTCTTGACATTCTGGTGGAAGAGACTCACTTCCTTATACCCAGTGTCTTTTCTCCATCTTACAAATTGCAAATTATGAGTGTGATGGAATAATATTCTTGTGCCTGGATGAGTGCAGCTCCAACCGCACTTGAGCAGCTCAGCGTCATCAGGACAAAGCAACCTGCTTGACTGTAACTACACTAAATGCTCACTCCTTTTCTACAGTTGCATCATCAATACAAAGTCTACCATCTATTCTCCTCAGTACATATCCTGATAGCACCTCCCATATCTACAACCTCTACACCAAGAAGGATGAAGGCAACAAGCACATGGAAACTTTACTAGCTACAGGTTTCTTTTGAGCTATTCATTAAATTAAACAGGGAATATATCATTATTCACTCAGTAGCATAGTGATTGGTATAACACTATTACAGCACCAGAGATTACCGATCGTGGTCTGATTCCTGCTGCTGCCTATAATGAAGTTGTATGTTCTCCAATGACCACATGAGTTTCCTCTGGGTGCTCCAGCTTCTTCACATATTCCAAAGACATTTCAAAGATTGTTCAAGGTTAGTGAGTTGTGGGCCAGCTATGCTGGCACTGGAAGTGTGGCAACTCTTGTAAGCTACCCAGCTCAGTCCTAGCCCAATTGATTTGATATAAATCAATTTTGCTGTATGTTTCAATATACATGTAATAAACAAAGCAAATCTAATTGTTAGTCCCGAGTGAGGATGAGCAACAAAATATGTCCTAACCAGCTTTACCCAATGCTACAAGTAATAAGAAAATATCATCTGCTTGGCCTTTTCTTGAGTGGGTGTAGCTGTGAAGGGAGTTGGAGTGCCCCTAATCTCATGAATGAAGCTGACTAACTGAACGTGGATGAGTGAGTATAGTCTATGATCAATTTTGAGTCATTGTTTTTGTGCGGGTACTAATGTGGTTTGAGCAGTGTTATTACCCACTGAATCCACTGCAGAGCTCAGGCAGCTCTTTTGCAGTCACTGTTTAACATCGCACAGGAAATATCACTTATGATTCAATACTCTAAGGACAACTGAACCATGCCAGAATGTGGACGAGACTGTTAACTTCCAATTTGCTCCTGTAGGTTTTTAGTAAAATGGTTCACTTGTCATAATTACACTTCCCTGACACAACCAAGCAGTTCCCTTTACAAAAGGTTACCCCTGACTCGTGAAGCAAATAATATGGAAAGACCAAAGCCAACAGGAATCAAACAGGCAGGGTGTTCCTGAACCTGCATGAACTTATTGAGTTGCCCTGTTAAATCTTCACCAAACTCAGCAGTGACTCCCCTTTTGCAAAGTAAAAACCTTGAAAAACTAATTACACAATCACTTAGCTCTCATATTTTTTTCCATTTATTTACTTTGAATTGTTATTTTAATTTGAATTATTACTAGTAATCCATATCTGAACAAATAAAGCAGATATTTTGTTGCCTCCAATATGCCAAGTAATTTGGCATGTCTTCAAGCAAGAGTGATCTGCCTTTTGTCTGGTTCTCACCGTACCATCGAGGCGCAGGCTCCCTCCCAGCACAAGCAATGGCGGCAATGAAGAACAGAGTGCACTCACATCCAGTGTGGACTGTTAAAATACAAGATCTTTGACATTACTTTCAATCTCTTTAAGACCCTGTCAATATTTAATCAGCAGGTTTCTCCCAATGGTTGCTATTTGGCCAGTTGGTTTCCCTGCCTGATAGAAGTTGGTGCTATTCCACTGGGTTCCACCAGTCAAAAATCATCACTCGGCTAGGCTGAGTGGAAGGCTGCACTTCAATCTATGCTCAGAAACTGTAGGCAAATCTTTTGCCGTGGAGGCCAGTGAAATTATTCCCCATTATTGTGAACGGCATTGTCCTTCTATACACAACTTCTCATCACCAGCGCCTCCCCTGGCCATAAGCTTAAAGCGAATAACATTTCAATACCAGGCCTCATGTGCAGAAAGAGCTAATGTTAGCCCTGTTTCTTTCCCACAGGAAAAGCCTGACCTGCTGATTGGCTCCAACACTTAAGTTTATTTGTTATTTCAGATTTATAGCATCTGAAGTTTTTTGAATTTTCAATACTCATCAGTGGTTTTTCTTCAGTCATCTGCAAACATTGTAAATGATTGTCATTCAAGAAAAAACAATACAAACACAGTTTGCCATTCCAAATTTACATGGCGAAGCAGTAGAAAAATTCCTATAAAGGACCAGAGCCTGTACATAACTCTTCTGATCCCTCAGAAGCCAATTACTGCAGATGCCATGAATTCTGCATAAAATTGAAAATATTCACCAGGACCTATGGTGATGTGGTAGTGGACAATCTATTTGTCAAAGTGGAGAAGTTCAAGAAAAGACTTTGCAGAGAAGCAAGAGAGTACAGGAAGAAACAGATACGAAAGTACCAGGTTGCAATGCAGCCAATAGTAACAGAAGATGTAAAGATGCAGGGAAAAAGGTGTTCATATTACGAAGGTCTCTTTGCCTTTTGTACATTGATGGGTAATGCAATATCAAGGCTTTTCCATCTCTCTTTGCCCAATCCAGTTTGCTGAACACTCTTCCCAGACAAAATAGTATTTGCTCTTATCCCTTTATCCACTATTGATAATGGGGCCCAGTCAACACTGGGAAGACCAAATGAAGATTAGGAGACAACTGTGTCGAACAACATTCAGTCAGCAAGCATGACACCCAATTTTCCTTTTTTTTTTAACTTTTTTTTATTGTGTTTTCAAATAGTTACAGAATAAAAGTGTGTGAAAAAGAAAATATGTGTTACCCATCCCCCCTCCCCTTAACCCCTCCCCCCTAACATCCCTATAGAAAAAAAGAAGAAAGAAAGAAAGAAAAAAAAAGGAATGCTGGATATTGGAAGATCCCCACATGTTCCATGGAGTTCGTAATAACTTTAGTATATATATTTATTTCTTTCCCCAAGTAACCAATTATTTCATCTTCGGAGCACCTATATATTTAATCCTATCTTTTGTAAATAAGGGCGCCAAATTTTCAAAAATGTTTCATATTTATCTCTTAAATTATAAGTAATTTTTTCAAGTGGAATACAGCCATAAATTTCTTTCTTCCAACGATCTATACTTAAATATGTATCCGATTTCCAAGTAACTGCAATAGCTTTTTTGGCTACTGCCAATGCAATTTTTATAAATTCTTTCTGATTTTTATTCAATTTGGATATCGGTTTTATCCCTTCAATATCACCTAGTAAAAGTAATATTGGATTATGTGGAAGTTGTATTCCAATAATTTGTTCCAATAAAACTCTTAAATTTGTCCAAAAAGGTTGAATTTTAGAACAAGACCAAGTAGAATGTAAAAAAGTACCAATTTCTTGGTTACATCGGAAACACTGATCAGATAAATTTGGGTTTAATTTATTTATTTTTTGTGGTGTAATATATAATTGATGTAAAAAATTGTATTGCACTAATCTTAATCGGACGTTTATTGTATTTGTCATACTCTCAAGACATAGTCTTGACCAATTTTTTTCTTCAATTTTAATATTCAAATCACTTTCCCATTTTTGTCTTGACTTATGGACTCCTTGTTTAATTGCCTGTTTTTGAATCAAATTATACATACAAGAGATAAATTTTTTAATCTTTCCTTTTTGAATTAAAGTTTCTATTTCATTGGATTTCGGTAATAACATTGTTTGACCTAATTTTTCTCTTAAATAAGCCCTTAGTTGAAAGTAACAAAAAAGAGTGTTATTTGATACTTTATATTTATTCTTTAATTGATCGAATGACATTAATATACCTCCTTCAAAGCAATCTCCTATATATCTAATCCCTTTTTGAAACCAGTTATATAAAAGTTGATTATCCATTGTAAAAGGAATAAGTCTATTTTGAATTAAAGATCTCTTTGCTAATAAGGATTTCTTTGTCTCATCGTCAACATTTATCTTATTCCATAAGTCAATCAAATGTTTTAATATAGGAGATTCTTTCTTTTCCCGTATCCATTTAGATTGACACCCAATTTTCAGTTGCCTCTCCATTCCTAAACATATCCAGCTAGAGTTTTCCTTCGCTGTCTGAACTTTCCATCTTCATTTAGACACGTTATAGTCTTCAGTTTCTTAGGGTGTTTATGTTTACTTGTAGCAATACAATTTCTAACCATGTATTATATATCATAACTATTTGTATATATCTCTAATACACATGCTTGCTATCATTTATGTTTTCCTGTCATTCTAACTTTTTAACTTGCGGGGTATACAGGAATTTTCTCTTACAGTTATGCCACAAATAGTACCCCTGCATTGCTGGCTCTCACCACTCCTTAAATGCCAGCTGTCAAATAGCTGGCACACATAGTGAAGTCAAGCCCAGGTTATCCTTCAGAAGTATGTAAGCTGCTTTATGGAATAAACCTTACTAATGCGACTGTGTGTTGACAAATTTTAGCGCACAGCAAAATTCCACATAAGTGATTTCTGAGCAAGTCATACACCTGAAAGCACATGAATGAATCCAGCCACTGAGCGGCATCGTGGTTGCTTTCATTGCAGACGTTCACAGGGGTTCCCGACCTGGGGTCCACGGGCTCCTTGCCTCTGCTGGGAACCCCCTGCTTTGAACAGAGAAAGCAAACAGAAGCTCAAGGTTAAGTTTCTTTTTCCTTCTCTTCTTTATACCTGCTCAGGTAGGATATTAGTGATGCCAGGGAGGATAGTTGAATGCTCCTCTTGCGGGACATGGTAAGGCAGGAAGAACTCCGGTGCCCCTGACGACTACAACTAAGACATTCATCCAGCTGCAGTTTCTATTAAGGAGTTGCAGCTGGATCTGGATGAACTTCGGATCATTTGAGAGACTGACGGGGTGATAGGTAGGATATATAGAGAGGTAGTTCCACCTGCAGAGCTGGACTCAGGAGACTGGGTGACAGTCAGGAAGGGGAAAGGGGTTAAGGAGTCACCACCTGTGCTCATCCCCCTCAATGACAGGTATATCACTCTGGATACTGTTGGTGGGGTTGATCTAACAGAAGAAAGTCACAGTGGCTGTGTCTCTGGCACTGAGCCTGGCTCTGTGACTGAGAAGGGAAGGAGGGAACAGACAGACAGAAGGCTCTGTGGGTGAGAATGAGATTCCTGGATGATATGTTGCCTGCCGGGTGCCAGAGTCCTGGATATCTCGGATTGAGACCTCAGCATTCTTAAGTGGGAGGGCGAACAGCCAGAAGTCATGGTCTGTGTAGGTACCAATGCATGGGGAGGACGTGGGATGAGGTTCTGCATAGAGAGTTCAGGGAGTTAGGTACTAAGGTAAAGGACAGGAGCTCGTGGTTGTGCTCTCAGGATTGCTACACATGCCACATGCTAGTGAGGCCAGAATTAGGGAAAATATGCCATTTAATACATGGCTAAGGAGGGAGGGCATAAGATTTTTGGATCATTTGGCTCTCTTCCAAGAAAGGTGGGACCTGTACAGAAGGGACTGAACTGGAGGGGGACTGCTATCTTAGCAGGAAGGTTTGTTAATGCTGTATGGTGAGGTTTAAACTAGAATTGCAGGGGGATGGGAACCAGAGTAGCAGAACAGTTAGTGTAGAAGTTGTGGCGGCAGAGTTGGTTAAGACCTCAGGCAAAGTTCAGAATCAAAAAATTGAGCATGGTGCGACTAGTGTCCTGAGCTGTGTATATTTCAATGCAAGACGTATCGTAGGAAAGGCGGGTAATAGTGCTGAAGATGAGGGAGCTGGTTTTCAAGTTGAGGCAATGTGTAGTGAGGAGAGACTGTTGCTAGGACAAACTTGCACTCTACAAGATGAGTTACAACATAAAAGACGGACACAATCGAAAAGGGTGAATACAGGACTGAAGGAGTTGTGTTTGAACGCACGCAATATATGGAAAAAAGTGGATGAACTTGCAGCACAGTTGCAGATTGGCAGGTATGATGTTGTAGGCATCACTGAATCGTGGCTGAAAGAAGATTATAGCTGGGAGTTTAACATCCAAGGATACACACTGCATTAAGAGGACAGGCAGGAAGCCAGAGAGGATGGTGTTGCTCTCCTGGTAAGAAATTAAATCAAATCATTAGAAAGAGGTGACGAGGGTTGGAAGGTGTTGAGTCATTGTGGATCGAGCTAAGGAACTGCATGGGTAAAAAGACACTCAGACTCCCAAACAATAGTAAGGATGTGGCCTACAAATTAGAACAGGAGATAGAAATGCATGCCAAAAGGGCAATGTTTCAATAGTCATGGGGTAGATTGGGAAAATCAGGTTGGTGCTGGATTCCAGAAAAGGGAATTTCTAGAGTGCCAATGAGTTAGCTTTTTAGAGCAGCTCATGGTTAGGCCCATTAGAGGTTCAGCTTTTCTGGATTGGGTGTTCTCAATGAAACAGAATTAATAAGAGAGCTTAAGGTAAAAGAACCCTTAGGGGAGTGATCATTATATGATCAAACTCTCCCTGAAATTTGGTAAGTAGAAGCTAAAGACCGATGTATTAGTATTACAGTGGAATAAAAGGAATTATAGAGGCAGGAGAGAGGAGCTGGCCAGAATTGATTGGAAAAGAACACTGGCAGGGATGAACAGCAGCAATGGCTGGAATTTCTGGAAACAATTCAGAAGGTACAGGTTATACGCAGCCCAAAGAGGAAGATATATTCTAAAGGAAAGGTGACACAAACCGTGGCTAACAAGAGAAGTCAAAGCCAACATAAAAGTCAAAGTGAGGGAATATAATAGAGCAAAATTTAATGGGAAGTTAGATGATTGGGAAGCTTTTAAAAACCAACAGAAGGCAACTAAAAAAGTCATTAATAAATAAAAGATGGAATATGAAAGTAAGCTAGCCAATAATATTAAAGGATACTAAAATTTTCTTCCGATACATAAAGTAAAATGAGAGGCAAGAGTGGATATCGGACCGCTGAAAAATGATGGTGGAGAGGTGATAATGGGGGAGAACGAAATGGTGGATGAACTGAATAAGTATTTTGTGTCTGTCTTCTCTGTGGAAGACACTAGCCATATGGTGGAAGTTCCAGCTGTCAGGGGTCACAATGTGTGTAAAGTTACCATAACTAGAGAGAAGTTTCTTGGGAAACTAAAAGGTCTGAAGGTAGGTAAGTCAACTACACAGAATGTGTACAACCCAGGGCTCTGAAAGTAGTGACTGAAAAGATGGTGGAGGTATTAGTAATGATCTTTCAGGAATCACTAGATTCTGTAATGGTTCTGGAAGACTGGAATATTGCAAATGTCACTCCACTCTTCAAGAAGGGAGAGAGGCAGAAGAAAGGAAACTATCGGCCAGTTAGTCTGACCTCAGTGGTTGGGAAGATGTTGGAATCAAATGTAAAGGATGTGGTTTTGGGGTACTTGGAGGCGGATGATAAAACAGGCCCCGGTCAGAATGGTTTCCTCAAGGGAAAATTTTGTCTGACAGATGAATTCCTTGAAGAAATAACAAACAGGATAGACAACGGAGAATTGGTTGATGTTGTGTTCTTGGATTTTCAGAAGGCCTTTGACAAGGTGCCTCTCATAAGGCTGCTTAAAAAAGCTATGACCCTTGGTATTACAGGATACAATCTAGCATGGATAACACAGAGCCTGATTTTCAGGAGGCAAAGACTGGGAACAAAGGGAGCCTTTTCTGTTTGGCTGCCAGTGACTAGAGGTGTTACACAGGGGTCTGTGTTGGGACCAATTCTTTTTATGTTATATGTCAATAATTTGAATGATGGAATTAATGGCTTTGATTAATGGCTTTGAAAGGCTACAGAAGGACTTAGACAGATTAGGAGAATGGGCAAAGAAATGACAGATCCAATACAGTGTTGAGAAGTGTATAGTCATGCGCTTTGGTAGTAGAAATGGAAGTGTTGACCTTACTCTGCTCCTATCCTATATCTTATGGTCTTTACAGGAAACAGGATCACTGAATAAATAGGGAGTTTGTTGATTAAAGTGTATCATTTATTAGTTTAACAGACTAGGGTAGACAGGATTTGGGGCAGAAATATGAATTATGGCAAAGAGTTTCTGTCAAGAGCAGAATAAACCCATATTAGTTACACAGTCACAGAGCTGTACTGCACTGAAACGTATCCCTTTTGCCCAACTTTTCCATGCTGACCGAGGTATCATCCTGAGCTAATACAATTTGTCTGTTTTTGAGAGGAAATATCACTTAAAATGTTGCTTATCTCTGAACTTGTCCGTATGTCTTTAAAACATTGTAATTGTACCAGCCTGTACCATTACCCTCTGGCAATTTGTTCCATATACCCTTTCCTCTCTGTGTGAAAGTAGTTATCCCTTAGAACACTTTTAAATCCTTCCCCTCTTACTTTAAACCTGTGCCTTCCAGTTTTCAACTCATATATCCTAGGGCAAAGATTATGACTGTTTACTCATGATTTTATAAACTACGATAAAGTTACCTCTCAGTCTCCTTCACTCCAGGAAAAACTATTCCATCGTGCCAAATCTCTGTTTATAAACCAAGAGTTCCAATAATGGCAACAACATAGAGCATAGAACTGTACAGGCCTATTAGTCCATGATGTTGTGCTTAACTTTTAACCAACTCCAAGATCAATCTAACCCTTCGCTTCTACATATGTAGTTTAAATGTCCCTAATGTATCTGCCTCTACCACCACCCAGGCAGCACGTTCCACACACCCATCACCCTCTGTGTAAAAATAAAAGCTACCAATGGCACCCCTCTATAATTACCTCAATCACCTTAATATTATGCACCCTCATATTAGTTCTTATCACCCTGGCTCTCCACTCTACAAATGTTTCTTAATATTTTGTATAGCTCTATCAAGTCACCACTCATTCTTCTTTGCTCCAAAGAGAAAAACCCTAACTTGTTCAACTTTTCCTTAAATGACATGCTCTCTAATCCAGTCAGAATCCTGGTAAATCTTCTCTGCACCCTCTCTAAAGTTTTCTCATCCTTGCTATAATGAGTCGACTATTACTGAACACAATACTCCAAGAGTGGTCTAACCATGGCTTCAACTCACAATATTCCAGATGTGACAACAAGTCACCAGTAATTTCAGTGATATGCACAAATTTAATGATTGCTTTCACTGAACAAGGAAGGACTCAGTTCTGATCTTTGCACAGATCACTAGTCACAGGCCTCTAATCTAAAAACCAATCCTACAGTACTTTCTCTAACTGTTTTCACCACACCAGTTGATATCTGGTTAGTTAGCTCACTCTGGATTCCTGAATGTTCCAGCAGCAGCAGCAATTTTGTCATCATGAAACAACACTCTTCGAATTCTCTGAAACTTGCTTCCGGCTCTTTGGTAACTGCAGGCACAGCTCATTATCGCTGGGATAAGGGGTGATTGTGCTCTGTGTGTCTGTGTCTGTTGAATAGCTCAAAATGAACAAAATCAGTAGCAACTAGGAAATGGGACCTTGGAGCTTGGCTACTGTTGTACGTGAGGACTGTTTCAAGAGCATTAAATTTGTGCAAAAAATATAACTCATCCAATGGTGATAAATGGAATTATTCATTTATATTTAAAGTTCAGCAGACTTTCATTTTCTTTCATAAAAAAAGAAAATGTGAGAAAATCTCAGTAGGTCAGGTACCCGTGGGAAGAGAAATGAATTGACATTTCATTACCTTCATTACTTCAAGACCCTTCATTAATCTTCATTCATGTGATTACATCTAGAATATGCTGATCATGTAGAAACTCCACCCTGAAAGATATCTTGAACATGAAGTAAATTCATTAACACAACTTTCCCTTTTTCCTCTTCTTCCATTCCCCACTCTGGCTCCGCAAGTACCTCTTCTCTTCACCTTACTTGCCTAACACCTCTCCTTGGTGTCCCTCCTCCTTCCTTTTCTCCCATGGTCCACTCTCCTCTCCTATCAGACTCCTTCTTCTTCAGCCCTTTACCTTTTCCACCTATCATCTCCCAACTTCTCAGTTCATCTCCCTTCCCCCACCCATCAATCTTCCAATCTATCATCTGGCACCATCTATCACCATCCAGCTTGTGATCTTTCCCCTCTCCCAACCTTTTTATTCTGATTTCTCTCCCAGTCACGATGAAGTGTCTTGGTTCAAAACATCGACTGTTTACTCCTTTCCATAAATGTTGCCGAACTTGCTGACTTCCTCCTGTATTATGTATGTGTTACTATAGAGTAGCTCATTTGTCAGTTCATCCATCATGTCCATGTTTCTCACCAGGAAATATTTCTCTGCCTACCTCTCTACTGTAAAAAGATTTACAAGCTGATCTCTAGTCTGTCAATCCACTCAAAGGCCTCTTGAAGTGCCAAGTGGAGGGATATGGATCTTCTCCACAGCTCCCTTTCCCCAGTCCCAATCTTCCTTGTTTGATGTGATGTTCCTTGATTTGGGACTCACGGCCAAAACTGAACTTTGGGTGGATTTGAGTACCCTCAGTTTGTGGAGCAGATAGGCATGTAATTCATAGCCTGAATTCTTCTGAAGAAATGCTGAGGTCTGATGTAGGCCGAGTGTTACAAATAAAATGTTCAACAATTATAACCATGAGCAGTCAATAATGTGGTCAGCTATTGATTTTCCCAGCACACTTCAGGCTATTTACTGCTGATAATGAAACATCTCTCCAACAGTATGAATATTATTCTGTAAAATTCTTTTCAATATTTATACACTAAACACAGTTGAAACTAATTTTATATTGAGTATTTCCTTTCTTTAGTAAATTTCACTGGAGAAGGACATACTTAGAAAATATTGCTCAAGATTACTTCACCAATTTATATTTATCATCGGAGAGATAACGTCAAATTCTCCAAGACACTTTTAACTTCAGGTACAAATTACTGCAAAATTTGTACTTCAGGTACAAATTACTGCAAAAGTCATTGTACAGGAAAATGCTTTCAAGTATTAAATTTGTAAACTTGAGAAAATTAAAGGAAGAAACAAATACTTAGAACAAATCCGGCTTTATTTCTTGGAGATTATTATAAAATAAATAACATTTATGTATAGATAAACTCAATTTTTAGGCATAATTTTAGTTTGAAATATTTATTACTGGCTTCAAGCTTGGAGAGAAGGTTTAGCTGGATACACTGTGTATACATATACTGGCTCCAGCATCCAATATTTTATTTTGTGAGAGTGCACTGCTCTTGGGCCTTTTGTCAAAATGTTTGAGTACTTGGCCAAGCCTGAAAAGCCCTGATTTTTTAAGATCTCTGTCACCTGGCTCACAAGTAGCAGGCATCCGTCATCCATCCGACTCTCCGTAAGCTGAAAGCCGAGGAACCCAACCTTCTGATGGCTTGCTTCATTTTTGCCACCAGCCCATGCAGGAGTGGTCTGAAAAATAATAAGATTTGGGAAAAGAATCCCTCTGTAGAATCTTAGGCTCTGTAAATAGTGTTAGTTTTACCAAGATAAATTGGTGATGGATGCCGCAAGGTTTGTTGTTGAAGTTTTTGTTTTGGTGATATCTCCCAAATTTGTGAGGTGGTGCTGTTGGGGCTTCGGCTGGGAAGAAATTTCTCCATTGATTATTGTGAAATGATTTTGGAGATCCTCATTTTTCCTGTTTTTATTCACTTGTGGAGCTGAGGCTCCTTCGGTCAAGGTCAACAGTCGGTGTTATGTCCTCGCTGTCCGGCTGTCCAGGTATTCAGTCTGGGCAGTACAATATGTGGACTACGCTCCCCTCTTCACACATCTGATGAATCCAAAGGAACAGCAGAGATCAATACATTTTTGCACCAGCAGCATCACAGGGGTTGCCAGTCAGCATTGAACTCAACGTAGGGTCTCCAGCTCTGGATTTTGCCCTCAGGGTTTACACCCAAAGCCTTCCCCACGAAGGGGTATAGCCACAAGGCAGCCAAGGTTTGAGATCAGAGTTTTCCTCCTAGATGAGCTGCCAACTGACAAGCCCCACCTGCCCAAAGCTACCGGTTTTAAGGTGCCAGTAACCTGTCTTTGCCCCTTCTTCAGTCTGTAGTAACCATTCTCTGGGCTTAGTAGCTAAGCCACACACGAAGGCCAGGGGTTGAACTTGGTTGTCAGAGGTTACTTAAGGTGCACGCCATTGGAAGCATTTAATAGATCGTGGGAGCTTGTTCCCCATTACCACCCCTGGCTATAACAACCTTAAAGAACGATTCTCTTTTTACAGTATATTCAAAATAGCAACGATCTACATTGCACTACAAAAGATGAGAAGATCAAATTCATACTGCTGGAAGGCAGAGAGGCAGATAATTAGGAATAGAATTCCAAAGTTCTAGTATGAGAAGACTGATGTCTTATTTTCAAAATCTGTACACTTGTTTTCAAATCTCCCATCATCTCATCCCTCCTTATTTCTTTAATCACCCATTGCCTTATAGCTCTCTGAGATTGCTCTTCTAATTATTCTAATCATTCAAAAATCCTCCCCAGAACATCAGAACTTCCTTCTCTTCTTAAAGCCATTTTTAAACCTGCCTCCTAGCTCATGCTCAGTGACAACTGTCCTGAAATGTGGCTTGTTGATACATTCTATGATAAAACTCTTGTGAAGCAGCTCAGATCGTGATAGTGCATTAATGAAGGTAAGGTATTATTTCTGTTGCACTGGGGCAAGGTAGATCATGCAATCACAACGTCAGGCTTAGAGGAAAGCAGAATTCTTGTGGAGAAGGAGAGGTATGAAGTGATAAGTCTAATGAGAGGTTGGAGGTACAGTTCTGAATCAGATTGATGTTAACATTTTGGAGAATGGTGTGGTTTAATCACGGTGATATAAATCTCTTAAGACGTATTTAAAGAGGATTAGAATTTGTGGTGGGATTGAGTGTAGCTCAAAGGCAGTGACTACAAGCTGGAAATCTTAGTGCTCCAGTATTTCAGCAGCTGAAAGATGGCTAAAAGTGCGGTAACTGGAAGAGAAATGTTTAACAGAAATGGGAATAGGTGAAATTACCAGCACTCCACAAATGATGCAACTTAAGACCAAGAAAGACCATAAGATATAAGAGCAGATTTAGGCCATTCAGCCCACTAAGTCTGCTCTGCCATTCAATCATTGCTGATTTTCTTTTCAACTCCATTCTCTCGTCTGTTACTACTCAAGAACCTATCAAACTCTGCCTTAAATAAAGTCGATGATTTGGCCAATACTCTGGGACAACAAATTCCACAGATACTCTACTCTCTCACAGAAGAAATTCCCACTCATCTTAGTTTTAAGATCATGTGACCATAAGACATAGAAGCAAAATCAGGCCATTTAGTCCATCAAGTCTGATCTGCCATTTCATCATGGCTGATTAATTATCCCTCCCTCTCAACCGAATTCTCCTGCCTTTTTCCCATAAACTTTGACACCCGCTTAATCAAGAACCCATCAAGCTCTGCTTTAAGTATACCCAATGACTCTACCTTCAAGTCGTGTGTGGCAATGAATTCCACAGATTCACTGTCTTCTGGTTAAAGAAATTCCATCTAATCTGTGTTCTAAATAAATATCAAAAGAGTTTCCCTTTATTCTGAGGCTGCATCCTCAGATCCCAGACCCTCCTACTAATGGAAACATTCTCTTCATGCCCACTCTACCTAGGCCTTTCAGAATTTGGTGTGTTTTACTAAGATCTATCCTCATCCTTCTGAACTCCTTTAAGTACAGGCCCAAATCCATCAAATGTTCCTCATACCAACATTAGAGGAGAGAGGAGTAGGATTAGTTACTCCAGTCTTAAAAATGGCAGGATTTCTGAGAAGTGTGGAGGAGTTCCTGTCCACTATCCTCTTGTATTAGCCCAATGATTTGTTTAGGTTTATTTTTACAACAGGGACACCAAACTAATCAATGGAGTAGTAGTTAGTTGGTGTCCAACAATCCATCCTCAGCAGTTGTCTAAATGAGCCTGTCACTTTTTGATTCAACTCAATCCACTCAAATTCACAAGCCCCATTTCTTTCTCTGTAAAAATGGATTTTCTTAACTCCTAAATTACTTCTAAGTATCGCTGTGTTAGCCTTCCTTAGCAATTTATACTCTATTTCCTTCCCTTTTATGCCTGGTTTTACATTACAGTGTTAGTTTTACATTGTGTCTCCAGCAACTTGAATCCTTTGCTGAAGTGAATAATCTGCTAGAGAGAGCTTTTCCAATCTTTGCATCATCAAATAAACTTCTGTTTGGATGCCTTGAAGTCATCTTTGATTAAGTATGCTGGCCCATTGTTTTCAGTGGCTTGCTTGCACTGAAGCAGCATGTTAAATATTGATTGCCCAGGTGAAAACTCCCTCCTTTTTTAAATGCAAATTCCTTTTTTCTTTTACTTTCCCATGTGCTCTATCAAATGATGATAGAAACTGATGGTTAGGCAAGAATCCAGAAATTTAACCTTCTGGGTGCAAGATTGTAATTATAATTTCTGTCCATTTTCCAAATAAGGTAGAGCGTCACTCCATTTCAAAGGCTATTATTGATGCATATGATGCTTCAAGTGAACCAAAAACACCAGTCCAGTTCATTATTTAGTTGGAGAGGCATTCAAAAATAAAAAAGATACTGCCAAGAGCATAAAAAAACAATCTGCATACTAATACTATTTTTCTGCTTATCATCCACATTCTGCCACAGTTCAGGAAGATGGTTGTTTGGTTAGTTTATTTATTTATTTATTGTGATACAGAGTAGATTAGGCCCCTTGAGTTGTGCCTCCCAGCAAGGAAATAAAAGCCATCCTTGCCATAGATCCTCGCATTCCAAACAAGTAATACCTTCAGAAATACATTTTACCCATTTTCTTCTGCTCCCTCTTAATTGAAATTCCACCTCACCAGTCCTGCTGTTGGGACATGCTCATTTTGATACACTGCTCCACCATGGTGAAAGGCATCAATTAGCACAATATGGCCACTGCATTTACTGATGGGTTTTGTTGCCACAGTGAACGTTAGGTCAGATTCACCTCCATAGTGCATTGGTCGGACAAATTTAAAAAATAAAAATGCTGAAGGAAATGGTGCACTTCTAATCAGTCTGAGAGCTGTGGGGAAAAAGTTACCTGAGAGAGGTCTATCAATGAAATAGAACCCTTTCATAGATTCCTTTTGTAAGTAACTGCCAAGAGCATAAAAAAGAACATCTGCATGAATAACCATAAATATCTTCATAAATGACTGCTCAACTTTCACTTGCCCCATCATTGAAATGTTCCTACAACCTGTGGATTCACTTTCAAGGACTTACTTCATCTCATGTTCTTGATGTTTCTTGCTTATTTCTTTATTATTATTATTTCTACTTGTACTTGCATAGTTTGTTGTCTTTTGCACACTGGTTGAATGTTAAAGTTGGTGCAGCCTTTCATCGATTCTATTATAGCAATTAGTGTGCTATGAATTTATTGAGTATGCCTGCAAGAAAACAAATCTCAGGGTTGATTATTGAATTGAACTGACTTTATTTCTTACATCCTTCACATGCATGAGGAGTAAAAATCTTTACGTTACGTCTCCATCTGAATGTGTAATGTGCAAATGATAGTAATTTGTAATAAATAGTATGTACAGTAAGATAAACAACAGAACAGTCAATATAGCTTAGAAATACAATGGTGACACATATATACTTTGATAATAACTTTACTTTGAAGTTTATGCAGCACTGTCTTTTCTGGAACTATGCATTTGTAAAATTACTCTGTGTTGGGAGTATGCTATGATGTTGCAGCTTCTCTGTCAAGATTGCATTGCAATTGAAATCAATCTTACTTTTCCTGCCATTAAGTGCACATCACACCTCATGCGTGGATCTTCCAACATTACACCAACCCCCTCCTGCAGTCATTTTGTTCTTGAAAAGCACAACCAGAACTTGCCCTTTGGCCTCTGGTGTTGTGCTAAACTAGTTAAACTAGTAATCAAAGCCTCACTAAACAAAGCCCTTCTGTCATCCCAATGTCCATATTCCTCCATGTTGTGCACATTCGAATGCCAGTCTGAGAGCCTCACCACCAGCACCTCAGGCAGTGCACTCCGGACACACACTACTCACTGTGAAAAAATCTTGTCCTGCATATCACCTTTGAACTTAAACCCTTTCATCTTAATTGCACGCCCTCTAGTATTAGGCATTTCAACACTAAGAAAATGATATTTGTGGTCTACCTACCTCCATCTTGTATAAATTTCTGTCAGAACTTCCTCAGTCTCCGTCACTCCAGAGAAAACAACTCAAGTTTGTCCAACCTCTCCTTATAGCAGATGTCCTTGAATCCAAGCAGCATCCTGGTAAATCTCTTTTGCACCCTCTCCAATGCCTTGACACCTTTCCTATAATGGGGCAGCAAGAATTGAATGCAATATTCTTTAAGTTTTATATATAATATTATATAAGCTGCAACTAAAATTCCTGACCCTTAAACTCAATGCCTTGGTTAAAGGCAAAGGTAACATGCTATATGTGCCTTCTCTACCACCCCATTGACTTGTGCAGCCACTTTCTTCCTCATGGATTGAAGGTTATGGATTGAATATGAGAAGTTCTCCTCACAATCATTACAATGTATCAGGGGGCTCCAATGCTTTTCAAATACTGACTTGCCCCACATGCAAAACTTGTACTCTTTTCCTTTGATATCTGCTTTTAGCTGTAACTGCAGCACATACAATTCAGCACTGGCACATGACCGGCAGTAACCCAGTGAGGAATGCCATCAATGTCCTGTACTCCTGCATTATCAATCCAATCTAGCCTTTTATCACCAGTCAGTCCTCTCTCAATCATAAGCAAAGTGCTGGAAAGAGCTATTAGCGGTGTTATCTCACGGCACTTATTATCAATTACCTACTCACCAAAGCTCAGTTGCTCCAGGGTCACTGACAATACTCAATAAACTCAACACTATTCAGGATAAAGCAGCCAGCTCCACTACCATTGAGATGTTGTGTGGGCTGCCTATGCATTACATACAACCATTCACCAACACTACTCTAATTAAAACCCTCTGCAACCAAGATGGATAAGAGGAACTGGTGTCTGGGAGCCCTACAACTCTACATTCTCCTTCATGTCACACACAGTACAGACAAGAAAGTATATTGGCACTATTCCTTCATCATTATGTCTAAATCCTTGAACTCAATCCTCAACAACACTGCATCTACCCTAACCAGAAGGACTGGGGTGCTTTAAGGAGGAGGCACTTCACCAAGTCCAGATGCACATTAAAATCTAGACTCTCCCATGATGCTGTTTCATGGGAAAAATATACCTTTTTTTAAATCCATAGTTCTGTGTTTTATTGTAGAGTGCTGCTCTCCTGCACACCATCGTCAATGGATCTCCATCCCTGCTTGAGATACTTTAGCAGAAGGAAGTTGAGAAGGGAATGGAGGGGGAAGAACATAGTGCACATCAGATGGCAGAATAAGATAGTTACACAGGTATCATCAAACGGATGCTATCTCAGAATATTTTCTTAGGGCATATCTAATTGCTTAAAGATTCTGCTGAGGTGCATGTTTGTACCTAGTGATGGTGATTCTTCTAGTGTAGAATAGAGAGAAACTTACTACTTGAACTCATTTACCATGGACCCAGGCTGAGACTCTCTTGGGGCAGTGCAACTGTCCTCTTCTATTCAAATACACTGCATGTGTAGACATTGTTTAAAGCATGCAGGAAAGTTCAGAAAGATCCTAGAGGCCGGACATTGCTGTTGGATAACTTTTAGTAAGGGTCGTTGAATTATTGTCAAACGCCCTATATTAAGAAACATTATAAAAGAAGAAAGCACACTTCCTCACCTTCCTAGTATAGCTAGTATAGCTTTCTCTGTGCTTTTTTGTATTACTTAGTTCAATCTAGTTTTTTGTACTGTGTCATGTAAACCATGGTCCTGAAAAACGTTGTCTCATTTTTACTATGCACTGTACCAGCAGTTATGGTCGAAATGACAATAAAAGTTGACTATGTTTTTTGTGTTTTGGGATCTGATGGTGTATTACACCCAGATTAAAGTCAGGATCATATTTTGCTTCATCAGCTTCAGCTGTGGTGATAACTCTGACAGCATCAGAAAACAAAGAGGATTCATTTAATCTCACGGTTTATTAAGGATCCTCCCAGATTTCTTTTGAAGCAATCATTAAGGATCCTTTCAGACAGCTGCATTGACTGATGTGTCAACACTGGAGAGTTACAAAGCAATTGGCAATAACCATCCTCAGGAAGTGATTTCTGTGCTTGCAGAAATTTCAAACAGCCCTTTCAGCTGCATGGAGCCAGAGGAGTTACAGATATTCAAGCTATTTGATAGAACACTAAGCTGAAAACTCTGTGTTATCTAAAAACTATTTGTATTACTGGCACCAGTTTTCAGCACAGTACAAGAGGCAGTGCCAGCAACATCCAGCATATACATTACAAGCAGATTGGAAATTGTGGGCAGCTTGGTTCCCAGAATACATCCTTGTATTTGGGTGACCTCTTTGGCTTTGGTCTGAGAAACAGTGACCCCCATCTCCTCCTTACCGAACCCGACCCTTCACTCTGACATTTCTTCGATTAATCAGTCAAAGTGCATGCAATAGTGCTGTGGCTTGTTGCAGGGTGCCCTCTAATGACTGGAGTCCTGACAGGATACGGCGCCTCAAAGTGGCAGCAGCTGCACTAAATTCATCACTAATATATCAGGATCCATGCTGTTTAATTCCTATGGTGCAGCGGGCCGGTGAGCATGTGCCTCTGCCCCTATATGGGGATAACCTGGAGCAGGCGAACCAAACAGCATTGCAGCAGTATTCTGATTAAATACTCGATGAACGTCTGGCAATTTTTATCACTTATGTAGCATTCAGTGTAATCTAGATTACTTAAAATGTACTGAAGACGTAAGGGACTGCAAATGCCTGGATCTGAAGCAGTAAAGAAGCTGCTGGAGGAGCTCAAAGGGTTAAACAGTATCTGCAGTGACAGAGGAATAGTTGATGTTTCAGGTTGGGACGTTGCATTAGAAATATCAGTTATCCTTTTGCCTCAACAATGCATCCAGACCCTTTGAGTTCCTCCAGCAGCTTGAATTTACTTGGATACAGAATCACTAATTCCCCTGAACAGAAAATCTGACAAAAAGGGGTGGATACTGCCCAGTCCATCACAGGTAAAGCCCGCCCCGTCTTTGCACATACTTACATGGAGCCCTGTTGCAGGAAAGCAGTATCCATTTATCAGTGACCCCCACCACCCAGACCATGCTCCCTTCTTGCTGCTGCCATTAGGTAGAAAGTACAAGAGCCTCAGGACTCACCACCGGGTCCCGGAACAGTTGTTACCCCTCAACCATCAGGCTCTTGAGCCGGTGGGTTAACGTCATTCATCTGCGCTTTTCCCATCACTGAACGGTTCACACAACCTATGGACTCACGTTCCAGGACTCATCATCTACTGTTCTCGATATTTATTGCTCATTTATTTATTATTATTAATATTATTATTATTTTCTCTTTTGTATTTGTACAGTTTATTGTTTTTTGCACACTGGTTGTTTGTCCATTCTGTTAGGTGCAATCTGTAATTATGGTTTTTGTTTTTATTGAGTATGGCTGCAAGAAAATGAATCTCAGGTTTGTATATGGTGATATATGTGTACTTTAATAACAAATTTACTTTGAACTTCAAAATAGTTTACTAGTGAGATACAAAAGGAAGAAAAATATCAAAGAGAAAGTGAACATAAAACAGAATTTACTGGTCAGGCACCGTCTACAGTTAGCATGCCAGGGTGATGACATGGGAGTCCAAAATGTGGCTATCTCCATATTTATGTGTACTTAACACATGGTCATGTCATGACATATGCAATTCATGTGTTTATACATATAACCATAATGAATTATATAAACAACAATGAATGCTTCATCAAACAATATACAGTGCCTATAAAAAGTATTTCCCCCCCCCCCTCCCCACAGAAGTTTTCATGTTTTATTGTTTTCCAACATTGAATGACTGAGGATTTAATTTGGCTATTTTTGTCACTGATCAACTCTTTTGTGTCAAAGTGAAAACAGATCTGTACAAAGTCATCTAAATTGCTTCCAAATATAAAACACAAAACAATTGAATGCTTAAGTATTCACCCCTTCAAGTCAGGATTTAGTAGATGCCTCTTTGGTAGCAATTACAGCCTTGACTCTGTGCGGATAGATCTCTATCAGCTTTGCACATCTGGACTCTGCAAGTTTTCCCCATTCTTCTTTAAAGAACTGCTCAAGCTCTTTCAGATAGTTTGGAGATCGGGAGTGAACAGCCTTTTTCAAGTCCAGCCACAAACTCTCAATTGGATTGAGGCCTAGACTTCAACTTGGCCATTTCAGGACATTAACTTGTGCTATTTTTAAGACATTCCAGTGTAGCTTTGGCTTTACTTGAGGCCATTGTCTTGTTGGAAAAAAAATTACAATAAAACAAAAAAAAAATGAAGTCTTCCGTGGGGGTGAATGCTTTTTATAGGTACTTTATTTACAAGATTACTCAAAAAGTACTGAAATATTAGATGCACAACAACCTTCCATCAGCAAGTGTATTTATTTAAAATATGCTTAGAATATATTACTTTTTAAACCAGTTAAAGTTCAGCAAGTGAATTTCTGTTGCAGAAAATCGGACACATCACGAAGTCGCCACCTGGTCACTGATAGAAACCACTCTTTGACATTAAACCCAATGTCAGAGATTATGTGCAACAGAGTCAATTTTAATGCTGGTGGCCTGCGATGAATTAGTCCTGTGACATTGCTTATTGTTTGCAGATGCCATGTGCGTTGTTTTAGTATTAAATTAGTAACAGAATTGATCCATGTATCGTGTCAATGTAATTCAGTTCCTCATATCAATCTCAAAACAAAAATGTAAATATAGTGTTGTTTATCTGCAGGCTTCTGTTAAAGGTGCAGTTGACTTGACCCAGTAATTAATCATTTATGTTTTGGCTTAGTTGTTCCATATAATGTTAATTACTTGTGGTGCTTGAAATGATAATGCTGAAAAATAAACATAAAAAGCCACTAAACTTTTATAATACAATAAAACAAATCCTGTAATTGTTGCATTTGAAATAGTATGCAATGCAAAGTCAAAGGAAAAGTTATGACCATGTAAAAGAGAGCTATTTTCAGGAAGAGGCAATATGCATTGAAGAGTTTTAATACTAGCATTATAGTTCCCTTGTGGTTTTGTGGTACTGGATTAGAACCCCAGAGATTATGAGTCACAATTCAGGCATGGCATGTTTTGAAATTAAATTTGCTCATTTGTGCTCCGTACAAGAAAAGAGTCATTAGAACTAAATATCAAATGGCTCCCTCCTGGCACCTCTCTTTGCATCTCCAATGGGATCCCACCACCAAGAGCATCTCCCCCCCCCCCACCACTTTCTGCTTTCCGCAGGGATTACTCCCTACGCGACTCCCTTGCCCATTCGTCCGTCCCCACTGACCTCCCTCTTGGCATTTATCCTTGCAAGTGGAACAAGTGCTACACCTGCTCCTACACCTCCTCTCTCACTACCATTCAGGGCCCCAAATAGTCCTTCTAGGTGAGGCCACAGTTCACTTGTGAGTCTGTTAGGGTGTCTGGTGCTCCTAGTGTGGCCTTCTGTACATCCGTGAGAGCTGATGTAGATTGGGAGACCGCTTTGCCGAGCATCTACGCTCTGTCTGCCAAAAAAAGCTGGTCTCCCAGTGGCCACCCATTTTAATTCCATTTCCCATTCCCATTCTAAGATGTCCATCCATGGCCTCCTCCATTGTCGGAATAATGACACACTTAGATTGGAGAAACAACACCTTATATTCCATTTGGGTAGCCTCCAAACTGATGGCATGAACATCAATTTCTCGAACTTCCGGTATAACACTTCACCCTTCACCATTTCCCATCCCCTTGTCCTTCTCTCAAGTTATCTCCTTGCCCACTCATCGCCTCCCTCTGGTGTTCCTCCTCCCCCTCCCCCTTTTTTATTTCTTCCTTGGCCTCCTATCCCTTTCACCAATCAACTTCCTAGCACTTTGCTTCGTCCCTCCCCCTCCAAGCTTCACCTATCGCCTGGCATTTCTCTCTCCTCTCCCCCCACCTGTCAAATCTACTCCTCTGCTTTTCTTCTCCAGTCCTGCCAACAGGTTTCGACCCGAAACGTTGACTGTACTTTTTTCCAAAGAGGCTGCCTGGCCTGCTGAGATCCTCCAGCATTTTGTCTGTGTTGTTGCTGTTAGTATTATTATTTCTTTTTTTCTTTCATTTTGTATTTACACAGTTTGTTGTATTTTGACCATGGGTTGTTGCCCTGTTGGTGTGGTCTTACATCCATTCTAGTGTGATGAACTTCACCCTGATACTCTTAGCCAGCCACTTTCACTAGAAGTAGTTTACGGTCGCTGCTTAATCTACAAGATTTTGGGATGTGAGCGGAGAGTGCAACACCTGGGCGAATACCCTGGAGTCACAGGGAGAATGTGCAACTGCAGAGTGGTCAGGATCGAAGTGGGGTTGCCAGAGCAGCACCATTATTTATGGTGCCATAACCTGTCAGAGGTTGTTGATAATGTTCTGCTGTTAAGTCCAGCTGGGTCACTGAAAAAAGCAATACCTGAGGGTTAGATTAATCATGATGTCCCTCTGCTCCACTTCTGCTTGTAAATCTCCAGAATTTGCTGTACAAAAGCATGAAAGTTGTGGTAAAACTGTGTACAGTACTATTTAGATCTGAGGTTTTATTTTATTCAGCTATGGGATGTGCAGATCACTCACTGGTAAAGTCAGCACACTTTGCCCGTCCATAATTCGAACATAGAACATTACAGCACAGTACAAACTGACCTTTTAACCTACTCTAAGATCAATCTCTCCTGCATATCCCTCCATTTTTCTTTTCATCCATGTGTCTTTAATGATCTTTGAAATATTTGTCCTTGAGAAAATGATGATGCCATCTCAATCTGCTACAGTCCTGGCGAATCTAGTCCCACAGTGCTGTTGGGTACAGCAGAGAAGTGTAGGATTTATTCCGGCTGGGCTGGTGGCCAGTTTCATGCACCACAGCTCATGTTAAGCCAATGGAGAAGGTGCTCAAGACAAACATGTTTGTCAGTTTTTGTACATTCTGTTTTATTTCTATTTTCCCTGTAAATGCCTGCAAGAAAATGTATCTCAATGAATATATGATGATATGTACAGGCTTTGATAATAAATTTACTTTGAATTTTGAAGAGACTTTCCAGAATGGTATGAGAATTCAGGTTTTCATATAAAGTTATAAAGTATGTGGAGGAAGTAGCATTCAAAATGACTTTGGGAGAAACTGTTTCCAAGGTGTATTTCATAGCTAGAGAAAGCAGATTTAAGATAATTGAGAAAAAATAACAAGGGAGAAATAAGGAATATTTTCTTTAGTGTGCATTTGTGCTCAGTGGATATTATCAAAAAAAATCACTAAGAGCAATTTAGATACTACTTACCTTTTACTCCAAATCACATTACAGTCACACTTCAGTGACATTTAATGGTCAATTTTGCTCTTGTGTCCATGCTTAATATCTTGACTGGAACTACTATGCACAGTTACAGGCAAGTCATTATGATCTGCAATACTTCCCATGAAAAAGTGGTGGAAACAAATTGATTTATCATCTTCAAAGAACTTGAAAATATTTATTTTTAAAAAAGCAAAGTGCAGTAAACGGGAGAATGGGTCCAATTGGTTCTAAGAACCAACATCATTACAAAAAGCCACATAATCATCTAAAAGAGAGAAAATTCAGCACAAGAACAGGCCCTTCAGCCCACAATGTCTGTGCCAATACAATGCCAATTTACACTAATCCTTCCTCACTGCACACAGTCTATATCCCTTCATCCTCTGCCTGTTCACTTGCCTGTCTAAATGCCTTCTCCATTTCACTGTTATATCTACAGTACTCCCACCAGCATATCTGACTGCTTATTCCAGGTAACTACCTCTCTCTGCATGCAAAAACCTGCCTTGCAAATCATCTTTAAACTTTCCCCCACATAAATCTTTACCCTCTATTACTTGACATTTTCACCTTGGGGAAAAGGGTTCCTTAATTAGTTGTTTTAAAGGGCATTACACACTTGAGATTTTATTTTCAGGTTAGAGGATAGGATTTGCAGCCTCCTGACAGAATTCGATTTAATGTTTACATTTGACATTGTCTTATGCATCAAGGCATTTGGACTTGACAGCAACCTTCTGTGACCATTATGTTTATGGGCATTTGCGCATTGATTTAGGAGGCATTGACATGTATAAAGCAAATAAAATTACTTACAGAAAAGAGCCAACTAGATTTAATTTACACTACATAGTGCAAAGGTCCATGTGCAAGGACATAAGGTGGAAATTTTATATTAACAAGGAATTGAATCTGCTTCTATCAGATTTAGTTTAGGAAGTTAGATAGCATAGTGTGGTAAATATTTCATGGTTTGTTTAAAATTTGAAAGGGTCTGTTCCATGCTTTCATATCCTTTCTTGGACTACATTACCGTGGGAGGCAGCGTCATAAAACATGTTCTTTCAAAATCTATTTGTGATATTTCTACATCTGAGGATTTTTAAAAGATTTTTAATTTACAAACATAGGCAGTTATGTCATTTATTGTTCCTATGGATTTGCAAAAACAAGCATGCTACAGTTGTGCATCAATGACACTGTAAGGGTGTCCATGCAGATTTAATGTACTTTGTTAACTTTTCAATGCACAGGCAGAAGCAGTCGCTTAACTGGATTGTAATCCACTGTAGTACTGAGGGAAAGCTGCATTGACAGGGGTTAAATCTTTTAGCTGAGATGCTAAATTACAGGCTATCTTCACTGCTGGACATAAGTGATCAAGCACCTGTATTTTGAAAATAAGTTCAGGACCAAGCCAATCTATATCCTACAATCAATATTACTGATTATCTTGTCTTTAACCCATTATTGATCATGGAAGATTACATAGCCCAGCATAATTGAATTACATCAGATCTTCACCCTTCACATTTAAAATTCTTAAGATTTCTACCTCTACCATCCTTTCAGGTGGTGAGGGTGAGTTCCAGACCCTACTGCTCTAAAGCTTTTTCTCATAAATCCGCTATTCCTGTCCTTGTATGCTGTGCCCCCGGGTTGTGGACCCCTCTGCTGAGGGCAATAGTGTTTCCTGCCTACCTTGACCCCTCCTTCACTTAAAAGTCCTCTCATTCTTGCTGTCAGAAAGAAAACATCCCAGGCTGTCCATTCATTTTGGAAATTACCTGGAAGTATCTAGCCAGGCGCTATCTTTAAAAATCTCCCCTGCACCCTTTCTAATGCATTGCTCAACCTGTAGCCTAAATAGAGTAGTGTTCAGTTCTAGTATAGTTTGCTTGTTTTAATAGACTATGCTTTGGCTAATAACTGAAAATGGATCCCATGTGCGTTTTTAACTACCCTATTGACCTGCCTAGCACCATACTCTTCAGTATAGTATTGTTTATATTGTTTCCTTGCCTTGGTGCACTTATTCAGTCCATTATTGCACACTTCTCCAGACTGAAATTGACTTTCAATTTTTCCCTCCCATTGATCTATCCATCGATTTTCTCGTCAGTCTAAAAACATTCTTTTTCACTAATGTCCACACAGTCAAAATTTCTATTGACAACTGACAACCATGAGCCAGTTGTCGTCAGAGAATCAGAGATGAAGAGCGTCTTTTTCCTACTTTTCATTGGATTTTTTGTTCATCATCTTTTTTCCTAAAGGGATGTGCTTCTATTCAAACATTGCACCCTTGGGTGCTAGACTCTCCCAATATCAGAAGCACCCCCTCCATGTCAATTCCATCTAAGCATTTTAATGTTTGTTAGTTTCCATGAGATTGTCCTTCATTCTTCTAAACTCCAGCGAGTATAGGCCCAGAGCCATCAAACTCTTGATTAAGCTGTGCCTTTTTATATTAACGTTTATACCATTTCACAAAATTGATTCCAAATATTTGCCCACCAGCAAAACTCACTGTAATTACCAACCTTGATCCTTCTTCCTTTGTCAACATCATAGTTGTGATTATATTCAAAAAGTACTTCATTAGCTATAAGTGTTTTGAATTCTCCTAAAATGGTGCTTTTTAAATGCCATTTGCTTAAAGTAAACCATGCAGTCTTCACAGTCCTTGTTCTTCTAATCTTTTGAGTTTTGTTGCTACTTCACTTCCATCCCAATTGACTCATAACTTGAAACATAACTCACGAGTTATGACAACAAATCATAAGTGTAATCGTAAGTGTCGTGAGTTTCTGATAGTTATCAATAATTAGTGCAGCATATTTGTCTGCTTCTGCCATTCTGTCGAAAACAAATGTGCCCATTAAAGCAATAGATGTCAGCATTGAGGAATGGAATACTCAGATTAGCTGGTCAGTGTCAGCACAGTTTTCAATCAGATGGAGAATAAAAATTCCTTCATACTAACACTGAACATTCCTAACACTGAAATAAAGTTGATCGAAATGTTGGCGTCTTACAGACTCATTTGCTGTCTAATATGAAAAGTTGATGAGTTGATCTCAAATCTGAAGCTTTCTCTTACCTTGTGCAAGTTTGTCATCACATCACATTGATCTGAGTCTTAAAAGAATACTTTGCTAACGTAGCTGTCCAGGTACACTGGGGCCAGGGAGAAAAGAGAAAATGTAATAGAAAAGTAAATGAAAGAAAATTAATATCTATATTCAGTTATGTGTCCTATACTCAATTCTGTTTGTGATAGGTTATGATGTCATTGGCCAAACATAGCCTGGTACTCTGATGGGTCCCCCAAACAGCAAACAGCAAGACCAGTTAATTTCTTCTTTTAATAGTGTTGTTTGATAGAGCAATTGTGATCATCACTCTGAGAGTGCTCCAAGCACTGCCAGCATTACCTCAGAGTTTGAAAGTACCGTAGATTCCGGATTTTAAGCCGCTACTTTTTTCCCACATTTTGAACAGCTTTGAACTTTGCGGCCAATAATCCGAAGCGGCTAATGCATGATTTTTTTCATGCCGCCTCGTAAACATTTTGCCTCGTAACAGTAGACCAATAAAATTGATGAGTAGTTCACAGAGGTCCAATGAAATTGTACGATAAATCAAGCGCACTTTCACAATTAAATTATTGTAAATCAGTCATTTGTACTCACCCTCATCAACATGGAAAACACTCGAAGCATTGTGCTGCCTAGTTAGTTTAAACTATATTTGTTTTCTGTACTACATCGCGGGATGCTATGACGTCACACCCGGTCTCGCCGCGTCTTGTGGGAAAATGCCGGTTTGCGATGAAACGGGACGGAGGGGGGGAGCGCATTACGCGAGCGGCTTTGGATCCGAGCGAACTCTGCTTTTAAGTTAAAGGCAATCAATAACTTTTCCTGGTAGGCTGCAATATATATATTTTTTTACCAGTCGTTAGGAGATATTGGAATGTTGTTCAGTAAAGAAGTATACGCAACGTATATTTAAAAGTAGCCGCGTACGGGCACGGTTCGAAAAAAAGCATTTGCAATATGTATTTGTTTTTGTTACCATATGGATTTAATTAAAAGTTAAAAAAAATCCTCCCGTGTAATATCTTTCTGTGTAAATATCTCATATTACAACGTGGGACACCTGCGGCCGAAAATCCGGTGCGGCCTTTACAATTAAAAAAATGATTTTATTTCTAAAATTAGAGCCAGCGGCTTAAAATCAGGTGCGCTCTGTAGTCCGGAATCTACGGTACTGGTTCTTTAGAACATTTAAGGGCTAATCCAGACAGAAGTTTGGGACAGCACTGGGTGAACAGCACTTTTGAGGAAAGGTGCCAGGTGTGATCTCACCTAGATGAATGTAGTAAGACATTCGCTACTCTTCTGCTCAAATACTTTAGTCATCAAGTTCAAACTTCTATTTGCCTTCTTAATTTCTTGTTTGATATGTATAGGTGTTCAGTACCTTATTCTTCCTTTCCATGCCTTGTGGTGCTTCGGGTGGCAACCTTGCTCTTTCTTCAGCATTTTAGTCAGTTTTTTACAAGGCTCAGTTGCTAGCCTGAGACTCAACCCAGCACGGATGAAAAGATGCAAGGATCTATCCAGATTCAAACCCGGGACCACTTGCCTCGAAGTCTGGGGCGGATGCCACTACACCACCAGCTGGCTCAGTGATTTGTACCAAGAGGACATTTAGTTTCCTTTCAATATCAATATGACTCCGTGTCAATACAATTGTATACCAGATGACTGTGAAGTGATCCATTTTGGATGTATTAATGAGGCTAGGACAAACACCATAAATGAAAGGATCCTGGGGAATATTGAGAAACAGAGGGACATGAACAGAAAAGTGCAAATGTCTTTAAATATTGGCAGTGCAGGTAGGTAATATGTTGAGGAGGCCTGTGGGATATTGGCCTTCTTTAGATGGGATAGAATACAAGAGTAGGGAGCTTATGCTCCAAATTTACAAAACGTCTGTTAGACTTCAGATGGTGTAGTGCACACATTTCTGGTCACCACACTATAGGAAAGATATAGAGATATCTATATAAAGATATACACTGGAGTTGGCACAGAGGAGATTCACCAAGATGTTGCCCGCGTTGATGTATTTCAGCAAGAGGCTAGATCTGTTTTCCCAGGAGCAGACACTTCGACATGTACTCACCCAGACTGGCAATCACAGCCACGTATATCTTTCCTACTCACCTGGCTTTACCTATCACCTTCTAGCTATCCTCCTTCCTCTCACCCCATCTTTTTATTCTGATGTCTTCCCCCTTTCTTTTCAGCCCTGAAGAAGAGTCTTGGCCTGAAGTAACACCTGTTCATTTATTTCCCTAGATGTTGCCTGACTTGCTGAGTTCCTTCAGCATTTTGTTTGTGCTGCTTTGGATTTCTAGCATCTCTGGACTTATTGCATTTATGAAGTGAGAAGGAAGTAGGACTGAGATATAAAAAATTAAGAGGGATATAGATTAGGTAGACTACCGGTAACCTTTTTCCATATAAGAGGTAAATAAAACTAGAGGACGTAGAGTGTAGACCCTCTAAAATACACTGCTGGAGAGAGTGGTTGAAGGAGAATTAATGACGGCATCTTGTAACACCTTATATTCCATCTGGATAGCCTCCAACCTAATGGCATGAATATCAATTTCTCAAACTTCTGGTAATTGCCTCCCCGCTCCCCTTCACTATTCCCCATCCCCCTTTTCCCTCTCTCACCTTATCTCCTTACGTGCCCATCACCTCCTTCTGGTGCTCCTCCCCCTTCCCTTTCTTCCATGGTCTTTAGTCCCCTCCTATCAGGTTCCCCCTTCTCCTGCCCTTATTTCCTCAACCAATCAAATTCCCAGCTCTTCACTTCACGCCCACCCCCATCTTCTGGTTTCACCCATTACTTCCCACCTTGTACTTCTTCCTCATCTCCCCCCACCTTCTTCCTCTGGCTTACCCCCTTTCTTTCCAGTCCTGTAGAAGGGTCTCAGCCTGAAACATCAACTGTACTCTTTTCTATAGGTACTGCCTGGCCTGCTGAGCTCCTCCAGCACTTGGTGTGTGTTGCTTGGATTTGCTTGATGTTTGGCATTTTATAAGTGTTTCGATTAGCACTTGAATCATTTAGGCATAGAGGGCTATAAGACCAAGAGCTGGAAGATGAGATTAAAATGGATAGACATACACTGTGCAGCATGGAAGTAGTGGGCTGAAGGGCCCCTTCCATGCTGTCTCTCTCTCTCAAATCTGACTTTTCCCAATTTCTCACTATTTAAGAGATGCCAACATTTCTGCATTTTATTATAAGTGGACAATCTCAATTTTTCCACATCGTACTCCATCTTCCAAATAGTTATCCAATCACTGATCCATATCCTCATCATTACTAACAGTTTCACAACTTGGAAATGGTGTCTGATGGCATTAAGAGAATGCAGGATGCCCCTTGCAGAATAGGAAGAGTGTTTTCCTTGATATCTTTGATAAAACTAGCTCTTCAATCGACAATGCTAAAACGTTCAAGTCACTGTCCCCTTGCGATTGTGGGACCTCATTGCTTGCAGCGATGCACAACATAGATAGATAGATAGATAGATAGATAGATAGATAGATAGATAGATACTTTATTCATCCCCATGGGGAAATTCAACTTTTTTTTCCAATGTCCCATACACTTGTTGTAGCAAAACTAATTACATACAATACTTAACTCAGTAAAAAAAATATGATATGCATCTAAATCACTATCTCGAAAAGCATTAATAATAGCTTTTAAAAAGTTCTTAAGTCCTGGCGGTAGAATTGTAAAGCCTAATGGCATTGGGGAGTATTGACCTCTTCATCCTGTCTGAGGAGCATTGCATCGATAGTAACCTGTCACTGAAACTGCTTCTCTGTCTCTGGATGGTGCTATGTAGAGGATGTTCAGAGTTATCCATAATTGACCGTAGCCTACTCAGCGCCCTTCGCTCAGCTACCGATGTTAAACTCTCCAGTACTTTGCCCACGACAGAGCCCATTACAAAAACATTACAAAAGGAGCTGCACAAACCACTTTGTCAAGCCCTGAGATCATGAGGAATGTTACAAAAATGCAATTCCTTTCTTTGCCAAAAGTTATGCATCTACCTGAACAGGTCGTTGCAGAGTTGGTACAAAACCCAGCTAAAAAGGAGTCAAGCAGAATTTTATCCTCTAAATCATGTACTAAGTGCACAGTGTAATAACTTTTATACATTATTTATAAAATTCAACTCCATGAGCTTTATTGAATTCAACAGAATTGAATTTCATACTTTAACAAACCACGGACTTGGTACATACAAGAGGATAAAGTTCTACCTCAGTATTTATAACAATGTAGTGTACTCTGTATTGCACTGATCTAGATTAAAAGAACAAAGGAAAAAAGATCAAGAGCAGTCTCTATGGCCCCTCAAGCCTGCTCCGTCACTCAATGAGATTATGGTTTATTTTTTACTTTATCCACTCGCCTGTCCAATTTCAATATCCCTTAATCTCCTTAGTGTCTAAGTAATATGCTTAGGTCTAGGAATGAGGCTTAAACATTGAACTTTTTATTTCACAAGTGAGACATAGCAAATGAGTCATCATTTCCCTCATACAAATGACAATATATTGTTGTGTGATATTGGTCTCAATGATATAGCACATTTGGCATCTTAAGCAAGCTATGTAGCTATAAGGGCACTGTGACTCTGCTTTTACAGTTTCAGTTTTGGTTCTGATTACATAATGTTATAGAAACATAGAAACATAGAAAACCTACAGCACAATACAGGGCCTTTGGCCCACAAAGCTGTGCCAAACATGTTCCTCTCCTGTCCCCATTGATGATGCAAAGATCATTGCCAGAAGCTCAGCAATCTCCTCCCTCACCTCACACAGTAGCTTGGGCTACATATCATCCGGTCCCAGAGACTTAGCCAACTTGATGCTTTCCAAAAGTTCCAGCATATCCTCTTTCTTAATGTCTGTATGATCAAGCTTTTCCATCTGCTGTAAGTCATCCTTACAATAGCCAAGATCCTTTTCTGTAGTGAATACTGGAGCAAAGTATTAATTAAGTATCTCTGCTATCTCCTCCGGTTCCATTCACACTTTTCCACTGTCACACTTGAATGGTCCTGTTTTCTCACGTCTTATCCTCTTGCTCTTCACATACTTGTAGAATGCCTTGGGGTTTTCTTTAATCCTGTCCGCCAAGGCCTTCTCATGGTCCCTTCTGACTCTTCTAATTTCATTCTTAAACTCCTTCCTGCTAGCCTTATAATCTTCTAGATCTCTATCATCACCTAGTTTTTTGAATCTTTTGTAAGCTTTCTTTTCTTCTTGACTAGATTTTCAGCAGCTTTGTACACCACGGTTCCTGTATCCTACCATCCTTTCCCTGTCTCATTGGAAAGGACAGCAGAACGCCACTCAAATATCCCCTGAACATTTGCCACATTTCTTCCGTACACCTCCCTGAAAATATCTGTTTCCAATTTATGCTTCCATTCCTACCTGATAGCTTCATATTTCCCCTTACTCCAGTTAAACACTTTCTTAGCTTGTCTGTTCCTATCCCTCTCCAGTGCTATGGTAAAAGAGATAGAATTGTGATCACTATCTCCAAAATGCTGAGAGATCTGACACCTGACCAGGTTCATTTCCCAATACCAGATCAAGTACAGCCTCTCCTCTTGTAGGCTTATCTACATATTGTATCAGGAATCCTTGCTGAACACACCTAACAAATTTCAGCCCCTCTAAACCCCTTTCTCTAGGGAGATACCAATCAATATTTGGAAAATTAAAATCTCCCACTACGACAATTTTCCAGAATCTGTCTCTGTATCTGCTCCTTGATGTCCCTGTTACTATTGGGTGGTCTATAAAAAACACCCAGTAGAGTTATTGACCCCTTCCTGTTCCTAACTTCCACCCACAGAGACTCAGTAGACAACCCCTCTATGACTTCCTCCTTTTCTGCAGCTGTGACACTATCTCTGATCAACAGTGCCACACCCCCATCTTTTTTGCCTCCTTCCCTGCCCTTTCCGAAACATCTAAAGTCTGGCACCCTAAGTAACCATTCCTGCCTCTGAGCCATCCAAGTCTCTGTAATGGCCACAACATCCTAGCTCCAAGTACTGATCCTCGCTCTAAGCTCATCCGCTTTGTTCATGAAGCTTCTTGCATTAAAATAGACATATTTCAAACCATCGGTCTGAGCGTATCGCTTCTTTATCACCTGCCTATCCTCCTCCTTGCACTGTCTCAAAGCTTTGTCTATTTGTGAGTCAACCGCCCCTTCCTCCGTCTCTTCAGTTCAGTTCCTGCCCCCCAGCAATTCTCGTTTAAACTCTCCCCAATAGCCTTAGCAAACCTCCCTGCCAGGATATTGGTTCCCTTGGGATTCAAGTGCAACCCACCCTTTTGTACAGGTCACACCTGCCCCAAAAGAGGTCACAATGATCCAGAAATCTGAAGCCCTGCCTCCTGTTCCAATCCCTCAGCCACGCATTTATCCTCCACCACGCTATTCCTACACTCACTGCCGCGTGGCACAGGCAGTAATTCCGAGATTACTACCTTTGAGGTCCGTTATAGTTTACTGAGATTAATATATACAAGTGGAAAATAATTGCATCGAAAGTGGCCACAAAGGATACACTGTATACAAATGTGTGAAGGTTCAATGTATTTATTTATATCCTGTTTTATTACCTGCTCTATAAAATATACTTCATCTAAATATACAAACGTTTGTATATAATTAGTGTGATAATGTATATAGATGCTCTAGTTATCAAGTAACATAAAACAAAAAAGTCATTTATTAAGCATTTCCTATATCATTGAATTGTAGAGTCATAGAGCACTACAGTACAGAAACAAACCCTTTGGCCCATCTAGTCCATGCTGAAATATTATTGTTCCTAGTCCCATCAACCAGCACCTGGACCAAAGCCCTCCACACTCCTTCGATTCAAGTACTTAAATAAACTTCTCTTAAATATTGAAATCAAACCTGCATCCACCACTTATGCTGGCAGCTTTGGAAGGGAAAATTGAAGATCAGATTATTATTTAAATGGTAAAAGATTGCAACCTGCTGCTGTGCAGAAAGACTTGGTGGTGCTTGTAATGAATCACAAAATTGTTGGCTTGCAGGTGCAGTGGGCTATCAAGAAGGCAAAAGAAATGTTGGCCTTCATTACTAGAATGTTGGCCGCATCTGGAGTATTGTGTGCAGTTCTGGTCTCCTTACTTGAGGAAGGATATACTGGCTTAGGAGGCCGTGCAGACGACGTTCACCAAGTTGATTCCGGAGATGAGGGGTTTAGACTATGAGGAGAGATTGAGTCGATTGGAACTGTACTCACTAGAATTCAGAAGAATGAGAGATCTTATAGAAACACATGAAATTATGAAAGGGATAGATAAGATCGAGGCAGGAAAGTTGTTTCCTCCAGTAGGTGAGACTAGAACTAGGGGACATAGCCTCAAGATTTGGGGGAGTAGATTTAGGATGGAGATGAGGAGGAACTGCTTTTCCCAGAGAGTGGTGAATCTGTGGAATTCTCTGCCCAATGAAGCAGTGGAGGCTACCTCATTAAATGTATTTAAGACAAGTTTGGATAGATTTTTGCATGGTAGGGGAATTAAAGGTTATGGGGAAAAGGCAGGTAGGTGGAGAGGGGTCCATGGCCAGATCAGCCATGATCTTACTGAATGGTGGAGCAGGCTCGATGGGCCAGATGGCCTTCTCCTGCTCCTATTTCTTATGTTCTTATGAATTCATTGAAACCTATCGAATATTGAAAGGTCTAAATAGAATGGATGTGGGGAGGACGTTTCCCATAGTAGGTGAGTCTAGGACTCAGATAAGAGTGATGTCCATTCAGAATAGAGGAGGAATATTGTTCACCAGAGGGTAGTAAATCTGTGGAGTTCATTGCCACGGGCAGATGTGGAGGTCAAGTCACTGAGTATATTTAAAGTTGATATGATCTTGTTTAGTCAGGGCATTAAAGGTTATGAGGCGAAGGCAGGAGAATGGGTTTGAGACTGATAATAAATCAGCTGTGATGAAATGGTAGAACAGACATAATGGGCTGAATGGCCTACTTCTGCACTGATATCTGATGGTCTTATGATCTTATAATTCAGCTCCTGAATTCGCAGCAACATCCTTGGAAATTTTCTCTGCACTCTTTCAATCTTTTTGAAATCTTCCCTACAAGTAGCTGACCAGTATACTCTAAATTCAGTCTCACCAACATTTTATACAACTTCAGCATAACATCCCGACTCCTGTAAACAGTACTTTGATTTATGGAGGACCTTTGTTTGAGGAGTCCACTGGGACTCTGGTTTCTTAGTTAGGAAATTGCATCCTCAAAATATTTCTGGAAACTAGACATCAGTTTCAATGATCACATACCATTGCAGTACTGAGAAAGTACAGAGGTGACTGTTCTTTCAAGTGGCTGTAAATAATATCAAAGCATGACTTATCAAGGAACAGAAGGTTTTCCCATGATGTTTTGGAAATACTTATCCATTACTGATGCCAAATAACAAATCTGTACAGTGGTGCTAGAAAGTTTGTGAAACCTGTGTAATTTTCTCTATTGTTCTAAAATGTGATCAAATCTTCACATAAGTCCTAAAACTAGATAAAGAGATCCCAACTAAATAAATAACAAAACATTTTCCTTGTTCATTGATTTATTGAGAAAAATGATCCAATACTACATGTATTTGTTGGGAAAAATATGTGTACCTCTGGAGTAATACCTACTGAAAAACCCATTTGGAATCTAGTGTTCCAGTCAATGAGATGAGATTGGAGGTGTGGGTTGTAGAGATGCCCTACCCTATACAAAAGACACACAAAGTCAGGTTACTGACCGAGCCTGCTCTTTTCAAGAAAGATCTGTTTATGTGCACCATGCCTCGATCAAAACAACTTTCAGAGGACCTGAGAAGAAGAATTGTAGAGATGCATGAAGCTGAAAAAGGCTACAAAAGCATTTCTAAAGACCTGAGTGTTCATCAGTCCACAGGAAGAGAAATTGTTTACTAATGGAGGAAACTCGGTACTGTTGTCCCTCTCCTTAGGAGTGGGCATCCTGCAAAGATCAGGTGGGGGGGGGTCATAACTCGCTGATTTATGATGCTAAAAGTCTGTTGTGTTGCTCTCTCCGAGCTCTGCACCAAGAGAGCTCAAGTCTCTGGACACACAGCCAGCAGCCAAATCATTGCTCCTGATGTTCCCTGTTCTCCTGCGACACCTCAGTCAGGGGCACCGTCCTTGAATCAGCCCGTCTCCAGAACCACGAAAATCCAGCACCTGAAGGCATGCTTGTCTTCCAGGCCGTGTCCTTGGGATATCGAAAAGCAGCTGGTCGTGAGGCCCTGAGAGTGGGTCCCATTCCCGCTAAGAACCAAAGACAGTGTAACTCCAGGTCGGGGTCTTCAAAGTAAACTTGAAAAGGAAAAAAGGAGAGATCAAAGATATAAGTAGAGCTGTTTCCAAAGATGCAAGCAAAGGAGTCACCAGTTAGCGCCATCTTGACTTTACTCCCCCAACATCCTTAGTATTCTTAGAGATAGTATTTATAATTATCTGGATAGACAGGATCTGATTAGGAGTAGCCAGCATGGATTTGTGCGTGGAAGGTCATGTTTGACAAACCTTATTGAATTTTTTGAAGAAGTTACGAGGAATGTTGACGAGGGTAAGGCAGTGGATGTAGTCTATATGGACTTCAGCAAGGCCTTTGACAAAGTTCCACATGGAAGGTTAGTTAAGAAGGTTCAGTCGTTAGGTATTAATGCTGGAGTAATAAAATGGATTCAACAGTGGCTAGATGGGAGATGCCAGAGAGTAGTGGTGGATAATTGTTTATCGGGATGGAGGCCAGTGACTAGCGGGGTGCCTCAGGGATCTGTTTTGGGCCCAATGTTGTTTGTAATATACATAAATGATCTGGATGATGGGGTGGTAAATTGGATTAGTAAGTATGCCGATGATACTAAGGTAGGAGGTGTTGTGGATAATGAGGTGGGTTTTCAAAGCTTGCAGGGAGATTTATGCCGGTTAGAAGAATGGGCTGAGCGTTGGCAGATGGAGTTTAATGCTGAGAAGTGTGAGGTTCTCACACTAAAATTGATGCACCATCAATCTCTCTCTGAGACGTGAAGTCGAGATATCGGCTTTTATTGACTGGAAGAAAGAACAAGCAGTAGTTGACCACCATACTACATCCTGGAGAATGAGGCCGGGCTCAGGCCTCAATCGCCTTTATATCGGGGTCTGTGGGAGGAGCCACAGGAGCAGTCAGCAAGGGGCGTGTCCAGACAGGTATATGTAGTTCACCACACCCCCAGTATGCCTACGTGGTCTTACCTGATGGGTGGGAGGACATGGTCTCCGTCCACGACCTGGCGCCCGCAGGAGCAGCAGACCACTACCCCGAACACTCCACGGTAACTATGAACCCTGTACCCGAGGTGACACCGTGCACACCAAGCCCTACACAGACTCCTCACGGCACTCCTATACCGGGCGTTTCGTACGCGCATATACCAGGCACCTCGCACATGCATGAGGGATCACTGATGCCTAGTGGGCTGACACCTCCAGTTAGGCCGGAACCAGCACAACCTCTGTCTCCGGTGCAATCACCACCGGCACCTGTGCAATCACAGCCGGTGCTACGTAGATCGCAGCGACAGATTTGACCACCTGATAGACTTAACCTGTAAATATACTTGTAAGAAACTTTGCCCCATGGGGACTCTCTTTTAAAACAAAGCGGGGGTGAATGTGGTGACTACATATACCTGTCTGGACACGCCCCCTGCTGACTGCTCCTGTGGCTCCTCCCACAGACCCCGGTATAAAGGCGATTGAGGCCTGAGCCCGGCTTCATTCTCCAGGATGTAGTATGGTGGTCAACTACTGCTTGTTCTTTCTTCCAGTCAATAAAAGCCGATATCTCGACTTCACGTCTCAGAGAGAGCTATTGATGGTGCATCAGGAACTCAATGGATCAGGCAGCATGTATGGAGGGAAGCAGTCTTTAAACATTTTGGGCTAAGACCTTTCATCAGGACAGAAAAGGAACTAGGTAGAAGGCACTCCTCCCCCTCCCCTACTCTTTTTGTGGCTTCTTACCCCTTCTTGACAATAGCCTTGGCCCGAAACATGAACTGTACGTTTCCTCCTTCAACGTTGCCTGACTTGCTGAGTTCTTCCAGGCAGTGAAGAACAGAGTTTTGAACAGGAATGAAACTCAAGGATGATGGGAAATGGACAAGAAATTACATAAAGTTTAGGAAAGAAAGCTGGAGCAAGATCACAGGGCAGACACAAGAGACTGCATTTAGAGCAACAAGCAATCTGCTGGAGGAATTCAGAGGGTCCAGCAGCATCTGTGGGAGGAAAGGAATTGCTGACGTAAGGATTAGAGCCCTTCATCAGAATTAGATCATGGGTCAGTTTGGCCTACCTCTGTTTTCATTTATGCTCCTCCTTTGTTTTTTTGTGATCAATCTAAAAGTTGTTAAGTAGCTGCCGGATTGTTGAAGAATTTAATACCTTAGTGTGGCATTTCCGATCTGGATTAAAGCCAGCAGGTCTACAGAAGGATGGACCTGAAGAATAATCTGCTCGCCTGGCTCAATCTTCCAAAATAATTAGTCCTGCTGAGGCTTTTCTGCCGGATTTTATGAACAGGTGTTGGAAAATTCTGCACTCTGACTCAGCTGATGAGCCAAGTGACCCCTGGAGGGGCAGTGATTGTGGATGCTGTAACTTCGTAATCACTTCTGACATGTGAACCCTTGAATTTCACCCTGCCCATCTGGTGGGAATGGTTCAGAGTCCGCAGTGCCCGCAATTCTCGCTCAGAGACTTTTTAGGAGCGTGAACTATTAGAATTGCCGGTCAGATGTGAAGTGCCGATTCACATGAATCGTCCTCCGAGATAAACAATCACTTCATTAAATGTGAAATAAATTGATTTTTTTTTTGGTGCTGGAAATACAAGTTTCCTTAGAGACAGAAAGGAGTTTTTTGTTTGAGTCGGCATTAGTATTCAGTATTGATAGTGCTCTGGGCAGCCTGAGATTGGTATATGATTTGAATGTAAGTGAATGTAAGTGATAGAAAGAGACAAGGCCTGCCAGATACATCCTCAGAGTGGCAGTCTGTATGATGACAGAGTGCTTCATCCCTGAGCTTAAATAAATTATCTAGATCCTTTAAATAAAAATGTGCTGCCTGTTAGGCAAGGCTGCTGGACACCATTCAAGGTGCCTTGATCAACCCAAACTACTGCCTTGAATGTGATACAGTGGCAGAATGGAGATCTGTCAGCTGATGCTACGGTATATTTCATTGGAGCTATCGTATAGAATATTACCTACTAATCTGGAACGTGGATGCACTGTCTTGTATAGTGAAAATTGTATCCGTTTGGAAAGCCACATAAGAAATGGGTGCAATCACTGAAGGAATTGGACCATTATGGAGTATTTAACAAATGCAGTACTTCTTTATGGATAGCTCAGCAGGAGGGGTTCTGTTCCTGCTGGGAGAACAGGAAGGTGTGGCTCTTGAATTTGTCTGCGATATGTTTCTAGCAAGGGCTGGAGGTAGGAGGAGTGTGTACTGCATGCAAATAAATGCACTCCTTGTCCCTTTGGAACAGCTAATCAGTTTCGCAGCATGAATTTGTGTTGCAGCAACTGATTTGCAGCCTCCAGGGATCTGCCTGCCTGTTGTTCTGCTTCTTGGTGTTTGTTTGTTCGCTGCCTCAAATTCCAACTCACGCCTGGCCTGATTTGCTTCTTTCTCCTGCGCTGGGTGGAAGTTCTTGAGCCCTAAATGGGAGAGGTACGTGCGTGTAGGGCCTCTCCTGGTCTTGCATAATTCAGTTGATTAGGAGTCCCCGTCTGCAAGCTGGGAGAGCAACTCCCTGGAGAAGAACCGTCACATCTGGTAGAATATGGAACTGGAGTTTAAAGTAAATATATGTTTTTATTTAGAGAATCAGTATGGTAACAGCCAAACGAGCCTACACCGCCCATTTACACCCATATGACCAATTAACCTGGATACCTTTAGAATGTGGGAGGAAATCCATATGGTGACGGGGAGAACGTGCAAATTGCAGATAGCAGCAGAATTGAACCCGGGCTGCTGGCACTGTTATAGCATTACGCTAACCACTATGCGACAGTGCCAACATTTACAGGGAAAAAAGAAAAGCAATAGAATGTTACAAAAAAGAACTGCACATGGAAAGGAAAGGCTGACAAACAGCCAACATGCAAAGGAGGGCAAACTGTACAAATAAAACTAATACTGAGAACATGAGTCCTTGAAAGTGAGTCTGTGGGTCATAGAATCAGTTCAGATTGGCGGTGATTGAACTTATCCGTGGTGGACCAGTCATAAAGACAAACCTTAGGGTGACTGATTGGCTCTGTGACAGAAGAGCAGGGAGACTGCTTCCATAAAATGAGATCGTACTTAGTGGTCAAGATGGTGCCAGTGTATAACACTCCTTCAGTCAACATCTTCCAGATAACCCATGAAAATGTCTCTTTTACTTCTTCTATGACTTTTTTTCATCTTAACTGTGTTTCTGGGACTGTTGGAGACTACAATTTATAGTCTGGAGATCATCTGAGTGATCCAGCCCTTCAAGAAGATTCCAGGAAGCGAGTACTTGCTCAGTTGGCCTCGAGGCAAAGAAACTTCGAGATAGAATGTGAGCTGATGTTCAACTCCATTTTGCTGATTAAAGCATCCATTAAGCGTTGAGGATTGAGTCATCATAGCAAATGCTGAAGCCGATCAGGAGTTCAGTGCCGACTGCCTTCCTTTTGATCACTGCTGAGGAGTCTGTGAGCGGCCTATCACAGTGTGGCTCACTGTGGCAGGCAGGTAGGCCTCTGCACTCGTGCTGTGTCCCTCTCTTCACTGACGAAGGAAGATGTTACCATGGTTCTGCATTTTGGATTGCACTATTGTGGTTATGGATTTTGGACTTTCTCATACTTAGGGTTATGATATTCTGCATTTCTCACCCATTTCTTTCTGTTTTGTTGTGCGAGGGGAGAGGGATTAGGGTTGATCTTCCTGCTCCATTTTGTTGTGTGGGGGTGAGAAGGTTTGGGGGTTAATGTTCTTGTTCCATTTTGTGCGTGAGGAGGGGGTTTGGAGGTTGATGATCGCCATACCTTTTTTTATGTAGGGGGTAAGTTTGAGGTTTCTCTCTGAATGAGTTTCATATTCTTTCTTTGTTTTATGACTATGTGGAGAAGATGAATCTCAGAGTTGTATATGGATACATACTTTGAAAATAAATGAACCTTTGAGCATTGTATTTGGAATTCTTTCATTTGAAATGCAGAGTACTTTTCTACCATTTTTCCTGGTGTAAGAAATGTGACGATAATTTCCAAAATTTCTCCAAATTGTTTTTTTATGTTGTGAACAGCTTAATTACAGTTCATTGCCTGTGAAATGCTTTGGACATGCTGAATTTAGTAAAGGTGCTATATTAGCATAACAATCCCTCCCCCCTTTCTTTATTTTGTTCATTCATGAAGTGCAGATGGTAATCATAGTAAGTAGGGGGACAAAAAAGGATTTACCAATCTCATGCATGCCATGTTTTCATGTGGAAGCATGTTGAACAGAACAAGGGGTGGTGATTACCTGAAGAAGGATATACTTGACTTTTTGGCTGTAAAATGCTTTAGGCCCTTCAGTTTTCATTGGCTTCACTTTAAAACAAGGAATTTATGCGCACTGAGTGGCTGAGGGAATTAATGACAAATACTTAAAATCAGCTGGACGAAGAAGGAAGAAAAATAAAATCCAGGAAAAGGGAGGGGGAGAGAGAGGGGAAAAAACACAAGGCAAAAGAACAAGATAAAGTGGATTAAAACAATGAAGTTCAGAATGTTTAGTTAACACACAGGTACCTTTTGATTTTGAGTATGGGTGTTTCTTCATATGTCTTTTAATCAGTGTTTCCTTTACGAGGTGAACTTGTGCCTTTTGTACCAAAGCTATCCAAAGATAATTCTCCGTAGGACTCCAGTGAGGTGGAGTATATTACATAAAATCAAACTCAATGTTTAAAAGTTTGAGGTCTTTGCAAAATATTCCATAGCACTGAAATTATTGAAGAAATTTCTTGGCAAAAACAAAAGGTGCTATAAATATTGATTCAGCCTTATAGCAAATAATTTCTTATTTGGTTTTATGACTTGCAGGAATAATGAACGTATCTCATGCCTCTATCCTTGTGAAGGAGAAGGGAACAGATTATACAAAAACCCTGAAGCAGTTCTTGTTTATGAATAAGGTTCTTGTCTGTAATTCTCTCCTTGAAATTGATTTCTCTCCACTTTTGCTCCATGTGTCAGTGAACCCTGTCAGGGCTCTTTTGGAGACCCTGACCCGGAGTTACACGCTGACTTCGGTTCTTTGTGGGAATGGGACCCGTTCTTGGGGTTTCAGGACTGGCCATTTTCGGCACACCAAAGGTTCGGCCTGAGAGTCTGGCTCGAATTCGGACTCTGGAGGCAGGCAGATCGAGTGTTGGTGTCACAGCAAGAGACCTGTGAATCGTTGGGGGGAGTCAGGATATCTGCTGTGGGCCCGAAGACCCGAGATCTTTGCAATCTTCAGGCACAGAGCTCAAAAAAAGCAACATGACAGACTTTTAACCTTGTAAACCAGTGAGTTGTTAATTATGTCTCCCCACTGGCTGGGGATAAAATGGAGACACCTTCTTCTCCCTTATTAGGGAAAAAGAGTATCTGCGGTATGTTGAATGCCGGATGAAATGCCAAGTCTTTGGGTTAACTGCAAGTCTATGATTTGCTATTGCTTTGCTCACACTTGAGTGTTTGGTGGTGGTTGGGATGCTTGCTTTTTTGCCAGTGGGGGGGGGATTGTTACTCACTGCCACTTACACGTGGGTGGGAGGGACTTTGGGGTTCTTATCTGTCGTTCATTCTTTGGAGCATTTCTCTGTTTTTGTGGATGTTTGTGAAGAAAGATCATTTCAGGATGTATATTGTATACATTTCTATGACACTAAATTGGACCTTTAAAGGTAAGAATAGGATGATTTGGCAGATGAATGCGTGACAGAGGACCAGGAGCAGGGGCAGGATTTCAGATTTCTGGATCATTGTGATCTCTTCTGGGGAAGTTATGACCTGTACAAAAGGGACGGGTTACACCCGAACTTGAGGGACACTAATATTCTTGCAGACAGGTTAGCCAGAGTAGTTTGGGAGGGTTTAAAATAATTTAGCAGAGGGATGGGAACTGGAATGATGGGACTGAGGATGGAGCAGTTAGTATACAAGTAAATGCAGTGTCCAGTGAGACTGTGAGGAGGGCAGGCAGATTGTAGAGCAAAATTGCAACCAGTGGAATGCGCTGAACTGTAACATGGGGCAAAATTGAAAAGGGTGATGAATGCAGGACTGAAAGTGTTATGTGTCTGGATGCATGCAGTGAATGGAATAAGGTAGATGATCTGGTAGCACAGTTAAAGATGGCAAGTATGACATAGTGGGCATTATTGAGTCATGGCTGAACGAAGATCACAGTCGGTGTTTGGATATACATTGTATCAAAAGGATATCAAAAAGCAGAGGGGGTGGGGTGGCTCTGTGGGTAAAAAATAAGTAACATCCTTAGAGATAACATAGGATCAGAAGATGTAGAATCCTTGTGGGTAGAGTTAGCAAACTACAAACGTAAAGTACCCTGATGAGAGTCTTATATAGGCCAGGGTATAAATTGCAATGGGAGATAGATAAGACATGTATAAAGGGCAATGTTACAATAGTCATGGGGGATTTCAATACGCAAGTAGATTGGGAAAATCAGGTTGGTCCTGTATTGCAAGAGATGGAGTTTGTACAATTCTAACAAAGTGGCTTCTTAGAGCAGCTTGTGGTTGAGACCACTAGGGGAAAGGCAATTTTGATTTAGGTGTTGTCAAATGAACCAGATTTGATTAGGGATCTTAAGGTACAGTAAAAGAACCCTGAGGAGTCAGTGATCATAATATGATAAAATTCACCCCGCATATTTGAGAAAGAAAAGGGAAGAGAATTGCAGAAGCATGAGAGAGGAGTTGGCCAAAATTGTTTGGAAGGGGACACTAGCAGGGATGAAGGCAGAACAGCAATAGCTAGAGTTTCTGGGAGCAATTTGAAAGGCTCAGGATGGATACATCCTAAAGCTGAAGAAGTATTCTAAAGGGAGTATGTAGCAGCCATGAATGACAAAAAAGGTGAAAGGTATCATAAAAACAAAAAGTGATGGTGCATAATATAGTAAAACTTAATGGAAAGTTAGAGGATTTGGAAGCTTTTAAAATCCAACTAAAGGCAACTAAAAGAGCCAGAAGGAGAGAAAAGATGAAATATTAAGGTAAGTTAGCCAATAATATAAAAAAGGCTACCGAAAGTTTTTTCAGATATATAAAGAGTAAAATTGAGGTGAGAGTTGTAATTAGGCAGTTGGAAAATGACAAAAGTGAGGCAGTAATGGGGGGACAAAGTAATGCTGAACAAAATGTACAAGTATTTTGTGTCAGTCTCCACTGTGAAAGACACTAGCAGTATGCCAGAAATCTGAGTGTGCCAAGGGGCAGAAGTAAGTGTAGTTGCTATTATTAAGGAGAAGTTGCTTGGCAAACTGAAAGGTCCTGAGGTACATATGACACCTGGATCCGGCATGAGGGGATATGGGGGTAGGCAGGATATTGGGGCTGAGAGGAAAAATGGATCAGCCAAGTGGCCTAATTCTGCTCCTAGATCTTATGGTCTTATGGAACAGTTCAGGAATGGAGCAAGTGAAATTGAGTGAAGTTATCCCCACTGGTTCAAAAGCCTGATGGTTGAGGAGTAGTAACTGTTCCTGAGGCTCCTGTACCTTCTTTTTGATGGCCATAGTGAGAAGAGAGTGTGGCCTGGGTGGTGGGGATTCTTGATGATAATTCTGCTTTTCTGCATCAGCGTGAAAAGTGTGCTCAGTAGTGGGGAGGGATTTACCTGTGATGGACTGGCTGTATCTGCTACTTTTTGTAGGATTTTCCATTGAAGGGCATTGCAACCAGTCAATATACTGTCCACCACACATCTATAGAAGTTTACTGAAGTTTTAGATATCATGCTGAATCTTTGCAAACTTCAAAGGAAGTAGAGGGGCTGCCATATTTTATTCATAATGGCACTTATGTGCTGGACCCAGGACAAGTCCTCTGAAATGAGAACATGAAGGAATTTAAAGTTGCTGACCCTCTCCACCTCTGATCCCCCAATGAGGACTGGCTCATGGACCTCTGGTTTCTTCCTCCTTAATCAGCTGCTTGGTCTTGCTGACATTGAGCAAGAGGTTATTATGGAAACCCTCAGCTAGAATTTCAATCTCTCTCCTATATGCTGATTTGTCACCACCTTTGATTTGGCTAATGACAATGGTGTCATCAGCAATTGGCATTGGAACTATGCTTAGCCTCACAGTCATAAGTGTAAAGCGAGTAGAGCAGGGGGCTAAGCACACAGCCTTGTGGTGCACTTGTGCTGATGGAGATTGTGGATGAGATGTTGCAAATCTGAACCAACTGGAGCCTACAAGAGAGGAAATTGTGGATTCAATTGCACAAGGAGGTATTGAGGCTAACGCCTTGAAGTTCATTAACTAGTTCTGAAGGGATAACAGTATTGACTGCTAAATTGCAGTTGATAAAGAGCATCCTGATGTATGTATCTTTGCTGTCCAAATATCTTTGCTGTCCAAATGTTCCAGGGTTGAGTGAAGAGCCAATGTAATGGTATCTGCTGTGGACCTGTTGTGACAGTAGGCAAATTGGAGCAGATCTAAGTTGCTTCACATTTAGAAGTTGATGAGTTTCATCACCAACCTCCCAAAGCACTTCATCATAGTGGATGTAAGTGCTACTGGACGAAAGTCATTGGGGCAAGTTATCAGATTCTTCTTAGGCGCCAGTATAATTGAAGCCTGCTTGAAGCAGGTAAGTACCTCAGACTACTGAAGCATAAGTAAGAATCAGTGATCACTCCAGCCAGTTGATCAGCACAAGTCCTTAGTACTTGGCCATTGACCCCATCTAGATTGATTGCTTTCCATGACTTCACCCTCCTGAAGGATACTCTCATGTCAGTCTTAGAGGCTAAAATCATGGGGTCAATGGGGGCTATGGGAGTAGAGGAAGGTTAATGCATATTTTGACAGTCAAAGCGAGCATAGAAGGCACTGAGCTCATCTGGGAGTGAAGCCTTGGTGTCACCTATGTCGCTTGGTTTAACTTTGTAAGAGGTGATAGCATTCACGCCTTGCCTCAGCTGTCTAGCAGAGATTAAAATTTGGTCCAGGATTGTCAATTCCCATATGAGATGACTGAAAAGTACAGCTAAAAGTGTAGGAAAAAAGTTCAACGTCCATTTATTATCAAAGTATAGTGCATACAACCTTGAGTTTTATCTTCTTGCATGAAGTTACAAAGCAAAGAAACACAATAGATCTCATTTTAAAAAAACACACAACAAAGACTGTCAGCACACAATGTGTGGGAAAAAAATCAAGTCATGTAAACTATAAAAATATAAATGAATAACACAGGACGTGAGCCGCTGAGACCCTGAAAGTGAGTTTACAGCCACAGAGCCAATTCAGCACTGAGTCGAGTGCCGATGATTGCAGGCAACAGCTCAGTCATTTCAGCGATGAACTATGTAAGCCTCGCAGAGCAATAAGCTGAACACCAGTTCGTCCTTTGCCCTTCCCTTCACTCGTTGATCTTTTTAATCTAGCTCGGCCTTAAATCAGCTAAAATTAGTTTGGTTTCCCGCTCTCAGACTCGGATCCCACCACGTCAATACGGCCTGAAGTTTCAGTCTGGCCCAAGTCCGCACCAACAATGGGCATTGCGGTCCTAACTGCATTATTGAGGGTCAAGTTCACTGAATCTTTTAGGATATCACAAATGCCAGCTCGTACAGATGGTTCAAAAGCACAACTCTCAAAGGGAAATTGCAAGTTGTGGATTGCAGTGATTGTAGTCCAGAACAAGTGTAGTTATTAGTGTAGGTAGTAGTTTTCTTTGCTGCCTGTCTCACCAGCACCATCTTAACTGCGTGTAAAAGGTCGGTACCTAAGATTGATCCATTCCAATTTGATTCCCAATATGTCCAGCTTATCTGGACGGAATACTCAGTTTTTCTTCTTGCTTAGTTTTGAGCAACGTCAAAATCTGAAGACAGCGATCTGAAAGGGAATGATCTGGACAATTAAAGTGACAGGTAGCTGGAAGCTCAGGAAAACCCTTGGAGACACTTCATGAACTTGTCAAGCAATCTGAATTTTATAACCAGATTCAGGTTTATTATCACTGACATATGTCATGAAATTTGTTGTTCTGTGGCAGTGGTGCAGCACAAAAAAAATCACCATGGTTGAAGTATGTAAATAAATGACCAGTTCTAAAGTGGAATAGTGAGGTAGTATGATGGGGTCAAGTGTAACATGGGACAACATTAAAAAGGGTAATGAATACAGGACAGAATGAGCTATATTTGAATGTTCACAGTATACTGAATAAGGCAGTTGAACTTGTAGCATAGTTTGAGATTAGCATGTATGATATTGTGGGCATCACTGAGATGTGGCTGAAAGATCATATTTCAGAGCTTAACATCCAAAGATACACCTTCTATCAAAAGGGCAGGCAGGCAGGCGGAGGGGATTGGGTGGCTCTATTGGTAAAAAATGAAATCAAATCCTTAGAAAGAGCTGACTTAGGATCAGAAAATGCAGAATTCTGTGGGTGGAGTTAAGAAACTGCAAAAGCATTGATGGGAAGGATGTACAGGCCTCCGAACAGTAACCAGGATGTGTGATGTAAATTTCAATGGGAAATAGAAAACACATGTAATAAGGGCAATGTTACAATAGTCCTGAGGGATTTCAATATGCAGGTAGATTGGGAAAATCATGTTGGTGCTGGATCCCAAGAGGGGGAATTTGTAGAATGCCTACAAGATGGCATTTTAGAGCACCTTGAGGTTGAGCCCATGAGGGGGAAAGCAATTCTGGATTGGGAGTTGTGTAATGAACCAGGGCTTAAGGTAAAGGAACCCTTGGGAGAGAGTGATCATAACATGATAGAATTCTCCCTGCAGTCTGAAAAGGAAAAGCTAAAGTCAGATGTAGCAGCATTACAGTGGAGGAAAGGGAATTGCAGAGGGATGAACCAGGAGCTGGCCAAAGTTGATTGGAAGGGGATGAGGGAAGAACAGCAGTGACTTGAGCTCCTAGGGGCATTTCAGAAGGCGCAGGTTAGCTACATCCTAAAGATGAAGAAGTATTCTACAGGGAGGATGAAGCCACTGTAGGTGACTGAGGAAGTCAAAGACAGCATAAAACCAAAAGGGAAGGGAAGCATAAAATAAAGCAAGAATCAGTGAGAAGTTAGAGGATTCTGAACATTTTTAAAACCAACAGAAGACAATTTGAAAAATCATAATGAGAGAAATGATGAAATATGAAGGTAAGATAGCCAATAATATCAAAGAGGATACCAAAATACTTTTCAGATATATAATGAAAAGAGAGGTAAGAGTGGATATTAGACCACTGGAAAATGATACTGGAAAGGTAGTAATGTGAGTACAAGAAATGTCAGATGAAAATAATAAGTATTTTGCATCAATCTTCACTGTGGAAGACACTAGCAGTGTGTATGAAAGTCACGAGTGTTAGGGGGTAGAAGTGAGTGCAGTTGCTATTATGAAGGAGAAAGTGCTTCTGAAGCTGAAAGGTCTGAAGGTAGATGGACTACACCCAGGGTTCTGAAAGGGGTAGCTGAAAAGATTGTGGAAGCATTAGAAATTATTTTTTAAGAATCACTCGATTCTGGAATGGTTTCGGAGGACTGGAAAATTTGCAAGTGTGACTCCATTTCTTAAGAAGTAAGGAAGGCGAAAGAAAGGAAATTAAAATCCGGTTCATCTGATTTCAGTGGTTGAGCAGATGTTGGCATCCATTATTAAGGATGTGATTTTGGGATACCTGGAGGTACACAATAAAGTAGGCCAATGTCAGCATGGTTTCCTTAGGTGGAAATCTTGCCTGACAAATCAGATCAAATTCTTTGAGGAAATAACAGGCAGGATAGAAAAAGGAGAGTCAGTAGATGTTGCTTACTTGGATCTTCAGAAGGTGTTTGACAAGGTGCCACACATGATACAGTCTGTGGTATTACAGGGAAGATACTAGCGTAGATAGAAGATTGGCTGACTGGAAGATTGTCAGTAGGCAGAGTCTGAATAAAGGAAATCTTATCTGTATGGCTGCTGGGTGACAAGTTGAGTTCCACAGGAGTAGGTATTGGGACTGTTTCTTTTCATGATATATGTCAATGATTTGGATGACAGAATTGATGGCTTTATGACCAGGTTTATAGACAATACAAAGATAGGTAGAGGGACAGGTCGTGTGGAAGCACAGATCTGCAGAAGGACTTGGATAGATTGGGAGAATAGGTAAATGGGTGGCATATGTAATACAGTGCAGGGAAATGCATGGTCATATAATTTGGGAGAAGGAATGAAGGCATTGACTGTTTTCTAAATGGTCAGTAAATTCAACAATCAAAGGTACAATCAGACTTGGGATTTTTTGTGCCAGATTCGCTAAAGACTAACTTGTAAGTTGTGTTGATGGCAGAGAAAGCAAATGCGATGTTAACATTTATTTTCAGAGCACAAGAATGTAAGAGCAAGGATGTGATGCTGAGGTCTTATAAGGCATTGATCAGACCACACTTGAAGCATTGCGAACAGTTTTGGGTCCTTTATCTAAGAAAAGATATTGTCATAGTGGTGAGGGTCCAGAGGTGGTTCATGAGAACGACTCCAGGAATGAAAATGTTAATATAAGAGGAGAGTTAGATGGCTCTGAGATTGTACCCGCTGGACTTTAGAAGAATGAGTGGGGATCTCATCCAAACCTATCGAATATTGGAAGGCCAATACAGAGGGGATGCGGAGAGGATCTTTCCTATAGTGGGGGAGCCTAGAACCTGAGGGCACAGCCTCAAAATAGAGGAATGTCCATTTAGAATAGAGATGAGAAGGAATTTCTTTAGCCAGGGGTTGGCAAATCTGTGGAATTTGTTGCTGTGTGTGGCTGTAGAGGCCAAGTCATTGAGTACATTTAAAGCAGAGTTTGGTAGATTCTTGGTTTGTCGAGGACCCAAAGGTTACCGGAAGAAAGCAGGAGAATGGGGTTGAGAGGGATAATAAATCACCATCATGGAACAGCAGTGCAGATTTGGAAGGCCAAATGGCCAAATCCCACTCCTTTGTCTTATGGTCTCATGGTGTTCAAGTGTTCACGGACCATTCAAAGATCAGACGGCACAGGAGACCATTGTGTGTTGGTGCTTAGACTCATGTACTTCCTCCCTAATGGTGATAATAAGAAGGGTGTATGTTCTCACTGGTGAAATTCCATACTGATGGATGCCACCTTCTTCAGGCACTGCCCTTTGAAGATGCCATCAGTTGGAATGTTCTGCAGAAATTTGCTGCAATATTTGATAGTATATCAATTCTCATCAAAGTCTTAATGATATATTGCTGCTGGCATTTCTTCTTTTTAATTGCTCCAACATGTTGGGCTCAGAATAGATATTCAGAGATTTTGACACCCAGGAAATTGAAACAGCTCATCTTTTCTAACACTGACACACCATTGAGTATTGGTCTGTGCTCTCGCAACTTCTTCTTCCTGAAGTCCACAATCACTTCACTGGTCTTGGTGATGTTGAGTGCAAGGTTATTGTTGTGACACCACTCAACCAGTCCAATTATCTCACTCCTGCACGCCTCCTCGTTGCCAAATGAGATTCTGCCAACAACAGTTGTGTCAGTGGCAAATTTATAGATGGTGTTTGAGCTGTGCCTAGCCACACAGTAATGGCTGTAGAGAAAGTAGAGCAGTGGGTTGAGCACACACATCCTTGAGGTGTGCCTGTGGTTGACTGTTCTTCCAGTGAGGAAGTCTAGAATCCAACTGCAGGTGATGACACAAAGGTCCAGATTTTGAAGCTTGTTGATTAGTACAGAGTGGATGATGGTGTTGATCCCGAAGTGTAATCAATAACCAGCAGCCTGACGTACAGTAATTATTGCTGTTGTTGAGCAACACTTCTCCATTGCAAAGTAGCCACATGGTGCACGTCAAAAACACAATGTCGAAGCAGAATAAGAGCAAGCGAAACACTGCTTTGCTGAAGAAAACTGTTTGGGTCCCAGGATGGTGGAAAAGAAGTAGGGTAAGATATTGGGTGCTCCGTCTGTTGTGAATGCATGGGAGGAGGCGGACTGGTGAAGATGGAAGAATGGACAGGGAGTTGCAGAGGAGTTGGTCTCTTCAGACTGCCGTAAGGGGAGGGGAAGGGAAAGGGTTTCTGGTAATGGAATTCCATTGAAGGTGTCATAAGTCATGGAGGATGATCTGATGAATGTGGAGTCTGGTGGCATGGAAGGTGATGAATCCCTCTTGCTGTGGCTGCTATAAGAACAGGAGCAGAATTGCAGAAACCTGAGGAGATGAGATAGAAATGCTTGTTATCTGTGGTATGGGGGAAGCCACAGTTAGTGAAAAGGAAAACGCACTGGTGTGGAATATCTTATTATCAAAGCAGCACATGACAGCGACAGGTGCAGATGCTCAGCAGCAGATTGGCCAAGAAATATTGCCACCTCACAACTCGGTTCAATCCTGACCTCTGGAGCTGTCTGTAGAGAGTTTACACGTTTTCCCCATGACTGCATAGTTTTCCCTTTGAGTGCCATTGCTTCCTCCCACATCTGAAGATGTACTGGTTGATAGGTTCATTGCATGTTGTAAATTATACCTAATTCTGCTGGGTGGCAGAAAAATCAAGGCGGAATTGATAAATATGTGAGAGAGGAGGGTTTACTGGAAAAAAAAAGTTAATCAAAAAATGTACTCTATTGGTATTGCTCTAAGAAACTCCATCAATTCACTGGGTCAAATGTCCTTTTCCTGTTTTGGAAGTGCATTGGGTGTCTGACAGCATTCTTTTTTCTACTGAGTTCTCCTTTGTTTTGTGGATGCCTGTTAAGAGATGAATCTTAGGGTTATATAATGGATACACACTTTGATAATAAATGAACTTTGAACTTTGAACATTTTTGCTTTGGTTATGACCCCAATGGCAATTCATTGCTATCTTTTGTTTCTTCTTCCTGATTTGTTTTGCTTTGTGAGAGAGCAAGTCCTAAGAGGTGGAGAAAAATGCAATGGAAGTTGCAGGCTGAAGTTCTCCACTCTCCCTTTATGCGGGGGATTGGTAGGAACAAAATCACATTAGAGAATATTATTGGAAAGTAATAACCTCTGCTGCAAAGCATGACAAGACATTGATCAGATCAAATTGTTAAAAACTGGATGAAGCTCTTTGCTTCTGCCACTGGTAATTCAAGATTTGTGCCCTCAGAAATGTTCAGTTGGATCATTCACAGTTGATTGTCTCATGAGGGCACTTTCATTGCTGAATGATCATGAACATGTTTGAAATGGTATCTGGTCAAAGCATCTCATGAGCCATGGAAAGGAAATCTAATCAAAGTATTATCATATACATTACACTCAGTGCAATAGCTACAGAGCTGACTAACTGTCAAAGGGTCGGGATTCTGACCAAAGTTTAGACTTTGTGAAAAGGATCTACTTCAGGGAATTGTGCTTGGGGCAGAGAGTGTTCTAGTACTTAGTGCTATTTCTAGAGAGAGCATTAGAGCTATAAAATAACACAACAAGAATGAAAGAAAATAGGAGTAGGTTATTTTGCTCCCAAACCAGGCCAGCCATTAAGTATAATCATACCCAAGCCTCCGGTGCACATTGGAAGGTACTGGGCAGCCTGTTGTGATTTATGAAGAAAAGCAATTTAACACCATAAAACCATAAGATATGGGAGCAGAATTGGGCCATTTGTCCCATCGAGTCTGCTCCAATACTCAATCATGGCTGATGCTTTTTCTTCTCCTCCTCAAGCCCATTTCCCGGCCTTCTCCCAGTAACCTTTGATGCCATGTCCAATCAAGAACCTATCAATCTCTGCCTTAAATACACCCAATGACCTGGCCTTCACAGCTGCACGTGGCAACAAACTCCACAAATTCAACAGCCTTTGGCTAAATACATCTAGCCAAATACATCTACAGTAGAAATACATCTAAATACAACTCCACATCTCTGTTTTGAACCCTCTAGTCTGAGGCTGTGTCCACTGGTCTTAGACTCTCCCACTTCAGGAAACATCCTTTCCACATCCACTCTGTCAAGGCCTTTCACCATTCGATAGGTGTCCCCTCAGTCTTCTGAATGAAAGTTGGAAAGTGTTGGGAACAGACAGCAGGTCCTGCTGGACCTACAGCAGGTTTTGCGGAAAGAGACTCTACATTTCAGGACAGATAAATTGTTTTATTACATTTTACTAGTACTAAAACAGCTTAGCAGATAATCTGAACATTGTAAAAGTCCCCTAGAAATCCCTTGGTTGTGTGCTGAGAAATTGGTTTGTTTCAGACCTATTCTTATGCATGGCAGAGACGTGTCACTTTAAATCATCACTGGAGGAACACAATCAAGTGCCTCAGTGTCAACATAGTGTTTTAAAATATGAACAAAGCCACAATGCAATCTAGTTTGAGTTGTGATCATTCAACAGTTATAGACACTGACCACTTGTCATTTAATTTTCTCACAACACTGAGGAAACACCCCATGCACAAATGTAAATTGCAAATAGAAGTATTTTGTGCCATTACTGGAAAACAAAGATTTTGCTTTCTGAATACCTTTAGGTGTATCTTATGAATTTTGGGCTACTGATCATGAAAATCACCATGAAATTTCCCTATCATGCACCATTCTTAATAAACTTACACTTATTATTTCAATTCATAATTCAAGTCAATTAAAATGTTGCCTACAATGTAAGCTGGAAAGTTTCCTATCTTGTCCAGGTCAGGCATGCTTGGGCATGCTTAGGCAGCACGGCTGCTGCATAGCAGGACAGGTTTTAGTAATAATTACTGGGTTCAGGACTGTAAGGATGGAATTTGCTATCATCAGGCACAAAAATTTCTATGAAGGATTTTGATATTTGAGACAGATGCTCCCCAGAATAACTGATGCCAAGATTAAGGAAAGCATTTTTGTTGGTCCACAGAACAAACAGGTAATCAATGACAAGCAATTTGAAGAATTTCTAGTGGGACCAGAGAAAATCACATGGAAAGCATTCAAGGAAATTGTTGAAATTTTTCTCAGCATTTACACAGCACCAAACTACATGCAGCTGGTTGACAACATGCTTCAAGCATATAAAACCATGAAGTGCAACATGTCACTAAAGATTCATTTTCTGCATTCCTGTCCCGGCAAATCTTGGTGCTGTTAGTGATGGGCATGGTGAAAAGATACCAGGACATTGCGGTCATGGAGAAAAGATACCAGGGCAACTGGAATCTATCAATGCTGGGAAATTATTGTTGGACACTTAAGCGAGAACACTGAGTACAAATGAAAATCATTAACAAAATATTTTAACTTAGTTGAATTATTGCATAGCATCAGCACCATTATGCAATTAAACACATTATATTCAATAAAAGTTAATTCATTGTTTCTCCAAATTCCTACATGATACAAGTAGTCTGAAATTATATTTGTGTTCATCATCAAGCAGTCCATCACAAACCAAAAAAAATTCTGAGGAAGCAACACTTATGAAAAAATTTGTTGTCCAGTGTAATTGGTGTTACTTCACACATGGATAATTGCCAGCATGATATACTCCACTGTAAAACAAGTTATGTTTGATTTGTTCAAATGATTGGTGTTAAATGGTGTAATTTCTGGCCATGCAACCTTTACAGGACTTTTATAGACTGTTAAGATTACCTAGAGCATTGTTTTCACAACAACAAAACATTGTAAAGCAATTGCTAGCTTGAGTTATTCAATTTTAATTAACATTCATAATAAGTGTAATAACAGTTACACTTCAGACTGCATTTTTGGCGGCATAGAACATTGATGGCTCGGACTTCGCTGTGTCTGGAAGCTGCATAAGTCAGGACAAAACCAAGTTTAAGATGGAACTTAGATGTCATTATTTGGAGAATCATAATCAGTGTTAGGTTACAATACAGCGGTATACACCGGGATATTGCAATAAACCCAGCAGTGCAGTCAGGTTTACAGTTAGGATTTCTGATCATGGTGCTTAACCACAATTAGGAGTGGCTTCTCTGTGGAGGACAGGAGTGGGCTTGTTTGTGGTCAGATAGTCTGCTGATGCTGCTTGTCACAAATTACGCTGCAGAGCATTTCCAGTGTCCTTGTGAAATGACCTATCATAAATCATATCATTCCGAGGGCAGGAAATAAATCTGGCGAGGAGGGGAATTGCTGGAAACAGAACAAGCACATGGAAAGCAAATGACTGATTGAAAACTCTCAGGAGTAGAATGGGGGGGGGGGTGGTCAGATGATCAGCAATCACTTGAACTCCCCTAATGAAATTTGGTTCATTTACTTAAGTCATTATCAGTCTTAAGGGTTAGGTGAAATATTCTTAAATCGAATTACAGAACTTTAAACTTTTGATGCCGTGTCACCGTCTTTTATTTAACCCTGCGATGCATGTTCTTCAAGCGTTGACTGATGGTAGCTCCAGCTGCAGGGGCCTTGAGGCAATGATCTGAAGAACTGTAACTGGTTGCATTGTTAAAGGGGTCAAAGTGTTCAATTCAGCTCTGCACACAGAGTTGAATATGAAAAAGACAAATGCTTTCACTGTATGACATGCATTGATTTAATAAAATGGAGCCAACAGATGGAAATCTCTCCGAAATCTAATTAGAAGAGCTCATTCTAAGAAGCAGGTGGAATTCAGAGGTCTGAGTGCAAATTCAGAAATGTTACAGTCTTTGGCTTGAAGGAAATGTGCAACCATTAGGATAAATGAGTTCCAAGGAAACAGTAATTTCCAGTTTTATTTTTATTTTTTTATAAAAAATTGTATGCTGAGAAATATGTCAATTGGCTAATTTTTAAAACGCTTCTTGCATTGCTTCTTGTTTAAAATAGCTCATCCTTTTTTACGAGCTATTTATTTTCAGCTAAAACTAGTAACCTAGTTTCCCTCAACCTTTTAAAAAGGTACCCTGCATAGATATTTCTCCTTCTCTATGAACCAGGACCTTTCTTTTTACTTCCACCTCTTTTGAACTGGAGTTTTCATGCAGTGGCAAGGTAGAGATTAGGAATATAGTGCAAAGAGGATTACAGGGATGAATCCGTTGTTCAGCTGTCAAAGCTGTTCTGCAGCAGTAGCAATTGTTTCTATTCCTCAAGCAACTCAAATTCATAAAGTAATGTAATTATATTCTTTGGATAATTGATTTAATAAGGTTGAGACTTCTAAAATCAAAGTTCAGAATATAATAAACTGCTCCACCATTGATTAAGTTTTGAGAACGTACAATGAGATGTGTAATCAAACTCCTATGTTTAGGTTTATACCTGCAGATTTAGCTAGCTGTTGCTAGATTTAAACATTTTTTTTACTGTTGAGTGATATTTACAAATAACACTAAAAGTGTCTTTAAGGAAGAGAAGCAAAGTTCGGAAAGTAAATTGTCACTGACAGATCTTCACCTCTGTTAATTGCTGTCAGTTGTCTGAAAGCAAGTATTCAACCCTTTGTTCAATTGCAAATGGTAGTAAGAAGATCTGATGTCAAAACAAGGACAGAAAGTAAGTAGTTATTTATCAAAATAAGTAATCACTGTGCTGCTTAATTTAATTTATTAACTTGCAAGGTCCAAATGTCAAATGTTTCTGTTGTAGACATAATCAAACATACTTTTCTGAGCACCGTAAACATCTCAGGAACCATTCATAAACTACTTTGGCATTCTGTATTTCCCTCACTTGTGTCTCACCAGGAACCTTCTGAACTTCATTTTTTTCTTTTACTCAGGGAGAAATACTTTGGAAAACACTGTAATATTCCACTAAAACAACAAAACCAATATTGAGAATGCTTTGGGACTGGGACAGCTAAGGGCACAATGACCGTCATGTGAACTTTTAATGAGTTATTCATTGACTTAATAGTGATCCTTATCTGCTGGCAGGCTATGGGGGATTCTACACAGTTATATTTCTTCATCTTCCATCAGTTAATTACTCTTTATTCACTAATAGTATAAAGATATGGTTATTAATATTTACTAGTCCCAGCTTAAACTCATTTATAATGACTTGTTGAAGTGTTGCAGATGTGAAAATTTAAGATATATAGCCCTATATGGCAATCAACAGCCTTCTTTCATAATTCTGAGCCTTCTTTTGCACAGTAGGTCTTTATTAATTCAACGGTCTTTACCTTGTCATACCACTTTTAGACAGTGGGTGTTGCTATTGAAGATTTTAGAATTAAATATTTGAAATAGTATTTTTGGCTCATTTTTTAAAATTAGATTTTAAAATTTTGTTTGGATTTCTTTTGAAACAGTCATTTTATTTAAATAAAATAAAGCTAGTGGGAGGAGTGAAAGAAACATTAATGGAACACCAAAAATGCAACATTTTAGGGCAGCAAGTAGATAATCTTGTTGTTAATAACAGGATTCTTGCTTTACTGATGAAATAAATGGACAGGCAAATTCTTAACTTTAAAGCATATTACAAGTGGTAATAATTCAAAAATTGATTGGACTAAATTCACCAGTTCAAATGCTTACCCTGGAGATTTTCAGTTCATATTCTTTTACAATGACTGGATACTTAGGGTTAGTTAAAACATTCTGAAATGAGTAATATTTTCTTGTGGGCATACTTAATAAATCCATTAACCATTATAAAATCAATGAAAAACTGCACCAACAGGCTGAAAACCAATGGGCAGAAGACAACAAATTGGGCAAATACAAAAAGAAAGAAATAAAACAGAAATAATAATAATAATAATAATAATAATAATAATAACACCTTTTATACATGGATGATTTGAAATTATATGCTTGTTCATCAGTTAAGCTAAAGCAATTAATTCAAATAGAACTATTTTCAAAAGATATAAGCATGAGCTTTGGACTGGATAAATGCAGAATATTAAACATAACGAAAGGTGCATTAGAGTTAATAGAATAAAAAAAACAGAGCAGCAAGATACAATGCAACCAATAGATGAATTTGAAACAAAAGTATCTGGAATATCAGCGAGGAAAGAAAATAGATGATAGCATGATAAAAGAAAAACTTTTGACAGAATTTACTTCAAGGCTTAAGAAAATCTGCCAAACAGACCTCAATAGTAAAAATCTAACAAAGGCAATAAACACTTCTGCTATATCTATATTAATGTATTCTTTTGGCATAACAAATTGGTCCAAAACTGATCTGGAAAATTTACAAAGAAAAATAAGAAATAAAATGATAAATTTCAGAAAACATTATGTACATTTGAAAGCACTTAGATGAACACTACCTAGAACACAAGGAGGAAAAGTCTACACAATAGTCAGATAAAGCTTCTAAGGATATACTTTCATCAACTAAAACACAAATTAGCACTCCGCACAGGCATATGCAATTATGATAAGAAGTATACACCAATAAACTTAAATGAGAGCACAACACAGAAAAATGAAGACATTATCACTATTGAAGAAAAGGTTAATTAATCGAAGAACATGGACTCCATGGAAGACATTCCCAGCATCTGAGTAGACTAGATGTTGATATGGAACCGTCGAGTGCCTGGCTCAGAGTTGGAGACCCAGAAACAGATTCCTTGTGACAATACAGGACCAGGTGATTAACACAAAAAAATGATCAAAAATACATAATAAAAGACCAGCACGCTCAAGATAAATGTAGAAAGTGCTGAGAAAAACCATAAACAATCCAACACATTACAGGAGCCTGTAGCAGTTTAACATAATCTGATTACTTAACATAGACACAATCAAGTGGCAAGCACCATTCATTAAAAACTTGCTTTAACATACAAACTCAAAATAAAATCACACCGTACTAGAAATACAAGCCTAATCCAGTTTTAAAATCAGAAGAACACAAATTATATTATGACTGATCAGTTATTACAGATAGGACAATCCACAATAGCTGTCTAGATATAATATACAGGATAAACAAGCAAGAATAACTTATTTAATAGATATAACCACAACTTACAGAAATCAATGTGAAGAACACCAGAAATATGCTGAATTAAAAAAGGAAATTGAAAGAACATGAACAAGGTATACATTGTCCTGAGAGTAATATCTATAATTGGTGTCATCCCAAAGGTACTACACCATACATTAAACAATTAGGGCTACACAGTAATCTGCACAAATCTTCAGAAAGCCACAATACTAAACACCACAAGAATAGTCCAAAAGTTCCTAGCAATTGACAAATGAGTGTGCTTGGCTGTGCCTGTACCTCAGGTTTTACTAGCTTGACCTGAGATTTGAAAAAATAACAATAGTAAATAAATAAACAATAAAGATAGAGAACCTGAGATGAAGAGTCTTTGAAAATGAGCCCAAAGGTTGTGGGAACAGGTCGGTGATGGGGCAAGTGAGGTAGAGTGAAGTTATCATTGCTGGTTCAGGAGCCTGTTAGTTGAGGGTTAATAACTGTTCCTGTACCTGGTGGTGTGAGTCCTGAGGGTACTGTACCTTTCTGATGACAGCAGCAAGAAGAAAGCATGACCTAGGTGGTGAGGTCCCTGATGATGGATGCTGCTTTCCTGCATCATTGCTCTGTGTAGACATGCTCAATGGTAGGGAGTGCTTCACAATGATGGGCTGGACCGTATCCACAACAGTTTCTAGGAATTTTCCGGGCATTGGTGTGATGCAGCCTGTCAATATACTCTCTGTTAAGTTTGATCTCAAAAAGTCAAACTTGGCATGGATTTACATTGAACATTTTATTACTGAACTGCTGCCCAACACCAAGCGCATGCAACTTGGTCACCATCATAGCTTCTGGTTCCAAGTGAACCCCCCACATTGCCCACTGGGAACTAAGTTCCTTATTATGCAAACAGAAGAATACATCTTCCTCTTTGAAAGAAAAACAAACACAATACTTTGTCCTCATAAACTGACAAGGAACAAAAATTCTTTCCAACAAAGATATCTACGTTCCGTAGCTAGTCTTATTTCATTTGTTTTTTTAAAATTTTCAACTGTTCAACATTTCAACTTCAATGGCAATGAGCAACTACAGTCTCTTATCCACTCTGAATTTTCAATCAATCTCTAAAGTGGTGTAATGGTCCTTTTTGGTCTGCTATTGTTCCCACAGGTGTATTGCTTGCTTTTGTTGCATTAATGTTGGTGTCTTTCTAAGAACTCTGATCAACATGTTCATTTTTTACATATGCTAATCCTTTGGTGTACTGACAGGTGAAGCAATACAGCTATGAGTTGAAGCTTGTAGTCAGAGATCCACATGGTTCTTTTTTGTGGCCTCGCTTTGTCAGGATCTGGTAGAAATGTGGAACTACTTCCTCTTGCACATACCCTTGAATTGACCACATGCCAGAATTGTGATCTCAGATTCACATTTGATCTCCAACCTTTAGGACTAGTAGGCTTTTCACAGTCTTGTTGTGATACTGTTTCTGTCTTTCTTTCCCTTTCACATTAGCCAGTTTGACCTTGTGTGCTCCTTTAGGTGTCAACAGATTTTCATGCATTGGAAGGTTAGTGCTTTTGCTTCGACCCATCAGCATTTGGGCTGGTGAAGGGCCATTCTGCAATGGCGTACTTCTGTAAATCTTTAGACTTATGTGGAAATCCTTTTGTTTATCTTGTGCTTTCTTCATGAGGCCCCTCACTACTTTAACCAATGTTGATTGCAGTGTTGCAACCTCTGGATAATTGGAAAAGTAGCCTGTTACAACAATATGACTCTTCCCATTACAATCAAACAAATCTACTCCAACTTTGAAGCACAGCCTTTCTATTGCAGAGTGTGGTGAAAGCAGATTTGCTTGCTGCTTTTGTCTGTAGCTAAAGCATATTTCACATGAAGCAATGTTCTGGCATTCTTGACCAAGATGTTGCTTCTTGAGCTCTACGTTTACATTTTTCCTCACCAAGATGCCCTTTATGTCTCTTCTGGAGCATTTCCTTGTGCAGCGACACTGGAATCACAAAACTGTTCCCTTTGAAGATCATATCTTTCACTACTGACAGTTCAGTTCTGTATGCCCAATTATCCCTAATACACATTGGACAGTCATTCTTAGATGCTGGCCATCCTTTCCGTTTTGTATCTTTGAGTTCTTTCATTGTTTCATGTGACTCTGCAGCTTTCCTAATCTTTTCGGTTCTATCAGTAGTTACTGGAAGGGAGGTGTCAATCATGTCAACATAAGCCAGTGTATCTGCATTTACCTCTTCATCATACTTTTCTTTCTTGTCGACTGCTCAAGACAGTGAATCAGCAAACATATTTTTCTAGTGTGTAGATCATCTTCACATCATATTTCTGCAACCTTATCAACATACACAGTATCCTCATGGGGCAGTCATTCAGTGGTTTGAACGTAATTGAGACCAGTAGTTTATGGTCTGTCTCCACTTCAAAAACTTGTCCATAGATGTTGTGAAATAATGGCCTTCTGTCTTTGTACAAAACTAGTTTATTAATGCCCTTTTTTTGAAGGAAAGGTACTATCCTTCCACGATCTTGTCTTTGTTCATCTCCAAACTCACAACAGTCCTTGAACTGTCCTCGGAAAGGACTGAATAAGATGAAGGGTAGTTAATGATTGACACTAACTTCTGTGCTTGTCTATGGTACTCACAAGCAAAGTTCAAAGTAAATGCACTACCAAAGTACACCTATGTCACTATATACAACTCTGAGATTCATTTTCTTGTGGGCATATTTAATAAATTCAATAACCACGGGGTGGATAACCAATGTGCAAAAGATAGCAAACTGTGCAAATAGAAAAAGAAAGAAAAAGTAAATATTAATAGTAAAAATAAATAACTATTGAGAACATACTTTCCTCCAATCACCTTAAAATGAATAGTCCTTCAAAATGAATCCATAGTTTGTGGGAACAGTTCAGTGATGGGGCAAGTGAACTTGAATGAAGTTACCCCCTCTGGTTCAGGAGCCAAATGGTTGGGGGGTAATAACTGTTTCTGAATCTGGTGGTGGGAGTCTTGAGGCTCCTGTACCTTCTTCCTGATGGCAGCAGTGAGAAGAGAGTATGTCTTGGGTGGTGTGAGTCCCTGATGATGGAAGCTGCTTTCCTGCATCAGCGTTCAATGTGGATATGCACTATGGTGGGGAAGGATTTACCAGTGATGGACTGGACCATATCCAATACTTTCTCTAGGATTTCACGTTCAGGCACATTAGGGTTCCAATTCAGGGTGTAAAGCAACCAGTAAATATACTCTCCACCACACATCTATAGAAGTTAGTCAGTTATAGATACCCTGCCAAAACTTTGCAATCTGCTGAGGAAGCAGAGCCACTGCTGTGCTTTCTTTGTAATTGCGCTTATCCGCTGGGTCCAGGACAGGTCCTCTGAAATGATAACACCAAGGTATTTAAAGTTGCTGACCCTTTCTACCTCAGATCCCTTGATGAGGATTGGCACATGGACCTCTGGTTTCCTCCTCCTGCAGTCAATAATTTTAAATTCAAGCTCCAAGAACAATCTAACTCTTCTCTCCCACATCACCCTCTATTTCTCTTCCATCTATGTGCCTATCTAAGAGTTTTTTAAATGTCTCTAATGTATCTGGCTCCACCACTACATCTGGCAATACATTTCACTCACCAACCACTCTTTGTGTGAAACAAAACTTCTTCTGACATCAACACTATGCTTTCCTCCAATCACCTTAAAATTATGGCTCCTCATATTAGCCATTTCAGTAACGTGAAAAGAAGTCTTTGGCTTTCTACTTGATCTATGCCTCTTATCATCTCTATCAAGTTACCTATCATCCTTCTTCGCTCCGAAAAGAATAGCCCTTGTTTGTTCAACCTACGCTCATAAAACATGCTCTCTAATCCCAGTAAATCTCCGTTGCATCCTTCCATCATTCTTATAATGAGGCAGCCAGAACTGAACAAAATACACCGTGTGTTCTAACCAGAGTTTTAAAAAGCTGCAACACTACCTCGCAGCCCTTGAACTTCATCCCCCAAATAATGCAGGCCAACGAACCATATGCCTTCTTAACCACTCTATCAACTTACAGGACAATTTTGAGGGACCTATGGATCTGGACCCCAACATCCCTCTGCCCTGCACATTATTAAGAATGTTATCTCACAAGTTTGAAGCATTTAATGATAATTTCATTTATGAAGCTCATCGAAGTTTTATAACTGAGTGGTGACTACAATGTTTTCTGCAGTCCTTCAAGGAATAATTACAGAATAGTTTTGCTGCAGTTTTGGTTGTGATGTTTTATCTGTCAATCATAAAGGAAAGCATTTAAGAATGGGGAAATTTGAATATATCAACAGGCACTAAGGAAAACAGGAGACTGTGAGAGGCTGCTTCTGAAAAGCACCCGCGTACTCCAAGGGAACGTGAAGCTGCCGTGGAATACAAGCATATCCACGTACAACCTCACTGAGGAAATTGAGTAATCAAAGGACATGGGAATGATTGCCAGTACTGTTATAGTTTAACAAAGCCAGTACACAGCCCTCTTGTAAATGAATACTTGTGGTTAAAAACCAGCTGACAGGTTGTATTGATCCAATTTGATTAAAAGATTCATCGTATAAAGTATAACCGAGAAACAGTACATTCAAATAGTCAAGGATAGAAAATGAAATGCTGCTGTTTCCCTTCATAAAACTGATCTTAGCCAGATTTCACAAGCATGTGCATGAACTGTTGACAAACAGCATGTACCTGCAGGATTAGCTGCAAAAAGAGTAAATACAAACTGTTTCTTCACAATCCAGATTGCAATAGCTAAAAAGGTGTTAGCATGCAATGTTACAAGAACAAAACAGAATTGGCTTCCCTGCAGAATTGCAAAGCCCATGTTATAACATCTGTGATACTTAATATACTGCATCAAATCTGCTTCTGTTTAATTATGCGGTAGATTCCCTATTGCAGTATTGATTGCAATAATTCTTTGGCAGCATTTTCCATGCAGATTGGCTGCAGCAATTAAACAGCAGCATTTTCCATGCAGATTGGCTGCAGCAATTAAACAGCAGCATTTCCTCCAGCAACAAATGCTTCAATAAAATAATGCTTTGTTGAGGATGATAAGGCCTCCATCAGGCAGGGTCGGACACGGATGTTTCATTCCAGCTGTCTAGATACGTAAGCCTGGGCAGTACGATATGGAGAGCAAGCTGCTGCCCAGGAGGCAGGCCCCCCCTCGCCATGCATCTAATGAACCCAAAGGAATGGCAGAGACCGATACAGTTTGGCACCAGCAGGAGGTGCCAGTTTGTGTTGAGCTCAATATAAGATTGCCTTAGGGACTCCAGCTCCGGATGTTTGCCTCAGGGGTTACTCCCAAAGCCTTCCCCATGACAGTGGTTTCAGATCAGAGTTCTGCTTCTCATAGATGAGCTGCCAACCACAGCTGATGAGCCCCATCTGCCCAAAAGCAGCTTCCATGCAACAATGCAATGAAATAAAGAGCAATTAATTACCTGTGCTAACTACTGCATTACTGCACAATTAAGCACCTGTAATTCCCCTGCAGCATTGGCTGCAATAAACAGGCAGTCCATGCAGAATAGACTGCAGTAATTTAAGAGCAGCTGTTTTCTTCCAGTATTGATTTATAAAACCATAAGATATAGGAACAGAATTAGGTCATTTGACCCATTGAGTCTGCTCCACTATTCAATCATGGCTGATCCTTTTTTCCTCTCCTCAGCCCCACTCCCCGGCCTTCTCCCCATAACCTTTGATGCCATGACCAATCAAGAACCCCATCAATCTCCACCTTAAATACACCCAATGACCTGGCCTCCACAGCTGCCTGTAGTAATAAATTCACCCACTCTCTGGCTAAAGAAATTTCTTCACATCTCTGCTTTAAATGGATGCCCCTGTATCCTGAGGTTGTGCCCTCTTGTCTTAGACTTACCCGCCATGGGAAACATCCTTTCCACAACTACTCTGTCAAGGCCTTTCAACATGCAAATGGCTTCAATGAGATCCCCACTCATCCTTCTAAATTCCAGTGAGTACAAGCCCAGAGTCATCGAACGTTCCTCATGTGATAAACATTTCAGTCCCAGAATCGTCCTCGTGAACCTTCGCTGAACCCTCTCCAATGCCAGCACATCTTAGATAAGGAGTCCAAACCTGTTCACAATACTCAAGGTAAGGCCTCACCAGTGCCTTATAAAAGCTCAGCATCACATGCTTTCTCTTATATTATAGACCTCTTGAAATGAATGCTAACATTGCATTTGCTTTCCTCACCACTGACTCTATCTGCCGGTTAACCTTTAGGGTGTTCTGTACCATGACTCCCAAGTCCCTTTGAATTTTCTCCCTATTTCGAAAATAGTCTGCACATTTGTTTCTTCTACCAAATTGCATGACCATGCATTTTCCAACGTTGCATTTCATTTGCCACTTTCTTGCCCATGCCTTCTGCAGCCTTCCCATTTCCTCAACACTGACTGCTCCTCCACCAATCTTCATATCATCTGCAAACTTGGCAACAAAGCCATCTATTACATCATCTAAATCATTGATACACAGCATAAAAAGAATCAGTCCCAACACTGACCCCTGTGGAACACCACTAATCACTGGCAGCCAAACAGAAAAGGATCCTTTTATTTCTACTCATTGCCTCCTACCAATCAGCCAATGCTCTAACCATGTTAGTAACTTTCCTGTAACACCATGGGCTCTTAACTTGGTAAGCACCCTCATGTGTGGCCCCTTGTCAAAGGCTTTCTGAAAATCCATATGTACAGCATCCATTCCATCCCATTTATCTATCCGGTTTCCAGTAATTCCCTCCCTCTCCCCCTTCCCCTATCCCAGGTCCCTCTCTGCCTCTCTCCCCTTTTAACTTTCTGCTTCTTTATCTCTACAGTTCTTTCATGCTTATCTCCTCCCCCTCCCCTCTTTATCTTTCCTCCGATTGGTCTTCCACTTGGCGCCTTTAGGCCCTACCGCCTTCCCTATCTCTATTACTGGGCTTCAGCCCTCTCTTACCCCCATTCCTAATGAAGGGTCTCGGCCCGAAACATTGGCTACTCTTTTCTCACGGATGCTGCCTGACCAGCTGAGTTCTTCCAGCATTGTGTGTGTATTCTTATTATCACCGGCATGTGACGTGAAATTTGTTAACTTTGCAGTAGCAGTTCAATGCAATACATAATATAGAAGAGAAAAAATTCATAATAATAATATATAAATAAGAAAATCAATTACAGTATACGTATGTTGAATAGATTTTAAAAATGTGAATAAACAGAAATACTATATATTAAAAAAAAGTGAGCTGGTGTCCAAGGATTCAATGTCCATTTAGGAATCGGACGGGAGAGAGGAGGAAGCTGTTCCTGAATCACTGAGTGTGTGCCTTCAGGCTTCTCTACCTCCTACCTGATGGTAAAAGTGAGAAAAGGGCATGCCCTGCGGTCCTTAATAATGGACGCTGCCTTTCTGAGACACCACTCACTGAAGATGTCCTGGGTATTTTGTAGGCTAATACTCAAGATGGAACTGACTAGATTTACAACCCTCTGCAGCTTCTTTTGGTCCTGTGCAGTAGCTCCTTCATACTAGACAGTGATGCAGTCTGTCAGAATACTCTCCACGGTACATCTATAGAAGTTTTTGAGTGTATTTGTTGACATGCCAAATCTCTTCAAACTCCTAATAAAGTATAGCCACTGTCTTGCCTTCTTTATAACAACATTGATATGTTGGGATATGTATCTCCTCAAAGAAGTCCAATAGGTTCAAAGGGCAAGATTTTCCCCTAAGGAAACCATGCTGACTTTGTCCTATCTTCTCATGTGTCAGCAAATACTCCATAACTTCATCCTTAACAATTGACTGAACATCTTCCCAACCCCTGAGGTCAGGCTAACTCCTTTCTGCGGCCTCCTTCCTTTCTTAAAGAGTGTAGAGACATTTGCAATTTTCCAGTCCTCTGGAACCATGCCAGAGTCCAATGATTTTTGAAAGATCATTACTAATGCCACCATAATATCTACTGCTACCTCTTTCAGACCCCTAGGATGCAGTTCAGCTGGTCCAGATGACTTATGCACCTTTAGGTCTTTCAGCTTTCTGAGCACCTTCTCCCTTGTAACAGTAACTGCACTCACTTCTCTTCCCTCACACACTTCGACATCTGGCACACTGCTAGTGTCTTCCACAGTGAAGACTGATGCAAAATACTCATTCAGTTCATCTGCCTTTTCCTTGGTCCCCGTTATTATTTCTCCAGCTAATGAGAGTGTCCACTCTCATCTTTCTTTCATTTTTTACATACTTGAAAAAGCTTTTGCTATCCACTTTGCTATTGTTTGCTAGCTTGCTTTCATATTTCATCTTTTCCCTCCTAATAATTCTTTTAGTTGCTTTCTGTAGGTTTTTAAAAGCTTCCCAATCCTCTATCTTCCTGCTAATTTTTGCTTTGTTATAGGCCCTCTCTTCTGCTTTTACATTTGCTTTGACTTCCCTTTTCAGACACGGTTGTACTATTTTGCCATTTGAGTATTTCTTTGTTTTTGGAATACTTCTATCCTGCACCTTCCTCATTTCTCCTTGTAACTCAAGCCATTGCTGCTCTGCTGTCATCCCTGCCGGCATCTCCTTGCAAGTTACTTTGGCCAACTGCTCTCTCATCCCACTGTAATTTCCTTTACTCCACTAAAATACTGTTACGTCAGACTTTACATTCTCCCTATGAAATTTCAAGTTGAACTCAATCATATAGTGATCACTGACACCTAGGGGTTCCTTTAGCTCCCTAGTCACTTCTGGTTTATTACATAACACCCAATCCAGTATATCTGGTCCCCTAGTGGGCTTAACAACAAACAGCTGTAAAAAGCCATCTCGTAGTCATTCAACAAATTCACTCTCTTGAGATCCATTACCAACCTGATTTTCCCAATCTACTTGTTTATTAAAATCTCCCTTAACATTACCCTCTTGATGTGCCTTTTCTATTTCCCATTGTAATATGTGGTCCACATCCCAGCTACTGTTTGGAGGCCGGTATATAACTGCCATCAGGGTCCTTTTACCTTTGCAGCTTCTTAACTCAACCCACAAGGATTCAATGTCCTCCATTCCCTTGTCACATTGTTTTAATTATTTGATGCCACTCAATACCATGCCTCTCCCTCTAGCTATTTTCCTATCCGTCTGATACAGCATGTAGCCTTGCACATTCAGCTCTCCGTCAGCCATGAGGCAGTGATGCCCACAACATCATACCTGACAATCTCCATGATCATCTGCCTTATTTCTTATACTCCATGCATTGAGATATAACATTTTGAGTACTGTATTTGCTACCCTTTTTGATTTAACCAAATTAACAACTGCAGGTTACCGCAGACTGCCAGAATTAACCAGCAGCTGTTTCCATCAGCATCAGCTGCAACAAAATAACAGCTGCAGATTCCCAGCAGTAATTAGAGACCAGTTCAATGAAAGCAAACGAGAGCGCAAAACTTAGTGAGAAGTTAGAAGATCCGGGAGCATTTAAAAACCAACAGGATACAACTGAAAAAAAAGCCGTAAGGAGAGAAAAGCTGAACTATGAAGGTAAATTAGTAAAAGAGAGGTGAGAGTAGGTATCAAACCACTGGAAAACGATACGAGGGAGGTAGTAATTGGGTACACAGAAATGGTAAACTCATTTAATGAGCATTTTGCATCAACCTTTACTGTGGAAGAGGCTAGCGGCTTGCCAGAAATCTGAGAGTGTTGGGGGCAGAAGTGAGTGTTGTAGCTGTTGCTAAGGAGGATGTGCTTAGGAAGCTGAAAGGCCTGAAGGTAGATATGTCACATGGACCAGATGGACTAAACCTCAGGGTACTGAAAGAGGTAGGTGATGAGATTGTGGAGGCATTAGTAAGGATCGTTCAAGAATTACTAGATTCTGGTATCGTTCCAGAGGACAAGAAAGTTGCAAATGTCACTCCATTCTTCAAGAAGGGAGGGAGGCAAAAAACAGGAAATTATAGGCCAATCATCCTGACTTCAGTGGTTGAGAAGAACTTGGAGTCCATTATCAAGGATGAGGTTTTGGGATACTCAGCAGCACACGAAAATAGTCCAAAATTAGCATGGTTTCCTTAAGGGTAAATCTGCCTGACAAATCTGTTAGAATTCATTGAGGTAGTAACGAGCAAGATAGATAAACGGGAGTCAGTAGATGCTTTTTCCTTGGATTGTCAGAAAGGCCTTTGACAGAGTGCTATATGTGAAGCCACTGGACAAAATAAGATCCCATTATATTAAGGGCAAAATACAAAGAGTTGGAATAAAAAGGGTCTCTTCTGGTTGGCTTCCAATGACTAGTGGTGTTCTGCAAAGATCAGTGTTAGGCCTACTTCTTTTCACATATGTCACCCATTTGGATAATGGAACAAATGGTTTTGTGGCCAAGTTTGCAGTCGATATGAAGATTGCTGGAGGGGCAGGTAGTGTTGAGGAAATGGGAAGTCTGTGGAAGGATTTAGACAGATTTGGAGAATGAGCAAAGAAGCAGCAAATGGGATACAGTGGATGGAAGTGTATGACTTTGGTAGAAGGAATAAAGGCATGGATTATTTCCTAAACAGGGAGGCGATTCAGAAATCAGACGTGCAAAAAGACTAAGGGAATCCTCATGTACTTGTAGCTTGAGTCCGTGATAAGGAAGGGAGATGTAACGTCAGCATTCATTTAGAGAGGACTAGAATACAAAAGCAAGGATGTAATGCTGAGGCTTTATCAGTCCTTGGTCAGACCACACTTGGAGATTTGTGAGCAGTTTTAGGACCTTTATCTGAGAAAAGATGTGCTGGCAAAAGATAAGATCCAGAGAATGTTCATGAGAATGATTCCAGGATCGAAATTGTTTTCATACAAAGAGCGTTTGATGGCTCTGGACCTGTACTTGCTTGAGTTTTGAAGAATGAGGAGGGGCGTTAAGGAAACATCTCTAATATTGGAAATCCTAGAGAGAGTGGATGTGGAAAGGATGTGTGAGTCTAGGACCAGAGGGAACAGCCTCAGAATAGAGTGAGGTTCCTTTAGAACAGAGGTAAGGAGGAATTTCTTTAGTCAGAGAATGGTGAATCTGTGGAATTCATTGCCACAGATGGCTGTGGAGGCTAAGTCATTGGTTATATTTAAAGTGGAACTTAATGGGTTCTTGATTAGTAAAGGTGTCAAAGACTACACAGGAAAAAAGCAAGAGAATGAAGTAGGGAGGAATAATAAATCGGCAATGATGGATAGCAGAACAAACCCAATGGGCCAAATTGCCTAATTCTGCTCCTATGACTTGTGATCTTATGATGTTCTCATGGTAATGTTGGCAATCATTAAACTTTGGAGATTATCTGCAGTATTGACTGTAATACTTGAAGAGCTGAAGTTGTCCTACAGTACTGTAGACAATAAATAAACAGCAGTTCCCCGTATCTCAACAGCATAGCATTATCAGATTCCCCGCAGTCCTTTTGGAAGAATTAAAATATGCAGCAATTTCACTGCAGTGTTGATTGTAATCAATCTTCTGCAGCAGCCACTGTCATGATGAAACAACAGCAGGTTTCCTGAAGAACTATGTTACATAGCAGCTGATTTGCTACGGTATTGACTCAACTATTAAATAGCTACAGAGAGCCTGTCATATTGTTTGTCGTCACTAAACAGCAGCAGACTCTATGCAATATTAACCGCAGTGCTCAATCACCAGTGTCCCTGCAGTAATGGATGAAGAAATTAATTGGCTGCAGACTCCCTGCAGTATTGAGACCATACTTAGACATGCACTGATTACTGTGCAGCATTTTCCACATAGCATTGCCTGAAATAATTAAACAACAATTTCCTTACAGTATCGCCAATAGTAATTATGCAGCAACAGGTTATCTATAGCAATTTTTTTGCATCAATTAAATGCCAGCATATCTCCTGTGATATTCATTGCTAGAATTAAGCAGCACTAGATTCACCTCTGCATGTATGCAGTAATTACCCATCAGCAGCTTCCCTGCAGCAATTAATAAGCAGTGGATTTTCTGCAGTATTGACTGATTTCTTTTACCAGAAACCGTTTTCCTGCAGTATTGACTGCAATAGTCAACAGTACTAGATCCTCTGCAGTACTGATGTGAATAATTAACATGTAACAGATTACCTGCAGAGCTAACTGCAAAATTAATGGAGCAACAGTCTTCACAGGCATTTCCCTGCAGTAATTAAATAACAATATTCCTTTCCTATTGTCTGAGATAAATACCCTGTAAATAGAATGTAAAGATTTAAAGATTAAAGATTAGCTTTCTTTGTGATATCTACATCAAAGCATACATACATACATAGATATATCCACATGAATATTCTGCATTATTGTATCTTACTGATATTCTATATATGATTCTATATGTGGTCATCGGGGCGGGTTGACACATGATATCGGTGGGCTGGGGGGAAGGGCATCTGGTAATGTGTTTTAGCACCTCGACCTTATAGTAATGCTGTCTCATTGGGCTGTATTCATGAGTATCCATGTATGGTTAATTAAACTTGATTAGAATTGAAGCATGCAATGAAATGCGTCCATTGCATCAACAACCAACTCAGTCTGAATATTTGCTGGGGACAGCCCACATATGCCACCATGCTTCCAGCACCAATGTAGCAAGCTGTCAGCTTACTAACCCTTACTCAGCCATATGTCTTTGAAACGTCAGGGGAAACCAGAGGCTCGGGAGGAAACCCATGCAAACATGGGGAGAATGAACAAACTCCTTATAGACAGTGATGGGAACAGAACCCCAATCACTGGTGCTGTAAAGCGTTACGCTAGCCAGGACAGTTTTGTAGATGTTTTCATGCAGTGTGTACCACAATTACATAAAGAACATTCACTTTACAATATTAATATACAATATTAATTGCAAGATTTAAATAGCAGCAGTTTCCTATGATGCTGAAAGTAATCAAATAACAAGCACAGGTTCCTTAGAGCATTGACTCTTATCATTTAAAAGCTGCATTTTCTACCTAGCATTGACAGCAATAATTGAACATCATTGAGTTTCCTGTATTACTGGGTGGAATAGTATTGCAGCTCCTCCGTGCTGCTGCCTTACCACTCCAGAGGCTTGTGTTCCATCCTGACATTGGGTGCTGTCAGTGTGGAGTTCACGTGTTCTCTCTGCAATTGCATGGTTTTCCTGCAGATATCCAGTTTCCTCCCACATCCCAAAGATGCACTGGTAGGTTAAACCATCTGCTATAAGTATTCCTAATGTAGATACTGTAAGTGGGCAAATGAATTATGGGGGTGGACATGTGAGAGAGAATAAGTTGCAGGGCCAGAGAGAAATATGAGGGTGAATGGAACTAAAGGGATTACACTGCCGGGAGCCGGCATAGATTCAGTGGGCCCAGTAGCCTTCTTCTATATCATAATTGGCAAGTTAACGTGCAGCGTTTACTCTGCTGCTTTGAGGGTAATGAGGTGGTAGCTTAATGAAATGGCATTATATCCCCTGTAGTATTGATGGAATAATTAAAAAGCAGTTGTTTTGCTGCAGTATTGACTACAATAAATGTACAGTATCCCGTCCTGCCATATTGGCAATAATGAAATAACAGCAGATTCCACGGTGAATTAACTCCAGCATTTAGCAGCAGTTTTCTTGCAGATTTAACTGCAATAGTTCAATAACTATGATTAAAGAACAGCTGACTCTGTGCAATATTGACAATGGTTGTTAAACATCAGTAATATTCTCGCAATTATAGAACATGGAAAGTTGCAGCACAGTACAGGCCCTTCAGCCAAAGATGTGCCGACCTTTCAACCGGCTCCAAGATCAACCTAGCCTATCCCTCCGATGTAGCTCTCCATTTTTCTCTCATCCGTGTGCCTAAGAGTCTCTTAAATGTCCCTAATGTGCCTAACCTCTGCCACCAATCCTGGCAGCATGACCCATGCACCACAGCTCTCTGTGTAGAAAAAAAACTACCTCGAAAACATCCCCCTAAACATTCCTTCAATCACCTTGAAATTATGCCCCCTTGGTATTAGCCATTTCCACCCTGGGTAAAGTCTCTGGCTATCTACTTGATCTATGCCTCTTATCATCTTGTACATTTCTATCAAGTCACCTGTCATCTTCATACTTCACACTTTTCCAGATTGAACTTCATCTGGCACTTCTTAGCCCAGCTCTGCATTGCATCAATGTCCCATTGTAACCCTCAACAAACTTCTATACCAATCACAACACCACCAACCTTTGTGTCATCTGCAAACGTACTAACCCACCTTTCCACTTCCTCATCAAAGTTATTAATAAAAATAACTAAGAGGAGGGGTTCCCTGTCCCAGAGCACCACTGGTCACCAACCTCCGGGTAGAAAATGCTCCTACAACTACCTTCTGCCTTTTATGGGCAGGCCAATTCACAATCCACACTGCCAGGTTGACCTAGATCCCATGCCTCATAACATTCTGAATGAGCCTACTATGGGGAACCTTATCAAATGCTTTACTAAAATCCATATGTACTACATCCACTGCTCTACTTTAATCTATGTGTTTTGTCACATCCTCAAAGGATTCAATGAGACTCCCCCTCACAAAGGCATGCTGGTCATATCTTATCAGACTTTGCTTCTCAAAATGCTCATAAGTTCTGTCTCTAAGAAAATTCTTCATTAATTTGCCCACCACTGAAGTAAGACTCACTGGCCTATAATTCCCGGGTTATCCCTACTCCCTTTCCTGACTAAAGGAATAACATTTGCCACCTTCAAGTCCTGCGGCCAGTGAGGACATGAAGATCTTCGCCAAAGGCGCAGCTGCCTCTTTCCTTACTTCCTGTCTGACACCTCACCAGGTTCATTGCCTAGTACCAGACCCGTTATGGCTTTTCCTCTAATCCGTGTGTCTACATATTGTGTCAGAATAATTAAATATGTAGTGCAAAACGAGAGCAACCTAATGAGTGAAGAAATTAAGTATCTGCACGTTCTCTGCAGTTGTGACAGAAATATTTGAACAGAAGTGGATCCTTTGCTCTACTAGCTCCAATAATTAAAGAGTAACAATTTCTCTGTAGTATTGACAGTACTAACATATCTCCTGGGGTTTCCCTGTAACATTGACTGCAATAATTAAACCACAGCAATTTCCAAACATCGTTGAGAGGAGTAATTAAACACCGGCAGATTCCCTGCAGTATTGGCTGAGCAATTAAACTGCAATAGTGTCCCTGCAACATTGATTGCAATGATTAAACAGTGAAAAGTTTTCTTCAGCATTGATTAAACGACAGCATTAGTTTCTCATGCACCACTGGCTGCAGTAATTAAATTGATATCCAGTAGTATTGACTGCAATAATCAAGTCTGCAGTTTACATATAGTATTTACTATAATAAATAAATAGAAATACTTCCCTGTATATAGGTGGTTACAATTATAAAACATCTATTTCCATGTAGTTATAATTAAGCAGAAGTAGTTAACTGTTGATTTGTGATTGCTTTGTTGATGTTGGAGTAAATCTGCACCATTCAAGTAATCGCAATTTACTTAGCTGGCCCAGATTTACCCCCAGCATAAATGAACGTAAGAAAACACTTCAAAGATAACATCAAAATCAGCCTTAAGAAATTCAACATTGCATCTAAAAGCTGGCAAGACATTACACTCAATCGATACACCTGGAGGAAATCTGTTCAAGAGGGAGCTACATGAGAACAACCTCTGTTGTGCCTCAGGGAACAAGAGGCAGCTGTGAAAGGAGAGGCTGAACAACCACTAACCACAGCCACCACCCGGTCTTGCCCACACTGCACTAGCCTACGCGGACCCCCGGGCAGTCTCATCAGCTACATGATGACCCACCAATAGGCAACCCCTTAGTTGAACATCATTCTCAACTCGAGTGATTGCACTACGACTACTACCTCAGTACTAACTAAATAAATCCAAATGCAGTTTTTAAACTGTTGCAGTTTTGCTGTGGTATTAACAAAGAACAAACAACCGACAAGAATTTATGTTGTTACCTGAATCAGCAAATCTGTGGATGACACTAAGATTGGGAGTGATGTGGACAGCAAGGAAGACTATCAAAGCTTGCAGTGTAATCTGGACAAGCTGGAAAAACAGGCTGACAAAGGACAGATGGAATTTAATGCAGACAAGTGTGAGGTGGTGCACTTTGGGAGGAGCATCCAAGGTAGGTCTTACACAGTGAGGCACTGAGGAGTGTGGTAGAACAAAGGGATCTGGTAATACAGATCCATAATTCATTGAAAGTGAGATTACAGTTAGATACAGGTCATAAAGGGAGCTCTTGGCTCAGATTATTGAGTATAGGAATTGGGATGTTATGTTGAGTTGTTGGTGATGTTAGTGAGGTCTAAGTTGGAGTCTTGAGTGCAGTTTTGGTCACCTATCCACAGGAAAGATGTAAATAAGTTTGAAAGAGTACAGAGAAAACTTACAATGATGTTGCTGGGACTGGAGGAAGTGAGTTAAAATGAAAAGTTCAATTGGTTAGAACTTTATTCTCTCGAATGTAGAAGATTGAAGAGAAATTTGATACAGGTATGCAACAATATTAGGGGTATAGGTGGAGTAAATGCAAACAGGGTTTTTCCACTGCGGTTGGATGGGTCATAGGTTAAGAGTGAAAGGTGACATGTTTACAGCAAACATGGGGGGGATAGGGTAGCCTCTTCATTCAGAGAGTGGTGACAGTGTGGAACAAACTTCCAAAGCAAGTGGTGGATGTGATTTTGATTTCAATGTTTAAGAGAAGTTTGGCTAGGTACGTGGATGGGAGAGTTATGGAGGGCTATGGCAGGTCAATGTGACTAGGCAGTTTAAATGCTTCAAGTGGACTAGATGGGAAGAAGGCCCTGTTTCTGTGCTGTAGTTTTCTATGACTCAATATGCAATATTTACTACAAATATAAATTATCAGCATTGTTCCTGCAATGTTAACTGCAGAAGTTGATCAGTAAATCATTCGCCACACCATCAACTACAAGAAGTAATCAGCATCAGTTTCTTTGCAGTATCAAAGGCAACGATTATATAGCAGTCGTACTTACAGAGAATATTAAATGATGGCAGTTTCAAATAATACTGGCAACAATAATTAAGCAGCTGTTGTTTCACTGCAATCCTGGCAGAAGACCTCTTCTTGCACACTATCTCAGGATTGAGCTGGTTTGCCTCCACTCTGACCTTGTGGGTTCTGAGGTGACAAATGAAGCCAATATGGACGTAGAATGTTCTCTATTGAAGATGGTAGATGGTTGTCAGGTCGGGTGAATGTATAACTTGTGAGGGCCATGCAGAACTCCTTTGTGCTTCCAAAGAAGAGATTTGGAGCATTGTGTGTTCTTCCAATCACCACACTATAGGAAGAATGTAGTTATGCTGGAGACAGTACAAACAAGATTCATCAAGATGTTGCTGGATTGGAAGACTTGTACTTTTGAGGATATTCTGGATCAACTGGGTTTGTTTTCCTTGAAGAAAAGGAGGCTGAGGACAGGTACTGTGTGTAAGATTATAAGAGGCATACAGCACAAACAGTCAGAACCATTTTTTCATGGTAAGGTTATCAAAAACAAGATGGAGTTTTAAGATGAGAGAAAGGAGTTTGAAGGGGTATTGAGTGTTTTATTTTCATTGAGGGTACTTGATATCTTGAACAAGCTGCCACAGATGGTGAAGGGGGTCAAATACAATCATGATTTTTAAGAGAGATTTATATAGGCATTTAAGTAGGAAAGACATATTATAAGGCACATTATAAGATAGGGGCTGACAGCAGGCAAATGGATTTCATGTAGGTGGTCATAAAGGTTAGCATGGACATGGTGGGTCGAGGACCTGTTTCTGTGTTAGAACTCTGTATGATTTGTGGTGTTCAATACCATCCTGAATGTGTCTTCTGCACTTTAATTTTATAAAGGACCAGAGATTCCCAGGACTTAGCAGGGTTGTTACACCATCTTCAAGGAGGCTTTGAACATATCTTTGAAAGTTTCTGTTATGTTTATCTGATAATCTCTGTGACAAAGCATGAGTAACTAAATAGCAGGAGTCACTTTGGATCTCACCGAAACAATTAAACAATGGCAAATTCTCTGTAGTATTAACCACATTGATTAAACAGTGCTGGATTTTCTTGTAACTTGCATTTTAAATTACAATGAATATCCTGCATTACTAACTGCAATAAATAAACTGCCAAATATTTGCAGTATTGACCGTTGTTATTAAACAGCAGACCATTCCCTCCAGTGCTGACAATACATTCACATTACTTTATCTGCAGCTTCGACTGTTGAAATTAAGTAGCAGCAGATTCCTCGTTGCATTGACCACAATAATTAGTCAGCTACATTTTCATGCAGCACGGTTAGCATTAATTAACGAGCAACAGATTCCCCAGTGTTAGCTGCAGTAATTAAATGGCAGCAGCTAATGTGCAGTATTAACTGCAATAGAAAATATTTCTCTGCAATATTCAGTGCAATATTTAAATAGAAGGCAAATTATATGCAGCATTAACTGCCACAACTAAATAGCAATTATTTTGCAATATTAATTGCAATAAATTAAACATTTATTGATCCCTTGTAGCATTAACTGCAGTAATTCGATAGCAGTAGACCCACCACACGGATGACTTCAATAATTAGACAACAAGAGTTACCCAGTATTGACTGCATTAATTAAACAACAGCAGTTTTGCAATGTTATGGACAACAGTTGTTAGGGATCAGAACATTTCCAGTCTGAAATTATTGCATTAATGACTAGCAACAAGTTTTTAGTTTTAATAACCATATAGTAGAATATTAACGGCAGTATTGACAGCTATAATTAAAACAACATTCGATTCCCTGCAGTATTGGCTGAGTGAATTAATCAGCAGCACTCCTGCAGTGCTGATTGTAATAAATTCACAGCAACATTTTCCCTGCAGAGTTGGTTGCACTGATTAAGTACTTGTTCTTTTTAAAGGCATATTTCACGATCTAGATGTTACTGGTGCACATTGCCCATCTCTAATTGCCCTTCTGAAGGCGACAATGAGCCCTTTTTGAATCACTGCCACCCCTCTGGTAAAGGTCCACAGTCAGGAAATCCGGTATTTAGTCCCGATGACTATCGAGGATCAGTGATATATATTTCCAAGTCAGAATGGGTGTAACTTGGATGGAACCGGCAGGTAGTGGAGTTCCATGTGCCAAAACCATGCAATTGTTGTCCTTGTCTTCCTTAATGTTAGCGACTACGGTTTTGGGAGGTAATCTACAATAGTAACTGCAGTGCATTTTGCACTTGGTTTTGCACTGTGTGCTGGCAGACTACAAAGTGAATGTTTATTTTTAACTTCAGAATAAATGTATTATCAAAGTACGTCACTGTATACAACCCTGAGACTCATTTTCTTGAGGGCATACTCAATAAGTCTATAATAATAACCATTACAGAATCAATTAAAGACTGCTGAACTAGGGTGTTCAATCAGTGGGCAGAGGACAACGATCTGTGTAAATACAAAAAGAAGAAACAATATCAATTAGTTAATAAGTAATAAATATTGAGAACATGAAATGAAGAGTCCTTGAAAGCGAGTCCATTGGTTGTGAGGACATTTCAATGTGATGGGACAAGTGAAGTTGAGTGGAGTTATCCCCTTTGGTTCAAGAGCTTGATGGTTAAGGAGTAATAACTGTTCCTGACCCTGTGAGTCCTGAGTCTCCTGTACCTTCATCCTGACGGCAGCAGATAGAAGAGAGCATGCCCTGGGAGGTGGGGGTGTCCCTGATGATGGACACTGTTTTCCTATGACAGCATTTCATGTAGATGTTCTCAATGGTTGGGAGGGGTTTACCCGTGATGGACTGGGTGGGTGGAAGACCGATATGATTGGCTGTTTTATCTTGAGGTCCTTCAGCACAGGAAACCTGACCCCTTGTAATCATGGTATTGATATGGCTGGTTTCTGCTCAATGGTGATCCCGTGTCGTATTGACGATAGAATAAACACCAGCATTCCCTTGCAATATTGCTTTTGACTCCAGTCATGATACAACCATGGATAACCAGCAGTGTTGACTGCAACAGCTGTTTAGGCTGCAGTTTTGTTGCAGTAATGACTGCAGTCATTAACCTCAGCAGAATTCTTGAAGGATTAACTAGCAAGATTAAGTATCAGAGTTTATCCTGCAGGATTAACTGCAGCAGTTGAGCTGCAATGCATTTGCTGCATTGCAGACAGCAATAATTAAACAGCAGCATTCCTCCTGCATTATTGATTACAATAATCAGCCCATAGTAGAATCAATACAGTGCTGGCTGCAATCATTAAATTGTAGCCATTTACCTACAGTATTGACTGCTATAGCTTCCTAGAAGTATTCAGAACAAGAACAGAACAACTGTAGATTTGTTAGATAGACTAGTAGATTTTATACTAAATACAGCTTTTCTGGTGTATTAGTTGCAAGGTGTGCAGTACTTCCCTGCAATAACAATACTGTAGCAAATTTCCTTCAACATTAATAACTATCTTTAAGTAGAAGCACTTTTCCTGATTCACTGATAGCAACAATTAATTGCTGCAGATTCTCTGCTCATTGATTCCGTTATTTAAGCTGCAGCAGAACTCCATGCAGTATTTATTGCAATCATTAAATAGTAGATTGCTTAATCGTAACTGCAATAATTAATTAGTACCTGATTTCTGGGTTGAAGGCAATGTTCAAAAGCTATCTGACTCTTTGCTGTATTGAGTGCTAGAATTAAATGGAGGCAAATTAACCATAGACAGATATCCAGCCTACAGGATCTCTTGTGGTTGTGATTCACCATACTGTTGATTGTAATGATTTAACAGCAATAATTTTATTGCAGAATTTATTGCAAAATAAACAACATTAGCAAATATCTTACAGTTTTAACTGCAATATTTAGACAGTTTTTTTCTGCAATATTCAAGTGAAATATGCATGCAGCATTGACAGAAAATTGAACTGTACAGTAGTTGTTTTCCTGAATTATTGACTGCCATAATCGAACAACAGTGTTATTGACAGTATTAGGAAACAGCTACCATATCCCTTCAATATTGGGTGAGGCATTAAACAGGAGCTTTTTTTTGCAGTATTACCTGTTATGAGTAAACTGCAGCAATAATCTTGAAAAAAATGTCTGCAATAATGAAATAGTTGCATGATTCCATGCATTAGTACCTGAAGTAATAAAACAGCAGCAGTGTTCTTGCAGTCTTGAGATCAATAATTAAGTAATAGATTCTTGGAAGTATTGAAAACAATAATTGTAGTTGATAACATCCCTGTAGTGTTGAGTGCAGTAAGCACACAGCTTTAGATTAGAAGTATGTCTGCTCTTTATGCTTTGCATTTATTTGGTGTCATACATCTCTGTTTTAAAAATAACTCTGAAATTATGATATTGTATAATGTTATACTGTACATGCAATGAAGGTATTTGTTGCACCACTTCTTGTAATGCTACATTGCTTTAGTAATTGCCGATGTTACTGAAAAGTTCGAGTTGAATTTCTTGCAACTGCTGAATGCAGTCATGCAGCTGTAACCATGTCAGTTAAAGGTGCTTGTGCGCGCGTGCGCACACACACACACACACACACACACACACACACACACACACACACACACACACACACACACACACACACACACACACACACACACACACACACACACACACACACACACACACACACACACACACCATTAGCATTCTTCCAGATGCTGGAAAATCACTTAAAGGTGGATAACGCCTTGATTTCTGGATGTAGATATATGAACATAGAACACTGCTGCTCTGGACAGGCTATTCAACCCATGATGTACCTGTACTGATGCAAAATTACACTAAATGCTCTCTTCCTGTGTGTCATGCATATCTCTCCATTCCCCTCATAGTCATGTGTCTTGATAAAGACTCATACTCCACCAAACTACCTGCTTCCATTCCTACCCTGGTATCCTATTCCAGACACATAACACTCTGCATAAAAGATTCATTTCTCACGTTGCCTTTAAGCTTCCCCCCTCTAACCTTAAAAACATGTCCTTGGGTATTTGAAGTTCCTTCCCTGTGGAAAGGATTCTCACTGCCTGCCATATCTATGGCTCTTATAAATTTAAAACCCTCTATCGGATCTCCTCTTAGTCTCTGACAAACTTGGGAAAACAGCCCAAGTTTGGCCAACCTTTCCCTGTGGCTCATCCCCTCTGCGGAATGAGAGGAAACAAGACAACTTTCTCATTTGTGGTTCTTTCAGTAACACACAAATTTAGAAATATACAATCCAACTTAAACACATTTAACACAAACATCACCACAACTTACGGTATGTACTCAGAAACACTCCCATGCAGATATCATGAGACAATGGATGGTAAGAATACCTGTGTTACACCATGCTGGAGGCCCCAGCATTGGGGAGAGTCTTACAAAGACTGCATCCTCAATAGGTAGTTAAAGCATGTAACCACACACATAGTTGAAACCATAGAGGTAATGCTGGCTTTCATGGAAAACTTTCTGACTTGCAAATGAGACCAGCAGTACAGACAGACCTAAGTCACTGGCTTCAGCACAAGTTAATTTCAGACATGTAAACTGTACCTTCAGACATTATCCTGCAATTAATATTTGTAAAAGCTTGCTGGCTGCAGTACCCCCGAAGAATTTGCACTGCACTTACGAGGCATGCTTCTTAGAGGATATATTTGCTACTTCAATATTTGAATACGGTAGAACCACACACAGTAGTTTTATTTTAAGGCCTTTGTTGGAGGTAGGTTTGGGAGTCCTGAGCCACAGCCCACTGCTCCAGTGGAGCTACCAGAGTCACCAGCCAAGTACCAGGACATGCCAGGACTGGCTGCAATAGAGTCCAAGAGCAAGTCATTTCACCAATCTGCCTGTCCTTGTGGAGCAGCAGCTGAGAGAGTGCCAGAGTAGGACAAGTGGAATACGAGAGAGGGCTGTGATTCCTGAAATTAGTGGGTATCAATGAAACCAGGGTAGAAGAGAGCTGCTGTCTCTCCCCCATGCAGTTGGTTATACTGACTCAGTGGATTTGGGTAAGCCTTAGAAAGAGGAGGTAATTAGGGGCAGGCTTTTGGAGCCGCGTCCAGGTTGTTAGATGCCTTTCTGAGATGACTAAGTATGAAGTGGTCTCCAATTCAGTGACATCAACAAGGCTGGTGATGTTGGAGATAATGTAAAAGGTCATAGTGCGATATAGACAGGATCCTGAGCTAGACTGAGAATTGGCAGATGAAGTTCAATCCAGATAAGTGTGAAGTTTTCTTCCAGATATTCACAATAGAACAAATAAATACAATAGAATCGATGAAAATCTACACACATAGACTGACATGTAACCAATGTTCAAAAGAAGACAAATTGTGCAATACAATAAAACAAATAGTACTACTAATAACATTGAATAAATAAATAATGCTGACAACATGAATTGTAGAGTCCTTCAAAATGAGTTCATAGGTTGTGCTCAGTCATCAGTTCAGTGTTGTGGTGAGTGAAGTTATCAATGCTGGTTTTGGAGCCTGATGATTGGTAATAACTGTTCCTGAACCTAGCAGTATGGGATCTAAGGCACCTGCACCTCGTACCCAATGGTAGCAGGGATAAAAGATCATGTTCTTGATAATAGATGCTAATTTCTTCTGGCGGCACTCTTTGCTGATGAGCTTTTTGGTGGCGAAAGCTTTTCCTGTGATGTATCCACCACTTTTTGTAGGGTGTTTCTGTTCTTGGCATTGGCATGTCCATAACAAGCTGTGATGCAACCAGTGAGTTCTAATTCTACTTTTGGGAGCTGGTACAAAGTCCGAAGAACTTTTTAATCCCTTTGGAAGTAATTAATTCTCCTGTATCAAGCAATGTCGAAGTGAAGGGACATGGGGGCTGAGGGAATGTGCTTCTGCCTCTGTTGAGACACAAAGCTCCGCTACATCTGAGCTGCAGAGAGCTCATTCCCAGCTACAATGGCTTACTGCTTTTTAGGGGATCCATTCTGCCACCAGAGAGATTGTTCTCTAATTCTGCAGATGCTGGAAAGCTTGAGCAACAGATACAAAATGCGGAAGGAACTCAACAAGTCAGGCTGCATCTATAGAGACTGGCAAGTCAGGCCAGCATCTGTGGAACTCAGCAAGTTAGACAGCTTCAGTGGAGGGACTGATGAAGGGTCTCAGCCTAAAACATTGACTGTTTATTCCTCTCTATTGATGCTGCCTGACTTGCTGAGTTCCTCCAGCACTTTATATGTAATATTCTAATTCCATTTGACAGGAGTTTGGACAGTCTGACAGTGGCTGTTGATTCGATATAATATATGCATGATGTTCCTGGTGCCATAAGAGTCCAGTTGACAGGACAAGGATAGAGACTCCTTTTCTCTCTCATGAATCCAGGATCTCTCCTGGGGCTTCCAGCTCACAGGGACATTGCGAATGTTTCCTAACCTGCTCTCCCACACTGCCAGTATAGTACCTTGCAGGATGGAGTCCGCCACTCGTGGTGGACATCCCGAGTTGTTATCTGTGTCTCAGAACCTGGCGGAGAGACAGCATTCTTGTAGTGACACAGCAGCATCAGGGAGGGACTGCACTATAGTGATAGCGTTTCCGAGTACTGGTCGTCAGCAGATCTTGATTCATTATTTGAGTAAGTTTCTGTCAACATCCTACATTTAGTTCTATTAATATGTTGTTCATCCCTTAATGCAGGGGGAAGCGATTACCTTAATTAATTCAGCTCATGCTTTCTATCGCTCTGTTCCTCACACTTACGTATCAAGATAAGTAACTGGACTGTTCACGCTGGTATCATTTCAATGCACAGGATGTACACTGACGCAAACAAATGACCGTGTCATTCACGTCTCCCTTTTCTTTGTTACAAGCTTCTTGCCCGTTTTCCAGATAATCGGTCATTTCAAAGTGCAGAAAGCAAACCTAGCTATATTTGTCATTAACACATAGTATATTTTCAGCAGCAACTGAGTTACCCTGGCTACTGGAAGGTGTCTAATGTAAGATGTTGTCAGTGTTGGTCTGTTATTGTCAGTGTAATAATTCAAAAGTTTATAATGGTGACTTGTCAAAATGATAGAACTTTCTCAGAATTTCTATAGTAGTACAGAGTGGCAGCCTGATGTGTCTGATTTCATACACAAAAAAAATAGGCACTAACCCGAAATGCCTTTGGAGATATGAGGATGAATTCAGCATTGCAATGTCACTGTAAGCTGCCAAACTTCAGAAGGGCCGTCCATTCTCTGTACCTTGCTGTTGAGAAATGTCCATCATTCCACAGTCGGTGGTGGGAGAAGATTCTTTGAAGTGAAGTGAAACTCCAGTGTTTTGTTTCTTTTGCAGAGACTTTCTGAGACAGGGAGAACTGTGTAGCTTTCATTGTAGGTTTATACTCAACAGATTGATATGGATATAAGGTAGAACTCTACATCTGCTGATTTATACCCGAATAAGCTTTATACCTTTACAGTTTAATCTGGGCTGCAGTTTTTTAGGCTCGAAGTTCAAAGTAAATTTATTATCCAATTACATATGTGTTCAATATACTACATTAAGACCATAAGGTACAGGAGCAGAATTAGGCCATTTGGACAATCAAGTCTGCTCTGCCATTTCATCATGGCTGATCAAGTTTTCCACTCAGCCCCAATCTCCTGCCTTCTCCCCATATCCCTTCATGTCCTGACCAATCAAGATCTATCAACCTCTGCCATAAATATACATAAAGACTCGCCCTCCACAGCTGCCAGTGGCAATGAATTCCACAGATTTACCACCCTCTGGCTAAAGAAACCCCTCCTCATCTTTTCTTGCAGGAATTTGCAGGGCAAAATGAATAGAATAGCATTTACAAAACATTATACATCAATAGAGGCTGACAAGCAACCAACGTGCAAAAGCAGACAAGCTGCAAATAAAAAATAACACTGAGACGTGAGTTGAAAGTGAGTCTGTACATTGTAGAATCAGGTCAGAGTAGTTTGATTGAAGTTATTCACGCTGGCTCAAGATTGATGGTTTCTCTGCATTTTTAAATTGAATGAGGAAGCCAAAGGGCGTATTTTTGGACCAACTGAAATGATGCCCGTTTGCAGCTGCTGCTTAAACATTATGTACAATTAAGAGGAATTTATTGTGCTCTCCTGACCCCATTACATAAATCAGCTACCTTATATCCTGACCCTAAATTCCTATTTATGTACTTAACTTTAAGTGTTCTTTAGTGGGCCATTTGGTGAAACCCTGCAAGGTTCTTAAAGAGAAACGACTATCTGCCATAAAGGCATTCAGCCTGTGTGACTACTTCACACTGCTGTAGATGTTAGACTTGAAAATGAAGGTAATGTATACTCAGAAAAGTGACAGGTGACTATATTGCATGATGATGACCACTGAACTTATTCAATTACATCTTTATTTCTTAGTAACCTTTTGCTGCAACGTATGGCTGAAACCAAACACTGACTTTTAAGCTTAATTTTCACTGTTTAGGGAGATGGTCTACATCATTTTTTTAAGCTGTTGCTTCCTGGAAATCATTATGAATTGTAGAATGGTTGCAATGTAGAGTGGCAGTCATTCATTGAATCATTGAAGGATGTACACTCACTGGCCACTTTATTTAGGTACAGGGGGTATGTTTGTGGTCTTCTGCAGCTGTAGCCCGTCCACTCCAAGGTTTGACGTGTTGTGCATTCAGAGTTGCTCGTCTGCACACCACTGTTGTTATACATGGCTATTTGAGTAACTGTCACCTTCCTGTCAGCTTGAACCATTCTGGTCATTAACAAGGTGTTTTCGTCCACAGACTCACTGGATTTTTTTTTTGGTTTTTGCACCATTTTCTGGAAACTATAGAGATAGTTGTGTGTGAAAATCCCAGGGGCCAGAAGTTTCTGAGACACTCACACCACCCCATCTGGCGCCAACAATCACTCCATGGACAAAATTGCTTTGATCACATTTCTAACCCATGCTGACGTTTGGTCTGAACAGCAACTGAATCTTTTGATCATGCCTGCATGCTTTTATGCATTGAATTGCTGCCACATGAATTTCTGATTAGATATTTCCATTAACGAGCAGGTGAGACTGGTGTACCTTATAAAGGGGGTCACTGAGTGTATCTATGATACTGTATTGGCTTGAATAACCTCACAATTAAATGAGTTTACTGGGATTGAGTGCATGTGAAGGCATGAATGTTACAGGGTTCACAGGAACCCTTGCCTCTTGCTAAATGTTGCCTTTGGTAACGTGTACTGAGAGTCTCCTGTTGAAGTGAATTGGGATATGAATTAAACTTTTCATTTCCCTCATCCACTACTGCTTCCTGTAGCTCCTTCTGGTAATTTCAATTTATAATCTGCCCTCATGCTCCCACTGCCTGACTTACTGATCCTTCCTTCTCAGCATGCTTGTCTGCTGGTCAACATATATGTGCTCAACATTGACAGCCTGGCTGCCGATTAATTTAGAACATCATGGTTCAGACAGCAGAATTTCATTTTCAATATTTAGCTGCTGGTAGTGGTGTTGTTGTGATCGTAGCTTCGCTCACTTGGTATGTTTGTGCTTGTGTGTGGAGTAAGTGTTCCTTTTGACCAGGAATATGTTTTATACCAAAATTCATTCCGCTTGGAAGCATGTCCCCTGAAACACAACCGACAGGCTAGCTTGTGAGTTGTGGAATGAACTCTTAGAAAGGTCTTCTCAAGTGAAAGTGAGATGAAGACAGTTGCTGAAAACCTGAAATGAAATAGGAATTTCTGGAAACATTCAGCAAAATGAAAATTCTGGAAACAGGTCAGGGAGCATCTCTGAGGATCTAACCTGGTCCCAACATATCAATGTAGTTATAAAGAAGGCAAGACAGCGGCCATGCTTTATTAGGAGTTTGAAGAGATTTGGCATGTCAACAAATAACTCAAAAACTTCTATAGATGTACTGTGCAAAGCATTCTGACAGGCTGCATCACTGTCTGGTATGGGGGCAGGAGGGGCTACTGCACAGGACCGAAAGAAGCTGCAGAGGGTTGTAAATCTAGTCAGCTCCATCTTGGGTACTAGCCTACAAAGTACCCAGGACATCTTCAAAGAGCAGTGTCTCAGAAAGGCAGTGTCCATTATTAAGGACCTCCAGCACCCAGGACATGCCCTTTTCTCACTGTTACCATCAAGTAGGAGGTACAGAAGCCTGAAGACACACACTCAGTGATTCAGGAACAGCTTCTTCCCCTCTGCCATCCGATTCCTAAATGAACATTGAATCCTTGGACATTACCTCTCTTTTTTAGTATACAGTATTTCTGGTTTTGCACATTTTTTATATATTCAGTATATGTATACCATAATTGATTTACTTATTTATTTATTATTATTATTATTTTATTTATGTTTTTCTCTTCTATGTTATGTATTGCATTGAACTGCTGCTGCTAACAAATTTCAAAAAAAAATTCTTAACAAATTTCACATTACATGCCTGTGATAATAAACCTGATTCTGATTCTGATTTATGGATTAAGAAGTAGAGTTCAGGTTGAAGACACTTGGATGAAAATGAAAAAAAAGAAGAAGAAACAAGAGGGCGGGAAAGACATGAATAGGACAAAGGGAATACTTTTGACCTCTAAGACCTCTGACAGGATGAGGGCAGAGTTGCCAAAGTTTTCTCATTGTTTACAGGACAATGATGTTACTTTAGTAACAGGTTAATGAGGACAGGTAACCAGAGAGACAAAACAAATGGGTATGTAAGTGTTCCAACATAAGATCTTGTATGCCTCCTGCAGCATAGTCTTGTGGTAAATGCCTGGGGTACTCAGAAGATATCTTTTGTGTCCCTATAGTATCCATGAGGAGAATGATTAGATCTAGGTACATAAGAATTGAAAGTAAGGTTTTGAAAACAAAGTTTGAAGGCAAGGAAATGTTAGTGGTCATTGTGTGTAATATTTACAGTGAGCTGTCAATATCAGAGAGGATGGTGCAAGTTTTTCTGTGCCTCTCATAATTTTAAACATTTCTATCAGCTTGCCCCTCATCCTCCATGTTCCACGGAATAACTAGAACATGGTAGCTCAAACACAATAAGGAATAAACAAACAAGCAAGAACATAATAAAGAAGAACCAGAGGAGATAACTTCACTCCACTTACCACACCTATCACAGAACTGTTCCCATAACCTACGGACTCACATTCAAGGATTGTTCATCTCCATATTTACTGTTTATGTATTTATTTATTCTTTTGTATTCACATCTTTCTCACATTTATTGTTTGTCGGATTTCATGGATGGTTTTCATGGATTCTTTTGTGGTTCTTGGATTTATAGAGTATGTCTACACATAAGCAAATCTCAGAGTTGTATATGGTGACATACTTTGATAATATATTACTTCGACCTTTAAGTAAAGACCCAGGCTGGCCGACCTCTCCTATAACACAAGGCTCTCAGTCCTGGCAGCATCCTTATTCTTCACTCTTTCTTGTTTAACCACACTTTTCCCATAACAGGGCGACCAAAACTGTACACCGTACTCCAAGTGTGACCTCAACAATGACTATCAACAAATTGTTTCACCTCCTTTACTCAAAGACCTGAGTGATGAAGGCCAGCGTAGTAACTGTATTTTACACCACCCTTCCTATCTGTGATACCCCTTTCAAAGAGCTATGGACTTGTACTCCTCGGCCTTCTATCCCATTATATTCCCTCGTGCCCAGCAATTCATTGTGTAAGTGCTACATCTGCATCACCTCATACTATTCTGTACTAAAATCCATTTGCCACTCCTTAGCACAATTCCATAAATGTTCAAGAACCACTCCCCCCCCCACCCAGTAATCTATTACAACCTTCACCATCAGCAACAGTTCCTAATTTTGTGTTTTCCACAAACTTACTGATCAAGCTGTGTGTACTCATGTACAAATCATTTAAATGAATAACAAATAACAAGGGTCGCAATACTGACAAAACTGTGGCACAATACTAGTCACAGACATCCATTCCAAGAAACTACTGTAACTCTTGCTTCGGCTAGCGGCTTAATATAGGGGATGATAGCCTCCGGCCGGCCAAACTGACAAAATCTCATTTGGGTGGATGTTGCACGATGTGTCCCCTGTTACAAATCAGTACCCCGAAATAACAAACAGTACACAATATGCGATTAAACAACTGAGCTTTATAATTCTTAATTTGTAACAAGAAAACAAAGAAGAAAAAGGGCCCATTCTCATGAAGCAGTCAGGCTTCAGTCAGTCAGGCTTATCAGGTTGGAGCTTACTGATAAGGCCATTTGTCCATCATCGATCTCCTCCGATTGTCACTGACCTTTGGACCCTCACTCCAAATGCACTCCGTCCGGCAGTCTACCAACTCCATCCATTAGCGTCTTCTCTCCTCATCTCTCCCTGTCAAAGGACTGTGAATTCCCAGCTCCCAGACACACAGGATAACCCCCACATTCCAAAGCCCCGGTACCTCTAGTTATAACCCAACCGTTGTTGCTGCAGAGAAACCATTACATTAGCAATGAAACCTTACAGTGAGTTACACTATCTTTAACAATCACCCTCTGCTTCCTACGTCTGAGCCCATTTTTAATCCAACTAACTAGTTTTCATTAGATTCTACAGGACCTAGCCCTCCAGACCAGCCTATCATGTGGGACCTTGTTGAAGGCCTTGGTAAGGGCCAAATACACAACATCCATTACCCTATCTTCATCTACCTTTCTGTTGCCTCTTCAAGAATTTCTAAAAGTTTCATCAAGCTTGACTTACCATATACAAAGCTATGCTGACTTTTACTAATCAGGTATTATAATTCTAAATGCTGGAAGATGCAGAATTTCCACTACTGTCCAGCCTGCAGTTCCCTAGTTTGATCTTGCTACCCTTTTTAAACAACAGAATGGCATTAGTCACCTTTCAGCCCTTGAACTTCACCAGTGGCTAATGATGAGGTAAATATCTCCGCCTCTACAATTTCCTCTCTAGTACATTTGAACCTTAAAATAACATTGTTCTTGACCCCTGTGTAAAAGTTTCTTATTTTCTGAAGTGAATGGTGAATGTGATTCAGGCTGATGTGGTGAAAAATGTCTTTTAAAATTAATTTTGCACATTTTCCAAATGTTGATGCAATTTGGTCAAGTTGGACAATGGAGTAATTGTATCAACATCAGTCCTCACAAAAAATTAAACTGACGGTGCTAACAATTGGTGCCAAAGTGTTCTGCATTCATAGAGTTTTAGTTGCATAATGCTGTTTTTGGTGGTTATACAAAATGAATTTCTACTCCCAATAGTTACCCTTCAACATTAACTGCAAGAAATGAACAGTAATGGGATTACCCATTCTTGACTCAAGTGATTAAACATTTACAGAGGGAAAACTGACACTGCTGTTCCTGAACCTCGCAAATGAAGATCTTAATCTTTACAGAACTTATGCTAACAGCTTTAAGGTGACCAACAACAATATTTTAACACTGTTAAATTGAAGTGAAGCAATATCTAAGCTCAATAGTTTGCCCGCAGCACTGTCTGCAATAATTATGTAGCAGCAGATTAATCAGGACACTGACTGCAATTTTTACGTGCCAGGCGATGAATCCCAGTGTACGGCAATCATGCAATTCTGCTGCTGCAGATTCCCTGCAGTTTTGTCAGCTAAGAGTAAACAATACCTGAGTTTTATGGTAATAAATAAAGAACAGCAAATTCACTGCAACACTGCAAAAGCTAGGCATTTACAGCCAGCATTCTCTGCCTGTTTGCAGTCACAAGAAAAGTTAAACAGCATGTTTGTCTGCGATGTTGAAAGCAGATGTTTCTCCATTGTAATGAAGGCAGTAAATCTGTGTATATGAGCTATCATGCGTATTTTTATTTATTGAGTTTTTTTTATTATTGTGTTCTTTATCTTATTGTGTATTTTTTTGTGCTGCATTGGATCCAGAGTAACAATTATTTTATCCTCCTTTACATTTCTGTACTGGAAATTATATTAAACAATCTTGACATTAAATAAACACTAGCATCTTTCCAGTTGCGTCAAGTGTACTAATTGAAAAGGTAGCTGCAGATTTACCACAACTTATCCTGAGTGTGATTTTCAACTTCACTTGTCTGAAAAAGTAATTCTCATTTACTCATAGAGCAAGCAGGCTCTAATAACCCTTTTTCTCCCAAAACTGTTTTATTTAAAAACATTTTTGCCCGTCACTGAGATCTGTGATCTCACCTTTTCCTCAAATGAAATTTCACATGTATCTTCACGGTTTTGCAAATGGAGAAGGGGAAGGGTGTCACTTCACTTTCATTTTTGTATCCTCAGCATCACTCCAGAGCTGTTGTTGATGATCTCTGTCTCATCACTCAGTTTTTGCTCAGGGCTGAATCAGTAGTATTCCAAACTCCAAGTTCAAGGAGGGAAGACTCTTGCTACTTTTCCTTCAGCCCCCTGAAGCAGATAGAGCAGGTATGGAGACTTAACTGCATCAGTGGCTTCCCAAAAGTGTGCGTTGACTTCACTTGTGTCCATCCTGAGACCTCAAGCAAATCTCTTTCTGCAGGTGCCTAGTTGCAGCCCTGAGGGGAAACAAGATTCTAGAGACATGTGTTCACCAATATGTCCACATTCTTGAAACACCTCCCTCCCATTACTGTGGCTTCAATTCACTTTGTTGCAACAATCACCTGTAGCTGGAAGAGTGTCATTGTTATTGTGATATGTTTATTTAAGAGTTTATTGCAGTGTCCATATAGCTAACTGTTGTCAGCTCTGATAACTTTACAGATGTAGAAAATGCTACATTGAAGCTGACACATTACACTAGATAAGCCATCAATGATGGTCTGGAAGTTTCACATTTGAAAGTCTGTTCTTTTATCAGACTTAGCTTTATTCATTCATTCCTCATGTGCTGTGTCGTGTGACATGGACGATTATGGTCTTTCCATGACAATGTTTGTTCTTGGTAAATTTTATTACCCAAGTGGTTTGCCATTGCCTTCTTCTGGGCAGTGTCTTTACAGGACGGGTGACCCCAGTCATTATCAATACTCTTCAGAGATTGTCTGCCTGACTTCACTGGCAAGTGGAGGGAAGGAATGCCTCACACCTCCTTTGGTAGAGACGTTTCTCTGCCCCACCACTCTAGACTTTGATTAGATCATCTTATGAGATTAGTTTACTGGCGTGCAATGTGCAATGAAATTCCTGCTCACAGTATGCATGCTAATAATAAGTATAATGGTAAATATATCTATGAGTGCAAAATGGCAAAATGGCAAAATGGTGGAGAGATTGCTGTGTAATCTGAAGTAGTCAAAAAAGAAACACTGAAGTGACAATAATAGAATAATCCAGAGAGGTGAAAGTAAGAATACAAGAATGTGTCAGGGCTACCAGGAAGGGAATGTGAAAGAGGTAATTGGTTCAGAAGTCTGAATACAAAGGGGAAATGACTATATCTAACTCTGGATGCCCAGTCTTTTAAGCATTTGTATCTTTTCCCAGAAGCTAGAAGAAAGAAAATGTAACGGCTAAGATAATTACATCTTTGACAATACTATTAGCTTTCGTGAAGAAATGCACCATGAGGGTAGACAGGATGGAAGAAATTGAAAGCCTGTGATGGACTGGGATGTGTTTGCCACCTTCTGCAGATTCAATCAGTTCAGAACAGAGCAGTTGTCAGACCAGTCTGAGATGCAACCCATTGTAAATCTGCAGAAGCATGGGGAAATCCTTGTGGACATGTTGAATTTTCTCAGATGCCAAAGAAAGTAAACGCACTGATGACTGCATCAGTGTGAAAGGGCCAGGGGAAGGTTCAACTATCTCAATCGTGGCTCAGTTTTCGAGGACAGGCTTGTTCTCACCATGCCACCCTTAACACCTCCCGTTTCCTTTAGATCAACACCTAACGGCTTTGCATTACTGAAGTAATGGGATAGATTGTTGTTCTGACACCATAGCCCAAGGCTTACTGTCTCTTTCCTGTGCTCAATTTTCCCACATTTGTGAATGTCTGATAAAGTCTCTGTCAGTCTCCTAGCCTCAGAATCATTCTAGGAAAACAAGATACTGTTCTGAAGTTATTAAATGTAACAAAGTAATTCCTAGGCTCAGCATTTTCCTGCAGCAGCAAATGTAACAAACTCAATGGCTGCAGATGACACATTTGTCAGATGTGTTCAGGAACGTTTCCTTAATCAGTACATTTAAGTCCCAACTAGAGACTGCAATACTTGATCTTCAAATAAAGATTGAGACAGGGCAGGTGACAGAAGTTTGTGTAGGAGAACACTTTGCATCTAGTGAATAATAGACAATAGACAATAAGTGCAGAAGTAGACCATTCGGCCCTTCGAGCCTGCACCGCCATTTTGAAATCATGGCTGATCTTCTACTATCAATACCCGGTTCCTGCCTTGTCCCCATATCCCTTGATTCCCCTATCCATAAGATACCTATCTATCTCCTCCTTGAAAGCATCCAGAGAATTGGCCTCCACTGCCTTCCGAGGCAGTGCATTCCACACCCCCACAACTCTCTGGGAGAAGAAGTTTTTCCTTAACTCTGTCCTAAATGACCTACCCCTTATTCTCAAACCATGCCCTCTGGTACTGGACTCTCCCAGCATCTGGAACATATTTCCTGCCTCAATCTTGTTCAATCCCTTAATAATCTTTTAAGTTGCAATCAGATCCCCTCTCAATCTCCTTAATTCCAGCGTGTACAAGCCCAGTCTCTCTAACCTCTCTGCGTAAGACAGTCCAGACATCCCAGGAATTAACCTTGTGAATCTACGCTGCACTTCCTCTACAGCCAGGATGTCCTTCCTTAACCCTGGAGACCAAAACTGTACACAATATTCCAGGTGTGGTCTCACCAGGGCCCTGTACAAATGCAAGAGGATTTCCTTGCTCTTGTACTCAATTCCCTTTGTAATAAAGGCCAACATTCCATTAGCCTTCTTCACTGCCTGCTGCACTTGCTCATTCACCTTCAGTGACTGATGAACAAGGACTCCTAGATCTCTTTGTATTTCTCCCTTACCTAACTTTATACCGTTCAGATAATAATCTGCCTTCCTGTTCTTACTCCCAAAGTGGATAACCTCACACTTATTCACATTAAACGTCATCTGCCAAGTATCTGTCCACTCACCCAGCCTATCCAAGTCACCCTGAATTCTCCCAACATCCTCATCACATGTCACACTGCCACCCAGCTTAGTACTATCAGCAAACTTGCTGATGTTACTCTCAAAATTCTCATAATGCCACTAGTTTCAAGGTAATTATGGAAAAGGATAGGTCTGGTCCTCAGATTGCGATTCTAAATTGGAGGAAGGCCAATTTTGACGTTATCGGAAAGGATCTGGCAAGTGTGCATTTGGGATAGATTGTTTTCTGGCAAAGGTGTACTTAGTAAGTAAGAGGCCTTTGAAAATAAATTTTTGAGAGCAGAGTTTATCTGTTCCTGTCAATAAAAGGCAAGGAATACAGGTTTATAGAACCTTGGTTTTGAGGGATATTGAGGTCCTGGTTAAAAAAAAAAGTATAAGTAATTCCAAAGAACACTTAGAAGGAATTCAGGAGGGCTAAAAGAAGACATGAGCTTGCTCCAGCAGACAAGATGAAGGAGAATCCTAAGGGCTTCTATAGGATTATTAACAGCAAAAAGATAGCCCAAAGGAGATGGGGCGGGGGGGGGGGGGGGAATTTTAACCAGATTTTTAGCATTTACTCAGGAGACAGACTCAGTCTATAGAAATCAGGCAAAGCAGCAATGAGGTCATGGACCCATTGTAGATTGCAGAAGAGGGGACGCAGTTGCTGTCTTGAGGTAAGTTAGTGTGAATAGATCCCCAGGAACTGACAAGGTCTTCTCTCGGACCCTGTGGAAGGCTAGTTCAGAAACTGCAGGGGCTCTGGCAGAATATTTAAAACATCCTGTGCCAAAGAATTGGAGGATAGCTATCTTGTTCTGTTGTTTAAGAAAGGCTCTAAGAATAAGCTAGGAAATTATAGGCTGCTGAGCCTGACATCAGAAGTGGGAAAGTTTTTGGAAGGTGTTCCAAGGGACCGGATATACGGTATTTGATTTACGCCAGCCGTACCGCTTACTGTTGAGGTCTCAAAATTTCATTCTAGTCTCATCCGACCACAAGACCTTTCTCCATATATTTACAATATCTTCAAAGTGACGGTTTGCAAAGTCTTTATGGGAAAGGATATGCTTTTTTCTTAGTGGTGTAAATATAACACTGTGCATCAGCCAGGTAACACCATCCCTACTGGAAGGTATGATGGAGGCAGCATCGTGCTGTTTTTAAAAACATCGGGATGTTTTTCAGCAGCAGGGACTGGAAATCTTCTCAGGATTGACTTGATGGGAAGCTGAATGCTGCTAAATTCAGAGGGATCTTGGATAAACTGCTAACCTTTGCCAGAGGAAATTCATCTTTCAGTAGAACAATGAGCCAAAGCACACTGATGAATAACCATGCCAGTTGAGTCCTGACCTTAACCTGATCGACCATCTCTGTCCACCGTCACTCTCCAACTAACATGGCACAGCATGAGCAATTTTGTAAGGGGGAATGAACAAATCTTGCCCCATTACATGTACAAAGCAAATAGAGACTTATCCAAATAGACTATTGGCTGTAATAGCTGTGAGAGTTGATTCAACTAAGTACTGAGCAAAGGGGGATGGATATTTTTAAACTGACATTTCAGTTTTTGAATTTTTAGTTTCTCATGCTTTACAATTTTCCCTGATTTTTTTTTGTGGTCTACCGTGAAAAAAGGATCATATGATTCACAAATAAAAACCAAAATCCCTGGTTGTAATACTCATTTATGTGAACAAAGGGCTGGGGGCAAAATACTTTTTCAAAGCAAAAGGTGCAGGTTGATGGGACTAGGCTGATTAATGGTTTGGCTCAAACCAGATGGACCAGTGCTGTAGTGTTCTATGATTCTATAATTCACTCAAATATTGAGTTCAATAATTACACAACTATATGCAGTATTCCCATTGATCCTGACTACAGGAACTAAGCATAGAAAAATTATCAAAACATTGTCTATAATAATTAAAAAGGAACCATTTTATTGCAGTATAGGAGTGGTTTCTAAACAGCATTGATCATTATATTAACACAGAATTAAAGTCCTTAAGACACCAATTACAACAGTTAAACAACACCATTTTCTTCCTCAAATTGATGGGAATCGACAGTTGCTGTTTGACAGCAATGAGTTCTTAGATTAAACAGCTGTGGAGAGAATTAATGTTGTGTTGTAAGATGGCAGCCAAGTTGACTGCTTTGTCCAGGAAGGTGTTGAGTGTCTTGAGTGAAGTCAGAGTTGCACACATCCAGGCATGACTGAGCAAGCGCATGGACGTCAGTGAGTTAGACCAGCGCAAAGTCCTTAAAAGGAGAAAGCTTTGTAGGGGGGGGGGGGCAGTGAAGAAGAGGTAGACAGAGTCGGAGGGCTTTGGCTCAACAGAGTTTCGGTGATAACAGGTTGAGGTAAGGTAAGTCACCTGTGAGGAATAGAAACAGGAAGTATGTCTGTGAGGCTGGTGTTCTGTACTGGGTATCAGATGTGGGAAGTCCAGGGGACTCCCAGACTCCCGGACAGCCACATCTACGCTGGGTGTGTCGAGCTGCAGCTCCTTAGGGACTGGGTTAGGGAACTGGAGATGCAGCTCAACGACCTTCATCTGGTCACGGAGAGCAAGGAGGTGACAGAGAGGAGCTATAGCCAAGTAGTCACACCAGGGCCTTGGGAGACAGATAAGTGAGTAACAGTCAGGAGAGAGAGGGGCAATAGTCAGATACAAAAGAGTACCCGTGTGGCTGACCCCCCCTTAGCAATAAGTACTCCTGTTTGAGTACTGTTGGGGGGGGGGGGTGGCCTACTTGGGGGAAGCAACATGCCGCGCCTCTGGCACAGAGTCTGGCCCTGTGGCTCAGAAGGCTAGGGAAAGGAAGAAGGAAGCAGTAATAGGGGAGTCTATAGTTAGAGGGTCAGACAGGCGATTCTGTGGACGCAGGAAAGAAACACAAATGGTAGTTTGCCTCCCAGGTGCCAGGGTCCGGGATGCTTCTGATCGCATCCACGATATCCTGAAGTGGGAAGGTAAACAGCCAGAGGTCGTGGTACATATTGGTACCAATGACATAGGTAGGAAAAGGGAGGAGATTCTGAAAACAGACTACAGGGAGTTAGGAAGGAAGTTGAGAAGCAGGACCTCAAAGGTAGTAGTCTCAGGATTACTGCCTGTGCTGTGTGACAATAAGTATAGGAACAGATTGAGGTGGAGGATAAATGCGTGGCTGAGGGATTGGAGCAGGTGCAGGGATTCAGATTTCTGGATCATTGGGACCTCTTTTGGGCAGGTGTGACCTGTCAAAAAGGACAGGTCACCAATCCCAAGGAAACCAATATCCTGGTGGGAAGGTTTGCTAAGGCTACCAGGGAGAGTTTAAACTAGAATTGCTGGGGGTTGGGAACTGAACTGAAGAGATGGAGGAAGGGGCTGGTGGCTCACAAATAGAGAAAGCTTGGAAACTGCAAAAAGGAGGATAGGCAGGTGATAGAGAAGGGATACGCTCAGACTGATGGTTTGAGATGTGTCTATTTTAATGCAAGAAGGATCATGATCCAGGACCAGATGAGATGTACCCCAGGCTACTGTGGAAGGTGAGGGAGGAGATTGCTGAGCCTCTGGCAATGATATTTGTATTATCACTGGGGATGGAAGAGGGTCCGGACATAGTCCAGGAAATTATAGACCAGTGAGTCTTACTTCATTGGTTGGTAAGTTAATGGAAAAGATCTTGAGAAGCAGGATTTATTAACATTTGGTGAAGCATAATATGATTAGGAATAGTCAACATGGCTTTGTCAAAAGCAGATCATGCCTTACGAGCCTGATTGAGCCATATTCTGCATGGAGGTCAGTGGCCAGTGGTGTGTCTCAGGGATCTGTGCTGGGACCCCTTCATTTTGTGATTTTTATAAATGACTTGGATAAGGAAGTGGAGGGATGGTTTAGTAAGTTTGCTGATGACACAAAGGTTGGGGGTGTTGTGGATAGTGTGGAGGGCTGTCATAGGTTACAGTGGGACATTGATAGAATACAGAACTGGGCTGAGAGTGGCAGATGGAGTTCAATCCAAATAAGTGTGAGGTGGTTCATTTTGGTAGGTCAAATATGATGGCAGAATATAGTATTAATGGTAAGACTCTTGGCAGTGTGGAGGATCAGAGGGATCTTGGGGCCCGAGTTCATAGGACACTCAAAGCTGCTGTGCAGGTTGACTCTGTGGTTAAGAAGGAATGCGATGCATTGGCCTTCATCAATCATGGGATTGAATTGAATTTAGGAGCTGAGAGGTAATGTTGCAGCTATATAGGACCCTGGTCAGACCCCACTTAGAGTGCTGTGCTCAGTTCTGGTCACCTCACTACAGGAAGGATGTGGAAGCTATAGAAAGGGTGCCGAGGAGATTTACAAGGATGTTGCCTGGATTGGAGAGCATGCCTTATGAAAACAGGTTGAGAGGCTTTTTCCCAGAGCTGAATGGCTAACACGAGAGGGCACAGTTTTAAGGTGCTTGGAAGAAGGTACAGAGGAGATGTCAGCGGTGTTCTTTAAGCAGAGAGAGTTGAGTGCTTGGAATGGGCTGCCAGTGACGGTGATGGAGGCGGATATGATAGGGTTTTTTTAAGAGACTCCTGTACAAGTACATGGAGCTTAGAAAAATGGAGGGCTATGGGTAACCTTAGGTAATTTTTAAAGTAAGTACCTGTTTTGCACAGCATTGTAGGCCAAAGGGCCTGTATTGTGCTGTAGGTTTTCTATGTTCCTGTGTATTCCATCACACTGTTTGCTGAAAGATGGGGGTTGGTTTGTTCACCTCAGATTACTCATATAATTCACAATATTTATCGGACTGCATTAGTCTTGTTCCCGATCAATGGAGATCTTTAGGAGATAGCAGGAGATTCTGGTATTGCTGATGAACATCAAGGATAGGTAGCTGGTCGGTGGCGTAGCAGCCTCCGCACCAGACTTTGTGACAAGTGGCCCCAGGAACTAATTCATCTAGCTGCTGGGTTGAGTGTCGAGCGACCGACTCGGCCTCATTAAGACAAAATCAGACGGAAGTGCTGAAGAAGCGGCAAGGTTGCTACCTGATACGCCAAAAGGCACAGAAAGGAACAGCAGTCAGGGGCAGGAGGTTTGACTCAGTCCTTTTAGTGGTAGTCATTGCACTCATTTGGTGGCATGAACGTAACTTGCCATCTCTCCACCCTTATCTGAAAACCTTGATGCATGCGGTCATGGGAACGTCATCTACAGAGGGCTTTACCGGCAGAACTGAACATCAGCTCTTGTTATTACCATTTTTGCCCATGTGAAAGAAGGAGAATGATTGATGAGGCAGCTAAATGTAATTTGGCCTGAGACATTGCCCTGAGGAATTCTATCCTGGGGTTCCAATGGTTGAGCTTGACAACCACAACCATCTCCCTGAATCTCAGGTATAATTCCACTCATTGAATTGTTCTTCCATTGACACCTATTAAATTCTGCTTCACTTGGTCGAATGCTACCTGGATGTCAAAGCCATCGCTCTCCCCTCTGGAATTCAGCTCTATGACCCAGCATAATTCAGCTATTATGGATCTGTCTGGTCCTTATTTAACCAAGTAGGGGATTGATGAGCAGATTATTGCTGTTCCTTTCAAGCAGTCCTTTCATAGCTGAGCCAGCATTTCCTCCCCTGTCCCCAGTTGCCCTTGAGAAGGTGTTGGTGAGCTGCCTGTTGAACCGCTACAGACATTCAGGTGTTGGCGCACCCAGAGAGAGTTCCGCAGATCTGATGCAGCGACAATGAAGGAACAGTGATAAATTTCCAAGTCAGAATGATATGTGTCACTTGGAATTGCTGACAACACCAATCACTTTGCTGATGATTGAGTCGGCTGATTGGGCAGTCGTGATTTGGATTGAATTGTCCTTGTTTTCAGAGAACAGAGTGTACCTAGAGAGTGTTCCATGTTATCTCGTAGATACCAGTAACATGTAACTTAACATGTTTTAGCATGTAACTGTACTAGAATAGCTGAGCAAGAGACATGGCTGCCCCTGGAATGAAGCTGTTCAGTGCTGCATTAAATATCACTGTTGTCTGGCTGCATTAGTATTGTATCCACTGCTCTCAGCCATTTCTTGATGTCTCAGAATGTGAATTGAATTAGTTGAAAACTGGGCTCCGAAATGGTGAAAATCTCAGAAGGAAGCCAAGGCAACTAATCCACTGGGCACTTCTGCCTGATCATGCTCTATAGTAATTAAAGATTAGCAGGCTCCTTACAACATTCATGGCAATAATTGGATAATACCATATTTGCTGCGATATTGACTACAACAGTTAAACAGGAATACTTTCTCTGCGGCATTGACAAGAAGAGTTAAATGGCATCACCTTTCCTAATGCTGTAATTTATCAGCAGAGCCTGGAAATTGGATGTAATCATACCCATTTATTATGTCCAAATCATGCATAAAGACTAAATGTGTTTTAACATGAAAATAACAATCCTGCCCATCGTGCAATTGAACTGCTTACTTCCAGGTGTAATTCACAGAAGTGTGACCTACATCTTTCTGTTATTAATTATGCACATAATCAACAAAGCAACACTTACAATGATGACCTTTATCAAACAAAATGCACCCTTACAACAATTCAGTTGGAAGATATGAATTAAACTGTTCTTTATGTGTAAGAATATCCATGTGTAGTCAGCCTGAAATGTTACTGCTCTCCGTAATTGTCATGCTATTTCCAGGTCTTGTTTATTGTGGACAGCTGTGGAGCAGGTGAGCAAATGTCCACTTCCCTGTGTTTGCCAAAAAGGTTTAGAAAAGGACACAGTGGTCCTTGTCAAGACTCACCCTGAGAAGTTACCTAACACTGGAGTCTGTGATCTATGAGATGTTCATAGGGATGCATACTGAGGAAAACATTAACTGCCACTGGAAGATGACCATCAACTTGGTGAGAGCAGCAAATCATAAACACAAAAGGTTCTGCGGATGCTGGAAATGCAGAGTATCACACACACAAAATGCTTGAGGAGCTCAGCTGTTCAGACACATCCATGGAGAGGAATAAAGAGCTGATATTTCAGTCCCTTCATTGTTGAAGGTTCTAGGCCCAAAACATTGGCTTCTTGTTCATCTGTATAGATGTTGCCTGACCTGGTGAGGTCCTCCACATTTTGTGTGTGTTAATGTGGTGAAAGACACAGCTTGGTCCATCTGAAACCTACTGGCCTTGCAGTGCAATATGTCTGTAAATGATTGCTGCCACTGGCACGTTCCAAGGTGCAGGGGTTCCTACTGAGGGACACGTTGAAGCTTGGTCCAAAGGTCACAAAGTATTTGAGGAAAGGACTACTGTCTGGTTTCCTGCCATCACTGAACTCAGAGGAGTTGGGTCCTGTTTTTCAGATGGGCAAATACTTTATTGGTGCACTGAGTTAAGCAGAAAGAAGCGCGGTCTTAACATATTGTAAGCGGGTCATTTTACCTGATCGTATAGTGGATTTTGAGAAAGACTTATTAAAGGTGCAATGAATACTGAGCAAAAAAATTGCACTTCCTGTAAACATTATAATGAATTAAGTGTTTTTTGAGAATAAAAATATAATTAGAATTGAGGAGGTATGACGAATGACAGGCCTTATGTATTTACTGCATATTTTATGAATAAAGCATACTTTGGAAAGCAAAAAAAAAAACAAATTGTGAGGTTGGAAAACCATGCACAGCACAGATCTGCTGAGATCTCTGTGTGAGCCTTTCAGAAGGATGGGCCCTAATTGTGAGGGAGTGAAGGGATGAAGACAGGTTAGTGACACAGTGAAAACATCCCAGCAGAGATCTTTGCAGGGAGCTGCTATCGGGAATTTAAACACTCCAGCCAAGGTGAAAGCAGCACCAATAATTCTTTAAAAGGTAATTTTTTTCAGCTTAATCATTTTTCAATCTCCTCCCCCCAACACATAAACTGACTGGTCTCATAATATTAATACAGAGTACAGCAAATAAGGGTAAAATCTCATTTCTAGGCACAAAAATTCCCTGGAGTTCTTACTGCAATAATTATCCTGCCACAAAGTGCCCGCAGTAATCAATTGTAAACATTTAACAATAACAGATTTGCTGCATCTTTGGTTGCATTACTCAGATAGTTGCACTTTCCATGCAACATTTGTGCAATAATTAAGCAGCAGCTAATGTCTCACAGCACTGACTGCAATAATTAAAGACCTCCTGCAGTACTAAATGGAATACTTCCTGCGGGATTGGAGCTAATTTTCAGAACTAATCGGAAACTGTTCAAATTATAGTTACCGCACTCCAGAATCAAGGTCACTTGGTAGCTGAGCAGTGTGCAAACAAAATTCCTATTTTTGCGTGCATGCAGGCTGAGCTCCAAGCCATCAATAACTTGTTCACTGAAGCATACAAGAGGATGAGGGTTTACACTCAATGTCAGCAAATCAAACAACCTCTACCTATCTACAAAATGCACCACGTCACATTCTGACCATAAAGATTCTGGAAAGCACGGATCTTTCACCATATCTTGGGAGCAGACTCTCACAGCAAAGACAGACATTGATGATAAAGTTTACCTTTGCCTTCAATACACCAACAAAGTCAATTGAAGAAAGGGGTGTTTGGAGATCAAGAGCTGATTTGGTATAAAACTCACGGTCTGCTGGGCAGGAGTGACCCATGCTTACCTATACGTTTCTAAGACTTGGGCTACAAATAGCTATCACCTCAAGGCAGTGGAAAGGTACTGTCATTACTGACTCCACAAAATCCTCCAACTTCACTGAAAGGGTAAATAAATCAGAATTTCTCTATGCCCAACACCGACAGATACCTAAAACAAATACACTTTTCCAAGCTTTGTCACTGGTTAAAAAAAATGGAGATGATCAGAGGAAAAGATTAAAAAGTTATGACCTGAGGTTCCTTGATGAAAGTGCAACATCCCAACTGGCTCTTGGGAAGTTCTAGACCATCACTGCTCCAAATTGAGGAGCACGTGGGATAATTTTGAAAATCTTGATGTCATGGTTGGGAACATAAAGGCTGACTTAAGTGTTGGGACTAAAGCACACTACCTTATTAACTACTCTCTGCCCAATCATTGCATAGATCTTGTCCCATTTGCAGAAGAATCTGCAGTTTCCACATTGGCCTGAGCAATGACCACAAAGCTCAAATAGCTAGAGTTGAAGCATGTCATCCTCAATCCCAAAGGACTGCCTAAGATAGAAAAGAACTGGCTGTCTGCAGCATAACTAAAAAGTTGCAATTTACATGCAGCATTGAATATAGTAATCAAGTAACAATAACTAAACTGCAGTAGCATTACTGCAAACCTGACTGTTTTATTGATTGCAATAGTTAAGGAACAGTTTACTGCAAGACTGATAACAATAACTAAACACCAGCATCCTTTTGCAGTACTGACTGCAATAATTGAATTGCAGTTGCTTGCCTCTACTATTGACAACAGCAAGTCAACTACAGCCACTTCTCGGTATTTTGGGATATAATAATTAAAAAAGTCGCATCGACTGAAATTATTAAGCAGAAGTGGATTCCACACTACAGTGGCTTCTGTAATTCAACAGCCATGACATGTCTCCGCAGCAGTGACTGCAGTATTTGAGCTGTAGCAGTCTTTGCCCTGGCATTAATTAAACAGACCACAGAATCCCTGATAATGAAGAACGCTGGGCTCATTCACACAAAACTGAATTGCAACACTCATTAACCATTCTTGACCATCCATTGCAATTTACTTCTGATCCAAGTCCCCATTATGTGATATTTTCCAAGTGAACGATGGCAGCTTGTGAATGCTTCCTCATCACAAGAAGAATCAGAATCAGGAGTATGTTTATTATTACTGATAGAGGTCTGGAAATGTGTTGTTTTCCAGCAGCATTAAGTGCAGTATTTAAAATATAGTGTAAGTTACAATAAGAAATGTATATGTATAAAATTAACTAAGCTGTGCAAAAAAAGAGTGTTCATTGTCCATTCAGTAATCTGATGGCAGAGGGGAAGAAGCTAATCCTAATACATTGAGTGTGTGTTTTCAGGCTCCTGCACCTCCTCTTTGATGGTAGGAATGATAAGAGGACATGTCCTGGGCAGTGGGAGCCCTTAGAGATGCATGCTGTAGTTCTGATGTTCCGTCTTTTGAAGACGTCCCCGATGATGGAGTTGGCTGAGTTTATAACCCACTGCAGCTTTTTTCAACCAGTTAGAATGCTCTCCACAGAAATTTGCTGGAGCCTTTTTTGAAATAACAAATCTCCTCAAACTCTTAATGAAATGTAGCTGCCGGCGTACACCTTGAACCCACTAGAAAAACAATGACAGCTGTTGCTTGGGTATGTTTACACCTAAAGATTATGCTGGATGTCACACAACTTCCACTCTTGAAAATTATCTCCTGTTTCCTTCATGTTCAGTGTGGAAACTGATAAGCACAAGAGACTCTGTAGATGCTGGAATTCAGGGTAACACACAAAATGCTGGAGGAACTCAGCAGGTCAGGCAACACTTATGGAGAGGAATAAACAGTCAATAAATCATCAGTATATCAGAAACCAATATCAATGTTCCTTCACCACAAGCAGTACAGTGTATCAGGGAGACAACGCCTCATTCACCTCAATACTAACAGGGATGAACAACACATGCTAATCCTTCAATGATGTCCACCAGGCTTGACTGGATACAGTTAAAGAGTACACCCAATATCTGATGGAGAACTTATCTCTGCCAAGCGCATGTGTGAAAAGATGCTTGAAAAGTATGTATGAGCAGAATAGGGCAAATTGATACGAGTTTCACAAGCAGCGCCATTTTAGCTCATGTCCGCATGAGCAAATTAATCTTTTGGCCAGTGAAATCAATGACTTATTAGTTACATAAAGTGAAATAAAGACAGGGAGAAAAGGATTTGTTCTGGAAAGGAAGGCAAAGGAGTCCAAAATGGAAAGTAAAGGAAAATGTCATTTTAAAAACCTATTCGTATCACCCAATTATGCAAATCACTAACTACAGATGCTGGGCATCTGAAATAAAAACAGAAAATATTGGAAAAAAACCTACCAGGACAGGCAGCATTCATGAAAAGAGAAAGCCTGAACTTTCATTTCAAAGACCCTTCAGCAGAACTGTCCTGTTTTCCCAATGTTCACTGTTTTTTTTGTAATTTATTTTTTATTGAAGTTCATCATCAAACAAACATTTCCATAAGATGTATTTCAGACATTGTACATATATATCACAAATCTCCACAAAGTATTTATCTGAGGTATACACTTATAGAAAAGAGTGGAAAGAAAAAAACAAGCAAAAGGAAAGAACTATGTCCAATTAGGGAATGATCTTTTTTTTTTACAACAGATTCATTGATTTGTGAGAATAAAATCAGGCCTATGAGGCATTATGAAGTTAAACCATTTTTCCCAGTATGAATCAAATTGTTCCAGTTTATGATTAACAGATGCTGTTATCTTCTCCATTTTGTAAATGTCCATTGTAATTTCCATCGATGTATATAAAGTTGGGCTCTCCTGTGATAACCATTTTCTAGTTTACTGTTTTTTAAGATTCCTCTATTTAAATGCTTTTTTTCTGTGCCAGAGATGTTAGTTGACCAAATGTTGGTTGCTATTCATTACAACAACATGTAATTAAAAGAATGCTTAAACTGATACCTATGCACATTAATATCTACTTTATATGCAGTCAGTGGTCATTTTATTAGGTGCAGGAGTGGAACCCATTGTGGTCTTCTGTTGCTGTGGCTCATCCACTTCAAGTTCAACATGTTGTGCATTCAGGGATGCTCTTCTGCACACCGCTGTTGTAACACACAGTCATTTGAATTGATGTTATCTTCCTGTCAGCTTGAACCAGTCTGATCATTCTATTCCCATTAACAAGGCACTTTTGTCCAGGGAACTCCGGCTAACCGGATTTTTTTTTTGTTTTTTGCACCTATCAATGAAAAACTCTAGAGACTGTTGTGCGTGAAAATCCCCAGAGATCAGTAGTTTCTGAAATACTCAAATCACCCCATCTGGCACCAACAATCATTCCACTGTCAAAGTCACTGAACTTTTTGACCATTTCTGCATGGTTTTCTCCAATGAGTATCTACCACATAATTGTTTGATTAGATATTTGCATTAACAAGCAAGTGTACAGGCATACCTAATAAAATAAAAGTGTATATTATGCAACTTCAGCACATCTTGACATTCAATATGTGTTAATAGTGATGCAGATACCAAAGTCCTATTTGTGTAACACTTAGATTACATCTTTCAGAAGTTTATATTCAACCATTTATCTGCTCCTTGGTTGATGTTGCAGTGGTATTTTTACACTAAAAATAGAGAGAATTATAAATGTAATGAAAAATCTAGTTCATGTGTCTTACAATTTTAAAAAATGGTTACAGATTTTTTTTTAAACTTTAATTGATTTGCCTTTTTGAGGGATGTATTTTCGTAGCCACTTCTCTTTCCCTTTGCTAGTTCAGCAGTATTTCTTTTTTTACTACTGTTGGGTTCAGTTATAATGGCTCACTCCTCAGATTTGCCTGACAGGCAGGTGCAAAACGCACTGTTCAATTATTTATTTTAAGCTCTTCAGTGGGACAGAAATTCCTCAATTGTTTTCAGGTTCCAAGTGAATAAGGAAAATTAGTTGTTAATTGTTCTCAACTCCCGCATCTTCAGTTCCAGTGATTTCATTGAGAATGACAATAAACAAAGCTGGTACTCCTGCATTTCCTTCACGCTGGCGGCTGAGGATGGATTTATTCCTCAATCACCCAGCTATCAAAAAAAACCTGCTGAATTTCTTTGACAGACCATTCATGATCAGCAACTGGCCCATTGAGGTGCAGTATTGCTGCACACTGCCATCTTGTAACATAACCAGCTGTAGTTGTCCTGACGAAGGGTCTCGGCCCGAAACGTCGACATCGCTTCTCCCTATAGATGCTGCCTAGCCTGCTGTGTTCTACCAGGATTTTGTGTGTGTTGTTTGAATTTCCAGCATCTGCAGATTTCCTCGTGTTTGCAGTTGTAGTTCGATGCTATTGTGCTAATATGCTATATATTTTCTTTTTGATGGAATGAAAAACCTGCTTACAAATGCCTTCTGTGTGCTGCGAGAAGCTAAACACTATGATTAATTTCAAGTCAAGATTATGAAAACATGCTGAAATCTAATGTGGTCTTCTGTTTATCCATTAACTTTCACAAAAGCTGAGATCGGGTCTATATTATAATCCTGCAAAGATGAAACTCAGTTAAATCAGGATGTAATATTATCAGAGAATCTTTATTGAAATTGATGGAGACACATTGGGCATAAAGAGCATTCACTCAATGAACTTGGGGCTGGTTGACTCATGAAAATTAATGCACTTATAATATGATACTGACAGTGGGCCATAAATTATTGTTTACTTTGGTTTACAACAGCTACTGTATCGAAAACCATGATCATTATTGAATTAGAGACTGCTATAGAAACATAGAAACAAAGAAAACCTACAGCACAATACAGGCCCTTTGGCCCACAAAGTTGTGCCGAACATATCCCTACCTTAGAAATTACTAGGCTTACCCATAGCCCGCTATTTTTCTAAGCTCCATGTACCTATCCAAAAATCTCTTAAAATACCCTATCGTATCCGCCTTCACCACCGTTGCCAGCAGCCTGTTCCACGAAAAAAACCACTCTCTGCGTAAAAAACTTACTCCTGACATCTCCTCTGTACCTACTCCCCAGCACCTTAAACCTGTGTCCTCTTGTGGCAACCATTTCAGCCCTGGGAAAAAGCTTCTGACTATCCACACGATCAATGCATCTCATCATCTTATACACCTCTATCAGGTCACCTCTCATCCTCGTCGCTCCAAGGAGAAAAGCCCGAGTTCACTCAACCTATTCTCATAAGGCATTCTTCCTGATCCAGGCAACATCCTTGTAAATCTCCTCTGCACCCTTTCTATGGCTTCCACATCCTTCCTGTAAAGAGGTGAACAGAACTGAGGACAGTATTCCAAGTGGGGTCTGACCAGGGTTCTATATAGTTGCAACATTACCTCTTGGCTTATAAATTTAATTCCACAATGAATGAAAGCCAATACACCGTACGCCTTCTTAACCACAGAGTCATCCTGCGCAGCTGCTTTGAGTGTCCTATGGATGTGGACCCCAAGATCCCTCTGATCCTCCACACTGCCCAGAGTCTTACCATTAATACTATATTCTGCCATCATATTTGACCTACCAAAATGAACCACCTCACACTTATCTGGGTTAAACTCTATCTGCCACTTCTCAGCCCAGTTTTGCATTCTATCAATGTCCCACTGTAACCTCTGACAGCCCTCTACACCATCCACAACACCTCCAATCTTTGTGTCATCAGCAAACTTACTAACCAATACCTCCACTTCCTCATCCAGGTCGTTTATAAAAATCACGAAGAGTAAGGGTCCCAGAACAGATCCCTGATGCATTCCACTAGTCACTGACCTCCATGCAGAATATGACCCATCTACAACCATTCTTTGCCTTCTGTGGGCAAGCCAGGTCTGGATCCACAAAGCAATGTCCCCTTGGATCCCATGCCTCCTTACTTTCTCAATAAGCCTTCGATCGGGTACCTTATCAAATGCCTTGCTGAAATCCATATACACTACATCTACTGCTCTTCTTTCATCAATATGTTTAGTCACATCCTCAAAAAATTCAATCAGGCTCATAAGGCATGACCTGCCCTTGACAAAACCATGCTGACTGTTCCTAATCATATTATACCTCTCCAAATTTACATAAATCCTGCCTCTCAGGATCTTCTCCATCAACTTACCAACCTCTGAAGTAAGATCACTGGTCTATAATTTCCTGGGCTATCTCTACTCCCTTTCTTGAATAAAGGAACAACATTCGCAACCCTCCAGTCCTCCAGAACCTCTCCCGTCCCCATTGATGATTTAAAGATCATCTCCAGAGGCTCAGCAATCTCCTCCCTTGCCTCCCACAGTAGCCTGGGGTACTTCTCATCCGGTCCTGGTGACTTATCCAACTTGATGCTTTCCAAAAGCTCCAGCACATCCTCTTTCTTAATATCTACATGCTCAAGCTTTTCAGTCTTCCAAAAGTCATCACTATAATCACCAAGATTCTTTTCCATAGTGAATACTGAAGTAAAATATTCATTAAGTACCTCTGCTATTTCCTCCAGTTCCATTCACACTTCCCCACTGTCACACTTGATAGGTCCTATTCTTTCACGTCTTATCCTCTTGCTCTTCACATACTTGTAGAATGCCTTGGGTTTTCCTTGATCCTGCCCACTAAGGCTTTCTCATGGCCCCTTCTGGATCTCCTAATTTCCTTTTTAAGCTCCTTCCTGTTAGCCTTATAATCTTCTAGATCTCTAACATTACCTAGCTCTCTGAACCTTTTGTAAGCTTTTTTTTTCTTCTTGACTAGATTTATTACAGCCTTTGTACATTACGGTTCCTGTACCCTACCATAACTTCCCTGTCTCATTGGAACGTACTTATGCAGAACTCCGCACAAATATTCCCTGAACATTTGCCACATTTCTTCCGTACCTTTCCCTGAGAACATCCGTTCCCAATTTAAGCTTCCAATTTCCTGCCTGATAGCCTCATAATTCCCCTTACTCCAACTAAACACATTTCTAACTTGCCTGTTCCTATCTCTCTCCAATGCTATTGTAAAGGAGATAGAATTATGACCACTATCTCCAAAATGCTCTCCCACTGAGAGATCTGACACCTGACCAGGTTCATTTCCCAATACCAAATCAAGTACAGTCTCTCCTCTTGTAGCTTTATCTACATATTGTGTCAAGAAACCTTCCGGAACACACCTAACAAACTCCACCCCATCTAAACCCCTTGCTCTAGGGAGATGCCAATCGATATTTGGGAAATTAAAATCTCCCATCACGACAACTCTTTTATTATTGCCCTTTCCAGGATCTGTTTCCCTATCTGCTCCTCAATATCCCTGTAACTATTGGGCAGCCTATCAAAAACACCCAGTAAATTTATTGATTCCTTCTTGATCCTAACCTCCACCCATAGAGATGTCGTAGACAATCCCTCAATGATGTCCACCTTTTCTGCAGTCATGACTCTATCTCTGATTAACAGTGCCACACCCCCACCTCTTTTGTCTCCCTCCCTGTCCTTTCTTTATAGCCCTTGATCCTTCCTTGTCACGTGGTTCCTTTACTGCTTTCATGATCAAGTATAAAGGGGGCTGGTGGAACTTGATATGCCCATGACATGACTTGCAGCACAAGTCACACCGAACACCGAAATGGAGATGGAGTTACCCTCGGAACATTAATCGAATTGAGTACATGTACATGGACTGTTCTCATAGGAAAGCAGCATCCAACATTAAACACGCCCATCATCCTCTTCTCACTTCTACCATCAGGCAGAAGGTACAGGAGCCTTAGGTCCCACACCACTAGGTTCAGGAGCAATTATTACCTCAAGCTATCAGGCTCCTGGATCGGCATGAATAACTTCTTTCATCACCAATCTCAAATGATTTTACCATCTATAAAGGGGTCCTTCCAAATTATGTTCTTGACATTATCTTTTTATTTGCATAGTTTGTTTTCTTTTGCACAATGGTCATTTTTGATAAAAAATTATTTTGCATTTCTGTTTACCTGTAAATGCTTGCAAGAAAATTAAATCTCAAAGTAGCATATGATAATAACATGGAATTTGATAATACATTTACTTTGAACTTTGAACTGTAAATAGGCTGTAGACGATATACAGAGTAGGAACCTCTGGATTGCCATACTGAAACATAATTCTGCAATTATTTAAGCAAACATGGCAACAGATGGTATGTTGGTCTTTACTGAAAATGGATCAGTGTATAAAAGTAAGGCTTTACATTAAATTATGGAAGTGACTATTCTAGTGGAGATCTTGTGTAACACATCAGCCACTGTGGTCTAAATGGAATTTGGGAAATTTGGTTGTTCTTAAAGGAATAAACAAATAATCCAAAAAAAAACATCAGGAAGCAAGGTGTTACAAGGTCTTTCAAATCATTAATGTAATTCCAGTTCATCATTCATCCAATAGCTCATGTCTTTCTATCTCTTCATCTGAACATAATGCAGAAATAAAATAAAGATTGCAAATCAAATTTATAAATGAAATTACATCATAAAGCATTTCCCTAGTTAAGAGGTGCAAGCTAGCTTTAAACTTTGCAAGCTCCCTTTAAACTTTGCAAGCTACCTTTAACTGATGCTTGCAGCTCAACATATTGGCCTCCTGCTGAAGTCACTTAGTGCTGGCTGAATGCCACAATCATTATAATGAGCGAGCAGCACAGAGTTGGCACTCTGCCTGCCTCACATTGAACAAGCACAGACTACCCATGCATCTCATTCCTTGGGCTTGTTTACGCCGTTTGTCGAATTTAGCCTTTGTTATCTCTGTTCCTTCTGTTGCCATTTTGTGTGGGTTAATAACTTATGTTCCTGTGGTAAAAAAGGCTAAAACAGCAATTGATTCTGGATTCCTTTTACAAACAGATTTTTGAATCAATCTTGGTCAATGTGTAGAAAATAGAACCAAAAATCTTTCATTTGTAAGCGTATTAGCCACTGTGGTATAAATGGAATTTAGGAAGTCAATTTTAGCGGGAAATATATGAGTTTCTAACTCATCGGTTTGTACTTCCAGGAGGAATAACCAAACAAATCAAAAAACCAACATGTTAGAAGGCAAGAAATAAAAAGATGTCTGAAGATCTTTTTGTCACTAGGGACAAAGCCAGAGAAACATTGATTGTTTACTGCAGCTGCAGAGCCTTAGACACTGTAAAAAGAATGTGCAGAGAGCCTAATGGTTATGTAAGTTATTGGCAAAATCTTTTTAGCCAGAAGTTGGTTTTGGATAGGACACAGTACTGGTTTGGTGAATGAAGCATGGCACACTAAACTAGACATATAACTTGACAGGCAACAAGGTGAAGCATGAAAATGCAGGCTGTTTTGAGATTAGCACAAAGTTGATACTATCCATTAACAAAGCCTGATTGCTGACTATTTGTATCAACTGCACTTTGAAGTCAGGATATTTTAATTTCCAGAGTGTGATATTTTTACATTGTCTGCTGTGTTGCTTTGTAAAGTGATGCCAATTATGCTTTCTGTGTTATAGCTTCTGGGGCTCCACAATTAGAAGAAAACGGTGAGATTGCAAATAATGAACTGACTACTTGGAATTTTACATGGCTGTTAAAGGATGAGACACCTTTGTCTACATATCAAAGGCCACATGGTGAGTAGCTTTTCAATAAACTAATATTGGCTATCTTTGTCCAATAATTAACATGTTTACCATTCAGTAAATTCATGCTTAAATGTGGTTCATTATGCTATAAATCATTCTGTTTTTAGTTACCATTAAAGATTTTTCAATGTTAACTTAGAGAAAAGCTTGACATGAGGAGTTAAGTGTTGAAAACTTTGGGATAAGGCCAAATGCAATGACTTAAATGGCTATTAAATTTCTTTTTCTTTTCTGATCGTGTTTACAGAGGTAAGTTCTGATGTCAACAATAAGCCAATAACCCTATTGACTGTATCCCCTTTATTGAATTACATTCTTTTTGCAATAAAATATTGTTCAACTGTGAACAACAAAACAGAGGAACGTTGGTTCATTTGGTAGTATATATGGTACACACACACACACACACACACACACACACACACACACACACACACACACACACACACACACACACACACACACACACACTTTATTGGATATTTATTGACATGTATGTGGAATAGGCCCTTCCAGCCCTTCGAGCTCTACTGCCCAGTACAATTTAATTATTTAATTCTAGCCTATCCATGGGACAATCTACAATGACCAATTAACCTACCAACCGTATGTCTTTGGACTGTGGGAGAAAATCAGAAAACTCACGTGGTCATGGGGAGAGTGTACAAACTCCTTACAGGCAGCTGCAGGAATTGAACCCGGGTCGCTGGAACTGTAAAGCGCTGTGCTAACCACAATGCTACCATGCCGCCCCAGTAAGTACACACACACAGTCAGATGACAATCAGCTTGAACTTGAAAATGGTTGATTATTGCATCAAGCGATTGGTACATATACGAGTGGTGAAACTGCTCTGCGTTTACAATAGATTTGGTGGTTCTGTGGTGGAACTAGCTGAGCTGCTCTCTCACAGCTCCAATGGAATGGGCTCAACCTTGATCATAGGTGGAGCTTGTACAATTTCTCTGGTGTTTTCCTCCAGGAGCTCTGATTTTGTTTCCACATTTCAAAACGGGCAGGTTAGTAGGTTAATTGAGCACTGTAAATTGCCCTTAGTGTACAGGAGAAAGTACAATCTGGGAGGAATTGATGGAAATGCAGGGAGAATGAAAATGGAATTAGTGTAGGATTAGTATAAGAAGGTGCTTGCTCGCTGGCATGGACTCAGTGGGCCGAAGGGCCTGTGTCCATGTTTGTGTTTTTTTTAACTGAAAGTTTTTTGCAGTGGCATTAAACCCACTTTAGGAACTCTGGAGTGTATTATGTACAAGTAGGACATAAAAGACATTAACATCAGGATACGGTGTGAAAATTGCTGACACACCTAAACTGCCCTCCCTCTAGAAAATTAACAGAAGTATTCTGTAAAGACCATCCACCTGATGTAATTTCCATTTTGAAACATAACACTGCATATGATTTGAAAACTCGTGGAGGACCTTGTCAAGAAACTCCAATAACAGTTATTGTTGTATAAAGAGTACATTTGTTTCATACTCTGATGGAAACTTAATTTTAATGTGAAGGAAAACTGATTTGACGTGCTCCTCAGTAAATATTCTATATATGTAAATTCTTGAATGCCAAATTTCAGTTTTGATTCCTATTTATAATCTGTTGGATTAAATCATCTGGTTATGAAGAAAAGTGGATAGGTTTTCATTGATATCATACTTGACATGGCCTCAGGTTGAGAGAGCAATGAATAATAACTCAGTCATCAATAGGTGGGAATGTTGCTTCAAATCCTACAATGGCAGCTGAGAACTTTAAAATCAAGTTGCTTAATATGTTTGGAATGGATGGATCAGTAATGAGTACCAGTTTCCACCTTTAATTGGCTTGTCCTTTGTGACTCAGGTCTCACCATTGAGGCTGATTTTTAACAGCCCTCTGAAGTAGCTCAGTAAAGAGATTATTACCAGTAGTGTTTGTATCCTGTGACTGAAATAAAAAAATAGGTTATCCCAAAGCACCTTTCTGCCATTGCAATAGTTTTGAAGTTTAGTCACTCTGGTTAAGTAGGAATCGGTTAGCCAATACCATATGCGCAGGTAACACTCTTCCACAAGCAGCCAGGTGACAAGGGCATATTTTGTTTACTGGAGCTAACACAGGGATAAATATTGATCTGGACAGTTAGGATAAATCTCCTAGGAGAGCATCAGCCTTGGTATAAAATGTGATCTGAAGAAAAGCACCTCTAACAGTGTGTTAGATCCTCAATACTTCACTGGAATGTCAGTCTAGAATTTTATGGTCAAGTTCCTGGCATGTAACTTGAACCCTAACCTCCTGATTCAGAAGTGAAAGTGCCGCATACTAAACCGAGAAACAGTTGATGTGATGGTAGAAACAGTCCTGGTATTGTTCCATTGGAATCTAATCTGTTCCTGACCAGCCTGGACTCATGCACATTGTAACAGTGTTCGTACTGCACAGAACTGAGTGATTCCCCACACACCAGTGTGCAAGCATGAACATTAAGTGAGATTGACAACTTGAAGAAGATGTCACACGCAAAGCCATTGCTCTTCCAAAACATGCTGCTCGATCGTTTGCAAACTAACTCCCTGAGATACTACACAGCTCAATGAATAGTTCACTTAGGCAGTGTTTTTTTTTCCCATATCTTCCCTTAACCTCCTTGTTAGATGCTGTTCCACTTACTCAGGTCTCAATAAATGGGCATCGACTACAAAAAAATTTGACAGTGATTGTTGACAGGCTAGCAGGAAAACCACAGCTAAATCTGATGTTGACAATAGCAGTTTCAAGCTTAACTCATCGACTGGCATGAACCTATATGTAATTACATAATGATCCCTTTAAAGTACTAGGCCACCACTGATAGTAAAAAGAAATACTTGTATTTATTCTGCAGCTTCCAAGATGTCTTTGAGCTTCACCTCCAAAGTTCAAAGTAAATTTATTATCAGAATACATATATGTTACCATAGCAACACACACACGATACTGGAGAAACTCAGCAGGTCAGGCAGCATCCATGGAAATTAATAAACTGTTGATGTATTGTGCCAAGACCTTTCTTCATAACTGGAAGGGAAGGGAGAACATGCCAGAATAAAAAGGTGGGTGGGGGGGTGAACACAGCCTTGAGGTTTGTTTTCTTGTGGGTATACACAGTAAGTCCAAGAAACACAATAGAATCAAATAAAGACCTCACCCTACAGGATGAGATTTCATCCAGTTCAGATCTGGTGAAAGAAGAGTTAATTAAGATAAGCAAGTAGACTTTCTCATCTCTAGATTTAAAGTCTTGTGATTCATGTTGTTTTGGTTTTATTTTGGTCCCATTTTTCAAAGGAGTTTTGGCATCCTAATAGTGTTGTATCAATAGTGCAGTTTCACTGTCTTCTGTACCTTAGGCAATCCCTTAGAGGATGTCAAAATGCTCTCAGTGCACTTGATATAGGAGCCATGCATCTGTTTTCTCTCTGTATTGTAATCTGTGTTGTGGTTTTATGGTCATTTGCCACATGTGTGGGGGCATGGTAATAGTGAAGGGAATAAGTTACGTATTCATGCTTTATTCTGGTTAGTTTTAGAGCTGAGGAGTGCTGGGTGTGATATATTTTGTTGATCACTTAATTTCCTTTGTAATCGCTTAGTGCTACTTAACTTTGCTTAAGTATGTTTAATATCACTAGTTTTAGTGTCATAAGTTTCAGTGTTTCAATATTGTACGTTTTGTTAGTTACTAATAAAGGATCAAATATATTTCTTTGACTTTTTGAACATTATTATCGGATTGGATCTGAGGTTGCCTCATAAAGAATAACTTCCAATATTTGGTCTCTGGCAGGTTTGTTCAAGTAGCCGCTACAATGACATAGTTATTTATAATGGAATACCTTAATGCTGTCACTCCCAGGTTTGGAATATATTTTGCTCTCATAGCCCATGTAGTTCTGTCCCTTAAATTTACTCAACAGAAGATTATCAGCTGATCACACGTACTTTTCCAGGATAAGTTCATAGATTTTAGTAGAGGATGATTTTGTTCATTTCATCGTACATTACAAGGTAAAAAATGAGAGCAGCAGGACCAGTAAAGGAACAGTGATCATTAGATGTCATTATATTTCATATTTCAATATTAATCAACAGGGTTTAATGGTTATGGAGATAAGTCTTCACATCAGTGAACTAATGCACTGAAATAGGAGCTTTCATGTAGGAGAAAAGAATTTCACTATTATTGAATTCCTCTTTGAGTTCAGCCACTGTTGATTGCTAGAAATCTGAATTAAAAAATTGGAAATGCATTGCCACACAGTAAGCAATCGAAAATGAAAGGCTGGTGGAGTTGATAATTCAAGTTTAATATTTCTTGCAAATTCAAAGAATGGCGCGTCCAAAACTTTAATACATCCTAACTTTCAAATACCTGCCAGACTACAGAACATATATGATATTTTTTCACCCTTATCTTAAATAAGGGTTTTTAGTTGTCAGTGAACTTTCAATACTCAGAAAATAAACAATGCATTTAAAAAAAAAGAAACTAGTCACTATTGCACTGTCTGTTTAATCTGGCACCTCTATTTAAGACTCTATTTAAGAATGCTTCTTTGATTGAGACAGTCTGCTGGTATGAAACCCAGCAATAATCACAAAGAATGTAAAAACCCTCCACAGTTCATTATGGTAATGCAAATATTATAGTAAAGTGAATTGCATGCGTTTTGCAAATGGAATTATATTGCTATCATTCAGAAAATTGTAATCACAATAAATAGCAAGTTATTATTGCCGAGTTGTTATCGTATGAAACAGACAACCTCAGAACACTGGGAAATATTTGCAGAGAGCTCAGTGAATAGGGAGCAGATATTTAAAACGATTGGTAGAGGGATGAAAGGAGAGTGGCAGAATAACCTCTTCACTCAAAGAACTCACAGCATGATAGTGTGAGGGTTGAGGTAGAAATCTGAATTGCAATCAAAAGTACACAGGTGAGACACAAAACACTGAATGGTGAAAACTGGAGCAAAGAAAAAAGAGCTGCTGAAGGACTGAAAGACAGTGGAGAGATAGCCCAGTGTAATGACGGGAGGGGAAAGGGCACGGCAAGATCTGGCTAATGATAGGTGCATCCAGTTGAAGAGAGGTTGCTTGGAGGATGGAGACAGGTGAGTCAAGGAAGGGTGGAGATAGTGTAAGAGGTAAGGTGGTAAGATGACATGGCAGCAATGGACTGCAGATTATGGAATAGGATAAGAAATTAAAATGAAAAGAAACCAAATAAGGAAGGTGGAGGTGGCCAGATAGATACAGTGAGGAAAGGGGACCCTGTGGAGAAGTGTGTTGCTGATGGGCATACGGCATAGATTGGAGAAGGGAAAGAAACTGGTATATGGCAGGTTGGGAGACATGGAGAATATGGTTCTTACAAAAAGCAGAAAGGGGTGCGGATAGAATGATGAGATCACGTCACATCTGGTGGAAATGTCGAAGAATGTTGTGTTGGATGTGAAGGATGGTAGTGTGAAAGAAAAGGACCAAGTGAACTTAATCCTTGTTCTGTCTGAAGGGAGGTGATTTGAGAGCTATATTGTGGGAAATTTTGTGAGATGTGGCTGAGAGCGACATCAGCCACAGTGGCTTGAGGGGCGGGTAAGTAGTTTTTCCTGAAAGAGGACATCTCAGAGGTCCTGGAGGACTTGGGAATAGGTGAAGTAGAAATGAAGAAACTAAGAGAAATGAATGGTCTCTTTACAAGAGACAGGGCAGGAGGAAGTTTAGTCAGTCAGAAGGGGAGTTTATGGGTGTGTAGGTAATGCTAGTGGATAGATTCTCCCCCGTGGTAGAGATTGTGGATCACGAAAGGAGAAAGAGGTGTTGGAAATTTTCTGAGTGAATGTGAAGATAGGGTGAATGTCACCAGCAAAATTAATAAGATTGATGGGTTCCGTGTGGGTTCAGGAGGTGGCACTGATGTAGTTTTCGATGTAGTGCAGAAAGAAGAGGGGATTGGTGCCAGAGTTTATTGGGAACAAAGACTATTTCATGTAGACAACAAAAAGGCAGGCATAGCTGGGGCCCATGTGAGTGCCATGCCTAAAACTTTGATTTGTAGAAAGTGAGAGGAATCCAAAGAGAAGATGTTCAGGGTAAGCACGAGTTGTCAGGCAGAGGAGAGTGTTGGTAGAAGGATTGATTGAATCTATGTTCTGGCAATAAATAGACAACTCTAAAACCTTCCTAATGGAGAATGGAAGTGTATAGGAATAGGCATCCATGAAGAATATGAGGCATGGGGAGGCAGAGAACTGGAAGTTGTTAAAGTTGTCATGAGTATACGCAGTGTCAGGATAGGACAAGAAGGGACAAGTATGAGGAGATAAATTCAGTGGGACAAGAACTGTTGGCCTACCAAAGATGTACTGTTTCTGAATCTTCTGTAGGTGATAGAAACAGAAAGGACAAGCTTAGGGAGCTGTCACGTTGGATGCTGTGGAGGGGAGGTCTCTTGATGTGATTAGATGGTGTACATTGGTGGGGTCATGGACAAGGAATAGGCATGAGAAGATATCCAATAACCTCTGTTATCCTCTGCAAGTTGACAGACTAAGAGTTAGAAGGTAGATTTACCTCCATTAGCTCTAAGCCAATGACCTCATTCCATGATTAGCATTTCTCTGATTCTGAAGCAATAAATTCCGACAATTCAGAAAACTTCATCAGCTTTAAAAAAACATATGTATGTGTTTGAAACAATTAAAATATAGCATACAATCACAATAATACATTTATCGCTGCCAGCTTGTATTTTTAATATAGTTTTATAGAAGAGAAAGTAATTTCCTTTGAAGTACAGATCTTCTTATAGCATGGTTGCTCTTTTTAAAACATGGTTTCCTGTTTTACTCAAAGATAAGTTTCTACTTCAGGGAGATTTGCAGTGTTCATTTCCATTTGCATCTCCTCAGCAAATGAAACAATCCACAGCTGCATGCAGATAGACTGGGGAACATTCAGAGTTGAACGGATAAATAGCAAGTACTGTGAGGGCCACAGAAATGCCAGGCATTGACAGCTTTCCTGAACAAATCTAACCAACTACACTTGGACATTCAACAGCATCACCATCACCTGCTCCTGACCATCAACATTCCTTGGGTCACTGTTCAAAGTAAATTTACTATCAAAGTACATATACAGTATGTCACCATGTACAACACTGAGAATCATTTTCTTGTGGACATTGACATTCACATTCAGTAAATACAAGAAATGCAATAGAATTGATGAATGATTGTCCTCAACTGGATGGGCAACAACCAATGTGCAAAACACAACAAATACCAAATGAGAGAAAAAAATAAATAAATAGTAAACAAGCAAGCAAACAAACAATAAATAAGTAGATAACTAGATAACTAGAATGTTGAGAAAATGTGTTGTAGAGTCATTGGAAGTGTTAGGTTGTGGGAACAGTTCAGTGATGGGGTGAGTGAAGTTATCCCCTGTGGTTCACGAGCCTGATGGTTGATGGGCATTAACTATACCTGAACCTGGTGGTTTGAGTTCTGAGGCTCCTGTACCTTCTTCCCAACCTGGATGGTGGGGTCCTTGATGATGAATGCTGCTTTCCAGCAATAGCACTCTGTGTAGATGTGCTCAACGGTGGAGAGGGCTTTACCCTTAATGGACTGGGCCAAATTCATTACTTTTTGTAGACTTTTGTATTCAAGGACACTTGTGCTTCCATACCAGGCTATGATGCAGCCAGTCAATATACTCTCCACTGTTTATCTATAGAGGTTTGTCAAAGTTTTAGATAACATGCCAAATCTTTTCAAACTTATAAGAAAGTAGAGGTGCTGGCATGCTTTCTTCACAAGGGCACTTAGGTGCTTGGCCTAGGACCGCTCCTCTGAAATGATAAGCTGATCCTCTCTACCTCTGATCCCCCAATGTTGGCTGGCTCTTGGACTTCTGGTTGCTTCCTCCTGAAGACAATAGTCAGCTCCTTGGTCTTACTGACATTCAGGAAGAGGTGTTTTTGTGATAGTATTCAGCCAAATTTTCAGTCTCCCTCTTATGTGCTGATTCATCACCACTTTTGATTCAGTCACTGACAGTTGTGACATCAGCCCACTTAAATATGGTACTGGAACTGTGCTTATCCTCAAAGACATAAGTATAAAGTGAGTAGAGCAGGGGGCTGAACACTCAAACTTGTGGTGCACCTGTGCTGATAGAGATTGCGGGAAAGATGCTTTTGCCAGACTGAACTGACCAAGGTTTGCAAGAGAGGGATTCGAGAATCCAATTGCACAAGGAGGTATTGAGGGCTTGGCCTTAGACAATAGACAATAGGTGCAGAAGTAGACCATTCGGCCCTTCGAGCCTGCACCGCCTTGAAGCCTATTGATTAGTTTTGAATGGATGATCGTATTGAATGCCAAGCTGTAATCAATGAAGAACATCTTGATGTCTGCATTTTCGGTGTCCAAATGTTCCATGGTTGAGCGAAGAGCCAATGAAATGGTATCTGCTGTTGAGTTGTTGTGACAGTAGTCAAATTGGAGCAATCCAAGTTGCTTCACAGGCAAGAGTTGATATGTTTTATCACCAAACTCTCGAAGTACTTCATTGGTGGTGTAAGTGCTACTGGATGATAGTCATTGAGGCAGGATACCACATTCTTCTTAAGTATAATTGGAGCCTGCTTGAAGCAGGTGGGTACCTTAGAATGCCAAACTGAGAAGTTAAATATATCAGGAAACACTCCAGCCCATTGATCAGCGCAGCTCTTTAATACTCAGTGAGGTATCCTGTCTGGGCTAGATGCTTTCCATGGGTTCACCCTCCTGAAGGACTCAGAGACTGAAATCATAGGGTTATCAGGTGCTGTGGGAATTTGTGAAGATGCCTCCATGTTTTGATGGACAAAGAGAGCATAAAAGACATTGGGCTCATCTGGGAGTGAAACCTTTTTGCCATCTATGACACTTGGTTTCACCTTGGTGGAGATGATAGCATTCAAGGACTGCCACAGCTGCCGAGCATCCTCCAGTGTTTCGAGTTTGCTTTGGAATTGCCACTTTGCATGTAAGATGGCTTTCCATAGATCATATGTGGACCTCTGATATATTGTTTGGTCACCAGACCTGAATGCCACTGATCTAGCCCTCAAATAGATTATGGTTCTCATGTTTCATCCAGAGCTTCTCTTTGGGGAAGACTCAATGATTTTGTGGGGGCACACTTGTCTACAACTGTTCTCATAAAATCCATGATATCAATGGTATATTTGTTTAAATCCTCCCACTTTAAGCAATCTTATAGCCATTACTTTGCCTATCACTACCACTTCCTTGTTGTCCTTACTTCTGGAGCCTAGCTCTTTGGCCTCTGCCTGTTCACTGGTAGGAGGAGGAAAAATTTCTCGAAATGTAGTCTACGCATGAAACGATAAACATTCCTAATTGTAGTATAGCTGTGTCGAGTGGCTTGGGACCCTTGGTGCTGCAAGTGGCATGTTGATGATAATTGGGCAGAAATGTCTTCAAGTAAGTTTGATTTAAATCCCCATCAATGATTTAAAAAGGTGTCACCAGGACTGATGAAAGGTCACGGCCCAAAATGATGACTGTTTACACTTTTCTATAGATGCTGCTGGCCTGCTAAGTTCCTCCTGCATTTTGTGTGTGTTGTTTGGATTTCCAGTATCTGCAGATTTTCTTGTCTACAAGAATGATCCAGCCCATTCATTGGAACAGCTAAGTGCTGACTGAATGCTGTCATTACTGACCTGGGGAAGAACTCTGGCATTGAGTCATTTACATCACTGGTGGATTTGGAGCATTTGGCAGAGATAGTATTGTCCGTGCCTCTGCCGTGCTTTGAAGTCCCAACAGTAGATAATCTATCTTAAGAAACTCTTTCAACTACCTCCTGTCTCTGATCAAAAGATGCTTCCTAAATTACAGTTTATATTTGTCCATCATGAGCATAATGAATATGATTCACTTCATGTATCAACTCCTAGAAAGCAAAGGGAGCAGCATCAACCACTGTACGGGATAACTTTTGACCTACAGACCTGTTCCAGTCTGTCATCTAAGAGGGACTATTGAGGGTCCATTTTAAACTTGGCTGTGCTGATAAATTTTTATCAACACTGTTACGTATTCAGGCAACAATAAATATAGATCAGATAGGCAAGGGTTTTTATAACAAATAACACGTTTATTAAACACTGAAACAAACCCCCTCAAAAGTAAACAAACCCAAACGTAATCGGAACTCAGCTGCTGGGCAGCTGCTCAAACAGTTCTTAATAGCTTTGCAGTCCCAAACAGTCTTTAAAGCGGTATTAAAAAAAAAACAGTCCTTTAAAACGGTATGGCAAAAGAAAACAGTTCTTTAGAGCGATATGCCGAAAGTTCAAAAGCTCACAGTCCTTTTAAAAGGGAGAGACTTTTTAAGGCGATTTAAGTTCTCTTCCACGTCGATGTCCTTCGATTCCCTGGCGTCGAACTTTCCCACGAAGAATTTTATAAAATATAACGGCTTAAAGGTACTGACCTTTCTTCCCACACTATTCTCAATCCTTTCTGGTCAACCCAGGGATTAACAGCGAGAATAGTCAACGAAATCCTTCCGAATGAGGATCAAACAAGGTCAAACTTTTCCACCTTCGAAAATCGGTTCTCCTCGATTTTTACCTTCCAAACTTTTCTTCACTCTCCACCAGCAAAGAAACCATTGGCAATGACCTTTTAAACTTTAGGCATTATATAGAACTTCATTTTTAACTAAACTGCGTCATCACATTAAATCACGCAGTGACATGAAGTCATCTTGGCAAATTCCGCCACGAACTGCCCCACCTGACAGGGTGGGTCTTCCTTTTATACCCTGTAGAAAAAACCTGTCACATGACCTCTACTGGCGGGAAAATGACATCACTCCACCATCACAAGACCATTACCTCAAGTCCAGTATAACTTCAACCCCAGTCACGTGACAAGGGTACCACTGTCACGTGTCACGGGTACGTAACAACACCGTTTAGATGATGGCACACGGAACCACAGTTGTAACCTTTAAGTTCACCATAGACCCCATCCCAATCCAGAATGGAATCATGCAGGATGGGGTTATCATTAATGCCTTTCTCTCAAAACTAGCCCAAATATTGTTTCTCATCTACAAAAGGTCCTCTGGAGAGGAACTTATCAGGAGGATGAAAAGGAAGGTGTTTAACCCACATTACCCACTATTTTGGAAGGCAGATCATTTCAGTCTTGGTCATCATGATGCAGACAAGGATGGCTGTGTGTGCACACTTTCAAACAGCAGCTGATCCTCCTGATACCTTGACCTTCTAATTGTCAAGCTGCCAATAAAGAGCCCAATTAGCACTGACAGCTCATCTCATCAACACTAATGATGTCTGAGCACAGAAATTAAGAATGCCACTTATTAATTGCATCGGATGAGTGGAGTGATGGCCGGACCCTGGCTTACTAGCTATTTGTTGAAAACAAAAACCACACTGGTTCCATGAATCTTGGATATCTGCAGTCAAGTGGTCATTCTTTATCTATAAACCTAGACAGGATATATGATTGCAAGCAATGCACTCTCAGAGTCCAGTAATTTACTCTTCTGTTATTTAATTAATTAATTAATTTATTTATTTATTGGCCTACAATGCAAAGCTGGCTCTTCCGGCTTTTTGAGCCATGCCACCCAGCAATCTCCTGATTTAATCCAACGGTAATCACGGAACAATTTGCAATGACCAATCAACCTACCAATCAGCATGTGTTTGGCATGTGGGAGAATGCCAGAGCAACTAAAGGAATACCACGTGGTCACGGGGAGAACATACGAACTCCTTCACAGCAGCGGCAGGAAATGGACCTGGGTCATTTGTACTGTAAAGCGCTGTGCTAACCACGACACTAAAGTGCCACCATTAACTAAGTATTTTCATAATATATGCATATATATACTGTATATTGCGTCTCTTGTAGCTGAACAAGGAATTAATAACTAGGAGGAATAAAGAAAAATATTCTATCTCTGATATTCTTAAAAATATTAATTTACTCTCATTCTGTTAGGGTCTTTGGTTCCGCTGGGCTGCTCTGTTGAGATTGATTACAGTTTATCCTGTTTCCCAGAGGAGCTGTACATCAGGCAGTGGTGTCTGTCGTCCACTAATGACTGCATTAGTGTTACCTTCCCTTAGAAACCAGAGTAGCCCGTGGGAATTCAAATTTACAGCCTGTCTCATAGTTTCTATGTGCCGCCTAATTCAGTGGCATACCAGACTAGTCTAATTTCACCGTGCCACAGCAAAAGGATTCTCTGGAGCATGGTTGATCATTGCAACTTTATGCAGGGTCAGTACTATTCCTATATTATCCATGAAAAGGCTACACCTTGAGTATTGCATTCAAATCTGGTTGTCCCATTATAGGAAAGATGCCAAGTTTTAGAAGAGTTTTACCGGGATGCTGCCTGGCTTCGAGGGCATGTGCTATAATGGGGGATGAGTCTCAGGTTGTTGTGTTTACACCAGTCCACAAGCTGCTCTACCTCCTCCCTCGATGCTGTTTCACCATTGTTCCTGATGAGACCAACCACTGTTGCGTTGTCAGCAAACTTTGACAGAGTGTTTAGAACAGATTTGGCAATACGGTTGTGCATTAGCAGTGTGAATAGAAACAGGCTGAACATGCAGCCATGGTAGGTGCCGGGGCTCAGAGTGATAGAGCCTGTGGTGTTGCTGCCAGTATGGACTGCCTGTGGTCTCTTTGTTAGGATGGCCAAGGAATGTTGAAACCCAACATGAACAGTTTTCCCTCCAGTTTTCCCTCCAGTTTCTGGGGAATGATACTGAAAGCAGAACTGACGTCAGTGAACAGCATTCTGACATAGTAGCCACACCAGTCTGGGGGGTGGGGGGAGAAGGCAGAAGGAATTAGTTTAGTATTGCATTTAATTATTGTGTGCTTTGCCCTCTGCTTTACTCCCTTTACGCTTACGACTGTGGCGAAGCACCGCTACAGTGCCATATTCAAGTTTGCTGACGACATCACTGTCATTGGCTAAGTCAAAAGTGGTACAGACCAGCATATAGGAGGGAGATTGAAAATCTGGCTGAGTGGTGCCGTAACAACAATCTTTTATTCAATGTCAGCAAGACCAGGAGCTGATTATTGATTTCAGGAGAAGGAAACCAGAGGTCCATGAGCCAATCCTCATCAGAGGATCAGATTTGGAGAGGGTCAGCAACTTTAAATTCCGTGGAGTTATCATTTCGGGGACCTGCCCAGGACCCAGCAGTTAAGTGCAATTGCGAAGAAAGCATGGCAGTACCTCCACTTCCTTAGGGGTTTGTGAAGATTTGGCGTGACATCTAAAACTTTGACAAACTTCTATAGATGTGTGGTGGAGAATATATTGACTGGCTGCATCACAGCCTGTTGTGTAAACAACAATGACCTTGAATGGAAAGTCCTACAAAAAAATAGTGAATACGGCCCAGTCCATTATGGGTAAATTCCTCTGCACCACTGAGCACATCTACACAAAACTCTGCCACAGGAAAGCAGCATCCATCATCAGGGACCCCCATCACCCAGGACATGCATTTTTCTCACTGCTGTTATCAGGAAGAAGGTAAAGGAATGTCAGGACTCACACCACAGGTTCAGGAACAATTACTACCCCTCAACCATCAGGCTCCTGAACCAAAGGAGGTAACATCACTGAGCTTCACTTGCCCCAGCACTGAAACTTTTCCTCAACCAATTGGATCTGTTCCAAAGACTCTTCATCTCATGTTCTCGATTCTTGTTGCTTTTTTATTTATTATTATTATTTCTGACAGCTGAAGACAAATCGAGTGAAACTAGAACCCTCAGGTTTGCAGATAGTGAAAAATACACAGCACCAGCAAGAATACAAAGCCTGGAGTTCATCTCAAGCAAAAGACAGCAATGCTTTGATAGAGCTTCTCTGACATAGTGAGCTCACATTGTTGGTAGGAAGTAGGAACAAAATAATGCAGACTTCCAGCCTGATCCTGGCTGTAGATGTTATCAAAGGCGTGTTGTAGTTTTAGTTAAAATAGGAAGCTATCAGATTTTTATAAAACCAGAACATATTGTCCTGATTCTTGAATTCATTTCCTCAATGCAAGCATGCTGTATGCTTCTTTACCATTCTGTTAACTTGTGCAGCCGCTCTCAAGGAAAATAAGATCATTAGTACATTGTAAAATTTATAAAAATAAATAATCAAAGAGTTAAAATCTCAAAAAAAAATGTCATGCTCAATTTCTAAAATTTAAATTAACTAATTCTTACCTCTGAGCTTTATTTATCCCAGAATTTTGCCATGTTTTTGTGAGAAATCCAGCATTGAAGCAAATTTGGATAAATATCAAGTTTGGAACTTTATGGTTGAATAAATAACCGAAGTTATTGACAGCTACATTAGTAAATTCAACAATATCCCATAACTAACATTTGTCATTTCTAAATGTAGTTCATCGCCACATGCCTTCTTTTATCATTGACAGTTAACAGCTCTTCATAGGGACAGTCCATCCTACAGGATTGCCTATCTTATGATACATTTGTGTAGGCTGCTGGAGCCTTAAATCAAGAGGCTGTAGTGGTGTGCTACACACAGCGCTGAAATTACGACACGGAGTCGATGAACTGCAGTTACAAAAAGATTTTATTCGAACTTCGTGGCCTCGCTTTAAAGCCTTCCTGATCCCGCCCTCCCTAGGCGCGGATGCTGTAGGGGGCACGTATTCACAGTCCCGCGCGGGCTTTTCCCCTTGTTGGTGAAGCAGACTTGGCGCCCTTTTGGGACTGGCCTTTATGCCGGCGCGCTGGCTATTTGTGAGCCGATTTGAGTGCGCTAGGAAGTGGGTCGCTACATAACCCCCCCCCCCCCAGAACCGGCGATACACCCCCTAATGTCCACAGTCTGGGCCGGACCCTGTTTGGGAGGTCGGCCTCTGAGCCGCGGTGCCGGAAACTCGACCGGTTGCGCCACGTCCACATGGGCCGGTTTGAGTCGGTCCACCGTGAAAACCTCCTCTCTCCCCCCAATGTCCAGCACGAACGTGGACCTGTTGTTCCTGATCACCGTAAACAGCCCCTCGTAGGGCCGCTGTAGCAGTGCCTGATGCCCGCCCCTTCGTACAAACACAAACTTACAGTTCTGCAGGTCTTTGGGTACGCAGGTCGGGTTCTGCCCATGCTGCGAAGTGGGTATGGGGGCCAGGTTGCCGAGCCTCTCACGTAGTCTGCCCAAGACTGCTGCGAGTTCTTCCTCGTGCCCCCTTGGGGCTGGTATGAACTCCCCGGGGAGTGTACCTCAGGCGCCGTACACCTACTCGGCCGACGAGGTATGCAGATCCTCTTTGGGTGCCGTGCGGATGCCGAGCAGGACCCAGGGAAGCTCGTCCACCCAGTTAGGTCCTCTCAGGCGGGCCATGAGAGCCGACTTCAAGTGACGGTGGAAACGCTCCACCAGTCCGTTCGACTGTGGGTGGTAAGCAGTTGTGTGGTGCAGCTGTGTCCCCAAAAGGCTGGCCATAGCTGACCACAGGCTGGAGGTGAACTGGGCGCCTCTGTTGGAGGTAATGTGGTCCGGTACCCCAAAGCGGGATACCCAGGTGGCAATCAGTGCCCGGGCGCAAGATTCGGAGGTGGTGTCGGTGAGTGGGATTGCCTCTGGCCATCTTGTGAACCGGTCTACTATAGTTAGGAGGTGCCGCGCTCCTCGCGACACTGGCAGGGGGCCCACGATATCCACATGGATGTGGTCGAAACGCCGGTGGGTGGGGTGGAACTGTTGCAGCAGAGCTTTGGTGTGTCACTGCACCTTGGCCGTCTGGCAGTGCATGCACGTTTTGGCCCATTCACTGACTTGCTTGCGGAGTCCGTGCCAAACGAACCTGTTGGAGACCATCCAGATGGTTGTCCTGATGGAGGGGTGCGCTAAGTTATGAATGGAGTCAAAAACTCGCTGCCACCAGGCTGCCGGGACGATGGGGTGGGGTTGGCCGGTGGTGACATCACAGAGTAGGGTCTCACCTGGGCCTACGGGGAGGTCCTGGAGCTGCAAACCGGAGACTGCGGTTCTGTAACTAGGGATCTCCTCATCTGCCTGCTGCGCCTCTGCCAGCGCCTCAAAGTCTACCCCTTGGGAAAGGGCATGAACATTAGGGCGAGAGAGTGCGTCCGCCACAACATTGTCCTTACCCGAGACGTGCCGGACATCCGTCGTGTATTCGGAGATGTAGGACAGATGTCGCTGCTGGTGGGACGACCAGGCATCGGACACCTTCGTGAACGCAAAGGTAAGCGGCTTGTAGTCCGTGAACGCGGTGAAGGGCCTACCTTCTAAGAAGTACCTGAAATGCCGGATTGCCAGGTATCGCGCCAACAGTTCCCGGTCGAAAGCACTGTATTTGAGCTCGGGTGGTCGCAGGTGTTTGCTGAAAAATGCCAGGGGTTGCCAGCGACCCTCGATGAGTTGTTCCAGCACCCCACCGACTACCATGTTAGATGCGTCCACTGTGAGGGCGGTAGGGACGTCCATTCTGGGGTGCACTAGCATCACACCATTTGCCAAGGCTTCTTTCGTTTTAATGAAAGTGGCGGCGGACTCCTCATCCCAGGTAATGTCCTTGCCCGGACCCGACATCAGGGCGAACAGGGGGCACATGATTCAGGCAGCTGAAGGGAGGAAGCGGTGGTAGAAATTTACCATACCCACGAATTCCTGAAGGCCTTTGATTGTGGTGGGTCGGGGGAAATGGCGGACTGCGTCTACCTTAGTGGGCAGAGGGGTTGCCCCATCTGTAGTGATCCTGTGGCCCAGGAAGTCGATGGTATCGAGCCCGAACTGGCATTTGGTCGGGTTGATTGTCAGGCCGTATTCACTCAGTCGGGCGTAGAGTTGACGGAGGTGGGACAGATGCTCCTGACGACCGCTGCTGGCTATGAGGATGTCGTCCAAATAGATGAAAGCAAAGTCCAGGTCGTGTCCCACCGTGTCCATTAACAGCTGAAACATCTGTGCGGCATTCTTCAGGCTGAACAGCATGTGGAGGAACTCGAAAAGGCCGAAAGGGGTGATGAGTGCCGTTTTGGGGACGTCATCAGGATGCATTGGGATTTGATGGTATCCCCGGACGAAGCCTACCTTGGAGAAGATCCGTGCGCCGTGCAGGTTTGCTGCTGTGGTGAACTACATATACCTGTCTGGACTGCTCCTGTGGCTCCTCCCACAGACCCCTGTATAAAGGCGATTGAGGCCTGAGCCCGGCCTCATTCTCCAGGATGTAGTGTTGTTCATTCTTCCAGTCAATAAAAGCCGATATCTCGCTTCTTACGTCTCAGAGTGAGTTATTGATGGTGCATCAGCTGCAAAGTCCTGAATGTGCGGCACAGGGTAGCGGTCCAGTGTTGTAGCCTCGTTCAGCCTGTGGTAGTCGTTGCATGGTCTCCAGCCCCCTGTCGCTTTGGGCACCATGTGCAGGGGGGAGGCCCATGGGCTGTCGGACCGCCGTATGATCCCCAATTCCTCCATCCTCTTGAACTCCTCCTTCACCAGTCGGAGCTTGTCCGGGGGGAGCCTTTGAGCAGGGGCGTGGAGGGGTGGTCCCTGTGTCGGGATGTGGTGCTGTACGCCGTGTCTGGGCATGGCTGCCGTGAACTGTGGTGCCAGAACCGATGGGAAATCCGCCAGAACTCTGGTGAAGTCGTTGTCGGACAGCATGATGGAGTCGAGGTGTGGGGCTGGCAACTGGGCTTCACCCAGGGAAAATGTCTGAAAGGTCTCGGCGTGGACCAGTCTCTGCCACGGCAGGTCGACCAGTAGGCTGTGAGCCCGCAAGAAATCCGCGCCCAGGAGTGGTTGGGCTACGGCGGCCAGTGTGAAGTCCCACGTGAACCGGCTGGAGCCAAACTGCAGCTGCACCATACGGGTGCCATAGGTCATTACTGTGCTGCCATTCGTGGCCCTCAGGGTGGGAACCGGTGCCCTGTTGCAGGTGTCGTAACTCGTCGGAAGTAAGATGCTGATCTTGGCACCGGTGTCGACCAAAAAACGGCATCCCGACAGCTTGTCCCACACATACAGGAGGCTATCCCGATGGCCAGCCGCTGTAGCCATCAGTGGCAGCTGGCCCTGGCGTTTCCCGGGAACTTGCAGGGCGGGCGACAGCAGCGGGCTTCTGTGCCCCACCGCTGGTGGTAGAAGCACCATTGTTCGTTGGTTTCCTCACCCCTGCCTCTGGGGTTAGCGGGCTCTGCAGCTGGGCCTGGTCTGGTTTGCTGCTGGGAGCGTGGCCTGGTGATCTGTGCGACAGACGCCCCACTCTCCTTCTTGGCTTTCCACAGCACGTCCACCCGGGCCGCCACCTTCCGGGGGTCGCTGAAATCCACGTCGGACAGCAGCAGGCATATGTCCTTGGGCAGCTGCTCCAGGAATGCCTGCTCAAACATGAGGCAGGGCTTGTGTCCTCTGGCCAGGGACAGCATCTCGTTCATCAAAGCCAATGGCGTTCTGTCTCCCAAACCATCTAGGTGCAGTAAGCGGGCAGCCCGCTCGCGCTGTGAGAGTCTGAAAGTCCTTATGAGCAGGGCTTTGAATTTCGTGTATTTGCCGTCCGCTGGGGGAGACTGTATGAACTCCTCAACCTGGGCCGCTGTGTCCTGGTCGAGGGAGCTCACCACGTAGTAATAACGTGTGGAATCTGAGGTTATCTGCCGAATGTGGAATTGGGCTTCTGCTTGTTGGAACCATAGGTGAGGTCGCAGCGTCCAGAAGCTTGGCAGTTTTAACGAAACTGCATGAACAGATGTGGCGTCGGTCATCTTCGGCTCAAATATCGTTTGGGCTTTCGGGGTCACCAATTGTAGCGGTGTGCTACACGCAGCGCTGAAATTACGACACGGAGTCGATGAACTGCAGTTACAAAAAGATTTCATTCGAACTTCGCGGCCTCGCTTTAAAGCCTCCCTGATCCCGCCCTCCCCGCGCGCGGATGCTGTATGGGGCACGTATTCACAGTCCCGCGCGGGCTTTTCCCCTTGCTGGTAAAGCAGACTTGGCACCCTTTTGGGACTGGCCTTTGTGCCGGCGCGCTGGCTATTTGTGAGCCGGTTCGAGTGCGCTAGGAAGTGGGTCGCCACAAGGCTACACTTTGAAATTTGCCTTCCTCAGCAAGGAGATCAACTGCTGTCATGATCACTCTGGCAATTTTATTTTATTAAATCCCTTCTTGCTCCAGTTGTTTTGAACATGTTCATGCAGTTTGTAATTTCTGTGAAGTTTTCTGGCTGTCATGGATAAAAGCAGATTCCTTTCATTGTCATGTAAATACATCCAAAGATTTTCATTGACATATCATGTATAAATTTGAAAAGCAATCTGAAAGAATGTAATTAGAACTTCTCAAAAACAAGAAGTGGAGATGTTGATTCTTCCGGGAGTCACTGATGTAGTATTTATAATAGCAGGTATGAATAATATATAAAATACATTAAGTAAAGCTCCAACCCTCTCTTATAATTTCATGAATGATCTGATTGTTACTTCAACTCTGCATTCCCATCTACCAATGGTACCACTCTACTTCCTTGTTTACGAAGAATCTGTCTATCTCTGCTTTACAAATATTTCAAGTGAAAGTTGGAAGAGACCACCACTCAAGCTGACTTCGATGAGTTGAAGACCATAGCAAAGTGCAGTGGGAAACATTATGATAAAATATTGAGAGAGATGCTATCACAGATCAGTGAAAAAATTACTATTAAGAGTAAAGAAACTGTCACCGTTGAAACCGCTGAAGATGTGTGTAGCAAGACCACAACTGCTCATTTCAAAATTGACTGCTCTGATACTAACTAGTCAGAAACAGCTCTAGCTGCTATGCAGAATAACTCTGTCCCTGTAATGCAAACTAACCACGTTGCAGTGAAGCCATCCCTTGCTCCCAGTTATCTAAACCCTTTTGATACTCAAAGAGTTGTAGTCGAGTACGTTGTGTGTCGTAATGATTCATGGCAGTCCACCAGTGAGGCTCCAAACTTTTTCCAGTAGAGCCCCTCGTCCACCTAATGAGGTGGATTGTGAGACTTAGTGTGCCAGTGTTGAACTGCTCTTGCAAGACCCAAGTGTGTCTGATCTTCATAGAACACAGAAAATATGTGAAAGCATTCTTCCACAAGCTTCTGACATCATCAAGTCAATAAGCTTTGGAGCTTCACCCACACTATTTATGTACAATTCCTCGATTCAGCTTTTGCCACCGTGGAAGATGGTGATGAATTATTCGCCAAATTCATGAACATGGTACTGGTGAAAAATCAACTGCCTATGTACAGCAGCTGGAGATAGCATTGACACTGACTGTAAAGTGAGGAGGAGTTGCTGAATCTGAGATTAACAAACATCTCTTAAAGCAGTTTTGCAGGGAACATTGGGACCACTCCCCAATCTTAGACCTGTAACTGGAAGAGAAAAAAAACAAAACCTGCCATCGTTTACTGAACTATTGACATTTCTGTGCACTAAGGAAGACAAGCATTCCAGAACCGCACGCATGAAACATCATTTAGGAACAGTCAAACAACGTGCCTTTATACAGTCTCAGACCGCAGGTGCCTGCAAAGAAGATGATGTCGGCAGCTAACTTCAGTTACTTCTCAACTGGCTAAACAAATCACTAAGCTTCAAAGTCAGGATACAATACAGCAGGAGATAAAAGCAATCTCTAAATGATAAACCACTAAACGTTAAGGATGACACAAAAGATAAACAAGAGTCCACAAGCACTAAGAAAGAGCCAAGTGTAAAATCAAAACCTTGGTTCTGTTTTAAATGTGATGAAGATGGGCACATAACCAGCTCTTGCTGCTATGAACTCAATCCAGCAATAGTGGCAGAAAAGTAAAGACAGCTTGACAAGAGACGGATGGAGTGGGAGTCACGTCCTGGTACACCTAAGCCTCATTTTAAACTAGAAGCAGTTCCTGTTATTGGTCAAATGGGGACTGATGTTGGCAAGGCATGTCCCAGAAGCTCCAGGGTCTTGTACAGTGAAAAAAAACACCAAAAGAGCGAGAGCACATCTTGGACTATACTGAAAGTCATCGTCTAGTGAACTCAGGTGATGTGGAGGAAGTTAGCGCTGACATTGTGCAAACTGTATGTGAGCGTTGTCTTATCCAACATACAGAACATGCTGCAGATGTTGGTGTTGCATTTGTTAGATTCTTAATGAGGCATTCAAGTGCTATACTAGACAGTTATGCACAAGAAAATTAGTGTGGGAGATTACCAGTCATTTCTCATCTCTTTGATGCTGAGATTGCAGACTCCAAGTTAGCTTATCTTTTCAGAGTATGGGATAGTCTAGAGCTAAAAGATCTAATTCTCCACAGGAAAAGATTAGCTAGAGATAAAACAATATGCCAGCTTGTCTTACCTGAAAAGTTTCAATCTGATGTACATAAGAGTCTTCGTGATAACTTTGGTCGCATTGGAATTGATTGTACCCTGGATTTAGTCAGAAGCCAGTTCTGTTGGCCCAAGATGGCCACTGATGTGGAACGCAAGGTTAAAACATGCGGTCGATGCATAAGAAGAAAGACCTTGCCTGAGAAAGCTGCTCTGTTAGTGAATATTGTAACTCTTTGACCTTTGCAGCTGGTCTGCATGAACTCAATCAGAGTAACACAAAGGATGTGTTAGTAATATATATATATATATATATATGCTTTGGCTATACCTACACCTAACCAAAAAGCCAAGACAGTTGTGAAGTGCACATGGGAGCATTACAGTGCAACCTGTAGTCATATGCAAAGCCAATTGCATAAATTCAAAGGGGGAGGGTGTAACCCAGGTAAATTAAACCCAAAGATGTAATGTTTGAAAGCTTCTCCTGTGGAGTGATGAAAGCAAGGTTTACTGAAATAAAAAAGAGAACTTGAGCAAATACAAGCTAGTTGAGAACGAGGCGTGGCTGACGTAGACACGAACAACTGAGTGAAACACAGCAAACTATAAGAAACAAACACGGGGAAACCTGCAGATGCTGGAAATTCAAACAACACACACAAAATGCTGGTGGAACACAGCAGGCCAGGCAGCATCTATAAGGAGAAGCACCGTTGACGTTTCAGGCCGAGACCCTTCGTCAGGACTATAAGAAACTAAAGATATGAACTGACATCATTCAAACTGGAATTAGTAATGAGCATCTCTACCCTACTTACTTGAAAACCTCAGGGTGAAACCCTTGGAGGAGAGATGATATCGATAAAGATTTATTGAAGCTACGGCTATAACAGACAGACAGACATACTTTATTGATTCCGAGGGAAATTGGGTTTTGTTACAGTCGCACCAACCAAGAATAGTGTAGAAATATAACAAGCAGCAGCTGTAGAGATGACTGTCCAAGATCTTTCCCAGGTAACCAGGAATTCATTCTGTTTAATCACACCAAGGTATTTGGTCAGGCTTTTCTGTTGTAAGTATTGTGAATCGACTTTCCGCAGATGATCCACTATTCCATCCAACGAACCAAGAAACAAGATGGTGAGCCACCTAACATCAAAGAACCAGCGCAGGAATGAAATGTTTCGTGATGTAGAGGATTTAACATGGTTGGATGTATAAGTTTATTTCTCATTTGAAGGATCTCAATTAGATTTTCTGGAAGAATTGATCATTTTTGCCAAGACTTTGATAAGGGACTGAATGAGATCTACTTTAAAAGTTGTGATGTTGGAGCATTATCGTGAAAGGAGTTAAGCTCTATATTTATATTTGTGAATTTGAATTTGTAGTCATACTGACTGGAACTGAAGTTAACCGTAATACTTAAGAATAGCAATTCAATTAGTTTCTAATTAACTAGGGATAAATAAAAAGGAAAGGTCCGTCTGTATGCCTTTAAATAGGGAATATCACTAGATCTAATTAATTAGAGAAATTGAAGTAATAAAATTTATTCTAATGAATCTGACTGATTCTAACTAAAAAGGAATTTGGTTTTTATTTGATAGAGATTTGGAACCTGGACAGAATGTTGGAATTTTGAAAGTGTGTGTCTTCTATTCACTCCCTCCTTTTGATACCTAGAGCTTCTAATGACCTACTAGCACCTAGTGTAGTACTATGTAATTTAATTTTCTCATAAGAATGCAGCCATCAGTCATACAAGATAAAACAAGCGCTACACAGGGGTTGCACAAGTCTCTGCTATCTTTGAGGAAGAGAGTCCAAAAGACTCACGATCCTCTGATAGTGAAAAAAATGCATGATCTCTGTCTTAATTTGACAAATCTCTATATCTAAACAATAACCCTAGTTCCAGATTCTCCCAGAAGAGGGATCACTTTGTCAAAACCTTCAAAATCTTATATGTTTCAGTTGATTTGCCCTTCACTCTTTTAACTACAGCAAGTACAAATCCACCAGTCCACCTACCGTCATAAGACAAATCTCCTATTCTAGATATTAGTCTAGTAAATACTAAACATTAAGACTGTCACCCCCTTAAGCATTGTTCATCTTTGGATTGCAATAATAGGTGTAGAAAATTAAATTTGTGGAAAAAATTGAATAAACTGCACATTCCTTGTCTGAGTTAGCTCCTTGCGTTTGAGAAAGCAGTGCATGGTTCACTGAGATCATCTGTAAGCTTGTTGGACTCAGCCTCTCAGTGCAATCACTCAATGCCATTGACAACTTTGTCACTTTTGCTTGCTATCATCCTTCACCATCAATTCTTTGTCCCCAGTGTAAAAACTTGTGAAGTCAGTCAGATGTGAACCTCAGAAGAAGCAATCTTTGGCGTGTATAGATAAGATGTACGAGATAAAAGAAAACTCAAACAAGGTGTGAGCAATTTATTCACAGTGTCTTCACTAAGTAGTCAATGGAACAATGGAACTATACCCTAGCAGGGAAGACAGTGGAACAACAATGGCAGGTATTTCTGGGAATAATGCAGAAGGTGCAGGATCGGTTCATTCCAAAGAGGAAGAAAGATCCTAAGGGGAGTAAGGGGCGGCCGTGGCTGACAAGGGAAGTAAAGTAAAATAAAAGAGAAGAAGTATAACATAGCAAAGATGAGCGGGAAACCGGAGGACTGGGAAGCTTTTAAAGAGCAACAGAAGATAACAAAAAAGGCAATACGCCAAGAAAAAATGAGGTACGAAGGTAAACTAGCCAAGAATATAAAGGAGGATAGTAAAAGCTTCTTTAGGCATGTGAATAGCAAAAAAATAGTTAAGACCAAAATTGGGCCATTGAAGACAGAAACGGGTGAATTTATTATGGGGAATAAGGAAATGACAGATGAGTTGAACAGGTACTTTGGATCTGTCTTCACTAGGGAAGACACAAACAATCTCCCAGATGTAATAGTGGCCAAACGAACTAGGGTAAAGGATGAACTGAAGGAAATTTATATTAGGCAAGAAACGGTGTTGGATAGACTGTTGAGTCTGAAGGCTGATAAGTCCCCGGGACCTGATGGTCTGCATCGCAGGGTACTTAAAGAGGTGGCTCTAGAAATTGTGAATGCATTGGTAATCATTTTCCAATGTTCTATAGATTCAGGAACTGTTCCTGCTGATTGGAGGGTGGCTAATGTTGTCCCACTTTTCAAGAAAGGAGGGAGAGAGAAAACAGGGAATTATAGACCAGTTAGCCTGACGTCAGTGGTGGGAAAGATGCTGGAGTCAATTATAAAAGAAGAAATTACAACACATTTGGATAGCAGTAGAAGGATCAGTCTGAGTCAGCATGGATTTATGAAGGGAAAATCATGCTTGACTAATCTTCTGGAGTTTTTTGAGGATGTAACTATGAAAATGGACAAGGGAGAGCCAGTGGATGTAGTGTACCTGGACTTCCAGAAAGCTTTTGATAAAGTCCCACATAGGAGATTACTGGGCAAAATTAGGGCACATGGTACTGGGGGCAGAGTACTGACATGGATTGAAAATTGGCTTGCTGACAGGAAACAAAGAGTAGTGATTACCGGGTCCCTTTCGGAACGTCAGGCTGTGACCAGTGGGGTACAGCAAGGTTCGGTGCTGGGACCACAGCTGTTTACAATATACATTAATGATTTAGATGAAGGGATTAAAAGTAACATTAGCAAATTTGCTGATGACACAAAGCTGGGTGGCAGTGTGAAATGTCAGGAGGATTTTATGAGAATGCAGGGTGACTTGGATAGGTTGGGTGAGTGGGCAAATGTATGGCTGATGCAGTTTAATGTGTATAAATGTGAGGTTGTCCACTTTGGTGGCAAGAACAGGAAGGCAGATTACTATCTAAATGGAGTCAAGTTAGGAAAAGGGGAAGTACAATGAGATCTAGGTGTTCTTGTACGTCAGTCAATGAAAGCAAGCATGCAGGTACAGCAGGCAGTGAAGAAAGCTAATGGCATGCTGGCCTTTATAACAAGAGGAATTGAGTATAGGAGTAAAGAGGTCCTTCTGCAGCTGTACAGGGCCCTGGTGAGACCCCACCTGGAGTATTGTGTGCAGTTTTGGTCTCCAAATTTGAGGAAGGACATTCTTGCTATTGAGGGAGTACAGCGTAGGTTCACAAGGTTAATTCCCGGAATGGCGGGACTGTCATATGTTGAAAGATTGGAGCAACTGGACTTGTATACACTGGAATTTAGAAGGATGAGAGGGGATCTGATTGAAACATATAAGATTATTAAGGGATTGGACACGCTGGAGGCAGGAAGCATGTTCCCGCTGATGGGTGAGTCCAGAACTAGAGGCCACAGTTTAAGAATAAGGGGTAGGTCATTTAGAACAGAGATGCGGAAAAACTTTTTCACCCAGAGAGTGGTGGATATGTGGAATGCTCTGCCCCAGAAGGCAATGGAGGCCAAGTCTCTGGATGCATTCAAGAGAGAGTTAGATAGAGATCTTATAGATAGTGGGGTCAAGGGATATGGGGAGAGGGCAGGAACAGGGTACTGATTGTGTATGATCAGCCATGATCACAGTGAATGGCGGTGCTGGCAAGAAGGGCCGAATGGCCTACTCCTGCACCTACTGTCTATTGTCTAGTCTCTCAAACTTTCTAACGATATTGTTACAGTCCAGAGGACAGTTAGACATATAACACACAAGGGTAAAGTTGTTCTTTTATTTAAGAAGTCCAGTAAGGATAAGCCAGGTAACAACAGGCCAGTAAATTTTATGTCAGCAATACGAAAATCATTGGAGAAAATTCTAAACAGCTGGATTTATGCAGATTTAGAAAGGCATTTACTGCTCACAGATAGTCAGCATGGTTTGGTGTGGGCAAACCCCCAGTCTCACTAATTTGATTGATATTTTTGAGGAAGTTACAAATGGGTTCGATGAAGGCAGAGCAGCAGATGTGGTCAAGGTGCCACATCGTATGATGATCCAAAATATTGAGGTCTGTGGGATCCAATGGGAACTGACTGATTGGATTCAGGTTTTTTTTTTGATATTGATAAGAAGCAGAAGGTGCTTTCTGGAAGAAGGTTTAACTGATTAACTGATGTCCTACATGGATCATTGTTTGGACTCTTGTTTGTGATGTACATTATCATCTTGGATGTGAATGTAGAAAGTATAATGAGTGAGTTTGCAGACTGCAAATGCTGGAATCTGGAGCAACACACGTAAAGTAGGAAGAACTCAGCGAATTAAGCATCATATATAGGGGGAGTTTAACCAATCTCATAGAGTTTTTTGAAGGAAGTTAGCAGGAAAGCTGATGAACGAAAGGCAGTGGATGTGGTCTAAGGCCTTTGACAAGGTCCCACTTGGGAGTTTGGTTGGGAGGGCTCAGTAAGCCAGTAGCAGGCAAAAACAATGGGCCTGTCTTTCAGGGCAGTCTGACTTGTGAATCTTGGACAGAAGATCTGCCCTTTTCGCTTGTAGATGGGAACAGTGGTTGGGATTGGTATGGAGAGAGTGGAGTGCAGTTAGTTTCGAGACTGAATTGGATGGGTGAGGAGAGTGGAGAAGTCAAGAAGAGTAGAGTAGTCAAGTTATTTGATGTCCTGTTGGTATTTTGAAATTAAAAGGTTCAGAGGGGTCAAAGAGACAAAATACAGAGAAGGTGCCCAAGAGGAGGAATGAGAATTGAGGCGGGTGTCTGGGTCATCAGTGGTAGGGAATCCTTGCCAACAAAATAGGTGCAGAAGTGGAGATGACGAATGAAGTGCTCAGTGATATGGTAGGCATGGAACTCATTGATATATGAATACAATGATACAAATATGAGACCTCTACTGAGATCAAGCTGCCCTGCCTCTGAAAAGGCCATTTTAGGGAGGATGCTGAAGATGTGGTAGGGATTGGAACTGGAGTCAGGATCAGAGGAGGCCATTGAACTGACGGTTCAAGAGAGGTGAGATACTGAGAAGTGGGGGGAGGATGAAGGGTAGTGGAGAGCTTCAAGTTCTTAGGAGGGGACATCATCTATAGCCTGTTCTGGTCCAATCACATTGATGACAGCATGTCACTTAGTTCTTTATTTCTTCCTGAACTTCAACTCATTGTCATTTGCCATAGGGCTTACTATGGTGATGGCATCTGCAAACCTATAGATGGAGTCAGAGTAAAATCTGGCCAAGCGTTCATGGGTAGGGGGCTGAGGGTGTGGCCTTGTTGGGCATCATTGTTGAGAATAATAATGATGGAGGTGTTGCTGTCTATCTTTACTGATTACGATCTGTAGGTTGAGAAGTCCAGGGTCCAGTTGCAAAGGAAGGTGTTGAGTCCCTTGTCTAGGAGTTGGGAGATGAGTTTACTTGGAATTATGGTATTAAAGGTGAGGCTGTTGTCAAAAAACAATAAGCATCTTCACTGTTACTGTAAAAAGTCTTTGCTGATGTTCTTCTGTTTTTGAAAATTCCTATTTGCAGTGTTATTTTGCCCTGTACAATGATGCATGTGTAAATATTCTGTCATTTCAGAGTTCTACTGTGATTTTGAGACAGAGTGCGAGTTGGAGTATTCCTCTGATGGTGACAATGGATTGGCAGGTTGGGTGACTTTGACACCTCGTGATCTCACCCTGATCACTGATACTGCTGTACCAGATCACGATTACTCGGAGAAGTCAAGTGAAGGTAAGGGCATCCTTGGCAGGATGATATAGTCCAATAGGGAGAACTTCAAATGCTTCAATTTATTGAAATATACAGATTATTACATAAAGAGAATGCGCAAAAGCTAATGAAAATAGAGTTCTAGTTGTTTCAACTCTTTCAAAAAGATTTGGCTTTGATAAAATGCTTCTTGATCTTTATTGAACTTTCTGATTTTGGTTGAAGCTATTGCAAGGTAATTAAATCAAGAGGTGTCCTGGTGGTTCTTCTAGTAAGCCGCTGTAATTTTGACGTAGCAATGTACTTGTGATGGAAGCTCTCAATAATGCTTCACACTGTTACACCAGAGCAAGCTGTATTTGAGTGTTTTTTTTTTGTTATCTTAGCAGCCATATGTTGTGCCAAGGAGTGGCAAAAAAAATCAGCAGTTACTGCCTGGTCTGCTCAACCAACATTTTTGGAGAGGCAACAAAGATTACAGGGAAACAGTAAGTTGACTTAGTTAGAAAGTTCACGTTAAAAGTAAAAAGCAGTAAAATTACACACATTACATTAGCTGTCCTAACAAGATGGCCAAAGTAAGACCCACAGCTGGATCTAACTCTTCTGACGAAGCAGGCTCTACAATCGACTGATATTTCGAGTTTGTGGCATATGTGTGAATAATTTTAATTCAAAAAGTTTGTAAGTCACTTAAATAAAATTATATCTTTAATACTCCTAAGAGTGGGCAGGGTTGGGGGGGGGGGGGTTGTGGTTGTGAGGTAGTGGGAGTGGAATGTGTTGTTCCCACAGTCAATATTTTTTATTCTTTTTTGGTGGGGAGTGGTATCGAAGCATAACTAGAACATTTTTATTACCATCACTTATTTTCCCTGGAGAAGGTTGTGGTGAACAGCCTTTTTGAACCATTGCAGTCTCTCAGATGAAAGTGTTCCCAAAGTGTTGGGCAGGGAACTGCAGGATTTAGATCCAGTGATGATGTTCGACTGGCGATATTCACTATTTCTATTCAGGATGGAATATGGAAGGGAATCATCTCGCCCTTTTTGGTGGTTAACATCATGTTTTTGGAAGTTACAGTCAGAGCAGCCTAGGCGAGCAACTGCAGTGTTTTTTTTTGTTGATGACACACGCTCCAGTCGTTGGGTGCTGGTGGAGGCGGGAAGAAATGTTTAAAGTAGCAGGTGGAGTGTCATTGAATAGCGTTGCTTTGTCCTGGTTGTGTCAAGACTCTTTGAGACTCAGCCAGGCAGTTCTGGAGAATTCCGTCACACCCCTGACTTGTGCATTGTCGACGGCTGTTAACATTTGTGCAGGTGAGCAACTTGCCATAGAATAACCCATCTATGACCTCCTCCTGAAGTCCAGGTATTTATACGGTTAGCCTAGTTGAAACTCTGGTCAGTGATGACCAGGAGTTGATAGCGGGGAACTCCAGTGAAGGCAGTGCCATTCAAGAAGAGAAAGGAAACCCAGCGCTGTCTAATAGATGCGTGTTCTTTAATCACACTGGCCAAAAATAACGAAGGAAGGACAGTCTTGGTGTTTGGCCAAGTTCACAATTTACATTACTTAGAAGGGTTGGTAGCCAGAGATGAGGTTATTACACCCTTCTTATCTGTGGTTATCCCTGGTACTCCTATAATGTATAATCATAGAGCCTTAGAGATATGCAACGTAATAATAGTTGTGCTTTGGCCCAACTTATCCATGCTGACTCAGGTGTCCACCACCAACCCCATCCTCCCACCCTTCCAGTCTTCCTTTTAGAAATAATAAGGGCATGAACTTGAGAGAGCCAGCCCTCAGCTCTCCCTGTGATTTACTATTCTGAGTTCTGGATGGAATGACATCAGGTGATCAGCAGATTTTCTTCACCATCATGTGTAATTGATGTTTTGTGTGAACCTACTGCCTGTGAGGTAGCTACAGGATTTTTAATTGTACCTGTACCCCACCGGCCTTATGCACATAGCAATGCACATAGAACATTACAGCACAGTACAGGCTCTTCAGCCCATGATATTGCCCAACTTTTTAACGTACTCTAAACTCCGTCTAACACTTCCCTCCTACATAGACCTCCATTTTTTTTATTTAAAGAGTTTCTTAAATGCCCATAATGTATCTGTCTCTACAAACATCCCTGACAGGGCAAAATCTGAGCTGATTTTCTTATTCTGTGCATCAGCTAACATTATTGTTATCAAATTCTTGCACTGAGCATGTGAGCACATGTACATATGCCTTCGGTGTAAGGAGAAAGTCCTGGGTTCCTGGAGAACCCAGACTAAGATTAGCTTTTAAAGCAACAATGTATGTAAGGATAGACTATATTGATTGTGTTCTTTCTGTGCTCTTGCTGAAATCAGCCCTTGCAGAACTTAACTTTTGTTGACAACTTATTTTCACATTATTGGTCAAAACTGCCTGTTCTCTCATTTGTACTTAGCCTGCATGATTGGTGATTACAGCTGTTACAGGAGGATTACAGATGCTAATCAGCATTCCTTCTCCCTTGTACCTATGTACTCATGCCACGGATGCTGCAAATCCAGCCTGCATACTTCTCACTAATTATCTTTCCAACTTCAGATAACCCCACTGGCCATTTATCTCTCTCAATAATAGAAAATGCTTCCTACTCTCTCTGCTCAGATTTTATTACACAGTTCTGAATGTTGGGGTAATTCTTACTGTGTCAACTTGCTGCAACAGATTTATTCTCATGCCCCAGAATAAAATTTGAGTGATAATGATAACTTATTATTTTACTTCCCAAGCCCACCAGTTAGATGAACTACTGCTGTCTAATCCCATTTGTACTGCTGGACAGCTCCGTTATACATAATCTGCCCACACTTTTCAATTCCAACTCCTGACTGCAACCCCTCCAACCAACATACTCTACTAAAGCTATTCACCAAATAATATTAAAAAAAATGAACCATCTGTGCATTTATTCACACACACAGCCAATGCAACAATTTGACAATTTAATTTTGCTTTATCTTAATGAGAAACACCGTACTGGATGAAAGCGATAGGAATGAGAAGCATTACTATTAAGATAAGTGGATCTTTGTGTGCATATCTCTGTTCTTTGTCCATACTTGCTCTTTCATGCTCGCTATCATGTGGATATCATCCTAATATGGGTTCAACTGCATTAATTTATCCCAATGTGGTAAAAAGTAAAACTGGGATGTTTTAACAGTTGGTAATTTTGCTAGCGTTATTTTGGATAGAGGCACTGACTGCTTTTCTTAATATGAGTTCTTTCTTGCTATTTCATGGGAACAAATTGCTGTGTAATGACTTTGTTGGTTTCATATAGTGGTTGTGCCTCCTTGAAGGGAGTTACCAAGGTTCCCTCAGATCTGCCATCAAGATAAGCACTGATAATGAAGTGGAGTTGGGCAGATGAAGGCTGTCACAAATAAAAATTCCTTATATGATTAGAGCCTAATTCTGCTGGTAGCTCCTTTCTCTCCTGTGCAAGGAGTGCAGACTTGCCCATTACTCAGTGAAATGGTATTTGTTTATTGGAAGCTTTGTTTACGCATAACCACTACAATTTCTTTTTTAAGTGCATCAATGAAAGGAATTTGAGCCTTTCAATACTCTTAAGTTTCAAGGCATTCTATCTAGTCTCCACTTACCTACTTGTCAATTAATTTCTCCATTTCCGAGAACAGCCAACTGAGAGGTCAAGGTATGCAGTGGCAATTATTTAGGGTGGACCGTTAAAAGCTTTGTATGCAAAGTAAGTTTTCAGTATTTAAAAATGAGTACTTAACAGACTCTTACAGCCTCAAGACATTCCTCATCTATTGGCACTTACTGCAGGGTCCATATTCTCATGCAGCAGAATTTGGCAAACTACCCAGCAGAATTCTCATGGTCCTAAATGCAAATAAATTATGCACACTGCCAAGTGGCAGCTGGTGTGAAGTCATTGCTATAGTTTGGTCATTTTTGAAAACTTCCAGCTTGCCTTTTGCATGGTAGCTGTTGACCCAATTACGCAAAGAATTATTTAAGAAAAGAACACTCAGTTATTATTGCTGCCTTACATTTTCTTGGCAAATCCCAAAGTGTTTCATAGCCAATAGATTGAACAGTCACCACTGTTAGTCCACCTCAACGCTGCACAGAACTCAGTTAGATAAAGGATAGTACTTCTATTTTTGGTGTTGTCTGAGCAAGTTGAGTTGGCTCGGGCACTGAGAAAATTCCTATGCTTTCTTGAACACTATCTTACATTAAACTACATCATGAGTACTTTGCTGATGTGGCAGGTTTGATTGTGTATTCACTCTCTGAATGATTCTGGGAACCAATGCTTTCTATCCCATAGCCAGCACTCAGCCAAGTTGACACTTCCTTGGTCAGTAAATGGATTAGAAATCACAAAATTGTAACAAATACAAATTAATTTTGAAAAGTAATTTTTTAAAAAATGACAAGATTACTTTAAGTAAGTATGGAGAAAACTCAGCAGCTTTATGAAGGTTGTGATTAGCGGCATCCTAATTGGCATCTGGAAGGGAATCTCCATAGGCATTCTTCTTTGTCCTTCTTAGTAAACTCTGCATGTCTTGACATCTCTGCACACCTCTACTTCCATTTAAATATACCACTCCGGATTTAATTACTATACCTTTGACAACTAAAATTTATGTTTATGCCCTAAATTCAAGAATTTCCTTCTTTAAAAGAAAGTGTGAAGGCAATAACAAACCGTGCATTTTACTAAACATGGAATTGCAGGTCTCACAGGATCCAACCCTGAACAATTGGGTACATCAAGACTTGTTATCTGTGAATATAAAACTGCATGCAGTGGGATGGTGTAAGAATAATGATGTTACCACATTGTAAAACAATGTAATGTAAGATGGGAGCTGAGGACAGAGATGGTAGGGGGGAGATGAGCAAAAAAACACTGTGTAGCCAAGAAAATTACTCATGTTGTGTTGTAGTGATTACGTTCTGCAATCAAAAGCAAGGATCCAGAAGAAACTATTGCCAGTTCATACAATGGCAAAAAATATCTTGAAGAAACTTAAGAATGGAAGTTGAAAATGTAGCTTGCATGGTTCACATTGAGCCAAGGGGTATAGAGGAGGAAGAGGCAGAAACTCGATGAAGGGGAGATTGGGTACTATAATCTAAATTAAAAACAAGTCATTAAGGGTGGCTATTTATACGTTACATCTAAATGGCACAATGATAGGCACCAGATATGATACAAAAACATAAGACTTCATATTGTGTGTTGAGGACCTCAGCTCCTGACTACAAGACCACAAGGCACCAGTCAGGAGTCACAGAGTCATACAGCAAGGAAAGAGGCCCCTTATTCAACTGATTCATGCCAGCCAAGATTCCTAACTAATATGGTCCCATTTTCCTGTTTGGATCATGTGTCTGATGCACCATCAATAACTCTCGGAGATGGGAGGCAAACGATAGGCTTTTATTAGCTGCAAGAGACCACCACACAACAGCCTGGAGACTGAGGGAGGAGCAGTGCCTCAAATCGCCTTTATACAGGGGTCTGTGGGAGGAGCCACAGGAGCAGTCAGCAGAGGGACGTGTCCAGACAGGTATATGTAGTTCACCACAGTGTCACTATACCTTTCCTATCCAAGCATATTTTAAATATTGTTAGTATACCTGCCAAATCCACTTCTTCTGGTAGCTCATTCCATATACTGACCACCCTGCTGAAAAGGTCACCCCACAGATTCTATTAAATTTCTCCTTTCTCACCTTAAAATTATGACCTTCAATTCTTGATTACTCAACCCCAGGAAATAAGAATGTTTGCATTGACCCATCTATGCCCCTCATAATTTCATACATCCCATTCTTTTATGTTCCAATGTAAACAGTCCCAACCTGCTCACCCTTTCTCTTTAGCTCAGTTCCTCAAGTCCCAGCAACATCCCTGTAAATCTCCTTTTCATGCTTTCCAGCTTACTGGCGTCGTTACTATATCCTGGTGACCGGAGCAGAACAACATATTCTAAATGTGACTTCACCAATGTCATTGTACACCTGCAAAATAACATCATAACTTATAACTTATATTCACAGTCTGATGAAGGTCAACATACCAAAGCCTTCTTAACCACCCTGCCTATCTGCAATGCCATTTTCAGGGAACCATGTGCTGCTCTTAGGTGTCTGGGGCCCTACTGATCACTGTGTATTTTTGTCTCAACACTTCATAATTATCTGAATTAAACCTTATTTTCCATTCTCATCCCATTTGCCCAGCAAATGATCAAGATCTCTCTGTAAATCCTGATAAGTATCTTTACTGTCCACAACACTCACTATTTTAGCCATCAGGAATACTTTCCTTGCAGCTGGATTAGTGCAGCTTCAGCAACACACTGGAAGCCTAACAGCATTCAGAGCAAAGCAGCTTGCTTAATTTTGTGCTCATTCAACGCTCTTAACATTAATCTCGCCCGTCACCAGCACATCATGAATACATCATGTGGCCTCTTTGCAGCAACTTATCAAGAGTCCTTCAAAAGTACCTCCTGCTCTTACATCATTCAACATCTAGAAGGATATACGTGGAAATATCAGCACCTGCAGTTTCCCTTTATTTGGAAACAAATTCCGATCTGGAAATATATCATCTTTCCCCCAGCATTAGAGATCCCTGCTTCACAGCACTGATGGTCTGCTTTCTCCAGAAGGACAGTTAAAGAAAATGACCCCCACTACTTATTGAAGGGAAATTAGACAAAGTAATTAATACTGACCTTACTATCATTGTCTATACCCCATAATAGAAGAAAAAAGTTATGCATTTTCTGAAGAAAGGAACAGAGGCATTATTAAATATAGAAAATCATTAGAAAATGGAACTGGGCCAGAGGTCTGGCTGGCATCAAATCTGATTACCATATTTAAAAGTAGATTGAAGAAGTCAAGGGAACTATAGACCAATTAGCTTAATGTCGGTAGTAGAGAAGATAACAAAATTCTTTCTCTGAGGCCTAATAGAAGAACGTCTTGAAGCTAAAAATATAATAAAGACTAGTCAGCACAGATTTCAAAATTAAGTTCTATGAAAAAGGGTAGGAAAGGGTAATGCAATAATTTATTTGATTTTTCAAAGGTTTTTAGAAATAATAAACTTGTGGCTAAGGTCAGAGTTTGTAGAGTTAGAGACAAATAGTAAAATAGAGACCAAACTGACTGCAAAACATGGATGCAAAGGAAGGGGAACCATTTAAGTTGGTATAAGTTAGAAATTGGTGTTTTACAAGGACTAGAACTGCCATTGTAATGTTTGCTATTTACTTAAGTTATTAAGATTCATAAATCACATCAGATTGGAGGACACAGGGAAGCAAAATTTAGCCTGTAGAATGGGAGTATACTTGGGAAATAGTTAAGTGTGAATTGGTAGACTGAAAAAGTAAGGAAATCATGCTTATCTCGACTAATTGTGAAATGATCTGAATGCACAGATGCAACATAGCAAAACAGAAAACAATGATGAGGTTAATAAGTGTATAAAGCCAAAAACACACTCAAATTCATTACTAAATAGATACAATTAAAATACAGAGAAGGAGAAGCCTTTGTTTAAAGCACAATCTCATCTCTGTTATAAGAAGGTTCTGGAAGATTTACAAAGATGGAGAATTATACCTATCACAAGTGAATAACTGGATAACTAAAATCCATAATTGAAAGATAACCATTAATAAATGCAGAAGGGGCGCGTCAATGTGAGCATTGGCAATGACTGAACCCAAGTGCAGAGGAACGGCAGTCTCCCGTGAGGAGATGGGAACAAGAGGTTACGTATTGGAATACCCACATTGCTGGCACTAGAAAGCAACACAGGGAGCCAAATCATTCTCAACACAAGGACCCCGTGATGAGTGCTAAACAGCGGTCCACATTAAATGATCATAGAACGTGGAAAACCTGTGAAAGCATAAGGGGGCTCAACAACTCTTATTTGTAGTTATGACAACAATTGGTAAATAAAGGTGCTCGAGAGACCTAATAAGTAGCCTAATGTTCTATGGCTTGCTGCAGAGACCAACAGTGTTTATAACAGTGAAGTTCCCAGGGGGTGGTTAGTACATGGAACATACTCCCATAACTAGCAACATAGGCATTGAGGAGATCTGCATTAGGCAGAATCAAGCAAGAAGTCTTGGAATTTTATATTAATGTCATGAGATGAAGAAGGGTTTCAGAGCTCTCGTGTGGACTTGTTGGCTTGTTTTGTGCTGTTAATATGAAGTAATTTTCTGCTTTAAACCATCTGCATTTTCTATTTTTTCTTTCCCCAGAAACCCACCTCATTGACTAAGCTTTTAATCATCTCTGCAATACTGCCAGTGATTCAATGTCATGTTTAGTTTGATATTGAAACTTGGAAAGCATTTTAAGATGTTTTTTTTTTAATTCACAGTGCTCCATATCGTGTATGTAGGTTGCTGTTGTTGCTACTGATCTAATGGCAAACCAGACATGCTGGGTGAGGTCTTTCTAAATGATGCAGTGCAGACTATAATATAGAGAAATGGTTTAACATCTGTAATTTATCAAAAGGCTTATTCAAGGAAAAAGACCACAGGACTCCCAATAGGTAGGAGGAAAAGTCGGAGCTTGAGTTACAATAGATCATTGTGGCATATCACCCACTGGAAGATTTGTAAGCTGGGGAGACCTGCTCTAACATTTCTAAAAGAAGATCACTATTAATGATAATTTAAACACTTTCTATACCGGATTGAGAGAGGGGTAGTTTTTATCTTTTAATATTAAAGGCATGAGAAATTTGGAAGGAACATGAGGATATATTTGCTATAACTCTACAATCTTCTATTTTTATCAAATGGAACTTTAAGAAGGTAAACAAGATAAATAAGTCACATTTATATGAAGAAGCGATCAATAGAATTTACCAACCAAATTATAGCACCCAAAGGCATTACTAAGAATTAATGCATTATCAATTTTTCCAACCACAATATACTACAAAGTTACTTTAGCATTAAAATGCAATAAATTATTTATCAAGGACTGTGCTGTAAGATGTAGACTGCTACAGTTATTCTTTGATTTATGAAAGGAATGTATTCCTGCAAAATGTTTCATTCAGTGAAATTTCATGAATCAGAACAACGGAACAAAATGCATTTCAGGTATTTTTGTATAATATATTCCCACATTCAGAAAGAGATAGAGTTTTCATTACAGCAAAAATAGTAAATCATAAGCCTGTGAATTAAATAGTCAAGGGCATTATAGTGAAAATATGTAACTTGAACATTTATAAATCAAGGGCCTCTGTCGGTCAGAGTTGACCATGGATATTGCATTCTAGCTATCTAGGTATGTGAGCCTGGGCAGTACGATATGAAGAACGAGCAGTTGTCCATGGAGCAAGCTCCCCTCTCCATGCATCTGATAAATCCAAAGGAACATCAAAGACTGATACAGTTTGGTACCAGCAGCATCAGATGAGTTGCCAGTCAGCATTGAACTCAAAGTAGAAGTGCCTTAGGGACTCCAGCTCCGGATTTTTCCCTCTAGGTTTACTTTCAAAGCCTTCCTCATGAGCGGGTATGGCCACAAGTCAGCGGAGGATTGAGATCAGAGTTTTCCAACCATGGCTGATGAGCTCCATCTGCCTGAAACAACTGGTTTTAAGGCTTCGATAACCTGCCTTTGCCCGTTCTCCTGTCAGTAGATATGGTTCTGTTGGGTTTAGTAGCTAAGCCACATGCGAAGGCCTGGAGCTGGACTTGGTTGTCAGAGGCTATTTGAGTTGCACACCACTGGGAGTATTTAATAGGTAGTGGGAGCCTGTCCCCATTATCACCCTGGCTATAACAACCTTTTATATTGTTTCAAAACTATTCAATGAATAAAAATTCCTTTATAAATCAAGGAATTAATAGTCATTGAATAGCTTTGAAGCCATTATTTTTAAAGTTGGGCTTAGATATGAATTGGGTGATACAGAATCGAAATTCTGAAAGTGTGCCTTGTCGTACTAACTGTATTATACCTACTAGTAGCAACACACTAGTCATTATCATTGCTTTTGAATGTGTAAACTCAAGTAGATTCATGTGTTTCAATATTCTAATTCAGCGCAAAAGTAATTTTTAAAGAATCCCTATCTCAAAATATATGTGAATGTATTGTTCTAAATCATGTACAAGTCAGCATTCTGGTAGATCTCATACCCAATCAGTAAAATGGGATTAAAAAAAGAAATTATGGAAATATTCAGCAAGTCAGGCATTATCTGTGCAAAGGCAAACTAGATTAGTGTCTCAAATTAATGATTTTCAGCAAAACTTTTATCTTGTGCTGGGTAGTAGGCCATGTAGAGGTCCTGGGAGCAGTAGAGAAAATAGATAACTATAAGAATAAATATCATTCTTCGAAGGCAAGTATGTTACATACTAAATGCACTATAAGTGCTTTATATTCAGTAGGAGGGAACAATGCATTGTCATTGTCATAGATTGCTATTGTCAATGATACCATTAGAATCATAGAGTTGCACAGCACAAAATGAGTTCCTTAACCCACCATGTTCATGCTGGTTCTTTCCCAATCTATGCTAATCTCATTTGCCCACATTGTGTCTGTATCTTTTAAGTCTTGCCTGCTTAAGGGCCTATCTAAATGTCTCTTAAATTTAGTGATTGTATCTGACTCCACCATTTTTTTTTGGTAGCAAGCACCAAATATCGATTACTCTCCATGTGGAAAATCTTTCAAGAATGTAACTTTTAGGAGCAGTGTTAGGCCATTTGGCCCATCGAGTCTTTCCTGCCATTTCATCATGGCTGATCCATTTCCCTATCAGCCCCAATCTCCTGCCTTCTCTCCTTATCTTTTCATGCTCTGACTAATCAAGAATCTATCAATCTCTGCCATTAATATACCCAATGACTAGGCCCCCACAGCCCCCTATGGCAATGAAATCCACAGATTCACCACTCTCTGGCTAAAGAAATTCTTCCTCATCTCCATTCTAAAAGGACTCCCTTTATTCAGAGACTGTGTCTCTGCTCTTTTCCGTCAAATCTCATTTAGAACTCCTTCCTCTCACTTAACTCAATACTCACTTGCTTTTGATATGCCTGCCGTGGGAAATAGAATCTATCTATGCCTCTTATAATTTTATTTACCTCTATCAAGCTACCCTTCACCCTCCCTAGCTCTGTGGAAAACAAGCCCAGTCTTTCCAATAAATGCTCATAACTGAATTTTTTTCAATTCCCGTCCCATCCTTCTCTGCACTCCCTCAAGCACATCTAGAATCTTACTTATAATCTGGCAACCAGAATTGTACATAATAATTCAAGGGCCGTCTCACCAGTGCTTTGAAAATTTGCAACATAATGACTCAACGTTTATATTCTGTGCTGATACCTATAAAGGCAAGCATTCATATGTGTTCTTCATCACCCATCAATCTGCATTGCCACTTTCATGGAACTATGGACTTAAACCTCAAGTTTCCTCTACTCATTAACATTTCTTAGCATCCTACCATTTACCTTAAATGTCCAACTCTTTTTTGTCTTCCCAAAATGCATCGCCTCATGATGGTCAAGAAAAATTTCCATTTGCTAATGCTCTGTCCAATTTTCTATCTGATCTATATCCTGCTGTAGCTTTCAATAATCTTCTTCGCTATCCACCTACACACAGACCTCTGTGTCATCTGCAGATATACTAATCATACTTCTTACGTTCACATTCAAATTGTTACTATATGAAAGGAACAAGGGCCCTGTGGACTGGGTTGACCCATTGTTTCTGTTTGGGCCTAACCCACTAAACTTGTGTTCTCATGCCTCGACCCCATTCTCTTTCCCTTGGTTCAGTCGCTTCCCATCAACCTCTGTGTCACTTCTCATGCTCTTGATCTCCTCACTAACTTTCAATTCTGTGGCCCTGGCCACCTCATTTTCACCATGGAGGTCCAGTCCCTGTACAGTTCAAACCCCATCAAGAGGGCCTTAAAGCTCTTCACTTCTTTCTCAACCAGTTCTCCTCTACCACCACACCTCTTGTCTGGCAGAACTGGTCCTCACCCTCAACAACTTTTCCTTTTGCTCCTCTCACTTTCTCCAGACTCGGGGGGTAACTACAGGCACCTGCGTGGGCCCCAGCTATGCCTTCCTTTTTGTTGGCTATGTGGAATTGCTGCTACATTACCAGCATTGCTGCTGCTTCATGTGTCCATACTGATCTCGTTAATTTCATCAACTTTCCCTCCAACTTCCATCTTGCCCTTAAATTCACTTAGTCCATTTCTGCAACCTCCCTCCATTTTCTCAATCTCTCTGTCTTCATCTCTGGAAGCAAATTGCCATTTGACATCTTTTATAAACCTAGCGATTTCCGTGATTATCTGAACTATACCTCTTTCCTCCCTGTCCCTATAAAAATGCTATTCCCTGTTCTCAGTCCCTTCTTCTCCACCGCATCTGTTCCCAGGATGAGGTTTTCCATTCCAGGACATCAGAGACACCTTCCTTCTTCAAAGAATCGGGTTTCCCCTTCTCCATTCACCATATCTCCTCAATTCCATGAATGTCTGCACTCATCCCATCTTCCCACCGCATTAACAGTAATAGAGCTCCTCTTGTCCTTACCTACACTCCATGAGCCTCTGAATCCAACACTTCATTTTCCACAATTGCTAATATCTCCAGTGGAATCCTACCACCAAATATACCTTTACCTTCCCCACCAATCTGATTTCTGCAGAAATCACTCCCTCTGTGATTCCCTTGTCAATTTGTCCCTTCCCACAAATCTCCCTTAACCCTGCAACTGGCTAACATAATACACCTGCCCCTTCACCTCCTCTGTCACCTCCATTCAAAGCCCCAAACAGTCCTTTCCAGGTGAGGCAACACTTCACCTGTGAATCTGCTGGGGTCTTCTTATGTTTCCAGTGCTTCCGATGTGGCCTCCTCTACAATGGTGAGACCTGCCCACTGGAAGTGGAATTCCTGATGGCCCAACATTTTAATTCCAATTCCCATTCCTGTTCTGACATGTTGGTCCATGGCCTCCTTTTGTGCCACGATGAAGCCACATTCAGGTTGGAGGAGCGACTTTATATTCCATCTGGATAGCTTCCAACTTTGATGGTATGAATATCGATTTTTCCTTCTGGTAAAAATAAAATTCCTTCTCATTCTATTCCACATTCCGGCCTCTTACCTCATCTCACCGGTCTAACATGTTCACCTGTGTCCCCTCCTCTTTCCCTTTCTCATATGGTCCATTCTCCTCTCCTATCTGGTTCTTCCTCTCCAGCCCTTTATCTTTCCTACCCACATGCCTTCAATTATCACCTTCTAGTTATCCTCTTCCCCTCACCCCAACTTTTTATTCTGCCTTCTTCCCCCTTCCTTTCCAGTCCTGAAGGAAGGCCTTGACCTGAAATGTTTAATCATTTCCATAGTGTTGTCTAACCTGCTGAGTTCCTCCAGCATTTTGTGTCCATAAGACCATAAGACATAAGAGCAGAATTAGGCCAGCTGTCCCATCAAGTCTGCTCTACCATTAAATCATGGCTGATCCTTTTTTATCTATCTCCTGTTCAACCCCAGTTTCTAGCCTTCTCCCCATAACCTTTGATGCCATGTCCAATCAACAACCTATCAATCTTTGCCTTAAGTACGCTCAATGACCTGGCCTCCACAGCTACATGTGGCAACAAATTCCACAAATTCACCACCCCTTGGCTAAAGAAATTTCACCACATCTCAGTTTTGAAAGGGCGCCTCTCTATCCTGAGGCTATGCCCTCTTGTCTTAGACTCCCCCGTCATGGGAAGCATCGTTTCTACATATACTCTGTCTAGCCCTTCCAACATTCGAAAGGTTTCAATAAGATCCCCATTCATCCTTCTGAATTCCAACAAGTACAGACCCAGAGCATCAAATGTTCCTCGTATGATAACCCTTTAATTCCCGCAGTATACAAATGGACAAAGACTTCAAATCAGAAACTCACCCTTCCACCATTACTCTGCCACCTGTCACCAAGCCAATTTGGCACCCAATTAGACAGATCACCTGGGATCCCATGTAGATTCTAGGCCAACCAACATGCAAGAGCTTAAGAAATGTCTTACTAAAGTCCATTTAGTCAAGGCTAACCACCCACCTTTATCAATCTTCAAAGTCAAAGTTGATTTTATTTTCACATGCACAAGTACATGTATGTTGAGAAGTAACAGAAGTTTACTTGCACTATCCTACAGGCCCATAGCATCTGATACACAACACAGAAGAAAATCATATTGAGTATAAATTATATAAAATTTTACAGGAAAGAACACAATTAGAATGACAAAAATCAACAAGTCCACTCTGGTGCAAAGTGATTGAAGTAGTGATTAGCGTTGTGTAAGTTGTTTCAAAAAGGGAATGGTTGAAGGGAAGTAGCTGTTCTTGAACTTGTTGACATGGGACTCTAGGTTTCTGTACACCATATCTCACACACAAAATGCTGGAGGAACTGAACAAGTCATGGATGGGATACACAGTTGGCATTTCGGGTTGAAACCCTTCATCAGGGAATAATCCTGAGACTAGGATCCTCAAAGTTATTCTTTATAACCTTCCGCCTAACACCTGACTTCATCCACCTTTCTACTTATATTATGTTGTTTATTTTTTTCTGAAGTCGTTGGAACACTTAATCAGAATTGTTAATGAATATCAAGCTAAGAAATATCTATCTGTTAGGAAAAATGTTAGAGTACTTAAGCTCCTAAGATTGTTCAGAACTTCACGTCCTGTCTCCAATGATTGTCATTTAACATAAGTGGTAATTCAGCAAGATGTTACAAATGCACAGCACATGAGAAAGCACTGAACTAACACTGAGAAAATGAATTAGTGCTTGATGCCAATAAAGAGGCAGTGCTGAGCAATTGTCATTTGATCACAGTTCAGCATGTCACATTCTGCCTATGCTCTGTGTACACAGCCTCTGATAATGTCCTATAATATGTAGGATCATTAATCTTCGTTATTTATAGTTATCATCATGAAACTGTTGGTAAGGTCCAGTGTAGTGAAAGGTCACACATTATGTATGCAGAAAAAGATGAGAAATTTTACATTCAGTGAAACAAAATGGGAATTTTGTGGTAATATTGGCCAGAAATTCATCATCAAGCAGTGTTCTGAAAGCTTATCCAAGCGTTCATTATTTATTTTTGGGATCTGGGTGTCGTTAACAAAAGTCATTCTTAATTGTCATTCAGACTATGGCCTTCTTGAACTACAACTTTCCTACTGGTGAACGAACTTTCAAGCTTTTGTTGGGTATGGAGTACCAGGACCTAGATACGGTGGTAATAAATCAATGGTCCTGTTTTTCCATATGCTGTATCAGGGTGGTGCGTAGATCACATGTGGAGAGGAACATGAATGTTGTTGTGTTCCCATGTGCTTGCTGCTTTTGTCCTCTAGATATTGTTAGAGTACCCTAAATTAGTAATTGCTAGATGAGTTCAAAGTTCAAAGTAGATTTTATTTTTCAGAATACATATATGTCACCACATACAACTCTGAGATTCATTTTCCTGAGAGCATACTCAGCAAATCTATAAAATAGTAATTATAACAAGATCAATGAAAGATCAACTAGAGTGCAGAAGACAACAAGTGGTGCAGATGCAGATATAAATAAATAGCAATAAATAATGAGAACTTGATATAACAAGATAAAGAATCATTTTGTTCAAGAGCCTGATGGTTGAGGGGTAGTAACTGTCCTTAAACCTGGTGGTGTGAGTCCTGGGGCTCTTGTATCTTCTACCTGATGGCAGCAGTGAGAAAAGAGCACGGCAGATGGAGCTTAATCTGGGCAAATATGAGGCATTGCACTTAGGGAAGTCAAAGGTAAAGGAAAAGAGCACAGTTAATGGCAAGATCCTTACTAGGATTGATGCACAGAGGGATCTTGAGGTCCCAGTGTGTAGATCCCTGAAAGTGACTGCACAAGTTGATAGGGTCATAAAGAAGGCATATGCCATCCTTGCCTCATTACTCATGGCATTGAATTGAATTGCCAGGAATTTATGTAGCAGTGGTTTGGTTCAGCTGTACCTTGCATTTAGTTCTGTTCACCCCATTATAAGAATGGCGTGGAGGCTTTGGAAAGGGTACAGAAGAGGCTTACCAGGACACTGCCTGGATGGTGAGTATCAGCTAAAAGAGATCGGCCAAACTTGGATGATTTTCTCCAGAGCATGTTGAAGGCTGAGGGTTGACCTGCCAGGAATATATATAATAATGAGATATATAAATAGGATAGTTAACAGAGTTTTTTTTCCCCCTAGGATGGAAATGTTAAATAGTAGATAGCATGCATTTAAGGTGAGAGGGGAAAAATGTCAAAGGAGACAGGCAGGGCAAGTTTTTTTCACCGAGAGTGGTTGCTACCTGGACTGCAATGCCAGGGGTGTTGGTGGAGCAGATATGATTGAAGTATTTAAGAGGGTCGTCAAATGCCGTATGAAAATGTATAAATTGCATGGATCTGGACCATATACAGGCAGACGGGATTACTGTAATTAGGCATCATTATCTTAATTTTAGCACAGCATTGTGGATTGAAGGGCCTGTTCCTAAAAGATAGAACAGTACAGCACAGGAACAGGTCCTTCAGCCCAGAATATCATAGCAAACCAATTAAATTCTTAATCAAATGGCCAACTAAATTAATCTCTTTTGATGACCCTACCCTTCCATTTTCCTCACATTCATGTGCCTATATAAACATCTCTTAGAAGTTTCTAATGTTCCTGCCTCTCCCATCACCCCAGGCAGCATATTCCAGGCACCCGCCACTCTCTGTGTAAAAATCATGCTCCTCACATCTCCTTTGAAATTACTCCCTCTGTTTACCTCTGATGTTGTTAGCATCGTTTTCCTGGCCGAGTCTGCCTGTTGTTGATGAACATCCTCACTCGGCCTGAGCATTGGAATAGCTTTCTCTAGTGTGAGATTTGCGTAAACTGAAATCTTTGACAACTTGGTGTCTAGTAGCCTGAAATCAATCCTGTCTCTAATGAGCTCATCTCTCAGATTTCCATATGCACAGTTGTCTGACAGGACATACAATTCTGTGATGAAGTCATTAACACTTTCATCCGGCTCCTGTTTTCTGGAGTTGAACTTTGCTCACTGATAGATTGCTTTCTTGTGAAATATTCTTTGAGCTTGCTCTGTTCTGACTTGTACTCCTTTTTCTGAGTATCTGACAGTTCTAATCCACCCATGATATCATCTGCTTTGTCACCCATGAAGTATATCAGTGTGTTTACTTGATGCTGTTCTGAAGCCTGCGAGAGGCGGCTTGCAACCCTAAATCACTCGAAGCATTTGCGCCATCTCTCAAAGTCCCCTGGTTTAGAGAAATCAAATGTCTCAGGGGGTTTTATTAGGTAAGCAGATGTAGGTACCCCAGGTGTTTGCTCCATTTTCCTGTTGGTTTATCTATTTATTATTTATTTGGACTACAGAAGTCTTCTTTTCTCACCCTGAGAGTTTGACTGACTCTTCTGACTTCTCGACTGTGTTTGTGTCTCTGTGCACTTCCTCAGGCTAGTAGCCCACAAATTATTACTATTAATCCACTTTTGAGTGTAGCTTAAAGGCATTATCTAGCAACTCTGACCCTTTCTCAGTTCATGTGCATACAGCTAGCAAAATAGCATTGTCAGTTTAGGCTGATAGGTCTCTGGCTATTTTTCATAGAGATATTCAAACAAGAACAGTCAGTGTAAATTCTTTCTTCTTGGAGATCTCACTGTAGCACCAGTCATCAACAATCAACCACTTCTGACATGTGGCTGTGTTGGTTATTAAGGGATAGTACAGAGCACGCCAGCAGGGTACTCGACTGAGCTCGATCAGCAACCTGCTTGTACGGTATGTGAACTCCTCCCATGTGGGAGTGGAATAGGAATAACACTGTTAGTTGCCACCACAACTTCCAGCTGCACCACTGAGACAAACATACATTGAACATAGCAAATGTAAGAATTTCTTAAGATCTGTTCGTGTTCTGGAAGGATTCTTTTGGAGGAACTGCGGCAGAGCCAGAGATTGTCTGGAGAAATTTTCAGGGCAGGTAAGTTCACATGAACTCATTACTTATAGGCACATTCCACCATTTCTCTGCTCCAGTTTCTGGAACCTCCAGTTATCTCCATGAAATGCTCACAAAACTTTCATGGACTCTAATGTCTGCATTTTGCCAATAAAGACACCAAGTTCCAATCATTAAGCTGTCAATCAGAATCCTGACTGACAATAAACTATGTAGTAAAATGCTTGTCTCCTTAATGGACTCTATTAAACATCTTAGAAAGAATTAGATAAAGATTAGGATTCTGAAGAAGGGGCTCAGCTGACTTTCTGTTCAGTTCCATGGATGTTGATTTCCAGCATCTGTAGAATTTTGTGTTAAAGATTGGGATGTCCACACTGATTAAGGTAGGTGCTGAAATATTATGAGAAACTCTAAAAAGTAATTTTAATCATTTGAAAATCCACAGGATATTTGAAATAATTATTCTGACAATCCACATATATATAAGTAGTTTTTAACAGTCAGTGAGATTATGAAATAATTATGAGTCAGTATAACAATAATAACTCAATGGTGTCACATTCAACAATGTATAACATATTCAGTGTATCTGCAACAAAAAAATTATGTACTATGTCTCATTATCCAAGAGGGATAGCAGATTGGACTTCCCACAGATTGTGAAAAATATAGTTACCACTATCTTTATATGCCTGATCATGTTCAGAAAGCATTAAGATATTGATTTAGATGCATATCATATTGTATGTAATTAGTTTTGCTACAACAAGTGTATGGGACATTGGAAAAAAGTTGAATTTCCCCATGGGGATGAATAAAGTATCTATCTATCTATCTATCTATCTATCTATCTATCTATCTATCTATCTATCTATCTATCTATCTATCTATCTATCTATCTATCAATAGGCACATTTAAATACTTAAATATCTAAATGAAAATTATATAAGCTAACAAATTACTTCCTTAAAGAGTGTGAAAATTTATCGACAGGGCTGAAATCAGAAGGTGCAACTGTGTGTGAGCAAAGACCGCTTTCTGTTTGAATAGTGCCCAGCAGGGACACTGACACAAGTGGACTAGAGACAGATCATTGTATTTATACAGACAGTGATTAGCTCTTCAATAGAAATATTTGTTTGGCTGACCTTGAAAGTAGATGGATATGTGGATAATAAATCTGCCGATAATCAGGAATCTAACAATCCACATTTTGAAATCTTTCTGATTGCCTGGGGGAAGGCTGCAATAGAGTATTCCATGGATTAGCAGAGTATTACTGATAGCAACCACCGTCAGAACTTGCTGTCAGATTTCCTCAATTACAACAGCGAGCACTGACAGCTTGTGTTATGTGCATCATAAATTTTGGACGAATATTATTTGCACTATCTGGTTTAGTGAAATGAAAGTGAAAAGCACAGAAAAGGCAGAGCAGGTCAGTTAGCATAAACATTAGAAGGAAGATTTACATCCACAAAGCAGAAATTTTAACTGAATGATGGGTTTTGATTTATTGCATTTCCTCTTCCACAATTCTAATTCTTTTGATTATATCCTGATATGGTCACAGCCCAGAATGCAGTTTAGTTCCCCCTACGCTTGCTAATTTTCTGTTCTGCTCGCAACACTCTTCATTTCACAGGAACAACGCCAACTCCCTCCCTTGAAAGATTGATGTAATTACAGTAATCTGGTGCAAAGATAATGATCCGATCATCTGGTTTTCTTGTTGTAACTGTGACAGCTCTGATAATTAATGCAGATTAATGGTAAAAATTTTCCTTCACCTGATAAAATTCATCTCCTCAAAGAGTTATTGGCACCCATTATATTTTAAGTCTACATCCACAAGAGAAATGGTATCTGTGAAAAGACCACAAAGTTTCAGGTAAGCTAAATTTGTTCAGCTAAGCTAAAAGAGAACCACTTATTTTGAGAGGGAAATAAAACACACATATGCCCAATAGTGAGATTTTGTATAAGGATCCAGTTTACAGCATGATAACTCCCATTATGTTATAAGGGGATAAAAAAGACTCAAAACAGTTGCTTACATTAAAAGCAATTAATGCAAGTCCATTAGAGTACTTTCTCATGAACAAAAACAAGGGATTGAAGAGATGCTTGTATTCAGGGAGCAGAGGGAAAAGTTCATGTGACGTTTCATTATCAATATTCAATTACGAGCATCATTAGCTCAAGCAGACCCTCTCATTTCTCAATAATTACACAGTTTGAAACTGAATTAACTCTTGATTTAAGTCCCTACATCACCAATTGGCTTGCTTCCGAACAATTTGCAACTGTTACTGCTTTTCAACGCTAATTGTTCATAAGAACATTAACTGCAAGGCATGAGCAGAATTAGTTAAATAATGCACTTTTACAAATTTACAGAAAGGAGCGCTGTGATTTGTAAGGCTGACAAGTGTTGGTTGCCATTTCTTATTGAGACAAAGGCTGTTGTCTCAAGGGCTGTTGTGTAAAGAGAATAGGTTGGAATGTTACAGCTTCTTCATTCAAAGATCCTGATTCTCATTCTGCCAGAAATGATGGTACTTGGCATGTGGATGACGTGTTTATAAATCGCAAAAAAATCAAGTTCAGCTTTTTCATAGCCAATTAGGTTTCTAACAAACAAGCAACAGCTTGACTTTCCACTGTAATTATTTGATAAAATAGGCACAGAGAAACTTCTTGGCCACCACAAAGAGAAAAAGGAGAGATAAAGGAGATGGTAATTTTGCTCATAATATTGAAGGAATTATACCAACCATCAGCAGTTTTATTGCTAATGGATAAATACTATACTCTGCAGATTGAGAAGCAAAGAGACCATCAGCCTGCAGTATGACACCATGCATGACTAGAAAATCATTTTACTCCTGCTGTGGAATTCTGATCAACAGCTAAAGTGACAGCAATATTTCATGACATGTTTTACGACAACAACCTTGCAAAAACAGAATGGCTTGATAGATTACGCCTCCCACTGGAATTGCTCACAACCTCATTCCTCGGACAAAATATTCTGTCTGATCTCTTGTCTTGCTAGTGGTAAAGCTGTCCAGCTGTCAGGTCCCCAGTCCTCTTATGCCCGGGCATGTACATTAATAATGGTGATCTCAGATTGCTAAATCACTGGGATTGAGACAGAAGGATGGTGGGTCATCTACTTATTGCTCGATTTTGCCTGATTCAGATTAATGGCCCAGAGTTTCCTGGAAGTGATTTTGTAATTGTTGCTGCATGTTTTTATTTATCGCTCTTCACAAGCAGAAGTTCAGTATTCTTATTTGCATTGGTTTTTGTGAAGCGTATTTCACAACTTAGGTGTGTCCCAATGCACTTTACAGTTAGTGAAATACTTGTAAAGCTCAGTTACTCTCGTAATGTCAGAAAAGTGGCAGCAAATGGCATCGACCAAGCTCCCACAGGCAAAGTGTGATAATGGCTAGATGATGTTGTCCGAGACATATGCACCATTTGTGCCAAAGGTTAATAGAATCATAGCGAGGAGCAGCATGGATGTGGGCCCGGCGGCTTGTGGTACTGGTTCATTATCGTCACACGTACCATGATACAGTCTTTTCGTGCTGAGCTAGAGTAACAACGCAGAACAAACTGTAAAAGCTACTGAGAAAGTGAAATGCAGTGCAGCTGAACGATGAAGTGCAAAAACATAGCAAGGTAGACTGTGAGGCCAAGAGCCCATCTTATCAGACAAGAGGTCCGTTCAGAGACCGATAACAGTGATAACAGACAGAAGCTGTCAATGAGTCTAATGGTGCTTTCTTTCAGGCTTTTTGATCTTGTGGCCGATGGGAGAGCGGAGAAGACCAGATGTCTGTGGTGGGTGGGTATTTGATTTTGCTGGGTGTTTTACTGAGTCAGCGAGAAATGTAGATAGAGCCTGAAGGGGAGTCTAGTTCCTGTGATCTAGTGAGCTGTGTCTATATCCCTCTGCAGTTTCTTGCGGAGCAGGTGACCATCAGCTGTGACCCAAACCACATACTGTATTTGTCGGAGGAATCTGCTCAGTCAGCATCCAAAGTCAGGATGAGCCGAGACTCTGGTGCTGGTAGGCAGAGGCTGTACCAGCTGTACCACTATACCGACCAGCTCAGCCAACTTATTGTTTATAATTTCACAAATAAACTCTACTCATACTAAAAATATATACAGGTATAAAATAACACTGTTCGGCGGGCAGCATGCATTCTGGCTGGTGGAGCTCTTATCACTTCCAGTCGGCCAGGTCTTGGTGCTTGTTAGTGGGTTCTGGCAATGAGGCAACACGCCAGATGGTTTGGCCAGTCTGCTCCACAAGGTCCATCATGCCGTTCTCCCTCAGCATCTGCAGGACGTCCCATGCAGAACATCACCTGATGGAACTGTGGTCCAAGATGTTCATCTGGAGGAATTTTTCCATGATGGATAAGTAGTGTGGCAATGTGCAGCTGATTGGGTCATTGTGTGGCAATGGGGCCAGGCCTATCCTCTGCATCCTCAGCATGTAGTGGCACTCTGCGTCAGTGTACTCTGCTTCCAAGCACAGCCCCATCCCGTCACACACAAAGGTAGCCTTCATGATGAGAGCAATAATGACTTTTAATTCCACCTAACATGCAAGCAGTGTTCTATTCAAACAATAGCTCTTTTGACATCAGGCTCTTAGCCCTGTAGAATATTGTCAGTATTAGTATGCATGGGTTGCATCCACAGCCTTTGGCCCAGAGAGAAGCCCCTGAGCAAGAACCATCGATAGAACTCTTTTCCCCTTCTCTTGTGGCGGGGAGGGGGGAGGGAGGGGGGGGGGGGAGGGAGGGAGGGAGGGAGGGAGAGAGAGAGAGAGAGAGAGAGAGAGAGAGTGAGATTGTGTTAACTTCTAGGTCTGACTTCATCAGAACTGGGAAAGAGAAAAACAAATGAGAGGAAATCTGCTGGGAATGTGGGCGGGGGGGGGGGGCTCAAAGCAATACTCTTATGGAGAGAAGTGGGAGTTGCCCCAGGGAAATGTTGCATACAATGTCATCTAGTAAATTGGCTAATGGGAGCACTTGGTAAGGGGGGGACATGGTCCATTGCTTTTAAAAGCAATTAAATGAGGGTGTTTAGGAAGCCAACTCAGAATCTTTTTAAAAGTTAATTAAAACAGAGTAAACACCAGTGCTAATGTAATAGAAAACAGAACAAATAACAGAACAGGAAGAATCTGAAATTGAATTGCATGATATAAAATACTACAAAATATTACAACGAAATCCCATGGACTAATGTAGCCTTTGTAATCTAATGATCTTACATGGCTTTAACTGTAACTGCATTTCACATGTACAGTATCTCATCTAATTCTGTTTCTGAGTACAACTCCTCCAGTGATCTCTCAAAGGAGCTTACTCTCATCTGTACTGTCCATGGTTCCTTAAGAGATCCCCCTGGTTCCCCATGAAATTCTCGCCCCCCTCCCCTTTTTGTAACACTAATCTGTCACATATAGATGTGAAATGGAGACACCTCTTTTTCCCTTATTAGGGAGGACGAGAGCCTGAGGTATGTCCAGATGAACGGGTAGTCTTTGGGGAACTGCAAGTCTGTGTCTTTACTGATGCTTTGCTGCATGTTTGAGTGCTCGGCGGGGGCACCAATGCTTTTTTTTTGCTGGTGGGGGCTTTACTGCTGCTTACGTGTGGGAGGGGGAGCTTGGGGGTTCTAACATTTGACTGCCATTCATTGTTTAGGGCACCCCTCTGTTTTCGTGGATGGTTGCAAAGAAAATGAATTTCAGGATGTATGTTGTATACATCTCTCTGATATTAAATGTACCTTCGAAACCTTTGATAACAAGCCACAGTAACAGTCATAAAGTTGTACAGCACTGATGCACCATCAATAACTCACGCCGAGACTTAGGAAGTGAGATATCGGCTTTTATTGACTGAAGAACAACACTACATCCTGGGAAATGAGGGAGAGCAGCAGGCCACAGTCGCCTTTATACAGGGGTCTGTGGGAGGAGCCACAGGGGCAGTCAGCAGGGTCTTGGGAGGAGCCACAGGAGCAGTCAGACAGGTATATCTAGTTCACCACATTCACCCCCCCTTTGTTTAAAAAAAAATTCCCAAGCATATTTACAGGTTAAGTCGATCAGGTGGTCGAATCGTTCGCTGCGATCTACGTAGCTCCGGCTGCAATTGCACAGGAGCCGGAGGTGATGACGGCACAGGTGCCGGAGGTGGTGTGTGCTCCGGAGGCGGAGAGTGGGTTAATTCTGTCCCAACAGGAGGTGTCAGGGATCCCTCGCGTGTGAGCGAGGTCCCTGGAACAGACGCATACGGAGTCTGTGTGGGGCACGGTGCGCGCGGAGTCACCTCGGGTACAGGGTGCATAGTTACCGTGGAGTGCTCGGGGTAGTGGTCTGCTGCTCCAGCGGGCGCCAGGTCGCGGACAGAGACCGTGTCCTCCCGCCCATCAGGCAAGACCACGTAGGCATACTGGGGATTAGCATGCAGGAGGTGAACCTTCTCGACCAGTGGTGAGTACTTATTACTCCTCGCATGTTTACGCAGCAGCACTGGCCCCGGGGACGTCAGCCAAACTGGCAGGGTGGTCCCAGTGACAGACTTCCTGGGAAAAGAGAATAAGCGTTCGTGAGGGGTGGCATTAGTGGACGTACACAACAGGGAGCGGATAGAGTGGAGTGCCTCAGGGAGGACCTCCTGCCATCGGGAGACCGGCAACCCTTGTGACTTAAGGGCTAAAAGTATGGCCTTCCACACTGTGGCATTCTCCCTCTCCACCTGGCCATTCCCCCGGGGATTATAACTCGTGGTGCGACTAGTAGCTATGCCCCTAGCAAGCAGGAACCGGCGCAACTCGTCACTCATAAAGGAGGACCCTCTATCACTGTGGACATAGCAGGGATATCCGAACAGAGTGAAGAGCTGGCGCAGGACTTTTATGACCGACGTGGTAGTAGTGTCGGGGCAGGGAACGGCAAAGGGGAATCGCGAGTACTCGTCAATAATACTGAGAAAGTAGACATTGCGGTCGGTGGAGGGAAGGGGGCCCTTAAAGTCAATACTCAGTCGCTCAAAAGGGCGGGTGGCCTTGACAAGCTGCGCAGTGTCAGGACGGTAGAAGTGCGGTTTGCACTCAGCGCAGATCTGGCAGTCCCTGGTCATCGTCCTGATGTCCTCCAGGGAGTACGGCAGGTTCCGGGCTTTAATGAAATGATAAAACCGGGTGACCCCTGGGTGGCAAAGTTGGGCATGAAGGGCATACAGCTGGTCGAGCTGGGCACTAGCACACGGTCCCCGGGATAGGGCATCAGACGGTTCATTGAGCCTGCCAGGCCGGTACAGGATATCGTAAGTATAGGTGGAGAGTTCTATTCTCCATCGCAAAATTTTATCATTTTTGATTTTGCCCCGCTGTTGGCTGCTGAACATGAACGCAACCGAGCGCTGGTCGGTCAGCAAGGTGAACCTTCTGCCGGCGAGATAGTGCCTCCAGTGCCGAATAGCTTCCACTATGGCTTGGGCTTCTTTCTCCACCGTGGAGTGCCGAAGTTCAGAGCCTTGAAGGGTACGAGAAAAAAACGCCACTGGCCTGCCTTCCTGATTGAGGGTAGCAGCCAGCGCGACGTCAGAGGCGTCACTCTCTACTTGGAAGGGAATGGTCTCGTCTACCGCATGCATCGTTGCTTTGGCAATGTCCCCTTTAATGCAGCTGAAGGCCGCGCGGGCCTCGGCAGAGAGGGGAAAGGTGGTAGACTTGACCAGGGGGCGGGCCTTGTCCGCGTAATGGGGAACCCATTGGGCGTAATAGGAAAAAAAACCCAGGCACCGCCGGAGGGCCTTGAGAGTAGTGGGAAGAGGAAGTTCTAACAGGGGGCGCATACGGTCGGGGTCAGGGCCAATGACCCCGTTCTCCACGACATACCCAAGGATAGCGAGTCGTGTGGTTCTGAACACACACTTGTCCTTGTTATAAGTGAGGTTCAAAGCATTGGCCACCTGAAAAAAACGTTGGAGGTTGGCGTCATGGTCCGACCAGTCGCGACCACAGATGGTGATGTTATCTAGATAGGGAAATGTGGCCGTCAGTTTGTACTGGTCCACCATCCGGTCCATCTCCCTCTGGAAGACTGAGACCCCATTTGTGACACCAAATGGGACGCGCAGAAAGTGATAGAGCCTGCCACCCGCCTCGAAGGCGGTGTAAGGGCGGTCCTCTGGGCGGATGGGGAGCTGGTGATAAGCAGATTTCAGATCAATTGTCGAGTACACCTTGTACTGAGCTATCTGGTTGACCATATCCGCGATGCGGGGTAGGGGGTACGCGTCAAGCTGCGTGAATCTATTGATGGTCTGGCTGTAGTCCACAACCATCCTATTTTTCTGCCCAGTCCGAACAACGACCACCTGGGACCGCCATGGGCTTGTGCTTGGCTCAATGATCCCCTCCCTGAGCAGCTGCTGCACCTCTGAATGAATAAAGGCCCTGTCCCCCGCACTGTACCTCCTACTTTTAGTTGCCACAGGTTTACAGTCGGGGGTCAGGTTGGTGAACAGCGATGGGGGAGGGATCTTGAGGGTGGAGAGGTTGCAAATAGTGTCAGCAGCACAGCTATCGGCATGGTGCTGGGCGGGATGTGGGGTTCGGGGTGTATGTGCGTGTGGTAACGGAGTATATGGCGAAGTCCCACCAAACTGAGGATTCCTGACAGTGAGTGGTGGGAGGGGCCCGTCATATGCCATAGTCACACTTTCGAGGTGGCTCTGGAAGTCCAGCCCCAATAGCACAGGTGCGCACAGCCGAGGCATGACCAGGAACGCAAAGTTCCGATATTCTGTGCCCTGCACCACCAATGTCGCTACACAACCCACCCGGATGTCTGTGGAATGCGACCGTGAAGCCAAGGTGATCTTCTGACGTGCCGGCCGTGTCACGAGTCCGCAGCGTTTCACTGTGGCCGGGTCAATAAAACTCTCAGTGCTGCCCGTGTCAAACAGGCAGCTAGTCCTGTGCCCCTCCACCAGGATGTCCATCATCGACCTTGCGAGCTGGTGCGGAGCACTTTGATCGAGGGTCACGGAAGCCAGCGTTGAACGGGGCGTGTCGGGGGCGGGGCCTGGTGACGCCGGCAAAGTTGGCCGCTCACATCCGGGCATGCAAGATGGCGAGGCGGGGGCGGGGCCTGGTGACGCCGGCAAAGATGGTTGTCCACATCCGGTCATGCAAAATGGCGGCCCCCAGGTCTCAGACGCAGCGCTGCTCGACCCCGGGCGCGGTTTAGACTTACAGACCTTGGCGAAATGGCCCTTCTTCCCACAGCTGGAACAAGTCGCTTCGCGCGCCGGGCAGCTGTTTCTGGCATGTTTCAGAAGCCCACAAAAGTAACAGAGTTTCATACCTGGCGAATTCGTGGGGTTTGAGATACCGCGACTGGCAGCGGCGTTGGCGAATTCGCTCGGAACCGGGGAATCGCGCGGCTGGACTTCTTCGGCGTACAGCTGCGCAGCCTCTATCGAATCGGTCGTCTCTATCGCGGAGCGTAAGGTAAGATCAGCTTTTTCCAGCAGCCGCTGGCGGATACACACTGACCGAACCCCAGTCACAAAAGCGTCTTGGACCAAGAGTTCCTTATGCTGTTCTGCTGTGAGCGCTTGGCAGTCACAAGCCCGCGCGAGTGCCTGTAGTTCGCGGAGAAATTCAGCAGTCGACTCCGTAGGCCGCTGTTTTCGTGTTGCCACGCGGTGCCGTGCATAAACTGGATTTACTGGCCGCAGGTACTGTCTTTGGAGGGCGGCAAGCGCCTCCTCGTAGGTGGATATGTCCCTGATGTACGAATAAACTTTTGGGGCGACCCTCGAGAAGAGAAGTTTGTGCCGAACAGCCGAGTCGGTGGCACGAACCTCCTCTAAGTACGATTGGAAGCACACCAGCCAGTGTTCAAAGGCAAGAGCTGCTCCAGGGTCTTGGGGGTCCAAGTCTAGGCGTTCTGGGCGTAAAGCGGTTTCCATGTTGTAACTTTCTGTCAATAAAATTGATGCACCATCAATAACTCACGCCGAGACTTAGGAAGTGAGATATCGGCTTTTATTGACTGAAGAACAACACTACATCCTGGGAAATGAGGGAGAGCAGCAGGCCACAGTCGCCTTTATACAGGGGTCTGTGGGAGGAGCCACAGGGGCAGTCAGCAGGGTCTTGGGAGGAGCCACAGGAGCAGTCAGACAGGTATATCTAGTTCACCACAAGCACAGAAACAGGCCTTTCAGTCCACTACGCACTAAATGCTGGGGGAACTAAACAAGTCAGGCAACATATATAAAGGGGAATAAAGTGCTGATGTTTTGGGTAAGGACTGATGAAGGCTCTCAGCCTGAAACATCAACTGTTTATTCTTCTCCTTAGCTGCTACCTGACTTGTTGAGTTCTTTGAGCATTTTGTATAGATGTTGTTCAAGATTTCCAGCTTCTACAGAAGTTCCTGTATTTCAGCCCATTATGTTCATGTCAACCAGCATGCCCATCTATACAGATCGCCCTCATCTGTATTAATCCCAGATCACTCTATGCCTTGTTCATGTAAGTATCTGTGAAGACTATTGACTACTGAAGGAAGAAATCAGAGGTCCATGAGTCAGTCCTCAGGGGATTTGAGGTGAAGAGGGCCAGGAACTTTAAATTCCTTGTCTTATCATATCAAAGGATCTGTCCTGGCACCAGCATGTAAGTAACATTACAAATAAGGCACAACAGCAATTCTACTTTCTTTGATGTTTGTGTTTTGTGGCCTGTCATCTAAAACTTTGACAAACTTCTATAAATGTACAGTGGAGAATATCCTGTCTACTTGTATCATCACATCCAGGTATGGAACACCAATGCCCAAGAACATAAATGTCTTCAAAAAGTGGTGGGAACAGCCCAGTCCATCACAGTCCTCCACACCATTGAGCACATCTACAAGGAACACTTCAACAAGAAAGCAGCGTCCATCATCAAGGACCCATACCATCGAGGCTATGCTCTCTTCTTGTTGCTGCCATTGGGAAGGTGGTACAGTAGTCTTATGTCCCACATGACCAGATTTAGGAGCAGTTATTCCCCCTCCTCAGTACTCACAGCACCAGGTTCAAGAAGAGTTACTACCCATCAACCATCAGGCTCTTGAATATAAGGAGATAAATTCACTCAACTTCACCTGCCCCATCATTGAAATGTTCACACAACCTATGGACTCATTTCAAGGACTCTTCATTTCATGTCTTTGATATTTATTGTTTCTTTATCAACTATTATTTCTTTCTTTTTGTATTTGCAGTTTATTGTCTTTTGCACACTGGTTGAACACCAAAGTCGGTGTGGTCTTTCAATGATTCTATTATGGTTATTATTTTGTTATGGATTTATTGAGTAGGCCCACAAGAAAATGGAACTCAGGGTTGTATATAGTGACATAATAATTTAACTTGGAACTTTGAATCAAACACTTGCTATTGACCTTAACTATGCTTCTCATAATTTCTGATACTCTAAAATGTCAGTTCTCCATCTCCTTCACTCTAGGAAAAAACAGACCTAGCCTAATAATTTCTGCTGAATAACTCAAACACTCCAATCCAAGTATTACCCTTCTAAATCTTTTCTGCACCATTTTGAGTTGAATTGTATGCTTACTGTAGTGAGGTGACCAGAGGGTCTTATGGTCTATGATATGTACATGTTACACCGTGTGCCCCATCAACATTTTGTATAACCTGATGCTCCAATTCCAATAACCAATGCCTTGGCGGATGAAGGCAAGCATGATATACACTCTCTTCAGCAGCCCACCTACTCGTGCTCCCATTTTCACTGAACATACCCCAAGATCTCTCTGTCCTATAACATTCCTAAAGCACTTGACCTGCCCTGTGTATGTCCTGCTATGGCTTAACCTCCCAAAATGGATCAGAATCAGGTTTAATATCACTGGCATATGTTGTGAAATTTATTAACTTTGCAGCACTAGTACAATGCAATACACGATAAATATAGGAAAAAAACTGAATTACACTTAGTGTGTGTATATTAAATAGTTAAGTTAAAATAAGTAGTGCAATATCTGAAATAAATTTTTTAAAAGTAGTGAGGTGGTGTTCATGGGTTCAAAGTCCATTTAGAAATCAGATGGCAGAAAGGGAGAAGCTGTTCCTGAATCACTGAGTGTGTGTGTTCAGGCTTCTGTACCTCCTTCCTGATGGTAACAATGTGAAGAAGGCATGTCCTTAGCGATGGACGCCGCCTTCCTGAGGCACTGCTTCTTGAAGATGTCTTGAATGCTGCGGAGGAGGGTACTCATGATGGGGCTGACTAATTTTACAATTTTCTGGAACTTACTTTGATCCGGTGCAGTGGCTTCCCCCCCCCCCCCACCCCCCACCCCCATAGCAGACAGTGCTGCAGCCAGTCAGAACGCTCTCCATGGTACATTTGTAGAAGTTTGAGTGTTTTTAGTGAACTTCACCTCACAATTGTTGAGTTAAGTTCCATCTGTTAAACCCTTTCCCACTTTCACTATTGATTTACATTCTGTTGTAAGCACAAGCTTCTTCACTGTCCGTTATACCACCAATTTCAGTGTCATCTGCAAACTTACTAAATTATCATCCAATCTATTAAGATATATCAATGTTCAATATTCGAGATTGTTTATTAGCATTCATCAGTACACAAATGTAAAGGATAACTGATTGTTACTCTGGATGCGATGCAGCATAAAAAACACAATAACAAACACAGTGAGATAAAGAATGCAACAATAAATTCCTCAATACCCAAAGCCTGGACTGACACCTTGCCCTACTGTCCTGTTTATTACTTATTGTAATGCCTGCACTGTGTTTGTGCACTTTATGCAGTCCTGTGTAGGTCTGTAGTCTAGTGTAGCTTTCTCTGTGTTTTTTTTATTACGTAGTTCAGTCTAGTTTTTTGTACTTTGTCATGAAAAACGTTGTCTCATTTTTACTATGCACTGTACCAGCAGTTATGGTCGAAATGACAATAAAAGTTGACTTGACTTGAATAAAAACACTATAAATATAAATACATAAGGTTAGCTTATATGCATAGAGTGATTGTATGTATAAAAAGTGATGCTAAGTAAGTACAGGCGTTTCTGTACATAAGGTGACTCCGACTGAAAGTGATAAAGTCATGGTGGTCAGAAGTGTGGTGGGGGTGGGTTAATGGGTGGAGATGTTGATCATCCTGATGGCATGGGGTAAGTAATTACTTTTGAGTGTGGTGGTCCTGGTGTGGAAGCTACATAGCCTCCTCCCTGATGGGAGTAGGACAAACACTCCCTGAGTCGGGTGGATAGAATCCTTCACAATATTGCTGGCATGACAAATATTAATGCAAAAGCTCCTTTATTTTGATTACCCCATCTGTGTGCAGCCTATTCTGTATGAGTCCATGCATTATTGACAATTAGTCCTGCACCATCAATTTTTATGGAAAGCGTGTTTTGACAGTAAAGAGCCAGAGCCTATCAGTTCCTTGAAAAGTTCTTCCACTGTGAAATTCCACCCACAGTCATTTTGCAGAGGGTGTGTAGAGATAGCAAACAACATACATTGTGACCTTGTGTTAGCCCAGTTTATGGGAAAATAACTTTTCTCATTAAGTGTTTACCTTATTACATGTTTCTTTAAAAAGTGGCAGAGTTCAATCCAGCGAAGTGTGAAGTGATACATTTTGGAATGTCAAACTCGAAGGCAGAGTACAAGGTTAATAGCAGGATTCTTAACAATGTGGAGAATTTTGGGATCCATATTCATACATCCTTCAAAGTTGTGCACAAGTTGATAAAGTGGTTAAGAAGGCATATAGCTTCATTTGTTGGGGGATTAAGTTCAAGAGCCATGAGGTAATGTTGCAGCTCTATAAAACTCTGGTTAGACTACACTTGAGGCACTGCGTTCAGTTCCGGTTGCCTCATTATTGGAAGGAAGTGAAAGCTTTTGAGAGGATACAGAGATTTACCAGGATACTGCATGGATTAGAGAGCATGCCTTATGAGGAATGGTTGAATGAGTGAGGGCATTTCTCTTTGGCATGTAGGAGAATGAGAGAAGACTTGTTAGAGGTGTAAAAGTTGATAGAGGCAATGACAGAGTGACCAGCAGGATGGAAATAGTTAATATGAGAGGGCACAATTTTAAGGTGATTGGAGGAAAGTTTAGGAGAATGTTAGAGAATGGTGGGTGCTGCCAGGGGTGGTGGTAGAAGCAGTTATACTCTATAGCCACACTTTAGGCACACTAGTACACCTGCTCATTAATGCAAATATCTAATCAGCCATTCAGGTGGTAGCAACTCAGTACATGAAAGCATGCTGGCTTGGTCAAGAGCTTCAGCTATTGTTCACACCATGCATCAGAATGGGGAAAAATGTGTTTTAAGTGACTTCAACTACGGAATGATTGTTGGGGCCAGATAAGGTGATTTGAGCATCTCAAAAACTGCTGACCTCCTGGGATTTTCACACACAACAGCATCTAGAGTTTACGGGAGATGGTGTGTAAAGCAAAAAAAATCCAGTGAGCAGTAATTATGTGGATGAAAATGCCTTGTTAATGAGAGAGGTCAGAAGTGAAGAGCCTGACTGGTTCCAGCTGACAGTAAGGTGACAGTAACTCAAATAACACAGTAGTGTGCAAAAGAACATCTTTGAATGCACAACATGAAATGTTTCTGTATGGACTAAAGTAGCAGAGGACAATGCACATACACTCAGTGGCCACTGTATTCAGTACAGGAGGCTGGTACAATTAGAATGCTTAAAGTACATTTGGACCGGTACATGGATCGGAAAAGGTTAGAGGGATAGGAGTCAAATGGAGGCAATTGGAATGAGCAGAGATGGACATATTGGTCAGCATGGATTGAATTGGACTGAAGCCCCTGTTTGCAGTGTAACTCTCTGAATTTTTCACTCTACATATGTATCAATGACTTAGTCAGGAACTCTGTGTTTTTCACCTAAAGTGCCTAATCCAATTAAGTGGAGCAGATGTTAACAATATTTTAGAGTAGATCTTGGAAGTTCAGTTCCTTATGCATGACTGTCCAGAAATGAGACCCAAAATGTGCATGGAATTTGTGCAGAAACTTAAGTGAAGCCATTCCATGATGCACAGATATGAAAACTGCATCCCTATGAAGTTAGCTATTTTCCACTCCATCCCAATGTCACTAGTTCCATCATCAGGGATGTCCACTGCCCAGGTCATGTTCTCTTCTCATCGCTGCCATCAGGAAGAAGGGACAGGACTCACACCATCAGGTACAGGAACATTTACTAACCCTCAACCATTAGGCTATTGAACCAAAGAGGATGACTTCACTTCACTTGACCCATCATTGAAATATTCCCACAACCAATGGACTAACTTTGAAGGCTCTTCATCTCATGTCTTTGATATTTATTGTTTATTTATTTATTATCATTATTATTTCTTTTATTTTCATACTTGCACAGTTTGTTGTCTTCTGCACTCTGGTTGAATGCCCAAGTTGGGCAGTCTTTCATTGATTCTGTTAAGGTTATTATTCTATAGACTTATTGAGTATGCTCACAAGAAAATTAATCTTAGGATTGTGTACAGTGATGTATATGCACTTTGATAATAAAATTTATTTTGAACTTTGGTTCATTCAAAATATTTTCAAAAACTAAGAAAATTGAGTCATAGTTTCATACATTACAGAAAGAGTTCCATCAGCCCGAGTAGTCCACTTTGACTAAGTTGCCTATTCCGTGCTAATCCGATTTGCCAGTCATCACAAAATCTTCTTCTTAGGAAATCTCCTGGGATTAAGTATGATTTAGCTAAGTAAATGCTGACCATAAAAATTTTAAAGAGCTTTTCAAAAATTCTTTTATGTAACTTAAAGAAGGAAATTAATATATCATTAGCAGTGTTGAAATCAGCTTTAGACAATGCAACAATTTTATTGTTGTATTAATACATTCATTTACAAATCTTTTATCTAATTTATCAACCTTTCATAAAGTGTACACAGTTTATTTTGTTTCAATTGCAAGCACACAAAAAGAAATTCCTTTAAACACTGAAGAAATACGTGTCGTAACATAGTTGTGACTAACACAATCATATAAAGGGCTTTAATTCTCTGTCTCCATATTCCTAGTCAGAGTGTTTTTATTTTCTAAATTTACATGATTTGGTTTTTAGTGATGTAACCATAATTATTAATACTCCTACATAAGCATTAAGGTACTATATTCTCTTGTCCAGTGCTTTAATGGAATTGTTAACCTATAAATAATAGATTCAAGTAGTAAATGGTCCAAGAGAACATTAATTGTAAACTCACAATTCGATCCATTAATGAATTGAAAGATGGATTATATCTGGCTACAAAGTAAATGTAACATGTATCAATGGGTAACATATAGTTGTCTCTCCAGTCATTTTAACAGGCAAAAATTTACACAAGTCACGATGAACTATGCAGTTCTGCCATATGAAGTTTTATGCTCTGAATACTGATTTGTAAAACCTACTCATGTATATATTCAGTGAAGAAAATTAAACTGTTTTCACAAAAAAGGCAACCTTTTGTGTTGGAGCCTTTTCATTTTTCACTCTTCATAATGAACCATTGAAGGCACACACCCTGGAGTTATCTAGCAAAGCATATTCTATTTTCTTGCTAACCTTTTTCTCGCTGATGTGAGGCACCCTTCTGCTGTGAGCTGACTTCTTCCAGCAACACAGGAAGGTGAACTAACCTTTAGTTTTTGTTTTCCCTGTAGAGGGATGAAGGGTGGAAGTAAGTAATGGTAACTCATTTAGTGTATTCAAAGCTGAGACACGTAAGCTTTTGGGCACTGACAAAATCAGCGAATGAGGGAATCAAGCTGCAAAGTGGTTGAGAGAAAGTAGATGTTCCTGTATCAAGTGATAATGTAGGCTTAAGTTTCAGGATCAGAATCAGATTTAATATCACCGGCATATGCCGTGAGATTTGTTAACTTTGTGGCAACAGTACAATGCAATACATGATAATATTAAAAAACTGTGAATTACAGTAAATATATATATTAAATATTAATATATTTTCCCAGTGCTGAAATGAATAACATGAGAGGGCACAGTGTTAAGATGATTGGAAGTAGGTACAGAGGAGATGTCAGGGGTAAGTTTTTTACTCAGGGAGTGGTGAGTGCATGGAATGGGCTGCCGGCAATGATGGTGGAGGCAGATATGATAGGGTCTTTTAAGAGACTCCTGGATAGGTATATGGAGCTTAGAAAAATAGAGGGCAAAGTAATTTCTAAAGTAAGTACATGTTTGGCACAGATTTGAGGGCTAAAGGGCCTGTATTGAGCTATAGGTTTTATATGTTTCTAAGTAAGTAGTTCAAAAACAGAAATGTCCATTCAGAACTCAGATGGCAGAGGGAAAGAAGCTGTTCCTGAATCATTGTGTGTATACCTTCAGGTTCCTGTACCTACTTCCTGATGGTAACAATGAGAAGAGGGCATGTCCCGGGTGGTAGGGGTCCTGATGATGAACACCACCTTTTTGAGGCACTGTTCCGTGAAGTTATCTTGAGTACAGCTGTTTCTACTACTTCTGTTCTCATAAGTGACATACGGTACATTGTAATAGTATGAGATGTTCAGTGGAATGTGAGAACTGCCCACCCAAGGCAGAAACACAAGGAAGTCTAAAGGGGCTGGAAATCCAAAACAACGCACACAAGATGCTGAAGGAATTCAGCAGGTCAGGCAGCACCTATGGAAAAGCATGAACAGTCAACATTTTGGGCTGAGACCCTTCTTCAGGACCAGAGTAGGTTGAATAAGTCCTTGTATTGTGCCAAAGAAGCATACTGTTCAGCAAGAGCATGTAGATTAGGAGATTAGGCTCCTAGCTGGGGAGAGCAAACATGTACTCGGTAATGGAAGAACCTAAGCTGCCAATTTTTGTTTGTGTCCCATGCCCAGTGAAAAATAATTCTAGACTTATTGTTATTAGAGCTCTTGGTTTGCATAAAAAATGCTGTCTACTGAAACATAGGTCTGGACCAGTGAAGAAACTCATGCATTCAAAAATCTGTTAGGCTTTCATTAAAAATAAAAAATTCTCACCGTTGGCACAACTGTGAGCTGAAAGGCCTATTGCTATGCTACATTGTTCTATTTTCAAGACTCATGGGTGTAAATTACATGGTAATACATCAGGAATGTTTCAGTAGCATACTTGAATATACACCTGTTCATTCACCAAAAGTAATGGGATAGAAATCAAGGACATGGGCTTAATTATACTAAAAGAAAGAAACCCATACAGTATTTGCATGGCATCTTTCATGGAACTTTAAAACAAAGTACAACACATCAGCAGCTTGGACATATAACATAGTTGGGAAATACAGCAATCAATTTGCAAATGGCAGAAGATTTTCTCATTTTTTTCAAAACAGCTTGCAAGGTACAATACTTAGCATGGCAGAAATATAGCGGATAGAGAGATACAACCCATGTGCAGGCAGAAAGAATTAGTTTAGATTGGTATCAGGATTGATAGAGCCAGCTTCCATCAGGAAGAAGATACAGGAGTCTCAGGGCTCACCCCACCGGTTTAGGAACAGTTATTACCCTTCAACCTTCAGGCTGTTAAACCAGATGGAATAACTTCACTCGCCCCATCACTGAATTGTTCCCACATCTTTTAAGGACTCTTCATCTCATATTCTCAATATTTACTGCTTGTTATTATTAGAATTTATTATTATTATGGGCAGCCCAGTAGCATAGTGGTTAGCACATTGCTTTACAGTATCAGTGACCTGTGTTCAATTCCTGCTGCAGTCTGTATGGAGTTTGTAATATCTCCCTGCGACTGTGTGCATCCCGTCAAGATGCTCCAGTTTCCTCCCACAATGCAAAGATGTACAAGTTGGTAGGTTAATTGGTCATTGTAAATTTTCCCATGATTAGGCTAGGCTAGGGTTAAATCGGGGAATGCTGGGTGGTGCGGTTCAAAAAGCAGGAAGGGCCTATTTGGTACTGTATAAATACATACATAAATAAATATTACTTTTTTTTATGTTTTCTTGGCTCAAACAAGTAAAATCTAAGGTACAGGCATAGCCAAGTACACACACTTCTCAATTGCTAGAAACTTTCGGACGATTCCAGTGGTGTTTAGTTTTGTGGCTTTCTGAAGATTTGCATAGATATTACTGTGTAGTCCTAATTGTTTCATGCTATTGTGTAGGGTCTTTCTGATGATACCAATTTTAGATATTACTAATGGGACAATGTATACCTTGGTCATGTTCCATAGTCTTTCAAATTCCACTTTTAATTATAAAATTGGTGGTTTCACTTATTGATTTGTGTATGTTATGTATGCCTGGAATGGCTATATCTATTAAGTAAGTTGTTCTTGCTTGTTTCTCCTTTAATATTATGTCCGGCTGGTTATTATGGATCATCCCCTCTGTAATAATGGATAAGCTGTAGTATAATTTGCGGGACTCTAACTCTAAAACTGGATCAGGCTTGTACTTATGGTAAGGTATGGTGTCTTTTATGAGTTTATATATTAAAGTAAGATTTTGGTGAGTGATGTTTGCAACTTGATGGTGCCTGTGTAAGCAATCAGATTGAGTTAAACTGCTGCAGGATCCTGTAGTGTGTTGGATTGTTACTGGTTTGTCTCAGCATTTTTTGCATTTATCATCTCATATTTTCTGGTCCTTTGTTATGTATTTTTGTGTTAACCATCTGGTCCTGTATGGCCACAAGATACCCTTCTGTTTCTAGGAAGAGGTCTCCAACTCTGAGCCAGGCATTCAATGGTTCCTTGTCAACATCTAGTCTCCTCAGATCATGTCTTCCATGGAGAGTTATGCTCTTCCACTGGTTAACTTCTTCTCTAGTGATAATTCCTTCATTTTTCTGGGTTATGCTTTCATTTAAGTTTCGTGGTGTTTGCTTCTTATCAAAATTGTGTATGCTTGTATGGAGTGCTGAATCCTGTTTTCATTGACGAAAATATATCCTTAGAAATTTTATCAGACTGTTATGTAAATTTTTTATGTCTGTTATTCCTCTTCTTCGTTCTGTCCCAGGTAGTGTTAATCTAAATGTTTTCACTGTACATAGTGTTTTCTAAAAATTGTCATTTCAGTTCTTATTTTTCTTTGTAAATTTTCCATATCTGTTTCAGACCAAGCTATTATGTCAAAAGAATATATTCATATGGGTATAGGGAAAGGGTTTATTGCCTTTGTTATATTTTTACTATTGAACTCTGTTTGGCAGATTTTCTAAAGCTTTGAAGTACATTCTGTTGAAAGTTTCCCTTTATCACACTATAATCTACTTTGTTTGCTTGTTGATATTCCAAATACTTACATGTTCCATCTATCAGTTATATTGTACCTTTTTTATGTCTAATGTTCTGCACTTATCTAGTCCAAAGTTCATGTTTATAGCTTTTGAAAATAATTCTACTATTTGAATTAATTGATTTAGCTTTACTGATGGAGTGTGAAATTTCAAATCATCCACATATAGGCGTGTCAAGGTATAATTCATTTGGATGCTTCTGATTTGATACCCTATTTTCATCCAGTTCAGTGTATTAGAGAGCAGGTTTAAAGCTAAACAAACAGTAGTGGCCTTAGAGAGTCAAATGAAAAATGCCAGTTTATTTTGATAACGGTGATTGTTCTTTTTGGTTGTTGATAGATAGGGTGATTACAGTATGCTGAAGCTTCATCAGACGTAGGAATTTCACAAGTATTTGTTGAGGTTTACATATATATTAAGAACTTCTATGTGTGAGAGACAGAATCAAATGCTTTATTATTATTTTTTTGCATTTGCACAGTATTTGTTGTCTGATTGTTCACCCTGTTGGGGTGGCCTTTCATTCATTCTATTATGATTATTTGCTTTATTGAGTATGTCTGCAAGAAAACGAATCTCAGGGTTGTTTGTTGTGACATATATATGTACTTTGATAATAAATTTAACTTTGAAGTTCAAAATTTGAGCTTGTTCCGATTGCAGTACTCGTCGCTATCAAATACCTGCCCGCCTTCCTTTGTTGGGAAGATGAACTCTTCATGGCTCCTTGTTCACATGCTGTTGCTGAATAGTATGCTTGTTTGGCTCCCTACAAGTACTTACTTGACCTACATAAGTGATCAATGTTCTGACCGTATATTGTGCTCCAAAGCCAGCATGACCTGTGTAAATCCCCACTTGTTAAAATGAATACTCAGACAATTATGTGTGACCCACTGACACACAAGGTGATTCTTGCTTTGTAGCTGGAGAAAATCCATCCATCATTTCATTAGTGTGAGTTTACGCATTAATGTCCACTTAGAAGATCTACAGTTTACAATTTTAACAGAAACAGGAATCTTCTATATTGTATAAGCTAACAACATTTACAGTAAACACTGGACATGAAATTTGGTAAGATATTGATTTTATAATAATGATAGAAATTATTACCACATCCTAATAGCTGTATCATATATTTTTAAAAATTAAAGTATTCTGATTCAGAATAGAATGGAAGTTAAAACACTTTATAGCACAACTTCTGATCTACCTTATTTCTCCAATCAGGGTTAAGAATTTCCTCTTCTGTTATAAAGAATTATGTAGTAATAAATGTCAGGCAGGCCTCGGTTAAACGTTTCCTGTTAAGCACTTCCAATAATGCAGTACTCGCTCTGCGCTGCTTTGATTATGTGCTCACATCTTCGGACTGAGCATGTGAAGTGACAGATCTCTGATTTTAGACGTGGGAATTCTGATGCTAAGCCATGACTGACTCCAGTACTCAAATCATGTGCTTAGTTTGTTATAAATAGAAGTGTGGTTTGAATTTTTATTGTTCTCACATGCCATGTTGATGACATTTAAAATATTTCCTCTCTAGCCTAAAATGTGTTTAATTAATGAACATTGGATCTAGATAATAGAAATGCTGTGGATTACTAGAGTTTATTCAAGCTTACATGCTTTGAAGGATGCATTAGAACAGATATCCTGGCCATTGTCCCACAGTTAGGTTTGCCTCCAGAGTATATTAAGGCTGCTTATGCCTTCATTTCAACTTTCATTAACAAATCTGTAACCTAAGAGAGCTTGGTGCGTGCAAAATATGGTCATTTCCTTGTGCAGCTGCTTATAAATTATGCAGTTATAAAGAAACCTGCTGTCCTAGTGTTTATGCTCACATGAGTCTCCATCTATTCTTTTAAATTCATCTCATTCTGTAAAGAAAAACATTTGTTTATCTGTTTATCTATTGATTGGCACGCTATAAAAGAACTCTCAGAAGTAGCCAAGCAAAGCAACCTCTAGTTATGGATGAAAAGGAGTGACGGCAGCTGGGCCCTAAAATGACCCATGTGAAGGGGGTGCACCTGGGATGCCAGGTCGCACTGTTGAGCCCTCTGGAGACGTAGCGGTCTTAAACTGACGGAACATCTAAAAAGAGGGATGCCCACCTGATGACCCTGGGAAGCACCTGCCACCCATCAAGCCACACCTCAAGATCTCTATGCTATAAGCTGAGTTAGGATCTGCTAATCAAAGGGATTTGAACCATCCAGTCCTATGAGCTGGAACTTGCAAATCTATAAATCCTATTCATCTCATCCACTCCTGAAGATCAGGGGTTTCTACTTACATTCCCAACTATTCAATAAAGAGAATTTGTTTGTATTTCATATTGGATTTATTGGGTGACTACCTTGTGTTTATACCCTCCATATATGGATTTTCTCAGCGGGCTACCTGGCCGGAATTTTTTCAAGGAAGCAGAGAGGAAATGAGGGACACCAGGCAAATCTCAGTGAATGCAGGGCACCATTTCAAATGATAAAAGCAGGAAACACTGCCTGGTTACCGGCAGCTTGATGCCTTTGGGAAATCACTGGCCATCGTGTTAGGGCGGGAGGGGTTAATATGCATTGAACATCACCTATGGTCATGCTGTGGGAGCAAGTGTCCAACGTCAAATCAAAACTGCGGGCAGAGCGGTTAACAGTTGTAACAAGATCTAGGCAAGGGAGGCTGAATGGTTTTTCATCCATTGTCCATCTACGGCTCTTTCTTTGTCATGTTTTCTTTCAGAGATGTCAGAGAGTTTTATTTTACCTCAAGTGATTGGACTCATGCCTGATCAGTGCACTGAACTGGCATCATGTTCAGGAAAGCTCACCAACCTGTGTGGCTTGACTTTGGAAGTAATATTAAAAGCTAGGCAGAACAGGAGAGAAGGTGGGCAGATGTGATGGATATGGCCTTTTCTCCTTGGAGTGACGGTGGATGAGAGGTGACCTGATAGAGGTGTATAAGATGATAAGAGGCATTGATCGTGTGGTTAATCAGAGGTTTTCTCCTAGGGCTGAAATGGCTATCATGAGAGGGCACAGTTTTAAGGAGTTTGGAAGCAGGTACAGAGGAGATGTCAAGGGTAAGTTTTTTTACACAGAGAGTGGTGAGTGCGTGGAATAGGCTGTCAACAATGGTGGTGGAGGCGGATATAATAGGGTCTTTTAAGAGGCTCCTGGATAGGTACATGGAGCTACAGGAAACCCAAGGGCCTGTATTGTGCTGTAGGTTTTCTATGTTCTATTTTCTGTGGAATATGTGAAAGAGTTCTAGTTTATTGTATATTCCAGATATGAATAGTAAACCAACCAGAAACAGATTCTACTCTGAAACCCATTCACTTTTACTAAGATTGCAGGTTGCAAATTCAAACCCCAAATGACAATTTGTGATATTTATTAAAGTATTGTTTGTCCATTTGTCGTACAATGCCAGTGAGCTTGTCAGCTTCTGAGCAGGGATATGTTGGCTTGGAATGCACTCTTTCCATCTCATTTTCAACTTCTGACAGATACAGTGATATGGCAGGCTTATGAAAATAATTCTCAGTACTGGGCATGAAAGAAATATGTTTAACTAGAGCCCACATCAAAACACATAGACAGCATCTGCCAAGCTGTTATTTTAATACAAAAGGTGATGGAGAAATGTAGAATGGAGCAGAAATAAGCAAATCTCTAAAACCAAGAGAAATGCTATAGAATTTTTCTATTGAGAAAGCAAGAGGTTTAAATGAAGGACAAACAAGGGAAAAGTTGCAGATGCTGGAAATCCAAGCAACACACACAAAATGCTGGAGGAACTCAGCAAGCCAGGCAGCATCTGTGGAAAGGAGCACAGTCGATGTTTCTGATGCACCATCTATAACTCTCTGAGACGTGAGGCAAGATATCGGCTTTTATTGACTGGAAGAAAGAACAAGCAGCAATTGACCACCATGCTACATCCTGGAGACTGAGAGGCAGGGCTCAGGCCTCAATCGCCTTTATACCGGGGTCTGTGGGAGGAGCCACGGTCAGTGGGAGGAGCCACAGGAGCAGTCAGCGGGGGGGGGGGGGGGTGCGTGTCCAGACAGGTATATGTAGTTCACCACATTTTCAGGCTGAGATCCTTCAGCAGGACTGGAGAAAAAAAGATGCGGAGTACAGTTAGAAGGTGGGGCGAGGGGAGGGGAGTGGGTGAAGTAAAGAGCTGGGAAGTTAATTGGTGAAAGAGATACAGGACTAGAGAAGGGGGAGTCTGATAGCAGAGGACCCAAGGCCACGGAAGAAAGAAAAGGGGGAGGAGCATCAGAGGGAGGTGATGGGCAGGCAAGGAGATAAGGTGAGAGAGGAAGAAGGGGATGAGAAATGGTGCCATAATGGGGGTGCCATTACTGGAAGCTCGAGAAATTGCTGTTCTTGCCATCAGGTTGGAGGCTACCCAGACAGAATATAAGGTGTTGTTCCTCCAACCTGAGTGTGGTCTCATTGTGACAGTAAATAAGTAGACATGAAGGCCATGGATAGACATATCAAATTGGGAATGGGATGTGGAATTAAAATGGGTGGCCATTGAGAGATCCCGCTTTTCCTGGCGGAAGGAGCATAGGTGCTCGGTGAAGCAGTTTCCCACAGTACATGACCCCAACAGACTCACAGGTGAAGTGTCACCTCACCTGGAAAGACTGTTTGGGGCACTGAATTGTAGTGAGGGAGTAGATGTTGGGGCAGGTTTAGCACTTGTTCTGCTTGCAAGGATAAGCGCCAGGAGGGAGATTAATGGGGAGCGACAAATGGACAAGGGAGTTGCCATAGGGTGCGAACCCCGCGGAAAGCCGAAAGTGTTGGTAGGAGGGCAGGATGTACTTGGTGGTTGGATCCCGCTGGAGATGGCAGAAGTTGTGGAAAATGCTGTGCTGGATGCGGAGCATGGGGGGCAGGGGGTGGTAGGTGAGGGCAAGAGGAGCCCTACCAGCATTTTGTGTGTGTTGCTATAAATGAAGGACTGAGTTTCTGTAAACTTTCAAATAGTTGAGAATGAAAATAAACTGAAATAATGTGTTAAAGTGTACTCAGTAACTACTTTCTAGTGGCATTAACAAATGAATACATTTTAACCTAAAATCGCAGAAATAAAAAGAAAAACTCTTTGATATCACCTGGATTTTTCCATCAGGCATAAAAACAACAACTTTCCACAGGGAAAAGCTATTTATTCAAGAAGGCAAGTGAGACTGCAGAGGGAACCTGGGAAGTCCAGATTCACTACAGTCAAGAAAAAGGTTCCTCTTTGATTAGGAGTTAACCAATTTACTAGAAAGGTAGCTGGTAAAAGCAAGACAAATGTAGATTCATGCTTTGTATTTTATTTGTTTACTTGTTTCATTTCCACCATTTGCACATTAGATGTTTGTCTGTCTTGTGTTTTTTTGTGAATTCTATTGTGTTTCTTTATTTGTGAGAGCCTAAGGACTGATCAACCTGATCACGGCCTCTTCTCATTGCTGCCATCAGGAAGGAAGTACAGGAGCCTGAAGGCACATACTCAGTGATTCAGGAAAAGCTTCTTCCCCTCTGCCATCAGATTTCTGAATGGACATTGAACCCATGAGCACAATTTCACTATTTTATTTGTACTACTTATTTAAATATTATATTATGTATATATTTACTGTAAATCAGTTTTTTGTTATTATGTTTTGCACTGTACTACTGCTGCAAAAACAACAAATTTCACGACATTTGCTGGTGATATTAAACCTGATTCTGATTCTTTTGCAAGAAGTGAATCTCAAGGTTGTATATGGTTTACATACTTTGATTATAAATTTGAACTTTGAACATTTGAACTTTCAGTTGATCAGAAACAAGTCTGAAACTAGAATGAATACAAAATAAATAGAAGTCAACATGCTCCACATGGATTCTACTAAACTAGCGTTGTCTACTTTAACAAATTGACATTAACTGCGGGTATAAAACTTTTTATAAAATAATACAATGCATAGAACTGCTTCCTCATCAGTCCATTCATGCAAATTCAGTCATGGTCTGAGTGCTGTATTTCCCTGTGACAATATGAATTTAATTTGGGTGCACCCCAGAGGTGTGTGAGCTGGTAAGGTAATAGACCTCTAGTGTGTAGGTAGGAATTGGTGAGTTGATTGGATTGTGAAGAGAATAAAATGGGGTTGAAAGGGACTGCAGATGCTAGAATCTAGATTTAAAAAGGAATGTTGGAAGAACTCAGTAGATGAAGCAGCATCTGTGGAGGCAAAATGTGAAGTCAATATTTTGGGTCAAGACTGTGCATCGAAACTGAGAGGGAAGAGGAAAAGTAGAGTGTGCGTATCAATATGAGGGAGTGGAGTTGGTTGACATAGAGGCTGGTGGGTAATAAGTGAAACGAGGGGAAGAGGACAATGAGCAAATGGAACCAGGTGATTGAGGAAGAAGAACACATGGATTAGTAAACTGCATGACAGGTGACTGTGAGTGGGAGAAGAACAACATGGATGTGACATTTATAAGTTTTAAAATTTTGACATACTGTACATATGATTTGGCTGAATGCTACCCATGTGGTTCTCTCCATAGCAATGGGGAAGGCCAAGGACAGACGGGTCAGTGTGAGATTACAAAGCAGAGCTAAAATGGCATGTAACCAAAAGCCCAAGATGCCCATTGAGGACAGATTGCAGGTTCTCCACCCAATGGCCTGGTCTAGGATTGCTTTCATCAACATTTGGGAGAGGTGCAGAAAAACGCTACCTTAGTTGGCAGAGAGGAAACCATGTGTCAGGGAGGAGGGGACATTTCAAAAGCCCTAGAGAGGAACATCTGGAAATGAGATAATTGACTGAAAGAGAAGCATGACACGAAAGGAGTTAAAAAAATGCCCCCCCAAAAGATATGATTGCTATCTTATCCCTCTCAACCCCACTTTCCTGCCTTCTCCCCATATCCTATGACACCCTGACTAATGAAAAACCTATAAACCTCCATTTTATATATACGCACTGTGGCAATGAATTCCACAGATTCACAACCCTCTGGCTAAAGAAGTTCCTCTTCATCTTTGTTCTAAATGGACGTCCCTCTATTCTGGTTCTAGATATACCCACTACCTGAAGCATCCTCCCCACATCCGCTCTATCCTGACCTTTCAATATTCAATAGGTTTCATTGAGATCCCCCCTCATTCTACTAAATTCCAGCCAGAACAGGCCCAGAGCCACCAAATGCTCTCTTTGTTAAACCTTTCATTTCTGAGATTATTCTTGTGAATTTCCTCTGGACCCTCTGCGATGCCAGCGCACCTCTTCCTAAATAAGGAGCCTGAAACTTCTCACAATGCTCCAAGTGCTGTCTGGCCAATGCCTTATAAGGTCTCGGCATTATGTTCTTGCTCTTGTATTCTAGTCCTCATGAAATGAATGCTACTATTGCATTTGCCTTCCTTACCATCAACTCAACCTGCAAGTTAACCTGTAGTGAATCCTGCACAAAGACTCCCGTCCCTTAGCACATCTGTTTTTTGAATTTTCTGCCCATTTAGAAAATAGTCTATGCCTTTGTTCCTATTACCAAAGTGTATGACCATATGCACTTCTCTACACTATATTCTATCTGCCACTTCTTTGCCTATTCTCCCAATCTGTCTAGGCCCTTGTACAGATTCCCTGCTTCCTCAACATGACCTGCCTCCATAGCCATTTTCATATTATCTTCAATCCTGGCCACAGAGCCATCAATTCTATCATCTAAATCATTGACATATAATGTGAAAAGAAGCAGTCCCAACACCGACCACTAGTCACAGGTAGCCAACTAGAAAAGGCCCCCTTTATTCCCACTCTTTGCCTCCCTCCATTCAGCTGGTCTTCTATCAATGGTAGCCTCATGTTTCACTCGTAGACAAAGGCCTTCTGAAAATCCAAGTAAACAACTTCCACTGACTCTCCTTTGTCTATCTTGCCTGTTATTTACTCAAAGAAATCCAACTGATTTGTCAGGCAAGATTTCCCCTTAAGGAAACCCTGCTGACTTTGCCCCATTTTATCATGTACCTCCAAGTACCCTGAAACTTCAACCTCAATAATGGAGTCCAACATCTTCCTAACCACTGAAGTTATGCTAACTGGCCTATAACTTCCTTCCTTAAAGAGCAGAGTAACATTGCAATCTTCCATAATTCAGAACCATTTCAGAATCTAGTGAATCCTGAAAGATCATTAGTAATCCATCCACAATCTCTTATGCTGCCCCTTTCAGAATGCTAGGATGTAGTCCACCTGGTCCTGGTGATTTACCTATCTTCAGACATTTCAGCTTCCCAAGCACCTTCTGCTTAGTAAAAATAACACCATTCACTTCTGCCCCCTGACACACTTGAATTTCTGGCACATTGCTAGAGGCTTCCACAGTGAAGACTGATACAAAATACTTATTAAGTTCATCAGCCATTTGTTTGTCCCCCATTACAACCTCTCCAGGGTCACATTCCAGCATTCCAACATCCTGTCCTGCCTCTCTTTTACTCTTTATATATTTAAAAAAAAATTGGTATCCTTGTTTACATTATTGGCAAGTTTATCTTCATATTGAATCTTTTCTCTTTTTAGCTGACTTCTGTTGGTTTTTAAAAGCTTCCAACACCTCTAATTTTCCACTAATTTTTGCTACATTTTATGCCCTTCCTTTTGCTTTTATGTTGTCTTTGACTTCCCTTGTCACACATGGTTGCCTCATAATCTCTTTAGAATACTTGCTCATTTTTATAATGTCTCTATCCTGTGCCTTCTGGATTACCTCCAGAAACTCTAGTCCTTATTGTTCTGGAATTATCCCTGTTAGTGCCCCCTTCCAATCAATCTTGGCTTTCTCTCATGTCTCTGTAATTCCCTTTATTCCTCTGTAATACTGATGCATCTGACTTTATCTTCTCCCTTTCAAACTGCAGGGTGAATTCTATTGTATTATGATCGCTATCTCCTAAGGATTCCGTTACCTTATGCTCCTTAATTAAATTATTTCATTATTCAAACACTCAATCCAGAATTCCCTTTCCCTTGCTGGGCTCACCCACAAGCTGCTCTAAAAAGCCATATCATAGACATTTTACAAATTCCCTCTCTTGGGATTTAGCACCAACCTGATTTTTCCAATCTACCTGCATACTGAAATCCCTCATTACTATCGTAATATGGCCCTTATCACATGCCTTTTCTATCTCCAGTTGTAATTTGTAGCCCACATCCTGGCTACGGTTTCAGAGGCCTGCATAAAACTCACATCAAGGTCTTTTTACCCTTGTATCTTCTTAACTCTACCCATAAGGCCTGTAATTCTTCCAATCCCATGCCACCTCTTTCTCAGGATTTGTTTTTCATTTTTTACCAACAGAGCCACCTCAACCTCTCCGCCTATCTGCCTGTCCTTGAACATTAAGCTCCGAATTATGATCTTCTTTCAGTGATATCTCAGTAATGCCCACAAGGTTGTACCTATTAATCTCTTATAATGCTACAAGATCATCTACCTTATTCTGTGTATTGTATGCATTTGCTTCAAGTCATCCCACCGACTGCAATTTTGCCTGATCATCTGCCTGTCCTTCTTCACAGTCTTACAGCACACTGCATCTACTTGTATACCACCTACTCCATCCTCAGCCCTATCATACTGGTTCCTGTCCCCTTGCCAAATTAAGTTACCCTCTCTCCAACAGCCTCGGCAAACTTGTCGGATAATACCTCTTAACATTTAGCATGCCACCATTTTTAAGAATTTAAAATTTTCTTTTATATATTTTCGCTTTAGGGATTCAGATAGATAAAAAGAAGCAGGGAGCTACGGATCCATTTGTAAATGATTTGCATGCAGGTCTATGGGCCAGGAGGAACTTGCTATTTCATGACTGGCCATGCATCTTCTACATAACCACAGCATCGTTATTACTATGAGCCTGGATTCCTCGATCCTGCTTGTTAAGGACTCTGGCCCCTCTGACCATGGGGCTAATCTCTTAGTGATCTCCTGCTCTCAGCTCTCCAATGTAGCGATATGCCCATTCCAACTGACAGGCAGTTAGGTTGAACACAGAGCAGGAAATCTGATGAAAGATATTTCAACAGGATGTTGAATTGACTCATATTTTTAGGTTTCCCCTACACATGCTCCCTATGAGAATGTGTTGGAGCTGATGTCCCTGTCCGGTGTTAGAAACTTGAATGTAGAGATTCAGGGACAATATAAATCCTCATGACTGATCAAACTGGAAATTTATGGACACTTTCTCTTCCCAGCCTTTTCTTTAATCAGTATGGATGGAAGAAACCCATCAAAAACCAGAAAAGCTCCTTATGCAAATATCAATTGGGATCTGTTGACCAACCTGAGCTCCCTCTAATGCTTAATTTAACTCCACTGTCTTTTCATCTTTCTATATGCAATTGTTCTCTCATTTTTGATGCAACAGCAAAGTGAGAAAATCCTCTGAGGAAATATAGGAAACAAAATTCATAGGCTATTTCATAAATTGGGCTTATGTGAACAGCTTGGAAAAATACATTGAGAAAAAAGAGATGATGCAGTTGCTGCCAGGGATCACACTGTGAATTTTCTGATTTTGAGAAGATTAGCAGTTTGTATAAATTGTGAACTGCAAGCATTCCCTGCCATTCACTCCCTGATTTTTATAAGCATTTACACAAGCCTTAATGACACTCCAGTCTGACCTGTACTGTGTCACTTACCTCATGCAAAGATGAACGGTCGTTGTTACAGTCAGCATAGAGGAACCTGCAAAGAAAAGTGGCTTCATGTAGCTGTGTTTTTATGCAGGCTGACTGGGTGATTGATGTACACTTGAGAATTGGTGATGAAGCATAAACTGGAGTTCACCAAGCCTTCTCAGAAAATGTCACTGAAGGGATAATTATTCCCTTTTTAAATATATTGAAATATGTGAATATCAGTGTTGGGGGATATGATGATAACCATCCTTTTATAGTCATTTATAAGATAACATGGAGATTCTTTTTGATTTTCTGAACCTTTTTTATCATTCGCAATATCATTTACAGTTAAGAGAATATGAGCGCTGTATTAGGCCTAACTTCTTCCAAAAGCAGCTTTCATTTTGGAAATAAAACTTTTTTATAGTGTGGGTTAATTGTGATTCTTAAATGTAGCAAATATACATAGCAAAAGTAGCAAAAATGCACTTTATTCAGTATTTATTCAAAGAAGCTATGGCCAGACTTAATTATCCATCCTGTTCTGTCACTGAAATGGTAGCTAAGCCCAACCACTTTGGGGTATCTGGAGTCCTACTTGAGTCAACATAGGCAAGCATGGCAGGTTCTCATCCTTGAGGAAAGGAATGAATCAAAATGAATTTTAAGACAGTGTGGACCATCTCATTTCCACCTCCACCCATTAATTAAATAGCTTTTATTTAATCCAGGGATGGAGTTGGATGCACTCAGGACCATCTGGGAGGCTGAAAATTTCATGGATGTGTCTTATACTGAGGTGGTCACATCCAGACTTCCGATAGTGGATGACTGATCACCAGGAGCAAAGCAGTCAGTACAGGGTTCCCTTGTGACCATTTCGCTCAGCCATAAGTATACATCTTTAGATACTCTGGTGAGGATGACCAAGAGGGAACAGCTGCGGCCAGTGGCAATGTGGCCAGCTCATGGGGCTCAGTGTAAAGCCAGGCAAAGTGGTAGGTTAGGAGACTCAACAATTGGGGGACAGGCAGCAGATTCTGGTGCACTGAAAGAGAAGCCAGGATAGTGTGTTGCCTCCCAGGTGCTAGGATCCAGGATGTCTCAGAGCCACTGCAATGGTTTCTCAAGAGGGAGGATAGGTAGTCAAAGGATGTGGTGCATATTGGCACCAATGACATAGGTAGAAAGGGGGAAGAGGTCCTGCACCGGAGTAAAGGAAGCTGGGAACAGGCTGAAGAGTAGGATCTGATCTCCGGAGTAGTAATCTCTCAAATACTTCCAATGCCATGTGCTAGTCAGGGCTGGCAGTACAGATGAATGAGTAGCTGAAGGAATGAGGCAGCGAAACCTTTCAGATTTCTGGATTATTGGGATCTCTTCTGGGGAAGGTATGACCTGTACAAAAAAGGACGGTTTACACCTGAACCCTTGCGGACAGGTTTACAAGAGCTGTTGGGGAAAGTTTAAACTGATTTGGCAGGGTGATAGTGACTGGAGTTATGAGGCTGAGGATGAGATGGCTGGTATACAAGTTGATGCAGTGAGTAGTGAGACTGTGAGTGAAGATACGCAGATGACAGGGCAAAATTGAAGTCAGTGGGATAACTTGAAGTGTAACATGGGGAGGGGGCAAAATTGAAAAGGGTGATGAATACAGGACTGAAAGTATTATACTGAATACATGTAGTATATGGAATAAGGTAGATGATCTTGTGGCACGTTCAAGTTTGGCAAATTTGACATTGTGGGCATCACTGGAATGTGGCTGAAAGAAGATCATAGTTGGAAGCTTAACATCCAAGGATACTCCTTGTATTGAAAGGACAAGCAGGTAGGCAGATGGGAAGGGGTGGCTCTATTGGTAAAAAATGAAATCAAATCCTTAGAAACAGGTGATATAGGATTGGAAGATGTAGAATCCTTGTGGGTACAGATAAGAAACTTCAAGGGTAAAAAGACCCTTTGGAAGTTAAATACAGGCCCCTGAATAGTAGCCACGATATGGGATATACATTTCTGTCAGAAATAGAAAAGGCATGTATTAAGGGTAATGTTACAATAGTTTTGGGGGATTTCAATGTGCGGGTAGGCTGGAAAAATTATATTGGTGCTGGATCCGAGGAGGGGGGGTTTTTAGAATGCATAGGAGATGGCTTTTCAGAGCTGCTTCTGGTTGAGCCCCACAGGAGAAGGGCAATTCTGAGTTGCATGTTGTGTAATAGAACCAGAGTTGATTAGGGAATTAAGATAAAAGGACCCTTGGGAGGCAGTGATCATAATATGATAAAAATCACCCTGCAGTTTGAGAGGGAGAAGATAAAGTCAGATGTATTAGTATTACAGTGGAATAAAGGGAATTACAGAGGAATAAGAGAGGAGCTGGCCAAAGTTGACAGTATCAGGGATGAGGGCAGAACAGCAATGGCTGGAGTTTCTAGGGGCAACTCGGAAGGTGCAGAATAGAATTTTTCCAAAAATGATGAATTATTCTAAAGGGAGGATGCAGAAACTATGGGTGACAAGGGAAGTCAAAGACAGCATAAAGCAAAAGAGACGGCATGAAATATAGCAAAAAATAGTGTAAATTTAGAGGATTGGGATATAACATAAGGCAACTAAAACATTATAAGGAGAGAAAAGATGAAATTGAAGGCAAGCTAGCCAATAATATCAAAGGGGATACCAAAGTTTTCTCAAATATATAGAAGTAAAAGGGAGTTGATAAGTGTTTTCTATCAGTCTTCACTGTGGAAGACAATAGCAGTATGCCAGAAATTCAAAAATGTCAGGGTGCAGATGTGACTGTAATTGCTATTACTGTGGGGAAGGTGCTTGGGAAGCTGAAAGATCTGAAGGTAGATAAGTCACCTGGACCGGATGGACCTCCAGAGTTCTGAATGAGGTAGCTGTAGAGATTGTGGAGGCATTGGAAGTGATCTTCCTAGAATCACTAGATTCTGGAATGGTTCTGGAGTACTTCAAGATTGCATCTATCACTCCACTTTTAAGAAGGGAGGGAAGCAAAAAAAAAAGGAAATTATTGGCCATTTAGCCTGACCTCAGTGGTTGAAAAAATGTTGAATTCAATTATTAAAGATGAGGTTTCAGGGCACTTGGAGGCACATGATAAAATAGACCAAAGAGAGCATAGTTTCATTAAGGGAAAATGTTGCCTGACAAACCAGTTGGAATTCTTTGAGGAAATAACAGCCAGGACAAATGAAGAAGATCAGTAGGTGTTGTGTATTTGGATTTTCAGAAGGTCTTTGACAAGGTGCCACACATGAGACTGCTCAACAAGATAAAGGTCCATGTTATTACAGGAAATATACTAGCATGGTTAGACAATTAGCTAACTGGCAGAAGGTAAAGAATTGAATAAAGATGACCTATTCTGGTTGGCTTCCAGTAACAAGTGGTTTTCTGCTGGGGTCAGTATTGGGACCGTTTATTTTCACATTATATGTCGATGATTTGGATGATGGATTAATCGCTTTGTGGCCAAGTTTGAAGGTGATACAAAGATAGTGAAGGGGTAGGTAGTGTTGAGGATGCAGGGAGTCTGCAGAAGGACTGAGATAGATTGACAGAATGGGCAAAGAAGTAGCAGATAGAAAATAGTGTAGTAAAGTGTAACTTCATGCACTTTGGCGGAAGGAATGAAGATGTAAACTATTTTATAAATGGGGAGAAAATTCAAAAATCAGATGTATGAATGGTGACTTGGGAGTCCTTGTGTAGGATTTTGTAAAGGTTAACTTTCAGATTTTATTGGTGGTACAGGAGGCAAATGCAATGTTAGCATTCATTTCAAGAGGGCTATAACATAAGGACAATGATGTGATGCTGAGACTTTACAAAGCATTAGTTACACTGTATTTGGAGTATTGTGAGGAGTTTTGGGCCCCTTATCTACAAAAAGATGTGCTGGCATCGGTGAGGGTGCAGAAGAGGTTCACAAGAATTATTCTGGGAATGAAAGGGTTAATGTATTAGGAGCGTTTGATGGTTCTGGGCCTGTACTTGCTGGAGCTTAGAAGAACGAGGAGGGATCTCTTGGAAACCTATTGAATATTGAAAGGCTAGGCAGAATGGATGTGGAAATGATGTTCCCCATAGTGGGGAAGTCTAAGACTAGAGGACACAGCCTCAGAACAGAGAAAAGTCCATTTAAAACAGAGGTGAGAACAAATTTCTTTAGCCAGGGGGTGGTGAATCTGTGGAATTCAATGCCATAGATGGCTACAGAGGCCAAGTAATTGAGTTTAGTAGAGATTGATAGGTCCTTATTTAGTCAGGGCATCAAAGGTTACAAGATCAAGGCAGGAAAATGGGGTTAAGACAGTTAGTAAATCAGTCATGATGGAATGTCTGTGCAGTTTTGATGGGCTGAGTGGCCTAATTCTCCTATCTGTATGTAATATGATTTATTTATTCAATGCATTGAATTTATTTTGCTCTATTACCACGGTAGGGTTCATTGTATACTCCTCAAAGATAAAGAAAGATAAAGGCTTAGCATTATTTGTCATGTGTACATCGAAACCTGCAGTGAAGTTTGACATTAATGTCAAATTAAATCAGTGAAGGTTGTGCTGAACAGCTTGGAAGTGTTGCCACGCTTCTAGCACCAACATAGCATGACCATAACTCACTAATCCTAACCATGTGAGAAAACAGAGCACCCAGAGGAAACTCATACGCTCAAGGGGAGAACATAAAAAGATAGTGCAGGAATTGAACCCTGATCTTACAGCTGGTGTCATAGTAGTGTTAAATTAACCACTATGCTACTGTGCTGCCCAAGGCTTCAATGTTCTTTGACCTGGCCTCATGGAGAATGCTCTAGTGGTTCTCTCATTTGTTCACTAAGATTCAATGCAAGCAACATTGCTGGAAGCACTCAAGTGACATTAAGTGAAGTTGGCTTATGACCAATGATTTATTGCAGTAGAAGGGGGCTAGTCAGCAGTAACAGCTCATTATACCAGAACCTGCAGTAACTCCTGAATGTCTCTGTTTCGAAAGTCCATGATCACACCTTACACAAAGTAACACTGAATGCATCTGAATCAGTGATGGTCTTCCTGATCAATATCAGACCGTTGACAGAGCCGACTGCTGAGGTATAGGGAACACTCCATACATATCGGAGACATCCTGTCTATGTGGAATATGCAAGGAATGCACAGTTAGCATATGGGAGTTTGGTGGAGGACTTCAGTCATTTCAATGTTCAAGGAGAGGCAAGAGTGCCACTGAAGTGTTGTCATTAACAAAGAGAGTCATCATCCACAAACTAAAGATCTTTGGTGAGGAGCTTTATGAAAGTCTGAAAGCCTAGATTATAGTGGGAGAATCTAGGACAAGAGGGCACAGCCTTAGAATAGAAGGATGGCCCTTTGAATGGAGATGAGAATGAATTTCACCAAGGTGCACTGTTAAAATCAGACCCAATGCAAGCAGGAGGAGAAACATTATCAACACTTACAAACAAGCTGGCAGAACTTAGCAGGTCGGGCAGCATCCGCTGGAAATGAGCAGTCAACATTTCAGGCCGAGACCCTTCATCAGGACTGAAGAAGGAAAGGGCAGGGGCCCTGTAAAGAAGGTGCCAATTGAAAAACCAATCAGAGGAAAGATCAAGGGGTGGAGGAGGGGAAGCAGGGAGGGGATAGGCAGGAAAGGTGAAGAAGGAATGTAAGGGGAAAGCACTATGGGTAGTAGAAGAAGGCAGAATCATGAGAGAGGTGATAGGCAGCTAGAAGAAGAGGCAGAGTGAAAGTGTGATTGGGGAAGGGAGAGGGAGGGAATTACCAGAAGTTGGAGAATTCGATGTTCATACCAAGGAGCTGGAGACTACCAGTAATTCCCTCCCTCTCCCTTCCCCATCCCACTTTCACTCTGCCTCCTCTTCCAGCTGCCTTTCTTCTATTCCAATTCCCTTTCTTCCATTGTGATACTGATACATGTGACTTATGCTTCTTCCTCTCAAACTGCAGTACGAATTCAATCATATTATGATTACTGCCTCCTAAGGGTTCTTTTACATTCAGCTCCCTAATAAGATCTGGGTTATTACACAACAGCCAATCTAAAAATCCTCTTCTCAAATAGGCTCAAGCACAAGCTGCTGTAAAAAGCCATCTTGTAGGCATTCAACAAATTCCCTCTCTTGCGATCGGACTCCAACCTGATTTTCCCAATCTCCTTGCATTTGAAGTCCCCCCATTACAGTTGAGTCATTACCCTTATTACATGTGAACCCTCTGGTTCAGCCAGCAGCGTTAGTCTAGGGAAGACAGTCTCCAGCCCTGACAAACATGTGAAATCTCATTTGTATGGATGCTGCATGATGTGTTCCCCTGTTACAAATCAGTACCACGAAATAACAGACAGTACATCATATGCAATTAAATGATTTAGCATTATAATTCTTAATTTGACTATAGTGTTAGTAAAGAAAATAAAGGGTGCATTTTAATGAAACAGTCTATTGCGCACGTTGGAGCTCATGGTTTTCCGTCCATTAGTTCCCCATCGATTTCCTCCAAGCATTGTCAACTCCTGGACCCTCGCTTTAAGTCCACTCTGTCCTGCGGTCTACCAGCTCACTCCTCTCGTGTCTTCTCTCTTCATCTCTTGATGACAAAATACCACGAATACCTCCTCTCAGACACACAAGAAAGCAACAGCACTCCCCTCATTGGATGGCACACATTCCAAAGTCCTTGTTATCTCTATTCATAACCCAAACACTGTCGCTACAGAGAAACCATTACATTAGCAGTGAAACCATTCCCAGGGTGTTACACATGCCTTTTCCATCTCCCTTTGCAATCTCACCTCCACATCAGGGCTACTGTTCGGAGGACTATGTATAATTCCCATAATAGTTATTTTTTTTTGCCCTTTTAGTTTCTTAACTCCGCCCACAAGGATTCAACATTCTTTGACCCTAAGTCTCCTTTTGCTATGATATAATTCCATCTCTAGAAACAGAGCCACTTCACCATCTATGTCTTCCTACCTGTCCTTTTGGTACAAAGTATATCTTTTAATGTTAAGCTCCCAACTACGGCCTTCTTTCAGCCACGACTCAGTGATGCCTACATCATACCAACTAATCTCTAAGCAAAAGCTGTAGATACTGGAAATCTGAAATAAAACAGAAAACCTGGAAATCTCAGCAGGCAACACTTATGGTGAGAGCAAAAGAATTAACATTTCAGCTTGAAGACCTTGTATCAGAACTGATAGAAGTTGGAGATCAAATATGTGTTCTTTTTCAGTAAAGCTGGTGTAAAAAGATAAAGAGAAAAATCTGTGATAGGTGGAGACCTAGGCTTACTTTGGCCAGTGCAATGCAAAGTGACTTCTGAGATGAGAGTTCTATCTTTGAGAAGAGATATAGTTTCTTTTTACAGGAGTTCAGAAGAAAAGAAGATCACATTAAGATATAAAAGATTCTGAGAGGAACTGAAAAGATAAATGGTGGAGTTAGTTTCTTCTACCTGGGAGAGTCTAAGCGATGCCACTTGGAACTAATCTGAGAAAAGAAATTTTTAGTTTCTGGAATTCTCAACCTTGAGGTCTGTGGCAACAGTCATTGCATACACTCAGGTTAGAAATAGATGCAGTTTTGAAGTCAGAAGGAATGAAGGGCTTAAGGCTTTTGGTACTTGCTGAATGCCTGCATGGCCAAATCTGGCTTCTAAATTATTTTTTTTAATGCATACTCTATGTTGGAAATCTGAGATGAAACCTAAGTGTTAGAAACGGGTATGGTAGCACCTGTAGAGAGAAAAATTAATTTTTCAGTTCTTCAATTCTGGAGACCGGTTTTAAGTGGTGCAAGCTAACTTTAGTCAATGGAAATCTCTCTCAGAACTGGACTTCCTACTGAGGCATGTGGCCAACGACTAACATTGTTAGTGCCAACCACATGCTGAAGTTCTTCTAACAGGCAGCATGGAGTTACTGTTTTGCCCAGGAACTGGAAATATTCAGAGCAGGTTTATCTCGCATCATAATCTGATTCCCTATTTTTATGAACTACCACCGTTAATCCTTATTTTACTAAAAATATACAGCATAGCTCAGTGGGCAAAAACAATTCTCAGTTGTATGCACTGAACACTCAGTGAAGTAATATCTCCACACACAATTTAGCTTCTGAAGTTTTGTTTTAATGAAGTCCATTACTGAAATGTGCAAGAAGCTGGAATGAATTTCTGCACTGCCGTGTCTTTAGCTATTGATGTAATGGCTGAAGTACAAAGGAAGAAATGTATTCTCACTATATCATTGACAAGGACATCTTTGAGCTGTGAATTTAACATAGATGTCATATACTGTTTTATATACCAATTCTGATGACTATCAAAAAGGATCAGTTCTAAAGCCATCCCTTATTCAACTGTGCATTTGAAACCTCAGCTCTGAATTGATTTAAAAACTTCAAAATTAGCCAGTGAATTGCCTTGGCTAAGATAGGAAATGTTCTACTACTTGTTTGAATATATCATAATTTTAATTAACTACAAAAGATTTTATTTAAATCTGTACTCTCCTTCTGTCATTTGCCTGAGGTGATTTTGTGCCCTGACGTAATGATTCTTAATCTGTGATGGACTGTTTTTATTTCATCAAATAGAGAAGAGAACTAACATTGATCAAGAATCTTTCTTACATGTGCAAAAGTCATAAAAAAGCTAATGATTTGTTTCCAACATAGTCAATGTTTTTATCTAAGAAAACAAAGCAACTTTTGCACAACAAGCTTCCAGAAACAACCAGATGATAATCAGACAGCCAACATGCCTGCTTTTGTTAAGTGAATTGCTCACGATAGACAGAACATCCAACAATGGAAAACAATCTCCAACAGAGTATATTGACATGACAGCCCAGAATATGTTTTCAGGTTTACGATATATCTTGTACCTGCAGCCTTTTGATTCACAGCTTTGAATTGCCATCGTGTCATCATTTAGTCAAGCTGATGGCTGCCGTGAAGATCAGTACCTAGACTACCATTAACTGGCCCCTCTTAGCTTCTTCAGCTGAAAACAAAGAAGTTCAAAGTAAGTTTATTTTCAAAGTATCTATACCATATAAAACCTCGAAATTCATTTTCTTGCAGGCAGTCACAGGAAAATAAAGCAATGCACTAGAATCCATGAGAAACCACACATAGCAAAGGCAGAGTCCCTGAAAGTGAGTCTTCAAGCTGTGTAGTCAGTTCAGCACTGAAGCAAATGAAGCCATCCACACCAGTCCAGGAGATTATAGGGTAACAACTGTTCCTGAACCTGGTGGCATGGAAACCCCCCTCCTGCCTGACGGTAGTCATGAGAAGATAAGGAAATAATTACACCCAGGCAGATGAGGCAGCCTCAGGTGGGTGATCTTGGCTGACGTGGAGTAGTGGGCCTGAACACAGGTTCGTTTTCCGCTCTAAGTGCTTAACACTTTCATCTGGCTTGAAGCCCACCCCGATGCTTTCTCTTCCAGCAATGGCTGACCTTCGTCCACTTTGAGGTGTAACACCTGCATTCATGACAGTCCAACTACATTAGAACTGGTTCAAGAAGAGAGGCCTGGAGATCAGGAGTGAATGAACCACAAGCGCAAGACATCATTAGATTAAAAGCACTGCCACACTTCAAGGAAGTTTAGCTCTACAGGTACTTGAAGACTAAGGTCAAGAAAAGACTTGGTCAGCGCTGCATCACTCGGAGCCTTTGGGTTACACCTTCAGTTCTTTAATCTCGATGACTCTTTGTCATCTTGTATATGGCTCAGGCAGTAATCACAGTGAATATTACCTTTATTTTCCTGCCTTTTATTTTAGACCATAGCTATTCATGCTCCTTCACAGGAGCCTCCTTCGCAGTTTGATATATGCCATTGAGTCGCATATGGACCATGACAACTGAATCTTTGGAAAGAGCCACCATTAATGTTTCAGAATAAAGACCCTTCATCAGGATCGAGAAAAGACAGAAAGCAAGTTAGTCCAGGTAGCAGAGTAGTTGGGAAGAGGTGGAACAAAGGGAATGTCTGTAACATAGTGAAATAATGTAGCTATTAAATGAGCAGTTAATTTATATATGTGTGATATGCTAATATTGTGAAATCTGGGTAAGCTGCCCAAATAACCAGAATACATGAATGAAAGAAAAGTTAGGGAGGAAAGATAGCCAAAATGGACAATGCTGATGCAAACAGAGAAAAAAGAGCAAGTTAAAATAAAAATAAGCTTAATTTCTCACATCTATGTCAGAAACATACTGTGAAATGCATCATTTGCATCAATGACCAAGACAGTCTGACGATAGGCTTCTGATACCAATATAGCATATGCACCCAGAACTTACCTATAATTCCTGGAACATGGGAGGAAACCAGAGCACCCTAAGGAAACCCACAAGGTCACGGGGAAAACATCCAAACTCTTAACAGAAAGCAGCAAGAACTGAAGTCTAATCACTGGCACTGCAAACCATTGCACTAACCACTCCACTCCTTGAAGGATTTAACATTGAACCCTGCATCTGCAACATGGATTCACACAGCAACACCGAGAGCAGTTCTTCAACACAGTATGTGATACCCACCAGGTTCTCTGAGAATGGTGTGTGGAATGTTATGAGAAGTTAAGTTATTGCATTAAAGTAGGGATGGCAAGGTTTCGCAGCTGTAGGGTATTTGTGAAAGGGAAGTAAAGAAATAACATGCAATGCAGAAACACAAGCAGATCATAGAACTGTACAAACCTATTCTGCAATTGTTTCTGAACTTGTGGCTCATTCAGTTTGTTACCCAATCCCCACATCTCGGCAATGTTCTTTACTTCTCAATTTCACTATTTCTTTCTCTTTCTGCCTCCTTTAACCCATTCAAATGTTATTCAAATCTATTCAGGAGCAGATGCTATGAACAAATTTTCACCACCCTTCCTCATCAGGCATCATCACTATTTGCAAGATTCAGTCTCTCTTGGTCTTCACCATATCACAGACACCCTCTATTGTTCTCTTCAGCCCTCCTCCCACTCTGCAACTTAAAGCATGCATGTTTCTGCACTGTGCTCCATTGGTCAATGAAAGGCCATTGATTTATATAGTCAACTATTTTTCAATTTACTCATGTACTGTCTCACCTCAAAGCATTTCTGGTTATATTCCACTGATACCCATTGCAGTAGGAATAGAAATTTAGTTAAGTAATATGAAGCAGGGAATAGCTATGAATGCATGGAGACACAAGATGCTGGACTCTGCGGTTGATGCAATTCCTGCAGCAATTATGAAAGACTGTTTTTGGAGTTCAAAATTAAATTTGATGCTGAGAAACATGATGTGTTAGTTTTACAACAAATAACGTGATGAAAATTAGTGACTGATTATGATCTGAACTGGTCCTGCTATGAGTAGAAATCTGATTCCAATGGGAGCTGGATAATTATCTGAAAAAAAGTGAATTTGCATGGATTTAGGAGATGGCAAATTAAGTTGACTGATTTTATATTGAGCTGGAATGGACTCAAAAGGCCAAATAGCCTTCTGTGTTGTAAACATGCAGTGAATTTGTGAACTACAAAACAGGGAGAAAAAATGCAGATATTAATTAACTTTTTAAATATTGTTTAGAGCAGACAACATGACTAAGGTAGGAAATGTGATACAAACATTTTAAAAGTATACTATTTATTTTAAACTTCCATTTAGCTGAAATATTAATGGGGTATAATTACAGTGCACAGTCATAAAATTAGTATAGTTTAGGCCAGATAATCTGCTAAACAGCTATAATAATTTTGTACATTATCAAAAACTAACTTAAATCTCATGCAATGAAATGTAGAATGTTTGGCTTATTTTATGGTGAAACGTGTTCATAAATTGTTTCATTTCATGTCAGCTCAAATAGATTCTCTTAGTTCTATTGGAGAAGGCAAGAAGCAGCGCAACCTGTGTGGAAGTACATTAAATTACTGATTCTATATTGGGATTTCTGTGTTTAACTGTGCAAATAGAGAAATCTCAAAATCGTTCCCAATTTCATGAGATGCTGATTGTGAAGCACAGGTGGTTTTTCTAAGATTAGTGAATCAAACTCAGGGTTATTGTCTCTATATTAACCAATCAAATGCAATATTACTTTCAGATGGAGCCCGTGTGCACAGCAGCTGCCTAAAGATTAGCCCTTGTGGATTCTAAAACCTTTTCTGTCATAATCAAGATGTTATTGCTGAATCACATCCAACAAAGCTTCCCATAGTACTGGCTTCCCTTCTCCCTGCCATTTCCAACACATCATCCCTGTAAAAATAAGAGTACCACTCCGAGGCATCAAGTCTCCTTAGGAACATATATCTGCAGCTGCGTGTTCATGTCTACCGAAAGGTTTACTATGATTATCAAGAACAAAAGGACAGAGGTTTCAGGTGGGAAGGGAGAAATTTATCAGGAAAAATTAGTAACAACTTTTTCATTTGGAGGATGTTCACTATAAGGAATGAGCTGCCAGAGGAAGTGACTGAGGCACAGTAGCAACATTTAAAGGGTACCTGTTCAGGTGCATGGATAGGAAATTTTCTGTGGGATATGGGCAAATGTGGACAAGTGGATGGGAATCATGGTCAGCATGAACCATTTGGGCTGAAAGGCCTGTTACCATGCTGCATGACTCACTCACTCTAAAAGTACCAGCCCCTTAAGAAAACCTTTCCCTTGGCCTGAATGTTTCACCTAAGAAAATGGGATTGTACAGCTTCTTCACGATCGGTTGGAAATGGATGGATTGTGTTTCTATGTCAAGTTACTTCTTATTGTCATTTTGACCATAACTGCTGGTACAGTACATAGTAAAAATGAGACAACGTTTTTTCAGGACCACGGCGTTACATGATACAGTACAAAAACTAGACTGAACTATGTAAAAAAAACAACACAGAAAAAAACTACACTAGACTACAGACCTACCCAGGACTGCATAAAGTGCACAAAACAGTGCAGACATTACAATAAATAATGAACAATACAATAGGGCAGTAAGGTGTCAGTCCAGGCTCTGGGTATCGAGGAGTCTGATAGCTTGGGGGAAGAAACTGTTACATAGTCTGGTCGTGAGAGCCTGAATGCTTCGGTGCCTTTTCCCAGACAGCAGGAGAGAGAAGAGTTTGTATGAGGGGTGCATGGGGTCCTTCATAATGCTGTTTGTGGATGCAGCATGTAGTGTAAATGTCCATAATGGCAGGAAAAGAGACCCCGATGATCTTCTCAACTGACCTCACTATCCGCTGCAGGGTCTTGCGATCTGAGCTGGTGCAATTTCTGAACCAGGCAGTGATGCAGCTGCTCAGGATGCTCTCAACACAACCTCTGTAGAATGTGATGATTCTACATGTCAGATGTTTAACTTGGGCACTCCTTCCACATTGGGCATTGAGGTAGGTCTCCTCCATGCAGCCTTTCTTACCTGCTTGAGTTGATGAGTCTCTCTCAGATCTACGGTTTGCCACAGAATGGCTGTTAACTGAAGGCAAGCAGCCTCATTATGATATCTCAATAATGAGTATGCTTCCCACAGCAGGTTGGACTGCTTCTTCATAATGAGCATGGACTAAAACTGGAAATAAAATGATCAAATTTACCCTGTAGATTTTTGAAATTTAACCTTTGGCAAGACCTGAGCCTTTGGAGAGTTAAAATTCAGCTCACTGATGAATCATCCATTGCCATAGGTAGATGTTGTTAAACCATAGATGTCTGATCTTGGAACTTAATGCTTTTGCTTTATTTACCTCATATTAGTTTGTTATTATTTTCATTTTATTAATCTGAGGACGTGACCTAGTAAACAAAATGCATCCTGAATTTCTGCCAGATACCTCTGCACCCAAAACCCATTACACTCTTGCAAATTGTCACCCAAACTGCAGGGAAAGGCTTTGTTTCCTCACCCTGTTCTCCATAGCTCCAAACTGTTTTGTACACTTTGTCTCTTTTTGCCTGTTTGTGTCTTCAATACAACCTTTCTTGTCACTATATTTTAGCACGAAAAGCTGAGGAGGATATCTTAATCCAAGCTTGCCTCTTTGCATCTTGCACTCTTATGAGAGAAATTTGTCCTCTGCTTTAGTTGCTCAAAGCTTGAGGAAACAACAAATCTTTTTCAAACTCCAGTTAGTGGAAGCAAATCTCAGAAAGGAAATTCAAAATGCATACTCTCTATACCACATTATGCACTTAGTGTATTCAGCAAATGACAATTTTCTATCATCATGGTATTTTATTGACTTTCCTCATTCAGTATCACAGAGCCTGGAGTCCCTTAATCTTCCCTTCATCCAAAAGTCTATATTCTTTCAAATCCTGAGCGAAGTCGCTGAAGTACTTTCTGTAGTGATAGCAACACATGCAAAATGCTGGAGGAATTCTTGGCAGCATCTGTGGAAACATACAGTCAATGTTTCAGTCTCATACCCTTCCTCAGTCCTGATGAAGGGTCTCAGCCTGAAATATCAACTTTTTGTTCATTTCCATGGATGCTGCCTGACCTGTTGAGTTCCTCCGGTATTTTTTGTGTGTTGCTTTGGATTTGAATCTCTTGTGTTTGTCAGTAGTGATATTGTTTTGCAGTAGTGATATTGAATACAGAATTCATCCTGTATTCTCCATATACAGGTTACAAAAATGTATCCTTTGAAATCATTGGAGACCAGTCAAATCTTGACCAGTTTCTTATTTTCTGTAATTAATTTGCAAAATCAGTAACAATAGTTCAGAAAGATAAATTAAGCCCTGACAGTGGAGCAGGCAATAGAAAGCAAAGTGATCAGCCAGTGTAAAATTGGGCTTTCCTCTAATTGAAGACATATAGGGAAAATCAATATTACTCAACATATATCAAACAGTTCTTTTAATGATAGAGGTAATTCAGTAAGTTTACATCTTATTAGGAAAATATGCAATATGAACAGTATGCTAGGAATTCTCAGCAGATCAAGAGGCCTCTGTGGAAAAAGAAATGTTTTGGATCAATAGTCTTTCATCAGAACTAAGAAAAAATAGAAATCAAAAGAGCTTTCAATTGCAGGGGAGAGTAGGGTTGACGATAATGGTTAGAATGCCCCAAGTGGGATAGAGATCAAAGTAAACTGAATGATATAAATGGCATTGCTGCCATCTGAGAGAAGGCAGTGAAAGCTTAATAATCCCAAGTGGATAAGTAAATAGAAGAAGATGAATGAAAATGGAGAAGGAAAGAGAAAGAAAAAAAAAGTGCTGGGACTTTGAATTACAAAGTATAGCAGATGCAAAAAAAAAACTGAAATGGTATCTTTGTTTTATACTTGACAAAGCAAGAGGATTGAAAGGCGGCATTACGTGAAAATGTCACGGCAGTGCTCCATCAAGATAGACTGGAGAACTCGTCTAGTGAGATATTATGGGTGGAACTGAGAAATAAGAAAGGTAAGACCACGTTAATAGGGCTATATTACATACCACTCACCAGTCTTTGGGATTTAGAGGAACAAATTTGCAGAGAGGTTGCAGATTGTTGCAAGAAACATATGGTTGTTATAGTAGGTGATTTTAACCTTCCACATATTGACTGGGTCTCCCATACTGTAAAAAGACAAATTAGGATAGAGTTAAGGCCAATTTTGATAGCATCAAAATTAACTGGCAAGAGTGGATCGTTTGCTTGTGGATTGAGTGGAAGTCTGTTTTCTGGCAAAGGTGTACTTGGTAAGTGGGAGGCCTTCAAAAGTGACATTTTGAGAGTACAAAACTTGGATGTGCCTGTCAGAATAAAAGTTAAAGATAATAAATATAGGGAATCTTGGTTTTCAAGAGATATAGAGGCCCTGGTTAAGGAAAAAAAGGAGGTACATAGCAGCTATAGGCAGGTAGGTACAAATGAGGTGCTTGTGGAGTATAAGAAATGCAAGAAAACACTTCAGAAAGAAATCAGGAGGGCTAAAAGAAGGCATGAAGTTGCCCTAGCAGACAAGGTGAAGGAGAATCTTAAGGGATTCTACTGATATGTTAAGAGCTAAAGCATTGCAAGGGACAAAATTGGTCTTCTGGAGGACCAGAATGGTAATCCATGTGTGGAGCCAAAAGAGATGGGTGAAATCTTAATTTTTTTTTTTGCATCTGTATTTACTCAGAAGACGGACACAGAGTCTATAGAAGTGAGGCAAAAGCGGCATCAACTTCTTAACTCTGTACAGATTACAGAGGAGGAAGTCCTTGCTGGCCTTAGGTAAATCAAGCTGCATAAATCCCCAGAACCTGATTAGTTGTTCCCTCAGACCATATAGGAGGCAAGTACAGAAATTGCTGGGGCCCTAGAAGAGATATTTAAATCATATTTAACAACAGGAGTGGTACCAGAGGATTGGAGGATAGCCAATGATGTTCTGTTGTTTAAGAAATGCTCTAAACATAATGCAGGAAATTATACACCGGTGACTCTGACGAATTGTGGGGAAGTTATTGGAAGGTATACTAAGGAACTGGACATATAAGTACTTAGACATGGACTGATTAAGGACAGTCAGCATGGTAGGTCATGTCTACTAAATTTTATAGAGTATTTTGAGGAAGTTACCAAGAAAGTGGATAAAGGCAAGGCAGTGGATGTTGTCTACATGGACTTCAGCAAAGCATTTGACAAGGTCCCACGTGGGAGGTTGGTCAAGAAGGTTCAGTCGCTTGGCATTCATGATGAGGACATAAATTGAATCAAACATTAGCATTGTGGGAGTAGCCAGAGAGTGGTAGTAGATGGTTGCCTTTCTGGCTGGATACCTGTGACTAGTGGATGGCTGTAGGGATCAGTCGTTGTTTGTCATCTATATCAATGAACTGGGATGATAATGTAGTGAACTGGATCAGCAAATTTGCAAATGACACCAAGACTGGGGATGTAGTAGATAGCAAGGAAGACTATCATGGTTTGCAGTAGGATCTGGATCAGCTGGAAACATGGGCAAGTGCAGGGTGTTGCACTTTGGTAGGACCAGCAAAGGTAGGTCTTACACAGTGAATGGTAAGGCACTGAGGAGTGTGGTAGAGCAAAAGGATCTGGGAATACAAGTCCATTATTCATTGACAGTGGAATCACAGGAAGATAGGATATTGAAGAGGGCTTTTGCACATTGGCCTTCATAAATCAAAGTATTGAATACAGGAGATGGGACATTATGTTGAAGTTGTATAAGCCATTGGTGAGGCCAAATTTGGAGTATTTCTATTCACCTACAAACAGGAAAGATGTAGAGTTGAAAGAGTATAAAGAAAATTTACAAGGATGTTTCCAGACCTGGAGGACCTGAATTAGAAGGAAAGAGTGCATAGTTTAGGACTTTATTCCTTAGAACGTAGAAGATTGAGAGGAGATTTGATAGAGGTATACAAAATTATGAAGGGCATAGATAGGGTAAGTGCAAGCTGGGTTTTTCCACTGAGGTTGGGTGGCACTACAACCAGACATCATAGGTTAAGGGTGAAAGATGAAAACTTTAAGGGGAACATGAGAGGAAACTTCTTCACTCAGAGGATTGTGAGAGTGTGGAGTGAGCTGCCAGCACATATAGTGCATGTGAGCTCGAATTCAATGAATAGGTACATGGATGGTAGGGGTATGGAGGGCTATTGCACTGGCGCAGGTCAATGGAGATAGGCAGTTTGAATAGTTTTGGCAAACACTAGATGGGCCGAAGTGCCTGCTTTTAGGCTGTACTTTTTTATGACTCTATGACTTGAATACATTCAGCAGTTCAGGCAATATCTGTTGAGAGAGAAGCCGAAAGTATTTCCTGTGAGTGATAGCCGTTCATCAGAAGTGGTCAGTTCTTCTGCAAACCAGAACTGGTGTTCAACTGAAATTGTTCACAAAACTACATGCAATCCATTGCATTGGATCGACGTTCCAGTGTCTCACAGTATGAGAGATGCAGGTTCTGTCCTGATCTTCAGGGCAGTCTGTACGGAATTAGCAAGCTTCAAATTTCCCCCATGATTTTGAATATTTCCACTGAGTGCTTGGATTTTCTTCCATATTCCAAAGTTAATTAGCTACTGTATATTACTGTTATAATTGGCAATATAGTCAAAGGGGGATGGGGGAGTTGATAGAGAGGTGAAAGGCTTTGAATTGCAAGAGAAGGGGGCAATAAAGGGAAGAAATTTGGGGTCCTACCTGGAGATGTATTGTTTTATAATGGGCACAACATTTTAGATTTCAGTGGGAGTTGGTCAAGAGTCAAAGAGGAAGAAGTTGGGATGGGAACAAAAGGTTGGACTGGGGAAGAAATTTTGAAAATAACCCAGTTAAACATTGGAGGAAAACTCTGGATATTGGATGGATTTGAGACAATAATACAACTACAAGACCCAATAGGTACTTCCATCCCTTTAGGCTGTAATTCTGATCATTGGATGAGTAAGGATATCTAATCATTTGAACAGCGCAATAAAGTACAATCAAGCCATGATCTCTCTCTGAGAGCATTAAGGAGAAACAAAAGATTCTTCACCCTGGTGAAGGGAATGCTCAGAGGAAAATATCTAACTGCTCAAGACCCTGCAACATATTTGAAATCCTAGATTTAAATACCATATTCAGTTCCTATAAATTCCAGAACAGAATTTTATCCATGATGAGAAAGCAAAATCGCAAGCTTAAGATCAAGAAAGGTTGATTAAATGTAATTATTTTACATATAGGATAATGACTGAGTCAAAGAATCATTGTCTGGAACAGACTGTCCAAAAAGGCAATGGAAAAAAATAAGGAATGGTTAGATGGAAGTGTGAGAGCATGGCCAGTCTAGAGATATTTTGGAATTAGCCCGATGACTTAGTAAAGTATATTTTGGTCTTGCAATAAAACAAAGCAGGAGTGATTCAAAGTAAATGAATCCCAGTAGAAGTACCTGTGAAATCCACCAATAGAGTCATAAAACACAACAGCACAACAGGCCCTTCAGGCCATCTAGTCTGTGCCAACCCATTAATTTTCCTCATTCTAACAACCTGTACCCAATCATAGCCTCCTATATGCCTCTTGTCAGTGAACCTATTCAATTTTTTTCTTAAATGTTGAAATCTACCCCACATTCACCACTTGAGCTGGCAACTTGTTCCACACTCTCACACCCTCTGAGTGAAGAAATTCCACCTCAAGTTCCCCTTAAACATTTCACCTTTGACCTTAACCCATGACCTCTAGTTGTATTCTCACCCAACCTCAGTGGAAAAAGCCTCCTTACATTTACCCTATCTATACCCCTCATAATGTTGTATATCTCTATCAAATCTCCCCTCAGTCTTCTATGTTCTAGGGAATAAAGTCATAACCTATTCAACCTTATCCTATAATTCAGGGTTATGAAGTCCAGACAACATCTTTATAAATTTTCTCAGCATCTTTCAATATTACTTACAGCTTTCCTGTAGGTGGAAAACCAAAACTGCACACAATACGCCAAATTTCTAGTTTAAGATGGCACAAGTGAAACACAGTGACACCTTACTGGCAACAAACAAATCTCCCAACCACTGTATTAATCCCTCTTTTTCTGGGCAATGATCAGGGCTATCAATAGCCTGTAACTTCCCTTTCGGAGATCAGCTTTTGAACTGTCTGTGTGATTGGGCATTTTTGCTGTGAAGTCTCAAAGGTGCCGGTCGACTGCGGTGTAGACGAATTGAGAGGTGGGACCCAGGCCCTAGAGAGAGGAAAGAACCAATATTTGCTCTTTGCTGGAGTGGACTTGGAGCACCGGATCCAAGGTGAGGCAGAGCTGAGGCGGCAGGGCCCAGGCAGTCTTCTTTTTCAATGGCTTTCTTTGTTTCGCGGCTGGCTATAAGGAGACAAATCACCAGGTTGTATATAGCATATACTCTTTGATATAAATGTACCTTGAGCTTTGAAATTAGGCCTCATCAATATTTTATACAATTTTAACATATGATCCCAACTCCTGTACTCAATACACTGATTTATGAATACCAATGTGCCAAAAACTTTCTTTATAATCCTATCTTTACATGACGCCACTTTCAAGGAATTATGAATCTGTATTCCCAGAATCCTCTGTTCTATCGCACTCCTCAGTGCCCTACCACCCACCACCTACGACCTACCCAGACTGATCCTCCCAAAGTGCAACATCTCACACACGTCTGCATTAAATTTCATTTGACAATTTTTTCCATTTTTCCAGCTGGTCCAGATCCCACTGCAAGCTTTGTTATTCTTCCTCACTGTCCATTGCACCCCCAATCTTGGCGTCATCTGCAAATTTGCTGATCCAATTCACCACATTATCGCTCAGATTGATAGTATAAATGACACACAACAATGGACCTGGCACCGATCCCTGCAGCACTTCACTAGTCACATGTGTCCAGTCAGAGAAGCAACCATCTGAAATCACTCTCTGTCTTCTTCCATGAAGCCAATGTTTAATCCAATTTACTTGCTCCTCTTGAATACAAAGTGTGTGAACCATCCAGACCAACTTCCATACAGGCCCTTGTCAAAGGCCTTGCTAAACTCCATGTAGACAACATCCACTAACCTGCCTTAGATCATAAGATATAGGAGCAGAATTAGGCTATTTGGCCAATAAAGTCTGCTCTGCTACTTCCTCATTGTGATCCAATTTTCCTCTCAGCTCCAATCTCCTGCCTTCTCCCTGTATCCCTTCATGCCCCTGACCAATCAGGAACCTATCAACCTCGACCTTATATATACAAAAAGACTTGGCTTTCTCAGCTGCCTGTAGCAAAGAATTCTACAGATCCACCACTTCCTGGCTAAAGAAATTCCCCATCATCTCCGTTCTATAAGGACACCCCTCTATTCTGAGACTGTGCCCTCCGATCTTAGACTCCCCCATCATTCTCTCCACATCCACTGTATCAAGGCCTTTCACCATAAAATAGCTTTCAATGAGGTCACCCCTCATTCATCGAAATTCTAACAGGCCCAGAGCCATCAAGCGCTCTTCATATGACAAGCCATTCAATCCTGGAATCATTTTCATGAACCTCCTTTGAACCCTCTCCAGTTTCAGCACATCCTTTCTAAGGTAAGGGGCCCAAAACTGTTCACAATACTCCAAGTGAGGCCTCACCAGTGCTTTATAAAGTCTCAACATTACAACCTTGCTTTTTATATTCTAGTCCTCCTGAAATGAATGCTAACATTGCATTTTCCTTCCTCACCACAGACTCAACCTGCAAATTAACTTTTAGAGAATCCTACACAAGGACTGCCAAGTCCTTTTGCACCTCAGATTTTATATTTTCCTCTCCGTTTAGAAAACAGTAAACCCTTTCATTTCTTGGACCAAAGTCCATGACCATAAACTTCCTGATACTAAGTTCCTTCTACCACTCTTTTGCCCATTCTCCTAATCTGTCTTAGTCCTTCTGTAGTTTCTCTGCTTCCTCAAAACTACCTGCCCCTCCACCTATCTTCATAGTGTCTGCAAACTTTACAAGAATGCCATGAATTCCATCATCCAATTCATTGACATATAATGCAATAAGAATTGGTCCCAACACAGACCCATGTGAAACACCACTAGTCACTGATAAACCAACTAGAGAAGGTTCCCTTTATTCCCACTCTTTGCCTCCTGCCAATCAGCCTCTGCTTTATCCATGCTAAAATCTTTCTCATAATACCATGGGCTCATAGCTTGTTAAGCAACCTCCTGTCAAAGGCCTTCTGAAAATCCAAGTATCCAACATCAACTGATTTTCCTTTTTCTATCCTCCTTGTTATTTCTACAAAAATTCCAACAAATTTGTCAGGCAAGATTTTCCCATGATGACTATGGCCTATTCTATTATGTGCATCCAAATACCCTGAGACCTCATCCTTAATAATCAAATCCAACACCTTCCCAGCCACTGAGGTCAGACTAACTGGCCTAAAGTTTCCTTTCTCCAGCCTCTCTCCCTTTTTGAAGAGTGGAGTGACATTTGCAATTTTACAATCTTCCGGATCCATTCCAGGATCACCTTCATCAATTCGCCTAGTAACTTCCTCAGAAAACTCCATAAGGTTGGTCAGACACGAATTACCATGCACAAAGCTATGTTGACTATCCCAAATATATATAAATGCTTATAAATCTGAACCCTTCAAATAGCTACCAATAACTTTCCCACTACTTAAGTGGGCCAAACTCCAGCCCGGCGATCTCGAACACACTGCTGCTGATCGGTCCGAGTGGCGCAATCTATGCTCCAAGGCAGCAAACAGCTTCCAAGCCAACTGGCGCATGCAGCGCCTCAAGGCGAGTCAAGAAAGACACAGGAAGGCATCCGCTCCTGCCCCAACAGGCGGTGCTCCTTGCCCCATCTGCAACCGTATCTGTGCTTCGGACTTCGGCCTCAGAAGTCATATGCGTGCCCACAGACGTTGACTGTGCAACACATCCGTCTTCCTCAGACTTCGAGAGACTACTACTACTGGTGTCAGGTGCCTTTCTTAAACTTCAGAACATTAGCTATCCTCCAGTCCTTTGGCACATCACCCATGGCTAAGGATGCTTTAAATAGCTCTGCTAGGCCCCTGAATTTTCTGCACCAGGCTCCCACAGAGTCTGAGGGAAACACATTGTCAGGCCCTGGGGATTTGCCATCTGAATTTGCCTCAAGACAGCGAACACGTCGTCCTCTGTAATCTGTAGAGAGTCCATGACCTCGCATTGCCTCACATCTTTAGACTGTGTCCATAGCCTGAGTAAATAAAGATGTAAAAAGTCAATTTTCCTCCATATTTTTTGACACAGGGAGCTACAGAGGCCCAGGTTCTGTAACTTATCAGTCAGGATTGTGGGAATGATGGTATTAAATGCTGAGCTATAATCAAAATGAACAGCATCCTGACATAGGTGTCTGTATCTGTAGAAGCCCGAAGGATTCTCCTTAGAAAAACCACATGTCTTTTAGCTCTCCTGATTTCCTTAAGTGTTCTCTTGTAGTTCTTATACTCCTCAAGCACCTCATTCGTTTTTGCCTGTCTACTATGCACCGCCTTCTTTATCTTAACTAGAAACTCAATATCTCTTGAAAATCAAGGTTCCCTAAACCTGTTATCCCTGCCTTTTATTCAGACAGGCACGTATAAACTCTGTATTTTCTGAATTTCACTTTTGAAGACTTCCTACTTACTGAGTACACCTTTGCTAGAGAACAACCTATCCCAATCCACACTTGCAGATTTTTCTGATGCCATCAGAACTGGCCATTCTGCAATTTAGAATCTTAACCTGAAAATCAGACCTGTTCTTTTCAATAATTACCTTGAAGCCAATGGCATCATGATCATTAGATGCGGAGTCTTCCCCGACACAAACTTCTGTCACCTGCCCTGTTTCATTCCTAAATAGGAGATCTATTGTCATTTTCTCTCTAGCTGGGACTTGTATGCATTGATTTAGGAATCTTTCTTGAACACATTTGACAAGTTCTTTCCCATCCAGCCCTTTTACAGTTTGGGAGTTCCAGTCAATACATGGAAAGTTAAAATCACCTACTACCACAATCTTAAGTTTCTTGCAATTGGCTTCATTCTCTCTACAAATTTGCTCCTCCAAATCCCATGGAATGTTGTATGGTCTATAATATATTCCTATTAACATGATCATAGCTTTCTTATTCCTCATTTCTACACATAAAGCCTCACTAGATGAGCTCTCCAGTCTGTCCTGACTGACCACTGCTGTGAGACTTTCCTAACTAGTAATTCCACCCCTCCCACTTTAATCCCTCTTGCTCTATCACATCTAAAACAATGGAACTCTGGAATATTGAGCTGCCAGACCTATCCATCTGCAACCAAGTCTCACTAATGGCAACAATGCCAGAACTCCACGTGCTGATCCATGCCCTAAGCGCTTCCACCATTCCTACATTATTCCTTGTATTGAAATAAATGCATCTGAGAATATCTGTCCCACCATGTTCAACCTTTAGATTCCTGACTTTGTATATAAGCTTAGCAACATCTTTCTCCACAACCACTCTACTATCAGTTTTAGCATTCTGGTCCCCATTTCCCAGGCAACTCTAGTCTAAACCCCTCCATGCAGCACTAGCAAACCTTTCCACTAGGATATTAGACCCCTTCTAGTTCAGATGCAAACCATCCCTTCTGTACTGGTCCCACCTTCCCTGGAAGAGAGCCCCATGATCCAAAAATCTGAAGCCTTCCCTCCTGCATCAACTCCTTAGCCACGTGATAAACTGCATGATCTTCCTATTCCTGGCCCCACCAGCACATGTTATGGGTAGCATGAGATCACAACCCTGGATGGCCTGTTCTTTAACTTAGCAGCTAACTTCCTGACTCACTCGGCAGGACCTCCTCACTCCTCCTACCCACGCCATTGGTATCAACATGGATTACAAGCTCCCCCTCCCACTTAAGAATTCTGTGGACTCAATCCATGATCCTGACCCTGGCACCCGGGAGGCAACAAACCATCTGGGAATCTCATTTTCATCCACAGAACCTCCTTTCTGTTCCCCGAATCAACAAATCCCCTGTCACTACAGCTTGCCTCTTCTCCCCCACTTCCCTTCTGAATCACAGAGCCAGACTCAGTGCCAAAGACCTGACTGCTGTGGCTTTTCTCAACTAGGTCACCTCCTCCCATAACAGTATCTAAAGCTGTACGGCTGTTGTTGAGGGGAACAACCACAGGGGTACTCTGCACTGGCTGCCTGTCCCTTTTCCCCCTCGAGACAGCTACCTGTGTCCAGCACACTGGGTGTAACTACCTCTTGATATGTATCCCTCAGCCTCCTGAATGATCCAGAGTGCATCCAGTTCCAGCTTCAACCCCTTCACACAGTCTGTTGGATGCACTTCTGGCGGGTGTAGTATTCAGGGACACTGGAGGTCTCCCTGCCCAATAACTCATATTAAACTTTCTGAATATAACAAGTAACACAAGCTATATCTTTCAATGTAGATTTTTCCAGTATCACTAAAGATTAAATTAGACAAGACCATGCTATATTGAAGCCAATTGCAGATATGTAAATGTTGAAACATTCAGCATAAAGCATTCTATTATGCATTTACAAGAAATAAGAGTATCTGGATTTGAATAAAACAGAGTTGAAGCCATTAAGACAGCAGTTATTTTATATAGATATGGACTTCCAGCTAATTGTTTTGTAGTCCTGATTCACACTGGGCAAAATGTAAATCGTGTTGTGTGGGCAGCATCTTCACATTGAGTCTTGTTTCTATTGATAAAAGTGTTGCCTTTTAATCAGTCACTGGGGGTTCGTTATTTCCGCACTCTTCACACTGACTGATGGATTCATTAATTATAGAGCAATAACAATGTACTGCCTCTCTGTCTCAATGGTGCATTTAAAATGATATGTAAAGGAAAGGGTCATTAAAATAAAAATCCCTTTTACAATTTATGGCAAGTTCATATGTATTTTATCCCAGACTCAGTGTGAAGGTTGACAAAAGGCTTCCTGTCACAGAGAATGCCACAAGATTTTGCACCCAAATACCGTTAAGCATGAAATAACTCATCAAATGGGCAAGAGAGAGCATATCTTGTGATCCAGAAGTTATCATAATTTTTACAAGACACAGTTGATGGACTAGAAGGTGCTACCTAACACTTTAATTTTATTATTTTTTTCCCAACATCCATTTGTTGGATATGTGCCAAAGTTTTAGGCACCTGTAAACAATGTATTGTACCCTACTCGTTTTCTACCTTGCTATTTTTCCATATACATTCCTTATGTATAAGGGTGCTTGCTAGGAGCACGAGATTGAAGCATTACCCCTCCAATGCCAAGCCATGGTATTACATTTTGCTGCAGATAATCAATGCATGGTTTCTGATTTTACTTCTCTCTTTCATTCAGTTATATTCATTTCCTCCCCTGGGAGATGTTCAAGTCTAAAATTTGAAATGCTAATATTATCCTTGCTCTTCTTAACTTAAAGCTTTTGCGCTTATCAAGGCAATGTTTGCTGCAGGAAATAGGATGGATCCCCTTGTCATGCATCCACGCCGTCATCAAACACCTCAAAGTCAGGTACAGAACAGCTGGATACAGAATGAACCTTCTTATTTCGTGCCCAAACAAAATAGCCAAGCTCCAGTCTCAGGAAAATATGCCTTTGCTGCATCAGTATGATATCTTTACTTTTGAAACCAGTAGCATATGGGTCGGGTGGCTAATTTAGTACCAATTAATAAGGAATTAGGGATTGTTTTATCCAGTGAGCTTATGCCTACAAAGTACTTAATTAAGTAACAGCTGCAAAAACAAGAACCAACAGTCTCTGATGAAAGGATGATAATCTGTGACATCCACTACTACATTGCTATAGTTTGAATGATTTATATTTTATCCCTTATTATACTATCCGAGGCACAGTGCTCGATTCTATTTAAAACTACTTGGATAATGAAGAAACCCAAATATGTATTTGGCAAATCATTTGCACCATTCAGACTCTCTTGAGGAAGCACTTAAAAATTCCCGTCAAAGTGACAGATCAGAATCAGAATCACTTTACCGTTCCTTCTCTGCGATTTGGAAATGTATTGTTGTTCCTTCATCATCAATGGGTTGAAGTTATCTCTAATAACACTGTGGAAATATCTTCACTGGGCTGTTCAATAAGGCAGCTTCTCAATTCCTTCTCAAGGGTGAATAGGGAGTTACAATTAGTGCTGGTCTAACCAGAGATGCCCTCATTTCTATTCACTTCTCCATCCTCTCTCAGTTTATAGTTCCTCCTTAACCTTTCTGGATCTTGAGTCCTTCTGTGGTGGTAATACTTTGTCCATCATTAGCACTTCCCTATTCTTCAGAATATTGAAGTATCAATTTCATAATAACATTGGAGGAGCTGAAGAAACAAAACCCTATTTTGGTATGTTAGGGTTGCAATTATAATGTTTTATTATCTAAGTGTAGCATTAACCTCTGTCAATTAATCTGCACAGACTCAGGCAGGAAGAGAAGAAATTCCCATTGGTGAAAAGTCATGGGACAAATGGACCCCAAGCATGTTGCACCAATCGTTATGTCGCAGAAGCTCATGTACTTGCCTCTCTATTCATATTTCAATACCTTTTTGGCTAAAAAAAATAACTCTTTAACCTGCAATTATTTGAAAATGCCAGCTGTTCTTTTAATTCACTGTCTCTTCCATAAATCAACCATATTGCCATGCTGAAATATTGCTTCAGCAGTTGTGTTTAGAATTTACTGCCCTTCAAGTGTATCGTGTGTCCTCTGTTTCTTCAGTGCTGGACAAGGTGAAAGAGCCTGTCACAGTTCTGCATTATTTCTTCACATTAGAATCGTAACAATGGCAATCATATCACCTCTCAACCTTCTCTTCTGTGATAGCACGGCAATTTACATAATCACTCATGATAATCCCGTCCCTCCACCCCTCAATCATTCTGATTGCTCTCTTCTTTCAGTCACTGCAATTTGCTTCTTTTAAAATACTGCAACAAACAGAACTGTTCACAGCACTCTAACTGAGGTATATCAGTGATTCATAACGTGACAGTACTAGCTAACTATTTCAGTTCAGAATTGACCTTTTAATATATCTCAACATCCTCTTTGCTTTGCTTACTGCCACTGTGCTTCAATTTATTGTCAGTTAGGGCCCTAATTCATCCTGTGCACATTATTTTTTTGCCAATTAAGTGATTGGCTCTTCCAGGAATTTTTTTTTTGTGTCCTCAAATGAAGCATCATGTATTTCTCTACCATCTTTCTAGCTAATCCTCAAGTATATTGAATTTCTTCTGTGTCTGCTTCAAAAGCTCTGTACAAATTCAGTCACCCTGCTTTTGTTTCTTGCCTCCAGAAGGACAAGATGTAGAAAGAACATGTTAGCTGTCAAGCAGTCTCCTGCATTCTCTGATCCATTTCCCTCGTCGTCCTACCCATTTTTATTAGTACTGCTATAGACAAGGCTGCTCAAAAATTCCCTTTTGCCTTTCCTAACTCCTAAATGTAACACCTTATGTTTCCCTACTTCTTCCAACCCAATGCAGCTAAAACTACTGTTAGGGTAAACAGTAAACATGCTAATAATAAAAAGAACAATTGAGCTAAAACAGCACAATGGTGCAAAGACAGTCAAGGTAGTGCGAGGTGGTGCGAATAGTGCAAAAAGAAATGGCAAAGTAGCAATTACAGAATAACCAGGAGAGGCAGACTGAGAAATACAGAAACATGGCAACAAGAAGGGGGTACAACACATCTAATTGGTACAGATATCTGATACCAGTGGGGAAGAAGCTGATCTTAAGTCTAGATGTCTGGGCTTTCAAATTCTTGTATCTTCTCCCAGAAGACAGAAGAGGGAAGGGCCAGAATGGCAGGAATACTTGACAATACTACTAGTCTTACTGAAGCTATGCTCCATGTAGATAGACTGACTGGATAGCCTGAGACGGACAACAGTGTTTACCACTGACTGCAGGTTTCATGGGTCCAGAGCAGAGCAGTTGCCATACCAGGCCAAGATGCAAACTACCACAAGACAACAGTTGGTTCTTAGGGCATTGAAACTGTGGATCGCCTTCTTTCATTATCCTCAGAATGTTAAAAGCCAATATTACATATCCTAAGCGACTTGCATTTTTGGCAAGAGATGCATGTAATTAATTTGCATGTTCTGTCGCAGTCATGCATCAGAACTTCAGTCCTCTAGTGGCAAAGTTATGATGCTAAAAGATACGTATTTTTGAATGCTTTATTCTTTCTATCTCTTCTTATTTTAACCCTGTTTATGTCATGATTTAGATGATAGCTGCAGCTGTTATTCAATGCCACAAGATGACATTGAATGACTCAATTTTAAGATCCTCACACAAAGGTGTTGTAAAATGTAAGAAAAATACCGGCAATAGTGACACATTGTCAATAGTATTACGATGATATACTGATCAGAAAATTTGGACTATTTCCAGCCAGCTAAACAGTGCCTCAAAGCATTCACTCAGTTGAACAGTAAAAACAACAGGGAATTGGCTGAGGTTGCCGCTTATTGCAATTAAGTGCATTAAAGTAATAGTGAAAATATGCAGAGTAGTTCATGCTCTGTTAGGACTGTGATTTATTGTTTCACTCCTTCTCCAGTTAGTAACAATGAGTAATTGACTCTAATGCTCAAGTGCCCAACCAGTTGTCATATTGTTGCTATATATAACCATCTAGTATTTTAATTATTATACTTATTCTGAATAGTATTCCCAGGGCGAGTCTATGATTCCGTTGTTGGTATTGTTGCTATTATTCTACTGCGTCAGGATGGCTAATTGAGTCCAAACCTTGTTAGAAGGAATTCCAAGGCTGCAATTTGAGCTAATGATCAGGGTGGTTTATAGATAAACCGATGAATAACCAAGAGTGATTATAAACATGCACGCATATTCTAGTGTGTATGACCATGGTTGTAAACAGTAGGAGACTGATTTTCATTGACTATGTTCAGAGTTAAGATGTGATCAGCAACCTTAATCATTGCTCCTGTACAGGCTCTGCATCTGACCCTATCTCGGCCAGGCTTTACGGCAGAATGTCCCTGTCCTAAGCAATAGTACAACAGTTGGTGTCAACAGTTGTGTTGGCGTGTGGCCTAGTGGATAAGGCATCGGTCTAGTGATCTGAAGGTCATTGGTTCGAGCCTCAGCTGAGGCAGCAAGGCACTTAACAACACATTGCTCTGCGATGACACCGGTGCCAAGCTGCTTGGGTCCTAATGCCCTTCCCTTGGACAACATCGGTGGCATGGAGAGGGGAAGGCCTGCAGCTTGGGCAACTGCCAGTCTCCCATACAATCCTGCCCAGGAACCTTCCAAGGCACAAATCCGTGGTCTCACGAGGCGAACAGATGCCTTTTGGTGCCTTTTTGTGCCTTTTGACACAATTGCCATTTTAGGTCAGAACTGGATGGAGATTGAATCAAAATCAGAATCCAGTTTAATATCACTGACATACATTGTGAAATTCATTGATCTGCAGCAGCAGTACAGTGCAACACATAAAAACTTTAAGTTACAGTAAGAAATATAGAAAATAAATTAACTTAAATAAATAGTGCAAAAATACTGAAGTGTGTTCATGGGTTGGTTATGGCAGAGGCGAAGAAGCTGTTTCTAAAACATTGTGTGTGAGTATTCAGACTCCTGTACCTTCTCTCTGATGCTAGTAATATGAAGAGAGCATATCCTGTATGATGAGGATACGTAATGATGGATGCTACCTTTTTGAGGCATTTTCTGTTCTCAATATTTGTTGTTTATTTTTTATTATTATTATTATCTTTCTTTTGTATTTGCAGAGTTTGTTGTTTTTTGCACATTTGTTGTTTGTCCTGTTCGGTGCGGTCTTTCATTGATTCTATTCTGGTTCCTAGATTTACTGAGTATGTCCACAAGAAAACAAATCTCAGGGTTGTACTTGGTGATGTTTATGTACTTTGATAATAAAGTTACTTTGAACTTTGAACCTTTTGAGGATGTCCTCAAAGTTGTCAAAACTGTAAATGGTGCAGTTTACACTTTGAATGGGTTACTGAAGCTGATGAGGTTCCTAGGTTAAACAGTGAGTCATTACAATGTGCCTAAGAGAGCAGACTGTTCCTTTCAACACATAGTTTAGATCATCATATCTTCGGATGTGGCTCCCAAGAAAATGTGAGATAGGATCTAAGCTTTGATCTATTAGAAAGGACAGCTACATGAGATGTAAAAACTGAGGTGTAAATTAGCACTCACTTGAATTCCTTGTTGTCAACACTCAGAAGTGCTGGGCAGTTCTGTTTATAGCCACTGTATTCACAAGGAGGTATTCACAGGCTCAGACAAGTGTGATATATATTTGCATGGTGCAGGGAAATTTCAATGTAGTCACTTGGTACCATTGAATCTTATTGGTACTATTAGATTTACTTGCTGCAGATCAGATTTATGCAGAGAGAGTACCAGGGACTAATCACTTAACAAAAATGAGCTGGCACTCCCTCAGGATGACAGTGGATATGACCCTTCAGTGCCTGAATACATTGTCTGGATGCTGAAGCTAGGTCATTGTCTGGATCTAACTACCACAGGTCAATGATCATATCTTTCACCAAAGATTCCTGCAGAAAGCCAGTTCCCATTATCCATGAAATCATTCTGACTGGTTGCATCATGGCCTACTTTTGGAAATTACAATGCACTGGAATACAAGAGGCTCCAGAGACTACTGGACTCAGTTAGTTCCATTGCTGGTACAGCTCTCCCCACCACTGAGGATATCTACAATGGTTCAGGAAGGTGACATCTGTCATCAGAGACCTCCAGCATCTAAGCTATGCTCCCTTCCTGCTGCTGCAAGGAGCCCGAAGAACAACAACCCAAGTTCAAGAACAGCTTCTTCCCCAGTGACACCAGGTTCTTGAACCGTCCTGGAAAACCCTAACACCAGCTGAGACTTTATTTCTCTCTCTCTCTCTCTCTCTCTCAACTTACACCAATGTCATTGTTAATGTTGGTTATTTTCTGTGCACGTGTAAGTTGTGTATAATTTATGTAATTTAAATATGTTAACTTACGTTTCTCATACTTATAATGTACTCGGCTGCGATTGCTGCAGAGAACTAATTACTGTTGTGGGGCGAGTCAAAGGTGGTGATGAATAGGAGAGAGATTGAAAATCTGGCTGAGTGGTGCTGCAACAGCAACCTCTCGCTTAATGTCTGCAGGACCAGGGAGCTGATTATTGACCTCAGGAGGAGGAGACTGGAGGTCCATAAGCCAGTGTGCAATGTTCAAAGATCACAGTAAATATTATTATCGAAGTACATGTATATTACCATATACAACCCTGAGATTCATTTTCTTATGGGCATCTAGAATAAAACCATAACAGAATCAATGAAGGACCAGCAACTAGGGCCTTCAACCAGAGTGTAGAAGACAACAAACTGTGCAAGTACAAAAAGATGAAATATTAAATAAATAAACAAACAAACAAAAAATATTGAGAACATGAGATGAAGGGTCTTTGAAAGTGAGTCCATTGGTTGTGGAAACTTTTCAATAATGGGACAAGTGAAGTTGAGTGAAGTTATCCCCCTTTGGTTCAAAAGCCTGATGGTTGAGGGGTAGTAACTATTCCTGATCCTGGTGGTGTGAATCCTAAGGCTCCTGTACCTTCTTTGTGATGGCAGCAGTGAGAAGAGAGCATGTCTTGATGGTGGGTGTCCCTGATGATGGATGCTACTTACCTGTAGATATGCAGCACTTCATGTAGATGTGTTCAATGGCTGGGAGGGCTTTACCTGTGATGGACTGGGCAGTATCCAGTACATTTCATCAGATTTTCCTTTCTAGGGCATTGGTGTTTCCATACCCGGCTGTGATGCCGTGCCAAATCTATACAATCTCCTAAGGAAGTAAAGGCGCAGGTCTTATGAAATGATAACACTGGAGAATTGAAAGTTGCTGACCTTCTATATCTTTGATACCCCCAAGGAGGACAGTTGTTGGAGAATGATATTGAGCATCTGAGGGCAAGATGAGAGAGAAAGAGAGGTATCCGAGAGAAATGAGAGGCTGTTGTATTTTATGTCTGACTGAGGTGTGTCTTTCACCCAGCACGCTAGGTATAGCGATCAGACCTGAAGGCTTTTCAATTTATAGTATGGGCCAAACTGCTGATTTGGAAAAGGCAAAAGGAGGAGGTGTGTGTTTCATGATAAACTCTCACTGATGCTCCAATATGGTGGTTTTGTCAAACTCGTGTTCCCCCAATTTGGAACACCTAATGGTCAAATGTCATCTCTTCTATTTACCTTAGGGAATTCTCATCTGGAATCCTGGCTGCTGTTTACATACCACTAGTGGCTGACCATAATCAAGCATTCATGTTACTATATGTTGTTGTCTCCAGACAAGGAACCGTCTATCCTAACACATTTCAAATCATAGTCAGAAACTTCAGCCATGCTTCTTTGAAGAAAACCCTGCCCAATTACCATCAGCCTATAGCATATAGCACCAGAGGTCCCAACATACTAGATCACAGTTATGCTAAGATAAGGAATGCCCTTCCATGCCCAGACTGCATTTCAGGAAATTGGATCACTTGGTGATCCTTCTACCTGTATACACACAGAGCCTAAAAACCAGAGCTCCAGAGATTAGGACAACAAAGTGGTCCTCATCAGTCGATCAGAGGTGGAGAGGATTAGCAACTTTAAATTCCTAGGTGTCACTATTTTGGAGGACCTGTACTGGATCCAGCACATAAGTGCAATTCTGAAGAAAGCACGACAACACCTCTATTTCCTGAGCAGTTTGCAAAGATTTGGCATGACATCTAAAACCTTGACAAACTTCTATAGGTGTGTGGTGGAAAGAATGTTGATCTGTTGCATCTCAGACTGGTATGGAAACACCAATGCGCTTAAATGGAAAATCCTACAAAGCTTGATGGATACAGCCTAGTCCATCACGGGTAAAGCCCTCCCCTCCATTGAGTATTGCCATAGGAAAGCAGCACCATCATCTGAGACCCCTCACTGTGCAGCTCATGTTCTTTTATCACTGCTACATCAAGAAGAAGGTAGGGAAGCCTCTGGACTCACACTACCAGGTCCAAGAACAGTTATTGCCCCTCAACCATCAGGCTCTTGAACCAATGGGGATAACTTCATTCAATTTCACTTGCCCCATCATTGAACTCTGCCCACAAACTATGGACTCACTTTCAAGGACTCTTCATCTCATGCTCTTGATATTTATTGCTTACATATTTGTTTATTTTTTCCTTTGTCTTTACAGCAGTTTGTTGTCTTTTGCACATTGGTTGTTTATCCACCCTATTGGATGCAGTCTTTCATTTGATGCTGTTATGGTTATTGGATTTACTGAGAATGCCTGCAAAAAATGAATCTGAAGATTGTATATGATGACATATATGTACTTTTATAATAAATTTACTTTTGAATTTTCATGGCATTTCTATTCTGTGTATGTATGCCATTGACAATAAACTTGAACATGAACTCTGTCAATAAAATAGCAACTGGGCACCATGGTGCATAGTGGTTAGCACCAAACTGTTACGGCTGGGGGCATTCCGGAGTTGGGAGTTCAATTCCAGTGCCGTTCTATAAGAAGTCCTTGTAGACCCTTCCCATCGGTTTGTCAGGGGTTGCTGGGGGGATGTGGCTTAAAGGGGCATAAGGGCCTATTCCTTGCTGTATTACAAAATAAATAGCTAAAATTAAATATTTTTCTAGGAATTCTTTCACCTTTTTTGTAGCTTTCTTGTCTCTGAATCTGAAGCTTCAGTAAATGAAAGTTTACTTTCCATTGCCCTTCAGAGTAAGTGCTGCCTTATCAGAGGTGCCACCGTATGGATGAGAATTTGAACTCAGTCTCTCCAGTGGGCAGAGAAGTTGCTATTACTCTCATACAGAAAATAGCAAAGTCAACATCAAAGACGAGTTTATTGACATATGCACAAGTACAAGTACGTAGGTACAATAACAGACTTATTTGCAGCAGCATTACAGGCATATAGCACTATTTTAGCAGCATTCACACAAAATATTAAACAAGAATTATGTACAATTACACATTATTTTACAAGGAAGCAATTGAGGCTCGATGATGTTCTGGCCAATATTTATCCCTGTCTAATAACTAATTATATGGCTGTTGTCAGACATAACTAAAAATGCTTTAATGCATTATTAATGCTTTGCTATCTGCGTGAACTTGCTGCTTTTGTCTTCTACATTATGGTCGTTAATACATTTCACAATTACTTCATACTCTGTGAAGTGCTTTGGGACACCCTGAAAGGGATGTAAGTGTATGACTTAATTGTATGCCTTCTTTTTACCTTCCAATTAGCAGGGGGAGAATCAACATGGTAACCAAAGGTCAGCATGCAGCCAAACACACAGAAAAAATGTTGTAACTACAAGTGTAACATTAAACGTCTTGTACTTACTTAGTATTTTTAACAGAGTAAATATCCCAAGGAATTTCATGGGCAATTTAACAAACTCAGTGTGACACAGGGCCATGTTAGGATATGTTCGGGTCAATAGCCAAAAGCTTGGTCAAAGAGCTGGGTTTAACGAAAAGAAGTGAAGAAAGGTGAAGTGATTTAGGAAGGGAGTTCCAGAGTGTGGGATCTAAGAACTAGGCAGAGGAAGAGCAATCGAAATTGCAGATAACCAGAGGTGGAGCAATGCAGACATCTTACCAGGTTAATGTCACTGTACTTGCCTGCATCACTCATAAGGAGAACTGACTGGTTAAAAACTAAGATGTTTTAATGAGGATTAAAGACAGACATTTGTTTAATGTCAACTAAGCCAAAACAATCCACCCCTGCAGTGTCTTTGGTTCCTTTCACTCCATTTTCCAAAAAAAATCACAGACTTCATCTTAAAGCTAGTGTTGAAAGATTTTAATTGTCACATCCAATTTTTCCTGAGAGAATATGTAAATATCCCAATATGGGACAGAGAAGATGACTAGACAATTACTTGTTAGAAACTAAACAGATGGAGCACCTTTCCTTGTCATCATTTCAGTGAATTTGTTGAATTTTGAAAAAAAAAACCTGAGCTTCATTAATGGAAGTGGATACTGGAGGAAGAGAAAGTAGAAAGGATTCTGGGCCTCTTGGAGAGCAAGTGAAAATGTGATGAATCGAATTATATTATGGGGCTTCAAAGGATGGTGCTGGAATCCACTGTTTTTAATACTTTTTGTGAGATAGATGAATTAATATAAGACTAAAGCTGTTTTAATAAACTCATGTATTTTTCACAGTATGTGGTTGTTCACCCCCACTTACTGGCAGAAAGCGGTATAGCAATTACATAACAGTTTATCGTCTCTCTTATTTTTCATTGGTTAAGTGTTAGCACATTACCCAAATGATGTAATTGTGCTACCATTGATCGGTTTATTCTTATCTGGGGAATTTACCTTAACTCGATTATGAAGTTGATAGATTTTTCAGAGGCACTATCTTTTTCCTTTCTTCGACTTCTCCATTTTTGCTTTTCATTGAATCTCTGCTTTGCTTCTTGGCTTAGTTTCAAATAGCTATATGTTTGTTTAAACTGTAAAATAAATGATCATTAAGAATTTAAATTCCTCACCATTCTTGACCCCTCTCCCCACCTCCCCAAAGATCAGAAAAATAACAGAGACCCAACAATTGGAATAGGTTGGATTCAGAGACTGCATGCATGTTCTTTAAGAGAACAGATAGCTTTATCATTGGGTGAAGATAGCAATGGAATTAGGGAATTGCTAGATGTGGGGCTGTGCCAATGCACAAAAGTGGCTAATAGGGTGAGAAATAGGCGTCCTAAACCATGTGCTGCGCCTGCTACTCAGGTATATTGTGGCTGAACTATGGCCTCAAATTTATTTGTTCTATATCTCCTACCTCTTTAAGAGAGGCTTGCTTTTATGTAATACTTTTTCACAGCATCCCGAAGTGCTTTATGGACAATGAAGTAGGCTCCCATTTGTAATCTAGGAAGCAAACACAGCAATTGATTAGTACATAGGACACTTCTACAAAGAGCAATGTAATGATAATCAGCTGAACATTTTTCATGCTGTTAAGAACCAAAGGATATTGTCAAGAGCACTAGGTATATGCCTGTGTTCTTTCCCAAAGTAGTACCATGGATCTGCTAGAGACAGCTGAGGGAATAAACAAGGTTCCCATTTCTTTGCCCTGAATTTACTGTTGCCCTGCCTCAGAGAGAACACCTTCAAAAGGCGAAGCCTCAAAAAAGTGGCATCCATTTTGAGGACCCCTATCGCCCATCTTCTCATTGCTATCATCAAGGAGGTGGTACAGAAGCCTGAAAACACACACTCAACATTTGAGGAACAGCTTCTTCTCCTCTGCTATCAGATTTCTGAACACTATCACTATTTTCCTCTCTTTATGCAATACTTATTTAATTTATTTTTATATATACTCCTTATTGTTATTTATAGTTCTTATTTTTATGTATTGTAATGCACTACTGCTGCAAAACAACAAATATCAATGATGTTAAAAACAATTCTGATTCTGAATAACTGGCTGGCCCAGTGATGAAAGGTCTTCAATCTCTACAGAGGTAAAATGACCAAACTAATGCAGTATAGTCAGGGAATCATTGAGGCATCAGGCCTCTATACCTCCTCCCTGATAGTAGTAATGAGAGAGTCTCAGATGGGAAGAGTCCTTAAAGATGGATTCTGTCTTCTTGAAGCACTACCTCTTAAAGATGACCTTGGTGGTGGCAAGGGTTGTGTCCATAATGGAGCTGACTGACCTTCTGCAGCCTCCTGCGATCTTGTGCTTCCATACAGGGCTGTGATTCAGCCAGTCAGAATGTTCTCCACAGTATATCTGTAGAAATTTGCTAGAGTCTTTGGTGACATACCGGATATTCCTAAAATTGCTATTGAGGTACAGCTGCTGGCTTGCTTTCTTCACAATTGCATCAATGTGTTGGGCCCAGGATATATCCTCTGAGATATTGACATCCAGGAACTTCTAGCTAACTGGTATGTATTCTTCCCCTTCTTGAAATCCAGTTATTTCCTTGGTTTTGCTGGCACTGAGTGTGAGGTTTTTGATGTAACGCCGCTCAACCAACCAATTCATTTTTAGAGAGGTGGATAAAGTCAGTGAGATCCTAGAATGTCCCAGGAAATGCCAGCTTGTCCTGTATCCTGGAACACTCTAGTAACACGAACACAGTGATGGCCATGTTGTGCTCAAGTGTATATGAGCAAATCGTTGAGCTTTACTAAAGCCTCAACAAATTCTGGTGGAATTAGTACTCCACTACCAACAAAAACGAGCATTTCATCAAAATAAACACTGGGAATAACACAAGGTTAACACAGCCAGACCTTCCATCAAGTATTACTTTGTCTTATGTGCAACTACAAGTGCATGCTATTGAGGTAACATTTTAACACTCTTCAATATGCCGGGAACTTTTATCAATCATGGCTATTGTTAGGCTTGTAATAAATAACTATCATGAGAAATGGCACCAAACTACTTGAAGTCAGTCTTTTGTATATATTATGAATGCTTTATTGTTTACTTAACTCTCATTGCTTAACTATTACGTGCCCATTGAAGTATACATAGTTGTTGAAGATAGTCTCTGTTACATCACTGAATTCTGTTACCAAATTTAGCTGAAGGATTATCGAAAGATGGTATTGATCATTTAATGTTGGTCAGGTTAATTAAAACACTGATTCCCCTTGCTCAGATTTACTTCCAGATGATTTGGCACAGATGTACTTCTCTTCGAGCTCAAATCCTTCACTCTTCTATAGTTATTCCCAAGCATCCATTGTTTTCTGTATTTCATTGCATTTGGATTGTATTTCTGTGAGGCTTTTTTTTGTCAAGCTCAGAAACCAGGACCATAAATTCCAGGAACTTTGAAAACAGAGAGCCTGCAGGTTACACCATAATTAGCAGCTACTTTGAGATTCCTTTGACGTACTCAGGGCTGAGCAGTCAGAGGGGCTTGACAAGTCTGTACATCTTTTCTCACAGTATTTTTCTTTTTTTATATATTTATCGTTGACACTAGTTCTATATAATGGAGAACAGGTTTTGTCTTCTACTGCAAAATCTACTGATGTCATTGCTTATTTCCTAAATGGTTTTACCTCATTTATTGAGAAAGCTCAGCACCACACTTGAAGAAGATGCCAATTGACATTATCAGGCCCCGTTGACGTAAGTGATTTTAGAGAATATGTTTCAACCATTGCTGCAGAGGGCATCAAATTCAACTGAGAGGAGACTCAAACTAAGAACCATACACGAAAATTAAAACAGAAATTGCCAGAAAAACTGGAACAAATGATTTGCTCTGTTTCATTGTTCACATTAATAGTTCCCAGACCTGAAATATTGAAGTGTTTATTGCTTCAACAATGTTCCTCTGGACCAAGGTGCACAACACAGTACATATAACTCACATGCAACACAAAGTAGTACTGTATTAAATATACTAATTAAATGTATTCCAGAAGATTGACATTTAGCTTTAGGTTCATTCATAACAAGTTAACAAGTAAACAGTATACTGCTACTGGTGCTTCATGCATGATGAGACATAGATGCTGGCAGAGAATTCAGAAGCTGTTTTTCATGCTAACAATCCCTGTCCTATGCTATGGTATCTCCTGCTGATGGTAGGGAGATTGTTCGACAGATGGGAGGTGTCCTTGACAATGCTAAGGGCCCTGTGAACACAGCACTCCTGATAAATTTCTCCGATGGGTGGAAAGGAAATCTCATTGATCCTTTCATCGGTCCTCACAAACCTTTGCAGGGTCTTGCAATCGATGCCTTTTAATTCCCACACCAGATGGTGATGCAGCTGGCCAGGGCACTTTCAAAGGTGCTGCTGTAAAAATTAGTTAAAATAGGGAGGGGGAAGTGAACCTCACTTGCCCCAATCACCTCAGTAAGTGGAAATGTTGCTGTGGTTTCTTAACTCAAGAGGTGGTGGTTGAAGGTCCAGGTGAGATCATCCATTATGTGTACTCCTAAAAAATTGGTGGTCTTAACTCTCTCCACAGAGGGGCTTTTTATATGCAGTGAGGAGTGATCAGCCTGCACCTTCTTAAAGCTCACAATCATTTCCCTGTCCACATCTTTGTCATAGTCTTGGTCATGTTGACTTAAGTTGTGCTCGCACCATTCTACAAGCTACTCTACGTCCTCACTCTACGCTGGCTCGTCATCATTATTAATGAAGCCAACCACAGTTTGTCATCAGCGAACTTGCTGATTTAGTTTGGGCTCGATCTAGCAGTACAGTCATGGGCCATCAGCATACTAACAGTGGGCAGTTTCTTTTCTCACAGATACTACCTGGTCTTCTGAATTTTTCCAGTAATTTCTGTTTTTATTTCAGATTTGCAATCTTTGCAGTTTTTTGATAACCATAAATATGAGATGATAACTAATAAATCTAAGACAGAATTTCAGGAAGAAATATCTGCCTGAAGAATAGCTTTGATCTGCAACTCATTACTAGCTGGAATAGCTGAAGCAAATTGCATTGATGAATTTCATTAGAAGCCTTGAGAGAAATGAATAAGTAGTTAAAATTAAGTGGAAGGAGGCTCCTGTGGAGCATATCATTAGCATAGGTGGCGCCGATAAACAAGGTGATATTGAAGGTATATAACATGCTTGCTTTCATCAGATGGGGTATTAAGATTTGATTTCATGTTACAGTCGCTGTTGAGATTCACAAGGATGTTCCAGGACTAGAAGGCTTGAGTTATGAGAAGAGACTGGACAGGCAGGGGTTGTTTTTCTTTCAATAAAGATGGCCATGGGATGAAGTGATAAGGTCTAAATGGAAAAGGTGTACAGGTACAGTTGTTTTATCCTCTAGAGCAGGGGTGTCAAACTCATTTTAGGTCACGGGCCGGATTGAGCAAAATGCAGCTTCATGCGGGCCAGATCAGTCGGACGCGTGCGAACGCAGCTTTCGTTGCCTCCGTTTTTTCAGCCTGCTCTCATGTGTCTCAGTCTCTGCTGTAACTACAAAGTGTTTCACTTTACAAATTCCATTTCTTATGAAGAAGACTGCTGAGCAAGACTGCCGAATAAACACTAAAAACCCTGAAAACCTGGTACCTGAATAAACTCAGCATTAGCCATATCATACGCCATAGGCGCTTCGATTACTGGGGCCAGCTTTAATAGTAATTAGATATTATCTCGCGGGCCAAAGATAATTCCACCGCGGGCTGGATTTGGCCCGTGGGCCTTGAGTTTGACATACGGTATATGCTCTAGAGTAATAAAGTCTAAAGATAGAGGACATACAAGTTGGAAAGATTTAAAGAGAACTTGAGAGGCAAGTTTTTGAATACAGAGCCTGATAGTTATATGGAATGAGCTGCCAGAGAAAGAGGTAAACAAAGCATCTAAAAGGCATATGGGCAGGTATATAGATAGGAAGTGTTTAGAGGGAAACAGGCCAAGTGCAGACAGATGGGACAAGCTGAGGCAGACTCCTTTGTGGGAAGGGATGAGTTGGGCCAATAGGCCTGTTACTGTGCTGAATACTCCATTAATCTATGAGTTAAGAAAATTGTCTGTTTCTGGACTACACTTATCACTCTCCTGTTGTGCAAATAACTAGACAGCAACCCAAAGAATCAAGAGCCAAACGAACATCTGGTGAACCGAGTCCAATGCCAGCCATTCACTTGCCACAACTCATGAAAAGACAGCTGCCAGACTGGAATTACTCAGCCCAAAAGCTGGATTATTTTTGTTGTGGGCAAAGGAAAAGACCATGTTAATTGCAACATCTAGGCCACCCCAAAGCAGCACAGAAAAATATTTTGTGTGGAAGGACTGAATCCACTTTGGACAGGTCCTTTGCCCAAATTACTCACAAAGATTAAGCTTGGTCATCCACATAAGGATTAAAAAAAATCTTGGTTTGCATGCAGATTGTGGTGTAATGCAAACTGAAAATCTTGATCTCAATTCTTTGACTACTCCTGTTCAGCAAAAGGGGAGTGTGATTTCATGACTGGTTCAGCAGTGATATTAGTGTTTTTTTGTGTAGATTGCATCTGGCTGTGTGAATAGTCATCATTAGTACCAATTATACTTATGAAAACAGTTAGTTTTGAATTGACATATAATCCACGGTCTAACAGAATAAACAATTGATTGGTGCAACATTCAAATCAAAACTGCTATTAAAAAGTCAGCAAACATATTAAAAACTGATAACAACAAGACAAGGAATAATTGGTGAAAATCACTTGGGGCAAAGTGGATCTTGCATTGCATATAATACAGTTAGTTAAGGCATTGCAGGATTTAATTCTATTTATCTTTATAATTACATTTTGTACCTGTGAACTGGTTTAGTGATCAGTGTTCACGAACAATCAAATCACTTTGTGACTCTGCCAGCGCCTCATCTTCCTGATTAAAAGGATGTTCCATTTAATCTTTCTTGGATCCATTGTGGATTACCCATATCAGAATCAGAATCAGGTTTAATATCTCCGGCATGTGTTATGAAATTTGATGACTTTGCAGCAGCAGTAAAATGCAATTCATAATGACAGAGAGATAACAGTGAATTATAATAAGTATATATACAGCACATTAAACAATTAAATTAAATTATCAGTACGAAAATAGAAATAAAAATGTAGTGAGGTGGTATGGCAGAGGGGAAGAAGCTGTTCCTCAATTGTTGAGTGGGTGCCTTCACACTTCTGTACTTCTTCATGATGGTAGCAATGAGAACAAGGCATGACCTGGCTGATGGGGGTCCTATAAGATGGATGCTGCCTTTTTGAGACTTAAGTCCTTGAAGACATCCTGGATATTAATGAGACTGTCATGGTGGAGCTGACTAGGTTCACAACTCTCTGCAGCTTACCACGACCCTGTGAAGTAACCCTCCCCTCCACCATACTAGATGGTGGTGCAGCCAGTTAGAATGCTCTCCAGTCTTTACAGTGGCTTTGGTTCATCAGGGTTGGGTAAGGTTAAGTATCTGACAAGTTGCTCTCTATACTTATTTGTTCATTCCAGTAGTTTAGTGAGAAAGGCTCCAGGGGCACTGTTTTGTGCTCTGTGTGAGATGTGGGAAGTCTGGGAGACCTCCAGTCTCCCGGATAAACACCTGTGCAGCAGGTGCACCAAGTTGCAGTTCCTGAGAGAATGTATTAAAGAATAGGAGCTGCAGCTCGATGATCTTCGACTCATGCGGGAAAATGAGGAGGTGGTAGACAGGAGCTACAGGGAAGTAGTTATCCGCTAGGTTGCAGGAGACAGGTAATTGGGTGACTGTAAGGACCAGTTGGGGGCCAACCTAACAGGGAGAGCCACAATGACCAGGTGCCTAACAATGAGCCTGGTGCTGTGGCTCAGAAGAGCAGAGAGGTGAAGAGGATTGCAGAGTGGACAGGAGATTCCTTACTCAGAGGAACTGAGATGAGGTTCTGTGGGTGCAGTAAAAACATCCGGATGATATGTTGCCTCCCTGGTCCCAGGATCGGGAATGTCTCAGATCAGGTCCATGGCATTCTCAAGGACGAGAGTGAGCATATAAGCATATAACATTTACAGTACAGAAACAGGCCATCTTGGCCCTTCTAGTCCGTGCCGAATGCTTACTCTCACCTAGTCCCACCAACCTGCACTCAACCCATAACCTTCCATTCCTTTCCTGTCCATATACCTATACAATTTTTTTTAAATGACAAAATCGAACCTGCCTCTACCACTTCTACTGGAAGCTCGTTCCACACAACTACCACTCTCTGAGTAAAGAAGTTCCCCCTCGTGTTACCCCTAAACTTTTGTCCCTGATGTACCATCAATAACTCTCAGAGACGTGAGGCGAGATATAGGCTTTTATTGTCTGGAAAAAAGAACAAGCTGCAAGTGACCACCACACAACATCCTGGAGACTGAAGAAGGGGCTGTGCCTCCAATTGCCTTTATACCGGGGTCCATGGGAGGAGCCACAGGAGCAGTCAGCGGGGGGGCGTGTCCAGACAGGTATATGTAGTTCACCACAGTCCCTTAACTCTCAAGTCAGCTTGGCTAGAGCAGGCAGAAGTCTTGGTACATAGGTAGATAAGTGAAGAGGTCCTGGAGAGAGATTTTAGGGAGCTAGGTAGAAAGCTGAGAAACAGGACCTCTAGGGTAGTAATCTCTGGATTGCTGCCTGTGTCACATGACAGTGAGGGTAGAAATAGGATGATTAAGCAGGTGAATGCATGGCTGGGGAACTAGTGCAAGGCATAATGATTTATGGATCATTGGGATCTCTTCCGGGGAAGGTACGACCTGTTCAATATCCTTCTGGGCAGCTTGGCTAGAGTTGTTTGGGTGGGTTTAAACTCATTTAGCCGGGGATGGGAACCGGAATGACAGTGCTGAAGATGAGGTAGTTGGTTTACAAACAGAGGCTGATAATAGGGCAAAATTGTGGTCAACAGGATGAGTTGCAATATAAAAGGTGGGCAAAATTGAAAAGGGTGAATACAGGACTGAAGATGATATATTTTAATGTGCACAATATATGAAATAATGTAAATGAACTGGTAACACAGTTACAGATTGGCATTTATTATGATGTAGACATCACTGATTCAAGGCTGAAAGAAGATTATAGATGGGAGCTTAATGTACAAGGACAAACATTGTACTGAGAGGACAGGCAGGGAGGCAGAGGGGGTGGCGTGGCTGTTGGATAAAAAAATAAAATAAAATTATTAGCAACAGGTGACAGGGTCAGGTGTTGAATCATTGTGGATAGACTTAAGGAACAACAAGGGTAAAAAGTGCTAATGGGAGTTACATACAGACCCCCAAACAGTAGTAAAGATGTGGTCTACAAGTTACAATGGGAGATAGAAAATGTTCTTGGGAAACTGTAAGGTCTGAAGGTAAATAAGTCACCTGGACCAGATGGTGTATAAAAGGTGGGATTCAGAATCCCCAGGATTCTGAAAAAGGTAGCTGAAGAAATTGTGGAGACATCAGTAATGATCTTTTAAGAATCACTAGATTCTTAAAATGCTTGCAAAAGACAGGAATGTTGTAAATGTCACTTCGCTCTTCCAGAAGTGAGAGAGGCAGAAGAAAGGAAACTATAGGCTAGTTAATCTAACCTAAATGGTTGGAAAGATGTTGAAGTTGATTGTTAAGAATGTGGCTTTGGGGTACTTGGAAACACATGATAAAATTGGCTGTAGTCAGCACGGTTTCCTCAAGGGAAAATCTTACCTGACAAATCTGTTGGAATTCTTTGAAGAAATAACAAAAAGTATAGACAAAGGAGAATCGATTGATGTTGTGTACTTCAATTTCCAGAAGGCCTTAGACAAGTTGCCACACATGAGGCTGCTTAACAAGGTATGAGCCCGTGGTATTACAGGAAAGATTCTAGCATGGATAAAGCTGTGGCTGATTGGGAGGAGGCAAAGAGGGGGAATAAAGGGAGCCTTTTGTGATTGGCTGTCAGTGACTAGTGGTGTTCCACAGGGGTCTGTGTTGAGACCAATTATTTTTACATTATAGGGCAATGATTTGGATGATAGAATTGATGGTTTTGTTGCAAAGTTTGCGGATGATATGAAGATAGGTGGAGGGGTAGGTAGTTTTGAGGAAGTAGAGAGGCTACAGAAGAACTTAGAGAGATTTGGAGAATGGACAAAGAAATGGCAGAAGAAATACAGTATCAGAAAGTGTATGGTCATGCACTTTGGTAGAAGAAATGAAAGAACTGATTATTTTCTAAATGGAGAGAAAATAAAAATATCTGAGGCAGCCTTGTTCAGGATTCCCTGAAGGTTAATTTACAGGTTCAGTCTGTGGTGAGGAAGGCAAATGTGATGTTAGCATTTATTTCAAGAATATAAAAACAAAGATGTATGTTGACATTTTATAAAGTACTGGTGAGGTCTCACTTAGAGTATTCTGAACAGTTTTGGGCCCTTTATCTTAGAAAGGATGTGCTGAAACTGGAAAGGATTCAAAAGAGGTTCACTAAGATGATTCCAAGATTAAATGGCTTGTCATATGAAGAGCGTTTGATGGCTCGAGGCCTACAGTAACTAAAATTCAGAAGAATAAGGGGTGACCTAATTGAAACCTATTGAATGGAGAGATGCCTTGATAGAGTGGATGTGGAGAGGATGTTTCATATGGTGGGAGTGTCAAAGACCAGAGTATACAGCCTCAAATTAGAGGGGTGCCCTTTTAGAATGGAGATGTGGAGGAATATCTTCAGCCAAAAAGTGGTGAATCTGTGGAATTCGTTGCCACAGACAGCTGTGGAAGCCAGATTTTCTGTATATTTTAGGCTTTATAGATTCTTGATTGTTCAGGGCATGAAAGGATATGGGAAGAAAGCAGGAGACTGGGGCAGAGATGAAAATTGGATCAGCCATGATGAAATGGCGGAGCAGACTCGATGGGCCAAATTTGCCTAATTCTGCTCTCCTTTGCTAATTCTGCTCTCCTGTGTGTATGGTCCATGGGACATCTGTAGAAATGTTCCAGTGTTTTTGGTGACATACCAAATCTTCTCAAACTCCTAATGAAATAAATGAATTAATCTCCATCTGCCAGAAGTCTGTCTACTCACTTAGTTTGTGTCCTTTGTGACTTCTTACAGCCACCTCTCTGTTTAATGCAATCCTTAGTTTAATTTGCAGTCTTGCACAGCCAATTCTCTGTAGTTACCTTCATACTGATCAAGTATTTATTATTGTAATAGATGTGATGGAGTGATGTTGATCCAGTATAGAACATCGGAATTTTCAGCATCTAATGCACTGCCAATCAGAAAAGATATGTTCACTCTGTTACCTACCTTCCAAAGGATTACTAGTAATCCACTTGTTCCCATGCCAACGGAGGAGTACAACAACTCACTTTGCTGAGCTGTTGTACTGCTGTTTGCCCATGCTTGGTTTCCATTCCATGGCAAGGATCTTACCAGGACCTTACCTTGTATCATTTAATACTCCCGTACCAATGAAGATGCTTTGAGATCAGTGAACTGTTGAGTGTCAGCAACACTTTCCCCCTCCTTTCTTCAATAATAAGATAAGATACAAATGCAGTGCCCCACAGTAGAATAATAGTGCAGTCACAAGAGGAAAAAATGCCAGAAATTTTGTGTGCTTTAGAAAACCTTTGTTGCTGAGATCCTCTTAAAGGGTTTTGGTTCCAGTTAATCACATTGGGTCTGTCAGTCTGAATGACAATGCAGTGTTATTGTTGTCCAGAATTGAGTTTCTCCTCAGACAGAATATAAAATGGATCAAATTGTATAAAACTGATTTCATTTTGTTATCCAACATCAATTGTGACAACAAAAAAAATCACAAACAAACAACTGACCTTTTTTCTCCCTTTCAAGTATTTTGGCTTAAATGTTTTTACCAAAAATGACAGATTTAACAAACTTGCAGATTTTCATCACTGTGAAAAAAAAGTGATTTGGCAGAAAGTGCAGAATATTCCCTCAAATTTTTGCTTTCAAAGTTGGCAGGAAATCAGGAAAATCAGCAGGCTAGAAAGCAATCATTCAATGTGTGGAGAGTGTCTTACAGCAAGTATATTTGCAAAGGTATAATAGCTTGTTCTCAAGTTATTATTCTGTGATATAGTTTTAGTATTTAACGTAACATCTGTAGTTTTCTCAACAAAATTGTTTCTACTGTCATGGGAGTTTTGGATCAGATGTTAACAAGTATCAGAATCTCCTCCTAATTTTCACCCTTGCTATCTTGTGTGTTGAGAGCTTCTCTATCCTACCCAGTTCTTCACATGTGAGTCAAGATATAGTGTGTGTGTGTGTGTGTGTGTGTGTGTGTGTGTGTGTGTGTGTGTGTGTGTGTGTGTGTGTGTGTGTGTGTGTGTGTGTGTGTGTGAGTGTGCGTACGTGCGTGCGTGCGTGTGTGTGTGTGAGTGTGTGTGTGCGTGCGTGCGTGTGTGTGTGTGAGTGTGTGTGTGTGTGTGTGCATGTGTGTGTGTGTGTGTAGCACTTGCTACCCAAGTGCTCAGTTATGCATATCACAAACAAGAGAAAATCTGCAGACGCTGGAAGTCCGAGCAACACACACAACATACTGGAGGAACTCAGCAGGCCAGGCAGCATCTAAAGAAAGAGTACAGTCAACATTTCGGGCCAAAACCCTTCAGCAGAACTAATGTATGTCAGGGTGGGAGAGTCAATAAATACATTGCAGTAAGATCCTCCCCATTCAGAAAAAAACACACTGGATACTTGCCAGCAGCAAGTGCAATGTTTTACATATTATTTCAGTAATGATTCCCTTTCATAACTCCGGGAAACTGATACATTTTACAATGACTTAACATGTACGTATTTTAGATATCATCTAATGAAGGGGAGATTCCCAAATTTCCTTGGCTCATTGCTACATGATCATAATTGTTATTATTTACCTGATGTCCAAGTCCTATGTTCCTCCCAGCCTACTAAAATCTCTCGCATTCTGTAGTCACATAATCTCTGTACAACGTGACTCCCTATCTCCTGTGGTTGCTCACCGCTATTAGTTCCCCAGATCCCATAAGTCATGAGTCTCTCGATGGCACTGTCATCATTTAGAGTACTGTATAGCAGTATAGCAACATTGTAGATAGTACAGTTGTCAAATGCATCCAGAGATGCTGTTTGATTCTAATCTCTTGGTGTTGTTAAAGCGGGGCTTGCACATTCTTCCTATAAGGTTTGCCTTCTCTGCTCCTTCCAAAGAGATTCTGGCTGATAGTGTAATTGGCTGCTGCAGTAGTGAGAGACTCAGGATAGTGTTAATGGGCGTGAGTGAGAGAAGAGGCTACCAGGAAGCAAGAAGACAATGGGATAGATGGGAATGATCTGAGAAAGGGAAAAAAAAGATAAAACATAAAAGTAAGCCAGCCAAAAATGTACAATATGATCCCAAAATATATTTTCAAATATATAAAGTGTAAAAGAGAAGCAACGGTGAACATTGGATCTTTGGAAAATGATACTGCAGAAGTAATAATGGGAAGCGAAGAATTTTGAAACAGTTTTGCTATGGAAGACACCAGCAACATGCCAGAAATTAAAGAGAGTCGGAGAAATAGGAGTGTAGTTGTTGTCACTAAGAAGAATGTGCTTGTGAAGCTGAAAGGTCTGAAGGTAGGTAGGTCACCTGGACCAAATGGATTGCTCCCCAGGGTTCTGAAAGAGGTAACCGGAGAGATGGTAGAGGCATTAGTAGTGATCTTTCCATAATCACTAGAGTCCGGTTTGGTTCCAGAGGACAGGAAAATCACAAAGGTCACTCCACTCAAAGAAGGGAGAGAGGCAAAAGGCAGGAAATTATAAGCAGGTTCACTTCACTTCAGTGGTCAGTAAGATTTTAGAGTCCATAATTGAGGATAAAGTTTTGAGATATTTGGAAATGCATAATAAAGTAGACAAAAGTCAGCACGGTTGCCCTAAGGGGAGATCCTTCAGGGAGTGGCATGGTAGCATAGTGGTTAGCACAATGATTTACAGAAACAGCGACCCAAGTTCAATTCCCGCCACTGTCGGTAAGGAGATTGTATGTGACTGCGTGGGTTTCCTTCGGGCGCTCCGGTTTCCTCCCACATTCCAAAGACGTACCAGCTGGTAGATTAATTGGTCATTAATTGTAAATTGTCCCATGATTAGACTAGGATTAATTTGGGCTATTGCTGAGTGGCGCAACTTGAAGGGCTGGAAGGACTTACGCTGTGCTGTATGTCAAAGAATAAACAAATAAATGAAACCTTCTCTGACAAATCTGGTGCAATTCTTTGAGGAAATAACAGATAGGAGAGAATCTGTGGATGTTGTTCACTTGAATTTTCAGAAGGCTTTTGACAAGGCGCTGCACATGAGGCTGCTGAACAAGATAAGAGGCCATAATCTTACAGGAAAGATGCTAGGATGTTTAGAAATTGGCAAAGAGTGGGAATAAATGGGACCTTTTCTAGTTGGCTGTGTGTAACTAGTGGTGTTCCACTGGGGTCAGTTATGGGTCCATTGCTTTTCATGTTATATATTAATGATTTGAATGATGGAATTAATGGTTTTGTGGCCAAGTTTGTGGATAATTCAAAAATAGATGAAGGGTAGGTAGTGTTGAAGAATCAAAGAGTCTGCATAATGACTTGAACAGATTTTTAAAAATGGGGAAAGAAGTGGCAGATGGAACGCGCCATAGGATAGTTAATGGGACGCACTTTGGTAGAAGAAATAAAGGCATAGGCAGTTTTGTAAATAGGGAAAGAATTCATAAATTGGAGCTGCAAAGAGATTTGGGAGTGTTAATGCAGGATTCCCTCAAGATTAACTGAGGTTTTATATGGCATTAGTCAGACCATATTTGGAGTATTGTGAGCAGTGTTGTCCCCTTATCTAAGGAAGCATGTGCTGGCATTGAAGAAGATCCAGAGGAGGTTTACTATACTAATCTTGGGGATGAGAGGGTTAATATATGAGCAGGGTCCAATGGCTCTGGTCCTCTGCTCACCGGTGTACAAAAGAGGTAACTCATTGAGACCTACAAAATATTGAAAGGCCAAGATAGAGTGAAGGTGGAGAAGATATTTTGGTAGTGGGAAAGTTCACGACTAGAGACCACAGATCTGAATAAAAGGACATCTCTTTAGAGCAGAGATGAGGAGGAATTTCTTTAGCCCATGGATGATGAATTGATGGAATTCACGGCCACAGATGGCTGTAGAGGCCAAGTCAATGGGTATATTGAAAGAGGACGCTAATGGTGTCTTGAAAGGGTGTTAAAATTTACAAGCAGAAGGCAGGAGAATGGGATTGAGAGGGTAAAATAAATCAGCAATGTGGAGAAGACTTGATGGGCTGAAATGAGCTTATTCTGTTCCTATGTCTTATGGTGTAGTCTACATGACCTTGATAAAACTCCTTTCAGGATTTGAGGGTATGTGAGATACTTAAATTATTCAACAATGACTCACAGAGTATTAACCATTTTGCTTTCTCCTAAAATCATCAGATGTGGTAAAATTTTGTTACTCACCGCTTCCACTCTCGTATAAACAGACAAACAAAATCCTTAACAATAGCCTTTGATCTGACAAGAATACATCTGTTGTGGTCTGTCTGTTCTTTTGCTCTGTCTGAAAAATATCAAATTAATCTGATGCACTAGGGAACTATTTATTAAATGTCAGATCTGGGGTGTTGACAGTAATTGGTATCATGCAAGGCTTCCTCATCCATAGGTAACTGTTCCATACCTGGGAGCTGACCATGCAACTCCTCAGGCTATAAACTGAAGCTAAAGCATGAATCTAATAGCTTTCATTTATACAACACCTTTAATAACAGGAAAATCCAGAGTATTCCCATAAGTGCCTGTTACAGAAGGATCACCCTGCAAGGCAAGGCTATTTCCAGATCCTTTGATCACAGCCATCCATCTTCTTAAATTCCTTTTCTTTCATCGCCCTTCTGATAGGTGAGTGTGTCTGTGAGAGAGTTTCAGTAAATTTGTGATGTGTGTTTGTTATCTAAGGACAAGTTCTTTAAAGGAATGGAGTTTGATATTTCCCTTCTGCTGTGAACTATATAGAAGAAGATAGCCCTTAACTCCGAGTGGAGTCATCGGGACGCTGTCATGACGGCATTTTTTTTAGCAGGCTTTCTTGTTTTTATGAGGCCGAGTTGCTAGCTCGACGCTCAACCCAGCACGGATGAAAAGTGTGCAAGGAAGACGGCTGGATTCGAACTCTGGAGCCTTCGCTCCAAAGTCTGGCACTGATGCCACTACACCACTAGCCGGCTTGTCAACAATATGCCCTTTAAATAAATAGATGGGCTAAAGGCTGTCCTGTTTTGCCTTTGTTTCAAAGTGAGTATTCCTCTCATTGTGCTGACACGTCCATCACCTCAGTACGTACTGACTGTAGAAAATGGAGCCAGGTGTTGATACCATCTCCTTTACACTCTGTCCATGATGTATGTGGTAGTCTCGATTTCACCTCATCACAACAGATGGTAGGCATAAAACAAAATCCCTAAACACTGTAAGTCTAATACAGACTGATCACTGGAAACATACAGCAGGTTGATCAGTATTTGAAACTAAAATGGAGTTTAATGCTTTAGCTGTCAATCTTGATGAACATTTACGCCATGAATCTGATTTTATCTTTCGAATCCCACCTGACTTGTCATGTACAGATGCTGGAAATCCACTGCAACACACACAAAATGCTGACAGAACTCAGCAGGTCAGGCTGCATCTATGGAAACAGTCGATGTTTTGGGCTGAGACCCTTCTACAAAACTAGAAGAATGGAACAACCCTTCCTAGCATCTCCAAAACTCAACTTGCAGAGTGGTGCAGCAGATGTGATCAAGGGTCAACCCTGACCTCCAGTTGATCATGTCTGGTTTACTGAAATGTTATTCTTGTGACCATGGCTCACTCATGCATGCTCCAATTTCCTCCCACATTCCAAAGATACGTTGGTTAATAGGTTACTTGGGTACTGCAGATGGTAAGAGAATTGTGGGGGCTGATCTAATGAGGAAATGAGAGAGAAGAGGTTATAGGGAAATAAATATGGGATGGAACTGAAGGGAATGCTCTGAGGTCCAGCATAAACTCAACAACAGCAAACAATTTCCTGGAGAAGCTCAGTGGATTGATCAGCATCTTAAGTGAAAAGGAATTGCGACATTTCATCTCCCACCAGATGCTGTTTGACCTGTTGAGTCCTTCCAACATCTGCCGTCTCTTGTGAATCCAATGATTCAATAGCATCCTTCTAAGTTTTAAGAAAAACGAGATTTCAGTGCAGCATTTTGTGTTAGAACTGAGAATGTTTAGTTAATGTCTGTTACATAGGGCTCAATCCAAGATATTGATTTCTGCTGGGTTTGGCAGGGCTATAGACCTTAATCTTACAGGTCAAGGGTTCCCAAACTTCTTTAAGCCTAACAATTAACTGTGGTGTCTGTCGACCCCAGGTTGGGAAACTGTGATATAACGGAAACCGAGAGCAAAGTAAGTTGTCTGTTTTCTCAGTTGACCAGCGGAAGGATATCTGAAAGAGCAGAGGAGCGAATATGTCCATCCAGATCTCTGAGATTGACTTGTAATACAGAATACTTTCCAAATTGCTCTACTGATCTGATCCTTCCCTATGGAGATCTGAAAAGTACTACACTAATGGAATTTTGAAGAGATGTTTGTGCAAGCCAATTGGCTCACAAAAAATAAGCATGTGGAGGCTGACCTCATTTGCAGTGAGTGATGTCTCAGCTGAGTACGTTTCATTTTTATAAGAAACTCTTCATTAAATGTTTATTGTATGATTTTCTGTTTCAAGATTTTAATTGCTTCCCTGCCCAATTTCCACTGCAAAATCTAAGATTAATTCTGATTTAAAAAATAAAACAGAAGTTTCATCCAAATGCACCCTCAGGGGAGCCTACATAATGATGCACAGATGTCTGTACATAGGTTGTGTTACATCCACAGAGTGGATTGTGGATAAACTACCTGCTATGTTTGGATAGCTGACCAAAAATTTTATGCAGATTTTTTTTTTTATCTATCCAATTTCCTGTTTCGCTTTATCCATTAAACAACTTGGGGTCATGAGGCAGAACTCCAGGCTGTACTAGTAATGAGGTAAATCTGCATTTCTGAAAATGTTGGTGCAAAACATTTTTCAAGACTGCTGAACATCTCGCATCTGCTTTGCAGCCCAAGAATTTGCCCATACCCTCTGTCCATGTGGCAAATTCAATCTAACTATTTATTGCCTTAGTAATGTACCCAATATCAACAGCAAACTCGGAGTCATCACAATACACAATAAATTACTCTACACTGGTGGTTTTGAATTCCTTCAGGACCACTTGGCCCCAGACCAAATTTATAGTTTCAATTCAAAGAAGGACACATGCACTGTATTGCAGAGGTGAAATTGAGCCTTTCTATTAAAATAATATTTGACTGAGTTTGACACCTAGTACTCACTGCAAACTGGGGGATGTCTCTCTGTGACTAGAATCATACCTGGTATGTTAGTAGTTGCTGGAAACTAATAGCTCAGTCTTGGAACACCACTGTAGGAATTCCTAAGGGTAAGAAGCTGAGCTGAATATTGCCAGCCAATTTGTCAATAAGGGCTTAAAGAGAGCTGGTTGGTAATGACTGAAGTGTTCAAATACCATTTAGAGTTCTTGCCAAGGTGAAGCAAGCTATAATTGTATGCAGCATAGCTTAAAAAACATTGAGACTGGAATTGATAAGCAGAAAGTTAAATTTATGCACAAATTTCAGGCAATGACCATTACAAATAAGAGAAACTCTAATTGCTTCAATTGAAATATTACCATTATCGATTTCTCCACCTGGGAGTGATATGTGACCAGATGATTAACTATTGTTAGTAGTTAGGAGTGCGATAGAACAGAAGTATCTGGGAATACAGATCCATAAAGGTCAAAGTAAATTTATTATCAAAGTGTACATATGTCACCATATATAACCCTGAGGTTCATTTTCTTGTGGGCATTCACAGTAAATACAAGAAACACAATAGCATCAATGAAAGATCCTGTGCAATAGGTCAGACAATCAACCAATGTGCAAAAGACAACAAACTGCAAATACAAAAATAAAATATGATGATGATGATGATGATGATGATGATGATGATGATGATAATAATAATAATAATTAATACCTCCAGTTGGGAAACAAATCCAGAGGTGAATGTACCCAGATTGAATTGAATTGACTTTAAATCTTACATCCTTCACATACATGAGGAGTGAAAATACGTTACGTCTCCATCTAAATGTGCAATGTGCAATCAGGGTAATTTACAATATTTCATAATAAATATAACAGTCAATGTAACATAGAAATGCACTCATATCAGTGTGAGTTAATCGGTCTGATGGCCTGGTGGAAGAAGTTGGCTCGGAGCCTGTTGGTCCTGGCTGTTATGCTGCAGTACGATTTCCCGGATGGTTGCAGCTGGAATAGATAGTTATTGGGGTGACTCAGGTTCCCATTGATCCTTCGGGCCCTTTGTACACACCTGTCTTTGTCAGTGTCCTGAATCATGGGAAGTTCAGAACTACAGGTGCGCTGGGCTGTCCGCACCACTCTCTGCAGAGTCCTGAGATTAAGGGAGGTACAGTTCCCATACCAGGCAGTGATGCAGCCAGTCAGGATGCTCTCAATTGTGCCCCTGTAGAAAGTTCTTAGATATATGGGGGCCCCTTACCAAACTTCTTCAACCGTCTGAGGTGAAAGAGGCGCTGTTGTGCCTTTTTCACTACACAGCTGGTGTGTACAGACCACGTGAAGTCTTCGGTGGTTTGGATGTTGAGGAACTTAAAGCAGTTTACCCACTCAACCTCAGATCCATTGATGTCAATAGGGGTTAGCCCGTCTTCATTCCTCCTATAATCCACAACCAGCTCCTTTGTTCTTGCGACTTTGAGGAAGAGGTTGTTTTCTTCACACCACTGTGTCAGAGATGACTTCATCCCTGTAGACCACCTCGTTATTGTTTGAAATCAATGTAGTGTCATTGGCAAATTTAATTAGCAGATTAGAACTGTGGGTGGCGACACAGTCATGGATATACAGGGAGTAAAGGAGAGGACAGTGCACAGCTCTGAGGGGCTCCTGTGTTGGGAGTTAGAGGGGTAGGGGTGAGGGAGCCCACTCTTACCACATGCCAGCGATCTGACAGGAAGTCCAGGATCCAGCTGCACAAGGCAGGGTGAAGGCCAAGGTCTCTGAGCTTCCTGCCGAGCCTGAATGGAACTATGGTGTTGAACGCTGAACTGTATGGATTGGGTGGTGCCCTGCTCAGCATCTATTCTCCATGTTAGGGGTGGCTGAAGCTAAAACCTGGGTCTGGGTATAAAAAGCAATACGCCTTCAGTTCAGAAATGGAGAGATGTCTATGGAACAGTGTGATATGGCTGCTGCCTGGGGAATGCCAGGTCGTGCCTGGAGCTAGCACTGGTCGTGTCAGTAAGTGGACTGCTAGAGTTTGCACTGCTGAACAGGTGGGCAGGCACCAGGAAACCTGAGAAAGATATTGCCAGCATTCAAAGTAGCCCACAAATGTTTCACAGGGGAGCAGTCCACTTACAAATGAGAACACTCAAGCAGTTAAGAGAAGAAAGATGTACGTGGAATAGTCATTAGAAGTAACCACATTCATAATGCGTGTATACTGCCAAGTAGCAAAACATGAGACTGACATGACAGGATACAAAGACAAACTTCATCAACAGTTTATAGCACAATATCACTCCATGCAAGTAAATGCACAACGAATAGCAGATCAATGAAAAGTGGTAGTAAAATACTAACATAATCCCTATAAACATGTTAAGCCAAATAAAACATGAGGTTGCACGAGAGCTAAAAGGAAACCAACCAGAAGTCCACAACAATACTATGTAAGAAAATATTTAAGATGCAACCCACCAAAGCACCGATGAAATTATTTCAACTGCTTCACAATCAGATGTTAACAGCAACAACACAATACAAAGCCTCCACCGAATGCTGATGACAACACCGAGCTTACAAACAAGGTTATCTTAATATTGAACACCCCACTAACAGAATATATTGGCCAACAAAAAGACCCTACATACCAAAACGAAATACATTATCAAAATTTGCAAGTATTAACTTAACAAAATTAACTTCAAGGCTTGAGAAGATCTGCCAAACAGAGCGCAACAGAAAAATCTAACAAAGGTAATAGATACTTTTGCTATATGCATACTAATGTATTCTTTTAGCATAATATCTTGGTCCAAAACCAATCTGGAAAATTTGCAAAAAATAAGTACTGAAATGAAATAGAAAAAAATGACATTTGAATGCGCTCAGATTAACACAGAAGGAGGAAGAGGAATAACAGACATTAAAAATCTACACAATAGTCAGATAAAACTTCTGAGGATATACAGTACTTTCATCAATGAAAACAGTAATCAGCACTCCACACAAGCATATGTAATTCCAATAACTGTACCATTAAACTTAAATGAGACCACAACCCAGAAAAAGGAGGACATTATCACTAGTGAAGAAAAAGCTAACCAATGGAACAGCACGACCTTCCATGGAAGACAGCCCCACAATCTGAGCAGTCTAGATAATGATAAGGAAGTGCTGAACACATGGCTCAGAGTTGGAGACCTCTTCCCAGAAACAGAAGAGTTCCTTGTGGCAATACAGGACCAGGTGGTTAGCATAAAAAATAACAAAAATGCAGAATAAAAGACCAACAAATTTGAAGATGGTAAATGCAGAAAATGCAGTGGGGAAAAAAAAACAGAAACAATGCAAAACAATACAGGATCCTGTAGCAGTTTAACACAATCTGATTACTTACATAGGCACAATTAAGTGGCAATATCATTCATCAAAAACTTGCTTTAAAATACAAACTCATAAATGAAATCACACCTTACTATAAATACAACTGTGATCCAGTTTTAGACTCAGAATACCACAAATTATATTATGACCAATCAGTTACTACAGACAGGACAATCCACAATAACCATCTGGATGTAATAATATAGGATAAACAAGCAAGAACAACTTGTTTAATAGATATTACCATTCCAAAAACACAAAATTTACAGAAATCAATAAGTGAAAAAACACCAGAAACATGATGAATTAAAAGAAGAACTTGAAAGACCTTGGAACATAAACAAGGTATACATTGTCCTGATAATAATATCTACAACTGGTGTCATCCCAAAGGCACTACACAATAACATTAAACAATTAGGACTACACAGCAATATCTGTGTAAATGTTCAGAAAGCCACAATACTAAACACCACAAGAATAATTCGAAAGGTCCTAGCAATTGACAAATGAGTGTACTTGGCTTTGCCTGTACCTCAGGTTTTATCAGCTTGAGTTGAGAAAGAATATAAATAATAATAACAGATGTACAGCCTCCTCAGTATGCTGATGACTAAACTGAGCTTACAGACAAAATTATCCTAATGTTTAACATTACACTAACAGATACATTGGCACTGACTCAACAGAAACACCCTACAAAACAAAACAAGTCATCAAAATTGTAAAAAAATATTAATACTCTCATCAATATTATATTACCACAATATTTAGGAAAATTTGAAATATTTGAAGAACTACAAACAATAACATACTGTGCAGTGTTAACAACAGTGCTCTGCAAAGGCTCCTGAATAGAGACACTGGTTAATAGAAACCCAAAACTGAGTAATGAAATGAGAACACCAAAATGATAGAAGAGATCAAGAAACAAAATAGCAACCTTATGAGCAGAAATAGCAACATACACACAAAACGCTGGAGGAACTCAGCAGGCCTAGCCGCATTTATGGAAACAAATAAACAGAAATCTTTCAACAGGACTCCATTAGCCCACCTAATGTAGTATAATATGAATAATCTGAGCAAATAGAGAATATAAAGTACACACATAACATACAGAAATTGATAAGTAAAAAACATCAGGAATATGCTTAATTAAAAAGGGAAGTTGAAAGACTATGGAACATGAGCTGGGTATACATTGTCCCATTAATAACATCTACAACTAGTATCATCCTAAAGTCACTGTAATTAAACAAATTATACAATTAGGCCAACACAGCAATAGTTATGCAAATCTCCTGAAAGCTGCAATATTATACACCACTAGAATTGTCTGAAAGTTCTTAGAAATAAAGAAATGAGTGTGCTTGGCTATACCTGTACCTCAGGTATTATCAGCTTGAGTAGATAGGTAGATAGATAGATAGATAGATAGATAGATAGATAGATAGATAGATAGATAGATAGATAAACAGATAGAACCTCAGATGAAGAGTCTTTGAACATGAGTCTATTGGTCCCTTAAAAGTAGCATCACAAGTAGATAGGGTTGCAAGCAGAGCTTTTGGCACTGGGCTTCATAAATCAAAATACAGGAGTTGGTGAGATGTGATGTTGAAATTGTATAATCAGAATCAGGTTTAATATCACTGGCAAAGGTCATGAAATGTGTTGTTTCATGGCAGGCGTACGTTGCAACATAGTTTCTGGGTTCTTTGGTCTCTGCCGATACACTGGGAGTAGAAGTACAGCCAGCTGATCAGATGTTCCAAAGTGTGGAAGTATGATGGCACAGTAAGCATTCGTGATGGTGGCACAACAGTGGTCAAGTGTGTTGGCTGCTCTGGTTCCACAGGTGATATGTTGGTGGTAGTTGTTCAGAGACTTCTTCAAGCAGGGCTGGTTGAAATCCCCCACAATGATAGAGAGGGCATCAGGGTGCGCAGTTTCCTGCCTACTTATTACAATGCTCAGCTCCTCCAGTGCTTGCCTGATGTTTGGGCTGCAGCACTGCCGGTGTGAGTCATTTTTCCGTAACACAGTACTGATTTTCCTGTGGACAGCAAGGATATTGTTAATGCCAAATTCGGAGTATTGTGAGCAGTTCTGGTCACCTACAGTACCTAGAGAAAAATATTAATAAATTTGAAAGAATACAGTGAAAATTTGCAAGGATGTTGCTAGGTCATGAGGACCTGAGTTATGGCGAAAGGTTGAATAAGTTAGGAGATTATTCCCCGGAGCATGAGAGAATGAGGAGAGGGATACTACAGGTATACAAGATTATGAGGGGTATGGACAATGCAAAAAGGTTTTTTCCACTGATGTTGGGTGAAACTAGAACTGGAGATCGTGGGTTAAGGGTGAAAGGTGAAATGTTTAAGTGGAAACCTGAAGGGGGTTTTCTTCAATCGGAGTGTGGTGAGAGTGTGAAGCAAGCTGCCAATGGAATGTGGGTTTGATTTCAACATTTAAAAGAAGTTTGAATAAGTACATGTGTGGGCTGAATGTGGAGGGCTGTGGCCCAAGTACAGGTCGATAGGATTTAGGCAAAATAATATTTCGGCATGGACTAGATGTTTCTGTGCCGTGGTTCTCTGTGAGTCTATTGAGCAGGTCAGAGGCTGTTGAGCTGCAACAGGGTTACTTGCTCCACCAAATGGAATGTATATGGGAAGATTATGATAGAAATTCTCTCCTTGCCTGGATGAAACAATACTGATGTAAAATTCTAGGGAAAAAGTTTTCCCTCTTCCACTAGCTTAAATATTTGAAATAGAAATGTTGCAAACTTTATAAAAGATCTACTACAGCAGTTCCCAAACCTGCAATTCCCAGCCCCCGTGTGAACATGAAAGTGTCCAGCTCCTTCTTTCCAGTGAGTGCCTGGTGATTTCTTTCATTCAGGAATGGACTATAATCTCTTGCTGATTTACAGCCATTTAAAATAGCTGGAAGTGGTGCCATGCCTATCATGCCCCTTCTCAAAATGGACATAGTTGTGTGGGTGTTCAGACTTTTGTACTTCCTCTCTGACATGATAATGTAGCAGCGAGCATTACTCTATTATAGTACCAGTGACTTGGGTTCAATTCTGCCACCATCTGTAAGATGTTTGTACGTTCTTGTGGTGGCCTCATGATTCTCTGGTATCCTCTTACATTCCAAAGATGCATTGCTTAGTCGTCAATTAGTTACATAGATGTAATTGTAATACATGTGCTAGTTAGACCAGAAGGGCCTGTTACTGTGCTGTATGTCAAAATAAATAAAAATAAAATAGTAATAATGAGTAGAGGGCATACACCTGACGGTGAGGAGCTGGAAATTCTGCAACCCTCAGCCGCCTCTTGTGATGCAACCAGTCAGAATGTTCTCAACTGTACTTCTATAGTAGTCTGCAAAAGGTTTAGGTGATCTACCAAATCTCCTCAAATTCCTCACAAAGTAGAGGCACTGCATGCCTTCATCATGATTGCATCACTGTGTTGTGTCCAGGACAGATCGTCAGAGATACAGACACCTAGGACTTCCACCACCGACCCTCAATGAGAACAGAAGAGAGTTCGCCATCCTAAAGTCCAGAATCCATTCTTGGTGCCGCAGTAATTGTGTGTGAGGTTGTTGTTCTCACACCACTCAACCAGCCGATCTATCCTACACCTGCATGCCTCCTTGTCACCATCGGAGATTTTGTCAATAATTGTGTTATTAGCAAATTCGTAGATGGTGTTTGAAATGTGTCTGAATATCTTGAATGGGTACCTAAATTTAGTGATGCTTAAGATCTATGTTTGCCACATACAGCATGATACTAGATTCCTGTGGCAGAAATAAGAGATGGAAGTGAATGAGGAAATCAGACCTCTCTGGAGCAACTGTCGCTATGTCAAGGTCACTTGGAGTGGAGCCACTGAGTGGTGATTCCGGAGGTACAGCAAATGAACGCACTGCAGGGCATCCATGCTTAATATACTGGAATAATTCACATGGAAATGAGACCAGAAACTATGCATACTATTGTGTGGTTGATAAGGAAATTGGAAATTTGGTAAATTACTGCTCAAGACTGCTGACTGCAGTTATCCACAATTCCAGGTATTCAACTCAGTGAGTGCCTGGTGATTTCTTTCATTCAGAATGGACTTTAATCTCTTGATGGTGTCCAGACATTCAAAGTCGTTGGAAGAGTTGCCATACATATCATGTGCTTCTTCAGAATAGGCATTGTGGATGACAGATCAGGTTTGGCAACCAATGGCTTTCCTGAGGAATTGGTGTACGTCCAACTGTCCAGAATTCAGATTTCACCATTCACCTTATTCCTACATTGGGAATGCTTAATACATACCATTGATTTCCTCATAAAGAGATTGAGCTCATTCCCACGGGCGGAATGAAATAACACAACAGTAGTTGTTTGGAACTGTGTCCAATTGGTCATGAGCCAGAGGCTTCAATGTTTCCATTTCTTACTGCACCACAGGATATTCCTGACTGATCAGCCAATGAGTTAGTTGTTGAGGACTTGACTCAACCTGTCTCTGAAGGAGAAGTCAGACTGGAAGAAAAGGAATCAGAAGGTTCAACACAACCCACATGGTCAGGAGATAGTCTCAAGTGAAATGCACCATGAGAAGGCTTAGAATTTTGTCAAAATGGAACTATAGCAAGATTAAGCAAGCAATGTAGATTAGGAACAACATTGTGAAAATAGTCAACAGAAAAAAAAAGACAAAATATTGAAAGTATATGCATCTGATAGCTAAGAAGATGGTTAACCAAGATGGGAGGTATAGGAAATACATGGATCTGAGATGTGGAATGCTACTATGCAGGTATCACTGGACAGGAAACAGATCAGTAATTGAGAGGCTCAACTCCAGGTGGATGGCATGTTATGCACAGAAGTCAGTATTCACAGAGTTGAGGGTTTCTGGAATAGACACTTCTGCATGGACACAAATGCTCTTTTACTTTGTGGACACTTCAAAGGTTAAGACTACCAGTAGATTGATTGAACTCCAGCATGACTGAACATTGCATGACTGATGATGTCTTCAACATAAGCAATTGAAAGATTTTGCCCAAAATAATTAAAATTCAAGTCTCATCTTAAACACCTCTTTAAAAATCAAACAGTAAACTGGAATTCTGACTCACTCGTTAGTTTTTTCTTGTTTACCTAGTTATCCCTTTTCTTTTAAGACCACTGATGCCATCAAGAGTTATTGCTTAGAAGGTTTATTGAGCTTAACAGTGCATGGAGAAATGCTGTTGAAGCACCCGAATGTCGATCACCACTGTTACAATGCTGAATCAGCTCCTTCGCACTATTCATCTTGAGAAGCCATTCAAGTTGGTGCCCTGGTGTCACACAATTGCTGTTTAAACTAAACACAAATAGAGAGCAAATCCAAATTTTAAAAATGCTGCTTGTAGCGGTGTGCTACACGCAGCGCTGCAATAACGACACGGAGTCGGTGAGCTGCAGTTGCAAAAAAGGTTTATTCAAACTTCGCAGCCTCGCTTTAAAGCCTTCCTGATCCCGCCCGGGGAGGGCGGGAATGCTGTAGGGGGCGCGTATTCACAGTCCCATCCCGCGCGCGGGCTTTTCCCCTTGCTGGTGAAGCAGGCTTGGCACCCTCTTTGGGACCGGCCTCAATGCCGGTGTGCACCGCTTTGTGAGCCGGTTCTAGTGCGCTGGGAAGTGGGTCGCCACATGCTGTTATTTTTCGGTCCTTGGAATAATTTCTGTTTAATGTACTGTAAGTGATCATTACGTTGTTTAGACACTCACAATTAAAATTGAACTCTTTGCTGCCCTGATTTTCTGATGCAATTGCTAATACCACAAGTCTTGTTGTGAGGTTTATTATTCTAATATAAACATTCATGTCTGATCATCAAAATGTGTCCTTTACTCTGAATGTAAAAGTTGAATGTGGAATTTTCCTCCAGTCCATTCCTTGATCCCATAATTGGCAATTCGTCTGAGCAAATTCTGATAGCTTTATTTATTTGAGGGACTTGGATAGTTCTTATTTTTGACTATCTAGCAAACATTGAACTGGAACATACCTGACAAGTTCTCTTTCATATTGGGGAAACAAATGGCATTTTTATCTATGGGACAAGTTTGAGATTTAAGTTCTTGATTTAAATCAGCTCAAATTAAACTAATGATTGTAGATTGTTTTGCTGGAATGTAATGTTGGCCAGTATTGACCACTCACTCGTTTCTACAGCACAGAATTATTTTCCTTTCTTGTACATCAATTTCAACCTATTGAGAATCCCACTTACTTACTCTCAATTTAATGCCACAAAGAAATTGATGAAAGCTGAAGAATGATTTTTGGAGCAACACACACAAAATGCTGGAAGAACTCAGCAGGCCAGACAGCATCTGTGGAAAAGAGTACAGTTGATGTTTCGGGCTGAAAGTCTTGTTTGTGATTGAGTGGTTTTTAATACAGCTTTTGACAAAAACCACAAGCTGACATTCGGATGTAAGAAAAAAAGTCAACAGATAACCAAGAGTCTAACACAACCAAGAAAACTAAAAGTATGTCATTATCATCAGCAGGACTCATTTGAATAATTTTGATGCTGCTTTTGCATTTAGTGCCTACAAAAATGGTTTGCATGTTAACAGTGTTGTTAATATAAGCCTCAGGAGTTCACCTGGATTAAAAGAAACATTACCCCAGAAACTCATTCACACTCAGCAATAATAATTGTGATAAAGTAATAGAATGCAACATATTGCTAATGAAGTTCATTCAGTTAAAGTCCATGAAACTGAATTTTGGAGACTTGCTATTCTGTGGTGCATTTAGCACTATTGACTGGGATGAAATTCTAGACAATTTGTCTTGAAGAACAACCTCGGTGGAGACATTACTTGGATCCTAGGGAAGAAATTAAACTGCTGTGCCACTTTGTGGTAAAAGCTGGGCATATGCCAAATCAATTTCAGTCAGCATCACTAGACCCAAGCTGCACATATGCTGTCAATCTTACTACACGTTGGGATGGCTAGGAAATATCTGTCATGTAAAACATTACACTGGAAATGTTTACATTTGCTGAAATATTAATATCACTAATGTGGTTGCAAGCATTAAAGCTTCATGTCGTAGTACAATTGGGAGTTGGGTTTCAACTGCTTAAGAATCAGAGGGAACAATGAGATGAAGATGAACAAGGTGAATGACATAGTAAAGTTAGATGGGTAAAAACGATGAATGGAGACTTTGGTGTAGCAGAGCAGTTTAAAATGAACAATAACAATCTATAGTTAGTTTTCTCATTGCTGCTGATTTTTATTTTCCTTGACCTTAACAGGCCATCAGTTTGCTATCAGTTGTTTTGCACTGTTTGAATACTACAGGAGTCAAATTCAGTTTCATAAAAGGCCACTTGGCTGAGGGCAACTTACTTTTAGATTTTCAGCATTTGCAGATTTTATTTTGTTTCACCTGCTTTTAAATGTCATCTCTATAATGTTATTAATTTTAGCTGTTAAGGAACCAACCATCAAAGATGGATTGGTTCATTGTTGCCTGCCTGATCAGATTCCATATTTCCTTATAACAAAGAAAGCCATTCAGCCCACTGAATCTATGATGGCTCACAGAACAATCCAATTTCCCACTGACTCTCATTGTAACATTCTGCCTACATTAAGCTCATTGTGTGTATTTAAGGCAGTGTTTGATAGATACTTGGTAAGTTGGGGCATGAAACATTATGGGAAGAAGGCAAGAGAATGGGGTTAAGAAGGGAATGGATTAGCCATGGTCAATTGACAGAGGAGACACAATGGGCTGAATGGTCTCATTCTGCTCCTATGTCTTATGGTCTTATTCCTGCCCTTTTCCCTTAGAGTCCACCATTCACATTTACAGTGGTCAATTAACCTAAAAGCCAACATGTATTGGGAAGCAAGAGGAAACTGAAGCACCTGGAAGGAAATCTATACAATCACAACAAAATATACAAATGGCACAGAGGTCAAGATTGAATGGAGATCACTGGAGCAACAAGTCAGTAAGGTTATGGTGGTGCATTTAGTGAATTACTCCCTCATAGCTCCAGAGACTTTGGTTCAAAGCTGATGGCTGGCAATACCCGTATGGAGTTTGCATCTTCTCCCTGTGACTACATGGGTTCCCCTGGGTGCTCTGCTTTCTTCCTATTTTATAGAGACCTGTAGGTCTGGCAGAATCACAGTACTACAGCACAGAAACAACCCTTCAGTCCATCTAGTCTGTACCAAGCTAATATACACCCTAGTCCTATCGACCCACACCTGGACCATAGCCCTCCATACCTACCCCATTCATGTATTTATCCAAATTTCTCTTAAATTTTGAAATCAAATCCATGTCCACCTCTTGCGCTGGCAGCTCAGTCCACACTCAAATCACCCTCTGTTCACCCTTATGTTTCCTATATGTGTCAACTTCAGCGGAGGGAAAAAAAACCTGCTTGTATTCTCCCTATCTACACTCCTCCTTATTTTGTTTACCCCTATCAAATCCCACACTCTCCTACACTCTAGGGAATAAAATCCTAACCTATTTAACCTTCCCCAGAACTCAGGTCCTGGCAACATTCTTGTAAATTTTCTCTGCACTCGTTCAATTAATTGATATCTTTCCTGTACGTAAGTGACCAGAAATGCACACCGAGCTCCAAATTAGTCCTCACCGATGTCTTATACAATTTCAACATAACATTCCAACTCTTGTACTTAATACTTCGATTTATGTGCAAAGTTCAAAGTAAACTTATTATCAAAGTACATATATGACACCTCGTACAACACTGAGATTTATTTTTAGTGGCAATTCAATAAATCCATAATAGAATCAATGAAAGACTGCACCAACTGAGCATTTAACCAGTGTGCAAAAGACAACAAACTGTGCATAGACAAAAAAAAAGAAAACTAGTAATAATAAATAAATAGGCAATGAATATCAAGAACGTGAAATGAAGAATCCTTGAAAGTGAGTCCATAGACTGTGGGAACTGCACTGATGAGGCAAGTGAAGTTATTCCCTTTGGTTCAAGAGCCTGGCGTTTGAAGGGTAATACCTGTTCCTGAACTTGGTGGTGTGAGTCCTGAGGCTTCTGTGCCCTCTTCCTGATGGCAGAAGCAAGAACAGGGTATGACCAGGTTGGTGGGGGTCTCTGATGCTGTTTTCCTGCGACAGTGCGCTGTGTTGCTGTGCTCAATGGTGAGAAGGGCTTTACCCATGATTGACTGGACCATACCCATTACTTCTTATAGGATTTTTAGTTCAAGGCCATTGCAGCTTCCATACCAGGCTGTGATGCAACCGGTCAATATACTCTGCATCACACATAAATAAAATTTGTGAACGTTTTGGAAGTCATGCTGAACCATCACAAACTCCAAAGGAAGTGGAGGTGCTGCTGTACTTTCTTCATAATTGCACATATATGCTTGGCCCAGGAAGGTCCTCTGAAATGATAATTATACCGAGGAATTTAAAGTTGCTGACCCTCTCCACCTCTGATCCCCTGATGAGGACTGGCCCATGGACCTCTCGTTTCCTCTTCCTGTAGTCAATAATCAGCTCCTTGGTGCCGGTGTGAAGGCTAATGTGCCAAAAGCTCTCTTTGTGACCCTATTAACCTTTGATACCAGTTACAAGGAATTATGGATCCAGTATTCACTGGGCAAAGCCTGTTTTGTCCTCCCAAAATGCAGGGCTCCACACATGCCTACATAGATTAATTGGTATTTGTAAACTTTTCCTAGAACAGTGAATGGAAAATCTAAATTGCATTTCGGGGAACATATGGAGAATAAAAAGGAATGATACAGTATCGATGCAAATGGATGTTTCATGGCAAGCACTGACATACAGGTCAAGTAGCCGGCCACTATGCTATATGGTTCTATATATTCACCTCAGATAAGCACTTCATGTAGATTGCATTAACTTCCCCTAAAAAAATGTACGCCCGTTGCATTAGGTTCAAGTCAGTATTTCAGTTTTTAACTTTGTGTACATGCATTGCATTCTACTCAAACAAATAACTACAATTATAATGGATTTTTAGTGATATCTGTTAATAAAACGTGATACAACTTTAATCTTGTTGATTAAAAACTTACTTTAGGATTGTGGGGTTTTGCAGTTTGGAATTCTGCCTATGACTGGCTGCTCTTCGAAGTTAATATCATCATGCTACTAGACACCTGGGATCTTTCAGAAAACACCTGTGACAACAGAAAAATACTGTGAAAAGTTCAGAGTTTTGGCAGGAGTTTTTGCTACAAGAGTAGTGGGGAACACCAAGACTCCACCATGGACCATAGACTTGAAATTGTATAGCACTGGATGAACATGAGAAAATCTACAAATGATGGAAATCTAAGCAACACGCACAAAATGCTGGAGGAACTCTGCAGGCCAGGTAACATCTGTGGAAAAGAGTAAACAGTCAATGTTTTGGGCCAAGACCCTTCATCCTGATGAAGAGTCTTGGCCCAAATTATTGACTGCTTACTTTTTCCCGCAAATGTTGCCTGACCTGCTGAGTTCCTCCAGCATTTTGTGTGTGTTGCACAGCACTGGACAGGCGTTTCAGCCCACAATGTTATGCTGATCTTGATGCCAATTTATACTAAATATCCTCCTCTCATGTATCACACAAATCCGTACATTTCCTTTATCTTCATATAACTGAAGCCTCAAACTCCAGAGGATTCTCAATTCCACTACCAACCCTAGGAGCTATTCCAGGCATCTCCTACTCTCCACATAAAACTCAACTCTCACTTTGCCTTCAAACTTTCCCCTTCTAGCATTTGACATTTCTACCCCAGGGAAAATATTCTCTGCCTATCCTATCTACAGTTGCAGAAAAAGTTTTTGAACCCTTTGCAATTATATGGTTTTCTTCATTAATTATTAATAAAATGTGGTCTGATCTTCATCTACATCACAATAATAGACAAATACCATCTGCCTAAACCAATAAGACACAAACAATTGTATTCTTCCTGTCTTAATTGAGCACATTGTTTAATCATTCGGCCTGGAAAAAGTTAGTGAACCCTTGTACTTAACAACTGGTCGAGCCTGCTTTAGCACCAATAACTTCCACCAAATGTTTCCTGTACCTGCTGATCAGACTTGTACAAACGTGAGGAGGAATCCATAAAAAAAGTTCAATTCATCAATATTTCTGGGAGACCTTGCATGAACAGCCCTCTTCAGGTCATGCCACAGCATCTCAATTGGGTTAAGGTCTGAACACTGACTTGGCCATTCCAAAACACAAGTTTTCTTCTTTTTAAACCATTCTTTTGTTGATTCACTCTTGCATTCCGGATTATTATCTTGTTGCATCATCCAACTTCTATTAAACTTCAGGTGAAGGACTTCTACCCTGACATTCTCCTGTCAAATATCTTGATACATTTCTGAATTCATTGTACTCTCAATGATTACAAGCTGTCCAGGCCCTAAAATAAGTAAAGCAGACTCAAACCATGATGCTCCTGCCACCATGCTTCACAGATGGGATGAGGTTTTGGTGTTGCTGTGTACTGACACTTCAAACATGGCACTGTGCATTTCTGCCAAAGGTTTCAAATTTTGTCTCATCTGTCCACAGAACATTGTCCCAGAAGCATTGTGGAATATCCAGGTGGTCGTTTGCAAACTTGAGACGTGCAGCAATGTTTTGTTTTGGAGAGTAGTTGTTTCCTCTGTGGTGCCATTCCATGAACACCATTCTTGTTCAGTATTTTTCTTATAGTGGACACATGAACAGAGACTTTAGCAAGTTCCAGAGATTTCTGCAGTTCTTTTGCTGTTACCCTTGGGTTCTTCTTCACTTTCTTCAGCATTGCATCTTGTGCTCTTGGTTTGATCTTAGCAGGATGCCCACTCCTAGGGAGAGTAGCAGCAGTACTGAGTTTCCTCCATTTGTAGACAATTTCTCTTATTGTGGACTGATGAACAATCGGGTCTTTAGAAACTCTTTTGTAGCCTTTTCAGCTTCGTGCATCTCTACAATCCTTCTTCTAAGGTGTTCTAAAAGTTGTTTTGATCTTTCTAGAGAAGAGCAGGCCCTGTCATTAACCAGACTTTGTATGTCTTTTTTATAGGTTGGGGCACCTCTGCAACCCACACCTCCAATCTCATCTAATTGATTGGAACACCTGACTCCAAATAGCTTTTGTAGAAGGCATTACCAGAGGCATTCAAACATTTTTGAACCTGGACTGTGATTGTTTAAATGGTGTACTTAGTATTATCAAGATTAAGTATAGTTGTTTGTGTGTTATTAGTTTAGGCAGATTGTGTTTGTCTATTATTGTGACGTAGATGAAGATCAGACCACATTTTAGAAATAATTAATGGAGAAGCCAGGTAATTGCAATGAGTTCACAAACATTTACTTACTGTACATCTGTAAGTCACTCATAATTTTTTTTAAAAATCTTCATCAGGTCTCCTTTCAGTTTCTGTTGCTCCAGGGAGAACCACCCAAGTTTGTCCAAACTTCCCTTAAATCTAATACCCTCTAATCCAGACAGTATCCTGGTAAACCTCTTCTACACCCTCTCTAGCATCGCCACGTACTTTCTGTAATGGGTGTGACCAGAACTGTACATAATACTCTAAGTGCAGTGTGACTCTAATTTTATGCAGCTGCAGCAAGACTTCCTTCCTCTTATACTCAACACCCCTACTAATGAAGGCAATCATACTATACTATCTTTACCATCTCGTCCACGTGGAGCCACTTTGAGTAAACTATAGACCTGGACCTCAAGATCACTCTGTACCTCAAAGATATAAAAAGATCTACTGTTAGTTGTACACTCTCTCTTTCCCAAAGGGAAACACCTCACACTTGCCTGGGTTAAATTCTGCCTGCCACTTCTCCACTCTTACCTGCTGCTGATATCTTTGTATTCTTTGAATACGCTGTTTAGAGTTATGAGAAGATAATGAATTGCATTACTAGCAGGGAGAATATTCTCTGTTTAAGAAAGCTGCAGGCATTTTCAGGGCTATCTACAGATGTGAAAAGCAGAAAGTTGCAAATGAGATCTCTAGCAGCAAAACTTCCCACACTGGTGACTGGTTCAAAAACAGTTATGTGGCCATAGAAGACCAGAGAAGTGAGTTCTCAGAATTTAAGATTTCTCCATTACACCTGGAACCACTGCCTTCACCTACAATTATACTTGGCTAAGATCTTTCCCGACAAAGAACTGCTCTCTTCCACTCCTTCTGACTTCAAGCACAAATTTCCCCTAATCCTTGAGTGGACATTAATTATCCTCTTTTTCTGAATACTAGTATAAAATGCCCTGTGATTCTCTGATCCTGAACATCAAGGACTTTTCACAACCCCTTTTGGCCTTCCTAATCACCTGCTGCACCACTTTCCCCCATCTTTATATTTGGAAATTCTGTCCAGTCTGACTTTTAGCTTTCTAAACCTTATGAATAATTCCTTGCTATATTTAGGATCTTTTGGGTCATTCAATGTTTCTTTATCTTATCATCATTGTGCTTACTCCTTATTGGAATATGGCAATCCTGAACTCTGATCAGTTTGTCTTTAAACAATCCCACATGCCAGATGTGGTCTTGTCCTGATCAACAACAATTAGCTCCTGTCTTATCCTGTTCTATGTTGCTCTTCTCCAATTTAGGTCTTTTTTGCAAGATCTGATTTGACCTTTACTCATAACTACCTTAAAACATAATGATTTGTGATCACTATTGACTGAATGTTCACCCATTATGAGATATGTGATCTGGCCTGGCTTACTTCCCAAATCAGGTCCAGTATGTTTTTCTCTAGTCAGACTTTCCACGTACAGTTTCAAGAATTTGTCTTGGATGCATTGAAGAAATCTGACACTATCCATGCCTCTTGAATTAACGAAGTTCCAATCAACACAGGGGAGGTTAAAGTTCCCCGTTTAACCTGACAGGCCCACTGTTTCAGCATGTTGGATCTCAAAATATCACAGCACATTAGCACCTTTCCATAATCTGTCTACATATCTGTTCCTCCACCTCTCTGTGGCTGTTGGAGAGCCTATAGTACGATCCTTTCAGCCTAATTGTACTTTCAGAGCTCCACCCAAATTACATATGTTATGGACCTTCCAGTGTATCCTCTGAGTAGTGTTATGCTATTCTCTCTTAGCAGTAGAGCTACCTCTTTACCCACCTCTCTATCACATCTAAAACAACAAGACACTGGAATGTTGAGCTACCAGTCCTGACCCTCACGCAACCAGATCTCTAATGGCAACATCATAATTCCATGCACTAATCCAATCTCTCAAATCCACCCTCCTTATCTGTAGTATTCCTAGCAGTGAAAGTAACAGATTTCAGAACATCGCTTCCATCTTCTTTACTAGCCTATTCCTTGTTGTCCTTTCTTTCAGTCTTGTCATACCATCTTCCCTGCACTCATCCCTACCACCCTACAATTCCAAACACTCCTGACTAACCTGAGCAAACCTCTCAGTAAATATTGTGGTTCCCCTCCAGTTCAGATACAAACCATCTTGTTTGCATCTGAACAGGTCCCAGCTCCCCTGGGAGCGAGAGAGCCTATTGATCCTCAAACCTGAAGCCTCCTCAAACCATGGAGCACGGGTAGTTATCTTCAGATTACAGTCATGGAAGTGCTGCTCTTTAGCTTTCTAGTAGTTCCTGAAAATCCCTTTGCAGGACCTCATCCCTGCTCCTGCCCTTGTCATTTATGCCTGTATAGATCACAACCTTCAGCTGCTCACTATCCCCTCTCAGACTATCCTGTACCAACAGAAACACATCCTTAATCCTGACACCTGGAGACCAACTCTCCTAAAGTCTCACTAGTGGACACAGAAACACTTACATGCATCTCTTACTATCAAGTTCCCTTCAGTATTGCTCTGCCTGACTTTATTCTTCTCTTCTTTGTCTCAAAGCTAGAAACAGTACCTCTGCTGATGCCATCTACAGAAAGGTCAATCCACCAACAGTATTGAGGGTGGTAGACCTGCGACTGAGAGGAACCCTGCACTATCTGCTTACACCCCTTCCTTCTCCTGATAGTCACCCATTTACCTACAGCCTGCACCTAAGGTGTGAGTATGTCACTAAATCTTATCAATGATCTCCCCAGCCTTCCAGACGACACTGAGTGTATCCATGGGTGCCTCCAGTTCCTTGATTTGGTTTGTCAAGTGCTGCAGTTGTGTGCATTTTCTACAGATGTAGTCAGCTGGGACACTTTGGTAGCTCAGTGTTTAGTGTAATACTATTACAGTGCCAGTAACCCAGATTCAATTACTATTGCTGTCTGTAAAGAGTTTGTATGTTCTCCCCTTGACTGTGGGGGTATCCCCCAGGAGATCCTCCCACATAACAAAGATGTATGGGATAGTAGATTAATTGGGTAACATGGGTGTGGTTGGGCTCCATGGACTAGAAGGGCCTGTTACCATGCTGTATTTCAAAATAATTAAATTAAATAGATAAATCAAAGACACCACAATGTTCCCTGACTTCCCATGTCTTGCAGGAGGAGAATTCCAGTGCCCCAACTGCCATTTTGCAACCAGTAAGTCAAAGTTCTCAGATCAACAGGCAAATAAACACCCTACTTGATTCTTACCTGCTATTCCCCTGTGTCTTTCTCATCAAAGTCTCCGCTCTTACACTGGCCGGCTCTCAAAATTGCCGCTCTACTTTACCCGACCCTCCTTTTCTTGGCTCGATGCAGCTACTCAACTAATCAGGAACATTTCTTTAAATGCTGCTGAATCCTGACCCCCGCACTCTGGCGATTGTAACCTAAAAACCTAAAAACAAGCTTTCAACTCCAGGACATGTTTTTGGTGCTCCAAGTTGTATCGAAATAGCTGCTAGGTAAGAGCAGCGGAAATGCAATCAAGTTCCTTGGAGGGCTCTGAAGATCAACATTACTAGGTGCTGTGTATTTTTTTAACATCAGAGTTGGGAGGAGCTCATGAAGTTTTTCATTGTTATTGTTTGTGCCAGAAATCTTATTCTACATCTAAAACTCAATCATGTGCTATAAAATCTCAAGTGTTTCTTATTTCAAACACTAACCGATTATGCGCTGGTGAAAGCAAATGAATGCTCTGATTAAAGCACCTGGTGCTGTTTCTGTTCATTTAATGATGATTATACAATCAGCCCAAAATGACTTGCTATTCTGCAGTGAATGCCTAATGTTGACAAAGAATGCATCAAATCCAAATGATTACTATCAGCAATCATTCTGTAACTAATCCCAGTTGGCTCAGTATCATTGATCAATAATAAAAGTTGAGATAGCTTGCGCTGTTTGGTTCAAGCTAAACGTTAACAAATTGCTGTAAATGGAGTGTCAAGTGTTGACTGTTGACTGGTAAATACTCTCTGGCAACTTCTGTAAAAAATGTTCAGTGGATTTTGCCTGTGATGAAATTCCTTGAGTGTACAGACTGATGCACAGGACACAGGAAACTCAAACAAAATATATTATACAATTTATTTAAGGGTCTTTACTAACTAGTTTCTGGAACACTTTTGTAGCAGTAAGGCACATGCTTAAAGGGGTAAGAAGCTTGAGGTGACAATTATTGTTCATTATTCATATTGCATATCCTGCCCTTTGCAGCCTGGAACAGTTGCTACAGCTAGAAGTCACAATCCTGACTGAATTCTTTACTTTGAGCCCTGTTAATGGCATCACAAACTACTCCCTCTCATCTTAGTACGGTCAACTATCAATCACCAGAGATGCTTTAAATGTGACTTTCAGCCTGTGCCACTGTTTGGTGGATTAGATTGCTGGGCTATTTTACTTTTTGCTAAGTTATACAAGTGCTAGGTACCCCTGAATTTACCTGGAGAAGGATATCCACCAGAGCATCAGTCTGCCTCAGAAATACTTACACTTCAGAGCATGTTTCAGCATCTAAGGTGTTTCAAGTTTCATTGGCTTCAAAAGACCTTGTTGAACCTTTTCACCAAACTGATATTCTTGTCTTTTCTGGAAACCTGAGGAATGAATGCAATTGAGTCATGCAGAGACTGAGTCTATACCAACCTATGAGCATTCGTCACACCCTAATTCTTTTTTTTCGTGTTTCCATCACCTTCTCCCGGATTTTATAAACTACCCTTCACACAATGAAAATTTACAAAAACCAATTAACCTCCCAATCTGCACATTTTTGGGAAGTGAGAGGAAACTGGATCAGCTGGAGTTCACAGGGAGAGCAAACAAAAGCCGCATGTGCAGCACCAGAGGTCAGAATGGAACTCAGATTGCTGGAGCTACAAGGACTCAGCTCTACAATCTGAGCCACTGTGTTGATATTTGTCAGGTGTCTATGAAACCATGCTGGATTATGTAGGCTGAACCAGGACATTTACTCATGTAGACTTTACCTGGGCAAATCCAGAACCATGATCATAAACAAACCTAGGTTGATATCTATCCTTTGTCACAATGTAGGGTTTCAAACCGAGACATCAATATTTCTATTCCTTCAACAGATGTTGCTCAACCATTGAGCTCCTCCAGCAGATCTCTGGGTTTCAGCATTTGCAGTCTCCTCGGCTGATCCCTGTCTTCTTAACTCAGGGGTGGTGAGGAAACTGCTCATCACTGAGACTGATTGAACTTGCAACCTTCCTGGTTGGTACACTCAGTGCTAAAGCATACAATCAATTCATTCCAGTGAGCCACTGAGGAACACACCCTATCACCGAAAAACTTCAAATGGACTGCAGCTATGGTAACAGCAAATTTATTTTGTGAGAATGCTGTTATGTAAAAAAAAAACATTTGTTTTTAAATTACCAGAAAATACTGAACCATGCCCTTTAGTCCTTGGATTCAGGCATAGTGAGCAGCTCCTCACTCTTTGCTCCCAAGGCAGAGGGAGAGAAGGTCCATACAGCCTATAATTGTATCCAAGGTCTATCTGCCTTGCTGCTTTGGACACTGCCTGCGAGAAACTCCTAAGCATTTTCTGTCTTATTTTGTAATGTTGCTTATTCCCTGTGAATGTTTTCTACACTAAAAGCATTCCGCAACTCTAAACTTCTGAGCAAAAGTACTGTGTTATGAGGAACACTATTACCTCAATGTGCTTCTGCAAGGAAAAAGGCTGTGCATTTGTTGTATGTTGTGATTATTTTATATCTCATGCCATTCTGAGAATTATTCTATTAAATTTACAATCTCTCTGATCTTTGATTAACTACAAGTATAAAGATTTACAAGCTCCAGTCTCACAGATCCTTACAAACAGTCTTGGGCTATAAAAAGATAAATAGAATAAAAGTAATTTCATAGCATCTGATCGTAATGGAGTGACAGCACGTTGTGGAACTAATCTTATTTGCATTTCAATTTTTTCTTTACTAAATTCAGAATCCAATATATGTCTACTTCCAACAAATAAAAAGTAATTGATGTCCCTAATAATATCTTGAGCTTCTTCATTTCAATATCAGTTACTACAAAAATGGTTTTAGCAGACATTTATCACACTGAAAATAATTTTTTTGCATTGCAGCTGCTCATTATGTGTCATTAACCAGTAAATGACAAAGATTTCCAAGGTCAGACTTGGTCATCTATATTCCAAGTATATTTGTTTCACTGTTGAGCTCTGTTTCTTTAAATCCCTGCATTTCTTATTTTGATAATTTAATGCTAAATATCAATGTAGTTAAAAGATTTATCCAGTTATGCGTCTGCAGGACATGGAGATGTGGTCTTGCCCAAACTTGCATCCTTTCAAGAAAAGCTAACCTTAAATGATAGTTCTTTAGTGTTGAATATTTAACTAAATGAAACTTTATAAGAGGATTTGTGTGATTTATGAATTAGACCAGAGGACTAAATGCTAAGAAAGTAGGAATCATTAAGTCCAAACTCAGCAGAGATATAGATAGCACAACCTAAAACAGATGTTAATGCAATGCTGAAGACACAATGTGTAGAGCATACAGTAAGAAAGAGAGATTGCAGCACAGAGAGAGTTGAAAGGAAGGAAAAAAAAACAAAGGGTCATCATTATAGTCAGATTACTTTCCTCTTCCATCTTCTTTTATCTCTAACCATCTCTGTCTCCCCTGCTTACGTGCACACTCTGTTTGTCCATTTCTCACTGATGCATATTAACTGTGTTCCTTTGTCTTGCCACTGGGAAAGTGAAGTGGTTGCTGCTTTGGTGCTTGTAATTTTGGCAAACTTCCAAATAGAAAATGCAAATATATTGCTGAGTCCTTGTGGTACAGCTCTTGTAGTAAAAGGGAAAGGTTGTGCTAATATTTGCACCCTATTGAAATGCCATCTGAGCTCTGGTTTGGGCTTGTTTTAGTAGTGCGAGTTTATTTATTTATTTACTGGGATTACGCCCTCCCAGCTTTTTGAGATGCACCACCCACCAACCCCCAGATTAACCCCAGCCTAATCACGGGACAAATTACAATGACCAATTAACCTATCGACTGGCTTTTCTTTAGCGGTTTGATCAAGGCATGACTGCGCAGGCGCGTGGACGTCAGCAAGTTAGACCGGCGGGTAGAATTTAAAAAGAAGAAAAAGGGTGTTGGAGGAACAGGTGATGAAGTAGAAGGGCTTTGGCTCACTGGGGCTTCGGCGATAACGGGTCAAGGCGAGGTAAGTTACTTGTGAAGAATAGGAATAGGAAGTATGTCTGTGAGGCCAGTGTTCTGTACTGGATGTCAGATTTGGGATGTCCCGGAGACTCCCAGCCACATCAGATGGCCAGATCTGCACCAGGTGCGTTGAGCTGCAGCTCCTTAGGGACCGCGTTAGGGAACTGGAGATGCAGCTCGATGACCTTCGTCTCATCAAGGTAAGTGAGGAGGTGATAGAGAGGAGCTATAGACAAGTAGTCACACCGGGAACTCGGGAGACAGATAAGTGGGTAACAGTCAGGAGAGGGAAGGGAAAGAGTGAGATACTAGAGAGTACCTCAATGGCTGTCCACCTACGGTTGGGGGGATGGGGAACCTAACTGGAGGACGCAACAGTGACCACGCTTCTGGCGCAGAGTCTGGCCCTGTGGCTCAGAAAGGTAGGGAAAGGAAGAGAATGGCTGCAGTGATAGGGTAATAGGAGACTCACTAGTTAGTGGGGACAGACAGGCGATTCTGTGAACACAGGAAAGAAACACAGTAGTTTGCCTATCAGGTGCCAGGGTCCGGGATGTTTCTGATCGTGTCCATGATATCCTGAAGTGGGAAGGTGAACAGCCAGAGATCGCGGTACATATTGGTACCAATGACATAGGTAGGAAAAGGGAGGAGGTTCTGAAAACACACTACAGGGAGGTAGGAAAGAAGATGAGAAGCAGGACCTCAAAGGTAATCTCGGGATTACAGCCTGTGCCATGCGACAGTGAGTATAGAAATAGAGTGAGGTGGAGGATGATTGTGTGGCTGAAGGATTGGAGGGTGGACAGGGAATCAGATTTCTGGATCATTGGGACTTCTTTTGGGGCAGGCGTGACTTGTACAAAAGGACGAGTTGCACTTGAATCCCAGGGGGACCAATATCCTGATGGGGACGTTTGCTACGGCTACTGGGGAGAGTTTAAACTAGAATTACTGGGGGGGTGGAAACCAAACTGAAGATACGGAGAAAGGGGAGGTTGGCTCACAAATAGAGAAAGCTTGTAGGCAGTGTGAGAGGGAGGATAGGCAGGTGAGAAGGAAGGAATGCACTCAGACTGATGGTTTGTGATGTGTCTATTTTAATGCAAGGAGTATCATGAGCAAAATGGATGAGCTTAGAGCATGGATCAGTACTTGGAGCTATGAAGTTGTGGCCATTACAGAGACTTAGATGGCTCAGGGGCAGGATGGCTACTCAGAGTGCCAGGCTTTAGATGTTTTGGAAAGGCCAGGAAGGGAGGCAAAAGAGGTGGGGGCATGGCACTGCTGATCAGAGATAGTGTCACGGCTGCAGAAAAGGAGGAAGTATTGGAGGGATTGTCTACTGAGTCTCTGTGGGTGGGAGTTAGAAACAGGAAGAGGTCAATAACTCTACTGGGTGTTTTTTATAGACCACGGATATGTAACACGGACATCGATGAGCAGATAGGGAGACAGATTCTGATATGGTGCAGTAATAATAGGGTTGTCGTGATGGGGGGTTTTAAATTCCCCATTATTAATTAGCATCTCTGTAGAGCGAGGGATTTAGATGGGGTGGTGTGTTCAGGAAGGTTTCCTGGCACAATATGTAAATAAGCCTACAAGAGAAGAGGCTGTACTTGATCTGGTATTGGGAAATGAGCCTGGTCAGGTATCAGGTCTCTCAGTGGGAGACATTTTAGAGACAGTGATCACAATTATATTTCTTATACCATAACATTGGAGAGGGATAGGTACAGACAACTTAAGAAAGCATTTAATTGGAGTAAGAAGAAATATGAAGCTATCAGGCAAGAACTTGGAAGCATAAATTGGGAACAGATGTTCTCAGGGAAATATACAACAGAAATGTGGCAAATGTTCAGGGGATATTTCCGTGGCATTCTGCACAAGTACATTCCAATGAGACAGGGAAAGGATGGTAGGGTACAGGAACCGTGGTGTACAAAGGCAGTTGAAAATCTAGTCAAGAAGAAAAGAAAAGCTTACAAAAGGTTCAAAAACTAGGTAATGATAGAGATCTAGAAAATTAAAAGGCTAGCAGGAAGGAGTTTAAAAATGAAATTAGGAGAGCCAGAAGGGGTCATGAGAATGCCTTGGCAAGCAGGATTAAGGAAAACCCCAAGGTATTCAACAAGTATGTGAAGAGTAAGAGGATAAGATGTGAGAGAATTGGACTAATCAAGTGTGACAATGGAAAAGTGTGAGTGGAACCGGAGGAGATAGCAGCGGTATTTAATGAATATTTTGTTTCAGTGTTCACTATGGAAAAAGACCTTCACAATTGTAGGCATGCTTACAGAGGACTGAAAAGCATGAGCATATAGATATTAAGAAAGAGGATGCGCTGGAGCTTTTGGAAAGCATCAAGTTGGGTAAGTTACCGGGACCAAACGAGATATACACCAGGCTATTGTGAGAAGCAAGGGAGGAGAAGTAAGGAAGGGCTGAGCCTCTGACAATGATCTTTACATCATCAATGAGGTAGGGAGAGGTTCCAGAGGATTGAAGGGTTGCAGATATTGTTCCCTTATTCAAGAAAAGGTGTAAAGATAGCCCAGGAAATTATAGACCAGTGAGTCTTACTTCAGTGGTTGGTAAGTTGATGGAGAAGATCCTGAGAGGCAGGATTTATGAACATTTGGAGAAGCATAATATGATTAGGAAAGTCAGTATGGCTTTGTCAAAGCCAGGTCATGCCTTATGAGCCTGATTGAATTTTTTGAGGATGTGACTAAACACATTGATAAAGGTAGAGTAGTAGATGTAGTGTATATGGATTTCAGCAAGGCGTTTGATAAGACTCCCCATGCAAGGTTTATAGATAAAGTAAGGAGGCATGGGATCCAAGGGGAACTTACTTTGTAGATCCAAAATTGTCTTGCACAGAGAAGGCAAATTGTGGTTGTAGACAGATTATATTCTACATGGACGTTAGCAATCAGGGATCTGTTCTGGGACCCATTCTCTTCGTGATTTTAATAAATGACCTGGATGAGGAAGTGGAGGAATAGTTTCATAAATTAGTTGATGACACAAAGGTTGGGGGTGTTGTGGATAGTGTGGAGGGCTGTCAGAGGTTACAACAGGACATCGATAGGATTCTAAACTGGGCTAAGAAATGGCAGTTGGAGTTCAACCCAGATAAGTGTGAGGTCTTCATTTTAGTAGGTCAAATATGATGACAGAATTTAGTATTAATGGTAAGACTCTTGGCAGTGTGGAGGATCAGAGGGATCTTGGGGTCCAAGTCCATAGGACACTCAAAGCTGCTGCACAGGTTGACTGTGTGGTTAAGAAGGCATACAGTGTATTGGCCTTCATCAACTGTGGGATTGACTCAGGAGCCGAGAGGTAATGTTGCAGCTATATGGAACCCTGGTCAGACCCCACTAGGAGGACTGTGCTCAGTTCTGGTCACCTCACTACAGGAAGGATGTGGAAACTATAGAAAGGGTTCAGAGGAGATTTACAAGGATGTTGCCTGAATTGGCAAGTACGCCTTATGAAAATAGGTTGAATGAACTTGGCCTTTTCTCCTTGGAGTGACAGAGGATGAGAGGTGACCTGATAGAAGTGTTTAAGATGATGAGAGGCAATGATCCTGTGGATAGTCAGAGGCTTTTTCCCAGGACTGAAATGATGAACATGAAAGGACGCAGTTTTAAGGTGCTTGGAAGTAGGTAGGTACAGAGGAGATGTCAGGAGTAAGTTTTTTACGCAGTGAGTGATGAGAGCCTGGAATGGGCTGCTGGCGACGGTGGTGAAGGCAGAAATGATGGGGTCTTTTAAGAGGCTCCTGGATAGGTACATGGAGCTTAGAAAAATAGAGGGCTATGGATGACCCGAGGTAATTTCTAAAGTAAGTACATGTTCCGCACCGTATTGTGGGCCAAAAGCCCTGTATTGTGTTGTAGGTTTTTCTTTGGTTTTATGTTTCTGTGCTTTCTAAGAAACCAGAGCACCCAGAAGAAACTTATGCAGTCACAGGGAAAATGTCCAAACCCCTTATAGACAGAGGGGGAATTAAACCCAGGTTGCTAGTACTGTAAAGCATTGTGCTAACCATTACACTACCATGCCACTATGGATGGTGGAATGAGGAAAGATGAATGCACGCCTCAGTGGAAGTCTTTGATGATGCTGATCCATGGAACATATACCTAAAAATCATTGTAGGTTGTAACATCTAGAGTAACACGAGCACCTCCGAGACCGCTGGGGGAGCTCAATGGCTCAAGCACTATCTGTGGGAGGAAAGGAATTGCTGATATTTCGGGTTGAACCCCAACAGATCATCTGTTACTCTGAATTCCAGCATCTGCAGTCACTTTTGTCTCTAGGGTAATAACTCCCTACTCTCTCCTATTTTAGTTGCTGCTCCGCTTCACCTCTAATTCTAACAAGAGAGGGATCAGCTCACCCATAAGCTGCATTGAAACAGTTTGCAAAGCAGACAAGACCCAGTGCCAAGTTATTTGTGTGAGGCAGATCTAGGATGAAAAGATCCTAGAAGTTGACTGGTGCCCTGAAAGGCTAAACAAGCAACTAATCCATGGAGTAGATGCCTTTTAAACAGCACTCAGTCAAGGCTATTGCTGACTCCTATTTCCATGATTTGTTGAGTCATGTCAGGTACTGAAATAAACTGTTTGTACAAAATAGTCATTGAAGGAAGGTCAAGGACGACAATTTTATAGGAGCTTGTCCTTTTTACATTTTGCTAAATTGGCATCACGTGTAGTTCCTACCTTACTTGGTTAGTGCATGTCTTGGAGTGTTGTTCACTGTTTTGATTGCTTCACTTCTGTGTAACGGATTGGAAAATGGCACATCATGCTATCAAAGTGCAAACAATTCTGTCAGCTCTGCAGAGTGCACTACCAAGATATATGTTAGCCTGTCTACAAATTCATTTTCAACACTATTAAAGTGGAAAATTAGATCTAAAATTCTAACACTTTAATATTACTGCCAAGTGCTTTAGATATAAAAAAAAAGTGGAAAATATTTTCCCAGTCTTCAAATTGTTAAAGGTAGCTTTTAGCTGACAAAGTATGCAGGGTTCCTGTTCCAGAACCGTAAAGAGGAGGTGTCATGTGGTCACAATTCAGAATATGACCACGTGGTAAATTACAATAGCAACCCATATCCTACCTCTTGAATAGCAGCTTTCTCCATAACTGGCATCAGTTATTTCACAAAAATGAATAAAAACATTATTAAAATGCTGGAAATTGGAGACAAAATCATTAAAGAGGAGAAAATTCAGCAGATCAGGCAGTATCTGTGGAAGGAGGAATTATTACATTTGCGGTCTCAACATTTCAACTCAGTTCAGATGAAACATCTTCAACATGAAATAATAATTGTCTCTCACTTCACAGATGCTGCCTGATCTGCTGAGCTTTTCTTTTCCCAGGGCTTTCTGTTGGAAATAATTTGGAAGATGTGTAGCTGGGGTGGTTGATGGTTGGGTGAGTTGTTCTCTGATCTTGGCAGTTTACTTACAAACATTTCATCACCATGTGGGGAGACCTTGTCAGTGCACTATTGATTGTGGTGTGTCCTCCGAATGCTTGTCCTTTATATACTTATCAATCAGCTGATCAGACATCCATTCAGAAATCTTTTTGTGACATGGGAAGGATATCTTGTGGCTGACTGGCTGTGTGGTGAACTTCGTGCGATGCGGTCTGGAATTTTGCCCATATCCGCTCATAAGTAGGATTGAGATCTACATGTTTGAATACAGACTTGTTCATGGAAAACCACCCTTCTAGGAATTCTCTTGCATGTTAGCTTGCATCATGACTTTCGCTGATGCCCAGTCGAATTTGTGCCCCTCTCGATCTTCATGGGTAGAGATTAGGGAGAGTTGGTCATGCCACTTTACAGCCAGCTGATGTTCATGCGGGGACTGCAGCAAATATTACATTGGCCAAACTGGGAGAAAACTATCCACATGTATCCATGATCCTATGGATGCTGGCAAAATTCCAGACCACAATGCTCTAAACTTGGGATACAGCCAATCACTGATTAGATTTACTCCACACATCACAACTGAGTTTCCAAAATGATGTCCAATCAGCTGATTGAAAAGTATGTAGAGGGACTGTTAAAAGCAAAAAACATTAAGACTCATCTAAACTACCTTCATTCATTCTGGTAGCTGTGTTTTAAAATAATAATGACTGTTAACCAACTGATGTACCGATTGCAATTAGTTCTTCTGCTTCAGTGACAGACATGACATGAGGAGATCCCTCCACAGTAGAGAACTTTGGAAACCAGAGAGTACCCAACGCTTAATGCGAGTACAAACTTTGTCTATCAATTTTGCATACAGGCAGAGGCTAAAGAGCAAGGCTCCAGAGATCAAGACAACAAAGTGATGAACACAGGAGCCAGAAGAGCAGCATTGGGATTACTTTGAGTCAGTGGACTGGACCCTTGCGAGGACTCATCTGTGAATCTGAATAAATAAAACATGGTTGTAATGGACTTTATGACAACAGTAGTAGACGAGTGTTTCCCCACAAAATAATTCAGAGCCTTCACCAACCAGAATGAACCATGAGATCTGCGATCTGCGGTCTGCTGAGGACTGGATCAGAGGCATCAGAATCAGAATCACCGGCATGTGACGTGAAATTTGTGAACTTAGCAGCAGCAGCAGTTCAATGCAATACATAATCTAGCAGAGAAGAAGAATTAAATAAAATTTTAAAAATAATAATAAATAAGTAAATCAATTCTGGTATACGTATATCGAATAGATAATTAAAAACAGAAATACTCTATATTAAAAAAAAGTGAGGTAGTGTCCAAAGATTCAATGTCCATTTAGGAATTGGAAGGCAGAGCGGAAGAAGCTGTTCCTGAATCACTGAGTGTGTGCCTTCTGGCTTCTGTACCTCCTACCTGATGTAAAAATGTGAGAAAAGGGCATGCCCTGGGTGCTGGAGGTCCTTAATAATGGATGCTGCCTTTCTGAGACACTGCTCCCTGAAGATGTCCTGGGTGCTTTGTAGGCTAGTGCCCAAGATGGAGCTGACTAGATTTACAACCTTCTGCAGCTTCTTTTGGTCCTGTGCAGTAGCCCCACCATACTAAACAGTGATGCAGTCTGTCAGAATGCTCTCCATGGTACATCTATAGAAGTTTTTGAGTGCATTTCTTGACATGCCAAATCTCTTCAAGCTCCTAATAAAGTATGGCCTCTGGCTTGTCTTCTTTATAACTACATCGATATGTTGAGACCAGGTTGGATCCTCAGAGATCTTGACACCCAGGAACTTGAAACTGCTCACTCTCTCCACTTCTGATTCCTCTAAGGGATTGGTATGTGTTCTTTCATCTTACCCTTCCTGAAGTCCACGATCAGTTCTGTCATCTTACTGGCGTTGAGTGCCAGGTTGTTGCTGTGGCACCACTCCACCAGTTGGCATATCTCACTCCTGTATGCCCTCTCGTCACCACCTGAGATTCTACCAACAATGGTTGTAACGTCAGCAAATTTATAGATGGTATTTAAGTCTGGTGATGCAGAGCGTTAGAAGAAGTCCAGGTGAGATCTCCGGAGCCACCTTATGGGTGAAGTGGCAGTTCTACACTGAACTTGAATCAGTGAAGGATGCTTGACAGTTGTGGCCAGAAATGAATGATATCACCTCTGATAAAGTAAAATCAAGCAGCACAGATTATGAAAGGGCTTTGCTTCCAGATGAGCTCACTGCCTCCTATGCTCGCTTTGACATTCAAAACATGTAGGAACCATCACAAACTCCCACAGTTGCTGGTGATCCTGTGATTTCAGTCTCTGAGGCTGACGTGCAAGCATCCTTCAGAAGGGTGAACCCACAAAAAGCAAACAGCTCAGACAGTGTATCTTGTCACATACTAAAGACCTGTACTGATCAATTGGCTGGAGTGCCACTGAGATTTTTAACTGCTGAGGTACCTGCCTGCTTAAAGCAGGCTTCACCTACACCAGTGTCTAAGAAGAACATGGTAAACTGCCTCAATGGCCATCATACAGCAGCATTTACATCCACAGTGATGAAGTGTTTTGTGAGATTGGTGATGAAACATATCAACTCCCACCTGAGAAGCAACTTTGATCCATTCCAATTTGCCTGCTGGCACAACAGGTCCACAGAAGATACCATCTGACTGACACTTCGCTCAACACTCCAATATTTGGACTGCAAAAATGCACACATCAGGATGCTCTTCATCGAATACAATTCAGCATTTGACATTAGGCACCGCAGGGCTGTGTGCTTAGCCCCCTGCTAACCTAGCTTTACACTTAAGACTGTGTGGCTAAGCAGAGTTCCAATGCCATATTGAAGTTTGCTGATGACTCCACTGTCGTTGGCCGAATCAAAAGTGGTGATGAATCAGCGTATAGGAGAAAGATTGAAAATCTGTCTGAGTGGTGCTACAGCAATAACCACTCAATCTCAGCAAGACCAAGGTTGTGATTATTGAATGCAGGATGACGAAAACCAGAGGTCTATGAGACAGTCGTCTTGGAAGATCAGAGCTGGAGAGAGTCAACAAGTTTAAATTCCTCAGTGTTATCATTTCAGAGGACCTGTCATGGGCCCAGCATGCAAGTACAATTGCGAAAAAAGCACACCAGTGTGTCTTGGCTACTGGAGAGAGTTTAAACAAGAATTGCTGGTGGCTGGGAACTGAACTGAAGTGATGGAGGAAAGGGAGGTTGGCTCACAAATAGAGAAAGCTTGGAGACAATGTGAACGGGAGGAAAGGTAGGTGATAGGGAAGGGACGCACTCAAACCAATGGTTCGAGATGTGTCTATTTTAATGCAAGGAGTATTATGAATAAAGTGAATGAGTTTAGAGCATGGATTAGCACTTGGAGCTATGATTTTGCGGCCATTACAGAGACTTGGTTGGTGCAGGTTACTCCAAGTGCCAGGCCTAGAAGTTTCAGAAAAGACAGGGTGGGAGGCAAAAGAGGTGGGGACATGGCACTGTTGATCGGAGATAGTGTCACGGCTGCAGAAAAGGAAGAAGTCATGGAGGAATTGTCTACAGAGTCTCTGTGGGTGGAAGTTAGGAGCAGGAAAGGGTCAATAACTCTACTGGGTGTTTTTTATAGACCGCCCAATAGTAACAGGGACATCGAGGAGCAGATAGGGAGACAGATTCTGGAAAGGAGTAATAATAACAGGGTTGTCATGGTGGGAGATTTTAATTTCCCCATTATTGATTGGCATTTCCCTAGAGTGAGGGGTTTAGATGGGGTAGAATTTGTTAGGTTTGTTCAGGAAGGTTTCTTGACACAATATGTAGATAAGCCTACAAGAGGAGAGGCTATACTTGATCTGGTATTGTGAACCTGGTCAGGTGTTATGTCTCTCAGTGGGAGAGCATTTTGGAGATAGTGATCATAATTCTATCTCCTTTACCATAGCATTGGAGAGGGATAGGAACAGACAAGTTAGGGAAATGTTTAATTGGAGTAAGGGCAAATATGAGGCTATCAGGCAGGAACTTGGAAGCATAAATTGGAAACAGGTATTCTCAGGTAAACGTACGGAAGAAATGTGCCAAATGTTGAGGGGATATTTGCATGGAGTTCTGCATGGGTACGTTCCAATGAGACAGGGAAAGGATGGTAGGGTACAGGAACCATGGTGTACAAAGGCTGTTGTAAATCCAGTCAAGAAGAAAAGGAGAGCTTATGAAAGGTTCAAAAAGCTAGGTAATGATAGAGATCTAGAAGATTATAAGGCTAGCAGGAAGGAGCTCAAGAAAGAAATTAAGAGAGCCAGAAAGGGCCATGAGAAGGCCATGGTGGACAGGATTAAGGAAAATCCCAAGGCATTCTACAAGTGTGTGAAGTGTAAGAGGATAAGACGTGAGAGAATAGGAGCAATCAAGTGTGACAGTGGAAAAGTGTGTATGGAATGGGTGGAGATGGCAGAGGTACTTAATGAATACTTTGCTTCAGTATTCCCTATGGAAAAGGATCTTGGCGATTGTAGGGATGACTTACAGTGAACTGAAAAGCTTGAGCATGTAGATATTAAGTAAGAGGATGTGCTGGAGCTTTTGGAAAGCATCAAGTTGAATAAGTCGCCAGGACTGGATGGGATGTACCTCAGGCTACTGTGGGAAGTGAGGGAGGAGATTGCTGAGCCACTGGTGATGATCTTTGCATCATCAATGACAGGAGAGTTTCTGGAGGATTGGAGGAATGTGGATGTTGTTCCCTTATTCAAGAAAGGGAGTAGGGATAGCCCAGGAAATTATAGACTTAATTCAGTCTTAATTCAGTGGTTGGTAAGTTGATGGAGAAGATCCTGAGAGGCAGGATTTATGAACATTTGGAGAGGCATAATATGATTAGGAATAGTCAGCATGGCTTTGTCAAAGGCAGTTGATGCCTTACGAGCCTGATTGAAGGTAGAGCCGTAGATGTAGTGTATATGGATTTCAGCAAGGCATTTGACAAGGTACCACATGCAAGGCTTATTGAGAAAGTAAGGAGGCATGGGATCCAAGGGGACATTGCTTTGTGGATCCAGAACTGGATTGCCCACAGAAGGCAAAGAGTGGTTGTAGATGGATGATATTCTGCATGGAGGCCAGTGACGAGTGGTGTGCCTCGGGAATCTGTTCTGGGACCCTTACTCATCGTGATTTTTATAAATGACCTGGATAAGGAAGTGGAGGGATGGCTTAGTAAACTGCTGATGTCACAAATGTTGGTGGTGTTGTGGATAGTGTGGAGGGCTGTCAGAGGTTACAGTGAGACATTGATAGGATGTAAAATTAGGCTGAGAAGTGGCAGATGGAGTTCAATCCAGATAAGTGTGAGGTGGTTCATTTTGGTAGGTCAAATATGATGACAAAATATAACATTAATCAAAATACTCTTGGCAGTGTGGAGGATCGGAGGGATCTTGGGGTCTGAGTCCATAGGGCACTCAAAGCTGCTACACAGGTTGACACTGTAGTTAAGATGGCATAGGGTGCATGGGCCTTCATCAATCGTGTGATTGAGTTTACAAGCGAAGATGTAATGTTGCAGCGATATTGGACCCTGGTCAGATCCCACCTGGAGTACTGTGCTCAATTCTGGTCGCCTCACTACAGGAAGGATGTGGAAACCATAGAAAGGTTTCAGAGGAGACTTACAAGAATGTTGCCTGGATTCGAGAGGATGCCTTATGAAAACATGTTGAGTGAACTCGGCCTTTTCTCCTTGGAGCGACGGAGGATGAGAGGTGACCTGATAGAGGTGTATAAGGTAATGAGAGGCATTGATCATGTAGATAGTCAGAGGCTTTCCCCCAGGGCTGAAATGGCTAGCACAAGAGAGCACAGTTTCAAGGTTTTTGGAAGTAGGTAACGAGGAAATGTCAGGGGTAAGTTTTTCACGCAGAGTGGAGAGCGCGTGGAATGGGCTGCCGGCAGTGGTGGTGGAGGCCGAAATGATAGGGTCTTTTAAGAGACTCCTGGATGGATATATGGAGCTTAGAAAAATAGAGGGCTATGGGTAAAGCCTAGGTAGTTCTAAGGAAAGGACATGTTCGGCACAGCTTTGTGGGCCGAAGGGCCTGTATTGTGCTGTAGGTTTTCTATGTTTCTTTGTTTTCTCTTCTTCCTTGGGATTTGCAAAGATTTGGCATGACACCTAAAACTTTGAGTAACTTCTATAGATGTGAGATGGAGAGTATATTGATAGGCTGCATCACAGATTGGTATGGAAACACCAGTCCCCTTGATTGAAAAATCCTACAAAAGTGAGTGGATATGGCCCAGTCCATCATGGTTAAAGCCCTCCCCACCAATGAGCATTGTTGAGGGAAGGCAGCATCCGTCAGCAGGGATTCCCACCACCCAACCCATGCTCTCTTCTCACTGCTGCCATCAGGAAAAAGATACTGGACTCTCAAGACTCAGACTACCATATGTGGGAACAGTTATTACCCCCCCAGCCATCGGGCTCTTGAACCAAAGGGTATAAGTTTGTTCAACTTCACTTGCCCCATCATTGAAATATTCCCACCCACGAACTCATTTTCAAGGATTCTTCATCTCATGTTCTCACTACTTATTATTTATTATTTCTTTCTTTTTGTCTTTTGCACACTGTTTGAATGCCCAAATATGTGTGGTCTTTCACTGATTCTGTTACCAGAATCAGAATCAGAATCAGAATCAGGTTTAACATCACCGACACGTGTCATGAAATTTATTGTTTTGCAGCAGGAGTACATTGCAATGCAGAATAATAAAAATTGTAACCAAAGTACTTATCTCCAGAGGTCCAATCAGCGGCAAAATAAATAAAAGTACCGAAGGATCAAGCGGGATGGCGATTGTTGAGAGTGGGCCAGTGTTGAGACTGGGAGCATCAGGCTTCGACTCAAGAGGCTGAGGCCAAAGAAACAGGTTATGGTCTTGGTTGCCCGTAGTACAGTGCAGGCAGGATGGCAGATATGACAGTGGAATGCTCCTCCTGTAGGACGTTGGAATTAATTTAACCTGATGACTACGCCTGCGGGAAGTACAGCCACCTCCAGCTCATGAAAGACCGCGTTAAGGAGCTGGAGCTGGAGTTGGATAAACTAAGGGTCGTCTGGGAGGCAGAGCATTTGATAGATATGACTTTTGAGCAGGTGGTTACACCCAGAGTGTAGAATTCGGGTAGTAAGTAGGTGAACAATGAGAGAGGTAAATGGAGAAAGAAATCAATGCAGTGTCCCCCTGTGGCTTTTCCCCTCAGCAACAGATATACCCCTTTGGATACTGCTGTGGGGGATGACCTATCTGGGTAATGCAGCAGCAGCCAGACCAATAACTCTGTGGTCTGCTCTGAGTCTCAGAAGGTTAGGATGAAGAGAGGCGGATCAGTAGTCATAGGGGACTCAATAGGTAGGGGGACAGATAAGGAGATTCTGCAGCAGCAAAACAGATACCAGGATAGTGTTTTGCCTCCTGGGTGCTAGAGTTCAGGATGTCTCTGAACAGTTGTAGAATATTCTTGAAGGGGAGGGTGAGCAGCCAGAGGTCATGGTACATGTTGGTACCAATGACTTAGGCAGAAGAGGGGTAGAGGTCCTGTGTAGTAAGTTTAGGGAGTTAGGAAGGAAGCTGAAGAGCAGGACCTCCAAGGTGATAATCTCCAGATTACTCCCAGTGCCACAAGCTAGAGAAGGTCAGAACAGGAAGACAGTGCAGATGAATGAGTGGCTGAGGAGATCGTGCAAGGGGCAGGGTTCAAGTTCTTGGATCATTGGAACCTTTTCTGGGAAGGAGTGACTTGTACAAGTGGGACGGGTTGCACCTGAACTGGAGGGGAACCAATATCCTGGGAGGGAGGTTTGCTAATGCTATTGGGGAGGGTTTAAACTAGATTTGTAGGAGGTGGGAACCAGTGAAGAGGTAAAGGATGGGGCAGTTGGCGCACAAGTAGAGATATCTTGTAGGGAGCTTGTGAGGAAGGGTAAGCAGATGATAGAGAAAAGATGCACTCAGCCAGATGGTTTGAGATGTGTCTATTTTAATGCAAGGAGTATCATAAACAAGGCGGATGAACTTAGATCATGGATCAATACATGAAACTATGATGTTGTGGCTATTATAGAGACTTGGATGTCTCAGGGGCAGGAATGGCTGTTGAATGTGCCGGGCTTTAGATGTTTCAAAAGGGATAGGGAGGGAGGCAAAAGAGGTGGGAAAGTGCATTGCTAATCAGGGATAGTATCATGGCTGCAGAAAAGGAGGAAGTCAGGGAGGGATTGTCTACTGAGTCATTGCGGGTGGAAGTCAGAAACAGGAAGAGGGCAATAACTGTACTGGGTGCTTTTATAGACCACCCAGTATTAAACAGGGACATCGACGAGCAGATAGGGAGACAGATTCTGGAACAGTGCAATAATAATAGGGATGTTATGATGGATGATTTTAGCTTTCCTAATATTAACTGGCATCTCCTTAGATCAACAGGCTTAGTTGGGGTGGAGTTTGTTAGGTGTGTTCAGGAAGGTTTCCTGATGCAATATGTAGATACGCCAACAGGAGGGGAGGCTGTACTTGATCTGGTATCGAGAAATGAACTTGGTCAGGTGTCAGGTCTCTCAGTGGGAGAGCATTTTGGAGGTAGTGATCACAACTCTATGTCCTTTACCGTAGTGCTGGAGAGGGATGGGAGCGGACAATTTGGAAAACATTTATTTGGGGTAGGGGAAATATGATGCTATTAGGCAGGAACTTGGCAACGTAAATTGGGAGCAGATGTTCTCAGGGAAGTGCACAGCAGAAATATAACAAATGTTCAGGGAACAATTGCAAGGCAGTCTGTATTGGTATGTTCCATTGAGGCAGGGGAAGGATGGTAGGGTAAAAGAACCATGGTGTACGAAGGTTATAGAAATCCAGTTAAGAAGAAAAGAAAAGCTTATGAAACTAGGTACTGTGCTCTAAGAAATTACAAGGATGCAAGGAAGGACTCAAGAATGAAATTAGGATAACTCGAATGGGCCATGAAAAGGCCTTGGTGAGCAGAATTAAGGAAAACCCCAAAGCATTCTACAAGTATGTGAAGAGCAAGAGGACGAGCTGTGTGAGAATAGGACCAATCAGGTACGATAGTAGAAATGTGCATGGTGATGGAGGAAGTAGCAGAGGTACTTAATGAATACTTTGCATTTACCAGGGAAAAGGACCTTGGCAATTGTGAGGATGACTTAAAGTGGATTGAAATGCTTGAGTGTATAAACATCAAGATAGAGGATGTGCTGGATCTGTTGAAAGGTATTAAGTTAGATGTCACTGGGATCAGACGCGATATCCCCAGGCTACTGTGAGAAGCAAGGGAGGAGATTGTTGAGCCTCTAGCGATGATCTTTGCATCATCAATAGGGATGGGAGAAGTAACAGAGAATTGAAAGATTGCAAATGTTGTTCCCTTGTTCAAGAAAGGGAGTCGAGATAACCCAGGAAATTATAGACCAGTGAGTCTTACTTTAGTGGTGGGCAAGTTGGACGAGGTCATGAGAGGTAGGATTTATGAGTATTTGGAGAGACATAATCTGATTAGGGATAGTCAGCATGGCTTTGTCAAAGACAGGTCGTGACTAATGAGCCTATTTGAATTCTTTGAGAGTGTAACAAAACACATTGATGAAGGTAGAGCAGTGGATATAGTGGATATGGATTTCAGTAAGGCATTTGATAACATTCCCCATATGATGCTCATTTAGAAAGTAAGGAGGCATGGGATCCAAGGAGACTTTCCTTTGTGGATCCAGAATTGGTTTGCCCACAGAAGGCAAAGGGTGGTTGTTGATGGTTTGTATTCTACATGGAGGACAGTGACCAGAGGTGTTCTGCAGGAATCTGTTCTGGGACCCCTCCTCTTTGTGATGTTTGTAACTGATCTGGATGAAGAAGTAGAAGGGTGGGTTAGTAAGTTTTCTGATGACACAAAAGTTGGGTTTGTTGTGGATAGTCTGGAGGGTTGTCAGAGGTTACAGCACAGCATTGATAGGATGCAGAACTGGGCTGAGAAGTGGCAGATGGAGTTCAACCCAGATAAGTGTGAAGTGGCTCATTTCAGTAGGTCAAATTTGAACACAGAATATAATATTAATGGTAAAATTCTTGGCAGTGTGAAGGATCAGTTACATCTTGGGATCTGCGCAGGTTGACAGTATTGTTAAGAAGGTGTATGGTGTGCTGGCTTTCATCAACCATGGGATTGAGTTTGAGAGACATGAGGCAATGTTACAGCCATATAGGACCCTGGTCAGACCCCACTTGGAGTACTGTGCTCAGTTCTGGTCACCTCACTACAGGAAGGATGTGGAAACTATAAAAAGGTGCAGAGGAGATTTACAAGGACGTTGCCTGGATTGGAGAGCATGCCTTATGAGAATAGGTTGAGTGAAATTGGCCTTGTTTCCTTGGAGTGGCAGAGGATGGGAGGTGACCTGATAGAGGTGTATAAGATGATGAGAGGCGTTGATCATGTGGATAGCCAGAGGCTTTTTCTCAGGGCTGAAATGGCTAACATGAGGAGGCATAGTTTTAAGGTGCTTGGAAGTAGGTACAAGGGGGATGTCAGACTAACTTTTTTACACACAGAGTTGTGGGTGTCTGGAATGCACTGCAAGTGACAGTGGTAGAAGTGGATGCAATAGGGTCATTTAAGAGACTCTTAGATAGGTACATGGAGCTTAGGTAAATAGAGGGCTATGTGGTACGGAAATTCTAGGCAGTTTCTAAAATAGGTTACATGCTTGGCACAACAATGTGGGCAAAGTGTCTGTAATGTGCTTTAGATTTCTATGATTTACACAGACATATGTACACACACATAAAGTCCAATTAAATAAGTAGCGCAAAAAAGTAGTTAGGTAGTCCATTCAGAAATCTGATGGCAGAGGGGAAAAAGGTATTCCTGAATAATTGAGTGTGTGCCTTCAGGCACCTGTACTTCTCCTCTGGTGGTAGCAATAAGAGCGGGCGCATGTCCTGGATGATGGGGAATCCTTAATGATGGGTTGCGACTTTTTGAGACATTGTTCCTTGAAGATGTCCAAGGTGTTGGGGAGGCTAATGCCCATGATGGAGCTGGCTGAGTTTACAACATTCTGCAGCTTATTTTGATCCTGTACAGTGTCCCCCATACCAGATGGTGATGCAGCCATTAGAATTTTTCCTCTGTGGAAATTTGTGAGTGTCTTTGGTGACATATCAAATCGGTTCAAACTCATAGCAAAATATAGCTGCTTATTTCCTTATTTATAACTGCATCGATATGTTGGGACCAGGTTAGATCCTCAGAGCTCTTGACACCCAGGAATTTGAAACTGCTCACTCTCTCCACTTCTGGTCCCTCTATGAGGATTGGTATGTGCTCCTTCGCCTTACCCTTCCTGAAGTCCACAAACAGCTCTTTTGCCTTACTGATGTTGAGTGCAAGTTTATTGCTGCAACACCACTCAATTAACCAATTTATCTTGCTCCTGTACACCTTCTCATCTCCATCTGAAATTCTCCCAACAATAGCTGTGTCATCAGCAAATTTATTGATGCCATTTGATCTGTTCCTAGCCACACAGTCATGGGTGTAGAGAAAGTAGAGCAGTGGGTTAAGCACATATCCTTGAGGTGTGCCAGTGCTGACTATCGGTGAGGTGGAGATGTTATTGTTAATCCATCATTGATTATTCTACAGACTTGTTACATATGCTCACAAGAAAATGAATCTCAGAGTTGTATATGGTGACAGACACGTATGACAATAGACAGTAGGTGCAGGAGTAGGCCATTTGGCCCTTCTAGCCAGCACCGCCATTCACTGTGATCATGGCTGATCATACACAATCAGTACCCCGTTCCTGCCCTCTCCCCATATCCCTTGACCCCGCTATCTATAAGAGCTGTATGTTACTTTGATAATAAATTTACTTTGAACTTTCAGCTTTGAATTTCAATCTTCATTATTATCTGCTTACAACATTTTCCTAGCTACATAAGTAACACTCTAATGCTCCATCTCCAAACCACCCTACTCCACAGCCTTCTTCCCCACAGTTTGGCCTGTTCAGATGCTATAACTGGTCATGATGTCAAAAATTAACAATTTTCTGCTTTTCTGCATCTTCAGTTGCTGGCCTTGAACCTAAACTAATTCCTTAATGAAGGCAGTACCTCTCAACCAGTGGAGGTGTCTAGAACAATGCTTCAACAGTCTTACCCATGTTATACCAAATTCTTGAAACTACTTGCATTCATCTCACAGTTTCTTTGTAAAAAGTAATACATTTTCATAAATCATTAACAATTTACATTACTGTGCTATTATCAATTCAACAAATTATGTATTTGTGATCTTTTTTTATTTTAATTACTGAACTCTTCACTTCAACTCTACCCCAGGCACTAATAATTTCAGTGCATCATTTTTTCCACATAAATCTCATCACATCTGGTCTTACATCCTGTTCTACAGTTGTTGCTCCAACATACTTGGCATCATAACAATGAATAGAATGAATGTATGTATTTAAAGATACTTCTTAAATTAACTGAATATATTTCAATGTACTATCCTTTCTACACCCCTCAGGTGCACAGTAGGTACCATTAAGCAATCCTGTTTCAATTTTTCATTATCTTCTTTCGGTATGGTACCCCCCCTATGGCATTGTTCCATAACCTAAACCTTTCCACCTGAACGATAGAAGCACTACCACTTTCAGCAGCAGTGATTTTCTTCAGGTCCTTGCACCTCAAGCAATACACCAGATGTTGTGTCAAACACAAGCATATCTTGAATGGGCTCCCTGAGGGTGGATAACTCCTTTTACATTCACAGCAAGCCCTCAAATTTTTGTACCAGCAGTATTGTAATGCCCATGTGAATCAGCTGCAAAGAACATTCTGGCACCATTGGCCTTTTTCTATGGGCTTTCTTCATGCTTGCTTGGAATTGTACCCTGAGTGAACATCAGATGTTATGTCGACAGGTTTACATGAACCTGTAAAGAGATCATGTGATCTAACAAGGTCTGGAAGTTACTCCATTTTTAGCCAGTATCCAGCATGAATTCATCAACTGTTTTTTTTTTTCCTTTTCTTGCCCTTTGTTACAAGTACCAAACCTGTGGCTCTCAGCTAACAATCAAGCTAAATTTTTCAGATTTTCACATTGTCCACGCGGGAGACTGTAAACTCACCAATATTTCAGAAGTCTGCGGCCATACCAATAAGAGCAACATGTATTGTCATGTTTCTTTCTTCTGTCTTCTCTCCCAGACCTCAGCAATATCATTTACCTTCAGAAATATTTCATGTTCAGGGAAAATGACTGAAATTGCTAATAGAATTTAAAATTGCTCTTGTATCTACCACATCCACTAGATGCCATCACAATATTCTTTCCAGAAAGCTTATTTCTGGAGAACATGGAAAGCAGCTTCTTCTCCATGGAGACTTTTTACATTTCTCGATGCCTTGGTTAAGCAGCCAGCATTATCAAAGACCCCACCGACTACAGATATTCTTTCTTCTGCCCTCTTCCATCAGGCCGAAGATACAATAGTCTGAAAGCACGTAACAATAGGTTCAAGAATATCTTCTATCCTACTGTTACAAGTCAATTCAATAGTTTGCTAGTATGTTGGAGAGGGTTTAAACTAATTTGGCAGGGTGACTTAGTTGCAGCCAACAGACTAAGTAACAAAATATTAGGGACGTAGAATCAGAAAGGTAGCAAATACGGTGCTCAAGGTGTTGTATCTAAATGTGCATAATATAAGAAATAAGGTGGATGATCTTGTTGCACTATTACAGATTGCCAGGTTGTGGCCATCACTGAATCGTGGCTGAAAGATGGTGATAGTTAGGAGCTGAATGTCCAAGGTTGCACGTTATATCGGAGGGATAGGAAGGTAGGCAGAGGGGGTGGTGTGGCTCTACTGGTAAAGAATGGCATCAAACCAGTAGAAAGATGTGACATAGGATTGGAAGAAATTGAATCCTTGTGGGTTGAGTTAAGAAACTGCAAGGGTAAAAGGACATTAATGGCAGTTATATACAGGCCTCCCAATAGAGACTGGGGTGTGGACCACAGATTACAAAAAGAAATAGAAAAAGCGAGTCAAAAGGGCAATGTTATGGTAGTCTTGCCCAGGCTTGCGCCCTGGAAACTTTCCAAGGCGCAAATCCATGGTCCATCGAGTCTAACAGAGGCCTACATACATACGTTATTGTAGTCATATGAGATTTTAACATGCAGGTCGATTGGGAAAATCAGGTTGGTAATGGATCTCGTGAGAGTGAGTTTGTTGCATGCCTAAAGGCTGATTTATACTTGTGCATACGGGCTACGCCGCATCCTACGCTGTAACCCTGATTTTCACTTCTGCATCGCTCTACGCCATAGCGAGCATGCGTTGGTGTGCGCCAAAACGCTAGTTGATGGTGGGGTTTCTATGCCACTGTGTTGAGTTTCTTCGTGAGAGACATGGACAAGGAAATGCATTTCAAACATTTTTGCATGTCGGCAGGTAGTTTTGACAATTTGGTTCATCTATTTCGCATCGGTGTACACACAGCCTAAGACATGGTGGAGACGAAGCAACCGAAAATGTGTAGGAGGAAATACGATACTACCAAGCGGACCAATCACAGTTGTTGCAGTCTGTGTCGCCGTGACGCGTGAATAACTTTTCTGGAGAGGTGCACGTCACCCTATGGCGTAGGGTACGGCGTAGGTATGGTGTAGGGTACACGTTACCTATGGCGTCGATGTGATGCACAAGCATAAATCAGCCTTAAGAGATGGCTTTTTAGAGCAGTTTGTTGTTGAACCTACTAGGGGATCAGCTATACTGGATTGGGTGATATATAATGAACTGGGGGTGTTTAGGGAGCTTAAGGTAAAAGAACCTTAGGAACCAGTGATCACAATATGATTGAGTTCAACTTGAAATTTGATAGGGAGAAAGTAAAGTCTGATGTAGCAGCATTTCAGTGGAGTAAGGGAGATTACAGTGGTATGAGAGAGGAGTTGGCCAATGTAAATAGGAAGGAGCTGCTGACAGGGATGTCAGCACAGCAGCAATGGTGTGTGTTTCTGGAAAAAAATTAGGAAAGTGCAGGACATATGTATTCCAAAAATGAAGAAATATTCAAATGGTAAAATAGTACAATGGTGGCTGACAAGGGAAGTCAAAGCTATTGTAAAAGCAAAAGAAAGGGCAAACAACAAATCAACAATCAGTGGGAAGATAGAGGATTGGAAATTTTTTAAAACCTACAGAGTGCAGCTAAAAAATTCATTAGAAGGGAAAAGATGAAATATGAAAGTGAGCTAGCAAATAATATCAAAGTGTATAGTAAAAAAATGTTTCAAATATGTTAAAAGAAGAAAAACGAGAGTGGACATAGAATTGCTAGAAAATGAGGCAGGAGAAATAATAATAGGGGACAAAGAGAGGGCTGTTGAACTAAATGAGTATTTTGCATCAGTCTTCACTGTGAAAGACACTAGCAGTATGCCTGATGTTGTGGTCTGTGAAGGAAGAGAAGTGGATGCAGTTGCTGTTACAAGAAAGTGCTCAAAAAGCTGAAAGACTTAAAGGTACATAAGTCTCCAGACAAGAGGAACTTCACCCTAGGGTTCTGAAAGAGGTAGCGTTAGAGATTGTGGTGGCATTAAAATAATCTTTCAAAAATCATTGGACTCTGGCTGATTGGTAGGAGGCAGTGAGTGGGAATAAAAGGATCCTTTTCTGGTTGGCTGCCAATGACTAGTGGTGTTCCGCAGGATGTTGATGTTTGGGACCACTTCTTTTTATGCTGTATATAAATGATTTAGATGATGGAATAGATAGCAAACTTTGATAGATAGATTGTTGTGTTGCTAACTTTTCAGATGATACGAAGACTGATGGAGGGGCAGGTAGTGTTGAGGAAACAGGTAGAATGCAAAAGGACTTAGACAGATTAGGAGAATGGGCCAGAGAGTGGCAAATGAAATACAATGTTGGAAAATACATGGTCATACACTTAGGTAGTAGAAATAAATCCACAGACTATTTTCTAAACGGGGAGGAAATCCAAAGGTCTAAGATGCAAGGGGCTTTGGGAGTCATTGTGCAGAACACCCTAAAGATTAACTTGCAGGTTGAGTCAGTGGTGAAGGAGGTAAATGCCATGCTAGCATTCATTTCAAGAGTTCTAGAATACAACAACAAGGATGTGATGCTGATGCTTTAAAAGGCACTGCTGAGGTCTCACCTTGAATATTGTGACCAGTTTTGGGCCCCTCATCTTAGAAAAGATTTGCTGACATTGGCGAGGGTCCGGAGGACATTTACAAGGATGATTCCAGGAATGAAAGGGTTATCATATGAGGAACATTTGGTGGCTCTGGGTCTGTACTTGCTGGAATTTAGAAGGATGAGCAGGTTTCACATTGAAATCTTTTGAATGTTGAAAGGCCTAGACAGAGTAGATGTGGAAAGGATGTTTCCCATGGTGGGAGAGTCTAGGACAAGAGGGCAGAGCCTCTGGATAGGGGAGCATCCATTTAAAACAGAGATGTGGAGAAATTTCTTTAGCCAAAAAGTGGTGATATTGTGGAATTTGTTGCTACAAACAGCTGTGGAGGCTGTTGTTGGGTGCATTTAAGGCAGGGATTGATAAGTTCTTGATTGGACATGGTATCGAAGATTACGGGGAGAAGGCAAGGAACTGGGTTTGAAGAGGAGACAAAAAAAGGATCGGGCATGATTGAATGCTGGAGCATACTTGATGGGCCAGATGGCCTAATTCTGCTCCCATGTCTTATGGTCTACCTCGATATGAGCTTGAACATTATTATCTATGTGCAGTGCACTTTCTTGGTAACAGCTAATTCTGCTGTGTTATTGTTTTACCTTATACTAGCTCTATACACTGTTATAATGAATTGATCTACTGTATATGAAGATGATCTTTCAAGAGGACCACAACCTTGTTGTAGATTTTTGAGGCTCGTGTGCCTCAATGATCTGGAGAGCTATGTTGGCTGGAGTCAGGAGCTTGTGCTTTGGCTCTTGCTAGGGTCACCCGTACCAAACAGGTGAAAGGGTAGAGGCCAGACTAAGTGTGATCCACCAGTTCTCCAGGTACTGGGACTCAGCTCAGGGCTAACAACCCTGACAGGCCAAAACTCAATTGTTCTGGAAGCTGCAATGAAGTATCCTTCTATACAGACAGAGTTGGAGAACCTTTATTGTTCCCTTAAATGCCAACGGCATAATGGGCATTAAGTAAGTAATATGACAAGTACACAGGCATGTTTTTCACTGTACCTTAGTGGATGTGGCAATAATAAACCAATTTATCAATTTGCTATTTCTCTATCTTCAGCCTGGATCACTCTCCTGATACTTCATGTTGTATCTTGAACATCATGGCAATCTGGTGCACTGCGCTGCTTCTCACATAGACAAATAAGTTAAAGCTTCCAATAGAATATTCTTTAATGAAGACATTAACTCTCAGCTAACAGTACATTCTCAAGGTATTGAATCATATCACTGCTCTTCCCAGTCTTTAAATATCCTCACCAACAGACCTCTAGTAGCATCACACAGAGAGAGATAAGATCTCATTTTTTTCAGGTAAGGGATCTGAGATTGTGGGATTGTTGCTCAAAGGTGGCAGGTGAGAAAGAGGGTGTGTAGGAAAGAATATGGGAGGGAGAAGATTAAAGTGGCAAATGAAGAAGGACTAAAGATAGAAAGTGGGGATTGAGATTACGGAGGCACAAAAATAATGCAGATAAGTAGAACAGCGAGAAGAATGAAGAAGAAATAGAAGGGAGGAGGAGCTGTAATGAAGACAGTAATTTTGCTCATTCTTTGAATATGGTTATTACCATTACTTTAAAAAATCCTGTATCCACATCTATTTGTGCAGCTAGTTGTATAACTTATGTAGGATTTTAGTTGCAGCCAGTGAAATTTTCTCAGTTTTAGAGAGACATTAACCTTGACATATTCAATGATGTACTTCAGTGCATCTGCAGATTTTTGGTCATTACTCTGGTGGGTACATTTTTCAAAATTTACTTCCTACAGTGCTGGAGGATGTCAGATAGCATGAGTAAATATTGAGCCAAAGTGTAGCCAGTATTTTCTCTGTGGGGATGAGGACCAGATGGAATGAATCTCTTATAGTTTATTAATTCCCTAAAGAAGAGAAGCAGTAGCAGAACTTATCTGATGCTGTGAAAGCTGTCTTAAATGATGTAGAGGAGCTTCAGTACGGTTACATTAATACCATGCACAAATTGGATCAGAGTCTGTGTACATTGTGTTTAACATTGCTATTGTTCTGCTGAAGATTCACTTGCATGTAGCTGTACCAGAATTGCATCAGTAATTGAGAACAACACAGTTAAACATTTTGCAGAGTAATATAACATTATTTTACACACAGTACCCCTCAGGAAGTTGCCCCATCTGACTCTAAACAGACAGTGAGCCGAAGGGAAAACATAAATAGTTAATGTAAGGATGAGCTCAAGAATGGGAAATAGAAAGGAATATTTGGTCATTAGTAAAAAACAACTTAATAAATAATATCCAAAATTATTCACACAAGTAATGCTCTGCTTGCACAATTAACCCAGGTGACTGTCAGAGTATTTTCAGGAAAACACAGTGAATAAAATATAGTCTGCCAAATAGATTTGTGAGCATCTGCAGGCACAATCTTGAATGAGCATATACTCCATACAGCCCACCTCTCACCCCAAGTCGAAGGCTAATGTGGCAAGTAAAGAGAGTTGAACTGGTATCACAGGGCTGGCTGCTCCACCCTTAGTGAGGCACTTATAGTCTCACTTGCTAAACTCCCTTCACTCTCAAACAGGGTAACCTGGTGTTATGCTTTGAAACTTCAAAACATTAAACTATTTCAAAGGAAGACTTGGGCTAACTTTGTGTTTACTTTAAATGAGACATGCACATATCACATGATAATTACTTAAATGCACAACAATGAATAATCAACCAATATATATACTAGATTACTCAAACATGACTTAAATATTAAATACACACCTCTCCTCCAGTTGTTTCAGATACTTTCAGATGGTATGGTGTGCAGCACTTATGCCTGGATAATGGAGTGTTCTGTAATTGGGATAGGTAGGTTAAATTATCAAGGACTCTGTGTGTAATAGGGCATCAAAAATGTACAAAACTTCCAAATCACTGACTGCAGATATGATGTTAGCTAATAACCTGTCCAAAATGGAAGGAGATTTTACCATTATTATGGCTCTTGTTGGTAGACATAAATTTGGGAAAAGTACAGGAAAAATTGGCCATAAATTTATTGCATCAAAGGGTACAAGCTACAGAACAGAAATACAGCAAGGTGGTTCATAACAATCTTAAGGTAGCTTATAAGGCAAACTAAAGGTGTAATTAGCTATGAATGCCTGGGTGTGCACCTCCGCATGTCCTCACACGTAACCTTCTTTGTTACTGTTCCTACGTATTTTTTGCCAAATCTCTCTCTTCCTTTGGATACTCAGTACCCACTTGCTCTTTCTCCCCACTTTCAATGACCTGCCTCACTAATTCCTTCAGTCAATCTGAACAAGTCACTTTTTGTTCTTTTAGTCAGCAAATTTGTGTGCATTGTCAGCCTTTTGCCATATATTCAGTGAACTCCTAATCTCCAGTAGAGTAACACATAGATAATGCCAAGTGCCATGTGAGAAACTTGGTCTGTGCAATTAAATAGGTTCAGACATCACTTCACATCTCCTTATCATCCCGCATCAATCAAAGAAGCTGAGAGATCAATATTTGGTGCTAAAGAAGCACAAAGGAAGGAAGTCAGGCAAAGTGGATCATTCACATCCACTCAGAGATTTTCCACTGAGCTACACATTGATCCTGCTATTCATAACAAGGTACACTGCAGCAGAAATGTTGATGCACAGAAGATGCAAGATGCATCCATGTCTAGTTCATCTGAATTGAGAAGTAACGATGGAAGAGTGCAGTTCAAAAAGTTCAAACATCAGAGCACAAATGATAAAGGGAAGGTATTCAGTTTAGAAGATAAAATTTAAGTGCTGATATCACCAAACAGGACAGTGATGAGGAAATTGGAAATGGGAGGGGTTGTGGAGATATACAGTTCCATGAATTATCTCAGAGAGGAGACAATAGATTCAGGACATAGATTGCTTCTAAAGCACAATGCCCAACAGAATAGCAAGGAAGATTTTAAATATGCAAACACGAGAAAATCTGCAGATGCTGGAAATTCAAGCAACACACACAAAATGCTGGTGGAATACAGCAGGCCAGGCAGCTTCTCCCTATAGATGCTGCCTGGCCTGCTGCGTTCCACCAGCATTTTGTGTGTGTTGCAAGGAAGATAGTATCTCATTATATTCCTCAATTGAACCTTAGAAATTTTGAAGTAGATTTAACATAGAGTGTAAGAAAGTCATTAAGACATTGGACAGTAAGTCCAGAGATGTCAATTTTCCACAATCAAAGCAAATGATATTTCCACATTTGAAGTAAGTCTCAGACAAAGTCAGTCATCAAAAGGTTAAGCATGGTGCGACTTGTGTCCTGAGCTGCTTACATTTCAATGCCAGAACTATCGTAGGAAAGGTGGATGAGTTCAGGGTGTGCATAAACACCTAGAATTAATGATACTGTAATCATTAGTGATACTTACTTGCAGGAGTGGCAAGGCAGGCAACTCAATATTTTGGGATTCTGTTGTTTTAGATGCAGCAGAGCAGGAGGGATTAAATGAGACGGCAGGTGACAGAGATTTGTGTAGGGAAACACTTTACATCTAGTGATCACAATGCCATTAATTTCAAAGTAAATATGCAAATAAAATAGGTCTGGTTCACGGGATGAGATTCTAAAATGGAGAAAGGCCAGCTTTGATGGTATCAGAAAGGATATAGCAAGTGTGGATTCAGATCATCTGTTTTCTAGCACAGGTGTACTTGGTAAGTGGGAGGCCTTCAAAAGTGAAATTTTAAGAGTACAAAGCTTGTTTGTGCCTGTTAGAATAAAAGGTAAAGATAACAGTGTAGGCAACCTTGATTTTCAAGAGATATTGAGGTGCTTATGAAGTATACGAAATGTAAGAGAACACAATAAATAATTCAGGAAGGCTATAGAAATGAGCCAAAACACCATCAACTTCATGGACCCTATACAGATTGTTGTCTTGATGCATATCAGGGTGGATAAATCCCCAAAGCCTGACTAATTGTTCCCTTAAACTGTATGGGAGGCAAGTGCAGAAATTGAAGGGGCCCGAGCAGAGATATTTAAATCATCTTTAGCAACAGGAGAGGTACCAGAGGATTGGAGGATAGCCAATTATGTTCTGCTGTTTAAGAAAAGCTCTAAACATAAACCAAGAATTTATAGACCAGTGAGTCTGACATGAGTTGTGGGAAAGTTATTGGAAGGTATACCAAGGGACCGGCCTGATTGAATTTTTGTGAGGATGTGACTAAACACATTGATGAAGGTAGAGCAGTAGATGTAGTGTATATGGATTTCAGCAAGGCATTTGATAAGGTACCCCATGCAAGGCTTACTGAGAAAGTAAGGAGGCATGGGATCCAAGGGGACATTGCTTTGTGAATCTAGAACTGGCTTGCCCACAGAAGGCAAAGAGTGGTTGTAGATGGGTCATATTCTGCATGGAGGTCAGTGACCAGTGGAGTGCCTCAGGGATATGTTCTGGGATCAATACTCTTCGTGAGTTTTATAAATGACCTGGATGAGGAAGTGGAGGGATGGGTTAGTAAGTTTGCTGATGACACAAAGGTTGGGGGTGTTGTGAATAGTGTGGAGGGCTGTCAGAGGTTACAGCGGGACATTGATAGGATGCAAAACTGGGCTGAGAAGTGGCAGATGAAGTTCAACCCAGATAAGTGTGGTGGTTCATTTTGATAGCTCAAATATGATTGCAGAATATAGTATTAATGGTAAGACCCTTGGCAGTGTGGAGGATCAGAGGGATCTTGGGGTCTGAGTCCATAGGACGCTCAAAGCAGCTGCGCAGGTTGACTCTGTGGTTAAGAAGGCATATGGTGTATTGGCCTTTATCAATTGTGGAATTGAATTTAGGAGCCAAGAGGTAATGTTGCAGCTATATAGGACCCTAGTCAGACCCCACTTGGAGTACTGTGCTCAGTTCTGGTCACCTTACTACAGGAAGGATGTGGAAACCATAGAAAGGGTGCAGAGGTGATTTACAGGGATGCTGCCTGGATTGGGGAACATGCCTTATGAAAACAGGTTGAGTGAACTTGGCCTTTTCTCCTTGGAGCGACAGAGGATGAGAGGTGACCTGATAGAGGTGTATAAGATGATGAGAGGCATTAATTGTGTGGATAGTCAGAGGCTTTTTCCCAGGGTTGAAATGGCTGCTAAAAGAGGGCACAGGTTTAAGGTGCTTGGGAGTAGGTACAAGGGAAATGTCAGGGGTAAGTTTTTTACACAGACACTACTGAATGCATGGAATGGGCTGCCAGCAACAGTGGTGGAGGCAGATACGAAAGGGTCCCTTAAGAGACTTTTGAATAGGTGCATGGAGCTTAGAAAAATAGAGAGTAATGGGTAACCCTAGTAATTTCTAAGGTAGGGACATTTTCGGCACAACTTTGTGTTGTGTATTTTGATGTAGGTTTTCTATATTTCTATATATAAGTACTTGGACAGACATGGACTTATTAAGGATAGTCAGCATGGCTTTGTGTATGGTAGGTCATGACTAACCAATCTTATGGAGTTTTTCAAAGAAAATGTCAAATACCAAGAAGGCAAGGCAGTAGATGTTGTCTACATGAACTTAAGTAAGAAGACATTTTGACAAGATTCCACATGGGAGGTGGGTCAAGAAGTTGCTCAGCATTCAAGATGAGGTACTATATTGGATGAGATGTTGGCTTTGTGGGAGAAGCCAGAGAGTGGTAGTAGGTGGCTGCCTCTCTGTCTGGAGGCCTGTGACAAGTGGATGGCTGCAGCGATTGGTGTTGAGTCTGTTGTTGCTTGTCATCCATATCAATGAACTGGGATGACAATGTGGTGAACTAGTTCACTAAATTTATAGATGATACCAAGATTGGGGATATATTATCTATTGTAGCTTGCAGCGAGATTTGGATCCACTGGAGAAAATGGGCTGATAAATGTCAGACAAGTGTGAGGTGTTGCACTTCGCTAGGACCAACCAGGGGAGGTCTTACACAGTGAATGGTAGGGCACTGAGGAGTGTGGTAGAACAAAGAGATCTGGGAATAGAGATCCATTGTTCATTGGTAGTAGCTTTACAGGTAGATAGGGTATTGCACAGGATTTTGGCACATTGGCCTTCATAAATCAAAGAATTGAAACCAGAGATGGGATGTTATGTTGAAGTTGTTTAAGATGTTGGTGAGGCCAAATTTGGAGTATTTTTGGTCACCTACCTACAGGAAAGATGTAACTAAAGTTGAACAGTTTGGTCACTTACCTAAAGGAAAGATGTAGAGTTGAAAGAGTACAGAGAAAATTTACAAGGATGTTTCTAGGTCTGGAGGACCTGAGTTAGAAGGAAAAATTGAATAGTTTAGTACTTTAGTCCTTAGAATGTAGAAGACTGAGAGAAGACTTGTTAGAGGTATACAAAATTATGAGGGGTATAGATAGGGTAAGTGCAAGCAGGCTTTTTCCACTGTGGTTGGATAGGACTACAACCAGAGGTCATGGGTTAAGGGTGAAAGATGAAAAGTTTAAGGGGAACATGAGAGGAAACTTTTCACTCAGGGAGTTGTGAGAGTGTGGAATGAGCTGCCAGCACATGTAGTGCATGGGCGCTCAATTTCAATGTTTAAACAACATTTGGATAGGTACATGGATGGTAGGAGTATGGAGGGCTATTGAACTGGTGCAGGTCGATGGATGTAGGCAGTTTCAATGGTCTTGTCTTGGATTATATAGGATGAAAAGCCTGTTTCAGAGCTGTACTTTTCTATGACTCTATCTACAAATGTTGAAAGGAATTTGAACTGAGTTAATTTAATAAAAGTGTATATTTATAAATGCTATTAAATTTTGCTTTAATGTTGAAAACAGAGCTGTACAGCATATGTAAACAGGAGTGACATCGCTACGCTTCTGATCATGTGTAAATTGTTTTGTATACGTGCATATTCCAAGATGAGTCTCAATTAAACCAGACACAGCTTTCCCACAAAATACTCCATATTGAAACTATATGACCAAAAAGACTTATTATATGGGGCAGACAAAAGCTAGATAGCGTCTCTTTTTCCCAGGGTTGAACCGTTAAATATCAGGGGACATATTTTTAAAATGAGAGGAGGAAGTTTGGGGGAGATTTTTTTGACAGCAAATGCACTACCAGAGGAAGTGGTAAAAGCAGATGTGAGGCATTTATACGGACACATGAACAAGTAAGGAAAAGAGATACAGATGGAATAAGTTTGGATTGGCATCATGGTTAGTGCAGGTATGATGGGCTTGAGGATCTGTACTGTGCTGCCCTGCTCTATGTATTAAAACCATTGGCTATTATCTAATGCAATTTCCTCAAGCGGAAAAGATGTTACAAAAAAATGGACCTTGGCTCTTTTATGGTGCAATCCCCGATGTTCCATGACAGCACATTTTGAATGGCAGTACTCCAATTCTAGGAAGCTGTCCACAACATTTTTTACACAATAATTTGTAGAAAGTCAATGGAATGGCCTCACAGGCCTGTTCAACAAATGGAGTGATACGATTAGTGGCTGTGATCTGCAGTTTTGGCAGACAGAGCATTTGATAGATAGTAGTTCAAGATCCTTAAGTTGTGTGAAAAATCAAAGCTACAAGCTACTGCTTTTATGTTACCAATGGCTTGAAGCTAAAGAGAAACTTCTTCATGATTCTGTTTCATAGTTCTTTGGATATAACCAACCTCATTTAATGTAGCCATCATTCGTGGGCAAGTTGTACTATTTTTGATGGAAAGCTTCATTTTCTCATGTAAACACATGTCCAAACTGGTAGAGCCATTCAAAATGTATTGATATATTGACTTTAATACAAAATCTTCTTACTTCAATGTCTCTATCTCAATTTTGTTTACTACAGACCATCATGGAATACCATGATGTCTATATCATTGCCTTTAGAAGGCAACCTTGTTAGTGGTTTCACCATGGCATTTTGTTTGGGTGCTCAAAGATCTAGATTATTATCTTATTGTTTCTGGACAATGGGCCATTGTCATATTCTTAAGGGTTCCATTGTGGGAATTGATTATCTGGGTTTCTGAATGCCAACAGAGGTATGTTATTCATGGAAATTTTTGACCCCATCTTTCAGCAGGCGCATGGTGTAAAGTCAATGGACTTTTCCTGGTCAGTGTCAAGAGGACAGATTCCATCTGCCCCCACTTCATAATTGGTAGCTTCACAAGATCTTTGAGGTCAATGTAATTGACATTGTGCACCAGGGAGTTGGGACAAAGGGAGGGAATTGTCATTGTTCACTGATAAGACTTTTCTTACCATGGAACAAAGATATGTATGTCAAAATTAAGAAACACAAAGACAACTTAAACACTTAGCCAATTCACAAACATTCCATATCAATGTTTCAAGAAGAGAAGCTGAATGAACTTGAAAGACATGTTTTGTTAGTGAATGGGCAATTATCTTCCATTATTGCAGTGCCCAAAGCAGATGAGACCATTTGGTTCTGCAGAAACTATAAGAAATACCACCTTTTGTTGTTCTTTTCCCTTTACTATGCTATATCCTTCCTCATCAATTAGTGTAATGGTGTGAAAGCCATTCTAATCTCATCAGAAATCTGATATGATTTTCAGCATGCCTGGGAGGAACCAAAGTGTGGTAAACTATGTATACCTGTCTGGACATGCCCCTCTGCTGACTGCTCCTGTGGCTCCTCCCACAGACCCCAGTATAAAGGCGATTGAAGGCACTGCTCCCCCCCTCAGTCTCCGAGATGCTGTGCTCCGTTTTGCTGCTAATAAAATCCTGTCGTTCGCCTCCCGTCTCTGAGAGTTATTGATGGTGCATCAATTTTATTAGCAGCAATTTTTAAACATGGAGAGCATTTTACGACCCGACAGATTGGATATTGACCCTCAATCTCCGGAAGCCAACATTGCTTTTGAACTCTGGCTTGCATGCTTCCAATCGTACCTAGAGGAGATTCGTATGACCGAGCCTGCCACGATGCACAGAATTCTCCTCTCCAGGGTCAGTCCGCGGGTCTACTCCATGATCAGGGACCTGCCGACCTACCAAGGAGCACTGGACGCCCTCAAAAGGCAATACCTGTGGCCGGTGAACACTGTCTACGCGAGACATCACTTAGCGACATGGCGGCAGCGGGCTGGAGAGTCAGCATGCGGAGCTGCTAGTAAGAGACGCCTTAGTTACGGGGATCAGGTCAGTGTACGTGCACCAGTGGCTGCTGGAACACGCCGATCTTACCTTAAATTCGGCAATCGAGCTGGCTGACATGCTGGAGGCTGCTCTGCACGATGCTGACATTGTCCAGGCCCGCGATCTCCCACCGGCCCCGTGGACGCCGCAGACCCCACAACCCGCCGGCGAATTGACCTCGGCTGCTGCCAGTCGCGAGTCCCTGAAGTCCCCGCAACCAGATGGCAAGGCTTTCAGTCACAAGTCCGCACAGTGTTACTTCTGCGGACTCGAAAAGCACCCCCGGAAACAATGCCAGGCCCGAGAAGCTACCTGCTCCAGCTGTGGAAAGAAGGGCCACTTAGTCAAGGCCTGTAAGTCCAAACCATGAGCGGGGTCAAGCAGCGCCGCGTGCGTGGCATGGGGGCGGCCATCTTTGTTGGCGTGACCTCGCCCCGCCTCTGACCCACGGGTGCTTACCGGACACCAAGACGGCGATGCAACTCTGGCCTTTGTGACCCTCGACCAAAGCGCTCCACACCAACTTGCAAGGTCAATGATGGACATCCTGGTGGAGGGGCACAGGCCTAGCTGCCTGTTTGACACGGGCAGCACTGAGAGTTTTATTCACCCAGACACAGTGCAACGCTGCGGACTCGTGACATGGCCGGTAAGCCAGAAGGTCACCATGGCTTCTGGATCACATTCCACAGACATCCGGGTGGGTTGTGTAGCAACATTGGTGGTGCAGGGCACAGAATATCGGGACTTTACATTACTGGTCATGCCTCAACTGTGTGCCCCTGTGCTATTGGGGCTCGACTTCCAGAGCCACCTGAAAAGTGTGACAATGGAGAATGACGGGCCCCTCCCACCAATCACTGTCAGAAATCCTCAGTTTTGTGGGACTTCGTCATATACCCCACTACTGACCACACACACACACCGACCCGCACATCCCACCCAACACCATGCCGACAGCTGCGCTACTGACACCACTTGCAGCCTCTCCACCCTCAAGATCCCTCCCCCACCGGTGTTCGCCAACCTGACCCCCGACTGTAAACCTGTGGCAGCTAAAAGCAGGAGGTACAGCGCAGGGGACAGGGCCTTCATTCAGTCAGAGGTGCAGCGGCTGCTCAGGGAGGGGATCATTGAGCCAAGCACAAGTCCTTGGAGGGCCCAGGTGGTCGTTGTTCAGACCAGGCAGAAAAATAGGATGGTCGTGGACTATAGCCAGACCATCAATAGGTTCACGCAGCTTGACGCATACCCCCTACCCCGCATCGCGGATATGGTCAATCAGATAGCTCAGTACAAGGTGTACTCGACCATAGACCTGAAATCCGCTTACCATCAGCTCCCCATCCACCCGGAGGACCGTCCCTACACTGCCTTCGAGGCGGGCGGCAGGCTCTATCACTTCCTGCGCGTCCCCTTCGGTGTCACGAATGGTGTCTCTGTCTTCCAGAGGGTGATGCACCATCAATAACTCTCGGAGATGGGAGACGAGCGATAGGCTTTTATTAGCAGCAAAACGGAGCACAGCATCTCGGAGACTGAGGGGGGAGCAGTGCCTCCAATCGCCTTTATACAGGGGTCTGTGGGAGGAGCCACAGGAGCAGTCAGCAGAGGGGCGTGTCCAGACAGGTATACATAGTTTACCACACAAAGTTCATGATTTTCAAAGTCTTCTAGCCTTGACAATGGGTCCAACATTTTCCTTGACTATTTTCATCCACTCATAGGTCCAAATTAACTACTGTTTATGCTCAAATAAGCACTGGTAGGATTTCTCCAGTTTGCTTCTCTTCAAGCTGATTTTATTGTGTTGAGTTATGATTTAAGCCACAAACCATGTGTCAGTCTTGTGGTCACTGTTCATGCAGGCATTGTTGTTGATAGTCTAAGACGAAGATTTAGGCTGCAGTGCGATATCAATGTTCTGTTGATTTGAGCTGAATAATGACAGATGAAGCTTATTGTATTCTAACGTGGAATGATGCATTTTGAAAGCATTTATGAGGCTGAAATATACACCATGAATGGTCAGGTCCTAGAATATTGAGAAACAGAAGGACCTTGGTAAACAATTCCATAGATCCATTAAGATGGCAATGTGGGTAGATAATGTGGTTAGGAAGGTATAAGACATATTGGCCTTCATTAATAGGGACACAGAATACAGGAGGGGACCATGGTTGAGGTATTTAAAAGTATGAGGGATATAGATAGGATAGATTGCAGAAAGAGTTTCCCCATATCAAAATTAAATGGAACAAGAAGATGTTGGCTTAGTGTAGGAGAGATGAAATTTAGATAATGTAGGAGGAGAACCAGAAAGTGATAAGGATCTGGAATGTACTACCTGAGAAAGTGGGAGAAGCAGGGTTGGTGACAACCTTTAAGAAGTATCTGGATGAGTACTTGAATTTCTCAGGTGCAGGGGGCTATGGATCTAGTGCTGGGTGATGAGCTTGATGCAGAAGGTTGCTCATTCACTACAATGAACTGGCTAGGCCAAATAGTCAAAAGATCAAAGTACATATATGTCCTATTTACAACCTTGAGGTTCATTCTCTTGTGGGCATATTCAATAAATCCAATAACCATAATAGAATCAATGAAAGAGTGCACCAGCTGGCATTCAACCAGTATGTAATAGATAACAAAATGCAAATACAAACAGAAAGAAGGAAAATAAATAATTAAATACAGAGAAAACAAACAAACAAATATGTAAACAAACAAACAATGAATAACTATCAAGAACATGAGATGAAAAGTCCTTTAAAGTGAGTCCATTAGTTGTGGGAATAGTTCAGTGATGGGGCAAATGAATTTGAGTGAAGTTCATTGGTTCAAGAGCCTGATGGTTGATGGCTAGTAATTGTTCCTGAAGCTGGTGGTGTGAGTCCTGAGGCAGTATTGAGAAGAGAGCATGACCTGGGTTGTGGGGGTCTCTGATGATGGATGCTGCTTTCCTGTGAAAATACTCCATGTAGATGTGCTCAGTGGAGAGGAGGCTGTGATGCAGCCAGTCAATATTGTTACAATCCAGCAACAATGAATATATAACTGAAACAGGGTTTTTATAACAAATAAAACATTTATTAAACACTGCTTAAAAAAACCCAAAAAGTAAACAAGCGACTAACAACCGGAAGTCAGCTGTGATACGGCAGCTCGAACAGTTCTTAAAGTGATAATGCAAAAACAGTTCTCAGAAGTAGTAATATGAAAGTCCAAAATTTTACCCAGTCGCTTAGGAGAGACTTCTTGAAACAATGTAAATTCTCTTTCACGTCGTTTTACTGCTGTTCCCAAATGAAGTATGCTTTGATCAAAGGATTCATGATGAAGAAAATGAAACAGCTTAAAGGCACTGACCTTTCTTTAGCGAAACTTTACCCAACCCTCTATTCTTCTGGCAGAACAGGAGTTATCAATGGCATAGCTGACGAATTCCTTCCGAAGAGGATCAAACAAGGTCGAACCTGCTTTACCGTTGAAATCAACTTTCCTCGATCATTAACTTCCCAAACTTCAAACCTTCACTCTCCAATGACAGAACTGGCAGTATTATGGCAAAACTGCCGGCAATAACCTTTGACTTAAGGCAGAAAGTGAAACTCCACTTTTAAATGAAACTGCGTCATAACATCGGAATACACAGCAGCATGAAGTCAATACCAAATTCAACCACGGACTGCCCACATCACAGGGTGGGGTTCTCCTTTTATACCCATTTGAAAAAACTATCACATGACCTCTCACTGGCGGGAAAATGACATCACTTCCCCATCGCAAGACCATTCCCTCATCTTCAGCGTAGCTTCAATTACATCATGGTCAAGTGACAGGTACAAGATACCCACAGGTACGTAACAATATGCTCTCCACTTTACATCTATAGAACTTTGTCAAAGTTTTAGATAGCATGCCGGATCTTCACAAAATCCATTGGAGATATAAATGCTGCTGTGCCTTCTTTGTAATTGCATCTGCATGCTGGGCTCAATAGAGATCTTCCAAAATAATAACACTAAGGAATTTAAAGTTGCTGACCCTCTCCACCTCTACCTTTCTGATGAGGGCTGGTTCATGGACTTCTGCTTTCCTCCTCCTGAAGTCAATAATCAGCTCCTTGGTTTTGCTGACATTGTTTCCCATGCTGTACAATTCAACAATTCTATGAATTCAGGAACTGGGTCTGATACAGAGCCCATTCTTACAACACCACCATGTTTGTATTTCCCAAGGCAAGCTGCAGGATCAGAATCAGAAGCTGGAACCTTGGAAGATTTACTTCCTTTCTGCTTTGTAGTTCCTGTCCCTTTTGTCACTCTGGCTAAACGCACTGGATCATGCATTTATCAGTTATACACAGGCAGAGCATAGGCACAAATTATTACAATGGTACTGTGTGAAATAATGTTAGTGAGGAGAGCTAGAAAAAATAACTTCAGTGTTTACGTCCTACTTTTCACATCCACAGCATGTTCTAACGTGCTTCACAGCCAATGAAGTAATTTTAAAGTGTTATGTTGAGATGACTCAGACAATTCACACTTGTGTGAACATAAACAGCAATGAGAGTAAGTAATCAGATAGACTGTTCTTCTGGTTCTGTTGAATCAGTGATAAACCTTAGCAAGGATACCTCCCTTGCTATTTAGTAAACAATGCCTTAGGGTCCTTTTTATCCATGTTAGTTTTTCCTTTGTTGTACACTAATGCACCAACTCAGAGCAAAGTTCCCTCTGCCGTCTGTAAGAAGTTTGTGCGTTCTCCCCATGACTGCATGTGTTTCCAATGCATGCTCTGGTTTCCTCCCAAAGTCCAAACACTTACCAGATGGTAAGTTAATTGGTCATTGTAAATTATCTCATGACTAGGCTAGGGTTAAATCAAGGGTTGCTGGGTGGTGGGGCTCAAAGGGCCAGAAGGGCCTACCTGCCCTGTGCAAGTATTTGAATAAATAAATAAATAAATACATACATACATACATACATACATACATACATACATACATACATACATACGTAAATTTCACTTGAACTCCAGCACTTAATGATCAGGTCATCTATTTACTTTTTAGAGTGACACACACCGAAAGATCCTTCTTTGTAACTCAATCCACTAATCTCCACATTACCACTTTACCCAGGTTTCTCTTAATTTAATTTTCAAAGCTTTCTATCTCCCAACCAATTTCAAATATCTCTAGTCACTATCCGCCCCCCCCCATCCGTTATCTTGTCATTATAATCTTTCATTAATATTCAGAATTATTCACAATATTCCTATTTCAGTGGTGCTTGTGGACCTGACTGTGGATATCACTCCTTCTAATTCTGTCTGAGACTCCTTTAAAGTGAGACCATTTGTTCTGGGAGTAGTTTGGTGATGTTATCCCCACTGGTTCAAGAGATTGGAAGACAGAATCTGCTTCGTAACGGTAATGAAGGAAACTGTTCCATCAATGGATTCCCTGCTGGCAGCTCAGTTACACCTGTACTCCCATTCATTACCAGTAACTCTGAAAATTAGTTTCTCTCAAGGGCTTATCTCATTCTTTTTTGAGATCCCTGACTCCTAGATTCACCATTACCTGTACAGTTTCAGATCCTGATCATCCTCAGCACATCTTCACAGTTTATCGTCACAGTCCTATTGTATCTTGTGCCCATCATTTTAAATCTGTTCCTTGTACCATCTGTGAATGGAAGCAGTTTCTCTCTATTTGCCCAGTCTAAAATCACCATAGACATGTTCACCTCTCTTAAATCTCCTTCCTTACCTCAAGGAGAAGAATCTAGCTTGTACATTGGAAGAACTTAGTTTACCGGTATCTGAAGGAACACACAAAGCACTTATGGAACTCAACAGGTCAATCAGCAGATATGGAGGGAAATTATTGACATTTTGCATGAGACCTTTCATCTGCACTGGAAAGAAAAGAGATAGTATAAAGAGGTTGGGGGAAGGCGTGAAGCAAGAACTGCTAGTTCCTGTTAGTACTTGGTAGTTTTACTCTACCCCTTTCTTCCATCTTTTTATACTGGCTATCTCTCCCTTTTTATCCAGTCCAGATGAAGGGTCTGTCTGAAATAATGACTAACCATTTCCTTCCACAGATGCACCCTGACCCATTGAGTTCTTCATTGTTCTGTGTGTTGTCTAGTTTGTTATTGGTAATTGTGCAGCATCTCTAGGATTTTTCCATTGTCCTCAGTAAATGCTGATCAGAGTTTGATATAAGACTCCAGCTGTGGCTCAACTGAATTCAACAGGAATTTTGCTTTAGCAGTCTGTGCCACTAACTCCGAAAGTTTTCGTCCTTTCTACATTGCACGTGACAGCATACATATAATTTAAAACCAAAAGAAGATGATGTGGCCCCTTGAGCCTACCCTGCCATTTAGTAAGTTCATGGTTCATATGACTGTTTCCTCAACTTCAGATTCCAATTCACATCACTGAATCCCCCACTGTCAGTATCTGGGGGCTACCATTGCCCAGAAACTGAACTGGAGTAGCCACACAATGTGGCTACAAAATGAGGTCAGAGGCTTCCAATCTGTGATGAGTAACACACCTCCTAACTTTTTAAAGCCTGCCCATCATCTACAAGGCTCAAGTCAGGAGAGTGATATATTCTCCTCTCAGCTGGAGGAAGCTTTAACAACACTCACGAAGCTCGACACCATACAGGATATAGCAGCCTGCTTGATAGGCACTCTTTCCACAACCATTCACTGGTTTCACCACCAACACACAGTAGCAGCAGTTTGTACTATCTGCAGGATGTACTGCAACAATAGATAATCAGTCAGGCCTTTGACAAGGAACTACACTGGAGACTAGTCAAAAAAGTAACAGCTTATGGGATCTAAAGCAATTTAGCAAATTGCTTCCCAACTTAGTGTTGAATAAGAGGCAACAAGTAATGGTCAGGGGTGTTGTTTTGCAGTTAGAATGTGTGACCAATGCTACACCATTGGATTTGGTGTAGGAATTCTGTTATTTGTTATATACTTTAAAAATCTGAATGTACAAAGGTGCCAAAAATTAGCTTGTGAATGATAGGAAAACTGTTGATAGTGACTCTGATTGAGACATACAGAATTATGAGTATATTTTGAGTATATATTGAGAAACTTTGTCCCTTTGCAGAAAGGTCCATAACCAGAGGGCATAGGTTTAGGGTGTGAAACAGCAGGTATAATAATAATAATAATAATAATAATAATAATAATAATAATAATAATAATAATAATAATAATAATAATAATAATAATAATAAGCAGCAGATCTAGATCAATGAATACATTTAGAAGAAATTTGAAGAAGAATTTAAACCCAGAAATATGGAATATATTTCCTGAGAGAGTGGTGGTGCCAGGTATTCTCACAACATTTAAGGAGTGTTTAGTTGAACATTTGAAATGCCATGACATAAAATATATACTGTATAAGTGTGCTAGAAAATAGGAATAAAGGAGATAAGAACTTGATGACTAGGACATTGTGAACTGAAATGCATCTTTCTGATCTGTATGACATTTCTGAATCAGTAATTTGTCAATATCTCACTTTTTCAAAAAAATGTGTTTTTATTTATTTTTCCTGCCACTAAGAGCCAATTCCATCATACGTCATTCACCTATCCCTAAAGATTCCAGCCCCCTTCCATAGCCTCCTCTCTTCTCTTTGATCACATGTTACATCTAGCCAACCAGAAAAAAATCCTCTATTGTCTGCTAGCCAGCCAATCATCTAACTGTGCATCATATAATCTTTTACACAATGTGCTTTCATTTTTCACAATAATCTTAGGTGTAGCATCTTACCAGGAGTCTGGAAAATCTGTCTGCTCTCAATACCTGGCACTTCCTCATGGACTTTTTCCTTTCTAAGTGATTTAAGATCACTTTCACAGATTTATCCATATAAATACTGTACCTTGCCATCCTGTCCATGTGTGCCCTTTTACGTTGTCTCCTTTTTCTGCTGAGCATGGCCTTACTCTTTCTGCCAACATTTACTGAAAGTTTAATGTTCATACCAAGCAGAAGAGTTCATTGAATGATACCTTGGAACAATTGATACTCAATCTGGTCAACCCTAAGAGACTGTCTTGTTGAGCTATGCTCCTGCAGGGTAGCAAATCTGGACAGCACATAAGTGCAATTACTAAGAAAGCACAGCAGTATCTCTGCTTCCTTAGGAGTTCGTGAAGATTAGGCATGACATCTGAAATTTTAACAAACTTCTGTAGATATGTGTTGGGGAGTATATTGACTGGCTGCATCAAAGCATGGTATGGAAACACCAATACCGTTGAAAGTCTGACAAAAAGTATTGTATACGGCCCCGTCCATCATGGGTAAAGCACACCCCACCATTTATCACATATACATGGAACATTGTTGCTGGAAAACAGCATTCAAAATCAGGACCCCTACCACCCAGGACATGCTCTCTTCTCATTGCTGCCATCTGGAAGAAACTCAGGACTCACACCACCAAGTTCAGGAAAGTTATTATTCCTCAATCATCAGGCTTTTGAACCAGAAGGGATAACTTCACTCAACTTCACTTGCTTCATCACTGAACTGTACCCATAACCTATGGTCTCACTTTCAAGGACTCTTCACCCCATGTTCTCAATATTATTCCTTATTTATTTATTCCTTACTGAAAGAAAAGTTTTCTTTCAACAAAGTGGTAATTTCAAGGTTACCATTTATGAGATTAGCTCTGACCTTTAAAAACCAATCAGATATATTTAATTGCTTGAATTTCAGTTCTACAGCTGCCTTGGTGGGTCTGTTCCAGAAGTCAACTAAGAAAATGCTCAGCTTCTGTAGACAGAGATAAAGAGGCAACCTTCCAAGCTAAAGAAAGTTTGTTTGCAGAGACTGACTTTTACTTAAGTTTAAAGGAGATATGTGGGACAAGATTTTTACATAGTCAAAACTGCCTAGCACACAGTGCTAGGCCAACCACTGAACAATGATATTCCTTGACTATGAAGCTATCATATTGTCAATATAAACCATATGCAATGCTTGTTACAGAATCTAAATGCATCATTGAAGTTGGCTTTTAACTGATCACTGCAAAGGCTCTGATAGAGGGCAAGTATAGATCGAAGGTAAATACTGGATTTGCCAGTGACGTCCACATTCAGAGAGCATAAACATAATTTTCTACCAAAGATCATGGTGCTTGGACACCTTGGTGTTGTACAATTCTTAAACCGGTGAATTTCGCCTGTTGCCCATCAAGTTAATGACATTAGCTCATTAAAAAAGCTTTTCAATAATGGTTGAGAATCAAATTGCTTTCCGACAAGTTTTTCCTTGCTCCAATTTAATCAACCTTATCTAAAGCAGTAGCTACCTGTCACTCCATGTTACATTAATCCTTTTATTGTGTTACAAATCCTGTTTATGTTGGTAGAATATCACTTTTTTTCACCAAATGAAATCAACATAATCCAATACTCTGTATAATCTTAACGGAAAGAACAGAGTACACATATTGATCAATGGACTTAATGAGAAGATTGTGAGTTACAGAGACTCACTTGTTGATTGAACAAACATACCTACATTGTTTTCACAGTTTGTTGATGTACTCTTTTCATAGCTCTTGATGATTTCATTAACACCTGTGCTATTTGTGCTTTAGGTTCCAGTAAATCTGATGGGAGCACAAGGACACATTCATTAGTCCACTTTATGACCCTCCTTTTAAAACGAATGTGGATGTAGTTATATAATTGAATTCACATAATGATCCAACGGTTTGTGAATGCTTGTTATACTGATACTGAACAGTGTTTGTTTCTGTTAAGATCTTGCACGACTGGCACAGTAAACACTTAGATATCGTGCTGCCTTTGTTTCAGACGAAGTTGATCAATAAGAGACATTGTATCTGTATGAACGGTGCTCCACTGTTGGATTCATTGCACTGTCTACACTGTACTTGTCCGAGTACCAAGAAGAGAAGAAGACACCCCATGAAATAAAGTGCTAAGATGGGTAGACTATCACTCTTTACTGGTCTCCAACACAGCATTTGCATATATTCTCTTGTTTTGAAAGCATAGCCCTTGTTCAGCCTTGTTGCCACCCTTGTTCTTGTTTGGGATGTTATTCGCTAATATACAATAGTAGAAAATTAAGTAAATTAATATTTTGCAACACTCACCTACCTATCGGCCCAGACACTAGGCTCCTCAATCTAATGATTCCCCGTCCAAACTTTTCACCCCTTTCTTACCTAACAATCTCTAGCTCAACTTGAGAATCTGATGACAAACAAGCGATAATCTCCAGATGCTGGAAATCCAAGCAACACACACAAAATACTAGAGGAACTCAGCAGGCCAGGCGGCATCTATAGCTGAAGGGTTTCAGCCCAAAACATCGACAGTACATTTTTCTATAGATGCTGCCTGGCCTGCTGAGTTCCTCCAGCATTTTGTGTGTGTTTCAAGGCCATTTTTAATCTCTTACTGCCTGTCCAATACACACAATTAATTTTAATCATTCTTAGTCCCTCCCTGTGTCACTGGCACCCAGCACCATGGGAGAACCCATCACTGTCTGTATGGAATTTGTTGGTTCTCCTCATAACTGTGTAGGTTTCCTCCGAGTGCTCCAGTTTCCTCCCACAGTCCAAAGATGTACCAGTTGGTAGGTTAATTAGTCACTGTAACTTGCCCCCTGATTATGCCAGGGTTAAATCGGAGACTGCTGGGGAACATGGATTGGTGCCGGAAGGACCTGTTCAGCACAGTATCTCAATAAATAAAAGTAAATAAATAAGTAGAAGTAGAATTAGAAATAAGTAGAAGAGCTAGCTTTGCCCACACTTTACCACATGATCACATAAAAGCTAGTTAATAACTTTACATCTTCCAATTACAGTTCCATGTTCTTTCCTAAAGAAATCTAAAATCCTAATGTCTGCGTATTTTGCTACTTATTCATTCCCATTGCCATTTATTCACTGGGTTAAGAATGAACAAACCACATTCATTTGATATTCCTTTTGAATCCTCCTTACAGCTATTTCCCACATAACTTTGTATCTATATCAAGTAATAAAGCATCATAATCAATTCCCCTCATCAAAACTACTGTGGTGGATTGTGAATATCTACAATAACCCCCTAATCCAATCTTTAAGCTTCAAAGTCAAAATTCCCCAAAGGATCTTTTATTGTTAGATCTCTCTCATAAACCTTTGCAGATTTTGCCTTATTATGTTATGATATTCTGTGTGTATTGTTGCCCTCCCTATCTGTTGTAACAGTCTGTTGTAGTGAGTGTGGTCTTCTTTGCGGCTTTATGTTGGGGGAGCAGCATCAGTGCTGGTGCAAAAAGAATAAATAAGCTCATCAAAAAGGCTGGATTCGTTTTTGGCTACAACCCAGACTCTTTTGAGTTAGTGATGGAGAGGAGGTCACTAAACAAATTGCTGTCCATTATGGACAATCTGGCACATCCTCTCCATGACCTACTGAATTAGCAGTGGAGCACCCTTTCGAACAGACTCATTCAGCTCCACGGTCACAAGGATCGTTACAGAAAATCTTTCCTTCCAAATGCAATAAGCATGTACAGCAGTTCATCCCTGTGCAACCAGAAGAACACACATCATAGTGCAATAGTCTCTATTTTATTATTTCGCACATAATTATTGCACATTGTTAAATTATTATTGTGCATATTATTTCTGTACTTTATTCTTATTAAGCCTGCACACCGCTAAGTGTGTTTTTAAATGTTGCTGCAGTATTGAAAGAATTTCCCACTGGAATCAATACATATTATTATTAATCGGTTTTAACATTTCTACAACTGTTAACTTCAGGTTAACTGGCTTGTTGTTTGACAATTTCATTCTCCCTTTTTATCTTGACTAAGCTCTGACAACTACTGTGATACTCTTGCTCCTATGATTACCTGCTTGCCTTTGAAATCACCATACTGTGTCTGTAAACTTCTCTCAACAGCATCTTCTGTTGTGTGTTGTATTATTTCTCTACCTACTGTATCTCATCTTATGTTTATTTTCCAAGCTAAAATTCTTTCTCCTGGTGCCATAAAGGATAACCTTGTTTCATCCATTGTTATGAAGTCACTCTGACCCTTTTCTATTTTCCACATGAGGAATACTTAATTCCCAGCTTTGGCCGGTATAGATTGATGAATCCATACTGCATAAGAATGAATCTAATTATGCCATCTTTTGAAGTCATTGGCAGTGAAATTTGGAAGCATGTTTCAATGTTGGCATTTATTTCAAGGGGAATAGAACATAGAAGCAAAGAGATAATGTTGAGGCTTTATAAGACATTACTCAGGCGTACTGTTGACAGTTTTGGGCCCCATGTTTCAGAAAGGATCTGTTGTCATTGGAGAAAGTCCAGAGGAGGTCCATGATGATGATTCCAGGAATGAAGGGTTTAACATATGAGGAACGTTTGGCAACTTTGGGCCTGCACTCACTGGAGTTTAGAAGAATGTGGGGGATCTCAATAAAATCTACCGAATGTTGAAAGGACTAGATAAGGTGGATGTGGAGATGCTTCCTGTGGTGGGGTATCCAGAAGTAGAGGACACAGCCTCAAAATTTAGGGGGCAACCTTTTAAAACAAAGGAAAGGAGAAATTTTTGTTTTGGCCAAAGATTGGTGAATCTGTAGAATGCTCTGCCACAAACTACGGTGGATGCCAAGTCCAAGGGTATACTTAAGGTGAAAGTTGATAGTTTCCTGATAGGTCAGGGCATCAAAGGATATGGCAAGAAGGCAGGAGTATGGGGTTAAGTGGGATCCAGGATCAGCCATGATGGAATGGTGGAGCAGACTCGAAGAGCTGAATGGCCTAATTCTGCTCCTGTGGCTTCTGGTCTTATGGTCTAATGTTCTGTCACTACAGCACATGCTAGCAAAATACAAAGGAAAACATTGTAAACAAAGTCTAGAAATAACTCAGAAAAATGTGTAGTGTGGGTGATTGATGGTTGAATTGAGCTGTTACCCGATCTTGACAATCCATGTGTAAACTTTTCAAGTGAACTTATTACATCTCCTCATCTGGTGACAAAACGTTTGCAAATGGACTGCCAAGATTGGAGAACAACTCCACCCACCCACGAGAAAGTCTGCAGATGCTGGAAATCCAAAGCAACACACACAAATTGCTGGAGGAACTCAGCAGGTCAGGCAGCATCCATGGTGATAATAAATAGACAACATTTCGGGCCAAGCCCCTTCTTCAGGTCTGGAAAGGAAGGGGGGAGATGCCAGAATAAAAAGGTTGGGGGGGGGGAGGATGATAGCAAGAAGGTGATGGGTGCAGCAAGTGTTTTTTTAACAAGGTGAACTCAATGTTTCATCCGGTAATTTCGAACTAAGGTAAAAACAAAAGATTTACAAACAGCATATAGAAGGAATGGGCAGCACAGTAGTGCTGGTAAGACCATAAGACCATAAGATATAGGAGCAGAAGTAGGCCATTCAGCCCATCAATTCTCCTCTGCCATTCAATCACAGGCTGATCCAATTCTTCCAGTCATCCTTACTCCCCTACCTTCTCCCCATACCCTTTGAGGCCCTGACTAATCAAGAACCTATCTATCTCTACCTTAAATGCACCCAACGATTTGGCCTCCACAGCCGCTCATGGCAACAATTTCCACAGATTTACCACCCTCTAACTAAAGTAATTTCTTCCCATCTCTGTTCCAAATGAACATTCTTCAATCCTGAAGTCGTATCCTCTTGTCCTAGACTCCCCTACCATAAGAAATAACTTTGCCATATCTAATCTGTTCAGGCCTTTTAACATACGGAATGTTTCTACGAGATAACCCTTCATTCTCCTGAACTCCAGGGAATACAGCCCAAGAGCTGCCAGACGTTCCTCATATGTTAACCCTTTCATTCCTGGAATCATTCTTGTGAATCTTCTCTGAATCTTCTCCAATGTCAATATATCCTTTCTAAAATAAGGAGCCCAAAACTGCACACAATACTCCAAGTGTGGTCTCATGAGTGCCTTATAGAACCTCAACATCACATCTCTGCTCTTGTATTCTGTACCTCTAGAAATGAATGCTAACATTGTATTTGCCATTTTCACCACTGACTCAACCTGAAGGTTAACCTTTAGGGTATCCTGCACAAGGACTTCCAAGTCCCTTTGCATCTCTGCCTTTTGAATTATATCCCCAGCTAAATAATAGTCTACCCATTTATTTCTTTCATCAAAGTGCATGACCATACACTTTCCAACATTGTATTTCATTTGCCACTTCTTTGCCCATTCCCGTAAGCTATCTAAGTCTCTCGGGAGGCTCTCTGTTTCCTCAACACTCTCTTTGTATCATCGGAAAATTTAGCCACATATTCATTAATTCCATAGTCCAAATCATTAACATACACTGTAAAAAGCAGCAGTCCCAACACCGAGCCCTGTGGAACTCCACTGGTAAACGGCAGGCAGCCAGAATAGGATCCCTTTATTCCCACTCTGTTTTCTGCTGATCAACAAATGCTCCACCCATGCTAGTAACTTCCCTGTAATTCCATGGGCTCTTAACTTGCTAAGCGGACTCATGTGCGGCACCTTCTCAAAGGCATTTTGAAAATCCAAGTACACCACATCTACTACACCTCCTTTATCTACCCTGCTTGTAATTTCCTCAAAAAATTGCAGTAGGTTAGTCAGAAACGATTTTCCTTTCAGAAAGCCATGCTGGCTTTGGCCTTTCCTGTCATGTGCCTCCAGGTACTCCACAATCTCATCCTTCACAATCGATTCCAACAACTTCCCAACCACCGTTGTCGGGTTAATAGGTTTAGTTTCTTTTCTGATGTCTCCCACCCTTCTTGAGTAGCGGAGTAACATTTGAAATTTTCCAGTCATCCGGTACAATGCCAGAATCTATCAATTCTTGAAAGATCATTGTTAATGCCTCTGCAATCTCTCCAGCTACTTCCTTCAGAACCTGAGGGTGCATCCCATCAGGTCCAGGAAATCTATCCACCCTCAGACCATTAAGCCTTCTGAGCACCTTCTCAGTCATAATTTTCACTGCACATACTTCACTTCCCTGACACTCTTGTATGTCCAGTATACGGCACATGTCTTCCACTGTGAAGATTGATACAAAATATACCTTCAGTTCCTCTTCCATTTCTGCTTCTCTCATTACAATATCTCCAGTGTCATTTTCTATTGGTCCAATATCTACTCTTAACTCTCTTTTACCCTTTATATGCTTAAAAAAGGCTTTTAGTATCTTCTTTGATAATAGTCGTCAGCTTCCTTTCATAATTCACCTTTTCCTCCCTAATGACCTTCTTAGTTTCCTTCTGTAAGTTTTTAAAAGCTTCCCAATCCTCTGTCTTCCCACTAGCTCTGGCTTCTTTGTATGCCCTCTCTTTTGCTTTTACTTTGGTTCTGACTTCACTTTTCAGTGACGGCAGTATTCTTCTTCCATTTGAAAATTTCTTCTTATTTGAAATATATCTGTCTTGCACTTTACTCATTTTTCACAGAAACTCCAGCCATTGCTGCTCTGCTGTCCTTCCTACTAGTGTCCCTTTCCAGTCAACGTTGGCCAGTTCCCCTCTCATGCCATGAGAGTAGTGCTATACCTCACAGTTCCTGCGGCATGTCCATCCAGATTCCAGGTGAGGTTTGTGTAGAATATTCACATTTTCCCCATGACTAGGTAGGCTTCCCCATGGTGCTTGCATTTCCCCTGACATCTCAATGACGTGCAGGTCAGTAAGTTAGCTGGCTGTACTAAGGTGATCCATTATACTGCTGAGCAGTAGAATCTGGTAGGACTTGATGGGAATGTGGGTAGAATGAAATGGGATTGGCAAATGGGTACTGTATGGTCAATGCATACCTGGTCAACCTGTTTACAAGCTCTGTTGAAACTCCAACAATAATTAAAATCCAGAGGAATGAGATTCTACAAGTTTGTTTTTATCATTAGAGGGACCTTGAATGGTAATTACAGTAAGCCTTGCCTTGCTTCTGAATCCATGCTTCCACTAGAATGGGTAAGCTGCAATTTTATCTAGTCAACTCATTTTCTATCAAGGAGATAAAAACAGCAACTTTGTGTTGTTGAATGCTTTTCAATGGTAGCTTGGGGCAGAAGATGAATAGCCTTTCAGAAGATAATAGCTATATGTACTGCACCTTTTCATTTGACTGCATATGTACAATCACGTTTCCATCTCTCAGAGTGCATCTATAGTTTCCAATAACAGGCACTGTTACTTCCACATTATTTTATTCTGTAAAAACTGATCCAACATTATCCATCCCCAAATTTGCAACAATTTCAACTAACAAATGGATGTATTCTCAAAGACAATTACTTACAACCAAAGCAAAACAGAGAAAAAAACTGCGTGACTCGTTTACCAGCCAAACAAGGTTCTTGAAAAATGTCTTTCCGGGTCTGAAAATGAGAAAACAACCTTTCAGAGAAAAATGGGAGACTTATTTTTCTATGAGCAAAGTAGTCTGTTCAGAGATTATGTAGGCATGAAATTATTGACTTGCCTATCTCGTAACAAGATGGAACTGGATTAATGATACAGAAACTTTGCTGCATGTTCACACATTTCCCAATGCTTTTTGAATAACTGCTCCACTGGTGCTCATGAACAATATCAATTATCATCCCATTTGCGAAGCATAGCGCCATGATGATGGTATTTGACATATGCTGACTCAGTACCTTCAGTCTATGTACCATGAGGCTGAAAGCACTAATAATTTAACTGAACTCATTTAAATCATGACAAGAGCACATTACTGGTTGTAGATTTTCAATGGACTGTATTTTTGTTTCTCTTTATAAATCACACACAAGTATCACCATGGTCAGTAAAACGCTACTATCCACTACCCTCTATGGTGGAGCCAATTCTGAATCCACTTTACCAAGTCACCTGAGATCCCATGTGCCTTGATCCTTTGGTAGAGCCTATGTTGAATTATTTATTAAAGCTTACTTATACAACCTCCTCAGCCCTACCCTCATCAATAAACTTCAACAGCTCAAAAAACTCAGTAAGTTTATATGGCATGATCGTCCTGCACAAAGCCATACTAATTGTGAGGAACCATTCTGTATCCTTTGCTAGAACTAACATCTCATTCTGCTGAACAGAACTATAGTTTTGTTGGGCAAAATGTTAAAAAAAATAGCCAGGACAAGGTTTTGAAGACTACGAATGTTAGCCTTTTGATTGACAAAAATCTCAAAGGTTATGGTGCTGTAGCAATTAGAGGTGAGTGTCTAACAAAATAGTTAAAGAAAGATAAGCTCTAGCTCTATTCTTTCTGCCCTTATTGGATAATCTCCCCCAAATCTATATTTTGGAATGTTTATGAGTTTCTGCGAGGTCACATTTTGTGTCACATGGAGAGTAGCTTTCAACATATTTGAGGATATGTTGAAATCAGAGTAATATCATCATATGTTTTGGATGAAGTGTGTTGCCAAGCTCCAAGCAATGAAGTAGCCTGACATCACTTCTTTCCACGCATTATTGCAGCATTATTGATGTGTAGTCCATGTGCATATAGTCTAATGAAATAGATGAATGACTTTTGTATGCTGGATCCTCCAGCAGGATTGCAAATCATCCACTGGGGTCAACTTATTTAATTAAGCAAAACTGCTAGGAGGTCCCAGGAAGTGTGCTGTTATATTTTTTTCAATAAACAGCAACCTGACATACATAGATATTGCTATGGTCCAGGTGGCCCAAGTTCAAGTGTAGAGCCAGTGAGATTGCATCCACTGTAGACCTACACTCAGTGGCCACGTTATTAGTTACCTCTTGTGTACTGAGTGTTTGCTTGTGGACTTTTGCTGCTGTAGCCCATCCACTTCAAGGCTCCAGGTGTTGTGCACTGAGAGATGCTCATTTACACACCACTATTGTAACGCACAGCAATTTCAGTTACTGTCACCTTCCTGTCGTCTTAAACCAGCCTGGTCATTCTCCAGTATCTTATTAACAAAGCATTTTTCTCACAGAGCTGCTGCTCACTGGATTTTTTTTTTTGTTGTTTTCCACACCATTCTCTGAAAACTCTAGAGACTATTGTGCATTAAAACCCTAGAAGATCATAGTTTCTGAGATACTCAACCCACTGCGACTGGCATCAACGATCACTCCACGGTCAAAGGCACTCAGATCATATTTCTTCCCCATTCTGATGTTTGTCTGAACAACAAAGTTGCCTTTATGCATGCAGTTCTTGTCACATGATCGTTCAATAAGATAATTTGCATTAACGAGCAGGTGCACTGGTGTACCTAATAAAGTAGCCACTATGGTGGCTGTAAGCAAATTGCAGTGGGTCCAGGTCCCTGTGTAGGCAAGAGTTTATTCTAGCCATGACCAGCCTCTCAAAGCACTTTATTACTGTAGAAGTGAGTGATAACTGTTGAGGCAGCTCACCCAACTCTTCTTGGGCACTGGGATCATTGATGCCCAGGTGGGAACCAACTATGGCAGTGAGACACTGATGATGCCCATGTGTACTCCTGCCAGTTGTTTGGAACAGGTTGTCAATACCCTCCCAGGTGCACCGTCAGGGTCTGACCTGGCAATGGTGTACCCTCTTGAAAGACGTTCTGAGGTCGGCCTCTGAAACAGAGGTCACAGGGTTGCCAGGTGTAGTTTTCTTCTCCCTTTCAAAGCATATGCATAAAAGATGTTCAGCTCATCTGGAGTGAAGCATCACAGTCACTTATGATACTGGGTTTTGCCTTGTAAGACGTGCTGGCCTGCAAACTCTGCCAGAGTAGACTTACATTCCATTCCATCACTATCTTCAATCAGAATAGCTTTATTGCTCTTAAAATTGCCTTCCATAGGACTTCTTCTAGAGTTCTGGAACATCTGCCTTAAATGGCACAGATCTATCTAGCCCTCAGCAGACTGTGAACAGCTTATCTTCTGGTTTGGGTACGTCCAGTACGTGTTCTTGATGGTGGTGTAACAGTTCTCAAGGGTGTTGGCTCCCCGCTTCCACAGGTGACATGTTAGTGTTAATTGATCAGAAACTTCTTCAAGCCTGTCCATTTGAAGGTCCCTGTTATGATCAGGAAGGCTTCCGGGCATGCTGCCTTGTGACTGCTGATCACAGGACAATTTAGAATTTACAATGACAGTTAACCAGTACGTCTTTGGTTAAGGGGTGTTGGGGGGGGGGGGGTTTACTAGAGGTTCCAGAGGAAACCCATGCATTCCAAGGGGAGGACGTACAAACTCCTTACAGAGGATGTCGGGATTGAACTCTGAACTCTGATGCCCTGAGCTGTAATTAGCTCACACTAACCGCTATGCTACTGTGACACCATCATGATGTGCAGTTTTTCTAGTGCCTGCCTGACATTTGCCAAGGGTGGAATGAAAACTGGTACCAGGATGACAGTGAGTGATTTGAGGGGATCGGAGGACATTTTTCATCCAAAGGTTAACAGGAGTCTAGGAGTTGGAACACACTGCTGAAAAGGTGGTCAAGGCTGAACCCTCACCACATCTAAATGCAATTGAAGTGCCGTTATCAGCAGGACAACAAACCTAGAGCAGGAAGGAGTCTTTAAGTGGGCAACTCTCTTTTGACAGTCACAATCATAATGAGTCATATGGTCTTCAAGTACAATGTAAATTTTCAGTGATTCTATAATTCTGTAACATGAGTTTAAGCACCATTGTTGTTGTCTTCCTTGGACAATCTGATGCAGAAAATTGATCAGCAAGGATATTAGAAAAAAGTTTGTCTTTTGATTTTTCACATGTTCTCCACAATCTTACAATGACAGAAAACCAATAGCTAATTCATTTACCACAGGAGCAGCAAATGATTATGGACGCATGAATTATACCTGATGAGCTTCAAGGCCTGCCTAAGTAGTATTGGCAAGACTATTACAGAAGATGTTATGCACGTTGCTTTCTTTCTGAATAAATTGAAAAGAAAAGAATGGTATGCATTACATTCCAGAATTGGTTACATATTATATACCAGTCTCTGTAGCATTGCAAATCGGTTTTAGGAATGATGAAGTTTTGGAGGCCAGATACAGAAGCCTATCTCAGGAAATGCTCCAACACTGTTTGTGTTATTTATCAGCCGCAATCCAAAAGCATGCAGTAATAATGAACTTTGAAAACTTGGGGCTTGAACACTCTGAACTTGCTTTGTGCGTTACATTGGCTCTAGAAGCACATGCACCTTTCGTGACTGCTTATCAACATAAATCTTATGAACATTGGAATAATGAGCAGAAACACCCCAGCTCCCTCACACCTATTCTGCTATTGAGTATCATCATGACAGATCTAATTGTAAGCCTCAGCTCCACGCACCTGCCTTCTGTTATAATCCTTCTGAGAGTTTCAGCAAGGCTGTGGGCTGTGGAAAGTAATTCCCACACCCTCTATAACAGATCACACTGATGATTCTCTGATGGCCTGTTGTGTCAGCAGCTTTTTCCACTCTTACTAAATGTGTCTGACATTTAGAACTTGTAGGAGTTTTGAATGTTAAAAATTAAGCAAATTAATAAAAGATGAAAAAAAACCTAATGAATTCACTTAAACCACATTAAACTAATGTAAATTAAATAAAACATTAAATGTTAATTGAAATAATGTTAAAAAAAAAAGCTACTTAACTTTTCAGTGAAACTCAGTGATCCCACTCATTTGAATGGGGCCATGCTGGGTGTGCCAGCCATGAGTGTCAAAAGCATGGGGGCCAAATACACCTCCACTCATTACAAGATGCCTTCACTCCATTATGATTCCAGAGAAAAGCATCTTTATCTGAACTCCACAAATTCCCAACTTCAGTACTGCAACTTACGTTGGCGAGCACAACCTGGCCAGTTACGTTTGAATTTCTTAATGTGTAGGGTATAAAAAAACAAAGAGTCTTCTGACATTGTCTGACGTTGGGACATCAGAGACTTTATTGGATTAGGTGAGACAGGGCGTCAAAGGCTATGGGGAGAAGGCAGAAGATGGAGTTGAGAGGGATGATGGGATGGCCATGATATAATGGCAGAGTGGACTCAGTGGGCCAAATGGCATAATTCTGCTCCTATGTCTTATGCCTTATCCTAAGTCCTTTCCTGGATTGTACATAATTGACTTATGGACCTTTCCACCTGTTAACAGAAATAAGCCATGCAGAGATTAGAGGAAGTATTTCTCATTTTCGCTAGTATTGACAGGATTACATATCAGGGTACGCAAAAGAGTACTGGCTCATGCTCAGTGAGGACATTCAGGCAGCAGCTATGACAGGCAACATCAGATCGATGTATGATGGTATCAAAAAGGCCCTTGACCCATCGCAGAACAAGACAGCACCCCTGAAGCCATCCAGCAGTGAAATAATCACCGATAAAAGCAAGCAGATGAAACGTTGGGTAAAACACTACTCTGAGCTCTACTCGAGGGAAAATGTTGTTGTTAGCTCAGCCTTTGATGCCATCGATTGTCTACCAGTCATGGATGAACTCGACTCCGAACCAACCATTGAGGACCTCAACAAGGCAATTGACAGTCTGGCCCCAGGGAAACCTCCTGGCAATGATGGGATTCCTCCAGACCTGATCAAACAGCTCACTCCTCCAATCTTTATACAAGATCCTCTGTCAGTGCTGGAAGGAAGGAGCCATACAACAGGATATGTGAGACTCCAAAATTGTCACTTTGTACAAGAACAAGGGTGATAGAAGTGACTGCAACAACTACAGGGGTATCTCCCTCCTGAGTATTGTCAGCAAAGTCAGCTCGCGTAACTCTGGCATGTCTAAAAACTCTGGCAGAACGGGTCTACCCTGAGTCCCAATGTGGTTTACGCGCAAGTAGGTCAACTGTTGACATGATTTTCTCACTCCGTCAACTCCAGGGGACATGCAGGGAACAACAGAAACCCCTCTTTGTCACTTTCATCGACTTAACCGAGGCATTTGACCTTGTCAGCAGGGCTGGGCTCTTTCAGGTTCTCCTCAAGATCGGCTGTCCCCCGATCATCAAGTATCAAAGTATCATCAAGTCATTCCACGATGACATGGGGGCTACTGTTCAGTACGATGGCAGCTCATCAGAACCCTTCGCTACTCGTACTGGGGTCAAACAAGGATGTGTGTTGGCCCCAACATTATTCGGCATCTTCTTCTCTATGCTATTGAAGCACGCATCTGCGACATCGGCAGAAGGCATCTACATGTACACCAGGTCTGATGGGCAGCTGTTCAAACTTGCACGCCTGAGAGCAAGAACAAAGGTGCGAAAGATCTTAATACGTGACATGGTCTTTGCCGATGACGCTGCTATAACCTCGCACACCAAACAGCAACTACAAACTCTCATGGACTGCTTCTCCAAGCCATGCAAGGACTTCGGGCTTACCATCAGCCTAAAGAAAACAAATATCCTTGTCCAGAACGTAGTGGAGACACCAGTCATTACCATTGACAATTACGATCTAGAAGTAGTCCACGAGTTCACATACATGGGGTCGACCATTAATAGCACTCTCTCCCTCGATGCTGAAATCAATAGGCGTATCAGCAAAGCAACATCAATCCTTGCTTGACTCTCCTCGCGGGTCTTGGAGAATCCAAAACTCGCTACAAAGACCAAGACTGCCTTGTACAATGCTTGCGTTATGAGTACCCTCCTCTATGGTAGCAAGATTTGGACCATCGGCTCCAAACAGGAGAGGAAACTCAATAGTTTTCACCTGTGCAGCCTTCGCTGCATCCTCAGCATCACCTTGTTACAAATCAGTAACAATGAATATATAATTGAGGCAGGTTTTATATAACAAATAAAACATTTATTAAACACAGTAAAAACCCACAAGTAAACAAACGACTAATGTAACTGGAAGTCAGCTGCGATACGGCAGCTCAAACAGTTCTTAAAGCGGTAATGCGAAAACAGTTCTTAAACTAGTAATGCGAAAGTCCAAAATGATTTCACAGTCCGTTAAAGGAGAGACTTAAAATGATGTAAATTCTCTTTCGTGGAGTTACTGCTGATCCCAGCCGAAGTATGTTATTCCCCGGAGGATTTACGATCGAAGGAAACAAAACGGCTTAAAGGCACTGACCTTTCTTTGGCGAAACTTTACTCAACCCTCTATTCTTCTGGCAGAACAGGGGTTATCATGGGCATAGCTGACGAATTCCTTCCGAATGAGGATCAAACAAGGTCGAACCTGCTTTACCGTCAAAATCAACTTTCCTCGATCTTTAACTTCCCGAACTTCAAATCTTCACTCTCCAATGACTGGACTGTGCAGTATTATGGCAAAACTGCCGGCAATAACCTTTAAGTCTTAAAACAGAAAGTAAAACTCCACTTTTATACGAAACTGCATCATAATATCGGAATACGCAGCAGCGTGGAGTCAGTAGTGAATTCAGCCACGAACTGCCCACGTCACAGGGTGGGGTTCTCCTTTTATACCCGATTGAAAAAAAACTATCACATGTCCTCTCACTGGCGGGAAAATGACTTCACTCCCCCGTCACAAGACCATTACCTCATCTCCAGCATAACTTCAATTACATCACGGTCACGTGACAGGTACAAGACACCCACGGGTATGTAACAACCTGGAGAGACAAAGTCCCAAACTCTGAGGTCCTCTCCCGCGTTGGACTTCCCACAATGTTCACACTTTTAAGACAACGTAGACGGCGCTGGCTGGGCCACATCCATCATGTGAAGGATTGTAGACTGCCAAAGGACACCCTCTATGGAGAACTAGCAACAGGCAAGAGGAACATTGGTAGAACCCAGCGTCGCTTCAAGGACCTCTGCAAACATGACATGAAAGCCTTAAAAATCAACACAAGAGTGCTGGGAGGATATGGCAGATGACCGCAACAAATGGCGAAGTACTCTTCAGCAACACCTAGAGCAAGGTGAAAGAGTGATCCTGAGTCAGTTTGAGGAGTGGACAACTAAAAGGAGAGCACAGCAGACAGCGGACAACAATTCCACAAGGGCCTACACATGCAGCAACTGTGGCAGAGCCTACCGTTCCAGGATCAGCCTCAACAGCCACAGTCGACACTGCTTGACAAACCAGTGACTACCAGAGATGCAGTACCCATGGTCGACCACGATGGGCAGAGGCCACACACGCATATCAGGGTAACTGTTCATAACCTTAGGAAAAGCATCTTAAGTATTGGAGATGGCACAATAGCAAATTGCAGTTATTTTTACACAACATAGATCCAAGATGGCTTGCAGTGCAGGTTGCATGTTTTGCATTTATTTATGATTCTGTGATAGAGCAGCTCAATATACATTTATTAAATATACAAATAATCTCTATTTACATTCAACATTAAAAAAGTTCAGCTAAATTACTAGGCTACTGTGTAACTCCTTTGAGATGATTCTCAAGCAATCGATGAAAATTCTGAAGGTCATGTCTTAAGTATTTTCTGAACTTTTTCAGTCCCGTCAGACTGATGTCAAACACCAAACAGTTGTATATGTGGACTTCCTCGTGTAGTTTTATTTGGAGGTACTTAGAGCTGAGCTTCATTAACTTTAAATGCTCAGCTCCAAAGACATCATTAGGTTGGTTATCAGAAACGAGGCTTTGTGAGAAGAGCCTTGATGATGAAAATAAATCATTATATAAAAAGCAACAGACAGAAAATGCTGGAGGAACTCTGCAGGTCAGGCAACATCTATGGAAATGAACAAACAGAAACGTTTCAGGATGAGACAATTCTTCAGAACTGGAAAGGAAGGGGGAAGATGGCATCATAAACAGATGGAGGGAAGGGAAGGAGGATAGCTAAAAGGTGATAGATAAAGCCAGTTCTGTAGAAAAGGTAAAGGGCTGGAGAGGCAGAAATCTGTTAGGAAAGGAGCGTGGGCCTTAAGAGAAAGGGAGGGAGGTGATAGGCAGGTTAGAAGAGCTAAGAGGCCAGAGTGGGGCACAGAAGAAGAGGGAAGGGGGAGGGAATTTTGTTTTACCAGAAGGAGAAATCGATATTCATGCTATCAGGTTGGAGGCTACACAGATGGAATATTCGTTTTTGCTAATCCACCCTGAGTGAGGGTGGCCTTATCATGGCACAAGAGGAGGCCATGGACAACATGTCAGAATGGGGTTGGGAATTGAAATAAAAATGTTCGGTCACCCAGATGTTCTGCTTTTGGTGGATGGAGCGGAGGTCCTCAATGAAGCAGTTCCACCAACTTTCCTTCCTTCACCATTGATGCTGCCCTCATCCACATTTCTTGTTTTTCCCAAACATTTGTGCTCACACTATCTTCCCAACATCTTAACAGTGATAATGTTCCTCTTGTCCTTACCTACCATTCATGAGCTTCCGCATCCTACACATCATCCTCCACAAGTTCCACCATCTCCAAAGGGACCCTACTTTACCTCTAACACATCTTTACCTCAGTCCCCACTCTCCAAGTTCTGGAGTGATCGCTCCTTCAAAGATTTCCTTGTCTATTTGTCCCTCCCCACTAATTGCAGAGCATGGTAGTATAATGGTTAGTGCAATGCTTTACAATGCCAGCAGCCAGGGTTCAATTCCTGCCATTGCCTGCATGGAATTTGTACATTCCCCCATAACTGCATCGGTTTCTTCCGGGTGCTCCGGTTTCCTCCCACAATCCAAAGACATACTGGTGGTTAGGTTAATTGGTCATTATAAATTGTTCTGTGATTAGGCTAGGATTAAATTGGGGGATCGCTGCATTGCACAGCTCAAAAGGCCCGAAGTGCCTATTCCATGGTGTATTTTTTTAAATAAATATATAATAAATAATCTCCTTCCCGGCACTTATCCCTACAAGCAGCCAAAGTACTACTCCTGCCCATTCACCTCCTTCTTCATTCCATTTCAGGCCTCAAACAGGTGAGGCAATACTGGACCTGCGAATCAGCTGTGGTCGACTATTGTGTCTGGTCCACTAGATTGTTGAGACCTGTCGCTTAATTGGAGGAACACTTCTTTGGCACCTCTACTCCGTTGGCCAAAAGTAGATTTTCTTAATTGGCCAAACATTTTTATTCCCATTCCCATTCCAATGTGTCGGTCCATGGCCTCCTCTTCTGCCACGATGAGGCCGCACTCAGGGTGGAAGAGAAGCACCTCATATTCCATCTGGGTACCTAAAACCTGATGGCAAAAATATCAATTTCTCCCTCCAGTAAAAAGAATCCTCCCCCTCCCCTTTTCTTATATTCCCCACTCTGACCTATTACCTCTTCTCACATACCTATCACCTTCCCCTGGTGACCCTCCTCTTTCCTTTTCTCCTATAGTCCACTTTCCTCTTCAATCAGATTCCTTTCTCTCCAGCCCTTTACCTTTCCTACCTACCTGGCTTCACCTATCCACTTTTAGCTATCCTCCTTCCCCTCCCTCTACCTTTTTATTCTGGCATCGTCACCTTTCCTTTCCAGTCCTGATGTAGGGTCTTGATCCAAAACTTCAACTGTTTGTTCCTTTCCATGGATGCTGCCATGGCTGAGTTCCTCCCACATTTTGTGTGTGTTGCTTTGGATTTCCAACATCTGCAGAATTTCTTGTGATTATATATAAAGGTCAGTGAAATATTTCAAGCTGGCTCAATATGATGTGCATGCAGCAAAAGAATTAAACAAATATTTTGACTAGTTTGACAACAACTTTTATTTATGTAACATCTTTCATGGAGCACAATGTCTCAAGTAACTTCACAATCCATTAACTATCAAAATCTGAGATTCAGCAATACTGAAGTAGGAGTGAAGTTAATATATGTGAGCACTAACATCTATGCATCAAAACTCGGATTTGAGTCGGCTTGGTCTCCTTACCACTTAATCAAGACTTTGTCCTGTAAAGTCATGAGGCAGCTAATATGCCGTGACAACCTCACACTGAAAGAGTCATGCACAGCCAACGCCCATTCTACTATATAAATATCAGGAGCTAGTTTGTCAGGAACTTTATGCACAATCCCAACAACCACAGACCCAAATGTCATTCAGGAGCTTGGACATTGCTACTCTGATAATCACCTTTCTGAGTTATTTGTCAAGCAGGAGGTAGCCAGTTTGAAGATCAAGGCAGTTGCACATGTCCTGGAGGCACCAACTGGAAGAAGAACATTTTCTCTCCTGAGTGAGCTTTTCCATTAAGAATGAGTTGACCTCATGACTCCCCCTGCAGGACTATCAAATTCATTTTGACTGCTTGGCTTTGGAACATGCAGACGAGTAACTGAAGAACTATTGGCCCATAGAAAGAGCAGATGTACTTTAAGTGAGGAGAAAGCTTCCCAGAGTTAAAGACAAAATGTCATCAGGTTGAGAGAGGCCAAAGAAATCTGGGTGGAGAATGATACTAAGGTTGATTATTGAGGGCCCTAACCTGAGTATATTCAAATAATAAAGCCAAGAGAGACTTCCAGATCATTCATGTAAAAATGAAAATAATTTCAATGGTTCAATTTAATATCAGAGTATACAACCTGAAATTCTCACTCTTTGCAGACATCCACGAAACAGAAAAAAACCTCAAAGAGTGAATGACAGAAACATCAGAACCCCAAAGCCCTACTTCCCCTCCATGCACAAGCACCAACCCTCCTCCTTCCCTTCCCCCACTTGCATCTGCAAAAGCACTGATCCACTTCACCCCACCACCATGGAAGCAATAGCAAACACCCCTCCTTAGGAGACCGTTATCTAGAATCCATCAAAGACTACAGTCCATCCCAACACTTCGGTATCCCAGACAGGCTCTCTCTCACTAGTGAGGGCGAGAGAGATTGTGCTTGCAACAACAACAAGAGCAGGATTTTAGACGCAAGGGTATATTAATGAAGTTTAGGAGACTACCCTAATTTGGTGATTCTTTCTCAAGCTTCAGTTTCTTTATTCTTAACATATCCTGAGTTGGTGTGAAGTTCCCCCACAAGTGTTTAGGGTCATTGGAACTTTATCAAATGAACTTGGAAGTTGTCTTAATTAAAACAGGGTTTAATTTGAATTATCATTGAACAGCAATGATTGTCAATAATGTGGTTCAAAATTATTTGGTCCTATATTTCGTCAATAAACTGTACAGAGTACTGGGCGAATTTTTTATTGGCCCATGTATATAGCCTTCCAAATGGAGCTCCACCTGTTCTGTCTTTCAAGTGGGTATCCATTAAGTCAAACAGCATCCAGCTGGTAACAGAGACCTAATAAAATATTGAAATAAAAGAACAGTTTTATGTTCTGCAAACCCTTTCAGGATGCCCCAAAGCATTTCACAGACAATAAAATTGGATTTTGAAGTGCATTTGCTGTTGTATTACAGGAAGGGCAGCAGCCTATTCGAACACAAGTAGCCACAATCAACATTCTGAAACATCTATAGTACAAATGATCAGATGATATGCTTCTAGAAATGTAACACAGGCCCAGCACTGGGAAGGATGCCCCTGCCTTTCTTTGAAAGAGTGCTCTGAGATCTTTTATCTTCCTATGAGAGGTCAGGCAGAGGCTTGTTTAAACTTTTTTTTTCCCCACTGGATTGATTTATTAGGCACAAGTACAAATATACAGTATAAAGATTTTGTTTTGCATGTCATGCAGTCAGATTGACCCAAGTATAATTACGCCACGGTAGTAAAAGAAAACAGAATGCAGAATTCAGTGTAGCATTTACAGAGAAAATTCTGCAAGACCCACAGCGAGATAAATTGGGAGATCAAGAGTTCACCTTTAAATGTATGAGAGGTCTATTCGCGAGTCTGATGAACAGTGGGATGAGGAGTGAGGGAGGAGTGAGGCAGAAGCTGATAGTTCTGCAGGGACTCTGAGCATATGGTGCTCTTGGATTTTAAAACCATTGAATATTGATGGTGTTTAAATCAAAATAAGAACTTAGCCCCTTTAAATGTCCTTGAGGCTGGTGCTATGAACTCTCAAGCTTTTGTATCTTCTATATGGTGGGTGGAGAAGAGAGAATGACCTTGGTTATGCTGGCAGCTTTTCTGAGGGTGGGAGGTATAGGGGAACCCATTGAGGGGAGGTTGGTTTGCATGATGGCCTGCGTGAAATTCACAGTTCTCTACATTTGCTTGCAGTCTTGGACAGAGTTGTTGCTATGTCATAAGAAAATAAGACAATAAGACATAGGAGCAGTATTAGGCCATTCAGTCCATCAAGTCTGCTCTTCCATTCCATCATGGTCGATCCCAGATCCCACTCAAGACTATACACCTGCCTTCTTGCCATGACCCTTGATGCCCTGATCAATCAGGAAACTATCAATTTATGCTTTACATATACCCACAGTCTTGGCCTCCACAGCCAGAACATTCCACAGATTCACTACTGTCTGGTTAAAAAATCCTCCTTGCCTCTGTTCTAAAGGGTTGCCCTCAATTTTGAGGCTGTGCCCCCTAGTGCTGGATACCCCCACCATAGGAAACATCCTCACCACATCCAACTTATCTAGTCCTTTCAACATTCTGTAGGTTTCAATAAGCCACCCCTCCATCTTCTAAATTCAAGTGAGTACAGGCCCAAGGCTGCTAAACACTTCTCAACTTCTCATGTTAACCCCTTCATTCCTGGAATTATCCTTGGGAACTTCCTCTGCATTTTCCAATGACAACACATCCTTTCTGAGATATGGGGCTCAAAACTGTTGATAATACTCCAAGTGTGGCCTGACTTGTATCTTATAAAGCCTCAGCATTATCTCTTTGCTTTTATATTCTATTCCCCTTGAAATAAGTGCCAATATTGCATTTGCCTTCTTTACCACAGACACAACCTGTAAATTATCCTTCTGGGAATCTTGTACGAAGACTCCTAAGTCCCTTCGTACCTCTGATGTCTGAATTATCTCCCCCATTCAGATAGTAGTCTGCACTTTTGTTCCTTTTTCCAAAGTGCATTATCATACATTTTCCAACACTGTATTCCATCTGCCACTTTTTTGCCCATTCTTCCAATTTGTCTAAGTCCTTCTGCAATCACATTGCTTCCTCGGCACTACCTACCCATCCACCTCTCTTTGCAACCTCTGCAAACTTTGCCACAAAGCCATCAATGCCATTATCTAAATCAGTGACAAACAATGTGAAAAGTAGCGATCCCAATATTAATCCCTGAGGAACACCACTGGTCACTGGCAGCCAAGCAGAAAAGGCCCCCTTTATTCCCACTCACTGCCTCCTGCCTGTCAGCCATTCCTCTATCCATGCCAGTATCTTTCCTATAATGCTGTGGGATTTTATCTTGTTAAGCAGCCTCATGTGTGGCACCTTATCAAATGCCTTCTGAAAATCCAAGTAAATGACGGTCATTGCCTCTCCTTTGTCACCCTGCTGGTTATTTCCTTGAAATAACCTATTAGGGTTCATCAGGCAAGATTTCCTTTTACAGAAACCATGCTGACTTTGACCAACTTTAACATTAGTCTCCAAGTACACCAAAACTTCATCCTTAATAATAGAATCCAACATTTTCCCAGCTACTGATATTAGACTAACTGGCCTATAATTTCCTCCCATCTTAAAGAGTGGAGTGACATTCAGTCTTCTGGAAAAATGCCAGAATCAAGTGATTCTTACGAGATCACAACCAATGCATCTGCTATCTCTTCAGCAACTTCTTTCAGAACTCTGAGAACATCTCGTCCAAGTGATCCACCATAAGACCTTTCAGTTTGTCTAACACCTTTTCCTTTGTAATAGCAATGGCACTCACTCCCGCTCCCTGACACTCGCGAACCTTTGGCCACTGCTAGTGTCTTCCATAGTGAAGACTAATGCAAAGTACATCTTAAGTTCATTGGCCATTTCTTTGTCCCCTATTACTACCTAACCAGCACTGAGCTATATACCAAACTATGATGCCTCTGAATAGGATGCTTTCTGTAGTAAATCTTTAAAGACCGATGAGTCATTGTGTCGATGTGTTGGTGCTTTCTTTGCCATAACATCTGTTGTCGCATAAACAAGTTACTGGAGATAAGTAGCTGGTAGATGTGAAGTAGTCTCTTTATTAGACAAAATGAGACACAGCAGGCACCTGCTTGACCCAATGCTACACATCATTTTATATGCTAAAGATCAAAGGACAGTTCCATATTTACAATGCATCCCCAATGCTTTCTTTGAACTACATGCAACCTTCCATCCTCCTCCTTCACATCCACACTACAGACATCCAAATGAATTTAAATAAGCATTGTCTGATCTTCCAATTAACTGTGCTTCTCAGCTCATAGAAACCCATTGGTCAGAGCTGCATTTTAAATTTAATCAGCAGTCCATATTCAGATCACGAGCCCATGATACTGTCATGAAGTAGATCAATCCCACTGCTATCCCCAAATCTAAAAGTTCCTGGTCGGCTGAGCTCAGGCCTTCCCTTCAGCATTTTCAGGAAGACTGGGTCATCCCTACCAAGATTATCCAACCCTGAAAACTCCTCATACACTTGATATATACGTTTTGCATAATCTATGGCTGGCTCATTGGGTCTTTGAATCACTGCCCTTATCGTTCCCCAGCTACTCTCCCCTCCCCCCTCTAGTTGCTGCCTCATTCTGCTTTAAAGAAGCGATATCTCTTTTCATTGCTGGCATTCCTGATAATTGCCAACACGCCATCCTGCATTCCCTGGACCATACCGTCCCACACATTCCTCAGGCATTTCGCTTTTACCAACAGATGTATATCTTCGGGGTGCATCTGGTGAATTTCAACCATTTCCTCAAGCTTGCACCAGAATTCTGCAATCCCGCAGGCAACTTTAAATGAGGGCAGCTATAACAAAATGCTCTGTTTCTCCCCAGGGGTGAAGGACTTATGGATGGTCATAATCAGGGTCAAGGGCTGGCTGGGGTTGTCAGGATTCTTGACCTGACGTTACTTAACATCAATCAGTGGTATCTCGACAGGTATATCTTAGTCAAACCTCTCTTCGAAATATTTCCACACTAATTCCCACACAATGCAAAACATAAATGACAAATACAAGTTAAACAGTACACACCTAAAACCACAGAGTACGTACTCTACAATCTGACACTTACGTGCATCTGAACTCAAGATGCCTGCTGCATTCCTTTGCATCTAATTGTTACACACACACACACACACACACACACACACACACACACACACACACACACACACACACACACACACACACACACACACACACACACACACACACACACACACACACACGTGTGTTTGTCTAAATACAGTTTCTGGAGTGAGCATACACACCCCCCACTGGCTTTCCTGAACTTTCAATAACCATTCTTCACAACTGGTGGCCCAGTCTCACTAAAGTGACACTCACAGTTTAGTCTCTTATATAAACGCACACACAGCACGACGTTTATATCTACCAGTTCCGCCGTCCGCAGTGTTCATGATACCTTGTAATCCAGCAGCCACTGACCCAAACAGGTCCAAGTGTGAGTGCTAATTTTAAAAATACTCACCCACTTGGACTGCTGAGACCGCTGGCTACACAGTGGGTCACAAGAAGATATCCCTGGATAAGGCCCCTGGTGTTGTCGTGTGAACGAAGTCACCAGAGAGAAGGAGCTGGTAGATATGAAGTAGCCTTTTTATTCGACAAAGTAAGCCACAGCAGGCATCGTATTGAGATCTTTTTGGAGGAAGTTGCATGCATGATCCAATGCTACATGACATCTTATATGCTAAAGATCAAAAAGCAATTCCGTATTTACTGTGCATCCACAATGCTTTCTTTGAACTACGCACAATATTCGCACCTCCTGCTTTGAACCCAATTTACAGACACACAAATGGCACCCAAATGAATTTAGATCAGCATTGTCAGTCTTCCGGTTAACTGTGGTTCGTGGCTCTTAGGGACCCATTGATCAGCGCGGCATTTAAAATTTAATCTGCAGTCCATATTCAGGTCTGAGGATCTCTACCTCAGCACCACTCAACTCTAGCACACTGGTTAATGACTACCGTAGTTCCTTTATTTCACTGACAGTGAGGGAAAGGTTTGATACCAGGGCACTAGAAATGTTGTCTCCTTCCTGTATTCCATCTCATCATTGTAAAGATCCAGCCTACTATGGTGATATCATCTGCCAACCTACCAGGACACTGGTGTTGAGGGTACTGATTGAGGAGGGGCTGTTGCCCACTGTTACAGATTGCAGTTTGTTGGTCAGGAATTAAATGATTCAGTTGTGGGGAGCAGGGCGATGAAATTCCGAAGTCTGGGAGTTTGGAGGTGAGCTTGTTTGAAAGAATAATGACAGCCTGACAGTTTGGTCGCCTCTCCGTAAGAAGAGGCTGCCAAGAAACTTTGTAACATTCAGTAATAAAGATTGTAGATAATTATAAACTACAAACAAGTCTCCTTAGTAAATTTGTGTAAGGGGAATCAAGCTAAATAGGATTAAAATAAGAACGAGGCTTTGGTATAAATGGCCAGAATCTTATTAAATAGCAAAGCAAGTACAGCAGCCAAATGGCTTATTCCTGATTTTTCCTGTGGTTGCCAGATGATGCAGTTTCATGACCATCAATGCTTTCAAGGCTGCTTCTACAAACACATCAAGGGTGTTACATATAAGTAGACAGCCATTCCCAAAGGAAGCATTACTCTCATTTGAAATGCTACATTTTCCTCTGTCTTCAGTGTGTTAGATCATCCAAGTAAATCAATTTACATCATACAGGTTCAAGCTCTGGAGAAAAGTTAACTTACCGGTTTTATTAACATTGAGGAAAAATCACAGGCAAATTATACACAAATACACACAATACAGTGAGTGTTGTGTGCGACCAAGAACTCCAGATGAGTTCGACCAACGAAGCCGAAGAACTGAATGTCAGCCTAGTTAAATATTTAGAGAAGAAATATATGAAAGCTTCCTATAAACCTCTTAACTCTATGATTATTGCCATATGTTGTCAATATAACTATACAACTATATTAAGTGGAGGCTCTGTTACACTACATGTCCCCCATTCTCATTGGATTCTATATGCATTATTTATTTAGAAGATGATGCAGTTATAAACATCACATTTTAAAAGAATGAAAACAGCTGAAATGCAGTTATGTTCACTCCAAATTAATTGCATTTGTTACACAAACCATTTGATGTTTCTTAAATTGCATTACCCTGACACATCTTGGTTACTTAATATTCACCTGTGAATCCTAATTTCTTAATCTGAACCATCTGTTATTCTCTCCCGCTACAAAATGTTGAACTCTCAAAATACTAAGTTATTAATAGGGACAAATGCATTGTTAAAGTTATTATCCTACACAGTGATTTTTGACATGCCAGTTAGAAAGTGCATGTAGCTGGAATCCGAAAGGTTTTCCAGTAATAAACTTGTTTCAAATTGTTCTTTCCATCCAGAATAAGAGAAGAAAATGTCAGGAGCATGCACGGGTCATTACATAGACAGGCTTTTGCAGGAGGTAAACATGGCTTTGTTACTACTATGCTGTAAGTCTGTGTTTACAACACAGCAACCAAGATGAGAACCTCACATCTTACTGTTTCTGTTCCATGCCATATGATAATATGGACTATAACATAAATTGCAACAAAGCTACAAGGCTTCTTCAAAAGTACCTTTCAAACCTATAATCAGTAGAGACTGTTATTAGCAAAATATCTCCCCAATGTAATACAACAGAGACATAAGAGAGACTGTAGGTCAACATGCACCAACACACAGGAAATGCTGGAGGAACTCGGCAGGTGAGGCAGCATCTATGGAGGGAAATAAACAGTCAACATTTTGGGCCAAGATCCTTCATTAGAATCGTGCAATATCTGGATTTGAAAACTGTGAAAAATCCTGGATCTCACTACCCAAGGAGGACACCTTCACCACAAGACGATAGGAAACTGATCATCATCATCACCTTTCCAGCAACAATTCTTGCACATTTTGAAGCAGCTACACAGGTCGGTGGAGGGGTGACACTGAGCCACAATCCAACAGGTACCGAACATGAAGGAAAGAGCACTGAAGACATTAAGGATGAGGAAGGAGCAAAGGACTCCAACTGCAATGTGGATCCAGGTCCTCTTAGAGGGACACCTACCAATATCTGTTCCAGTCCTTCGACCTCTTCTAAAATATAATGCCCAAATCCATTTCACATGTCAAACAAAATGTAACTCATATTACAGGATAAAAACAAACAGCCAGCATGCAATTTGCAAGTATTATCGACTGATCGGCTGAGGTGCTGGTCCAGTGGTTGTTAAATTTGGCTGTGTGCCATGACTCAAGACTGTTGAATCAACAACCTTTAAGGAGCCAGAGGCTGTGCAGTTTTCAAAAGTTCAATGACTGGCTAGATATTTCCATCAATAGCCCATGGACGCTGAGGGCAAAGCCACAGCAATCCAGTTTCTGTTCTCTCAGCACAAACCAGAGATGGATCTTGATTTCATGCTAAACTGATTTTCTTCGTGTCGCATTGGGCAATATACAATGCTATCATGACATCAGGGAGCACGAGGTATTGGATAATAAAGCTGAAAGTACAGCCTTGAGCATTCCTTTGAACAGTTGGGAAAAAGGGTTTGTCTACAAATATGCTGAAACAGAATGTCAGCAGATAGGGAGAATTGTGGAAATGATCGTTCTACAGGGACTGTGACCATATGGTGTTCTTGATTTCTCAAACCACTGAATGTTGATGTTGCCTAAATCCAAATTTTAAGTGTTTAAAGAACTTAAGCCTTTAAATATTGATGACATTTTTTCAACTTAAGTTAAAAAAAAATACCTGATTGTAGCATCACTTAATTAATTTCAGCTCTTGATCCTGTTCTAATTCTACAAACATGGTCAAAACATAATAGAACAAAAAGGATTAGTAATACTCTGGTCTGCAGGAGGGTACATTTTCTCACAGAAACTGTTTTGAAATTAAGGAAACGTGCCTGTTCAATGCAGAAAGGCTCAACTTGGAATCAGAAAATACCAGCAATTCATTTATTTCTTCTGATAGTGACTGAAAATAAAAAGCTTGCTAATTGCTAATGCTTCAGTGGGCAGTAGCTTCATAATAAGCTCCTTATTTTCACAAAGCAGTTGGGTAAAAGAATGAAAACAATATTGGTTCCAAATGCTATTTAATCTTAGTAAAATTGATGCCGTGAGTGGAGTCCTGTAGGAGTTGGAAAATGCACCAGAAGTTATTGTCCTGTATCACTCACTCAAGAAGCTCGACACCAGACAGGTAACAGCAGCCTGCTCGATAGGCAACCCACACGTAACGGTTCATTCACTTCACCCCTGTCAAATGCTAGCAGCAGTGTATGCCATCTACAGGATGCACTGCACCAACTCACCAAAATTCCTTCCAAACCTATGACCATCTAAATGAACAAGGACAGCAAAACCATGGGATCGCCACCATCTGGAATTTGAGCTCCGAGCCACACACTATCCTGACTTGGAAACACCTGACTGTTTCTCCACCGTCACTGGATCAAAATCCGAGAAATCCCTCCCGAAGCAGCATTTTGGGTTTACCCACACCTCAAGAACTGCAGTGGCTGAAGTAGGCAGCTCACCATCACCCTCTCAAGGGCTATATGGGACAGGTAATTAAGTGCAGTGAAGTCCAGATTCCTTGAATGAATAAAGAAAAAAATAATATCCAGTTTTAAATCTAGCAATTGAGCTGAAAATAAATAAGGTATCAAAACTGAAAAGCAGTTCAGATATATGACTCAATAACTCAAGAAACATGACTCTGATTATTATTCATAATAAAAATATAGAAAATCAGAGTAAAACTGGCGGTCTATTATTTAGAGCCAATTAACATAAAAACTGTATTGTGTTGTAACAGGTGCTCTATTACCATGATGTAATGCATCAATAAATGCTTCCGACTAACACACAAAATGTTGACTGCAACTTGAGGGCTGGTGGTCATAGAGTAACTGTAGAGGGATGAAGTTGGTCAACATTCAAGGGAGTCATGATGGTGACCAAAGTCAAGGTTTGGCTTTCTGATGATAATGTGCTAAGCAGCTAAAGATGAAGTATGCATGTTGTTGTTAGCATTCCTTTACATGCCTTGTAGTATTTCAGGCAGCGTTTTTTGTCATTTCCTTAGCATTTGTCTGTTTTTTTATGAGGCTGAGTTGCTAGCTCAATGCTTAACCCAGCACGGATGGAAAGCATGCTAGGAACCGGCCGGATTCGAACCTGGGACCACTTGCTTTGAAGTCTGGCGTTGATGCCACTACACCACCGGCTATCTACAGTATGTGTGTGTCAGGCTGGAAATCAGAATCAGGGCTGGGAGACAAGTCAGTGATCATAATTTGGCAAACAGGATTGGGATCACAACCATGCCATAATCAGTGTATTTAGTGCTGCTACCTCACATCTCCAAGAATCTCAGTTCAGTCTTGAACTTACTGTAGGTGCTGTCTGGATGGAGTATTCATGCTTCTTCCATGACTGTGTGGATTTTACACGGCACTCTGGCTTTCTCCCACATCCCAAAGATGTGATGGTAGATAAGCTGCTTGCAATAGATTAACAATTAGTGTGGATAAATGATTAAAAAAAGAACCAAAAGGTAATTAATAAGTATGCGTGCAAGAAAAAGTACATTGTAATTGTACAGGGAAATAAGATGAGGTAGAATTTGTTACCACAGGCAGCTGTAGAGGCCAGCTCACTGGGGGTATTTAAGGCAGATCTTGATAGGTTCTTGATTGGACATGGCATCAAAGGATACCTGGAGAAGTCTGGGGAGTGGGGATGAGTCCATAAAAGGATCAGCCATGATTAAATGGTAGAACAGACTCAATGGGCCAATTGGACTAATTCGGCTCTTACGCCTATGGTCTTATGAAATGGACTAATGCATCCTCCCATTTAGATGAGGGTGCTGACCTGAAATGTTGATTGCCCATTTCCCTCCAGAGATACTTGCCTAAATTGCTAAGTTCCTTCAGCAGCTTGTTATTTTTTGCTCCACCATCTCCAAATAATGGGATGGTTCCCCTGAGAGCCACAAGGATGAAGTGGAAACACGAGGAAATCTGCAGATGCTGGAAATTCAAACTACACACACAAAATGCTGGTGGAACACAGCAGGCCAGGCAGCATCTATAGGGAGAAGCACTGTCAACGTTTAGGGCCGAGACCCTTCGTCAGGACTAACTGAAAGAAAAGATACTAAGAAAGTTGAAAGTAGTGGGGGGAGGGGGAAATGCAAAATGATAGGAGAAGACCGGAGGGGGTGGGATGAAGCTAAGAGCTGGAAAGGTGATTGGCAAAAGTGATACAGAGCTGGAGAAGGGAAAGGATCATGGGATGGGAGGCCTCGGGAGAAAGAAAGGCGGACGGGGGAGCACCAGAGGGAGATGGAGAACAGGCAGAGTGATGGGCAGAGAGAGATTAAAAAAAAACAAACAACTAAATATTGTCAGGGATGGGGTAAGAAGGGGAGGAGGGGCATTAATGGAAGTTAGGGAAGTCAATGTTCATGCCATCAGGTTGGAGGCTACCCAGCCGGTATATAAGGTGGTATATAAGATGTTGTTCCTCCAACAAGAATGAAGTGGGTTGACAAAGTGGGTCCTTTGTGTCATACAGGGAGAAGATAAAGTTGACACTCAGGTTCAGGTTTTGGGATGATCATGCTTGTTTTCAAAATTACCTTCAATTTTCAGTTTGTCATGATAGATCTTTGCTTGTTTCATGATCAGCATACCGTTAAGTGGCATATGTTAACCTTGACACTGGCGAAACTTCTCTTTCAATACTTGGTCAAGATCTTCATTTTTCACCTTATGCAGTGTTTTTCTATTTTTCATTAACTTCTGTTCATTAGCATATGTGAGTTAACATCTCGGAGCTGTCTGTGGTGCGCAGAAACCTGCACATTGCGTGGGACCTTCCCAGCGCCTGGTGGAATTTTCCACTTGTGATATCATGATAGTGCTCAAAAAATGTTGATTTTCAGAGTTTTTCAGATAAGGGGCACTCAACCTGTAATGACCAACAAACAATTTAATTGTTGGGTTATTTTCTTAGGTTGAAAGAGAACTGTTATACCTCAAAATCTGTATGAGAGAGGTGGTATTGTGGTTAATTTACTGGGCCAGTAATCTAGAAAACTGGCAGCTAATCCAGGTATATAGTGCAATTCCCACCATAATAGCTGGAGAATTAATTAGTTAATTATGAATTTAAAATAAATCAGTTTCATGGTGATCATATTGTAGAAAACCAATTGGTTCATTTGTATCCATCAAGGAAGGTATCCTTTCTGGCTCATTTTTACTGGCGTCTCTTAAGAGCATGAACCCAAATTGTAAGATGTAATATTAAAAATATAACCATATAACAATTAAAGCACGGAAACAGGCCATCTCGGCCCTTCTAGTCCGTCCCAAATGCTTACTCTCACCTAATCCCGCTGAACCACACTCAGCCCATAATCCTCCATTCCTTCCTGTCCATATAGCTATCCAATTTTACTTTAAATGACAATACCGAACCTGCCTCTACCACTTCTACTGGAAGCTCATTCCACACAGCTACCACGCTCTGAGTAAAGAAATTCCACCTCATGTTACCCTTAGACTTTTGCCCCCTAAGTCTCAACTCATGTCCTCTTGTTTGAATCTCCCCTACTCTCAATGGAAAAAGCCTATCCACGTCAACTCTATCTGTCACCCTCATAATATTTAATACCTCTATCAAGTCCCCCCCCCCAACCTTCTATGCTCCAAAGAATAAAGACCTAACTTGATCAATCTTTCCCTGTAACTTACTGGCCTTACTGAAGTCCATATAGACAACATCCACTGCTTTACCCTCGTCAACTTTCCTCGTAACCTCTTCAAAAAACTCAATAAGATTTGTCAAACATGACCTTCCACACACAAATTCATGCTGACTGTTCCTAATCAGACCCTGTCTATCCAGATAATTATATATACCATCTCTAAGAATATTTTCCATTAATTTACCCACCACTGACATCAAAATGACAGGCCTATAATTGCTAGGTATACTCTTAGAACCCTTTGTAAACAATGGAACCACATGAGCATTACACCAATCCTCCGGCACCATCCCCATTTCTAATGACATTTGGAATATTTCTGTCAGAGCCCCTGCTATTTCTACACTAACATCCCTCAAGGTCTTAGGTAATATCCTGTCAGGACCCGGAGATTTATCCACTTTTATATTCCTTAAAAGCGCCAGTACTTCCTCCTCTTTAATTGTCATAGTTTCCATAACTTCCCTACTTGTTTCCCTTACCTTACACAATTCAATATCCTTCTATTTAGTGAATACTGAAGAAAAGAAATTGTTCAAAATCTCCCCATCACTTTCAGCTCCACACATAGCTGTCCACTCTGATTCTCAAAGGGACCAATTTTATCCCTCCCTATCCTTTTGCTATTAATATAACTGTAGAAACCCTTTGGATTTATTTTCACCTTACTTGCCAAAGCAACCTCATATCTTCTTTTAGCTTCTCTAAATTTCTTTCATAAGATTCTTTTTACATTCTTTATATTCCTCGAACACCTCATTTACTCCATGCTGCCTATATTTATTGTAGATATCTCTCTTTTTCCTAACCAAGTTTCCAATATCCCTTGAAAACCATGGATCTCTCAAACTTTTAACCTTTCCTTTCAACCTAACAGGAACATAAAGATTCTGTACCCTCAAAATTTCACCTTTAAATGACCACCATTTCCCTATTACATCCTTCCCATAAAACAAATTGTCCCAATCCACTCCTTCCAAATCCCTTCACATCTCCTCAAAGTTAGCCTTTCTCCAATCAAAAATGTCAACCCTGGGTCCAGTCCTATCCTTTTCCATAATTATATTGAAACTAATGGCATTGTGATCACTGGACCCGAAGTGCTCCCCAACACATACCTCCATCACATGACCTATTTCATTCCCTAACAGAAGATCCAACAATGCCCTTTCTCTAGTTGGTACCTCTATGTATTGCTGCAAAAAACTATCCTGCACACATTTTACAAACTCCAAACCATCCATCCCTTTTACAGTATGGGCTTCCCAGTCTATGTGTGGAAAATTAATATCTCCCACAATCACAACCCTGTGCTTACTACAAATATCTGCTACCTCCTTGCAAATTTGCTCCTCCAATTCTCTCTCCAATTCTGGGTGGTCTGTAATACACCCCTATAAGTGTTACATCTTTCCCATTCCTCAATTCCACCCAAATAGTCTCCCTAGATGAGCCCTCTAATCTATCCTGCCAGAGCACCGCTGTAATATTTTCTCTGACAAGCAATGCAACACCTCCCCCTCTTGTCCCTCCGATTCTATCACACCTGAAGCAACGAAATCCAGGAATATTTAGTTGCCAATCACACCCCTCCTGCAACCATGTTTCACTAATAGCTACAACATCATATTTCCAGCTATCAATCCATGCTGTAAGCTCATCCACCTTTCTTACAATGCTCCTAGTATTAAAATAAATGTATTTAAGAAATTCTCCACCTCTTCCTCTCTGTTTATCTCTAACAGTACAACGAACTTTACTGTCTTCTTTTTCTTCCTTCTCCCATACATCTGTTCCTACACTTTGGTTCCCCTTCCCCCTCATAACTAGTTTAAATCCACTGGAGCCTCTCTAGCAAACCTACCTGCAAGAATATTTGTCCCCCTCCAGTTCAGATGTAAACTGTCCCGCCGGAACAGGTCCCACCTTCCCTGGAAAACTGCCCAATTATCTATAAAGCTGAAGCCCTCCCTCCTGCACCATGTCTTCAGCCACGTGTTGATCTGCACTATCTTACTATTTCTAAACCCACCTGCACGTGGCACTGGTAGCAATCCTGAGATTGCTATCCTGGAGGTCCTGTCCTTTAACTTGGCACCTAGTGATTCAGTGATTAGAATAAAATAGTTAGGCCACTAGCTAGTTTTGCACTAGTAAGTTGGATAAGGCAAAAATATACCCCATTCCAATTTATCCTTGCAAAGTCCTCCTTAGGGGATTCTGGGAATTGGTGGCTACCTCCACCATCAAGAAAGACAAGATAGTGAGACATCTCCCATGATGTTTACTCCTCTGTCCATGGTATTGAGCCTATGAAAACTGCAGTGCTGCAGTGCTTCATACACACTCATTTTCTTTGATAATAAATATACTTTGAAATCTTTTGAATACTTTGAAATAAGCAAGAGTTAGAAATCCCACCATCCATAGCCTCCCCTCTAAGAAAGCAAAATACTTTTATTGTAGTTTCTTCACCATAACCAGGTAGAAACGCAGACATTGCTGTCCCAGTAGCATTGTGTGAGTATCTCCCACAGAAGAACTGCTGGAGGTCAAGAAGGTGGCTCTGCACCATCTCCCTAAGAACAGGTAGAGACAAACAGTCAATGCTGGTCTTGGCAGTAGTAATAATACTCCAAAAATAAACTTAATAATATTTCTCATTCCTGTTATCTAATAACTTATTTTTCTTTTACATTACACATTAACAAAATTACATTCTGTTGTTTGTTTTTATCAACTGATTGCAACTTGGAGCTGCTGTCATGATTGGTTTTATGACTGCCTTCTGACTTAGGTAAGGGGATAGCAAGGATTTGGGAGGTGAGTAGGGATATGGTCTGTACTGTTCTGAAGTTAATAAACTAAATTATATGGCACTTTATTCCAATTTGCAGTTAGCACGGAGAAACCCGAAGGATTTGCCACCAAAGCGAGCATATTGCCAAAACAATAAAAAAAGGTCAGAGGGACACAGAAGTGGGATTTTTTAAACTATTAGATGGCTGTCTGCGTGAGATGACAGCCAGTCTGAAGACTGTTTTGTCAGCAAGATGAAGGCTCTGCTGCTAATTACTGTCTCACAGTCTGTTCTCAACATGACAGATTGCTGGATGTTTATGGGAAAATTTGGCTAAATGTTTCCTTGGCTTATGCACCATTGCAGGGGTGTTGTTGTTTGGAACAGGCTAGAACTCCAATCACCCATCAGAGATAGTATTATTCACCATGCCTCTCCATAATTTACCCGACCCCCTTCACCCAGAACAACCCATGTTAAAGTTTGCCTTAAGGACTATCCCCAGTCGGAACATAGCGTATACAATGTAGAACAGCACACTGCAGGAAAAGGCCCTTCGGTCTGCAATGTTGTACTGCACCAACTAAATTAGTAATCAAACAGCTAACTAAACTACACACAGAAAATGCTGGTGGAATGCAGCAGGCTAGGCAGCATCTATAGGGAGAAGCGTGGTCGACGTTTCGGGCCAAGACCCTTTGTGAGGACTAACTGAAAGGAAAGATAGTAAGAGATTTGAAAGTAGTGGGGGTGAGTGGAAATTGCAAAATGATAGGAGAAGACCTGAGGGGGTGAGGTGAAGCTGAGAGCCGGAAAGGTGATTGGCAAAAGGGATACAGACCTAGAGAAGGGAAAGGATCATGGGACAGGAGGCCTAGGGAGAAAGAAAGTGGGAGGGGGAGCACTAGAGGGAGATGGAGAACAGGCAGAGTGATGGGCAGAAAGAGAAAAAAAAAGGGGGGGAAAAACTAAATATATCAGGGATGGGGTAAGAAGGGGAGGAGGGGCATTAATGGAAGTTAGAGAAGTCATTGTTCATGCCATCAGGTTGGAGGCTACCCAGCCGGAATATAAGGTGTTGTTCCTCCAACCTGAGTTTGGATTCATTTTGACAATAGAGGAGGCCATGGATAGACATATCAGAATGGGAATGGAATGTGGAATTAAAATGTGTGGCCACTGGGAGATCCTGCTTTTTCTGGCAGACAGAGTGTAGGTGTTCAGCGAAACGGTCTCCCAGTCTGTGTCGGGTCTCACCAATATATAAAAGGCCACACCGGGAGCACCGGACGCAGTATACCACACCAGCCGACTCACAGGTGAAGTGTCGCTTCACCTGGAAGGACTGTCTGGGGCCCTGAATGGTGGTGAGGGAGGAAGTGTAAGGGCAGGTGTAGCACTTATTCCGTTTACAAGGATAAGTGCCAGGAGGGAGATCGGTGGGAAGGGATGGGGTGATGAATGGACAAGGGAGTCGCGTAGGGAACGATCCCTGTGGAAAGCAGAAAGGAGGGGAAGATGTGTTTGGTAGTGGGATCCCGTTGAAGGTGGCGGAAGTTACGGAGAATTATACGTTGGACCCGGAGGCTGGTGGGGTGGTAGGTGAGGACAAGGGGAACCCTATCCCAAGTGGGGTGGTGGGCGGATGGGGTGAGGGCAGATGTGCGGGAAATGGGAGAGATGTGTTTGAGAGCAGAGTTGATGGTGGAAGAAGGGAAGCCTGGTTGTTTAAAAAAGGAAGACATCTCCTGGAATGAAAAGCCTCATCCTGAGAGCAGATGAGGTGGAGTCGGAGGGATTGTGAGAAGGGGATAGCATTTTTGCAAGAGACAGGGTGGGAAGAGGAATAGTCCAGGTAGCTGTGAGAGTCTGTAGGCTTATAGTAGATATCAGTTCCAAGCCTATACGGGTATCCATCCCTCTCTTTTCATACGCTACATCGACGACTGCATTTATTCTTCAATGTTCTGATGGCCATTGGGGTCTGTAGTACAATCCCATAAGAGTGACTGCACCCTTCCTATTACTGAGTTCTACCCGTAAAGACTCATTCAACAAGTCCTCCATTATGTCCACTCAGTGCAGCTATGATATTATCCCTGATTAGTCGTGCAACACCCCCCCCCCAACTCTCTTACCTCCTTCTCTGTCTTTTCTGAAACATCAAAAAACTGAGACATTAAGTACCCATTCCTGCCCCTCTCTCAACCAAGTCTCTGTAATAGCCATAACATCAGAGTCCCCTGTACTGATCCATGCTCAAAGTTCACCCATAATACTCCTAGCATTAAAACACATACACTTCAAACTACCTGTCCCATAGTATCTATTACTTGCTCCCGCCTGTTTTTACCAGGTCTAACATCCATCTTCCTCTACATCCCTCCATCTTATGACCTACTGCGCTGTATCCCATCCCCCAGCCAAACTAGTTTAATCCATTCCAAATAGCACTAGCAAACCTCCTGGCAAGGATATTAATTCCCCTCCAGTTCAGGTGCAGCCAGTTCCTCTCGTAAAGGTCCCTCCCCCTGCCCCAGAAAAGGTTCCAGTTATCCAAGGACCTGAAATCCTGCCTCCTGCACCAGTTCCTCAGCCACTCATTCATCTGTACCGTCATCCTATTCCTGCGCTGACTAGCACATGGCACTGGGAATAATCGGGGAATTACTAGCATAGAGATCATGTTCTTCAGCCAATTTCCTAACTCCCTATACTCACTGCATAGGACCTCATCCCCCTTTTACCTATGTCATTGGTGTCTAGGAGCACCATGACTTTGGATGCTCAACCTTCCTCTTGAGAATATTCTGCAGCCACTCTAAGTCATAAGACCATGTGCTAGAGGAGCAGCATTAGGCCAGTTGGCCCATTGCATCTGCTCCATCATTTCATCGTGGCTGATCCATTTTTCCTCTCAGCCCCAATCTCCTGCCTTCTCCCCGTATCCCTTCATGCCCTGACCAATCAAGATTCTATCAAACTCTGCTTTAAATATGCATAAAGACTTGACTTCCACAGCTGCCTGGGGCAAATCATCCTTGACCCTAGGACCCGGAAGGCAACACATCATCCTGTCACCTCTTTTGCCGCCACAGCATCTACTGTCAGTCCCCCCAACTTCCCTATCACTATCACTATCACACTACCTCACTTTGCCCTTCCCCGCTGTGCCTTAGTGCCAGCCACAGTGCCACTCATCTGGCAGCTGCTGCTGTGCCCTGATAGACCATTCTTCCCGCCCGCCCAGTGAAATTCTTATCTATGATGAATAAACTCTTCTCAGGCTTCTAGCCTGGTACAGGTATTGATAATGACTGATGTTTCAGTGACAGAGTTGCCATCCTCATCAAGGATGATGCCTGGGCATGTCTAGTCCCGTAGTATTTATACTCCCATCGTCTGTCCCTCCTGATTGGGTAGCCCTCATCCAAACGTGTTTTTGCTCTTCCACCTTGTTTACAATTGACTCAACTGGTGTTCATGAGGATGTCATGTAGGACTGTGCTTGCTGCATTATCCCTATCTGCTTCTGTCCCTTTGGACTCCATGCTTTTGATGTTAACGACAAATCTGTACAATGGGACACAGATGCCAGCAGTCTGCTGTCCAGATACTGGGTCAACAGTTCTATGAAACACACAGTGCATACAGTTAAACCCAAACTGAAAAGCAACAGGAAGACTTCTAATATTTCAACGGCCACAGGCAATACTGATAAAGTACATCCATGAGTCCTGTCTCCAGCTGGAAAATGTGCAGCTTTGGATGCAGATACAGAAAGTGCCCATTGTGAGGTTAAATATGGTCATTTGCCAATTGAGTGATAGAGGGTAGTAGCTGCCTGTGAAATATATTAAGGCAGAAAAGGAGAGTCGATGTTTAGCCAAAAGAATTGGAAATAGTTGTTCAAACATAGTCACTATACACTTATTCAAATTCAAAGGAAATTTATTATCAAAGAATGTATAAATTATACACCTTGAGATTTGTTTGCTTACAAACAGCCACAAAGTAAGAAATGGTGATGTCAGGGATAAGTTTTCCACACAGAGAGTGGTGGGTGTGTGGAATGCACTGCCAGCGATGGTGGTGGAAGTAGATACAACAGGGTCTTTTAAAAGCCTCTTAGATGGGTACTTGGAGCTCAGAAAAATAGAGGGCTATGTGGTAAGGAAATTCTAGTCAGTTTCTAGAGTAGGTTACAAATCTAGAGTCGGCACAACATTGTGGGCCGAAGTGCCTGTAATGTGCTGTAGATCTCTATGTTCTATGTTTGAAACCTGAAAAACCCAATTAAAAAAAGAAAGACCATAACCACTGTGCAGAGAAAGAGGGATAACTCACACACTCACACACTCACACACTCACACACTCACATACTCACATACACACTCACAGGCAGGGCAAAAACTCACAGACACTACTGCTGCCGGATCAGTTCACAACCTCATCATTGCAGAGAGCAGTGAATATCACGGGAGAGCGAGTAAAATTAGCCTGATCCTCGGGCTTTCCAGTCTATCTGGGCCAGCGTTTAAATTGTCCAAGCACCAGGTAGTGCCTTGCTCTAGTAGTTATAATGGGTGACTTCGATCTACATATAGATTGGATGAACCAAATTGGTAAGGGTGCTGAGGAAGAGGATTTCTTGGAATGTATGCGGGATGGTTTTCTGAACCAACATGTCGAGGAACCAACTAGAGAGCAGGCCATTCTAGATTGGGTATTGAGCAATGAGGAAGGGTTAGTTAGCAATCTTGTCGTGCGAGGCCCCTTGGGTAAGAGTGACCATAATATGGTGGAATTCTTCATTAAGATGGAGAGTGACATAGTTAATTCAGAAACAAAGGTTCTGAACTTAAAGAAGGGTAACTTTGAAGGTATGAGATGTGAATTAGCTAAGATAGACTGGCAAATGATACTTAAAGGGTTGATGGTGGATATGCAATGGCAAGCATTTAAAGATCACATGGATGAACTACAAGAATTGTTCATCCCAGTTTGGCAAAAGAATAAACCAGGGAAGGTAGCGCACCCGTGGCTGACAAGGGAAGTTAGGGATAGTATCAAGTCCAAAGAAGAATCATATAAATTAGCAAAAAAAGCGGCACACCTGAGGACTGGGAGAAATTCAAAGTCCAGCAGAGGAGGGCAAAGGGCTTAATTAGGAAAGGGGAAAAAGATTATGAGAGAAAGCTGGCAGGGAACATAAAAACTGACTGTAAAAGCTTTTATAGATACGTGAAAAGAAAAAGATTGGTCAAGACAAATGTAGGTCCTTTACAGTCAGAAACAAGTGAATTGATCATAGGGAACAAAGACATGGCAGACCAATTGAATAACTACTTTGGTTCTGTCTTCACTAAGGAGGACATAAATAATCTTCCGGAAATAGTAAGGGACCGAGGGTCTAGTGAGATGGAGGAACTGAGGGAAATACAAGTTAGTAGGGAAGTGGTGTTAGGTAAATTGAAGGGATTAAAGGCAGGTAAATTCCCAGGGCCAGATGGTCTGCATCCCAGAGTGCTTAAGGAAGTAGCCCAAGAAATAGTGGATGCATTAGTGATAATTTTTCAAAACTCCTTAGATTCTGGATTAGTTCTGAGGATTGGAGGGTGGCTAATGTAACTCCACTTTTTAAAAAAGGAGGGAGAGAGAAACCGGGGAATTATAGACCGGTTAGTCTGATATCGGTGGTGGGGAAAATGCTAGAGTCGGTTATCAAAGATGTGATAACAGTACATTTGGAAAGAGGTGAAATCATCGGACAAAGTCAGCATGGATTTGTGAAAGGAAAATCATGTCTGACGAATCTTATAGAATTTTTTGAAGATGTAACTAGTAGAGTGGATAGGGGAGAGCCAGTGGATGTGGTATATTTAGATTTTCAAAAGGCTTTTGACAAGGTCCCACACAGGAGATTAGTGTGCAAACTTAAGACACACGGTATTGGGGGTATGGTATTGATGTGGATAAAGAATTGGTTGGCAGACAGGAAGCAAAGAGTGGGAGTAAACGGGACCTTTTCAGAATGACAGGCAGTGACTAGTGGGGTACCGCAAGGCTCGGTGCTGGGACCCCAGTTGTTTACAATATATATTCATGATTTAGACGAGGGAATTAAATGCAGCATCTCCAAGTTTGCGGATGACACGAAGCTGGGCAGCGGTGTTAGCTGTGAGGAGGATGCTAAGAGGATGCAAGGGTGACTTGGATAGGTTAGGTGAGTGGGCAAATTCATGGCAGATGCAATTTAATGTGGATAAATGTGAGGTTATCCACTTTGGTTGCAAGAACAGGAAAACAGATTATTATCTGAACGGTGGCTGAGTAGGAAAAGGGGAGATGCAATGAGACCTGGGTGTCATTGTACACCAGTCATTGAAGGTGGGCATGCAGGTACAGCAGGCGGTGAAAAAGGCAAATGGTATGTTGGCATTCATAGCAAAAGGATTTGAGTACAGGAGCAGGGAGGTTTTACTGCAGTTGTACAAGGCCTTGGTGAGACCGCACCTAGAATATTGTGTGCAGTTTTGGTCCCCTAATCTGAGGAAAGACATTCTTGCCATAGAGGGAGTACAGAGAAGGTTCACCAGATTGATTCCTGGGATGGCAGGACTTTCATATGAAGAAAGACTGGATCGACTAGGTTTATACTCACTGGAATTTAGAAGATTGATGGGGGATCTTATTGAAACGTATAAAATTCTAAAGGGATTGGACAGGCTAGATGCAGGAAGATTGTTTCCGATGTTGGGTAAGTCCAGAATGAGGGGTCACAGTTTAAGGATAAAGGGGAAGCCTTTTAGGTCCGAGATGAGGAAAAACTTCTTCACACAGAGAGTGGTGAATCTGTGGAATTCTCTGCCACAGGAAACAGTTGAGGCCGGTTCATTGGCTATATTTAAGAGGAAGTTAGGTATGGCCCTTGTGGCTAAAGGGATCGGGGGTATGGAGAGAAAGCAGGTACAGGGTTCTGAGTTGGATGATCAGCCATGATCATACTGAATGGTGGTGCAGGCTCGAAGGGCCGAATGGCCTACTCCTGCACCTATTTTCTATGTTTCTATGTTTCTACGACCCAGAATCTGGTGCAGCGACACACCCAGGCTGCACAGCTTGAAGCTGTTCATGATCTCACCAAATCAGCTCAGCATTTGGAGCAATCCAATCTTGCATCAGGGTTAGATGGATGGGCATCAAAAGTATTCCACATCGACTCCTCTCCAAATCATTCACTCCAGCAGTGATTGCGATGTCAGCTCCGTCTACGACACCGTCTTGAACACATGCCTTGTTTACGTGACCATTTACCACAATTTACTTCAGAAAAGGTGTTACTTTTAATGTTTTTCGTCAAATTTCTCGCCTTTCAACCTACCACTGAACTGCCACACACGTTTGGTATTGCCATCTTAAACCACTTAGCAATACATGAATTCATTTGTGTATGCAAGCTTTTTGTACTAAGTAAACTTTTGTGGAGTTGACCATTTAATCCTTTGTGGTTTTCTTCAGAATTCAATGGGTAGTCCTTTCTCCTCAGCCCGAGGAGATTAAATGCATTGAAAAGTAACTATGGCAGTGGAAGTAGTAAACCAGGAATAAGTGGGTTATAGACTGAGTGATGATTTTTCATTCCACATCTATGTAAAATTACCCTTTGCTAAGCACAGCAGTCTCTTTGAACACAGTGGGGATTGCAGTATCATATCTTAAATAAAATTGCAGTCAGGAATTATCTTTACACTAACTCCTACATCCAGTACAAAAATAAAAATGTTAAATAACAGATGACACCCTAGATATACCCACATAAATATCAGTTCACAATTTTGTTTCTATTTGGAAGTTAATTTCAATATACAGTATTATCATGTGAACTGACATTTTAGATTATACAAGATTTTTAATATTTACTTAGATGTGATTTTAAATTCTGTGGATTTGTATGACAGGAGTTATATGTAAACATAGCCTGCAGTACAGAATGTAGGCTCGATAAAGGGTGATAGATGATGTAAACATTATCAGGGCTACTTACATGTCAATTACACTGAAAGTGAATGTCAGGAAGTAGCTGAAATATGAGCACCCAACCTGAATTTTAATGTTATTGATTAACATGCGTCAGAGGCCCTGGAGTATTACCTATGCAGCATTAAAAATGCCATTGTTAAACAAAGTAAATGGTTAACATTTCATTTCAACTGGCATTTGAAGACTCGTTGGGCGACAGTGGGAATTTTGCTTTTTTTGTCGCATTGAAAAACTTTGAGTACCATCCAGACTGACCATACCTGTTGTAAGCATATTAAGATTGTATAAAGGAAAACAAAATACTGGATACGTTTTCAACTACAGAGAAAGGGCAGTGGCCGCAATGGGGTAAATGGAGAGATTAAGAATTCCTTTGTAGTTTATGGCAGGTCCATTCTAGAGTCTGACAGCAATGGGATGGGGACTGTTCTTGACTCCTATGGTACATGCTCTCAAGCTTTTGCACCTTGTGCCTGATATGTGTGGAAGGCATGTTTGACAAATCTTATTGAATTTTTTTAAGAGGTTACGAGGAAAGTTGACGAGGGTAAAGCAGTGGATGTTGTCTATATGGACTTCAGTAAGGCCTTTGACAAGGTTCCACACGGAAGGTTAGTTAGGAACGTTCAATCGTTAGGTATTAATATTGAAGTAGTAAAATGGATTCAACAGTGGCTGGATGGGAGATGCCAGAGAGTAGTGGTGGATAACTGTTTGTCAGGATGGAGGCTGGTGACTAGTGGTGTACCTCAGGGATCTGTACTGGGTCCAATGTTGTTTGTCATAAACATTAATGATCTGGATGATGGGGTGGTAAATTGGATTAGTAAGTATGCAAATGATACTAAGGTAGGTGGTGTTGTGGATAATGAGGTGGGTTTTCAAAGTTTTCAGAGAGATTTAGGCCAGTTAGAAGAGTGGGCTGAACGATGGCAGATGGAGTTTAATGCTGATAAGTGTGAGGTGCTACATTTTGGTAGGAATAATCCAAATAGGACATACATGGTAAATAGTAGGGCATTGAAGAATGCAGTAGAACAGAGTGATCTAGGAATAATGGTGCATAGTTCCCTGAAGGTGGAATCTCATGTGGATAGGGTGGTGAAGAAAGCTTTTGGTATGTTGGCCTTTATAAATCAGAGCATTGAGTATAGGAGTTGTGATGTAATGTTAAAATTGTACAAGGCATTGGTAAGGCCGAATTTGGAGTATTGTGTACATTTCTGGTCACCGAATTGTAGGAAAGATGTCAACAAAATAGAGAGAGTACAGAGGAGATTTATTAGAATGTTACCTGGGTTTCAACACCTAAATTACAGGGAAAGATTGAACAAGTTAGGTCTTTATTCTTTGGAGCGTAGAAGGTTGAGGGGGGATTTGATAGAGGTATTTAAAATCATGAGGGGGCTAGATAGAGTTGACGTGGATAGGCTTTTTCCATTGAGAGTAGGGGAGATTCAAACAAGAGGACATGAGTTGAGACTTGGGGGCAAAAGTTTAAGGGTAACATAAGGAGGAACTTCTTTACTCAGAGAGTGGTAGCTGTGTGGAATGAGCTTCCAGTAGAAGTGGTAGAGGCAGGTTCGGTATTGTCATTTAAAGTAAAATTGGATAGGTATATGGACAGGAAAGGAATGGAGGGTTATGGGCTGAGTGCGGGTCAGTGGGATTAGGTGAGAGTAAGCATTTGGCATGGAGTAGAAGGGCCGAGATGGCCTGCTTTCGTGTTGTAATTGTTATATGGTTATATGATTATATGGTTATATGAAAGGGGAAAAGAGAATGGCTGAGGTTGAAGGGACTCTTGATTATGTTGGCTGCTTTCCTCAAACAGTGGGAAGTGCAGACTCAGTCAGTGGGCGGAAGGATGGTTTGCATGATCGAATCAGCTGGGTTCACAACTATCTGACATTTCTTGCAGACTTGTGCAGAGCAGTTGCTGTAGCAAGCTGTGAGCATCTGGATAGAATGGTGCATCTGTAAAAATTGGTAAGAATCGTCAGGGACCTGCCAAATTTCCTGAGCCATCTGAGACAGTGGAGGCGTTAGTGTACTTTCGTGGTCATTGTATCAACATAGCTGGAGCATGACAAATTATTGATGCAATATCGACTTATGAACTAGAATCTCTCAACCACCTTCAACCTCAGTACCATTGATACATACAGGAGCATGGACACCACCCAGCTTCTTGAAATCAATAACATGGAGAGACAGGTTGATGTCTTTGCACCACACCAATTGGCACTGTATCTCCTCTTGAACCTCATATCATCACTTGAGATCTACTTCACAATATTAGTGTAAACGGACCAAGTGCTACACATCTCCCTGCACCTCCTCCCTCACGACTAGTCAGGGCTTCAAACAGTCCTTCCAGGGTGAGGAAACATTTCACCTGTGAGTCCGTAAGAGTCATCTACCGTATCCAGCGTTCCTTGTGAGGCCTCCTGTACATTGATGAGACCCGATGTCGATTGGGAAACCGCTTCACCGAACACCTACACTCTGTCTGCCAGAAAAGGTGGGATCTCCCAGTGGCCACCCATTTTAATTCCACTTCCCACTCCCCATTCCAACATGTCAGTCCATGTCCTCCTCTGTTGCCATGATGAGGCCACACTCAGGTTGGAGGAGCAACATCTTATGTTCTGTCTGGGTAGCCTCCAACCTGATGGCATGAACACTGATTCCACGAACCTCTGGTAATGGCTCCACCACCTCCCGCACCATTTCTCACTCCCATTTCCCTTTCTCAACTTTTCTCCTTACCTACCTATTACCTCCCTGGGGTGCTCCTCCCCCTTCCCTTTCTTTCATGGTCTTCTGTCCTCTCCTATCAGTTTCCTGCTTCTCCAACCCTTTATCTCTTTCACCAATCAACCTCCCAGCTCTTTACTTCACCCCTCCCCTCCTCCCAGTTTCACCTGTCACCTTGTGTTTCTCCCTCCCCTCTCTCCAACCTTCTAACACTGACTCCTCATTGTTTTTTATCCAGTCCTGATGAAGGGTCTTGCCCCGAAATGTCAACTCTACTCTTTTACATAGATGCTGCAATTAGATCCAACACTGTACAGTATGTGTGTTGCTTTGGATTTCCAGCATCTGCAGATTTGGCTACGCAGTCATTAGTGTATATAGGAAGTGAATTAAGAGGCAGAGAGTACAGTCTTGTGGAGCACTGGTTTTAAGGATAATGATGGAGGAGGTGTAGCCTATCCATACCATTGGTCAGGATGTCAGGGATGCAATTGCAGAAAGGATGCAGATCTTTGGAGATAGTTGTTTGGTGTTGAGGGCAGAACTATAGTTAATAAATGTGAATTTAATGTATGTGTCATCCTTGTTTAACCAAGATGTTCGAGAAATGAATGAGGTCCAGGTAGATGGCATCCTCCATTGACTTGTTTTGGCGGTAGCTGAATTAAAGTGGGTCATCGTTGTTAGGTAGGCTGGACTTACATTGGAGTAGGAAGAGGTTAAAGATATCTATGAATATCCACAACAACTGAACTTTTGCCAGATCTGCAGGCATATTGGGTACTCCATCTGGGCCAGATGCTTACTGAGGATTCACTCTCAGGAAGGCCAATGTCTGCGATGGGTACACATCCATCAAAGGATGTTGGGGCAGGTAGCATCATCTCACTGATGTTCTGTTCAAAATGAGCATAGTATTCATTGAGCTCAAGGGGAAGGGATACATTTTTTGTCAGCAATACTGCTCAACTTTGCTTTGTAGCCTGTTATAACATGCATGGCTCGCCTCAATTGATGGGTATCTCTGTGGCTAGCCTGGCACTCTAGCTTGGTCTGGCATTGTTTCTTGGCACTCATGACGGCTTTGAGGAGAATGCACCTCGATTTCCAGTATAGATCAGGTATCTTTATTGCATCAGGCCGGTACTTCAACAGAGAGTAGATCTCTCGGTTCATCCGTGGTTTCTGGCTGTGGAACACCAGCATTATACAACTGTTGTGTAATGGATCCTCTGCTTTATCTCCTGCTTGTAGGCTGGGAGACAGAGCAGAATTTCATGGACTGAAATGGCCAACATTCTACTCGCTAGAATTCTGAAGAATGAGAGATCTTATTGAAATGTATAAAATTATGAAAGGGATAGATAAGATAGAAGTAGGAAAGTTGTTTCCACTGGTAGGTAAGACTAGAATTAGGGGACATAGCCTCAAGATTCATGAGAGTAGATTTAGGACAGAGATGGGGAGGAACTGCTTTTCCCAGAGAGTGGTGAATCTGTGGAATTCTCTGCCCAATGAAGAAATGGAGGCTACCTCAGTAAATATATTTAACACAAGATTGGATAGATTTTTTATAGTAGGGAAATTAGGGGTTATGGAGATAAGGCAGGTAGGTGGAGATGAGTCCAAGGCCAGATCAGCCAGGATCTTATTGAATGGCAGAGCAGGCTTGATGGGCCAGATGGCCGACTCCTGCTCCTATTTCTTATGTTCTTATGTTTATGTTGTTATGAACCCCGTAACTGGGTCACTTACCAGCAAAGATAGAGAGGTCCGTTGAAGTCTGATGATACTATTTTCAACAGTATTTATTAGTAAAAAGACACAAAAATAATATCAATGCAAACATACAGATAATATATGTCGTCAATACTAAATCTAAAAGTGCGGGTATAATAATAATCAATAAGAAATAAGCTCTATCGTTGTCTAGGGGATAATGTATTGTCCGATGGAAATATAAAAGTCACTCAGTTCATGCAGGCTGCAACCTTTGGGGACCGCTGTGTGGCAATGGTTGGAGAGAGAGAGAGATTTTGAGAAACTTGTCGGCTTTCCTTTCATGATTTCGATCCGTCAGAGTCTCGTTGGTGTGGCCTCTCCTTTAGCTAAGCTGTTCTTCCGTGGTGAGCCTGCCAATCCCAGGCAAGGGAAGGACGCACACGTGCCCCCCACCGGCTGTCGCTATTAAACGCTGTCACGGGATTTCTAGCGTTTCTCTTGGTGCGTCTGAAGGGGTTGCTCTCCAGACCCTCTTTTATCCTTACTCACGGGGTCTCAGATGTCTATCAGGTTGGGATGATGCAATCCCTCAACCAGCCCACTCTGGTCGTCCCCTGAGGGGCTTCAATGAATAGTACAGTACTCAATACATAATTCCATCTCCAAGAGACAATAGCCGTTATCAATGGTTTTGGTTCGCTGAGGCCAGGACACATTCCAAACCTTGTGGATTCTCTCTCATTTCCTGGGTCTCAGACCCGAATTAATAGCGATCTTGCGATTCTCAAAAAGGAGGGGGTGACTTTGTACCCTTCGGCCCCTCAGAGTTGTGGCACATTCGTAACACCCCCTTCCTTCTAAGATTTTTACCACCGGTAAAAATGAATTAATACAGTCTTACAGGATTTCAGAATCTAACACAATACAAAAGAGTTTTTTTTTCACCTCAGAGTAATACAGTTATACATTCAATTCAGCATCTAAACAATTAGCGATTACATTGTCACTTCCTTTAATATCTTAACACCTTGTACCTTAATAAATTCTTGTAGCATCAGACTCCAATTTAATAACCACCTTTTTTTTATTCCTTTTCTTCAGCAAACAAAAACTAAAGAGTTGTGATCTTAGCTTACGTGTATATTACAAAAGTTCATGCAAATACTAATCTTTATGTTACTTTCAAACTTAACAGTCAATCTTCCATGCGGGTTGTCTTTATTATTCACATGCTTTGTCGAAATCCCTAAAAACCAGATCCTGTTATTTAAAATGGCATCCCGTCAACCCTCGCCCCTTTTCCAGTTAACTCCCACGTGGTTAACTTGTATACTAGTGTGGAATAGGCTTTCGCATGCTCCTTTCATAGGAGTTATTTTATCAACAATGTGTTCCAAACTTAGACCATTTTCCAAATTTCCACACAATTCTTTAATTTTAAGCAAGTTGTTAGTTTTTTCTTCAGGCCCCTTCATTCTATTATTTTTCAATTTAAGATCTGCAAGCGACCCCTCTTTGTTCAAACACCATTTCAAATTCTGCCTCTTCACAGCACTCTCTTGAATAACAATAGCGTGTGGGGCACCTTTACATTCCAAATCAAACTGTAATTGATTCACAGGCACCGTGTTACCAAACCATTGTCTCTGTAGCCTGGTAGCTGCTTCTGACATCAATCCAGACTTTAAATTTTCTTCATTCAAATCTAGGAACTACCCTTTTTCCTTTTCCTTCAATAATAATATTCGCCTCACCACCTTTTATCTCCTCATTAACTTTTAACACACCTTCGAACACAAACAACTGAGAATTCTCACTTCCCACTATTACCAAGGTTAATCCTTTCTTCACTGAACCAAGTCCATCTGACCCACAAGGACTGCATTCCTTTTCAACTGAATCAAATACCTCAGACTTTTTCTGAGCTCCATTACTAGGTTCAGTACCACGTGCATCCACATCTTGAACACACTCAAACAGGACATCTGCCTCTTCCAGGCTTTCAATACCCGTACCCTTTTCAAATTCTAAATTCCCCTGATCCTCCCAGTTACTCTCTGGGCAACTCCCTTCCAGAGTAAACTCAACCCCGCGGGCTGAAACAACCTCATCTGCCAACCCAGCAGACTTCTTCAAGGTAATGGCATCCTTTTCATCTAGGACTGCCCTCATTTCATTATCGGGAACACCTTTAGAATTTTCAACTTCTTCAAACAGTTCTGCCAAACCAGACAGATCATCCATGTCCAACCCTGGACCTTTTAACAGCCTTATCTGTTTCTCATCTTTGCTCCGTGCCTCTATAAATTTCCTCCTGGCTAAGTAGAGGTCTACCTCCTCTCCCTTACTCTCTTTCACTTTCCTATTCTCCATTTTACCACCCTCTAACTCCTCTTGGTACAGGGTCAGTAAAAACGTCTCGGCCAAATCGATACTGGCCGGATTTAAACTGGTCTCCTTCTCAGCTGCCTTTCTCGACATGCTGCGAGTGGTCGCGCATGTGGGATAGATCTTGGAATCTAGGGGCGGGACCTCAACACTTACAGGCTGGCTCGTCAGCTCCATGGCCGACCAAACGTCACCACCAGCTAAATCATTACCCAGAAGGAGGTCTACGTCAGTTCTCGGGAATTCTGATCGCACCCCTATTTCAACTGGTCCAGATACCAGCTCACAATTTATAATGATCCTATGCAAGGGCACCGCTTCTGTCCCTTTTCCTATGCCTCTCAAAGCTACCTCTCCAGTCTTGCGACCAAAACCTAGTACCATACTGCGGATCAATGACAGTTCAGCTCCCGTGTCTCTCCAGATCCGCACTGGAACTGGTGTGTCTCCCTCTTTCACAGACACGGTTCCTTCTGAAATACATTTCTCAGACCCCTCTCGTATTCTGTCTACCTGGGGCATTCTCGTCGATTTACTGATCACCACAACACATCCTGTAGGGACTGCTGCTTTCCATTTTCCTGTCTCCTTCCTCGGAGCAAGGCACTTAGATGCAATATGACCCACCTTTCCACAACTAAAACAGGTCAAGCCAGGACCTCTCCTGCCGTCTTGCCTTTCCTCCTCCTTAATTTTACCGCTAGCTCCCGGCGGGATCTCTGCCTCAGCCGGCGGGCTTTCTCTACCGTTCCCACGGTCTCTCCAGTAACTTTTATTCGAGGAAAACTTTGTCTTGTGGGTTAGGGCATATTCATCTGCGAACCTAGCAAATTCGGAGATGGACTTATTCGGCTTCTCATTCAAATACATCCAGATATCATCCGAAACACAACCTTTAAATTCCTCAATCAGAATTAACTCCCTGAGATGCCAAAAATCTTCTTCCACCATTTCTGCTGCACACCAATGATCCAAGAGCACACCCTTCTCATAGGCAAACTCTGCATACGTCTGATTCCACCCTTTCTTCAAATTTCTGAACTTTTGTCTAAACGCTTCAGGTACCAATTCATAGGTCCAAAGAATGGCCTCCTTTACTTTCTCATAATTCTCAGACTCCGCCTCCTCCATGGACAATGCCGCATATGCCCGTTGTGCCTTCCCTTTTAACACACTTTGTAACAACGCCACCCACTGATCTTTGGGCCACTTCTGACTCACTGCCACCTTTTCAAAATGCAAGAAATAACTATTAACATCCGTCTCCTCGAACGAAGGTACTAACCTAAACTCCCGACTAACATTAAACCGCTCCTCTCGGTCTGGCCCTTGAGCTCTTCGCTCTTGCCTTAACTTCTCCATGTTCAAGTCATGTTGCCTCTGTTTCTCTTTCTCCTCATACTCCCTCTCCTTCTCTTTCTCAGCTGCGTCCAGCTGTTTTAACTGAATTTCATGCTAGCTCTGCGTCTCGGTTCTTTCCTGCTCCCTTTTCACCTCTAACTCCTTTAGCTGGAGCTCATACTCCCTTTGCTTGTTGGCTCTTTCTTTTTCCTTTTCAGCTGCTTCCAGCTGTTTTAACTTAATTTCATGTTCCATCCTTAATTTCTCCAACTCTAACTGAGCCGTCCCACTAACTGGTACCTTTTCAGGGATATTTTCCAATACCTCAGCTGAAAACACGTTCTTCACAATATAGTATTGAGTTATGGCCCTCCTCACCTCCCGCTTTTTCATTCACAACCTCACCTCTGCGAGGTTTAGTCCTTTCGCAATATTTATCAAGTCCGACTTTGTGGCAGCCTCTAGCGCCTCCAGAGTCGGGTTTTCTATAAATTCGTCAATGTCCATCTTTGCTGGTTTCCCGTCTGGTTACCCGCGCAACCAGACCCACATTTGGACTTAAAAGCCTGAATCACTGGCCCTCCAATTTGGTATCAAATCTCGAGATGAGGCCCCCACTTTGTTATGAACCCCGTAACTGGGTCACTTACCAGCAAAGATAGAGAGGTCTGTTGAAGTCTAATGATACTATTTTCAACAGTATTTATTAGTAAAAAGACACAAAAATAATATCAATGCAAACATACAGATAATATATGTCGTCAATACTAAATCTAAAAGTACGGGTCTAATAATAATCAATAAGAAATAAGCTCTATCATTGTCTAGGGGATAATGTATTGTCCAATGGAAATATAAAAGTCACTCAGTTCATGCAGGCTGCAACCTTTGGGGACCGCTGTGTGGCAATGGTTGGAGAGAGAGAGAGATTTTGAGAAGCTTGCCGGTTTTCCTTTTATAATTTCGATCCATCAGAGTCTCGTTGGTGTGGCCTCTCCTTTAGCTAAGCCGTTCTTCTGTGGCAAGCCCGCCAATCCCAGGCAAGGGAAGGACACACACGAGCCCCCCACCGGCTGTCGCTATTAAACACTGTCACGGGATTTCTAGCATTTCTCCTGGTGCGTCTGAAGGGGTTGCTTCCCAGACCCTCTTTTATCCTTACTCACGGGGTCTCAGATGTCAATCAGGTTGGGATGATGCAATCCCTCAACCAGCCCACTCTGGTCGTCCCCTGAGGGGCTTCAATGAATAGTACAGTACTCAATACACAATTCCGTCTCCAAGAGACAATAGCCGTTATCAATGGTTTTGGTTCGCTGAGGCCAGGACACATTCCAAACCTTGTGGATTCTCTCTCATTTCCTGGGTCCCAGACCCGAATTAATAGCGATCTTGCGATTCTCAAAAAGGAGGAGGTGACTTTGTACCCTTCGGCCCCTCAGAGTTGTGGCACATTCGTAACAATGTCAAACCTACAGACTGTATTCTAAGAACATACGCTGTACTTGCACTGCCCAATTGTGTTTTGCATTTGTGATCTAGGTCATCAGTTTTTATATGGACTCCTATTTACATATTTCCAGGGTTGACAGCGTAATCTAAGATGGGAATCAATGCAAATAGCAATACAATGTCTCAAATGTCCCATTGGATTAATTGGGAGGGGAAATGGATGAGTAAGTTCTTTGCACCAATTCTGGAATGCTACCGACCTGTTCTTGTCCATCAGTGCTAGTAAATTCTACTGTGGTTTTCACTGAGTTTGCCAGGAGCTGGTGGAAAATTGGCCCTCTAATCACTTAGCACAACTATATCAATTTTAACTGACTAATTGTGCAAGGTTGTAATTAATCTACATATACTTTGGTTTCTATAAATCATTCTTGTTAAAAATAAACCCAGTTAAGAGCTTAGTCTAAATAAAACAGCCCAGTATTGTGAATATTTCTGTTTTCCAACTGATAGCATGCCCAGGGGTAGAAATTAGTGCTGGGTAACGAGGCTAAATTGCCATCAATGGATTAAAGTGTACTATGAGGCATGTTTCTACTTCCTAATAGCATCCTGCATGTAATTGAATAAAATTTATTTTAAAATTCATTAAAACTGTAATTGTGTCCTTTTAAAATGCTTGTTTCTGTAGAATTTAATGACTGTCAGGCAAAATTTCAGGTTATATCATATTGTTGATGACAATTTTGCTTAGCTAGTTTTTTGAAAACTGGATTTGCTAGTGTAGTGAAAGCAGATGCTTGCTAAGTGGTTGGTTAATAGTTAAGAAACAAGCCAGTTATCCAAAAAAATTCTTACAACCAGATTACATGCAAACATACAACTTAAGAATAGCTCTGGGCCACTCAGCCCATCATTCCTGCTCTTCTATTCTCTGAGATCATGGCTGATCTGACTGCAATCTTAACTCTGTATTCCAGTTTATCTGCTGTAATTTTTCACCCCTTAACTTATCTAGTTTCAATCTAAATGTGCCTCAATGACATTTAGTGCCTTTGTTTGCTCTGACTTTAGATGAAGTAAATTCCAAAGACTTAGGACCACCTATTGAGGGAAAGGATTTTGACAAATTGTTGTGCACCTGCTTACATTGGTGCTAATTAAAATTTATGCTTTTTTCCTCATCATTTGTAAAAGCTTATCCTAAAAATATGACTGAAACAGGAATGGAAGCTAAGTGGCCAAAGAGATGTGATCTGTTGCTCACCTGACTTTGACATTCATGAGTTGTCAGCCATTTCTAGGTAATAAATTGTATGTCATGGTTCATATTATGCACCACGGATTTCTTGTGTCAGAATATATATTGCACGTGAGCCTAGAGAAAGCATTCCCAAGCAATCATTCATAAAACTATTTAACAAACAAATGAAAAAACCTAGTCATGCAATCATAGTCAAACAATGTGGAAACAGACCCTTCAGCCCAAAGTGCTTGTGCTAACCAAGGTGCCAATCTCAGTAAGTCCCATTTGCCTATGTTTATTCCCATATTACTTAAAACCTTTCCTATCTATGTACCTGCCCAGAGGTCTTTAGATCCTCTAGTTTTCTTGATTATTTCACCCAGCAACATCCTGTGGTGAGAGACTGTTATTTTATCGATTCAGCTCCCAGTACCTGGGCCAACAGTTATTAATCTCACTTAATTGTCCTTGATGACGCAACTTTTGTTGGTGAGCAGGTGCACAGGAATGAGACATATCAGCTAGTTGATTGGTATCACAGAAACAAACTTGTACTCAACATCAGACAGTCCAAAGAATTGATAGTGGACTTCAGAAATGGTAAGACAAGGGAACACACGCCAGTTCTCAAAGAGATATCAGAAGTGGTAGGAGCGAGCAATTTCAAGTTTCTGGCTATCAAAATCTCTGAGGATCTATCCTGGACCCAACTTATCACTGCACGTACAAAGAAGGCATGACAGTGATTGGATTTCATTATGAGTTTGAGGAGATTTGGTATCAAAGGCACTCGTAAATTTCTACAGATGTACCACAGAAAGCATTCTAACTAGCTGCATCGCCGTTAGGTATGTGGGGGAGCGGGCACTACACAGAATTGATATAATCTGCAGAAATTTGTAAACTTAGTCAACTCCATCATATGCATTAGCTTTCCCAGCATCCAGGACATCTTCAAGGATCGATGCTTCAAAAAGTTGCCATCCATCATGAAGGATCCCATCACCCAGGATGTGCTCTTCTCACTGTACCAAGAGGAGGTACAGGACCCCAAAGGCACACCCTCAGTGGTTCACGAACAGCTTCTTAGAAACATAGAAAACCTACAGCACCATACAGGCCCTTCGGCCCACAAAGCTGTGCCGAACATGTACTTACTTTAGAAATTACCTCAGGTTAGGCATAGCCCTCTATTTTTCTAAGCTCCATGTATCTGTCCAGGAGTCTCTTAAAAGACCCTATTGTATCCACCTCCACCACCATCGCCAGCAGCCCATTCCATGCACTCACCACTCTCTGTAAAAAACTTACCCCTGGCATCTCCTCTGTACCTGCTTCCAAGTACCTTAAAACTGTGTCTTCTCATGTTAGCTATTTCAGCCCTGGGGAAAAAACCTCGGACTATACACACAATCAGAGTTTCTTCTCCTCTGCCATCAAATTTCTGAATGGGCATTGAACCCATGAGCACTATCTCACTACTTTTTTTTGCACTACTTATTTAATTTAACATATACTGTATACACACACATTTACTGTAATTCACAGTTTTTATTATCATGTATTGCAATGTACTACAGCCGCATAACAACAAATTTCATGACATATGCTGGTGATATTAAGCCAGTTCTGAATCTGAAGTGGATCGCTTGCTAAACTATATGGGTGCTTTTTTGGTTATTCGAAGAAGGATATACTGGTTTTGGCAGCAATGCAGAGGAAGTTCACCAGGTTGATTCCAGAGATGAGGGGGTTAGACTATGAGGAGAGATTGAGTCGCCTGGGACTGTACTCGCTGGAATTCGGTAGAATGGGAGGAGATCTCATAGAAACATATAAAATTATGAAAGGGATAGATAAGATGAGGCAGGAAAGATGTTTCGACTGGTAGGTAAGACTAGAACTAGGGACATAGCCTCAAGATTCGGGGGAGTAAATTTAGGATGGGGATGAGGAGGAACTGCTTTTCCCAGAGTGGTGAATCTGTGGAATTCTCTGCCCAATGAAGAAATGGAGGCTACCTCAGTAAATATATTTAAGACAAGATTGGATAGATTTTTTATAGTAGGGGAATTAGGGGATATGGAGATAAGGCAGGTAGGTGGAGATGAGTCCAAGGCCAGATCAGCCAGGATCTTATTGAATGGTGGAGCAGGCTCAATGGGCCAGATGGCCTACTCCTGCTCCTATTTCTTATGTTCTTACGCTCAAACCCAGAAAAAATAACAGATTCCCTACCCTGAACCATATTGGTGAAGTGGATCCAGTTTAATCAATGCACCACCAGAATATGTGACAGTCAACATTTAGTAAAAAAAATGTGAAAAGCAATCCCCCCACCCCCAAAGCAGTTGTGTCATAGAGCCATGGAAGAGTACAGCACAGAAACAGGCACGTTGTCGCATCGGTTAATGCCGTACTATTAACCAGCCTATTCTCATCTATCAGCACCTACACCACAGCCTTCTATATACCACCTGTGCACAAACCTATCCAAATTTCTCTACAATGTTGAAATCAAGCCCGCATCCATCAATTCTGCTGACAGCTTGTTCCATACTCTTACCACCATCTGAGTGAAGAAGTTCCTCTGCATATTCCTTTTAAATTCCCTTTGTTTAAGAGGGTTAGTCTCATTCCTGCTGCCCATTCAGCAGCAGGAGCAGGCCATAGCGATGAGATTTCTTGACACTTGTTTAACAGTTTAGAAGGGACACGCGGGATGGCCATTGTTGAGGCAGCCATTGTTGGGAGTAGGCCTGTAGTGAGAGTAGGAGTGTCAGGCTTTGGCTCAAAGGAGGTTTCAGCTTGAAAAGGCATTGGCTCTGGTTAAGTTTCTCGTAAGGTTCCTTTTTTTCACTTACTTGTCATAAATAGCCATTATATTTTCTTCATGTGGGATGTTGGAGTCCTGGGAGACCCAGAGCCTCCCAGAGAATTACATCTAGGAGAGTTATGACCTGTTCAAAAGTGACAGGTTGCACCTGAACCCAAGGGAAACCAATATTCTTCTGGGAAGTTTTGTTAGAGATTTTGGAGAGATTTAAACAAATTTGGCAGGAGGGTGGGAATTGGAGTGAAGAAACTCAGGATAGGACAGATGGTAAAAACACAAAGATAGCATGCAGTCAGACTGTCAGAAAGGGCAGGCTGTTGATAGGGCATTATTGCAGCCAGCAGGGTGAGTATCAGAGCATTAGGGATGCAGAATCAAAAAGGGTAGCAAATACAGTATTCAAACCCAATGCATGGAGAATACGAAATATGTTGGATGATCTTGTTGCAGTATTACAGATTGTCAGTAGTAATGTTGTGATCATTACTAAATCATGGCTGAAGGGTGGTTACAGTTGGGAGCTGAATATACAAGGTTACATATTGTATCAGAGGGATAGGAAGGTAGGCAGAGTGGCTGATGTGGCTTTGCTGTTAAAGAATGGCCTCAGATCAGATGTGACATCAGATTGGAAAATGTGGAATCCTTGTCGATTGAGTTAAGAAACTGCAAGAGTAAAAGGACTCTTATCACAGTTATTACTGGCCTCCCAACAGTAGCTGGGATGTGGAGCACAAATTACAGTGGGAAATAGAAAAAGCATGTCAAAAGGCAATGTCATGATAGTCATGGGAAATTTCAAAATGCAAGTTGATTGAGAAAATCAAGTTGGCATTGGATCTCAAGAGAGTGCGTTTGTTGAATGCCTGAAGATGGCTTCTGAGAGCAGTTTGTCATTGAGCCTACTAGGGGATCAGCTTTACTCAATTGGGTGTTGTGTCATGAACCAGAGGTGATTAGGAAACTTAAGGTAACAGAACCCTTTGGAACCAGTGATCACAATATGATTGTTCAACTTGAAATTTGATAAGGAGAAAGTAAAGTTTGACTTAACAGTATTTCAGTGGAGTGAAGTAAATTACAGTGGAATGAGAGAGGAGTTTGCCAAAGTAAATTGTAGGAGATGATGACAGAGTTGATAGCAGAGCAGCAATGATGTGAGTTTCTGGGAAAAATGAGGAAGGTGCAGGATAGAAGTGTTCCAAAAACAAAGAAGCACTCAAATGGCTAAGTAGAACAACTATGGCTGACAAAGGAAGTCAAAGCTAATCTGAAAGCAAAAGAGAGAGCATACAACAAAGCAAAAATTAGTTGAAAGACAGATGATTGAGAAACTTTTGAAAACCTACAGAGAGCAACTAAAAGGATCATTAGGGGGGAAAATATGATATATGAAAGCAAGCTCGCAAACAATATCAAACTGGATAAGAAAAGCTCTGTCAAGTATATAAGAAAATAAGAGAGATGAGAGTGGATACAGGACCACTAGAAAATGAGGCTAGAGAAATAATAACGAGAGACAAGGAGATGGTAGATGAACTAAATGAGTATTTTGCATCAGTCTTCACTGTGGAAGACACTAGCAGTGTGCCAGATGTTGAAGGATGTGAGGAAAGATAAGTGAATGCAGTTATTATTACAAGGAGGTAGGTACACAAAATGTTGAAAGACCTAAGGCTTCATAAGTTACCTGGATCAGTTGAACTGCACCCTAGAGTTCTGAAAGAAGTAGTGGTAGAGATTGTGTAGACATTATTAATGATCGTTCAAAAATCATTGGACTGTGGCATAGTGCCAGAGGACTGGAAAATTCCAAATGTCACTCCACTCTTTAAGAAAGGAGGAAGTAAGCAGAAAAAGAAATTATAGACCAGTCAACCTGAACTCAGTGGTTGGAAAGATATTGGAGACAATTGTTAACACCGAGCTTATGACACAGGACAAGATAGGACAAAATAAGAGAAAATCTTGCCTGATGAAACTGTTGGAATTCTTTGAGGAGATTACATGTAGGGTAGATAAAGGGGATGTAGTGGATGCTATATATTTGGACTTTCAGAAGGCCTTCGACAGGTGCCACACATGAGGCTGCTTACCAAATTAAGGGCCCATGGTATTACAGGAAAGCTACTAACATGGTTAGAGCATTGGCTGATGCTTGGAGGCAGCGAGTGGGAATAAAAGGATTTTTTTCTGGTTGACTGCCAATGACTACTGGTGTTCCGTAAGTGTTGGTGTGGGGACTGCTTCTTTCTATGCTGTGTATCAATGATTTAGATGATGGAATAGATGGCTTTGTTGCCAAGTTTGCAGATGATACAAAGATTGGTGGAGGGGCAATATTGAGAAAACAGGTAAGCTAGAAGGACTTAGATTAGGAGAATGGGCAAAAATGTGGCAAATGAAATATAACGTTGGAAAATGCGTGGTCATGCACTTTGGTAGTAGAAATAAATGTGCAGACTATTTTCTAAATGGGGGGAAAATCCAAGATTCTGAGATGCAAAGGAACTTGGGAGTCCTTGTGCAGACACCCTAAAGGTTAACTTGCAAGTAGAGTTGGTGGTGAGGAAGGCAAATGCAATGTTAGCATTCATTTCGAGAGATCTAGAATACAAGAGCAGGATGTGATGCTTAGGTTCATAAGGCCCTAATGAGGACTCAAACTGAGTACTGTGAATAGTTTTGGTCTCTTCATCTATGAAAAGATGTGCTGGCATTGGAGAGGGTTCAGAGGAGGTTCAGAAGAATGAGTCTAGGAATGAAAGGGTTATCATATGAGGTGACTCTGGGTCTGTACTGACTGGAATTCAGAAGAATGAGGGGGGATCTCATTGAAACCTTTTGAATGTTGAAAGGCCTAGACAGAGTAGATGTTTCCCATGTTGAGGGAGTCTATGACAAGAAGGCACAGCTTCAGGACAGCAGGGCATCCATTTAAAATGGAAATACAGAGAAATTTATTTAGCCAGAGCATGGTGAATTTTTGGAATTTGTTACCACAGACATCTGTGTAGGCCAGGTGGTTGGGTGTATTTAAGACAGAGCTTGATAGTTTCTTGATTGGACATGTCATCAAAGGTTACAGGGAGAAAGCCGGGGAGTGGGTCTGAGGAGGAGAAAGGAGGATCAGTCATGATTGAATGGAGGAGCAGACTCGATGGGCCAAGTGGCCTCATTCTGCTCCTTTGTCTTATGTTCTTATGGTCTCTAAATATTTCACCTTTCACTCTTAACCCATGGCCTCTAGTTCTTGTCTCACCCAACCTCAGTGAAAAAAACCTGCTTGTATCACAGAATAATCCTGACTGCAGACTGAGATTGAGTTAAAATTTTCAAAGGGGAATTATAAATGAAGCAGAACAGACTGTTAAAAGAAGCAAGAGAGGGAATTGCAGAGATTCTGTCATTATTCAATCCTGTGTAACTCCAGGAGTGGTGCTAGAGGATTAAAGGACTGTTACTGTCAGCAAAGGAGAGATGAAATAAAGTGAATAATTACAGGCCAGTTGGTTTAACTTTGATGATGGGTAAGCTTTTGGAATCAATTCTGAGGGATGGTATAAACCTTTATTTAGAAGGGCATAGATCATTCAAGAACAGTTCAGGAAAGTTTTGTCTGACTGATTGGAATTTTTTTAGTGGGTAACAGTGAGGATTGATGAGCAGTGTTTGATATGGTCTATGTGGATCACATCAAAGTATTTGACAAGACCCCACATGGCAGCTGATCAAAAATGTAGAAATACATAATATCCAAGGGAGAGAAACAAATTGGATTAAAAAATTTGTTCAGTGGCAGAAAGTAAAGGATTAATGATGTTCTTGTGCCTGAAAGACTATTATCATTGGGGCTGCACAATCTCAGTACCTGGTCCCTTGCCTTTTCTCGCATATATTGACGTTTGAGTGTTCAGTGTAGGGAGCACTATAATGAGATCCACTGATGATAAAGAAGATATGGATGGTCCAATATGTGTCAGATCGTAGAAAATTAATGACACAGAAGGAGGCCATTTCACTCATTATATCTGTATAGATTGAAAAAGCACCATCCAAACTTCTTTTGACTTTACAGCTTTGTGCATATCGTCCTACAGCTCACAGCTCTTCTCTTCTAAATCCAAGTACTGTTTAAATGTGATGAGGGTTTCTGCCTCTGTCACCCTTCCAGGCGATTGGTTAAGGACCTCTACTACTCACTGGTTTGAAAGATGTTTTTGTTTTCTGTTAATCATAGTATGATTAATTTAAAGCTGCCCCCCCCCCCCTTTGCTAAGGAACTAAGTCATTCCAATTCATCCTGTCCAGGATTCTCTTAAGTTTATATACTTTAGTGAAGTTTCCCCTCTGCCATTTCTTTTTCAAAGGAGATTGGCATGGTAGCATAGTGGTTAGCACCACACTTTACAGTGAGGCGAACTGGTTCAATTCCCACTGTAAGGTGTTTGTCTGTTTTCCCTGTGGCCACGTGGGTTTCCTCTAGATGCTGCAGTTTCCTCCCACAGTCTGAAGACATACTGGTTGGTAGGTCAGTTGGTCATTGTAAATTGTCCCCTGATTAGGCTAGGATTAAATCAGGGATTGGTGGGTGTCGAGGCTCAAAGGGCCTACTCTGTGTGGTATCACAATAATAAACAAACAAACAAACATACGAACAAGCAAGCAAGCAAACAACCCCCAGCTTATACATTCCTAATTTATAGTGAAGATCTTCCAGTCCTGTTAAGTAACCTCTGCACCCATTCCAGCCCACTGAGATATATAAATTTCATTGAAGAATATAGGTTAATCTATAGAATTGGGCATAATGAAGCAAACAGAGTTTTAAATCAATAAGCAGAAGGATTCAAGGATGGATAAGGATGGTGTGGCTAATGTAGAGGCAGAAATCATCAACAGTTCAATAGAACGTAGATGTCTATAAACTGAATGCTGGAAGATGGAATGGAGCTGGATGGTTTCTTTTCAAAGACTGTTGTGATCTTTCTATGAATTGTCGGGACAGGAAAAGACTGAGAGGATCAAATATTCTTTCTGATGTAGCAAGTTGCTAGTGGAAGACTGCAGCCTGAACTGCAATGGTGGAGACAAGGAAACAGTTAAGTCATTTGCAGTGTCATTTATTTTGGAAATCAAAGAGTAATTTCATGCAGCAAATTGAAGAGATTCTTGGGTTTAACTTGCTTCAGTAGAGTAAATAAATTCTGTAGACTTCATCTCAGGTATAACATATAAAGTCAATGAAAGAAATACAGCTAAAATAGTTCTGGTAAGAAAGAGCCAATATCAGTAAAAGGCTTGCCTCAATAGCTGGAAAATATCCATCTCAGTCATTGTACATGGCAAACAGATGGTACAATCAACCTGTATATTGAAAGATTGTTGTGTTAATTTCGTTGAAACTTTGTTCTGTGCCGATAATCATTTTGTTGTGATTTTTTTCCCATTTCAACATGTGCAGCTATGGGAGAAACATCACAATAAAAAAGAGATGGTAGTTTTGCTAGATTACTGAAATCACTCTTCCTTAGAGTGCATGAAGAGGCAGTTAAATCAATGGTGTTAAAATCTCATCATTTTATTAAAAGCATGATGAACCTTTGAATATCTCTATATTTTAACTAAAACATGAAGAGTCTTTGCATGAAAGGATAGGGGCACTACCTTATACTCATATACCAAAGTGGCCATGATCTATTCTGAACTTTTGCAATAAATAGTTCAAAGTTCAAAGTTTGAAATAAGTAAATGTCACCATATACAAACCTGAGATTTATTTGCTTGCGGGCATACTGAATAAATCCATAATACAAGAATAACCATAATAGAATCAATGAGTGACTACACCAACTTGAACTTTCAACCAGTGGGCAAAAGACAACAAAATATTCAAAGAATAATGATTTATATAAGCAATAAATATTGAAAACATGACATGAAGAGTCCATGAAAATGAGTCCATAGCTTTTGGAACATTTCAGTAATGCTGTAAGTGAAGCTGAGCAAAGTTAAGATCATAAGACATAGAAGCAGAATTAGGCCATTTGGCCCATCAACTCTGCTCTGCCATCCAATCATTGCTGATACTATTTTCCTCTCCCCAGCCCCACTCCCCAACCTCCTCCTCATAATGTTTGATGCCGTGTCCAATCAAGAACCTATCAAGCCCTGACTTAAATATACCCACGACCTGGCCTCCATGGCTGCCTGCGGTAACAAATTCCACAAATTCACCACCCTCTGGCAAAAGAAATTTCTCTGCATCTCCATTTTAAATGGATGCCCCACTATCCTGAAGCTGTGTCTTCTTGTCATAGACTCCCCTGCCATGGGAAACCTCCTATACACATCTAGTCTATCTAGGCCTTTCAACATTCAAAAGGTTTCAGTGAGATCCCCTTTTCCTTCTAAATTCCAGTGAGTACAGACCTAGAGCCATCAAATGTTCCTCATATGCTAATCTTTTCATTCCCGGAATCATCCTTGTCAACTCCACTGAACCCTCTCCAATGCCAGTTCATCTTTTCTTAGATGAGGAGCCCAAAATTGTTCACAATACTCAAGGTGAGCCCTCACCAGTTTTTTTTATAAAGCCTCAGCATCACATCCCTGTTCTCATATTCTAGACCTCTTGAAATAAATGCTAACATTGACTTCCCTTGTCAGCTACTGTTATATCATCCTTCCTTTAGAATACTTCTTCTTCCTTGTGATTTATCTATCCTGTACCTTCCAAATTCTTCACAGAAACTCCAGCGATTGCTTCTCTGCCATCATAGCTAGTAGTGTTTCTTTCCAATTAATTTTAGCCAGCTCCTCTCTCTTCCCCATGTAATTCCCTTCACTCCACTTTCATGCTGATTCATCTGACCTTAGTTTTTCCTGCTCAAATTGCACATTTCATATTCTGCCCTAAGGGTTCCTTTATCTTAAACTCTCTAATCAGTTCTAATTCATTGCACAATACCTAAGCCAGAATAGCTGATCTCTTAGTGGGCTCTACCACAAGCTCCTCTAAAAGGCCATCTCATAGGCATTCTACAAATTCCATCTTTTGAGACCCAGTACCAAACTAATTTTCCCAATCTACTGCATGTTGAAATCCCCCATGACTATCGTAACATTGCCTTTTTGACATGAATTTTATATCTCCCATTGTAATTTGCAGACCACATCTTTGCTCCCGTTTGGAGATTTGTATATAACTCCCATCAGGTTCTTTTAACTCTGCAGTTTCTTTGCTCTATCATAACAATCCAGTCCTATATCGCCTCTTTCTCATGATTCAATTTCATTTCTTCCAACAGAGCCAATCCATTCTCTCAGCCTACCTGCCTGTTCTTTCAATACAATTTTTATCGTTGGAATTTAAGCTCCCAGCAGTATTCTTCTTTCAGTTGCAATTCAGTGACACTTCCAACATGATACATGCCCTTTGGTTCACTGTTCCTGAATCTGGTAGTGGCTCCCTTACCTTTTTACTGATGGCAGCAGTGAGAAGAGAGGATGTCCTGGGTTGTGGGTGTCCCAGATGATGGATGCTGCTTTCCTGCAACAACATTTCATGTAGGTGTGCTCAATGACAATAGACAATAGACAATAGGTGCAGAAGTAGACCATTCGGCCCTTCGAACCTGCACCACCATTCTGAGATCATGGCTGATCATCTACTATCAATACCCGGTTCCTGCCTTGTCCCCATATCCCTTGATTCCCCTATCCATAAGATACCTATCTAGCTCCTTCTTGAAAGCATCCAGAGAATTGGCCTCCACTGCCTTCCGAGGCAGTGCATTCCAGACTCCCACAAGAAGTTTTTCCTTAGCTCTGTCCTAAAAAACCTACCCTTTATTCTCAAACCATGCCCTCTGGTACTGGACTCTCCCAGCATCTGGAACATATTTCCTGCCTCTATCTTGTCCAATCCCTTAATAATCTTATATGTTGCAATCAGATCCCCTCTCAATCTTCTTAATTCCAGTGTGTACAAGCCCAGATTCTCTAACCTCTCTGCGTAAGACAGTCCGGACATCCCAGGAATTAACATTGTGAATCTACGCTGCACTTCCTCTACAGCCAGGATGTCCTTCCTTAACCCTGGAGACCAAAACTGTACACAATACTCCAGGTGTGGTCTCACCAGGGCCCTGTACAAATGTAAGAGGATTTCCTTGCTCTTGTACTCAATTCCCTTTGTAATAAAGGTCAACATTCCATTAGCCTTCTTCACTGCCTGCTGCACTTGCTCATTCACCTTCAGTGACTGATGAACAAGGACTCCTAGATCTCTTTGTATTCCTCCCTTACCTAACTCTACACCGTTCAGATAATAATCTGCCTTCCTGTTCTTACTCCCAAAGTGGATAACCTCATTAAACGTCATCTGCCAAGTATCTGTCCACTCACTCAGCCTATCCAAGTCACCCTGAATTCTCCTAACATCCTCATCACATGTCACACTGCCACCCAGCTTAGTATCATCAGCAAACTTGCTGATGTTATTCTCAATGCCCTCATCTAAATCGTTGATGTAAATCGTAAACAGCTGTGGTCCCAATACCGAGCCCTGTGGCACCCCACTAGTCACCACCTGCCATTCCGAGAAACACCCATTCACCGTTACCCTTTGCTTTCTATCTGCCAACCAGTTTTCTATCCATGTCAATATCTTCCCCCCCAATGCCATGAGCTCTGATTTTACCCACCAATCTCCTATGTTGGACCTTATCAAATGCCTTCTGAAAATCAAGGTACACTACATCCACTGGATCTCCCTTGTCTAACTTCCTGGTTACATCCTCAAAAAACTCCAATAGATTAGTCAAGCATGATTTGCCCTTGGTAAATCCATGCTGGCTTGGCCCAATCCTATCACTGCTATCTAGATATGCCACTATTTCATCTTTAATAATGGACTCCAGCATCTTTCCCACTACTGATGTTAGGCTGACAGGACAATAGTTCTCTGTTTTCTCCCTCCCTCCTTTCTTAAAAAATGGGATAACATTAGCCATTTTCCAATCCTCAGGAACTGATCCTGAATCTAAGGAACATTGGAAAATGATTACCAATGCATCCGCAATTTCCAGAGCCACCTCCTTTAGTACCCTAGGATGCAGACCACCTGGACCTGGGGATTTGTCAGCCTTCAGTCCCATCAGTCTACTCATCACCATTTCCTTCCTAATGTCAATCTGTTTCATTTCCTCTGTTATCCTATGTCCTTGGCCCATCCATAAATCTGGGAGATTGCTTGTGTCTTCCCTAGTGAAGACAGATTTAAAGTACTTATTAAATTCTTCTGCCATTTGTCTGTTTCCCATAACAATTTCACCCAATTCATTCTTCAAGGGCCCAACATTGTTCTTAGCTATCTTCTTTCTCTTCACGTACCTAAAAAAGCTTTTGCTATCCTCCTTTATATTCCTGGCTAGCTTGCGTTCATACCTCATTTTTTCTCCCCGTATTGCCTTTTTTAGTTAAGTTCTGTTGTTCCTTAAAAATTTCCCAATCATCTGTCCTCCCACTCACCTTAGCTCTGTCATACTTCCTTTTTCCTTTTTCAACATGCTATGCAATCTCTGACTTCCTTTTTCAACCACTGTGGCCCCTTTCCCCCCTTTGAATCCTTCCTTCTCCGGGGGATGAACTGATTTTGCACCTTGTGCATTATTCCCAAGAACACTGGCCATTGCTGTTCCACTGTCTTTTCTGCTAGGATATCCGTCCAGTTAACTTTGGCCAGCTCCTCCCTCAAGGCTCCATAGTCTCCTTTGTTCAACTGCAACACTGACACCTCCATTCTGCCCTTATCCTTCTCAAACTGCAGATAAAAACTTATCATATTATGATAAGATTATGACAATGGTGGGGTGGGCTTTACCCATGATGGACTGGGCCATTTAACAAAAGGGGTACCATTGCCAAACCTGAAATCCACATATCCATGTTTTCCAGACAATGTCTCTGAATAGCTGTTGAGACTAAGTAGTGTGTTGGATTATTTTCTCTTTCCTAGCCTAGAGCCTCAGAGGACAATTGCACAGTTCTAACTGATAATCATGTCAGTGAAATCAGTATGGACTAGTAATTCAATATGGATCCTTTCTGTTCAATATAACTTTGGATCAGTTAATTTCTTCATCCTTGAAACATTATATATTTGTGATACATAAGTACTTTAACTAAACTATAGTTATAGTTCTGTGCAGAAATCTTAGACATGTGTAAAAACATTATGTAAAATGAAGATGCTTTCAAAATAAAGTATCTAAATATCAAAAAATACTATAAACAACAATAAGCAGTAAAAAAAAAAACTAAATCAAATCAGTATTTGTTGTGACCACCTTTACATTTAAAACTGGATTAATTCTCTCAGGTACAGTTGTGCAGTTTTATTAGAAAATGGGCTGGTAAGTTATTCCAAGCATCTTGGAGAACTTGCCACAGTTCTTCTGCAGACATTGGCTGCCCCGTTTGCTTCCATTTCTCCAAGTAATCCCAGAGAGCATTGATGATATTGAGATCAGGACGCTGTGGAGGCCTTACCAAATGAAATCATATAAAAACTCTAGGATGCCTAAGACTTGTGCACAGTACTGTTTGTCATTAGAAATTCTTGGGCAGCATATACTGTATCTGACCTTAGTTTTTGACAACCGTATCTTTTTTCTTTGCTAGGACACTTTCTTTTTCTGAACGCATCGGGGTTTACAACTTTCACGTTATTGAGTCCATGGCTGAAGAGCACCAGTGAGTCCTGCACGTTGAGCATAGCTGTTTACCTGCAGGCTTCAAGGTCAGGGGACTATGTCGTTCAACTCCTTGATGGGAATGAAAGCAAGACTCCTCTCCTGTCAACAGAGAATGTGGCAAGAACTGGGTAAACTTTTCTCATATATTTTCCTCCCAGTACAAACCGTAAATCTGAACTTAGAAGCCAGAGTCTGAAACTGAAGCTAATGGTTATTTAATGTCTACATGTATTCTAAGCCAAGCAGTGGCGTTCATCGTGACTATGTAGCCCATCATTGAATTTGTTTAATGGTACTCATCCTCAGTTTGCGCCATGAATTAGTATGTGCTATTACTCCAGGCTGAGTTATTACAGAGATCTCAGTAGTAATGGTTAACTGCTTGGTTAGGAAATAGAAGCGTCTTTGATTGTATGGAGGACAGATGTGTGTCTGTTATGTGTTACCTGTTGAAGATTCATACGGTACTGGTTAGACCATTGCCTCTGGCATGATTAGACCACTGGGTGATTGGTAGTAGGGTAGCAAGTGAAAATGAAAGGACCCTCTTCTGGTTGGCTGTCAGTGACTAGTGGTGTTCCCCAAGGGTCGGTGTTGGGACCACTCCTTTTTACGCTGTATATCAATAATTTAGATGATGGAATACATGATTTTGTTGCCAAGTTTGCCAATGATGCGGACTATTTTCTAAATGGGGAGAAAATCCAGGCATTTGAGATGCAGAGGGACTTGGGAGTCCTTTTGCAGAACACCCTGAAAGTTAACTTGCAGGTTGAGTCGGTGGTGAAGAAGTCAAATGTCATGTTAGAATTAATTTCAAGAGGTCTAGAATACAAGAGGCCAAGTCATTGGATGTACTTAAGGCAGAGCACAATAGATTCTTTATTGGACACAGCATCAAAGGTTATGGGAAGAAGACTGGGGAGTGGGGCTGAGGTGCGGAAAAAAGATCATCCATGATTGAATGACGGAGCAGACTCAATGGGCCAAATGGCCTAATTCTGCTCCTATGTTGTATGGTCTACTCAGTTTCTCTTATATCTCCTCACAAACAGTGGCAGCACTTTGTCTCCTGCTTCCAGATTTAACCATCCTGTGGGTGTGACTACCACATTCAGCTCATACCTCAGCCAAAATCCATTTCTTAATGCCTTTAAGACAGTTTTATGCCCAGAACTGTTAGGACTCAGACTTCCTAAGCTTAGCTTGTTATGAAACTTGCACTTAACAAAAAGTTATGGCCCTCCTGTAAATCCTAGCCTAAGCATGAATATATTAATCACCTGGTCTCATGACCAAACCTCTGCAAATTATTGAAAATATTGGTGAGCAATTTAAGATGTGCGAGACGTGTGGGTATATCTATTTCTGAGCTGGTGGCATGATTTGAAAACTGTTTGGATCTGTGTTGCCTTAAAGTGACTTTTATTTATATTTCTGAGTAATTCATTAAGTAATATTTACATGATATCTGAAGCAGTAAAAATAATACAGGAAAATACTGGTGGAAGTTCAACTCTCAGCTGCAGCAGAAATGGCTAGATGAGTTGATTTGTTTGTAATTGTCATATGATAGGGCTTTTAGTAGAAACAATAATTGCCTTCAGCAGGTATAAAGGAGCCTTAGAACTAAAGCAAGCAGAAATAAGTATTTTGGTTCAGTCAAAATGCTGATTGATCCAGTACCTAGTTGAGGTTATACACAGCAGTTCTGTGATGAATTGCATGGAAATGATGGACAGGGTAATCAATGCCATGCAATTTTAGCCTTCCTATATTTGCAGGTCATTGTGAGTAACAGTACAGAAGATAGCCATTTCTGACATTCATCTTCTGGATAGAAATGCTATTTAATCAACAAATGTCACTTTTCAATTTGCTACTGTTGGCATTTATAGAAGTGCAAACTCAGTCAGTCGGTGATCTCGTAGCATCTGCCTCAGTGTTTAAGTTCCACCAAAATGATGATCAATTTATCAGTCCTTGAATCCACCTTAATAGCTTATTGAGTGAAAACATCACAGACCAGGAAGCTCCCATCATCAATCATGTTAAGTTACCTCATCCCAGCTTTCACTGGGATTGGGGCACTGCAGTTGGTGGTTATGTCTTTGGGCCAAGGCAATAGGGAGAATAAAAAGTATCATCCCAGGTGCAAGTTATTGATTGTTATTCCAGTGATCATTATAGGTTTGTGGTTAATGTCCGAGTACTGGAGTGATGCCTTTTTCTGTCCTAACATTTGTGCTGACAGGTAAGAAAAGGGCATCTAGAGGGCAAACTGCAGATCTTCTTCAATCATAGAATCATACATCAGCAAAAAAAATCAATGTCTTAATGTCTTTAAGAAAGGATGAGAAAATATTTTAACCTGAAGTAAGTGAACTGTGCCATAATGATGTTGTGCATTGTCAGTGCAATTTATTTTTACTTTAGATTTCTAGCACTTACATTTTGCTTTGAGCAGGACAATTCTGAGCCTTGTTAATAAAGGAGCTTTTCTATCTTATGCAGATATAGGAACATAAATTCAACATTGTGGCATCTGGTTTCAAGGCATAAAAGCAAGTGAAACAAAAATCAATTAGTGTGACTGAGAGCTGTGCCCAATCAGCAAGTGCATTTAATCCTATTGTTGAAGCTACTCAATTCAGGGCCTGGCTGTTCCATTGAGTGAGGCAGCTGTCACAAGAGAACTCTGATTTCAGAATCTGAATGGCCCGGCACTTGCAACCAGCACCAAATCCTACCTTCTCCCAGTGCCCTAGCAATAACTAACACCAGTAAGATTTTAATAGTCGATTGAAAATCTGAAATGTGATGCGGAGACCTTTAGGATTGCCTCTGGAGAGCTGGTTTCATGCTGGAATACCATCCAAGCATTTTCTAATTGGTTTAGGCCAATGATTTTGCAGCAGGGGTGGTATGTACAGGATTAAAACTAGCCCAAATCTGCTCCTGATGGAAGTTCACTAAGGAGGAAAGGTAGCCACAGATCACTGATGATAGAGGAAGGCTATTTGTGGAAGTTGGAGACCATCTTGTAGTTTGAAGTCTGTTCCTCTGCACCAGATCAGACATATTAGGTACAACTCTCCTCCAAAGTGGCACTGGGATCCTATATATCTTTCATTCAAACACTGGATGCAGGCTTCACAGGCAAGACCTACATTTGTTGCCCATTCCTAATTGCTGTGGAGAAGGTGGTTGCAGTTGCTGCCTTGGGGGACAAAGAAGTGGCAGATGAACTTAATGGATATTTTGCATCTGCCCTTACTATGCAAGACACCGGCCGCGTGCCAGAGGTCAGTGATTGTCATAGAGCAGGAGTGAGTGCCAATGCTATTACAAAGGAAAAAGTGCCAGGCAAAGTGAAAGGTCTTAATGTCGATAAGCCACTTGGGCCGGATGGACCTCATCCCAGAGTCCTGAGAGAGGTTGCTGAAGAGATAATGGATGCATTGGTCATGATCTTTCAAGAATCAATTGATTCTGGCATGGTCCCAGAGGACTGGAAGATTGTAAATGTCACTCCACTCTTTAAGAAGGGAGGATGGCAAAAGAAAGAAAATTATAGGCCAGTTAGCCCAAGCTCAGTGGTTGGGAATGTGTTGGAGTCTATTATTAAGGATGAGATTTCAAGGTACTTGGAGGATAATGATAAACTAAGTCCAAGTCAGCATGGTTTCTGTAAAGAGAAATATTGCCTGACAAATATGTTAGAATTCTTCAAGGAAGTAACAGGCAGGGTGGATAAATAAGAGGCAGTGGATGGCATTTACTTTGATTTCAAGAAGCTTTTGATAAGGTGCTGCATACGAGGCTGCTTAACAAGATAAAACACGATAGTGTTACAGTAAAGATACTGGCATGGATAGAGGAATGGCTGACAGGCAGGGGTCAGCGAATGGGAATAAAGGGAGCCTTTTCTGGTTGGCAACCACTGACTAGTGGTGTTCTTCAGGGGTCAGTGCTACTTTTCATATTGTTTGCCAATGATTTTGATAATGGCATTGATGGCTTTTTGGCAAAGACGGCGGATGATACGAAGATAGATGGAGGGGTAGGTCATACTGAGAAAGCAATGCGATTGTAGCAGGACTTAGACAAGTTGGAAGAATGGGTAAGAACGTGGCAGATGGAATACAGCGTTGGGTAATGTATGGTAATGCATTTTGTAAAAGGAACAATAGTGCAGACTATTATCTAAGTAGGCAGAAGGTTGAAATCAGAGATGCAAAGGGACTTAGGAGTCCTCATGCAAGACTCCCAGAAGGTTAATTTACAGTTTGAGTCTGTGGTAAAGAAGGCAAATGCAATGTTGGCATTTATTTCAAGGGGAATAGAATATAAAAGCAAGGAGATAATGCTGAGCCTTTATAAGACACTAGTTTGGCTGCATTTGGATTATTGTGAACAGTTTTGGGCCCCGTATCTCAGAAAAGGTGTGTTGTCATTGGAGAGAATCCAGAGGAGGTTCATGAGGATGATTCCACAAATGAAGAGGTTAACATGTGAGGAGCATTTGGCAGCTTTGGGCCTGTACTCACTGGAATTCAGAAGAATGCATGGAGATCTCATTGAAACCTAGTAAATGTTGAAAGGACTAGAGAAGCTGGATTTGGAGAGGATGTTTCGTAGAGGGCACAGGCTTAAAACTGTGAGATGACCTTTTTGAACAGAGGTAAGGAGGATTATTTTTAGCCAGAGAGTAATGAATCTGTGGAATGCTCTGCCACAAACTGAGGTGGAGGCCAAGTCCATGGGTATAATTAAGGTGGAAGTTGATTGTTTCCTGATCAGTCAGGGTATCAAAGGAAATGGCAAGAAGGCAGGTGAATGTGGTTGAGTGGGATTAGCCAGGATGGAATGGCAGCACAGATTTGATGGGCTGAATGCCCCAATTCTGCTTCTATGTCTCAGCGTCTTATGACCCTGATCTGCAGCAGTCTCTACAGTGAAAGTGCATCTACTGTGGTGTTAGGGAGGGTGTCCCATGATCTTGAGATAGTGACGTCAAAACAACAGCAGTAGCTTTGCAAGTCGAGAAGTTGTGCAATATGCAGGCAAACCTGCAGGGGATTCTCATGTTCTTGCTGCCTTTCCCTTCCAGTTGGCAATGATGCTGGCCTGGGAACTTCTATCAAAGAAGCTTGGAGACTTGCTTTACTGTCTTGTGCAGACTGCACACCCTGTAGTCACAGTGTATCAGTCGAAAAAGAGGTGAACAGTTAACGCTGAGGATTGCATGCAACTACAAAGGGATTGTTTTCTATGACTGGTGTTAAAAGTGTTGAGTGTTTCTGGAGCTGCATTCAGGCAAGTGGAGAACTACAATCCTGACATGCCTTATACATGCTAGTCAGGCTTTAGGAAATTAAAGAGTCACAAGATTGAAGGTCTGACACACACAGTTTTGGCTTGAGCAATAGAAACAAAATGCTGGAGGAACTTTGTAAGACAGGCAGTATCTGTGGAGGGGAATAAACAGTTGGCATTTCAGACTAGAACCTTCATTGGGACTAGCAAAGAAAGGGGTAGAAGATAGGTTAAATGGATAAGGGAGGAGATGGCAAATGATAGGTAAGACCAGGTCAGGTGGGTGGTGGGGGGAGAGGGGGGGATGAAGTAAGAAGCTGGGAGGGGATAGGTGGAAAAAGTAAATGGCTGAAGAAGAAGGAATTTGAGTGGAGAGCACAGTGGACCATAGAGGAATGCAATGGAAGAGCAGGTGAGGGCAAGAGAAGAGGGTGAAAGGTAACCAGAATGGGGAATGGGAAAAAATGAGGAGGGGGAGAAATGATTGGAAGTTAGATAAATCGATACCCAGATGGAATATGTAGTGTTCTTTCTCCAGCCTGCGTTTGGCTTCATTATGGTAGTAGCGGATGCCACAGACAGAAATTTCAGATTGGAAGTGCGAAATCTCATTGAAATGGGTAACCATGTGTAGGTGCTGTCTTTTGCATCAGACAAAGTGAAGATGCTTGACAGAACTATCCCTCATTCTGCTTCGGTTCCCACCAATGCAGACGGGGCTGCACCTGGAGCTCTGGATCCAATAGAAGATCCCAACAGGCTCAAAGGTAAAGTGTTTTGCCTTATTTGGAGGAACTGTTTAGAGTTCAGAATGGTAGTGAAGGAGAACGTGTAAAGGCAGGTGTAGCACTTGTCCTGCTTGCAAAGATAAATGCTAGGAGAGGGACCAGTGAGGACGGACTAGAGAGAGTGATCCCTACGGAAATTCCTTTGCAGTCCTGGCTTGACCTGTTTTCAGGATTTTATTACCTGCAATGCAAAAATGAATAACATGGGACATGATGTGCCACTATTTTAATTCATTTATCTTGCTGATATATGTCAGGTCACGTTAAAATTTGCTCCAGTACATTGCTATAGATCACCTTCTTGAAATAAGGAGGAATTCTATGCCTACATTCTTTTCAGAATAAAACATAAGTTTTATATATTTGTATAAAAGATAAAGATGGGGACTGGGAAAGATCGCTGGCAGCAGTCCATCTTGTTAATGATGGAAGTATAAAGGTTGTCTTCACTATAAGTTTTTCCCCTGTAGCCCCACTGGCATCGGCAAGATTTGGAACATGATTTCTAGTTTAAATGAGTCTCTGATAGATGTGTTAATAACATCATAAAAAAGACAAATTGTGTAATTTTCTAACAATCTTTTGTGACAGGATTTTTGACCAGCCCATGACCTCAAAGGCATGAAGTTCTGTTCTGAAATCTAATAGAGGGATATTGCATGAGCCAATGAGGGGAAAGTGCCAAGTGACATTTTTAGATATTTATTGCTGGAACTAGTAGTTTCCATGGCTTGGATGGAGGGCAGTTATTGAGGAAGCGTTTTGACAAAGAGAATGCCTGAAGCATATATTTTAAGTGAAATATGTGTTAATGGGTACTATTTAATTTTGGGGCTATTGATCACATGCATTTAGCCTTATATCATTTGCTTCTGGAGTGATTATTATGCTATATTCATTTGCAAAGCATTTAATTTTCATTCATGTTTATGGGTTGCTTGTAATATACAACTCTGTAATTGTGCTAGGTATTTAATCTCCCTAATATGCATTGTCAGAAGTTGTTATCCTCTTATTTTCTTTAACAAGGAGAGAGTATGATACTCAAAGGATGGGTTTAGCCCCAAGTGCAATATGACTTTTGACAAGTGATTTAAAGCAAAGCATGGGATCCATGAAATTTTGTGCCTGAAGTGTAGATTATATTCTTGAAATAAAAACAAAAATTAGTTATGGATCGTGTGAATAAAAAAAACCTGGAACACACAGTACCTCTGCATGATAATTTTCCACTATTCGGTGTAGTCTAACCTTGTTGTCACTTCACGCATTCCCTGATCGGGCCAGAACGTGAGTAACTTGGATCATCTTGAAAACAACAAGGAAAGATTTATACCAGATTGGTTTCCCACACTACCTTATTTGATATAAAAAGAGAAAATGATAAAAGCAGCAATGGGACAGGCAAGGCCCTAATGAAATCAGAAAACCCTGTACAAACTCAGCAAGTCAAGCAGCACCTGTGGAGACAGAAATAATCTTTCAAGCAGTTTCATGAGTTTTTCTGCTCTTGTTTCAGGTTCCTAGCAACTATAGCTGTGGATTTCTCAATTAATGTTTCAGATCTTTCTCTCTGAGTTACTCACAATCGTACTTGAATTAAGTCTACCAGTGATCCAGTGCTGTAAGTCATTCAGTGACTGACCAGGTCACTGCTTACTGTTAGCAATGATTTTGCATGTGGGGAGAGAAAAACAACATTCTTTTCAGGCCAGACTTTGCTGGCTGTTATCAGCTATCTCTCCAGCATCATTTACATGATCTTGCAAATAATGTTCACTCTACCCTCTCCACACCCTGCCACTGCTCACCTCCCTACAACCCCCACCTCAGCGATAAGCTGCAAATCTACTTGCCAAATCTCTTGGGCCATGTTGTCTTATCTGAGTCAGAATTTCTACATATTGCAACAGATCACAAACCTACAATTGAGTTAAGTCACATGCTATAAGATTTCAGGTGTTCCTACATGGCTTTCTGTGCAGAACCAATATTGCCATGTCATCTCCTTTGATTGCCATTGTTATTTGATTTGTTTAAGTCAAAGGTTCATTTTAATATCAGAAAATATATACTGTATTCAATCTAAAATTCTTACACTTCACAGACATCCACAAAACAAGAAGGCCATGGGATGAATGATAGAAGCATCAAGCCCTCAATGCCCCACCTCCCTTCGCACAAGATAAACCAGTCCACTGTTATTAAGTAATGTTAATTTTTAGCCATTATCACTTATATGCGTTTTGAAAGGCAAAGTTCTGGGTTTATCAGTATCTTGAAGGGCTGATGAATGGATTTTTACTCAGGAATATTCTGAGCATTAACATTTCCAAAAGCACTTGGAGATGAATACAGACTGGTAGAGCTCTTCTAGGAATTTGTAAACTTTGTGGACAGCTAACACCACAGGGGTCTAGCAATGGAAATAGATAGTTAAATGTCAACAAGTACTTGTCAGCTCTTCAACATTTCTTTCAGCACACAGCTCATTTATCAAAGTTCATTACAGATTCCCTTTGGTTCCTCAGAGCATTCTTCTGTAGCATCAAACGTCATCAATTCTGATGTTTGAAGGCCTTTATTGGACTTACTTATTGGTTTTTATTATGTTTGTGCCTGCTGAGGGCCTGAAACAGAAATCATCAGGTCAGCAAGGTGAATGGGAGAGTGAGAGCTAGGAGACAGTTCAAATGAGGAAGAATAGTTAGAAATAGTTGGGTGGCAATAGCTAGGATGAGATTTTCAACAGCTGATCAGTGAATTGTTTGGCAAAAAAATGAAGTGTAGCCACACAGTAAAATAACATATGAACAGACCCTTCAGTCCAACTCATTCATGCCAACCAACATCGCCCAACTAAGGTAATCACATTTGATCACATTGACACCACCAGAAGAAGATGGCACCAGCAAACAATGGGACCAAGGGTGACATTCTTCAGACAGTTTAAGAAGCTACTTTCACTTCTTTTACATCTTCTTTTTCTTTTAAATGTGGTCTGCTACTGTTGGAGCCTGGGATCTACATTTTGGTGGTGTTGTTTCAGGCCAGTTGAGCAATCTGGCACATTGCTGTTTCCAAGGGTATTCGGTGAGGTTTCCAGTGAGGCATGGGGGCTCAAGGCCAGGAAGCCTGGAGACGGGGTGCAAGCCCATGATCAATTCCATTTCCTGCCGACCTTGTCTTGCCAAAGGGTCTTGGCCTGAAATGTTAACTGTACTTCTTTCCATAGATGCTGCCTGGCCTACTGAGTTCCTCCAGCATTTTCTGTGTGTAGCAAACAAACATTGGTTATTTCCAAGTAAGGTTGGAAAATGCATCAAGTTACTGAAAAGTAGGAGAGGAACAAGGATAGCTTCTGGGGAGAGACCTAAACTAAAAGGATGGGCATGAGAAACAAAATCATTGCAGCTCTTGCTATGACCAGAGAGAGAAATTAGTGACATGATTATACAATTGAACTACTCACACTGGTTAAGGGTAGGATGAAATAGAATCATCACTATATTTTATATGGAGTTCCCTGCTTGGGAAACATTAGGATTGGCTTCTTCTTTTTACTCCATCATCTTTATGGCATTTAACATAAAGTTTAAAGTAAAATTATTATCAAAGTATGTATATGTCACCATATACTATCTTGAGATTCATTTTCTTGCAGGTGTAATGCCCTGGTTAAGATTTCTACTGCTATGTTGTGAGGTAGTTTATATTAGCAGTTTTCTGCAAAAGCAGTGTGTCCTGCTGGTAGAATGTGTTGGTTTCACCTAAAGATAGAAAACCCTGCTGTTGAAATTAGGAATATGGCATAAGCCAAACAGGATGGTGGGATCTGGAGAAAGTCCCAGAGAAAGGGGATGTAAAGAGTTCTGTGATGGACAGGAGTCCATTTTGGGGTCTTTCAATGGGAACTGCAGAGCGGGACAGAAGGGAAGATGCCACAGAATGCCATGGGTAGAAGAGCCCCATTGCAAGAAGTGCTTTGTGCAGATGAATGGCTCCAAGAAGGAAGGGTAATATTCTTGAGAGAAAGAGCTAATTTTCCTGTGATGGTCTGAGTTTGAAAATGTGGCAGATCTTTTCACGCAGACCATTGGACCAGTGCCTGAGTAAGAGATACACTCCCAAGTACTTTAGTATGAGCTCCAACTATCATGTGCATATTTGGCTGGGTTAACTGTAATGGGCCCTTTTATGTTATTTTTCCTAATATCTGTTTGATTAAGCTGAAATCAGTAAATATACTTTATTTCTTATTTTATGCAATGTACAATCTGCTATTTCTTGCTGACTGATAATTGTGTGTGGCCATATTTACTTCTCATTCACTCAGATTGAGGTTTCTTTTGTTGGGACATCACGATGTCCCTGTTTGGTTGAACCCCAAATCATGGCGACCCTAGACGTATATTGTTTATGGAAGGTGGCCTTCTCACTGTTGAGTCATGCAGCTGTTAGCAGACCCAGCTAACGGGCCAAGTTTGTAATCGAGCCCGGTGAGGGGGTTACACAGGCATTCACAGTAGAACAAAGAAATACAAAAGAATCAATGACAAACTACACGCAAAGACTAATAAACAACCCATGTGCAAAAAAAAGACATATTGTGCACATGCAAAAATAAGTCATAACAATAAATAACTAAATAATACTGAGAACACAGATTGATCTGTAATATACTATGTGTAGAATAATTTCCCCAAAAGAATTAGGAATGATTCTCAAGGAGAGAAGCATCACACTTTTTGGGCTGAAAATTCTCCATCTGTGTGAGAAGTATTGAAAGCATGAGTGAATTTGTAAGCATTGCTTTTGGGAGTATGCATAACACAACATGTAGTGAGTTTCTAAGAAGCAAATCTCTCTGGTTCATCATGCAGCCTTTGGTTTAGAAGTTTGATTACTACATTTCCATCTTGATGTTCAGGATACGGACTTTGATTGAAGTGCCAGCCTACTTAACGTCTTCAGATACTTTTGTTCCTATTTATCAAAACCGTGTATTCTCTGGGAAGAGAATTTTTTTCCTCAGTGGGAAGAAAATTATTATGCTTCTATCCTAGATGATATTAGCATTATATCAGTGGATTCAGTCCAAATGTATAAATTTATGATGAAACAAAATTAGATTCTGGTCTATTACATTAATGCAGAGGCATGTTTATCATAGCAGGTTTCCTGTGAGGTGACTCTGATCTGGGAACTAACAAGGTGTACAGCAAGCATTTAAGTATGCCAAGCATTACCAAGCATTATTTTAATTATATGAGCAATTGAACGCACAGAGCCAGCAGCAAGAATATTTATTATTTTCTCCATTTGCTTTCCTTCCTCAATTTTATTTCATCATGATCTCTATCACTCAATTTTTAATTTTTATGAATAGCCCCATTTAGATGTTTTATTTTAAATTATTTTAAAACACTGTTTAAAAAAATTGACAACACACACAAAATGCTGGTGGAACACAGCAGGCCAGGCAGCATCGATAGGGAGAAGCGCTGTCGACGTTTCGGGCCGAGACCCTTCGTCAGGACTAACTGAAAGGAAAGATAGTAAGAGATTTGAAAGTAGTGGGGGGAGGGGGAAATGCGAAATGATAGGAGAAGACCGGAGGGGGTGGGATGAAGCTAAGAGCTGGAAAGGTGATTGGCGAAAGTGATACAGAGCTGGAGAAGGGAAAGGATCATGGGACGGGAGGCCTCAGGAGAAAGAAAGGAGGGGGGGAGCACCAGAGGGAAATGGAGAACAGGCAAACAACTAAATATGTCAGGGATGGGGTAAGAAGTGGAGGAAGGGCATTAACGGAAGTTAGAGAAGTCAATGTTCATGCCATCAGGTTGGAGGCTACCCAGCCGGTATATAAGGTGTTGTTCCTCCAGCCTGAGTTTGGATTCATTTTGACAATAGAGGAGGCCATGGATAGACAATTCAGAATGGGAATGGGACGTGGAATTAAAATGTGTGGCCACTGGGAGATCCTGCTTTTCCTGGAGGACCGAGCGTAGGTGTTCAACGAAACGGTCTCCCAGTCTGCGTCGGGTCTTGAAGCAGGTTGAGAAGTATGATACAGGTGCTTTTCTACCTGAGTGTGTCCTGAACTCTGAACCTTGTCCTATAAACAGGAGGTGGTTACCCTGACATTTAATGGGGTCATGACTGATCATGGCTGTATTCCCACCTAATCCCCATAAACCTTCAGTGTCCAAAGGCTTATCAATCTCATCTTTGAGTGTATTCAACAAATGAGCACTTAAAGCACTTGGCACAGAATTCCAAAGATACATATCCACTCAGCAAAGGACGGAAATGAATTAGTTCATTGCAGTAGGTAGTATACAATCCAAATTTCCACTAAAACATTTTTTTCAAATTCACAACCACAAAACCAGCCTTAAACCAATACAAATAGACAGCTAATAGAATGTTCCCCTATTATTTATATGCTATTAAAATATTCATTGGTGTATTTAAGAGAGGTACTTTAAATAGTTTTTAAACCTGATTTAAGCTGACTCAAAAAATGACTTCAGATAATTCACTGACATATTTGTTTATATCATTAATGTGCACATTTGTCAGTTTCAGGGTGGAAGAAATATTTTGTTAATGGAATAAATTCCTAAGTGTATCTACAAGTGCCTCCGCATCTCTGAAAATATAATACCTCACTTACCAACACAATAGGTGGAATGTCAAAGTGATGACCTGAGGACTGGTCTTTACATTAGCAATTGAATCTTAAAAAAGACTGAAGAAATCCCCAAACTAAAATTAGAGGTTCTTGGTATATGTAAATAAATGGAATCTGGGTACAAAACACTTGGGAAGAGAATTCCAAATAATCTATTTCGCCAGCAATTGTAATAAACTCATTAATTGCAGTAGTTTGCATACAATCCAAATTTCCACCAAAGCATTTTTATCATAACCACAATCATTCGGTCTGCCTTAAACCTCTACAAACAGGCGGAATATTAACATATGTTCCGTTATTTCTTTATGCACTAACTGAGCCAACATAGAGCAAAGAACAAAGAGCTGGAAGAGCTCAGCAGGTCAATCAGTTTTTGTCTTTTATGTTTTATTTTAAGACCTGGCATGGAGTCCAGCTGAGCTCTTGCAGTACGGTAGTTTCTGTTTCACTTTGGGTTTTGCACTTGTTGGTTTTGTACCCAGATTTCAGCATCTGCGATCACTTGAATCTGCAAATGGAAAATCTGCCCAGTTCTGCGTTTGCTCATTTGTTGTTCAGTGCATTTCATGGACATTTATTTCCTTGAAGATGAGAATCCTTCAGAAGCCAGGTAGAGGATCAGCCAGAACAGTTTAAACAAATATGTTTTCAGTTTGTTCCACCAAATAACAAGTCTTGTAAAACACTCTCCAAGGCCATAGAAACAAAAAAAATGTGACACTTTAACCCAGGATTTGTTATGCAGATGATAACCTGCAGAGCTGTGTCATCAGATGTGCTTTAAGTTTTATAGTGCTTGAGTTTATTAAAAGTGATTCAGATATATTACTTCATTACTGAAGCCAACCATGCGGAGATTTCAAATAAATCTTCATTGGGTTTTGCATGAGCGTTTTCATGAAATTCATTATAGCGAACCATACATATTGGATTTGGTGATGTAACATAGAAAGATTGTATCAAAATATTCATGTGAAAATGCAAGAATGTTTGTTTGTTATTCAAAGCCTTGGAGAGAATTTTAATCCACGTCAACTCCATGGCAATAGGAGAGAATATTAAAAGTAGGAAGTACAACCCTTACATCACCTGGGTAAACCTCTCTAAAATGACAAATCAGTCATGATTACAGTTAAATGAGACTTTGTGCCTACTATCTTGTCAACAATTGGAATTAATGACCACCTTGGGAACCCAAGCAAATAAACAGACGGAGTTGGCAGAGCTACCTGACAATTCCACGGTATAGCCTCTTACAACACAGATTCCATAAACCCTTTTAGAAATGAAACTGAGTGTATTAGCCACTTATTAGTGACTTATAGTTGACTTATCACCTATACTCCGGTCGTGATTAACACTACCCCGTTGGCCAGTCCACAAGAATATTGTAAATATTAAACCAGTCCGCGGTGCAGAAAGGGTTGGTGACATCTGACTTACAACACAGATTCCATAGCTACCTGATGACAATACTTTACAGTCACTTACAACACAGATTCCATAGCTACCTAACAACTACACATTACAATCACTTACAACACATTACAGTCACTTACAACAAGAATTATACAGCTACCTGACCAATACACATTACAATCAATCACAACAAGGATTCTATAGCTACCTGACAACTACACATTACAATAGTCTACAACACGGATTCTCCTCAGTTCTTCAAGCAAACCAATCTCCCTCCTTAACCTTGACACCACCCTACGTGAATTAAGGAATCAAACAATGCTATTACAGCTTGGGGCATCCGTGACTTCAGAGTTCAGGTCTGGCGCTGTCTGTAATGCATTTGTATGTTCATCCCGTGGCCACATGAGTTTCGTCCGGGTGCTCCGGTTTCCTCCCACAGTCCAAAGGTTGTCAGCTAGTAGGTGAATTGGTCATTGTAGATTGTCCTGTGTTAAATAGGTGGGTTTCAGGCAGTGTGGCTCATTGGGCCAAAGGGCCCATTCCACACTGTTTTTCTAAAATAAAACAGTGAATTAAGGCACACAGGATGAGCACAGGAAAGCTGCACCAAAGTAAAAGATCAGTTAAATAATGGAGCAGACATCAGAGCCAGACAGCCAGCTCCTGCATCTATTTCTCATGTTCTTATTTGCTCTCACTCACTACTGTGCTCTAAGCTACTATTTTCTTCCCTCCTCCTGCTCTAGGTTGTTTCCCAGCAGGTTTTCTTTTTGCTGGCTGTCTCCTCAAATGGGTAGCTCAAAAGAAGTAAACAGTAAAAGAAATTCTAATTAGTATTTCCCAGTTTCCTGTCCAGTGCCCCTCCTACCCTGCCTCCATTTTGCAGCTGCTGTGTTTCATGATTTCAAATGATACCAAATGTTTAAACCCCTCCTATTCTTTATTCTTCCTAATTTTGCAGAATTCTCCTTGGATTCTGCATTTATGACACTAGTCCTGACTGGAGTCTCCCCATCTGTATTTCACACATGTCCTATTTGCACTCCATCCATGACTCTAACCCATTTACAAGTGTCTCTCAAACCTTGTCTTTGGCCCAGACTTCTTTCTAACAGGGTCCAAATTTTTGTTTTGAGATTAAAAGAGTTCTGCAAAGTTGTTAACATTGCATTTAGAGTTTAGCTATGATTATGAAGAGTCCAGACAAAGGGAATAAAGAAAAACATTATAGATCTATAGTGGCTATAGATATAAAGTAATTAGCTAAAGAGCAATGGTGATATGAATAAAGACTTCATGATCCAGAATTTGTTACCTTGAATAATGGTGGGTGTCTTTTGGACACTCGAGACAGAAGGTCTATGCAAAGCAATTGAGAATGATCCAGGAATGGGATTAATTGGATTGCTCCTGACGAGAGCAAACTTGAGGTCGAAGGGTGAATAGCCTCTTGCTGTGCAACTGTTATTGCTATACCTTCATTTTGGGATTCTGGTTTACTTGAAGAAAGCTCATAGCAATTAATTGAGCATCCTTGGCAACCTGTGAGGACATTTTGCATCAGTACTGTTTCTTCCTTACCACAAAACAAGAGTCCACCTTTTATCCCTGCTAAGGATGCTACAATCCCAGATCACTCAATGAATATCAAAGCTTTAAGATGCCAGCATAATATAAGTGCACCTCATTTCTTTTTCTCTCCATTGGTCCCTTCAAGACTCCATCTGAAGTGGGATTCTACATGTTTCACAGTACCACAGACACATTCGTAGTAGATAGCACTTGCAGGTGAACACTAACTCCCATTGACATTCAAGCCTGTTTTGAGATGGACAGGGTGTGCATGTATTTAAAACTTCAGAAGTTCCCCACAGGATAATTCGGCTTCCACTGCCCAGAAAATGCTAAATAATTCAGCATCCCAAGGCTGCTTTAAGATGGAGCCTTTGGCACAGGCAGTGGGTTTGAAATGAGAATGCAGTGCTGTTAGCTGGTCAAGCTGCAGATCAGAAACAGCACCTTTTTTTGTAGAAAGATTAATTAAGGGCTCCAGATGTTTTGGCGTAAAGCGAGTTGCAGAAATTAATGTAAGTCAAAGTGTGACATCTGGTGTATGACTTTTTTAGCATGCTGTAGAATTGATTTTGCAGCCACAAGAACCCCATCTACTTTTTCCTGGGCATAATGTGTGTCTCATTGACAGCACAGACTTCTTCAAATTTTGCTAGTCTGGCTTTCAACATGGCTGCCTATTCTCAGCATGGCTAGTTATTTTGGAGAAAGTTAAAGGATAAATGATGTTTTGAATTTGTTAGCATCTTCATTGCTTCAACATAGTTTGCAGATATTTAAATATTTTTAAGCATTATAATGCTTAAAGCAAGAGTAAACTATGAAAGAAATGATGAAACAACGTTTCAATAGCAGTGTCCATTTAATAACTAATTTTGGACATGTCAGGGGGAGAAGTCTGTTGGTTCTGCTGGGAGAGCATTTTGGATTTTCATTTTACTTTCATCAGAGAGAAAAAAGACAATCTCAATTTAACCTTTCATCCAAAAACATATAATCTCCAACTCTGCTGTAATCAGTCAGGGTTACATCAGAGCACAATTAAAATTATGTGCTGTAATTTTTGAGCAGAACCTTGGTAAAAGTGGCACAGCCAAGCTAAGGATAGCAGCATGACTGTAATTATTTAGCAACAAGTGGTTTGGAGGTGCACTGTAGATGAGATTGTAAAAGAGGGTAGTTTGCTATGGAGCAAAAAGAGATCCATCTGAAAAACTGACTTGCCTGATGGAAGTTATTACATGAGTGATATCACAGGATTGCGGTACCTATGGATGACCAGAGGGGGAAGTTACTTGGCAATGGGAAATGTGGCAAATAAGTGTTCAGTTCTTTATCAACATGTCTATTCTTCATATTTCAACACCAGCTTCATGACAGTACCACATGGCACAAATAAGCATTAGGTTAGCTCATTACTGAATAGCCTTGACTACAAGAACTTGGTGCCTGCTTAATATCATACAGGGCTGTAGATTAAAGATAGTGTCATTTCCCATTGGTAAAGGTAAACCAAATAGTTGTTACTCTGCATCTGATATAGCACAAAAAAAAGCACAATAAGATAAAGAATATAATATTTAAAAAATATATAAATAGTTAAGATAGCTTATCTACATTGATTGATTGTATGCCCGTAAATTGACACTAAGCCCTAGTGGCATTAAGGTTAGTGGGTGGAGGTGTTGATCAGCCTTACTGCTTGGGGAAAGTGATTGTTTTTGAATCTGGTGGTCCTGGTTTAGATGCTATGGAACCTGCTTCCTGATGGAAGCCCATGAGCAGGGTGGGTGGGATCTTTCATGATGATATGTGATAGAGGAACTTCGAAGCTTGTTATGGTAGAAACTGAATCTTCTTCGACATTTAAATTGGTATCAAACAGACTGTGGCTTGAGTGAATTTTGTTTTATAAACTTGAGCACTGTTGGGAATTTTAACTTGGTTTCCCATTCAGCAGTGCTGATGAGTCAGTGTATGACCACAAGGTTTCAGTGGACTTTCATTACCTCAGCAACACTGTATGTTAATTATTCAATTACAAACCCCAGGTCAGTAAATGCCGGGAGACTATTCAATCATAGAAGAAGTATGAGCTGTGTCTCAACTGAAACCAATTATTACCCCTTACAAGTCCTTGCATTTCAAACAACTTGATCGCATTCAGGATCTGGAGAATTAACTGGCTTTCTTCTCCTCTTTCTTAATCTAGGAAACTAAGGTTATTCTTTTTTGCCTCCAATAGTTCTCCATTTAATATAAATGAACACAATCCAGTCTAAGAATTAAACCTAGGAAATCCTGAATATCACAACAGGTGCAGAGGCACCCATGAGACAAAAGAAGATCCTTTGGAATGGAAATTGCTTTACAGGATACATTAATTCAACAATGACATGAACCTGTGATGTGGTATGGACCAGTCAGATCTTATTCTCTGAATTCTTCTTAATGGTGTGAGGTAATTTCTTGAAAAAACAAATCTTTCTCTTCTCTTTTGTTCCAAATACAATGGCTACCATTCACTCCTTTATTTCATTTTACCAGCAATTTTGAAATGCTAATTTTCCCCCTGAATCTATGAATATAATACTTCTGTCAAGTAAACCTCAGTTGCATATTGTGCTTATGGGAAATTCATTTTTCTAAGATGTCCAGCAATTTCTGTTGAGACTAAAAGTAAACAAGCAACAGACTGATTCATTGATTATCGCTGTGTTGACTTTGAAAAGAATCCCACAGTCAGCACAAAGGAATGAAATATTGAATACAGGCTATCAGCCCTGCATTGATCTTCTAAATCTCATGCTACCAGTGTCTTTGCAGTTATGAAGCATCCACAGGGGGACATTAATCCTGCTATAGCAATTCCACAGCATGTCAATACATACAACAAGGTTAAAAAGTTACAGGAAAAGACAGCAATTAGTCTTTGCTAAAAGTTTTTGAATCGGCCTAGTTCATTTTAACATTTTTTTTCTGGTACGCCCCTCAATGTTAAAAGAATTTAATATTCTCTTTCTTATATTCCCTGTATAAAGATTTTTACATATTAATCAGTTGTGATAGGAAGGATTTCTCAAAGTATGTGAGGAAATATACTCAATGCTTACTGCTTTTGCCAATTTAAACCAAACAGTTCAGCTTTTTCACATGCCCCTTCAGAAATGTCTAAACTCTGTTCCTCAGAGCAGCTAAGTAATTGTTAAGTATTTCTCAAAGTCACAATCAACAGAAATTGAAAAGAATAAATACATGACGCAAATGGAACAAAATGCTGCAATTTAGTCTCACTTTTCTACCGGCATCATAATTGAGAAACTGAAGTTCAGAGCATTGTACATCTCCACATCAATAGCAAAGAAAGCCCGAGGTTTGTTACAATATGTGTTTAATTGAGGAACCTCGGGGAAGGATCAGGGTATAAGTGGTTTGATGACAGCCAACTGGTCAAGTTGATAAAAAAGAAATAGCAAATGAAAACTGTTGGTCAGGTGAAACTTGGTCTTGTGCTTCAAAGGGTTTGATTATGGATGAAAGGAAAGGCAGCAGAAGGTGGAGAGTGCCAAAGACTTAAGTTTCTGGAAGAGAGAGATTGCAGAGAGATTGACTATTTTTTTACAACCAACAAAACACTGAACAAGTCAGGATCAGGGGTCAAGTGGCATATTTGGATGGAAATGGACTATTGATGCTGAGGGTCAAGACCCTTCAAATGAACTTCATGGACAGAGCACATATGCATATTTGTAATGTGTTGTGCTGACTAACATTTTAGGAAGGAGAGTACCATGTGAGAGGTTCTTGTATTTTGGAATTTCACAAAATAGGCCAATTTGTGACATCATACAATTGGACTTTGACACTGAAGCCAACAGCATATGATAATGTGGAATGAAAATCCCAGGGTTTAGCAGCAGGAAGACCCCTACCACCGTCTCCAATATTTAAAGGCTTTGTCAATTAACCACTGGTGTGTTGGTGAAAACATCAAATAAAATTATATTTGAAGGACTAGCTCCCTATGTTATTTGGAGAACTCGTGACTGTAACTGCTCCAAACGTCTACAAGAAATAGTGTGACTGAATTTCAAGTCAAGTCAAGTCACTTTTATTGTCATTTTGACATAACTACTGTTACAGTACATAGTAAAAATGAGACATTTTTCAGGACCATGGTGTTACATGACACTGTACAAAAACTAGACTGAACTACATAAAAAAAAGCAACACAGAGAAAGCTGCACTAGACTACAGACTTACCCAGGACTGCATAAAGTGCACAAAAACAGTGCAGGCATTACAATAAATAATAAACAGGACAATAGGGCAAGGTGTCAGTCCAGGCTCTGGGTATTGAGGAGTCTGATAGCTTGGGGGAAGAAACTGTTACATAGTCTGGTCATGAGAGCCTGAATGCTTCGGAGCCTTTTCCCAGACAGCAGGAGGGAGAAGAGATTGTATGAGGGGTGTGCAGGGTCCTTCATAATGCTGTTTCCTTAGTGGTTGCAGCATGTAGTGTAAATGTCCGTGATGGCGTGAAGAGAGACCCCGATGATCTTCTCAGCTGACCTCACTATCCACTGCAGGGTCTTGCGATCTGAGATGGTCCAATTTCCGAACCAGGCAGTGATGCAGCTGCTCAGAATGCTCTCAATACAACCCCTGTAGAATGTGATGAGGATGGGGGGGTGGGAGATGGACTTTCCTCAGCCTTCGCAGAAAGTAGAGACGCTGCTGGGCTTTCTTTGCTATGGAGCTGGTGTTGAGGGACCAGGTGAGATTCTCCGCCAGGTGAACACCAAGGAATTTGGTGCTCTTAGCGATCTCTACCGAGGAGCCGTCGATGTTCAGCGGGGAGTGGTCGCTCTGTGCCCTCCTGAAGTCAACAACCATCTCTTTTGTTTTGTTCACATTAAGAGACAGGTTGTTGGCTCTGCACCAGTCCGTTAGAATTGTATTGTAGAAAAGAATTTATAATTGAGCCTAACATTAATCCAAACAATTTGTCATGAGCAAGACCAGCTTGAGAATGAAAAAGGAGCTACTAAGTAGAGTTAACTATCAAAAGAGCCTGTAGATGGGGATAAGTATTAAATGGAGCAGTTTCCACAGTGGGAAACTCTATCCAGTAAAAATTTCTAGGCCTAATCTCACCACAATTACATGAACCAAAAGCACCACAGACCACAGCTGTTTTCCCAACCTTGACAAGAGCCACACCAGCATCAACCCATTACCCTTGATTCCTATTTTATGCATGCCTTAGTGTTCAGTGATCCTATGTGGCTGGTATAAAGTTGCTGAATTACAAATAGAAGGGGTGTTTAGATGGCCTTGGAGGATGGCATTGATTAGCTCCAAACCTAGAAGATCCATCTGCCCTATCTCATAGCAGCAGGAGAAATAGGCTAGCTCAGTAGAATTGACCTAAAAGAGCAAAGTTGATTGTGAAACCGCTTCATCTTGAACAAGTGCTTCTCCAGCATTCGCTATGATCTTTTGAAGGTCGGTTTACTGGCCCACTATTGCATGTTTGAAGTACCTTAGGACCAATTCCAAAAGACAGAATGGCAGATGCTTGAGCTTCTGGTGAGGCACTCAGGTGTTGATTAGTGTCAATGTGCTGCAATGGAAGCCATGTTAAAAGCTTAGTACATTGCACTTTCTTGTCAGATAAAAGTTTATTAAATGTTCAAGTTCAAAAGCACATTTATTATCAAACTATGTACACTATATACAAATTTGAGATTTGCCTCCTTACAGACAGCCACAAAACAAAGAAACCCAATAGAATCCAATTTAAAGAAAGACCATCAAACACCAAAAAATCAAATAGTGCAAACAACTGAACTTCACAAACGTGAGTCCACAGCCCCAAAGCTCGTCTTCACTGCAGTTGATCTCGTAGCCCATCAGCTCAGAGCAGAGATGAGTAAACCTTGCAAAGCAGCGAGCCAATCTGACCCGTCCCTCACCTCCTGTTCCGACACCCTGACCCAGCGCTTAAACTGTCCAAGCATCGGGTCGTTCCTTTCTCTCAGACCCAGGCTTGCCGCTTCGCTACGCTTTCAGACATGGGCCCCACGATTCATCCCACACGCAACCTTTCCAATTCGACCTGATCGATCAAACCTCGGGTCATTTCTCACTCTCAGGACCCACCAACATCAGCTCTGCCTTGCCTCATTTCTACCACATCCAATTGCCTGTAAGTCTGCTCCAGCAATGGCCAAACTTTGGATCATTCCTGGCTCTCGGGCCTGGGCCCCACCACATCGATTCGACTTGGCCTGTGCACAGCATGCCAAAACCATCCTGCACCTTCAAGACTTCAGTTCGCACAACAAAAATGCCAAGTCATACAGGCAGTTCAAAAACTCAACTCAGAAAGGAAAGTTACAGGCTTCTGATTGCAGTGATCTTTTTCGAGGAAATGTGTGATTAATAAAATAATTAGTCATTTTGTTTCTTTTGTTTACCAGTGGCAAGAAGTCACTGTACCTCACCAGTACCATCTTAAACCAGAAGACTTCACTTTAAGCATTTCTATTCTGTAATGTTGGTCAGTATGATCTATCATATGTCTGCATCTACATTTGCCTTCCCTGAGTGAAGAAACCAATGCAAGGGGCAGGGTTCACTACCACAATGGGTATTTCATTGGCCAGCACAGCATTAGCTGTTGTAGACATCTTCAGTTTGCAGAATTGATAACAAAAAGTCAGTCTCTGCAAATTCTATTGTATAAATTTGTCAGAGATCCAGCTCTGGACTTTGGAGTAAGCATCTACACTATGTGTAGTGGACCACACACCATCCCAGCCAACATCACACATCAAACTGTCACATATTCATGAAACTCTGTTATCGTCTTTAATTTCATGGCCAGAAACTAGGAGCTACTTACTCTCATGCTCTACTGCAAGGGTTTGACATCAGGCAACATTTCCACATCTGCATTTCTTATCTTTCTAATACCAGGTGCTGCTGTGAATCAGCTCCTCATCAGATTGATTTGTCAGCTCCTCAGTAAATGCATCCAGGATGCTGAGGGCAAAGGGGAAAGTGATTGTCAGCAGTTTTCTGAGATAATGACTTGTAATCACTGGGTTAACATCTGGAGCAGTGTTGAAGAAGTAATAGAACCTGGCTTTTCAAAATCAGTGTGTAGCTATTTGATTCAAGATTATTTAATTTAATTTCCAGTGCCCAAGTGTAAAGGTTAATTAAATAATTGTTACTCAGGATCAAATGCAACACAAAAAATACAATAAGATTAAGAACACAATAATAAAAATCACAATACATAAAATACATAAGACAGCTTACGGACATTGATTGTATGTCCATGAAGTGATACTAGGTACAGGAGTGTCTGTACATAAGGTGACTGACAAGAAATGATAAAGTAGTGGTGGTCGGGCTGTTGAGGGGTGAAAGTGCTGAACAGCCATTACTGCTTAGCGAAAGTGTTTATTTTTGAGTCTGTGAGTCTGGTGGTCCTGTTGTGGATGCTACATAGCCTCCTCGCTGATGGGAGTGGAACAAACAATCCATGAGCAGGGTGGATAGGATCCTTCATGATGTTACTGGCCCTTTTATGGCACCATTCTGTACTTATGTCCTCGATGGCAGGTAGGCTGGTGTCGGTGATGCATTGGGCAGTTTTGACCACCCATTGTAGAGTCTTCTCATCCTCCACAGAAAACAGGAGAAAATCTGCAGGTGCTAGAGATCCAAGGAACTCAGCAAATCAGACATCATCCATGGAAAAGAGTAAACAGTTGATATTTAGAGCGGAGACTTACCCTGACTTCTCATCTTTTTTTTCTCCAGTCCTGATGAAAGGTCTTGCCCAAAACCTCGACTGTTTTTACTCTTTTCTGTAGATGCTGCCTGGCCTGCTGAGCTCCTCTACCACTTTGGGGTGTTGCTTATCCTCCATAGTATGGTTTTCGCACCATGCAGTGATGCGGCATGTTACGATGGTCCCTGCTGTGCATCTCTAGATTGAAATGATAGATAGATAGATAGATAGATAGATAGATAGATAGATAGATAGATAGATAGATAGATAGATACTTTATTCATCCCCATGGGGAAATTCAACTTTTTTCCAATGTCCCATACACTTGTTGTAGCAAAACTAATTACATACAATACTTAACTCAGTAAAAAATATGATATGCATCTAAATCACTATCTCAAAAAGCATTAATAATAGCTTTTAAAAAGTTCTTAAGTCCTGGCGGTAGAATTGTAAAGCCTAATGGCATTGGGGAGTATTGACCTCTTCATCCTATCTGAGGAGCATTGCATCGATAGTAACCTGTCGCTGAAACTGCTTCTCTGTCTCTGGATGGTGCTATGTAGAGGATGTTCAGAGTTATCCATAATTGACCGTAGCCTACTCAGCGCCCTTCGCTCAGCTATTGATGTGCAGAGTTCAGCCTCCTCAGAAAGAAAAGGCATTGGTGAGCTTTCCTGATTGTGTAGAATGGGACCATGAGAGATTGCGTGAGATATGCAATTCCAGGAGTTTGAAACTGCTTATGGTTTCCACCACTGTGCCTTGTTGATTCTTCAAAGTACATTGGTAGCTGATTGAGAACATACATTGCGACATTTAGGATTAAAGAACTGAAAATATAATGATTCCAGGATATCCAACTCCAACTGGCTGATTTAGTTCTTTTCATTGACTGGTTCTCCTCTTTATAATGGTTTAATATGTAAATTTTGATGTTTCCCCTACCAGCAGCTTGCTGTTACTTGGCAGCATGCGTTGTCTTCTCCTGCAAGATGAATGCACGGAGTGTGTCGTTATCAATAGTTTCCAAATCCTGCAGTTACAATCTGCCTGTTTTCATTCAATGTGTAGTTGGAAGGAACAAAGATATATGGGGACGTGGAAATGAAAATGCCAGTTTGCATTCCAGGATACGAAACAGTTGATAGGACTGCTTCAGTCATGGTATTTTTTTTTTGGACCAAGACTTTATTAAAGCCTATAACACTCACATTATTTTTATGTGTTTATCAGTGTGCATTGTATTTCATTGATCATTCTATTTCAACAGAATAGCAGTCTTGATGAACAGTCTCAGCCCAAACATTGACTGTTTACACTTTTCCATAGACCTGCCTGACCGACTGAGTTCCTCCAGCATTTTGTGTGTGTTGCTTAGATTTCCAGTATCTGCAGATTTTCTCATCTAAATGTATATTCATTTTGTTTTTCCTCCCAAAATACATCATCTCACAAAGTTGCCTACAGAACATTAAAATGTAATTGTAACTTGTTTTCTTTTCATCTTATCCTGAAGAATATAGTTGTTACTGACTTTTATTCTGTACTGGAGTTCCCATTATGCTTTTTATACAGCATCCACCAACTGCAAGTTTAGGTCCATTATGTATTCTTCACATTTTTTCCAATGCTGAACTGTTGAATGGTTTGCTAACTTCTCTGCTCATTTAATTTGGACCAGATACCTTTTTATCACTCTGAACTTTTCCTTTTCCAGTCCAGCACCCTTATCTTTGATTCTTCATTATCCTTTCTGCTCTTACATTTAACTGTACTATGTGGTGATCGCTATTTTCCAATTTTCTCCTCTTCACATCATTTATTTACTCCATTTCATCTCTCAGAACTAAATCAAACAGTACATCTATTGTTGGGCCAGCAACACACTCATCAAGCAACCAGGCACGAACACTATCTGAAACGCATTTCTCACATTGACCACATATATTACTACATTACAGTCAGCACTGGGATAATTAAATTTACCCACTGCTATTACTTTATTGCTCAAATGCAGCTCATAGCTCTTGGCTGGCAAAACTGCCTTTACAAACTTATTCCCCTAATTTTCTGGGATTGTTGACCCATAATCTAAAATCATTCTTCTACTGTAGTCTGCCTGTCATGTTCTTTTGGGCTCTGTTGTTATATAATACTCTGTGATTGTCCATTCTATAGTTGTGTAACACTGATTATCTACTCGAAAGATTGGGCTCGCTTAACTTTTGACTCTATCTCTGCAGAAACACTGCCATTGCTTTGTTTCTAATTTACTTGATGTCATATCGGTCCCTTTTCACATTCTGAATGGTATGACCCAGAGGTCTGATGGAACAGAATGTAGACAGTTATCACTTATGTACTGGTATTCCCTGTTCATCAGATATCAATATTTAGTGGAAGTATGTTTTAATGATTGCTCTTGTCATTTCAAGAGTTCCGTGCCTTTGTCCTGCGCTTAAAGTAAATGCCTATACCAAACTTTCCTTCACTTTATTGTTATAGTTTTAGGGAAAAATCATTTGAAATTTGGCAGTACAGATTCAGGTTTTTCTAGGGCCTCCAACCTTCATGGTCTTCTGACGCTACAAATCCCATACTGATCTTTTGAAACAAAGACGCAACCTGAAAGATTCCCTACCATCCTCCTGTAAATTGACAAATAATATAATTGGAAGCATTCTTCACACCTTATATTAATAACAATCAAACTTATATACATTATTTGGATGGGTACATTCACATTATAACCATATAACCATATAACAATTACAACACGGAAACAGGCCATCTCGGCCCTTCTAGTCCATGCCGAACGCTTACACTCACCTAGTCCCACTGACCCGCACTCAGCCCATAATCCTCTATTCCTTTCCTGTCCATATACCTATCCAATTTTACTTTAAATGACAATACCAAACCTGCCTCTACCACTTCTACTGGAAGCTCGTTCCACAAAGCTACCACTCTCTGAGTAAAGAACTTCCCCCTCGTGTTACCCCTAAATTTTTGCCCCCTAACTCTCAACTCATGTCCTCTAGTTTGAATCTCCCCTACTCTCAATGGAAAAAGCCTATCCACGTCAACTCTATCTAGCCCCCTCATAATTTTAAATACCTCTATCTGGACCCCCCTCAACCTTCTACGCTCCAAAGAATAAAGAACTAACTTGTTCAATCTTTCCCTGTAACTTAGGTGCTGAAACCCAGGTAACATTCTAGTAAATCTTCTCTGTACTCTCTCTATTTTGTTGACATCTTTCCTATAATTCGGTGACCAGAACTGTACACAATACTCCAAATTCAGCCTTACCAATGCCTTGTACAATTTTAACATTACATCCCAACTCCTATACTCAATGCTCTGATTTACAAAGGCCAACATACCAAAAGCTTTTTTCACCACCCTATCCACATGAGATTCCACCTTCAGGGAACTATGCACCATTATTCCTAGGTCACTTTGTTCTACTCCATTCCTCAATGCCCTACCATTTACCATGTATGTCCTATTTGGATTATTCCTACCAAAATGTAGCACCTCACACTTATCAGCATTAAATTCCATCTGCCATCTTTCAGCCCACTCTTATAACTGGCCTAAATCTCTCTGCAAGCTTTGAAAACCTACTTCATTATCCACAACGCCACCTACCTTAGTATCACCTGCATACTTACTAATCCAATTTACCACCCCATCATCCAGATCATTAATGTATATGACAAACAACGTTGGACCCAGTACAGATCCCCGAGGCACACCACTAGTCACCGGCCTCCAAACTGACAAACAGTTATCCACCACTACTCTCCGGCATCTCCCATCCAGCCACTGTTGAATCCATTTTACTACTTCAATATTAATACCTAATGATTGAAAGTTCCTAACTAACCTTCCGTGATTAACCTTGTCAAAGGCCTTATTCAAGTCCATGTAGACAACATCCACTGCTTTACCCTCAGGTCATTATGACATCCAAAATTTAAAATAGATCATCTTTCTTGGAATCTGCAATCACAGATTCTTAAATTTACAAACAAAATAAGACCATCTGACCGATTGTGTCCATTTGGATGAGATAAGATATCCTTAGTCAGTTTCCACATTCCACCTCTGATTGTAGTCCTTTAGTTTGAAATATTCTCGCAGGTACTTTTATCTTCCATCACCCTTTCGGGCAATGAGTTCCAGATTCCCATTAACTTAACGCACAATTTTCATGCACAGTGATCCTGATATATTGTACACAAACTGCTATATTATTTAGATATAAAAACACAGGTAAATGCCTCCCTTAAATTAAGCAAATGTGAATTTACAAAATGTGCATAAAATGATCATATGCTTGCAATGTTTTTACAGTTTCCAGACTACAGCTACCTGTTGCTGAAGGTGTTTAATGAATTTATCTGTGTTCTCCTGGATGGAAGATTGCTCTGTGATTATTATTTAAAAAAACACTTCTACAATTTTACATTAATGACATGAGGCATTACTCTGCTAAGTTAATTTTGAGTAATATCCTTAGCATATGTCAGCACCATTTCTACCGTGTAACATAATAACAGTTTTTTCCCTTGACTGATGAGCTTGTTTTAAAATTAATTCTCTCAGCATATCAGATTCAGATTCAGTTTATTGTCATTTAGAAACCACAAATGCAATGCAGTTAAAAAATGAGACAACATTCCCCCAGAATGATATCACAAAAGCATATGACAAAACAGACTACACTAGAAAATCCACGTAACGTTTGGTAATCCCCAATCCAGAGTCCGGAGAGGCTGCTGCGTATTAATATTGCGCTACCGTCTAGCGCGTTCCCCGGAAAGGAGCTCCAAATCCACCAGACAAACAAGACCTGCACAAAACCACATAATTACAACATATAGTTACAACAGTGCAAACAATAGCATAATTGATAAAAAAAAATATACTATGGGCACAGTAAAAATAGTCCAAGATGTTAAAGCATATCCACACAAACTCAAGAAACAGCTTTTGTTTTTTTTTGGGGTCAGTGCATCAAATCACTTTACATCACATTAGGCAGATATGAAGCTAATCCTGCAGCTCACGTCCATTATGTGTTTGATAGCAATTTATCAGCATCCCCATTGACTTGGACATTAATATTCTTACTTTACTTTTCATATAATTTCTATCTTTTTTAACAATTTGTTGCACTTTGTAAGTGGGCATTGCAAGTGATAAGGGTTACTTTTTTCTAAATGCTCCATTTCAAAGTTTAATTGCACGATGATGGTATGGAATTTTTAAAACCACTGCCCAATGTACTTCTGTGAAAATGGAACTTCAGGTGTTCTATATTTCCAATGATATGGGTAAATAAAATCCATTCATATTTCCTGGTTGCAACTTCCAGCTGCTACTCCCCTTCCTAACCAAATACTTTTCACCAAATTCACTAACTTTGCATTGTTCATCTCCAAATAATTAATTTCTTTAGAAACCAAAGAGAATTCAAATGCTGGCGCATAAATAAGCTCACTGACACCATCCTGTTGCGGGGAAGCAGATTTGCGGATTCAGTAAGCAGAATGGAAGACACTGATTGCCAGCAAGCACATTAACTATTTATTTCAAACTGGAAAAACTCAATCAACCATCTAAATCAAACAAATGCTTGTCTCATCCTTCTAAATTACAAAACCACAGCACTAAACATTCAATAACACTTCTAAATCAAACAGGTACTTCGTTAAGTCCCACAACTACAACACTGAACATTCAGCAAACAGTTTCTTACCAAGTGTGCATGTGGGCCCTCCTTTCTACAGCACACTTTCCCAATGGTCCTTCAGCCCAGGTCATGACCAAGTCTGAAGGAGAGCCTCAAGTGAAAAGAGACAGAAGGTCTTGCAAGCACTATTCTTATACCCGTGGGATGTCCAAAACTGGAAACCAGTGCCAAGGCGCAATAGCCAACCAATGGGAGAGAACTGTCTCATTCTTTGAACAGGCCAATCAGCAACTGGCACAGCAGAAGTGGCTTTCAACAGGTAGGTAAGATAACCTTGCATGTTATATGTCACTCCCTCAGGGAAGGGCGCTGAAGCTAGAATAAGAAAGTAGGCGGGTGGGGAAAGAGTACAGGCTCCCTCCACCACCCACCCACCCACCCACATCCCCACCCCCCCATCTGACCTCACCCATCATCTGCCAGCTTTTACACCTTCCCCTCACCCACCTTCTTATTCTGGCTTCCTTCCCCTTTCTTTCCAGTCCTGAAGAAGGTTCTTGGCCCAAAGTGTGAACTGTTTATTCCCCTTCATAGATGCTGCTTGACTTGCTGCGTTCCACTAGCATTTTATGTGTAGTGCTACATCAGAATCAGGAAGTTTTGAACTGAAAATAGATGGATTAAAAGCTTTATATTAAGAGGCACACAGGAATGAAATGTATTATGTATTCATATCTATATATATATATATATATATATATTAAGTTCTGTAATTCAAAGCTCTTCCTCTATATTAAATGGCTGAATAGACTGTGTTTATATCTATCATCATCTGACATCTCTAGCAAGGAAATATCAGTGCAGTCAACTTTCAATTACAGTGAACAAATCAATGATGCTTTTTACCAACATCTCCTTAAGAAACCTACATTTCAAATGTTTGGTCACGAAGTATAGTATAATAAACAGCATTAATCTTCTGTTCCTTCACAAGACTGATTAATAATACCAAAGTGTGCTGGGACTCTATTTACAGCAATTACTGATTTGGTGGATTGCAACTCAGCCATGTCATCACTTGTCAAGATGGCATTTTAGTAATTAATGCCTTAATTGTTTTTTTAATGACACTGGTACCCAAACCATCAGATTCTTTACTGCCCTATTGGTGATATGTGTGGATGGTGAAGCACATTTCCATTTTCCTTGCTCAGAATGCTGTTAGCATTTTCACTTGAATCAAATTTATTATCACTGACGTGTCGTGAGATTTGTGGTTTTGCAGCAGCAGAACTGTGCAAAACAAAATAATTATTTTAAGTTTCTAAATTTTATAAAAAGAGCAAAAGACAAACAACAAGGTGGCATTCATGGACAATTCAGAAATCAGATGACAGAAGGGAAGAAGCTCTTCCTAAAACATTGAGTATGGGATTCTGGCTTGTGTACCTCTTTCCCAATAGTAGTAACGTGAAGGAGGCATGTCCCGGAAGGTGACAGTCTTTAATGATGGATGCCACATTTTTGAGGCATCACCTCTTAAAGATGTTCTCGATGGTGGGAAGGGTTGTGCCTGTGATAGAACTGGCTAAGTCTATAACACTCTGCAGCCTCTTGCATTGGAGGGTCCATACCAAGCTGTAATGCTCTCCACTGTTCATCTCTGGAAATTTGAAACAGTATTTGGTGACACACCAGATCTCCTCAAACTCCTGATGAACTGCCGGTGTACCTTCTTCATGATTGCATCAGAATAGATCAGAATAGATCTTCTGAGCTGTTGACAACCAGGAAGTTGAAGTCAATCACCTTTTAACTCCCGACCCTTCAATGAAGGCTGGTGTGTATTTTCCCGACTTTACCTTCCTGAAGTCTACAATCAACTATTTGGTCTTGCTGAGTACAAAATTGTTGTTGCAACACCTCTCAACCAGATCAATCTATCTCACACCTGTTGACCCCCTCATTTCCCTCTGAGATACTGCCAACAAGAGTAGAATCTAGGGTAAATTTATAGATGGATAGACAGTAATTGAGCTCTGCTTAACCACACAGTCGTGAGTACAGAGTAGTGGGCTAAACACCAACCTTGAGGTGTCTGTGTTGATTGTCAGTGAAGAGGAGATGTTTTTGCAAAAAGGGCCCTTGACATCTGGGTTCTTCATAATGACTAAAATCAGCTTTAAGTGTTTGTTTCACTTGCGTTCTATTTAAGTTTAGTTACAGTTAAGAAATAAAATGGTGAGAGTCTTTACAATTTTACACCAATTTGTCTAACTGAACTGTAGTTCTACAGAAATTAGAGGAGAATAATATGAATAGAGCATGAATCAGTGGAGAAAACTGCTGTATATTTTGTGCATAAAAGTATGCATTTCTGTTACTGTCAAGTTAAATGCACAGAATATTATGAAGTGTTAAATGGGTTGTTCATGACAGCACAGCAGTGATATTGTTAATGGTTATACTAGTTGTCATTTCAAATTCAAACCCTAGTACTGCACAATTTAACTTTTGAATACTTAAATTTTCCAATTCCAATCTTGCCTCAGCTCACTTGCTGCTATAATCATCATCCATGATTTGAAACCTCATGCACTTGACTATGCAGATTTGGCTTGTCTCCCTCATTCTAACCTGAAAATGTGAGGTTGTGTAAAATTCAGTGTCTAACTTGTGCCATCCTGTTTACTCAGCAGTTCACTGTTCTGCATTGACTCACCATAAGCAATATATTATATTTCTCATCTTTGTTGTGCAGGCTTCCACATAATAGCAATCCTCTCTCTTTAAATCGCCTAGAATTCAGCTTACTAACACTCCAAGGTTTCAGCAGTCTTCTAATTCAAACCTCTTGAACATCTGCAAGTTTAATCACTCCTCCCCCAGGCACACTTTCAGCTGCTAAGATCATATCTCTGTCTAAGCCTCTCCAGCCTTGTACCTCTCCAGGATGCTCCTTAAAAGATCTCTCTTTGATATCTTCTTATATGGATAGATAGCAATTTTTGTTTGATTGCACTTCTGTGATAATCTTGAAACAGTTTGTTACATTTCTGTAGAAGGGAGTCATTTTGGCCTATTGAGTCTACGGCAGTTCAGATTATTTCCATTCACAACAAATTTTTACTAAAACCTATTCATACCACATTCCTGGCAGGCACACCAACCCAAAACCCTCCCCCTCCCAACACAACCCCTCCACCCAGATTCTATTAGACCATAGGATATAGGAGCAGAATTAAGCCTGCCATTTCATTATGGCTGATCCAATTTTCCTCTCAGCTTCAATCTCCTGCCTTCTCTCCATTTCTTTTCATCCCCTGGCCAATCAAGAATCTATCAACCTCTGTGTTCAATATACATGAAGACTTGGCTGCCACAACTGACTGTGTCCTGGAATTCCACAGATACACAACTCTTCAGCTAAAGAAATTCTTCCTGTTACTCTGGGAACAAATTACAGTGGCCGTTTAATCTATCTACCTGCATATCTTTAAGATGTGGGAGGAAACCAGAATACTCAACGAACATTTATGAGGTCATAGGGAGAATGTAGAAACTCCTCTTAGGCAGTACTGAAGATCAGGGTTGAACCCGAGTCACTGAAGCTCAACTTGTGCTACGGTGTCACCCATGAAGTGTTATGTAAATATGATGTTTTTGATATTGTTGAGTAAAACATTACCCAAATAATGACTCCACTTATGAGCCACCCACGGATTGGTTGATCTATTCCAGGTATACTAAAGCCTCTGAGATCCTTATACAGAAGCCAAAATGGCTGTTGCAGCAAAATCAAATGTGGATTTACTATTCTTAATGAGCTGTACATAACTGCCAGTCTCTGACATTAACAAAAATTCTATAGAAATTTTGAAGGGAAGAAACTGTAACTCACAGATAAGATGCAATGACTGAACTTTTAATTTTCTTTATACGATTTTAAACTTCATATATTCTATTAGTTTGTTAGTTAAACTCGTCACCCCCTACTGAGGCATAGGCCACCAACAGTAGCACGCCAGAGTCTGCTGTCCTGGGCCAGACTTTCAAGCTGTCCCCAAGTGTAATCCACTGCAGTGCATCCATTTTCTCCCAGGGATAAGGTCTGTGGAGCTTCTGGCGTTTCAGTACCTCGAAGTTTTTATGGGGTTGCTAGCCCCATGCCCACTCCTCTCGCAGCTGGTTTTGGGTCTGTCCATATGGAGTTATAAGAGCATGACCTATTTTATTATGTGCCTTCTAGTATCCCAAAGCAATATCAACTCCAACAGCTTCGCAGACACTGAAATCAGGCTAGCAGGGCTATAATTTCCTTTTTCTGCCTCCCTCTCTATTCGAAGAGTGGAGTGACATTTGCAATTTTCTAGTCCTCCAGAACCATTCCAGAATCTAGTGATACTTGAAAGATCATTAATAATACCTCTCCAATCTCTTCAGGCTCTTTCAGAACCCTGGGATGTAGTCAATCTACCTTCAGATCTTTCAACTTCCCAGGCACCTTCTTCCTAGTAATAGCAATTGCACTCACTTCTTCCTCCTGACACAACATTTTTGAACTTGAGGGATATTGCTAGTGTCCTCCACAGTGAAGACCAATGCAAAATAACTTTAAAGTTCATCTGCATTTTTCTTGTCTCTCATTACTACCTCGCCAGCATCATTTTCCAGTGGTCTGACATCTACTCTCATTTCTCTATTACTCTTTATATATCTGAAAAAAACTTTAGGTATCACTTTGATATTATTGGCTAGCTTACTTTCATATTTAATCTTTTCCCTCATTGATTTTAAATTACCGTACATTCTACTGGTTTTTAAAAGTTTTCCAATCTGCGAACTTGCCAATAATGTTTTTTATATGCCCTCTCTTTTGCTTTTATCTTAGCTTTGACTTCCCTTGTCAGCATGGTTGCATCATCCAGCCTTTAAAATACTTCTTCTTTGGATGAATCTCTCTTGTGCCTTCCGAATATCTCCCAGAAACTCCAATTATTGCTGCTGCACCATCATCCCTGCTAGTGTCCCCTTCCAATCAACTTTGGCTAACACTTCTCTGATGCCCTTTCCTCCACTGTGATACTGATATATTTGACCTTACCTGCTCCCTCTCAAATTGCAAGGTAAATTCTATCATATTATGTTCGCTACCTCCTAAGGGTTCCTTTCCCTTAAACCCCTAACCAAATCCACTTTATTACACAACACCCAATTCAGAATAGCTGACCCTTTAGTGGGCTCAACAATAAGCTGCTCTGAAAAGCTATTTCATTAGCATTCTCAAAATTCTTTCTCTAGGATCCAGTGCCAACCTAATTTTCCCAATCTACTTGCATATTGAAATCCCCCATAACTATCATAATATCATCCTTTTGACATGACTTTTCTATTCCTGTTGTCATTTGAAACCTATATCCTGGCTACTATTCAGAGACCTGTGTATAACTCCTACCAGGGTCTCTTTACCCATTGCAGTTTCTTTACTCTACCCACAAGGACGCTACATTTCCAGATTCTATGTCACCTCTTTATAAGGATTTGATTTCATTTATTATCAACAGAGCCATGCCACCCCCTCTGCATACTTGCCTGTCATTTTAACACAATGTGCCTCCTTGGATGTTAAGCTCCCAACTATAATTTTCTTCCAGCCATGACTCAGTGATGCCCACAATATCATACTTGCCAATCTGTAACTGCACTACAAGATATTCTGCATACTGCATACATTCAAATATAACAATTTAAGTCCTGTATTTGTCACCCTTATACAAAGCACTTGATTAGAAACAAATTGCCTTCCCTGTCAGCTATGTTTGGGGGCTGGTGGCATAGTGACATCAGCGCTAGACTTTGGGGCAAGAGGTCCCGAGTTCGAATCCCACCGGCTCCCATTGAAACCTGGTGATCTCTTTAAAAAAAATTCACCTGGCAGAAGGCAATGGCAAACCACGGCTGTAACTTGCCATTTACGCGATTTCCCAATACATCAGAACAGCATGGAAGGAAATTGTCCACTACCCGGAAATAATTCTGGATGCAACATACCAAATCAGCTATGTTGTCAAGCTATTGTACAAGCCTACCATATTAGTTGCACTGTAATTTTGATGACTGGTACTTAATATCATGTAGAACTCAGTAGGTAGCTTTCAGAATAGTTTGCTGAGTAAATATATAATGCCACGGGAAAATAACAGAAGCTTTGACTTTGAACATGTTATACTTACTATGGATCAACAGAATAGGAGGCCAATCAATTTGTGCTTGTACAATAGGGATGTATGGCTGAAATTTGAGCCAGAAAATGGAATCCAGAGATTTTTTTATATTTTCCGTTGAATTTCACATGCCAATGCCACTGATTAGTCAGAATGATGGGATTTTTTTTTCAAATGTGGAAGTCAAAATCAAAATCGACGTGGATTGAAACCCAATACATTGGCATACATTTGCAATTAAGACAGAAGAGCTCAGCACAAGGCCGTACTATATGGTTCTGACATGATACATGCCTGGTAGCAATCACAGAGTGATAGTGTTTCTTTCCCAGCAAGCAGAAGAAAGCAGAGTTTTTTGACACTCCTACTGACAGTTGCTGCCACTTGCTGCAATCACCTTGGGGTAGCCAGTGCAGCAGATCACAGAACTGTGTATCAGCTGCCGCTGACTTAGCAATGTGGTCAGGGGATATTACCTAGTAGGTAAGTTATTACCTGTGGAGAACTGAATGAATCCTTGTCGTTTAGCAACAGTGGCTATTTTATTAATTCATCATGTGTTCTTTCCAACAGCTTCACTGAAAATAATATCATGTTCTGTGGATTTTGTTTGAAAGAACCCTGCATTCAGAACACTGAGACCATTGGGTCAGGTCACACATCTGGTATAAGCATATGGAGTATTAGCATGTAGTAATCTTCTGCAGGATGAAGCAAGAACACAGTTCTCTGTTTGGGAGTATCATCACCTCTCTGTATGAGACCCTGAGGAATTTCAGGTTGGTGTTACCTTTCTGCAGCCTTTGCTCTTAGAGTCCCATAAACCTGAGATACAGGATTTCCACCAAGAAACACAGTTGGTGGCAACAGAACAGTTGATAACAAATTAGTAATTAAGCGATCATGGGTTCCCCAAAATAAAAGAGCTCAGAAATGTCCTGAGGACACAATATATTGTTGTTTCTTTAAATTTAAAAAAAAAATTCAATTACACCTCCATAAACACACAAGGGAGCAAATATTCATAAACACCTGAATACCTGCATTTAGGATGGCACTGCCGAATTTAATATTTCAGCAAAATTCCCAATTCAGGCAAATGTCCCTATTTTCCAAGTGTTTGATTCTCATGCAGGTGCAGAGTTGTGCTAATGTGAGACTCATTTCAGATAACAGACTGATGTGCTCAGAAGATTGTACATTTCATATAGGCTTGGCTTAATTTAATTTTTATTTGCAATAAACTCAACAGGAGAAAAATATTAATGAATACTTTTAGACATTTTAGTTTGATTTTCATCCATTTAAATTTTCAACATTGCACAATATTAGTAATGTGGGGTGCAGATATTTATTGATGACAGTATGCTATTAAGTGCTTTGTATAATCACTTGTCAAAGGGTAAAAGGCACCAGTCAATAAATTCATACCTGGTTACTTGAGAATTGAGCTATCTGTTCAAAACAGCTGAAGCCCTGCTGCTCAGTAATTGCCACTGCATTCTTGTAGCCACAGAGCTTCTGCTGTCAGCATGTATTACAAATGAACCATGAGGCAGTGGGACAAGGAGACATTTGAGGACAGTGCAGAAGAATGCAGCAGAGTTAAGTCCCTGGCATGAGAATGAGGAGAAAGCCTCAGTGTTTATCAGTAAGACTGATTCATACTGTACCAAGGACAATTAATTTTGACAGGAAGTACTTCGAGTGAGTGTTTTTGTTTAGTGAACATGGTTCTAACTTGTGTTGTGGAGCAGGCCCAACGTTTTGTAGATGCTTAGCTCTCTGAGCCCAAGGGATCAAGTGTTGGCCTAAATTTAACAGGTGTGAAATCTTCTTAAGTTACTTGCTACATTGTTTAAAAGTTTGTGTAATCTTCCCCTTCATTCTTCTTTCATTTGCCATCAATGGAAATATATTTGCTCTAATGTATAAAAATACAGAAAAATTAACATTTATGGGTGCTTGTCGATAAAATTCAAACCTAACCAAGCCTAATCATGGGTTGAACATCATGATGAGTTCAAACCTCGAATTCATAGAATTATAATAAAGTTACAACATGGAAAGAAGCTATTTGTGGTCTCAGTTTCAGAGGCCATTGTCAGTACATCTTTCAAGAGGGTGAACCCTTGCAAGGCTACGGAACCCATCAGTGTACATGGGAGGCATTGAAAACCTATGCCAACAAACTGGCAGCTGTGTTCAAAGAGATCTTCAATCTCTCTCTGCTGCAAAGGGCATCAATTATGCCAGTGCCCAAGAGGACTATCGCCCATTTGCACTTCCATCTACCATGATGAAGTGCTTTGAGAGTTTGGTCATGGTCAGAATCAAATCCTGCTTAAGCAAGGATCTGGACCCACTACAATCCATAATGGATCAACAGTGGAATCAATCTCACCGGCTCTCCACTTGACCTTGGACCACCTGGACAACAGCAAACATCAGCCTGATGTTTGTTGATTACAGCACAGTGTTCAACACTACAGTGATCCTCAGTACTAAACAATAAGCTTCAAAACCTGGGCCTCTGTGCCTCCCTCTGCAAGTGCATCCTTAACTTCCTCATCAGAGGACCAGAGTCAGTGCCGATCAAAAGTAACATCTCCTCTTTGCTGACAGTCAACACCATTGCACCTCAAGGGGTGTGCTTTGCCCACTGCTGTACTCTCTCTGCATCCATGATTTACTAGAATGTTACCTGGGTTTCAGCACCTGAGTTACAGAGAAAGGTTGAACAAGTTAGGTCTTTATTCTTTGGAGCATAGAAGGTTGAGGGGGGACTTGATAGAGGTATTTAAAATTATGAGGGGGATAGATAGAGTTGACGTGGATAGGCTTTTCCCATTGAGAGTAGGGGAGATTCAAACAAGTAGGGGACATGAGTTGAGAGTTAGGCGGCAAAAATTTAGGGGTAACACGAGGGGGAAGTTCTTTATTCAGAGAGTGGTAGCTGTGTGGAATGAGCTTCCAGTAGAAGTGGTAAAGGCAGGTTCGATACTGTCATTTTAAAAAAATTAGATAGGTATATGGACAGGAAAGGAATGAAGGGTTATGGGCTGAGTGCAGGTCAGTGGGACTAGGTGAGAGTAAGCATTTGGCACGGACTAGAAGGGCCGAGATGGCCTGTTTCCGTGCTGTAATTGTTATATGGTTATATATATGTGGCCTAGGCATGATTACAATCCTTCAATTTTTGTCAAATAGTTTCCCCCCCCCCTTGTCCTTTATGCTTCTGTTCATGAAAGTCAAGATCCTGTATATTTTTAATCCATTTTCTTAATCTATGCTAATCCTTTCATTGATTTAAGCAGATAAGTGCAATGTTATGATAGTCAGGGGAGATTTCAACATGCAGGTCGATTGGGAAAATCAGGTTAGAAATGGATCTCAAGAGAGTGAGTTTGTAGAATGCCTACAAGATGGCTTTTTTAGAGCAGTTTGTTGTTGAACCTACCAGGGGATCAGCTATACTGGATTGGGGGTTATGAAATGAACTGGAAGTGATTAGGATATATAAGGTAAAGAACCCTTAAGAAGCAGTGATCACATAATGATTCAGTTCAACTTGAAATTTGGTTGAGAGTGAGTAAAATCTGATGCAGAAGTATTTCAGTGGAGTAAAGGAAATCACAGTGGTATGAGAGAGGAGTTGGCCAAAGCAAAGTGGAAGGAGATGCTGGCAGGAATGTCAGCAGAGCAGCAAGAATGTTAAAAATGAAAGAGAGATGAGTCGATATAGAACTATTTGAAAATGAAGCCTTAGAAATAATAACGGGGGACAAGGAAATGGCAGATGAACTAAATGTCTTCATGGAGGAAGACACTAGCAGTGTGCCAGATGTTGAAGGGTGTGAGGGAAGAGAAGTGGGTGCAGTTACTATTACAAGGGAGAAGGTGCTCAAAAAGCTGAAAGGCCTCAGGGTACACAAGTCACCCGGACCAGATAAACTGCACCCTAGGGTTCTGAAAGAGACAGCATTAGAGAATGTAAAGGCATTAGAAATGATCTTTCAAAAATTATTGGACACTGGCAAGCTGCGAGAGAATTGGAAAATTGCAAATGTCACTCCACTCTTTAAGAAAGGAGGAAGGCAGCAGAAAGGAAATTATAGACCAGTTAGCCTGACCTCAGTGGTTGGGAAGATGTTAGAGTCAATTGTTAAGGATGAGGTGATCGAGTACTTGGTGACACAGGATAAGATAGGACAAAATCAGCATGGTTGGCTTAAGGGAAAATCTTGCCTGATGAACCTGTTGGAGTTCTTTGAGGAATAGGATAGATAAAGGGGATGCAGCGGATGTTGCATATTTGGACTTTCAAAAGGCCCTTGTCAAGTTGCCACACACGAGGCTGTTTACCAAGTTAGGAGCCCATGGTATTACAGGAAAGTTACTGACATGGTTAGAGCATTGGCTGACTGATAGGAGGCAGTGAGTGAGAATAAGAGGATCCTTTTCTGGTTGTTTGCCAGTGACTAGTGGTGTTCTGCAGGGGTTGGTGCTGGGATCGCTTCTTTTTATGCTGTATATCAATGATTTAGATGATGGAATTGATATCTGTATTGCCAAGTTTGCAGATGATATGAAGATTAGTAGAGGAGCAGGTAGTATTGAAGAAATGGGTCGGCTGCAGAAAGACTTAAGCAGATTAGGAAATTGGGCAAGAGAGAGGCAAATGAAATATAATGTTTAAAAATACATGGTCATGCACTTTGGAAGTAGAAATAAATATGCAGACTATTTTCTAAACGTGGAAAAAATGCAAAAATCTGAGATGCAAAGAGACTTGGGAGTCCTCGTGCAAAACACCCTAAGCTTAACTGGCAGGTTGAGTCAGTGGTGAGGAAGGCAAATGCAATGTTAGCTTTCATTTCAAGAGATCTAGAATAAAAGAGCAGGGATGTGACGTTGAGGCTTTATGAAGAACTGGAGAAGCCTCACCTTCAATATTGTGAACAGTTTTGGGTTCCTCGATTAAGAAAAGATGTATTGGCATTGGAGAGGGTTCAGAGGAGGACTCTGGGAGTGAAAGGGTTATCATACAAGGAACATTTGATAGTTTTGCATCCGTATTCGCTGCAATTTGGAAGGATGAGAGGGATCTCATTGAAAACTTTTGAAAGTTGAAAGGCCTCAACAGAGTAGATGTAGAAAGGATGGAGAAACAACTCTACATGCGTGGTGGGGGGAGTCTAGGACAAGAGGGTACAGCCTCAGGAAAGAGGGCCGTCCATTTAAAACAGAGATGCAGAGAAAATTTCTTTAACCACAGGGTGGTGAATTTGTGGAATTTATTACCGCAGGCAGCTGTGGAGGACAGGTCATTAGGTGTATTTAAGGCAGAGCTTGATAAGTTTTTGACTGGACATGGGATTAAAGGTTATGGGGAGAAGGCTGGGGAGCAGGGTTGAGGAGGGGAAAAACTGATCAGTCATTATTGAGTGGCGGAACAGACTCAATGGGCCAAATGGTCTAATTCTGCTGCTATGTCTTATGGTCTTGTATATATGCCCAAGTGTTTCTGCTCCTGTACCCACTTTAAAATTGTACATCTGGTTTCTATTGATATTATATCAATGGCTATAGTTAACATGGAAGTTGATAGGTTCCTGATTAGTAAGGGCATCAACAGTTGCAGGAAAGAGGAAGGAGAATGGGGTTGAAAGGGACAATAAATCAGCAATGCTGGAATGGCGGAGCAAACTCGATGGGGCAAATGACCTAATTCCACTCCTATGTCTTACGGTCTTGATTGCTCTTTCGAGTGAAACATTAAGCCTTCCATTTTCCTGTGTTAAGTTTCACCTGGCACATATCTGAGCCTTCCATCAACCTTCCTCTTTTACATTCCTCTTCACAGTTCAGTAAATATCCAAATTTAGTGACATCTGTTAGAAACTGTGTCCTGCATACTCAAGTCCATGTCATTAATACTTATTACGAAAAGCAGTGGCGCTGGTCCCAACCCTGATGAACTTTACTGCGCACTTCCCTCAAGTCCAGCAAACATCTGTTTGCTGCTGCTTCTGCTATTTAACTGTTCTGTTCTGATTATATTCGTAGTTCCATTATGCTTGGTTTGTACGTGTCAGTCCTGTACATAATTCATTTTGCTATTGATCCCCATAACCCCTAATTGAATCAGTGCCCAAAGTTCTGTCAATTATAGACTTGAATTAACCCTTCAATTCCAGACCGTACTGATATGCTCATGTCGAACATCCTTCAAGGACAATTTATACGTAATTTAGCAGAGTGATTGAAGGATTGAAACAGAAATGAATGGGAAAGGAAATAGTACGTGTTAAAGTCAAACCAAGTGTAGAAGCAGAAATTATAAGTGGGGGTTTGTGTGATAGTGCCTGAAGAGAACATAAAATGTAACAAAAAATTCGGGCGGATGATTCTTATCTCTATTTCCCCAGCTGCGGGAGAGATGCACAAAGTAGGCAGCGATCTGGTATATTGGGTTCCTGTACAATTTCTTTAACCAATTTGCTCAGTTTGTACCTGAAAATTGGGTGAAGCTGAGCAGAAAATCCACAGTGAAAAGCCCAGCTCTTAGAACACATCTGTTTATTTTTCTGTGCCCAAGGTTTTAGTTGTTTGGGCTGCTACAGTTTTCAATGAATTTTCATCATCAACCAGGAAATGAATTCTACGCATGATTGTTATTCAATACCAGGCTAGGAAATAGGATGGCAAGTCTATTCTACAAGGTTGATTCATTGTATGGGTCACTGTGATGCCAGGGAGACGGTCTGCAGGTTCATGCGTGCAGTTTGCACAAATCAAAAATCATGTTGGATATGCTGCTCATGTCAGACAAGCAGTTTACAAGAATAAGATGGAAAAACTGAAGGAAGGATTAACCCTTAATCATTTCCTGACACCTCTGCCCTTCCCACCAATTAGAATTGCACCAGCAGCGGTCTGACAAGTCACTGGAGAGTCACCTGACCCCACCAGTTCTGTGCAAACCATGTTGAAACTGTGTGCAAATGCCGCATGGCAAGGCCCAAGTAACCTTAAAAGGGAAGAAAATGGAAAAGATATAATAAAAGGAGATGAGGAATTGTAAATGTCCTCAAATGTGCCCTGAAAGAATAACTAGAAACACATGTGATTTTGTTGGGTGGCTTATTTTGCAGTCTGAGATTTGGGAGCACGAAGCCCCACCAAGCCAGTCTGGAGTTTTAGAAGGAACTGAATTTAGGTGGCAGTACATGCTGTTGATGATCTGAAACTGCTTTCACAGCTTGCAAAGTGGCTGGGACTAAATAACACGTTAGAGTTGATCTTGTCCTCTGCTCTGCTGTGTGTGTGAGCCAATCATAAACTCTTTCTTTTAAGTTCTAAGCTTTTATTCAATGTTCCATTCACTCCATAGAGGGTACTATTCACCCATATGAAGCTTTTTTTCATTTAGTGTGTAAAAAAAGCATGGAGAAACATAGAAAACCTACAGCACAATACAGGCCCTTCGGCCCACAAAGCTGTGCTGAACATGCTCTTACTTTAGAAATTACCTAGGGTTACCCATAGCCCTCTATTTTTCTGAGCTCCATGTATCTGTCCAGGAGTCTCTTAAAAGACCCTATCATATCCACCTCCACCACTGTCACCACAGCCCATTCCACGCACTCACCACTCTCTGCATAAAAACACTTACTCCTGATATCTCCTCTGTACCTACTTCCAAGCACCTTAAAACTGTGCCCTCTCGTGCTAGACATTTCAGCCCTGGGAAAAAGCCTCTGACTATCCACACAACCAATGCCTCTCATCGCTTAAACATCTCTATCAGGTCATCTCTCATCCTCCATTGCTCCAAGGAAAAAAGGCCGAGTTCACTCAACCTATTCTCATAAGGCATGCTCCCCAATCCAGGCAACATCCTTGTAAATCTCCTATGCACCCTTTCTATGGTTTCCATATCCTTCCTATAGTGAGGCGACCAGAACTGAGCACAGTACTCCAAGTGGGGTCTGACCAGGGTCCTATATAGCTGTAACATTACCTCTCAACTCTTGAACTCAATCCCACGATTGATGAAGGCCAATGCACCGAATGCTTTCTTAACCATAGAGTCAACCTGTGTAGCAGTTTTCAGTGTCCTGTGGACTCGGACCCCAAGATCCCTCTGATCCTCCACACTGCCAAGAGTCTTACCATTAATACTATATTCTGCCATCATATTTGACCTACCAAAATGAACCACCTCACACTTATCTGCTTTGAATTCCATCTGCTACTTCTCAGCCCAGTTTTGCATCCTATCAATGTCACACTAGAGCCTTTGACAGCCCTCCAAACGATCCACCACACCTCCAACCATTGTGTCATCAGCAAATTTACTAACCCATCTATTCATTTCTTCATCCAGATCATTTATAAAAATCGCGATGAGTAAGGGTCCCAGAACAGATCCCTGAGGCACTCCACTGGTGACTGACCTCCATGTAGAATATGACCTGTCTACAACCACACTTTGCCTTCTGTGGGAAAGCCAGTTCTGGATCCACAAAGCAATGTCCCCTTGGATCCCACCCCTCCTTACTTTCTCAATAAGCCTTGCATGGGGTAACTTGTCAAGTGCCTTGCTGAAATCCAAAAACACTACATCTACTGCTCTACCTTCATCTATGTGTTTAGTCACATCCTCAGAAAATTCAATCAGGTTCATAAGGCACAACCTGCCTTTCACAAAGCCATGCTGACTATTCCAAATCATATTATGCTTCTCCAAATGTTCATAAATCCTGCCTCTCAGGACCTTCTCCATCAACTTACCAACTGCTGAAGTAAGACTCGCTGATATATAATTTCCTGGGCTCTCTCTACTCCCTTTCTTGAATAATGGAACAATATCCGCAACCCTCCAATCCACTGGAACCTCTCCCGTCTCCATTGATGATGCAAAGATCATCACCAGACACTCAGCAATCTCCTCCCTTGCCTCCCACAGTAGCCTGGGGTACATCGCATCCTGTCCCAGAGACTTATTCAACTTGATGCTTTCCAAAAGCTTCAGCACATCCTCTTTCTTAATATTTGCATGCTCAAGCTTTTCAGTCTGCTGTAAGTCATCCCTACAATCGCCAAGATCCTTTTCTGCAGTGAATACTGAAGCAAAGTACTCATCAAGTACCCCTGCTATCTCCTCCGGTTCCCTACACACTTGATTGGTCCTATTCTCTCACATCTTATCCTCTTGCTCTTCACATACTTGTAGAATGCCTTGGGGTTTTCCTTAATCCTGTCCACCAAGGCCTTCTCATGGCCCCTTCTAGCTCTCCTAATTTCTTTCTTAAGCTCCTTCCTGCTAGCCTTATAACCTTCTAGATCTCTATTATTACCTAGTTTTTTGAAACTTTCATAAGTTCTTCTTTTTCTTCTTGACTAAATTTACAACTGCCTTTATACACCACGGTTCCTGTACCCTACCGTCCTTTCCCTGTCTCATTGGAATGTACCCATGCAGAACTCCATGCAAATATCCCCTGAACATTTGCCACATTTCTTCTGTACATTTCCTGAGAATATCAGTTCCCAATTTATGTTTCCAATTTCCTGCCTGTTAGCCTCATATTTCCCCTTACTCCAATTAAACGCTTTCCTAACTTGTCTGTTCCTACCCTCCCCAGTGCTCTGGTAAAGGAGATAGAATTGTGATCACTATCTCCAAAATGTTTTCCTGCTGAGAGACCTGACACGTGACCAGGTTTATTTCCCAATACCAAATCAAGTACAATCTCTCCTCTCGTAGGCTTATCTACATATTGTGTCAAGAAACCTTCTTGAACATACCTAACTATCTCCACCCCATCTAAACCCCTCGCTCTAGGGACATGCCAATCGATATTTGGGAAATTAAAATCTCCCACCACAACTACCCTACTGTTATTACACCTTTCCAGAATCTGTCTTCCTGTCTGCTCCTTGATGTGTAGTAATAGCTTCGAGTGGCGCACAATGTCCCCTCTAATTTGTGATCAGTGTGTGCAAAAATCTTGTGCTGTGCAATTTTTTGCCCAGTGACAACATGTGTGCACTGTATTTTATATATAAGGGTATTCACTAGCAAAACACTGTCAATAAGAACTTAAGAGCTTTTGCACACCATCCATATGTGATTTGCTTGCTAAGTGATGCTTTAAAAAGTCAGGTTTCCAAATATCACTCCACTTCTTCCCAATTGCGAATTCTCTAGAAACGTTTGCATCGTAGCAATACTTGCAGGTCACGCCAGTTTCTGTACTGTACATAAATATTTCTCATAGCTGCTCTTTCCTGACCTCATGTTCTTTCGGTGTAGCAGTTTCTAGTATTTCATTAAGCCACTCTGCTTTAAATAAACTAGCAGTTCTTTCGTGCTACATGCCCTTTGCTTTGCTGGAATTTGACATAGTGAATCAATAATTTCTTCAATAAAATCGGCATAAATAAACCAGTTATAAAGTCTGCAGAGAAATCATTGCGAACTCCACATTGTCAATGCCATTGTCAACTGGAAAAGAAAATGTGATTGTACAATCATGAAATATACTTAACTTGCCAACAAGGCAGAGGGTGACAACCTTTTGTGCACAGCTTACATTCCTTTGTGCGCAAGTAGCAAAAGATTTGTGTGTGCACATGTGCAGACCTTAGAGGGAATATTAGCAATATGCCAGCTCCCCATAATGCTGACCCTCACCAGGTTTTATCAATACACCATAGAAAGAATCCCATCTGGATGCTTTACGGTTTGGTATGGCAACAAGAAGCTGCTGGCAGAGCTCAGCACATCATGGAAACCAGCTTTCCCTTCCATGGACTCTGTCGGCACTTCTCGCTGCTTCAGTAAAGCATCCAGGAGAATGAAAGACCCTACCCACTTCTCCCCGTTCCATTGTGCAGAAGATCCAAAAGCCTGAAAGCACATACCACCAGGTTCAAAGACAGCATCTACTTTGCTGTTACAAGACTATTGAATGGTTCCCTCATCCGATAGGATGGACTCTTGATCTCTCAATCCGTCTCGTTTCAAGAGTGCACCTTATTGTTTACCTGCACTTCACTTTCTCAGTAGCCGTTACACTTTATTTTGCATTTTATTATTATTACACCTTGTTCTACCTCAATGCACTCTGTAATGATTTGATCTGTATGAACAGTATGCAAGACAAGCTTTTCACTGTACGTGTATCAATAGTAAACCAGATCATTAAGCTGAAGAAATGTGAAGAGAGTTAGGAGTTCCTTGATACTGGTTTTGACAAGTCCCACATGCTTGGCCTTGTATTTTATAGATTATCCACTGATCAAGCCAGTCTGACTATGAAATTTATATGTGATTGGTCATGCTAAAGCAATAGTCACCTCCCACTGTTCAGGCAACTTTGTCTTTGGTATTTTACACCCCAGCAAATATCAGCTCCTGAGCTGGAGCCTTGGATCCCACACCAACAAAAATGGAGCCTAGTTAAAGAGGTACCAGTTAAAAATGAGAGCAAAAGAACACAGAAAATTTTAGATCTTTTTATTTACAGTGAAGTAAACATATTAAAATCAAACAACTCACACAAAATGCTGGTAGAACACAGCAGGCTAGGCAGCATCTATAGGGGGAAGCACTGTCGACTCTTTTGTGCAGTCTTCATGCTCAGGCAGGAGGCAAAAACAAATGTTTTTACTGGAGAGTGATGAACCTTTAGCATCTTGTAGGCATTGGAAGAATTGAAGGATATGTGGTAGGAAAGCAGCACTGTGGTAGAAGATCAGCCATTACCTGATTGAATGGCAGAGCAGGAAGATGGGATGTGTGCCTACCTCTTCTCTCACTTATATATTTAACTCCCTGCTTATCTTTCCCTTTGTTTCTGTGGTTTGGGGGAACTCCAAACATGCCATTGCTTCATTCTCTTTGCTGTGGTGCCATGATCTGTATACCATTAGCTGTGTTTCCAAAACGAAAAGAACTAAGGGGAAGAATTTATCTTGGTTGGAGGCCAGTGATTGTATTCAAATCATGGGCATTTAGATTGATTTGAAGTTAGTGGAACTGAACATCAAGAGGTGACTTTTACTGGTACCCCTTTAACTTAAGCAACCCTAGATAAATTTCAACACTAAGCAGCCATGGCAGAAGTAACCTGGCTTGAACCTCCTTTTGTCAGTGAGGTAATCATGCTCTACAGCAGTGTCTCTTGTAATTTGTTTCTCATTGTCAATTCACTGTGCTGGAAACTTCGTGGAAAGGAAACACAACTGAGGCATATTTTTAAACGCATTAGTTTCTGATGGTGTTATGACTGTGTCTGAAGTAAGTTTATGATCTTAAGAGTAATTGCTTAAGCAAATTATGACACAGTAACCCTGCAGAACAAAATACATCTTGTCCTCCTCCTCAGGCACGTATAATTTGTAGTATCTCAATTGCATTGGGTGTTAATATATTATTTTCACTGTATGAAGAGGCAAGCCTCCTCCACAGCACATTATGACATGGTGGTGATTCATTTTCTTTCCTCCAGAACTATCTGTGTCCACTGAATCGTATTATCCAATGTACAGTAGATCATTGTTATCCCTGGTGGAATACCAGGTGTAAATGAAAAAATTATGAGCTCAGTTCTACTACATGACTAGAGTCAACTCATAATATTTCTTGGTGTCTCCTTTTAAAACTTCTTTGGTTTCCGAAGTTAGAGGCTGACTGTAAATGCAGAGACTTTTCTTCGGCTGAAACACATTGATCACAGTAACGGGATAAACATTCCAATTTCCTATTTATACTTGACATGCAGATTCCAGATTTAATATTTGGAGGACTTTTCAAATACTACTCTGGGCTTCAGCTCCACGGTTTAAAAAAAACTTAAATCAAAGGATATAAGAGGTTATCAGTATGTGTAACTCAAAGGCATCTGACAGAGGTGTGATCAGAAGTGTGCAACTCCTCTATTTCCGGTGTTGTTTTAAATCCTTTGTGTGCATTAAACACATCCAATTAACAGGAAGCAATGCAGCAGTGACTGAAGGTTACAAAGGTTTCATCAACTTAGATTTCAGTAGCTGCACCATTGGTAGCTTTGACGTTAGTTGCCTAGGTCCTATGATCTTGAATTCCCTGAATAAAATTCTCTTTTCCCCTCTCTTTGCTCTTCTAGCACATAGAACATTACAGCACAGTAAAGATCCTTCAACCTATAATGTTGTGCCAAATTTTTAACCTACTCTAAGATCAATCTAACCCTTCTCTCCCATATAGCCCTCCATTTTTCTATCATCCATGTGCCTATCTAAGTTTATTAAATGCCCCTAATATATGTGCCTCTACCAACACCCCAGCAGGGTGTTCCACACACCCACCACTCAGTGTAAAAAAAAATTCTCTGACATCCCCCCCAAACTTTCCTCCAATCACCTTAAATTATGCTCCCACTGTATTAGCCATTTTGTGCTTGAAGATAAACCTCAAAATCTACATTTTTGGTCAAGCTTTTGTTCCTATTTGGCTCTGTATAACCATAACAGTTTGTTTGATTACAGCCTATTAAGATTTTGGCACATATGTATATACATTGTTGTTGATGATGTTGTTACACAATGGGAATAGATGATCCCTGGTTATATGGTCAATTATTTTAATATGCCCCTGTTGTGACCATGAAAGAACCACATGGAGACTGGAGCTATTGATGTAAAGGGTCTTCGTTCATCATGACAAGTAGGCATTCTGTGGAATCTACCTCTCTTGGAGATACTCTGGAGAAATTTAGTATACTCTCTGAATTCTAGGTACAATGAATTTTATATTCATAAAAACAAAATTAACAGCAGGTGTTAATTTCCATAGCTATGTTGCCATAGTTAACTTCAATAATTTGAATTCCAACAAGTGGTTCTTATTGAGGTACATATTTACAATGATTGCACATCCAACTGATGAGAACATCTCTGCATATTCAAAAACCTTTATTGGGAATCCAATAATCCAAAACAGTCTTCTATAACTACTCTTTTGAGAGTTGGCTCTCTGCAGACCATGGAGCGTATTCATGCATTTATCCTTGAATTAGATTAGGGGTTCTCAACCTAGGGTCCACGGACCCCTTAATGGCATAAAAAAAAAAGTTGGGAACCCCTGTCCTAGATTGAAGACAAGTTCTCATTTATATTATTAACCTGCTGTCCCTATCCAGTAATTCTTGAAAGATGTCCCATGCCTAGTAATCCTGAAACACACTCCTGTTACACCCCACGACAAAATTCTCTTCCATAGATGTCAAAATCCAAAGGCTTTCTAATTTAATAGAGCGCTAAAAGGTTGCAGAGCTGATAATTCCATACACAAATTGATAGGCTATAATAGAAGTACAGTCTGCATGCGGACTCACATCGACACTATCTTTTACCCCCAAATGGCTGTCACCAAGTGTAGGGAAATAACGTGTTGCTAACATTGATAGTGATAATATATTGCTTTTTTTTTTGACTTGGAGAGCATCCTGGATATCAAAAGAATGTCAGATGCAATGAAAAGCATACTTGCATCAGCATCACAGATGCATAACAAGAAAAACATAAATGAAACATAAATTATACATGAAAGAACACAATTAGAACAAATTAAAAAAATCTATCGTCATGCATAGCATTTCTACACTGAGGTAGTTACACTTAGGATTTTGCAGGTTGGCTCAAGAATTGAAAGATTGAAGTGAAGTAGCTGTTTTTGGACCTGGTTGTGCGGGACTTCGAGTTGGCTTTGTCATTCCATCATGGCTGATCCTGGACCCCACTCAAGCCCATACACCTGCCTTGTGGATGTCTTCAAAGCAATTCTGACAGACTGTGCAATAATGGGTACCTATATTCAATGGAGACAGTTTTGTGATGCATGGAATTTTGTAATCTCCTTCCCCTGCTGTCCCACTGTGCATACATTGCATTCTTTGGTCTGAGGATAACCGTGGGATTATCAGACATGGTAGGCAATAGTTATGTGTTGGCATGTGGCCTAGTGGGCAAGGCATCAGAGTAGTAACCTGAAGGTCACTGGTTCGAGCCTCAGCTGAGGCAGCATGTTTGTGTCCTTGAGCAAGGCACTTAACAACACATTGCTCTGCGACGTCACCGGTGCCAAGCTGCATGGGTCCTAGTGGACAACATCGGTGGCGTGGAGAGGGGAAGGCCTGCAGCTTGGGCAACTGCCAGTCTCCCATACAACCCTGTCCAGGCCTGCGCCCTGGAAACTCCAGGTGCAGATCCATGGTCTCTCGAGACCATCGGATGCCACCACCAAGGCAATAGTTACTGTGAAGGAAAGTTGTACTAGCTGGCTAAATAACTTGTCTCAGACTGAGGATCACAGGTAATAATTCATGCTGTATACCATGAGAGGAATGTCCAGTTCAGACTAACCCTTTTTCTAGTAGATCCCTTTACTCCATATACAGGAGGCTTTGGGATGGTTTGGATTTGAATGGCTGTAAGTATCTCTCTCTGATGACAGCTCTTTGTTCCATGCCTTTCACTGGCTAGTCCCATCACAGGAAGCACCCCTTCCTCATTTGGTGTTAACTCCAGTCCAGTTTGGAGTGCTTGCCTTCTGATGCACCGTGATGGGTTGCTAGAGTTTGTTTCTCACACATGTGCAAGCTTTCTTATTTTTTCTCCTCCAGTTAGGCCACCGTAATGTCACAGTTTTTGTTTTCTCTCCTTTGGCTCAAACTGTCTGGCCCTCAGAGTTGGGAACATGGTGTCTATTGTCAACTCCAGTCCCTTCCCACGTTTATTTCCCTAATACCTTTTAATAATGATCAATCTCACTGAACATTAACACCTAGAAAACTAGCCCTCGCTACAAATTACCATTTGGTCTACTTCCACCAGGAGCAGTCAGATGAGAAGTGTGGCAAATGTTCCCTGTAACAAGGGTGTTAGTGGATTAGTTCTCACTTTGGCTGCATTCTCTCTCTCGTTCCCAGTGGTCAGCAATGGATTTCTGTAGTCCAGACCAGAACTGGTTTCTTTGCATTTTGCCAGACAAGTACTGAACTTGCGGGTTGGTGCTGGGCCCACAGCTGTTTACCATTTACATTGACGATTTGGAAGAAGGGATTGAGTGTCGTGTGGCAAAATTTGCTGATGACACAAAACTGAGTGGAAAAGCAAATTGTACAGAGGATGTGGAGAGTCTGCAGAGGAATATAGATAGGTTAAGTGAGAGGGCCAAGGTCTGGCAGATGGAATACAACGTTGGTAAATGCAAGATCATCCACTTTGGAAGGAATAATAGAAGAGCAGAGTATTATTTAAATGGTGAAAGATTGCAGCATGGCTGTTGTGCAGAGGGACTTGGGAGTACTTGTGCATGAATCGCAAAAAGTTGGCTTGCAAGTACAACAGGTTATTAAGAAGACAAACAGAATGTTGGCCTCCATTGCTAGAGGGATTGAATTCAAGAGCAGGGAGGTCATGCAGCAACTATACAGGGCATTGGTGAGGCCGCATCTGGAGTACTGTGTGCAGTTCTGGTCACAGAACTTGAGAAAGGGTATACTGGCTTTGGAGGCAGTGCAGAGGAGGTTCACCAGGTTGATTCTAGAGATGATGGGGTTAACATATGAGGATTGAGTCGCCTGGGATTATACTCTCTGGAATTCAGAAGAATGAGAGGGAATCTTATAGAAACATGCAAAATTTTGAAAGGGATAGATAAGATAGAAGAAGGAAAGTTTTCCATTGGTAGATGAGACTAGAACTAGGAGATATTGCCTCAAGATTCAGGGGAGAAGATTCAGGATGGAGATAAGGAGAAACTGTTTTTCCCCAGAGAGTGGTGAATCTGTGGAATTCTCTGCCCAGGGAAGCAGTTGAGGCTTCCTCACTAAATATATTTAAGATGCATTTAGATAGATTTTTACATAGTAAGGGAATTAAGCATTAATTGGGAAAAGGCAGGTAGATGAAGCTGAGTTTACAGACAGATCAGCCATAATTTATTGAATGGCAGGGCAGGCTCGATGGGCTGGATGGCCTACTCCTGCTCATATTTTTTTATGTTCGTATGTTCTTATGAACTTGAAACATACTACCCATTAACATTCTGGAAGACAGGAATGATCTGAATCCTGGCTGCTCATTTGCACTTCACAAGTAAGTGCACTGCAATTTACCTCAAAAACAAACTTTCCAAAAGAAATCCTAAACCCAAAAATAAGTGTGATGACCACACGCAATATGTTTTGTCTTTTGGGGAAAAAAAACCATTCGTGTACGTAAAGCAACATTTGAGATTACTCACCAGTTGTTCCAAGCTAACTCCCATAATAGTAATTTCATTTTCCTGAGATGAGTATACATTACTCAACAATTTCTCTAATTGCCTATTTCTCTTTCAAATGAAGGAATCTCATATGTGGAATAGAGACACTCAACGTTTCTAACATCCGAACCTGGAATCCATGAGCCTCTTCCTCCTCAATATTGGATCCAAAGGAAAGAAACAAACACAAACTTAAAACACAGGTCAAACAAACAAAAATCTATAATTTCATTTTCTTCTTTCAGAACCTTTGTCAATAACTGAAAAACTTGGAATAAACCACTCATTTCCACACTGGAGCACTTTAAACTTATGAAAAAGAACAGAGATCAATTGGTGGGGTCCCCACACACATTTGCTCAACTTTTTAAAGGAACACTGGCTATTAAAACACAAGAGGTCCTGCAAATATATTTCACGTATAATAAGCAAAAGAGAATCTGCAGATGCTGGAAACCCAAGCAACGCACACAAAATGCTGGAGGAACTCAGCAGGTCAGGCAGCAACTATGAAAAAGAGTATAGTCGACGTTTTGGGCCTAGACCCTTCATAGTCGTTGTTCCTGATGAAGGGTCTCGGACCAAAATCTTGACTATATCCTTTTCCATAGATTTTTCCTGGCCTGCTGAGTTCCTCCAGCATTTTGTGTGTGTGTTGCTTTCACATATAATATTTCACTTTGTCACATCTCATACCTCTGGAGCATAGGCTCCAATCCATACATCTCAGAATTGCAATAACATCTCCAAGAGCATCAGGACCCAGTGGCCTCTGTGAGAGCATTGAGTCTCAGCAAGGGAAGCAACCTGAACCAGCGGTCTCTCCAATACTTTGGCTCTTTGTAACCCCTGGTGGGCTCATCTGTTGAATTTTTATTCCCCAATTACTCTGACCTCCCTCTACACTCTGTTTCTCTTCCCTCTTTCATTTGTATAAATAGATTTATTTAATATATCTCCACATTATTATCACATTCCCACTTGTCACCTACTCTGCCAGTGCTTTCTGACCCAGCTCATCACCTTCCTCTTCAGCTATTCCCATTGCTGCCACAATGTGGTTACTCACCTGCCAGGCCCTTTCCCATTTGTTTCTAGGCCTGCCCAGATCCCTGATTAATGTATGCTTACATTGTTCCAATCCTTCTGTCTGTCTTACCCATACCTCTGTCTCTCTTTAGGTGCACCAACTGTTCTCCGTCCGACTGTGCCTGTACATCATTTTCAGGTTGTGCTTAACGCCTAGATCTTCCCTACAAGTATTTGCATATCAATTCCAGTAGCAACAATTAAAAAAAAACAAGAAATAGAATGAAATAAGAGAGCACATCCATGAATTCTCTCATTGCAAAGCCAGTCTTACTTACACACACACACACACACACACTCAAAATGGTGTGAAAAATGGATATACACACATCCCTCTGGCTTTCCGAACAGTACCTCCCATATGGCCAAGCACTCTCAGTAGCCACACACACATTCCAACCTTCGGTTGTCAGTCTCCAGCAGACAAGTATACATCTTGAATAGTGAGTCACTATATACCTCAACTGGTGACCCTGTCGCACCAAACGAGGTAGCATTTTTGGGTAGCTGTCTCTCGCATGCTTACAGACAGACAATCACACTACAACTGCCCGTCATCTCTCTGCCATGTTCTTTGATACTTTGTGTTCCCATCACGTTAGACCTGAACTCAGTCTAATTATGGGGTGCTGCTGAAGTTGCTGACCACATCATGGGTACGTGCGGATCCTGGCCAAGACCCCAAATATTGTCACTATGACTACACAGAGACTGGATCTGCAGATGAAAGATGATCTTTATTCAGTTCGACAAGCAGGCGTCCTGGTAAATCCATCTCTCTTGGAGACACTCCAGAGAAACCCAGTAGAATCTCTTGAAAATCAAAGTGCATGTGAGTTTTATATTAAGAACAAAAGTAACAGCAGATGTTTGAAAGTAATTACAACAGCTACAATGGCAGAGTTTACTTCAATATTTTGAATGCCAACAAATGGTTTCATAATGAGAATGCATCTCAGCTGACAAGACTATCTCTGCATATTCAAACACCTTTGTTGGGAATTCAGATGCCAAAAAGAGCCTTTTGTAGTACGATATTGAAAGCTAGCTTTCTGCTGACTGTTTGCTTATTCCTGCAGCTATTCATGCAGTTTTACATGTAGGACTGTGGAAGTTTTCTGCACTCACTCTAGCTAACTTACACTTTTCCTGTAGTCTGGTGACTGGAGCGACAAACAATACCTCAAGTAGAACATGAGACAGTACAGCCCCTTCAGCCCGCCACGTTGCGCCAACCTTTTCACCTACTCCAAGATCAATCTAACCCTTCCCTCCCACATAGCCCTCCATTTTTCAATCATCCATGTGCCTATCTAAGAGTCTCCTAAATGCCCCTAATCAGCCTGTTCCTACCACCATTCCTGGTAGCATACTCCACACACCCACCACTCTGTATATTAAAAAAAACTACCTCTGACAACCCCTCACCTCCTATACTTCCCTCCAATCACCTTAACCCCTACATACTGTTCATATTCTATACCTTCACAGTATGGTCTGGGTCAATTTTGACCCGGCCCAAGAAACCCCTCATAACAAGTGTCTATTCCAAATTTTGAACCACAAATCTATATAGAATATATAAATAGCCTATCTAACATTAATAAATGGGTGATTAATCCTTATTTAATGTTTCGGAGATCTAAAATCCATTTCAATAGATACAGGTCAAAATTGACCCTGAACAGCCTCAATGTATAAAAATTTGTAACACCTGTACAAAACTATAAAATTTTTAAATATTTTCATTTTTGCACAGTTTGGGTCACTTTAAGAAAAGTCATCAAATATTGGCTAAATAAAGGCATTTAGGGTGTTTTTACTGCTGTCAAATGTCAATAAGGGTCAAATTTGACCCGAACAGTATGTAAGGGTTAAAATGATGCCCTCCCTAATTAGATACTTAGGCCCTCTGAAAAGGTGCTGGCTATCAGCTCTATCAATGCCTTGCTATTGGAAAAGTTCTCTCTACAATCTAACTACCGTATTTGCATGGGAATCCTGTAGGAAATGGTCACCATTGCTATCAGTGTGCTGGACAGTGTGTTTAGATCCCATTTTAAGTTTTGAGGGTGAGTTCTTTTCTCTTCTTCCAAAGCACTCTCTCTGAGTTGAGGATCATTTACCTTCAGTCGAGTGCTGAAGAGGCTGAAGATCTCTGTGGGACCCCCAAATTCAGCTGCAGGAAGCGGTGCCTGGTGGGATGGGTGGATGGGCTGTTTGGGATATTGAATGTTGCTTCTGCAGCCTGCACAAGGCTCCATGCTGTCCAAAAGATTTGTAGTGCCTTTTGGGATGCTTTTTGTAGTTGAACCGTGGATTCTTGTGAGTCAGTTAGGACGTTACACTTCATTAAAGATTCGACAATGTTTTTGGGGTGGTTTCTCTGTCCTCATGGAGAGCTTCTACACACTTGGAATGAATTGTTTGTTTTCGGAGTCTGGTGACAGACGTAATGGCAGCACAGCTCAGTTACCAGAGCTGTTTGAGTGTGATCAGAGCACGTGTGCTGAAACATTGACCTGGATAAAGCATAGTTACTGGTTTCAAATTTCAGATTTAGATTAGTTCTTGACACATACACCAGGGTGCGATGAAATTCCTTGCTGACATGGAACTCTCAGATTAAACAATATACATGGTAATAATAAATATAACAACTACAATGACCAGCGTAAAGCAACAGAATGTTGCAAGGATTCTAGTGCTATCCTGCCAAGGGATTTGCAGGATTTTGCAGAGGCAATTTTGCTTGCATTCCTCTGGTGCGCTGAGTGATTCCCTGACATAACATGAGATGGGTGCTGGATTTTTGAACCGTTGCTTTCTCACTGCTCAATCATAAGTTGAAACCCTGTGTTTTTAACTTTGTTTGAAGTGTGGTTTAATAATTAAGGTAAATCTTACATATGACAAAAAATACAGGTGATGAACCAAGAGACCTCCTGAGCTGTACAATTCTGTGAAGGCTCAACAATTTTAATCTGGCCTGTATGAAACTAACCAGGTCTGGAACTGACTGGGTTCAGACTAATTTAGTAAGATCCACAAAATTCTGGAAGTGAAGGAGAAGCTAATGTTGCCATGTGTCGAGACCATGTGCAATTGGATCCTGGATTTCCTCACCTACAGACCCCAGTCAGTTTGGATTGGCAACAACATCTCCACGATCTCCATCAGCACAGGTGCACTGTGCTTAAACACTGCTCTACTCACTTTACTCATATGACTGTGTGGCTAAGCACAGCTCCAATGCCATAAGCAAGTTTGATGATGACAGCACTGTTATTGGCCGAATCAAAGATTGTAATGAATCAGCATATAGGAGGGAGATTGAAAATCTGACTGAGTGGTATCGTAACAGCAATCTTACTCAATGTCAGCAAGACCAAGGAACTGATTATAGACTTCAGGGGAAGAAGACCAGAGGTCTATGAGAGGATTAGAGGTGGACTGAGTGAGCAGATCTAAATTCCAAGGTGTTATTATTTTGGAGGACCGGTCCTGGACCCAGCACATAACTGCAATTATGAAGAAAGCAAGCAGCGCCTCTACTTCCTTAAGGAGTTTGCGGAGATCTGGCAAGCATCTTTGACAAACTTCTATAGATGTTACGGTATATTGACTGGCTGCATCGCAGCCTGATATGGAAACACCAATGCCCTTAAATGGAAAATCCTACAAAAGTAGTGGATGTGGTCCAATCCATCACAGGTAGAGCTCTCCCAACCACTGAGCACATCTACATGAAATGCTGCTGCTGGAAAGCAGCATCCATTATCAAGGACATCCACCATCCGCGACTTGCTCTCTTCTCACAGCTGCCATCAGGAAGAAAGTACAGGAGCCTGAGGACTCACACCACCAGGTTCAGGAACAGCTACTACACCACCCACCCCCCCCCCCCAAACAACAGGGTCTTGAACTGAAGGGAATAACTTCACTCAACTTCACTTGGCCCGTCATTAAAATGTTCCCACAAACAATGGACTCACTTTGAAGGGCCCTTTAACTGACGTTCTCCCTATTTATTGCTTATTTATTATTATTTGTACTTTTTGTCTTACACTCTGGTTGAACTCCCTAGTTCATTGTTATTATTCTGTAAATTTATTGAGTATGCACACAAGAAAATTAATCTCACAGTTGTATATGGTGACATATATACACTTCGATAATAAAATTTACTTTACTTTGAACTTTGAACTCATGTGGATCTGCAAGTTTGGATCAGTGACCTGTGTTGATGAAAATTACTAGACCTATGGAGTCTTCAGCTTGGATAAAAGTCACCAATATTCAGGCCTGCACTAAGCGTACCAGAATTCACTTAGTGGGATGGAGTTTCCATTTACTGTCTGCCCACATGATATAGTAGATGAACCACATAATGCAGCACACCTGCCTCTAATGCTAGAGCTATGATTCTGAATTGAATTGACTTTATTACTTATATTCTTCATATACATTGGTAAAAATCTTTACATCTCCGTTCAAATGTGCAATTATAGTAATTCATAATAAACATCATGTACAACAGGATAGTCGATATAACATAGAAATATAGTTGTGTCAGCATGAATTAATCAGTCAGATGGCCTGGTGGAAGAAGCTGTCCCAGAGCCTGTTGGTCCTGGTTCTTATGCTGCGGTACCATTTCCCAGATGGTAGCAGCTGGAACAGTTTGTGGTTGGGGTGACTCAGGTCCCCAATGATCCTTCAGGCCCTTTTTACACACTTGTTTTTATAAATGTCCTGAATCATGGGAAGTTCACAACTACAGATGTGCTGGGCTATCCGCACCACTTTCTGCAGAGTCCTGCAATTGAGGAAAGTACAGTTCTCATACCAGGCAGTGATGTAGCCAGTCAGGACCTATTTGCACCTATTGGTTCCTGATAGCAACAACAACTTCCTAGAAGATCTGGTAATCATGATGTTGGAAAAGTCACCAGGTTTTAGAATGTGTATAGGTCCCTCGCATTTCACCATCTATCAGACTCCAGATCTGATACATCTATGTCAAGATCACATAACTCTTGCAGCTAAAAGAAACCAAACCCACACATGATTGAGTAGCTGAATCCTACTGACCTATAAGTCACTAAGCAGAAATCCAACCTTAGAGATTTTTCATTCAGAAAGGCAAGGCACAACTGAATGTTTTATGGGAATATGTTGCTCTTGGGACATTACAACATGAATCTTGCCTCAACCTGCATGAAATTCAATTTCTATAATATTGGAAAGAACTCAGACCATGAGTTGATAATAGACTTCCTCTGCCAGTCAGAATTTCAGGATCTGTCTATCAAGATTGCTCCAGCAAACAATGTGACCAACGGCGATGTCCTCCTGACAGTTCACAAAACCACTTCTTTTGCTTCTTTTAATATTTCTTCTTTCAAATTTGGTTCTACTAGTAAGCTGTGAGTGATTGGAACCTATGATTTACATTATGACAATGTGCTTTGGGACCAATTGAACAATTTGACACTTGGCTCTCTCCGAGGGAGTTCAGTGGGGTTTGGAGTGAAGTGTGTAGCCTAGAGGCCTGGTAGCCTGGAAACAGGGTGCAAGCCTCTGACTGAGGCATCGAGGGCGTGAGCCCAAGATCGACTCCATTGCTTCTCTCTGACTCAAGCATCAATCAAGGTTGAAGTCGATGAGGATGAGAGTGGAGGATGGGTATGTCTGCCTGCATTTGACCTGTCCTCCTCTCCCTCATGCTAGCTGTTATCAGAGGACAGTGCGGAGTCTTGGGATCAACATTGCCAGGACTGATCGGAAAGGCTGTGGACTTGTTTTGGGTGACCTTGAGGTTCATGGTGTATGTGTTCCTGGATTCTAGTTAATTTTTTTTTGCTGTTTTTGAGTGGTTGATCGGGACAATCGATCCAAACTAGGGTTCTTCGGCAATGAATGGCCCTGGAGCCTGAATTAGCTGGCGGTGTGACGCTGAACTGAACTAAACTGAATACTATGAGGCGGCTCCAGTGGAATTGTGCTGTTGCTCAGGTGATGTAAATCCTCCAAATGACAATTGCCAGCCTTTGCTGTGGTGTGAAAGGAGGCAGCTGATGTCGGGGTGACATTTGCTGGAGGGAAACTGAGCTGGACGTAGAGCACAGCGATGTGGCAATTGTGGAGATGTGCACCAAAGTCGGACCCTGAGCAGATATATGTAAGCACGAGACGTTTGAGTGAGTGGCCGTGGAAAATGATGAGGTGGCCTGGTGTTGCAATCTGAAGAAAAAAGTTTGTGAAAGTGATTTTCAGTGAGGCTGGAGATGTGGGAAATGCACAGCTCTGCCCATGTATATTGGCAGGTCTGAGCGTGTGGAGAAGGGGCGGGAGTGGGGTTGTGCCATTGCCGATGCCCTGAATGTAATTACTGAGGCGGGGCTTTGGGGCTGGTATTGATGCTTAATATTCTAAATGTTGTCCACTTGCTTTTTGACATTTTCACAATTGGTTGTTTTTTTTCTTCCCCACATTGGGTGTTTGAAGTTTTCTTGAACGGGTTCCATGGCGTTTCTTTGTTTTGTGGCTGCCTGTAGCAGGACGAATCTCAGAGTTGTATTCTATGTACGTACTTTGATAATAAATGTACTTTGAAGTGCTGACTTCCAAGTGCTAATTTAGCTCCTTGCACCGGCAGAGTGGGGAATATGGAAGAACTAGTTGTTGGTGAATGACACTGGTAAAGGTTGCAGAATAATAGGCTTCAGAGAGATTTGTAAATCAGAGGAGGTGAATAAAATCTCAAAGTAGCAGAAAACAGCAAAAAAAAATTCTGAGAATGAGAATGCAAGATACAAGATTAGAAGGACCAATTTTCTCAAGCTGGAAAATTTAATGTTGACACCGAAGGTTGTAAGGTGCCTTCAGAAGATGTGATTTGTTATCTTTGACAAAGTGTAAGACTCAGCTATCATCAGTAACTCGCCTTCAATCCTCAATATTAAGGAATGGAGTCCCATTATTATAGGACTTTGTTTAAACACATTCAGAATTGAATTGGAGACTGATACCATCAGATACATGAACACTGTTGACCTTACTGAAATGTGACACTAGCTTGCAGCACTGTTATCTGCTTTACAGTCCAGCAAATAGGGAAGAACTGCCAACAACAAAAAGAAACAAGAAGTGTATCTATCAGAATAGAGTCAGAGGAAGTTTACCACCCAAAGGGAAAACACTTTCCTGATCGCATCTGGACTATCAAGATGCTCTTCCTGGGCTAATTCCAGTTTCCAGCAGCTGGTCCATAGCCTGACAATAGACAGCCCTTCATGCTGCAGCTGTATAAAACTGCTAGGCTGCATTTGCATTATTGTCTTCAGCTCTAGTTGTCTCATTACAGGAAGGGCATGGAGGTTTTGGAGAAGATTCAGAGGGATTCACAGTTGGAGTGTATAAACTGTAAGGGAAAGTTCGATAAACACATTTTTTTTCCCTGGAATGTTGGAGACTGAGGAGCAACCTACTAGAAATGTATTAGATTATGCGAGGCATAGATAGTTTGAAGTTCAAAGTAAATTTATTATCATGGTGTCACCATGTACTGTCCTGAGAATCATTTTCTTGTGGGCATTCACTGTAGAGCAATGAAATGCAATAGAATCAATGAAAAACTACACACAAAGACTGATTACCAGTGTACAAAAGAAGGCAAACTGTGTAAATACAAATAACAATAATACTGAGAACATGAATTGTACATTCCTTGAAAGAGAGTCCATAGATTGCGAAATCAGTTCATTGTTGAGTTATCCACACTAGTCAAGGAGCCTGATGGTTCGAAAGTTCAAAGTAAATTTTATTATCAATGTTCATATATGTCACCATATACAACCATGAGATTCATTTTTCCTGTGGGCGTACTCAGCAAATCTATAGAATAGTAACTATAACAGGATCAATGAACAATCACTTGGAGTGCAGAAGACAACAAACAGTGTAAATGCAAACATAAATAAATAGCAATCAATAACGAGAACATGAGAGGTAATGAGATAAAGAGTCCTTAAAGTGAGATCATTGGATTGTGAGAACATTCCCATGAGGAAGCATGTGAGTTTAGTTATCCCCTTTTATTCAAGAGCCTGATGGTTGATGGATAGTAACTGTTTTTGAAGCTGGTGCTGCGAGTCCTGAGGAGGGGTAATAACAGTTCCTGAACCTAGTGGTGTGGGATCTAAGGTTCCTGCGCCTCTTTCTGATGGCAGCAGTGAAAACAGAGTCTGACCTCGATTGTAGGGGTCCTTGATGCTGCTTCCTTGTGGTAGCACTCCTTGTAGATGTGCTCAGTGCTGGGGAGGGCTTTATCTTTGATGGTCTGGGCTGCATCCATTACTTTTTGTAGGCTTTTCTGTTCTTGGGCAATGATGTTTCCGTATCAGACCATTAAACACCCAGTCATGATACTCTCCACTGTGCATCTATAGAAATTTGTCAAAGGTTTGGAAAATCTGTGCCATCTATTAGGAAAGTACAGGCACATGATTTTTTTGTAATGGCACTTACGGGCTGGTCCCAGGACACCAAGGAATTTAAAGTTATTAACCCTCCCTCTTCTTCTCTGATCTCCTAATGAGAGCTGACTCATGGGCCTTCAGTTTCCTCCTTCTGTGGTCAATAATCAGCACTTTGGCTTTGATGACATTGAGTAAGAGGTTGTGTGGTGACACCGTTCGACCAGATTTTCACTCTCCCTCCTATATGCTGATTCATCACCATCTTTGAGTAAGCAGATAGGATAGATAATTAGTAGGTAAAATAGATAGTTAGTAGGTGTTATCTCATAGTTAAAATATCAAATACTTGAGGGTATAACATTTGTGGAACCACAGTGTGAGTTTGCCAATGTATTCCCTTGGTAACAGTTGCATGACCTTGGGACTAGTTACTGTCGTTAGTTTGGCTGAATACCTATCAGCATATCATTTCTTCAGTAATAACAGCATACATATAGGCTATAAACAAATAGAATTTCAGTTTTTATATTAAGAAAATAAATGAATAGTACTAAGTGGAGGTAGAGAGTGATTGTTTTTATCATGCATCAGTCAAGGGAGAGAAGACCAACAAGTGGAATTATTTGCAAGGTCGGAAGGGAGAATATGGATATTACAATTCCATGTGCTGAATGGCACCCAGGGCCTTTTCAGCTGGTCTTCCAAGTGGGCTTAAATATTCAAATTCTGTGCAATCCTGTGCGAGACCTTGACTGCAGTTTTGAGACAGAATTGGAGACAGCAGGTGCCGTGGGCGCCGTGCCCAATTGAACTGAGCATGGTGCAGCCTGCAGAGTTGAATGGGCAGTCTGCCCAGTTATTCTAGGCATTGTACTGCCTACACAGCAAACCAGAAAGTGAACCACTCGAACAAATGGTCCTGGATGATTTTCAATACTTTTTTTGTTCTGTGCTACCCACCTCCCGTAACCTGAAAACAACTCCAACTCCCCCACTCCACTGTTGGATCACCTTGCCTTCCCTTCAGCTCCCTTCCCCACCCCACCTGGCAGGCTGGCTTGCTCTTAAAGCTGTTCAATTTGCACATGAAACAGATTGTACTCCTTTGATTTCATGACTGTGTTTACACCTATTGAAGAAGCTCCTCAATATGTCACAAACAGCAAGAACGCTTATGAGGTAATCCAGAAATGTTACATCGATCCTTCAATATGGGATAATCATTCACCTGATGCAGACAAAACCTGCTATACCATTGGTTAGCAGACACTAATGGCCTTGGGCTGATTGCCAGCTGAGCAGAAGTTACCCACAAAAGACTTGGTCAAAATCTTAAAAACTGTTCTCTCAGCTCCCTTAGATGGACAGATTCTAATTACCGTATGTTGGATATCTGAGTGGAATGGAGTAACTTGATTCATTGATCTGTGCCAGACTCTTTGAATGACCTTGCAGCAATGAAACCATCCAGACTAAAGCCTCCATGGACCCTTCAGCTGTGTTTTCAACCCATACTCTTTGCTACTACAGTGTGTGGGATGGGACTAAGGGAGCAGGGGTTGAGGTGTTTGCTTCTTTGCCTAAAACATACTGTCTCACACCAAATCCCACTTCAGATGAAATGTAGAAGCCAGGCAATGATGCCTTTGCACCAGGCCGGTGAGTGTCCTGCCGTCATCATTCAGACAATGGACAGATTTTAACTCTCAGTGCTTCTGGGTGCACTGTCATTACGGCACAGATAAAGGCCCTTCAGCCCATCACAACTATGCAGAACACCAAGGCAACACACACACACACACACACACACACAATTCTGGAGGAACCCAGCAGGCCAGTCGACGTTTCAGGCTGCAACCCTTCTTCAGGACTGGAAAGGAAGGGGAGAAGTCAGAGTAAGAAGGTGAGGGGAGGGGAAGAAGAAGCACAAGGTGGCAGGTGACGGTGGGGGGGGGACGTGTAAAGTAAAGAGCTGAGAAGTTGATTGGTGGAAGAGATAACGGGCCGGAGAAAGGGGAATCTGACAGGAGAGGATAGAAACCATGGAAGAAAGAGAAGCAGGATGAGTTCCAGATGGAAGTGATGGACAAGTAAGGAGATAAGGAGAGAGAGGCAAATGGGAACGGGGAATGGTGAAGGAGAAGGGGAGGGGGCAATTACTGGAAGTTCAAGAAATAAATCTTCATGCCATCAGGCTGGAGGCTACCCAGACAGAATATAAGATGTTGCCCCTCTAACCTAAGTGTGGCCCCATCACTGTAGTAGAAGAATTAAAATGGGTGGCTACCGGAAGATCCCGCTTTTGCCCCTAAACAAAAACCTATATGTAACGTGCTGTAAGGTTTCACTGCTACTGTAATGGTCCCTATGTAATTTATCCCCAGTAGTGTTTGAACCTGAAGAGTTAGGTGAGGGTGTACAGAGGTCTCAACTGGAGAGGTTGGCCTATGTAGCACCGGGGGAACGGAGTGTGACCCCTGCCATTTGGAGGAGCTATGTCACTGCCTTTTGCACCTGGATTGGACTTTATGTTTTGCAAAAGAGTTGGCGAATGATCTCAACATCATGAGGACATGACTAAATTTGGTGGGGAGAGAGTGTAACACATTTTAAGAATTCACTGTTAATGTAATAGCCTCTATGTACTGATTCACTGTTAAGGTAATGGTTTCTCTGTAGCAGCAATGTTTGGGTCATGACTGGAGATAACGGGGGCTTTAGAGTGTGCGCCATCCAATGAAAGGCATGTTGTTCTTTCTTGTGGGTCTGAGAGAAGGGATTTCATGGTCTTTGTCGGCAAGAGATGAAGAGAGAAGACGTGAGTAGAGAGTTGGTAGACCGCCGGACAGAGTGGACTAGGAGCGAGGGTCCAAACGTCAGCGATGCTTGGAGGAGATCGATGGGAAAGACTGGAATTTGGCTGGGCCAGATGCTGTCTTCCCCTAGACAAACACGTGCTGGCCGAACCTAAGGGTTAAAATTGTGGGGGTATCGTTGCAGGATTGATTCCATTGAAAGCTGTGTGATTGCCCTGGGCATTGAATCAGTGGGTTGTGTGTTTAAGTCTGTGCTGGTATGGATGCTGCCGGGGTGGAGCAGTGGTGTGCCTTCATTGGGTTACCGGTAACGTTGAGTGGGATGAATATTCGTACCCCAGATGAGTTATTAATTTGATTTCTGAGTACGTACTGTTAAGGCTGTTGGCAAAGTTGAGGTTGTAGCGCAGAGGTCTGATAAAATGGCAGGCTCAGACCTTGTTTTAGTTCAGAATATAGCACTGACTTAATGGCAGTGGAACTGCCCATTTCTATCGGTGCCCCAGGTGAGACGGGGCCATGGCCGGTCCATACCGTCAGGGAGGAGGGGAATGTAGTGGAGCAGGCCAAGTCACAAGTTGAACTTCCTATAGCTGGGGGCAGAGACTTTAGAGACAGGGTTCTATCATTTCTGAGGAGAGAGGGGAAGGAGTGGTCAGATTTGGAAAGTTTAATTAATCTCCATCCCCCAGTGAAGGGTGAAAGTTCTGAGTTAGCATCAGCCTCCATGATGAATACGTGGCCCAGTGCACAGGCAGCGGTTTCCCACCGGAAGCTAAGAATATTCTCTGGAATAACGCCCATCCCTGAGGGGGAACAGGAGTAAGAGACCTGTGCAGAGCAGACCTCTCAGTTCTTAGATGAGTGGCAGCGCTCTGATGACGTAAAGCGACAGAGATTGGTTGAAAGTTTGAGGGCGTTGGCCGCTGACATGGTGAGAACACGCCAACCCTCAGCTACCCTTGTGGATTATCTGGGCGCATTGGAGAGCGCCTTTGGTACAACAGGAAGCCCACTGGAGCTCTTGGCGAGGTTTCAAAACAGGCATCAGGAGAAGGGGGCGAAGCTTTCTGCTTACCTTTTTCGGCTCGAGAGGCAGCTAAATTGTTTACGCTGCAGAGGGGTCGTTCAGGCGGCTGAGGTGGATCAGTTCAGAATGGACCAGATAGCCAGGGGTGCCCAGACCCATGACCGGATTGCGAGGGGTCTCCAACAGTCTCGTAAGACGCGCCCCCCTCCCTCATTTGTTCGGCTGATCAGAGAGGTGTGGGAGGAGGAGAACGCGTCAGAGGCGCAAAAGGACTCGGTCAGCAGGGTACAGTCCTCAGTAGTAGCCCCTTGAGTTGACGTGACCATGACTATTCGAACCCGGGGGTAAAGGAGATTGTGACAGAGCTGAGAACTGAGATGTCCCGGTTGTTAACAGCAGGTGTGGACCCTCCGTATGATAGGACAGGTAGAGAAGGGGCTTACTAAGGGGATGGACTACGCAGAGGGCTGCGTATGGCTGGGATTCCATGAGAAGAGGGGCGACCGGTAACGTCTGCTATAACTGTGGGGAAGAGGGACACTTCTGGCGGGAATGTGAGCGGCAGGAAGCCCCTCAGAGAGCGAGCCCCCAGGTACCTAAGCAGGGAGAGGTGTCAGGAAACTTAGAGGAGACCCAGTGAGGGAATGGCCTGGTGTCTCTGGGGGAACACGTTCCCAGCAATGTACCAAGGAGCTCCCGATAGCAAAACACCCTATTCCTGAAGGCTTAGTGGGACCAAGCTGCAGTGTGTCACTCCAGATAGAGGGTATTTACTCTAAAGCCATACTCGACCCTGGGTTGCAGATCACATTGTTTTACCACTGGTTTTACAACCAGTATCTGAAGCATTTACCATTGATACCATTCAGTGCACTGGAGATCTGGGGGCTTAGTGCTAGTGATCATCCATATTTGTCGGTGAAGTTGGAGTTCTCAGAGGCCAATGTGGGAGTGTCTGAGGTTCTTGATACATTAGTGCTGGGGTGTCCGGACCCTGTTGAGACAGGCGGTGTTCCAATTCTGGTGGCGACCAACACCCATCTTGTGAGGAGGCTCATGGGGGCCTGCAAATAGAAGGCTGGCGAGAGCTTTCTGGGAATATTGTCCATGCACCCAGGGTTTCAAATTTGTTTTGAGGAACTGCACAGCAGCATTGGGCTGGTACTGAATTTAAACGAGGGACTATGTGGTTCACGCAGTTGAAGCCAATGGTGTTATGGCCCGGGGGAGTAGCGAGTGTGATGGGGACCCCCAAATTTCCCAGAGTGCCTGAGGGCAAGGCCTTCTTAGTGAATGTGCTAGAAGACCACGAGGGAGAGTTGGGATTTCCTGCTGGGGCTCTGGTGAGGCCCGAGCTGCAGATGCCCTCAGTTGCACGGGCGAGCTGGATGGCTGTGATTATCAGGAACACTACGAAGAGAGAGGCCTCCTTCAAGCAGGGAATGCCCCTGGTGCATCTGCTCCCGGTGAGACGAGCCAGGGAGAAACTATTGGAAAAGGGAGGAAAGTTGACAGCTGAGTCATTCAAGTTCGGGGACTCCCCAGTGCCTGCGGGTTAGAAGAGCAGGTTGATAGAGAAAATGTTGAAGCTGGAAGGTGTCTTTTCCACTGACGAGTTTGGTGTGGGTTGTTCCAAGAGCACTCATCACACTATCCAGGTGACCAAGGACACTCCATTTAGAGAAAGGTTGCAGCAACTGGCCCCTGCAGACATGGAAGACGTTCAGCAGCATTTGTGTAAGTTGAAGGAAGTTGGGATCATCACCGAGTCCTGAAGCCTCTATGTGTCCCCAATAGTAGTGGCCAGAAGGAAGAATGGGAAGGTATGAATGTGTGTGGACGACAGGACTCTGAACAGGCGTACCATCCCTGACCAGTGCATGGTCTCGAGAATCGAAGACGCGCTGGCCTGTCTGAATGGTGTGAAGTGGTTCAGTGTGCTGGATTTGAGGAGTGGATATTACCAGATCCCCTTGAGGGAGGTTGACAAAGAGAAGATGGCATTTATATGTCCCCTGGGATTCTTTCAGTTCGAAAAGATGCCTCAGGGCATATCGGGAGCTCCTGCAACCTTCCAGTGGGTCACAGAAAAAATGGTGGGATATATGAACTTGCTTGAGGTATTGGTGTATCTGGATGACTTTATAGTGTTTGGATCCACCTTAGAGGAACATGAAGTGAGGCTGCTGAAGGTGCTCAGCTGCCTGAAAGCTGAAGGGTTAAAACTGTCTCTGGACAAGTTCCAGTTCTGTGAAACATCTGTTAGCTATTTTGGGCACATAGTCCCACAGATGGATGAGCTACAAATCTGGCTAAGATAGAGATGGAGACCACTTGGCCAAGGCCCCAGACTGTGAGCACTCTGCACTCGTTCCTCGGGTTCTGTGGTTACTTTTGGAGGTTCATGAAGGGCTACGCCAAAGTGAGTCACCCATTGAATCAGCTTCTGTGTGGTTACTCTCCCTTGGGGAGGAAAGGGAGGGGGAGAAAAGGACAGGAGGGTTGAGAGTATCTTAGCCCATCTGAGACCTTTGGACAGAGGTGGGATATAAAATGTGACGAGGCCCTTCAATCGCTGAAGGAGCTGCTGACACAGGCGCCAGAGCTGGCTTTTGCAGACCCCCGATTCCCGTATGTATTGCACACAGATGCCAGCTGAGAGGTCCTGTATCAAGATCAGAGCACCGGGTTGGGACGTGGCATTTGTCAGCCAGAGTCTGTCGTCCTCCAAGAAAACTATCCTACGCACAAGCTGAAATTCCTGGCGTTGAAATGGACGGTGGTGGATAAGCTGAGTGACTACCTCGACGGGGTCAAGTTTGAGGTGAGGACGGACAACAAACCCCTAACTTATATCCTGACCTCGATGGAAATGGATGCCACAGGCCATCAGTAGTTGGCAGTGTTATCTGCCTGTGATTTCAGCCTGAAGTACCGACTGGGAAGCCGGAATGTTGATCCGGATACTTTGTCCCGACGGGTGCATGAGGGACTGGTCAGGGATGAGGAGGGGGAGACCGTTCCTTCCCCTGGGGTGAAGGCCATGTGTCAGTTTGCCATCACCGTGAAGGCAGAGCAAAAGGAGAGGCAGGATTGAGCAGTGGATCAACTGTGATTGACCAACTGCTTCTGATGACGCCATCGCCCAAGTTTGCTGTACCCTGACTGCTCTGAAGACAAATCAGCTGGCGGAATTGAGTTCTGGGGAAGTGCCAGCTGCTCAGCGAGGTGGTCCGGGCATTGGCACTGTTTGGTCAGCGGTCGAAAAGGGAGACAAGGCTCAGGCGGAGAAGACAAAACACGCTTCTGTGCCTCCATTATTGAGAGAATGGCCTCAATTGGAGTTGAAGAACCAGATCTTATACTGGGTCACGTCACCCCCGGACCGACCTTGGCATTGCCAGCTGGTCTGCAAGAGTCCTATCGGAGGATTGTGTTGAAGTCACTTCATGATGATTCTGGACATTTGATAGTGGAAAAGATGGGTTGCTGAGACACTGGTTTTACTGATCGCGGATGAAGTCAGAGGTCAAAGAACACTGCAAGTCGTGCATTCACTGCATACGGTGGAAGACACTGCCTACACGGGCAGCTCCCTTGTCCCACTTGTAGAGCGGGGCCTCTGGACCTGGTATGTATGGGTTTCCTGTCAATAGAACCTGATGCCAGCAACACAGCGAATGTCTTAGTCATCACAGACCACTACACCGGATACGCGCAGGCTTTTCATACCAAGGACCAGAGGTGTCTATGGTGGCAAAAGTGTTATGGGAGAAGTATTTCATTTATTATGGCCTCCCCAGGTGGATACACAGTGACCAGGGACAGGATTTCGAGAGCAGGCTCAGCCATGAGTTACTGGGTATGCTTGGAGTTGAGAACTTGAGGACCATGCCCTATCACCCACAGGGTGATCCCCGGCCCAAGATGTTTAATCGGACCTTGCTAGACATGCTTGGGACCCTGGAGATCAGCAAGAAGAGCAGGTGGAGTCATCATATTGGACATCTAGTTCACAGTTACAACTGTACTTGAAATGAAGCTACTGGATACTTGCCATATTATCTGATGTTTGGTTGAAAGGCGAGGTTGCCCATTGACCTTTGTTTTGGGACTAATGAGAGTGACTTATCTGAAGTATGTGTCTGACATGAGAAGAGAGCTGAAAAGGGCTTGTGTATCAGCTGGGGTCGCGGCTGCCAAGCAGAATCAAGGAAATAAGAGGAGGTATGATCAACAGGTGAGGTTCTTCCCACACCTGCCAGGAGATCAGGTCCTCATAAGGAATTTGGGACGACCTTGGAAACACAAATTGGCAAACTGCTGGGCAACTGAGCACTATATGGTGGAGAGTCAAATGTCAAACCTACCAGTTTTGATATTACTACGGGTGAAACCAAAGGATGGGAATGGGCTTGTGAAGATTCTCCACCGGAACCACCTGCTGCCCCTGGGACAAGAGGCGCAGGTAGAGCGAGAGCCCGATTTGGAGCCTACACCTCATAAGAGGACTCTGCAGAAATGCGGGGCGGCTACAGGGCCCACAGCAGGAGAGATTAAGCCGGCTCGCACCTCAGAGAGGGATACTGATTCAGACGATGAGGACCTGGATGTGTGGTATATGCCACCTTTTGCTAACTCCCCATTGATTGAGGAAGAGGCTCCCCGCTGAGTCAGGTGGGAAAGTGGAGTCTATCTGTGCGCAGCCTGGGTTGCAGCAGAACCCTGCAGGAGATGAAGCGGGGGTTGGCTACGGGACAGAGGGATCCAAGTTGCAGGTGGGCACGAGTAATAGTTCCAGGGAGGCTCACCAGGTTGGCCGGAAGTATCCCCAGTAGTGTCTGAACCTGAAGAGTTAGGTGAGGGGGTGCGGAGGTCTCAGAATTAGGAGTCCACTGGATAGGCGGGCCTACATAGCACCAGCAGAGCAGAGTGTGAACCCTACCATTTTGAGGAGCTATGTCACTGCCCTTTGCACCTGGATTGGACTTTGTGTTTTGCAGGAAGGGTTGGTGAATTATCTCAATGCCATGAGGACATGACTAAGTTTTGTGGGGGGAGAGTGTAACACGCTTTACGATTTCACTGCTAATGTAATGGCCTCTGTATAATGTTTCACTGCTAATGTAATGGTTTCTCTGTAGCAGCAATGTTTGGGTTATGACTAGAGATAACAGAGCCTTTGGAATGTAAGCTAGCCAATGAGAGGCATGGTGTTCTTTCTTGTGGGTCTGGCAGCGGGGATTTTGCAGTCTTTTGTCGATGAGAGATGAAGAGAGAAGACATGAGTGGAGGGAGTTGGTAGACTGCCAGACGGAGTGGGCTAGGAGCGAGGGTCCAGAGCTCAACGACACTCAGAGGAGGTCGATGGGGAACGAATGGACAGAAAAGTGAGCTCCATCGTGCACATTAGACAGTTTCACTAAGATGGGTCCTAACGAAGGGTCTCGACCCGAAATGTCAACAGTGCTTCTCCTTATAGATGCTGCCTGGCCTGCTGTGTTCCACCAGCATTTTGTGTGTGTTGTTTGAATTTCCAGCATCTGCCGATTTCCTCGTGTTTGCCTTTTTTTTTTGTTTCCTTTACTAACCCTATAGTCAGATTAAGATTTATAAAGTTCAATCATTCAATTGAATATCGTGTACTGTCTGATATTTTGCGGTGTGGATTTGTAACCGGGCAGCACATCACGCGACATCCACACAAATGAGATTTCTCAGTTTGGTAGGGACAGAGGCTGTCTTCCGCTAGACAAACACGTGCTGGCTGAACCTGAGGGTTACATATACACTCTTGTTTTAGATGTCTTGCTCTGAGGAAAACATTTCCTACCATCTTCTTTTTATCTACCCCTCATCAGGTACACCTCATACCTCTATCAGGTCATTCACCAGCCTCCTCTACCCCAAAGTAAAACAATGTTTACACCACACTTGGAATATAGTGTACAGTTCTAGTTGCCTCACTACAGGAAGGATGTGGTAGCAGTAGAGAGAGTACTGAAGAGATTCACCAAGATATTGCACAGAACGTAGAGTTGTAACTTTAAGCAGAGACTGACAGGCTAGAGTTAATCTCACTGGAATTTAGGAGGCTGAGGAGTACCTTAGAGAGGTTTACAAAGGTATTAGGAGAATAAAATGCTTCATGCCAGACAACATCCAGGAGAATCACCTTTGGAACTATGAGCCTAGAAAGCTTTTTTCTGGAAATAGTAGCAAAAGTGCCCCTCTGGGACTCACAACCGTCCCCACAAACAAGAACATTTTCAAAAAGTGGCACCTCAAGAAGAATCTTCTTCGGGAACCTTACCATCGAGACTTACCTTCTTCTCATTACTATGGTCAGGGAATAGGTACAGAATCCTGTTTCGGGAACAGCTTCTTCTCCTCCGCCATCAGATTTCTCAACAGTCCAAAAACCCATGAACAGTACCTCTCTATGCCTTTTTTGCTCTATTTATTTATTAGTGTAATTTATAGTAATTTCTATGTCTTTATATTGTATTGCTGCCACAAAACAACAAATTTCACAACAGATGTCAGTTATAATAAACCTGATTCTTAATCTGATAGGAATCTTGGAAATTCCATTCAATCACCAGCAATTGTCATTCCACCAATTGCCTGGCTCCATGGGAAATTTCCAAACAATGTTTTTGTTTCTCTCTACACATTCCCAACCTGGCAATATTGACAATGGGACTATGAAGCTCTTGAAATAAAATTGCAGCCTGCTTCACTTTGTGAAGCCAGGATGAGGTTGTCACTCACTTTCAAGGATGCATGTATGCTGCAGACCTCAAGGTAAATTCATGCCTCTGCCTTCTGAACATTAATTGGCTGTTATGGTGCATTCTCTGCTATTTCTCAAAAATAACTTACTATAAAGCATGAATGATACAAGGAAGCAAAGCAATTCTATAAATAATTTGATGCTGACACAAAAGCATCTTCCTTTTGTTTGCTGCATCCTGATTCAGTTGAACTGGTATTTGAACTGGACATGTATCTAGGAAGTTAAAGTTTAAAAAAATACAGTTAAAATAAAGTATAAAAGAAAGCAATTTCAGATGAAGCAGAACAAGTGTCATGAAAAGAGAAATAGAGAGTAAAGAGATACCAAAATGACTGGAGATGCTCCCAAAAGTAAAGCAATAATCAATGCTGAAGTTATTTCCTGCAGCTATGAGCCATGTCTGCTGTTCCTTTTCTCTTTTCTAAGATAAGTTGTTTCTCTCTGGATTTTTTATGTGCAATTCCTTTGCATTTTCAAATTAAACTCCTTGTTTGAGTTCGACATTCTGAAACACAAACTTGAAGGGCTTCTGTAGTGAGTCCCACAAAGCAAACTCAAGTCTCAAGATGTACGTATTGAAACTCTGCCTCTTCACGATGAAGATTCAAAGCTTTATTGTAGCTTGCAGCCTCCCAATGTTCATATAGAATGATTTATTTTTGTTATGCTTGGCTTGCTGTCCATGTAATTCAGTAGCATTTAATCTCTCTAGGTAATACCACTGTAAATAACTGTTTCACTCCTTCCCTGCACTCAAGTTGATCTCGCAGCCCTGACATAGCTAACTAACTGCCTGATCAAGATAAGTACATCCTGAACTGGGGGGAATTTTAATTCAAGTAGAACATTCTGATGTACAATTCTCATTTCTTCCTTTATAAAGAAATAAATGTATCATTTCCGGAAGAACTAGAGATGTATTCCTCGGGATCCAGCAATATTACATTCTATTGACTGTTGAGAAACATATTAATTAGGGAAGAATCAAGCATAGGGAAGGGGAATAGAAGGGCATATTGCAAAGCTCAGTAGGGACCTAAGCATCCAGTGTTAAGAAATAAATTGACTGAGTAATATGTAAATTGCTTTTAGTACGTATTCTTTAAGGCCCACTTTGAAATGTTCCAGCCTGCTGATAAGTAACCAAGAAAATGCTTTTACGGACAGTCAAGGTTGTACACAGTTTGGATCTCCTTATTTAAGAAAAGATAAGCTTGTTTGAGAAAAAGTGTAAAAAAGTTTCAATAGATTGATTTTTGGGACAAACAGATTGTCCTGAGGAAAAATTAACTAAACTGGTGCTAACTGGCATTTAGAAGAAAGCAAGATGATCTGATTACTAAACGATTCCAAGGAGGTTTGACACGTCCTTGACTAAACATTTCTTAAATGTTGTTTCATAAGCATGAGAAAATCTGCAGATGCTGGAAATCCAAATCAACACACACAAAATGCTGGAGGAACTCAGCAGGACAGGCAGCATCTATGCAAAAGAGTAAATAATGAGTAAAGAGTAAGCAAAAGGAGTTTTGATCAAAATCAAAAAACACAGAACAAAATGTTAATATCCCTCGTGCCAATGGGTCGTGAGCACTTGCTCGAGACTGCATTAATGCTGGGAATGTCACAGGTTTGACACGCAGGGGTGTTCAATGAGCAACCTCCTTCCTCGATGTTTCAGCGATTTGCTGACTACATCTTTGCAGGGCTTGGTGATGGCTTCTAGCGTCCTAGAGTCACCCACTCGCACTCTCTGGACACTATCTTGGAGCCCAGGAGGGGTCTTTTCACATGATCCAAAGCCAGTGACTGCTTCTTTCTGCTACCTCTGATGGTTTGCCATTGAGTCTGACCATGGATCCCTGGCTCCTTCAGCAATTTGATGGTGGGTGTGGCTGTAAATCCCCTACAACCCACTTCCACAGGACAAACTTTGGTTTTCCAGTCCCATTGCTGGCTTCAGCTGCTAGCCTAGCCCCTTGCTCTCATGTGCTTCAGCCACTTAATCCTCTCACGGGACTGTGAGTTCCATGATGTAGACTATCTGTAATGAATTAGTCCAGAGAACTAAGATCAGTGGTAGTAATTTCCAGTGGAAAAGTGAGGTATTTATTGACATCCTCCAGCATCTTCCAGTCATGGGCCATGTTCATCTATTCTGTTTCTGGCTTAGGAGGGAAATTAGTTGGTCTTTTCCCATCCTCCCAGACAAATACCTGTACTACTGGTGTCAGAGTGTTAGCCGTTCTAGGGGGGGAGGGGACGAAGAGTTGGTTGCTGTTCTCTTGATCACGATTGCAACTGCTAGACTATTCAAGACCTGGTTGTGACGCCATGTGTATCTGCTTTGTGTGAGGCGTTTGTTGCAGCTTGCCAGGATATGTCTGAGGTTTGCCGGAATCGGGTTCAGCGGACAAGCTGGGTCCTCACCGAACCATTGGTGGAGGTGTATTTGTGAGGGAAGCTCTGTTGAGAAAGCTAAGTCTGATTGCCTCCATCTCCCATATGTACTTCCAGCTGATTTTGTTCCTCTCAATGTTTTCCCACCACATCCATTGCCCCTGCTTAACCAGGAAGACAGCCTTTGCTCTTCTGTCTGACTATTCTTGTCCCAAACTTCCTCGACAACCACCTTCCTTCGCTCTGGAATTGTGGCCTTGCACCAGGTGGGTCCACTTACTGTCAGACCAAAACCTCCCCCCGCCCAGTAGGACTTGCCCCACAATGTCTCTGTGCCTAAGGACTGCAGTTGCTTACTGCACTGCATCAGCAGTGGTCCATTTCTTCCCAGTTGAAAAGGTTCGTCCAGCATTACTGTTGGTCTTGTCACTGGAAAATTTGAAATCATCTGTAGACACACCTCAGAACACTTGACTTCCTCTGTAAGGCCAGTGAAAGGTAGTACAAGGATTCCTTTCTGTTACTGAGACACCTTGGGACACCGAGCCACTTCTTTATGAACAAAGTGATGGTTCGCTTGAGCTTCTTCACGATTGTTAGTGGGGGCTCATAGAGAGTGAGTAGCCACATCAGCCAGGGTAGGAGTCCAAACTGTAAGAGCCAGATCTTCAGTTTTTGAAGCCGTATGGTCTTGTTGATGTTATCCAGGCCATTGGTGATGTGTTGCTTCAGTCGCTGCACCTGCTCTTCTTCCATGAGACTGGTGTTGTACCATCTACCCAGGCTTTTGACAGGCTGACCAGACACTGTTGGAATTGGGTCATCACCATTGAGAAACATATTAATTAGGTGTTACAAGGGGGCATTAGGAGCGGACCCGAGTGCAGGACACAGACACAGAGGTAATATAAACAGAACTGAGTTTATTGAGAGTTACTAGGAAGGCCAGGGAGTGAGGACAAAATGTCACCATGGACGTAAACATTGGATAACAAATGGTAAAACCTGGACTAGGACCTGGACTCGGACTCGGAACCTGGATCTGGGCTCGGACTTGGAACCTGGACCTGGACTCGGACTCGGAACCTGGATCTGGGCTTGGACTCGGAACCTGGACCTGGACTCGGACTTGGAACCTGGACCTGGACTCGGACTCGGAACCTGGATCTGGACTCGGACTCGGAACCTGGAGCTGGGCTCGGACTCGGAACCTGGATCTGGACTCGGACTCGGAACCTGGACCTGGACTCGGACTCGGAACCTGGATCTGGGCTCGGACTCGGAACCTGGATCTGGACTCGGACTCGGAACCTGGACCTGGACTCGGACTCGGAACCTGGATCTGGGCTCGGACTTGGAACTCGGACCTCGACTCGGACTTGGAGCTTGGATCTTGGTTTGGAGCCTGGAATTTTTACTAGGACCACAAGCCTGGACTTGAACTAGGACCACAAGCCTGGACTTGAACTAGGACCACAAGCCTGGACTTGAAGGACTTGGACAACAGGGAGTCAGAATACCCAACTCGGAGTAGCGGCAAACAGCCGGACCTACTCAGTTGGAAAGACTTGGACTACGAGGAGACAGACCACATAACAACAGTCCATTCGTATCTAGGCTCAGAGTGGCAGCAAAATGGCCTGTAACACTCAGCTGGACGACAGGGTCTCGACTCGACCCTAGGAACATGACTTAGGCTTGGAACTGGACTTGACTTGGGCTCGGAACTTGGCTTGACTTGACCCAGGAACAGCGGACGACAGGCTCACTACTCGACCCAGGAACTGCAATCGGCAGGGCCTGACTCGACCCAGTTTCAGCTGGCCACAAAAACGACAGAATTCATATCTTAATCAGAGTAGTGGCAAAACGGCCGGCAACCCAGCTGGACACAAAAACGACTGAATTCGCTAAGCAGCCACAGCACTGAAGCAACTAGAGTCCACGATTCTCGGTGGCCCCGAGACAAGCATAGCCACATTGCTGAGGTGACTGGCTTCCACTGACTGGTTACCGGAGACGAACTTTTGATGACGGTCGAGCAAGCGAGTAGCTGTAACCCAGAGCCTTTTATGTTGCCGGTATGAAATGAAGATCAGGTGCCTTAATCAAGGTGTCTAACGGAACACAGGGAAAAGGAAATAACTGGAATGAGGAGTCCACGGACCGGACCATGACATTAGGGAAGAATCGAGCATAGGGAAGGGGAATAGAAGGGCATATTGCAAAACTCAGTAGGGACCTAAGCATCCAGTGTTAAGAAGTAAATTGACTGAGTAATATTTAAATTGCTTTTAGTACGTATTCTTTAAGGCCCACTCTGAAATGTTCCAGCCTGCTGATACGTAACCAAGAAAATGCTTTTACGGACAGTCAAGGTTGCACACAGTTTGGATCTCCTTATTTAAAAAAAGATAAGCTTGTTTGAGGAAAAAGTGTAAGAAAGTTTCAATAGATTGATTTTTGGGACAAACAGATTGTCCTGAGGAAAAATTAACTAAATTGTTTTTTACTGGAATTTAGAAGAAAGCAAGATGATCTAATTACTAAAATATTTCAAGGAGGTTTGACACATCCTTGAGTAAACAAAAAGTGTCCAGATGGAGGATCTGGGCCCAAAATGTCAACTGTTCAAAGTTCAAAGTAAAATTTATTATCGGAGTACATAGATATCAACACATATTATCCTGAGATTCTTTTTCTATGGGCCAACCTTAGCAAATCCATAGAACAGTAACTGTAAACTATAAACAAAATATGCAAATGCAGATATAAATACATAGCAATAAATAATGAGCATGAAATAACAATATAACAGAGTCTTTAAGTGAGTGTAGCTAAACTCTTTTGTTCAAGAGCCTGATGGTTGAGAGGTAGTAAGTGTTCTTGAGCCTGGTGTTGCGAGTTCTGAGGCATCTGTACCTTCTGCCTGATCAGAGTAGCAAGAAAAAAACATGGCCTGTGTGGTGAAGATCTTTCATGATTGATGCTGCCACTCTATGACAATGTTTCATGTAGATGTGCTCAGTTCTTGAGTCGTTTTTACTGGGTCAAACCAACTCAAAGGCATTGGTGTTCCCATACCAGGCTGTAATGCAGCCAGTCAGCACACTTCCCACCACACATCTATAGAAGGTTGCCAATGTTTTTGATGACATGCTGCAGACACCTGAGGAAGTAAAAGTGCTGTTTACGCTTTTCAATAGATGCTGCCTGGCTTGCTGAGTTCCTGCAGCATTTTGTGTGTGTTGCTTTAAATGTTGTTTGCTGGGTTTCTGCCTTCATCAGCAACTCAGGCAATGAACTCCAGCTATTAACTACAATCTGGATGAAAGATCCATCTTCCTCAAACTCTCTCTTTATGTTAAACCTCTGGCATTTCTGCTAGGGGAGTATGTTTTCATCAGGTACTTCATCAGTACCCCTCAACATAGATAGTTCCATCATGGCATTAATCAGCTTTCTCCACAACAAAGAAAACAAATTCAGCCTATCCCACCTCAACCTCCCCTAACTGCGTACCAGGCATCACCCTGATGAACCTCCTCTATACCCGCTCCAGTCTGATTATATCCTTTCTACAATGTGACAACCAAAAATGTGCTCTTCACTCCATCTGTAGCTAAACCAATGTTTTACAAAATTGAACCATAACCACCCTAATCTTATGCAGGCAACTATTGCAAGCACCTTCTTAATTGCATTACTACCTTAGGATTCTCTGTTCCTCAGTATTTCCTTGTGTCATACCATTCACTGAGTATATCCTAGTTTTATTAGTCCTCCCAAACGCATGAACTTTAGAAACTGTTGAAAAGTACTTAAATATTTAAAAAGGGGGAAAATGTGAATGCATTTTAAAACTCATTCAAATTAGGCAAACTAATTGAAAGCATTAATACTAATTATTTTAAAAAGTGAACTACATAGTTTCACTTACCTTTTTAATGAAGATTGGTGACTTCATTCCAGTTCGTCTGCACACCAGCTATGGCTGATGTAAAGGTGAAGGGCCAGTCAAGGTATATTTGATGTGTTTAGGAAGCTGAGAAGGGCTGTCACAAACTGATTTCCGACATGTTCTGAACTTCTAGTTGGTCACAAGCATAGAAACTGGGTTGGCACTGATATGAATGATGACAAGAGTCAATCTTCTAAATGGGACTAGAGAATAACCACTAATAATAATATTCAACCTTCAGTTTTAATTCAAGACTGAGGAATTTTTGAACCATGAAGGAATCAAGAGGCACGTACAGAAAAGTGGAGCAGAGACTGAGGATCAGACCAGTTATAAGTGATTGAATGGCAAAGTAGTTGTATGGTCCCACTTCTGCTCCTGTTTCTTTGGCCAATGTTGCACAAATTGCTACGAACACACCTGAATAGAAACAGTCATTAACTTCTCTTTATGTTGTGAAGTAACCAGAGTCTCCCTCCTCTCACACGACAAAACCATGGACACAATGCTGATGTGACTTGTTCCTACAGACCTCAATGTATACACCCAGCTGCAAACACTACTAGAGGTTTGCTGGTTTACAAAGTCTAAAAACTCAAATGTAATATTATTTATAAATCAGATTTATGGGTTTGCTCAAGTACAGATTTAAAACCCAACCCAGCTGTGGTTAGTCAACACTGATCCATGCCGCAATATTTATGGTTTTTTTTCTTTCATTCTTGGCCCAGGATCATATGCAGGAAAGCCAGAGGAAGGCTACAACACTGCAGGAGTAATCATGTAGTAATAGTGACCAAATTGTCTGGATGCAAGATAATGAGCTGGCCCACCATGGCGCAGCACAACCCAGCAGGAACCTGAACATTTCCTGTGAAAGGGTACCTAAACTGAGCCATCACTACAGAAGTAGTTGGACAGCAGGCTCTTCTGGCAATGTGAATACTTGAGGCTTTATCCAGCTCCCACCACATCAAAGCTCAATGGGTTGAAGGACAAAACGTTGAACACCGCAGTGCTTGGTATTGAGAGACTTTCTTCTGTTAAGTTTTGCATTTTGTTCCAAATAACATTTATTTATGATTTTTTTCACTGACATCTATTCTGTTCAGTGTGTGTATCATTCATTGTTTCTTGGAGCTGTTTCATCTGAAATCAGAACTGAACGGTTATAAAAACAAGAGCAAGCAAGGACATCAGCGGAACTTTTTCCAGCTTCAGTGATTTTCTTCATTGGACAGTAACAGAAATAAAATCAATTTGTATTTTTATGCAAGGAAATTTGGAGGAATTAAATCCAAGCAAGAAGTATTAAGAAGGATAACCAAAAGTGCAGTCAAATATTTAGGTTCTGTTCACTAAAGTTTTGTAGTCATTGAGTCATACAGCATAGAAGCTGGCCCGTCAGCCCATCATATCCATGCTGATCATTCTGCTTATCTACACTAATCCTATTTGACTACATTAGGACTGCATCCTCTATGTCTTTTTAAGTGGCTGTTAATGCCACTTGGTCATTCTTCTTGTATCTGATTCACCACCAGATATTAACTATATCTTAAGTTAAAAATTAACTTTCCTTTTGATTCCCATTAAACTTGTTCCACTTACCTAAAAACTCTTACTTTTAATGTCTCTACAATGAAAAAAATATTTCCACCATCTCATCTATGTATGTCTGTCATTATCTTAATCAGGTCAACCTTCTGCCTCTTTCCCTCTGGGAAAAGCAATGCAGTCCAATCTCTGCCACCTCCAATCTAGGCAACATCCTGGTGACTCTCCTCTGCAGTCTCTCCCGCACTATTGTATCCTTCCATGTTGCAGTAACAAGAACTACACACAACACTCCAAGTGTGGCCAAACCAGTGTTTTGTGGAATTGCACCATCCCAATTCTTATATTCTTTGAAGTCAATCATGTTATATGCCTCCTTTATCATGCTATCAACTGGTGTTGCCACTTTCAGGGAGCTGTGGACTTGGATCCAAAGGTCTCTCTCTGTTCATTAATATTCCTTAAAGCTCTACTATTTACTGTACAGATCCCATTTGACGTCCCAAAATGTATTGCCTCACACTTGTTGGGATTAAATGAACCCATGAACATTGTGTGCATAGCGAGTTAGGGAAGAGGTTGAAGTGCAGGACCTCCAAGGCAGTAATCTCTGGATTACTCCCAGTTGCACGGGTTAGCCAGGGCAGGAATGGGATGATAGTACAGATGACTGAGTGCCTGAGGGAGTGGCACAGAGGGCAGAGTTTCAGATTTCTGGACCATTGGAATCTCTTCTGAGGATGGTATCACCAGGAGAAAAAGGACTGGATATACCTGAGCCTCAGGGGGACCAATATCCTTGCAAGCAGGTTTACTAGAGCTATTGGGAAAGTTTTAAACTAATTCAGCAAAGTGATAGGAACTGGAGTGACAGGGCTGAGGGTGGGGTTGTTGGTATACAAGTCGATACAATGCGTAGTGAGACTGTGAGGAAGAACAGGCAGATGATATGGCAAAAAATTGCAGTCATTGGGATGAATTGAAGTGTAGCATAGAAGCAAAGTCGAAAAAGGTGATGAATTCAGAACTGAAGGTGATATACTTGAATGCATGCAGTATATGGAATAAGGTAGATGATCTTGTAGTGCAGGTATAACATTGTGGGCATCAGTGAGTCATGGCTGAAAGATCATATTTGGGAGCTTAACGTTCAAGGATATACATGAATTGAAAAGGCAGGCAGGTAGGCACAGGGGTTGGGGGTGGCTTTGTTGGTAACAATTGAAATCAAATCCTTAGAAAGATGAGACATAGGATTTGAAGATGTAGAATTATTGTGGGTAGAGTTAAGAAACTGCAAGAGTAAAAGAACCCTTATGGAGATTATGTACAGGCCTCCATTAAGATTCCAGGATGTGGGATATAAATTTCAACAGGAAATAGAAAAGGCATGAAATCAAGTCAATGTTATGATAGTCACAGGGGACTTCGGTATGCATATAGATTGGGAAAAATAAGTTAATGCTGGATCTGAAGAGAGGGAATTTGTAGAATGCCTATGAGATGGCTTTTTAGAGCAGCTAGTGATTGAACCCACTAGTGGAAGAACAATTCTGATTTGGGAGTAAATCAGATTCGATTCGGGAGCTTAAGGTAAAGGAACACTTAAGAAACGGTGATCATAATAAGATAGAATTTACTCTGCAGTTTGAGAGAGAGAAGATAAAGTCAGATGTATCAGTAGAATAAAGGGAATTACAGAGTCACGAGAGAAGAGTTGGCCAAAGTTGCTTGGAAAGGGATGTTGGCAGAGCTGTAATAGTTGGAGTTTCTGAGGACAATTTGGAAGGCACAGAATAGGTACATCCCAAAGATGAAGAAATATTGTAAACAGAGGATGAAGCAACTCTGGCTGACAAGGGAAGCCAAAGGAAGCATAGAAGCAAAAGAGAGGGCACATAAAATGGCAAAAGTAGTGGGAAGTTAAAGGATGGGGAAGTCTTTAAAAACCATCAGAAGGGAACTAAAAATCGAAGAGGGCAAAGATGAAGTATGAAGGTAAGCTAGCTAATAATATCAAATATTTTTTTCAGATATATAAAGAGTAAAATGGAGAAAAGAGTGAAACTGGACTACTGGAAAATGACATTGTAGAGGGACAAAGAAATGGGTGATGAACTTTATAAATATGTTGTGTCAGTCTTTACTGTGAAAGGCACTAGCAGTATGCCAGAAATTTAAGAGTGTGGGGGGTGGTGTGTGGAGATGTGTATAGTTGCTGTTACCAAGGAGAATGTGCTTGGGAAGGTAGGTAAGTCACCTGGACCAGATGGACCACACTTCAGTGTTCTAAACCAGGTGGCTGAGCAGATTGTAGAGGCATCAGTGAATGATCTTCCAAGAATCATTAGATTCTGGGATGATTCCAGAGGACTGGAAATTGCAAATGTCACATCACCCTTTAAGAAAGGAGGGAGACAGAAGAAAGGGAAATTATAGGCCACTTAATCTGACTTCAGTGGTTGGGAAGATGCTGGAGTCTATTATTAAGGATGATATTTCAGGATACTTGGAGGTACCTGGTAAATTAGGCCAAAGCTGCATGGTTTAATTAGAAAATCTTTTGGAATTCTTTGAGGAAATAGCAGGCAGGATAGACAAAGGAGAGTTAGTGGATGTTGTTTACTTTAATTTTCAGAAGGCCCTTGACAAGGTGTTGCACATAAGATTGCTTAGCAAGATAAGAGCCCATGGTATCACAGGAAAGAAACTCGAATGGAGAGGCTGACTGGCAAGAGGGAAAGACTGAGAATCAAGAGGTCTTTTCTAGTTGGCTGCTGGTTGACTGGTAGTGTTTAGCAGGGGTTGTTATTAGGCGGCAAATATAATGGAATTGATGGCTTTGTGGTCAGGTTTTCAGACAATACCTAGATCAGGGGAATGGCAGAGAGTGTTAAGGAAACAGGGAGTCTGCAGAAGTACTTGGACAGATTAGGAGAATTAGCAAGTAAGTGCCAGATGGAATACAGTGTGGAGAAGTGCATGTTCATGCATGAGAATGAATGAAGTCATAGACTATTTCTAAATGGGGAGAAAATTCAAAAGCCTGAGGTGCAAAGAGACTTGGGAGTCCTTGTGTCCCACATGGTTAACTTTCAGGTAGAGTCAATGATAAGGAAGGCAAATGCAGTGTTGGCATTCCCTTTGAGAGGGCCTGAATATAAGAGCAAGGATGTTTTGCTGAGCCTTTATAAGACAGTTGTCAGTCTGCACTTGGAGCAGCATGAGCAGTTTTGGCCCCTTATCTAAGAAAAGATGTACTGGCATTGGAGAGACTCCAAAAGAGGTTCAAAATAATTAATACAGGAATGAACGGGTTAATGTATGAGGTGCATTTGATGGCTCTGGACCTATATTTGTTGGAGTTGAGAAGAATAAGGGGGGATGTCCATTGAGAACAGAGATGAGGAGAAATTTCTTTAGCCAGAGGGCACTGAATCTGTGGAATTCATTTCCATGGATGGCTAATAAATCAACCATGAAGGAATGATGGTGAGTCGCAATGGGCTGGATGGCCTAATTCTGCTCCTATGTCTTATGGTCTTATGATCACATGGATGGTTGTTCTGAAAACAAAGACATTACATTAGCATTAGAAAGTAAGGTTAGGACCTACCATTAATATGTGTGGAGTTTGTTTGGAATTCTTCATCTGTATTTTCATTAACCTGGAAGTAGGTAAATGGGGCATTGATATGAATGTTCCTTACTAATTGATTACTTCTGACCCTACAAAATACTGTGAGAATTTTAGATATCCAAAAGTGTAGTGAAACTCTGAGAGTTATCTGTTTACAACTGACATGGACACAACATAATTCAAAGTTTGAGATGGAGAAATTTAACAGCACTTTTGCTGTGAACTCACTAGAGACTTTTATAAATTGTGAACACATTGCCACATTTAAAAAGCGCTCACATCTGGAACTTTATCTAACTCGATTATTTTATTATATTGCTTTAATCATCTGGCTTCAGTTCATGATCCTTTGAAAGTAATTTTTCTCCAAGGAAGCTCATATTACTGCAGCATTCCTCTGGGAGTATTGAAGAGAATCTCTTTGAAATGAAAAATGACATATGAAGATGATTGGTGGGATCATTCAATTGTAACAGTGACATAAAAATCAGACATCATGGCTTCAGCATTTTAGTTGGACTAAGTACCTGAAACCCAGGCTTTGATTACAGTCCTTTTTGTAAAGGTTTGCATTTCAAGAACATAGAAAGAAAAGTTTTCATTTATGTAGCACCTTTCATGAGCCTTAGAATCATCCAAAAATTCTTTACAAAGTCTTTGTGAAGCATTACCACTATTGTATTGCAGGGTGGTTCAGGTCCCACAGATAATATAAATTAATGAACAAAGAATCTGCTTTTTCCTGTTAGATGATAAATGAATATTGACCAGAATACCAGAGAAACAATCTGAGGTATAAAATAGCTCTTAGGCTAATTCTATCTGCATTTTATAATCCACTCCTGAAATGTTACTCCACTGAAGGTGCAATATTGAGCCACAACCATCTACATTTAATTCAGGGAACCAAGAATGAATTTCTGCACCCGCTTTTTCCTCTGAAACCTCTTTCTTGAATACTACTACTACTGAGCCCCATCACCCCTACTGGGCCATAGGTCACCCACAGCAGCTCACCGGAGTCCTCTGTCCTGGGCCAGTATACATGGTCTTTACATTCCATGTGGTCTTGGATGTGACCTGATAACATCTTCTGGGCAAAGATCCTTCCTCTCCGAGGGATGAGATCTTTGGAAATTCTGTTCTGTTCTGTTCTGTTGTTGCCCCTTTTTTGAATTGTGTTACAGAAATATTTCACATTTGCCTGATCAGCTGCATGCAGCCTTGATTTAAACCTCTTCCCAAAAGTGGTACTAGTGATTGTATTGCTAAAAAGAGTCGGACTAGAATATGCGCATATATTCATGAAGTGGGACTGGAGTCCATGAACTTCTGACTCATAGGCAAGCGCTGTTATGATGCATGGAGCAGATCAAAACTGGAATGAATCAGAATCAGGTTTGATATCACTGGCATATGTTGTCAACTTTGCTGTTTTGTAGCAGCAGTACTTCCAGCACATTACAAGTGACTTAGGAGTTTGAGGAGATTTGGTATGCCACCAAAGACTACGGCCTATGAAGGCAGGCATACCAAATGCTTTTTTGACAACCTTATCCACTTGTGTTGCCACTTACGTACCCTGAGGTCTCTCTGTACATCAGTGTTTCTAATGATGCTGTCATTTATTCTAAATTACCTTGTGAATTTGACCTCCCAGATTGCACATCTCACTCTTGTCTAGATTAAATTCCATCTGCTATCACTCTACCAGCTTTCTAGCTGATCTATGTCCTGCTTTATCCCTTCTTCATTATCTATGACTCCACCAACTTCTGCATACATACAAATCATACCCGTAAAGTACTCATCCAAGTTATTTACATATAATACACGGTTTTTCAGTTAGGGAACTGGAGCTGGAGCTGTATGAACTTTGGATCATTCGGGAGGCAGAGGCAGAAATAGACAGGAGTTCAGGGAGACAGTCACCCCTAAAGGTCAGGAAGCAGGTAGCTGGGTGACTATCAGGAGAGGGAAGGGGAATAGACAGAAAGAGCAGAGCACCCCTGTGGCCGTTCCCATCAACAATAAGTATACTGTTTTGGATACTGTTGGTGTGGACGACCTACCAGGGACAAGTTGCAGTGGTCACATCTCTGGCACCGAGACTGGACCCTCAGCTCAGAAAGGAAGGAGGGAAAAGAGGAGAGTAGTAGTGATAGGGGATTCAATAGGTGGACAGATAAGAGGTTCTGTGGGAGAGATCGAGAATCCCGGATGGTCTGTTGCTTCCCTGGTGCCAGAGTCCGCGATATCTTGGATCGAGTTCTCGGTATTCTTAGGATGGAGGGTGAGCAACCAGATGTCATGGTCCATGTAGGGACCAATGATGTGGATAGGAAGAAGGAGGAGGTCCTGCAAAGAGAGTTTAGGGAGTTAAGTGCAAAGTTGAAGGACAGGACCTCCAGGGTTGCAATCTCAGGATTGCTCCCCGTGCTACGTGCTAGAGAGGCTAGAAATAGGAAGATAATGCAGCTAAACATGTGGCTAAGGAGATGGTGCAGGAGGGAGAGCTTCATGTTTCTGGACAATTGGGCTTTGTTCCAGGGAAGGTGGAACCTGTTCTGATGGGACGGTCTGCACCTGAACTGGAGGGGCACTAACATCCTTGCGGGTAGATTTGTTAGTGCTGCTCCGGGGGGTTTAAACGAGATTTGCAGGGGGAGGGGAACCAGAGTGTTAGAGCAGATAGTGAGGTGGAGGAACAGAAAGGCCATGCGAGGATTGCATGTTTAGACACAAATCAAAGGTTTGTACATGATAGAAATGTTCTCATGTTCATCTATTTCAATGCAATGAGTATTGTAGGTAAGGCAGATGAGCTTAGGGCATGGATTGGCACGTAGGATTACAACATCATTGATATTAGTGAGATTTGGTTGCAGGAGGGGCAGGACTGGCAGCTTAATGTTCCGGGGTTCCGTTGTTTCAGACATGATAGAGGGGGAAGGATGAAAGGGGTAGGAGTGGCATTACTACTCAGGGAAAATATCACAGCTGTGCGTAGACACAACAGCCCGGAGAGCTTGTCTACAGAGGCCATATGGGTGGAGCTGAGGAACGGGAAAGGTGTGACCACACTAATAGGGCTGTATATAGACTGACCAATAGTCAGAGAGAATTGGAGGAGCAAATCTGTAGAGAGATAGCAGATCGATGTAAGAAACAGGAAGTTGTAATAGTAGGGGATTTTAACTTTCCACATATTGACTGGGACTCCCACACTGTGAAAGGGCTAGATGGCTTGGAGTTTGTCAAATGTGTTCAGGAATGTCTTCTTAATCAATATGTAGAGGTACCTATGAGAGAGGATGCAATACTTGATCTCCTATTAGGGAACCAAACAGGTCAGATGACAAGTATATGTAGGCGAACATTTTGGGTCCAGTGACCATAACGTCATTAGTTTCAAGTTAATTATAGATAAGGATTGGTCTGGTCCTCGAGTTGAGGTTCTAAATTGAAGAAGGGCCAATTTTGTGGAGATGAGAAAGGATCTAGGAAGAGTGGATTTAGATAAGTTGTTTTCTGGCAAGGATGTGTTCAATAAGTGAAAGGCCTTCAAAGGTGAAATTTTGAGAGTGCAGAGTTTGCATGTTCCTGCCAGGATGAAAGGCAAAGTTAACAGGCACAGGGAAACTTGGTTTTCAAGGGATAGTGGTGATCTGGTTAAAAAAAAGAGAGAGGTGTATAGCAAGTATAGGCAACAAGGAACAAATGAGGTACTTGAAGAGTACAGAAAATGTAAGAAAATACTAAAGAAGGAAATCAGGAAGGCAAAAAGAAGACATGAGGTTGCTTTGGCAGATAATGTGAAGGTAAACCCAAAGGGTTTCTACAAATATATTAAGAGTAAAAGGATAGTAAGGGACAAAATTGGTTCCCTGGAAGATCAGAGTGGTCATCTATGTATGGAGCCTCACGAGATGGGGGAGATCTTAAACAGATTTATTTGCATCAGTATTTACTCAGGAAACTGGTATAGCATATATGAAAGGAAGGGAAACAAGCAGTAGTGTCATGGAACATATAGAGATTAAAAAGGAGGTGCTTGCTGCCTTACAGCAAATAAAGGTAGATAAATCCCCCGGGCCTGACATGATATTTCCTTGGACCTTGAGAGAGACTAGTGTGGAAATTGCAGGGGCCCTGGCAGAACTATTTAAAATGTCCTTAGCCATGGGTGTGGTGCCGGAGAATTGGAGGGTAGCTCATGTTGTTCCGTCGTTTAAAAAAGGCTCCAAAAGTAAACCAGGTAACTACATGCTGGTGAACCCGACATCAGTAGTAGGTAAATTATTGGAAGGTGTTCTGAGAGATCAGATATACAAGCACCTGGACAGCCAAGGGCTGATTAAGGATAGTCAGCATGGTTTTGTGCGTGGTAGATTGTGTTTAAATGAATCTTGTAGAGATTTTCAAGGAGGTTACCAAGAAAGTAGATGAAGGAAAGGCTGTGGATGTTGTCTACATGGACTTCAGTAAGGCCTTTGACAAGGTCCCACATGGGAGGTTAGTTCAAAAGGTTCAGACACTAGGTATCCATGGAGAGGTTGTAAACTGGATTCGAAATTGGCTGTGTGGGAGAAGACAGAGAGTGGTAGTGGATGATTGCTTCTCAAACTGGAGGCCTGTAACTAGTGGTGTGCCTCAGGGATCTGTGCTGGGACCATTGTTGTTTGTTGTCTATATCAATGATCTAGATGATAATGTGGTAAATTGGATCAGCAAGTTTGCTGATGACACTAAGATTGGAGGCATTGTGGACAGTGAGGAAGGCTTTCAAAGCTTGCAGAGGATCTGAATGTATTGGAAAAATGGGCCAGAAAATGGCAGATGGAATTTAATGCAGACAAGTGTGAGGTGTTGCATTTTGGAAGGACAAATCAAGGTAGGACATACACAGTAAATGGTAGGGCACTGAGGAGTGTAGAAGAACAAAGGGATCTGGGAGTTCAGAAACATAATTCCCTGAAAGTAGTGTCACAGGTAGACAGGGTTGTAAAGAAGGCTTTTGGCATCCTGGCATTCATAAATCAAAGTACTGAGTATAGGAGTTGGGATGTTATGGTGAGGTTGTATAAGACGTTGGTGATGCCAAATTTGGAGTACAGTTCTGGTCACCTAACTATAGGAAGGATATCAGTAAGATTGAAAGAGTGCAGAGAAGATTTACTAGGATGTTGCCAGGTCTTCAGGAGTTAAGTTACAGGGAAAGATTGAACAGGTTAGGACTTTATTCCTTGGAGCGTAGAAGAATGAGGGGGGATTTGATAGAGGTTTACAAAATTATGAGGAGTATAGACAGAATAAATGCAAGTAGGCTCTTTTCACTTAGATTTGGAGAGATCAATACGAGAGGACATGACTTTAGGATGAAAGGGGAAAGGTTTAGGGGAACTTTAGGGGGAACTTCTTCACTCAGAGTGGTGGGAGTGTGGAACAAGCTGCCATCTGACGTGGTAAATGCAGGCTCACTCTTAAGTTTTAAGAATAAATTGGATAAATACATGGATGGGAGAGGTCTGGAGGGCTATGGACTGGGTGTAGGTCAATGGGACTAGCAGAATAAAGTTTCAGCACAGACTAGAAGGGATGAATGGCCTGTTTTCTGTGCTGTAGTCTTATGGTTCTATGATGAGTGAGCAAGGGTTTTCCTCATTGGAGTGAAGGAGGATGAGAGATGATTTGATAGGTCTATGTAAGGTTATGAGAGGCAGAGGTATACTGGACAGCCAACACCTTTCTCCCCGGGCAGCAATGAGCTGGAACAGAGGACATGCATCTAAAGTGAGTGAAGGAAAGTTTAAGCGAGATGTCAGAGACAGGTTTTTAACACAGAGAGTGTCAGGTGACTGGAATGCATGGCTGGATGTGGTGGTAGAGGCTGAGACAACAGGGACGTTTAAGAGAATCTTAGGTAGGCACACAGATGTAAGAAGAGTGGAGAATTATGGGCTATGTAGGAGGGAAGGTTTAGATTGATTGTGGAGTACATTTATAGAGGTCGGCAGAGTATTGTGAGGCAAATGGTCCAGACTGTTCTATGTACCAGCACCGATCCCTGTGGTACACCCAAGTAGTTGCTCTTTTCCACCACTACACTCTACCTCTTGTTACCTAGGAACATTTGGAACTGGTTTACCAAAAGGAAGGGAAATGCAATTCTAGCAATAATTTCAAGAGAACTCAAATATAAAAGCAAGGGTGAAATGCTGAGGCTTCCTGAGGCATTAGCCAGACTGCATTTTGAGTGCTGTCAGCAGTTTTGGGCCCTATATCTAAGAAAGGATGTGCTGGCATTGAAGAGGATCCAGAGGAGGTTCACGAGATTATCCTGAGAATGCAGGGTTAACATATACAGAGTGTTTGATGGATCTGGGCCAGTACTCACTGGAGTTCAGAAGGATGAAGGGCGATCTTACTGAAACCTATTGAGCCGAGTGGATGTGGAGAGAATGTTTCCTATAGTTGATGATTTTTTTTTAACCAGGTGGTGGTGAATCTGTGGAATTTATTGCCACAGGCAGCTATGGCGGCCAGGTCATTGAGTGTATTTAAAGCGGTGATTAATAAGTTCTTGATTCATAAGGGCATCAATGGATACAGGGAGAAGGCGGGAGAATGTGGTTGAGAGGGAAAATAAATCAGCCATGATCGAATGACAGAGTACACTCAATGGGCCAAGTGGCTTAATTCTGCTCCAATGTCTTGGGGTCTAATGGTCTAAAAACTCTTGACATCCCATGTGCCTTAACATTCTGGACTAACCTACTGTGCCGAACCTTGTCAAAAGCCTTACTGAAGTTGATTTAGACAATATCTGTTGCCTTCCTTTTATCATTTGACTTGGTTAACTCCACAAAAATTTCACTGAGCTTTATTATATGTGATTTCCCCTGCACAAAACCATGCCTAGGCCTTTTATCAGCCTCAGTCTTTCCACATGAACATAAATCCAGTCTGTCAGACTGTCTCCAGCAACTTCCCTACCACTGTTGCAGGATTCATCAAAATGTGGAACACAGGTTTATCCCTACCAGCCTTTTTGGACAAGAGGGTAAAATTAGCCATCCTCCAGATGTCTGGTACCTCGCACATGCTAATGAAAATGCAAAAATCTCCATCAGAGCTCCAGCGGTCTCCTCCCTTTCTTCTCTTAGCACCCTAGACCTGGTGATTTATCTATCCTAAGATGTTCCAATATTTCTAGCAATTCTTTCTTCTTGACACAGATATACTTCAAAATATCAGCGTACCTTTCCCTCATTTCCCCAGTCTCCACGTCCTTCTCCCTGGTGAATTCCAGTGAGAAGAATTTATTTGCAACCTTGCTCGTACAGCATATCTATACTCCAGATTAGTCCCCTGGTCCCTGAGATCTATACCTTCCCCAGCTATTCTCCTGCTTCTAATACTTGCACCAAGAAAAGGTTCTGGGATTCCCCTTAGTCCGACATCATTATTCATTTTCATCCTCCCAATTTATTTGCTAAGTTTTTTCCTACATTCCCTAAAAACCTCAAGTGGCTTCTTTGCTGATAATTTCCCATACCTGTCACTCAATTCTTTCTGTTCCCTGATCAGATCTTCAATATTCCTTTTTAGCCAGGATTACCTAATATTACCATCTTTGCTTCTTATCCTTACAGGGTGATGCTGACTCAGAACTTCTAATGTCTCAATTTAAAAAGTTCCCACTCCCTCCCCCCTCCCCCTCCGTTTGCCGTTGTTCTTATTCTGTTGAAAAGATCATATGAATCAATGCAGTCTTCACAGTCAAAGTGTGGCAAATGGGACAGCGTATTTCCCCAAATGCACAGTAAAGGAGCATTTAAATTTTCTTGAAAATACTACTTTAAATGTACTAAAAATATCCCTTGATCCATTTTAAAAGATGTCCCAAAATTCAATAGAAACTGGACATCATATGCCTTCTGTGACAATTTATATAAAATGAGTAAAAGTTTGGGATAAGCTCAATCACACTCAGTCCTGTACTTATTGATTTTTTAAGGCAGCTTTCTGAGGCAGAAAGTGTAAATAACTTGCAACCCTGATGGAAAATATGAGCTCATAACAAAAATATACAGATCAAAGGGACAAGTGATCTTAGCAATTTATTGATATAGGTCAGATGATACATTCCAAAAACTGAACAGATGGAATGAAGAGTAGGATATCCTGGAGCTTCACAATGGCACTTATTATTAAAAGTCACACACCTGGTACAAAGAAATAAGAGACCATTCAGTTCCTTGACTAGATTCTATTATATCGTAAGATCATTGCCAATTTGCGCCCCTGCTCCATTGATTAGCCTGCTCCATAATCTTTAACATATTGCCTAATAAAATTCTATTAGTATTGAAATTTACAATTCACCCACCTAAATCTTATATGAAGTTATGCATTCTGCGAACATCACTGAAAGACTCGATCCAATTTTAAGATTATGTCTTCTTATTCCTCCTCTAGAGGTAATGGTTTTGCTCTGTCTACCATATCAAATCTTTTAATCACCTTAAACATCTTAATTATAATTCCCCTTTATCGTGACAACGCAAAGGTATACAAGTCAAATCCATGCAAAATTTTCTCACAATTTAACAGTTTTTGTATAATTTTGGTGAATCTTGGCTGAATCTCCTCAGGTCAATTAAATTCTTCCTTGCATGCAGTAGGAGAAATGAATGGATTATTCTAGATCTTGTAATTATATCATAATGTTCAACCCTTTTCATTCCACTCCGACATCAGAGGAAGATTAACTTTCTTTTTTTATACTAGAACAATTTCAAATGTTTGGGAATATAGGATCCAGACAAGGCCATTCAGTTATAATAACAACAGCAAATGCTGGTAAGGCCCAGATCAGGCAGCATCTCTGGAAAAATAAGCAGTTAACAGTCAGCTCCAGGGCCTTCCTTCAAAACCTGTGTCTGTTCCATGAAATCATCTGATCTACACCTCAATGGTAGGTTTCCAGTTCTGATCTATATCCTTGAATCACTCTTGAAAACATATATAGAGACATAGAAAACCTACAGCACAATACAGGCCCTTTGGCCCACAAAGCTGAGTCAAACATGTCCTTACCCTAGAAATTACGTAGGGCTATCCATAGCCCTCTATTTTTCTAAGCTCCATGTCCCCATCCAGGAGTCTCTTAAAAGACCCTATCGTATCCGCCTCCACCGCCATCATCGGCAGTCCATTCCATGCACTCACCACTCTCTGCATAAAAATCTTACCCCTGACTTCTCCTCTGTACCTACTTCCAAGCACCTTAAAACTGTGCCCTCTCATGCTAGCCATTTCAGCCCTGGGGAAAAGTCTCTGACTTTCCACATGATCTATACCTCTCATCATCTTATACACCTCTATCAGGACATCTCTCATCCTCCATTGCTCCAAGAAGAAAAGGCCGAGTTCACTCAACCTATTCTCATAAGGCATACTCCCCAGTCCAGGCAACATCCTTGTAAATCTCCTCTGCACCCTTTCTATGGTTTCCACATCCTTCCTGTAGTGAGGCGACCAGAACTGAGCACAGTACTCCAAGTGGGATCTAACCAGGGTCCAATATAGCTGTAACATTTCCCCTCGGCTCATTCCTGAAAATTTAATTTGCCCAGAATCTACATTCTTTTGCAATTCCCACATGTCCACTGCATTTTGTATTCAAAAGAACTAAAAAGAACATGCTATTTCAAGCTAAGGTTTGAGCAGAGTTTCAGAAACAGGCCCAGGATATGCCTCATGGGCTCAGCTGTCTGGTTAGTACCAAATAATGTCAAACATTAAATCTGATGGAAAATAGTCAGTATGTCAGCTTTTAAAAAGCATCCTGTGGATGTCCCTATTGACTGATCAGTTAGAGCACAATGCTGCACTTTTTCTTCAGATGAGAGCTCTGACATAAGCCTCATACAGCTCATACAAAAATGAAGCCCCACTTTCCACAGTGAATAATAGAGCTCTTCAGGCTCATTATTAAGTAAATGCATGTTGGTTCTGGCTAACCTCCATGGGGTTCTGCTGCATTTGTTTTCATGTTTAGAGTTTTTCCCTGTTGTGCTAAGTTTGAATGTTTTAGAGGGAGCTGTCTGACTGGTGCTGAAGGTAGTTCACTGAAAAAGTTGTGCTAAAGCAAATTATTTCCAAACAGGACACGTTTCTCTGAGAGTTCATCCTGACTGAAAGAGAGACCAGGTTAGAAAAAGATGGGAAAGATGGGGGCCATGATCATTGCCGACGTTTAGGAGACAATTCTCTTACTTTATTATCCATAATGACCAATCCAAATGATATTATGATGGAAATCTGTCGGTTGTATCCTCAAAACAGAACAAATTCAGCCACACACATGGCCGTCAAAGTGCTGTGTGTTCCAGCAACAGGCTGCAAGGTGCAAGCTGGAGGAAGTAGCAGAAGAACAGGAAGGAGTGCTTAAATGTGACAGCGGCTATGAGTCCAGAATCCAATGAGATTCTTCTTAGCAGTGTTGGCAAATTCAACTAAGAACAATAACACTGTAGTTATTTTAGTGGAAAGACAATCCAAAGTCTTGATTAGGAGTTTAGTGCCATACATTATAATCTCACCGTGCTAGCTAGACAATTTAAATTTGGTTACTTAGATAAATAGTGGGTCATAATCTCGTTCTGGCAATTGTCTCTATGAAACGAATTAGTTATTATGTTACATCTTTGGTGAAAGAAATCTACTGTGCTTACTTAGTCTGAAGCATATGCAACTCCAGACCCGAAATGTCTGAGACTGTCAAACATTCTACATGTGGGCCAAGAAGGTAATTCACTACCTTCTTAGGACAGTTAAAAATAGCCAGAATATGTTGTTCTTGCTAACAAATTTTAGATAAACGTACCTTCTTGTTTGCCAGCACTCCAACACGCCCTGCCACTCATTTTTGAATTGGCACTTTTTGACATAATAATAACAACCACCAGGCAATGCAATTCAAAATCATAGTTATTCACAGAAGATTAAAGAATTCACCTTTCTTCAGATTCTTCAGAATCAGAGGACGGTTATATCTTCAGCTTCACTCCCTCCATCTCTGTCTCTGCAATGTCCCTTTGCGTGGTGACTGACACTGCAGGGGTTAAAATCGGCAGGCATACCTGTCTTCTTCTGGGTCCTTCCTGAAATGCATTTCAGGCCAGAAAGAAGGAAGAAAGTTATTGAGTTTTGTGAAGTGTTTCAGTGATGTCATGGTTGAAAAAAGTTAACACTATGTGTGTGGGCCATGTACTGTCAGTGTAGTTTACACTGACAGTAATCCTGAGGGTTCAGTGGAATGTATATGTATATAAACATGACGATTGTTAAGAAGTATATTTTAATATTATATGTTTTTAGTGTGGTTGTATATTTACTTGCTATCTTATACTGTATGTACTATGTGTGCCTTGTGCTGTATATGACTGTAGGTAACACGAGTGAATCTGCAGATGCTGGAAATAAATTTTTAAAAAACACAAAAAGCTGGCAGAACTCAGCAGGCCAGACTGCATCTATGGGAGGAGGTAGTGACAACGTTTCGGGCCGAAACCCTTCCAGGAGGGTTTCGGCCCAAAAAGTCGTCACTACCTCCTCCCATAGATGCTGTCTGGCCTTCTGAGTTCTGCCAGCTTTTTGTGTTTTTTTTTATGACTGTAGGTACTGGGTTTTGCATCTTGGCCCCAGAGGAATGCTATTTCCTTGGCTGCATTCATGGATATTCATGTATGGTTGAATGATAATTAAACTTGAACTTGAACTTGAACTAGTGGATGTGTAATTCATTACAGTAAGACTAGGGAATATTATCTGAAGATCAGTTCAGTCACCTTAAGAAGATTCTGGATCTTCAGACTTTTTCCTGTGTTGCTTCCACCATCGTGAACTCACAAGCCATTTTAGTCTCTGATCATGCCTGCACGTTCTGTCTGTGGCCAGGTGAGTTTCTTTCGGGTGCTGCAGTTTCCTCCTGCATCCAAAAGATGAAGAGAGTGCAGTAATTTATCAATTACTGGCAAATAAAGAATCAAAATGGAGTTGATGGGCGTGCGTGAGATTAAATAAGTTGCAGGGGTACTAGGAAATAAGGAGAGGAGTGAAAGAATTCTCCCTTGGAGCTTCCAAGGGCAACGTTAGGTGAATGGCCTTCACCTGACATTATAAATTGATTACGTTTCTCTATATGTCTAAAGCAAACCATAAAGAAATAGTGCCTTTCCCTGCCTCAGCTTACAATTTCACCCTTTCTCTACACCATCCTCACGCAGAATACATGGAGGACTTGCCTATGGTCTGTTCTCCTTAGCATCAGCAATCTGTAGTAGCCAGCTACCATTTCCATGCCATTTTAATTGGCAGATTATAAAGTACAGGTTTCCAAGCCTCGAACATACCAGACCTCTCACGTTCTGTTCTGCCTCCTCATCCAAAAGGTAAAGCTGAGCCCTACTCTCCAGGGATGTAGTACTCAAGGTTTCTACTTTCCAGGCAGAAAATAGGAGGCATAGGTGTAATGAAAACTGGTTATTGTTCAGTTTGGATTATTGGGCATTGCCTTTTGTTCAGGGCTCATTTACAGATATCCTGGTTCGCAGCAAAACAAGTGTTGGGCACTTATTGTTGATGAGCAAGGGCTCACTCAATTATTGATAAAGTGTCTAAGAAACAAATCAGCCTTAGCATGTGCACACCAGAAATATGGGTCATAATCAATTCCATAGATCTTTTACAGGACCTTGAGTTAACAAGTGGGTTTTTATGGTTATTGCAAACAGGTATTAAGTGTATAAACAAGGAATGCTGTTGAATTTTCATATACAATTGATTATACAACATTAGGATATTTTGTGGGCCCTAGGGCATCAATATCTATTTCTGTTATTAAACTTGAAAAGTCTACAGCAAAGCCTCACTAGATTGAAAATGTGGATAAGCTGTTATATTTATTTTGAAAAGGGAGTTTATAAAGATTGGATTTTTGCTCACTGTGCCAAAGAAGATTAAGCGTTGAAATGATCATGATTTTCAAAATTAATGAAGACTTTTTTTTACTGATTGACAATTCAGCAAAATAATTTGTGCTTTTTAAACAATTAGAGTTAGCAGGTGTTTTTTTACAAAGGCCTCTTAGAGCTTGGGATGTTCTACAATAAGTGGATGTTGAGCCAAACACAATAAAAAATCACTTAAAATGGAACTGAATGGTTATTCAAAAAGGAGAAATCTAAGGTAATGCACTAAAGAGTGGAGAAATTGGATTTGAGTAAACAACTATAATTGGACAGCAGCAGTGAAGAAGCTTCAATAGGTTTTTATAATTTAATATCTAAAAATTCTATTTGATGTCACATGGAGGTAAATTAGTACAGCTGAGATGTGCAAGCTATAGATTGACAACAACATAAATCCTCTGCATAAAAACAGCTAGATGAATGAGTATTTTATTGTTTATCACTTGCTGTTAGTTTCCAGAGAAAACATAATTTTACCAATTTTCATTTGATATCTTGGCTGCTGGTGTTGACCTGGCAACCATTTGATGAAACTGTGTGAATAAATGATAGTTGTCTCCTGAATTAGATTGAGAAGGATTCACAGATCACAGCATAGCTACAACATAGAAAGATTATGGACATGCAAACAAATGCTTCCCTTCAAGCCTCCTCTGCGTTTAATAAGATCACGGCTGATCTAATTGTAACATTTCACCCCCTTGCTTATAAAGTATATGTTTACTTCTGCCTTAAAAATGTTCATAGGCTTTCTTACACTACCCTTCAAAGGAGACAGTTCCAAAGATTCATGACCCTCTGAGTGAAAAAATTGCTTCATTTTTGCTATGCCTTATTTTCAGACAGTGATCCCTAGTACCAGATTGTGGTACAAACATCCTTTCCCCACAATAACATCTTTCCATTACTGTACACTGTTCTCCAGTTGTGGTCTCACTTGTACTCAATATAACTGCATACATTTGAATTTAATTTATTTAATTCCCCAACAATAGACGATAAGACTGCATCCAGTCCTGCTGAAGGGTTTCGGCCTGAAATGTCAACTGTACTGTTTTCCCTGGATGCTGCCTGGCCTGCTGAGTTCCTGTAGCAGTTTGTGTGGCTTGCTCAGATTTCCAGCATCTGCACATTTTCTCTTGTTTTCCATTGCATTAGCTTTCCAATGACCTGCAGTACCTCTAAGCTCGCCAACTGTGAACCACGTGGTAGAATATTCACATTCCAGAGTTCCGTAGTATTTTACCATTTACATAATATGTTTCTTTTTTTATTTTTCCTGCAAAATGGGCAATATCACACTTCCCATGATCCAACACACTGGCCAACTCATGTAAGCTATTGCTGTTTTATTAAGCTGTATACGTGTCTTGGGTTGAATAATAATTAAACTTGAACTTGAGCTATCCATAACCCTCCATAGCCTCTTAATGTCCTCTTCACATCATTCTTTCCTATCTATTTTAATGTCAACTCAGATGCCTCCATCCAAGTTATTCATATTCAGCCTGTTGAGTCTCTCCTGGCTCTTTCTAAGAGTGATCCTCTAGTCTCACTCCCCCTGTCTACTGTCCATTTCAATGACATATCATGATGTACTTATCCAGCTCCCTCTAGAGTATGAAATTGAATCTACCTCCAACATCATCACAGCAGTACATTCCTGACCACATGCATTCACCTGGGAAAATATGTTACCACTGTCACTTTTATTTCTATTATCAATGTTCTATGTCCTCTTGTTCTTCACTGGTTCACCAATGGGAACAGTTTCTCTCTACCTACTTGGTCTACAACCTTTGTGATTTTAGTAACTCTATCAGATCCCTTCCGAAGTGTGTAACCCCAGGTTCTACAGCCTACCCATATATCTCACATTGCTCATCACTGAAGTCATTCAGGTGCATCTTCTCTGCACCTGATCCAGTCTTCACATCATGTGGCACAAAACACAGCAACTGAAACTCGATAGAATACTCCAGTTATGGCTGAAAAAAGGTTTATCATAACTTACTTGCATTTGTACTCTTTTTCTCAATTCTAAAGCATGTGCTGCTTTGTGGTCATTTTTTTAGCCTGCACTACCGCTTCCGAACAATTATGTATACAAACAATTAATATGTACTTAATTGTATATAATATATACAATTAGTTGTACATTGTATATAAAATTAATATATACACAAACATAAACACATCTGTGCTTGTATTTCTTTGTGCTCTTTAAGAAGAGACAGCGTAACTCTGCATCTGAAACATTCCACAAGGCGTCAACTGATAAATTGGTCTTGTGCAGTCAATGCAATGAAAGGCACTTTTTTTCTTTGCATATTCCTCCATTATAGCTATGGCAGAAATTGATGTAAATATGGCATCCTTACATCTGTGTGTTTGAGAGCCAAATGTACAGATGACCTAGAAGGAAAATCATGGAGCTAATAAGTCCCCTATTTTTTTTTGCTATTGAGTTTTTCCAATATGATGAAAACACGTGTAAGCACTGCACTACACAATAAAATTCTTCAATCAACTATTCCACCCGGTATCCTTCAAAAACAATAGTAAAAGGGTTCATTAACTTTCTATAGTTTCTGGGAACTGGTGACGACATTTTTGTCATTACTATTGGGACAACACTTCAAAATTCCATAATTTTCTGTGAAGTGGTTTGAGATCGCCTAAAATTAGATAGTTCGTTCTTTTTTTCATTATTCTCTGTGTAATCACTTCAAGGTATTCTTGTTATTTTCTATTGAACTGTTTATTTATTTCCCTAAAGAACTGACTTAAGTGCTTTACTGTCTAAAACTGCAGCAACGCATCTTCCTCGTAATGATGAGGTACCTTGGTTGATGCTGAAGTTATGACTTAAACCTTCATTTACTTATCAGTGATTTTTTTATATGTACAAAGGCTGGATTATTGTTTATAACTGTATAATATAAATGCTAAACATAGCACCTTATAACATACAGGGATATCATATGAATATAGTCCTTTATCTAATTTTTTTCTGATTTGTATGACTTAAACCTAGGAACAGTGAGGTTTAGACACTGCATAGAAGAGTTGGCAAAGTCACCTTTCTATAAAAGGAAAATGCATTTTCCCCAGAGCTTCATATACTTAAGCACTGATAACCATCTGTGAAAGTGTTCTAATCAAGACTTGATTGAACATGCTAGTCCATGTAGGTGCTGCAGAGGAAAGAGCAAGAATTAGAACTGAAGCACTCTCCAAAGTGGCAGCAATCTTATGCACAGTTTGATCTCACAAACTGCAGTGATATTAATGATGGCTTTGGTTATACTCCTGTTGAGTGAAGTTTGAATGCCATTCTGGTAGTTGTGCAATAGATACTTTAGTGTAAATCTTTTACAAACATAACTAACAGTTACGATGTAGTTTAGTACAGTGACTGCAACTGCTTGCCCGAAGTGAATGAGTGCGATTGAGTTTGGCCGTAATGGCCTCCAGTGATGTACCTGATTCTAATCCACCATTTTAGTTTTTATCTTTAGTGTAAATTTGCTTTTTTCATTTGCTGTTCTATGAAAGAGCATTCAGTTTGCATTTGTGGCAGTCAAGTCAAAAGACTGACATGAAGAAGAAGTACATTAGAGTAATAGACAATACAAACTATAGGGTCTCTTCTCACTTAGTATTCCATTACTGTCTCAGGTAACTTTCAGGATGTTGGAAGGATAACAGGCTGAAGCTGAAAAATCAGATTCCAAAACAAATGATGGAGTTACAGGCTCCACAGACATTTTAACACTGCTGTTTGACAACTCAGGCAAGAACCTCCTGAATAAATGGAAATATAAATCTCATAATGTCATTAAGAACTAAGCCCAATTTCTTTCTACCAAGTGAGTGCAGCATCCATAACTAAGCCAAATTTGGTAGTTAAATGTATCCAAAACCCATTTCGGTCACCTGACAGAGGATCTAACTGGTTGTCAATTTTTGCAGCTTCTGAACAGTGGGTTTATGCTCATAACTTGCAAATAGAAAAGTAATGAAGCTTGGCATTGCATTTCACTGTCTTTCCTTAGTTGTACATCTCACAAACCTGCTGCCCAGGAGTTAGAATTTAAATTTGATAGGGAAGATATTTTGTCATTTGACACCTAGTCACAGTATTCCTGCATCACATCCAGCAAATTATGATTCATAGTGGCATGTTAAATGTTTGGGCCTGCATTTGTTTCCTCAGAATGCCAAGCAATGTTTCTAATTCCCTTTTAGTATCACACACTTTCTTGGTTTCAATAACATTTGATCCTAGGTGTTTTGTTAATGCTGTAGAGTGCAAGTCATTTTTCAGCAATTTTTTGTCAACAAATTTAACTAGTAGCTAGTAATATATTGAGCAGATTATTAAAATGTCCAAGTTTATTTTGAACAGAATATAACACAATAATTTCCTGATTCATGCTACCCAGGGAATTTATTAATCGGGTCTGAAATCGATTTGCGTGTGCAGTTTAAAACAACACTGCATGAGTCAAGACACCTTGGCTGACTCAGTCTTATGAAATACACAAATTGGCCACAAGAAATAAGCAAGCATCGTTCAAACTGGGCTCTGGGGACTGGTTCATATGAGTGACTCACATGAGACAAATTTCCATTGTACTGAAATGTCTTGACTCAAAAATTAAATGAATTATCTCAGTCTGCAGGGTCCTGTAGTTTTATTTATATTCATGATAGCTAGAGGCTTTTCATAGGTTTATTGCATGCCGTTGGGGCTCAGGTGACGTAAGGATTCTGAGTCCTCAAGCATGTTTCAAAGGTTGCATATGTCTTACAATATGTTTACAGTTTTGCATGGATGCCTTCATCATGTTTTTCCCACTGAAACGGTACTGTTAGATCTCTTTTCTTGGCTCTCGACTTGAAATTTATCCAGGTAGTTGACAGATGACAAGTAAAAAAAAGACAGCTTTCTGGCTTTTCAATAGGGCTGCCCAAGTTAGAAATAACAATGGTACATTATCCCTCCTAATCCTGCTCAATCCCTTTGTAACATTTGACTCCACTATAGCTCCCTTCATTGCTTCTTGTCCATTTTTTCAGATCCATTAAAGCCTTCACATGGCGCACTCTGATCTGTTTACATCCTTAGTGTCTCCTGTTATTTCATTCTCCCATATGATGATTCCATCCTCCTCCCCAGTCACCTGTTTAGATTGACAAAGCCATCTAAAAACTTGTTTGGCCTTCATCAACAGGTTGGGAGGGGTTGTAGCAATTTTAAAAATCTATTTTTTATTTCTGTTTTACCCTTCCCTTTCTTTGTTTTTTTTTAATATCGGCAATGGATACTTCTCTTTAGGTTTCATGATGTAAAACCAGTTTGATTTGCAGCAGACTTCAGTGATCTGAGCTCCTTAAAAAACTTGTCATGAAGTTGCACAGATCAAAGGATGTGTGAGAAACAAGTTGCATGTTAGTTATAAATCAAAAAACTGCATGTTTTTGATAGAAAAATGCTAATGCTGGAAATCTGAAATACAAACATCAAAGGCTGTAATTGTTGTAGTTCAGGCAGCATCTGTAGAAAGAAAGTAACAGTGAATGTTTTAATTCAGGGACTCTGCATGAGAACTGGAAATGAGAGAAAACAAATTAGTTTTCAGTAGCAGAGGAGATGAAGGAAGAATGGGTGGAGCGAAAGAAATGTCTCAGATAAGGAGAGAGCAGGAAAATTAATAGGGCAGTTAAGTAGCAACTTCTGCTTTTTTGCCAGTACAATGTGCGGCTAATAGTAAAGCTTAGAAACACGTTCTACAGGCCGTACTACAAAACTGAAGCAAAATGATGACAAGCAGAACAGGCGACCTGTCGTAATTTTGATATGTACATGCAGAAAGAAGTTACATAAAATCAGAGAAATCAATATTGAGTACTGAAGACTTTTGATACTTCCCATGTAATTGCAGAAAGTGTCCTTTCACATCTTCTCTTCCTGACATCCAGGCACCCAAGTAGACCTTCCAGGTGAAGCAATGATTCTTCCAATTTAGGGTCTAAGGCATGCCCTCTTCTCATTGCTACCATCAGGAAGGAGGCACACCTAGTGATTCAGGAACGTCTCCTTCCCTTTATTTATATATACCTACAGCAATTTACAGTTTTTATTATTATTGTACTGCCGCCACAAAAACAACAAGTTTCACAACACATGCCGGTGATATTAAACCTGATTCTGATTTTGCATGCGGTGCTTATGCTGTAGCCTCCTTTATTCCAGAGAAATCAAATGCAGAATGAGTGATTGCTCTGTATAGCACCTACAGGAGTGGTCCTGAACCTGTAACTTTAATTCACCATCCCACTCCCACACTGACCTATCTACTTGTGATTTCCTACTCAGTGACGATGGAACCCAATGCCATCTTGAGCATTGTAGCAGCCTTCAGGACATTAAAGCTGTGAAAACAAACTTTTGTTTCTCTTGTTCCCTGTTCTGTAAAGCCAACGATTTCTCTTTCCACAGATGCCAGAAGAGTTACTGAGTGTTTTCTGTATTCTCTGGTTTTATTGCCTATTAGTCGGTTGGTTGCAGAACCATTAGAAAGCCGAGCAATAAAAACTACAGAGAATAAAACTGTTAAAAATCAAGATGATGAGTTAATAAACACCAGATGGAGATCTGTTCAAATGGTAATTATCATTAATAGATTAAAAGCTCAACCTTAAAACCCAAAACTGTTGCCAAGTTAATTCAACTCACAGGAAAATAGACTCGAGGTTTTTCTCTAGGTCTCCCTTTGACAGATCTTTAACAAAAGCCAGGAGCAAAAATTGTATGGGCATCACTAAATATTAGATTATTAGTCTACATACTTCCTTTATATGACATAAGAAATCCCTAAGATCTACCCACGCTTCTTGAGTCTAAATAAAGTGCCTTTTAGGAAGACAACGGTATATTCTCAGCAGTTGTTTATGACTTGAAGCAATACTTGCAGATGTGCCATCTCATATTAGGTAAGGACGTAGAAGTTTCTGGTGAGATACCTTAATGCAACTCCAATGCACCACTGTTGGAGAATGTTCATGATTAGATACGGGTAATAGATGCCAATTGAGTCAACATGTTTCTGAATCAACTCAGATTTGCTTATAGTAGATAGTGAAAAACCTATGTAGAGTCAGGATACAATTTACTTTGTGCAGGAAATTTAGGCTCCGACCTATATTTGAAGCCACAGTTTTATTTGGTCTTTCAAGTTGAATTTTCCATCAGTGGAAAACTTCAGAATGGTGATAGCAGTCTTTGATAATGCAAAGGAAAGTTGTTAGATATTGTCTTGTTGGAGATGTTTTTGGTAACTGATTAATGCAGGTAGTGCAATAGTATAGTGTTTAACTTGTTGGGCTAGTTTCCAATGGCTTGGACCACTGTCCAGCAACATGAGTTTGACCCCCTCCCCCCCACACACACACCTGGCATTAAAGTAGATAACATTTAATTACATCCGGTATTTAAAATTAGAATTAACAATGACAATCACGAAACCAACTGAATCATACAAACCCATTTGGTTCACCTTCTAGGACTCTTCCTGTTCTTGCCTGTATGTATGTATTATAAATAAACTCAGGAGTCATTATGAATGGATAATAAATGTTGACAATGCCAGCTGCATTTGCATCCCAACTGCAAATACATTAACAATACGGACGATGCAAGATGTACTGTTGAAGTCAGTGAACTACAAATCAGAAGAGATGTACAATAGGCAGCTGAATTGACATTTGACATTACCAGGCAAAGTAAAATTTACTGCAGTAAAGCTGCTCTCTTAGCCTGAAGCAGCATTAGAAATAAAGTTTGTTTTTGGTTTTCTGATTCTGACCTGGAAAATAGAATCCACATTTAAAAGGATAAATGTAGCGAGATAGGTTATGGATGGCAGAATCCCAGAGTCTACCCTAAATTAACATCAGCATAAAAATCACTTAAATGAATCAGGTTCCACTTTACCAGCAGCAGAGACGATTAAATCTTCCACATGGAGCAATGCTATAATAAGATACATTAATCAATTAAAGTTGTGAATCATACAAAGCAATTGTTATGTTATCAGTGGTGATCTGATTATCTTCATTTCTGCTTCACTGTTGTTCTTGGTAAGATTTAAGCAGGCAGCAATTTATTCATCAAAGGGCTAATAATCTTGAAAACGCTAAACAAAATGCTTAAAATAAGAACCAGTATTGCAATAAGTTTGGTGAAATAGGATACTGCCCTTTTTTCTTCCACATAATAAAGATTAGATGTCTTGAGCAACATTAAATATTAATACTGTAGTTCAAAGCTTTTTCTTATAACATCGACACTGGCATGCACTTTAGGATAAATCATTTGATCTCTTGCACAACATTATAAAATGGAAACAAGAAGGGAAAAGAAAGACTTAAATTTATGTAACACCTCGTTTGGTTTCAAGATATTCTGAAGTGCCTTATGATTTTCAAGTACTTTTTGCCCTATATTCACTGTCATAATATAGACACAAAATAATATCTTACCTAGAGCATTCTCAGTGTAGCATTTGTAGATTGCTTTATGCACTAATGAAAAGATCATCGGCTTTTGATGATGTTAATTGAGAGCTAATTATTGGTAAAGACACTGGGGAAAGCTCCTCAGTTTTCCTTCAAAGTAGTGTCTTGGAAATTCTTATATTAATCTGACAAAGAAAGGGAATAGATAAATTCCTAAAAAGTGAACCTCAGGAATACATTATTACAAATGTCTGCTTTGACTAAAGCAGAAATGTTTCCTGATTTAATGTGGTTCAATAATATTTTTAGGATGGAGACAGCAGCAGGTTCAACGACAACTTAAGGAAAAGGTCTCTCTATTTCCCCACAAAATTCCTTCAAGAGGACCACAATCTTATCATAGCCTCAATGACCCGGAGAGCTATGAAGAGGAAAGGCATTAAGGACCCAGTGTAGAGAGAGCTCTGTGGCCATCCACCTCAACAACAGGATTACTACCTGTGCTAATGAGGCCAGAACAAGGCAGATTATATATTCTAATGTATGGCTAAAGAATTGGTGTAGGAGAGAAGGCATAAGATTATTGGATCATTGGCCTCTCTTCCAGGGAAGGTGGGACCTGTATAGAAGGGACGGGTTGAACTTGATCTGGAGTGGGGCTAACATCCTAGTGGGAAGGTCTATTGCATGGTGGGGTTCAAACTAGTTGCAGGGGGATGGGAACCAGAGTGCCAGAACGGTTAGTGGAGAGGTTGTGGAGGCAGATGTTGGTAAGACTTCAGACAAGGCTAGGAATCAAAAAGGTTAAGCATGGTGTGACTAGTGTCCTGAGCTGCCTGTAGTTCAATGCAAGAAATATTGAAGGAAAGGCAAATTATAGTGCTGAGATTGAGGTAGCTGGGTTATAACCACAGGCAATGTGTGGTGAGGAGAGGCAGCTGATAGGGCAAAATTGCAGTCAACAGGATGAGTTGCAATGTAAAAGGCAGACAAAATCGAAAAGGGTGAATACAGGACTGAAGATGCTGTATTTAAATGTGTGCAGTATACGGGATAAGGTAGATGAACTTGCAGCACAGTTACAGATTGGCATGTATGATGCTGTAGGCATCACTGAATCATAGTGGAAAGAAGATGATAGCTGGGAGCTTACTGTCGAAGAATACACATTGTATCGAAAGTACAGGCAGGAAGACAGCAGGGGCAGTGGTAGCTCTGATGGCAAAAATAAATAAATCATTAGAAAGAGCTGACATAGGGTCAGAATTTTTGTGGATAGAACTAAGGAGCTTCAAAGATTAAAAAAAAAACCCTGAATGAAGTTTGTATACAGACCTCCAAATAGTAGTAAGGATGTGGCCTACAGATTACAATGGGAGATAGAAAATGCATGCCAAAAGGCAATGTTACAATAGTCATGAGGGACTTCACTAAGCAGGTAGATTGGGAAAAAGTGGGTAGGTCACCTCACAGTAGCCCATGATGGCACAGATTTATGTCTTTACCATTTTGATTTTTCTTGGGAGTATTAACCCTATTTTTCACAATATTAAAATTGCAGGAATATGTGATTATTAGAGCACCAGCCACATTTTGAATCAGTCACATTGCAGTAGATTCAGAAGGTTTCTAGGAACCCACTACTCTGCTGCAAATTTGCATCCCATCAAACCAATCTCCTATTTGACCCTTTCCATGCCCACACGACCCAATTCTCACTCCAGATTTTACAATGTTACAAAACACGAGTCAGGTCACAATGTGTCTGATTCATCTAATTCTTGTCATCTCCATTGCGGAAGAGTGTAAATATTAGACTAGAGAAGTTGAGTTGTTCCACTTAGAGAAAAGAGTTGAAAAGAGATTTGAAAAGGGTTTACAAGTTCACAGGTTTTTGATGGGAAAAATAGAAAGACTCTGGTCCCATTATTGGATAATTTAAGTACCAAGGGGTACAGATTCAAAGTGATGGGTAAAAGAGTCAAGAGAAATATCCTTCATGCGGAGACTGATGGTCAGAATGAGAATCAAAATCCGGTTTATTATTATTGACATATGTTTTGAAATTTGTTGTTTTGTTGCAACAGTACAGTGCAAGATATAAAATTTACTTGTTTCAAAATAAATTAATAATGCAAAAGACAAACAATGAAGGGGTGTTCATGGGTTCAGGGACCATTCAGAATCTGATGGTGGAGGGAAGAGATGTTGTTCTGAAAATGTTGTGTATGGGTCTTCAGACTCCTGTACATTCTCCCCTGTGGCAGTTATGTGAAGAGGATATGTCCTGGTTGGTAACAATAGATGCTGCCTTCTTGGGGCACTGTCTCTTGAAGGGGTCCTCAATAGTGGGAATGGCTGTGCCCAGGATGTAACTGGCTGAATCTACAATTGTCTACAGCTTCTTGCAATTCTGTGTTTTGGAGCCTCCTGTGATGTACCCTGTCAGAGTGCTTTCCACTGTATCTGTGTAGAAATTTGCAGGAGTCTTTGGTGAAATAAGAAATCTTCTCAAGCTCCTAATGAAGTAGAGCAGCTGGTGTGTCTTCTTTGTGATTGTATCAATGTGTTGGCCCAGGGCAGGGCCTCATGGATACTGACAGCGAGGAACTTGAAGCTACTCACCCTTTCTACCACTAACTTCTGAATTAGGAATGATGTGTATTCTCTCAACTTACCCTTCCTGAAGTCCACAATCAGTTCCCTTGGTCTTGCTGTCATTGAATGTGAGGTTGTTGATGCAACACTTCTCATCGAGCTGACCCGTCTCACTTCTGAATGTCTCCTCATTGCCAAATGAGGTCCTGAGTGTTCAGAAAATTCATAAATGATGTTTGAGCTGTGCGTAGTCATACAGTAACGAGTGTAGAGGGAGTAGGGCAGTTCATTAAGCATGCATGCGTGTGGTGCACTTGTGTTTATTGTCAGTGAGAAGATGTTATTACTTACCCGCACAGGAAATTGAGGATCCAGTTGTAGAGCGAGGTGCAGAGGCCCAAATTTTGAAGCTTATTCAGTAACAATGAAAGGATGCTGGTAAAGGTGAGTGCTACTGGATGATAATCATTGAGGCAGCTCCCGCTGCTCTTCTTAGGCACTCTTATGATCGGTGCCTTGTTGAAGCAGGTGGGCACCTCTGACTCCAGCAGAGAGAGGTTGAAGATGTTCTTGATAATCCAAATCAGATTTTTCAGGGTACTTTGGACAATTGTCAATCGTTTGGTGTAGAGAGAAAGTAGATGAAACCTCTCACTAGAAACAACTTAAATGCTCTCACAATTTTTGAATTACCAAATTCCAGGTAACCCACAACACCTATGTTCTCCTCCTATACAAGCTTACACATCCACCTAGTTTTTTTCTCCTGTGGGTTCACCTTTCCTCCTCTCCCCCTCCCCTCAACTGGGATCCAACTGTCCATCATCTGTTCCTCATCTGAATCCGCCTATCACCCGCCAGTCTTCGTCCTTCGTACACCTATATACTGACTATATTTCCTCTTTGCTTTGTATCCCGATGCAACCCAAAACAATACAGTGTTTCCCTCCACATATCCTGATGAAGGGTCTCATCCCGAAACACAGACTGTTTATTCTCCTCCAAAGATGCTGCCTGACTTGCTGAGTTCCTCCGGACTTCTGTGTGTATTGCCTGCACATGTGCTCTCTGACCCATTGAAGTCTTCCAGTATTTTGTTTTTCCATTCGTTCCAGATACCAGCATCTGTCAACTCTTTTGTCTTCTGGAAACCAACTTTGTGCTTTTTTTTAAATTTCCAAGTCTTTAGGACCCAAGAATCAGCATATTATTTGATTTCTAAGCTATTACATTTCTGCAACAGATTCATAAAAAGACCCTTTAAGCCTTTTAAATATCTTCTACCTTAATCCTATTGGTGCCCTTGTGATCTTTGGTTGCCAATTCAGTAACAAATGCCAATAACCCTTCAACATGTAATTTCTTTATCCCTTCTCTGGTTTATGTCTTCCATTAACATTCTGATTTTATCTCAGTTAATTTTCTCTCCATCTTTTCTAGATTCTTATAATCCTTTAACCTTCTGCTTCAACTGCAGTTTGACACTTACATTTACCTCCTTGATATTATACTCACTGTCCCTAACATTAAACCCTATATACCTCTGGCACTCCATCCAACATCCTGCAATGTTGTTTTAAAATTGTGAAACTTCTCTAGATTTATTTTTCCTACACTCAATTTAGAAAGTTACTAGTTTCATTTTCTGTTTCCAAGGTACTTTGCTTTGAGGTTGTTGTGGATGGTGCTTACCAAAACAGTGGTGTGCACCCATACCCGTCTGTACTCAGGTCATAATAAATGGTTAAACTGAAAGGAAACAAGACACAAACAACACAGAAAAGAAAACAGCATACTCCTTTTGTTTTGCTTCTGCTATACTGTGTATAATTTTTAAGTCTTTTCAATGTTTGAATGGAATCAAAATGATTGTGTTTAACAATTGGAATGAATAATGGCACTGGAAGCCTGAAAAAAAAGATATACTTCACAATCATTCCCCAAGGGTTAAATGAGACTGGAAACACATTGACCAGAGGCCTTTGTGCCACAAAAGGAAGACTGCAGGCAACTGGCTGTCTTTTTCTTGAGGTTTATGTTCTGAAAGCTGCTGTGATTGGTGTTGATGGTAATAGCCAATAATGTAGATTTGTGGAGAGCCTGTGGTACATCCCTTTCAATAATGGCTTCTATGTGTTCAATAGTGCATTCATAAGAACATTTAAAAAATCTGAGCAGGAGTAAACCATTTACTTCTTCATGCCAGCTGTGCCATTCAGCAAGACCAGAGCAGATCTCACAGCTCAGAGCTGCGCTCCCATATTAACCCCATATGTGCTGACTTTCAAAATATTTTAAAATTTGACAATGTTTACCTTAAATTCACACAGTGGCTGAAATACATATCATGATAGTGTAGTGAATTCAATGGCACTATCATTCATGTATGCCATGTTCAGAACAATGGAAATTTATCTGATTAGAACAGGGGAGATGAATCTCAGGGTTGCATACTACATACATACTTTGATAATAAATGTATTTTGAACTTCAAAAGATTTTTCTAGCTATTTGCTCAGCACTCTTACACATCGCCAAGATTTTCATAATTCCTGCATTTGTTGTTGAGATACAAAATACCCACTAATAAGGCAATCATTGTTGTATAGTTAACTTGACGATCTGTCTCATCAGATTAGATAAGGACCAGGAGATTTGATGCATTTGGATCATTAAATTTATCAATTGGTAAATTGTTTTTATTGTCATATGAATGGAGGTACAGTGAAAAACCTGTTTTGCCTAACGTTCATACAGTTCAATTCATTACATTGAGATAATTTAAGGTAAAACAATAACAGTGTGCAGAATAACGTGCTGGAGTTACAACGAAAGTGCAATGCAAGTAGACAGTAAGTTGCTAGGTCATAAGAAGGTAGATTGTGAGGTCAAGAGTTCATTTTAATATACTAGGGAACCACTGAATTGTCTTATTACAGTGGGACAGAAACACCATTGAGCTGCTGAGATGTGCTTTCAGGTTCTCATTTTTATCTTCTACCTGGTGGAGAGAAAGTCTCCAGGCTGTCCAATGTCTTTGATTATGCTGGCTGCTTTACTGAGGCAACAATAAATGTGGAAAGAGTCCAAGGAGGGGATTAGTTACCATCATGTACTCATCTGTGCCTACAACTCTGCAGTTTCTTGCGAACACAGGCAGAGCAGTTGCCACACCAGGCCCTGATGCATCTGAATTGACTTCTGTAGCGTCTCAATATAAAATGGCAAGGGTCAAAGGACACATACCAAGTTTCTTTAGCCTGAGCAAGTAGAGGCTCTGTTACGGAGTCATAGAAAAAAAACCTTTAGCCCATCTAGTCTATGCTGAACCATTTAAACTGCCTAGACCCATCGACCTGCACCTGGAGCATAGTCCTTCATACCACTACCATCCATGTACCTATCCAAACTTCTCTTAAATATTGAAATGGAAATTGCATTCACGACTTGCGCTGGCAGCTCATTCCACACTCTCACCAGCCTCTGAGTGAAGAAGCTTCGCTTCATGTTCTCTTTAAACATTTCACCTTTCACCCTTAACCCATGACCTCTAGTTGTATTCCCACCCAACCTATATATATATTGATTATTATTGATGGTGAAGCTGTAGTCAATAAGCTGCAGTTTAGCATATATATCTTTACCATCCACATTCTGAAGTGCTGAGTATAGAGCCATGTAAATGGTGCCTGCCATAGACCTGTATTATCAGAAGGTGAATTTCAGTGGGTCAAAGTTTTTTGGGAGACTGGAGTTAGTGTGTGCCTTGACCAGTCTCTTGAAGCCCTTCATGATGGTAGAATTTAAAGCCACAAGACAGTAGCCATTAAGGCATGTTACCTTGTTACTCTTAGGTACTGGGATGATAGTGGTCTTCTTAAAGCAGGTGAGACCCTCAGACTGAATTAGGGAAAGATTAAAAGTATCTGTAAATGCCCCTGCCAGCTGATCTGCATAGAATGTAAGTGCACAGCCAGTTACACCATTCGGGGCAAATGCTTTCTTTGGGTTCACTCTCCAAAAGACTGATGTTACATCTACAAAGGTGACTATAAGATATAGGAGCAAACGGAGTCCATTCATCCCATTGAGGTTGCTGGCCATTCAATCATGGTCTGTTCCAATTCTTCCAGTCATCCCCACTCCCCTATCTTCTCCCCATACCTTTTGATGCCCTGGCTAATCAAGAACCTATCTATCTCTGCCTTAAATGCGCCCAATGACTTGGCCTCCACACCTGCTCATGGCAACAAATTCCACAGATTTACCACCCACTAATTTCCCTGCGTCTCTGTTCTAAAAGGACATCCTTCAATCCTGAAGTCGTGTCCCCTTGTCCTAGAATCCCCTACCATGGGAAATAACTTTGCCATATCTAATCTGTTCAGGCATATTCACATTCGGAATGTTTCTGTGAGATCCCCCCTCATTCTCCTGAACTCCAGAGAATACTGCCCAAGAGCTGGCAGATCTTCCTCATATGGTAACCCTTTCATTCCTGGAATCATTCTCGTGAATCTTCTCTAAACCCTCTCCAATGTCAGTATATCCTTTCTAAAATAAGGAGCCCAGAACTGCACACAATACTCCAAGTGTGGTCTCACAAGTGCCTTATAGAGCCTCAACATCAAATCCCTGCTCTTATATTCTACACCTCCAGCAACGAATGCCAACATTGCTTTCGCCTTCTTCACCACCAACACAACCTCGAGGTTAACCTTTAGGGTATCCTGCACGAGGACTCCCAAGTCCCTTTGCACCTCTGCATTTTGGATTATCTCCCCATCTAAATAATTGTCTGCCCATTTATTTCTTCCACTAAAGTGCATGACCATACACTTTCCAACATTGTATTTCATTTGATACTTCTTTCCCCATTCCCCTGAACTATCAAAGTCTCTCTGGAGGCTCTCTGTTTCCTCAGTACTTCCTGCTCCTCCACCATTCTTTGTATCATTGGCAAATTTAGCCACAAATCCATTAATCCTATAGTCCATATCATTGACATACATCGTAAACAGCAGCGGTCCCAACACTGACCCCTGTAGAACTCCACTGGTAACTGGCAGCCAGCCAGAATTGGGAAAAGCCAGCCTTTATTCCCACTCTCTGTTTTCTGCCAATCAGCTAATGCTCCACCTACACTAGTAATTTCCTTATAATTCCATGGGCTCTTATCTTGCTAAGCAGCCGCATGTGTGGCACCTTGTCAAAGGCCTTCTGACAATCCAAGTACACCACATCTACTGCATCTTCTTTGTCTACCCTGTTTGTAATTTTTCTCAAAACATTGCAGTAGGTTTGTCAGGCAAACCTATGGGTTCTATAGATTCAGGTGAATTGGAGGCTCTCGGGATGGGTGATGACATATGTACCAGTCCTCTTCTGTCCAGAACTTGCAGAAAATATGCAAAGGCACATCAGAAAGAGATGTGCTTTTGTTGACAATGTTGCCTGACTTTATTTTGTAGCCTATTATAGAAAGTAAGCTCTGTTGTATCATGGACATCTACAAAGAGAGGTGCAATCATCCACGAAAACTGAGGGTACTAGACACTAGAACACTACAGCACAGTACAGGCCCTTCGGCCCTCGATGTTGTACCGACCCATATATTCCTAAAAAAAAAGTACTAAACCCACACTATCCCGTAACCCTCTATTTTCCTTTCATCCATGTGCCTGTCCAAAAGGCTTTTAAATACCCCTAATATTTTAGCCTCCACCACCATTCCTGGCACCCACAACCCTTTGTGTAAAAAACCTTATGCCCGGTGTCTCCCCTGAACTTCCTTCCCTTAACTTTGTACAGATGCCCTCTGGTGTTTGCTATTCGTGCCCTGGAAACAGGTACTGGCTATCCACCCGATCTATGCCTCTCATAATCTTGTAGACCTGTATCAAGTCACCTCTCATCCTTCTACGCTTCAAAGAGAAAAGTTCCAGCTCTGCTAACCTTGCTTCATATGACTTGTTCTCCAAACCAGGCAACATCCTAGTAAATCTCCTCTGCACTCTCTCCATAGCTTCCACATTCTTCCTATAATGAGGTGACCAGAACTGAACACAATACTCTAAGTGCGGTCTCACCAGAGATTTGTAGAGTTACAACATGACCTCTCTACTCTTGAACTCAATCCCCCTATTAATGAAGTCTAGCATCCCATAGACCTTCTTAACTATCCTATCAACCTGTGCAGCAACCTTGAGGGATGTATGGATTTGAACCCCAAGGTCCCTCTGTTCATCCACACTCTTAAATAACCAACCATTAACCCTATACTCAGCCTTCTGGTTTGTCCTTCCAAAATGCATCACCTCACACTTATCCAGATTGAACTCCAACTGCCACTTTTCTGCTCAACTCTTCAGCCTGTCTATATCCTCTTGTAATCTTTGACAACCAACAGCTCCATCCACAACTCCTCCAATCTTCCTGTATTCTGCAAACTTACTCACCCATCCTTCTGCCTCTTCATTTAGGTCATTTTTAAAAATCACAAATAGCAAGAGTCCCAGGACAGATCCCTACGGCACTCCACTAGTCACCGACCTCCAGGCAGAATACTTTCCTTCCACTACTACCCTCTGCTTTCTTCCTGTAGGCCAGTTTTTTATCCAAGCAGCCAAGGTTCCACTGATCCCATGCCTCATGACTTTCTGGATGAGTCTCTCATGGAGGACCTTGTCAAATGCCTTGCTAAAATCCATGTAGACCACATCTACCACCCTATTCCCATCAATTTCTTTTGTTAACTCTTCAAAAAACTCAATTAGGCTCGTGAGGTTCAACCTTCCTTTCACAAAGCCATGTTGACTATCCTTGAGTAGACTGTACTTCTCCAAATGCTCGTAGATCCTATCCTTAAGACCACCAACGTAAGACTCACTGGTCTATAGTTCCCAGGATTGTCCCTATTACTTTTTTTAAACAAGGGAACTACATTTGCCTTTCTCCAATCCTCCAGTACCTCCCATGCAGCCAAAGAGGATTCAAAGATCATTGCTACTGCTCCAACGATCTCTTCTCTCACTTCCCACAGCAACCTGGGGTATATCACGACTGGCCCTTGATGTTTTTAAGAAGATCCAACACTTCTTCTTCCTTAATCACATTGTCCAGCACACAGGCCTGTTCTATTTCGACCTCACTCTGATCAAGGTCCTTTCCACTTATGAATACTGAAGCAAAGTATTCATTTAGGACCTCCCCAACCTCCTCCACCTCCAGGCATGTGTTGCCTTCTTTATCCTTTAGTGGCTCCACCTTTATTCTTGTCATCCTTCTGTTCTTCACATACACTTAGAATGCCTTGAGGTTCTCCTTAATCCTACATGCCAAAGCCTTCTCATGTTCCCTTCGAGCTCTCCTAAATCCTTTCTTAAGCTCCTTCCTGGCTACCCTATATTTCTCATGAGCCCCTCCTGCTTCCTGCTTCACATATCTAAGATATGCTTCTTACTTCCTCTTGACAAGTTGCCTCACGTGTTTCGTCAGCCACGGTTCCCTTTTCCTACCACTTTTTCCTTGTCACAGTGTGACAAACATATCCTGAACCCAGCACAAGTGGTCCCTAAACTTCCTCTACATTACTTGTGTGCTTTCACCCTTGAACATTTGTTTCCAATTTACTCTCGCTAGTTCCTGCCTCATCCCTTCATAGTTAGCCCTTCCCCAGTTAATCACTTTCCCATTTTGTCTTTTTTTATCCTTTTCAGATTCAGATTCAGTTTATTGTCATTTAGAAACCACAAATGCAATGCAGATAAAAAATGAGACAACATTCCTCCAGAATGATATCACAAAAGCATATGACAGAACAGTGGGCATACTATGTCTAATGGCCATTTGAAAACATAAGCACGAGATTCTGCAGATGCTTCAAATCCAGAGTAAAACACACAAAATGCTGGAGGAACTCAGCAGGCCCGGCAGCATCTGTAGATTGAAGCTTTTTATTTATTACTGCTCCTCCTTCTCACCAGTACTTTCTCTTTATTGAAATACTCCCTGTGGCAGCAGTTTCAGTGAAATCAAATACTGAAAATTTTGCTTAAGCTTATAGAGCCTATTTACATCAGATGAGATTCAGTTTATTGTCATTTAAAAACCACAAATGCAATGCAGTTAAAAAATGAGACAACGTTCCTCCAGAATGATATCAACAAAACACATGACAAAATAGACTACACCAGAAAATCCACATAACGTTTGGCAATCCCCAGTCCAGAGTCCGGAGAGGCTGCTGCGTATTAATATCGCGCTACTGTCTTAGCGCGTTCCCCGGAAAGGAGCTCCAAATCCACCAGACAAAACAAGACCAAAAACTAAAGCTACAAGACCTGCACGAAACCACATAGTTACAACATATAGTTACAACAGTGCAAACAATAGCATAATTGATTAAAAAAAACAGACCATGGGCGCAGTAAAAATAGTCCAAAGATGTTAAAGGATTATAAGTTCAAAAGAAATCACCACACAGTTTCCACAAGTCCCCAGGGTCCCAACAGACTCATCATCCCACGCCAGCGGCAGAAGGGAATACCCCCACTATGGACCTCCACGGCCCCACCTGACTCAGCCTCGCAGACGCAGCACACACCGGAAGCGACCTGACCGCAGCAGACTCCGAGTCCGTCGAACCTCCGAGCCGACAACCATCCCCTCCGGCACAGCTTCTCCGAGCACCATCCTCTGCCGAGCATATTAAGACGGCCCCGCCAACGGCCATCGGCAACGCGACCCCGAGGACTGGGGGCCTGTTCTTCCCAGCAGAGTCCCGGACCACACAGCAGCAACAACAATGAAGAAGGTCTTCCTGGAGATTTCCCAATGTTCCTCCATGCTCCCACGTCCATTTTCAATCGATTATGATTGCGCACGGCACCCCACTTCACAAATAACAGATAATCAGCTCCGGAGTGGCCGCTGCAAGCTGCGTCGCGCCGCCATCTTGGAAGTTCCCACTTATATCCAAAGCTATGCTGAAGCTGAAGGAGTTGTGGTCACTCTCACCCATCAAGAGGTCTGCCACCTGACCAAGTTCATTACCCAGAACTAGATCCAGTATGGCCTCTCCTCTCATCGGCCGGTCCACATACTGTTTCAGGAATCCTTCTTGAACACACCTGACAAACTCAGCCCCATCTATCTCTCTTGCAGTCAGGATGTGCCAGTCAATATGAGGGAAGTTGAAATCACCCATAACTACAACCCTGTATTTCCTGCACCATTCTAAACTCTGCCTGCTTATCTGCTTCTCGGTGTCCCGAGGGCTATTTGGGGGCCTATAGACTACTCCCAGCATAGTGATTGATCCCTTCCACCCACACTGACTCAGTGGACACTCTCTCTCTGCTGCGTCCTCCCTTTCTATAGCCGTGATACTATCCCTGACCAGTAATGCTACTCCCCCCCCCCCCCACCTTTTCTACCTCCCATCCTGTTCCTTTTAAAACACCTAAACCCTGGTACCTGCATCAGCCAATCCTGCCTTTCCTCCAGCCAAGTTTTACTAACAGCCACAACATCGTAGTTCCACATACTGATCCATGCTCTATGCTCATCCCCTTTGTTCCTAATACTCCTAGCGTTGAAATAGACACATTTCAACCCCTCTAACTGGCTACAATTATGTTTTGTCCCCTGCCTGTCCTTCCTCACCAACTCAGAACACATAGCATCATGCCCTTGTCCTTCTACCCTAATCTCTGCATTCACATTCTAATTCCCACCCCTCTGCCAAACTAGTTTAAATCCTCCCCAACAGCTCTAGCAAACCTGTCCGCCAGGATATTGGTCCCTTTCCAGTTCGGGTGCAGCCTGACCTTTTTGTACAAGTCAGACCTTCCCCAGAAGGGATCCCAATGATCCAGAAATCTGAACCCCTGTCCCCTGCACCAACTCTTCAGTCACGCATTCATCTGCCATAACTTCCTGTTCCTACCCTCTCTGTCTCGTGGCACTGGCAGCAATCCCGAGATTACCACCCAAGCTTTTTAACTTCTTTCCTAACTCCCTATATTCCTTCTTCAGGACCTCATCCCTACTCCCGTCTATGTCATTGGTCCCCACATGGACCACAACATCTCGCTGCTCATCCTCTCTCCTGACACTACCGAGAATTCAGTCCGAGATATCACGGACCCTGGCACCAGGGAGGCAACAGACCATTAGTCAGACCATTTCTCCCACAGAACTTCTTATCTGTCCCCCCAAACTATCGAGTCCTCTATCACTACTGCTCTCCTCTTTTCCCTCCTTCCTTTCCGAGCTGAGGGTCCAGTCTCGGTGCCAGCGATGCAACCACTACAACTTGTCCCTGGTAGGTCGTTCCACCAACAGTATCCAAAACAGTATACCGTACTTATTATCGATTGGAACGGCCGCAGGGGTGCTCTGCTCTTCCTGTCTACTCTCCTTCCCTCTCCTGACAGTCACCCGGTTACCTGTTTCCTTTCTTTTAGGGGTGACTGTCTCCCTGAAACTCCGATCTATTACTACCTCTGCCTCCCGAATGATCTGAAGTTCATCTAGCTCCAGCTCCAGTTCCCTAACTCGATTTGATAGAAGCTGCAGCTGGATGTACCTTTTGCAGGTGTAGTCATCCAAGACAATTGGGCTGTCCCTGACTTCCCACATCTTACAATCGGAGCACTGGACTGCCCTAAAGAATGGTGGTGGCATCCGTTAGTCTCGCGAGACCATGGATCTGCGCCTGGTAGGGCGCAGGCCTGGGCAGGGTTGTATGGGAGACCGGCAGTTGCCCATGCAGCAAGACTCCCCTCTCCATGACACCGATGTTGTCCAAGGGAAGGGCAAGGGCCGATACAGCTGGGCACCGGTGACGTCGCAGGAGTTGCCAGAGCAATGTTGAAGGCAACGTCGGACTGCCTTAGGGACTCCAGCTCTGGATTTGTCCTCAGGGTTTACTCCCGAAGCCTTTCCCATGAGTGGGTATGGCCGCAAGGCAGCAGAGGTTTGAAATCAGAGTTTTCCCCCTCTTAGATGGACTGCCTTCCCAGGCTGACAAACTCCATCTACCCGACCTAAAGAATGAATGACAGTTAAATGTCAGCTCCCCCCTCCCATGCAGTGATATTAAACCTGATTCTGATTCTGACATGAGAATCAATTTTGGACTAGTATTGTCTCCTGGCATGCCTGATAGCTTTACAAAGGCCACTTCTCAATTTCTTGTAAAGGTCAGCATCGCCTGATTTGAACACCTCAATCCTTGACTTCTATAGGAAGTTCATCCATGGTGTCTGATTTGGAAACATCCAGATAGTTGGCTTTGGTGCACAGCACTGAGCACACTTGTTGATACAATCCATGATGATTGTGCCGTACTCATTTAGAAGTGGGTGCTCAGTCTTTGAATATGCACAAATCTACCAACTGAAAGCAGTTGCAGTAAAGCTCATCTATCTCCTCAGACCAGCACTGATGACAAAGTGTGGGCAAGGGATGATTTAGTAGGTTTGCATGGATATATAGCACTGGAGGGCTTTTATTAATGTCTCACAGAGGAGCAGGTCGAAGCATACAGAATTTGTAGTAAAATACAGCAGTAAATAGGCCCTTTGGCCCACTGAATCCACACTGACTATCCATCGCCATTTACACTGATTCTAAATTTGTACCCTTTGAAGAAATCTCTCTACACTCACATAAACTTCTCCCCATTCTTGATATTATTATTATTATTGCCACATGTACCAAGATACAATGAAAAGCTTGTCTTCCATACTGTTCACACAGATCAAACATTGTGGTACATTGAGGTAGAGCACGTTAAAGCAATGACAATGCAGAATAAAGTGTAAAAGCTGCAGAGAAAGGGCAGTGCAGGTGAACAATCAGGTGCAAAATCATAGCAAAGTAGATTGTGAGATCAAGAGAGAACATTATTGTATTTTCCAGAGTCTGATAATTGTGGAATAGAAGCTATATTCTCTCACCAAATTTTATCATTTATCTACAGTACTGTGCAAATGACTTGGACACTTGTAAAAAAATTCTGTGAAGTGAAGATGCTTTCACTAATATTGAAATGAAAAGTTTCTAAATATCAAAATATTTACTATAAAGAGCAGTAAACAGTATTAAGAAGTAAAGCAACTCAGTATTTGGAGTGACTACCCTTTGCCTTTAAAACTGCATCAATTCTCTAAGGTTCTATTTTGTGCAGTTTTATCAGCTAGTGGGTTGTTTCAAGCGTCTTGGAGGACATGCCACAGTTCTTCTGCAGACTTTGGCTGTCTCGCTTGCTTCAGTCTCCCCAGGTAGTTGCAGACAGCCCTGATAATGTTGAGATCAGGGCTCTGTGGAGACTATACTATCCAAAACCATATTAAAAATATAGTATGCCTAAGACTTTTGCACAGTAGTGTACACACGAAAGTGGCAATTTAACCTATGAAACTATGGGAATGAGCAGGCGCATCTCTGTTTGGTGATCTGGTGGAATGCCACTAGTGTCAGAAGTTAAACTTCAGAGAATCAGGATTTGAATCATCAGTTTGGCTGAGAGGACCAAATATTATATTTCCAAGAGATGATGAAAAAATAAGTGGGATTGGGAATAAGGAAATAAAGAGACTTCTAAATGGTAAAGACAAATTGAGTGAGTGAAAAGAATGTGGCAATGCTAGAAAAAATGTGAAGGTATCCACTTTAGTGGACAAAACAAAAGAGCAGAGTATAATCTACAAGGTGAGACCTTGGGTAACATTGATGCTGAAAGCACACTCAGCCCTCCTCTTACACGTGATCACTGAAAGCCCAATCTACAGTTGCAGCAAACAACTGGGAGGGCAAATATTCTGTAGGCTCCCATGACCAGCAGGTTTGAGTAGAGGAATAAAAATACTTTACCAAAACTTTTCAGGTCCTCACAACATTGTACCCTGAGCATTGGTCTCCCTTTTATACATGGAGTGTGGTGAATATTGAATATGCTGCTTCTGGAGGCATTATTTTGCTTTATAAGAAGAAATGGAGTTGCTTAAGACTGCATTCTCTAGAATTTGGAAGAATGAATAAAGATCTCATTGACATTTACAGAATTCTGCCAGAGCTTAACATGATGCTTTCCATGGCTGAGGAATCTAGAACCAGCGATTAGTCACACAACACAGTGTGGACTTGTTTGGGCCAAGTTGAGGAGAAATCTCCTCACTCAAAGGGTGGTGAAGAATTCACTATCCCAGAATGCTGATGAAGCTCAATCATAGTTTTTTTTTAAGACAAATATCACTCGATTCCAGAATATTAAAGTAATCAAGGGATTTTGGGATGGCACGGGTATTGAGGTAGTTCTACCTGATATTGTCACCTGTTAAACCAGATTGTTTGAAACCTTGGAAATGTGTTTGAGTTCAATGACGATGTCTATGAAGATCACATATTTACAATTCATAATTAGGTAGTTCTCAATGAACAGGCTCAAAGGGCTGAATACCTTACTCTTACTGTTTGTGTTCTTAAATATAAAACCTTGATATAGGAACACAAAATGTGCTCCTGACTTTTTAATAAAGACAGAAGCAGTGAGGTTCTCAGTGGCACATAGTCTGTTTATCTTCATGGATTAGTCAATGCAGTCACAGATGAGACACAGAACATAGAACACAGAGCTTTTCAGCACAGGAATGGGCCCTCCAACCCCTGATAACCCTACCTCTAACCCTAATGTTCTGCTGGACTAATAAAACTAGTAACTGATTGCCCAAGTAAACTCATCCCTCTGCCTAAGCAATGTCTGTATTCCCCCCGCCCCTCAGCACATTCATGGGCCTCTCTGGAGTCTCTTCAGCAACCCTATCGCATCTGGCTCTACCAGCATTCCAGACACCCACCATTCCTATTTAAAAAAATTACCCCATACATCTTCTTTGAACTTATCCCCTTAAAGCAATCATTGTATTGAGGAAAACAATAATGATCTGTAATAAAGTTGTAAATATGTGATCTTTATGGTGGAGAACAAAAGTGAAAGTAACTTCTTCCTTGTATGGGCATACACCTAACATTGAAGATTTAACCCGTTTGCATTGTTTGCATTGGTTCCATTCTTAGTCATGTGCTATATCAGCGCAAATCAGTTTGATTTCATCGTGGGTAGAGAGGCCAAACTCAAACTAATTTCCAAGGTTTCAATGATCTACTTCTAAGGTAGGGACATGTTTGGCACAGCTTTGTGGGCCGAAGGGCCTGTATTGTGCTGTAGGTTTTCTATGTTTCTATGATCTGGTTTAATAAGTGACAAAACCAGGTAGAATTGAAGGCTACATGAGTGAATCTGCAGATGCTGGAAATAAATAAAAACACAAAATGCTGGCAGAACTCAGCAGGCCAGACAGCATCTATGGGAGGAGGTAGTGACAATGTTTCGGGCCGAAACCCTTCATCAGGAGTGAAGTAACATGGGATGGTTGAGGGGGAATAAGAAGTGGGGGGAGGGATGAAGTAGAGAGCTGGGAAGTGATAGGTTGAAGGGAAATGGGCTAGGGGGAAGGTGGAGAATTATGGGAAATAAAAGAGAAAGAAAGGTAGGGCTGGGGGGAGATTATAGTGAGGGGGGAAAAAGAGAGAGAAAGAGAACCAGACTAAAATTATAGATAGGGATGGGGGTAAGGGGGGGGCAGGGGTATCAACAGAGGTTTGTGAGTTGAATGTTCAAGCCGGCAGGTAGGAGGCTACCTAGGTGGACGATAAGGTATTGAAGGCTATAGTATTGAATTGGTGGAAGGATAATCTCCCGAGTTATCCTGCTCTCCAGTTTTTTACAGACCAGTGAAATATCTATGGATCTAAAGAGAATTGACAGCATATATTCAGCTGTTATTTCTGCTTCAAATTCTTCCAGCAACCTAGGGTGCATGTCATCAAGGTCTGGAAACAAATTCACCTTGAATTCAATAATATTCTCTGTGTCAGCCAGTTTACCTTCATGGATTAGTCAAGCCAGAAAGCTACAAAACTTTCAAAATTGTGTATTTTTTCCTACAGTTTTTCTAAACAGTTTTATCATTTCATCCAGTGTTTCAAACATGTGCAAAATATTTATTTAAACTGTCACAGTTCCATCATTCACACACTGCTCTTTTTCATCTTCATTACCTGAGCCTCTTTTATGTTTTCATTTACCTTTCAAGTTCAAATAAAAGCCCTTTCTTTTTCCTACAATTTCCAATCTTCTTCATATTCTCTTCAAATCTGATCTTCTTTCACACCTTCCAAAGACATTTTCAATATACGTCAAAGATTTTCAGTACTGATAACATTATTTATTTTAAGCCTCGCTTAAAGTTTGGGTTTTAATCTCTTTCATTATCTGTGAAAGTCTGCTATAATTGCATCCTTTTTTATCTGAAAGCTGCATCCATACTTCTATATATTTCATTTTGGATATTTCTCCTGGACAACATTTTAGTCTAGCTAATTTGGCCCGGTTCTTTTTAATTCTCCCTAGATTTTACCTATGTTCCAGCATGCTGTCCTTCCTGTTGACTTAACACATTTTTCCTGCTTTTATATTAACCATAAGACTATTCTTTTAATGCTTAGATAATGATTTGGATGATGAAATCAATGGTTTGTTGCAGAGCTTGCAGACAGTCAGAAGATAGATGGAGGGACAGGTAGTTTTGAAGAAGTAGAGATCCTACAGAAGGACTTAGACAGATTAGGAGGATGGGCAAAGAAGTGGCAGATGGAATACAATGTCAGGAAGGGATAAATCAGTGTGTGGTGTAATCTTCAATTTAGTAACAGTTCTTTATTAACAGAGGGCAGTCTTATATTCTAAACTACTTTGATAGTTTCTGAGTTGTATAATTCAAGTGCTGAGATCAGGAATACATATATTTCATCTCAGTTAGGAAGTGGATATCTCACTATTTTACTTAAAGCATTTCCATCAATACTTCCTACTTACCAATAAAAGTTAGTTATATTTTTAAAGTAATTTCCATATTTTCAGATTCCACCTGTAATGGTTCCTATTATTATAAAAGCACTTTAAAAGAACAGTAATGCATTGTCAGATATCCAGTAGGTTACTGACTAAAATAACAGTGAAATTAATCACATAACAAAATTGTGGTAGATTCTTTTTTAAAATATAGGTGAAACCCCGCTGGTTTCCTTGGCTGCATAAATCAAGGGAATACACACTCCAGTCCCACCAAAACTGTGAGATTAAGACAGCTCTCCCACCCCAAGCCCCCCGATGCTGTGTAATTTGTTATCCTGTTACAGACAGACAGCAGACAGCACACTGCATCCCATTAAAGGACTTACATTTATGAATCTTAACTAAAAGGTTAGTAAAGAAAAAATCAAAAAGGCCCATTATAGTTAAACAGTCTAACGTTCACAAGTTGGAGCTCAACTCTTCCCAAAATTCATATTCACCGATCCTCAGTCGATCTTGGCACCTGGCTCCATCAAATCATGGTCCCCCACTGGGTCAAATCCTATGACCGGTTCTCTCCAGCGTCATCTCGCTTCATCTTCCACTGAACAAAGGACCTGGTTGACATTCCAAAGCAAAGCACCCATTGTCTAACCATAAACCAAACACTGCACCTACAGAAAGACCAGTATGTTAGCAGTAAAACCTGTCCCAGGGTGTTAAATAGGAAATTAAGTTGGAATATTTTGCATAGCTTTGGTTGGTAACAGGTCAGGTAGATGAACAAAGCAAATGCAATATAAATTAACTTCCAAAGATGGCCTTAAATAGAACAAGTTAATTCCATGATCACATTCTCAATGCTATTTTCATTATCATTATCTGAAATCAGTTTAAAATATAAGATTACTCTTTTAACTTCCAAACACATCACTTAATAAAATTTAGTTTTGAACAGGATAATACAAATAAATTAAAACACTTGTATGACAGGCACAGTTGTGCTTTTCATGGATGGTGGGTTCTCGATTTTCTGATTCTGGTCGGCTCCATTTCATGACGTCCAGGGGTGGCTTGGAAGTCATGCATCTTTTGGGTGTGGCCTTATGTGGCCCTGTGGACGACCTGATTCCTCGCCAATATCACCAACTGAAGTGTCACGGGTGATTGGAACACTGAGAGGACAGGCGCAGCTGTCAGAGGACTCTGCACTCAAGCCATTAGTCAGTCAGTCTCTCTCTCTCTCTCTCCCTCTCTCTCTCTCTCCCCCTCTCCCTCTCTATCTCTCTCTTTCTTGAGTTGGGGGGACGCAAAATAACCAATTATGCATTGAAACAGGGAGCTGTTGGCCTACTCTGTCACTATGGCAGGTGTGATATTTCTCTTACTCATTTGTAAGAGAGAGGTCCTGTTGAGATCTCAAGGTGTTGGGATAGACCTTTGTTTTTGATGGTCTACAGATCATGGTCTCTGGGGGCTTGCTGTTGCTTGGTGGGGGGGGGGGGGTGGCAGTTGAAGCTTTCTGCCTGAACAAGTCAAAGGAGGGGAGAGAGTTGATGTTTTGTTGCTGCTTGTGCATGGGAGGAATGAAAGGGGCTTTGGGGTTCTACTCCACGAATTCTCTGACATTATATTGAACCATTGAACAATCTATCCAACTGCTGGGAGGAAACCCTTTGAATAATATTGAGCAGTTATTTTCTGGTTATATTTCTTATGAAATGCACATTTTTAAAAACTTCGGAAGCATGGACATAGTCATAAATACCCTGAACCATATCCAGTCAATCTTGCATTGTAGTTCAGTTACTAATCTTTTGAGGTATGGACCTTCATTAAAACAGGCTAATCTCCAAAAATAGTCAAGCATTACTCCATAATAATGTTTTTTCCTGCTTAATTTTCTTAGTGGTTTGATAACTTAAAATGAAGTCAGTACATAGTTCAATGAAATATCCATCACGTCCATCACATCAACTATCATTTATGCCATCAATCCTATTTTTATGGAGATAACTTGCCTGATATCTTAGTCGGTCCTATTCACGTCACAAATGGTATTGGAAGGAAGCCTCAGTTGATATTATTGGCAACTGAATCCTCTTTAAAATTGTTGTGCTAATTTAAAGAATGCTGACTTGTTTTAAGTTGAAAATCCACAAGCACTTGATCTATGGATTCAGTCAGGTCATAACAAGTAAAACGAGTTAATTTCATTCAAATTTCAAAGTCATTTATTTCCCAAAGTACATATATGTCACCGTATACAATCCTGAGGTTCATTTTCTTGCAGGCATACTCAAATCCATAACAGAATAATAACCATAATAGAATCAATGAAAGATTGCACCAACTTGGGCGTTCAACCACTATGCGAAAGGTAACAAACTATGCAAATACAAAAAGAAAGAAATAATAATAATAATAATAAATAAATATCAAGAACATGAGATGAAGAGCCCATGAAAGTGAGTCCATAGGTTGTGGGCTAAGTGAAGCTGAGTTAAGTTATCCCCTTTGGTTCAAAAGCTGGATAGTTAAGGATAGTGACTGTTCCTGACATAGTGGTGTGAGTCCTGATGCTCCTGTACCTCCTTCGTCATGGCATTAGTGAGAAGGGAGTATGTCCTGTGTGGTGGAGGTCCTTGATGATGGGGGGGGTTTCTGTTTTCCTGTGACAACATTTCATGTAGGTGTGCTCAATGGTTGAGAGGGCTTTACCCATGATGGACTAGCGTTATCCACAATCTTCTGCAGGATTTTCTGATCAAGCGCATTGTTATTTCCATACCAGGCTGTGTTGCAGCCAGTCAATATACTCTTCTGCACACATCTATAGAGGTTTTTCAAAGTTTTTAATATCATGCCAAATTTTCACAAACTCTAAGGAAGCAGAGGCACTGTCGTACTTTCTTCATAATTGCACTTATGTGCTGGGCCCAGGACAGGTTGTCCAAAATTCACCGAGGAATTTAAAGTTGCTGACCTTCTCCGCCTCTGATCCTCTGATGAGGACTGGCTCATGGGCCACTGGTTTCATCCTCCTGAAGTCAATAATCAGCTCCTTGGTCTTGCTCACATTGAGTGAGAGGCTGTTGTTATAACACCACTCAGTCAGGTTTAAAATCTCCCTCCTCTATGCTGATTCATCACCACGTTTGATTTGGCCTATGTCAGCAGGCTTGAATATGGCTTTGTATGCTTAGCCATGTGTAAAGCGAGAAGAGCAGGGGGCTAAGCACACAGCCTGTGCACCTGTGCTGATGGAGATTGTAGTGGAGCTGTCATTGCCAATACGAACTGATGGCGTCTGCAAGTGAAGAAATTGAGGATTATTCTTATTGGATTTAAAACAATAGGACAAAATAGCTGTCAAATGGTGCACCAGTTTTCTCTTATGCAATGACATTTATACAAATTTAAATGTTCAGACAGCAAATGAATTCCAATGCATCTTTCAATGACAATCTTTCAATGTTTGTAGTGATTTTAAAATCCATCTGAAGTAGCTTATTAAGACCACTCAGTTGTACAGTTAAAGATGAGTCCAAACCCAGAGGGAATAAAACAGATAAATCACCTCACATTGATCTCAGAAATGAACTATGACATAACTACATACAACAATCTCAACCCAGTCAATTTTGTAAGGAATTCCTCACATACAGCTCAAGACTGATGTCTAACTTGAGAAAGGTATCAAGGAACATAGTCATAAGAACAGACAATGCACTGGACACCATCACATTCCCAGAGTACCCTCCAGCAGGTGAGCCCCACCAGATATACTGGCACAGTGAGAGAGAGGAGAGAGTTTGTAGCATTTGGGGTCATTGCTGTTGATCCCAGATCACATGTTCTTCAGGACATAACCTTCAGACTAATATGAGTGTTAGACTGGTGAGCTCATTTCCACCAATCTGTGGCAGACTGACAGAACAAATCATTGCATATTTCTGCAGAGATAGAGTCACATCTTCTTACTGAAGACTGCCTCTGTCATCCTGTTGGCAATATAAATATGCTGAATGGACCAGGCTCAAAACTGGGCACCCATGGGGCTCCACCATTTCAATGAAATCAGAGGATTAAGCCCAGTACAAAGAGGAGTGCAGTGCGGAGAAGCACAGCAGGGGCAGCTCCAGACATATCTAAACTGATGAGGTGCCGGCAGAGTGAAGCTACAGTGCGGGATTATTTGCTGATAAACATAAACACCATTTGACACACAGAACCAAACAATCTCACAATCAACCGATCAAATTAAACCTTTACAATTCTTACTTATTACAGCATTGAAACAGTCATTTGGCCCACTGGTGCCATGCTGTTCCCCAGGAGTACAATCTCATCCATCCCATTCTCTTGCTGTAGTCCTGCAACTTACTCTCTCTGACAATTCCATCAGCTCCCCTTTGGTTATTTCACTAAAGGTTAATGAGCAGTTCCCAATTAAACTATCAATCCTCCTCTGGATGTGGGAGAAAATGGGATCACCCAGTGGAAATCCCACAAGGAGAACATGTAAGCTCCACATACTGAAGATGGTGGAGGTGAATGGGAGTATGGGTACGTCACACTTCAAGAAGCTATCCAGCACATCTAATGTCATTTGAGGTGGTAATATAAGCAGCTGTACAACCATGTCACCTTCCCCATCTGTACTTGTGAACAGACAATTAAGTAGCTAATGAGAGGAGTCTCCAAGAATATCCCTATCCTCGACCATACCACGCCTGACATTCACAACTATGTTCATTCAGAAACGCTGATGAGGTGATCCATCTCTGCTTTCTCCCAAGATACGCGCTGTCACAAAACTCAGGTTCCCTGAACTTGATTCACTTCATGGGACATCAATAATTGACACTGGATACAACAAAGCCCATGGGATCAAACCAAATCCCAGCTGCAGTACTGAAGCCCTACACTTTGGAACTAGTTGCACCTCTCGGTGATGCTGTTCCAGTGCAATTTCACCACCAGCACTTGCCCAACAACGTTGCGCACTGTCATGTCCACAAAAGCAGGACAAGTCCAACCGGCTAATTTCTACACAGTCAAAATAAGAATTATCACCAAAGTGTTTAAAATTGTATTGGTGGTTTATCGGTGTAATGTCCTGGTTCACACCTTTACTGTTATGCTGTACGCATTTCATTTAGCAGCTTTGTAACAGCAGTCTGTTCTGCTTTTCGCCTGTTTGGGTTATTGTTGAAGATAAGGGATGATGTGGAATGCGTGCCATCCAATTAGCGGGAGGTTTTCTTGATGAGGAATGATAAGGTTGGTTTTGGGGCTTTTTTTCGGCAGGAGATAAAGAGGGAAGAAGAAGAACCGGTTGTAGCATATGATCCGGTGGGAGACCCGTTGTTCGAGATGGATTGCGAACGACGTTCGGAAGGCGGTGTAGGCGTTCACACTGACTGAATGCCCAGCACATGAGTGACAGAGAAGTTCAAGATGAGCTCCATCCTGTGTACATTTGACTGTTTAATTGGAATGGACCCATTTCTTTTTGTTCTTCCTTACTAACCCTTTAGTTAAGATTCGTAAATATTTAATTGTTTGCAATGTGCTGTCTGTTATTTTGTGGCACTAATTTGTAACAGGGTAGCAAATTACAGAGCATCCACACAAACTGGAGTTTGGGGTGGGACAGCGTCCCAATCTCACGAGTTTGGCGGGTTTTGATGGTGTCTTCCCTAGACTTACGCAGGGTGTTTCACCAGCATCACTTGCTCATAAGCGACCTCCTCTCTGATGTCCAGGTTGAGTTTCATTGGGACCATACAACTTCTCAACTCATTGCAACCTTGGGACCACGACTTTTTTCAACATCACAGCCTTGGTCCAACATTGGCCAAAGAGCTGAATTCCAGAAGTGAAATTATAGTGACTGCCTTTGACATCAGGATAGCATTTGACTCATTGCAACAGCAAGGCATCCTGTTAAAAATGAAGTCAATAGGTATTAAGGGGGACAATCCAATGGTTGGAATAATACCTTGCGTAGAAGAAGATAACAGTGTTGTCTGTTGAAAGGCAATCATCCCAGCCACAGTACATCTCTGCAAGTGTTCCTCATTGCAATGTTCTAGATTGAACTATCTTCAGCTGTTTCACCACTGACCTTCCTTCAGTCATAAGAAGGAAAGATGTTCTCTGATGATTGCACAATGCTCAGTTCTATTGGCGTGGAATTGAATGAAGATACCCATGTTCTTATGCAGCAAACCTAGGCAATATTCAGACATAGATCAACAAGAAGCGAGTAGTATTTGTGCTGCATGTGTGCCAAGCAATGACCATCTTTGAGAAGAGAGAATCTTGACATTGAGTGACTCCAATTACTGGGCCTCTTATCCTCAATAACCTGGACCAGTTGCATAAATACTTCAGGGCAAAAGGAGGCAAGAAGATGGGTATCCCAGAGGTAATAGCTCATGTCCTACCACCCCTTGGTCTGCCTATCAACAACAACACTGGTCAGAAGCATAATGGTATACACTCCACTTGTCTCGGTGAATGCAATACTGACCACTTCAAGGAAGCCTTATACCATTCAAGACAATGCCATCCTTTTGATTGGCATGCCATCAGCTCCCTTAAATATTTATTACCTCCACCACTGACATCAGCGCAGTTTAGGCCATCTACAAAATTCAGTGCAGTTACTTGTCTAGAGTATTCGAACAGGACCTCCAAAACTTGGATCCTCCCTAGAAGGGCAGTCATCTCAAGGTTCCCTTCTACATTACACAGCATGCTAACTGCAATGTATGGATTTGCTGTCCTTTCTCATCACTAGGTCTGAATCCTGCAGCACGCTGCAATAGCACTTTGGAAGTATCTGCACCAGGACTGCAGTAGCTCAAACAAGTAGTTCATCAACATCTCAAGGGATATTATGGATGAGAAAAGAATACTGGCCAGGTCAATGATGACTAGATAAGATTTTTTAAAAGATATTGGTTGGGCTTGTTTGTCTTGCCTGATTAAATGGTGTACAAATGGTGTCTTCTGAAGGTTGTGTTATACAGACCTCATTTGTAAGATAACATTGGCATCTATTTCTATGGAATCCATTTACACAAAGAACCAGTTTGAGAGCAAAACTTCCATTTAATATGGCAATCTTTCAAGTCCCTAGGACATACATTCTGCCATTGAAGAAGTTTGGCCTCAAATGTTAATCTTAGGTGTGAATTACACAATTTACCAACTTCGTTCAAAATTATATGTACTTAATTACAGTACCTACAACACCCCGTATGTAACCTTATCTTTCTGAGACAACCTGCCTTGTTTCATTGTTTTTGTAATTCCTATTTTGTGTTTTAAAACCTTCACACTTGCATTATTATTTAAATTGTTCTACCAATTTTCCCCAGATACTTTGTATGTTCTTGCACTGATTAGCATCATGTTAAATATTCACCCTACCTTCTCAAAAGCCTCACTATCCTCATCTCATGGAGCACAATACTCTTCAAAGTCACAATAGTATCATCTTTGACATTTAGCTTCCAATGTTTTTGACATGAGCTGCTTTCTTAAATATTCAGTGAGCTTTGCAACCTTTCTATAACTCCATAAGTCCCACTGCTGTTCCACAGTATGGAACATATATTAATTCAGAGTTGAATAAATGCTATCATTTTAACTAATAAGTTTTAGTGCTTTTCACAACATAATGCTTACTAATATTGCACTCCATCTGCAGCTTTTTTGCAGCTTTTTTTCAGCGTTTCTAATTAATTGCATAAGGCCTTGAAATTTCTTCTTAAAACACTGAAGAAGATATTGTGCCATTGAAAGCAATTTAAGCAGCAGTATTTCACTTATTTCGGAGCCTTTTAGCACCTAATAGGAAATTTAACCCCAGAATTTGCAGTGGGATTCTAATTAGCATCTCCCAATATTCATCTCCAGGGTAGTATTCAGCCTCACCTGTCTGAACAATGACAGTTTTCCCGTCTGAAGCATGCTATTTAAAGATTCCTGCTGTCTCGCTATTCAGCTGCACCACAGCACTGCTCAGTGCTTGCTTACTTTGTGCACAGCTCACACTTAAGGTTGAGACTTCCTTGTATCTTTATTGAGCATTCTGCACTCGATACTGACTTCCAAAGGGATTTGTCTACCGCCAGTACGAAATTTATTACATAGCATGGAAGTAGACAAATACATCACAGAAAGTCAAGAGGTGTGTGTAGAAGGAGACATAGAAAGACTCGCCATCCAAGACCATATCTACTCAACATTTTCAAGGAGGATACTTATAGCTGGAGTCCATGAGGAATAATTTTTATAAAAACTAGACGAGCAAGATAATCCTCACTAGAATCTGCAACCTCCAGCTTCCTCGCCTTGGGATAAATTCAGGCAGCAGGTGCTAATCTGTGCCAATCATCCAAGCTCCAAATGCAAGGAGAGAAAACTTCATGTTCTTTTACTTTAGCCCTCAGGAGCAGGCAATGTGGGCACTGTTATTGTCTACAAGATTCAGTGCAGGCTTTCAATGCTTCCCTCAAGTACTATTCTTCACTAATCTGCTGGGTCCTTTCAGCCCTTGGGAGTACTCTTTCTCCCTTTTCCCCTGGGAAAAAAAAGCAGCATCTATTCTTATAATTGAAAGAATGCTGCTTGCATTGTGCACTTATTCGGTTAAGAACTGGCTCTGGAAGTCATTGCTTTGACATCAATACAATAGCAAGCATGCTGACCTGACTTGGTATAACATAATAGCATGAAACCTAACAACGTTGTCCTGGGAACCACAAAGCAGGATGCCACTGTTTATGAAACTTATTACAGCAAGATCAGGGTGACATGTGTTTCCATGTAGGAAAGCAATCTCCAGGTCTCTTTTGACATCATTCCCTCAAGGCACAGCTCACTACATACACAGAGCGTGGACATGACCCTAGTAGTTACTCAGAAGAAACTGCTCCTAATTCTGATTTTCCATTTTCTAATCATCTTGAGCACATTGCATATCTATAACATTTTATTTCTTCATATTCTTTAGTCATTTAACATATAAAATATTTCCTGGGCTTCTGGAAAGCTATTGAGACTGAAATTTGACTTTGGTCACTTGGGCTAAACACACAATCTTCCAACCTGATAAATTCCATTTCTGAAATGTGTTTCCATTGGCTTCTGCATATGCTACATTTGAGTTTAATCAAAGTAAGGTACTGTTGTTGTTAAGTGTGATCACTTATCTTTTTTTTAAACTTTTAAAAATTTTTTATTGAACACAAACAAAAACAGAAACACTAAACATATGCTAACAAAGCCAGGGAATCACACATAAGCAGCAATAAATATATAACTATTAACTTTAAATATACAAATAAACAAGAAAATCCACTCTAAATACTGTTGGACAGAAGGAACTATATCTAAAAGGAGTAACAAAACAGAAACACTTACAGAGATAACCCGAAACGTTGACAGATTTGTACAGTCTTTATAGCTTTCTGGTTATGGGAAGTTTTCAGAGTATTAATGTATAGTTTGAAGTCTGACATAAAAAATATAAATGTAGGTTTCTTATTGCTGTATTTTCATTTATAGATATAAAATTTGCAGTAAATTAACAAAAGATTTATGATAAAGAAATGATCCCTATGAGATTTGGTATTATTAGTAAACTCCTCATCTCTGGAATTCAGCTCTTTGGATTTAGGTTACAAAATGAGGTCTAGAACTGGACAGTTCAGAATGAGCTTTGTAGAGCACTGGTGAATATTTGCCACAATAAGAATACAAGAAGACTAGAAAAGTAGAAGCAGGATTAGACCACCAAGTTCTCTGAGCATTTCCCACCATTCAAAATGACAACAGGAATTTGCGGGCCTCAATTCCTTTTCAATGCCAATTCACCATTCCCCTCAATTTCTAGATCCTTCATCATTTTGATGCTAATCACAGGTAAAACAATTAGGCAGTAATTCCAAGCAAGAGAAAATCTGCAGATGCGAGAAATCCAAGCCATTTTCAAAGTCACTATGGTATCATCATTGACATTTAGCTTCCAATGTTTTCGACATGAGGTTTTTTCTTTAATCTTTTCATCATATCGCTGCTGATTACAGGTAAGGTAACTGGCCAATAATTCCAAGCAAGAGAAAATCTGCAGACACTAGAAAACCAAACAACAAACACAAAATTCAGGAGGAGCTCAGCAGGCCAGGCAGCATCAATGGAAAAGAGTATAGTCGACAATTCGGGCCGGGACCCTGGAGCCTTTGCATGCGGCTATTTTTTAGTGTCACAAGGAGTGTATGGCCTAAAGATTGATATCTGTATCCTTGGGAATTTGGCACTTGTAACTGAAAGAAGATTATAAACTCTACAATTAAATGCATATTCATATTCTAGCCTCCACATTTTTGAGATTCTCTATTAATGGATACAATTTCTTTGAAGGGTCTCGGTTCAAAATGTGACTGCTTACTCTTGTCCATAGATGCTGCCTGGCCTGCTGAGATCCTCCAGCGGTTTGTGTGTGTTGCTTCAAGTTGTTTTTTTTTTGCTTCTAGAATAACTTAGTATCCTCTTACTGTCTACTAGCCAGCCAGTGGTGTATTGGCATCAGCCCTGGACCTTGAGGTGAGTGGTCCTGGGTTTGAATCTGGCCAGTTCCTTGCACATTTTCCATCCGTGCTGGATTAAGCATCGAGCTACCTACTCAGCTCACAAAAAAAAAACAGGATTGGCAGGGTTGACACCAAAGCAACTGTTTAGCGTACACATAACCCTCCAGTAGCATCATCGGGGAGTGATTTAATCTATCCGGGATTGATGGTGGAGAAATTTAAGACCATGGTTAAGAGTATGATTCTGTGAGCATGATGCATCAGACTGTTACTTAACTAAATAGAGGTTTAGGTCTCACATATTTAGTACCTTTTTTTCAGATACAAATGATGGATTTGCTTCAGGCTTGATTTGTAACTTATCACATTGGTGTGAGAGGGTTACTACTGATTTGGTTAAGTGCTGAGTGACAAGCCTGAAAGCCCAATCAAATTTGGATATCTAGCCTTACAATAAAAATACTGGCAAAATGCCAGTATTAGCTGAGCACTGACAGATCAGGCCACATTTGACTAATCTTGATGTGAGTCCAGCACTTTATGCCGAGCTAAGTTATTAAAAGTTGTAAGGGAGATCTGCAGCTTTGTTTATAGAACAAGCTGAAATCAAAACCTCAAAATAAAGTAGGAGTCTGTCATACGTCAGTGGTTTTCAGGAGTCAATGAATTATTTTCATAATTTCATGGAGGCTTTGAGTACATCCTTGTATCATTTCCACTGTCCACTTGATAATCTCTCCCAATGACAGATCTCAGAAGAGAGTGTTTGCTTCGGAAGTCTGGTGTTGAGCATGCAATACTGTGACCTGATTGTAACTAGGATTTGAGTACCAGGGATCACAGTAAATACAGGAAGTTGTATTACTGATGAAATATTAAATATATTGCAATAGGTAACATTTGTTACTTTTGATCTCTTATCAATTATACTAAATTGCAAGAAAGCAATTTAATTTAAAATTGAGAAAAAGAATTTCCGAATGCCTTGTGAAATTCAATATTTCTGCTACAATCTCTCCCACAAGATCATCTGATTCATAAATGCTCTTGGTTCTTGATCATCAAGGCCGCATGTACTTTTGGACTTTGATCCATAAACTTAACTGAAACACCCACCTGCTATCCTCACCGCTCCTCCCTTTCCCCTTATTTATTGGATCAAATAAGACTAGTGGTAAATGGTTTGGGAGTAGGAATACATTTAAAATCAGTGCACTATGCACTTCACCCTTCCCAACTTAAAATAATATTTGTAAAAGATGGAAACTGAAAGACCTAGGCATATGCTTTGATACTGTCTAATAACTTCAAATATGCTGGCAAAAATGCCTGAGCTTGCTATTCAATAATTAATGCTGTAGATATACTTATCTCGTATGGATGAGATGATAGATGATCATGAGAGGAGTCACTAGAAATGGATTAAATCGTGAAAAGACATTCAAAAATTATTTTTCAATTTTAATCCAAATTAAATTAATTTTATTTGTGGCTCTGCTCAGTAGAAACCAAAAAAAATAGTAATTATTTACTTATATATGTCAAATACTTTATCAGTGTTATCTTTTTTTCGATATTTTAATGTGATTCTGAACTGAGAAAATGCACATCTCAGAAACAGTAATACTGCTTATAACTGTGACAAACCATCTGCACAGAATTTTACTAAACGTCTGTTGCTTCACAATACCTGCAAAGGGAAGGCAATAAGATTTAATGTATTTATGAATATAAAATGTTGGCACATCAGCCTTCCCTTTGAGATCATAGGATATGGTTTACAATCAAAATGCAGTTACTCTCTTTATTCCGTATATGTAAACCCTTTAAAACCTGCCACTGTCTGAACGACTGAAGGTCTAATCCATATGCAGCTAGAGTCCATTCAAACTGTGAACCAACAAACAACCTACTCGAGGAATTCAACAGATCAATCAGCATCGATGGGGAGAAAGGGATTGTCAACATGTCATCAGTCCTGATGCTGTTCAGCCTGCTGAGTTCCACTGAGTTCCTGCTGAGTTCTGCTTTGTGCTCCAGATCCCAGCATCTTCAAAGTCTGCCTCTGCACTTGTACATTGATGGCACAGGCGGACAACCACATTCAAAGGCCTGGAATTACATATCGCCCATGGTAGGTAAGGAAGACAGATATCCTTCCCTGAAGGACGTCACTGAGCATGGAGACCCAAGAGGCTGCAAAGGCTGGAACCTGGAACAAAAGAAAGCAAACTGCTTGAGGAACTTAAGGGGTCCAGCAGCATCTGTGGGGTAAAATAATTCTCTAAGTTTCCTATATCAGGGTTGAGAATAGAGAGAGAAGGTAGCTATTATGAAGTGGGTGTGGGGGCTGTGAGTGGTGATACAGGGATCAGTAGATGATTAATGGACTGAGGATGGAGAGTGGTGGGGTGAAATGGTGAGACAGGGACCAGTAGATGATTAATGGACTGAGGATGGAGAGTGGTGGGGTGAAATGGTGAGACAGGGACCAGTAGATGATTAATGGACTGAGGATGGAGAGTGGTGGGGTGAAATGGTGAGACAGGGACCAATAGATGATTAATGGACTGAGGATGGGGAGAGGTGGGGTGAAATGGTGATACAGGGACCAGTAGATGATTAATGGACTGAGGATGGAGAGTGGTGGGGTGAAATGGTGAGACAAGGACCAGTAGATGATTAATGGACTGAGGATGCAGAGTGGTGGGGTGATGAGACAGGGACCAGTAGATGATTAATGGACTGAGGATGGAGAGTGGTGGGGTGAAATGGTGAGACAGTGACCAGTAGATGATTAATGGACTGAGGATGGGGAGTGGTGGGGTGATGAGACAGGGACCAGTAGATGATTAATGGACTGAGGATGGGGAGTGGTGGGGTGGTGAGACAGGGACCAGTAGATGATTAATGGACTGAGAATCGGGAGTGGTGGGGTGATGAGACAGGGACCAGTAGATGATTAATGGACTGAGGATGGGGAGTGGTGGGGTGATGAGACAGGGACCAGTAGATGATTAATGGACTGAGGATGGGGAGTGGTGGGGTGATGAGACAGGGACCAGTAGATGATTAATGGACTGAGGATGGGGAGTGGTGGGGTGATGAGACAGGGACCAGTAGATGATTAATGGACTGAGGATGGAGAGTGGTGGGGTGAAATGGTGAGACAAGGACCAGTAGATGATTAATGGACTGAGGATGCAGAGTGGTGGGGTGATGAGACAGGGACCAGTAGATGATTAATGGACTGAGGATGGAGAGTGGTGGGGTGAAATGGTGAGACAGTGACCAGTAGATGATTAATGGACTGAGGATGGGGAGTGGTGGGGTGATGAGACAGGGACCAGTAGATGATTAATGGACTGAGGATGGGGAGTGGTGGGGTGGTGAGACAGGGACCAGTAGATGATTAATGGACTGAGAATCGGGAGTGGTGGGGTGATGAGACAGGGACCAGTAGATGATTAATGGACTGAGGATGGGGAGTGGTGGGGTGATGAGAAAGGGACCAGTAGATGATTAATGGACAGCAGATGGGGAGTGGTGGGGTGATGAGACAGGGACCAGTAGATGATTAATGGACTGAGGATGGGGAGTGGTGGGGTGATGAGACAGGGACCAGTAGATGATTAATGGACTGAGGATGGGGAGTGGTGGGGTGATGAGACAGGGACCAGTAGATGATTAATGGATTGAGGATGGAGAGTGGTGGGGTGGTGAGACAGGAAGCAGTAGATGATTAATGGACTGAGGATGGGGAGTGGTGGGGTGATGAGTCAGGGACCAGTACATGATTAATGGACTGAGAATGGGGAGTGGGGGTGGGGTGATGAGACAGGGACCAGTAGATGATTAATGGATTGAGGATGGAGAGTGGTGGGGTGAAATGGTGAGACAGGGACCAGTAGATGATTAATGGATTGAGGATGGAGAGTGGTGGGGTGAAATGGTGAGACAGTGACCAGTAGATGATTAATGGATTGAGGATGGGGAGTGGTGGGGTGGTGAGACAGGGAGCAGTAGATGATTAATAGACTGAGGATGGGGAGTGGTGGGGTGGTGAGACAGGGACCAGTAGATGATTAATGGACTGAGGATGCAGAGTGGTGGGGTGATGAGACAGGGACCAGTAGATGATTAATGGACTGAGGATGGGGAGTGGTGGGGTGATGAGACAGGAACCAGTAGATGATTAATGGATTGAGGATGGGGATTGGTGGGGTGGTAAGACAGGGACCAGTAGATGATTAATGGACTGCGGATGGGGAATGGTGGGGTGATGAGACAGGGACCAGTAGATGATTAATGGACTGTGGATGGGGAGTGGTGGGGTGATGAGACAGGGACCAGTAGATTATTAATGGACTGCAGATGGGGAGTGGTGGAGTGATGAGACAGGGACCAGTAGATAATTAATGGACTGAGAATGGGGAGTGGTGGGGTGATGAGACAGGGACCAGTAGATGTTTAATGGATTGAATATGGGGATTGGTGGGGTGGTAAGACAGGGACCAGTTGATGATTAATGGACCGAGGATGGAGAGTGGTGGGGTGATGAGACAGGGACTAGTAGATGATTAATGGACTGAGAATGGGGAGTGGTGGGGTGGTGAGACAGGGAGCAGTAGATGATTAATGGACTGAGAATGGGGAGTGGTGGGGTGATGAGACAGGGAGCAGTAGAAGATTAATGGACTGAGAATGGGGAGTGGTGGGGTGATGAGACAGGGACCAGTAGATGATTAATGGACTGAGGATGGGGAGTGGTGGGGTGAAATGGTGAGACAGGGACCAGTAGATGATTAATGGACTGAGAATGGGGAGTGGTGGGGTGATGAGACAGGGACCAGTAGATGATTAATGGATTGAGGATGGGGAGTGGTGGGGTGGTGAGACAGGGACCAGTAGATGATTAATGGACTGAGGATGGGGAGTGGTGGGGTGATGAGTCAGGGACCAGTAGATGGTTAATGGACTGAGAATGGGGAGTGGTGTGCTGGTGAGACAGGGACCAGTAGATGATTAATGGACTGAGATTGGGGAGTGGTGGGGTGATGAGTCAGGGACCAGTAGATGATTAATGGACTGAGAATGTGGAGTGGTGTGGTGGTGAGACAGGGACCAGTAGATGATTAATGGATTGAGGATGGAGACTGGTGGGGTGAAATGGTGAGACAGGGACCAGTAGATGATTAATGGACCGAGGATGGGGAGTGGTGGGGTGAAATGGTGAGACAGGGACCAGTAGATGATTAATGGACTGAGGATAGAGAGTGGTGGGGTGATGAGACAGGGACCAGTAGATGATTAATGGACCGAGGATGGGGATTGGTGGGGTGGTGAGACAGGGGCCAGTAGATGATTAATGGAATGAGGATAGGGAGTGGTGGGGTGATGAGACAGGGACCAGTAGATGATTAATGGACTGAGGATGGGGAGTGGTGGGGTGATGAGACAGGGACCAGTAGATGATTAATGGACTGAGAATGGGGAGCGGTGGGGTGATGAGACAGGAACCAGTAGATGATTAATGGACTGAGGATGGGGAGTGGTGGGGTGGTGAGACAGGAAGCAGTAGATGATTAATGGACCGAGGATGGGGAGTGGTGGGGTGATGAGTCAGGGACCAGTAGATGGTTAATGGACTGAGAATGGGGAGTGGTGTGCTGGTGAGACAGGGACCAGTAGATGATTAATGGACTGAGAATGGGGAGTGGTGGGGTGATGAGTCAGGGACCAGTAGATGATTAATGGACTGAGAATGGGGAGTGGTGTGGTGGTGAGACAGGGACCAGTAGATGATTAATGGATTGAGGATGGAGAGTGGTGGGGTGAAATGGTGAGACAGGGACCAGTAGATGATTAATGGACCGAGGATGGGGAGTGGTGGGGTAAAATGGTGAGACAGGGACCAGTAGATGATTAATGGACTGCGGATGGGGAGTGGTGGGGTGATGAGACAGGGGCCAGTAGATGATTAATGGACTGAGGATGCAGAGTGGTGGGGTGGTGAAACAGGGAGCAGTAGATGATTAATGGACTGAGGATGAGTGAAGATAAGCAGATGGAGTCAGGTGAGATGGGGAGAGGATGGTTTGGAGACAGGAGACAGGAGTAGGAAGAGGCTGGTAAATAAAAGGAATGTTATTTGTGGTTTAGCTTCCTGTGGATATTTTACAAGCCTTTTCATGGGCAAGTCTTCTGTCCTTCACCATGTGACAAGAATACACATTTTCCGTTGTGATAGGAAACAAGCGACTGGCTCACCTGTAAAGACTCTTTGGATCTCTGTATGTTGGGAATGAAGTGGTTAAATGACAGGTATTCCGCCTGCTCGGGTTGCTTTGTAACGGCCATGCACCTTGTGTAGCAACGCAAATGGAAGAGCATGAAGCAAGTGATGAGGAGAAAGGACTATATGTCAGGTGGTAGAATGTTTCTAGTGCTGGCAGAAAGTCTATTTATTAGATTAGATCAGTTTGTCGTCATGCATACCAGAGTACAATGAGAATCCTTGCTCATATGAAGCTCTCAAAGCAAACAGTGTACATGGGCACAATGAAAGCAACACGAGGAGAGAAACAAAGGCTGGTTCACATACAATATCTCATAAAAAAGGCAGCCATAAACTGGACACTTGCAAGTTGGCATGGCTACACTTTTGATGAGGAGCAAATGGTTGGAAATGAATCAGAAAATGGTTTAAAGTAGGTACAAGTTCAGCCAGGTGGATGAGTGTGATGTGTTGAAGAGCATTGGCAAACCTCTGCTCACCCTCCTGATTTGGGGTAGAGGTGTAGATGTCCATGGTGAAAATGAAGGAGTTAGCACTAGGGAAATGGAAACTTTAAATTTTGGAGGGCATTTGAAATATCATGGCTATGAGAGGAAAATGACTGGACTCAGGAGAAAAAGAATGGAATCCAAGTAGAAAAAAAACTTTTTTTCTCACCAAACTTATTTTTTACTGCACAAACCATTCAACATTGGCAACACGTTACACAGTCAAAGAAACTTCATTTTAACTAACCTATTATTTCAGCTAATCAGGGAAATTCTCTTGTGTTCCATCCATTGTCCCTATCTTTCTTACTACCAAGAGTAATTCCTCTCTCCCCCTCCCTCATCCATTCCCTTCCCTCCCTTTCTCTTTCCCTCTCTTTCAATCTGTTGTCCTGAAGTTTCCCCAAAATGAATTTTAATTGTTTTTTCCATGAGTGCTGTTTGTGTTTTTTCTGTTTTTATTTCCTGTCTGCAGCATTAGCATTTTTATTTACATTCATTATTAACCCCATCTGACTAAAGCTTTCAGCTGATGTCTTTCATGCAGTTAGTGCATCTCACAGCGGTGCACCTTAATAGGGGTATGGTGACATATCAACTGCTTTTAAGTCTGTAACTGTGGTTGTTCCACTTTTAGGGACACTGCTTCTGAAGTTATAATGTTCCCTTCAATATTTCCAAGTTATTAAAAGTAAATTGATTTTTGAATTGTTACATACCAGGAAATTGCCATCTTCAACAAGATAACATTTAACAGCGATCTCCTGACATTTAATATCATTGCCATCACTAAATCGCTAATCATTTATATTTACTCTTGACCAGAAACAAAACTTAACAGCATTTAAACACTGTTGTATCAGGAGAAGATCAACAAACTTCAAATGAAAATACACATTAAGTTGGCAAAAGTCATCAATAATTAGGTAAAAGTAGTATGGGTTTTGAAAGGGAAAGCATGTTTAATTAGAAGCAATCAAGAGAAGGTTGACTGAAACATGTATGACCCTAAAGGATCTTAGCAGGGTAGATGTGGAAAGGATGCTTCCTTTGGCAGGAAAATCTAGAACTAGAGACCACTGGTTTTACTAAGAGGCATTCATTTAAAAGAGATGAGATTAAACATTTTATTTCAGAGAACGATGTGTCATTCAAACTCTCTCCTTGGCAAATAAAAGATAGAGGAATCTTGAATACTTTTGAGGCAGATACAGTTAAGTATTTGATCTCACTTTAAGGACTCATTATCTAGTTATTCCACACTCTCATTATTTTTTGCTGTTTACTTATATTTGTATTTCCACAGTTTGTTGTCTTCTGTGCTCTTTCATTGATCTTGTTTGCAGTTACTATTCTATAGATTTGTTGACAAAGTCCACAGGAAAAAGGATCTCAAGGTTGTATGTGGTGTCATGTATGTACTTTGATAATATATTCAACTTTGACTTTGACTTTGATAAGTAAGGGGCAATGGAGTATCACTAGTAGACAAGAATGTAGAGCTAACATTACAATTAGGTCAGCCATGGTCTTGTTAAATGTGGGAAGAAGGCTTGTCAGACTCAATGGCCTATTCTTGCTTCTAATTCATATGTTTGCACGTCAAATAGGTTAGAGTTCTTTAGGGACAGTGTAAGCATAAATAAAGAGTGACCAGTAGAAGTCTCGCATTTGGATTTGTAGAAGGCATTTCATAAGGTGACACATGAAAGTTTATCTGCTTAAAATTAGATTATATATGACAGTGGATAATACATTTGCCTAAATGGTAGTTCAGCTAACAAACTGACAATAGATTTGGAATCAGTTGATACTTTTCAGGTTGACTTGCTGTAACAAAGCAACTAAACTGAAAACACAGAGGTGAGTGACAAAGCAAGTAGAAAGGAGGACAGTAAGGTTGCAAAAATTCATCAAATGAGTACAGCTTTGATTGATGGAGTATCATGTCGAAAAAATGTGAGGGTGTTCACTTTGGTAGAAGAATACTAACACGGAGAATGGAGAATGATAACAGGAAGCTGCTATACAGAGAGGTCTGAGAGTCTTGCTGATGAAATGCCAGAAATTAGCATGTGAATACAGCAGGTAATTAAGAAGATGAATGACATATTGTCCTTTATGGCAAAAGGAAGAGAATACAAAATAGTTAAGTCTCAGTGCCACAAGGTGTTGGTGATTCCTCCTGCAGATAGTTTTTGTTTTAGTTCTACAACATTATGATCTAGCATATAGGACTAAATCCATTGATAATCTAAACTGGATATTGTCTCTAATGGTCCATCTATCTGTGTTTGTCCAATTTCTAAACTTGAACTGAAAGCTTTAGTGACATGATGGTAGTATGAGTCATTGAATTTATTATGCAGACAAAGTTAGAGATAAAATAAAATCCCTGTAGCATTCTGGCTATAAAAGAAATAAAGTAATTCACTATACTTTAAAACACTATATTTAAGCACAGCTCATACCAGTCATATTCATGATTTTTAAAAAACTAGTCAAAGTGACATGATATGCTTGTCAAAGAATTTAGATATTCAAAGTCAAAATTTTTCATATCTATTCCCTCAATCAGGCATCATTAGTATTACAAACTAAACAGCAGTAATCACAAAACATCATGAGATGGCACAGCAGTGCATCACATTAAAGTTATTGCATATATGTTCTCCTACATTAAAAATAGAAAATCTTAAATTCAAAACTGGCAGCTACTGAATTGCCAGGTGCAAGTTGCCTTTGCACATAATGGAGAGAATAAACATATCTTAAATACTTACAGATTAGCTTTATTTGTCATCAAGAATACAGTGAAATGCGCCGTTTGCGTCACATCAGATCAGCAAGGATTAAACTGGGCAGTCGGCAAGTGTTGGCACTTTCCTGGCACCGGCAGAGCACATTCACAAAAACTCACTTACCCAAACCATACACCTTTGGAATGGGAGAAAATCTGCGAATGCTGGAAATCCAAGCAACACACACACACAAAATGCTGGAGGAACTCAGCAGGACAGGTAGCATCTATGGAAAAGAGTATATTTGACATTTCAGGGATGAAGAAAAAATAGGTGAGTCAGAGTCAGAAGGTGGAGGGGAGGAGAGGAAGAAACACAGGGTGATAGGTGAAACGGTGGGGGGTGGGGTGTGAAGTAAAGTGCTGAGAAGTTGATTAATGAAAGAGATACAGGGCTGGAGATGGAGAAACTAATAGGTGAGGACAGAAGGCTGTGGAAGAAAGAAAAGGGGAGGAGCCCCAGATGGAGATGTCATCTGCAAATTTGCTGATCCAGTTAACCACTTTAACATCCAGATCACTGATATAGATGGTAAACAACAACAGAGCCAGCAACAGTCCCTGCGGCCACCAGTCATCAAGGCAACCGTCTACCACCACTCTCTGGTTTTTCCCACAAAGTCAATGTCTGATCCAATTTACTACCTCATATTGAATGCCGAGCAACTGAACCTTCTTGACCAACTTCCCATGCACGACCTTGTCAAATGCCTTGCTGAAGCCCATGTAGACAATTTCTTAAACAGCAGAATAACATTGGCTATCCTCCAATCCTCTGGCACCTCACTTGTCGCTGAGGATGTTTTAAATATCTCTGCTAGGGCACTGGCAATTTCTGCACTTGCCTTGTCAAGCCCTGGAGATTTATCTACCTTAATTTGCCGCAGGATAGCAAACACCACCTCCTCTGTAATCTGTACAGAGTCGTGAAGTTAATGCTGCTTTGCCTCACTTCTGTAGACTCTGTATCTGTCTCCTGAGCAAATACAGATACAAAAAAAAATTTAAGATCTCCCCCGTCCTTTTTGGCTCTGATTATCATTCCGATCTTCCAGAGGATCAGTTTTGTTCCTTGTAATAATCTATAGAAACCCTTATGATTATTGTCTGCTGGGGCAATCTCATAGCTTCCTTTTGCCCTCCTGATTTATTTCTTAAGTCTTATCGTGCATTTCTTATACTCCATAAGCCCACCATTTGTTTCTACCGGCCTATGCCTGCTATACACATTTTTTTTAGGAAAGGAGCTGCATAGGATGTGGAAATTATAGAAAGGGTGCAGAGGAGATTTACAAGGATGTTGTCTGGATGGGGGAAGCATGCCTTATGAGAATGGATTGAGTAAATTCAGCCTTTTCTCCTTAGAGCAGCGGAGGATGAGAGGTGACCTGATAGAGGTGTATAAGATGAGGAGAGGCATTGATATGGCAGGTAGTCAGACGCTTTTTCCCAGAGCTGAAGTGGCTAGCACAAGAGTTTTAAGGTGCTTGGAAGTAGGTACAGAGGAGATGTCAGCTAAGTTTTTTATGCAGAGAGTGGTGAGAGTATGGAGTGAGCTACCGACAACAATGGTGGAGGCGGATACGATCAGGTCTTTTAAGAGACTCCTGGATAGGCACATGGAGATTAGAAAAATAGAGGGCTATGGGTAACCCTAGGTAATTTCTAAAGTAAGTACATGTTCAGCACAGCATTGGGAGCTGAAGGGCCTGTATTGTGCTGTAGGCTTTCTTATGTTTTTTTTTCTTAACCAGTGCCTCAATATCTCTTGAAAACCAAAGTTTCCCACATCTGTTATCTTAACCTTTTGTCCTGACAGGCACATACCAGCTTTGCACTCACTTTTGAAGTCCTTCTACTTTTGCCAAAAAAATCGACTGTCCCAATCCACATGTGCCAAATCCTTTCTGATTACATCAAAACTGGCCTTTGTCCAGTTTAGAATGTTAACCAATAGATCAGGCCTGTCTTTTTTCAAGTTTTCTTTGAAACTAATGACATTGAGATCACGAGATGCAAGATTTCAACCTGAAACATTGACAATTCATTTATGTCTGCAGATGCTGCTCGAGCCACTGTCTTCCTCCAGAAGATTGATCCTTAATGCAGATGGTATTTTTAAGATAGTTTTTTTTGCTAACACTGCATCATTTTTTTGACATTTGCATCTCACTTCTTGCAGATCTCCTTTTGCACTACTATAATCAATAATGTTTAAATTGACCTTTGTTAAAAACTGTCTGAAAATACAGTTCCTTGTCATCTCAATCATAATGCAAAAGGAACACAATAAATGACTTCACGTTGTATGTAAGATTGCTCTTCATTCACTAACCCTTGATGGCAGAATGTCCGGGTGTCCTGGTCCTACAGTACTGCTTTCCTTTTTGAACACTCTATCCAATTAACTCCATCTTCACCTTCATAAATCTTTCAATCAACCATACATTGCTTTCTTTGGTTTCCCATAAAGTCTTGTCATCCACTTCCATTCTTTGTTATAACATTATCTGGGACTTCTTTTCCATTCTGGGGGCAGCTCCAAGATTGCAGAACTGGATTTTAATAAAATAGAATTTCTCAAACTATGGAAAGGAACCAATTTTGTACCTCTGTTAACAAATGATTAGATGAGTAACTCTTCACCTGTAGTGCTAATTTTCATGATGGATACATTTCCCAAGGTTGAATTATTGATAATTTGACACTCAACATTATAAACAAGAGAATAATAAAGTAGATATATTCAATATATTGTGGCTAATTCAACCAGGTATTTCAGCTTTCTTCTTCAATTCTTATCAATATTTATGTAAAATGCCATGCCAAACCTTGGCACTTAATATCCTTAATTGGTAGTCCAACCAAGTTTGATTATATTATTAGTGCAGTTCTTGTAAAGTCGAGTGTTCTTCTTGGATTCAATGGAAGTAAAAGGCAATGGTGATCACCTTTGGTGATCATCTGTGTTATGAAGAGATCTGAATATTATAAATGCTAAATAGTAAACTATTGGCATGTAATTTCATTGCAGTATTGCTCAAAACATCAGATAATACATTGGTCAGAGCTAATCTGTCATTACCATTATCAAATTTCAGAAAATAATCATGGTGTATAGTAACATCTAATCAAATTTTGTTTCTTTCTAATTGCTAATGTTTCCTTCAAGGGTTTTTAAAATAGATTCATTTTCTAGCACTGGTATATAATGATATGAATAAAAACATGTACTCTGCTAATGCAACACAGAACACACTGTACAGTTTAATTTAAATGAGTGAATGAAAGTTAGTATTTTGCTTCATTTTTTGTTCTACGTTGCAGTGTTTTGCTTTCCTTTTCCCCAATGGGAGTTTGCATGCACTGCAATATTATGAGATTATACAAGAATTCTCTAAACTCTGGACCTAAAAGCTCAATAGTTACTATTTTCTTCGTAGGAAATAAATACAAGGAGATAGGAAATATATCTAATACCCATGAATCCAATTCTGTAAGAGGATCCTGAAGTTGGCAGTTCTGTGTTTCTCAATTTCAATTCAGTGTCATGATTTAATGAAAATCTTTTAATTTAATATCAGGGAATTAGATAAAAATCATCTCATTATGTAATGAATACATTTGCATCTTCTGGAATCAAGCAGCACTTTATTTGAAGACAGTATATTTTAAGTTGCAAATGTATCCAATGGTTTAGACCTCCATACAAAGCAAATGGTCTCGGAAGAGAGCATGAAGGGCTGGACTGTACTGGACAGTGTTGGAGCCGGCTTGTGCCTTCATGTTATTTGCCTTTTGGGCTGAGTGGCTCTGAAAGTCCATTCTACTGCAGCCATTCCATGCGGTGAAGTGGACCAACCCAGGGTCCACCCTGATGACCTCCTGATAACTTCAACTCCACAAAAGATCTTCAGAAACATTTAAAAACAATTGAATTGTTTTTGAATATTAAATATTTACTGATAAACATTTAAAAATTAAGATTTAATAAGTTTGTTTAAAACAACATTCAACTACTTTGCAGGAATGAATTAAGAATTTACTCAGATAAGCTGGGGAGAAGAATAATCCAACTATGAAATAAAGTTTACCTACCCCCAGGTCATCATTATCTTGGAACAACACTGGACTCATTGACAGTCCAGGGATTGGAGTGGCTAGTCATTGATGCATTACACATTTCCCTACTGCAGAACACAGGCCAGATAGCAGCACTGTCTTGACACATATACTGCTGCTAGCCAGCACTTCAATCTTCTTCTCATTAGGCAGTTCCCAAGGATTGAGTTGGCAAACATCCACTCTAGGCTTGTGCTTTTCAAGTGGTTAATAAGGTCAATATGGGAATAGTAGACTTTGGCTTGTAGGGAAATGGTGTTTTACTGTGACAAATATGAACATAAGCTTTTCTAATATTGAGAAGTGCTTCAACCACAGATGACAGATGCCAGAAATCAATATTGAAGCTACAGTGACCATTTAAGAGGTATGAAAGGATATAGAACCAAAAAAAATAATAGCAACAGTGAAGAAGCAAGCATCAGCTTGGTTCTATGCCAAATATATCTACCGGTACTTTGTTTTTCCGCTTGGAGCTTTGCCTAAATTATTAGAAGAATTAAAGGATCTAGTAGCCTACACTGGCTCTAATGTTCTATATTTCTAAATATCACTGACTCATTGTAACATCAGGGAGGTACCAATCTCTCATACTCAAATCCTTGCAATAATGACTATATAATGTTTTCCATTTGTAATTGCCCACTGTACTTCCATGTTAATTTTTAGTAATTACAGCAAATGGACACTGGTGGGGGGTGGGGGGTGCCAATACCTTCACTTTCTCACCTTTAAAAATAGTCCATTATTTCCCACCAAGGATGATGACCTCACATTGTTTCTATATTATCTTCCTGCTGGTGCACCATTACCTTTTCTCTTAAGCTCACCACTCACAATGCTACCCAACTTCATGTCAGACTTGGATACATTACAGTTGGTGTCTCCATCCAAACTATTTCATAAAGGTTGTGCATTGTGGTGCCACAACATTGATCTCTGTGGAACCTCACTTATCATAGCCTTTCAACCTGAAAATGAGATGTTTACTCTATTCCATGCCCAGTCCATGCCAATACATTCTCTCCAGTGGAGACCCATGTGGTCACAGGGAAAACATGTAATTTCCACACAGATATCATTGATTGATGAGGCTACAATGCAGCAGCTCTACTCATGACACCACTGTACAGAAAATGCTGTCTTTGCAAACTTCTTATACTGTATGTTACCTCACTTCAGATACTATACTTCTGAGGAAATCAAGGACCTTCAATTAGTTCTTGCCTTTGAACATGCAATTGGTGCATATAGAAACATAGAAAACCTACAGCACAATACAGACCCTTCAGCCCACAAAGTTGTGCCAAACATATCTTTACCTTAGAAATTACCTACGGTTACCCATAGCCCTTTATTTTTCTAAGCTCCATGTACCTATCCAGGAGTCTCTTAAAAGACCCTATCGTATCTGCCTCCACCACCGTTGCCAGCAGCCCATTCCACGCACTCACCACTCTCTGCATAAAAAACTTACTCCTGACGTCTCCTCTGTACCTACTCCCCAGCACCTTAAAACTGTGCCCTCTTGTCTTAGCTAATTTAGCCTTGGGAAAAAGCCTCTGACTGTCCATACGATCAATACCTCTCGTCATCTTATACACCTCTATCAGGTCACCTCTCACCCTCTGCTGCTCCAAGGAGAAAAGGCCAAGTTCACTCAAACTATTCTCATAAGGCACGCTCCCTAATCCAGGCAACATCCTTGTAAATCTCCTCTGCACCCTTTCTATAGTTTCCACATCCTTCCTGTAGTGAGGTGACTAGAACTGAGCACAGTACTCCAAATGGGGTCTGACCAGGGTCCTATATAGCTATAACATTACCTCTCAACTCTTAAACTCTATCAGTGAATGCTGGATGAAGTTCCTTGTTCTCTGCCATCCAAAGACACATTTTGTGTGCTCCTTGCTTTTCCAACCAAAACCTCACAAATCCTTTTCAAAGCTGTGACCTGTAAACTGTCCACTAGCATCAATTTGTAACTATAGAGCTGACAAATACTTGCAGAGATCAGTTGTTATTTGATTTCATCTGGAGTTAAGGTGCAGTCACTGCTAATGAAGTCACTGGGGGAATCGTTCCACATTGTTCTTTAATGGCCCCAACAAGAGCAAAATGACTCAGTCACCTTTACAGAATATTTCCCAAGCTGAAAAAATTTCACAACATATGTCAGAAATATTAAACCTGATCCTGATTCCGATATTTTTCTTTACAACTGAACAATAGTTTAATATTTCAATAGCTGCCTTTAAATCAGAGAAATGTATGCAATATACTTCCTGAAATTCTTGTTCTTCACAGGCATCCACAAAAACACAAGAGTTCCCCAAAGACTGAGCCGAGCCACAGTTAAAAATATTAGAATCCCAAAGCCCCCCTACTCCCCCCCACACACAAGCAGCAGCAAAGCACTGACCCTCACCCACTGCAACCCACTTCTGCAAAAACTATCAGCACCCTTCACCCACCAAGCATGCAATAGTAAAGCCCCAAATAAAAACCATGATCTGTAGTGCAGTGAAAACTAATTGTTCATCTGACAATTCGACATATCACAAACTCTCTCTCTCCCAATAAATGGAAAAAGAGGTGTACTCTTTCACAGCAAGAGAGGAGACATAACAGAACAACTCACTGATTTACGGTGTTAAAAGTTTGTCATGCAGCTTTTTTTCAGAGCTTTCTGCCAGGAGAATCACCAGCAATCTTTCCCTACCAACAAGCAAAAGAGAGAGAGTGCATTTCACTGAGTACAGAGCATCCGACAGCTGATCCACAGTTTCCGATGTTCCATTTTTCTCCTGCAACACTTCAGTCAGTGACACTGGCTTAGGATCAACTCATTCACATTGTCGTGAAACTTTAGAAGCCTGAAGGAACACATGTCCTCTAGGCCGCATCCTTGGGCTATTGAAAAGCGGCTGGTCGTGAGCCCCCAGGATTGGGTCCCACCACAGAAGTCTGAGTGTAAGTCCAGGTCAGGGTCTTCAACAGACCCCATCCACCTTGAAAAGGAAAAAGAGAGACATCATAGGTAGAAATTAAGCTGTTTTTGGGGATGAACATGAAGAAGTCGCCATTGAACACCATCAGAACTCTGCTTCCAACTCCAAAGTAAAATGATTCTGAAAGAGGGACTGAAAGTTAGAGATGATTGAGGAATTCTTTATCAATTATGAAAGTCTTTCTTGTTCTGTCCAAGAACCTAAGAGACAATAGAAATATATTCTAAGATGTTGATTTAGTATTCATGACTAAGGCTGACTGAAGATTTGGAGCAAGTTAAAATCCTCTGAAGAGAGTATTTGCATAAAAAAAAAGATCCAGTATATTTTTGGAGACAACATCAATAGTGGCGGAACCGTGTTCTATTTGAAATCACAATATAGCTTAAATTGTCAGCTGATGAAGTAGAGCTTACCATAAAGCCATCAAAGGCAAGTGATGGTAGTTATTGGCTCAATTTGTAGGAAACATTATGAAATTCAAAGAAAATTTCATTACTTTGACTCTGCATTGTTTATTGTCATTGAGGCTTGGGGTTTCTTGCCTTAAATCAGTCTAGAAGATGATGATTACAGTTCAGATTAAAGCATTTTATATCTGTAATTCTTCTATAAAATGTATCAAATGCATTCAAATAATCATGTTTTCTTTGTCAATAAATACAAAAGAAATTTATTGCATTGAATCTGTGTAAGATACCTCAGCTGTCATGCTTGGTGATTGCACATTAAACCTTACATTTAAGTTGAGCTTTCCAGACAAACAGGTATAATTTTAGTTGTAGTTTCATTCACCTCCAACTTCTTCCAGCACTAAATGACCAAAGTAATGATCCAGAATATTCAATTCAGATGGAGTTTGAGGAGCCATCAGATTCAAGGGTTTGATCCTCCATCTCTCGATCCTGGAAGATTTTGCTGGATTTACTCTTTAGCCCTGGGTTGTGGACACTAAAAGAAACTGTTTGAGCCTTCTGCCCATCCAGGTCTTCGAGCAGATTCGATGGGCCAAATGGCCTAATTCTGCTCCTATATCTTATGGTTTTATTGTGTACTCAGTGAGAGTGTGTAAAATCAAGTTGTCCTGCTATCATAAGACAAAGTGTATAATGCAAAAGCAAACAGTAACTGAGAAATAGTTGTGCTTGATGATTGATTCTGGACTGAAAATAAAAGATAGCATAGAATGCCCACGTAGTGGGTATGATACAGAGGGAGATGTTATGTCCAAAGCTGGAAGGAGAGTTCAGGGAGGTGGTGAAATAAAGAACAGCAGTCACCATTGCAACTCTTGTCAGGAGGGTAAAACATCAAACACTTCCAGCATTAACATCCTAGACAAGCTATCTCTTTCCAAGCTGACAATCTTCCTGCAATTGACTTTGGCCAAACCTTCCAAGAAATCATTAGAGAAGCTTCTGACTGATTACAGCAGGAAGAAGTTCTGGCAGTCATCTGTCAGAGCAACTTGCCAGAAGAGAGTCCAGTAGGTGTGCTTCAGTATTAAACAGTCCTGCCAGAGCAGGCATATTGAACATAAAAAGGCTTGCCAATTCTAACAAAATCAGGTATGAAATCTTCTACTCCAATTTAAAGCAGTCTCTGGAGGAATGGTGGTCTGAACTTTAGTGACTGGAGTTTTGTATTCATTCCAGTCACTTGAAAGCTGTTCTGGGTTAGCATTGAATATAGTTTCAACGTCCACCTTAGTCAAGCTGTCTATCATTGGCAGTAAATGGATGGTACTTCAGCCAATTAAGGTGATAATTTTGATAGTAATGATTCAAGTCAAAGACACTCTTAGCATTGGAAAAGTTAGATAACAAAAGTTTTAAGTTTCACACAGGGAGGAGGACAGATGGATAGATTAAAGGGAATACCTCTGGTAAGGTAGCAGGGGTGATAAGATGATCCCATCATTTACAGGGCAGATAGATTAGCGAGGGAAGCTAAGCGTAGAATAAAAATTTTAAAACTACAAAATGCTAGTCAATAAACATGAGAAGATCTGTAGATGCTGGAAATCCATAACAACACATAGAAAATGTTGGAGGAACTCAGCAGGAAAGGCAGCATCTATGGAAAAGAGTAAACAGTCAACATTTCAGGCCAAGACCGTTTTAGAAGTCAGAGTAAGAAGGTGGGGGGAGGGGAGGAAGAAGTACAAGGTGGCAGGTGAAATCAGGAGAGGGGGAGCAGGTGAAGTTTTGAGCTGGGAAGTTTGTGAGACAGATAAAGGGCTGGAGAAGGAGGAATCTGACAGGAAAGGACAGAAGACCACAGAAAGGGAAGGGGGAGGATCACCAGCAGGAGGTTATGGGCAGGTAAGGAGATAGGGTGAGAGAGGAAAGTGGGAATGGGGAATGGTGAAGGAGAGGGGGTTTGAGAACTTTGAGAAATCGATGTTCATACCATCAGGTTGGAAGCCACCCAATTGGAATATAAGATGTTGCTCCAGAAAATTCTGGTCAAACCTGCTGCTGAATCTGAAACTGAAAAGAGAATGCCCAGCCAATCAGGCAATGTTTGCGAAGAGTGATAAACTGAGATAACATTAGAGCAGGGGGCTAAGCACAGAGCCTTGAGGTGCACCTGTGCTGATGGTGATTGTACAGGAGATGTTGTATGCCAATCCAAATTGACTGCAGTCTGCAAGTGAGGAAAATGAGGATGCAGTTGCACAATGAGGTATTGAGGTGTAGGTTTTGGAGCTTATTAATTAGTTTTGAAGGGATGATAGTATTGAATGCTAAACTATAGTCACACTGCACCTCTGATGTTTGAACCTTCTCCACATTTAGATAATGGTCCACACTATTGTTCCTTTTCCCAAAATGCATGATCATACATTTCCCAACACTGCTACTTTTTTCCCATTCTTCCAATTTATCCAAGTCCTGCTGCAATTGCTTTGCTTCCTCAGCACTACCTACTCCTCCACCTATCTCTGTATCATCCGCAAGCTTTGCCACAAAACCATCAATTCCATTATCTAAATTATTGACGAACAACGTGAAAAGCAGTGGTCCCAATACTGACCCATGAGAAACACTATTAGTCACTTGCAGCCAACCAGAAAAGGCTCCTTTTATTCCCACTCACTGCCTCCTGCCTGTCGCCCATTCCTCTATCCATGCCAGTTTCTTTCCTGTAATACCATAAGATTTTATCTTGTTTAGCAGCCTCATGTGTGGCATCTTATCAAACACCTTCTGCAAATCCAAGTAAATGACATCCACTGAATTTCCTTTGTCCACCCTAATTGTTACTTCCTTAAAGAACTCTAACCTCCTGGTCTTCAGTTTAAGAACACTAAAACCCCAAAACCTCATCTTTGATAATGGATTTCAATACCTTCCCAACCTCTGAGGTTAGGCTAACTGGCCTATGATTTTCTTTCCTTTGCTTTCCTCCCTCCTTAAAGAGTGGAGTGATATTTGCATCTTCCAGTCCTCTGGGACCATGTCAGAATCAAGTGGTTCTTGAAAGATCATGACCAAAGCATCCATTATCTCTTCAGTAACCTCTCATTGGGCTCTGGGATGTAGTCCATCTTGTCCAGATCTCTTATCCACCTTAAGACCTTTGAGTTTGCCGAGCACTTTTCCTTTGCAATAGCAATGGCACTCACTGCTACTCCCTGACACTGATGAACCTCTGGCACATTGCTTGTGTTTTCCACAGTGAAGACAGATGCAAAGTACCTATTTAGTTCATCTGCTATTTCTTTGTCCCCCATTGCTACTTCACCAGCATCATTTTCCTGTGGTGCAATATCAATTCTCATCTCCCTTTTACTCTTTATATAATTGAAAAAAACTTTTAGTTACCTGCCTTATATTATTAGCTGTTTGCCCTCATATTTCATTTTTTCCTTTTTTTATAGCTTTTTTAGTTGCCTTTTATTGGATTTTAAAAGCTTCCTAATCATCCAACTTCCCACTCACTTTTGCTGCCTTAAATACCCTTTCCTTGCCTTTAATGCAGTCCCTAACTTCCCCTGGCAGCCACGGTTTCCTGCTTCTGCCATTTGAGAACTACCGGTACTTATTCTGTGGGACATATCTATCCTGTGCCTTGTGAACTATTCCCAGAAACTTCAGCCATATCTGCTCTACCATCGTCCCCACCAGTATCGTCCTCCAATCCACCATCAATTATTAAGCAACACCCAATCTAAAATGGACTTTCTCTGAGTATCCTCAAGCACAAGCTGCTTTTAAAAAGCCATCTTGTAGGCATTCAATAAATTCCCTCTCTTGCGATCTGACACCAGCCTGGTTATCCCAATCACCTTGCATATCCAAGTCTCCATTTACAATTGTGATATTGCCCTTATTACATGCCTTTTCCAGCTCCTTTTGCAATCTGAACCTCACATCTTGGCGACTATTTAGTGGCCTATACATGATTTTCATAATGATTTTATCCTCTTGCAATTTCTTAACTCCAGCCACAAAGATTCAACATTCTCTGACCCCCTGTCACCTCTTTCTAAAGATGTAATTCCATCTCTTAACCAACAGAGCCACACCACATACTGTGCCTTCCTGCCTGTCCTTTTGATATAAAGTATGTCCTTTGATGCTCCCAACTATAGTCTTCTTTCAGCCACAATTCACTGATGCCCACAATGTCATACCCACTAATCTCTAATTACGCCATGGATTTGTCCACCTTATTCTAAATGCTACATGCATTTAAATACAGCACCTTCAGACCTGCCTTCTTTGCCTTTTTGAATTTTGCCTCTGTGGTACATTTAACTCTATGCTCTGTCTACATTTGTACCCAATTGTTGGCTTGTCCTTCCTTTCATTTATGTTACACCCATCATCTACTTGTAAACCTCCTGGCTCATCCTCAGCTCTATCATCCTGGTTCCCATCTCCCTGCCATATGAGTTTAATCCACACCCAACAGCTCCAGTAAACCTGCTCGCAAGAATATTGGTTCCCCTCCGATTCATGTGGAAACTATTCCTTTTGTACAGGTCCCACCTGCCCCAGAAGGGGTCCCAATTATCCAGAAATCTGTTTTTATAGGCAAATTGGGTTGAAGGGTGTGTTTCCATCCTGTATAATTCTATGAATCAATGAGAAAGAATGGGGTTGACAGATAAGTTGAATATCAGTTGGTTCCAAGTGTTTCAACTGGGCTAGGTAAGGTTAATGTATAGTTGGACAATATTAGTAGTGGTTGAATGTCAGAGTTCCTCTTGTTTGACTAGTAATGTTGTTTAATCTACTAACAAGGTTCAATACTCACAGAATAGGTTGAGTGAACTCATCCTTTTTTCCTTGCAGCAACGGAGGATGAGAGGTGACCTGATAGAGGTGTTGCAGCTATATAGGACCCTGGTCAGTCCCCATTTGGAGTACTGTGCTCAATTCTGGTCGCCTCACTACAGGAAGGACGTGGAAACCATGGAGAGGGTGCAGAGGAGAATTACAGGGATCTTGCCTGGATTGGGGAGCATACCTTATGAGAATAGGTTGAGTGAACTCAGCCTTTTCTCCTTGGAGCAACAGAGGATGAGAGGTGACCTGATAGAGGTGTACAAGATAATGAGAGGCATTGATCGTGTGGATAGTCAGAGGCTTTTCCCCAGGGCTGACATGGCTAGCACGAGAGGGCATAGTTTTAAGGTGCTTGGAAGTAGGTACAGAGGAGATGTCAGGAGTAAGTTTTTTACGCAGAGAGTGGTGAGTGTGTGGAATGGGCTGCCGGCGGCAGTAGTGGAGGCGGATATGATAGGGTCTTTTAAGAGACTCCTGGATGGGTACATGAAGCTTAGAAAAATAGAGAGCTATGGGTAAAGCCTAGGTAGTTCTAAGGTAGGGACGTGTTCAGCACAGCTTTGTGGGCCAAAGGGCCTGTATTATGCTGTAGGTGTTCTATGTTTCTATGTTTCTAATATGTTGAAAAAGATACAGAACAGTTCAGACATTTGCCAAGTATGTTGTCAAACATATGTTAATAGCGTCATGCTTGATAAATAGTCACTGGAAGCAAAGAATTCTTGTGTTTGAAAAAGGATATTATATTGCAAACCAACAGGAAGGTGATGTAGGTGTATGAGGATTGGAGAGTAGAGGGCAGGGTTTTGAACAAGGGTATACGCAGTCATTTCAATCTTAGAACAAACATGAGAAGTTTTTTTATGCTGAAAGTTATAAATCTCTTGAGACATGTATAGCAGAATGCTATGGATTCCCAGTCATTGAGTATGTTCAAGACTGGGGTAGTAAGAAGATCAGACAGGAATGTGGATGAGTTGGAAGATCAGCTATGATTATGAGAATGGTAGAATAGTCTCAGATGAGCCATTTTTCCTACTTCCACATCTTTGTCTGGAGCACCACACTTGTGTTAATGCAATCCCTATTTTGCTGTGCAATTACTTATGCTACTTATTCAAATACTGTAACAATTCTTAATTTTGCAAACAGTTTTGATTATATTGCATAAGTATGCTAAAAATAGAAGAAAAAGTTGTTTCTCAAACTTAGAACTACGCTAGTCTAGAGTTACCAAAGTTGGTCAGATGTCCATCTTTCTACAGATGCAGCCGAGCACATTAGTTTTGGTGTTGCTAGTTTTGGAGATTTTAGCATCGATGGCACTGGTTTAAAAAAAATTTAACATTGGTTCTGGTGATGTCAATGTTACTAACCATGCCGACAGAGCAATAGGGGCAATGTATCTTCATTCTTAGCTGAGGATATTAATAATAGAATTCCAACTGGGGTTAGTGCTGTAAAAAATTATTATTTTTGTTTTTGATGTCAAAATTTGGAGAGAAAAATTTCTGACTTCAAGGGTGATAATTGCTTGTTATAGACAATATGTGATTGTATTTAACCCTACCAGAGTATGAATGAGCAAATTAAGACAAACAATATACACAGTTCGTTGATGTTGGATAACCCCATTTGGTGCCTTGTTCAGGTTTACTAATTTCCAAAAACTGAGAGTTTCCAGTGAATCCTGAATTCACATTCAGGTGGTTCAAGGCAGCAGAATTCTGTGAAGCCCCTTGAAGAAATAGACTGCATTCACAATTATTGTTCACTAATGCTGATGTCTCACAGCTCCATAATTTATTGTAGGTTAAATCCTGATGCCTGCTGCTGTCAGTGCTGTCAGATTTCTAGAATCAGCATTTTTTATTTTGCTTTTTTTTTGCTTTCTTTTACCGGTCTGAAATCTATCTGATTATTAGCAATAATACTTTCTCCTAAAATAATTAAAAAACAAAATAAACTGCAGATGCTGGAAATTTGATGAAGTGATTGATTCTATTTCTCCCTTCACCGATGTTAGCTGACCTTTTGACTAGTTCCATAATGTTTTGTTTTCTCTTCAGATCTCCTGCCACCTACATAATTTCCCAATTTCTTCACATGTAGTGTAATAGCAGCTAATGCAGGATTCTTGATAGCTGCTTTATGGATTTAATCGGATATCTAGGTCAAGTATTCACTTTCAAAAGGATGAAGGAGGAATATTCAGTCTCTCAGAGGAACACTGAAATCCTTGTACATAATGACTCCTCTCTACAAAGAGAATCTGGAAGTAAGGTAGCAATCATCACACAGTGCTGTTATTCAAAGGAGCAAAGAAACTAGATTCATGTAATTTGGTGGCTTATATTCAGGATTCTAAAACTTGTCAAATATATCAAGCAAGGCTCGTGAAGATGTCTCTGTTATACTTGAATGAAATGCCTCTAGATATGATGAAAGAGAACCTTACATTATATCACAGCCTTACATAGTGTCAGACCCTCGCACGCAGTAAGTTTTCTAATGCACAAAGGAAACTACACCTTTGTCTCCAGTTAGACATACTCTCACAGTGAAATGATTATACAAGCATACCTCTTCATACAGACCCTCACATAGCCAGACAGTGTGAATGAGAAGCTTTCACAGAAAAAGATTTTTGCACCCATAGTAACTGCTGAATACATTGCACACTGACTACAACATTTGGCTCTTGCGTTAGCTCATGCCTGCCAGAAATTCATAAAAAGAGTACATTGATTTTATTTAATCAGCAATTGCAAGCTAACTCTCAAGTTGGATTTCCACAGTTCAGCTAAGCCCCCTTTACCCTCACACACCTCATTATGCCTGCAGGATAAAGAATCTCAGGGTTGTATGTGATGACATGTATGTGCTCTGATAGTAAATTTTACTATGATCTATGAACGTTGAACTTTAGAGGGACCATCATCTTTTCTTTGGATGTTGCAGCTGTCTTCAAAGGAAAGTGGAACAACAAGCAATCTGCTGAAAACGAATTGGGTTGGATAGCCTTTTCTCAATGGGCACAAAACCATGAGCTAAATAGCCTCTTACTTTCTGTAACTCAATGTGCTTGCAGGTTAATTGCCTTTGTCACTGTATTTCTACAAATGTGTGGTGTTATCCAAATTTTTAAATTAACGCCCATGCGTTTTCAAAGCCCTTGTCTTTACTAAGGCTTTTGCACAAATAAGTAGCTTTCAAACATGTACTTCAGTTGGCATTTACCAAAGAGGACAGCATAACTGCAGAGTGAGCAAAAGATGCACAGAGAAGGATAGCAAACGGTATGGAGGGGGAGGAGGAGGAGGAGAATGGAAGGAGGGCTCTCAGCAGGAGGCCAGATTTATCTTTTTTCCCTTGAATTCTACCCATTTGGCCAAACTTTGGCCATCAGTTTTAATATTTCCTTAATTAAATTGGTGTCCAGCTTGCTCAATATTTCTCCTATGAAATACTTTGGGATGTTTATTGGATTATGGGTGCTACGTAAATAAAAATTCATTGTTATCATTTGGGTTTGAGCAGCTGATCCAGTCAGTTCATTAATTTAATAACCACATATAAATTGTCACATTTCTTTGAATGTTTACTACATTCTTGTTAAATGCACTTTCAGTGTTGTATCATTATATTGGAAACAGTGTGTGATGTCAAGATGGATTAACACATCCTCTTTTATGTATCGGACGTATTGTTTGTAAATGTCCATGTGCCAGCTTGTAGCAGCTACAATTGGATTTCTGAGTTGAGATCTATTAATAATGATTATTGTCTGCAAAGCAGAATATGAATGTGAAATGTACAATGGTATGCCTTGATAGTTGGCATAATATCCGGTTGATGTCATTTAATGATTCTAAGTTCTGACTTGTGTACATTTCAATGCAAGGAGTAATGTAGGAAAAATGGATTAGCTTAGTGCACAGATCAGCATGTGGAATTATGACATTGTAGTCATTAGTGAGACTTGGTTTCAGGAGGACAGAGAGCTCAATGTTCTGGAACTCCTTTGTTTTAGACACAATAAAGCAGGAGGGATTAAAGTAGGTGGTGCACCATTACCAGTCAGGGAAAATGTTACATCAATGCTCGGACAGGACAGATAGGAAAGCTCACTTACTGAGGCTATATGGTTGGAACAAAGAAATAAGAAAAGGATGGCCTCATTAATGGGATTATATTATAGACCACCCAACAACCCATGGGATTTAGAGAGATTGCAGACTGTTTCAAGAAATAAAAGGTTGTGATAGTAAGTGATTTTAACTTTCCCCATATTGGCTGGGACTCCCATACTGTAACAGAGCTGGATGGGATAGAGTTTGTCAAATGTGTTCAGGAAAGCTTTCTTAATGTATACATAGAGGTTCCACCTAGATAGAGTGCAATGCTAGATCTCCTAGTAGGGAATGAGACAGGGCAGTTGACAGAAGTCGATATAGGGGAAAAATCGCATCAAGTGATTATAATGTCATCAGTTTCAAGATAATTATGGAGAAGGGTAGGTCTGTACTCAGGCTGAGATTCTAAATTGGAGAAAGGCCCATTTTTATGGTATCAGAAAAGATCTGGAAACTGTGGATTAGGACCGATTGTTTTCTAGAAAAATTGTGCTTGGTAAATGGGAGGCCTTCAAAGGTGAAATTTTGAGAATACAGAGTGTGTACATTCCTGTCAGAAAAAAAAGCAAGGATAACAGGTTGAGGGAACCTTGGTTTTTGAGAGATATTAAGAAGAAGGAGGAGGTGCAGAGCAGGTATACACACATAGGAACAAATGAATTGCTTGATAGCACAAGAAGTGAAAGAGAACACTTAAGAAGGAATTCAGGAAGGCATGAGATTGTTCTAGCAGACAAGGTGAAAGAAAATCCCAAAGGCTTCTACAGATATATTAAGAACAAAGGATAGTAAGGAACAAAATTGATCCTCTTGAAGATCATAGTAGTCAACTATGTATGGCGCCAATAGAGATATTAAATGGATATTTTGCATCTGTATTTACTCAGAAGATGGGTGGAGGCTATAGAAGTGAGGCATGACAGCAAGTAGGTCATGGTCCATATACAGATTAAAAAGATAGATAGATAGATAGATAGATAGATAGATAGATAGATAGATAGATAGATAGATAGATAGATAGATAGATAGATAGATAGATAGATAGATAGATAGATACTTTATTCATCCCCATGGGGAAATTCAACTTTTTTCCAATGTCCCATACACTTGTTGTAGCAAAACTAATTACATACAATACTTAACTCAGTAAAAAATATGATATGCATCTAAATCACTATCTCAAAAAGCATTAATAATAGCTTTTAAAAAGTTCTTAAGTCCTGGCAGTAGAATTGTAAAGCCTAATGGCATTGGGGAGTATTGACCTCTTCATCCTGTCTGAGGAGCATTGCATCGATAGTAACCTGTCGCTGAAACTGCTTCTCTGTCTCTGGATGGTGCTATGTAGAGGATGTTCAGAGTTATCCATAATTGACCGTAGCCTACTCAGCGCCCTTCGCTCAGCTACCGATGTTAAACTCTCCAGTACTTTGCTCACGACAGAGCCCGCCTTCCTTACCAGCTTATTAAGACGTGAGGCGTCCCTCTTCTTAATGCTTCCTCCCCAACACGCCACCACAAAGAAGAGGGCGCTCTCCACAACTGACCTATAGAACATCTTCAGCATCTCACTACAGACATTGAATGACGCCAACCTTCTTAGGAAGTACAGTTGACTCTGTGCCTTCCTGCACAAGGCATCTGTGTTGGCAGTCCAGTCTAGCTTCTCGTCTAACTGTACTCCCAGATACTTGTAGGTCTTAACCTGCTCCACACATTCTCCATTAATGATCACTGGCTCCATATGAGGCCTAGATCTCCTAAAGTCCACCACCATCTCCTTGGTCTTGGTGATATTGAGACGCAGGTAGTTTGAGTTGCACCATATCACAAAGTCCTGTATCAGTTTCCTATACTCCTCCTCCTGTCCATTCCTGACACACCCCACTATGGCCGTGTCATCAGCGAACTTCTGCACATGGCAGGACTCCGAGTTATATTGGAAGTCTGATGTGTACAGGGTGAACAGGACCGGAGAGAGTACGGTTCCCTGCGGCGCCCCTGTGCTGCTGACCACCGTGTCAGACCTACAGTCTCCCAACCGCACATACTGAGGTCTATCTGTCAAGTAGTCCACTATCCAATCCACCATGTGAGAGTCTACTCCCATCTCCGTTAGTTTGTGCCTTAAGATCTTGGGCTGGATGGTGTTAAAGGCACTAGAGAAGTCCAGGAATGTAATCCTCACAGCACAACTGACCCCCTCTAGGTGAGAGAGTGATTTGTGTTTGAATTCTTGAGGCATATTTGGGTGGATAAATTCCTCAGGGCTTGATAAGGTGTTTCCTCAGACCTTGAAGGAGGCTAGTTCAAAAATTGCAGGGGTTCTAGCAGGGATATTTGAAATGTGTTTAGAAAGGTGCTGGAGAAATGGAGCATAGCTAATGTTGTTTCATTGTTGAAGAAAGGCTATAAAATAAAACTAGTAATTGTGTGCCAGTGAACCTAACACCAGTATTAAGTAAGTGATTGGAAGGTATTAGAAGGGACCAGATATATAAGTATTTGGATGGACGGGGTCTGAAATGGGATAGTCAACATGGCTCTGTGTGTGGCAGGTCACGTCTATACAATCTTAATGAGTTTTTCGAGAAAGTTACCAGGAAAGTTGACAAAGGCAAGGCAGTGCATGTTGTCATGAATTTTAGCACGGCCTTTCACAAGGTCATCCATGGGACGTAGGTCAAGAAGGTTCAGTCGCTTGGCATTCAGTGAGCAGTGGGATCTGGACCAGCTGGAAAAATGTGTTGGAAAATTGCAGATGGAATTAAGTGCAGATAAGAGTGAAGAATTGTATGTTGAGAGAGGACAAACTAGGGTAGGATTTGCATGGTGTGCAATAGAACCCCGAGTAGAACAAATGGATCTGGGGAAACAGATCCATAATTCCTTGAAAGTAGAGTCAGAGGAGAATAGGGTCATTAAGTGAGCTTTTGGCATGTTGGTCTTCATAAATCGAAGTACTGAGTACAGGAGTTGGATGTTATGTTGAAGTTGTATCAGATGTTGGTGAGGTCTAATTTGGAGTTCCAGTCAACAACCTACAGAAAAGATATCAATAATATTAAAAGAGTGCAAAGAAGATTTACAAGGATGTTGCCAGAATCTGAGGGTCTGAGTTATAGGGAAAAATTGAATAGGTTAGGACTTTATTCCCTAAAGCGTAGGGGAATGAGGAGAGATTTCATTGAGGTATACAAAATTATGAGAAGTATAGACAGTGCAAATTCAAGCAGACTTTTTCCACTAAGGTTGGGTGAAACTAGAAATAGAGGTCATGGGATAAGAGTGAAAGGTGAAATGTTTAAGGGGAACATGAGGGGAACTTATTCACTCAGAGGGTGGTGAGTGTGTGGAATGAGCTGCTAGTGTTAGTTCTGGATGTGGATTCAATTTCAACATTTAAGAGAAATTTGGATAAGTAAATGGATGGGGAGGGGTATGGTCTGGTTCAGGTTAATGGGTCTAGACAGATTAATAATTCAGCATGGGCTAGATTGGCAGAAGAATCTGTTTCTGTGCTGTAATTTTCTATGATTTTATAATGGTTTATACTCTCTTGATTAACTTTTTAATGTGTTTCATGGATATCTTTAATTATGGAAAATGTACATCTTCACTTCACTAAAATACATCAAATTAGATTAAGTGGATTATACAGGGGCAAGATTATGGAACTGTTTGACAAAACAGTGCATCAAATTAGTCACCTTCTGCCAAAAATTGGTCTGATCAGCTATGGCAAATACTTTATGTCCAGGGATAGAGTGAGAGAATAAACTGCATGCTGAGTCTTCTAGGTTTTTTTCCAAGATCAGAGATAAGGCACTCATTTTGTATACAGATGAGTCTTGGCAATATTTCAATTCCAATGTTTCTGATTTTGTATGTGGTGTTCAACTTGCTGAGCTACTCTGCAAACGAATATTGATGTAACAGACAAGATACATTCAATTCATGTTTATTAAATAAAGCATGTTTTTTTTGGAAATCAGTAGAGTGGTAAGTATTCACTTGATATTTATTCCACTACCGATTCATTGACACATCCCATTTTATCTATTCTGAAGCACGAGTTCTTTTTGAAGCACTACTGCATGTGGAAGTTTTCACAGGAATCTTCATTTGCTGTAGGCTTAGCACCCTGAGGATTGTGCAATTAAGGTTTGTGGGAGTGAAAAAGAGCAGATAATAGTTAATGTTGAATATTGAGTGAAAATAATTGTCAGATGAGTGAAGAGGGTGTAGTGAATGAAGCTGCTTGCACAGTCGGCAGGATATGCTACCAACTGCAATTATGTAAGATCTTGCTGAGATTGCACCTGGAATTTTACATATGGATTTGATCTTCTTAGCTTGAAAAAAGATTTACTTGCCAAAGTAAGAATGCAGTGAAAATTCACTGGACTGTTTCCTGTAACATTTCGAAGAGAGATTGAGTAGAGTAGGCATGTATTCTGTGAAGTTTAAATGAAGTTTAAATTAAATGAATGAAAGTTAAGTTCGTAAGAGTCTTCAAAACTTCAACAGGTGGCATGTGGGGCAGATCTACCCCTGCTTGAGTAGTATGGAACTAGGGAAGTAATGGAGAGGGAGGGAGGGATGGTCAGAGTTTCATGAGTTATCATTTAGCACCAAGAAGAAATTCCTTCACCAAGAGATTTGTCAGTCTTTTGAATTTTCTACCCCAAAGAGCTAAAGAAGTGAAGTAATTGATTCAGATGTATTCCTTTATAGGGAATCAAGGAATTTAGAAATGGTGCAGGAAAATGCTATTGATTTTAGATAATCACCTATGATATTGCTGAATTGTGAAGCAGGCTCTCAGCTCGCTGATTCTCTTATTTCTTATGTTAAGATAATCATGTCAAATTGTTAAATTTCTGTTCTTTGAGCAGCACTTCCCACATAATCTTGTTCCTGTTGCCTCCTGAACATTAGGCTGAATAGCTGATAGTGCTCCTTCACATGTAGTATGTCTCCTTTCCTCATTTCCAGATCAGGAATACCTGAGCACTGCTTAAACTTCTCAGTGCTCATGATCTTGCAAGTTCAGCCATTCTTCAAGGAACACAACTCATGGTCACTTTATAATTAACTCAAACTTCCCCATGGTTATAAGGTACGCCACCTATAAATGGAGCAGATTGTCTTTGAGTGATACTGGCTACTCCTGAGGACATTGTAATAATCATGTAAAACAGCAGTGGGCACAAGCCTTGCTGCCTTCAGAGCATTGAACTGGTGCAGGTTAACTATGTATCGACTTCTTACAGACATGCCTAACATTATTTTAGGAGAAAATATTCAGTATAAATGTTCCATGAAAAAAAATAAAATTTGTCCTTTGGCAAAATTTTAAATAACTTTTGAAAATGTCTCTGAGTTGAAACTGCTAGACTATTCCATCAATCCAATGGATTAAAAATTGCACTGCATCCTGAGAAATTAGGTTCTTTGCAGATGGTTAGATCAAACAAATGCAAAATTCTATTCAGAACCCAGCTTTTGCAAAAGTAAAAATGTCATCAGGTCTAACAGTGAAACAGAGACCTGGAATTTTAAAAAATCATGGAAGTACTGAAAGCCAAGTAAGTTAAATTGATATATTTATTATTGGTTAAAAATATGTATTCTCTTATATTTGTCTATTGCTTAAACTGTAATTTGGATGATATAAATATAAAAGAAACATCTCAGAATAAAAGTAGGCAGTTGGGAAAATAAATTGGTATATTCAGAAATTTGTTGGAAAGGGAGACACAGATAGTATACAGAGTGGAAAAGTTGGTGTAAGCAGAATCTTTTGTGGATGTTTGACAATAGGGGTCTGGGGTAAAATTTGAAGTAAAATTTTCCATTGTGTGGTTTTAGGGTGAGTGTTCAGACAGCAAATAACGACAGTAGATAGGCCAGCACTTCTGGACAACCTGACTGGCTGGCAGGCACAGAAGTGGGTTTAACTGGATGGGAGCTTATAGAGGCTGCAATTCCTGGAAAGGATGTACCCACTTTGGCTGTGAACTTACTCATTTTAATGGGGCTCACAGGGAGGAAGGCCAGTGAAGTGGAGGGACATGTCACATTCAATCACATAAATGCTGCCCCTATTTCTGCTGAAATAATGTTCTTGAAGTGTTTAATATACTGTAAAAATTACCGTTTAAATAATTAATTCAGTTCACAAGACTCTTTCTCTCAGCTCCTCAAAAGTATAAGAAACATAATTTCAGAGCTCATCCACAGCATTCCTTAAAATGTGCAAAGTGCTTGCACTGGGTGTACTGTAGCCAATTAAAACTAAAAGTGACTGTAAGATCATAAATATATCATGAGACCTAATGTATATATTGAAATAATCTACAACCTATAGCAGGCAAGCACTCAAGCTGCTCAGTGCTAGGGCTTTAGAAATATATCTGTAATTGCTGTTAGGGCACTGATTCTTCTGGGTGAAGGACTTTTCACCAATATTTTTATTGTAGTTCATTATTGCTTAATTAATGAAATCAGTTCTTTACATCTTTACAGTCATGTTTTGCAAGAAGCATGTCTTCAACACTCTTTAAATTGATTGGCCAATCATTTTAGAGTCCTTTGTGTGAGCACAAATAAACAGGCAGCTCTTTAATTATTTATATATGAGTCTTATTATAAGGAAGAGACAAAATTATCATTTATTTGTGGAATACTTTGAAAAATTCATTTTAGTCATCTTTTCCATTCTCCAAAATCTCTTCAATAAACAGAGTTCTTCTGCTCTCATTTCCACTCACTTAAATTGTGCACCATGGGGGAAAGAAAAGCAATGCATGATAGATCAAAGTAATCTTTCTCATTCTTAACGCTTCAGTTGTTGAGACAATTGCACAATTAAAGCTAATCCTTGCGGGTTTGGTTTCTCCTGCGGTGCTCTTGTGTAAGACACAATTCTTTCCGGATCAGTTTCAATTGTAGTGTTTGTGAGATTTTCAAGAAAGTGGTGCACTTTCAGGGTCAGGGTCTGTATGCACTGCCTGCTTAAGAATTCGCTTTCTTTCAGGAGGTAGGAGAGTAGAAAAGAGGACCAAGCAGTACAGAACCCTTCACCACTTTCATTCCACTCTCCCCTACTTCCACTGTTCCTTTTCCTCTGTAACCCTCTTCCTTATCCTTTGTCCTACTCCCTTTTCCCATATTTCTAACCTTTTTATCTACATCCAAGACCCCTCATATTTCCTTGAGTCCCCCATTTTCCCTATTCCATTCACTTGTCTACATGTTTGTTCATTCCCTCATTCACTCATCTACCCAAGACCTTTTAATGGCCCATGCCTTCAAATCCCCATCTACTCACCCAGCCTAAATCATCATAGAGGTTCTTGGCAAGTAACCCATGCACGTTAAACCTATTGTTTTAAGGAAGAGCATTCCCCTCCTAGTAACAGTAAATTGAAAGGTCTCATTATGCCCCTATTCCATAAAATCTGAGAAAAAGCATAAAGATGTAACTTTGAAGCAAAGTGACATAAAGCAGTATGAATGATGGCTGTTATTAGGCAAAAAAAAATAACCAGTTATGTATATGTTGTATCTCATGAATACTGTCATTTGAGGGTAAACAAAATCATAGAGTCATAGAAAAGTACAGCGAAGAAACAGGCCCTTTGGCCCATCTAGTCCATGCCAACCTATTTAAACTGTCTACTCCCATTGACCTGCACCGGGACCATAGCTCTCCACATCCCTACCGTTCTTGTACCTAACCAAATTACTCTCAAATGTTGAAATCAAGCTCCCATGCACCACTTGTGCTGGCAGCTCACTCCACACTCTCATCACCCTCTGAGTGAAGAAGTTTCCCCTCATGTTCCCCTTAACCTTTTCACTTTTCATGCTTAACCCATGACCCCTCATTGTAGTTCCACCCAACCTCAGTGGAAAAAGCCAGCCTGCATTTCCCTAACTATACCCCCCATAAGTGTGTATATCGCTATCAAATCTCCTCTCAGTCTTCTAAATTCCAAGGAATAAAATATTAACTATTCAATCTCTCCATATAATCCAGGTCCTTCAGACTCAGGAACGTCCTTATAAATTTTCTCTGTACTCTTTCAACATAACATCCTTCCTGTAGGTAGGTGACCAAAACTACACACAACACTCTAAATTAGGCCCCACCAATGCTGTATTCAAATTCAACATAACATCCTGCCCCTAAACTCAATAATACATGCAAAATGCTGGAGGAATGCAGCAGGCCAGGCAGCATCTAGGAAAAGAGTACAGTTGATGTTTTGGGCAGAAATGGAGCTCCTCCAGCATTTTATATGTGTTGCACAGATTTCCAGCACCTGCAGATTTTCTCTTCCTTGTACTCAGTACATTGATTTATGAATGCTAATCTACCAAAACCTTTCTTTATGTACCGATAAACCTGTGACACCACTTACAATGAATTATGGAACTGTTTTCCCAAATTCCTTTGTTCTACCACATTCCACAGTGTGGTTGGTCCTACTGAAGTACAACACCCCTCACTTCTCTACATTAAATTCCTTCTGCCATTTTTTAGCCCATTTTTCCAGCTGGTCCAGATCCCGCTGCAAGCCATTATAGTCTTTCTCACCGTCCACTATACCCTCATTCTTGGTGTCATCGCAAATCACATTAATCACATCAGTTAATCACATTATCATCCAGATGATTGATATAATTGACAAACCTCCATTCAGAGAGGCAGCCATCTACTACCACGCTTTGTCTTCTTCCACCAAGCCAATGTTTAATACAATTTACTACCTCATCTTGAATGCCAAGTGACTGAACCTTCTTGACCAATGTTCCATGCGGGATCTTGTCAAATGCCTTGCTTAAAATCCATGCAGACAACATCCACTGCCTTGCATTAATCAATTTTCCTAGTAATCTCATTGAAAAACCATATAAGATTGGTTAGATGTGACCTACCAGGCATGAAGCTATGCTGACTATGCTTAATCAGTCAATGTCTATCCAAATGGACATTTCTAGATAGATAGATAGATAGATAGATAGATAGATACTTTATTCATCCCCATGGGGAAATTCAACTTTTTTCCAATGTCCCATACACTTGTTGTAGCAAAACTAATTACATACAGTACTTAACTCAGTAAAAAATATGATATGCATCTAAATCACTATCTCAAAAAGCATTAATAATAGCTTTTAAAAAGTTCTTAAGTCCTGGCGGTAGAATTGTAAAGCCTAATGGCATTGGGGAGTATTGACCTCTTCATCCTGTCTGAGGAGCATTGCATCGATAGTAACCTGTCGCTGAAACTACTTCTCTGTCTCTGGATGGTGCTATGTAGAGGATGTTCAGAGTTTTCCATAATTGATCGTAGCCTACTCAGCGCCTTTCCCACTACTGATGTCAAACTCGCTAGCCTAGAATTTATTTTTAGAGCATTTCTTAAACAGCAGAACAACATTGTCTATCCTTTATTCCAACAGCACCTTGCTTGTTGCTAAAGATGTACACTTTTGCCAGAAAACAGCCTGTCCCAATCCACACTTGTCAGATCATTTCTGATACCATTAAAATTGGCCTTTCTCCAATTTAGAATCTCAACCCGCAGACCAGACCTATCTTTTTGCAAATTTTCTTTGAAACTAATAGCATTGTGATCACTAAATGCAAACTGCTCACCAACACAAACTTCTGTCACCTCGTTCCCTAATAACAGATAAAGTATCGCACACACTGTCATTGGGACTTCTATGCCAACTTAAGTCAATTAAAATCAAGTTAAACTGATGATTTCTCAACTCTGCATCAGGTGATTGTTGATTCAAACCATCCTTGGAAGTTAAGCACACATTTTTGATTGAATGATTACTGCAATATTGTGGAAAGTATTACATACTTTCTTCCACTAGTAGGAGCTATTCAACTCATTGAGTCCATGCTGGCCCAGCAAATCAATCCTTATATTTCCATTCGTTATCAGATCACCCTGTAGACCTGCAACTTAATTTCTCTGTCAACTTCCCCTTTATATTTTTTCCCAGTTGTGCACACTGACAGGATAGTTAATGGAGTATGGAAAAGGTGAAGGGTGTTTTTAAGTAGAGGAAGGCATCTATAACTTTGCTTGACCTTCAAGTGATGGTGTTGATCTATTTCCTATATTACCTGCAGCTGTTCTTCAATAAGTGGGTGTATACTGGAACTAAGTTCATTGATTGAAGTCAAGTAGCTGTTCACTCTAAAGGGCGGGGTTTAGGGCACCTTTTTGTCAAGCGCAGTTTTCTAACATAGCAGCTGACACTTCTAGAGATCAGTGTTGTTTTTCAGCAAGATAAACTTCAAGCCAATATTGTATGCTCAGCTTCTTGTCATAAGCAGGAACCATTCTTCAGTTCTTAAGGTAAATGGCAAGCATAATCTATCTGAAGTTAAAAGGACAGCTTTTCAAACAGACAGCAGTGTCTATAGAGCACAGAGTTCTAAATCACAGCACAGCTCAAGGGGTGCAGTGTAAAACAATGGGGTTATGTTCACTAGGTTTACATCGAACCAGACAATATTGACTAAGTTATTTAGTTCATGGGAGCTTGCATCAGATTATTTCTATCTCTCAGTACATCAAATAGCTGATCTATTAATAGTTGGCATATCTATGTACTTAGAGTCAGTATTTACAGCATTAATTCTGGGTTTCTGGGAATAGTGCCCCAAAAGATTTTAGAGCATATTTGTGAAAAGGTAGCTGAAAAATATCACATCTGTGTGACATCACCCAAGTGACAAATAAACAGTTAAATGTTGGTGAGCAGTCAGTCCATAAGACCGTATGAAACAGGAGCAGAATTAGGCCATTTGGCCCATCAAGTCAGCTCTGCCATTTTCATCAGGGCTGATCAATTTCCCTCTCAACTTCATTCTCCTGTCTTCTCCCTGTAATCTTTCATGACCTGACTTATTAACAATCCATCAAACTGCACCATAAATACACCCAATGACCTGGCCTCCACAGTCACCTGTGGCAATGAATTCCCAGATTCACCACCCTCAGGCCAAAGAAATCCAGAGCATTACATCCTCGCTTTTATATTTCAGTCCTCTTAAAATGAATTGCATTTGTTTCCTCACCAGAGACTTAACCTGTAAGTTAACCTTTAGGGCAGGTGTTCACAAACTTAGGACAATGGACCTCTTACCTAATGGTATGGATCCATGGTATAAAAAAGGTGGGGAACCCCTACTTTAGGGAATCCTGCCCAAGGACATGCAAGTCCCTTTGCTCCTCTTATTTTTGAATTTTCTTCTCATTTTGAAAATAGTGTATACCTCTGTTTCTTCTACCAAAATGCATGACCATATACTTCCCAACACTGTATTCCATCTGCCACTTCTTTCCCCATTTTTCTGATCTAAGTTCTTCTACAACCTCCCTGTTTCTTCATCAATACTTGCCCCTCAACTTGTTTTTGTACTGTCTACAACCTTGGCCACAAAATCATCAATTCTGTCATCCAAATCATTAACATATAATGTAAAAAGAAGCATGAGTAGGGATACCAACACAAACCCCTGGGGAACACTACTAATTGTTAGCAGCCAATTTGAAAAGGCCCCCTTTATTCCCATCTTTGCCTCCTATCAAACAGCAAATCCTCAATCCATGCTAGTATATTTCCTGTAATACCATGGGCTCATTTCTTGTTAAGCAACCTCATGTGTAGCACCTTGTCAAAGACCTTCTGAAAGTCCAAGTACAAAACATCTTCAGATTCACCTTTGTCTATCTTGCTTGTTATTTCATCAAAGAATACCAACAACTTTGTCAGGCAAGATTTTCCCTGAAGGAAACCAAGCTGACCTTGGCTTATTTTACTGTGTGCCTCCAAGTACTGCGAAGCTCATATATAAAAAACAACTCCAACAACTTCTCAACCACTGAGGTCACACTAACCTACCTATAATTTCCTTTATTTCGCCCCGTCCCTCTTGACGAATGGATGACATTTGCAATTTTCCAGTCCTCTGGAACCATGTCAGAATCTATTGATTATTGCAAGATCATTACCATTATCTCCATGTTCTCGTCAGCTACCTCCTTTAGAACCATGGGATATAATCCATCTGGTCCAGGTGACTTATCTGCATTATATACTGTACATATAATTATATATGCTTGACAAATATGGGGGAAAGCAAACCTACTATGATAGATGCAAGATTGGAGTTAGCATTACAGTCAGCTGAGTCTTGAAATCATTAATTGGTAGAGGAAGCTTGAGAGCCTGTATTGTCTATTTTTACTCCTAATTTGCATGCTAAATACTCTTTAGATAGCGATTTCTATGATTTAGATCCAGCATCAATGAAGAATGACAGAATATTTCCCATTCAGAATGGTTAGTGAATCACTGAGGGACATTAAAGTGGTGGTGTTCTTTCCAACCACTGAGGTCAAATTAACAGACCTATAATTTCCTTTCTCTTGCTCCCCTCCCTACTTCAAAAAAGACATTTGCAATTTTCCAGTCTTCCAGAACTATGCCAGAATTTAGAAAACACATTAACAATGTCTCCACAATCTTGCAATCACCTCTTTCAGAACCCTACAGTGTAGTCAATCAGGTTCAGGTGACTTATCCACTTTCAGCCCTTTCAGCTTCCCAGGCAGCTTCTCCCTAATAATAGAAATTGCACTCACTTCTGCCCCCAACACTCTCCAACTACTCATATCTTTGACAGTGAAGACAGAAGCAAAATACTTCTTTAGTTTGTCCGGCATTTCCTTGTTCCCCATTACTACTTCTCCAGCATCATTTTCCAGCAGTCCAATATCTACTCTTGCCTCCCTTTTACTCTTTAGATATCTGAAAAACATTTGGTATCCTCTGATATTATTGTCTAGCTTACCTTCATATTTCAACTTTTCCCTCTTTATAGCTTTTTTACTTGTCTTCTGTTCATTTTTAAAAGCTTCCCAATCATCTAACTTATCAGGAATGCCTGCTCTATTATATGCCCTCTCTTTTGCTTTTATGCTGTTTTTGACCTTGTCATTCGTAGTTGTGTCATAAGACCATAAGACACAGGAGCAGAATTAGGTCATCAAGTCTGCTCTGCCATTCAACCATGGCTGACCCTTTTTTTTTAATCTCCTCCTCAACCCCAGTTCCTGGCCTTCTCCCTGTAACCTTTGATGCCATGTCCAATCAAGAACTTATCAATCTCTGCCTTAAATACACCGAAAGACCTGGCCTCCACGGCTGTATGTGGCAACAAATTCCACAAATTCACCACCCTTTGGCTAAAGGAATGTTTCCACATCACTGTTTTGAAAGGGTGCCCCTCTATCCTGAGGCTGTGCATTCTTGTACCTCGTATGATAACCTTTCATTCCTGGAATCATCCTTGAAAACCTCCTCTGGACCCTCTGCAAAACCAGCACATCTTTTCTAAGATGAGGGGCCCAAAACTGTTCACAGTACTCACCAGTGCCTTATAAAGCCTCTGCAACACATCCTTGCTCTTGTATTCTAGACCTCTTGAAATGAATGCTAACGTGGCATTTGCCTTCCTCACCACCAACTCAACCTGCAAATTAACCTTCAGGGTGTTCTGCGCAAGGACTGCCACATCCTTCTGCATCTCAGATTCCTGGATTATCTCCCCATTTAGAAAATAGTCCGCAAATTTATTTCTACTACCAAAGTGCATGACCATGCATTTTCCAACATAGTGTCTGAAGAATACTTCTTTGGATTATATCTGTGTGTGCCTTTTGAATTGTACCCAAAACTCCAGGTCATTGTTGTTCTGCCATCATCCCTGCTTGTGGCTCCTTCCAATCAATTCTGGCCAGCTCCTCTCTCATGTGTCTGTAAATCCATTTACATCTGACTTTAACTTCTCCTTCTCAAATTACTCTTCTCAAATTGAATTCTATCACATTATGATCATTGTCTCCTAAGGGTTCCTTTACCTTAAGCTCCCTAATCAAACCTGGTTCATTGTACAACTGACAATCCAGAATAGCCTTTCTCCTAGTGGGCTCAACCGCACGCTGCTCTAAAAATCCATCTGATAGGCATTCTATAAATTCTCGCTCTTTGGATCCAGGACCAACTTGATTTTCCCTATTGACCTACGTTTTGAAATCCCCCATGATTAGGGCACCACCGCTTAGTACAAGAGGACATGGCTTTAAGGTAAGGGGAGGAAAGTTCAAGGGGGATATTAGAGGAAGGTTTTTCACTCAGAGAGTGGTTGGAGCATGGAATGCACTGCCTGAGTCAGTGGTGGAGGCAGATACACTAGTGAAGTTTAAGATACTACTGGACAGGTATATGGAGGAATTTAAGGTGGGGGGTTATATAGGAGGCAGGGTTTAAGGGTCGGCACAACATTGTGGGCCGAAGGACCTGTAACGTGCTGTACTATTCTATGTTCTATGTTCTATGATTATCGTAACATTGCTCTTTTGACATGTATTTTCTATCTACCGTTGTAACTTGTAGCCCACATCCTGACTACTATTTGGAGCCCTGTATATAACTCCCATCAGGGTCATTTCACCCTTGCAGTTTCTTAACTCTAACCACAAAGATTCTACATCTTTGAATCCTATGTCACCTCTTTCTAAGGTATTTATTTATTTATTTTTATCAAAAGAGCTACTCCACCTCCTCTGCCTACCTGCCTGTCCTTTTGATACTATGTGTATCCTTGGATGTTAAGCTCCCAACTATAATCTTCTTCTAGACATGATTTAGTTATGCCCACAATGCCATATCTACCAATCTCTAACTGTGCTACAAAATTATCTGTGTGTATTCAGATAAAATAATTTCAGTCCTGTATTCATCATCCATTTAGATTTTGTCCCCACCTCAACTCATTCCACTGACTGCAATTTTGCCCTACCATCTTCCTGTTCTTCCAGATGGTCTCACTGTATACTGCAGACAGTTGTATACCAAATGCTCCATCCTCATCCCTGTCACTCTAGTTCCCATCCCCCTGTCAATTTAGTTCAAACCCTCCCCAAAAGCTCTAGCAAACCTGCCAGCAAGGATATTTGTCCCCCTCGGGTTCAGGTGTAACCCATCCCTTTTGTACAAGTCATACCTTCCCCAGAAGAGATCCCAATGCTCCTGAAATCTGGACTCTTTCCCCCTGCGCCAATTCCTCAGCCACAGATTCATCTGTCAAATCATCCTATTCTTACCCTCTCTGGTGTGTGGCACAGGCAGCAATCCAGAGATTACTATCCCAGAATTCCTGCTTTTCATCTTTCTACCTAACTCCTTAAATTTCCTCCTCCCTTTTCCTATCATTGGTGTCAATGTGTACCAAGACTTCTGGCTGCTCACCCTTCCCCTTTAGAATGCCTTGGACCCGATCTGGGTGTTCCTGACACTGGCACCTTGGAGGCAACATGCCATCTGGGTATCTCTTGCAGGTCTGCAGAATCTCCTAATTACTCCTCTAACTATGGGATCCCCTATCACTACCGCAGCCCTCTTCTTCCTTCTTCCCTTCTGGGCCTCAGCACCAGATTCAGTGCCCAGGACCCCATCACTAAGTTCTTCCTAGTCCCCCTCAACAGTATCCAAAATTATATACTTATTATTGAGGGGAACAGCCACAGGGGCAGTCTGCACTGGCTGTCCATTTCCCTCTACTGACAGTCACCCAGGTACCTGCCTCCTGCAGCCTAGGAGTGACCACCTCCTATCACCTCCTCATTTTCCCATATGAGCCTGCAAGTTCAGTTGCACTGCCTCTAGGGAGCTGTGCCTCTATGCACTTTATGCAGATGTAGTTATTAGGAAGGTTGGAAGTCTCTCAGAATTTCTGCATCTCACACAAAGAACACTGCCCCTGCAGACATTCTCACTGCTTTAAATGCCGAAGAGTGCAGCTACCAGAAATGACCTCGCCCAATCCTATTCTCACCCAAGTTTGTTGAGCCAAAGCCTCCCATTCTCATACTGCTCCGCATACACAATGGCCGCTGCACTTATCCCTACCTTATTTTTATTTGCCCTTTGCTAGTCAATCACATTTCGACTGGGCCACCATTGGCTTGTTAGAAATGGTTAATGAATATCAAATAGAATGACAGAAAGATAGGATGAACTAGAAATACTTCCCCTCTTTTTTGATTTCTGCGATGGATGGTTCTTTCATCTGCAACTTGTTATTATGTAGTTTTAGCTTATAAGAATTGACCTGTATTTTGGAAATACTTTGTATTTTAGAAATCGTGATCTTTAAATATGTTTTAAGAATTTTATCTAAATTTAAACATGTATCACTAAAAATAAATGAACCGTGCTTCAACGACTTTGTTAGCTGGAAGGGTCTCTTCCTTGGTGGAGGGAGGGCGGGGGTTGAGGTGGAACCCACCTCTCAAATAGTGGATATTGGCATCTAAACGCACTGTGGAGGATAAAAACAGGGAACTGATCTAGCCTTTGAAGTGTAGGTTATTACAGTATAGCTGCTCTTTAGTGAGGGTACTTATAGCTATCTATTTTGGATAGGCTTAAGATTGTTATTTGAGCTTCAAACATTGAGGTCAGTGTACCCAATACCATCACATAGTTTTCAGACCTGTGCATGAGGTAATGATAGACAGAATCAGAAGACTTCCAAAAATGATGTTTTCTCAACCATAGGCACTATCTACTAAGAGGTGAGCTTCCAAACAGTAAACATTTTGTACAAATGTGAAAAATACAGTTTCTCCACTTACAAGCTATGCATGGATATAAACCTGCTTGAGCTGATAAACCTCACATGGGGATGTATTGTCGGCATGCTAAGCATTTAAATTTCACCCATCAAGGTTTGCACTCTGAGCAGATGGCCACTTGGTACAGTCAATTTGGATTTGACTGGAATAAAATAGAAAGGCATAAATATTACTGAGGGAACTGTCATTCAGCCTTGGAAGAATAATTTTTTAAAATGTTGAAAATATTTTGTATATGCTTTATAATGTAAGAAATTAATGATTTTCAAGAAATCTGTATATGCTTTATTGAAGCTATAAGTCTAGACTAGTATTATCTTTAGAGAATAGTCAGCAAGAATCCTGAAGCAATCTTACTACATTTAATAAATTAAATAAAGGTTATTTTATTGTCTGTGGAAGTAAATCATCGGGGTCTCTCTTCCTGCCATCACGGACATTTACACTACACACTGCATCCGCAAAGGAAACAGCGTTATGAAGGACTCCACGCACCCCTCATACTATCTCTTCTCCCTCCTGCCGTCTGGGAAAAGGCTCCGAAGCATTCGGGCTCTCACGACCAGACTATGTAACAGTTTCTTCCCCCAAGCTATCAGACTCCTCAATACCCGAAGCCTGGACTGACACCTTGTCCTTCTGTCCTGTTTATTATTTATTGTAATGCCTGCACTGTTTTTGTGCACTTTATGTAGTCCAATGTAGGTCTGTAGTTTAGTGTAGCTTTCTCTGTGTTGTTTTTTTAAAATTATGTAGTTTGGTCTAGTTTTTTGTACTGTGTCATGTAACACCATGGTCCTGAAAAACGTTGTCTCATTTTTACTATGCACTGTACCAGCAGTTATCGTCAAAATGACAATAAAGTTGACTTGACTTGACTTGACTTGACTTGACTAAAGAGTTTAAATGGTGTGAATTTTCTTCTTCGTAATCCATCTTTAAATAAGAGCGGCACTTTTAATTTGTCTCAATGGTAGGATACCTGTTAGGCCTCAACACAACACCTCCACCCCCTACTACACCAGAAAATTGGAAGCTAAGTTTTGAGAAAGCTATCATGAATCCAAATCACAAATTGTCTCTGAACAAAGATGTGTCCAATAATCTCACAATTTACAAGAAAATTCAGCCTCCTAATTAAACAGTGAGTTAGAAGACATCCTGTACATTTTAATCAAAAGTGGGTAATTGGTGAATAAAATTGTCATGTTAACTCTTGGTCAGACTGGAAACTATTGAAAAAGGAAAGTGAATAAAGAGGAGAGGCAAATCACACAAGGGTGTAAAACCAGCTTACATCTCCAAAAGGTACCACCATTTCATTATGCAATGAAAGATCATCCTAGATTATGTATCAAGGCTTGAAAGTAAATCCCCTCAATTCTGAAGTGTGCATTCCAGCTTAAAGCATATGCCTGAAAAGTCTCATAGTCGGTCTGAGTGAGCACCGAATCAAGATGCAGCATTTTGATGGAGAAAAAAAAAATTTGTTTTGTTAATGTAATCATGAAATATCACAGTAAAATTGATGCTCGTTCAGGTTATCGTACCCGTGCCCACTCTTTGAAAGAGCTATTCAGTTAGTAGCATTCTTTTGCTTCTTGCCCAATAGCTCTGTAATTTACTCACTTCAAGTATTTATCTAATTTCCTTTTGAAAATTCCTTTTGAAGTTGCTTCCATTACTCTGTCATATTAGATATAATATGCAATGCATATTAGATATAATATGCAATGCATATTAGATCATAATTGGGCAAATCTATTGCAAAGATGTCAACACTAATGCCAGCATTGTCCTCCATAGCCCCACACAAATCCCAGTTTATAGCACTGGTACCAGCCAGAGCAGGCAGCAACACCTTGCACCTTGCCACTGTGATACTCCAGTGCGGTGTAATCTTCAGAAGCTTTCCCTGGTCACAGGCTGAGAAGCTGAGCTCATGTCAGGTTAAAGCCAGAGTGGTCATTGTGGCTCCATTCAATTGAATGGGAGAAATCAGCTGCTGGAAGAGAGAGAAGTAGGTTTTGATAATATATTTGAGTTTGTTTTTATGTTTCTGATTTTTTTAAAAATGTGGTTTCACATTTCTGTGTTTTGGTATATTTAAATATTTGTATTTCTTTAACATTTTCTTTATTGTCTCAACAGTCATTAAAATTTACTGACTGCCTGCGAGTATCTTTGATATTCAGTTGGACTGGCTTCTTTCACAGCTGGTGCGCCTGAGGGCGTAACCCCTGGGGCTTTTCATTGCAGTGGACTGCCTGCACGGAGAGAATCTCTATGCTGTAATCAGCCATATTGAAGCAGAGAGACAAGCACACAGTGGAATATTGTGCTGGGAGCCTCAAATTGGAGCAAACAGCATGGCCCAGGGCCAGGCAGGACTGCGGGGAATCTGCCCCAATAGCTTCCTCTGTAATTGCAATTAATTTGAATAAGCCTTAGATAAATTGACAAAAGTTTTGGATGACTTGTTGGCTGATGCTACACTATTTGTAATCTCAATGCCTTAACCATGTTCATTTAAATCCAATGTTTTTGTGGTCCAAACTACAAAATGTCACACCTTGTGAGGCTAAGCTTTGGCAGTACATAGAGAGAATAATTTTCTCGTTTGATTACTTGTGATCCAAATGTCTTGTTACAAAATAGCATAGTAGGTGTTCATTTATTTGAATATAGAATTTAAGCGGAATGGCCTTTATTATTTGGTTTTACTTGTGCTTGCAAGTTAGGAGTTTCATTCGAGTCCTGCGGAGCATGCCTCTTAATTAGTGCTGGGCTACTGGTTCTGAGCATCCTCTACTGACAGCACTGACAGATTCTTGGTATCGTGTAGTCAAGCATCAATACATTGTGCAGTATGTGTTAATTAACTGAGGAGTTCATCATTCATGCAATTTACTGTTTGCCTTCCCACCCTTTACCAAATTTAATGGAAAAACAAATGTTTTCATGGCATTTAGAATTCATTGTGGAGAAATCCCATGAAAGTTCACTTTATTTTTTATTTTAAATGATTTAGATTATTTTTTTTAATTGGACAACATGTAGTCATGAGACATAGTGCCAGTTTATTACAAAGCAATGAGAATGGAATGGATGTTAAGTCTTAAGAACGTCTAGGTTGGAATGGTGTGGGAGATTAAAGTATAATAAATCTGGAACAAGAACCTGATCTGACTCAGATCTGTCCTTTTCCTCTCTACAAAGTGAGCCAAGGGACAAACGTACAAGCTGCGTACAGAATGCAAGTTGGTCATTTAAATATTATAATAAGTTCAAAGTTCAGAGTAACTTTATAGGTGTTACCATATACTATCTTGAGATTCATTTCCTTGCAGATGTTAACAGAAAAAAGTACACAAGAATTTTAAAAACAATTTAAAAAGACTGACAAATGCCAATGCACAAAAGAAGACAAACTGTGCAAATATAAATAATACTGATCAACATGAGTTGTAAAAAGTCCTTGAAAGTGTGTGTGTACATCACAGAATTGGTTCTGAATAGTTGTAAATTAAATTATCTGCACCTGTTCAAGAGTCTGATGATGGTAGGTTAGTTTGTAACTGCTCCTGAACCTGGGACCTAATGCTTCTGTACCTCCTATGCAATGGTAGGAGTGACAATATTGCATGGCCTGGATGGTGCAGGGGTCTTTGCTGTTAGATGCTGCTTTCTTGGGGGAATGGTCCTTGTAACGATACTCCACAGTGGCAGTCTGCTTTTATGTAGATTGTCATTTCATTTTACACCTTGGGATCTTGAGAGCTACAACAACTTATATGGTAAATATTTCTACTGTTTCCAGCCCAAGAACAGAAGTGTTTTCACCACTCCCAATAAGTTAATGTCAAAGTAAAATTAAAGTTTATTGACACATGCATGATTACATGTATGCATAGGTGCAACGAAAAACATACTTGCAGCAGCATCACAAACACGTGGCATCTGATATGCAACATTCAGAAGAAACACATAAATAGAAACTATGCAATAAAGCACACAATGGCCTGGATGATGAGAATCTGTGACAAACCAGTGCCTATAAAAAGTATTGAATTGAATTGACTTTATTTCTTACATCCTTCACATGAGGAGTAAAAATCTTTACATTACGTCTTCATCTAAATGTGCAATGTGCAATCATAGTAATTAATAATAATTTACAATAAATAGAACAGTCAATGTAACATAGAATATATTCAATCAGTGTGAGTTAATCAGTCTGATGGCCTGGTGGAAGAAGCTGTCCCAGAGCCTGTTGGTCCCAGCTTTTATGCTGTGGTACCATTTCCCAGATGGTGGCAGCTGGAATAGATTGTGGTTGGGATGATTCAGATCCTCAATGATCCTAGGAGCCCTTTTTACACATCTGTTTTTTTTTTAAATGTCCTGAATCATGGGAAGTTCATAGCTACAGAAGCACTGTGCTGTCCGCAGTTCCCATACCAGGCAGTGACGCAGCCAGTCAGGATGCTCTCAATTGTGCCCCTGCAGAAATTCATTCACCCTTGGAAGTTTTCATGTTTTATTGTTCTGCAGCAGTGAATCTCAGTGGATTTAATTTGGCTTTTTTTGACATTGATCAACAGAAAAAGGCTCTTTTATGTCCAAGTGAAAACTTAACTACAAGATAATTGATTGCATAAGTATTCACCCCCTTTAATGTGACACAACAAATCATCAGTGGCGCAGCCCATTCGTGTTAGAAGTCACATTATTAGTTAAGGTGTTCTAGCCTTTTACAAACCTGTGTGCAGTCAAGGTGTTTCAATTGATTGTAGTAAAACTACAACGGTATCTGAAAGGTCCAACTGCTGGTGAGTCAGTATCCAGGCAAAAACTTCACCATGAAGACAAAAGAACACTACGAGCAACTCTGCAAAAAGCACAAGTCAGGAGATGGATACAAGGAAATTTCCAAGTCACTGGATATCCGTTGGAGTACAATTAAGTCAATCATCAAGAAATGGAAAGAATATCGCACAGCTGTAAATCTGCCTAGAGCAGACCGTCATCAAAAACTGAGTGACCGTGCAAGAAGGGGACTAGTGAGGGAGGCCACCAAGAGACCTATGACAGCTCTGGAGGAGTTACAAGCTTCAATGGCTGTGATATGGGAGACTGTGCCTGGATGCTTCACCAGGCACAGCTTTATGGGAGAAAGGCAAAGAGAAAGTCACTGTTGAAAAAAATCTCCCATGAAATCTCAGCTAGAGTTTGCCAGAAGGCATGTAGGAGACTCTGAAGTCAACTGGAAGAATATTCTATGATCTGATGTAACCAAAATTGAGCTTTTTGGCCATCGGACTAAATGTTATGTTTGGCATAAGCCAAAAACTGCACATCATCAAAATCACACCATCTCTACCTAGCATGGTGGTGCTGCATCATGCTGTATGGATGCTGCACTGCAGCAGTACCTGGAAGGCTTGAGAAGGTAGAGGGTAAAATGAATGCAGCAAAATACAGGGAAATCCTGGAGGAAAACCTGAAGCAGTCTGCAAAAGAACTGCAACTTAGGAGAAGATTTGTTTTCCAGCAAGACAATGACCCTAGCATGAAGACAAAACTACACAAGAATGGCTTAAAAACAACAAAGTTAATGTCCAGATGGTGCAAAGCTGTGACTTATCCACATGCTCAAGGCTGTAATTGCTGCCAAAGTTGCATCTACTAAGTACTTACTTGAAGGTGGTGAGTAATTATGTAATCAATTATTTTGTGTTTAATAATTGTAATAAATTTAGATAAATCTGTAGAAGTTTGTTTTCACTTTGACACAAAAGTATCTTTTTCTGTTGATCAGTGTCAAAAAAGCCAAATTAAATCCATTGTGATTCAATGTTGTTAAACAATAAAACATGAAAATTTCCGGGGGGGGGATGTGAATACTTTTTATAGGCTCTGTAGATGTTGCCCTCTTGAGGCAGTATCTCATGTCAATGTTTTCAATGGTAGGGAGAGATGTGCCATGAGAAACTTGGCTGAGTCCACTACCTTCTACAGCTTCTTGTAGTCCTACCCAATTAAATTGCCGTGCAAGACCATAATGAACCTGTCAGAATAATTTCATCAATTCATCTTTAGAAGTTTGTAAGAGTGTTTAGTGACATGTAGAACCTTTCTAACTCTCCAAGAAAGTGAAGTCGCTGGTTCACATTCTCTGTGATTGCATCTACATGCTGGGCCCAGCATAGGTCATCATGTATGTTACCATCCAGTTTAAAGCTGTTAATCCCTTGCATGTTCACCCTGCTTCCTGTTCCTGAAGTCAATAATCAATTTTTCAGTTTTGTTGACAGTAGGTCAGAGGTGGTGGTTGTGGCTCCACTCTACTCGGGGTCCTACCTCCCTCCTGTATGCGGACTCATCACCACCTGAGGTTCATTTGACAACAGTGGTGTCTCCAGGAAATGTGTATGTGGCACTGGAGCTGTATTTATCATGACAGTCATGAATGCATCACAAGTAGAGCAGAGGACTAAGCATGCAGTTTTGAGGTGCGCCCGTGTAGATGGCCATTAAGGAGGAAATGTTACCAGTCCTCACTGACTGAGGTCTGCCAACGGGGAAGTTAGGAATCCAGTGCTGAGGCCCAGGTTGTGAAGCTTGATGATGCTTGATTGTGTTGAATGTAGAACTGTAGTCAATGAGCTGTAGCCTGACGTATGTGTTCCTGTTGCTCAGATAGATAGATAGATAGATAGATAGATAGATAGATACTTTATTCATCCCCATGGGGAAATTCAACATTTTTTTCCAATGTCCCATACACTTGTTTTAGCAAAACTAATTACATAAAATTACTCAGTAAAAATATGATATGCATCTAAATCACTCTCTCAAAATGGTCCAGAGCAGAGCGAAGAGTGAGAGAAGTCACATCTGCTGTTGACCCTTTATCATGATAGGCAAATTGGAGAGGATTAGGCACAAATTGATTCACGCCAAAACTCAGCTTCTTGAAGCACTTCACTACAGTAGATATAAATGCTACTAGATGGTACTCATTTAGACAGGTCACTCCTCTCTTCTTGTGCATCAGTATAATAGATGACTTTTGAAGTAGGTGTGAACCTCAAACAACAGAAACATGAGGTCAAATATGTCCATATTTGTCCATATGTCCATATGTCCATATCTGGTTAGTTGGCATATATCTTTAGTAGTTGGTCAAATACACTGTCTGGCTAAACTTTCTTTGATAGGTTCATCCACTTGAAGAATACTCAGACAGTGGCCTAAAAGACTGAGATTGCAGGGTCTTTGCAGGAACAAAGAGAGGGTTTAAAGGAGGTTCTTGAGAATGATACTGAGAATGAAAGAGTTATCATATGAGCAGCAATTGAATGCTCTGGGCCTGTACTTAGTAGAATTTAGAAGAATGAGGGGGAATCTCAGTGAAACCCATTGTATGTTGAAAGGCCGAGATGGAGTAGTTGTGAAGCGGGTGTTTCCTCTTTGGTAAGGAAATCTAGGACCAGAGGACAAAACCTCAAAATAGAGGGACATCCATTTCAAACAGAGATGAAGAAGAATTTAGTCAGAGGGTGGTGAATTTGTGGAATTCATTGCCACAGCCAGCTGTAGAGGTCAGGTTCACTAGTTGCAGTTCAGGTGGAGTTTGATTGGTTCCTGATTAGGCATGGTGTGAAAGGACACAGGGTGAAGGCACAGAATGGACTTGAGAGGGAAATGGATCAGCCATGATCTTTTTTATGTTATATGTCAATCATTTGGATGATGGAATTGATGGCTTTGTTGCAAAGTTTGCAGATAATATGAAGATAGGTAGAGGGGCGGGTAGTTTTGAGGAAGCAGAGAGGCTACAGAAGGACTTGCTAGATTTGGAGAATGGGCAAAGAAGTGGCAGATGGAATCCAATGCCGGGAAGTGTATGGTCATGAATTTTGGTTGAAGAAATGAAAGGGTTGACTGTTTTCTAAATGGAGAGGAAATATGAAACTGAGGTACAAAGGGATTTGGGAATCCTTGTGCTGGATTCCCTAAAGTTTAATTTGCAGATTAAGTCTGTGGTGAGGAAGGCAAATGTGATGTTAGCATTCATTTTGAGAGGACTAGAATATAAAAGCAAGGATGTAATGTTTGAGAAATCATAAAGCACTGGTGAGACCTCACTTAGAGTAATGTGAGCAGTTTCGGGCCCCTTATCTTAGAAAGGATGTGCTGAAACTGGAGAGGGTTCAAAGGAGGTTCACAAAAATGATTCCAGGATTGAATGGCTTGTCATATGAAAAGCATTTGATAGCTCTGGACCTGTATACACTGGAATTCAGAAGAATGAGGATGACCTCATTGAAACCTATCGAGTGATGAAAGGCCATGATAGAATGGATGTGGAGAGGGTGTTTCTATGGTGGGAATGCCTAAGAAGACCAGGGGACACAGTCTTAGAACAGAGGGGCATCCTTTTTGAATAGAGGTGAGCAGGAATTTCTTTAGCCAGAGAGTGGTGAATCTGTGGAATTATTTGGCACAGGCAGCTGTGGAGGCCAAGTCTTTATGTATATTTAAGACAGAGGTTGATAGATTCTTGGTTGATCTGGGGAAAGGCAGGAGATTGGGGCTGAGAGGAAAAATGGATCAGCCATGATGAAATGGCAGAGCAGACTGGATGGGCCAAATGGCCTAATTCTGATCCTGTGCTTTATGGTCTTATGGTCATCTGGAGATGTAGGGCTCATGTGGATGTGTCATAGTTCTTCCTATCAAAGTGTGCATAAAAGAAAAGGAACTCATTCAGGAATATTGAGTCGTTTTGACCTTTGCTAATTGATCTTGCCTTGTAGGAAGTTATATTGTACAAGCCCTGCCACAGCTGTTAAACCTCTAGCTGTGATTCCATTTGAGTCCAAAATTGCCTCTCGACATTCGCGATGGACTTCTGGAAGTCATACATAGATTTTGCCAACCCTAAATACACAGATCTAGCCTTCAACAGATTATGAATTTCCTGATTTATCCAGGCCCTCTGGAAAGATTTGGAATGTTTTTGCAGTAGATGTTCATTTACATATAGTATGTCTTTGAAATTCAGTAATGACTGTGGCGTATTCGTTTTGGTCTACTGGCGACTCCTTGATGGTACCATGGCAGTGGTCAAGTGTTTTGGACCTTCTAGTGTTGCAGGTGATGTGCTGATAGAAGTTAGGCAGAGATTTTTGTAAGCCATTCTCATTAATTTTTCTTACCACGATGTAACAGGCATTTGGTATATGCTGCTTTGTTCCAGTTGATTGGGGGGGGGGGGGGATTTCTTTAACCAGAGGGTGGTAAATCTGTGGAATTCACTCCCTCATATGGCTGTAGATGCCAAGCCATTGGTATATTTAAAGTGGAGGCTAATAGGTTCTTGATTAGTAAGGTTGTCAAAGCTTACGGGGAGAAGTCAGGAGACTAGGGTTGAGAGGGAATAGTAGTCAGTAATGATGGATGGTGGAGCTGACTCAAAGTGTCACATAGCCTAATTCCGCTCCATTTCATGTGGTCTTATGGCACTTGCTTCCTCAAGTGCTATCTTAAGGAACTAAGTGAGATGAGATGTAAACTGCAGTCAGAATGATTGACAGAAAACTCTGTTGGTTGGTGGATTGGTTGGCATTTCACTGCCAGTGTTCCAGACAGGAGACGAAGAAGTCCATCGCAATAATCTGTCTGTTCCCGACTGTGAATCATAATTGAACATGCCCTGACTATCATCATCCCTCTTTCTTCTGGTCTGGTCCCACTACTTTCTTTCCTCAAGACCAGCATCTGGTCCACCCTAGCTATCAGCCTGCCTCCTAACCAACATCTGGTCCATCCCTACTCTGCCATTCTCCCTATTGATTGGTCCAATTGATTTAATTGATTGGTCCCTATTGGTCCAAGTCTCATAATCATCTAGGAATCTATTATCCATTCTCCTGAAATTTGGTTCAATTTCACCACTGTTCTCTCTCCTGATCTACATCTAATTAGCCCTTGTCACCATCCTCCCTTCTAATCAACATCTAGTTGATCTCTGTTGCCATCTTTCCTTCTTATCTTCAGGCTTCATATTAATAACCTCCTACTTAGAATTTCCCACTAACCTCAAAGAACTTCAAATTCCCCGTGCTGAGCAAAATGCATAATGACCCTGGGTTATCAATTAGTGCTCATCGATAATAGAAATTGTATTTTTAAAATAGGTTTAGTTCTGAGTGGTTAGAAGGTCATCAATATATGGAAGGAGCTAAGACTGGAGTAGGGGAAGTTTTGAGCATGGGTGGCATCCTTCTCCAGGTCTGCGATTGAGAGCAAGATCAAGTTAGCATCTGGTTCAGGATGAATGTGAAAGACCACAGAATAAATAAAAGAGAGGAACAGGTAAAAGTATCAATAAAAAGATGCCACATGTTCAATGGTTTACTAACATGTTTATTCTCTCAGAAATGTGTTGTTTATAAAACTGGTAAGAGTCGGATTACATACAGAGAATATCTCAATTAGACTTTGTAAAGGAAACTGCAGTGCTGGGAAGTTCTGAACTGGCTTAGCTGCTACTTTTCGAGGAAGTAGATGACTATTGTACAGTACTGACAATCTTTTTTGTCCAAAGTGCTCCTTGGCTTGTTGATTTCTTCTGCAGTTTATTTCTTGCTCCAGATTCCAGCACCTACAATTCTAGTGTCCACAAGAAAAACAAAATAATTGAGATTAAAACAAAAACAGAAAAAGTTCAAGCAACTCAGTAAGATCAACACCATCATAATCAGAGAAATGGTCAAACATTTAGGTCCATGACAATGCATCTTGATGATAATTGGAGATAAACTGGCTTCTAAATTCAGAGAAAAGTGTTGAAAAGCAAAACGGAGGATAAAAATGAAGGTCCTGACAAATTGGAAGGCAGAAGAGATTAATTAACAAAAGAGGTGATGGCGCATGTTATTAAAATATGGAACACTGATGCAATACCCTCCTCCCATATCTACCCCATCACCACCTTTGATCTTTAGCATCTTTAACGTGTCTGTTGTAAATCCATCATTGTTCAATATAAGGAAATAGTCTATTGTTAACAAGGAAATGACAGTCGGTTGGATGTTTGGCCATTATCCAACAAATGGGCTCTGATGGGGAATATGTCTGAGTTTTTCACAGAGTGAATGGGTTTTACTCGTGAGACAATATTGATGCTTAACACTTCCAGGCTGTATGGACAAATGTGGACTTGGTGGAATCTTGGGTCTTTGTTGTGTGTTTGATTATAAATCTTGCTGACAGTCAGACCAGAGGGGTTTAGTAAAGGAAATAGACATTTGATGTCCAATAAACACACGTCCTTTGTAGTTCAATTATTAATTTCCTTGGGTTAGTGTAAGGTTCATCCTGTTTGTGTCTCTGTTTGAATAATTTCCCCCAGCAATTCTTTCACTTCACAGGCATTTTAAAACTTTGTTTAAAAGCCCTTCAGTTTTTCACAGCATGCAAGAGGATGAAATTTGGATTATTTATTTGTGAAGGCCAAAGAAATGCCTTGCAGTGGAGCCCCCCGCCACCCACCCTGTTTAATGTTTGCTTCTTTCTATTTGAATGCAATCTGCTGCAGGCCTACCTACAGGCTCCAACTCTCATCCCCAAGGCACAGATTAGAACTGTTAGAGCTTGCCAGCCTGAGAGTGATGCTTTATCCGTACCAGAGATAACCAAAGTTTCATCAATTTTCATATGCCGTCCTCATCCCCACCTTAAGCTATTGATGAGGAAGGTCCTTACCAACACTTCCATCAGTTGCTGGTTATCATGTGGAGTAATTTGCAGACTAGCTCCATCTAGGGCACTAGCCTCCCTGCCATCAAGGACATCTTAAAAAGTTGATGCCTCAAAAAGGTGGCATCCATTGTTAAGGATCCCATCACCCAGGATATGCCCTCTTCTCTTTACTACCTTTAGAGAGGAGGCACTGAAGCCTGAGCTCACATCTGTAGAACTTTAGGAACAGCTTCTTCCTTTCCACATCCCAGATTTTTGAACTGTCAAAGAACCCATGATCACTACCTCACTATTTTGCTTTCTTTTTGCACTATGAAGGGTCTTTTCCCACAAGGTCAACTCTTCATCCCTTTCCATAGATGCTGCTTGACCTGCTGAGTTCCCACAGCGTCTGGATTCTCAGTATCTGCAAAATCGCTTGCATTTTTAATTTTTTTAATATAGTTTTCTCACTGTAATTTATAGCACATTTTATACAGTGCATTGTACTGCCACAAAACAACAAATTTCATGACACATGTCAGTGATAACAAATCTGACTCTGATTCCGGCTTCAGAGGTGCTGTTGGTCTTAGGAGGAAAGCAACACCAATTGTCCACTTGGCTCTTCTAGCTGAACATGGCAGAGCATTCTTTAGCCTTGCCTTTAGCTGGGACCTCACACTATTGAGGATGGAGATGACTCCTTTCCCTTCCCACTTCCATCATACACAACTAGATGTAGAAGGACCGCCAAGCACTGATATAATTGACAGTTATGAGGTCGGTTAGTTATGTCTGTTGTATGCGGCACTTTGCTCGACATTTACCACACATTGTCTTGAGCTGCAGTGTGACTGGGTCAGCATTTCATTTTAGTATGGCTGTGGCATCCCCTTCAGTCCTGCTGCACTTCTTATTGAACTATGATTGATCCAAACCCTTGCCTTCTCAGTAATCACACGCTAGGACTTCCTGCCCAATCTTGAAGCTCCTTGCCACTTCACTTGCCAACTGGCTGAACTGTTTATTCCGCACTTCCCTCTGCAGATCTGGCTTCAGGAGGTCTATCAGATTCCTGTTCATAAACAGCATTGCAGGTGTTTGATTTGTTGCTGCATGAACAGAGTTCTGACACATGAAAAGGAAGTTGACCATCTTGTACTGTAGACAAATGTCCTCCTTGTCCATTGTTTTAATGACTTTTTAAAGGTTTGGATTGATGGTTCATTCATTGCAGGGTGGTGAGGAGCTGACTTGAAATGTCTGATGCCATTTTCCTTCATGAACAGTTGGAAATTCCAAAGGTGTAGCCGTGGGCACCCGCATGGGTCCTAGCTACGCCTGCCTTTTTGTCAGCCATGTGGAGCAATCTATTTTCCAAGTCTACACCATTATCTGTCCCCCTCTTCTCTTGCGTTATATCGACGACTGCATCGGCGCTGCTTCCTGCACACATGCTGAGCTCGTCGACGTCATTAACTTCGCCTCCAACTTTCACCCCGCCCTCGCATTCACCTGGTCTATTTCCGACACCTCCTTCCCCTTTCCAGATCTTTCTGTTTCTATCTCTGGAGACAGCCTATCCACCGATGTCTACTACAAACCTACTAACTCCCACAGCTACCTAGACTATTCCTCCTCCCACCCTGTCTCCCGCAAAAATGCTATCCCTTTCTCTCAATTCCTCCGCCTCCGCCGCATCTCAGGATGAGGCCTTTCATTCTAGGACAAAGGAGATGCCTTCCTTTTTTAAAGAAAGGGGCTACCCTTTGTCCACTATCAACTCTGCCCTCCATCACGTCTCCCGTATTTCACGCACCTCTGTCCTCACCCCATCCCCCCACCAACCCACCAGGGATAGAGTCCCCCGGTCCTCACCTATCACCCTAACAGCCTACAGATCCAACGTAAAATCCTCCGTAACTTCCGCCACCTCCTACGTAATCCCACCACCAGCCACATCTTCCCCTCCCCCCCCCCCCACTCTTGGCTTTCCGCAGGGATCACTCCCTACGCGGCTCCCTTGTCCATTCATCCCCCCCATCCCTCCCCACCGACCTCCCTCCAGGCACTCATCCCTGCAAACGGAAGAAGTGCTACACCTGCCCCCACACTTCTTCCCTCACCACCATCCCAGGCCCCAGACAGTCCTTTAAGGTGAGGCACCACTTCACCTGCGAGTCAACTGGGGTGATATACTGTATCCGGTGCTCCCGATGTGGCCATTTATACATTGGGGAGACCCGCCGCAGACTGGGAGACTGTTTCGCCGAACATCGGCGCTCAGTCCTCCAGCAGTGGCGACACACTTCAATTCCACAGACCACTCCCACTCCGACATCTCTGTCCATGGCCTCCTCTACCATCACGATGAGGCCACACGCAGGTCGCTGGAGCAATACCTTATCGCCCACCTGGGTAGCCTCCTACTTGCCGGCATGAACATCCAACTCACAGACCTCCGTTGATACCCCTGCCCCCCCCTTACCCCCATCCCTATCTATTATTCAGTCTGGTTCTCTTTCTCTCTCTGTTTTCCCCCCTCACTATAATCTCTCCCCCCCAGCCCTACCTTTCTTTCTCTTTTATTTCCCATAATTCTCCACCTTCCCCCAGCCCATTTCCCTCCAACCTCTCACTTCCCAGCTCTCTACTTCATCCCTCCCCCCACTTCTTATCCCCTCTCCACCATCCCATGTTACTTCACTCCTGATGAAGGGTTTCGGCCCGAAACATTGTCACTACCTCCTCCCATAGATACTGTCTGGCCTGCTGAGTTCTGCCAGCATTTTGTGTTTTTATTTATTTCCAGCATCTGCAGATTCACTCGTGTTGCCTTTGGAAATTTTCTGCCTTGTATTGTGGTCTATTGTCACTTGTAATTAGTTCTGGTAAACAGTCCTCAGAGCAGAGACAGACTTTGCTGATGTGGTTGACTTCATTGGTATAACCTCCAGCCACTTCAAATGAACATCCACAGCAATCAGAAACATACAATCTACGAATAGCCCAGCAAAGTCAATCTGTATTCTTTGCCATGGAGATGAAAGCCGCTCCTGCCCATGTAACAGTGCCTGTGGGGGTGCGTTTTGAACTTCTTGGCATCCTAAACAGCTTTGGCCAAGTCTTCAATCTGTTTATCTATTCCCTTCTCAAGCACCTTCTCATTAGCATTAAACAGCTGTGCCAGCTTCTGGTTAGTGCTTCTACTTGGGCTGCAGTTGCCACACTGAGAACTTTTACCTTCTGTTTGCCTTTGGGAGACACTTTTTTGCCTGTGTTGGTCTTCAGCATCACTGAAGTCTTCTCTAATGGTATTTTAGAAAACAGTCTGTTGTAGTCAGCCTCTGGAATTACAGACAAAGCTCACCCTGTATCCAGCTCCATTTTCTGTTTTGCACCAGACACATCTATTGTGATCTGCTTCAGTAATACTATGCAGTTCCAGGCATTTCAGCTCACCTTCGTCCGACACTGTTGTCTGATTCTGTTCCATATTTTGTCACTTTATGCATTTGCTTGGTTTTGTGTTTTCACTCAGTTGTGCTGTTTGTCTGCCTCGCACATTCTCTCTCTGTGACCTTGTCTGTGATGTTTTCTGCAGAGTTTTTCTTTGAAACAACAGTCATTTGCATCATGGAAAGATTTGCCACGTCGATAACATTGTTGGCCTTTTGCACCATTCTGGGACATTTTGTGCATTTCACATTTTAACCTCCTTTCCTGTAGTTCTTTTACATCCTTTGCTGCAGTCTCTAACAATGTTGCAATGGTCACTGCCCATTCTGAGGTTAGCTCTCTTTCTGCCAGTGGCCTCTTTTGAGTGTTTTGACTATGCAGGCCACATGCAAGCCTGCCCCTTAATGCATCAGAAGGTCCATCTCTGAAGTTACAGTACTGAGAAAGTTTGCGCAGTTCTGCAATGTATTCAGAAATGCTTTAATCATTTGACTGGTTCCTTTTGTAAAATCTAAATCTCTTAGCTATTACCAGCAGTTTAGGGCCCAAGCGATTTTGTAAAATTGTAGCAATTTCATCAAACGTCTAGTTTGCTGGTTTTGCAGGGGTTACTAAGTTGTGTAAAAGATCGTATGTTTTAGCGCCCATTAAGCTAAGAAATGTAGGCTTTCTTTTGCTCCTCCATGTTGTTCACATTGCAATACAATTCAACCCTCTTGATATACAACTCCCAGCCTTCAGTAGCACCATCAGATTCATCAACTTCCCCAACTGAAGCCATTACCATGTTATTTTCACTTTAAATTCAGTGTCTTTCACTGTTAGGCATTTGTTGGTGTCTGTAATAGTCTTCGTGTGCTGTTTAACTCTTGCTGCTTCGTCCCATAACTGTTGGTGCCGTTTATGATATTGTCTGACATTTGGGTTCATATTCATTGCCAATTTGTTGTGTCTGTGCACAACTACATATCAATTCAATAAAAGCACACACGCGGGAGATGGCCTTCCCTGGTGTATTCACATTGCAGCGAGAGGGAGAGCACAATGCACATGTATAGACAACAGATCGATACGTAATGCTAAGGTGGGGGGGAGGGAATCATTACTCCAAAAGAAATAGATACATACATTACACACTCCTCATACACTTCCAGGACCACTTTTGTGAACCTCCTCTGGACTCTCAAATGCCAGCACATCATTTCAGAACTGCTTTCAATACTCCAACCATTTTACAGCTGCTGGGATCATTCAGTACAGGAATTCTGAGAGGATGATAAAGGTTATGCCCGTGCAGTAGACGACTTGGCTTAATAAATGTGTGATGTTTTCTTTGTGCAGGTGTTTTGTTTGCTGTGGGAGATGAGGCACAGGGAACAGTGCAGGCAGTTGGATCGGCAGTTCATTACAACCTGGCCAGAAGTGTTTCCGACAAATTGTTTCCACGCTTTCTCTTTCTTGTCTTACCCCTTTTCCTCATCTTCCCATCACACACACACTCACACTCCAACATAGAGCTGGAAGTAAAGGCTTTATTTCATGAATCAAAGAGGATATTTTGATGGTTTAGAAAGGTAAAAGAGAGAGTGGGAGGTGCACTACTAATCAGAGACAATATCACAGCTGCACTCAGACAGGACATCATGGAAAGCTCATCCACTGTGTCTATATGGGTAGAACTCAAAAAGTAGGAAGGGTGCAATCACTCTGAGGGGTGGTATTATATTACAGTCCCCCAATAGCTACTGAGGATCAGATATGCAGGTAAATTAAGGAAAGAAGTAATAATAGGCTGTTGTCATGGGGGACTTCAACTTCCCTAATATAAACTGGGACCTTCATAGTGCAAGTGATTGAAAAGGGGGCAGAATTTGTTAGCTGCCTCCAGGAGGGAATCTTAAATCAGTATGTAGATAGTGCAACAAGTGTTGCCCGACGCTGGCCCCCTAGGCCTGAATCGACGTAGTAGTAGTACAAGAGGAGAGCCTGCGCTGGATCTAGTGTTGTGTAATGAACCTGGTGAGGTGATTAAGCTTTCAGTGGGAGATCGGTTAGGGAACAGTTCCCACACCTCCTTAAGTTTTAAGTAAGCTATAGATAAGCATAAGCACAGACCTTGTGGGAGAGTATTAAATTGGAGCAGGGCAGATTACAAGAGAATTAGGAGGGAACTAGGGTTAATTGGGAGCAGCTGTGTTTGGGCCAGTCCACATCTGACATGTGGAGGGAGTTTAAGGACAAACTGCACAGGGTGTAAGTCAATATGTTGCAGTACAAAGGAAAGACAAAGATGGCAAGGTAAGAGAATCTTTGGATGTGGTGGGAGGTGATGAATTTAGTGAAGAAAAGCAGAAAAGTATGTAATGTTCAGGAAGCTGGAATCAAACAAAGCACCTGAGGATTATAAAGAAACCAGAAAAGAACTCAAGAAGAGAATTAGGAAATACAGGACAGCAATGCAAAGTCCCTGACAAGTAGGATTAAAGAGAATATAAAGAGACAGCATGCTGTTAAAGGCAAGATCTTAATGGTGTTGATGAGCAGAGGGATCTTGGGGTCGTTATCTGCAGCTCCCTGCAAGTGGCTACACAGGTAGGGTGGTTAAGAAGACATAGGATATTCTTGCCTTTATTAGTCAAGCCTCTGAGTTCAAAAGCCAGAAATTAGGTTGCAACTTTATAAAACTCTGGTTAGGCTGCTTCTGGAGTGTTACATTGGTCACCCCATTATGGGGAGAATGTTGAGGCTTTGGAGTGGGCCCAGAGCAGGTTTACCAGGACTTTGCCTGGATTAGAGGGCACGTGCTATCATGTGAGGCTGGACGAACTTGGCTTGTTTTTCTCTGGAATAGCAGAGGCTGACGGGTGACCTGAAGATAGTTTATAAGATTATCCGAGGCATAGATAGACTAGACAAAGGGTATCCTTTTTAAAACACTTGTTCATTTATGGGATGTGGGCGTCACCCACATCCCATAAGTCAGTTAAGTCAGCATTTATTGCCCATCCCTAGTTTTCCTAGGTTTGATGTGTCTAATAGCAGAGAGCATGCATTTAATGTGAGGGGGGTAATTTTAAAGGAGATGTGAGGGGCAAGTGTTTTTTTACAGAGTGGTGAGTTCCTAGAGTGTGCTGCCCGGGGTAGTGGTAGAGTCAGATATATTAGGGAATTTTAAGAGATGTTTAGACAGGAACACAGATGTGAGGCAAATTGGAGGGATATAGATATTGTGTAGGCATAAGGGATTAGTTTATGTGACCATTTGAGTATTAATTTATTTGGTTTAGCATGACATTGTGGGCCCAAGGACCCGTTCCTGTGCTGTACTCATCTATTTCTGTGTTTCCTACAGAGGTGAGTCTAGGACCGGGGGCATCAGCTCATAATACAAAGGAGTTCCTTTAGAACAGAGATAATGAGGAAATACTTTAGGCAGAGGGTGGTGAGTCTGAGAAACTCGCTGTCACAGATGGCTGTGGAGGCCATGTTATTTGGTACATCTAAAACAGAGGTTGATGGGTTCTTGATTAGTAAGGGTGTCAAAGGTTTCAGGGAGAAAGGAGTTGAGAGAGATAATATATCAGCCATGATGGAATGGCAGACCAGACTCAATGGGCCAACTGGTCTAATTCTGCTCCTAAGTCTTATGATGTTGCAGTCCACAAACCTCGACACGCAGTCTACTGAGTGAAACACAGTTCCTCTATCGAAATGATGTTTTTCAACGAGCACTGTTTTGTTTGGTCACTTTTCTTTTTGCTGTATACATACTGCCCACTTGTGAGTTCACTGTAATGTTCTCTCAGGAGGCTTCTGCCACTCTATGAGGAGGTGTGCGAGGCTCCACATCCCCATTGTAACAACTTTCTACAGAAGTACCATTTCAGAGTGTCCTGTCTGGCTATATCATTGTGTAGTACGGAAGCTACACAGTAACAGACTGAAAGAACCTAGAGAGGACAGTTTAAAAACTGATATGGATTATTGGGGTCTCCCTTCACCTCCCCATACCCCTGCTGGATATGTGACATTTAATGGGTGCACTGTAGAGGGAGGCCATCTTGTGGATCCCTACCACCCATCCCACAATCTCTGTGACCCACTACCAGCAGGAAGGAGCTACAGGAGTATCAGGCCTAGGACTGCCAGACTGGGTAACAGCTTCTTCGCTCAGGCTCTGAGACTAATGAATACCCTACCACCACTGAGATATCGTCACTAGGACAGCGAGCTGTTTTCTGTACTGTTTACCTGTGCTATGCTACATGCATTTTGAATTGTATTATTAATTTATGTTAATGTTTTGTGTGCTCTGTGTGATGTGCAGTATGTTTTGTGGGGGCACCATGGTCTGGATGAACATTGTTTTGCTTAATAAGGAACTTGAACTTGATTTATTTTGATGTATAGCACAAATGCAGATTACACAATTGGCTGTTGCCCTGCCACCAGGCATTCACCTTTTGTGTGTAGTTCATGTTTACAGTCCAACTGGGTATTGGGCCAGTAAATCCGTTTCAGAACGCAATGTGGCTATCTCTGTCGGCATTCTTTGATTCCATGAGACTTGAGAGCCCTACTATGTGCCATTACACCTACAGGAAAGATGACAAGCATGGACATAAGACTGTCTGGCAAAAGGCAAAGACTGAAACTAAGGGAACCTTTTCTGGTTGGCTGCTGCTGACTAGTGCTGTTCCATGAGAGTGTGTTATGTTCACTACCTGATGTCTTTGTAGCCAAGTTTTCAGACAGTACAAAGGTAGGTGGACAGGCAGGTAGTGTTCGAGAAAGTAGGGAATCTGCAAATGACTTGGGTAAATGAGGAGAATGGTCAAACAAGAGTCAGATGCAATAAAGTGTAGAGAAGTTGCATGGTCATGCAGTTTGGTAGAAGAGTAAAAGCTTAGACTATTTTCAAAATGGGGAGTAAATTTAGAAATCAGAGGTGCAAACGGACTTGGTGTCCTCGTGTAGGATTTCCGAAATGTTGACTTGCAAGTCGAGTCAGTTATGAGGAAGGTAATGCAATGTTAGCATTCATTTTGAGGACTAGAATATTAAAAAGCAAGGGTATAATGTTGAGGCTTTAGAAGACATTGGTCAGACTGCTCTTGGAGTATTGTGAGTAGTTTTGGGCGCAAGAAAAGATGTCCTGACATTGGAGTGAGTCCAGAAGAGGTTCACAAGAATAATCCCAGAAGTCAAAGGGTTAATGTATGAGAAGCATTAATTGACTCTGGCCCTGTACTTGCTAGTGTTTAGAAGAATAGGAGGGGGATCTCATTGTAACCTATAAAATATTGAAAGGCATGGATAAAAGTGGACAAGGAAAGGATGTTTTTTCAATAGTGGGGGGAGTCTAGAACTAGAGAGCACAGCTTCAGAACGCAAAGACATTCCTTAGAACAGAGACTAGGAGGAATTGCTTTAGCCAGAGGGTGGTGAATCTGTGGAATTCATTGCCACTGACAGCTGTGGAGGCCAAGTCATTGGGTATAATTAAATTGGAGGTTGATGGTATCAAAGGCTATGGAAAGAAGGTAGAACAATGGGATTGAGAGGTAAAATAAATGGTCATATGGCCATTGTAACAGAGTAAAAAATTGTTAACCTGTAATGGAAATTCTAAGACTCAACATACATCTAGCTTAAGTGTTCTGCTCTGCAAATTGCATCTTGCTTTGATGTAGTCGTACTGCATACAAATGCATCTCCAGAATTCTCTACGATTTAGAGTGTGGGGAGATCTCACTGAAACTTAGAAAGTTCCAACAACACACACTACATGCTGGTGGAACACAGCAGGCCAGGCAGCATCTATAAAGAGAAGCACTGTTGACGTTTCGGGCCGAGACCCTTTTTCAGGACTGACGAAGGGTCTTGGCCTGAAATGTTGACAGTGCTTCTCCTTATAGATGCTGCCTGGCCTGCTGTGCTCCACCAGCATTTTGAGTGTTATTGGAATTTCCAGCATCTGCAGATTTCCTTGTGTTTGGTCTTAGAAAGTTCCCATGGGTTTTGATAGGCTGGATACAAGGAATATGTTTCCCTTAAATGAGGAATTCAGATCCTGAGATCAGTGTACGAGAGTTACGGGTACCAGAATTTTGGATTAAGGTGAGGGGAAATTTTTATTAAATGCATGGTGAATGTTTGGAATTTGTGGAAGCCCCAATATTGCATTTATTCAAAACTGATGGATTTCTGGATATCACAGGAAATTAACAGAAATCAGGAAAATGATGTTGAGGAAGAAGATAAAAAATGCACCTTAATAAATGGAGGTGACATAGGTCTGGTCCTAACTGTACTTGTTAAATATTTTTCTCAAAGCTGATTTAAATAAAATAGACTTATTTAAGGCTTCCATGTGTAGCACAGCAAATCACAATGACGGGGATAGCAGAGTTGTTTTATCACTGGACTTGACGCACAGATTAAATGTAGCTTTGTTATGGTTGAATCTGATAACATGGATACACTGGCTAACTAATCAAGAGCCTTGACATGTACGAGCAAGCTCAGGAATCACTCGGCTTGTATCACGAACAAGTGAATGGATGCTTTAACCCAGACAATATCAGGGAAAAAGAAGTTGCCTTGGAAGCCCAAGATAACATAATGTGCTAGCTCAAAATGAGACTCTGCTAGCAGCCCAAATCATAAACAAGGCAAAAGATTTACAACTTAAACATTGCTGAACAGAAATTATTTTAATCTGAGCTGTGAGAAACTGCCAAAAGATGCAAGTTTGGGACAAGGGGCCAAAAGTAAGGTCAAGCAATTAGTCCATTGTTTCAATAAAGAATGTATCCCTGAATTGCCTGATAAATTTGTGTGTGAACAGGTAGATAACTGAATGTAATCAAAGCTCTTGTATATGTGAAACTTGACATGCAAACATATAAAATTTAGAGTGGTTATAAAAGGAGTCCTGGATGCTCAAGAATTATGTTCAGTAAAAGCAACTGGTATAGGTGTATTATGCTGTTAGAGCCCTATAGCCAAGTCCCAGCCTACAAAACTGAGTTGGTGGCATACTAGTAAGGTAAGTTCTTTCAGTGTCTACTGTTTCAATAGATTTCATTTGCTGTGGAGACTTGTCAGTCAAGTGTTTCAATTGCTAAAGGAAAGACCATGTTTTGACAGCCTGCGAATTCAAAGCTAAGACTAGCAACAAAATCAATTCCAGTAACAATTCAAAACAAGAAAAAGATTTCATAGTTCGGAAGTTCATTCAGATAATGAGAAACTGGGTTTTTTTTGGTAACTTTTTTATTGAAGTACATTATCAAACAAACATTTCCATAAGATGTATTTCAGACATTGTACATATATCATAATCATATATATCACAAATCTTCACAAAGTATTTATCTGAGGTATACACTTATAGAAAAGAGCAGAAAGAAAAAAAACTATGTACGAGTAGGGAGTGATTTTTTTTTACAACATATTGATTTGTGAGAGGATTCTATGGTATATGTCACGAGCAGCAGCAACAACAAACAAACTTTCAAATAACGGTGTTGATTACCAATTAGTACTTGGCATGCAAAATGAATTTGCCACAGGCAATTCAACAATAAGTCAACTTATTCACTTGATCAAGTTTGATCAGAAATGACAGAAAGAATGATTCTGGCAAGTTCTGTTCTGACAAGGTTTTACAGATATTTGATCACATGGAGCATTCAGCATTACATGAATACTTTTGCCCCCATCATTGTAGCAAGCTATAAACAAGCTAATTTTAACAAGAACTAACTGAATGAGTTCAAGCTAGATTGGAAGAAGTTTTCACCAGTGACACTTCAAAGTTGTGCTTAATGCATTTTGTAAAAGATGTGGTGGGAGATACTGTATAGCATACAGTGTAACATCCTCATGAGACCAAATACAAAACATCTATTTCAAATCAAGATTGGTCCCAAATGCCAGTAAAACAGTTTGGTGAGCTTGTGTAAACATTTCAAGAATGAGTGAACCTACAAAGCTGTCCAACTATATGAAAAGTAGAAAGTTACACTAATCCAAACAGTGGGTTATTCATCTGCGATGAATTTTGCAAGATTTGAATACAGTTATCAGGGTCAAAGATATTTGCAAATTTGACCTCTCCCATCTCTGTACACACTTGAATGTCAATGAAGAAAGCAGCTTCTGGCATCAAGATGCACAAATATGTCCAAGAGCTATCCCTATGGAATTAAGTACTTATTCAATACTTCCCAGGCCATGTTGGGCAAAACCTTACAGAAACTGAATGAGTACTCATGCAGCCAGGGTGATCTGATGATTAACATGATCACCAAAAAAGAAAAATCCTTTGATTTTCATGCAAGTCTTTAGAAGTTCCCAAGAACTGAATGGAAGCTGGATCTAAACCATGGAGGCATCCCCTTAATCTCAACCCCTCATTTATTTCCAATATCCTAGTCTGTGACATATGCCCATCAATTTATTCGAGAGCTGTGAGGTGATGTTGCTGCTCTATGAAACCCTGGTCAGACTACACTTGGAATATAGTGTTCAGTTCTGGTTACCTCATTGTAGGAAGATCTGCAGGCTTTAGACAGGATGCAGGGATTTACCACAATGCTGCATGGCTTCAGAGGATAGATTGAGTGAGATGGAGCTTCTTGGAGTGAAGGAGGATGAGAGGTGATTTGATCGAGGTGTACAAGATAAGAGGCATAGATAGAGTTGATAGCCAGTGGCTTTGTCCTTGGGCAGAAATGGTGTAACGAGGGGGAAAGTATAGAGGAGATGTGAGGTAAGCTTTTACATAGGGATACATGAAACAGGATGCCATGGGGGGGCGGGTTGTAAAGGCAGATGCATTAGGGGCATTTAAGAAGCACATGGAAGATAGAAAAATGCAGGGCTGTGTAGAAGGAAAGGGTTAAGATTGATACTAGAGTAGGCTGAAAGGCCTGTACAATGCAATATTATTCCATGTCCTGTGATCTAACTCCCCCCAATTCAACTATCACCAACAACCATCAAAACAATTACCCTGCCAAGCACCATGTCTTTGGGATTTGAGAGGGAACCTTAGCAACCACACAACCACAAGGAAAATGTGCTGGAGATCAGGAGTAAACCTAGGTTACTGCAGAGGTAAAATAACTGCACTACCCACAGCAGTACTATCAAGTTGAGGTTGTTCCTGAGAATGAGGCAATATTATGATTCCATTCAGATCTTGTGACTATGCATTACTTACTGAAAAGGAATTTGAAGTGAAGATAAAGAGCAGCAAAGTGCTCCTGATGAATGCAAGAAAGACTTGATGAACTACGCCTTCATGTTCTGATTATATCCATGTCTTGTAGTTGGCATGTAATGCATTACGTTTTGTTATAGGTGTAGTGTTGAAATCATGTGACAGATAAGAAGCAAGACTTCTGTGTTAACCATCATTGTGGTAGTTCCCCTGAATACCCCAAATGCAACCTCACTATCGGGTATAGTGTTCAGTTTTCATCACCTTGCTTATAGGAAATATAACATTTAAATGGGAAGAGTGCACAGAAGATTTACAAGGAAGTTGCCAAGACCTGGATTGGGTTTTGGGGAGATGTTGGACAGATAAGGGCTTTATTCCTTGGCGTGTAAGAAACTGAGAAGTGATCTTACTGAGGTGTATAAAACTATGAAGGGCATAGACAGCGTGAATACATTCAGACCTTGTCCTGGGGGTGGGGAATCAAGAGTCATAGGGCATAGGTTTAAGATGTGAGGTGAAAGATTTAATAGGTAGTTGAGGGGCGACCTTTTTACACAGTGGTGTCTATATGGCATGAGCTGCCAGAGGAAGTGCTTGAGATTGGTACAGTAACAACTTTTATCAGTTGGACATGAGCATGGGTTAGAAAGGTTTAAATATTGGCACCTGATGAGGCATTTTGATCAGCATGGATTCTTTGGGTCAAAAAGCCTATTTCTGTGGTGTACCTGCATTCAATCTTGTAAGTCAATGATTTGCTCAGTTCAATTAGTTCATGTCATCAGTTTTAGCAGGCACATTCTTCTAATAGGAGTGAGCTCTAGCCTTCTCAGCATCTTGAAATGTCCTTATTCCAGTGAAATTTTACAGACAGTTGTACATATTGAGAAGCTCTGTGCTGAAAGTAGATGATGAAAGTATCTGTGAGTTAGCCTTGTTTGTATAAAAAGCAGGCTGCCTGATTGGTAACATTATCTGTTGCCTATTTAATATTTCAGTAATATTTGAGTAATGTTGTTAATATATTGTTTGATTCAGCATTCTTTGTTTACGTAATTCTTTATGGGTTGTATGTAAAAGCATGTGTCAATACAGCACAATGTTAAATGTGAATGCCTCACTAAAGTGAAAACAAGCTTGCACGAGTGCCCAGGCTCCCATATCTTCAATTAGTTTTATGTTTTGGAATTACAAACAGAACAATGTCCACTTTAAGCATTTATCACCCCCTCACAACATGTTCACAATAGCTAAAGTATATGCTATCTACAAAATGCAACACAATTGCATGTTAATGCTATGCTGACCACCAAGAAGGTCAAAGATACAAGTATGTAGGAACACCACCACTTTAATGTCCCTCAGTGATTCATGAACCGTTCTGAATGGGAAAGATCCTGTCATTCTTCATTGATGCTGGATCTATGTCATGGAAATCACTACCTAAAGAGTAATTTAGCATGCAAATTAGGAGTAAAAATAGACAACACAGGCTCTCAAGCTTCCTCTGCCAATTAATGGCTTCAAGACTCAGTTGACTGTAATGCTAACTCCAATCTTGCACTTATCATAGTAGGTTTGCTTTCCCCCATATTTGTCAAGCATTTATAATTACATGTACAGTATATTATGCAGATAAGTCACCTGGACCAGAAGGATTACATCCCATGGGTCTGAAGGAGGTAGCTGATGAGATTATGGAAATATTGGTAATGACCTTTCAATAATCAATAGGTTTAGACATGGCTCCAGAGGACTAGAAAATTGCAAATGTCATTTCACTCTTCCAGAAGGGACAGAGGCAAAATAAAGGAAATTACAGGTAGGTTAGTGTGACCTCAGTGGCTGAGAAGATGTTGGAGTTGTTTTTTTTTTATATGAGCTTTGCAATACTGAGAGGCACATGATAAAATAGGCCAAGGTCAGTCTGGTTTTCTTCAGGGAAAATCTTGCCTGACAAATCTGTTGAAATTCTTGGACAAAATAACAATCAAGATAGACAAAGGAGCTTTGGTGAATGTTGTAGCAAGATGAGCACCCATGGCATTACAGGAAAGATACTAGTATGGGTAGTAGATTGGCAAGTATTGATTCCTAAAAAGAGATTGGCATGGATAGCAGTAGGCAAAGAGTGGGAATAAAGGGAGCCTATTCAAGATAAGTGGAGAGGCAGTTAGTGTTGAGAAAGCAAGGGAATTGCAGAGGGACTGAGACAGATTGGAGAATGGTTAAAGAAGTGGCAGATGGAATACAGTGTATGATCATACATGTTGCTAGAAGGAATTGGTGTAGACCTAAATGGGGAGGAAATTCTGAACTCCAAGGTGCAGTGGGACTTGGGATTCCTTGTGCAGGGTTCACAAAAGGTTAACTTGAAGATTGAGTTGGTGGTGAGTAAGGCAAATGTTGATTTTGAGAGGACTAGAAAATAAAAACGAGGATGTAATGCTGAGGCTTTATAAGACACTGGTGACACTTCACTAGAGTATTGAGAGAAGTTATCTAGGAAAGGATATGCTAATGTAGGAGATTCATGAAAATGATTCCAGGAATGAAATGTTTATCATACGAGGAGGATTTGATGGCTCTTGGCCTGTATCTACTGGAACGTACAAGAATGGGAGGGGTGAATCTCAATGAGACCTATCAAATATTGAAAGACCTAGACAGAGTGAATGTGGGGAGGATGGGGGAGTCTAGGAACAGAGGGCCCAGCCTCAGAATATAGCCATGTCCATTTAAAGCAGAGATGAGGGGGAATTTCTTTAGCCAGACGGTGGTGAGTCTGTGGGATTCGTTGTCACAGGAGGCTGTAGAGGCAAGGTTATTGGGTATACTTAAGGTAGAGGTTGATAGGTTCTTGAGTAGTCGGGGTTTGAAAGATTACAGGGAGAAGGCAGGAGAATGGGGTTGAGAGGGAAATGCATCAACCGTGATGAAAAGGCAGAGCAGACTTGATGAACCCTACTCTTCGTGGATTTTTATATGCATAAAAAAATTACCCGGATGAATGAAGAAGTGGAGGGATGGATTAGTAAATTTGCTGATGACACAAAGGTTGGGGGTGTTGTGGATAGTGTGGAGGGCTGTCAGAGTTTACAGCGGGACATTGATAGGATGCAAAACTGGGCTGAGAAGTGGCAGATGGAGTTCAACCCAGATAAGTGTGAAGTGATTCATTTGGTAGGTCAAATATGGTAGAATATAGCATTAATGGCAAGACGCTTGGCAGTGTAGAGGATCCGAGAGATCTTGGGGTCTGAGTCCATAGGACACTCAAATTGACTCTGGTTAAGACGGCATACAGTGCCTTGGCCTTCATCAATTGTGGGATTGAATTTAGGAGCCGAGAGGTAATCTTGCAGCTATATACGGCCCTGGTCAGACCCCACTTGGAGTACTGTGCTCAATTCAGGTCACCTCACTACAGGAAGGATGTGGAAACCATAGAAAGGGTGCAGAGGAGTTTTACAGGGATGTTGCCTGGATTGGGGAGCATGTCTTATGAGAATAGGTTGAGTGAACTCGGCCTTTTCTCCTTCAAGTGACAGAGGATGAGAGCTGATCTGATGGAGATCTACAAGATGATGAGAGGCATTGATCATGTGGATAGTCAGGCTTTTCCTCGGGGTTGAAATGGCTAGCATGAGAGGGCATAGTTTTAAGGTGCTTGGAAGTAGGTACAGAGGAGATGTCAGGGGTAAGATTTTTTTTTTTAATGCAGAGAGTGGTGAGTGTGTGAAATGAGCTGCCGGCAGCAGTGGTGGAGGCAGAAATGTTAGGGTCTTTTAAGAAACTCCTGGATAGGTACATGGAGCTTCAAAAAAAGAGGGCTATGGTTAAGCCTAGGTAGATCTAAGGGAAGGATATGTTCAGCAGAGCTTTGTGGGCCAAAGGGCCTGTATTGTGCTGTAGGCTTTCTATGTTTCTAACTGAATGGTGTAATTCGGCTCCTTAGTCTTAACGTCTTGTGATCTTCAAAGACTGATTTCACTTCAACACACAAAATACTGAAGGAACTCAGCCAGTCAGCCAGCATCCATGTAGGAGAATAAACATCAGTGTTTTGGGGCAAGACCTGCTTTCAATACATTTGAGGAAGGGAATTCCAAAGACCTTGGGAAAATAAAGGCTCATTTCTGTCTTAAATGTACAAACTCTTACTTTTTAGTGACCTCCTAACTATGTTCTCCCATTGAAGGAAACATCTCAAACATTCCCCCTGTTTAAGACCCCTCCTGATCTTATTTTTCAGTCAAGTACTCACACTGATACAAGCATAGCCTGTCCAGCCTCTCTTCATGAGGTGTCCCAGGGTTTACGCTGAGTTACTTCTAGTGTACAGCACTGTTCTGATTGTACGTGGATGTGGTCTCTCTACTCCCCTTTAAAACACGGAAGAAGAGAAATTGCTTTAGCCCGAGGGTGGTGAATCTGTGGAATTCATTTCCACAGGCAGCTGTAGAGGTCAAGTCATTGAGTATATTTATAGTGGAGGTTGATAAGTTCTAATAAGGGTGCCAGAGATTATAGGAAGAAAGCAGAAGAAGGGACTTAACAGGGATAATAAATCAGCCATGATTGAATTCAGACAGGACTCAAAAGGCCATATCACCTAATTCTGCTCACTGTATGTTATGGTCTTATGGAACTCGGGCATAACCTTCATATTTATTCAATCAATCCCCAGCAATGACATTTTAGTAGTTTTCCTAATTACTGTATTGCAGTCCAGTCTTTTGAGTCAAACACTAGAACACACAAATGGCTTTTAAGGCTTTGCAATCTTTGAAATGCAGTTATTTTTCATTTTCCTGCAAAAAAGGGCAAATTCACATTTTCCCAACATTATACCTCATTTGCCCAATCTTCATCCAACATTTAACCCAATTAACCCCTTTGTGACCTTCTTGGTTACCTTCACATTTACATCCCTATATCTCTGTCATCAACATATTGACATCCATATGTTTATCCAAACCACTTGCACAAATTTTCCAAAGGCTGCTGCTCTTCAAGAGGGCATTTCACCTTAACAAGGGCACAGAGGGATCATCAATAAATGCCAACTTTGCCAATGAAATTTAGATCCTGAAAAATGAACAAGTGAAAACCATACCATATGGCTAAGCCACCAGAAATTCCCTTGTGGCCATTCTCATGGCTCATTAAACCTATCCACAGAGAGCTGGCAGCAAATGTCATATTTGCAATATTGACCAACAGTCACTCAAAGTGATTGAAGTGAATTCATTCAGGTAACACAACTGAGTGGACTTTATATTTGGGTTACAAGTTCAATCAACTTTGGCTTCCAGAATTGAACTGAAGTCATGCGTCAAAATTGTCACCATTACAGTAATAAAAAGGAATGCAATTACAAACAGAATGAAGGTGTTTTACTAGCCCAGATATTGGTGTACTGAAAGTGCTAGAATCTATTATTAAGCAAGTAATAATTGAGCATTCAGTAAAGAGCTTGATATATGCAGATACAACATAGATTTCTGAAAGGGAAGTCATGTTTGATAACTGTATGAAACAATTGAAGTTATAGCTAGCAGAATAGACACTAATCAATATGGTATATTTGAAAAAACAGTCACTAGACTAGATTTATGAATGTTTATTTAACTTAGCAAAATTAATGTTGTTTTTTTTATTCTATATTGATGCTACTTGTGTAGGCGTAGGCTCATTCATGCATGTGAACAAACTCTGATCCTGCAGTCCAGGACTCCTATAATGTGTTTCTTTACAATTGTATATGAATAACTAGAACACCTTGTCCAGCCGACTCAAAGGTGATGACAAATCAGCCTATGGGGGGAGACTGAGAACCTATCTGAGTGGTGTCACAACAACAGCCTCTAATTAATATCAGCAAGTCCAGGGAGCTGATTATTGACCCGAGGAGGAGGAAACCAGGGGTCCATGAGCCAATCCTCAATGGAGACCAGTGGTAGAGGAGGTCAGCAGCTTTAAATTCCTTGGTGTTATCATTTCAGAGAATCTGTCCTGGGCCCTGTATCTAAGTGTAGTTACAAAGAAAGCACGGCAGTGACTCTATTAGGTTTGCAAAGATTCTGCATGACATCTAAAACTTCGACAAACTTCTATAGATGTGTGGTGGACAGTATATTGACTAGTGACATCATGGCCTGTTATGGAAACACTAATGCCTTTGAATGGAAACTCTTACAAAAAGTAGTGGATATGACCCGGTCCATCGTATGTAAAACCATGCCCACTATTGGGCACACGTACTCAGCATTGTCACTGGAAAGCAGCAGCCATCATCATGGATCCCCAGCACACAAGTCATGCTTTCTGCTCATTGTTGCCATCAGGAACAAGGTAAAAGAGCCTCAGGATCCATACCACCAGGTTCGGGAGCAGTTATTACCCCTCAACCATCAGGCTCTTGAACCAGTGGGGATAACTTCAATTGCCCCATCACTAAGCTCTTCCCCTAACCTACGGACTCACTTTCAAGGACACTTCATCTTATGTTCTCTATTGCTTATTCATTTATTATTATTATTTTTTTCTTTTGTCTTTACACAATTTGGTTTTTTTTTACATTGGTTATTTACCCATCCTGTAGGCTACAATCTTTCATTAATTCTATTGTCTTTTTGGATTTACTGTGCATGCCCACAAGATAAGGAATCTCAGGGTTTACAGTACTGTGCAAAAGTCTTGGGCACCATGGCTACAGAACGTATATGTACCGAAGACTTTTGGAGAGCACTTTTTATGGTGACTTGTATGTACTTTGATAATTTACTTTGTAGTAAAAGCTTGTGTATATAGGCCTGATAAATAACTAATGAGGTTTTTCCCATATGCATGCTGTGCCTGATTGCATTTTTCAGACACCTCTCGGTACTACTTAGAAATCCCAAGTAATATCAGCCATGTAATCAACAGGACAGTGGATCACAGAGAAGCTTGTTGTCCTTGTGAGATGTACTTTGTTCACCCACTGATAGTTGGCAAGAAGGAATGAAATCCCAATAGTCCTTTTGATGTGGACAGATTCAAAGTTAATTGTTGGGCAATGATAGCTGCCAAACCATAAATACCTCCACCCCAGCTTGAAGAGTGCCATGGTTTTCTTGGATCACCAAGACCAAGGAGATGGTGGTGGACTTTAGGAGATCTAGGCCTCATATGGAGCCAGTGATCATTAATGGAGAATGTGTAGAGCAGGTTAAGACCTACAAGTATCTGGGAGTACAGTTAGACGAGAAGCTAGACTGGACTGCCAACACAGATGCCTTGTGCAGGAAGGCACAGAGTCGACTGTACTTCCTTAGAAGGTTGGCGTCATTCAATGTCTGTAGTGAGATGCTGAAGATGTTCTATAGGTCAGTTGTGGAGAGCGCCCTCTTCTTTGTGGTGGTGTGTTGGGGAGGAAGCATTAAGAAGAGGGACGCCTCACGTCTTAATAAGCTGGTAAGGAAGGTGGGCTCTGTCATGGGCAAAGTACTGGAGAGTTTAACATCGGTAGCTGAGCGAAGGGCGCTGAGTAGGCTACGGTCAATTATGGAAAACTCTGAACATCCTCTACATAGCACCATCCAGAGACAGAGAAGCAGTTTCAGTGACAGGTTACTATCGATGCAATGCTCCTCAGACAGGATGAAGAGGTCAATACTCCCCAATGCCATTAGGCTTTACAATTCTACTGCCAGGACTTAAGAACTTTTTAAAAGCTATTATTAATGCTTTTTGAGATAGTGATTTAGATGCATATCATATTTTTTACTGAGTTAAGTATTGTATGTAATTAGTTTTGATACAACAAGTGTATGGGACATTGGGGAAAAAAAAGTTGAATTTCCCCATGGGGATGAATAAAGTATCTATCTATCTATCTATCTAAATTTGTAAATTGGTTAACTATTGTCACGTGTACCAAGGTAAAGTGGAAAAACTGTTTTGTATGCTATCCATACAGATTACTTCAACACTTCAGTACACTGAGTTAGTGCAAGGGTAAAATAATAACTGAGTGCAGAATACAGTGTTACAGTTACAACTAAAGAGCAGCACAAACAGATAATAAGGTACAAGGCCATGGAGAGGTTTTGAGGTCACTTTATCATACAAGAGTTCCAATCAATATCCTTATAACATCAGGACAGAAGCTGTCCTTGTGCCTAGTGGTATGTGTTTTCAAGCTTTTGTATCTTCTGCTCAATGGTGGGGGGTTGGGGGGGAGCAGAAAGAATTGAATTGGGAATGGTCTTTCCTTATGCTGGCTGCTTTATCAAGGTAGCAAGTATTGTAGAGTTGATGGAGGGGAGAAAGCCAACGTGGTCCTCGCATAACTCGAAGGTTATTGTTGGTGGGTGTGAGAAGTTCAGTAGGGAAGCACTGATATATCCCACTCCATTCACTTGCTGAGATTAGAAGTAGTCCCTGAGCACTCTGGGCAGATGCAGTCTCCCGTGAAGAACCTCAGAATCAGAACCAGGTTTATTATCACCGGCATGTGATGAGAAATTTGTTAACTTAGTAGCAGCAGTTCAATGCAATACATAATATAGAAGAGAAAAAAATAATAGTAATAATAAATAAGTAAATCAATTACAGTATACATACATTAAAAACATTAAAATAAATTTAAAAAACATACTCTATATTCAAAAAATAAAAGTGAAGTAGTGTCCAAGGGTTCGAAGTCCATTTAGGATGGCAGAGGGGAAGCTGTTCATGAATCACTGAGTGTGTGCCTTCAGGCTTCTGTACCTCCTACCTGATGGTAACAGAGAAAAAAGGGCATGCCCTGGGTGCTGGAGGTCCTTAATAATGGACACTGCCTTTCTGAGACACCACTCCCTGAAGATGGCCTGTGTACTTTGTAGGCTAGTACCCAAGATGGAGCTGACGATATTTATAACCTTCTGAGGCCTTTTTCAGTCCTGTGCAGTAGTTTCCCACCCCCCCACACCCCACTATACCAGACAGTGATGCAGCCTGTCAGAATACTCTCCATGATACATCTATAGAAGTTTTTGAGTGTATTTGTTGACATGCCAAAACTCTTCAAACTTTTAGAGAAGTATAGTCACTGTCTTACCTTCTTAATAATTACATCAATATGTTGGGACCAGGTTAGATCCTCAGAGATCTTGACACCCAGAAACTTGAAGCTGCTCACTGTCTCCACTTCTGATCCCTCTGAGGATTGGTATGTGTTCCTTCATCTTACCCTTCCTGAAGTCCACAATCAGCTCTTTCATCTTACTGACATTGGGTGCCAGGTTGTTACTGTGCCACCACTCCACTAGTTGGCATATCTCACTCCTGTACACCCTCTCATCACCACCTGAGATTCTACCAACAATGGTTGTATCGTCAGCAAATCTATAGATGGTATTTGAGCTATGCCTTGCCACACAGTCATGTGTGTGTGTGTGTGTGTGTGTGTGTGTGTGTGTGTGTGTGTGTGTGTGTGTGTAGCAGTGGGCTAAGCACACACCCCTAAGGTTCGCCAGTGCTGATCGCCAGCGAGGAACATATGTTACCACCAATCTGCACAGGTTGTGGTCTTCCAGTTAGGAAGATGATCCAATTGCAAAGGGAGTTACAGAGGCCCAGGTTCTGCAACTTCTCAGTCAGGATTGTGAGAATGATGGTATTAAATGCTGAGCTATAGTTGATGAACAGCATCCTGACATGGGTGTTTGTGTTGTCGAGGTGGTCTAAAGCTGCATGGAGAGCCATGGAGATTGCGTCTGCTGTTAGCCTATTGTGGCAATAAGCAAATTGCAATGGGTCCAGGTCCTCGCTGAGGCAGGAGTTCAGTCTAGTCATGACCAAACTCTCAAAGCATTTCATCAATGTAGATGAGTGCTACCAGGCGATAGTCATTAAGGCAGCTCGCATTATTCTTCTTGGGCACTGGTATAATTGTTTTTGAAGCAAGTGGGAACTTCTGCCTGTAGCAGTGAGAAGTTGAAAATGCCCTTGAATGCCCCCACCAGTTGGTTGGGGTAGGTTTTCAGAACCTTACCAGGTACTCCATCTGGACCTTTTGAGGGTTCACTCTCTTTAAAGGCAGCCTAACATCAGCCTCTGAGATGGAGGTCACAAGGTCATCAGGTGCAGCAGGGATCTTCACAGCTGTAGTTGTGTTCCCCCTTTCAAAGTGGACATAGAAGGCTTTGAGTTCACCTGGTAGTGAAGCGTCGCTGCCATTCATACTATTGGGTTTCACTTTGTAGGAAGTAATGTCTTGCAGACCCCGTTAGAGTTGCCGTGCACCCAATGTCACCTCCAACCTCATTCAAAATTGTCTCATCACCCTTGAAATAGCCCTCCGCAAATCGTACTTGGTTTCCTGGTACAGGCCTGGGTCACCAGATTTGATTGCCTGTCCAATCCACCTGCACTTCCCTCTTTTCCTAGCCTGTACTGCTCTGTGCTCTTGCTCATTATCCTCGTCAGACTGTCCTCCTATTAAAATTGTTCTCCTATTCAAACTGTCCTCCAAGGCAGTGGCAATAAATGTCAGATGTAATGGTCTGTTAGTAATATTTTTAAATCAAGGCAAAGCTCTTGTGTCTCTGACACACAGTTTCATATAGAAGCTATGACCAAACACTGATAGAATGTGGTAATAGCAGGTAGAATCAATTGCCAGCAATGCAGTTTGATATTAAACATCATTGACCACAGGAGAAGTACCAAAATTTTGGATGGTAGCAAATATTATGCTTTTCTTCAAGAAAGGTGATATGGATAATCCCGGGAATTGTAGACTAGTGATCCTTAGATCAGTGGTGAGCAAGCTATTGGTGAAGATCCTTAGAAGTAGGATTTATGAGCATTTGGGGAAACATAGACTGTCAGCATAGCTTTGTGAGGGGCAGGTCATGCCTCATGAGCCTGATTGCCATTTTCAATGAAGTGACAAATCTAATTGATGAAGTTAGTGGTGAATGTGGTGTGTGTGGATTTTAGTAAGGCATCTGATAAAGTTCTCCTTGGTAAGCTCATTCAGAAAGCCAGGAGGCATTGAATCCAGTGAAACTTGACTGCGTAAATTTAGAATTGATTTTCACACAAGAGGAAGAGGGTGGTAGTTGATGGAACATGTAATGCCTGGAAGTCAGTAACCAGTGATGTACAGCAAGGATCTGTTCTAGGCCACCTATCCTTTCTGATTTTTTTAATAAATGATTTGGATGAGAAAGTGGTATGGTGGATTAGTAAGTCTGTGGATGACACGGAGGTTGGTGGTGTTGTGAATAGTGTAGAAGTTTGCTTTACGTTACAAAGGGACATTGACAGGATGCCGAGCAGGGCTAAGAAGTCGCAGATGGGGTTCATTGTGGAAAAATATCAAGTGATATATACACTTTGGAAGTCAAACTTAGTGGTAGGGTATAAAGTTAATGGCAGGATTCTTGACAGAAGGATCTGGGTCCAACTTCACAGTTTCCTCAAAGTTGCAGTGCAAGTTGATAGGGTGGTTATGAAGGCATCAAGTGGTTAGTCAGGGATTGAGTTCAACAGCCATGAAGTGATGTTGCAGCTCATTTAAACTCTGGGTAGACCACATTAAAGCATTGTGTTCAGTTCCAGTAGCCTCATTGCAGGAATGATGTGGGGGCTTTGAAAGCAATTGTGGAAATTTGACTGGATACTGTTAATAGTCACACTAAATTATTTTTCCTACTCAGACTATCTTATACGTTGACATACATTTACATTGAACATAGAATAGTACACAGTACAAGCCCTTCAGCTAATGATGTTGTGCCAACATATCAACCTACTCCAAGATCAATCTAACCCTAGTCCCCTACAGAGCCTTCCAGAGGAGGTTTACCAAGATGCTGTTTGGATGAGAGAGCATGTCTTATAAGAAAAATTTAGGTGATCTAGTTTGGAGTGAAAGAAGATGAGAGGAGATTTGATAGAGGTGTATAAACTGATAAGAGGCATAAATAAGATAGACCACAAGTGACTTTTTCCCACTGGGGCAATGGCTAATGTGAAAGGATGTAATTTTAAGGTGATTGGAGGGAAGTGTAGAGAGGGTTGTCCATGTTAGGTTTTTAATTGCAGTGAGTTGTGGTGTTTGTCTGAGTTAGGGTTTTTTTTATTACACGGAGTGGTATGTGCATGAAGGATGGCAGTAGAGGCTAATACATTAGGGACATTTAAGAGACATAGGCACATGAATGAATGGGAAATGGAAGGCTCTGTAGAGGACTAGGGTTAGATTGATCTTGGAGTAGGTTGATATGTTGGCACAACATCATTAGCTGAAGGGCTTGTACTGTGTACTATTCTATGTTCAATGTAAATGTATGTCAACGTATAAGATAGTCTGAGTAGGAAAAATAATTTAGTGTGACTATTAACAGTATCCAGTCAAATTTCCACAATTGCTTAAAAATAATGTAGCCATTTGAAATGTATTGATTAATGAGTATTGATCCATCTTCCAGTATTATACTAGAGCTGCAGATAGTTAGGGATGGGAAAATCGGCTGGCGTTCTTGCTCTAGGTATTGTACATTGATTGCTGAAGTGTATTATAGTTGTTCATGTTGTATGTGGACATCCTGTTGGCTGCATTGCTTTAGTAGTCAAATAACATGCTGACATGTCAAGGTTTCTGTAGCAGAATCGGGACAAGGGGAGGATTGGCATCTATTTAACCAACTCATTATAAAGAGTTAAATGTCTTTCATTGTTGAAGTAACTACCCTCTGAAGGAGAGTCAATAGCTGTTAAACACACTGGGCTGCCCTGACATTGTGGAAAAAAAATGCCATATACAAGTCGGTGCAGCTTTCCTTGTGAATTATAGAGAGGAAATAAATGGTCATTTCCAGCCAATTGTACCTATCATATTGAAGTTAATCGAGATCTCACAGGCTTCTAATTAGAAGTCAAAGCATGTTATTCCAGCCCATTACAATTTGATGTTAAGGGTGCAGTTTTAAATATTCTAATTCTAAATGGAAACTGGTGAAATGAGCAATATTGTGACAAGACAAATGTAGATAATTCACTCAAGAGCTAACTGATGGGAACACACAGATTTTCCCTCTGGAGACTCAAAGATCAAGAGAAGATGTGAACTGGCTTTAAACTGCTGACAAGTCAATGTGATTTTCACCAGTTTAAACTTTAATCATGGAACTGATGACTGGAAACAAAATGTTGGTATGGCACTAATATGATGTAGCTGGCAAAACTAAAAATATTGAGACGCAGAAGTTGCAGAGCAGTTCTGTCTGTTGTAACCTGTGGCAATTGGGAGGTGTATTGAATAATGGAAGATGAATGTATGCAATTTTAGTTAATTAGATATTGGGGAAAGAAGGTTATGCATCGAGAAGAAGGGAATCTGACCTTTAACTTATAGAAAGTAGTTTCCTGTGGCTCTTTCCTTTCCTTGCACAGGTCATAAATTAGATACGTCTGTTCAAGTCAAGTCACTTTTTATTGTCATTCCAACCATAACTGCTGGTACAGTACACAGTAAAAATGAGACAATGTTTTTTCAGGACCATGGTGCTACATGAACAATACAAAAACTACACTGAACTACATAAACCAACACAAAAACTACACACACAAAATGCTAGTGGAACACAGCAGGCCAGGCAGCATCTATAGGGAGAAGCGCTGTCGACGTTTCGGGCCGAGACCCTTCGTCAGGACTGCACTAGACTACAGACCTACCCAGGACTGCATGAAGTACACAAAACAGTGCAGGCATTACAATAAATAATAAACAAGACAATAGGCACAGCTGAGGTCAGTATGTTGGTAGTCTGACGGCTTAGGGGAAAATCTGTTACGTAAATAAACAGCTGAATGGCGGCGTCCAGGATTCCTTCCATTTCTGTACTCCTGCTGAGTATTTTGTTGCCACAGATGTAGTCCAAATTAATGTCCATTGGAGAGCAGACTGAACAGGAGAGCCGGCCGGCTGGGGCTTGCTTTTTTCCTGGCACAGACCCCTGCCTACTGGCCTCGCTTCTGCTTCCTCACACACCGCTTACGGCGTCCCCACCTCCAGCCACCGGCATCAGGCGACTCCCAGGACTGCAGGCCCGATTCCCTCAGCAAGCCGAGGTCGCGCAATCTAACCAGCAGACTTTCATGAAGGTTTGTTTTTGGGCGATCTCTGTGCTGTAGCAGTATCTGGCGATGGTAGATAGTCGCTCTGTTACCCATTACCCTAAACCCTAATTGTGCCTTAAAATTAAATTTTAAAAAACTAAAATAAAGTAGCACCAGATCCGAAAGGCCGCTGCTGCCGTGTCGCTCATGGTTTATTTGAAAAGAATAGGATTTGTGACCCTACAAATTTTCAAGTTATTGTTTCTGAGGTAGATATGAAAATAACTACCATTAGTTGCATTTAGTGTGAGAGATGTCCACCTCCTTTTGCACCTATCTGCCTTCCCGTGTACCTGAAAATAATATTGGGTACCTCCAGTGCTCACCTGGTCGGTTTCTAGTCTATGTGGATCTTGCTCTGCACCTATCCCTGAACTACACTATTTCAGCCTGGTTACCACATTTAGCTCCACATTCAACAATATATTGATTTTAAATGTCTCCTCCCTGTTTGTGAATTTCTCAATAGCCTTGAGGTCCCTCGTTATTGTAACCTTCCATGCTTTGTAATGCTTTGAGAACTTGGAATTCCTCCAATCCTAGTACCTTATCCATTTCTGATTTTGTTGTTCCATCTCTATTTGCATCAGTTGCACCACAGTGGTGACCAGGTAGTTGGTTCTAAGTTATTATTTTGAGATAAGAACAGGTAGAAAAGGTCGCCAGTTTTGGGACATGAGACTGATGAGCATGTGATGCCACTGAACCTGTAATATCATTATTGAAAAATTCTACTGTATACAAGAGGCTAGTCAGGGACTGCTTTAGTGTTACTTAGTTTGAAATTTCCATGGTAACTATGCCTCTGACGGGTCCAAGTTGCATTCTGGTCGATAGATTCCTAATATTGAATTATTATGACCGTCCCAACTTCTTCTCACTGATGTTCTCAGCCCAAACCTCAACTATCATCTTAACCTCCAAGGAAACCTAAACCTCCTCTCTTGCCGTTGCCATGTCCCCACACTTCAGCCATCCCCTTCCCCAATTCACTTCCTCTGTTACTTCCATACATGATGTAAATACAAAGTATGCTGAATGTATCTTCCCAGGTGCCTGGCAAGTGATTATGTACAAGATGTGAAGAGTGAGAATGAGAGAGACGTGTCTGAGATTTCAGCTGCCTAAAAGTTTGTTTTCTGTTTATTGCTAACATTAAATATTGTATGTATGGTACAAAAGTCTTATAAATTGAGGGCATGATCTCCACAACCCAGGTGAACTATTGCAGAGAGATAAAAAAGGAATATTTGTAAATTCAGATATGTGTACATCTGTCAGACTTCCTTGCAGCCTCTGTCCAAAGGAACACAACCTCAGCTTTTCCGGGCTATGTCCATACATCAGAAGTTCCTAATCCATGGAATCATTTTGGTAAATCTCTTCCTTCTCCAAAGCTTTTACATCTTCCCTAAACAGTTCATTGTGTCTTTCTTGTTCTTCTATCCTATGTTTCCTGTTATAAATCTTATAATTCCCAAATAGACTTTAAACAACTTCCCAACTTGCTCACCCACATTAAACAAACTATGGACATATACAGTACCTCTTATCTCTATGTTCCTGTAGCAGTTTTAGAATTGTCACCCCCATTGATATTTTCTCTTCTCATTCTCGCCACCAAGTATGTAGCAATTTTCATTTGTCATATTTAAGTTTCATCACCAGTAATCTGCCTTCTCACCTGCATGTCAAAATCACCTTGAAATCAATAACATTGTTACCTGATTTACAGCTCAAGATGTGTTCCCTGGAGTGAGAGCACTAAAATGCGTCACAAGAGGGCCACTGTAACAATACGTGTGTAGAGACACGGAATACTAACAGTGCTAGGATTGTGGTTTAAACACTCCTCCTCCTTGCCACTGTGCCAGTAACTTGGTACAATCCCCCACCCTGCAGTGAATCTCCAGCCACAAAAGATTCACGTATGGCTTGGAGTGGAGCAGCTGCCTGTGAGGGTTGGTATAGAACCGGTGGGTATTAGGTGGGGCAGTCAGGGTGCATGATTAATGGCGTATTTAGTAGGGGCTTTTGCAGATCTGCTCTGTGTGCTCAGAGATTGTTCAGAGCCAAGAGTCCCACTGATCACTTCCCCTTGGTGATGGAGCCTGCCATCTCTTTTGTCTCCACTGCTCTCCCACCACCCAGAGATTACTTTGTGGTAAACTACTTTGGTGATTGACCATTCGCACGATGTTTCCAACACTACAGAATGCAGCAACAGAGAGGCAGGGCTCTCTGTAAGTGGATTCCAGTATAGAACCTTATACCCCACATAGCTGCTATTTATTCCTCAAGCTACATAGTAGCATGTATCTGTGAATATTCTGGCTGGAGGATCAAGGGAACTAATATACAGTATTTCACCTTCATTCTTCGCAAGCAGCTTATTATGGTTCCTTAATTCATTCCTTTGGAAGATGAACTACTCTGTTACTTCATTCTTAAAAAATTAATACTTTAGGTGAACTTGTTTTTTGTAGATCCACACCAATTGAAGTAAGCTCTCTTGGATTGGTAAAAATAAAACGAAATGCATTTCTCATTCTGGCTTTTAGCATACTGTATTTGTTTTGAGAATGAAATGTGCTTGAATATCAAAGAACTGCTCCTGTTTTTTTTTTGCTGCCCAAGCTTTTTTTTAAAAAAAGTATAATTCACCATTATGATAACAATTGCTATCTATTAATTAGACATTATACCAGATTATAATTTTAAAGTAAAGCAATCAGATTGTAGAACTTGTAATAGTGTTTTAATAATACAGCTTCTGATAAGACACCAGTAGTTCCATGTGAATATCTGTTGTACAATTCAAGCAAGTTTTACTGCTTGCACCCTTCACTCTCTTGTCATATTGTAAATCAACAATTGTTTCAATGATTAAATGTCCGCAGTTTCCAAGGGAGTCCTAACCATGTTATGGCGTACTTCTGCAAGTGGGTAGTAAGGGCTGGAGAGACGAAGATGCCTGATTGTCTGACATAACTCCTTTTGATAGGGAGAACGTGAAGTCTGATGTAGCAGTATTTCAGTGGAGTAAGGGAGATTACAGTGGTGTGAGAGAGGAGTTGGCCAATGTAAATTGGAAGGAGCTGCTGACAGGGATCTCAGCACAGCAGCAATGGCGTGTGTTTCTGGCAACAGTGAGGAAGGTGCAGGACATGTGTATTCCAAAACTGAAGAAATACTCAAATGATAAAATAGTACAACTCTGGCTGGCAAGGGAAGTCAAAGCTATTGTGAAAGCAAAAGAAAGGGCATACAACAAAGCAAAAATCAATAGGAAGATAGAGGTTTGGGAAGTTTTTATAAAAAAAACCTACAGAAAGCAACTTAAAAAAATAATCATCGGAAGGGAAAAGATGAAATATGAAAGCAAGCTAGCAAATAATATCAAAGTGGATAGTAAAAGATTTTCAAGTACGATTTTTTTTAAAAAAAGAGAAATGAGAGTGGATCTAGGACCACTAGAAAATGAGGCAGGAGAAATAATGGGGAACAAGGAGATGGCTGATGAACTAAATGAGTATTTTGCATCAGTCTTCACTGTGGAAGACACTAGCAGTATGCTTGACCTTGTAGTGTGTGAAGGAAGAGAAGTGGGTGCAGTTACTGTTACAAGGGAGAAGGTGCTCAAAAAGCTGAAAGACCTAAAGGTGCATAAGTCACCCGGACCACATGAACTGCACCCTAGGGTTTTGAAAGAGGTAGTGTTAGAGATTGTGGTGGCATTAGAAATGATCCTTCAAAAATCATTGGACACTGGCATGGTGCCAGAGGACTGAAATTTGCAAATGTCACTCCACTATTTAAGAAAGGAGGAAGGCTACAGAAAGGAAATTGTAGACCAGATAGCCTGACCTCAGTGGCTGGGAAGATGTTAGAGTTAATTGTTAAGGATGAGGTGATGGAGTACTTGGTGACACAGGACAAGATGGGGCAAAGTCAGCATGGTTTCCTTCAGGGAAAATCCTGCCTGACAAACCTGTCGGAATTCTTTGAGGAGATTACAAGTAGGATAGATAAAGGGGATGCAGTGGATGTTGTATATTTGAACTTTCAGAAGGCCCTTGACAAAGTGCCACACATGAGGCTGCTTACCAAGTTAATAGCCCATGGTATTACAGGAAAGTTACTAACATGGTTAGAGCATTGGCTGATTGATAGAAGGCAGCAAGTGGGAGTAAAAGGATCCTTTTCAGGTTGGCTGCCAGTGACTAGTGGTGTTCCACAAGGATTGGTATCGGGACCACTTTTTATGATGTATATACATGACTGAGATAATGGAATAGATGGCTTTGTTGCCAAGTTTACAGATGATACAAAGATGGATAGAGGGGCAGATAGTGTTGAGGAAACAGGATGCAGAAGGACATATTAGGAGAATGGGCAAGAAAGGGGCAAATTAAATACAATGTTGGAAAATGCATGGTCATGCACTTTAGTAGTAGAAATAAATGTGTGGACTATTTTCTAAACAGGAAGAAAATCCAAAAATCTGAGATGCATTTCTCAAATCTTAGGAGTTCTTGTGCAGAACACCCTAAAGGTTAACTTGAATGTTGAGTCAGTGGTGAGGAAGGCAAATACAATGTTAGCATTTATTTCAAGAGGTCTAGATACTAGAGCAAAGATGTGATGCTGAGGCTTTATAAGGCATTGGTGAGTCCATGCCTTGAGTATCGTGAACTGTTTTGGGGCTCCTCATCTTAGAAAAGATGTGCTGGCATTGGAGAGAGTCCAGAGGAGGTTCACAAAGATGATTCCAGGAATGTAAGGGTTATCATACGAGGAACATTTGATGGCTTTGGTTCTGTACTTGCTGGAATTCAGAAGAATGAGGGGGAATCTCATTGAAAACTTTTGAATGTTGAAAGGCCTAGACAGAGTAGATGTAGAAAGGATGTTTCCCATGGTGGGAGAGTCTAGGACAAGAGGGCACAGCCTCAGGATAGAGGGGTGCCCTTTCAAAACAGAGATGCGGAGAAATTTCCTTAGCCAAAGGGTAGTGAATTTGTGGAATTTGTTGCCACAAATAGCTGTGGAGGCCAGGTTGTTGGGTGTATTTAAAGCAGAGATTGATAGGTTCTTGATTGGATATAGGATCAAAGGTTATGGAGAGAAGGCCAGGGACTGTGGTTGAGGAGGAGTAGGAAAAAGGGATCAGCCATGATTGAATGCTGGAGCAGACTCGATGGGCCAGATGGCCTAATTCTGCTCCTATATCTTATAGTCTTATGAAATATTCCTGAAATTCAGATTGACATGCCTAACCTTTTGGCTATTACTCTAATTCGTCTTCTGTTTTGGGTTATTTTATCATTTGGTTTGTTCAATTTCTAATTGGGTCCACCTGTTTATTGGCCTCTATTCAAATTGTTTAATTTTGTCCTCATTATCTTATTTTTTCCTCTAGTTTTTAATTTATTACCTTTTCCAATTCAGAATTTGACATATTCCCAGTATTACTGATATTCAAACACAAGGAGTGAACAGTTCATCCTTGTTCTTGGGTATTAAAATAAGTTTAAGCCATATTTTAATTATCTGAGATCTGATTAGTTGGTGTCATTAATAACCATATACATAGCAGTGCAATATTCTATAAGCTCATGTATCTAGTACTTGTGTATCTCGAACTTTTAACCAACTGGGGAAAAAATCCAGAACTTGTAATAATTTCTTAAATGCAAGATAAGTATGAAAAGACTTTCTACTTTATTTACATTTATACATAAGAGCGGTGTAATTGAAAGCTGATTGGCAGCAACAACTTCTTTGAAGATCTGGCACTTCATGTGGTGATGATGAGAACAGTCATTCATTTGATTTATTCTTGCTGTAGTTTACATTACCACTGTTTAGCCTATTGCAGAATAAAACATTATTTGAAAAGGTAAAGAGATGACAAGTAGTTTGGCAATTCATTTAAAGATTTATGCATGGAATACTAGTGTGCTGTACAGTAATGAATTTAAATTCCCATTCAGCCAGCATATTCATGCAACTGGCACTGCTAGCCTGCTCCCATCCCTACCATTCCAAAGAGAATATACTGCACAATGAATAGTTTGAAGCACTTGCACGCATGGACAGGATTTCCTCCAGGTGTTACTGACGCTTTTGTTGTGCTGGGATGGATATCTGTCTGTTTGTTTCAAATGTATGTGACACCCCCCCCACCAACTGAATTTTCTGAATTCGGGAATACAAGTCGAGTAATGTATAAAAGAGCTCAACGTAACCATGAACCAAAATGTGCACAAGTAGGGAAAGCTGGTATTAAACTGGGCAAGTGTGCTCAAAGACTTAAAAAACATAGAACAGTACAGCGCAGTGCAAGCTCTTTAGGTCATGAAGTTGTGCCAACACTTCAACCTACTCCGAGGTCAATCTGATGTTTCCCTCCTACATAGCCTTCATTTTTTTTTCTTTCTTTCTTTCACCTATGCACCTAACCAAGAGTATCTTAAATGTGCCTAAATTATCTGCCTTCATCACCAGCCCTGGCACACATTCCATGGACCCATCACTGTATTAATAATTTTAAAGAAAGCCTACCCTTTCACATTTTCCTCCAATCACCTTAAAATGGGGTCTTTTGTATTAACTATTTCTACCCTGGGGGGGGGGGGGGAGGCTCTGTCTGGCTTTCAATGTCTCTTATCATATATATACCTCCATCGAGTCTCCTCTCATCCTCCTTCATCTAAAGGGAAAAAAACTAGCTCACTCAATCTTTCTTCATAATCTTTCTCTAATCCAAACAACATCTTGGTAAATCGTCCACATTCTTCTCTTTAATGAGGCAATCATAACTGTACACAATGCTCCAAGTGTGGTCTAACTAGAAGTTTATGGAGCTGCAACATTACCTCATAGTTCTTGGTCTCAATCCCCTGACTAATAAAGGCCAACACTCCTTAAGCCTTCTTAACCACCCTATCAACTTCCATGGCTATTTTGAAGGATCTATGGACTTGGACTGCGTGATCTCTCTGTTCTTCCACACTGCTAAGAATCCTACCATTAACTTCATACATTGCAATTAAGTTTGACCTCTCAATGTATCACTTCACAATTTTCTGGATTGAACTCCATTAGCCAAGTTCTACATCCTATCATTATCCCATTGTAACCTAGGGCAACCTTCTACACTATCCACAATACCACCAACCTTCGTGCCATCTGCAAACCTACTAACTGACTCTCCCACTTCCTCAACCAAGTCATTTAAAAATAATCACAGAAGAACAGGAACCTTCATACTTTGGACGGCTAAAAGAATGCATGACGTTCCTCTAGCAGACAAATTAAAGGAGAATCCCAATAGCATTTACAGATACCCAATACTAAGAGCAAAAGCATAGCAAGTGGTAATTGATCCACTTGAAGATCAGTGTGTTTATCTATCCATGGAGCCAAAAGAGAAGGGGGAGATCTTAAATGAAGTTTTTGCATCTATATTTACTTGGGAGAAATTCACACAGGGTCTATAGAACTGTGGTAAAATAGTAGTGAGGACATGGATTGTATACAGATTACTGAGGAGGAAGTGCTTGCTGTTTTAAGGCAGATTAGTGTGGATAAATCCCCAAGGTTTAACAAACTGTTCCTTTGGACCTTGTGATAAGCTCATGCAGAAATTGCAGGAGCCCTAGCAGAGATATTTAAAATGTCCTTGGTCATGGGTGTTCTGCCGGAGGATTGGAGGATAGCTAATGTAGTTCTGTTGTTTTAAAAGGGTCTAAGAATAATCCAAGAAATTGTAGGCCAATTTTAGAGGGTTTTTTTTAGTTATGAGTAAAGTTGATGAAGGAAAGAGGTGGGTGTTGTCTACATGGACTTTAGCAAGGTCTTTAGGAGGTTGATAAAGAATGTTCAGTTGCTTGGCAATCAGGATAAGTTAGTATAGTAAATTGAATTTGACAGTAGCTTCACGGAAGAAGCCAGTGAGTGTTGGTAGACGGTTATCTCTCTGATTAGAGATCTGTACCCAAAGGTGTACTGCAGGAATCAAAGACAGTTAGACATAAGAGCAGAATTGGGCCATTTTCATCCCATTGAGTCTTCTCCGCCATTTGACCGCGGCTGCTCCATTTCCCTATCAACCCCATTCTCCTGCCTTCTCCCTGTAACCTTTCACAGCCTGACTTACCAAAAATCTATCAACTGTCACTTTAAATGCATCCAATGACTTGGCCTCCACAGCCACTCGTGGCCAGGAATTCCTGATTCATCACCCCTGGCTAACAAAATTCCTTTTATCTTCATTCTAAATAGATGTTCCTCTATTCTGAGGTTGTGCCCTCTGGTCTTGGACTCCCCCCACTACAGGAAACATCCTCTCCACATCCACTCTATTTAGACCTTTCAACATTCAATAGGTTTCAGTGAGATCCACCTGCCCCCCCCCCCCCCACCCCACCATTCTTCTAAACTCCAGTGAGTACAGGCCTAGAGCCATAACATGCTCCTCAGATGATAAGTCTTTTATTCCCGGAATCATTTTCGTGAATGTCCTTTGAACCCTCTGCAATCTTAGCACATCTTTTCTTGGATAAGGGGCCCAAAACTGTTCACGATATTCCAAGTGAGGCCTCGCCAGTGTCTTTGTAAAACATTAGCATTACATCCTTGTTTTTACATTATAGTCCTCTCAAAATGAATGCTAACATAGCATTTCCTTCCTCAACAATTACTTAAACTATGAATTACCCTTTAGGGAATCTTGCATGAGGACTCCTAAATCCCTTTGCACCTATGATTTTTGATTTTTTTCCCCTTGTTTAGAAAATATTATTTATTTTTGTTCCTTTTATCATAGTGCATGGCCATACACTCCCTAACAGGCTTTCAACGGATGCTCCCCGAACTGCTGAGTTGATTCAGCATTTTTGTACTTCTTGACTCCCCAACATTGTTTTCCATCTGCCACTTATTTGCCCATTCTCCTAATCAGTCAAAGTCCTTCTGCAGCCTCTATGCTTCCTCAGATCTACCTCCCCCTCCACCTATCATATCATCCACAAACTTAGCCACAAAGCCATCAATTCCATCACACAAATCATTGACGCACAATGTGAAAAGAAGCAGTCCCAATACCGGTCCTGTGGAACACCACTAGTCACTGGCAACAACCAGAATAGGCTCCCTTTATTCAAAATCTCTGCCTCCTGCAAGACAGTCAATCTTCTATCCATGGTAGTATCTTTCCTATAATTCTATGGACTCTCATCGTGTTAAGCAGTTGTATGTGTGGCACCTCGTCAAAGGCCACAAAATCCTAGTACACAACATCCACTGGCACTCCTTTGACCGTTTTGCTTGTTATTTCCCAAAGAATTCCAACAGATTTCTTAGGCAAGATCTCCTGTCTCCTGAGCCATATCATTAGACTGAGTGCCAGAGACCTGGTTGCTGTGCCTTTCCCCTCCCCCAATTAGTATCCAAGTTGGTATACTTATTCTTGAAGGGAATGGCCACATGCAGAATTGCTGTGCTTGCTTATTTCCTTTCCCTCTTCTGACAGTACCTCCATCCTGCGACTTTCGGGTGACTACCTCCCTGTAGCTCCAGTCTATCACCTCCTCAGTATCCTGGATGAGCCAAAGACCATCAAGCTGCAGCTCCAGATGCCGGGTCCATTGTTGTCTGTCATCTATATCAATAATCTGGATGACAATGTGGTTAACTGGTTCAGCAAATTTATGGCTCATACCAAGTCGATGAGAAAGCTTATCAAGGCCTTTGGGATCTAAATCAGTGGGAGAAAAGAATGGGCTGAAAAATGGCAGATGGAATTTAATGCAGACAAGGGTGAGGTGTTGCACTCTGTGAGGGCAAACAGGGTAAGTTCTACACAGCGAGCAGTCGGGCACTTGAAGAGTGTGGTAAAACAGAGAAATCTGAGAATACAGATCCATAATCCTTGAAAGTGGCATCACAAGAGAGGGCCGTAAAGAGAGCTTTACACACTGGTTTGCATAAATCAATATACTGTGTGCAGGAAATGGGATGTTATATTGAAATTGTATAAGACATTGGTGAGGCTTAGTTTGGAATATTGTGTGCACTTCTGGTTCCCTACCTGCAGTAAAGATGGCAAGAATTTTGAAAGAGTACAGAGAAAATTTGCAAGGATGTTGCCAGGACTAGAGGAAAGGTTGAATAGGATAGGCCTTTATTTGCTGGAGGGGTGATTTGAAAGAGGTACTGCATATGAATTATGAAGAATAATGGGGAAAACATAAGCAGGCATTTTCCACTGAAGTTGGGTGAGACTAAGTCTAGAGGTCATGAGTTCAAGGTGAAGAGTGCAATACTTGAGGGGAACTTGAGCGGGAATATCTTCACTCTGAGGGTGTTGTTCCACACATTCAAACTGCAAGCGGAACAGCTTGATGCAGGTTTGATTTCAACATCTAAAAGAAGTTTGGTTAATACATCGTTGGGAGGGACATGGAGGGCTTTGATTCGGATGAAGGTCGATGGGACTAGGCAGAATAATAATTCTTCATGGACTGGGTGGGAAGAAGAGCCTCTCTCTCTCTGCTGTAATGCTCTAGGTCTCTGTAACAGATCAGCTATAATATAACTTTTCTAAAATGATATACAGTAATTCAGGCTGCATATAGGTCAGGCTTTTTCCTCTATCAGAAGGTCTTCAGGTGTTTCCACAGGGAGAAAGTGTTATCCTTCCACTGATTCCATAATGGACCAACAGCCCGTCATAAAGGAGATGAAGAATCAACCGGTCATTGGGGTAAATAGTCAGATGGCTGAGATGTCAAAAGAAAATACTAAACCCATTTTTCTCCCTTCAGTATTGTGGTAGATGATTTTGGGCAGAATAGCAGAGCAAACATCCAACTGATAGCTTGCAGCTCTGATTTGTAACAGCATTGAATGTAAAAGTAGATTTAAAGTCCTATGCCCGCACTAGTACAGAAATATTACTGCCGCTGTGTGAACTTGGCTCCTTTCATCAGTCACTCTGGAGAGTCATTACTGGCCTGAGTTGAAAGGCACTTTGATATAAAACAATGCAACGCTGCCTAGAATTAAAAGTATGTTGTGTCTCTGCTGGTTTGATTCACTGTTGTTTTTCTCTCGCTCTACTTTTCTGTTATTTCAAACATCCTTCTGACAGGAACAGCTGGACACTGCTTCAGGGGAGAGTGGGACGCTTGGAAGATGGTTTCAGGATCTCCTTGGAATATAAAGGAAACAGTCGAAGAAACTGGGAGATAACGGCTTTGGACTCAGTTACCCTGAAAAACTGCCATGAAGGTAAATGCTGAGCTTTTTAAAAAGTGAGTGCTACTTTAGAATCAGCTTCATCAGAATATGAAGTTTTAAATAATAAAGTTGTATATGATTTTGTTTTCCAATGTCAGATTATTTCCTTTTATAATCAATTTTAGTAATCCTTTGAGTATGGGGTGGATCTTCAGTATCCACTGCAGGTCATTCTCGGGTGACAGGTGGATTCCATTTTTACAGATGTCCATAAGATAAGTATGTCCATAAGTCAGAAAATGTGTCCATGCATGCACAAAATTTATCTATGAGAAGCGTGTCTCTGCAGTACTGGGTGGATGGGATTGGTACTGGAAATGCTGCTGAAGTGGAGGCAAATACTTCCCATTGTTTTACTCTGGACTTCCAGCATCTGCAGAATCTCTAGTATTTACAATACATAGTTCTTGCTTCCTTTCAAGCATTTTGGACAGCATATCAAGTGAAGATTGTACCGCTTTTTTATTCTCTTCTAAAATCGCTTTGTAGCATTGAATACTCTCAATGATAAGCCTGTTTTGCAAATTTAGTCTTGCTCTTCTAGCTTTGCTCAACTTCATATTTCATCGAAACTGGTGCCAACCGCTTTGTAGTGAATCTCTTTTCAAGTTCTGGAGTTTACTCTTCGAACAGCTGTTTTACCACTTCCATAAAGTGTTCATTCAACATGAGATTCAAGCAGGTTTGTGACATTATCCTCATTAATTTCAAGCTGAAGTTGATTGCCAAGGGCAACCATTTTCTTCCTTGTTCTGTCATCTCAGAAAACACACAGAAATCACACAGCAATCACAAAGTTGGGACAAATTATCTATCTTCCGCACATTATTCATACATGTTTGCTTCAGCTGAGCACAAGCATCTGCAATGTTCTTCATTGTATCATAGATATTGTTTGACTTCCAAATTTCCCTTGAAGACATGCCTTCTGCTGCATCAGGTAATTTAATAGGTTGTGAAATTGTTTTCTGGAGTAGTACGCTTTTGAAGTTGCAAATAGCACCTTGATCCATTGGACATTGTTAAGGTTGATTAATTGCCACCAAACACATTTGGATAAATGTCATCCAGAATTGCTGAATCCCTAGGGTATTTTTGAGAACCAATAATATTTTGAATGCTAAATTCTTGGATCCATTGTATCCCTTCACCTCACGGACAAATTAGTTCTTAAAGCAGTCTTGAAAATGAGCTAACATCATGAAGCTGTTCTGCCGGACTTCAGCCTTCTTTGAAGAGCTTGAAGGTAACTTTTCCCAATTAATAAAGAAGCACAAGAACTAATATTTTGGGATCTCCCTTTTAAAGTAGTCCATAATCAATTTACTTATCTTGGAATTACAGTCACAAGGAAGTTTAAAGATCTCTTTCGTGAAAACTTTGTCAATCTTTCATATGCTATAAAACAGAGTCTGGTACAATGGTCACCTCTATCTATGTCTTTGGTAGGTCATATTAATGTTGTTAAAATGTATGTTCTCCCCAAATTTTTATACTTATTTCAATCTATCCCAATTTTTATTCCTAAATCTTTTTTTGATTCCTTAGACTCTATTATTTTGTCATATCTGTGGCAGAATAAGCACTCTAGAATTAATAAAATCCACCTCCAAAAATCTAAAAAAGAGGGTGGCATGGCTTTACCTAACTTTCGTTTATATTATTGGGCAGCTAATATACGTTGTACTACCTTCTGGTCTTTCTTCCACGGCCAACCCGAGTGCCCTAACTGGGTGGCAATGGAGTTGAGCTCCACTAAAGAATTATCTATCTCTGCACTTCTTGGCTCTGCACTCCCTAGTAGTCTGCCCAGATCAATAGCTAATCCTCTTGTTAGACACACTTTGCGTATATGGGCTCAGTTCAGGAAATGCTATGGTTTCCAGGGGTTTTCCGTTTCTAGCCCTGTCGCACATAATCACCTTTTTTTACCTACTACGTACGATTCAGCATTCCATGTTTGGTATAGGAAGGGCATTAGACATTTTGAAGATCTTTTCATTGATAATCGCTTCGCTTCCTTTCAGCAGCTCTCTGTTAAGTTCAACCTGCCTAACGCTCATTTTTTCAGATATCTCCAAATCTGACACTTTATTGCTCCTTTAATTCCTAACTTTCCTGAAATGCCTGCGAAAAATGCTATGGACCTATTTCTTTCCATTAATCCACTAGGTAAAGGTTTAATATCAATTATCCGAGATAAACTAGCAGCCTTACGACGGGCCCCTGTGGATAAAATTAAAATGGCCTGGGAGCAGGATTTAAATATCTCCTTATCCGAGGAGAGCTGGGACTCAGTTCTCAAATCGGTTAACTCAACCTCTCTTTGTGCTTCCCATTGCCTTTTACAGTTTAAGATTGTTCATAGAGCCCATATGTCTAAATCTAAACTATCTCGATTCTACCCTGGCATTAGTCTGCTCTGTGATAAATGCAAGAGGGGCGTGGCCTCTCTCATCCATATGTACTGGTTCTGTCCTAGCTTGGAGAAATTCTGGAAAGATGTCTTCACTACATTATCGGGTATTCTGAATCAGCACCTAGAACCTAACCCCTTAATTGCTCTGTTCGGTTTTTGGGGCGAGACAGATTTATGTCTGGGTCCGACCAAATGCCGAATACATTCCTTTGCCTCTCTCCTGGCTAGACGCTTGATCCTCCTTAGATGGAGAGATGTTGCCCCGCCCACTCATGCGCAATGGCTTAACGACATTATGGCCTGCTTGGACCTCGTAAAAATTCATTATTCAGTTCTTAATTCGGATCTAAAGTTCCATAAGGTCTGGGGACCTTTTATCAAGTACTTTCATAACCTTCCTCTTGACTAGGGTTTTTTTTCCTTCTTTTCGGTCCCTTGCTTTCAGCTCCCTTTTTTTTCCTGGTAGTAGGCATTATTATCCTCTGTTGCTAAGTGTATTCACAGTCTGGGAGTTTGACTGTCCTGACTTATACTCTCTATATTGTGTTGTGGTCGGTCTGGAGTTGTTTTTTTCTTGTGTTGTGGGGCTTGTCTTTAATTTAGGTGCTTTTTTGTTAAATTCTCTTCCTTTGTAGCATATTGTTATCGTATGCTTAATTTTGCACTGTATTAATGCTCCTCATTGGGATTTGGGGTTTTTAATTTGTAAAATGTTTTGAAAAACTAATAAAAAAATTTAAAAAAAAAAAGAAGAGCTTGAAGGTTCACAATTGGATAAACAAGCAAGGTTTGCAATCCCCTACAACATTTCCACTAAGCAAAGGGATCATTCTCTCTTTCATTACTTTATGTTCTAGAGCAGTCTTCTCCCTTACAATGTTTGTTTGTTTATTTATAGAGATGCAGTGTAGAACAGGCCCTTCCCACCTTTTTGAGCTGCACCCCCCACAATCTCCGATTTAACCCTAGCCTAATCACGGGATAATTTAAAATTACAAAATAACCTACTGACTGGTGTGCCTTTGGACTGTGGGAGGAAACCGGAGCACATGGGGGCAAGTACATGGTCACGGGGAGAACGCATAAACTCCTTATAGAAAGCGATGGGAACTGAACCCAGATCGCTGGTGCCATAAAATGCTCTGCTCTACGCTGCCACGCAGCCCCTTTCGATATATGTTTCCAATGTATCTAATCTCATCCATATTGAACACATTCAGCACAATAAGCCCATCCCTAATGAAGTTGGTAGGTGCATCGGGGAAATGCTACAGCATGGTCAACAATTGCTGCTTCCCCTTGCACTTTCATGCTACACAAATCAGCCCTTTAAATCTGCAAAACCTCCCTCTACTTGCAACAAATTCTTTGCCTTCATTACCATGCATTTCGTCAAATCGTTGAACAGGCTCTTTGCTTTTTCTTGAATAATTATCAAGCTAATGGGTATTTCATGTTGGTTTTGATCCATAAGCTCTATCACCAACAGTTTTTTTCATCTCAGTTATCAAACCATTCTGCTGGTTTGTAACTTTAGCAGCCTGAATTGAGGCTGAATATTTTATTGTGCTCAGAATGGGTGCCTTGTCATTTATGATGGTACTTGCTCCAGAGCGACTGAAACCCAATGCTGTAGTCAATTTTTGATGACATTTCTCCCTCTTCATATCACTTAATTACATCCATTTTAATTTCCATAGTGATGATTTTCCCTTTCCTACCATCACGTACATCTTTTCAAAAGGCATGGTAATGACAATGTATGATTTATAAGACCAGTACGGATACTGTACCACATAAAGGATCATAAACACTGCTCTTGGTATTCAAACTATCCCTTCACCTGCACAGATGCTACCTGACCTACAGAGTTCCTCCAGTGGTTTGTACTACAATTACCTGAAATGACCTATTTTGATTAAAGTAAAAGAATTTGAACTAATCTGCTGTTTCTCTGAAAATCCTTGTATTAAGGCTATTTACTTAACATCGCTAAAGTAACAATGTCCCACATAATATGACCTATTCATTGTTGCTGTGTTTCATAGAATCATAAGATCATAAAAAGGCTTCAGCACAGAAAGAGGCCATTTATTCCATCATATCTGTGCTGACTCCCTACTCAACAATTTTTCTACTCCCTTTCTCTGTGGCTTGCAAACCTTTCTTCACCATATGTTTATCCAATTCCTCTGAAAGCCACAGTCGAAGCCATTTCCCCCACAGCTGTTAGCATTGCATTCCAGATCCCAAGACATGTCACTTACTTTCTCTTTCACCAATGTCTCTGTTAATTAGCTTTCCCTTCACCTCTAGTCCTCAACCCTTCAACTAAATGGACAACTTCCCTCTATCAACACTGTTATGACCCTCGTAATTTTAGATACATTATCAAATCTGACCTCAGCCTACTCATCTCCAAAAAACCAGTCCCAGCCTCTCTATTTGATTCTTATAATGGTAGTCCCTCTTCTGAGGAACCATTCTCATTATTTTTTTCTATACCCGCTATCTTTCACATCCAACAATATGGCAACCAGAATTGAGCACAATGCTCCAAATATGCCCAAACATCTATTTCCTTAAAGTTCAGGATGATTTTCCCACTTTTCTATACTATGCCTCCATTGATAAAGCCCAGAATTGTGCTTCTCTAGTAAACCATTTTTTTGCAACCTGCCCCGCTACTTAGAGTTCATCCATGAAATGAATTGCTCCACTAATGGAGTTCACTTTGCTGACTTATCTACATCCCCTCCCCCTGTCTCCTTCCTACGTTATGACGCTTGTAATTCTTTCTTGTGTGGCTCAACATTTTTTAACAATGTTCTTTGAAATACAGTGGAATATTTTTGCTATATAAAAGATTTTACAAATTAAAGCTGTATCTCTGAAGCAAAATATCCAGTGGGATTCGTGAATATTGCATTAAGCTTCACTGAAATGATCAGTTTTATTAATCCTACAAAAATTGATGCTGCGGTACACTTGATTGGTAATGCAGCATTCATCAATGATTCATTAAAACCGCAGCTTACTTAAATAGCAATGTTGTATAAATTGATAAATCTGAATTTTTATTATTGTTTTCAGTATACCTATTAGTTCAAGTTGGAGTGCACTTAACCATTATAAAGTTTAAAAAAATAATAGATTAGAACATCTATTAATAGTTTTTGACAGTTAATTAATCTTTTCATGGAGCTGTAAAGATCAGAAACAAGCCCTTTGAGCAAGCTTGTCCATGCCAGCAGCAATCCTTGTCTATACTAATCCCACTGGTATGCATTAGACCTGTATCCCTTTGTTCCTTTCCTATCTATTTACCTGTCCAAATGCCTTTTAAACATTGTAATTGTATCTACCTCCACCACCTCATCTGACAATTTGTTCCATATGATAACCACCTTCTATTAGAAGTTGCACTCTCCACTAAATTTCTCCCTTCTCCCCTTAAACCTATGCTCTATGCTTTAGGCGCCTCTATCCTATGCTCTTCATAATGTTATAAACCTTTATAAGGGCTTTAACTTTTATGTGCATGTGAGAGCAAACACCTTGTAACCAAGCTCTCCTCGTAATTAAAGCCCCCCATTTCAGGCAACATCCCAGAAATCTCTTCTACATTCTTTCTAATGCTGCCACATAAATCCTCTCCCATAGAATTTTTCCAATAATTTCCCTGCTGTTGATGTAAGGCTCACTCTCTGTAGTTGCCAGGCTTGCCTTTGTCATTTTTGAACAAGGGAACAGTCTTCTACTTCCCCTGGCAAAGGTGAAAACATGTCATGAACTAGAGAGGCTCCTTGTTTTTCAGCTTCCTGGAATAGATCCCATCAGGCCTTGGTGAATTACCCGTGTCTGACTTTTCCGGTATCTCTTGTATTTCTTCCTTCCCATTGCAAATTCCAGAATATCAATCTTCATCCTCCACTTCATAATAATGAGAAGTATCCATTTAGAAACCTCCTCATATCCTCCGCTCCACACAGCCATTTCCCCATTGATCCTCATGGTAACCTACTCTCTCTCTAGCTATCCTCTTGCTTCTACCATTGAATGACGCAGCATAGTACAGGTTCATTGGACCAAGTTGTTGTACCAACCTTGTAATCTGCTCTAGAGTTGATCTGTCTTTTCCCTCCCACATAGCTCTCCATTCTTCAATCAGAATCTATCTGTCTGTCAAAGAGCTTCCAGGAGATGCATATATCTGGCTCCACCACCACCCCGGCAGGACATTCCATGCACCTGCAACTCTAAAGAACTTACCTCTGACATCCCCCTCCCCCATAGTTTCTTCTAATCACCTTAAATGATGCTCTCTCATATTATCCATTTCTGCCCTGGAAAAAGTCTCTGGCAATCCATTTGATGTATGCCTATTATTACCATGTACATCTACTATCAAGTCATCTCTCATGTATAAATATTTCTTTGGATCCTCTTTAACCCTGCGAGCCAAAATCATTTCAAGTCCCCTTTTCGCTCCCTTAACTTAAGTTTTTTTTCCCCCCCAATATCCCAAAATAATTTCAGCATATCCCCCTCTAAGCAGACTCTTAGGGTTGAAGTTGACAGATTTGTGCCCCTCTGGGTTCTGAGCTAATTGTTCAGGCTAATGCGGGACTGACAGACTGCTGGAGAAAGAGCAGTAGGTGTTTGATATAGTCAGTGGGTGGGCGGGTAGCAGTGAATGTTGCGCAATCTCTCTAATCTTTTAATCTGAGTTTTGCAAGTGCTTCTATCAACAAGGTTTGTGATACTCCGTGCTACTCTTGTTTTCCCTTCTCATTTTGAGCTGTTGTGGCATGAGGATTCCCTCTCATCAGTAGGGGCATTCCTTTTTTTTAAATGAACACACTGCATTTCACTGTTGCATCAGTCTGTTTTACCAGTTCTCCAACTGATTTCAACAACACTACAGCATATTTCACTAATACTTCATGGATGCCAACTATAAATATTTCCCTGTAACAGTCAGCACTTCCCCAGTCCTGTCAATGTGTCATGTTTACTAATTGAAATCAACATTTATAACAGTTGGAGGCTTTGCAGTTGAAGTCATCCAGAATGCCCTCAATTTTCCATGCATGAATACACAGCTGTTCTGTGCACCTAACAATCTCTATATATTGCTGTTTTTGCACAAATGGTAGCATTTAAAAATCTATATTAAAATAGGTGCTATTTTAACCACTAACACAAAAAATTAATTACAAATGTTACTTTTTATTTGTGAGCTCAGTAATCTATTTTGAGACCAGTTTGAGAATTGCATTCAGTATTATACATATACTGTTATTACTGAGAGGGAAAATCATTAATTCCTTAATTATAGACAGCATGTTTCATTTATGATCTTGTGAATATTGCGCCTCTAACACTCGGTGCCTGTGATACTGCTGCAAGTGAGTTATTCATTACACCCGTGCATAAATGTTTTTGTACATTTGGCCATAAACTCGGCTTTGACTGCAAAAAATTTGCATCACTTGAATGTGCTGTAGCATACACCAAAAAAGGGCACAGAAATATATTTTTTTCTTAAGGAGTTATGACCCAATACTGCAGATGAAGGGTCTCAACCCACAAAATCAACTGTCCATTTCCCATAGATAAGGAGGATGATGAGTCTTTTCTCCAGGCCTAATTCATTAGTTCCTCCAGCAACACTTTTTTTTTTGTTCCTGATGCTGGCATCTGCAGTCTCTTGTGCCAACCAGAAAATGGTTCTAAAATCTAATTTGTGCTGATGCTGGAATGTCTTCACTATGCTCAGTAGCTCAACTAGAAACTGTTAATGTTAACCTGCAGTTCTTCAAGCATTTTCTGCTTGACATCAGCCAAGTACAACAAACCAGACACTGTAAAGGCCTGTGGTGTTTTGCCTTTCATTAGACGGGGATTCAGCTCAAGTGCCATGAAGTTATGTTAGACCATAATGCATAGAAGCAGAACTAGGGCATTCAGCTCATTGAGTCCGCTCCACCATTCATTCATGGCCGATTTTATTATCATTCTCAATGCCTTTCCCTTGCTGTCTCCCTGTTTTTTATGTATCACTCAGAGAATAAAAAAAAGGGTCAGCCATGATTGAATGATGGAGCAAATTCGATGGGAGAAATGGCCTAATTCTGCTCCGATGTCTTATCTCACTCTCTCACACATAAATTCCCTCGCCTCCACTCCGGCCTCCTACCTGTTCACAGCTCCTCTCTCCGATGGTCCACTGTCCTCTCCCTGTCACATTTCTTTCTCTCCAGCCCTTTGCCATTCCACCTACCTGGCTTCACCCGTCACCTTCTGGCTATTGTCCTTCTTCCCCCTTCCTTTCCAGTCCTGAAGAAGGGTTTTGGCCCAAAGTATCGACTATTTGTTCATTTCTATGGATGCTGCCTATCTTGCTGAATTCCTCCAGCATTTTGTGTATGTAACTCCCATCAGGGTCTTTTTACCCTTGCAGTTCCTTATCTATGCCTCCCCTTATGTAGAATCCTTGTAGGTATAGATAAGGAGGATGGTAACAGTCTTTTCTCCAGGGCAAGGAAGTCCAAAACTGAGGGATATAGGATTAGGTTGAGAGGGGGAATGATTTTAAAGGGTCCTGAGAGACTTTCTTTTTACGCAGAGGTTGATGCGTATATGGAACAAGCTGCTAAAATAAGTGGCTGAAGGAGGTAAATTAGTATAGTTTAAGAAGCACTTGGATACGTACGTAGCATGAGGGGAAGGGTGCTAGGAGGGATATGGGCCAAGCACAGGAAGTTGGAACTAGGAGAATGGACAATCTGGTTGGCGCAGTCTGGCTTGGCTGAAGGGCCAGTATTCCTGCTGTATTGCTGTATGACTTTCTCTCAAACTGTTCTAGCACCCTGTTTATTATATAATCTGTCCTACCCTCTATCCTGATTCTGACCTATCACTGCGTTCTTCTTCTGCCACTCCTCATCTTCCTTCCTCCGTATCCTAAAACTAGTTCATTAGTAACTCTCCCACTTCTGATGAAAGGTTACCGACCTGCCCCCTCTGCACTCTATACTGAAGCTCCCTGACTTGCTGATTATTTCCAATACTTTCTGCTTCATTTCAGGTTTCAGTAACCTGGAATACTTTAGTTTTGGCCCTAAAGTGTTTTAATACAATAATTATTGAGGCCTGTAAATTAAATGTTTTTGTCTTTATTTTTAAATCTCATACTTTCCTCCCCACACCACCTCCACTTACCTGAGTAAACTCTGTCCCTGTATTCTGGGCCACCCTACTTAACAGCACCATAGGAGCATCTTCACCAGGACTGCAGCAGTTCAAGAAGACAGCACAGGAATGTGGCTAATAATGTTGACGTTGCCTGAAATGTGCAGAATGCAAAGAAAACCCCTTTTTTTTGGGGGAATACAGATGCATAATTCCCTAAAAGTAGCGTCACAGGTAGATAGGGTAGTAAAGACAGCTTTTGGTACACTGGCCTTTATAAATCAACGTATTGAGTATAGGAGTTGGAATGTTATGGTGAAGTTGTATAAGGTATTGGTGAGGCCAAATTTGTAGTATTGTGTGCACCAAATTACAGGAAGCATATTAATAAGGTTAAAAGAATGCAGAGAAGGTTTACAAGGATGTTACCGGGACTTGTGAAACTGAGTTACAGAGAAAGGTTGAATAGGTTAAGACTTTATTCCCTGGAGCGTAGAAGAATGAGGGGAGATTTGATAAAGGTATATAAAATTATGATGGGTATAGATAGAGTGAATGCAAGCAGGCTTTTTTCACTGAGGTTAGGGGAGAAAAACCAGAGGACATGGGTTAAGGGTGGAGGGGGAAATGTTTAAAGGGAACATTAGTGGGGGGGGGGCCTCTTCACAGAGAGAGTGGTGGGAGTGTGGAATAAGCTGTCAGATGAAGTGGTAAATGCGGGCTCACTTTTAACATTTACGAAAAACTTGGACAGGTATATGGATGAGAGGTGTATGGAGGGATATGGTCCAGGTGCAGGTCAGTGGGACTAGGCAGAAAAATGGTTCGGCACAGCCAAGAAGGGCCAAAAGGCCTGTTTCTGCGCTGTAATGTTCTATGGTTTTGCACACCTTTTGTCCTTTTTTTCATGTCCATCCTCTTTTCTCATTTGCTTTGATTTCCTTCTGTAGTGTTTCGGTCTTTAAAATTCATCTGTCATTCATTCTTGTATTTTACCTTTTATCCCTGTGCCCATTTCTCCATGTGGTGCCTTGGGGAACCTCTTTGAGTTTGAGCTGGTTACAATGAAGGAACGTTTGTCATAAACCATTTTCACTACATGTATAGTTTTTAATCAATAGTGCAGTTGCTCTTATTTAGAAGCTTTTTAATATGGTTAACCAAAGTAATTCACTCAGATTGTGAATGCAGTTTGTTTTAACTTTTTAAAATTTCTCAGAAATGCAAACAGGAATAGTTGCATTACAGGAATCTGTCGTTCTGTGTCCTCTCAAAGACACCCCTGCTATAATCATCTCACTCCACAGAAGCTGTACAATAAAAGTCTATCAATCACTTGTGTTGTGGTACAAGCTAAAATACATTTTATGTACAATTTCATTTGTGGTTGTATTTCAGGTCCTCTGACAGGTTCTAGGACAACACTCGAGGGAGCGTTCAGCTGTTGGAATGGGGCAGCTATTAAACTAAGGCAGCTCTGTGATTTCAGCATGGACTGCAGCAAAGCTGAAGATGAAGGAGCAGTGTGCAGTGAGTTCCTGCGTCTTTATTTCACATTCATGTTAATGCCACTGCTAATTGCTTGTAGGCTGCTTAGCCATGGCACACTCGCCATCTTGTTCGATTCAGATTTTGGTCACCAAAATCGGGTTGCTTAAAGCTGACCAGTCTTTGCACCCATATTCTGTACATGTTGTAAATCTGGAGAAAGTCCATCATGTGTCAAAACAACATTGTAAAAAAATAACTGGAGAGAGGTAGAATAACTTCTGGTTGCCTAAAACTGAAAGGACATGACTGTACTGGGTCAGATACACATTACAAAACCCGTGTTCGAGCTAGATTAAGCTATGATTGTTCAGTGTACAAATCTGTTTCAGTTCTTTATGCAGGTTGGGGTGATTTGCATGCTACTATTACAGGTGTCTTCTGTCCTTGATAGCTGATGTTCCTTCCTCACATACAGAAAATGGCTAGTTTAGTATTGCGTTTACTGTAAGTTTGATTCAATTATGAAAAGCATACGTGTTCCGGTTGGGTTGGCCATGTTTTTGGGTTGGTCAGGTTTTAACTGTATACCAGTGCAGAAGGCAAGCCATATTAAATCTGAAATCTTTATAGACCAACGGCAATGTTTATTTCTAGCAGTTATACATTAAGATGGTTAAGAAATCCCACAAACATACGTATAGCTAATTTAGCAACAGAATATTATATCGCATATCATATGATATCATATCCTCGCCCCTTCTAAAATAGCACAAAATCCATCTTGCCATGAGCAGCAGCAACCTGCAGGGTCTGTTTATTTTTTTGTAATTTATTTTTTTTATTGAAGTTCATCATCAAACAAACATTTCCATAAGATGTATTTCAGACATTGTACATGTATATCATATATATCACAAATCTCTACAAAGTATTTATCTGAGGTACACACTTATAGAAAAGAGTGGAAAGAAAAAACAAGCAAAAGGAAAGAACTATGTACAAGTAGGGAATGATTTTTTTTTACACCAGATTCATTGATCTGTGAGAATAAAATCAGGCCTATGAGGTATTATGTAGTTAAACCATTTTTCCCAGTATGAATCAAATTGTTCCAGCTTATGATTAACAGATGCTGTTATCTTCATTTTTTTAAATGTCCATTGTAATTTCCATCCATGTATTTAAAGTTGGGCTCTCCTGTGATAACTATTTCCTAGTAAGAGTCTTTTTACCAGCCACCAACAGTATATTCATTAAATATTTATCTCTTTTCAACCATTCTTGAGGTATATATCCAAAATATATGGTCTTACTCTCTAAGGCTATTTCACATTTAAAGATGTCTTGTAGGGCATTGTGTATCCCCCTCCAAGAGTTTTTGATAACCGGGCAGTCCCAAAAAATATGACAATGATCTGCATTTTGATTTCCACAATTTCTCCAGCAGACAGGGAGGTTCCTGCAGGGTCTGTTTTCAACACCTGTATAACAGGTCTGTCCCAAGATATTCTCTTTTTCTCACTTTCATATGCTCAGTGCCCTGTTATTGCAGTAAAATCTATTTTCTCTGTTTTCTGCACTGATAATCTTCCTTTTTACTGTGTGCGCGCCCTAAATAAACTCTTCTTTGTCCCGTCTGCAAAAAAAAATCTCTGGTCCTTTCAATTTGGAGTTTTCTTCCTTTTTCTCTTTAAGCCTGCCTGTCTTATCTTCACTTGGGAGATGGGTGACCAATGTTCCCCTGGCTATTTGTCCAAGTTGCCTTTGAGCCAGGTTAATCTATTCTTGTGAGGAACCATCTTCATCCCTCCCCGCTATGGAATGACCAGGTGTAAGAATTGCTGAGGTGCTCAGCTGTGAAAGAATATGTGTAGAAACTTTATTCAGGCTTGTAACTTTTAGCCTCCTGAAAAATTATAACAGAAGCATGTTAGAGCTCCAGGGACTTGAACTAAATCCATCCAAATTGGTTGAGTCTTTATATGACACCTGGCTCAGTAAACCCTCTAAAGATAATTGGGTGCCTGCAGTAATTTAACACAGAAAAATCCTGATAACTTTCTTGGCTCACTGCCTGCTTTCCCTGTGCTTTCTTTCAACTGCCCACAGCCCAGCTTCCTGCTCTCCCTTTAACACACGAGATCCTGGTTTCTGCATTTCCTTTAAACTACCAGGACTCTGTTTCTCTGTAGTCACCTTAACAAGCTAGTGCCCCTGCTGCCATGCTCCCTTTAACTTCTACCTTCCTTAATCCATTTATTACACTACATCCTGGCTCTTAAAATCACACCATGTCCCACGCTCTCTTTAACAAAATGGAGCCACATTTCCCAAGCTCTTTTAACATATTGTGACACCCAGTTCCTCTGCTTCCCTTAATACACAAAGGCCCTGAGTCCCAATATATCCTTCAAGACTGAAGAAGGGTCTCTGCCCGAAATGTCGACAGTTTATTCTTTTTGGCAGATGCTGCCTGGCCTGCTGAGTTCCTCCAGCACCTTGTGTGTGTTACATAGGAATCCAGATCCATAGGTAGGAGATATGCACTTCAGACCAAAAAAAAATGAAGAGAATATGCTGGAGGCTTTTATTTCTTAATAAAATCTGGAAGCAGAGAATTACTTCAAACTCTGAACATGAGTAAGCTTTTCAGAGTGCTTGTCTATTTTTTTTGGGCTAAAGATCTCAGTAATGGAATCAAGTGCCCATGTTTTGAGCAGATGTATTGCACAGGTGAAGCTTGTGTGCATAATCTGATAGTTGTCACCTATATAATTGAACCTAGCAGTTTTCCGCTACAACTACACCATCCTCACAGGGCCTCATTAGAACGTATCCCGAATTAACATTCTTGTCTAACTTTCTTATTTATAATGCAGCTGTTCACATGATGTTATAAGATATTTACCAAGGTTGATCCTTATCATGAGAGCAGCAGAGACTGAGTAAACTATTAAAAGCTAAGTCAGTCTCCAAAAGTAAACTGAAGAATATTTTTTGTTGTCTTCTGTTAAATCAATTGAACAAAATATAATTAATCGCTCTGTTCAGTTTCTGTAATGCTGCATTTCCAATAATCTTATTTAGCCAGTACAGACACTGCATAGAAACAATCCAGCAGAAATCAATTTCTAGTCGAGGCTCCGGAATGGAAATTCATAATATCATTATCCGTGAAATAATTCCAAACAAAAATCATAATTTTTAAATGGACGTTAGCTTAATTTCTTTTCTTCATTTTTATGACTGGACATTATGTTGCCATTCAATTATCATCTCTTATTAAAATGACCATTTATAGAAATAAATCTTTTATATTGAATATCACACAGGCAGACAAATAATGGCCTTGAATCTGCAGTTAGTTGACTGTCGGCTGTTGCCTCTCGTCCACAAGAACAGATTTCACTTGGCCAGTTATCGCAGTGAGAATTTGTTAAGTGTTTCCAAACAGAACCTCAGCCCAAAGCTGCTTCCATTTGCATTTCTTGTCACCTGGATAGGAGTAGCAGACTCTCCTACGAAATGGCCTGAAGAGCCTTGACAAGCAGCTAAACCATACGTAAGGCATTTTTTTTCCCTGCCTCTGCTTGTCATGCACCTGTCCGCTACACCCTCAACATTCGCCATCTCCCAGCTCTTCTTCCTCTCCAATCTGGCTTCACCTTCCCATCATCCCTGGCCTACCATTTACCTAATGGTCCTCGTGCCACCGCTCCATCCTGCACCACCCCCCCACAAAATGGCTATCTTCTGTCTCCACACAATCTTTACATAACATAGAACATTAGAGAAACAGCCCCTCAGCCTATGCTGTTGTGCCAAGCTAATTAAACCTATAATTAACTGCCTGACAAAACTAGTCATTTCAGCCTACACAGTGCCCACATCCCTCCAGGCTCACATGCCTTTCTAAGAACCTCATAAACCCCACCATCACCTCTGGCAACACATTCCAGGCACTCACCACTCTCCGTAAACAGAAACACACTCGTTTGAACTTGTCCCCTCTCACCCAGGGTGCATGCCTTCCAGTATTGGACATTTTGATCTTGGGAGAAAAAAGATACTCACTGTGCCTCTTGCATTCTTATAAACTTCAATCAGATCTTCAGATTTCTCCTGTCCCTCAGCCATACCAGAGAAAACAGCCTGACTTTGTCTAACCTTTCTCTGTACCATGTGCCTTTTAATTCAGTTAGCATCCTGGTGAACCTCTTGTGCCCTTGTGCAGGTTTCAATCCAAAACATCGACAAATCCTTCACCCCCCCCCCCCCCCATGCCCCCACAAGATGCTGATCTACCCACTGATTTCCTCTAGTACATTGTCTGTTGCCCCAAATTCCAGCATCTGCAGTTTCTATAACACACGTGCTTACCTGGCTGACAGAGGCATCAAAAATTAATATTTATTTTTTGATCTGTTGCAGCTGCTCCTTTCCACTGGACTCCTGGCCATGTCCAACTTGGCACAGGTGTTGACTGAGTGGATTTATCTGCAAAAGCTGGGAGGAATTATCACAACTTTGCACTCCCAATCCCCACTTCACAAACAGCTTTCAGCAAGTCAGATACAACCTTGAATTTGCTGTTAATTGTGCAGAAAAATGGCAACAGTTCCACATTAGGCCCAACATGTATCAGACTAATAAAACCAATTTAAACTGATTAAACTAACTTATTAACCTGTACTCGCTATTGAGTTAAATAGGTGGGGACTGAACTCTCTGGAGAAAAGAAGAGTAAGAGAGAGGTACCATCAAAATGTACATCAAATCAGACAGTGGAAAACATCCTGTATTGTCCCGGTACCGAAGAAACCCCAACCAAAGGAGTTGAATGACTTCAGACCTGTTGCCTTGACGTCGCACGTGATGAAGACCATGGAGCGGCTGATAATACAGAATCTGAGGCCACAAACCAGGCACGCCCAGGATCCTCTTCAGTTTGCGTATAAGGAGAAGGTGGGAGTGGAGGATGCTATCACGTATTTGCTGCACAAATCACTCTCTCACCTAGAGGGGGTCAGTTGTGCTGTGAGGATTACATTCCTTGACTTCTCTAGTGCCTTTAACACCATCCAGCCCAAGATCTTAAGGCACAAACTAACGGAGATGGGAGTAGACTCTCACATGGTGGATTGGATAGTGGACTACTTGACAGATAGGCCTCAGTATGTGCAGTTGGGAGACTGTAGGTCTGACACGGTGGTCAGCAGCACAGGGGCGCCGCAGGGAACCGTACTCTGTCCGGTCCTGTTCACCCTGTACACATCAGACTTCCAATATAACTCTGAGTCCTGCCATGTGCAGAAGTTCGCTGATGACACGGCCATAGTGGGGTGTGTCAGGAATGGACAGGAGGAGGAGTATAGGAAACTGATACAGGACTTTGTGATATGGTGCAACTCAAACTACCTGCGTCTCAATATCACCAAGACCAAGGAGATGGTGGTGGACTTTAGGAGATCTAGGCCTCATATGGAGCCAGTGATCATTAATGGAGAATGTGTGGAGCAGGTTAAGACCTACAAGTATCTGGGAGTACAGTTAGACGAGAAGCTAGACTGGACTGCCAACACAGATGCCTTGTGCAGGAAGGCACAGAGTCGACTGTACTTCCTAAGAAGGTTGGCGTCATTCAATGTCTGTAGTGAGATGCTGAAGATGTTCTATAGGTCAGTTGTGGAGAGCGCCCTCTTCTTTGTGGTGGCGTGTTGGGGAGGAAGCATTAAGAAGAGGGACGCCTCACGTCTTAATAAGCTGGTAAGGAAGGCGGGCTCTGTCGTGGGCAAAGTACTGGAGAGTTTAACATCGGTAGCTGAGCGAAGGGCGCTGAGTAGGCTACGGTCAATTATGGATAACTCTGAACATCCTCTACATAGCACCATCCAGAGACAGAGAAGCAGTTTCAGCGACAGGTTACTATCGATGCAATGCTCCTCAGACAGGATGAAGAGGTCAATACTCCCCAATGCCATTAGGCTTTACAATTCTACCGCCAGGACTTAAGAACTTTTTAAAAGCTATTATTAATGCTTTTTGAGATAGTGATTTAGATGCATATCATATTCTTTACTGAGTTAAGTATTGTATGTAATTAGTTTTGCTACAACAAGTGTATGGGACATTGGGAAAAAAAGTTGAATTTCCCCATGGGGATGAATAAAGTATCTATCTATCTATCTATCTATCTACAAAATACTTAATGAGCTAGACAGGGAAGATGCAAGGGAGACCTTTTCCCAAGCCAACGAGTCCATGATCAAGGGGCATAGTTTCAGGGTAGAATTGGGACTAAGCTGAGGAACTATTTCTTCATTTGGAGGGAATTCTGTATCCTGGAGGGCTGTGTGACTCGGTTGTTGTTTCATTTCAAAACACAGATCATTATATTTCTGGATATTAATGGGAATTGAAGTCTACAGGGATAATCGCAGAAAATGGTGCTGAGATAGATCACCCATGATCATAATGAATGTTGGAACAGTTCAAAGAACCAGATGACCTGCCCCAAATTCCTTTGTCTATGTTTTATAATCATTTAGTGAGACCTAACGGAGGCAAATTTGTCTACCATGTTTCCTAGAAAGCTACATCTAAAAATGTCATGGGTGGAGAAGGGGTGTAAGCTGAGAGGTGCCTTTTATTCACATTTTGGTTGTGGTCGTTGTTGGTTGGGCCAGTTTTTGTCACCCATTTCTGATTGGTGTTGGAACAACAAAAATAAGCTGTCTTGTTGAACTGTTGTAGTATATTGGGAATCCCGTTTTTGCAATTTCCAGAACTTTGACTTAACAATAACGAAACCTATATTCTTAAATCAGGATAATGATGGGAAGCAGGTGGGTGAGTGCTCCTTTTAGAAACAGAGGGAACTGGAAAGACTGGTGAAAAACATTGGCCACAGAAGGCCTGCTCTTTGCATTTGGAGTAAAGACTCTCCAGTGCTATAGCCATACACCTGTAAGAAGTTGCCAAGAAGGTCTATATAATGTCATGAGTACAGTCAATATTCTTGAGGCTCTGCCTGCCCCTGTATTCTGAAGAGAAAGGAAAGGGCATGAATATGGAGTACGACTCACCTCTCCAATGCAACAGTGAGCAGCAAACTCTCGAGTTGTAGCTAAGATCAGCAGTAGCATTCTGAACTGATCCTGATGTAAGGAAACTCAGGGTGGCCATGACTTTGACCTCCATGGAAAAAGTAGTCAAAGTATGTGTGAGGCTGTACTTGAGGTTCTAGAACTCAGCGAGCTTAAAATATTGATGCTTTATATAGGACAGTTCTGAAGAAAGGGAATTAGTGAAAGCTAGGTAGTCTGGGAATAACTATTCTCAGTTTTTAGACCAATGAGGTTGAAAATTTCAATGCAGCTGTGTTTTCCATGCTATTCTATTGTTGATATCATCTGGGGGACTTTTATACTGGAGGAAAGAAAGTGTCAGTGAAATCACAGATGGGGCTAAAAGAGGAGCACAGATTTCATGACTAGAGCTGACACACTTAGGAGTGTTCAGAAAATTGCTAAACTCTAGGTTAATCCCATTTTCAAAAGCACAGCAGCATTATTTTCTAGGAGTTGTGTGAATGCATTTGTAGCTCAAGCTTTTTAAATCAATCTTTGTAATACTGGGGATTAAGAGATGTGAACAGCTGATTAAAACTGCTTAAGATTTGACTTTGACTGATATCAGCAGATTTTTTAAAATGGGTAATGACAGGGTTAGTAATTGCTTTACTCTCCAAAATACTTGGCTTATAATGTGTTACGAGCAACACCTTTTCTAATAGAAAATGTGTCTCCATGAGCTGAAATACACAAACTTCCAATTTAAAATGGAAAACGCCACCATTTTGCTAAGAATGTCACTGATTCACCATGAATTGAGAGGTCAAAATACTTTCAAATAACAGTTTTAAAGCTCAAAACAAGATTAGAAAATATATGCATGCCTGTGTTTCTCTTTATAACGTTTAGGATTACTTGACAGTTAAGATAGAATGCACATTACCTTTTAAGTAATTACCTGCCTTATATGTGTAACCTAATAATAAATTATTCCTGAAATGATTAAATGCAAAGATTATAATTCACATTGTCTAATGAAAGCCTGCAAGACTTGCACTGTTGAAGACAAAGAGTTATTGCACACAATTATTTTTGGGGAGGTTACAAAAATATATTTATTTTTTGAAATGGATCTAGTTGTTCAAAATGGATAATAGCATTTATCATCATTACTGATTTCTTTGGACATGGTCTACTGCAGAAGTAGTAATGCCTTGAAGCTTGCTTATGCCACGTTAATGGGATTGATGTGTTCTATGTAACACAAGAAGATTTAGCAGCTGTATGAATTATTTTTTTTTGCCCAGAATTCATAATAACCCACTAAACAGTTCAAAGTTTATTTTGCATTCTTATGCTAATCCTGTCAACGGAAAATGTCACCTTGCATGAAATCTATGCATAGCTTGTTTTCAGTGTTAGTAGCTAAACAACTGGTTTTGCAATATACGTACTTGGTGCAGGTAGTTATTTTTCTATAAACAGTTACTGAAAAATAACTTGGGTCAGCATAAGGGACTGTAGCAAAAGTAAAAGAAGTGCAGCAGTGATTTTTGGATTTTTACATATTGATTTCTTGGGATCTGGGCATCACTGGCAAGGCCAACATTTATTGCTTATTCCCAGTTGTACTGAAGCCAGATAAAGTTCTTACGGTGAAGGTCTGCCCACTGTGCTGTTGTGAGAGAGTTCCAGGAATTTGACCCAAAGATGATGAAGGAATGGAGATGTGTTTACAAGTCAGGAAGATGAGCAACTTAGATGGGAGACTGATAGCACCCATGCACCTGAAACTTTTGTCCTCGATGGGAGTGGTGGCATATTTTTGAAATACTTGAGTAGCCTAGGGGAGAAACTATAGTGCATTTTGTGTACATTGCAGCCACAGTTACAAGTGGTGAACAATGGAAAATTCAGGATGTTGTACGGAGTATCAGTCAAAGGATGGTTTTAACCTGGATGTCAGAATCTGGTTTAATATCACGCTCATGAAATTTCTTGTCCTTACAGCAGTGGTACAATGCAATACATTGACAAAAATGACTGTGATTTGTGTGTGTGTGTACACACAGACATGTAGGTACACATACGTGTGTGTGTGTGTGTGTGTGTGTGTGTGTGTGTGTGTGTGTGTGTGTGTGTGTGTGTGTGTGTGTGTGTGTGTGTGTGTGTGTGTGTGTGTGTGTGTGTGTGTGTGTGTGTGTGTGTATATTTTTAAAAACATAGAAAACCTACAACACAATACAGGCTCTTCAGCCCACAAAGCTGTGCTGAGCATATCCTTACCTTACAAATTACCCAAGGTTACTCATAGCCCTCTATTTTTCTATCCAGGACTCTCTTAAAAGACCCTATCGTTTCCACCTCCACCACTGTCACCTGCAGCCCATTCCATGCACTCACCACTCTCTGCATTTATAGTGGGGGAAAAACAAAACTTAGCCTGAAATCGCCTCTGTAAATACTGCCAAGCACCTTAAAACTGTGCCTTCTCATGTTAGCCATTTCAGCCCTGGGGGGAAAAAGCCTCTGACTATCCACACGATCAATGCCCCTTACCATCTTATACACCTCTATCAGGTCACCTCTCACCCTTGTCACTCCAAGGAGAAAAGGCTGAGTTTGCTCAACCTATTCTCATTTAATTTTTAAAAAAATATGAACTCAGAGTACAGATAAGGGGGGCAAAGGAGCAGTATAGGAGGAAGCTAGAACAAAAGCTGCAGAAAAAAAGCATGAAGGAGGTGTGGGATGGGATGAAGATCATCACCGGATGCGGTGCAAAGCGGGGGGTGAACATAAGTGGAGATGTGGAGAAAGCGAACCAGCTGAACAACTTCTTCAACAGGTTCGACAGCTCAATCTCATCCACACCAGGCTTACTTCCCTCACAGGAAAATAGCCACTCACAGGAGACCTTGCCCACGCCCAGGATTACGGCTGCACAGGTGGAAGGTCAACTGAGGAAGATCTGTACCAGCAAGGCGGCTGGACCGGATGGAGTTTCCCCACGATTACTGAGGGCCTGTGCGACTGAGCTTGGAGAACCACTACAGCGCATCTTCAACATGAGCCTGGAGCAGAGAAGAGTACCCAGACAGTGGAAAACATCCTGTATTGTCCCAGTACCGAAGAAACCACAACCAAAGGAGTTGAATGACTTCAGACCTGTTGCCTTGACGTCGCACGTGATGAAGACCATGGAGCGGCTGATAATACAGAATCTGAGGCCACAAACCAGGCACGCCCAGGATCCTCTTCAGTTTGCGTATAAGGAGAAGGTGGGAGTGGAGGATGCTATCACGTATTTGCTGCACAAATCACTCTCTCACCTAGAGGGGGTCAGTTGTGCTGTGAGGATTACATTCCTTGACTTCTCTAGTGCCTTTAACACCATCTAGCCCAAGATCTTAAGGCACAAACTAACGGAGATGGGAGTAGACTCTCACATGGTGGATTGGATAGTGGACTACTTGACAGATAGGCCTCAGTATGTGCGGTTGGGAGACTGTAGGTCTGACACGGTGGTCAGCAGCACAGGAGCGCCGCAGGGAACCGTACTCTCTCCGGTCCTGTTCACCCTGTACACATCAGACTTCCAATATAACTCGGAGTCCTGCCATGTGCAGAAGTTCGCTGATGACACGGCCATAGTGGGGTGTGTCAGGAATGGACAGGAGGAGGAGTATAGGAAACTGATACAGGACTTTGTGATATGGTGCAACTCAAACGTCTCAATATCACCAAGACCAAGGAGATGGTGGTGGACTTTAGGAGATCTAGGCCTCATATGGAGCCAGTGATCATTAATGGAGAATGTGTGGAGCAGGTTAAGACCTACAAGTATCTGGGAGTACAGTTAGACGAGAAGCTAGACTGGACTGCCAACACAGATGCCTTGTGCAGGAAGGCACAGAGTCGACTGTACTTCCTAAGAAGGTTGGCGTCATTCAATGTCTGTAGTGAGATGCTGAAGATGTTCTATAGGTCAGTTGTGGAGAGCGCCCTCTTCTTTGTGGTGGCGTGTTGGGAAGGAAGCATTAAGAAGAGGGACGCCTCACGTCTTAATAAGCTGGTAAGGAAGGCGGGCTCTGTCGTGGGCAAAGTACTGGAGAGTTTAACATCGGTAGCTGAGCGAAGGGCGCTGAGTAGGCTACGGTCAATTATGGATAACTCTGAACATCCTCTACATAGCACCATCCAGAGACAGAGAAGCAGTTTCAGCGACAGGTTACTATCGATGCAATGCTCCTCAGACAGGATGAAGAGGTCAATACTCCCCAATGCCATTAGGCTTTACAATTCAACCGCCAGGACTTAAGAACTTTTTAAAAGCTATTATTAATGCTTTTTGAGATAGTGATTTAGATGCATATCATATTTTTTACTGAGTTAAGTATTGTATGTAATTAGTTTTGCTACAACAAGTGTATGGGACATTGGAAAAAAGTTGAATTTCCCCATGGGGATGAATAAAGTATCTATCTATCTATCTATCTATCTATCTATCTATCTATCTATCTATCTATCTATCTATCTATCTATCTATCTATCTATCTATCTATCTATCTATCTATCTATCTATCTATCTATCTATCTATCTATCTATCTATCTATCTATCTATCTATCTATCTATCTATCTATCTATCTATCTATCTATCTATCTATCTATCTATCTATCTATCTATCTATCTATCTATCTATCTATCTATCTATCTATCTATCTATCTATCTATCTATCTATCTATCTATCTATCATTTTTGGTGTAGCGTTTATGGGTTCAATGTCCATTCAGAAATTGATGGTGGGGGGGAAGAAGCTGTTCCTGAATTACTAAGCGTGTACCTTCAGGCTCCTGTACTTCCTCCCTGACGGAAGCAATGAGGATAAGGCATGTCCTGTGTGATGAGGTCCTTAATGGTGGGTGCTGCCTTTTTGAGGCATCACTCCTTGAAGATATCCTGGATACTATGAAGGCTAGTGTCCATGATTGAGCTGACTAAGTTTACAAGTCTCTGCATTAGCCCCCACCCCCTTACCTGAAGGTAATGGAGCCAATTAGATTGCTCTCCACAGTATCTTTGGTGAGATACCGTATTTCTTTAATGAAATATAGTCACTGTCATGCCTTCTTTGTAGCTGCTTCAATATATGGGTTGAAGATAGATCTTCAGAGATACTGACTCCTAGAAATTTGAAATTGCTCTTTCTTTCCACTTCCGACACTCTGAGGACTGGCGTGTGTCCCCTCAGCTGATGCATTTTGAAGTCTGCCATCAGTTCTTTGGTTTTACAGGTGTTAAGTGCAAGGTTGTTGCTGTGACATCAATCAACTAGCTGATGTATCTCATTCCTGTACCCTCTCTCATCACCGTCTGAAATTCTACCACCAATAGCTGTATCATCAGCAAATTTATAAATGGCATTTGAGCTATGCCTAGCCACACAGGCATGCATGTAGAGAGAGTAGAGCAGTGGGCTAAGCACGTATCCCTGAGGTGCACCAGTGATGATTGTCAGCAAGGCAGAGATGTTACTTATGATTCATACAGATTATGGTCTTCCGATTAGGATCCAGTTGCGGGAGGGAGGTATAGAGGATCAGGTTTTGGAGCTTTTTGACATCGTGCTTCTTGGCTGTTGCCAGGGTTGCAATCACTGAGAAAAGTGAAGAGACTTCCAGCACTCTCTTAGCATAACTTGTAGATAAAGGACAAGCCTTGGAGTGTTGTGAGATGTCAATTACTACAAATTACTCACTTTCTGACCTGCTCTTGTGTTTATGTGGTTGGACCAAATGAATTGCGAATTAATGGTAATCCCTTGGATGTTGATGGTGTATAAATTTGCAGTTGTTTTGTATTTAACTTGCCATTAATGTCATTACTTGGTGCAAGTTGAGCAGCTCTTAAATGAAATTCCAAAATTCGAGAGACTCTGAAATCAGTATTTTTGTGTGTGCTGACACGACATCAAAAATAGAAAATCCTACAAGGTGCTGGGAAGGTTCCCAGGGTGATGTGTGTTCTGTGTACCGCAGCCAGTTCGGAAACATGACCTTACATATATAATAAACAGAAGACAATGAAAAACGGAAACACTGTATCAAGCAAAATTGAAGATGTTGACTGTGTATTGTCAGCATCGAAGTAAACGTGCCATTTAACGGTATACTGATTATGAAACAAGCAAAGATCTATCACAACAAACTCAAAATAGAAGGTATTTGTGAATATTCAGCTATATGGTTGTAGAAATTTAAGAAAAGGCACAGCATTAAATTTTTAAAACATCTGCTGATCACAAAAATCTAGCATCAGCGCAAGTGTATGACGCTAATTGTGGGTTTTTTTATACGCTACATAATGGAATAAAATTTTTTGAAGCGTCACTGATGAAACTGATGTCACCGATGAAAAAGATTTACTAGAATGTTACCTGGGTTTCAGCACCCAGGTTGCAGGGAAAGGTTGAACAAGTTAGGTCTTTATTCTTTGGAGCGTAGAAGGTTGAGGGGGGACTTGATAGAGGTATTTAAAATAATGAGGGGGGATAGATCAAGTTGACGTGGATAGGCTTTTTCCATTGAGAGTAGGGGAGATTCAAACAAGAGGACATGAGTTGAGAGTTAGGGGGCAAAAGTTTAGGGGTAACACGAGGGGGCATTTCTTTACTCAGTGGTAGCTGTGTGGAACGAGCTTCCAGTAGAAGTGGTAGAGGCAGACTCGGTATTGTCATTTAAAGCAAAATTGGATAGGTATATGGACAGGAAAGGAATGGAGGGTTATGGGCTGAGTGCGGGCCAGTGGGACTAGGTGAGAATAAGCGTCGGCATGGACTAGAAGGGCCGAGTATATATATGGTTGTATATAACTCTAACACCAGAAAAAGTCTACAATGTTGACTATTTTCATACCTTACATAAAACCTAAAAAAATTTAAATACAAATACAGTGTACTGTATTGTAGGTGATGACTGAAAGCCTGTTGTTCAACAGTTGATTCAGATATTCTTCTGTACACCCTGTATGGAACACCCTGTACACATTATATTTTCATTATATTAATGGTACATAATTTTTACTGTTAAGTACAAATGAGCAATGAACAAGTATAAATTCTGCTTACCAGTAGCACATAAATTCAGAGTCGGAAATGATGGTGGTCCCAAGCTATCTCATTATATATTTCAAAATCCAAAGCACTTCCAGCGTCAAGCCTTTCAGATAAAGGCTTTGCAAACTGTGCGCTATTTGCTTCCTTCGTAATTGTCAGAAAGATCCTGGATTTTTTTTTTGTTTTCATTAATTTAGATTATAAGTACTAGTAAGATATTTAACAGCATACGCTTACACAGGTATGTCTGACCCTTCGCTAAATGCTGGCCCAATCAATAAATAAGTCGTTTATTTTTCTCACTGCTCTCTGACCTATTAAGGTAGGGAGAAACCAAATGAATTTGTTCAGATGGAACCACATTTTATATTGGACATGGAGGAAATAAAATATTTTTTTTTACCTGCATTTGAAGCATTCCCTTGTAGATTCAATTGCCTAAAGTCCATTTTAAAAACTCCAACTTGAATACTGCTTTGGCCAGTCGCCAAGAATTATATTTAATTAAACACTTGAATGTGGAGGTAAAGGGAGCAGGAGCTGTCATCCAGGCTATTTATTTACTACCTTCCATTGATCATGTATGTGTATGTAGTGGGGTCTTTACCTCACTGAAGTCCAATCCAGTGTGTACGTTGAATTGACTTTACTACTTTCATTCTTCACATGAGTAAAAACCTTTACCTTACATCTCCATCTAAATATGCAATGTGCAATTTATAGTAATTTGTAATAAACAGTATGTACAGGACAGTCAATATAATGTAGAAATACAATTGTATCAGCGTGAATTAATCAGTCTGATGGCCTGGTGGAAGAAGCTGTCCCCGGAGCCTGTTGGTCCTGGCTTTTATGCTTTGGTACCATTTCCCAGATAGTAGCAGCTGGAATAGATTGTGGTTGGGGTGATTCGGGTATCCTATGATCCTTCGGGCCCTTTTTACACATCTGTCTCTGTAAATGTCCTAAATAGTGGGAAGTTCACATCTACTGATCCGCTGGGCTGTCCGAACCACACTCTGTAGAGTCCTGTGATTAAGAGAGGTACAGTTCCCAATCCAGGTAGTGATGCAGCCAGTTACGAAGCTCCTAATTGTGGCCCCTGTAGAAAGTCATTAGAATTTGGGGACTCGTGCCAAACTTCTTCAACCGTCTGAGGCGCTGTTGTGCCGTTTTCACCACACAACTGGTATGTACAGACCACATGAGATCCTCAGTGATGTTTATGCCAAGGAACTTAAAGCTGCTCACCCTCTCAACCCCAGATTCATTGATGTCTATAGGAGGTAGCTTGTCTCCTTTCCTCCTGTAGTCCACAACCAGCAACTTTGTTTCTGCAGCACTGAGAGGAGGTTGTTTTCTTGACACCACTGTCAGGGTGATGACTTCCTCTCTGTAGGCTACCTCGTTATTATTTGAGATTAGGCCAATCAGTGTAGTATCATCTGCAAATTTAATTTGCAGATTGGAGCTGTGGGTGGCGACACAGTCATAGGTATACGGAGAGTAAAGGAGGGGACTTGGGACACAGCCCTGGGGGCTCCTGTGAGGGATAGAGGTGAGGGAGCCCACTCTTACCACCTGCTGGCGATCTGAAGCCCAGGATTCAGCCGCACAAGGCGGGGTGAAGGCCGAGGTCTTTCAGCTTCTTGTCGAGCCTGGAGGGAATTACGGTGTTGAATGCTGAACTGTAGTCCAAGAGTAGCATTCTCACAAAAAGATCCTCCTCCTCCAGATGTTCAAGGATGGTGTGTAGAGCTGTGGTGTTATGATGCAAATGACACAAAGTGAATAAATTAAGTAAATATTATTGGTCTGAAGTTTCTTTACAGAACTGTAATATATTATTCTTACCCACTGCATCATTCGGTTATCATATGCACAGTCTTCCCAGGACAGTGGAAATGCTTCTGGGCAGTGAAATGCCTTAATGGAGTTGGATAAAGAGCAGAGTACTAGTTAGTCCTGTTACCCCTCCTTGTTCTTCTGCCTTATAAAGTGGCAAATTAATGGACACATTCATGTCCATCATCAAAGACCTCCACCATAAAGGACATTCCCTCTCTCATGCTACCATCAGGAACAAGGTACAGAAGCCCAAGGGCACACACTCAATGATTCAGGAACAACTTCTTTCCCCCTGCCGTCTGATTTCTGAATGGATATTGAACCCATGGATTCTACTTCACTATCTTTTTTTTAATTTCCTTTTTTGCACTACATATTTAATTGAACTATTATATAGTTTGTATTTCAGTTTTCTTTTTCTCTCTATGCATTGCATTATAATGTTACTGCAAAGTTAAGAAATTTCATGACATATGCCGTTGATATTAATTCTGATGTCAAGCATGTAAACCCATTTGCCACACTTTAGCTAGATATAGTGCTGGGAGGAATTAACCATCTTTTAATATTGTATATAATAACATCAATGTGTTTTGCATTGTAATAGTTTTAGTCAGAAATATGCAATTTGTCTTTATTTTGTTTTGACATGAAATATTGAACCATGAGCATTAATGTCCACTCAGACAAATTGAGTCTTTGAATATTCTTAAGATGGATGTGAACAGAATGTTTGAAAAGTAACAGGGTGATAGGTTACTGTGGGGAGATGTGAAAGAAGAACTGAATTTACAATCAGTGAGCTCAGGCTTATTAAATGGAGAAACAGGCTTGAGATGCTGAGTTGTCTACTCCTAATTCATGATTGTAAGATAGATTATTAAGTGTTTATCTCTGCTATCTGAGAGACATTACCATTGTCAAATTGAAAACTCCATCTGTTTACATTACAACAGTAAGTGCACATGAACATTATGTCAATAACGGTACGTACTCTGAAATTTTCTGCTGTACTGAGACACTAGAGAAATGCAAGTTCATTATTGGCTATCACTTCATTTGATCTCATAACCAGTTACAACCCTCATTACCAAGGAAAGCAACAGCTCTGAGATGTACTCTAAGCATCTGAAGGATTTCTTTATTTGCCCTGTGGAAGCCAAATGCCCTGTGGAAGCCAAATTGAAAAGCAATTCAAGTTAGGACTTCCATCACTAACGTATCATAACTCCTCCCATATTAATACCCAACAATATTATGAACACTTCTATCATTTTTTGCATTGCATCTGAAACATTATTATGCATAAACTTTTTGGTGTATGCTTTAAACACAATTGGAAATTACTTCTGTTTATCTCCATGTTTTCCAGGTCGAGTTATAATATCCTACATTCACATAGCAGTAGATTAATTTCTTATTCGACTTCTTTCTGGATAGTACGTTTTGCAGTTACTATTTGACCATCTTCATTACTTGTGACCGTTGTGTTGATCTCTTTTGCACTACTTAATTTATACTTTTATGCATTTCTTATGGTAATTCATAGTTTTTATTATGTATTGCAATGTACTGATGCCACAAAACAACGAATTTCATGATATTTGCCAGTGATATTAAATCTGATTCTAAATCTGATCTCCGTACAGTTTCCAGTGACTCTATATCTGTTCTGAGCAATAGTCAGCAGAACTTGGTGCATTTTCAACTATTCAAGAAATTAAATGGTTTTTGATAGAATGACTTGTAGGGACAAAATGAAACATTTCCAAATGATAGAAAAGTGAAGTTAAGTGGAAATCCACAGGTCAGTCAATATCTGATACAGGAGGCGATGTTAGATTTGTCGTCATGTGGTGGCCAGCTCTGAGCTAGACACACACTGTTATTTTTTGTTTTCATTATGAAATTGATCCTGAAATCCATTGTCTGGGATATACATCACCCCAATGCATCATTTATTATCATTCCAGCACTCATTAGCTACCTGCTAAAAATCCTAAATTGACCATTTAAAGATGAATGCATCTAATTGTTAGTGAAAATGCTTTTTGTGAACATGATAGCATGAAGAAAATTGCTGAAAACAATCCATTCATGAATTCACTCATCTCTCTTCACTTGGATCTGTGCTTCCTGTGTGTTCTTGCCACTGAGTGATATAATTTTGCTAAGAGCACATCATCTGCTTCTGTAACTTACAACAACCATTCCTTTTAAACAAAAATGCCTTTCTTTTACCAGGTAACCTGCCAGTTGGCTCTCACTGTTCCTTCGAAGAAGGCGATTGTGGGTGGTCGTCAATTACATCGGTGATGTATGAACCAACATGGAGAGTGAAAGAAAGTCATTCTAATGTTGAAGAATTGGGGAGAAAATCATGTAGTTCAGAAGGTACCTGATATAAAATTTCATCAATGAACCTGGTGACATTTAACTGAATGTCTTAGCACTAATTCTAGGTTTTCATCTGTTGTAATGTCTTCACTAATCCTCTTTCCCTCCCCCTCCCCCTCCCCCTCTATCCCTTCTTTGTTCACTTCTTCTAAACTTATTATCATTGATCCTCCTAGCTCACTCATGTGCTTTCTCTGTTTTCAATCTCTCCAATACATCTTCACATTGATTCAGGAATGTCTCCAACTTCTTCTGGTACATGACCTCTAATGCTCATAAATTCTTAGAGTATTCCTACAGGAGTTGGAGTACCATCGGGTGGTGGGCACCATTTTGTCATCCTCTGCCAGAGAAGGTGAGCAGATACACAATCAAAGTAGATATGATCCCAAAGTTGCAGGTTCTTTCAGCTTTTAAGCACCACTAGGGTCAAGAGGATTATAAGTGCTTCCAGTGCCCCTTTGACCCTCCCCCATGATTCCTTTTTCTCCTCTGCACAACTCTGAACTCTCTTGCCTCTCCCATTTGAAACTTTCACTAAACCTCCTCCTAAGCTTTGACCATCAACCTTTTCTGTCCCACCCAGCAATGGGAGCCTTGTGACCCACCCAGCAACCATGTACTTCCACATCAGCAATTGAAACTTTATTCTTGCCTCCAACTGCAGACTCTCAGTATTTGGCCCAGTTACTAATCTGCCTCATCTTGGTCTTGTATCCTGTTCTCTGGCTCTCTGCACGCTTGCTCCTACGTGGTTATGGACAGGTGGAACACCTACAATCCCCAGTATTCTCCGTGCTCTCATTTCTGGGTCCCAAGCCTGGGATTGCCTGCCAACTGTCATTCCCTCCACATCATCAACTGGTCATTCACTGGATGGGAAATTTGAATTAAAAATATACAGCATCAGTGACTTTGTCATTAAACTTGCCAGGAACATTGCAGCCAGCTTCCTTAGTAATATTAAACCTTTACAACTTCCCGTACTGCCATAAATATACCCCACTCCTTCACCCCAGTAAGTCTGCTAAAGAACTGGGAGGAAAATCAAAAGTGTTACATCACTTGCAAAGGAGAGAATCTGTAATTTCATCTAATGCCATGAACGTGGGTGTAGGAATTTAAACTGCAAATCTTGACATGTAAATATTTGGAAACAGAAAGTAAGATTGATGGGAAGCCAGCTTCTGCACGGGCTGCCATTTGGGTTCAGGTGACCTTCCTCGGTTCATTCTGTAGGTAGTTGTGGTTCACAGGAGGTGCAAGCAGGAAATACATAATTGAATGAATAGATGGTGCTCAGGAACACTGCTTTGTCCTGGACTACGTCCGGCTTCCTAACATTTCTAGCTTGGAGCACAGATTCCTTCATTATCTGAGAAACAGCAAATGGACTACTGTGCAGGAATCAGCAAGCAATCCCATTTTTCAACCTTGCTGGAGAGGGAAAAACATCGAAGCAGCCAGTAAAGGTAGCTGTGCCTACTGCCTGCAAGAATTGCCTTCAAGAATATCCTGGAGCTGAAATGTTTGCCTTTAGCAAACCTTTGTGCTTCCTATGACTTAAGGCAGCTGGACAATTTTCACATCCAATGCCCGCTGAGGTTTACTCTGGCTCTATTGGGCCACACACTGGTTCTGTTAATTACTAAGAAAGCATTTAAAAGAGTTAGGTGGCCACAAATATTGAGCAGAATTGAGTTCTTTTTGAGAGGGGAGGAAAAGGGTGTAAAGTGAACAGACTTGTAAAACATTTTTAAAATTATGAAGGTTGGATATGTAAAAATACCTTCTACTTGTGGATGATTACAAACTATATGATTACAAAATAAACATTGTAACTGCTGGAAACATTAAGCAAGGATTTTGGACAGAGAAATTTTTAGGTCAATAACCTTTCATCAGAAATGATTTGCACATTGGCATATAAAGATGGTCACAGCAAAAGACTATGTTGTTCAGAAATGCATGGGAGTCATTGACTGAGACAGACTAGATGATCAAATGACCCCTTCCCATTTTATGAATCAAATGGATTCATTGTGCAATGTGTCATAGCAATAGAGAACTATGGCACAGAAACAGGCCCTTTGGCCCATCTAGTCTATTTCAAACTATTCCGTCTATTTCTATAGACCCACTCACAGACCTGTCTCCATCCACACACTTATCCATACTTTTCTTAAATGTTGCAATCAAACCCGCATCCGCTGGCAGCTCATCTGCACTCGCACCACCCTCCGAGGAAGAAGTTCCCCCTTAAATATTTCATCTTTCACCCTTAAACTATGACCTCTAGTTGTAGTTTCGCCCAAACTTGGTGGGAAAAGCCTGTTTGCATTACCCTATCTATGCTCCTGTTAATTTTATACACTTCTATTAAGTCTTTCCTCATTGCCCTACACTCCAGGGAATAAAGTCCTAACCTATTTATCCATTCCCTGTAACTCAGGTCCTCAAGTCCTGGCAACATCCTTGTAAATTTTCTCTGTAATCTTTCAATCTTATTTACTTCTTCCCTGTAGGTGGGTGACCAGAAATGCACACAATACTTCAAATTACATCCCACTAACATCTTGTACAACTTCAACATAACATCCTAACTCCTGTACTCAATACATTGATTTATGAAGGCCAATGTGCCAAAAGTTCACTTTACAACCCTATCTACCTGTAATGTCACTTTCAAGGAATTATAGATCTGTATTCTCAGATCCCCCGTACCATACTCCTCAGTGTCCCACCGCTCACTACCCTGAATTGTCCTCCCAAAATGCAATGCCTTACATTTTGGCTGCACACCCTCCACCTTAATGCTATGGACTCTATCCAAGATGCCCCTGATGCTAGCACCTGGAAGACAACATACCATCCATGAATCTTATTCTCATCCCCTAACCAATGAATCTTCTGGTACTGCTGCCTGCCTTTCCTCCTGAATCTCAGAATCCGACCTAGTACCAGTGATTTTTCTGCTGTGGTTTTCCTCTGCCAGGTCTCCTCCCAATTGCATCGAAAACAATATATTTATCTTTTGTGGTATTATACATACTTGAGGGCACAACCCGAGAATGGCCTAATTCTGCTCCTGTACAGGAGAACAGCTGAAGGTGTATCCTGCACTGGCTGCCTATCTGCTTTTTCTCTACTGATAGTCACCTAGTTTCCTATCTTCTGCCCTTCGGGTGTAACTACCTCCCTGTATTTCCTGTCAATCTCCCAAATGAACTAATTGTCATCCAGCTCCATCTCCACAGTCTATAAGAATCTGCAACTGGATGCACTTCATATACGAAGGTGGTATCGTCACAGACATTGGAGATTTCCCTGTCCTCCCACGTCCCACAAGGTGTCCTGACTCTCATTCCCACTGCTCTAACTGTGAAATAAGAAAGAAACTTGCCTTAGCCTCCGCCTCTGCTCACTGAAGCTTCTTGAACCAGAGCTTCAAGTCCTCCATTGTAACCCTGGCCCACACACACAAATACTGCTCCATTTAAACCTTACTCTTTTTTTCTTTATATATTGGCCTTCCCAAGTTCCTAATAATTCAAATGCCCTCAAACTCTGCAGAAGGTCCTGACAACCCCTGCCCACTTTTTACATCTGATGCTAAAATCCATAAGCAGAAGCTTACATGATCTCAAGTTCTGCAGAGATTTTGGCAACCATTTCTAACACCTCTCCCAATTTTTAATGGCATTGCTAATGGGCACCTAATTAATTTATTATCAAAGTATGTATACATTGTACAAACTTCAGATTCATCTCCTAACAGGTAGCTATGGAGCAATGAAACCCAAAAGAACCCATATATGTTTTTTTCCTCTGAACATTGGATGTTTGACAGTCTTTTATATTTATTTAAATGTGTATATATATTTGAGTCTCACAGTTCAGCACAGAGCTAAATCGTGAAACAGTGATCTGAACTGGCCTGTTCCTCACCTCTGGTCCTGATACCCTGACCTTTTCAAACTGGTCTGGTGCTTAAATCAATGTCCAAACATCAAGTTCGATTGCCTTTATGCTCTTGAGGCCAAGACCCCACCACCTCAATTCAGCCTGTAACCAGCCTTTCCGATTCAATCCCGCGCCTGAGTCTCTGTCCAAACATCAAGTTCAGTCAAATCAGTATGCTAAAGCACCTTGCTACCTCAAGTCAGCTCATAACCCACCTTGCAGATTCAGCACGACGCTTAAAACGATCGAACCTCAAGCCTTCCTCACTCTCAGTCACAGGCCCACTGTCTCAGTCGGTTCTGCCACATCAAACTGCCTCCAAGTCCAAAGGGACGGTACCGACTATTGCTTACGATAGTTGTCTGCCAGAAAAAGAGTGATTAACAAAGTATTTAGTTTTTACCTTGTTTCATCGGCCACCAGCCGGAAGTCGCTGAGATCCACCAGTGATATTTTAAACTGGAAACCACCATCACTGTCACTCCTTGGCCATACAAACCAAAATTACTTCCACTGTAATTGTTCTAAGTTCTTTTAGCCATCTCTACAAAACCTCTACAAGATTCTCACCTCCACTACAAGTCTTCCACGATCGACAACTGCTTTCAGTTGAAAGGGCAGAAGAATGTGCCCTGGAATAATCCAATTTCCAATTCCGCAGCATTTGGCATTTAGTTAACGAGCTGCATGTGGATAGTAATAGGTTGACATGCCTGTGTATTTTTCTTCGTAATGGAGGAATGAAAGATGATGTCAGTATCAATCAGGGCTGAGAATTGACCCAATCCAGGACTCACTGGGTCGCCATGACATTGGGCTCATCATCTTCGTTTGACAGTGCTACAGGCCACAAAGCCTCATTCCAAGGAACAGAAAATCAATCATATTGATATTACTCTGGTGCATTACCTGCTAGTGATTAGAGTGAATTGAAGCAGTTTATTGATGTACAATTCTGTTAGTAAAATTACATTTTTTTTATCTTGCACTTTCACAGCTGTCTGTACCAGTCCACGACAATTCTATCTGCTGGTCTATCTGGTTGTTCATTTTATTTTTTGAGTGGTAGATCCTTTGCATTCAACCAGCTCTGTCCGCAAAACTACGCCAACTGATCAAGCAACAAGCTACCTGCTGGAGGAACTCAGAGGGCCAGGCATCATCTGATGATGGAAAAGATGTTTGGATCAATAACCCACAGGGGGACTCTCCAACAGATTTCTGCTGGAATGCAGCCAATTGTCTGTTGCTCCAGATTTCAGCATCTGCAGTCTCCTGTCTCTCAACAGGCAGCACACATTGCTTAATCATCTCTCCTTTCATACAGCTTTGCAGAAAAGCTGTTACCAAATGCCCCTCCCCTTTTCTGATACTAGTTGCTTTCAGCCAGCAGTTCAGGGAGATCCCGAGCACACAGCAGCAGTGATGTCATCAAGAAGGTTGAGGGGTCAATCTCGCTAAAGAATTATCAACGACCGCAAGCGAGGAAGGATAGAATATAGTACAGTGCAGGAGGAGGCTATTCAGCCCTGAATAATGTGCCAAAATAGCTAAGAAGCAAATCAAACACACCTAAACACTAATCCCTCCTACCTACACCATGTCCATATCCCTCCAACTTCCATATATCCATGCACCTATCCAAACGTCCTTTAGAAGCCTCCAATGTATTTATCTCTACCACCATACCAGGCAGTGCATTCCAGTCATCTCTGACTCTGCCCCTCATCGCCCTTGAACTCACCCCCTCTCTCCTTCTGTGCACGTCCTCCAGTATTAGACATTTCAACCCTGGGAACCAGATACTCTGTCCATTCTATCTAAGCCTCTCATAATCTTGTAAACCTCTATCAGATCTCCTCTCAGCCGCTGATGCTCCACAGAAACAACCCAGGTTTATCAGGCCTCTTGTGATAGCACGTGCCCTCTAAACCACATGAACCTCTTCTGCACCCTCTGCAAAGCCCCAGCATCTTCTCTCTCATGGGGCAACCAGAACTGTACACAATACGTCAGATGTGGCCTAACCAGGGTTCTATAAATTCTTTTGAACTCAGTGCCTTGACTAATAAAAGTTAAGTGTTCTATAAGCCTTCTTAATCACCTTATCAACTTGTGCTATGAATTTGGATCCCAAGATGTCTCTGCTTAACAACACTGTTAAGGTCCTCACCTTTACACAGTCTCCTTGCATTTGCCCTGCCAAAGTGCAACATCTCACATTTATCTGGATTAAACTCCATCTTCCATTTCTCAGCACATTTCTGTGACTGATCTATATCGTGCTGTTTTCTTTGCTAGTCTTGTACATTATCCACGACTCCACCAACCTTGGTATCATCTGCAAATTTACTAACGCACCCATCTACATTTTCATCCAGGTCATTTATACACATTACAGCAGAGGTCCCAGCACAGATCCCTGTGGAACTCCACTAATTACAGGGCTCCAGCTTGAGTAAGTCCCTTCAACCACGACCCTCTGATTTCTATGTGCAATCAATTCCTGAATCCAAACAACCAATTCACTGTTGATCCCATGTAATTTAATATTCTGGATTAGCATCCCATGAGGGACTTTTCAAACACCTTACTAAAATCCATGTAGACAACATCCACTGCCCTACCCTCATCAATTTCTCTCGACGCCTTGTCAAAAAACTCAGTCCAGTTGTTAAGGCATGACCAGGCACACACAAACCCATGCTGGCTCTCCTTAATTAGGCCATGGGTTTCCAAATGCTCAAATATCCTATCCCTGAGAACTTACTCCAGCAATTTCCCAACGACTGATGTGAGTCTCACCAGTCTATAGTTCCCAGGATTTTCTCAGAGGAACAATATTAGCCACTTGCCAGTTCTCTGGGACCTCACCTGTGGCAAGAGTGGACATGATGATACAGATCAAGGGCACAATAATCTTGTCTCTTGCCTCCTTCAATAACCTGGGCTAAATCCCATAAGGTCCCGGGAACTTATCCACCTTAATATTCATTAGGAAGTCCAACATTTCCTCCTACTAGACCTCTAAACACCTTAATGTATTTATACACTCAATGCTGATCTCCTGGTCCTCCATATCCTTTTCCTTGGTAAATACTGAAGCAAAGAATTCATTAACAATCTCACTTATCCTCTGCATCTAAGTAAATGTTTTCCCCTTTACCCTTGAGCCATCCTGTTCTCTCTCTAGTTATCCTCTTATTCTTGATGTATGTACAGAATGACAGGATTCACTTTCACTCTACTTGCCAAGGAATTTTCATTGCCTCTCCTGGTTTTCCCAATTCCCTTCTTGAATTATTTTCTTTATACTATTCGTGTGATCCATTTGATCCTGACTTCCAAAGCTTTACATACTTTTTTTCTTCTTGACTAAATTCATCACCTCTCTGGACATCCAAGGTTCTCTTATCTTTCCATCCCCACCCTTCTTTCTACCATACCTTTCCTGGACACTGTGCCGTTGATCTTTAAAGACTCTCCAAATGTCTGATGTGGACTTGCTGGAGAAAAGGTGTTCGCAATGAACTCTTCTTAGATCCTGCCTAATGTCCTTGTAATTTCCCTAGTCCATTTTAAAACCCTCCCAACAAGGACCATACTTATCTTTACCTATAACTATCCTGAAAGATGAGGAGTTGTGTTCACTGTTCCCTAACTGTCCATCCAGTGAAAGGTCAGTCACCTGGCTAGGCTCATTACCCAACATCAGATCCAGTATGACCCTTCCTGTCCATGGACCATCCACATATTGATTTAAGAAACCTTTCTGGATCTACGTAACAAATTCAGCCCCATCTAAGTCCTTTGCACTAAGAGGGTCCCAGTTTACATTCAGGAAGTTGAAATCCCCCCATGACAACAACCCTATTATTATTTTTACACAGTTCCTTAATCTGATTACATATCTGTTCCTCAATGTCGCGGTGGCTTTGGGGGTCTGTAGTATAGTCCCATCAGCGTGATTGCATCCTTTCTATTCTTGAGTTCCACCCATATGGACTCAGTGTCTGACCCCTCCATTATATCTCTGAGCGCAGTTGTGATATTGTCCCTGATTAATACTGTATCTGCTTCCCCTCTTTTACCTCCTGTTCTGTCTTTCATAAAACTTCGAGCACCTATTACCTTAATCACTCATTCCTGCCCCTCTCTCAGCCATGTTTCAGTAGTGGCTACAACACTGGTTCCATGTACTGATTCATGCTCTAGGTTCACTGACCTCACCCAAAATACTACTAGCATTATAATATACACTCTTCAAACTATCTGACCTATCATATCTGTTATTTTGACTTTTGTCTTTCTATACTTTTCCTGACATCTACCTTCTGGTCTGATCCTTCCCTTACTGACCTGGGCTCCAGTTCCCAGCGCCCTGCAAAACTAGTTTAAACACTGAGTAGCATCTGCAAACCTCACAGCTGGAATACTGGCTCCCCTCCAGTTCAGCTGCAACCCGTCCCTCACCGCTTCACCAGAAAAAGGTCCAACGATGCAAGTACTTGAAACCCTGCCCACTGAACCATCTCTGAAACCCCTCATTCATCAATGCTGTCACTCCATTCCTACCTGCACTAGCCCATGGCACAGGGAGTAATCTGGAGATCATAATCTCTGAGCTCCTTCATTTCAGCCTCTTTCCGAACTCTTCCCCTTTTCTGCCTATGCCATTGGTGCCAAAATGCACCACGACCTCCTGGTTGTTTCCACTCCCCGTTGAGAATATCTTGCAGCCGCTCAGATATCCTGGCAGCCAGGAGGCAACGCCATCCTGGTGTCCCTTTTGTGGCCACAAAGGGTCCTTTCTGTCCCACTAATTATCAAGTCCCCTGTAACTGCCTGACATTACCCTTTCCCATTGGAGCCTCCGAGCCAGCCACAGTCTCTCGGGTCTGGCTGCTGCTGCTATGATCTGCCCAGCAGTATCCAAAGGGGTATAGTCTTCTTAACTTTATTGGATATTGCTTAATTTTTAGCAAATGTTTTATACATGTATCATATGGCTATTTAGGGGTATAATCTTAAGGTGATTGAAGGAAATATAGAGGGGATATTAGAGATTTTTTACAGACTGTGGTGGGTGCATGGAATGCCTTTCCAGGGGAGGTGGTACAAGCAGATACGTTAGGGGCATGAAAGAGACTCTTAGACAGGCACATGAGTGATAGAAAAATGGAGAGCTATATAGGATTAGATTGATCCCAGAATGAGTTAAAAGTTCAACACAGCATTGTGGGCCCAAAGGGCCTGTTCTGTGTTGTAATGCTCTATATTCTGTATTTAAATAAATATTGTCCCACAGTTATGATTAAGGTAGAAATAGAAATATTACAGCCCTCTCTGAACGGCAAATATTTCACACAAATATGGTCAGTCAAAGGAATCAACTGCCAGAGGAAGTGGCTGAGGCAGGTACATTTAACAACATTTAAAAGGCACTCACACAGATACAAGGAAGCTTTAGAGGGATGTGAGCCAATTGTAGGCGAATGGGAATCTTAGTTGGCATGGTACTGTTGGGCCAAAAGGCTTGTCTACATGCTGTATGACTCTCTTATAAACTCTTCAAAAGAAAATGTAGAATTTGATAGATATGTTTAACAATGGGAATAACAAACCACTTACAAGAGTTTTTTAGTATAAGTTTACAACTCCATTTGAAAAACTCAGACATCATACAGAAAACCCTAATATTTTAAGGGTATTTTTGCAAAAAAAAAGTAATTTTGTGGATTCAAAAGAGTTGAATAATTTAGTTCTGTTCTAGTGAAGGTCACAAAACAGTGCAGCAGAAAACAGGCACAAAAGTCCGTGAGCTGTTTATTTTGTTGTATGCTGTAATGACAGTGAATGCCAATGTTTTGCAATCAATATAGTGAAAATGAAATCAGGTCATCGTCGTCAGATGTAACGCATTAATTGTTTAATTTGTGCACCTATTTAGTGGTGATTGTTTGCCATGTGTGATTTAAATATATAGGCCAGATAAAAGTTCAGCACAAACATCATCGGCTGAGGGTCTGTTCCTGCGCTATACTGTCCTACGTTCTCTGTTTATGTAGTGGCTGATTTTGAATACATCGATAGGTCTTGTAACACAGCTACATGGCAACTAATAAATTCCAAAACATATATTGTGATGTTTACCCACCTTTGCACAACACAACGGTATTCTTTCAAAATTCATGATGACACAGGAGAATGTGTACTTTTGCTCTTCCCGTCCTTCTCATGAAAAATGTGAATCTGCAGATTGGCTGCTTATTGTGAACTGAAGGACACTCACAGCTGTACCAGGTTTTTAATAAATTGTTGGCATTTGAGCTTCCATAAACTTATGCGCCAGGTCTCATTATTTTTTTGGCTTCCAGCGTGGTTTAATACAACTAATGGGTTTTCCAATGTGATTCATCTGAACAACTGTACTTATGAAGTACTTATGGGTAAATGTCAGAGGATCTGGTTGGCTTCGAGATGCTTTAGACTGCTTCCAACAGTGTCTGCACACCTGCAGAAAGAGGTGACTTTCCAAAGGCTGCTTTTCCTGATGGAATCTGGGGCAGCCAATTAATACTGTGTATGAAAAATTGACTAACCACGATAACATATGATTCATTAAAGCAGCTGTTGCAGTGTTATAGCCCATAAATTTAACTGGGCAGTACATTTTTTCAGATGCTAAGTGGCCTATTAAATTTCTCAAAATGATGGGCAGGAACTATCAAGCCTGAATTGGGACTCCAGCCTTATCTGGAAAAGCAACAAACACAATTGTTTAGACCTTTGCCTGATGCAAATAAATAAGCTAATGCTTCCTCGAGGCCATATCGTCAGGAATTGCTATTATATAAAAAAAAGCTTCTGGCAGTTTGCATGCATGCTAGGAAACCAGATCTGGAAACTGCCTGCAGTCTATGTTGCCAGAAAGAAAATAAATATCTTTACCCTGCTCAGAAGTATATGGGCTAGTTTTCTGTTTCATTCAGAAGTGCATTGAAATCTTCATGGTCCCACTTCCAAACCAAGCGGCCAACCCTAGTCACCGTCCCCTCCTCAACTATCCACCTTTCCACTTTCGCCACCTCTCTCTGGCATCCCTGTTATGTGATCAATTCATTCCAATCAATGATCAATCTATTCCAGTCACCTAAAATGAACCATTTGGGTTCCAGAGACCATGAGAAAGTTTGGCAATCAGAAAATCTCAAGCTAGTGCAGTAGAGAATTTCATCTACCAGAGTTCAAGATATTATTTAAATTGTAAAAAAAAATGTAACTTGCAAAGCAAATAAACTCTATATTTTTCTGTTTACAAAGTTATCAGTATTGTCCCTCTGCTGAATTTATTCAGTGCAATGTGAATGGCATGGACGTAAGATTCTGAATACACATCCATGATGCCTTGTCAGTTTGCTGCAAGTATAAAACTGCAAGTCATCTGTCCTCCAAATATTTTGGATGCAATCTGGTCTGGTGGGGAGAAAGTAATTATTCAACGTCACGGTTAAGCAAATCAAAGAAAGATCACTGATTATTTTTTCTTGAAATGTTAACTCTATTTCTCTCTCCCCAGGCGAGGCATGACTTATTGATTGTTTCCAGCACTTTCTGTTTTTACTTAAGATCTCTGGTATATTCACTAATGTTAACAAATTTGGTTGTTGCTATTTCTGGAAACTTGCTATACCTGAAGTGGTCGCTATGTTTGTCTTACAATTATTGTACTTTAAATGCATATGTCAATTATTATTTTACATAAATATGGAAACTTCTTTCTGCTTTAAGGTTTTATGTACAGAGAGCGAAAGGATGAACCTCAAAACTCCAAATGACATGCTCATTTTAAATGGATTCCCATAAATAGTTTCCAAATATTCGCATTCAATCCTTACAAAATTCAATCAAAAGGAACCTTGTACTGTGGGAGAAAACTTATTGTTATGTAGTATAATTTGTTTATCAGTAAAGGAGAAGCTGCATGCAAACAGTGCTTAAAAAGATAAGCCAAGATTGCCAATTTGTCTTCAAAATCATTCTCAGGAGAACTTCTTCGACTATGCACATATTCATCTCCACACCTGTTAGTAACTAGATATGTACCACATTGCCGAAACCATTTCTCCCCACTTACCCCCCTCCAAGCAGATTTACTGCTTAGAGTAGCTAAAGCTATTGGAGTTGAGAGCCCAGTGAGAGTAATGAGAAACAGGAGCTGTCTTGGATGGAATGCTACCTTGAAATCAGTACCCTGGCTATGGTAAACAAATATAATAACCTACCAAAGGTACCAATTATTTTTATTAATTTCTCTTCTTTTTCCTTCAGGTCATTTTCTGTTCCTCAACACCAGAGAGACCCAGACAACTGACTTCAATGAGTTGAGAAGTATGATTTTCCCATCTCCTATTAGGAATGCTCCCTGTGAGGCAAGTACATTGCTTCTATTTTACTTAAAGTTTTAAATAGAAGAATCACCCTAATCAATTTATTTCCATCATTTCTACATTGGAATCCATAACTAGTCACTTATTTGGCGAAGTATCGAATAAATGTAGTCTTCCATCAGAAGAATCTTTAGTGTCAGAAATTTCAGTAGCTTGGCAGTTTTCAGCTAGATATTTGATACATAATTTGAAGCTTCTGTTAAAGTATTATAAAGTTCAGGATCTGAATATGTGCAGTGCAGTTGAATAGCAACATAGAAATCTACAGCACATTACAGGCCTTTCGGCCCACAATATTGTGCGGACCATGTAACCTACTCTAGAAACTGCCTAGAATTTCCCTACCATTAGCCCTCTATTTTTCTAGGCTCCATGTACTTATCTAAGAGTCTCTTAAAAGACCCTATTGTATCCGCCTCTACCACCTTCGCTGGCAGTGCATTCCATGCACCCAATACTCTGTGTGGAAAAACTTACCTCTGACGTCCCTCTTGCACCTACTTCTAAACACCTTAAAACTATGCCCCTTCATGTTAGCCATTTCAGCCCTGGGAAAAAGCCTCTGACTATCCACACAATCAATGCCTCTCACCATCTTATACACCTCTATCAGGTCACCTCTCATCCTCTATCACTCCAAGGAGAAAAGGCTAAGTTCACTCAATGTATTCTCATAGCACATGCTCTCCGATCCAGGCAACATCCTTGTAATTCTCCTCTGCACTCTCTCTGTAGTATGGTTGTGTAAATGGGGCTCTCATTCCCAACTTTTCCCTTTCTTTGCACACCTGATCAATCCAGCAGACATCGTGTGGAAATAAAATATATTCTAACTGTTTTTATGTTTTGTTGGTCTTGGATTAAATCACAGTTCAGTATGCTTGCACTATCTTCACTATATTGCATGTTGGGCATATCCGGGAACTGGTCATCCCTCCAAGAAGTAATCCGCAAGCAAGAAACTTTACGAGTTCATTGACATTCTGTACCTAATAAAGTGGCCACTGTGTGTATGTGTGTGGTCTCCTGCTGCTGTAGCCCATCCACTTCATGTTTTGATATTGTATGCATTCAGAGATGTTCTTCTACACACAACTGTTGTAATGCCTGGTTATTAGAGTCACTGTCGACTTCCTGTCAGCTTGAAGCAGTCTAGCCATTCTCCTCTGACCTCTCTCATTAACAAGGTGTTTCCACCCTCAGAACTGCCACTCACTGCATGTTTTCTTTGGGGCTTTTTTTTTGCACCATTCTCTATAAAAAAGGTTCCTTATTATTGATGTAAGGCTGACAGGCTCAACACAAAAGAGTCCGCAGACGCTGTAAACCTCGAGCAATGCAAACAAAATGCTGAAGGAACTCTAAGTCAGGCAGTATCTATGTCGGGGAATTAACAGTCAATGTTTTTGGCTGAGACCTTTCATCAGAATCGGGTTTATTATCACTGGCATGTGATGTGAAATTTGTTAACTTAGCAGCAGCAGTTCAATGCAATACACAATCTAGCCGAGAGAAAAAAAATAATAAACAATATAAAAATAATAAACAAGTATATCAATTATATACATTGAATAGTTTTTAAAAACGTGCAAAAACAGCAATACTTTTAATTTACAAAAAAGTGAGGTAGTGTCCAAAGATTTAGGAATTGGATGGCAGAGGGGAAGAAGCTGTTCCTGAATCACTGAGTGTGTGCCTTCAGGCTTCTGTACCTCCTACCTGATGGTAACAGTGAGAAAAGGGCATGCCCTGGGTGCTGGAGGTCCTGAATAATGGATGCTACCTTTCTGAGACACCGCTCCCTGAAGATGTCCTGGGTACTTTGTAGGCTAGTACCCAAGATGGAGCTGACTAGATTTACAACCTTCTGCATCTTCTTTCAGTCCTGTGCAGTAGCCCCTCCATACCAGACACTGATGCAACCTGTCAGAATGACAATAGACAATAGGTGCAGAAGTAGACCATTCGGCCCTTCGAGCCTGCACCGCCATTTTGAGATCATGGCTGATCATCTACTATCAATACCCGGTTCCTCCCTTGTCCCCATATCCCTTGATTCCCCTATCCATAAGATACCTATCTAGCTCCTTCTTGAAAGCATCTAGAGAATTGGCCTCCACTACCTTCCGAGGCAATGCATTCCAGACCCCCACAACTCTCTGGGAGAAGAAGTTTTTCCTTAACTCTGTCCTAAATGACTTACTCCTTATTCTCAAACCATGCCCTCTGGTACTGGACTCTCCCAGCATCTGGAACATATTTCCTGCCTCTATCTTGTCCAATCCCTTAATAATCTTATATGTTGCAATCAGATCCCCTCTCAATCTCCTTAATTCCAGCGTGTACAAGCCCAGTCTCTCTAACCTCTCTGCGTAAGACAGTCCGGACATCCCAGGAATTAACCTTGTGAATCTACGCTGCACTTCCTCTACAGCCAGGATGTCCTTCCTTAACCCTGGAGACCAAAACTGTACACAATACTCCAGGTGTGGTCTCACCAGGGCCCTGTACAAATGTAAGAGGATTTCCTTGCTCTTGTACTCAATTCCCTTTATAATAAAGGCCAACATTCCATTAGCCTTCTTCACTGCCTGCTGCACTTGCTCATTCACCTTCAGTGACTGATGAACAAGGACTCCTAGATCTCTTTGTATTTCTCCCTTACCTAACTTTACACCGTTCAGATAATAATCTGCCTTCCTGTTCTTACTCCCAAAGTGGATAACGTCACACTTATTCACATTAAACGTCATCTGCCAAGTATCTGCCCACTCACCCAGCCTATCCAAGTCACCCTGAATTCTCCTAACATCCTCATCACATGTCACACTGCCACCCAGCTTAGTATCATCAGCAAACTTGCTGATGTTATTCTCAATGCCTTCATCTAAATTGTTGATGTAAATTGTAAACAGCTGTGGTCCCAATACCGAGCCCTGTGGCACCCCACTAGTCACCACCTGCCATTCCGAGAAACACCCATTCACCACTACCCTTTGCTTTCTATCTGCCAACCAGTTTTCTATCCATGTCAATGTCTTCCCCCCCCCCCCCAATGCCATGAGCTTTGATTTTACCCACCAATCTCCTATGTGGGACCTTATCAAATGCCTTTTGAAAATCGAGGTACACTACATCCACTGGATCTCCCTTGTCTAGCTTCCTGGTTACATCCTCAAAAAAACTCCAATAGATTAGTCAAGCATGATTTACCCTTGGTAAATCCATGCTGGCTCGGCCCAATCCTATCACTGCTATCTAGATATGCCACTATTTCATCTTTAATAATGGACTCTAGCATCTTCCCCACTACTGATGTTAGGCTGACAGGTCGATAGTTCTCTGTTTTCTCCCTCCCTCCTTTCTTAAAAAATGGGATAACATTAGCCATTCTCCAATCCTCAGGAACTGATCCTGAATCTAAGGAACATTGGAAAATGATTACCAATGCATCCGCAATTTCCAGAGCCACTTCCTTTAGTACCCTAGGATGCAGACCATCTGGACCTGGGGATTTGTCAGCCTTCGGTCCCATCAGTCTACTCATCACTGTTTCCTTCCTAATGTCAATCTGTTTCATTTCCTCTGTTACCCTATGTCCTTGGCCCATCCATACATCTGTGAGATTGCTTGTGTCTTCCCTAGTGAAGACAGATCTAAAGTACTTATTAAATTCTTCTGCCCATAACTCTGTTCCCCATAACAATTTCACCCAATTCATTCTTCAAGGGCCCAACATTGTTCTTAACTATCTTCTTTCTCTTCACATACCAAAAAAAAAGCTTTCGCTATCCTCCTTTATATTCCTGGCTAGCTTGCGTTCGTACCTCATTTTTTCTCCCCGTATTGCCTCTTTAGTTAAGTTTTGTTGTTCCTTAAAAATTTCCCAATTATCTGTCCTCCCACTCACCTTAGCTCTGTCATACTTCCTTTTTCCTTTTTCAACATGCTATGCAATCTCTGACTTCCTTTGTCAACCACTGTGGCCCCTTTCCCCCCTTTGAATCCTTCCTTCTCCGGGGGATGAACTGATTTTGTACCTTGTGCATTATTCCCAAGAATACCTGCCATTGCTGTTCCACTGTCTTTTCTGCTAGGATATCCGTCCAGTTAACTTTGGCCAGCTCCTCCCTCATGGCTCCATAGTCTCCTTTGTTCAACTACAACACTGACACCTCCGAGCTGCCCTTATCCTTCTCAAATTGCAGATAAAAACTTATCATATTATGATCACTAACTCCTAATGGCTCCTTTATTTCAAGATCGCTTATCAAATCCTGTTCATTACATAACACTAAATCCAGAATAGCCTTGTCCCTGGTCGGCTCTCGTACAAGCTGTTCCAAGAATGCATCCTTTAGGCACTCTACAAACTCCCTATCCTGGGGTCCAACACCAACCTGATTCTCCCAGTTCACCTGCATGTTGAAATCCCCCATAACTACTGCGACATTACTTTTGCCACATGCCAATGTTAACTCCCTATTCAACTTGCACCCAATATCCGTACTACTGTTTGGTGGCCTGTAGACAACACCCATTAGGGTCCTTTTGCCCTTACTGTTCCTCAAACCTATCCACACAGACTCTACTTCTCCTGATCCTATGTCCCCCCCTTGCAAAGGACTGAATCTCATTCCTCACCAACAGGGCCACCCCACCCCCTCTGCCCACACTTCTGTCCCTACAATAGCACGTATACCCTTGCACATTCATTTCCCAGGTCTGATCTCCCTGCAGCCATGTCTCCGTTATCCCAACAACATCATAGTTACCCATTCGCACCTGAGCTTCAAGCTGATCCGCCTTATTTCTGACACTTCGTGCATTCAGATATAGAATTTTTAGCCCATTTCTCCTCTCTCTGTTTGAATCTCAGCCTATTGTGCTTAACCCAGCTCCCCGAACTCCCATCGGGCTATACGCCCCTAGAATTTTGTTGTCCTTCCTAAATTTACTTATTCTTTCTGCACATTTAACTCCATGTTCTGTCAGACCATCCCTCTGTACACATGTCCTCCTTATCACTTGTTCCGCCTCACCTTTCTCTACTACGCACTTAATATTCTGGAACCGTGTAGTCCCCACCTGTCCTTTATTCTTCCTCTCGCTATCCTCTCTCACATTCTGGATCCCCGCCCCCTGCAAATTTAGTTTAAACCCCCTCTCCGCCCCCCCCCCCCCCCAAGAAGCACTAGCAAACTTCCCTGCAAGAATGTTAGCACCGCTGCAGTTCAGGTATAAACCGTCCCTTCGGAACAGATCCCACCTTCCCTGAAACAAAGCCTAATTATCTAAAAACCTGAAGCCCTCCTTCCTGCACCATCCTCTCAGCCACGTATTAATCTGTATAATCCTTCTGTTCCTTGCCTCACTCGCACGTGGCACAGGTAGCAATCCTGAGATTGTTACCCTGGAGGTCCTGCTCTTCAGCTTCGCACCTAACTCCCTACGCAGGACCCCCTCACTCATCCTACCCACATCGTTTGTCCCTACATGGACCACAACATCTGGATTCTTGCCCTCCCTCTCGAGAATAGCCTGCACCCGATCTGAGATGTCTCGGACCCCGGCACCAGGGAAGCAACATACCATCCGAGACTCCCGATCTTCCCCACAAAATCTCCTATCCGCCCCCCTGACTATAGAATCCCCTATCACTACCGCTCTCTTCTCTTCCCTCCTCCCCTTTCTAGTCGAGGGTCCAACCTCAGTGCCAGAGACAGGACCACTGCAACTTGTTCCTGGTAGGTCATCCCCACCAACAGTATCCAAAATGGTATACTTATTGTTGATGGGAACGGCCACAGGGGTGCTCTGCTCTCTCTGTCTGCTCCCCCTACCTCTCTTGACTGTCACCCATTTGCCTACCTCCTGACTTTTCGGTGACTTTTCATAGAGAATGCTCTCTATGGTACATCTATTGAAGTTTTTGAATGTATTTGTTGGCATGCCAAATCCCTTCAAGCTCCTAATAAAGTATAGCCGCTGCCTTGCCTTCTTTATAACTACATCGATATGTTGGGACCACGTTAGATCCTCCGAGATCTTGACATCCAGGAACTTGAAGCTGCTCACTTTCTCCATTTCTGAACCCTCTATGAGGATTGGTATGTGTTCCTTCGTCTTACCCTTCCTGAAGTCTACAATCAGATCTTTTGTCTTTCTGATGTTGAGTGCCAGGTTGTTACTGTGCCACCACTCCACTAGTTGGCATATCTCACTCCTGTACGCCCTCTCATCTCCATCTGAGAGTCTACCAACAATGATTGTATTGTCAGCAAATTTGTAGATGGTATTTGAGCTATGCATAGTCACACAGTCGTGTGTATATAGAGAGTAGAGCGGTGGGCTAAGCACACACCCCTGAGGTGCACCAGCATTGATCGTCAGCAAGGAGGAGATGTTATCACCAATCGGCACAGATTGTGGTTTTCCAGTTAGGAATTTGAGGATCCAATTGCAGAGGGATGTACAGAGGCCTAAGTTCTACAACTTCTCAATCAGGATTGTGGGATTGAAGGTATAAAATGCTGAGCTATAGTCGATGAACAGCATCCTGACGTAGGTGTTTGTGTTGTCCAGGTGGTCTAAAGCCATGTGGAGAGCCATTGAGATTGCATCTGCTGTTGACATATTGTGGCAATAGGCAAATTGTAATGGGTCCAGGTCCTTGCTGAGGCAGGAGTTCAGTCTGGACATGACCATCCTCTCAAAGCATTTCATCACTGACTATGGGAGTGCTACCTGGTGATGGTCTTTAAGGCAGCCCGCATTACTCTTCTTAGGCACTGGTATAATTGTTGCCTTTTTGAAGCAAATGGGAACATCCCCCCCCCCTCCCACTTAGCCATGAGTGGTTGAACCTTTGACTGTTTATTCCACTCCATAGATGCTGCCTGATTTCCTCCAGCATTTTAAGCATGTTGTTGAAGCCTGTAATTTCTTGACTTATCCCAATCACTGTTGTTGAATGTGTGAACAATGTTATCCACCTTCTGGTATTCTGATTTCTCACCCATAGCTAAAGGTGATGTAAGCATCACCATTAGAACCCCAGCTATCTCATTCCTTGTTTTCCATTACACGCTGGGATAGATTTCAGCAAGCCCCAGGGATCTGTCATGATCATCAAAATTCCTAGTACTTCCTCTCTCCTGATACACACGTGTTCCAGACTATTAGTGTACATCTCCCCTAACTCGTCATCATCCCCCTCCTTCTCCCCAGTGAATATTGATGCAAAGTATTTATTCATGGCATCACACGTTCACTGGCCCCACTCATAATTTCATTTATGGTCCCTCAGGTGAACTGCTCTTTCCTTGGCTACTCTCGTGCTTCTAACATGTTTGTAACAGGTTTTCAAGTCCCTTTAGTTCTGTTGGCCAGGCTATTTCATATCCATTTTTTGCTCTCCTAACCTTTTTCTTAAGATCTCTCCTACATTCTCTATAAGCCTCAATGGACTCAGTTGATAACAATAAGCTTTTTTATTTTTTGTGAAAATACCTTCTATTTCCCTTGTTAACCAAAGTTTGCTAATCCTGCCGTCTTTGCTTCTTATCCTTAGAGGGATGTGCTAACTCTTACTATTTCACTTCTAAATGCCTCTGACTTATCAAATGTTGTTTTTCTTCCAGCAGCTGGTCCCAATCTACTTGTAGCAGTTCTGTCTTGTACTATTAAAGTCAGTCCTTCTCTAATTTAAAACCTTAACTCTCAGTCCAACTATATCCTTTCCCATGGCGACTTTAAACTTACAGATTTATGTTCACTGGTCACAAAGGATTCCTCCACCATCACCTTCACCACTTGCCCATCATCATTCCCAAAAGCAAGTTTGAGTATAGCCCCTTGCCTAGTAGAACTCTCTGCATATTACATTTCACAAATTCTACCCTAGCTTAGCCCTTATACTTCAACAGTTTCAGTCAAAAACTGGAAATTAAAATCATACACTGCTCCAACTCTAGTTCCTTTACATCCTACTGCTATTTGTCTACATTCTTTGCTCTTCCAAATCCTGCATTGTGAATATAATCTCGGTTATGTGATTGCCTCTTTCCTATTTCTAAGTTCTACCCATGTAGCTTAATTTGCCTGTTCCTCAAGGGCAGCCTCTCTGGGTACTGCTGAAATGCTCTCTCTGATCAGTAATGCAACTCCTCCTCCCCTTCTGCCTTGCCTGAAATTGCAGTGCCCAGGAGCAGTGAGCTGCCGTTCCTGCTCTTCCCATATTTCCATGATCGCACAATACCACAATCCCATGTTCCCAGCTCATCCATCTTACCTGCAAAGCCTCCCCTGTTTTAAAGTAGATGCAGTTAAGTCCCTTATTCTTGGGCCATCTACCTCCACCCACTAGATTAGCTTGCTCCATTTATTACCTATGCTTTTGTCTCCCCTCTTGTTTATCTCTCAGGTTGGGACCCAGCCCTTGTATCATTCCTTTAAACCAACCTGAGCAGCACTGGAAAAGCTCCTTGCCAGGATATTGGTCTCCTCCAGTTTACTCACAGGCTGTCTTTTTTGTAGAGGTCATCCCTGCCCTGGAAGAGATTCCAATGATCTCAATAGCTAAAGGCCTGTCCCCTGCATTGTCTCCTTAGCCATATTTAGCTGCTCTATCTTCCTATTTCTAAACTTGACTACCTTGGTGGCACGGGTGTCATCGTGAAGTTACCTTCTTATAGGTCTTCCCTTTCAACTTGCTAACTAACATGCTAAATTCCCTTTACAGGACCTTACCTTCCTCCTTACTTACTGAATGTTGTTAGTTTCAACATAGAGTATAACTTATAGCTGCTCACTCTCCTTTCAGATTGTTCCACACCCACTCAATGACATCATCACCAGGTAAGCAACACACTGCCCTAAAAACATGATGACTCTGTGACTATCGGGCCCTGTATTAATACTGCACATTTACCCTTTGACCTTCTCTGCTGCACAACAGAATCACAGACCTGGCTTCTGCTGATTTCCCCTGAGAGACTGTCTGTGTTGCCCACCATCAGGATCCCAAATAGTATAATTGTTAGAGAGGGAAATAGCCACAGAGGATTCCTGCACAGTATACTTGCCTCTGTTGGTGATTATTCATGAATCTGACAACCTCCAAGAAATTCCTATCGACAATACATTTTTCCGTCTGAATGCTCGTCCGTGAGCCCAGACGCTGCTTCGTGTGGTCTGAAAGGAGATGCAAATGGCACACTTCTTGCAAACTTAGAAGCAATGTTCACCCTCAGCTCTCAATACAAATTAGGAAAGCTTGGGTCTGGATCCAAAGGTAAATTTAGAGGCTACGTTGACAGAAGAAGCAGGGGTTAGTATGCTGAGTAAAATGTACAAACATACACTATCACCAAGACATTTTTCTTTATAAAAATAAGGTGACATTTCTGTTGCTCCATTATTTAAATATGTTATATTGCTCTAATAAGTCTGATATGCTTGAATTGTGAAATGGGCAAACATCCTTCCAATGACCACATGACACATTGGGAAAAATCTGGAGTCCATGCCCAGATAACGTGAATAGCCAAGGATTTGATCACAAATTATTTTGTTTTCAGGGATGACAAATTTTCTAAGCAAGATAATCTCCCACTAGACAAAATGAACTATAATCAAATTTATCCAAAAAAACTCATGCATTTAATCTCACACCTTGCTTGCAGAAACGTGTTTGTTCAAAAGATTTTGAAAAAAGTAAGTATTGCACAAGTCCATACTTTATACTCAGTGACGACTTTACTTGGTGCCTGCTGTACATAATAAAATAGTCACTGAGTGTACGTCTGTGACCTTCTGCTGCTGTAACCCGTCCACTTCAAGGTTCAACATGCTAGTTCAGAGATGCTCTTCTGCACACCACTGTTGTAACATGTTACTGTCACCTTCCTGTCAGCTTGAACCAGTTGGGTCATTCTCTGCTGACCTTTCATTGACAAGGCATTTTTGTCCATAGAACTGCTGCTCACTGGATGTTTTGTGTTTTCGCACCATTCTCTGTAAACTTTAGAGACTGTTGTGCATGAAAATCCCAGGAGATCAGCAGTTTCTGGAATACTCCATGTACCCCATCCAATACCAGTAATCATTCCATGGTCAAAGTCATTAAGATCCTATTTCTTCCCCATCCTGCTGTTTAGTCTGAACAACAACTAAACTTCTTGACCATGCCTGCATGCTTTTATGCATTTGGTTGCTGCTACATGATTGGCTGATTAGATATTTGAATTAACAAGCAGCAGTGCCTAATAAAGTGGCCAATAAGTGTATTTTCACAATAACATTACCATAGATTTACCTACATGACAGTCTCTTTGACCCTTTGAATTAAGGCTTTGTTATATCAAAAGCCTGGGCTTTGACACTGTATTCTGCCTAATTACCAACTTCACCTGAGTATTCAGAGAACATCTAAAAATTCAGCAGTTGATTCTTCAATTGCAACATCTTTCATGCTCCTTGTGTGGCCAAACGTCTATATTTGTGTTGAAAAGTACTTGAAAACCAAATGAAGCTTCATTGATGCTGAAATTATTTATATGCTTTCAGAAACCATTACTGTAAACTTGCATTTCCATGAGTGAGCACAAGTCAGGGAAAAAGAATGGGCAACTGTAATTGACATCAACATGTAAAATATCAATTTAATTATGTAACAGAAAAATGCAATTATGTTTTTTATCATATCACTTATTACTGAGGCTTTTTACAAAGGTAAACCAAGCTGAAATTTGAAAATTCAGTAAAGAAGAACAGACATAATTCATCTTTTTTTTAAAGACTTGCTCTTAAGAAACTAATGACTAGGCACTTGTAGAGACCGAGTTTGACAAGTGCAGATATTGTTCATCTTCAGCTGTTCATATACATGCACTGTCCTCTTCAATTGGTACACCTGTACTCCTTGTTAATGCAAATATCTAATCAGCCAATCAGGTGGCCACAACTTCATGCATAAAACCATGCAGGCAAGATTCAGACCTTCAGCTGTTCAAGCCACAAACAACAGAATGGGGAAGAAATGTGATCTAAGTGACTTCCACAATGGAATGATTTTTGAGTGTCTCAGAAGCTGCTAAGCTCCTGGGATGTTCATGCACCACAGTCCCTAGAGTTTACAGAGAATGGTGCGTTAAACACAAAACCACAAGTGAGCAACAGTTCTGTGGGCAAAAACAGCTTGTTAATGAAAGAGGTCAGAGGAGAATGGCTAAACTGGTTCAAGTTGACCAGGAAGATGACAGCAAATCAAATGACTATGTGTTACAACAGTGCTGTGCAGAAGAGCATCTCCAAACGCACAACACGTAGAACCTTAAATTGGATCAGTTACTGCAGGAGAAGACCATGAACATACACTCAGTGGCACTTTATAGGTACAGAATATCAATGAACTCTTAATGTTTCTTGCTTGAGGAGTTCTTCTTGAACAGATGACCAGTTCCTGGAATATACTCAGCAAGCAGCTTTATAGGACCCTGGTCAGACCCCACTTGGAGTACTACTACTAGTTCTGGTTGCCCCACTACAGGAAGGATGTGGAGACCATAGAAAGGGTGCAGAGGAGATTTACAAGGATGTTTCGCTGAACACCTACGCTCTGTCCGCCAGAGAAAGCAGGATCTCCCAGTGGCCACACATTTTAATTGCATGTCCCATTCCCATTCTGATATGTCTATCCATGGCCTCCTCTACTGTCAAGATGAAGCCACACTCAGGTTGGAGGAACAACAGGTTGGGTAGCCTCCAACCTGATAGCATGAACATTGACTTCTCTAACTTCCTTTAATGCCCCTCCTCCCCTTCTTACCCCATCACTGATATATTTATTCCCCCCCCTCTCCCCCCCTCTCCCCCCCTCTCCCCCCCCCCCCCCCCAGTTCTTTCTCCCTAGGCCTCCCGTCCCATGATCCAATCCCTTCTCCAGCTCTGTATCCCTTTTGCCAATCACCTTTCCAGCTCTTGGCTTCATCCCACCCCCTCCGGTCTTCTCCTATCATTTCAGATTTCCCCCTCCCCCTCCTACTTTCAAATCTCTTACTATCTTTTATTTCAGTTAGTCCTAAGAAAGGGTCCCGGCCCGAAACATCAACTGTGCTTCTTCCTATAGATGCTGCCTGGCCTGCTGCCTTCCACCAGCATTTTGTGTGTTGCTTTACAAGGATGTTGCCTGGATTGGGGAGCATGCCTTCTGAGAATAGATTGAGTGAACTCAGCCTTTTCTCCTTGGAGTGGTGGAGGATGAGAGGTGACCTGATAGAGGTGTATAACATTATAACAGGCATTGATCGTGTGCATAGTCAGACGCTTTTCCCCAGGGCTAAAATAGCTAACATGAGAGGGCACAGTGTTAAGGTGCTTGGAAGTAGGTACAGAGGAGATGTCAAGGGTAAGTTTTTTTAACAGAGTGGTGATGGGGGAGGGGGAGACTGCCAGCAACAGTGGTGGAAGCAGATACGATAGGGTCTTTTAGGAGACTCCTGGATAGGTACATGGAGCTTAGAAAAATAGAGTGCTATGGGTAACCCAAGGTAATTTCTAAAGTAAGGACATGTTTGGCACAGCATTGTGAGCTGAAGGGCCTGTATTATGCTGTAGGTTTTCTATGTTTCTATGTTAAGCAATATAGTGAATATTACAAAGAACTATGAGCCAAAAATTTAACTGATCTAAGCAGGTCAACTGGCAAAATACAAAAACAAAATCTAGAAAGTAAATTTTCCCACTTTTAGTTTCACTAGAGGCAAATTGAGAAACAGGTAGGCTTTCCAATGGTGAGTCGTTTAAAGAATATCCTGAAACGGCCAGGCTTCCCAGTCCTCTGGAAGCCTTGCTGCAGAAAGCAGGAAAGAAGGACAAAATCTAGCGAGCTGTTTGGAGAAACAGCAGCATTTCCCTCGGTCCCAGCAAACCCCATGCCAATCTCCCCAGTCTTTCAGCTTCCCACTCACCCATCACCAGAATCCAATGTGATGTATCTCTTCCTGCCTGCCCCATTCCCCCACACCCACTACTCTAAAACTGAGCAGCTCACAAAGGTGGCTCCCCATCATTTTTCTAAGGGAATACAAATTTTCAGCACAGGAATGAGCAGAGAACACTGACCCACTATACATCTTTGGGTATCTGACATTTCTGTGCGCTGCCAAGTACTGTTACTCTAGAGCCAAGAATATAAATCAGACAAACTTCTAAATATGCAAGAGGTAAACAACTGTGACAGACGAAAGGTATTTGTTGCCCTACCATATGAATTCTTAATGCACAGGTATAAAAAGAATAACTGGAATGCCTAATAGAGTGTTTACTTTTATTTCAGATACTTGTTCAAAGCCTTGGTTGGTCAGGCAGTGTAATGAAACATCGCACTGCTGTAAAGTTATATTCAGTAATGCAAAACATAGAAAAATATACTTTGCCTCGTGGCATTTCAGGAAAAGTCATTTGCACATGGGTAGCACAGGGGAAATAAACAGAAGCTGCAAAATTGTGCCGTCTCTTCATTTATTATTTTCATGTAAAATCTGGGGGCTTAATGAAGTCAAGACATGACATAGCTGCAAGCTCTTCTCTTTGATAAGTGCAGCAGTTCACTGAATTGAGCACTGCAGGGACAGAGGAACATGGCTCGATTTCCTCATCTTGCGTCTTCTCGCACCTATTCCCTCAGTGAAACTGATTGCAAATCATCCCTGCGGTGCATTAGTAGCGTAACAAGGTGGTATGTCAGTGTTGCACTAATGAGGTTAAAATCTGAAGCAGCATCTTCAGCACATTAATGCTCAAAGTAAGCACACATTTCAGAATCAAGTTAAGTATCACCGACATACGTTATGACATTTGTTGTCCTTGAGCAGCAATACACATGGTTAAATTAAATAAGTTGTGCAAAAATTAAAATAGATAAAAAGTAGTGAAATGGTGTCCATGGGTTCAATGGATGTACTACAGAAATAGGATGGCAGAGGAGAAGAAGCTGTTCCTGAATCATTGAGTGTGTGCCTTCAGGCTCATAACTTGAACCTTTAGTCTCAGGACAGATCATAACGAACCTCAGGTTTGCTGATGACATTGAGCTGCCAGGAAGTGAGGATGAATAGGCCTGCCTTCTGAACCATCTGGATGATACATCTATTAGATATGGCATGGAGATCAGTGTAGAGAAAACCAAGCTGATGAGAAACGGTGAGGAGCCGATCAGGACAAAAATACACTCAGTGGACAAGAACAAGAGACTATCAAGCAGTTCATGTATCTTGGCGCCTTCATCAACCAAGAAGAATCAAAGTCTGAAGTCCTTACAAGGACAGCCCAAATGACAGCAATGCTAGCTAAACTAAAACCTATTCAGAGAGACGATAACAAGGTTCTTAGTTCCAAGTTGAAATTCCTGCATGCACTTGTGATCTCCATCTTCTTGCATGCATGTGAATCATGGACTTTAACAGCAGAACTGCAAAAGAAGATCCAGGCTGTAGAAATGAGGTACTTCAGAAAGCCCTTTGGTAGCTCCAATATGGACTATGTCTCCAATGAAGAAGGACCATCACTCAGCACGTGAGACACTGAAGATCTACCATCCACAGTAAAGAAGTGGAAACTCAGATTATATGGTCACATAACAAAACCAAGTGGACTCTCAAAGACTGTTTTTCAGGGAATGGTGCAAGGGAAAAGCAAAAGGGGCATGCAGGGGAAGAAATGGACAGACAATGTTGCAGAGTGGACGGGAGAGAGCTTTGCCGCAACCCAGACACTTGCCTCTAACCGTGAGAGAATGGAAGCAACTGATGCAGCTCTCATCTGTACAGCACCCAGGCAGATTGCAGGATCCATAATTGTAACCTCCTTCAAAACAATTTAATGGTGTTCAGGAAATGGACAATACATGTGGACTAATTAGCAACTTACTGTTCAGTAATACAGTACTTCATTTCTTCATGTATCCGGCTTGGCTGCAGTGTGTAACTTACTGGCTAATTTGCTAACTGATATTATCTGATAAGGAAAGTAGTTTGATAATTGATATGACTAATATATAAGGAAAGGAATACAAATATTGATTATAGGAAATTTCATATGATGTACACACTTTCTTTTTTATTCTGTTTATGTATAATAATCTTAAACCACTGGGCAAGATGATGATGCATATACTGCAGGTGAACTTCAGATTCCAGTAGAATATCGATTACAATGAGGCAGACCTTTGGTGCCTGTATGGTTCCATCCAACAACATGCTTTCATATTAAAATAAGTGCTTTTTAAACTAACTAAAACACACACACACACACACACACACACACACACACACACACACACACACACACACACACACACACACACACACACACACACACACACACACACACACACCACCCCCCCCCCCCCCCCCGCCACACAGAAACGGGTCCTTCATAATTTTGTACATCTCTTTCAAATCTCCTCTCAATCTTCTACGTTCTAAAGAATTTACAGTCCTCATCTATTCAATCTTTCCATATAACTCAGGCCCACCATAACTTGTAACATCCTTGTAATTTTTTTCTGCACTCTTTCAACCTTGTTTACATCTCTCTGTAGGTAAGTGGCCAAAACTGCACACAGTACTCCAAATTAGACCTCACCAAAGTCTTATACAACTTCACCATAATATCCCAATCATATCATTAGATTCCAAAATGAAGAAAACATATTCACTTATACTGTTACCAAGATTACTTCAGTTTTTCTGTAAAACTCTGCCTGGAAGATTTCTCATCAAATCAGGTCACCTGTGTTTCAGTCCCTAATGCCACTAAATTATAGTCAGTTGACTGAATAGAGCTCTACAACCTCAGGGGTCTCTGCCTTAGAGGCAAGATAATTATAATTATGAGAAGTCTTAACATCAAATCAATACCTATTTCATTACACCAATTATTGTGTTCCTTTTCCTTTGTCACTATCACCATAACATGCCTTTTCAGCCTGGTGGACCAAGAGTCCAGATATAAAGGATACTGCAGCCATTGTACTCTGGCACGATAGAACATACATTCTCAAGTGATGATACATGTGAGTGAATATTGATAAAATATGCTTGCAATTTGATGCCGAAGCTAGAATTAAGTACTACATTTTCTTAACGTATCTTTTTTTAAAATGCCGTATTCTGAGCTATTTCAGAGTTGCACAAGTTATTATTACATGTGTGTAGTTTTCATTGTGCTGATCCCTGTCCTCTGTGTCAGAATGCCTTACTTTGAAGTTCCCAGACATCATCATGCTTTCCCAATCAATGACCAGCTGTCACTGTCAGTGAGGGAAGGTCAACTTTTCTGTTAACAAAACACAGATTTGGGGTGAATCTCTTTAATTTGTTACTTTCTAATCAGAAAACAGAAGATATGCTGTTTACACAAAGTTAAATGTGGATTCTGATCATGTGTATTTGTGTCTCTTTACATGCAGGTCCATATATCTTTGTGTTTGTATGGCACACTAATGGGAAGTGTTTCCTTCTTGGTCGTGGAAAATAAAACCAATGAGGATTATGTCAGGATGCTATGGGAATTTGGAAATATTACTGGCTCAGGAAGCTGGCAAAAGATCACATTGTCATTGCCTGAGGTGTCTGACAGGTATGTGTTCTGTTCCTCATCTGATAAAAACATCTGTTCAATTTCTTTATTGAGGAGCTGTCCATGGTGCTGCCCACTTTCATTTGTAGCGTTTCTGTGCATTAATTTTATATAATATAAATTTATGTAGGAAGATAATATAAGATGCAGAAGCAGAAATATCACTGATTGGCAGATACAGGCAACACATTGCCTCTGTCTGTTCCAGTTTCTTAAATTCTTCAACTCTAGTTACCTGCCTTTTTCCCATAATCCTTGCATCTCATAAATCAATCACAGTTTTAATTATACGCATTGACCTATACTCCACAAGTCCTTGGAGTAGGGAATTCCAGGGACTCATCTCTTCAAGAAAGAAAAATACTCATCTGGTTCTCAAATATACTACACCTTTTGTCTGTAACGTATTTTGAGATTCTGACCACAGGAAGGCATTCAGACAGCAAAACCCTCACAGTTCCCCTGGGTATCATATATGTGTCAATGCCTTCACCTGATATTCTAATAAACAACAGAGAATATAAACCTAATTGATTAAGTTTACCTCTTAAAACAATCCCCGCATACTTGGAATCAAGCTCAGGAAACCTTTCTGTGCTGCCTCTGATACAAATACGTCCTTCCTTCATTGAATACAAAAGAACAAGTGTTTCTCTTTACTTATTAAGCAAATCAAAGAAAGTTAAAATGCAAAATAATAATTGAAAATAAAGTTCAATGAATAAAAGTAATAACTCAATCAATGAAAAAATTACAAAAACTGGGAGACATAGAAATTTGGTTTATAATGTTAATTGGCATATGAGTGGTTTAGGTTATGTCACCTGTAGTTTAGATTTGCTGGCATTCAGCTTTTTAAATGGAATTAAGTCCCAGACTTTTGCACATGCACTAGGAAAAGTAGAAATTGGAGACCTGATGACAAATTTGAAGACCAAATCTCTCAATGGTAGTCTGTTCTTGTTTGTACTTGAGAAAAATGAATGCCAATGACAGGAAAGTCTCTCCATAAATGTCACCAGATCTTTATAGAGAAGTTTTGTGCTTGTCAGTGCAATCACTATCACTCTGCCTTCCCTGATAAACAAGCAGAGTCTGCCAATCAGGTACAACAGATTATGCTAAATCATGGCAAAGTCCAGTGCAGCTTCAGAGTTTCTCTTCATTTGGGACAGTGATGACAATGTGTCAGACTGACTCTATCAGACAAATGGCTAACCTATCAGCAGAATACAGCACGGACAGATGAGTCTGTATGCTTAGTATTGGTATGTTTTTTTTCCACTCTTCCTTCAACCAATAGTTGTATTGTGTGGAAACTTTTTGATTAAACATAAGAGACTGAGCCTCAATTTTCACAATGCCCAATGCCATTAAACAGTACTTTCCACCAGAAGTGATGGTAAGGTTACGGTTTCTCTTCCTGAAAATTATAAAACATGCCAAATGATAGCAATATATTTCACAGTTTGTTTTGTCTCCTTTGCTCTCTGGCATATTTGAGTATAATTATCTACTGCACATACTACTAGTTTCTAATGCTGCAGCTGATGTTCCGGGAGCTGGGGCTTAAACTTTGAAAAGTTAGCTTCCTCAACATCTTCAAATTTGAAGAAATTGGAATTGTTGAAAGTGAGACATTATGACAGTTGTAATATGATTGGCCAAAACTGTAAGTGGTCACCACTGTGAGTTCTCTTTATCCTACTTGAGAAACAATCCAAGAAGTTAAATTGAACCCATCATTTACCAGAAATGTTGCTGCATCTACAGTATCTAGGATTGCCATCATTTCCCCCATGTAACCCTTAGGCAGATCAAGACTCCCACAGAAGTGTCTCAATTCAGCAGGGAACTCCAGCTTCTTTGGTTTCCCTGGGAACTGATGGCCAGTTGACATTGGATGAAGGCACAGCTTCCTCATTTATTTTATGGAGCTCTGACACCAGAGATAAATTACAAATAATTTGCAATTTTTGTGCTAACAGAAATGCACAGTTTTTGTTTCTTTGTGCTGTGCTTTTCTTCTTTACAAAAGTAAATTTTAAAATATGTTTCAGTCAGATAACAATTTTTAATTGTTTTGCAAGTTTTTAACTGTCAGAGACATCTTAACAGCTTTAACGTTTTAGGGGCACAACTTATCTATCTAACAAATTCCTTCAATGGGTTAGATTTGTTGACTACAATTGAAAAGCCCCTTTACAGGTTTGATCTGTTCTCCAGGACCAAGTTGCCACTAGAAGTTTTGCTTCAGTTGGGTGGATAATGTAAATGTCTCTAATCATAGGAATTTGATCAAGATAGGAAACAAAGACAAGGGTGAACTTTTCCTCACCAAAGATTCATCATCACTCAAAATGTTTTTTAAAAATATTCAGCTCGTTTCGTTTCTTAAGTCCAATTTTCAGATAATTTAAGAAAGTAATTAATGATTCTTTTCACTCTAAAGTAGGATTTAGGTCTTCTATTTTGAGAATAATGCTTGCCCAACAGTCATTACAAAGTAGTTTTTTAACAAAAGATTTATCTCATTGCTTGAAGATTGATACTGAGGAGTAGCCATACAGCCCGGTGCTAAATTTATATAATATTGAGATTGGTTGCATGATAAATTAAAAACCTTTTGTCGAGGTGCATTTTAATATCACCAAATATACATGTTAGTCTTTCCCGAATGTTGTCTTGATATTGCCACCACACTCTGTTGTGGGGTCTGTTCTATTTACTGATGATATAATGAACTAAGAAGAAATTTACCAAGTACTTTGGAAACATCATTTGGGCTTAAAGGCTTCAATCATATTCTGCAAACATACACTACTATTTACTTTAATTTGCTTTTGTTTGTTCTTCCTATATATAATTATGTTTAATTGGCACAAATGTTTTAAACTGACTGAGAAATGTCATTTCAAGTATATACAGTATTTTGTTGTATTGAGAATACAATTATGCGTAACATGGTCATTTAGTGTGAGATTTAGTCATGGTATGAATTTACAACCAATTCAAATGTTCTTTTTTGTTTAGGCCATGATTTGTTTCCACTAATCAATGGAAATGATCCTGGATCTCACTGGAATTTAGAAGATTGAGGGGGGATCTTATTGAAAAGTATAAAAATCTAAAGGGATTGGACAGGCTAGATGCAGGAAGATTGTTTCCGATGTTGGGGAAGTCCAGAACGAGGGGTCACAGTTTAAGGATAAAGGGGAAGCCTTTTAGGACCGAGAAGAGGAAACACTTCTTCACACAGAGAGTGGTGAATCTGTGGAATTCTCTGCCACAGGAAACAGTTGAGGCCGGTTCATTGGCTATATTTAAGAGGAAGTTAGATATGGCCCTTGTGGCTAAAGGGATCGGGGGTATGGAGAGAAAGCAGGTACAGGGTTCTGAGTTGGATGATCAGCCATGATCATACTGAATGGCGGTGCAGGCTCGAAGGGCAGAATGGCCTACTCCTGCACCTATTTTCTATGTTTTCTATGTTTCTATAACAACATGCTAGGAATAATGCCAGATCTGCCCAAAAACTTTGTGCATTCTGGACCACTGATAAATGTTACTGAAATAGTTATTTATCTCAGAATAATTTTGAAAGCCAATTGTAAACTTAATCTCAGTGGTGGGTAAAGTTCCAGTAGTATAATCAGAAACAAAATCACAAGTTAATTGGACAATATCGAAAGATTAGGGAAAGCCAGCATGAGTTTGTAAATTGTGTCCCACTAGTCTGACAGAGTTTATTGATGAAGTAACAGAATAATCAATGAGGGAAATTGTAGTTGATATTTTTGAAAGTGGTGTATCAGCATGAAAACGCATTTAGCCAAAGATCAGGAAGCAGAGTAGTACTGAGTTATTCTGCTGCTACCCTCCAACTCTTTCTCCACTTCCTTTGACTGCATTGGTGCTGCCTCCTACGCTCATGCGGAACTTGTTAATATTTATCACCTTCACTATGAACTTCCAATCTGTCCTCGAATTCACTCAAACCATTTCCTACACCTCTCTTCCTTTTCTGGATCTCTCTGCCTGCATCTCAGGAGGTAATCTATCAACTGACAGTTGCTTTAAACCCATTAACTCTCAGGGAGTATCTTGTGAGAATTCCATCCCTTTCTTCTCAAGTTTCTCTGTCTCTGCCACATCCATTCTCAAATTGAGGCTTTCTACTTCCGGATATCTGAAATGTCCTCCTCCTTCAGGAAATGTGGCTTCCCCTGTACTGTGGTAAATGAAGCCTATTTCCACCATTTCCTGGACATCTGCTCTTACTCCCTTCCACCCAGAGATTACAAAGGGAGTTTCCTTAGTTCTCAGTTCTTACCCTATCAGACTTTGTATCCAGCACATCATCCATCAACATTTCCACCAGCTGTAACAGGTTCCTAATACCACTCTTCCCTTCCCCACACCTTTTTGGGTTCTGCAAGAACTACTCCCTCTAAATCCCCAGTTCACTCAATTCCAACCCACGCACACTTCTGCATGCCCTGACACTCCCCACTACCCTGAAACCTACACCCTCACCACCATCCAGGGACCCAAGCTGAGGTCACTAGAGGTGCAAGGAAGCAATGTGACAGGTGCCTGTTCTCTTACTTTGTAAGATCTAGAACTCCGGAACAAGCTCCTCAACGATGATGGTCTGTGGGCTTTGGTGAGGATCAAGCTTCAGTGAGAAGGACAAGTATTAGTAAGGCAATGTTCTCTTTTTTTTCCCTCTCTTTTTCATTCAAAGAGAGTGTGGAATGAGCTGCCAGCACAAGTGTTGCATGCGAGCTTGATCTCAATGTTTAAGCGGTTTAGATAGGTATGTGGATGGAAGGGTATGGGGGGGTCGGCGATGGTCCCAGTGCAGGCAGATGGGAGTAGGCAGTTTAAATAGTTCAGCATGGAATAGATGGGCCAAAGGGCCTGTTTCTGTGCTGTACTTCTCTATAACTCCATGAATCTAAAGTAGTGGTGTGCTCTTCAGCAGTATGTGGCATGTCAAGGACATATCGGATGCCTCTGGTAACTATACCTGTAGGACATGTGACCAGATGCAGCTCCTGCCAGACTGCACAGAAAAGTTGAAGTTGCAGTTGGACACAAAATGGAGTGACCAGAGTACAGAAACATAGCAGATAATTAACTTAGCAAAAGCACACACTGAAAGGAGGTGAGTGACCACTAGAAAGTTGTCCAGTAACAGCAGGCAAGAATGTCAGAAATGCCCTGTGCTCATTCCCATCTCAAAGAGGTATAGTATAGTGTATTGGATGTTGGGAGTAGGCCTTCTAGGGGCAACAGCAGCAGCCTATCTTTGAGACACAACAGAGGTTTATTTGTCGTAATGAAGGTCAAGAACAAGATGAGAAAAATGTCGTTTGAGTATTTTATTGTAAAGGTGATAAATAGTTGTTTCTATGGCCACAAATAAGATTTCAGGATCATACGTTGCCTCCCTGCTTCAAGGATCAAGAATCTCTCAAAGCAAATAGCTGACATTCTGAGAGGTTCAGATAGGTGGCATGGTAGCATAGAATGGGACACAATGCTTCACAGAATGTGGGTTCAATTCCTGCCACTCTCTGTAAGGAGTTTGGGTTTACTCCAGGTGCCCCCACATTCCAAAGACATGCAGGTATGTTATGTTAGGGCTGGAAGCATAATGACACTAGTGAACTGCCCCCAGCACAGCCCTTTATAGTGTTGGTCATTGAAACAAATGTTCCATTTCACTGTATGTTTTGATGTAATATGGCAAATGAAGCTAATCTTTACTAGCCAGTCATCATGGTATCTGTTGATACCAACGATAACAGTAGGGAAAAGGATAAGGTCCTGTAATGTGAGTCCAGAGAACTGAAGGGATAGTGCAGGAGGGTGAGGTTTATATTCCTGGATCACTAGGACCATTTCTAGGGAAGGTGGGACTTGTACAAGTAGGACAGACTGCATCTACACCAGAGCAGTAGCAACATGCTTTTGGGGAGATTGTACTGGTGCTGTCAGGGAAGTGTAAACTGAGTTGGCAGGGGAACGAGGCTCAGTTTAGATGTTCAGACGAGGAGGACAGTAACAGAAGAAAAATGTTTCATAAGTCCAGAAAGTAGTTCAGGTGGTAAACGTAAGAAAAAAGGAGAAAGCAGAGGGAAGAGGAGACACAGAAAGTGTAGGTGCTGGAATATGGAGCAACACACAAGTTGCAGGAGGAACGCAGCAGGTCAGATGACATCAGTTTAGGGAAATGAATACTCAACATTTTGGGTCGCAGAATGTTGGACCTTGGACTGAAGGTTAGAGGGAAGTAGTGGAGGAGGGGAAATCAGTGGAAGGAGATTATGGGTGAGAAATTACAGAGTTTAATCTGAATAAATAGTGCATTCTGGGAGAGCCAATAAAGCAAGGACATGCTGTAAAATATGAATAGTAAGGCCCTATGGAGTACTGAGGGACAGAGGGATCTTGTGTGTACACATCCAATGACACTAAGAAAATAGGGAAAGATAAATGGCACCTGGACACAACTTTCATGCAGACCTTAAGCAGATATTAAAATTCTGTTTTAAATCCCTTTGTGGCTTCATTCCTCCTCCTAGCCAATGTGCTCCTCCAATCCTTGCTTCTTGTATATGAGGGGTGATTGATATTTTCATGGCCTAAGGTAGAAGGAGTCAATTTTAGAAAACCTAGCACATTTATTTTTCAACACAGTCCCCTCCTACATTTACACACTTAGTCCAGCGGTCGTGGAGCATACGGATCTTGAACATCCAGAAAGTGTCCACAGATGGGTGATTGATAAGTTAATAACTCATCTCCTTCCACCTTAGGCTACGAACTTATCAATCAACCCTGATGAGTTATCTTCAAAGTTTCTGCATAATCACTCAAAAAGTTGAACTGCATTTGCATGTAAAGAGAGCTGTATAACTCATCTCCTTCTACTTTAGGCCATAAACTTATCAACCACCCCTCGTACTTTGCTTCATCGAAGGCCCTGCCTTCAGCTTCTTTGATCTATTTTAAATGCTGAAATTACTTCCTGCCTTGAAGTCCTCCTACTTGTTCTGTATCTCTAAGCATAATCTGTGAAATTCAATTCTCTGACCAAGCTTTTGATAGTCTCAGTATGTCAGGTTTCATTTACTAATCCTTGCCTAAAGATCCTTTGAGTATTTTACTGCATTAGGGGAACTATATAAAAGAAAAATGGAAAACATCAACTGCTAGAAATCTGATATAAATTTGAGCTCCTCTTGTTGTAGCAGAAAAGAGTTCACAACTCCTCAGAAGATCTGAGGAGTTCTAATGTGGTTTGGGAACCCACCTTCTGCGTCAGTTTATATGCTCCAAATCCTGACTTGTTCCTCTGCAATTTCTGAAAGAATTCATATTCATACTTCATAGGAAAACTACAGAGACATAAGAAACTTTTTCTTTGTCAGGAAAACTATGAAGGTCTGGTCTAGAGCATGGAAGGGGATATGTAATGCAAAAGAATGAAAAGAAAAATGCCAACATTGAAGCAAAATAGAAAAAGCACAGCAGTGAATAAGTGCAAAAAGACCAGAGCAAAATAGCTGAAAGAATATTAAAAGTTCTGTCCCAGCATTGTGGAGAGACACTTCAGTGTTCATCTAGTGGATCAGTGGCCTCACAGATCTGGAGACCTGACATCAGATGTTGTCTATGTGGAGTTTGCACATCTCCCTGTGATCACATAGGTTGCATTTGAGTGCTCTGGTTTGGTACCACATCCCAAAGATGTTCAGGTTTTTTGGTCAATTGGCCACAGTAAGTTATACACTAATGTGTAGGCCAATGGTAGAAACTTGGAGGAGTTGATGAAGTATAGAGAGAATGGGTTTAATGTAAGTAGGTCAACACATGCCCAGTGGTGCAAAGGCTTATTTCTGTGTTGTAACTCCCTGTGACTTACAACATCTATAAATGATAATCAGTGCATGTCCAGTGAATGAGAAGAACAATGCACAATTTAGCAAACCATAGAAGGAGGGAGGCAAAGTACCCTTCAACTGTCTGAACAAATTGTTACTGCAGCTGTATTTACCTTCTGCTACCCCATATGGAAAATAAAGAATAATGCTTACTTTATGCTGCACAGAACATCGCATATCATTTGTGAAAGAAGGCTCTAAGTCAAGGGTGTACAGCGCAGGCCCACGATCAAGCATACTTTCTTCAGCCAATGATTGGTGTGTCAAGGCCGACCTGGATGGGAAAGGCAATTTCCCGGATTAAATAGTTTTCACCACATTGCATCCAGATATAATCGTCTGGTCTGACACTAGTAGAGAAGTGGCTATTGGTGAACTCTCGGTCCCCTGGGCAGACAACATCAATGAAGCCCACGAGTGCAAGTTAACCAAGTATGCAGAATTAAGATCAGAGTGCAGAGACAGAGGGTGGAAGGTTTCATGCTATCCATTCGAAGTAGGGTGCCGTGACTTTATTGCGTTCACTTTCCAGAAGTGGCTGCATGACCTTGGCTTCACTAGAAGAGAGATCAAGTCAACCAGCAGGGCTGTAGCTGAGGCAGGATCATCATGGATGTGGACTAAGTACGTCCAGAGGGGCAGATAGTCGGACAGTGTATCCATCTTTTGTAAACTCTTCAGTAGTTGCATAGATACCTGAAGAGTAGACTATCTGTTGGATGGAAGCAACCAATAACTCTGATAGAGGCAGATGCCAAGTTGTTAAGCTCACCAGTGGGAGGTGGTGCTTTAGCACTGCTGGCCCACCTCCTCGAGGGAGTCTTGACCGTAAGCGGGCCGAAACTCCTGAGGACAGGTGGCAGATCAACTGATGATCCCACTGATGACATCACAGGACAGTTAACATCTTAGTCCATGTGTATTTTCAATTCCTTAGAAGCCTCCAGCTTTTATTCATTGCATCTTGCTTCTCTTCACCTTACATGCACTTAAATAGCTGTTATACAGGTGGGCATCAGTATCAATGAAAGAGCTTTGCTTTCTACATGGAAACATAAATCATTTGGTAAACACACCCTGTGTTTACTGAAAAGTCACTATTGAAACCTTTGATTATTCTTCAACAGTATAAGCTAAGGACAAAACAGGAGAGGCTAACAATATCTAGGAAAACATGGGTGTAAGCTGTGTTTGAAGTGACCTTGTATGCAACATGTAAAAATATTTGCTTCTCTCTTTCACTGGTTGGTTCTACCAGCAGAAAGTTTATCTAGCTTTGCAAATACATAAATTTAGCATATTATGTACAGCATCTGTTGATAGAAACAATTCTTGAATGACCTCCAGCATCTACCTTCAAAACTAAAAGAGCTACTCCTAATACACGAGGAGATAATCACATTAAAGAAAAATTAATTGAGTGCAGTGATCAACCTCCACAGCTGGCTTATGTATAAATTTAGATGTAAATAAGACAACATTCAAAATGACTTATTGAATGACATGATTTCCAGCTTGATGGTGTTCTGGCTCAGTGATGTTGACCTTCTCATGAGCTGCTGTTTAGCCTCTGATCAGCAATTAATTTTCCTTTACTCTGTCAAGGCAAGCCCCCTTGGTTAATGTAAGTCATATCTTCCCCTTAACACATCATCTCCAGCAGGATGCATAAGGGGACAAATGTCAATCTATTCCCGTACCACCCTCACGCCGTTCAGAATCAGTGAATGAAAGTGCAGCAAGGGCATTTTGATATGAAATATGGACCAGAGTTGCTCATTTTCCTTGGCAAACAAACGCTCTTCATAATCAAATGCAGATTCACGGGAAAATGTGTACTGGACGTGACAGTCAGGGGTTGAGCTGAAGTTTGCCTGATGGACAACAGCAGCTATGTATTGACAACATGATTGATAACTCATATAAATGAGAATCAGTCACTCTGTGCCTCAACCTTGCTTTTCTGCTTAATACAATAACAGCTAAACTGATTGTAACCTCACCTTTACATTCTTCCCATAAGAGCAGAATTAAGCCATGGAGTCTGCTTCGCTGTTTGATCACCAGTCATTTATTGTTCCCTCTCAAATCCCTTCTCCTGAATTTTCCCAGTAAGTTTTGATGCCCTTACTGATCAAGAACCTATCATTCTCAGCTCTATGTATACCTTATCTGCAGTCACCTTTCTCTCCCTTATCAGGAATTAGTTGATCTTTGCTTCTACTACGTTTTGCTTTGACAGACAGTATTTTGGCTCAATTGTCTTAAATGACCACCTCTTATTGTTAAACAGTGTTTCCTTGTTCTAGATTCTCCCACGAATGGAAATATTCTCTCCAAACTGCCATCACAAACTACTCAGGTTCTTATAAAGTCATGGAGTCATGCAACATTAGAATAGGCCCAATGAGATATCAATAAACATCAATTTACATTAGTCCTATGTTAATCCCATTTTATTCTCCCCACATTCCCACAAATTCCCCAAAATTCCAATATACGCCTACACTTTAAAGGCCACCTATAATGGTCAGTTAAAATATCCATCTACACATTTTGGGGAGAAGTCCAAATAGTCACAAGACACATACAAACTCTGCACAGACAGCACTGGAGCCAGGAATGAACTCTGCTCACTGAAGCTGCTGCACTGTTAATACTATTTGTGCCGCATTATTTTTCAATCAATTCACCTTTCACTCTTCTGAACATGAGCAGATATCACTGGCCTGTCCAAATACACCTCATTAGGAAACCTACCTATTCCAGGTATTGGTCTTGTATAACCATATAACAAATACAGCAAGGAAACAGGCCATCTCGCCCCTTCTAGTCTGTGCCAAACACTTACTCTCACCTAGTCCCACTGACCCACCTTCACCATCCTATCCACATGAGATTCCACCTTCAAGGAACTATGCACCATTATTCCTAGATCACTCTGTTCTACTGCATTCCTCAATGCCCTACCATTTACCATGTATATCCTATTTGGATTATTCCTACCAAAATGTAGCACCTCACACTTATCAGCATTAAACTCCATCTGCCGTCGTTCAGCCCACTCTTCTAACTGGCCTAAATCTCTCTGTAAACTTTGAAAACCTACTTCATTATCCACAACACCACCTATCTTAGTATCATCTGCATACTTACTAATCCAATTTACCACCCCATCATCCAGATCATTAATGTATATGACAAACAACATTGGACCCAGTACAGATCCCTGAGGCACACCACTAGTCACCGGCCTCCAACCTGACAAACAGTTATCCACCACTACTCTCTGGCATCTCCCATTCAGCCACTGTTGAATCCATTTTACTACTTCAATATTAATACCTAATGATTGAACCTTCCTAACTAACCTTTTGTGTGGAACCTTGTCAAAGGCCTTACTGAAGTCCATATAGACAACATCCACTGCTTTACCCTCGTCAACTTTCCTCATAACCTCTTCAAAAAATTCAATAAGATTTGTCAAAAATGACCTTCCATGCACAAATCTATGTTGACTGTTCCTAATCAGACCCTGTCTATCCAGATAATTAAATATACCATCTCTAAGCATACTTTCCATTAATTTACCCACCACCGACGTCAAACTGACAGGCCTATAATTGCTAGGTTTACTCTTAGAACCCTTTTTAAACAATGGAGCCACATGAGCATTACACCAATCCTCCGGCACCATCCCTGTTTCTAATGACATTTGAAATATTTCTGTCAGAGCCCCTGCTATTTCTACACTAACCTCCCTCAAGGTCCCAGGGAATATCCTGTCAGGACCCGGAGATTTATCCAATTTTATATTCCTTAAAAGCGCCAGTACTTCCTCCTCTTTAATCATCATAGTTTCCATAACTTCCCTACTTGTTTCCCTTACCTTACACAATTCAATGTCCTTCTCCTTAGTGAACAACCAAAAAAAAGAAATTGTTCAAAATCTTCCCCATCTCTTTTGGTTACACACATAAGTTGTCCACTCTGATTCTCTAAGGGACCAATTTTATCCCTCACTATCCTTTTGCTATTAATATAACTGTAGAATCCCTTCGGATTTATTTTCACCTTACTTGCCAAAGCAACCTCATATCTTCTTTTAGCTTTTCTAATTTCTTTCTTAAGATTCTTCTTACATTCTTTATATTCCTTGAGCACCTCATTTACTCCATGCTGCCTATATTTATTGTAGATATCTCTCTTTTTCCTAACCAAGTTTCCAATATCCCTTGTATCTTTCAGAACCGCTTCCAATACTCACGTCCTTCCTTAAATAAGGAAGCCTATACTGTCCATAGTACGTACCAGATGACGACTCATCAACACTCAGTATAACTGAACAAAGCCTTAACTTCTGTGTTCAACACCCTAGCGATACAGTATAACATTTTGTCAGCTTTCCTAGTGACTTGGAGTGTGTTATCATTTGGCACAAAGGCATTCAGATCCCTAGTTTATCTCATTTGGCTAGTTTATCTCATATTCTCATTTTTCTTTTCTTGGCAGATTTTAATTTTTCATTGACATTTTTTAATATTTTCTTCAATCGACTGCATCATCTTATACATTTAAATTATATTCTGTCTGTAATATGCACAAAAGACTAATGGGAATGTAGGGGGTGTAATTAGTAGGTTTTCAGAGTCATGGATCATAGATAATTGAGACCATAAGACATTGGAGCAGAATTAAGCCACTCAGTCCATTGAGTCTGCAAGCCATGCCTAATATGATGCTGCACATCCTTTTAAAGCTGGGATGAGGGGGAATTTCCTCTATCAAAAGGGAGATGAATGTGCAGAATTTCTTGCCACACAAGGCTGTGCAAGTCCAGTCATTTGGGTGTATTTAAGGTGGACATTGATAGGTTCTTGATTAGTAGGGGTTAGAACATATGACATAGCAACAGAATTAGGTCAGTCGTCATTGAGTCTGCTCCATCATTCTATCGTGACTGAATTATTATTCCTCTCAACACCATTCTCCTGCCTTCTTCCCGTAACCTTTGACGCCCTGACTTTACAACCTTAAAACCATCACTTTAAATACACTCAATGACTTGGCCTCCACAGCCATCCATGGCAATGAATTTCACATATTCAACACACACTGCTAAAGAAATTCTTCCTCATATCTGTTCTAAATTTACGCCCCTCTATTCTGGGGCTGTGCCATCTGGTCCTTAACTCGCCCATCATATCCTCTCCACATCTACTCTGTCTAGGCCTTTCAATATTCATTAGGGTTCCATGAAATCCCCCTCATTCTTCTAAACACCAGCCAGTACAGGACCAGAGCCATCAAATGTTCCAACCCTTTCACTCCCAGAATCTTTGTTCTGAACCTCCTTTGGACCCTCTCCAATGCCAGCACATCCTTTCTTAAATAAGGGTCCCAAAACTGCTCACAATACTCAATGTACAGTCAGATCAATGCCTTATTAAAGCATCAGCATCATGCCCTTGTTCTCGTATTCTAGTCTTCTCCAAATGAATGCTAAAATTGCATTTGCTTCCTTACCACTGACCCAACAAGCATATTCACATTTAGGGAATCCTGCAGAAGGGCTCCTAAGTCCTTTAGCACTTCTGATTTTTGAATTTATTCTCGTTTTAGAAAATAATCTGCACCTTTATTCCTTTTAGCAAAGTGCATGGCTGTACAATTCCCTACACTATATTCCATCTGCCACTTCTTTCCCTATTGCTCCCAATCTATCCAAGTCCTTCTGCAGACTCCCTGCTTCCTCCAGCTATCTTTGTATTATCAGCAAACTTGGCCACAAAGCCATCAATTTCATCATCCAAATTGTTGACATATAATGTGAAAAGAAGCAGTCCCAATACTGGCCCTTGCGGGACACCTCTTGTCACCTGCAGCCAATCAGCCTCATTTATTCTGACGCCTTGCCTCCTATCAATCAGCCAATCTCCTATCCATACTGTAATACCATGGACTCTTATCTTGTTAAGCTGCCTCATGGGCACTACCATGTCAAAGACCTTCTGAAAATGAAGTAAATAACATCCACTGGCTCATTGTCTATCCTGCCTCAAGTCAAGTCAAGCCAAATCACTTTTATTGTCATTTTGACCATAACTGCTGGTACAGTACATAGTAAAAATGAGAACATTTTTTTAGGACCATGGTGTTACATGACACAGTACAAAAACTAGACTGAACTACGTAAAAAAACAACACAGAAAAAAAAACTACTACACTAAACTACTGACCTACCCCAGAACTGCATAAAGTGCACGAAACAGTGCAGGCATTACAATAAATAATAAACAGGACAACAGGGCAAGGTGTCAGTCCAGGCTCTGGGTATTGAGGAGTCTGATGGCTTGGGGGAAGAAACTGTTACATAGTCTGGTCGTGAGAGCCCGAATGCTTCGGTGCCTTTCCCCAGACGGCAGGAGAGAGAAGAGTTTGTATGAGGGGTGCATGGGGTCCTTCATAATGCTGTTTGCTTTGTGGATGCAGCGTGTTGTGTAAATGTCCGTGATGGCAGGAAGAGAGACCCCGATGATCTTCCGAGCTGACCTCACTATCCGCTGCAGGGTCTTGCGATCGGAGATGGTGCAATTTCCGAACCAGTCAGTGATGCAGCTGCTCAGGATGCTCTCAATACAAACCCTGTAGAATGTGAAGAGGATGGGGGGTGGGAGACGGACTTTCCTCAGCCTTCACAGAAAGTAGAGACGCTGCTGGGCTTTCTTTGCTATGGAGCTGGTGTTGAAGGACCAAGTGAGATTCTCCACCAGGTGAACATCAAGAAATTTGGTGCTCTTAATGATCTCTACCAAGGAGCCGTTGATGTTCAGCAGGGAGTGGTTGCTCCGTGCCCTCCTGAAGTCAACAACCATCTCTTTTGTTTTGTTCACATTCAGAGACAGGTTGTTGGCTCTGCACCAGTCCGTTAGCTGCTGCACCTCCTCTCTGTAAGCTGACTCGTCGTTCTTGCTGATAAGACCCACCACGGTCGTGTTATCGGTGAACTTGATGATGTGGTTCGAGCTGTGTGTTGCAACATAGCCTGTTATTTCCTCAAAGAATTCCAATACATGTGTCCCTAATAGAAACCATACTAACTTTGGCCAACTTTATCATGTGCCTTCACGTACCCCAAGACCTCATCCTTAATAATGGACTCCAACATCTCCCAACCACTGAAGTCAAGCCTATATTCCCTTCCTTCTGCACCTCTCCCCCACTTCTGAAAGACTGGAGTGACATTTACAAATTTCCTCTGCTCAGCAACCATTCCAGAAAATAGTGATTCTTGAAAGATCATTACTAATCCCTTAACAATCTCTTCAACTGCCTCTTTCATGAGCCCTGGGCTGTAGTCCGTTTGCTCTAGGTCACTTACCTATGTGAATTCAGACCTTTCATCTTCCCAAGTGCCTTCCTGGTAATAATAGCAAATAAGCATACTTCTGCCCCCGACACTGTCAAATTTCAGGTATACTGCTAGTGTCTTCCACAGTAAAGACTGACGCAAAATATTTAAGTTCATTCATTATTTCTTCCCTCCCCCCCCCCCCCCCCCCATTACTACCTCTCTAGGTCATTTTCCAGTGGTCTGGTATCCACTTTCACCTCTCTTTCACTCTTCATATATCTCAAAAAACTTTTGCTGTCTTTTATATTATTGGCTAGCTTGCCTTCGTCTTTCATCTTTTCACTCCATTCTTCCAAGCATCATCAGCAAACCTCACAGCTATGATATTGGTTCCCCGCCAGTTCAGGTGCAACTTGTCCTTATTCTCACTCTCTTTCCCCACTCTCTTTTGCTTTTGTGCTGTCTTTGCTTTTCTTGTCAGCCATGGTTGCTTCACTCTCCCTTTAGAATACTTTATCTTCGAGATGCACCAGAGACACCAGGATGATGCATTCCCTCCCAGGTCCTAGGGTTATGTGTATCTGAGCACCTGCAGGACATTGTCGAGGGGGAGGGGAAACAGCTGGAGGTTGTGCTAAATATTGGCATCAATGACAGAGGCAGAAAAAGGAAGAGGTCCTATGGAGTCAATACATGGAATTAGGAAAGAACCTGAAAGGAAGGACCTCCAATGTTGTAATCTCCAGGCTACTCCCTGTGTCAGGGGCTAGTGCACATAGGAATGGAGTGATAGCACAGATGAATGAATGGCTACAAAGATGGTTCAGTGGACAGGGTTTCAAGTTCTTGAGAAACAAAGGTTTAAAGGTAGATAAGTCACCTGGAGCTGATGGTTTACACCCCAGAGTTCTGAAAGAGGTGGCTGAAGAGATCGTTGAGGCATTAGTAATGATCTATCAAGGAGCTCTCTATTCTGGAATGGTTCCAGATAATCACAAATGTCACTCCACTCTTCAAGAACGGAGAGAGGCAGAAGAAAGGAAACTATAGGCCAGTTTGTCTGACCTTAGTGGTTGGGAGTTGATTATTAAGGATGAGGCCTCAGGGTACTTGAAGCCACATTATAATATCAGCACAGTTTCCTTAAAGGAAAGTCTTGCCTCACAAATCTGTTGGAACAACAAGCAGGATAGACAAAGGAGAATCGGTTAGTGTTGTGTAGTGGGATTTTCAAAAGGCCTTTGGCAAGGTGCCATACATGAGGCTGCTTAAAGAAAATACAAACCCGTAGTGTTGTAGGAAAAATTCTAGCGTGGATAGAGTGGTGGCTGATTGGCAGGTGGCAAAGAGTGGGAACAAAGAAAGCCTTTTCTGGTTGGCTGCCAGTGATTCTGCAGTGGTCTGTGTTGGAACTGATACTTCTTGCATTATATGTCAATGATTTGGGTGATGGAATTGATGGTTTATGTTGCAAAGTTTGTAGTCAGTATGAAAATAGCTGGAGGAGCAGGTGGATTTGAGGAAATAGAGAGGCTACAGAAGAACTTGGACAACGAAATAGCAGATGGAATATACTGTCAGGGAGAGTATGATCATACACTTTGGTAGAAGAAATGAAAGGGTTGACTATTTTCTAAATGGAGAGAAAATACAAACATCTGAGACACAAAGGATCTTTCTGCAGGATTCCATAAAGGTTAACTTGCAGATTGAGTCTGTGGTGATGAGGACAAATGCAATGTTAGCATTAATTTCAAGAGGACTAAACTATAAAGGCAAGGATGCATGTTGACATCTTATAAACATTGGTGAGGCCTCACTTGAGGCATTGTGAGCAGGTTTTTTGGGCTCTATATCTTAGGAAGGATGTGCTGAAACCAGAGAGGGTTGAAAGGAGGTTCATGAAAAAGATTCCAGGATTGAATGGCTTGTCATATGAAGAGTATCTGATGGCTCTGGGCCTTTTCAGTGGAATTCAGAAGAATGAGGGGTGACCTCATTGAAGCCCATTGAATGATGAAAAGCTTTGATAGAGTGGATGTGGAGAGGGTGTTCCCTATGTTGGGAGAGTCTAAGACCAGAGGACACAGCCTCAGAATAGAAGGGTGTCCTTTTACACCAGAGACGAGGAGGAATTTCTTTAGCCAGAAGGTGGTGGATCTGTGGAAGTTTTTGCCACAGGCAGCTGTGGAGGTCAAGTCTTTATGTATATTTAAGGCAGAAGTTGATAGATTTTTGATTGGTCAGCACATGAAGGGATACAGGGAGATGCAGGAGATTGGGGCTAAGAGGAAAATTGGATCAGCCATGATGAAATGGCAGAGCAGACTCGATGGGCCAAATTGCCTAATTCTGCTTTGAAATCTTATGGTCTTAAAAGGATAAATATGATCCTTGTGGGAGAGTTTTAAATTGGAGGAGAGCATGAGACAAGAACTAAGATGCATTAACGTACCTTTTCTCTGGTACGTCCACAGCAGACATGTGGAGGGTGTTTAAAGATCAATTGCACAGAGTACAGAAAGGTATTTTTCTGTTAGAGGGACATGGATGGAAAGATAGGAATATCATGGATGTCCAGAGAGGTGGTGAATTTAGTCAAGGAAAAAGAAGAAGTACGTTCAGCTTCAGAAGTCAGAATCAAACAAAGCACATGAGGAGTATAAAGAAGGCAGAAAAGAACTATAGAAGGGAATAAAGAAAGCCAGGAGGGGACATGGAAAGTCATTAGCAAGTAGGATTAAGGTGAATACCAAGGCATTTTATACATACATCAAGAGTAAAAGGATTAGCCACTCAAGGATAAAGGGGGGAATATTTGCTTGGATGCAGAAAATGGAGTGAAGTACTTAATAAGTACTTTGCTTCAGTATTTACCAAGGAAAAGATTATGGAAAACAAGGTCCTTAACTGTGAGTGTATAAATACATCAGAGCATTTAGAGGTCAAGGGGAAGGAAATGTTGGGCCTCCGAATAAGGATTAAGGTGGATAAATCTGTAGGGCCTGACGGGATTTACTCCAGGTTATCGAAGGAGGCAAGAGACAAGATTTCTGGGCCCTTGACCAGTATCTCTCTGTCCTCTAGACACAGGCGAGGTCCCAGAGGGCTTGTGAGTAGCTAGTGTTGTACCTCTATTTAAATAGGGAACAAGGGAAAGCCCTGGGAACTATAGACCAGTGAGTTTCATATCAGTTGAAGGGAAATTGCTGGAGATTATTCTTAAGGGTAAGAGATATGAGCATTTGAAAACCTATGAATGAGCTACAGAAAGTCAGTATGGCTTTGTGTGTGGCAGTTTGTGATGACAGAGAGTGGTGAGGTTAGGGTAGTGGATGTTTCTACATGGATTTTAGTAAGATATTTGACAAAGTCCCCCATGGAGGCTAATCCACAATTAAAATGCATGGGATCTGTGGCAAATTAGATGTTCAGATTCAGATCTAGCTTGTGCATTGAAGACTGCAGGTTGTGGTTGAAGGGATTTACTCGCACTGGAGGTCTGTAATTAGTGGAGTTCCACAGGGATCTGTGCTGGGACCTCTACTGTTTGCAAAGTATTTAATTGACCTGCATGAAAATGTAGATGGATAGAATAGTAAATTTGTAGCTGACACCAAGACTGGTGAAGTTGTGGATAGTGTAGAAGCCTGGCAAAGAATTTAGCTCAATATAGATCAGTTGCAGATATGGGCTGAGAACTGGCAAATGGAGTTTAACCCAGATTAATGCGAGGTGTTGCATGTTGGTAGGGCAAATGTTTGGTTGCAGTACACTGTTAAAGCCGAGGTCCTTAACAGTGTTGTTGATCGAAGAGATCTTGGGATCCAATTTCATAGCTCCCTCAAAGGGGCTGCACAGGTCAACAAGGTGGTCATGAAGGCTTATGGAATATTTGCTTTTATTATTTGAGGCATTGAGTTCAAAAGTCAGGAAGTTATGTTGCAGTTTTATAAAACTCTAGTTAGACCACAGCTGGAGTATTGCATGTAGTTTTGTTCACCCCACTATAGAAACAATGCTGAGGCTGTTGTGAGGGTGCAGAAGAGATTTATCAGGTTGCTGCCTGGTTTAGAGGGCATGTGCTATCACAAGAGGTTTGATAAACTTGGGTTGTTTTTTTGGGGGGTGTCAGAGACTGAGGGAAGATCTGATAGAGGTTTACAAGATTATGAGAGGCACAGATAGAGTGAACACAGAGTAACTGTTTCTCAGGGTTGAAATGTCTAATATCAGAGGGGATAAGTTCAAGGGGGATGTGAGAGGTAAACTTTAACTCAGAGATTCATGGATGCCTGGAATGACTGCCTTGTGGAAACAAATACATTATAGACATTTGGATAGGAACTTGGGGGAATTGGACATAGTATAGGTCGAAGCAGTTTTTGATTTCCTTTTTAGCTGGTTCTGCACAAGATTGTGGGTGAATGGCCTGCATCTATGCTGTGCTCTTCCATGTTCTGAATTCTGTAATCTACCCTATTTTTTTTCTTTATTATCCCCAGTAACTCCAGCCATTGCTGTTCTGCCAACAGCCCTGATAGTGTCCCCTTCCAATAAACTTTGGCTAACTCCTCACTCATGCCTCTGTCATTCCTTTTGCTCTACTGTGGTTCTGATACATCTGACTTTATCTTCTTCCTCTCAAACTGCAGGATAATTTCTACCATGTTATGATTACAGCTTCCTAATGATTCCTTTACCTTAAGCTCCCTAATCAAAACTGGTTCATACACCCTCCCAATCCAGAATTGCCATTCTTCTAGTGGGCTAACTACAAGGTGTTCTAAAATGCAAAGTCATAGGCATTCTACAAATTCCCTCTTGAGATCCTGCAACAACCTAATTTACCCAAACTACCTTATGGAGTTAAGAAACTGCAAGGGTAGAAAAACCATTATGGGAATTGTATATAAGCCTCCAAATAGTAGCCAATATGTGGGATTGAAATTGCAAAGGGAGCTGGAAAAGGCATATAATAAGGGCCATGTCACAATTATAATAGAGTACTTTAATATGCAAGGAGATTGGGAAAATCAGGTTGGTGTCGGATCGCAAGAGAGGGTATTTGTTGAACGCCTATGAGATGGCTTTTTAGAGCAGCTTGTGCTTGAGCCTACTCATGGAAAGGCTATCTTAGATTGGGTGTTGTGTAATAGCCTGGATCTTATTAGGGAGCTTAGCGTAAAGGAACCCTTAGGAGGCAGTGATCGTGATATGATTGAATTCATACTGCAATTTGAAAGGGAGAAGCATAACTCATGTGTATCTGTATCACAATGGAATAAAAGAGATTTGTAGAGGCATGAGAGAGGAGGTTGCCCAGATGGATTGGAGAAGGATACTCATGGGCATGAAGACAGAGCAAAGATGGCTGAAGTTTCTGGGAATAGTTCACAAGGCATAGGTGAAATAGCTCTCAAATGGCAGAGGTAGGCAAGTGCGGCTGACGAGAAGTTAAGGAATGCATAAAAGACAAAAGAAAGGGCATTTAAGGCAGCAAAAGTGAGTGAGAAGTTGGATGATTGGGAAGTTTTTAAAATCCAACAAAAGGCAACTTAAGAGCTATAAGAAGGGAAAAGATGAAATATGTTGGCAGACTAGCCAATAATATAAAGCAGGATACTAGAAGATTTTCCAGTTACAGTATATGAAGAGTAAAAGAGAGGTGACGATATCAGACCACTGGAAAGTTATGCTGGTGAGGTGGTAATGGGGGACAAAGAAATGGCAGATAAATGTAATGGGTATTTTGCATCAGTCTTCACTGTAGAAGATACTAGCAGTGTTCTAGAGGTCCGTGGGTATCGGAGCAGGAGTGAGTGCCATTGCTATTACAAAGTGTAGGGCACTACATTCCAGATTCCTGAGAGAAGTTGCTGAAGAGATAATGGATGCATTGGTCATGATCTTTCAAGAATCACTTGACTCTAGCATGGTCCCAGAGGACTGGAAGATTGCAAATGTCACTCCACCCTTTAAGAAGGGAGGAAGGCCAAAGAATGGAAATTATAGGATAGGCCAGTTAGCCTAACCTTAGTGGTTGGGAAAATGTTGGAATCTATTATTAAGGATGAGGTTTTGAGGTACTTGGAGACTAATGATAAAATAAGTCAAAGTCAGCATCGTTTCTGTAAAGGGAAATCTTACCTGACAAGTATGTTGAAGTTTTTTGAGGAAGTAACAAGTAGAGTGGACAAAGGAGAGGCAGCAGATGTCACTTACTTGGATTTTCAGAAGGCATTTGATAAAGTACCCCACATGAGGCTGCTTAACAAGATAAAATCCTGTGGTGTTACAGGAAAGATACTAGCATGGATAGACGAATGGCTGACAGGCAGGAGGCAGTGAGTTGGATTAAAGGGGGTCTTTTCTGGTTGGCTGCCAGTGATCAGAGGTGTTTCTCTGGGGTCAGTATTGGGACCACTAATTTTCATAATGTTTGTCAATGATTCGGTTAATGGAATTGATGGCTTTGTGGCAAAGTTTCCAGATGATACAAAGATAGGTAGTAGAGGGGTAGGTAGTGCTGAGGAAGCAATGAGATTGCAGCAGGACTTAGACAAATTGGAAAAAATGAGCAAAACAAGTGGGAACTGTCTGATGATGCATTTTGGTAAAAGGAACAATAATGCGGACTATTATCTAAATAGGGAGAAGGATCAAACATCAGAAGTGCAGAGGGACTTTGGAATCCTTGTGCAAGACTCCCAGAAATTAATTTACAGTTTATGTCTATGGTAAAGAGCCGGCTGGTGGTATAGTGGCATCAGTGCCAGACTTCAGAGTGAAGGCTTCTGAGTTCGAATCCAGCCGGCTCCTTTGCATGTTTTCCATCCGTGCTGGGTTGAGCGTCGAGCTAGAAACTCGGCCTCATAAAAACAAGAAAGTCTGCTTAAAAAAATGCCGTCACAACAGCGTTCCAATGACTTCACTTGAAGTTAAGGGCTTTCTTCATCTATGGTAAAGAAGGCATTCATTTCAAGGGGAATAGAATATAAAAGCAAGGAAATAATCCTGAGCCTTTATAAGACATGAGTTAGGCCGCACTGGGAGTATTGTCAACAATTTTGAGCCCCATACCTCAGAAAGGATGTGTTGTCATTGGAGAGAGTCCAGAGAAAGTTCACAAGGATGAATCCAGGATGAAGGGGTTAATATATGGGGAGGGTTTGGCAGCTTTGTGCCTGTACTCACTAGAATTTAGAAGAATGTGTGGAGATCTTATTAAAACCAACCGAATGTTAAAAGGACTAGATCGGATGGATGTGTAGAGTGTGTTTCCTATGGTGTGGGTATCCAGAACTAGAGGACACAGCCTGAAAATGGAGGGACGACCTTTTTAGAACAGGGGTAAGGAGGAATTTTTTTCAGCCAGAGAGATGTGAATCTGTGAAATGCTCTACCACAGACTGCGGCGGAGGCCAAATGCATTGGTATATTTAAGGTGAAAGCTGATAGTTTCCTAATTGGTCAGGGCATCAAAGGATATGCGGAGAAGGCAGTTGTATGCGGTTGAGTGGGATCCGGGATCAGCCATGATGGAATGGTGGAGTAGACTCGAGGGGCTGAATGGCCTAATTCTTCTATGTCTTATGGTCACAACCTGTCTACCTGCACATTGAAATCCTCTATGACTAACGTAACATTTTCTAATTATATGCCTGTTCTATTTCCCATTGAAGTTTATATCCCATATCCTGGTTACTGTTCTGGGGCTGAATATAACTCCCATCAGGGTCTTTTGACCCTTGGAGTTTCCAACTCTACAGACAAAGATTCTACATCTTCCAATCCTATGTCACCTTTTTCTAAGGATTTTATTTCATTTTTTACTAACTCCCTCTGCCTACCTGCCTGTACTTTGATACAACTATTATCTTCTTTCTGCAACGACTCTGTGATGCCCACAACGTCTTTCCTGCCAATCTCTAACTGTGCTCAAGATCATCTGTCACATTCTATACACTGACTACATTGAAATATAACACCTTCAGTCCTGTATTCATCACTCTTTTTGATTTTCCCCCCATGTTACACTTCAACTCTTCCCACTAACTGTAATTTTGCTCTATCATCTGCCTTCCTCACAGGCTCTCTACACACACACACTATCAAATTACACATGAACTGCCCTATCACTCTGGTTCCCATCCTCCTGCTGACTTAATTTAAACCATCTCCAACAGCTCTAGCAAACCTGCCCACAAGGATATTGGTCCCCCTCAGATTCATGTGTAACCTGTCTTTTTTTGCACAGGTCATACCTTCCCTTGAAGAGATCTCAATGATCCAGAAATCTGAAACCCTGCCCCCTGCACCATTTCATCAGCCACTCATTCATCTATATAATCATCTTATTCCAGCCCTGTTTAGCATGTGGTTCTAGGAATAATCAAGACACTGGCGCCACCGTTGCATAATAGTTAGCAAGACGCAATTATATATCAGAGCGTCAGAGTTCAGAGTTAAATCCTGCATCCTCTGTAAGGAGTCTCTCTACATCCTCCGTATGGACTGCAAGGGTTTTCTCCAGTTCACTCTGTGTCCTCCCACAGTACAGAGACATACTGGGTAGTTAATTGGTTGTTGTAAATTGTTCCACGATTAGGTTAGGGTTTAATCAGGGTTGTTGGGATTTACCAGGTGGTGCAGCTCAAAGGTTTGGAAGAGCACATTCCACACTATATCTCTGAATAAACAAATCAGTAACTAAATAAACACTACCTGGGATGTCCTATTCTTTAGCCTCTTCCCTAATTCCCTATATCCACTGTGCAGGAACTCTTCCCCCTTTCTACCTATGACATTGGTGCCAATGTGCACCATGACCTCTGGCTGTTCACCTTCCCACCTGTATCTTTTGCAGCAACTCTGAGACATCCAAGCACCTGGAAGGCAACACACTATCCTGGCTTCTCTTTTGCGATCACAGAATCTGCTATCCATCCCCCTAACTATCGAGTTTCTATCACTATCACTCTTCCTCACTTTTCCCTTCTATGCTGAGCCTCAGAGCTGGCCACAGTACCTCAGGCCAGGCTGCTGTTGCTGTACTCTGATAGGCCAACCCCTCCAGCAGTATCCAAAGGGGTATACATGCTGCTGAGGGGAATGGTCACAGGGGAACCCTGCACTGACTGCTTTCTCCCCTTAATTCTCCTGGTGGTCACCAATCTACCATCAGAACACTGCACTCCAGGTGCCACCACCTCAGTAAATGTTTCATCTATGAAGTTGTCAACCTCCCGGATGGTCCTATGTGTGTCCAGCTCCAGCTCCAATTACGTGACCTTATCAGTCAGGAGCTTGTGTGCGCTTACTGCAGATATACTCGTCAGGGAGACTGTTATGTTGCCTGAAATCCCACACCCCACAGGAGGAGCATTCCATTTCCTGAACTATCTTCCTGCCTACACTTGCACCACTAACTCTGCAAGCTGAAGCTCTAGCCCGTGACTGTTCTCACCCAAACCTGTAGAGCCAAAGCCTGACCACTCTAACACTGTCCACTCATACGATGGCCGCTCTGCTTTTTATTGTCCCTTGCTAAGTCACTAACAATTCAAGCAACCTTCTGCTCTGCAGATAAGTTCCAACAGACCCATTTGCTTTTTAAGACTAGTGTGTAAAGTACACAAGAAACTGGCTCCAACACACTCCATGATCTCCCAATCCGCAGACAACTCCTGACAAGCCCCGCTTGCTTTTTAAAACTGGTGTGTAAGGTCCACAAGGAATTGTCTCCACCTCGCTGAATAACTGAAGAAGATTGTCTAAAGATACATAGGTCAGGTGGGAAGTTTGCTGGGCTGGTGGCAGATGGAATGTAGTCCAAACAAATATGAAATAAAGTACTTTAGAGGATCAAATTCTGGCTTGATGTATAAAATAAATGGCAGAGACCTTAAGAGTGTTGATATACAGAGAGATATTGGGGTGTAAGTACCTACCTTCCTGAAACTGCAACACAGGTGGATGGGATAATCAAACAAAAGTCATTTTGAATGCTTGCCTTTGTAAACTGAAGCATTTGAGTTAAGAAGTGATAAGAAGAGACTGGATTGTTTGGGTTTACTCTGGCTAGAAAGTTGGAAGGTGGTCAGTGACGTTATAATGGTTTACAAAATCCCAAGCAGCAGAGACAGTAAAGATGGTCAGAAATATTTTTCCAGCTCTGTGAGTTCTAGAACTAGAGGACATAGATTTAAGATGAGAGGGGAAATATTTAAAGGAGCTCTGGGGGTGGGGAACACACAAAATGCTGGAGGAACTCAGCAATCCAGGCAGCATCTATGGAAAAGAATACAGTCAACGTTTTGGAGGTGGGGTATGCTTTTCCATAAAAATGTGGTGAATATTTGGAATAAACCACAAGAGGAGGAAGTGGAAATTTACAGTCACAACATTCAAAAGCTATTTGGACAGGTACTTGGATAGGAAATGAATAGATGGATACTGGCCTAATGCAGGCGTGGGATTATTGTAGATGCCGTACTCAGCAGTGTTGATTGGCATGTTAGGACCCACTTCTGTACTGTATATTTCTATGAAAGTATTGAAAGGCAAAATGGAAATACTGTAACAGGTATGATGGGTCAGACAGTTTGAATTGTGTGTACAGCTGTATTTTAATGCTATGAGTATGAGAGGTAATCTGATAAGAGGTGTATTAGATGATGAGAGGCATTGATCCTGTGAATAGCCAGAGGCTTTTTCCCAGGGCTGAAATGCCTAACACAAGGAGGGCATAGTTTTAAGGTGCTGAGAAGGAGGTACAAGGGGGATGTCCGAGGTAAGTTTTTCCACACAGTGGTGGGTGTGTGGAATGCACTGCCAACAACAGTGTGGAGACGGATACAATAGGGTCTTTTAAGAGACTCTTGGATAGGTACAGGGAGCTTAGTAAAATAGAGGGTTATGTGGTAGGGAAATTCTGGGCAGTTTCTAAAGTAGGTTACATGGTCGGTACAACATTGTGGGCCAAAGGGCCTGTAATGTGCTGTACTTTTCTATGTTCTATGAGTACTATGGGAAAGGGTGATGAACTTGGAGCATAGATCAGTACATGAAACTGCGATGTTGTAGGCATTATTGAAACTTGGTTTTGAGAGGGGCAGCAAAGGGTGATTAATGTCCTAGGTTTTCAAAATTTTAGAAAAGATAGAGGAGGTGGTACAGGTAAAGAGAGGGATAATATCACAGCTGAACTCATGGGAGACATAATGGAGGGGTCAGACACTGTGGAACTCAGGAGTAGGGTGCAATCTCACTGATGGGATTGTACTGCAGACCCCCCTAATAGCCGCCAGGACATTGGGTGACAGATATATAATCAGAATAAGAAAAATTGTAAGAATAATAGTGTTGTTGTCATGGGAGATTTCAACTTCCTTAATATAAACTAGGCCCTTCGTAGTATAACGGGTTAGATAGGGCTGAATTTGTTAAGTATAGCCAGGAAGGTTTCTTAATTCAATATGTGGATGGTCCAACGAGAGGAGAGGCCAAGACGTACAAAAAAGCTGGATTAACTCAGCAGGTAGGGCAGCATCCGTTGAAATGAGCAGTCAATGTTTCAGGCCGAGACCCTTCGTCAGGACTAAAGAAGGAGGGGGCAGGGGCCCTATAAAGAAGGTGGGGAGAGGGTGGAATATGCCAGGTGAAAAACCAATGAGAGGAGAGGCCATACTGGACCCGGTGCTGGCTAATGAGCCTGGCTAGATGACTGACTTTTCAGTGGGTGAACTGTTAGAGAACAGTGACCACAACTTCTTAACTTTCAGGATACTATAGATAAGGATAGGCATGGTCCTTACGGGAGAGTTTTAAATTGGAGGAGGGCATTAGGCAAGAGCTAAGAAGCATTAATTGGGAGCACATTTTCTCTGGCAAATCCACATCAGACATATGGAATATGTTTAAAGATCAATTGCACAGAGTACAGGAAAGGTATGTTCCAATTGAAAGGACGGAGGTGGAAAGATAAGAGAATCTTGGATGTCTAGAGAGGTGATGAATTTAGTCATGAAGAAGAAGGAAAAGTATGAAAAGCTTCAGAAGTTAAGATCAAACAAAACACATGAGTATAAAGAAGCCAGTAAAGAACTAAAGGCAATTAAGATAGCCAGGAGGGACCATGAAAAGTTCTTGGTAAGTTGGATTAAGGTGAATCCCAAGGCATTTTATACATCAAGGAGTAAAATGATAACTCAGGAGAGGGTAGGATGACTCGAGGATAGAGGGGGGTAATATCTGCTTGGATGAAGAGGATGTGAGTGAGGTACTTAAAGAGTACCTTGCTTCAGTATTTACCAAGGACAATGTTATGGAGGACTAGGCGATCAGTGCTGAGTGCATAAATACATTAGGGTGTTTAGAGGACAAGGAGGAGGAAATGTTGGTCCTTCTAATGAATACGTATTAAGGTGGTTAAGTCCTTGGGCCTGATGTGATTTAGCCCAAGTTAAAGAAACAAGATTGCTGGGCCCTAAACCAGTATCTTTGTGTCCTCTCTAGCTACAGGTGAGGTCCCAGAAAACTGGCAAGTGGCTAATGTTGTGCTTCTATTTAAGAAGACAAGAGGAAATTCTGGGAACGAGAGACTGGCGAGCCTCACGTCAGTTGTAGGGAAATTGCTGGTGAGAATTCTTAGCCATAGGATATATGAACATTTGGAAACTCATGGCCTAATTAGGGAGAGCCAGCATGGCTTTGTGCGAGGTAGGTCATGTCTTAGCAACTTGATTGGGTTTTCTGAGAAAGTGACGAGAGAGCTTAATGAAGGTAGGGCAGTGGATGTTTCTACATGGATTTTAGTAAGGTGTTTGACAATGCCCTTTATGAGAAGCTAATCCAGAGAATTAATTGACTATCTGGATTCAGAACTGCCTTGCACATAGAAGACCGAGGGTAGTGGTTGAATGGACTCACTTGAGCTGGAGGTCTGTAATTAGTGGAGTTCCACAGGGATTTGCGCTATGACCTCTGCTGTTTGTGAAGTATATAAATGAGCTGGATGAAAACGTCGATGGATGGATTAGTAAATTTGCAGATGATACCAAGACTGGTGGAGGTGTGGGTAGTGTAGAAGACCGGCAAGGAATGCTGTACGATATAGATCAGTTGCAGGTATGTGCTGAGAAATGGTAGATGGGGTTTAAACCCAGATAAATGTGAGGTGATGCACCTTGGTAGGGCAAATACAAGGGGCCAATACACTGCTAAAGGCGAGGCCCTTAACAGTGTTACTGAGCAGAGAGATCTTGAGATCCAAGTTAATTGCTGGTTACACAGGTTGATGAGGTGGTTAAGAAGGTAAATAGAATGCTTGCTTTTCTGAGTTGAAGCATGGAGTTCAAAAGTCAAGAGGTTATATTGCAAGTTTATACAACTCTGGTTAGGTCACATCTGGAGTGTTCTGGCCTCCCCACTATAGGAAGGATGTCGAGTTTTTGGAAAGGGTGCAGAAGAGGCTTTCTAGGATACTGCCTGGTTTAGAGGGCATGTCCTATCACGAGAGGTTGGATAAACTTGGGTTGTTTTTTCTGGAGTGTTGGAGGCTGAGGGGAGATCTGACAGATTTACATGATTATGAGAGGCATAGATAGAGTGGGCAGAAAGTATCTGTCTCCCACGGTTGAAATGTCTAATACCAGAGGGCATGCATTGAGAGGGGACAGGTTCAAGGGGGATGCGAGGGTTAAGTTTTTTACTCAGAGCCGTGAATGCCTGGAATTTGCTGCCTGGTATGGTGGTAGAGGCAAATACATGAGAGGCTTTTAAGAGCTGTTTGGATAGGCACATGGATGTAGAGAAGATGGGGACATATGGACAAGATGTAGGTAGGAGGGATTAATGTTTGGGTATTTTTGAATTGCTTTTTAGCTGGTTCAGCACCACATTGTGGGCTGAATGGCCTTTTTTCTGTACTGTACAGCTCCATGTGCTGTGATTCTAGGCCAATGTACATATAAACATCATACTGTCACACAAATTGAGAGAGTCAATCATTGATATGATGAAATACTGTATGCTTCCTTTGGACAATTATATAATGTAGCCTCAATTCCCTTTTCAGCAATAGTCACTTACTTACACTCCCATAAATGTACAAACCTGATGTTTTACCTAGTGATCTAATCACTGGATTTCCTTCCTTTGAGTATAAGCATCACAATCTGTACAGTGCTACCCCAGTTATCAAACCCATGTACAATCTTATCCTTACCCCAGCCTTGCCCTTCGTCACTCCTGCAGTCTCTCTGTTTGTGTGGATCCTTCCTCAACCACTCTTACGAAATGGAGTGGTTGCAAGTCTTCATCATCAGCATCTTCCCCTGTTTGTACACCAGTTTAAATTGATGTCCTCCGTAATCTGTACTGAGAAAGAAGCAAGATTGAGATTGTAATGTGGGAAGAGAGGAAAACATAAGAGTATGCAAGCCTGCCCATTGGCCTCCTGCTGTGTTCACCTTGTCAAACAACAAAAGAGTGTCAGTATGTTGTATTAGAATGACATTGTTTTAAAGAACAGGCAGTGTGTACATCTGAGGCCTTCAGCAATGCTATTTGTGAAGGGGAAGGGATTACAGGAATCGTGGATGTGACAGAGAATGTTGCTGAATGGTACTTGGCGATGCTGGGCAGTATAGGTTTGGTAAAATGAGGACTTTGATATGCACTGTACCCAGGCGGCCCTGACCATTCAGATGATGCTATTGAATTTCCTGCAACATTGCACCTTGCTCTGTGGCTATCTGATGCAGGGCCAACTTTAAGCAGCACAACTTACCTTTAACTGGAGCTAACAACTCATGGTCCTGATGATAAATCCAACCAGTCAGTGGTGCAGTTAGTAGTGCCTGGAGACTGTAGTCTTGGAAACACACCATTTAAGCTGAAGTACTGATGGCTATGCATTCAACTGGTGGAGATTAATCGTGCAGCATAATCGCTGTATCCAATTTCAGTCATGACAGAAATTGGTCAATTTTGACTGTTTTGGCTTCAGTGCTTGTAAAAAGGTCTATGCTTCATTCCTCTTCTCAAAGTGGTATTAAAGGTCAGCAAGGAAGGATCTGATAATGATCTGAATGACCTGGGTTTACAGGTCTCTCTCCCCCCCCCCCCCCCCCACCCCTCACCCACAACAACCATACTGGTACAGTAAAATACTAGAAAGCACAACTTAGAGTTAGATTTAATCTTTACTTGGATAAATCTAACATAATAAGACCATAAGATATAGGAGCAGAATTAGGCCATTTGGCCCATAGAGTCTGCTCTGCCATTTCATCATGGCTGATCCAATTTTCCTCTCAGCCCCAATCTCCTCCCTTCTCCCCGTATCCCTTCATACCCTGAACAACCAAGAATCTATCAACCTCTGCCTTAAATATACATAAAGACTCAGCCTCCACAGCTGCCTGTGCCAAATAATTCCACTGATTCACAACTCTCTGGCTAAAGAAATTACCCCTCATTTCCATTTGCAAAAAGACACCCCTCTATTCTGATGCTGTGTCCTCTGGTCTTAGACTCTCCCACCATAGGAAACAACCTCCCTATATTCACTCTATCAAAGCCTTTCACCTCCAAGATTTCAATGAGGTCACCCTCCATCTTCAGAATTCTCCCTTAAACCCTCTCCAGTTTCAGCACAAGCTTTCTAAGATAAGGGGCCCAAAGCCAATCACAGTACTCCAAGAGAGGCCTCACCAGTGCTTTAAAAAGTTTCAACATTACATCCTTGCTTTTATATTCTAGACCTCTTGAAATGAATGCTAACATCGCACTTGATCTCATGACCACAACTCAATCTGCAAGTTAATCTTTAGGGTATCTTCCACAAGGACTCTCAGGTCCCTTTGGTGTCTCAGCTGTTTGTCTTTTCTCTCCTTTTAGAAAATAGTCAACACTTTCATTTCTTCTACCAAAGTGCCTAACCATACACTTCCCAAAACTGTTTTCCACCTGCCATTTCTTTGCCCATTCTCCTAATCTGTCTGAGTTCTTCTGTAGTCTCTTCACCTCTTCAAAACTACCTTCCCCTCCACCAATTTTCATATTGTCTGCAAATTTTGCAACACAGCCATCAATTCCATCATCTAAGTTATTGACATAAAATGTAAAAAGAATCTTTCCAAACATGGACCCCTGTGGAACATCACTAGTCACTGGCAGCTATCCAAAAAAGGTTCCCCTTATTCCCACTCTTAGTCTCCTGCCAGTCAGCCACTGCTTTATCCATGCTAGAATCGTTACTGTAATACCTTGGGTTTGTAGATGGTTAATCAGTCTCACATGTGGCATCTTGTCAAACGCCTTCTGAAAAAGAAGTACACAACATCAATCAATTCTCCTTTGTCTATCCTGCTTGTTATTTCTTCAAAGAATTCCAACAGAGTTGTCAGGCAAGATATTTCCTTGAGGAAACCATTGTTAACTATGGCTTATTTTATCATGTGCCTCCAAGTACTCTGAGACCTCATCCTTAATAATTGACTCCAACATCTTCCCAACCACTGAGGTCAGACTAACTGGCCTATTGTTTCCTTTCTTCTGCTTCTCTCCCTTCTTGAAGAGTGGAGTGACATTTGCAATTTTCAAGTTTTCCAGAACCGTTCCAAAATCTAGTGAATTGTGAAAGTTCATTATTAATGTTTCCATGATCTATTTAGCCACCACTTTTGGAATACTGGGGTGTACACCACCTGGTCTAGGTGACTTACCAACCTTCAGATTTTTCAGTTTCCCAAGACCCTAGCTCCTCTAGTTACGGTAAGTACACACAGTTCATGCCCCCGATACCTGGAACTTCCACCATACTGCCAGTGAATTCCACAGTGAAGACGGATGCAAAATATTTATTTAGTTCATCCACCACTTCATTGTTCCCCATTACTACCTCTCTCGTATTGTTTTCCAGCAGTCCGATATCCACTCTCACCTCTCTTTTACACTTTGTATCTGAAGAAACTTTTGGTATCCTCTTTAGTATTATTGGCTAGCTTACTATCATATTCCACCTTTACCTTCTTAATGACTTTTAGTTGCCTGCTGTTAGCTTTTAAAAGCTTCCCAATCCTCTAACTTCTCACTAATTTTAGCTCTATTATATGCCCTCTCTTTGGATTTTATGTTAGCTTTGTCTTCTCTTGTTAGCCACAGTTGTGTCATCTTTTTGTTAGAATACTTCTTCCTCTTTGGGATGTATATATCCTGTACCTTCTGAATTGCTTCCAGAAATTCCAGCCTTTGCTGGTCTGCTGTCATCCCTGCCAGTGTTCTTTACCAATTAAATCTGGCCACCTTCTCTCTCATGTCTCTGTAATTCCCTTTACTCAAATGTTTCAAAGGTACATTTAATGCCAGTGATGTGGATACAATATACATCCTGAAATGCTTTCTCTTCTCAGCCTTCCACGAAAATAGAGGCGTGCCCCAAAGAATGAATGACAGTTAACTGTTAGAACCCCAAAGTACCCCCCGCGCAGCTCCCCTTCCTGCCGCACGTAAGTGGCTGCAAGCAACAATTCCTCCCTCTCCCCACCAGCAAATAAAAAGCATCAGCACCCACCACCGAGCATTTAAGCGAGCAGCAAAAGCAACAGCAAAGACACAGACTTGCAGTACTCCAAAGACTACTCGTTCACCCTGTATTCGATGTACCACAGGTTCTCTCTCTCCCTAATAAGGAAGAAAGAGATGTCTCCGTTTCACGTCGAGGGGGGAGACATAACAAACAACTCACTGGTTTACGATACTGAAAGTCTTTTGCTTCACTTTTTCCTGAGCTCTGTGCCCAAAGATCTCAGGTCTCTGGGCACACAGCCAAAGATTTTCCAGCTCCCACGACACACCAGTCTGGGGCACTGACCTTTGAACTGCCTGTCTCCAGAGCCCCGAGATCCTAGGCCTCAAAAGGTGAGATGAAATCTTAGGCCGCACCCTTGGCCTGTTGAATAACGGCCAGTCATGACACCCTGAGAGGGGGTCCCATTCCCGTAAAGAACCGAAGTCAGCATGTAACTCCAAATCAAGGTCTTCAAAACAACCCTGAAAGGGAAAAATAGAGGTATTAAAGATGGAAATAGAGCTGTTTCTGAAGATACAAGCAAAGGAGTGGCTCTTTAGTGCCATCTTGACTAATACTGATACAACTTGTCCTTCTTAAATTTCAGGATGAATTCGACCTTATTATAATCACTTGCCCCTAAGGGTCCTTTTACCTTAAGATCTCTAAACAATTCTGGTTTATTGCACAACACCCAATCCAGAATAGTTGATCCTCTGGTGGGCTCAACCATGAGCTGCTCTAAAAAGCCATTTCACAGGCACTCTAGAAATTCCCTCTCCTGTAATCTGGCATCAACCTGATTTTACCAATCTACCTGCTTATTGAAGTCCCCATCACCACTGTAACATTGCCCTTTTGGCATGCATTTTCCATCCCCGGTTGTAATTTGTAGGTCACGTCCTTACTACTGTTTGAGGGTATATATACAATTCCCATCAGGGTCTTTTTACCATTGTAGTTCCTTAACTCTATCCACAATGATTCAACATCTTCCAACCCTATGTCACCTCTTTCTAATGATTTAATTTCATCTTTTACCAACAGAGCAATGCCGCCCCCTCTGCCTTCCTGCCTATTGTTTTGATACAATGTGTATCCTTGGACACTAAGCTCCCAGCTATAATCTTTCAGCCAAGATTCAGTAATGCCTACAACATCATACCTGCCAATCTGCAGCTGTGTTTACATTCATCTACCATATTCTGTTTTACTGTGCACATTCAACACCTTCAGTCCTGCATTCACCCCTTTCGTGAATATTACAATGTGGAATAACATTTTCAGCATTTTAGGAAGAAGCTGATTAAGGGATCCAGTGAAGCAATTACAAAATTCAGGAAAGCATTTGAATTTATTTCTTGATTCAATAAAGATGATTTGGGATCATTGGAAGAAGAACAAAAGATTTAAAAGGGTGGTACTAAAACTGAGTTATTAACTAAAAGGGAAAGTTAAGCTGCTTAGCAGCTTTATTTAAAGGAGAGTGTGTGATAGTAGCTTTTAAAATAAAGAATAAACTCAGCAGGATAGAAGTGTTTACGCTTCCAGAGATTCAGAAACTTGTGGCCACAAAAATACAAGCTACGCGTCTAAACCAAGCAATACTTTGTTTTAAGGGAATGGTTAGAATGAGGAATTAATTTTTGCTCCATTACTAGAACACACAGGGCATTAGAATGAAGAAGTTTGGTACCATTATTTTCAAGAGATGAGGGATAGAATACATAGTTGGAACTGGCACCAACTGATGGGAATGGATTGGTGCTTTACTCAAAGTAGCCTTTATATGTTCTCGTTTTTGCAAGATGATAGGTCTTCAGTTGACCCTCAGAACATTCCGTTACCCGCGTTCCCAGAGGAACCGTTAATCTAGCAAGGAGACAAAATGAGTATTCTGTTCTTGCTTAACCATTGCCAATAAAAATCAGTAATATTTATAATGCCATTTAGAACCTGGATTTTTTTGTGAGTAATTGAATCATTGTTCTGTTGGTTTAACAAATACCACATTATTTTGTCCATTTCTTGTAATTTAATATTGGAGTGTGGCTGTCTGTACTTGCTCTGCTGTACAACGAAGGCAGGATGTTTTGGCCTGAGGCCATTTGAATGTGCTAATCCTCAAGTGGTTCACTTTCTTTTAAAAACAAAAAAAATGTACTGACAGCAATCTTTGAAGACCTCACTGTGACCTGAGATGCTACTGCAGAAGAAAACATCACTTTCATCCAGATAATTGTTGCTTTCACAGGTTCTGGTTACAGCTGAACACTGCATGGACTGAAGAATCAAGTGCAGTCATTGCACTGGATAATGTGACACTCAGCCTTGACTGTTATCTAACAAGTGAGTATAATTATCACCTCTTTTCTGTTTAATAATACTGGATCTAGAACAAATCATGCATCCTTGAAAGATTACTATAGAGACAACTACAGCCTGCCATTTGCTGGTACAAGGAGAAACGCAAAAGACAGAAGTGAAATTATAGGGAACAGTGGGTTGGACCATCATCTCTGGACCTATGTTTGATAACTATGATGGGCTTGTGTTGGTGCAGAAGCTTCCTTTATCTATAGGTATATAAAATTATAGATAGATATATACTTTATTGACCCCAAAGGAAATTACAGTATCACAGTAGCATTACAAGTGCACAGGTATACAAATATTAGAAGAGAAGTAATTAAGAATAAAAGATAAGTTACCTCAAACAGTCTAACATAAGGGGGGTTATCACTTCCCTAGCTATATGGCCAAGGGTAAGAATGACTTCATATGGCACTCTTTAGAGCAGCACAGTTCTCTTAGTCCATTACTAAAAGTGCTTCTCTGTCAGCCTAGGTGGCATGCAGGTGGTGAGAAATATTGTCCAGAATTGCCAGGATTTCTGTAAGGACCTTTGTTCTTCCACAGGCTCCAGTGTGTCCATTTTGACTCCTATAACAGAGCCAGCCATTCTACCCAGGTTATCGAGACAGTTAGCATCTCCCACGTTGATGCCATTGCCCCAGCACACCACCATTTAGAAGATTATACTAGTGACAACGGGCTGGTAGAACATGTTATGGAGAGGACTATGTACTCCAAAGGACCTCAGTCTCCTCAGAAAGTAGGGACAACTTTTGTCCTTCTTGTGTTGGTGTTTAACTCAAGTCCGTCATCCAGGTGCACCCCCAGGTACTTGTGGGTCCTCACCACATCTACTTCCTCATCAGCAACAGTAACAGGGAGCAGTGCAAGCTTAGCCTTTTGAAGTCCATCTCCATCTCCTTTGTCTTACTGTTGTTGAGCTGTGGATGATTCAGCTTGCACCATTTGGCAAAGTCATCTACCAGGGCCCTGAATTCATCCTCCTGTCCTTCCTTTATACACCCACCTATGGCTGAGTCATCAGAGAATTTTTGAGGAGTATACACAGGGTAAATGCAAGCAGGCTTTTTCCACTGAGGTTGGCTGGGGCTACAACCAGAGGTCATGGGTTAAGGGTGAAAGGTGAGAAGTTTAAGGGGAGCACAAGGGCAAAATTCTTCACTCAGAAGGCCACGAGAGTGTGGAATGAGCTGTCGGCACAAGTGGTACATGCAAGCTTGAGTTCAACATTTAAGAGAAGTTTGGATAGACACTTGGATGGTAGGGATTTGGAAGGCTATGGTCCTGGTGCAGGTTGACAGGAGTAGGCTGTTTAAATGGTTTTAGCACGGACTAGGTGGGCTAATGAGCCTCTTTCTATGCTGTACCTCTCTATGAGTCTATAGAAGTTAGAATACTGCGTAAAGTTGTAATTCCACCGATAGCTGCACAGCAGAGAACTCTCCATTAGTACGCACAATTTGGCAGTCATTTTTGGAGAGATGATAGGCACCATTGAAGTGTGAAGCAATATGTAACTCTTCTGAGCTGTGACTCAAGGTCCTTCACTGAGAAGACCTCTTCTGTGGATCTAATTTCACACCCCAGTATCTGACAGCTCTAAAGCTGTTGAGCATAGAAAGGTAAATGAAAATAAATATCATTAGCTACTACAAAAAAAAGTGCATTCAATCTTTGAGGATAGTTATTTTCCTGCTGTGCAATCTGGAAGTGTTAAATATGGAATTGGTCCAATGAAAAGTAGCAATATTATTTGGTAAATAAAGTAAAGTTGTCTGAAATTTGAAACAAGTATTCTATGGGCAGTCAGCTATTTTGCATGGGAGACCTAATTTCTGAAACTGCTTAAATCATTGTTAAAATCTTAGTTTGGACTGCCTTAACACATAAGAGCTTTTTCAAAATTATATTTCTGGTTTTGTAATTATAGCCTTATAATATCTGTAACTATAATAGGGTAGACATATATCCATTATACCGTAAACAATTTCAACTTAATCTTGTTTAATAAAAATAAAACATTCAAATTGACATGAATATGAATCATGTAAAACAATTTATTGGAACACATTGAAGATATCACATTACTGTGGATTAATGCTAATATGCTGAAGCTGTTTACTTTGATCTTCAGCAGAAATGTCTGTTAAGCCTCATGAGCCAAATGCCCCCTTATATTCTACATTTCCTTAAACTTGCATTCCATCAGCCTCAGCTTAAAATAACAGACAGAAATTTAAACTCCTAAATTTATTTCCTCAGCAAAACTGTAGATCTATTTTCCCCCAAATTACTGCAGGTAGCATGTACAAAAGAACTACAAAATAAGTGTGTGAAACTGATAGATCAATATTTACAACATGGGCATAGATTCTTGAAGAGGTGATGTCCCATTATATTGCTGGGGACTTCTGGCACAGTGTACCATCTCCTTTCAGTCTTTCACCCTTGTGATTTTGACATGGTGCTTTTTTAATCAAATAGCAGGAATTTGTCCTATAAAGTCAGAGTGCTGATTGCTGGTGGTGGGTGCTCGATGGTTGGCACGGAAAACACTCATCACGGAAAACACAAGTCACATCCTTGCTGACCATCAAGCACTCATCTCCAGCATTTAGATGAGACTAAATGCTAAATGCTCACAGCCTAACAACTCCAGAGACTAGAATTCAATCCTTTCAAAGGTACTGCCCACCTGTGAGAGTGTGAATTCCCTCCAGGTGATGTAGTTTCCTCCCAGATCCCAAAGACATGCCATTTGCTAGCTAACTGACTACTATAAATTACCCCATCTGTTGGTTGATTAGAACATGGGAGAGAGGTGATGACTATCAATAACTCTCGGAGACGGGAGGCGAATGATAGGCTTTTATTAGCAGCAAAATGGAGCACAGCTTCTCGGAGACTGAGGGGGGAGCAGTGCCTCCAATCGCCTTTATACAGGGGTCTGTGGGAGGAGCCACAGAGGCAGTCAGCAGAGGGGCGTGTCCAGACAGGTATACATAGTTTAGCACAAGAGGGAATTGTTTATAGGGAAAATAAATGAGTGAAGGGGACTAATAGAATTACTTTGAGGCCATGTAGACAATACAGCAAAATGGCTTCCGCATAAGTAATGAGAAATGTATTCCACTTTATCTGGTATGGGAAACCACGAAGTTCACCGTCCCACTAATTAAGTCCAGGGCACAAATCGGGTATTTTTGAGGAAGATTCAGTTGTGTATGTTCAGACATTCACACAAATTACTGGTCTGCTGCAGTGGAGCAGACTCTAAAAGGACTAATCTTGTGCCAGAATTTGAGTAGGCCTCAGTGTGCCGACTAGATTTGGAGAGGTCTGTTTAAGGGCATGCTATTCCATGGCTTGTTCCACCTCATCATTTTTTTTCTCCAGACGATTTCAATAGAGAGATTTATAGCAGAGAGCTCATCTGCTGCAAGTAATAGCGTTAGAGACATATAAAAATGAATATTTGCCACCGAGATTCACAACACCAATAAAATAAAGCATAGAAAGCCATAAAATGACTGCTTTTATTTCTGGCTGAAATATTTCATTTCCCAGGTTATTTGCCGATCTCCTTTAAATCAGCTAGTGCCACAACTGATTCCCAGGCAATGCTAGATTTACATTTCACAAACATCCTTCAACAACTACACTCTGCATGGCAAAACATCAGGAAGTGGTTTCAATTTGTCTTTCCAAAATTGGGAGTTAAATGAGGTGTCTATCTCATTGAATACTTCTACTGTCCAGCCCTACAAAATATGCCACAGCTGAAATTATGTTGTGGTCCAGTGGAACAGAACTCTAGTTGATCTTCCATTTTCAGTTATCCGAATAGAAAGCTATGTCGATATATTTTTCACAGCACAGAAACAGGGTATTTAGTCCAACCAGTGTTAGCGCTCTACACAGTTCTCTCCCCACTCCTTTGAGTACTACTTAGGAGAACAGTAGCATGTTAATGTCTGGATCTCAGTGTAACACTAAACTTTAGTTCAGGACGGATCAAAGTCAATTCATGGGTACACGGGTGACAGGCATTGTGAAAATGGTTGCCTTGAGTATTGTGTGTGAGTTTTCAGTATGATATATGAATTATTAGGTGGGAGTGTTGATTAGTAAAGATTGTTGTCAGTGGAGCAGTGTGTGATTGCATTTTTTTCTATAGTAGTTAGAAGATGGGATTTGTTACAGCTTGCAATGAAATGTTCCTGTGAAGACATTCTTGAGGCATTGAGATCTGACAGTATGGGATGTTGCTGGTTGCTATGACCACTCTGGCCACCACTACCAATTCTCTCATCATTTCTGCACAGTTGTGTTTTCAAGGCAGCTGAAGATGTAGAGACAGCATCTTGGTAACCACTTCTTCCATTAAGAATGTCTTATCAGTGAGAGAGGCAGGGTTCCTGCTTTTGTGTCTGTTTTGCCACTCTTGTATATCGCCTTCAAGCATTGATGAAATCAGTCTCCATTTGTCTTTTAAAAGCTGCAGCCTAACATTTATTATCACAAACTATTTTTGTCTAGTGTATTGGTTCCTGAAATTACTCATATTTGCTGTGCATTAAGGTTTAAGTACACAAGGCTTTACACAAGATGCATGTGCAATAATCTCGATAACCTCAAAGGGGCTTATTGGCATGAGTCCCCAATATGCGTTTATGTGCAATTTGGATTTATTGCTCAGCTTTTCAAATCTAGAGAAGCCTATGATTGATGGCCACAGCAGTAGCCTTAAATTAAGCTAAATTGACAGTGAAAATTAATTGGAGCTGATCTTCTTAACAATGAACAATTAAAAACATGGATGATTGACAAGGAGTTAGAAAAAAAAGTGTGCTGCAAATATGTGCTATACTTATTGTGAAGGAAAAGCAAAATAGAAATTCAACAAAAGTAGAATTAAAAAAATTCCATTTAATGAAAGTAGACTATAAACTGGTTCACTCATAAACTGTTAATTGAAACTTGAAACACAGTAACCATGTAAGTCATCTTTTACCACATTCAGCCAATCTGAATAAATTACTTAGGATCAAGCTATACTATTCCAAAACACTGATGGCCCTCGACTTAAAAGCACAAAACTTGTGCCAAAAATACAACAACAAAAACAGAAGTGCGTTGGGTATCAGCTTTATAAAAGTTGATGTTCATGTCGATGAACATGTCTGAGGCCCATGGCATCAGATAAGCAGTACTTGCAAGGAAAACAAATTAAACATAAATTATGCACAATTTTTAATAATGAAACAGAACTAGAACAAAACAAATCAAAGTCCATTTTAGTGCAAAGTGGTCAAAATATTCAGTGTTGCTGAACTGTAGTCAATAGGGTTTTGCAGATTGGTGCAATATCCAAATGGTTGAAGGGCAGCAGTTGTTCTTAAACCTGGTGGTATGCGCCTTAAGACTTTTGTACCTCCTGTCCGATGGTACCTGTGAAAAGATGGCAAGGCCTGGATGGTGGGGATCTTTGAAGATAGATGTTACATCCTTGAGGTATGTGTTCTTATAATTTACCAGTCCAAATCAGGGTAATCATTGCTTGGTACTAACTGCTGTAATGTTAGTAACAGAGACAGGAAAAACATCGTAGTTGAAGGTCATCATTAATTAATCTGCCTAGCATCAGTCATTTGCAGTAGCCAGTCATTTAATCACTGCAGTTTACTACAGGGATTCTGAATGAACTGAGCATTTTGGTGGCAGGGCCAGGGAGACTCTCTGCTTATATCATGCCTGAATTTCCAATCAATCCCAATGTGTCTTGGCTGGAGCCAATTGGTTCTCATCTAATTTTCACTTATGTTTATTCATGGGATGTGGTATCATTGGCAAGTCTGACATTAAGTGCCCTTCTAAATTCACTGCTGCCTGGGTTTAAAAACCTTTGCAAGTGTAACATCTGCACTAACCTCTGCAAACCTCCAACCATGACTGCGAAGGAGCATTTGGGATGATGTTGAGAACCTCAAGGTCATACACTAAGAAAAACATAGCAAGTGGCAAAAGGAATACACCACTTCACAAACAGCTCACCCCTCTGTATCATTAGCTACCTCGACCACCTAAGGAAGAATCTGAAGTTCTTGCATTAGACGCATTAAACATTTCAAAACCCACAAGATTGGAGTAGAAGCAAGCCATGCACGATCCTGAGGGAGTGCTGAAGAAAACTGTATTCCCATGGTGCTGCTAGATAGGAAGTTTCAGGAGTCTGGCCATGTCCCAATAAAGCAATAGTTACTGATCACCAAGTCAGATTAATGAGAACAAGTTAAGATGAACCTGTTAACGTATACCTGCTGCCCTTCTAGAAGCTTGAAATCATGAGTTAAGCACTATTAAAGTGTATTGTTGAGTTGTTGTAATGCTTCTTATCAGTGGTGCAGATTGCATCCACAACATTTTGATGAGCAACAGATTGAATGATTGTGCTGATGGATAGGGTGCTAATCAATGAGCTGCCTTGTGCTGGATGGTAGGGATCCTTAAATATTATTGGAGCAGCCTGTCCCAGCAAATGGAGAGTACTCAATAACACTCCTGATTAATAACCATTCAGAGGAAAAGTGATGAAGGCTGTCAGGAGATTTAAGCCTGGAGAGGGACAACCTGTCCAATATGTTTTCTTGGCTGATGCTGAAGATGATTGTGTTTTGTGCAATGGATTAGCGAAGAAATCTAAACCAAATGATTTATAGTTATGTCTCTTTCAATGTCCATCAGATCTAATAACAGATAAATGCTGTTGGAGGTATTCTGATAGTTTATCTCTGGTCTTTTCTGTAATTCTCTTAAACATTGCACCTGTTCTTATTGCCTTTTTTTTTCTTGGTCCTCTTTCAATAGGTAGTGCAGACAACGCATCCAGAAATGATTCTGCCAGTCCAAGCCAGCATCTGTTAGGGCAAGCCTTTATAAACAAAACTGTTGTGGCAGCCAGCAAGAAGATGCATGAAGCAGCTAAAGTCAGTGGGTCAACAGGTATGAACAACACAACATAATAATGGCATTTCAGCATACTGCTTTTGCAATAATAACGTGTTCTTTTTTTGTTTATAACAATTACACTTGATGATTTTACAACAGCTTTTGAGTGCAATGAAACTTTATGTTGAAAGGATATTTGTGTCCAGAAATCATACCTAGTTTAACAATTTATATTGAAATGAAATTTGAGAAGTCATTTCTTAGGATTTTCTCACAAGCACGTAATAAAGTGATTGTCATTAGTAATGTAAGTATATATTTAATTAAAGATTGTCTTAGAATGTGATATATAGAAAGTTTAGTCTGCAGCCTATTTAACTTGAGCCAGGATTGATACATCTATGCTTTTGTCAAGGTCCCGCATGGGAGGTTAGTTAGGAAGATTCAGTCGCTAGGTATACATGGAGAGGTAGTAAATTGGATTAGACATTGGCTCAATGGAAGAAGCCAGAGAGTGGTAGTGGAGGATTGCTTCTCTGAGGCCTGTGACTAGTGGTGTGCCACAGGGATCAGTGCTGGGTCCATTGTTATTTGTCATCTATATCAATGATCTGGATGATAATGTGGTAAATTGGATCAGCAAATTTGCTGATGATACAAAGACTGGAGGTGTAGTGGACAGTGAGGAAGGTTTTCAAAGCTTGCAGAGGGATTTGGATCAGTTGGAGGAATGGGCTGACAAATGGCAGATGGAGTTTAATGCAGACAAGTGTGAGGTATTGCACTTTGGAAGGTCAAACCAAGGTAGAACATACAAGGTAAATGGTAGGACACTGAGGAGTGCAGTAGAACAGAGGGATCTGGGAGTACAGATACATAATTCCCTAAAAGTGGCATCACAAGTAGATAGGGTCGTAAAGAGAGCTTTTGGTACATTGGCCTTTATAAATCAAAGTATTGAGTATAAGAGTTGGAATGTTATGGTGAGGTTTCGTAAGTTATTGGTGAGGCCGAATTTGGAGTATTGTGTGCAGTTTTGGTCACCGAATTACAGGAAGGATATTAATAAGGTTGAAAGAGTGCAGAGAAGGTTTACAAGGATGTTGCTGGGACTTGAGAAACTGAGTTACAGAGAAAGGTTGAATAGGTTAGGACTTTATTCCCTGGAGCATAGGAGAATGAGGGGTGATTTGATAGAAGTGTATAAAATTATGATGGGTATAGATATAGTGAATGCAAGCAGGCTTTTTCCACTGAGGCTAGGGGAGAAAAACCAGAGGACATGGGTTAAGAGTGAAGGGGGAAAAGTTTAAAGGGAACATTGGAGGGGGGGCTTCTTCACACAGAGAGTGGTAGGAGTGTGGAATGAGCTGCCAGATGAAATGGTGAATGCGGGCTCACTTTTGACATTTAAGAAAAACTTGGACAGGTACATGGATGAGAGGGGTTTGGAGGGATATGGCCCAGGTGCAGGTCAGTGGGACTAGGCAGAATAATGGTTCAGCACAGCCAAGAAGGGCCAAAAGGCCTGTTTCTGTGCCGTAATGTTCTGTGGTTCTATGGTTCTATTCATGGTTCCCTCTCTCGCAGCAGACACTCAATTAATAGACAGCTGGAAGAACTCAGCTGGTTGAGCAGCATCTATGGGGAGGTGGAGCCAAGGAACTATCAATGTTTCAGGTAGAAACCCTGTATATGAAGATAGCCTCAGTGTTTGACCCAAAATGTTGACAGTTCCCATCCCCCACCCCTGTAGATACTGCTCTATTGAGCAGTTCCTCTGGCAGACCATTTGTTTCTCCCGATTCCGAGATTCTGCTGTTTCTTGTCTTATCACTCAGCTACTCCCTAGGTCAGTTGTCCAAGTGGTTCAGCAGAAATTTCTGCCTCTGTATTTAACAGATGGTAAAGAATTAGCTTTGTTATGAAATTTTTTTGGTATTAAAGCAATTCAAATTGTTAGGTCTTGGAAGGTACAATTGCATATTTAGCAATATCAGATATGACTTAATTTGTGTATATTTAACTGCTCTTATACTGCTGGTCAAAATGAAGCAGAATCATGAAAAGCATCACTGAAATTTCAAAAAACCTTACCTCGTGGACTCTGAGTTCTGATGATTATAGCATGTGTGCTACAATTCATAAAAAACATAACATGCAGGAGTGAGACAACAACAGAAGCCTATTCCTGCGTGTCTGCACTTAACGTAAAATAATTCACGACATACCAGAGCAGCATAATTAGACAATCAGAAATATTAGGACTAAAACCTTGGTCAAAAAGGAGAATGTACGGAGGAAGGAGGGAAGTGGGGAATGGAGGAAGTAAATTACAAAACCTAGAACCAGAATGTCTGGTTGCCAACAGTGAGACAAGGGGAGAAAGTTGGAGAAACAGAGCACTATTTTATTCAGAAGGAGTAACAGGAAAGGCCATCATTTATTGCCCATACCTAATTTATTTGCAATGATAGCAGTGTGCACTATTTTAAGCCATGGCAATTTATGTAGTGGAGGAATTGCCATGTTATTAATGGGTAGAAAATGTTCAAGTATACTAACGCAGTCAGGTGGTCAATACCTGGTACTGCTGGCCATGAATATAATTTGCCATTTATCAGCTTAAGCCTAAATGTTATTCATGTCAATCTACATGATTCTTCACTTTCTGAGGAGTACAAATGGAACTGAATACTGTGTAAACATTGAAGATCAAATGAACACTGCACAGATGTTGGAAATCGTCAGAAGGTTAGGCTGCATCTGTGGGTAGTGAACAGAGTCGATGGCTTTAGGTTGGTTGAGTTAATTGAGTTTAAAAGAAGCTTGTAATCCTGGGAGGAAGGTGGAAGAAGGAGATATACTGTATTTTTTTCCCCATTCGCCAGATAACCTTTATTACATTTTATTCCTATGGTTGCCCTAGTTTCACTTTATCAGATATATCCCCCTCCCCGATGCTTCAACTTCCCTGCAACTTTCCAAACTTCTTTTGACATCTTTTCATTTCTTACCTGAAATGTTCACTCTGTTTTTCTTCCCACAGATGCAGACTAGCCTGTTGACATAATTACTATCATATACACACAATCATATTAGCTTATGTAACCCATGACTTCAGAGAGTGGATATTTTACTTGGATTGTACATTTGGTCTCCTGCTCCCTGATGCAATGAACAATCACTTCTATCTTATGTCTGGCATTTAGATTTTTTTTTGTCCAGATTTGGACCTAAGCTTTCATGAGATACGGAGGAAGCAGATCATTGGAGCTCAAAATGATATTCAGTGAGCTGGATATTGGTGATTTAAATAATGTTTAGCAGTGTTGCCAATGACCTTCCAGTCACTAAGAGAGGGCTGACAGGGTGGTAATTGGCTGGGTTAGATTTGTCCCGGGTTTTTTTTGGATGTAATGTCTCTCCACAACCTCAGTCTTTAGGGTGCAGTTTTGTTAAGTTTCTAGCCTTTGCTGTAACCAGTACTATTTGTTATTGTAATATGGATTGAGGTGAACTGCCTGAGGTGTAGCTTCTGCCATGGTCAATCCTCTGTAGGAGGCTGCTGTTGATCATTCGATCACTACGCTGGAATGAAGGTAACTGCAAGTGCTCTGTTTTTAACATTAGATGTGTAATTGTCTGACACTATTTACAAATGAATATGACAAAACTGCAGCACTTTGATATGATCCATTATGCATTTTCTCAGCTCTATCTATAACTTATTGCTGTTTAGTATGCCAAGTGCTCTTAAAAATTGAAATTTCTCCAGGTTGGCACTTCATTTCTTTTGCTCCATCAGCTGTAATGTCTGACATTCTCCTCTGCTATCCACACTGAAACAAAATTGGTTATTTGGCTTTGTGTTAAGAGTGGGATGAATGATAAGACCATTAGATGCAGGAGCAGAATTAAGGCATTCAGCCTTTTAAGTCTGTCCTGCCATTCAATAGTGGCTGATTGTTATTCCCTATCAACCCATTCTCCTGCCTTCTCCCAAAAATTTGACAGACTTACAAATCAGCCTCTGCATTAAGTACACCCATTGACTTGACCTCAACAGCCATCTATGGCAATGAATTCCACAGATTCACCACTCTCTGGCTAAAAAAATTCCTCCTCATCTCTGTTGTAAATGGATGCCCATCCATTCTGAGGCTGGGCCCTCTAGTCCTAGACTCTTCCACCACTGAAAACAGTCTCCATATCCACTCTATCTAGTACTTTCAATATTCAATAGGTTTTAATGAAACTCCCCCTTCTTTCTTCTAAGCTCCAGCAAACACTCTTCGTAAGTTAACCAATTCATCCTTGAGATTATTTCTATAAACCTCCTCTGGACATTCTCCCATGCCAGTACCTCCTTCCTTAGATATTGGGGCCAAAATTTCCCATAATATCTATTAATTTATTTATTGATTGATTGATTTAGAGATAGAGTACAGATTAAGCTCTTTGAGCCACACTGCCCAGTGTTTCCTATCTAACCCTAGCCTAATCATGGGACAATTTACAGTGACTGGTTAACCTACTGACCAGTACGTATTTGGATTGTGAGAGGAAAGCGGCACACCCAGAGAAAACCCATTCATTAAACAGGGAAGACGTACAGAGACTCTTTGCAGATGACATCAGAATTAAACTTCATTCTCCGACTCCCTGAGCTGTAAGAGTGTCGAGCTCACCACTGTGCTACCATGGTGCCTCAAAATGTGGTCTGATTAATGTCTTATAAAGCCTCGGTATTACATCCATGCATTTTTATTCTCATCCTCTGTGTCTTTGTCTCCTCTAGTGCCTATGTTGATGTCAGGTGATCTGTCCAGTTTAATTCTGCTTGTGATTTTTTTTTTATCCATATAGCTTACTAGGTCACCTCAGAGAAGTGTTAGGAATCAATCACTCTGGAATCTCATGAAAAATGAAAAAAGTAATCTTCAGTCATTTCTGACTATGTAAGCCTTAGACCGTGTACTGACATTGACTTAAATTTTCTGCATTTTGTGTTGCACGATTCTTAAGTGTGTTAAATACACTTCAGAAATGTCAATAGATGTTATTCTCAAGACAACAGTATTTATAGAGGTTACATTTTAAAGCACTGACCAATTGTTCCAGATCATGGCACATTTCATGCTCATTGATATCCAGATATGTTTGAAAAGGATTTCTGGGCAAGGAAATCTCGACAGATTTAGTAGAAGTGAATTTATTTGAGGTGGAAACTACACTCCCAAATATTTGAATAAAAAGATTGTATAACAGCTGGGTGAATAAAGTTTTTTAAAAAATGAGCAACTTTGAATACACTGTGGATAATGAGTATATTGAAATACGAAGGTTGCCATTGTAATCTGCACCTGTTACAGTGTTTACATATTTTTAGCAAATTGGGATATGTTTTTTACAAGATGCACAGTAGGTGTTTGGAACTCTCCCAACAAAAAGAAATGGCTGCTGACTCCTGTGCATATCAGAAACATAGAAAGATACAAAACCTGCAGCACAATACAGGCCCTTCCGCCCACAAAGTTGTGCCGAACATGTCCTTACCATAGATATTACTAGGCTTACCCATAGCCCTCTATTTTTCTAAGCTACATGTATCTATCCAAAAGTCCCTTAAAAGACCCTATTGTATCCGCCTCCACCACCATTGCCAGCAGCCCATTCCGAGCACTCACCACTCTCTGCGTAAAAATAAAAACATACCACTGACATCTCCTCTTTACCTACTTCCCAGCACCTTAAAACTGTGTCCTCTTGTGGCAACCATTTCAGCCCTGGGAAAAGCCATTGACTCTCCACGCGATCAATGCCTCTTATCATCTTATACAGCTCCAAGGAGAAAAGGCTGAGTTCACTCAACCTATTCTCATAAGGCATGCTGCCCAATCCAGGCAACATCCTTGTAAATCTCCTCTGAATCCTTTCTATGGCTTCCACATCCTTCCTGTAGTCAGGCGACCAGAACTGAGCACAGCACTCCAAGTGGGGTCTGACCAGGGTCTTATGTAGCTGCAACATTAACTCTCGGCTCCTTAATTTAATTCCACGGTTGATGAAGGCCAATACTCCGTATGCCTTCTTAACCACAGAGTCAACCTGCGCAGCTGCTTTGAGCATCCTATGGACTCGGACCCCAAGATCCCTCTGATCCTCGACACTGCCAAGAGCCTTACCATTAATACTATATTCTGCCATCATATTTGACCTACCAAAAGGAACCACTTCACATTTATCTGGGTTGAACTCCATCTGCTACTTCTCAGCCCAGTTTTGCATCCTATCGATGTCTCGCTGTAACCTTTGACAGCTCTCCACACTATCCACAACACTTCCAACCTTTCTGTCATCAGCAAACTTACGAACTCATCCCTCCACTTCCTCATCCAGGTCATTTATAGAAATCACGAAGAATAAGGGTCCCAGAACAGATCCCTGAGGCACACCACTGGTCACTGACCTCCATGCAGAATATGACCCATCTACAACCACTCTTTGCCTTCTGTGGGCAAGCCAGTTCTGGATCCACAAAGCAATGTCCCCTTGGATCCCATGCCTCCTTACTTTCTCAATAAGCCTTCGATCGGGTACCTTATCAAGTGCCTCGCTGAAATCCATATAAACTACATCCACTGCTCTTCCTTCATCAATGTATTTAGTCACATCCTCACAAAAATTTAATCAGGCTTGTAAGGCACAACCTGCCCTTGACAAAACCATGCTGACTATTCCTAATCATATTATACCTCTCCAAATGTTCTTAAATCCTGCCTCTCAGGATCTTCTCCATCAACTTACCAAACACTGAGGTAAGACTCACTGGTCTATAATTCCCTGGGCTATATCTACTCCCTTTCTTGAATAAAGGAACAATATCCGCAACTCTCCAATCCTCTAGAACCTCTCTTGTCCCCATTGATGATTCAAAGATCATCACCAGAGTCTCAGCAATCTCCTCCCTCACCTCCCATAGTAGCCGGGGATATATCTCATCTGGTCCTGGCGACTTATCCAACTTGATGCTTTCCAAAAGCTCCAGCACATCCTCTTCCTTAATATTTACATGCTCAAGCATTTCAGTTTGCTGCAAGTCATCACTACAATCACCAAGATCCTTTTTCATAGTGAATACTGAAGTCAAGTATTCATTAAGTACCTCTGCAATTTCCTCTGGTTCCATACACACTTCCCTACTGCCACACTTGATAGGTCCTATTCTTTTAAGTCTTATCCTCTTGGTCTTCACATACTTGTAGAATGCCTTGTGGTTTTCCTTAATCCTGCCCACCAACATCTACTCATGGCCCATTCTGGCTCTCCTAATTTCCTTTTTAAGCTCCTTCCTGTTAGCCTTGTAATCTTCTAGATCTCTAACATTACCTAGCTCTCTGAACCTTTTGTAAGCTTTTCTTGTGTTTTTGACTAGATTTATTACAGCCTTTGTACACCACGGTTCCTGTACCCAACCATAACTTCCTTGTCTCATTAGAACGTATCTATGCAGAACTCCACACAAATAACCCCTGAAAATTTGCTACATTTCTTCCTTACTTTTCCCTGAGAACATCTGTTTCCAAATTAACCTTCCAATTTCCTGCCTGATAGCCTCATAATTCCCCTTACTCCAAATAAACACTTTTCTAACTTGTCTGTTCTTATCTCTCTCCAACGCTATTGTAAAGGAGATAGAATTATGATCACTATCTCCAAAATGCACTCCCACTGATAGATCTGACACCTGACCAGATTCATTTCCCAATACCAAATCAAGTACAGTCTCTCCTCTTGTTGGCTTATCTACATATTGTGTCAAAAAACCTTCCTGAACACACCTAACAAACTCTACCCCATCTAAACCCCTTGCTCTAGGGAGATGCCAATTGATATTTGGGAAATTAAAATTTCCCATCAAGATAACTCTGTTATTATTACAGCTTTCAAAGATCTGTTTCCCTATCTGCTCCTCAATATCCCTTTTACTATTGGGTGGCCTATAAAAAGCATCCAGTAAAGTTATTGACCCCTTCCTGTTCCTAACTTCCACCTACAGAGACTCCATGGACAACCCCTCCATGACGTCCACCTTTTCTGCAGCCGTGACACTATCTCTGATCAACAGTGCCATGCCCCCACCTCCTTTGCCTCCCTCCCTGTCCTTTCTTTAACATCTAAAACCCTGCACTTGAAGTAACCATTCCTGTCCCTGAGCCATCCAAGTCTCTGTAATGGCCACCACATCGTAGCTCCAAGTACTGATCCATGCTGTAAGCTCATCTGCTTTGTTCAGAAATATTGAAAATTTGTGACTGAGGAATAGAATTCTACAGATAAGGGCATCAAAGGATATGAAGCAAAAAGTTATAGTGATCAGTCATGATACAAATGAATGGATAATTAGATTCAAGGCACTCAATAAACTATCCTTTTTATGCTTGAGGGCAATAGATGTAATGGTCTGTCTTCTGTGGACAGCCTTCCAATCTTTTGTTTATTTCATTTAAAGAGAAAGAGTCTGGTATTTCCTTTATTGTTGTAACTTTGAAGAATGAATATTTATCAGAGCAGTCATGAGGAACTCTCAAGTTCATAATGGATGAATTACAGCATTCATAGCTGACAAGTTTAGAACCACTAAGAAAAGTTATTACTTGAACTGTATAAATATGAGGAAAGTGTCTTTTCCTTTCCAATCTGATCTGACAGATCGGACTGGCCCTGGTGACAGATGACTCCAGCACCACTCACCACATCTGTGCTCAGCAGGAAGGTAACAAGCTAGGTGTTGTTCATTGTCTACTCAAATGATTTTTGGAATTCTTTTACTTATTCCCTAACATTTTGTGCTGAAGTAAAATTAATTTCCAAACGGAATAATTTTCTTTTCATTTTTGAGATTCTAACATGGCTTAATTCATGGGTACATTTCAATTTGTCCTCAAATCCTGTTATTTGCTGCATCTCCCCTTACACCCTACTCCGTCCCCCTACCCCAACCCACCCCCCTCCCACTCCCACCCCCTCTCCTTTAAAAAGTTCTTCTGAACTTCTTCTTACATATTTTGGCATTTTCCAGCAGCACTTGATGTCCATTTATCATCCGTGAAGTACAATAGACATTTTCATTATCAGTCTTTGAAGTCCATTATGGTTCTACATTTGACATTAAAAAATAATGTGTTGTCTTTAAGCTGCTAAAAACATTCAGTTTAGTGATGTACTTTACCAACTGGGCCCCTGCCTCAAGTTAAATGACATAAAACACTCGTCTCAATTGGTCAAACACTGCTCATCAAATATTTGCATTATATCTCCTCATCTAAGCTCTGATAAACTGCATGAATGGTATTTATATGAAAATGGATATCTTTAGACAGAAAGCCATTTATCTTCATTTCCATCTCTCTTGTCAATCATTTATCTTTGATCTCAGTCCCATGATTTGCAGCTCTTTACTGATTTTAACAGAACTTTGATACTTTGTTTTGATCGTTACAACTTATTTTCTTTTAATCAACCTTTTGTAGTAAAGAGATAGCTTCCATCAAACTAAGGACAGAGACATTGCATTTTCAATTACATTCTATGTAACTTAACTGCACTGCATTTAGCTCCAAGTTCCAGAAGGACTGTAGTTTTGTATTCTTCAGTATACGTGGAAGTAGGTTATGCTTTCATTAAATAAGACAGTGAATCATGTCTGGTGTCCTTGTTTAAGGAAGAATGTTAATATTTTCAAAACAATTCTTAGAAGATTTACTTGACTTATACCTGGAATAGCCAAGTTTTCTTTTGAGGAAAGATTGGACAGGTGCAACTTGTATCAGCTGGAATTTAGAAGAGTGAGAGGAGACTTTATTGAACCAAAAAGATCCTGAAAGACCTTAACAGGTTGAATGTTAAGAGAATGCTTGTTGTTGTGGTGGAAACTAGCACAATAACAGGTAGCCCGTTGAAGACATAAATGAGTTTTTTGTGTCTTTTAGTGGGTTGTAATCCTTTGGAACTCTTTTCCTCAAAAGACAGTGGAAGCAGAGTCTGCGGATATTGTTAAAGCAGGTGTTGAAAGATTTTTGATACACACTTGGATAAAAGGAAATGCAACATTGAGCTCATAATCAGGTAAAACATGATTTTATCAAATAGCAGACAAGGTTGAGTGGCAAAGCAGCCTACTCTCGCTCCTCAATGGTATGATGTATTGTTCACCTCATTAATCAACATTGTCTCTGAGTTTAAATGCTTATGAAATTCTTTTCCAGCATTCCAAAGGGACCAGCATATTGGTTCTGCCTACACCCATTACACTTCTTCTAGAACCTTCCTATGTAATTTCAAGTTCCAACACCTACACTCTCTTAGCAGCGCAAATGCCCATTCAATCAGCAACTTACTTCTTCTTCCAATCCAATACACTGCTTTGTGTGGTCTTGTATACATTGTAGAAAATAACTTGGGTGCTGGTTTGCCATATATATCTGGTAAATAAAACATAGGAACATAGAACACTTACAGCACAATGCAGGCCCTTTAGCCCACAATGCTGTGCAGAACATGCCCTTACCTGAGAAATTACCTAGGGTTACCCATAGCCCTCTATTTTTGTGAGCTCCAAGTACCTGTCCAGGAATCTCTTAAAAGACCCTATCATATCCACCTCCACCACCGTCGCCGGCAGCCCATTCCACGCACTCACTACTCTCTGTGGGGGGAAAAAAAAAACTTGCCCCTGACATCTCCTGTGTACCTGCTTCCAAGCACCTTAAAACTGTGCCCTCTTGTGTTAGCCATGTCGGCCCTGGGAAAAAGCCTTTCGCTATCCACACGATCAGTGCCACGCATCAACTTATACACCTCTATCAGGTCACCTCTCATCCTCTGTCACTCCAAGGAGAAAAGGCTGAGTTCACTCAACCTATAAGGCATGCTCCCCAATCCTGGCAAGATCCTTGTAGGTCTCCTCTGCACCCTTTCTATGGTTTCCACGTCCTTCCTGTGGTGAGGTGACCAGAATTGAGCACAGTCCTCCAAGTGGAGTCTGACCAGTGTCCTTTATAGTTGCAATATTACCTCTTGGCTCCTAAACTCAATTCCACGATTGATGAATGCACCGGATGCTTTCTTAAGCACAGAGTCAACCTGCGCAGCAGCTTTAAGTGTCCTATGAACTCGGATCCCAAGATCCCTCTGATCCTTCATGCTGCCAAGAGTCTTACCATTAATACTATACCCCGCCATCATATTTGAGCTACCAAAATGAACCACCTTACACTTATCTGGGTTGAACTCCATCTGCCACTTCTCAGCCCAGTTTTACATCCTATCAATGTCCCACTGTAACCTCTGACAGCCCTCCACACTATCCACACAAACCTCAACCTACAAGAGTAACCCTAAGCTTCCAGTTCATTTAATCCTTCCATTTCACCTCCATTCTAGCCTTTTAATATCAAATATGTAACTCTAATAAATTCAATATAATCTGAGGAACTGCATTGCATCTTTTCATGAGGTACATTACAGCTTTCCAGATTGTAAGAAATTCAGGTGATTAAATATTCCAGCCTTGTATCTCAGATTTTCTCTGCCAGCTATTTAGGATTTTATTTTCCCCCTATTTGCATCTCTCCCAACATGTCTGTTTTATTCATTAGCCCATCCCACCATCTTCCAGCCAGCACCATCCATCAATATCTCCTGGTCTCCACCCTATCAGAGATCTCCCATCCCCAATCTTTCTCTCCAATTTGAGATTTGTTTTATCTCCACTGTTTCCTGTCTCTAATGAAAGGCCACCAGCTTTGTCTCACCTGCTGGGTACTTATAACATGTTTTTGTTCTCACTGGAGTTATTTAATTACCATTATCCTCTTCAGTAGCTTTTTAGATCTATGTAAATACCTACCACACTTCGGTCATAGATTCTTATCAATTAGGAAATACTCTGACAAGACTTTCTTATTTCCAACAATGATCTCCTCACATTTACTTACATTTAACCAACAACAAGAATCTCCTCATATTTCATTACATTTAACATAACACCAATCTGTCAGTGTTGTCTTACCGGCTTACTTTGGAGAAGCATATTGTATTTCTTTGTTTAAATCTGCATTCATCCTCTTTGTTGCATCATCATGCCTGCTTTAGTTTGCTCATGTTGACCTCTAGAGAAGAAATTGCTTTTGAAGAGCTCCATAAATTTTACTTACAATTTGATCTGGTGACACAAAGTGGAAATGTGCTGGATGGTCTATTATTCACCACGGATTGGAATACTGATCTCAAGCTTCTGTCACAGGATTGTCAAGTGTGTGTGACTTGAAGTGTGGAAGATTATTGCAGATTTGCCTGAAAATGTTCTCACACACCTTCCAGGAGATGATTCAAGAGCAGTACTGATAAACGCTTGGATGCAAACCAAGTATCTATATTCAAGTAGAATGTAACACAGGCAAAACTGAAATGGTGGAGGTAAAAAACAATTGAAAGGGAGCAATTCAGTGTGAAATGACTTAACTCACATTGCCTAATACTTACTCAGAGCTATCTCCATATCATGCCTTCCCATAGAGAGCACCGTCAGCATGTCAGTGTCCACGGTATGACCAACTCAAGAAGTAACAGTGATCAGCTATACTGCAAATACAATGTTAACTGGTAACTAAACTCTCAGTGACCCACTACATTGCTGATACTTCACAATAGTTCAACTAAATAAATATTTTGTTGATTATTTTCATTTGTACTCAGTGCCTGAGGCTTCTCACTTGTGTCCAGCAATAATCAGATGGATTCCAGTTGCCCTGATTCCATTTCTCCATGAATGCAATGTCCTGGTGAAATCTTTCACCATGCTCATTACAGACAGTGCCAAGATTTGCAGGGAAGAATTCTAAATGGGAATGCAGAAAATGAATCTTTAGTGACATGTTGCACTTCGTGGTTTTGTATGATTGAAGCATGTTGACAACCAACTGCACGTAGTTTGATGCTCTGTAGTTGCCAAGAAAATTTTCAACAACATCCCTGAATGCCTTCCATGAGATTTTCTCCAGTCCCACTAGAAGCTCTTCGAATTGCCTGTTTGATTTGTGTAGCAATAAAAAATGCCTTCCTATTCTTGGCATCAGTCATTCCAACTTGAATTATGAATTGAAATAACAGATATATGTGATATTTAAAAATAATGCACGATAGGGAAATTTCTTAGTGATTTTCATGATCAGCAGCCCAAAATCTATAAAATGCACCCAAAAGTATTCAGGAGGCCAAATTTTTTTGTTGTGCAACGTTACTAGTCATTAAAACGGGATTCATCTTCTGCCTCACAATTGCACTGAGAGTGAACAGATTGTAATTATTTCCCATTAAGGCATCAGTTGGTGACTGAAGTTATTTTAGGCTATCAATCTATATGTGGCCAGTAACTGCAGATCTATAAAGTTCCGCATAATCACAATACTAAAACAATTTATTTCCACAGACGCAAGCAAAAACAAATGTTGATTTTAACAAAGTTAGCTGCTGTGAAATTGAATGATATTTCATAAAATTGAAAATAAATAAGAAATATCAGAATAAGTTTATTTTCCTTTTGACACTAATGTTCAATATTCTGTTACCACTTGCCTCAGTTTGAGATGCACTCTATACTTTATATTATTTACCTATATTCTGTAACAAATAGTGTTAGTGGAAGTTTCATCAACAGCAGGTTAATGGAGTTGGAAATGCTATCAAAGGAAGAGGTTGAAATGGGAAATATTAGTGGGCTCAAAATGTAACTAGAAATATTTGTAGAGAAGAACAAGATTGAAAGACCTTTTAACATAGGTGGTCACAATATTCATTTGCAAGAAGCATATGAATTGTTCCCATTTTGCTTCAGTGATCTAGAGAAGCTGAGTTATACTGTTTAATCCATTTGTTGAAGAAATAGCTGTCAAAATATTAGATCAGGATGACTTGGGTAAGCTGATCCTTTTAGTCAAATATAACATCAATAATCAGTCATTAGTCATGGATGTATTGTGTATGTGATAAGGTTTTATGCTATTACTTCTTAAGCATTGTTTTTTGAAATCATTTTTAATCAACTCTTTAGTATTTCTGATTTTTATCTTCAGTAGCTTCCCTGAAATAATAAGAATAACCTAAGAATTCGGTAATCTTGATTATATGAGTAATGGGTTATTTTTGAAGCATATTCTCATGAAAGGACATGCATCTGCTTTTCAGTACCCCTACAATTTTAACCCCCTTTTATCATAAAAGCTAGCAACCTGCTAATACCTCAGGCGGACTCTTGAACTGATTTCTTTTCCCACTGACACGGTGATCATTGTCCAGACCATAACTTTTTCAGTCACTATGTGGTTTTATTTAGCAGTGCTGCAATCTCTATTACATTGCATGAGGGGGAAACATAGAAAATGTACAGCACAATACAGGCTCTTCAGCCCACAAAGTTGTGCCGAACGTGTCCCTACCTTAAAAATTACTAAGCTTACCTATAGCCCTCTATTTTTCTAAGCTCCATGTAACCATCTAAAAGTCTCTTAAAAGACCCTATCATATCCAGCTCCACCACCGTTGCTGGCAACTCAATCCAAGCACTCACCACTCTCTGAGTGAAAAACTTATCCCTGACATCTCCTCTGTACCTACTCCCCAGCACCTTAAACCTGTGTCCTCTTGTGGCAACCACTTCAGCCCTGGGGAAAAAGCCTCTGACTATCCACACGATCAAAGCCTCTCATCATCTTATACACCTCTCATCCTCCATCGCTAAAGGAGAAAAGGCCAAGTTCACTCAACCTATTCTCATAAGGAATGCTCCCCAATCCAGGCAACATCCTTGTAAATCTCCTCTGCACCCTTTCTATGGCTTCCACATCCTTTCTGTAGTGAGGCGATCAGAACTGAGCACAGCACTCCAAGTGGGGTCTGACCAGGGTTCTACAACATTACCTCTTGGCTCCTAAGTTCAGTTCTATGATTGATGAAGGCCAATACACCATATGCCGCCTTAGCCACAGAGTCAACGTGCACAGCTGCTTTGAGCGTCCTATGGACTCAGACCCGAAGATCCCTCTGATCCTCCATACTGCCAAGAGTCTTTCCATTAATACTATATTCTGTCATCATATTTGACCTACCAAAATGAACCACCTCACATTTATCTGGGTTGAATTCCATCTGCCACTTCTTAGTCCAATTTTGCATCCTATCAGTGTCCCGCTGTAAACTCTGGCAGCCCTCCACACTATTCACAACACCACCAACCTTTGTGTCATCAGCAAATTTACTAACCCATCCCTCCACTTCCTCATCCAGGTCATTTATAAAAATTACGAAGAATAAGGGTCCCAGAACAGATCCCTGAGGCACTCCACTGGTGACCGACCTCCATGCAGAATATAGGCTATCTACAACCACTTGTTGCCTTCTGTGGGAACGCCAGTTCTGGATCCACAAAGCAATGTCCCCTTGGATCCCATGCCTCCTTACTTACTCAATAAGCCTTGCATGGGGTACTTTATCAAATGTCTTGCTGAAATCCATATAAACTACATCCACTGCTCTTCCTTCATCAATGTGTTTAGTCACATCATCAAAAAATTCAATCAGGCTCGTAAGGCACGACCTGCCCTCAACAAAGCCATGCTGACTATTACTAATCATATTATACCTCTACAAATGTTCTATCTGGGCTATCTCTACTCCCCTTCTTGAATAAAGGAACATCCACAACTCTCCAATGCTCTGGAACCTCTCCCGTCCCCATTGATGATGCAAAGATCATCACCAGAGTCTCAGCAATCTCCTCCCTTGCCTCCCACAGTAGCCTGGAGTACATCTCATCTGGTCCGGGTGACTTATCCAACTTGATGCTTTCCAAAAGCTCCAGCACATCCTCTTTCTTAATATCTACATGCTCAAGCTTTTCAGTCTGCTGCAAGTCATCACTACAATCACCAAGATTCTTTTCCATAGTGAATACTGAAGTAAAATATTAAGTACCTCTGCTCTTTCCTCCGGTTCCATACACACTGTCCCACTGTCACACTTGATTTGTCCTATTCTTTCACGTCTTATCCTCCTGCTCTTCACATACTTGTAGAATGCCTTGGGGTTTTCCTTAATCCTGTCCACCAAGGCTTTCTCATGGCCCCTTCTAGCTCTCCTAATTTCTTTCTGAAGTTCCTTCCTATTAGCCTTATAATCTTCTAAATCTCTAACATTACCTAGCTCTCTGAACCTTCTGTAAGCTTTTTTTTCTTCTTAACTAGATTTATTACAGCCTTTGTACACCATGGTTCCTGAACCCTACCATAACTTCCCTGTCTCACTGGAACGTACCTATGCAGAACTCCACACAAATATCCCCTGAACATTTGCCACATTTCTTCTGTACTTTTCCCTGAGAACATCTGTTTCCAATTTAACCTTCCAACCTTCTGCCTGATAGTCTCATAATTCCCCTTACTCCAATTCTATCTCTTTCCAGTGCTATTGTAAAGGAGATAGAATTATGATCTCTATTCCAAAATGCTCTCCCACTGAGAGATCTGACACCTGACCAGGTTCATTTCCCAATACCAAATCAAGTACAGCCTCTTCTCTTGTAGGCTTATCTACATATTGTGTCAAGAAACTTTCCTGAACACACCTAACAAACTCCACTTCTAACCCCCTTGCTCTAGGGAGATGCCAATCAATATTTGGGAAATTAAAATCTCCCATCATGACAACTCTTATTATTACACATTTCCAGAACCTGTTTCCCTATCTGCTCCTCATATCGCTGTTACTATTGGGCAGCCTATAAAAAACGCCCAGTAATGTTATTGACCCCTTCCTGTTCCTAACCTCCACCTACAGAGACTCCATAGAGAATCCCTCCATGGCGTCCACCTTTTCTGCAGCCATGATACTATCTCTAATCAACAGTGTCACGCCCCCACCTCTTTTGCCTCCCTCCCTGTCCTTTCTGAAACATCTAAAACCCGGCATTTGAAGTAACCATTCCTGTCCCTGAGCCATCCAAGTCTCTGTAATGGCCCCCACATCATATCTCTAACTACTGATCCACCCTCTAAGCTCATCTGCTTTGTTCACAACACTCCTTGCGTTAAAATAGACACATCTCAAACCTTCGGTCTGAGCGCATCCATTCTATATCACCTGCCTATCCTCCCTTTCACAATGTCTATAAGCTTTCTCTATTTGTGAGCCAACTTCCTGTTCCCCAGTCTCTTCAGTTCAGTTCCCACCCCCCCCAACAATTCTAATGTAATTTCTCCCCAGTAGCCTTAGCAAACCTCCCCACCAGGATATTGGTCCCCCTGGGATTCAAGTGCAACCCATCCTTTTTGTACAAGGTCACATCTACCCCAAAAGAGGTCCCAATGATCCAGAAATCTGAATCCCTGCCCCCTGCTCCAATCCCTCAGCCACGCATTTATCCTCCACCTCATTCTATTCCTATTCTCACTGTCGCGTGGCACAGGCAGTAATCCCGAGATTACTAACTTTGCGGTCCTGCTTCTCAACTTCCTTCCTAACTCCCTGTAGTCTTCTTTTTCAGGACCTCTTCCCTTTTCCTACCTATGTCATTGGTACCAATATGTACCATGACCTCTGGCTGTTCTCCCTACCACTGCAGGATATCTTGGATGCAATCTGAAACATCCCAGACCCTGGCACCTGGGAGGCAAACTACCATCCGAGTTTCTTTCCTGTGTCCACAGAATCGCCTGTCTGACCCCCTAACTATAGAGTCCCCCATCACTACTGCCTTCCTCTTCCTTTCCCTGCCCTTCTGAGCCACAGGGCAGACTTTGAGCCAAAGGCACGGGCACTGTCACTTCCCCCAGGTAGGCTGTCCCCCCCTCACCCCTCCAACAGTACTCAAACAGGAGTACTTATTGTCATGGGGTACAGCCACAGGGGTACTCTCTAGTACCTGACTCCTCCCCTTCCCCCTCCTAATTGTGACCCACTTGTCTGTCTCCCATAGTCCTGGTGTGACCACCTGCTTATAACTCCTTTCGATCACCTCCTCGCTCTCCCTGACCAGGCGAAGGTCATCGAGCTGCATCTCCAGTTCCCTAACTCAGTCCCTCAGGAGCTGCAACTTGACATACCTGGTGTAGATATGGCCGTCCGGGAGGCTGGGAGACTCCAGGACCTCCCACATCTGACACTGAACACAGAAAACTGGCCTCGCATACATCCTTCCTCCTTTCCGCAAATAACGCAGGTAAACCTAGTTCGCCTCGTCCCGTTGAGCCAAAGCCCTGTCACTCTGCTGCCTCTCACTCCACTGCCCTCTGGCTACAGTGGTCTTCTTTTTAAACCTTTCCCGCTCTACTAACTGACGTCACACACCTGCGCAGTCTTACCTCTCCTGCACTCTGAGTAGAAAAACTGCCATTATTTCACTCCGGAAATCCATAGCCAGTCACTCACAGCCTTCTTGCTCTGAATCAAAAGAAGATTCCTTGCCTTTTTAAACCTTTCGCACTCTATGGCTGACGTAGAAGCTTGGAAGAAAACTTGAAGATACTGTTATCTGAGTTATATGGCATTAAACGTAATTACCAATCACAGTCTTGCAGTGTATTAGAACTGCAGCATGTGTCACCTGATACATAATTCCTTCAGTGCTACCCATCGCCTTCAGAGGAACTGTGTTCCTGAATTCTACCAGTCTATTCACTGAATTTCAAAGTGCACAATACACTTGTGTCTCTGGCCACCGCTTTCATTTGAATGATTCATTTTAAATACCTTTACTATGCATGAGTATAGTACCTTCAGAATCTCTTCTCTATGGCCCCAATTCAAGCAGCCTTGGCCTACTGACAGCTTTCTCCAGCCAGATCTGATTTCCTTATTCACTTTATCTCCACACGCTCTGTTAATAAACTTGCCTTACCAGAAAGTCTTTATGGGTATCCCTCTGTAGCTGTCACCAGAAAATCATTATCAGCAACTTCCAATTGAAAAATGTTATTTGTTAATTTATTACCTCCACTGTGAGTAGAGGTATCATTGCTTCCACTGTTTGCAGAATAGGCCAGCAGAATCAGAAAGGTGACCCATCCTTGCAATGGTGTCGATAGATTTGGTCTGAATGTTGCAACTGATAGTTTTTACAACATAGAACAGCACAAGCCTTTCAGCCCATGATGCTGTGCCAAAGTTTCAACCAAACCCTTCCTTTCCCCCATAGCCCTCCATTTTTCTTTCAACCATATGCCTAACAGTCTCAATGTCCCTAATGTATCTACCTCACCACCACCCCCGGCAGCACGTTGCATTCACCCACCACTCTGTGTTTAAAAAACAACTACCTCTGCATCCCCTCTATACTTTACCCCAGTTAGCTTAAAATTATGCCCCTTCATTTTAGACATTTCCACACTGGGGAAATGCCTCTGGTTGTCCACTCTCTCTGTGCCTTCCATCATCTTGTACACTTCTGTAAAGTCATCTGTCATCTCCGTTTGGTCCAGAGAGAATAACTCTAGCTCACTCAACTTGTCTTCATAAGACATGCTCTCACATTTATGCAGCATACTGATAAATTTCCTCTTCAGCCTCGCTAAAGCTTCCACATCTTTCCAATAATATGGTGACCACAACTGCATACAATATTTGGTGTGGTCTAACCAGAGTTTTATAGAGCTGCAACATTACCTCATGGTTCTCAAATCTCATCCCTCAACTAATAAAGTCCAACACACCATACGCCTTCTTAAACACTCTATTAACTCGCACAATGATTTCATGGGATCTATGAGGGATTATAAAGTACTTGCCAACCAGGAGCATTTAATATTAATGCTTTAAGCTACCTTTTTACAGATGTTGCCTAAACAGTTGTTTCTAGAATGTTGATTTTTTTTTCTGACTTTCAGAACTTGCATTTTTTTTCCAATCGCTACTAAAATCAACTAATCCAGAAATGATGGCAAAGTTCTTTTTCAAACTGCACATAGTTTACCTTACTGATGGTGATCATGTAAGAAGTATGCACTGATAACACAGTCAGAAACATAATAAGGTATTGTAAAACTTTCCACAGATCATAATAATTAGCAGAGATTTGCTGATAGGTTTTGCTCTATCTATTTGCCCTCTTTTCCTCTTCACCTAGGAGAAAGGTGTAATGTTTCAGAACTCCAGAACATAAAAACTAATTGAAAGGAAAGCAAGGGAGCTGGGGATATGAGTCTATCTTCATTTTTACTTCAAGCTAGGTGTGTACGTATGACGTGGCAGCGTAATGACGTATGCTATTTACGTACTTCTACATATAACCCACAATGCATTATGTAAACAACAAAGAATGGTTAATTAAACAATATATTTACAATATTACTCAAATATTACTGAAACATTAAATACACAACAAAAGGTATTCCACTTTTTGTAATAAGAATTGAAGAAGAAAGAACTTTTTTAGTCCTTTAGGACACTGCAGTCATATTTGAAATTGTTGACGAGGTTCGCTACCATGTTTTTCTGCAGTATCCTGAAGAAGGAGTGGAAAAAACTCTGTATCACGACAGATCATCCTTGGCTTAAGAGTGTCTGATTTATGAGCATCCACCCTACATGAGAACGAGTTCCCATAATATTATTAAATACAAAATTCCAACATACATACATACATCTGTTCCTATGAAGGTTAGAACAAGTTTCCTCCCTCTCTTGACTTTTAGTAATTGTTCTTTCTTATTAGTTTTATTTTGTTTTGTGTCATTCATGGAGAGACATTTGCCATTATGAATATTTTTTGTGTATTCTCCAACTTATGAATGTCTATAAAAATGGAGCTTGTTTATTACCTGGGAATGGCTTGTAGTCAGCAAATTTACGGCATAACAGCTTTCACCTTTACTTATCAGACTGTAAAACGCTTACATTGCATTTCAGCTCTACATTGGCATTTTGTAACATGCTGTGCACCTCATCTAGTACTCTCATGTGTTTCTGTTCAGTCTCTCTGGTGATAAGGATATCATCTTACTTACATAGACACCTCAGAATCTCTTTTCGGTAATTAATCCATTGTGAACTGGAAAACCTTCAGAATTCAAGAACACAAGAAAGTACAAAAGCAGGATTAGACCACTAAGCTCTTCAAGCTGCCCCACCATTCAGCATTATCACTGCTGAACTAGACCACGCTCAACTCCTTCCTCTTCTTTACCACTTTCCCATAACAATCCATTCCAAGTTGCATGGGATGAAACGTTGCATCTCTTTCCAGACCTCCTTGAAAAAAGTTCCAGATGGAGCTAATGTTAGTTTCATCGCCATCATGACCTGGATAATGGACTTGCCTACATCTCAGCTACCCTGAGGATAAGCTACAGTGCACCACGTTCTGGTGTGCATGAGGAATAATGGAGAGGTTCAGTGAATCAAAATCTTAGTGCTTGTTTTAAGTTCTAGTTATGAGAAATAAATTTGACATTCCACTCAAGGAATCATGGAACCTTGCAGAATCTTGAGGATGTTCCATCTGAACCTCTACCAAAGGAATTCTTCTATCAAATATTTTCTATAAGAGACAGTTGGTACAGAATGATTCAGCTCAATGAAATATTACCAGATCTACCCTCACAGACTTGTAGCCAAATGCAACCTTGAGACCATAAGATATAGGAACAGAATTAGGCCGTTTGGCCCATAGAATCTGCTCCACCACTTCATCATGGCTGATCCATTTTCCCTCTCAGCCCCAGTCTCCTGCCTTCTGTCCATATCCCTTCATGCTCTGACTAATCAAGAATCTATCAACCTCAGCCTTAAATATACCCAGTGACTTGGCCTTCACAGCCGCCTGTGAAGAAGAATTCCACAGATTCACCACTCTCGGACTAAAGAAATTCCGCCTCGTCTCCTTTAAGAACACCCCGCTATTCTAGGCTGTGTCCTCTGCTCTTCCACAGAAAACATCCTCTCCGCGTCCACTCTAATGAGGTCTTTCAACATTCAATAGTTTTCAATAAGGTCACATCTCATTCTTCTGAACTTCAGTGAGTAGAGGTCCAGAGCCATCAAATGTTCCTCACATGTTAAGCCTTTCAATCACAGAATAATTTTCATGAACATCCTTTGAACCATCTCCTGTTGTGACCCTGTTTTTGTTTTTGAATGAAGCTACATCTTGATGTAGCCACACAGAAAGCTTTTGAGATAAGGAGTACATTGACTCCAGTTTCCCTACTTTCTTGGGAAATTGTGCAATGAGAAGAGGGTCTATCGATCAGGCAGACACTCTTGCAAAGTCAATGAGGCATACCTGAAATGTGTTTGAAAACCACTTCTGCATGAGCAGTTTAGGTCCATCCCTGTGACACATTGAAATGTCCACAATCATGCAAATGACACTCAGGTATTTTTAGCAGCCCCTGCTCATGTCTGTGCTGCACCTTACATTTGTACGTTAAGTGCAAAGAAAACCTGTAGAGGAAATTATGAGCTTTGTGAAATTTACAGTAAGGCCCCAATTTTCCAAATCAAATTTTCTGATAGAATTTGTACCATTCCTTGTGCTACACATTAGCATTTCAAACATAGTGTTTCTTGTGTTTAATGGGTCCATTGAGTCTGGCTTCTTCATGGATGGCCTTAAATTTGCATGTTCTAGCTACTCCCTGTGGAAAAGGTATTTTCCTATCTAACTGTCTATGCATCTATCAAAACTCCACAGAATGAATTCTAGCTTCTCTTGTCTCTCAGACCACGTGCAGAAACATAAATCTGTTGGCTTTCAGAAGGGCATGTGAGTAACTCCTTACTACTGTGGACAAACAGGTGTAACTACAGTTAACTACAGCTCTGTTATTGAATATTGGATACATGGGGTGGAAATCATACCCTGATTATTTCTCTATTATATTTTTGAAAGTTTATGTGGGATTTGGATAATAGAAGCCTGCTAGATATTGATTAAAATATTTTGAAATTGCTTTTTATAATACACAGCACAAAGGGCTACTGAGTAACTTGTGTCTTATGGGATTGGACAAGAACCTTGCTAAAAGGTGATAGCTCAGTCATTCTATCTGGTGATTACCCAAATACTCTTTGAGTGAGAAATAAGCCACAATCACTTCAGAATGAAATAATATATTTGTTTTCAGTTTCATGGTTGAAGAGGTCAGATTTTTATCGGTTGCGTTAGAAGTCCTGGTCTCAAAAGAGGGCAAAAAGAATAACGGAATCAAGAGACTTGTAGTTTAATTGGATCTATGGGGAATAGTAGTTTAGCAGGCTTACATGGGAACTGGAGCTGCATACAGATCCTGTCAGGACAGCACATGTAATATTTATGTATAATGTATATTAGAAATTCAAAATGCTCATACAAGTCAAATTCACATCAGTGTCATTTTGAGGTTCTTTGATAAAAAACCTACTTTGAGCTTGAATTATACATTAGATGCAAAGCCTACATGTATGCTGTCAAATTTTCAGAGTAAGTGTTTTCTAAACTGGCAATTTCAAGTTGAAGTGAAGTATATTTTTAGCTTCTGTTTGACGTGAGAAATTCATGGATAGATATTTACTACATTAAGGTTAAGTACCAAAGTTTGCCAGATGCTTTTTTTTCATAATTAAAGCATTAAGAAAAAAACTAAAATTATTACTTATAGGCCACCTGTTAATGTTAGAAGTATTAAAATCATGCCTTTTATAAATCTTCCTGAGACAAATTGTGATGAACTGTAAGGCTTGTTTTGTTTGCTTGCATCCCTCTGACATTCATCTTCATTGCACACCTCTGTGCCTGCTCTGCAATTAGAGCTAAAATGGAATTAATAAATGAGCATGAATTCAGAAAATGGGAGAAGGAAAAGGTAACTTTTCCCTCAAGCCTGCCTTTGTTATTAAATATAATAATGGTTGATCGGCCCCAGGCCTCATCCCTCCTCTGTGCTAGTTCCCATTGCTCCCAATTCCCCAATCTGTTTAAAAACTCTTTGGACTGTGTGGCTAAGCACAGCTCTCATGCCATATTTAAGTTTGCTAACACCACTGTCGTCGTCACCAGAGATGGTGATGAATCAGCATAGATTGAAAATCTGCCTGAGTGGTGCTATAACAACAACCTCTTACTCAATGTCAGCAAGACCAAGCAGCTGATTATTGATCTCAGGAGGAGGAAATTGGAGGTCCATGAGCCAGTCCTCCTTGGAGGATCAGAGGCGAAGCAGGACAGCAACTTTAAATTCCTCAATGTTGCTATTTGGGAGGACCTGTCGTGGTCCCATCACACAGTGCAACTACAAAGAAAGCACGGCAGTGCACCTACATCTGTAGGAGTTTCCAAAAATTCCGCTTGTCATCTAAAACTTTGACAAACTTCTATTGATGTGTGGTGGAGAGTATATTGATTGGCTGCATCATAGTCCGGTTTGGAAACACTAAAGCTGTTGAACAGAAAATCCTACAAAAAGTAGTTGCTACAGCCCAGTGGATCATGGGTAAAGCACTGCCCACCATTAAGCACATCTACATGGATCTCTGTCACAAGAGAGCAGCATCAGAAACATCCACCATCAAGGTCATGCTCTCTTCTCACTGCTGCCTTCAGGAGGAGCTTTAGGACTCTCACCACCAGATTCAGGAACGGTTATTAACCCTCACCATCAGGCTCTTGAACCAGAGGGGATAACTTCACTTGCCCCATCACCAAACTCTTCCCACAACCTATGGATTAATTTTCAAGGGTTCTTCATGTTATGTTCTCTCTATCTGTAGCTTATTTATTCATTATTATTTTTAATTTTACCCTTTTTGTATTTGAATTTTCTTGTCTTTTTGCATGCCGGTTGCCTGTCCTGTTGTGCAGTCTTTCATAAATTCTATAATGATTATGGATTTATTGAGCCTGTCCACAAGAAAATGAGTCTCAGGGTTGTATATGGTAACATACAGTATGTGTACTTTGCTAATAAATGATTCATTCTTCTAAAAGACAAATAACATAGATCTAATTTCTTCAGCTGCTTATGACCGGCCAGCTCTCTCATTTCAGCAGTAAGTCTAATGAACCTTTTTTCAACTTGTGCCTCTGTACATAAGAGAGCTGATACTCTCTGTGCATAGGACTATAATTGTGATCTAACCCATACTGTGTATCTTTGTAGCAGTATTCCCCTATTTCTAAACTCCAGCTTTTTCTTTGCATTAGAAGCCAATAAACCATTTCCATTCCAATCATGTTCTTCACCTGCCTGCTAACTTGTTTCAGTTTCTGCCATTAAGATAGAAAGATTGCCATGCAAAAAGACAGACACTTGGAGGTATACAGTACGGAAACAACCCCTTCAGTCCAACACATCCATGTCTTTCAAGCTGCCAGTCTACACTGATCCCACTTGCCTGTATTTACCCTGTATCCCTTTAATCCTTTCCTATCTATGCACCTCTCTAAATGTCTATTACATGTTATAATAAATGGGGGCAGGGTTTCAGATTTTTGGATCATTGGGATCTCTTCTGGTGTAGGTACAACCTGTACAGAAGGGATGAGTTTGCTAGAGCTGTTGGGGAGGGTTTAAACTAAGTTGGCAGGGGAGTGTGAACTGGAGTGACAGGGCTGACAATGGGCAGTTGGTTTACAAGAAGATGCAGTGAGACTGTGAGGAAGGATAGGCAGCTGATGGGGCATAATTGTAGTAGGTGGGATGAGTGAAAGTGTAACATGGGGGCAAAATAGAAAAAGGGTGATGAATACAGGACTGAAGGTGTTATGTCTGAATGCATGGAATAGGCAGAAGATCTTGCAGTGCAATTAGAGACTGGCAGGTACAACGTTGTGAGCATCACTGAGTCATGGCTGAAAGAAGATCACAGGTGGGTGCTTAACCTCCAAGGATACACCTTGTATCAAAAGGATAGACAGATAGGCAGAGGGAGTGGGTGGCTCTGTTGGTAAAAAATGAAATCAAGTCCTTAGAAAGAGGTGGCACAGGGTCAGAAGATACAGATTTCTTGTGAGAAGAGTTAAGAAACTGCAAGGGTGAAAAGACCTGATGAGAGTTATATACCGTCCTCGAACAGGAGATAAGATGTGGGATACAAATTACAATGGGAGATAGAAAAGGCATGTCAAAAGGGCAATGTTACGATAGTCATGAGGATTTCAATCTGCAGGTAGATTGAATCCCAAGAGAGGGCATGGGTAGAATGCCTACAATATGGCTTTTTAGAGCAGTTGTGTGTAAATGATTTCAATGCTGGAATTGATGGCTTTGTGGCCAAGTTTGTAGATGATACAAAGATGGGTGGGGGAAGCAGTGTGTCTGCAAAGAGACTTAAATAGATTGGGAGAATGGACATAGAAGTGGCAGTTGGAATATAGTGTAAGAAAGTGTATGATCATGTACTTTGGTAGAAGAAATAAAGGCATAGACTATTTTCTAAATGGAGAGAAAATTCAAAAATCAGAGCTGAAAAGGGACTTGAGAGCCTTTGTGCAGGATTCCCTCAAGGTTAACTTGCAGGTTGAGTCGTTCCTAATGATGGCAAATGTGATGTTAGCATTCATTTTGTGAGGACTAGAATATAAAAGCAAGGATGTAATGCTCAGGCTTTATAAGACATTGGTCAGACTACACGTGGAATATTGGGCCCTTTATCTAAGAAAAGATGTGCTGACATTGGAGAAGATCCAGAGGAGATTCAAGAGAATGATTCCAGGCATAAAAGAGTTAATGTAAAAGGAGTGTTTGATGGCTCTGGGCTTCTACTCGCTGGAATTTGGAAGAATGAGGGAAGATCTTATTGAAATCTGTTGAATGTTAAAAGGACTGGATACAGTGGATGTAGGGAATAAATTTCATGTAGTGAGTGAGTCTAGGACCAGGGGTGACAGCCACAAACTAGAGGGAAATCCAATTAGAAGAGAGATGAAGGATTTCTTGAGCCAGAGGGTGGTGAATCTGCAGAATACAATGCCGCAGGTAGCTGTGGAGGCCATGTCAAAAGTCAAAGATTACGGGGAGAGGGCAGAAGAACGGGGTTGAGAAGGATAATAAATCAGCCACGATGGAATGGCAGGGCAGACTCAATGAGCAGAATGGCCTAATTAGGCTCCAATTTCTTATGCTCTTATGGTAATTGTACGTAGATCTACAACCTCATCTGGCATTTCATTCTATTTTCCCATCTCCCTCCGTGTGAAAAGACTGTCCCTGAGTTCCCCTTTAAGCCTTTTTTCCTTCACTGTAAATCCATGACCTCTAGTTTTGGACCTTCTTGCCTGCCTAACCTATGGAAAAAGTGTATGACTGTTCACCCTTTCTATACACTTCATAGCTTTATAAACCTCAGCTTTCTTCACCTTGCGGAGATCAGTCCCAGCTTGTCCGATCTCCTTTTATAACACAAGCCCTCCAGTCTGGATAACATTCCTGTGAACCTTTTCTGCCACCAGTCTTCCTCTCGCCAAACTGCATGACATCACACTTCTCCAAAAATATATAGTATTGGCATCTACTGCTTTTAAAATTCATCTTGTGTTTCTTTTATGTTCAGCTCCCGGAGGTGATAGATAGAAATGAGCGAGTTAAAAATCAATAATAAGTTTATGTAAATGTCAAGAGGTACAAAATTGATGGTAGCCAAACGTCCAATCCTTTAACTTTGCTGCTAGAGTTCCTTAAAGGAGTGGCTTGCATCCAAACATCCTCCAAGCCTACATCATAAAAATCATATGTGAGAACATTTGTTCGCATTTCAGTTCTATTCATGAACTGACCCATTCTTGTGGGCAGCTGCCCTTGGAGAATATCCAAGCTGAGGCTGAGAAGCGACAAGAAATAATTGCATCATGAAGATCAGAAGTTGCCCATCTCTAATAGCAGAGAGTGTAACTCTTTGCACTTAACACCCAATTGCATTATTAGGGTATCAGACAGAGCAAATGACAAAAATATGTGTAGGAACACTTCGGACCTAGTAATCAAAATGCTAATAGTTTCAAGATAATTATGGAGACAGATAGGTTTGGTCCTCAAGCTGAGATTCAGACTTAGAGAAAGGGCAATTTTTATGGCATCAGGAAGGATCTCGCAAGTCTGGATTGGGACAGGTTGCTTTCTGGCAAAGGTGTGTTTTGAAAGTGGGAGGCTTTTGAAAGTGAAATTTTGAGAGTACAGAGTTTGTATGTTCCTGTCAGAATGGAGGGTGAGGAAGAATAACGGTTTAGGGAACCTTGGATTTCGAGAGATATTGAGACCCCAGTTAAGAAGGTGGTGCAGAGCAAGGAACAAATGAGGTATAACAAATACAAGAGAACACTTAATGAAATCAAAAATGCTAAATAAAGACATGAGGTTGCTCTAGCAAACAAGATAAAGGAGAATCCTAAGGGGTTCTACAGATACATTAAGAGCAAAAGGATAGCAGGTGACAAAATTAGTCCTCTTAAAGATCAAAGTGGTCAATTATGCAGAGTTGATAGAAATGGGGGAGTCCTTAAATGGATATAAGAAGAATCCAGGAAATTATAAGCCAGTGAGCCTGACGGCGGTAAGTCATTGGAAGGTATTCTAAGGGGTTGGATATAGAACATAGAATAGTACAGCACAGTACAGGCCTTTCGGCCCACAATGTTGTGCCAACCCTAAAACCCTGCCTCCCATATATCCCCATACCTTAAATTCCTCCATATACCTGTCTAGTAATCTCTTAAATTTCACTAGTGTATCTGCCTCCACCACTGACTCAGGCAGTGCATTCCACGCACCAGCCACTCTCTGAGAAAAAAACCTTCCTCTAATATCCCCCTTGAACTTTCCACCCCTTACCTTAAAGCCATGTCCTCTAGTATTGAGCGGGGTGCCCTGGGGAAGAGGCACTGGCTGTCCATTCTATCTATTCCTCTTAATATCTTGTATACCTCTATCATGTCTCCTCTCATCCTCCTTTTCTCCAAAGAGTAAAGCCCTAGCTCCCTTAATCTCTGATCATAATGCATACTCTCTAAACCAGGCAGCATCCTGATAAATCTCCTCTGTACCCTTTCCAATGCTTCCACATCCTTTCTATACTGAGGCGACCAGAACTGGACACAGTACTCCAAGTGTGGCCTAACCAGAGTTTTATAGAGCTGCATCATTACCTCACGACTCTTAAACTCCCTCCCTCAACTTATGAAAGCTAACGCCCCATAAGCTTTCTTAACTATCCTATCTACCTGTGAGGCAACTTCCAGGGATCTGTGGACATGTACCCCGAGATCCCTCTGCTCCTCCACACTACCAAGTATCCTGCCATTTACTTTGTACTCTGCTTTGGAGTTTGTCCTTCCAAAGTGTACCACCTCACACTTCTCTGGGTTGAACTCCATCTGCCACTTCTCAGCCCACTTCTGCATCCTATCAATGTCTGTCTACAATCTTCGACAATTCCCTACACTATCTACAACTCCACCAACCTTTGTGTCGTCTGCAAACTTACCAACCCACCCTTCTACCCCCACATCCAGGTCGTTAATAAAAATCACAAGAAGTAGGGATCCCAGAACCAATTCTTGTGGGACAGCACTAGACACAACCTTCCAATCCGAATGTACTCCCTCCACCACGACCCTCTGCTTTCTGTAGGCAAGCCAATTCTGAATCCACCTGGTCAAACTTCCCTGGATCCCATGCCTTCTTAATTTCTGAATAAACCTACCGTGTGGAACCTTGTCAAATGCCTTACTAAAATCCATGTAGATCACATCCACTGCACTACCCTCATCTATATGCCTGGTCACCTCCTCAAAGAACTCTATCAGGCTTGTTAGACACGATCTGCCCTTCACAAAGCCATGCTGACTGTCCCTGATCAGACCATGATTCTCTAAATGCCCATAGATCCTATCTCTAAGAATCGTTACCAACAGCTTTCCCACTACAGACATAAGGCTCACTGGTCTATAATTATCCAGACTATCCCCACTACCTATTTGAACAAGGGGACAACATTCACCTCCCTCCAATCCTCCGGTACCATTCCCGCAGACAACGAGGACATAAAGATCCTAGCCAGAGGCTCAGCAATCTCTTCCCTCGCCTCGTGAAGCAGCCTGGGGAATATTCCATCAGGCCCCGGGGACTTACCCGCCCTAATGTATTTTAACAACTCCAACACCTCCTCTCCTTTAATATCAACATGCTCCAGAACATCAATCTCACTCATATTGTCCTCACCCTCATCAAGTTCCCTCTTATTGGTGAATACCGAAGAGAAGTATTCATTGAGGACCTCGCTCACTTCCACAGCCTCCAGGCACATCTTCCCACTTTTATCACTAATCAATCCTACCTTCACTCCTGTCATCCTTTTGTTCTTTACATAATTGAAGAATGCCTTGGGGTTTTCCTTTACCCTACTCACCAAGGCCTTCTCATGCTCCCTTCTTGCTCTCCTCAGCCCTTCTTTAGCTCCTTTCTTGCTACCCTATATTCCTCAATAGCCACATCTGATCCTTGCTTCCTAAACCTCATGTATGCTGCCTTCTTCCACCTGACTAGATTTTCCACTTCACTTGTCACCCATGGTTCCTTCACCCTACCATTCTTTATCTTCCTCACCGGGACAAATTTATCCCTAACATTCTGCAAGAGATCCCTAAACATCGACCACATGTCCATAGTATATTTCCCTGCAGAAACATCATCCCAATTCACACCCGCAAGTTCTAGCCTTACAGCCTCATAATTTGCCCTTCCCCAATTAAAAATTTTCCTGTCCACTCTGATTCTATCCTTTTCCATGATAATGCTAAAGGCCAGGGAGCGGTGGTCACTGTCCCCTAGATGCTCACCCAGTGAGAGATCTGTAACCTGACCTGGTTCATTACCTAATACTAGATCTAGTATGGCATTCCCCCAGTCGGCCTGTCAATACACTGTGACGGGAATCCATCCTGGGCACACTTAACAAACTCTGCCCCATCTAAACCATTGGAACTAATCAGGTGCCAATCAATATTAGGGAAGTTAAAGTCACCCACAATAACAACCCTGTTATTTTTGCACCTTTCCAAAATCTGCCTCCCAATCTGCTCCCCAGTATCTCTGCTGCTACCAGGGGGCCTACAGAATACCCCCAGTAGAGTAACTGCTCCCTTCCTGTTCCTGACTTCCACCCATACTGACTTAAAAGAGGATCCTGCTACATTACCCACCCTTTCTGTAGCTGTAATAGTATCCCTGACCAGTAATGCCAGCCCTCCTCCCCCACCCTTTCCCCCCTCTCTATCCCTTTTAAAACACTGAAATCCAGGAATATTGAGAATCCATTCCTGCCCTGGTGCCAGCCAAGTCTCTGTAATGGCCACTACATCATAATTCCATGTATGTATCCAAGCTCTCAGTTCATCACCTTTGTTCCTGATGCTTCTTGCATTGAAGTACACGCACTTTATAGGATATGTAAGTATTTGGATAGACAGGGACTGGTTATGGATAGTCAACATGGCTTTGTGCATGGGAGGTCATGCGTAACCAATTTTCTAGAGATTTTTGAGAAGTTACCAGGAAAGTTGATGAAGGAAAGGCAGTGGATGTTGTCTACAAGTTAGGACACTGAGGAGTACGGTAGAACAGAGAGATCTGAGAATATAGATCCATAATTTCTTTAGAAGTTGTGTCACGGGTAGACAGGATCATAAAGAGAGGTTTTGGCACATTGGCCTTCATATGATTTATTCAAAATATTAAGTACAGGAGTTGAGATGTAATGTTGAAGATGTGTAAGATGTTGGTGGTGCCTAATTTGAGGTTTTGTGTGCATTTCTGGTCACCTATCTATAGTCATTGCTTATTTATTATTATTCTTTTGTTTAGTTGGTATTTGCAGTTTGTTGTCTGTAGCACATTGGTTGCTTGTCCATCTTTGTCATGTGCAGTTTTTCATTAATTCGGTTATGTTTCTTTGTATTTACTGTGAATGCCTACAAAGAAAATGAATCTCGAGGTAGTACATGGTGACATGTATGTACTTTGATAATAGATTTACTTTGAACCTTTGAGTCTTTGAATAAGATTCAAAGAGTTTACAGAAAATTTACAAGGATGTTGTTTGGACTTGAGGACCTGAGTTATAGGGAAAGCTTAAGTAGGTTAGTTTATTCCCTGGAAGTTATGAGAATGAGGGGAGATTTGATGGAGGTATACAAAATTATGAGGGATATAGACAGATTAAATGTAAGCAGGCTTTTTCCACTGAGGTTGAGTGAAACTAGAACAGGAGGTCATGGGCTAAGGGTGAAAGGTGAAATATTTAAGGGGAACAAAAGGGGGAATGCTCACTCAGAGGGTGTGGTATGAACTGCCAGCAGAGATGGTGGAAGCAGGTTAGATGTCAATACTTAAGGGAAATTTTGCATAGGTACATGGTGGGGAGGGTGTGAAGGGCTATGATCTGGGTGTGGGTCAATGGGACGTGGCAACATATTAGTTTGGCATGGACTAGGTGGGCCGAAGGATCTGCTTCTATGCTGTTGTGTTCTATGACTCAGTAACAATGTATCTTATGCCATCAATAATCTGTGGTATTTCCATGAACCTAGAAATGGAACTTGAACGGCCACGTGAATTTAAGAGTTATTGGGGTGGGTCAGAGGCTGAATGAGCCTGCAGTCATCTCCTGACAGCCCAAGATCTCTTTAGTATTTCAATGTACAAATCCCAATTGTAATGGTATGCTCTCCACTAAACTGAATGCATTCAACTTTAGACCAACTCAAAAAAAAACTCAGCATTGTGTTGCTAGCAATCATAGCTAAAGAATTAACTGGATGAATTAAATACAGCAAGGTTAAAGAACAAGAGGGGAACGGAGAAAAATCAGTCATGAATAAGGAGAGAAGGGGCATCAAAACTCTCAAAGTGAAAGCAAACAAGGAGTTCAGAACAAGTTTTTGTTTTGCCGATATAAAGAATGGATGTGCTCACTCAATTTATCACTCATCATTCTTAATAATTTAAAATTTATCTTCAGACTTTGTGCTTCTCTGGTAGGACTTTGAAGTTTGACTGCTCAGTGCAAAGAGTAAAGAAAAACTGCACTATGCTGGTTTAAAATTTTCTGTGATGTCTGTTTGTTCATTTCTGTAGAGAATAAACACTCTCTGCTCTGTGCCAGCTTACGGGGAAGCCTGTGCTTGATAATTAAAAAAAATTAAATTAAAGCCATTGAACGAGAACACAGCCTCTTAAGTCATTGTGTGCAGCAGCATGGAGCACTTGGAATCTGCTACAAGGGAGATAGCAACCAGTCTGAATAGGCAGATACTTGCTGTTGTACAGACACTGCAGTATACAGACCTGGAATAGAAAGTAGTTTAGCTGTTGCAGATGTAAAGTTGCACACAGAATGCTCTGAGGACAGGTCTATCTGAAATAATATTCACATATTTGCAGTCTTGGAAAATGCTGCTGATTCCCCTCACATATGGCTTAAGCAGTATCAGGACCTCTGTATCATATAAACTCTTCATCTCTTACTAATTTATATGGATAATACATAACCTCCAACCCTACTTCAGTGAATAGTGCAGATGTGTCAAGGTCCAGATATCATTTTACTGAGTCTTTTATCATCATTTGAAAAGTCTAGGATAAACTGACAGATTTGCTGGAGGTGTCTACGCCCATAACTTCTCATATTGCTTTACTAAATCTGAAAAAATCACCCACTTCTAAAAATAAAATGATGAAACGATTTATACATCCAATGTTTAGTTCACATTTTATCCATCCACCTTGTTGTTTCTGCTTATTCACAGGATATACCCAAAGCTGACAAGTTAGCATCATAGCATTTATTGCCTCCCCACTCTGCTGTTACCCCTCTCCACCACCACCACCCCATGGTCTGGTTACAAATAAGCCAGATACACAGGGATTTCAGATTTCCTTCTCTGAAAGACGATAGTGACCCAGATGTTTTCTGTGAATGATCCACTTTTGGTCAGCATTTCAGATTATTGATTACCTCAACTGCTGTTTTGGGATTTGAACTTGCATTTGCACTTTATGTCTTCTTGAATAATAGCCCCTTAATTTATTCCACGTGCACCATACCTCTGAGGACCCTGAGCAGAAAGATTGACCAGCAAAATCTCAAAGAACCTAATCTTGATGAAACAAAACCGGCAAAACAAAAGCTAATGATAATTGCCCTTAGCAGAGTGTGATCATTTGTGTCTCCCTAGTGGCTTCCAGCACAGTTTATGTCTGATGCTGTAATAAGGCAAATCATGAATCAAAGAGTCTTTGAGTTCCTAGTCAGAATCCTTTGATAGGACACCTTCCCACAGGGGAAAAAAAAGTCATTCAACTCGATCTTTACTGAGTGATATGCTAAATGAATCATTGAATGGAACTAATAATATGAATTACAATGCTCTTGATCGTGAAAGGATGTGCTGGCGTTAGAAAGGGTCCAGAAAAGGTTTATGAGAATGAGGCCAGGAATAAAAGGGTTCATGTATGGGTTGCATTTGATAGCTCTGGGCCTGTACTTGCTGGTGTTTAGAAAAATGAGGGGGTAATCTCATTGAAACCTAGCAAATATTGTAAGTCTAGATAGTGTGGTTGTACAGAAGGCATTTCTATTAGTTGGAGAGTCAAAACCAGAAGGTTGTCCCTTAGAATAGAGATAAAGGGGAATTTATTTAGCCAGAGAGCAGTGAATCTGTGGAATTCATTGCCTTGGAAGGCTGTAAAGGCCAAGATATTTGGTATATTTAAAGCAAAGGCTGATAGATTCTTGATTAGTAAGGGCATCAAGGATCAGGGCAAAAGGCAGGGTTGAAAGGGAAAAGGAAAATAAATCAGCCATAATCAAATGGCAGAGAAAACTCGATGGGTCAAATGGCCTAATTGTCTCCTGTGCTTTACAGTCTAATGGAAATCAGTATTTTATGAAACACAACAAGAATTAGAAACATTTTATTCATTGCTATCTCCGTTAAGGTGAGTCTATTAATTTTGGAGATTAAATTGTTGTCTAACATTGGAGATATTATCACTGTAAAATTGACTATTTATGTTCTGAGTTAAATGCAAACTGATGCTCATCCTGCTCCCATCATTGGAGGGTTGATCAAAACCCCCAGAATGCTGTATTCAAAGATTCTTTAAAGTCATTTCCTGTACATAAATGGAAAGGGTTAGTGGCAGAGGGAGAGAACAGATGGGGTTCTTCACAGCTGTAACTTATTCACCTTTTTGATTACGTTTTGTACCAGATCTCTAGATTTCAATGGTCTGTGCACATTGCCCTCTAAATCTTTCTCATAATGTTTATTTTATTATGTTACCTTTTGGTGAGCTTCAGTTCTTGATTCATTATTTGTTACCATAGAACATCAGACATTTTATTCTCTCCCTAAACAGCTTCACGGCAAGATTGCAATTCCACAACAAGCAGCCATATTCTTATTTTCATTTTTCATATAAATCCATCAACTACCATTTCTCTTCAACAAAATATAGCAAAATTACTGAATCACAAATTGGGTGGTTCCAACTTGCTGTTAGTGGATAATAGGCCTCAAGCTCACACATGCACTTTGAGTGGGCAACGAATGTACTGAACAGAAGCAGTTCACATTTTTAATGTTTGTTCTATTAGAACCATAGAAAATTACAGCGCAGAAACAGGCCTTTTGGCCCTTCTTGGCTGTGCCGAACCATTTTTCTGCCTAGTCCCACTGACCTGCACCTGGACCATATCCCTCCATATACCTCTCATCCATGTACCTGTCCAAGTTTTTCTTAAATGTCAAAAGTGAGCCCGCATTTACCACTTCATCTGGCAGCTCATTCCACATTCCCCCTACTCTCTGTGTGAAGAAGCCCCCCCAATGTTCCCTTTAAACTTTTCCTCCTTCACCCTTAACCCATGTCCTCTGGTTTTTTTCTCCCCTAGCCTCAGTGGAAAAAGCCTGCTTGCATTCACTCTATCTATACCCATCATAATTTTATATTCCTCTATCAAATCTCCCCTCATTCTTCTACACTCCAGGAAATAAAGTCCTAACCTATTCAACCTTTCTCTGTAACCCAGTTTCTCAAATCCCGGCAACATCCTTGTAAACTTTCTCTGCACTCTTTCAATCTTATTAATATCCTTCCTGTAATTAGGTGACCAAAACTGCTCACAATACTCCAAATTCAGCCTCACCAATGCCTTACAAAACCTCACCATAACATTCCAACTCTTATACTCAATACTTTGATTTATAAAGGACAATGTACCAAAAGCTCTCTTTACGACCCTATCTACCTGTGACGCTACTTTTAGGGAATTATGTATCTGTATTCCCAGATTCCTCTGTTCTACTACACTCCTCAGTGTCCTACCACTTACCTTGTATGTTCTACCTTGGTTTGTCCTTCCAAAGTGCAATACCTCACACTTGTCTGCATTAAACTCCATCTGCCATTTGTCAGCCCATTTTTCCAGCTGGTCCAAATCCCTCTGCAAGCTTTGAAAACCTTCCTCATGGTCCACTACACCTCCAATCTTTGTATCATCAGCAAATTTGCTGATCCAATTTATCACATTATCATCCAGATCATTGATATAGATGACAAATAACAATGGACCCAACACTGATCCCTGTGGCACACCACTAGTCACAGGCCTCAGAGAAGCAATCCTCCACTGCCACTCCCTGGTTTCTCCCATTGAGCCAATGTCTAATCCAATTTACTACCTCTCCATGTATACCTAGTAACTGAATCTTCCTAACTAACCTCCCATGCAGGACCTTGTCAAAGGCCTTACTGAAGTCCATGTAGACAACATCCACTGCCTTCCCTTCATCAACTTTCCTGGTAACTTCCTCAAAATAAACTCTAAAAAATTTGTTAAACATGACTTACCACACACTAAGCCATGTTGACTCTCCCTAATAAGTCCCTGTCTATCCAAATACTTGTCCTATCTCTTAGTACTCCTTCCAATAATTTACCTACTACTGACGTCAAACTTACCGGCCTATAATTTCCAGGATTACTTCTAGAGCCTTTTTTAAACAATGGAACAACATAAGCTATCCTCCAATCCTCTGGCACCTCACCCATAGATACTGAAATTTTAAATATATCTGCCAGGGCCCCTGCAATTTCAACACTAGTCTCCTTCAAGGTCTGAGGGAATACCCTGTCAAGTCCTGGGGATTTATCTACTCTGATTTGCCTCAAGACAGCAAGCACCTCCTCCTCTTCAATCTGTATAGGTTCCATGACCTCACTACTTGTTTGCCTTATTTCCATAGACTCCATGCCAGTTTCCTTAGCAAATACAGATGCAAAAAACCCATTTAAAATCTCTCCCATTTCTTTTGGTTCCATACATAGCCGGCCACTCTGATCTTCAAGAGGACCAATTTTATCCCTTACTATCCTTTTGCTCTTAATATACCTGTGCCTGCTCTTAATATACCTTTTCCTTATTCACTATGTATCACAACTTTCTGTTTCCTGCAGTTGTCTGCTATTTCTCTGCAGATTTGCTCCTCCAATTCACGCTGACTATTGGGTGGTCTATAATACAACCCCATTAATGTGGTCATACATTTCCTGTTTCTCAGCTCCACCTATATGGCCTCGGTAGACAAGCCTGCCTGAGCACTGCTGTAACATTTTCCCTGACTAGCAATGCCACCCCTCCACCCTTCATCCCTCTGCCTCTATCACGTCTGAAACATCTGAACCCTGGAACATTGAGCTGCCAGTCCTGCCCCTCCTGTAGCCAAGTTTCACTGATGGCTACAATGTCATAATTCCATGTGTCGGTCCACGCCCTCAGCTCGTCTGCCTTCCCTACAATACTCCTTGCATTGGAATATACACACCTCAGAAAATTATTACCACCACACACAAACCTTCTATTTGTGACTTTGCATGAACTTTTAACATCATTTATTTTCACCCCCCTTCCACTATCTGCTCTGTCACTCTGTTTCCCATCCCCCTGCAAATCTAGTTTAAACACTCCCCAATAGCACTAGCAAGCCTCCCTGCAAGGATATTGGTCCCCCCTGTAGTTCAGGTGTAATCCGTCTCTCTTGTGCAGGTCCCACCTGCCCCAGAAGAGGTCCCAATGATCCTGAAATCTGAAACCCTGCCCCCTACACCAGTTCCTCAGCCACATGTTCATCCTCCAGAGCATCCTACTCTTACCCTCACTGGCACATGGCACAGGTAGTTATTCTTAACCCCTGTCAACCTGGCTGGATAGGACAGTTCAATTCTGTAGGATATTATAAGCACATGATAATAGCAACCCAATTACTCACCGTATACCAACCTCTCTCATCAACTCTCTCTAATCTCCTGCCCAATCCCTAGTAAAGCCTACCAGCCCCAGTGACTTGACATCATCCTTAAACCTCCCATCTACAGTAAGTGTGTCAGTCCCACCAATCCCAGCAGCTCGCACCTTCTCCACGTCATCATTCTCTCTGATTCCATCACTCCCACCAACCCCCTTCCTCCCTGATGAAGAACTTGTCTCTGGGACAAAATCCAAGCTCTTATGTTAATTGTTCTATCCATACAACTTTACCTAGCCTGCCCTCTTAATTAACCCCTCCCTCCTATATTCTTATAAGCCTGATTAATAAAGCAGAATGCAATAGATTCTGGGAATAGAAATATGGAAATATCAGTAAGTCAAGTGGTGTTAACATTCAAGCCAACGACCTTGCATTAAAACATCCTAAAACTCTCTTCGAGTCTGAAACCTTTTTCCTGACATTTGACACTTAAAACTAAAGGTTTCGGTCCAAGTTTATTGAGGCATAGCTTCTTTTTGAGATAAAGGCCTATAGTTCAAGCTGCTCTGAAAGATTTTTTTTACTGCTGTGAACTGTTTTATTAATACTTGTGTAATTGAAATCTATGCAGTAATATATGCCAAAAATGTAAGTAATGAACTTGAGAGTTTCTTGTATTCAGAACTGCCTGTCAAGCCCTGTGAATTCCCTACGATAGCCTGTTACCCTGACTAGATGCAAGCTTAATTCTGTTACTGGTAAGGTTTTACTGACAATGTCCCATATGTTCGATGCTGAAAGTTCCACCTAATCACAACCCTGCTGTACTTTGCAGAATTAAGTAAATTGAGTTGTTATTGACTCAGAATGATCAATTGTATCCCTTTACAGAAGGACTGACCAATATTATAATTGCAGAAGTCTAATTCCGTTTCAGTTTTAAAATATTCAAGTTCAAGGTTGTCATCTGACAGCCAAATGGAATAACGTTCCTCCTGACCACACACAGCACATAAACCAAAATATTACACTATAAATAAGTTGATAAAATATAATTCAGAATGCATGTAGTAAAGTGCAGCACAGCAAACTGTTAACAGAGTAAACAGCTCGCTGTCCTAGTGACAAGAACACGGTGGAGGCATTAGTCTCACATCCTGAGGGAAGAAGCTGTTACCTAGTCTGGCAGTCCTAGACCTGATGCTTCTGTACCTCCTTCCTGGTGGGATGAGTGTTTGGGATCCTCAGCAATACTCTGGGCCCCTGGTTACAAATAAAGGGAGAGGGAGTCCCCAGAGATTCTCTCATCGTTTTTTTCTGTCTTCTGCTGGGTCTTGCAGTCTGTTGCCTTGCAATTTCCAAACTGCATAATGATGCAGCCAGACAGGACACTCTTGATGGTGCTTTGGTAGAAACTTGTCGAATGGGTGGGGTGCCTTTCATGCCTCAATCTCCTCGGAAAGTGTGCCTTTTTGACTAGTGATGAGGTATTGTGGGTCCAGGTTAAATCGTCCGTAATGAGCACACCGAGGAACTTTGTTTTCTTCACTCCCTCTACGGCAGAGCCATTGATGTGCAATAGAGAGTGGTCAGCCTGAAGTCTCCAGTCATTCTTTTTGTGTCTTGTCTACATTCAGACGTGGGTTATTGTTCTTGGCAGAACTTGGCAAGCCTCTTTACTCCTCTCTCTATGCCGACTCATCAGTGTTGTTGATGAGACCACTCACTGTGGTATCAGCAGTGAACTTGATGATGTGGATTGAGGTGAATCTGGCAGTGCAGTTGTGAGTCAGCAGCAGGCTGAGTGCACAACCCTGGGGAGCACAAGTGTTCCGCGTGATGGAGCTTGAGATGATGCTGCTAACTCAAACGGACTGGGGTCTTTATGTCAAGAAACCCTAGATCCAGTTAGAGAGAGTCCCAATGAGGACAGCCTCTGAGGGATGGTCATGTTAAATGCTGAGCTGAAGATGACTAACAACATTCTGGTGTACAAGGCATCGTTTTCAAGGTGGGGCAGGAAGTAGTGGAAGACCAAGGCTATGGCATCAGCAATTTGAGTGGTAGGTGAACTGGAAAGGGTCCAATGTAGCTGGAATGTGGGATTTTATAAGATTCCTTACCAGCTGCTCATAGCACCTCATGATTGTTGAGGTCAGTGCCACTGAGTGGAAACCGTTTCGGATAGTTACCGTTGGGTATGGGAATGATGGTGGCTGCCTTGAAGCCTGCAGGGACAGTGGACTGTTTCAGAGAGATATTGAAGATGTCTGCTTAGACCTCTGTTAGCTGGGCTGAACTGACCAGCAACTGACCAGGGATGCTGTCCAGCCAGCCCCACAGCTTTGTGTGGGTTTACCCTGGCTAGGGTCCTCCTCGCCTTGGCTGTGGCCAGACTGGAGACTGGTTTCTCAGAGAGAGAGGAGGGGCTTTCCTTGATGCTACAGGTCAGGTCGTGCATAGAGAGCATTCAGCCTATCAGGAAGAGAGGTGTCACTTTCATTACTGCACAAGGTGGGCTTGTAATCGGTTATGGTTTGTATACCGTGCCACATGTGCCCCGTGTCACAAAGGTGTCTGTGGATCTTCTGTGCTTTCCCTTCTTGATGGCATGGGAGAATGCAGCTCCTGCTGACCTTAGAGCCATCGTATCCCCTGATCTGAAGCCAGCGTCCCAATTCCTAAGCAGTGCACGAACCTCTGCAGTCAGCCATAGTTTCTGGCTTGCCCTGATAGTGTAGTGTTTAATCACAGTAACATCCTCGATGGACTTTTTGATGTAGCCAGTCACCGATCCCGCATACTGATCAATGTTGACATGATGACCGTGGGCAGTAGCCTCCGTGCTCCAGTCCGTGCTTTTAAAACCATCCTGCAGTGCTGATGTGGCACTTTCTGGCCAGGTCCGGATCTCCCTGTGAAATAGACTGAATCATTTAACCAGTGTTCTGTGGGCAGAAATTAGCAAAATGGATATGTGGTCTCACTATCCAAGATGAGGGTGTGGGATAACCCTGTAGGTTCCATGAACGTTGGTTTGAAAAAACAGACCTAATATATTTTTTTCCTCTAGTTGCAAAGTTGACAGGCTGGTAGAACTGTAGTAGGGCTGATTTAAATTGGCATGATTGAAGTCACCAGCAACAATGAAGCCACCATCAGGTGAGTGGCTTTGAGGTTGCAAATTGTAGAGCTCCTGCAGTGCTTCGCCAGCATTAGTACAGAGGGGTTGCAAACAGCAGTAATCACAAAGGCATGAACACCCTCGGTATGTTGAAAGGCCCGCACTTCACCATTAAAAACCTTTCTCTGTAGAGAGCAGTGCACCCTTACTACTGAGGTGTTCACACACCAATTCTTACTGATGTAGACACACAGACCTCCTATATGGGTCTTGCCAGAATTGGTGGTCTGTCCGAAAGGAGATTAGGCCCTCTGGTTGGATGGCCAAATCTGGAATGGTGACTTGAAGCCATGTTTCTGTCAGGACGAGTGTGCCACAGTCCCTCATCTCCCACTGGTTCAGACACAGATGCAGGTAATCCAATTTATTTTCCAGCAATCAGACGTTAATGAGTGGAATTAACAGCCAGAAGAGAGAGCCTGCAGGGATGCACTTTAACTCTCTTGTTAATACCGGCATGCTTACCACACTTCTGTATTTAGTTCACTACTCTGCCATCTGTTTCCCTGAGTATCTCTAGTGGACCATGGTGCAGAGTGAGAGTCTTTAACTTCACAGTACCTTCACTATTCTGCTCGCTAGTGAGGTAGACTTGCAGATTTTAGTGTTCTTAATGTTCAGCGGTGTTTGTCAGTCATAGAAAAGATGAACAGGACATGAAACTTCACCATTGGTTGGAGATGGAGTGGCGGTTGCATCCACACACACTGCCATCTTGTTGCATAATCTCAGTGTTAGTGCCCACATGTAAATTTTTGGGCTCTGGAGAGACAACATAAGCTCTCCTTGAGATGCAATATTTGTGACCAGTTGAGCTGAGCCAGAAGGGACTGAAGCAAGCCCTCCTCTATTGTTCTTCTCTGCAATATCTGCTCGTGTTTGTAGTGAAATCTGTAAATGTAACCATCTACCATCACTTCACTGGTGTATGTTGGATGAATCCTGCAGAAGACTTGTTTCCTTATTGAAGAATAAAATGCAATGAAATGTTTTTTTTTGGGGGGGAGGAGGATTTCTGTGATTTGCTTGATGTCAGCAACTTTCTCCTGGCATCTCCATGCATCTGAAGTGCTAACACAAGCACAGATATCCAACTGTGAGCATTGCATAGTTAGATGAAACTTTAAGCATTTGTGTTTGTGCATGGAGTCCCTGAGCCATTCATAATGAAGCAAGTCGTCATCATACATGTCAGGGTGGCTTCAGAATGACTTAAAGTGACTAAGCAAGTCCCAGAACGTCTCTGGGAGCTCGCTTCAGCTAAAACCCCTTTAAGTACAATTAAATCGCCTCTGACTACTGAACCCAGTCTCACGTGATCAAACTTCCTTCCCAATTCCCCATACCCCTTTCCCCAGCAACATTAAATTCATGTCTCAATTACTGAACTCCTGTGAACACTCTTATTATTAAACTTCTCTCTGATAACTAACTCACTCTATCCGGGCTGGACTCTCTCATAATCCTTTCTACGCAGCCTTGAACAATTGGGTTCTTTGGGATGCTCTATCATGGCAGATTGCCAACAGAAACAACTTCTTTTTCGTTTTGTTTTCCATGGTCATTTCACTATCACAAGATACCAGAAGAATATGTGCTTCTGAATTTCCCAGCAGTGGGTCATCAAACAAAGCATTCACTGATCCTTCAAGAAGTGACAACTTAATACATCTAAACAGACATTTTACAATTTCCGGGCAGTGCTGTTTTGTCTGGGGTATTTCTGTTTTAATTGACCAAAGCTCAGCACATTCAATCACAGAGATTGGCAATTCATTCAATATTGATGGAGGAAATAAAGCCTTGTGTGAATTGCTGTTTGTCTAGCATAATTATGAGAGATGAAATTGACCTTTTCAATTTGCTTCAGTAAAATTTCATAGCTGCTCTGTGGATATATTTGTGAGTAAGCAAGGAAACTGCCCAAATCAGCTTAATGCAGTTCAAAGAATCAGTTCCAGCCTGCAGCCATGGATTTGATTGATGGTTCTGCATGATTTATTTTGAGTAAGGGGGCACAAGATCATAGAAAGGTTGCAATATAGCCTGTTCAGCCCATTAAATCCATACTGGTCCCATTGATCCCATTTTCCAATTTTCTCCATAGCCTTTCAAGCACTTATCCATTTTACTTTCTGTTGTATGTTTGAAACCTTCTCCATAACCTCCTCAAAAATTAAATCTAGCTCCTAGCCACTCAAGGAAAGCTAATCCCTAAGTTACTTTTTATTCTTTTGCCAATCACCTTCATTTTATCTTCTCAGATTCTTGATCCTTCTGTCAATAGGATCATTTTATCTCCCGGTATCCTCTCTGGATTCTTCATGGCTTCATGTGTCTCTATCAGTTCTCCTTTCAAACTCTTCTATTCTAAAAGGAGCAACGGAAGCATCTCCAATCTATCAAAGTAATCAGCTCTAAAGCCTTTCCTGAAGATTGTTTCCCAAAACTGAGAGCAAAACTCCAATTTTAGCCAAAGCACTGCTTTATGAAAGTTCATTATCACTAGCTTTGGTGTGGCTTTTATTTACAAAAGCCAGGATCCTGCTGAATTCTATAACCACTTTCTCAAATTGCCACGGAACGTCCAATGAAAAAGACAAAAACACCCTTGTCTGTATAAAATGTGTCCTCTAAATGATATTGTATCACATTTATGTCTGTCAACTGCACCATTAGTCGGCATCGTCCTGAAGTTCATTACTATGCCACTATTTACCCTTCCAAGTTTTGTTTTGTCTGCAAATTTGGGAACTGTTCCTTGTTCACAGGAATCCATATCATTAGTATATATTAAGGAAAAATGTGGAGAACACCACTGTACTTGTCCCTCTGGTCCGAAAGACATCCTTTGGAATTGTAATTGGTTTATTGTTGCCACAGGTACCAAGATACTGAAAGAAGCTTGTCTTGCATGCTGTTCGTCAATGCATTGAGATAGAACAATGCAGAATAAAGTGTAACAGCTACAGAAAAATACGGAGTATGTAAACAATAAAGTGCAAGATCATAATGAGGTAGATTTTAAGGTCAGCAGTCCATCTTGCCTTACTAGGAGACCATTCAATAGTCTTATAACAGCAGGGTAGAATTTGTCCTTGAGCCTGGTAGATTTCTGTACCCTCTGCCTGATGGGAGAGGGAGGAAAACAGATTGTTCGGGGTGTGGGCTGTGTTTACTTACGCTGGCTACTTTACTGAGGCAGCAAGAAGGGAGTTCATGGAGGGAAGGCTGGTTTCCATAATGTGCTGCGCTGTGTCCACAACTCTCTTCAATTTCTTGAGGTCACATGCAGAGTGATGCCATTCCAAGCCATGATACGTCCAGGCAGGATGCTTTTTATGGTGCATCTATAAAAATTGGTAAGGGTCAATAGGGATACGCTGAATTTCTTTAGCCTCCTGAGGATGTAGAGTCATTGTTGAGCTTCTTTGGTCATGTTGTCTACGTGTCTGGATCAGGAGAGGCTATATTATTCCATGGTGATGCTCACTCTAGGAAATTGAAGTTCTCAACCTCAGCACCGCAGATGTTTTCATTGTGTGCGCTGACAGATGACTGAATCCAGGTGTGGAGCAATGACAGGCTCCAATATTGAGACAGAAACAAGAGTTTATTTAGAGGAATTCCAACAGAACGTCACTGGCTGAACTGAGCAACACTGCAAGACAAATCGTTCTCGCAACACACGAGGACCACTTGATCTACACTAATTGGGAGTCCACTTTAAATGACCACAACACGCTGAAAACCCGTGGCAGTCAAAATAAACTCGACAATATTAAACAGAAAGCACAAGGGCTTAACGATTCTAGATAAGACAACAACTAACAAGTACACGTGCACAGGTTCACGGAACACATGGCAATCTTCTCTATCCATTGGACAGTTTTGTATTCATGATGCTCCTGTCCATTTTTATTCCATGGGCTTCAGTCCTGAAGATAAGCCTATTATATTTCACTTCATCAAATGCCTCATTGACCCCCTCTATTATCTCATCAGAGAAGTCTATCGTTAGTTAAGCCCAATTTGCCTTTAACAAATCAATCCTGACTTTCTGTAATCAATCTACACTGTTTAAATAATAGCTAATGCTCTGCCTGACATTGTTTCTAGAAGTTTTCCCAACACTGAAATTAAACAGAGATCTACATTTCCTGGGTTTATTCTTTCATCTTAAGAAAGACTTAAAGTTTACAATATTCCACACCCTGGACATAATCTCTGTATCAGCAGATATCTTTGATGTTGGAAAAGACCTGTATTTCTTTCCCTTTCTCCCTTTAGCAGCCTGTAGTGGGTTTCACCTCAGCCAGTTGATATATCTACTTAAAAGTTCATTTTCAGCTAGTACATCAATGGATCTGGGGTTGAGAGGGTAAACAGCCTCGGCATCCACATCACTGAGGACCTCGCATGATCTATACACACCAGCTGTGTGGTGAAAAAGACACAACAGCGCCTCTTTCACCTCCGACGGTTGAGGAAGTTTGGTATGTGCCCCCAAATCCCAAGACCTTTCTACAGGGGCACAATTGAGAGCATCCTGACTGGCTGCATCACTGTCTGGTATGGGAACTGTACCTCCCTTAATCACAGGACTCTGCAGAGAGTGGTGCGGACAGCCCAGTGCATCTGTAGTTGTGAACCTCCCATAATCCAGGACATTTACAATGACAGGCATGAAAAAAGGGCCAGAAGGATCATTGTGGACCTGAGTCACCCCAACCACAGTCTACTCCAGCTGCTACCATATGGGAAATAGTACTGCAGCATAACAGCCAGGACCAACAGGCTCTGGGACAACTTCTTCCACCAGGCCATCAGGCTGATTAACTCACACTGATTTGAGTGTATTTCTATGTGACATTGACTGTTCTATTTATAATAAATTACTGTGATTGCACATTTCACATTTAGACAGAGACGTAACTAAAGATTTTAACTCTTCATGTATGTGAAGGATATAAGAAATAAAGTCAAATCAATTCAATGCCATTCTAGTACCACCTGTATCAAAATTTAGCCTATTCAATGTCTCAATAACACTTTTTGTTTTGATTCCAGTAGTATCTTCCCATACAGACAAGCATTAAAAATGGTACAGAATTCACCTGTATTGCTTTGATTTTTTTTTTACTTTATACAGAAATAAGCTGCTGTACCTTATTTCACCTCAAGTGCAAATTTTCTGAAACATTCCCTCAAAGTACAATATATTGGGCTTAATATTGGTATTCTCCTCTCTGTGACTCAATCGGTGAGCGCGTTCGGTTGTTAACCGAAAGGTTGGCGGTTTGAGTCCACCAAGGGACGCTAGTGATCAGTAGTTTTCGAATGTTGAAAGGCATGGACAGAGTGGATGTAGCAAAGTTGCTTCCCATGGTGGGGGAGTCTAGTACAAGAGGACATGACTTGAGGATTGCAGGGCGCCCATTCAGAACAGAGATGCCAAAAAAAATTTTTTTAGCCAGAGGGTGGTGAATCTCTGGAATTTGTTGCCACAGGCGGCAGTGGAGGCCAAGTCATTGGGTGTATTTAAGGCAGAGATTGATAGGTATCTGAGTAGTCAGGGCATCGAAGGTTATGGTGAGAAGGCGGGGGAAAGGGACTAAAGGAGAGATTGGATCAGCTCATGATGAAATGGTGGAGCAGACTCAATGGGCCGAATGGCTGGCTTCTGCTCCTTTGTCTTATAGTCTAATATAGTATATTTATTAAGATATTTAACATGGTTGGTGGCAGGGTGGGGATAGGTCTCTCCAGAGGAGGTGTAAGATGCTCCATCCCTCTACAAGCCTGCAGGTCATCTTTGGGCAAGGTGTAACACCTGCTTAGCTCCCCGATCAGGGTCTCGCAAAGCCATGGGAGCAGGTGGTGGATGGTCGTACAAGCAGCTGGTGCATATCACATTGGAGGGAGACAAGAGGAGGTTCATGAGAATGATTCCGGGAATGGAGGGGTAAACAGAGGTCTGGCAGCTTTGGGCCTGTACTCACTGGAAGTTAGAAGAATGCAGGGGGATCTTGTTGAAAACTACTGAACGTTGAAAGAACTGGATAGGGTGCATGTGGAGAGGATGTTTCCAGTGGTGGGGGTATCCAGAACTAGAGAGCAAGGCCTAAAAATTGAGGGGCGACCCTTTAGAACAGAAGTAAGGAGGAATTCTTGTAGCCAGAGAATATAAATCTGTGGAATGCTCTGTCACAGACTGCAGTGGAGGCCAAGTCTGTGCGTCTATTTAAGACAGAATTTTATCATTTCTTGATCAATCAGTCAAGGATATGGCGAGAAGGCAGGTGTATGGGGTTGAGTGGATCTGGGATCAGCCATAATGATATATCATGGCGGAGCAGACTCGCTGGGCTGAATAGCCTAATTCTGCTCCTCTGTCTTATGGTCTAAGTTCTGGTTATGCAACCTCTGATGCCAGTCAGACAATCTCTGAAGAGTATTGATAATAGCTGGAGTCATTTGTCTTGTAAAGACACTGCCCAGAAGAAGGCAATGGCAAGCCACTTATGTAGAAAAATTTGCCCAGAGTAATCATGGTCAAGACCATGATCGCCCACATCATGTAAAGTCAAGTCAGTTATATTGTCATTTAATTGTATGCAGGTATAAAACATATATAACCATAAAATATATATAGAAACGAGACAATGTTTCTCTGAACCAGGGTGTAAAGCACAGTAGTACACATAGCTTATGATTATGACACGGCACATATTGTTGACAATGCTGATTTAACATGACTCACTGTGATGGGTTCAGTGGTTTTATCCTACAATGCAGCAATGTTTTGTATGTTGAAGTATTCATGGGCAATTGAAGCTATGTCAAAGAGTTTGCACTTTCATCTCATCAGAAAACCAGAGATTTTGACAAACAATCCAGATTTGCTCTTGTTCTGAGGGAAGACTGGCTGGTGGTACTGGCCTAGAGAATGGTTTGCTTCTTAGAAAATTGTACCAAAGGCATGTAATCTTGTCCCAGTGCCATTTGTTCATGGGTTTCAAACATGAATTTCCTGGAAGGAAGTGCTGAAGCAGTTCGTCACATTTTTCTAATTCACACACAAAATGGAGAGAAGAGGTAGATAGCTTTTGGCCCCTGGATCCCTCTGTCTGTGCAGCACTGCAATGGCATGGGAGGTGAAGTACAGTGAGCTTCTCAGGTGCAAGCTGTAAAGTATACTGGAGGATTAATATCTTGTACTTTGATAAGGAAATCCTGGATAGCATGTGGGATATGGAGTACCACATGAATAGTTACTGCTTCTCCTTTGGCTATAATAAAGTCAGCCTATCTAAACCCCCTGATGATCTTCATCTTCAGAAGAAAGAGATTAATTTTCTTCTAGGTGACACCCATTTTAGTCAATCTTTGCCACCATTAACTTTGAAAATTTTAAACTACAGATGCAGTGCTCTACAGGAAAAATTAAGGCAGGTGCGAGTCAGGAAGACTTTTGCCATTTAGGACTTCTCCCTACTCCTTTGGCATCCTTTGGATAGAAAGTCTTATTTTTAGCTTAGTTTCTCATTGTCTTAATTGTATGGAGGCCAAGATGAACCACAACTGCAGGAGCAATCTCAGAAACAGAATCATGTTTAACATCAATGGCAGATTCGTGAAATTTTTGGAGTAAATGAAGTTTTCACATCCAAAATTTCAGTGGCATTTGTTATGACTGACTCTTACACATGTACACAAATTGTTCTTGTTGCTTCAAACCACCATTCTGTACATGATGTGAAAATTACATGAACTCAAATCCATTTAATCAATGGATGTAATAGTGCATTAGATAATGATTGGCGTTAGCTAATGTAATACGGATGCCTCAGGCCTGTGTGTGTGGTACACAGAAAATTAACTAGTCATATGTCAGTTAATCATGCCTTCAACTGCCTTCTACATTCAACATTAAGAGAAATGATATCTCTATTGGGATAAAGGGAAGATAGTCCTTTACAGTTTACTGTTTTACAATACTAAATGGGAATAACCTTGAATATGGTCAATTTGGTGGCATTTTATTAAGGCTTTATGAAACATCCTAAGCGCATGATAGGAAGGAAGTGTATCCCTGCCATATTTGGCAAGGAGAAATGAAAAGCCCTAACAATATTCCACCAGGTCCAACAAGATTCCACTGCAAAACATATATTCTCTTCCCTCCCTTTAGCATTTTGAAGACATTATTCCTTTTGCAACTTCCTGGTCTTTCAAGTGCAATGCAGGATTTACAACTGCAGTTGTTTTTTTTTTTGCTTCTTTCATTCCTGCCAGCCAGGCAGTCATTCAGTCCTCCCAGGCGAAGCATGTCCATGTTCGCACTTCTTTCAACCCAAGTGTTCACATTCAATGTTCAGATATGGTCTGCTCTACACTGAGGAACCAAATGGATGATTGCTTTGGGGGTGTGCTTGCTTTTAGTCCACGGTTCTGACCATGAGCATCCAGTTACTCGCTCTTTTAATGTACGACTCTACACTGGAAAAACAAGCCCAAAGCATGCTTGAGGAACAATATCTCGTTTTAACTAAAAATTATAACTAAGAATTAATCCAAGGTTTGCCACGTGAGCACTGAACTGTGGTATTATCCAACATTTTCTACTTCATGTCCACAAACAAAGGAAATTGGTCAGTTGCTCGTATGCACAATTGTATTTTGAAAACCATATTGTTAAAATAAAACATGATTGGCATTATAAAATGTAATGGGTGTCAGAGTTTAATGAGCGTAAAATAACCATTTAAAAAAATAATTCCTGTTACTGTTTGTAAGAACAATCTACGTAGCTATTTAACCACTTCTGGGGAAATAGAAGTTACGTTTCTAGCTAACATTTATGGCACCTGTGCCCAGTCTGTAGCACTGCAGTCTAAAATAACCACACATTTCTAAACCTGTTAAATATCTTGCTCTGTTGAGGAACCCAGCGAATTAGTGGGAGAGTAAGAATAAGTTTGGAATACCCCTCTGCCCTTGGTCAATACTATAGGCCCAGAGCATAGGCCCCCCAACTGATTCACTAATTACACATATATGCTGAAGGATGAGGGAGGGGGGACTCCTTGTTTTTGCTTTGTAGAATATTATTCCCTCGTCCTGTGTTTCATTTGATAAAAGGCATTGCAGAGTACGGCTTTACACAAGCAAAATGAGAAAAAAAACAAGTATTGGGGCCAATTGTGAATTGTAACTAAGAGCTACTCTATTAACATTTATGAAGTTGCTCATTAATCACATCCATTTAAACAGCAACGGGACTCCCACTTACATCTTTCCAATTCACTTTGGTCCTGATTAAACGTACTTGCCCATATCCTGAACCTGCTTTTCCTCTTGGCTTTGTCTGATTTCAGGTATGTACTTAAGTACCATAAACCTTTATATACAAACTCTTTTTTTTTGATGCATCATATTTATCTTCAGATTGCAGGCCTTTGATCTGTGGTGTGCCACAAGGGTTGGTGCTGTTTCTCATGTATATTAATAACTTGGTTGGGAATGTAGGTGACATGTTTGGTTAAATACGTGGCATGATGAACAGTGAAGAAGGTTGTCTCAGGTTACAACAGGGCAGCAAAGTGGTGTATAGCAAGGTTGTTTTCATTTTGAGGTGGCACTGAGTACAAGTGCTTGGATGACGTGTTACAGCTGTATAGGACACTGATGAGATTACACCTGGAATTCTTGCGTGCAGTTTTGGTTGCCACTCTGCAGAAAAGATTCACAAGGATACTGCCAGGACTGAAGGGCAAGAGTCATGAAGAGAGACTGGGATTCTCACCTCTAGTGTGATGGAGCCTGAGAGATGATCAGAAAGAGGTTCTAAAATCATGATGGGCATAGATAAGATGGGTAGCTACAGTCTTTTTCCCTGGTTAAGTGAGTCTCAAATAAGACAGCATAGATTTCAGATGAGAGGCAAAAGATTTAGGGGGACTTGAGGGCAAATTTTCACAAAGTAAGTGATGGGCATATGGAATGAGCTGTTAAGTGATAGAAGTGGATCTAATTACAAAATTTATTTGAGAGATGGTCAAAGGAAAGAGAGTTTAATTTTTAAAAGCGATAGAAACTGAATGCATGATCTTTTCTGGCACATGGATTCTACATGGAGTGCAAGACACACAAATAGATGTTCAATGTGTTACATGTGAGAGGACTATTCCAGAGGAAACAGTGTACCTAGTACATTTTGTTTTATCAAAATATTTCACATTTGCAATGTAAAGTTGTGCCTCTTATGCTTTTAATCAGTTAGCTATCAGCCAATTGTGATTCCATAATTTATAAATGGAGCACTTGAAGAGGTTTCTAAACAGTTGTGATTTCAAGGTCTGCTGGAGAACAAACACCTGTCAGCATCAATTTCTCAAGGTTTTGTTCATTTTCAAGTACAATTTTAGGAGTCACTGAGATGAATGACCATATCGATCCACTGCAGTCTTGAAAAGAAATCACTTGCTGCATATGTTGACCCTTCTTGGTAATTAAATTGAACTATTCCATTTACTGTAACTCTATGTAAGTAAGATAGTAACTTTTATTTTATGGAATCTTTGAGAACAAATTAGAATGATTACAGCTGATATCTGTTCATGCAGGAGAATCTTCCTCATGGTTCAGTAGCTGGTGTGGCAGAATGGACGTTCAGAATGACCCAAATGGACGTTCAGAATGACCCAAATGGACGTTCTAATTATGCTGTTAGCTGTCATCAGCAAGGACATTGATGGGGCTTTCACTAGTCATAGGAATGAATGCACTATTAAAAGAATTAAAGGAAAAATGTAAAATTCATGTTTGGCCAAGTTTGAAGCTTCACTGCAGTGTTGAAGTAAATGTTTTTGGCCTTTGAGATCATTCAGTCACTTTCCTTCTGATCATCTGAGTCCATTGTCTGATCACTGGTGTTGTTCTTCAACACCGTCTGTCCAATATTCTATAGAACACACTTTTCAAGAGCTATTTGCAAGAGATGTCATGGTATCTTCTATGGTAATGAGGACTATTTGAGTGATTTAATACTATGGTTCCTTAATTATATCTGATTGACAGAAGTGTTTGCTGATGCAGAATGACAGGCCACAGTCACTTCAGCATGAGTTCGTGCCATCTCTACATTCTTCAGATCCTTACACTAAGTGGCCCAGGTGCCGATCTAAAAGCAAAAGTACTACTTCAGAATCGATAGGATGTCCTGCATACATCTTCGGCAAATAGAACTTCAAAGTTCAATGTAAGATTTATTATTAGAGTACATACATGTCACCACACACAACCCTGAGATTCTTTATCTGCAAGCATACTAAGCAAAGTTATAGAACTGTAACTGTAAATATCAGGAACTGTAAAATGTAAACAGATTGTGCAAATATAAATGGCAATTAATAACAAGCATGAAATAACAATATAACATCCATCAATATAAAGAGTTTCATAAATGAGTGTAGCTCATTGTTTGAGAGCCTGATGGTTGAGGGGTAGGAACTGTTCTTGAATCTGGTGGTGCAAGTTCTCAGGCACTTCTACCTTCTATCTGATGGGAGCAGTGAGAAAACAGTGGGTTGTGAGGATCTTTGATGACGGATGCTGCTTTCCTACGGCAAAGTTTCATGTAGGTGTTCTGAATGGTTTGGGGGGGGGGGGGGGTGGGGGGTGGTTGGTTACCCGTGATGTTCTGGGCCAAATCCACTACCTTTTGTAGAATTTTCTGCTCAAAGGCATTGGTGTTCCCATATCAGGCCATAATGCAGCCAGGCAGCACACTTTCCACCACACATCTATAGATGTTTGCTCAGGTTTTCAATGACATGTCGAACCTTCGCAAACTACTAAGGACGTAGAGGCGCTGTCAGGTTTTCTTTGCAATAATATTTATATGATGGGTCCAGGACAGGTCCTCTAAGATAGTAGCACCTAGGAATTTAAAGTTACTGATCCTCTGATGACTACTGGCCCATGGACCTCCGGTTTCCCTTTCCTGAAGTCTACAATCTTTTCCTTGGTCTTATTGACATTGAGTGGGAGATTGTTGTTATTACACCACCAAGCCAAGTTTTCAATCTCCATCCTGTATGCTGATTCATCACCCCCTTTGATGCAGCCCACAACAGTGGTGTCATCAGCAAACTTGATGAATACCACTAAATAACGCAGATAAAGATGATGTCTGCCCATTTTTATGAGCTACTTTAAAGTTGAACCAAGAGAAGTGGGAGGGATTTTCATCCAATCAGCTTGCTAGCTTTACTAGCCTTCCTGTTTCTTGTCTTCAACCCAGTCTCCCCCATTAACTCCCATCACCACCCCCACCCGCCGCCCAAGCTGCACTATTAGACTTACACAATGAATAGTTCAGCAGTCAACTGGAACTTGATGGACACTGTTGTCTAATGAATAATATCAGGGCCCCAGATTTGTGCCTACAGTTCAGCAGAGTGATAACAATGAAATCAAAGTTAGTCTCAGGATAGAGCTTGTGTTCTTTCCTTTCAGGCACACATTCAGTCTGCAGAACGTTTTGCAGTCAATATTAAGGTCTTCAGAATTTGGATTCTTTGAGGTACAGATTTTATTTTCTGTTTAAAGTTGCTAAAGAAAACTCTAGAGCTGGAAGCAGTTTTAAAATTCTGGCCATAGAATCTAATCTGCTTGGTTGTAAACTGGAACAATTAGAACCATTAATGAGCTGTAAAAACATCATGATATGCAGTCTCATAATAACTTAAGTAATGATGTATTGATTTGTGATAGGCAATTATTATTTAATTATTCTGGCACGGGAGGGGGTTATCTGGCCCTTGAAGTTCATGCTCGTTTCTGACAAAGCAAATCACTTCAGCCCCATTCGGCCTCTCCTATTTCACACAAACCTTACAACATAGTGCCGGCTGGTGGCGTAGTGGCATCAGCGCCTGACTTCAGAGCGAAGGCTCCCGAGTTCGAATCCAGCCGGCTCCCGTGCTGGGTTGAGCGTCGAGCTAGCAACTCGGCCTCATAAAAACAAGAAAGCCTGCTAAAAAAATTGCCATCATGATGGCATCCCGATGACTCCACTTGGAGTCAAGTGGCTTTCTTCTTTCGTACTTCTTCTTACAACGTATTCTCTCCCACACGTCCATCAAATAACCCTTTGGTTCTTTGTGACTCTGCAGTCTGCAGTAAGCAGCTAACCTTACAGTTCTTCCTGGGAATTTGGGAAGAACTGGAATTCCCAGCAGAGAGCCATAGAATCATAGGGAGATTGTGTTAACTGCACACAGACAGCACCTGAAGTCAGGATCTCAGGAACTGAGAAAGAACAATACTAAGTTCTGCAGCATACTACCATCCCAGGTAGGATTCAACAAGCACTACATTAAGGCTGCTAATGACCTAAAATATTTTGGAAGGGAAACATCGCTGACAAGCATTCAAAATTCAAGCTAAAGTGAATATATACAAATTCACTACTAATTTGACAGTATGAGTGTATTTTTCTGCCCAAATGATCAATCTCCCTTTGCATCAAAGTTGAAGGAAGAATTTTAAGATCATAGGACTCAACTTTGTCGGGCTTCATCTGTGGTTTTGACTTGAAACTTCCTGCTGTTGTCTAAGTTAAGGGAGTAACTGTCACTGCTAATTACAGACTTCAACATTAAGCTATAGAATATTCATCAATATTATTTATCAAGAGTTACAGCAGGTATCTTTTAAGTTCACCAGAAGAAAACTTTAAGATTGTACAATGATCCTTATGCAAGAATGCTGAGGCTAATTGTAATACTTATTTCTTCCCTGCTACGGGTTGCCCCCAGCACACCCTTGGGTCTGTTGGTTGCAAACACAAATGGAGCATTTCACTGTCTGTTTCAATGTACACATGACAAATAAACATGAATCCAGAATCTTCTATTGCCATACTTCAGTAATGAAGGGCCTCCAATAAATTCCATCAGCGATGTTGAACTCACTGACTTGTAATTACCTGTTTTATTCTGCTGTCTTGAATTGGTGGAAACATTTCTCCACACCTATCTCAAAACTTCTCTGTCTCTGTCTTTCTTTCCTCCCTATCTCTCTTACCCTGATTATATCCCACCATCTCTCTTCATTTCTGAGCACAGATCAATGTTTCTTCTGCTTCTTTTGGTTTAATAATTTAATTTAATGTTCAGTTATTTACTGGTTATGCCCAAGAGATGCTATCATGACTGAAGACAAAACTATTTTGGGAATCGGGTAAAAGTGTCATCTGATAATTGCATGCACTTACTAGGAAATGTTCTTGTGCAATGTGAATCCTTTTACCTGCAAGAGAGTCCAGCACCAGTGATGGGGAGCTGCTTTCTGGAAAGAGTTCTTCAAGACTTGGCTGTTTCACTGCCTTATGTTGTCTCACTCTTCATTTATCCTTCCAGATTCAGATGAATGCTTAGCAACTTGAAAATGTACTTCTCTGTCCAAAGCAGCTGCCTGGCCTTCCAAACACTTGCAAATATTTCTTCTTTCATTGAAAAAAGCATTAACTCATTTTGATTAGTTCTGGAAAGGCTGAATTTTGTCCTCTAACTCTAGAATCACGCCTATACAACTCCGTTCAATTGCCCCATCCTTCTGGCTAAACAAAACCAGGCTCACTGCAAAATCAGGTACCTCATCATGAAAGCATTAAAAATGTCATCTGAGCTCTTTAAATTATTTTCATACTGTTTCATGTCAGTGCCAGCAGTATTCAGCCAATTAGTGGATGGGCATGTTATTTTAATTGTTACTTTAGTTATTCTGTTACAACACTTTCAGCTGTTTATCTTCCATCTGATTTCTCCTGAGTGAGTTCCCTAAGGGAACTCCTCCTTACTACACCAGCAGCACTCATCAATTTTTTTTCAATTCTTGTTTCCATGTCGATATTTTTACCTTGCCCGACATCTGGCTATGCTTTCACTTGTCTTTCCATTCATTATGTATGCATAAGATCTTCCCTCAGATGATCTGGGGAGTTTTAAATGAATAAGGATTGCCTTCAATCCGTTTTGATGTACAAACAAGCTGGATGAACTCAGCAGGTCGGGCAGCATCCTTTGAAAGGAGCAGTCAACGTTTCAGGCCGAGACCCTTCATCAGGACTCAAGTCAGGACCGTTTTGATGGTCTGGGCTTACCATTGTTTCTTTGGATTTGTGGATTTTCTCTAAGTATTCCGCACCATGTAACTTTAGGGGTGAATACTCAAGGATGATCTCCTCATCATTATCCAGAACATCAGGAAAGGATCTACAAAAGCACTCTAAGTGGTATTCTTCCATGATTTATACAAATCTATCAAAAATATTTTAAGAAACCAAAAGAAATTTTCAATTACTTTGATGGAGCATAATATATGAACTAGTGTTTTCTGGGATTTACTGTTGGTTTAATGCAGAATTACTGACATAGAAACATAGAAAACCTACAGCACAATACAGGCCCTTTGGCCCACAAAGTTGTACCAAACATGTCCCTCCCTTAGAAATTACTAGGGTTACCCATAGCCCTCAATTTTTCTAAGCTCCATGTACCTATATCCATGTACATCTCTCAGTGCAAGTTACAGTTTTGGGACCCTTTTAAGTATCACACTATAAATGAAAAACTATTTGCAAATCCCTGCTAGAACACAGTTGAAAGCAGGAATGGAATGTTGCCCCATTGCCCCGCATTCAGTGGTGCATCCTTCTCAGTTATATCTGAATATAATCTTCTGTATGGTGTCCAAAAGCAGGACTGGGGGACTATATACACCACAACCAATAAATATGCAGTAAAACCATCAAACCAGACCAATTTATCTATTTTTGAGGACCATAACAATAGGTACTACTGGTTGGCCAGTGCCATTTTGACCAACACAGCGCCATTCATTTTTGGAACACAAAACAGTACAGCACAGGAAGAAGTCCTTTGGCCTATAATGTTATGGCAAACCAATCAAATTAGTATTCAAATGGCCAACATAACTAATCCACTCTGACTACAGTGTCCACATCCTTCCATCTTCCTCACATTCATGTGCCTATCTAAATGTCTCTAGTGTATCTGCCTCTACCGCCAGCCCAGGCAGTGCATTCTCGGCACCCACCACTCCGTGTGTAATCATGTGATCCTGTGTTTAATCACTCCCTCTCCCCCGCTGCCCAGTTGAGCTTTCAACACGCTTGAAGTTGATCTAGGAATATTGTAAATTGCCTAGAAATTAATCTGGTAAACCTTTGCTGCACTTCCTCTATCACAAGTAGCCTACCAAAGGGTGGGGGGAGGGAGGGAGACTGGATCTGCACACAAAATATTCCAGATGTGGTTTTACCAGTATACTATATAATTGGGGTAAGGCTCCCTACTGTGTCCACCAGCATTCAAGGCCAACATAATGTTAGCCTTCCCAATGTTTTTATTCTTCCTGCATGTTACCTTTCAGTTATTAATATACCAGGGCACCGAGGTCCCTATGACCCATCAGTCTGTCATTATTTAGCAAATAATCTGCATTTCAATATTTTTTTCATTAAAGTGGATGACCTCACATTGATCTATATTATATTCCACCTTCCTTATGCTTGCCCATGCACATAAGCTGTCTACATTTCCTTGCATCTTCTGTGCATTCTATGTACAATACACTGCCTTCCACCTCCATATCACTGGCAGACTTGGATACCTTACACTTGATCATTCTCTCAGATAATCAATATACATGGTGAACACTTGCAGCCCTAGCATCATTTCCAAGCCTCCCATTCTAAACCTGACTCACTTATTCCCATGGCCCATTTTCTCCTGTTTAACCATTTCTCAATCCTCATCAGTATATTTCTGACCATACTGTACACTCTAAGGTTGTTTAACCGCCCCCCTCCCCCACCTCCTGCATGGTATCTAGGTCTATGTTGCATGACATCAACTGAAGGTAATCTGTTAAATTACATGTTTTTCTCCAGCTACAAAATGTATAATTCTAGTGTAACTATTAACCCATAGACAGAAGATTATCAGTTAATTATTTATCTATTCACAGCATTCAAGAAGCAAAGTTATTTTCAGCCACACAGTCAGAAGTAGCCCATGAGGAGTTAATAAAAATGTCAAACACAATCCCAATATAATTATCCTTGGATAATTGAAGAGTTACAGCCTGATGTAGCTATAGATCACAGCACTAAGGATGAAAAATGATTGGCTCTGGTCTAACTGATATCAGTAGAAAGCAAACTTAATTATTTTGATATGAAAAGAGAAGCTGCTAGTAACATTCGGCACAGCACACAGTGTCTGCAGGCTGATTAATTGAGTTAAAGGAGGAAACTTTAATCCTTAAAATAGTTTTAGGTCAGATGGAAAATAAGAATTGCTAAGGTATCTCTTTGGAATTATCAGAGGCAGAAGGAGGAATAATAAAAAAACAAATAAACACAAGGAGTAGATGCCAGGGGAAGTATTTGGCTCTTTGTGCCTGCTTTACCATTCAACAAGATCATCAATGAACCTTTAACTCAGTGTCCCTTTTCCGCAGTAACCCCATATCTTTTAGTTCTTTCTTATCTGAAAATTCATCGACTTCTGCCTTGATCAAACTCAGTCCCTGCAGCCCTCTTATTCAGAAGCTTCCAAAAATCTACCATTGCCTGGGTGAAGAAATTCTTTTCATCTCTGTCCTGAATTTGAGATTTTGATCTCTGGTTGTGGATAACTCAGCAAGAGGAAACGTAATTGCAGAATCAAAATCAGAATCAGGATATCATTGATATATGTCATGCAATGTGATGTTTTGTGGCAGCAGCATCGTGCAAGACACAAAAAAATCATTTGTTACAATATATAAATAAACAGTGAGCTAGTGGTCATGGGTTCAGAGAACATTCAGAAATCTGATGGTGGAGGGGAAGAAGTTGTTCCTAAACTTTTAAATGTGGGCCAGTATTGCACACTCTGCATTTCTGATGCGGCTAATAGATTTAGCCACTTATTTTTATTTCTGCCATTTACATTCTTAAAAATGCTTTCTGCATTCAGATAAATGGCTTTCAATTTTATCCTGGCAATTTTTGTCTATCTGCTCTTGAGAGGCATACCATTCAATGAAATTTGTTAAGGTGACTGTGTTTCCCAGTCTTTCTAAGGGTTCTATTTTAAACTACCATTTAATGTGTTTTCCCTTTACTTGGAAAACACAGCATGGCGAAACTATTAGATCTATAAAGCAAAAAGTTTCACACCACTGCTTTAAAGGTAGGAGGACCATTGGTGGGCCCTGTGAATACCCTTTCCAATTCTATGTCTGCCCACAACACACACCCATCAATTCACCATCTGGTCAAGATAATTATCATAATCAATATCAACTTAAACTCCTTAAGTGCGGTCTTCCATATTCTTACCAGGCAATCCTATTAACTGACTGGTCCAAACCAAACTACTGCAGTTGTTGGAAATCTGTAAGAAAAGCAGAAAATTCCGGAAATATTTGAAACATCAGGCAATACTTTTTGAGAGATAAGAAAAAGTTAATGTTTCACATTATGACCTGTTACACCGGTAATATCCCCGATAGACATTGAAAGCTAAGTTCCATTCATCAGTGCCAAGTTACACAAGAGTGTTCTCAGATCTCAATTCAAAATGAACATTGTTATTCATTAGAAATTGTGAGTCAAGGACTGACCAACTCCTAGGATGAATATTATTCACTTGAGTCTTAAGATTTTTAAGTTTCAGTGAAATTAACCATCACTTGTAGGCAGAACATTTTAAAAAAAACAGTAATTATGGAAGATATATTAGACATAAAATCATGGAAAGCAGGTCTCATTTGAAGATAATTATTTTTTTAATGGTCGATCAGAGACCAGAGAAATAGTTTAGATTTCTGTTGTGCCTAAATATCTGCCTGCACTGTTGGGGAAACAACATCACATTCACAATTGGAGACCAATGGTGTTTGAGTCAGGCTGTGATCACATTGTGAATGCCAAATTTTTCAAATGCACTTGATGAAAGGAAAAAGTGAGGAGATTTTGGCATATTGTGAATACTATGATTTCAAGCAACATTTGTTTGCTTAAGGTACGCATTTTATTTTCTTTGTGTTATTTAACGAGACGGCACAGAACAGGCCCTCTGACCTTCAAATTGCACTGCCCAGCAACCCCCTGAATTAACCATAGCCAACGCAACCTAGAATGACCAATTAACTTACTAACTGCTGTGACATTGGACTGTGGAGGATACCAGAGCACCTCCAGAAAATCCATGCATTACAAATTTCTTACAAAGAACGCTAGAATTAAACTCCTAACTCCAACACCCCAAGCTGTAATAGCATCACACTAGCAATTCTGCCACCGTAGCACCCCAAGAGACAGGGCAAGTGCGGTATGAACTCTGGGTTTAATCTTGCCTGACGCAGCAGAACCAATAAAATATTTCAACAATTGGACTAAATACACATTCAACGGACACAGTTCAGCTACTGTATGTGGTTAAGAATTACCACTTTCATGAATCTTTACCCATTGCCTGGAATGGTTTGAGGCCCTGGTTTTAAAGTTCTTATCAGGGTTCTAAATAACTGTTTACATACAAATCTCCAGGGCCTCAATAACCGAATGTATTCCTTTTGAAATTATTCTGGAGAATGAAAGTCAACAGTAGGGATGGAATCTAGGAAGTCTTTGAACATAATGATCATGGTCTACTTTTAACTCAATCTTTCAGATAGGATTTTCATTACATAGGCACTCTTCATTTGATTTCCCATGGTAAATGAATTAATATCCTTTTATCCCAAAACTGCAATGCATCACATGAAATGCAATGGATTATGCTGATGCTAATAATCCAATGCTTAATTGGCCTGTCCATTTAAAGTCAAAGAGTCTAATTAATGAGGTTCATTAGGCCTAGTGCATGTTGCATTAAATGACTTGTTATTTTGTACTTCTAATTATAATTTTTTTCGCCCTAGCACTGAATGTCCATCTTTCTTTACTTTCTTTTCAATGAGCCATTACAAAAGGATCCTTCTCCTTGAGTGAAAGCAACAGTATCACCCTTTTCATCTAAGATGTACTATTTCATGAATTCTTTGAACAGGTTAGCCTCTAAAAATATGTGTATCTTTCCTGTAAAGTTGCATCAGGAAGAAAAGATAAAGGAATCTTTGCATAAAAGATGCAATAGAGAAACACCTAGAAAATGGAAATAGTAAAGGTACTTATCACTGATTCTTAAAATAAATGTATTTGACCAACAATTATTGAATAGTATGAAGAAGTCAATGAAATGCTAGGTAAGGTTAATTCAGTGGAGATGATGTCTTTGAGTTTTCATAATATGTTTGATAATCTATAATGGACTCTTCTATGAAGTCTGATGTTGGGTCAAAGTAGAAGTAGCAGAAAGGTGAATAAAACTGGCCCCAAAGCAGAAACAGTTGAATTTAAAGGTAGTAATTCAGACCAGGTAACAGTAGTGGTAGGTGTTGTTCAGCAGAGATAATTATTGTTACAATTGATATGGAATTGGATGGTGTATTTAGAATTAGGAGCAATGCAGTGAAATGAAAAAGCTGTTCATCAATTTACATAATATACATGTAATTGGTAAATTAATTACCACATAGAGAAGAGTAGAAATATATTTTGGTAGGAATAATAAGAAGGTCAATGCTTCTTTGAATACAAATGACAATGAGAAGCAGAGGGATCAGGGGATCCAGGCACATGCATCAATCAAAGTTACAATGCAGGTTAATAAGGTAATTTTTTTTTAAAGCAAGCAAAGCACTGATTTCTAGAGAGATAGGACTGAAAAGCAAAGGAATGATGCTAATTTATTTCAGCCTTTGTTACCTCTCAATTGGAGCAGTATGAACTGTTCTAGTCTCAATATTATAAAAGGAGCATTAAGGCACTGGAGGAAGATTTATATTTCAAATTATAACATACCCAGAGAATGATTGTAATTTGACATCTGCAGCCACAGGTATAGTTAAGTCTACTGGACTAGTAAATTAAAGGGATAAGTAGTAGGCAGTAGGGAGAAAGTCAAAAAACTCTTGGCATTGTTAAATGTTAGAAAGTTTCTTTGGAACATTGAACATGATCATAAATCAAATGTCCATCTTCTCCACTGGAAATGCTTTCTCCACCCACAGCACTAAACGAGGCATTGAGCTTGTTACTGTGATTGGAGTGAATTATTCCTGAGCATTTGGTGTGCACAGAAAGCATCCCCCAACAATTAACCTCCCATTTGTCCAGATTTTTTTTTAGAGCTGCTCTCACTTGGATCTGCTCTCAACCATCTGTTCTCTATTGTTGGTTTATCTTCCACTCACTATCATCTTTTGACCCCATCCAGAAATCCATTCTCAACCCTTCTTCTCCAGTATTCTGTACACTGTCGCCTGGTGGGATCACCTGCAAACATAGGCTCGCGCAACTATTCTGCACTGATGACACCCTGATCAACATCCCCAACATGTCTCTCAGTTGCATTACCTTGTTTTACTCCAAAATCTCAAATGTACCAGAAATTCCTCAAAGCAACTTTCAGAGGACCAGCATATCAAATCATGGTGGGAGTGCAAATGCTGATAACGGTAACTTGGCAGGAGCAAGTGAAGGGGAAGCAAAGTGTGATCAGGCATTTGTTGATGCTGGTGAGGTAATCGGGAGGCTGTCAGAACAGCATAGTGCGGATAACAAATCCAACTCCATATGTCCATTGTGTGCAGTTTTGGGCTCCTTATTTTAAGAAGGATATACTGACATTGGAGAGAGTTCAGGGAAGATTCACAAGAATGATTCCAAGAATGAAGGGTTACTTTATGAGGAATGGCTGGTAGCTCTTGGGCTGTATTCCCTGGAGTTCAGGAGAATGAGGGGGGATCTCATAGAAACATTCCGAATGTTAAAAGGCCTGTACAGATTAGATATGGCAAAGTTATTTCCCACGGTAGGGGTTTCTAGGACAAGATAGCATGACTTCAGGATTGAAGTATGTCCATTTAGAACTGAGATGTGGAGAAATTACTTTAGTCTGCGGGTGGTAAATCTGTGGAACTTGCTGCCACGAGCGGCTGTGGAGGCCAAGTCATTGGGCGCATTTAAGGCAGAGATAGGTTCTTGATTAGCCAGGGCATCAAAGGGTATGAAGAGAAGCCAGGGAAGTGGGGATGACTGGAAGAATTGGATCAGCCCATGATTGAATGGTGGAGCAGACTCGATGAGCCAAATGGCCTACTTCTGCTCCTATACCTTATGGTCTTATGTCCTATTCTGATTTTCAGGTTTGTCCTTCCAGAAAGAGATATCCTCCCACAGGTTCTCAGATCAATCTTTCATCACTGAACTGCATCTCACTGAAGACAGCAATATTAATTAGCTGGCTATCAGGACTGCTCTTCTTTGGGTTTCATTGTGTCCACTCTAAGCAGAAGAGTGTCTACATTCCAAGAATAAGTTGCTGCTGTCTTTGTTATTGAAAGGGGTTAACTGCTAGCCACTGTGCTAGACAGTAGGTTATTGTTAAGGCAGGTTTGTGAAGGACAGCTTTACCAGTCCCTTCCCTTGCTAGGGTGAGCAGTGTTATCTCTAAACAGGGCTTCTCAGACACCTGGGAAGCTGCCAAACTTCTTGCCACCCTGGATTCAAAGAAAGATGCACACTGGTCAGCAGGTTATTTACTGTACATACAGGTTCAGAGCTACCAGTAGGAATCTCTACCTGTCATTTTGCACTTCCTTCATCCTACAGAGCTTGAGGATAGTTGGAAGAAAAAGGTTTGGAATATAGAGTTGAAGTGAACTGTTGAACAAAGCTTGTGTGTGAAAGAGAAGCTGTTGCAATGGAACAACGTTACCCTCGCAGACACGAAGATTAAAGTCCAGTGGCACATTGAGCCATTACAATTAATAACTTCTTTGGCTACGGTACGTCTTCTTCAGATGTACTCCATCTACTTCACAGTTCCCTGCTGGACCATCATTGTGTTGGCCTCATCCACCCAGACCCCAGGAACAGTCTTTGCATGTTGCAGTGAGCAAGTCCCTGTCCAGCCAAGGGTTTGAAACATACTGGCTATTCTCACCTATTTTAACTGGACTGTCAAAGCTGTTACTGTGTCCACTTCAAACTCAAACTGATTATTGGAGCCATGGGTGAGAGCTGAGTATCATGTGGGGACACGTTTTGGATGAGCAGCTCTGATATGGGCAAGACAAGCTACCCTTACCCGAGCACCCATACATCAAGAACACAAAGTAAGGATAAAATCCAATATCTAGGCCAGTAACAGAGCTGCACTTTTTCTAAAAAACAGACACTATTGACTTTTCCTGCTCACTTTATTTTCACCGACCTGTTGTAGCACATTCTATACTTTCACAAGTTTGCTCTTTGCATCACCTGGGAATGGTTTGACTTGCATTACAGCAGAGCTGCATTTGGTTTGATCTATGCATGCACCTTGTGTCATGTTATTGAAGTGCTGCTACATCAAAACATATTGTAAATCTTTCTAACAATGTGTCACGGTGTAAGATTGAAGCATTAACAAGAAAACATTATTCTAATTTGTCATAGTCATAGAACACTGCAGCACAAAAACATACTTTACTGTTTAAGATCATTGTTAATGCGTAGCTTTAGAGAAATCATATCTGCAGTATGTTACTTTGAAAAAGAGAAAAACTATCTCAAAATCAAATCCACGGCCCAAGGTTCACAGCTCTTTAAGTATATGTCCAAGTGCTCTTATGAATATCACCCTTTCAGACAATGAGTTTTGGTTAAAAATAATTTCCTTATTTTCCCAGTGTTCCTTCTACCAATGACTTTAAATCTATGCATTGGTTTTGTATTCTCTGGCAGAGGAAATGACTCCTTCATATTTATTCTACTTAGTACCCTTCTTGTTCTATATGCCTTAATTGAATCTCCTTGTCATCTCTTCTTTTCCAAAGAATAAAACCTGACCTATACAATCTTTCCTCATAGATGCAGTTTCCAGTCCTCTCAACAGCCCTATAAATCTCCTTTGCACTCTCTTCATTCTGATCATTACCTTTCATGTAATTTGATACTAGAACTCTATGCAGAACTCAGTCTAACTGTTATTACACTGTTCGCTCAGTGGTGTAGGAGTGAAACCCAATGAGGTCTTCTGCCTCTGTAGCCCATCTACTTCAAAGTTCAACATGTTGTGCTTTTGGGAGATGCTCTTCTAACATGAGGTTATTTGAGTTGCTATCACCTTCCTGTCAACTTGAGCCAATCTGGTCATTCTACTCTGACCTCTCTCATTAACAAGGCCACAGAACTGTTGCTCACAGGTTGTTGTGTAAAAATCCCCAGAAATCAGTTTCGGAAATTGTTAAACCACCCTGTCTGATACCAACAATTATTCCATGGTTATAGTCACTTAGATCACATTTCTCCCCATTCTGGTCTGAACAACAATTAAATCTCCTGACCATGTCTGAATGTTGTTATGCACTAAGTTGTTGCTGCATGATTGGATGATTTGATATTTGCATTAATGAGTAGATGTACCTAATACATTTAATGTATACAGAGTCCTAGGTTCTGCTTTTCTTCCATTATAAGAGCACTAAGAATACAATTTGTTGCTTCATGGAGTACAAGTTCCTTATGAATCTGAAGGAGGTTCTTGCTGACCTGACCCATCAGGAGCCATCCAGGGTCATGGCAATCAAACAACAGCATGATACAATGATCTTTGAACAAAGTGTATTCACTTCATTGTGTTTTTCCCACTGCTTATTTCACCTCCCCAAATGCACTTCTCTAGACTGAATCCATTTGCCACCTCTCTGCCCAGCTGACTGGACCACCTCTATCTTCCTTTGGTCTCTCGTTTCTTCCTCACTGCCAACCACGTTCTTGCATCAACTCCAAAAGTCTTTGTCATATCCATTACATTCAAATCTAATCCTTAAATCATTGATCTTACAAAATGTGCATGACAGAATACCAAGCCCAGTGGAAGTCTTGTCATCACCCTATTACAGTTGTAGCCACTGAGCCAATTCTGAATGAAATTTACTACTCTCCTTTGGACCCCATTTATTTCTGTTTTGACTGCGTGCATATCCTACTTTGTGAATGGTCTTACTAAATTCCATATACACTTCGTCATCAAAGCCCTCCCCTCCTCCACCCCAACCTCCACCTAATTACAGCCTCAAAATTCAATTGCTGCCTAAAATTTGCCAATCAAAATAATTTGAGTTCTTCCTGAAGAAAAGCAGCATCTTCTTTGCCTATTTTGAATGATTTTACAAAGGCATTGAAACATAGCAGATATACTATTTACAATATATATTTCACACATTCAAAGAGGCAGAGTTTTATTTACTAGGCACTTCTTGCATTATGTTACTGGTGCATAGTGACTGCCTGTGACAATGTTGGTTACTGGAGGGCCAGCACAATGCATTGTTTCTCCTATCCGGGATCATGATATGAACACACACAAGATTAAAGAAGGAATGTGTTTAGGTTTTAAAATACTGTATATTATACATGGGATTAAAGGGAAATGTGCATTTTTCTCCCCAGTCTCAGTTTACGTTGAATTTATGGTGTGCTAATCCAATTTTTAGTCAATTTTGCTTTCCCTTTCAATTATTTTCTAGAATGTAAAGTGTGGTGTATTTTAATAAATCATTCAATTGTTAAAAAGTGATAACAGTATTTGCTATGCTCTTAAATTTAAATCTGTCCTTAAATTTGATAATATTTTAATAGCATATAAGTACAAAAGTAAAAGCAGCAATCAGATATTAATTTACTATCCTGCAGTTTATGGTCTTGAGGAAAGTGAGGCACTTCAATGCACAAAACATTGATATTAAGTTATTGTGACTCAGATTGTGGTTGCAATATCATCTTAACTTTCGCTAATAGTTGTTGAAATTATACAGTAGCTCAGTATTTCTATTGTTTTCAAGATATTACCAAGCTTCAGAGTCAAAGACCATGATGTAAATTTAACAAATTACAATGAACAACAATTGTTTTCACATGTTGCTTCCTCAGAATTTTTTTTCTGTCTATGATTGACCGCTTGAAGCAGAGCACAAATATAAGTTCAGACTACTTGTATCATGTAGGAACTTGGAGAAACAAGAAATTAGCTTTTATTGAATTATAATACATTTAATTGCATAACGGTGCTGACGCTTTTCAATAGTTCGACTAAGCTAAAAATGTTTTGTTGATGATTTTCATTTGTACTCAGTGTTTGAGGCTTCTCACTTCAGTGTCAAACAATAATCAGCTGGCACTGCTGGATTCCTGTTGCTCTGATACCGTTTCTCCGTGACCGCGATGTCTTGGTGAAACTTTTTACTGTGCTCGTAATTGACAGCACCAAGATTTGCAGAGAAGAAGTCTAAATGAGAATGCAGAAAATGAATCTTTAGTGACATGTTGCAATTCATGGTTTTATGTGCTGAAAGCATGTTTTTCTTAAACCAATTGCGTGTAGTTTGGTGCTCTGTAGTTGCCAAGAAGTTTTTCCAACAACACCCTTGAATGCTTTCCATGCGATTTTCTCCAGTCTCACAAGAATTTCTTCAGATTGCCTATCATTGACCTGTTTGATTTGTGGACCAACAAAAACGTCTCCAGTTATCATGACTTGAAATACAAACATGGGCAATTTCAAGAAAAATAGTGCATGACAGGGAAATTTCATATGGATTTTCACAATCAGCAGCCCAAAATCCTTAAGTATTCAGGACACAAATTTTTTTGTTGTCTAGTGTTACCTACTACTAAAGTATTAGCAATTCTATTCTGACATTTTACTGAATTTCATTTATAATGCTCAGCAGGTTTTTTTTGCAAACAATTTACAGCTGAAGATTTTGCAATGAAAAACGTCAAACAATGGTCATAGATCCATTTAGAATTAAACTGGGCATTTTAATGCAAGCATCGAAGGATGTTCTTTAGTGTGGACCAGATGGCTTTTATCATCTGTTTAGTTTGTGGTCAAAATCTAATGTGAAACAAAGAACAAATTTGCGTTTACTGTATATAGCATCTCTTACAACCTCAGGGCATTCCAAAACACTTGTCTTTGAAGGGGCCACACTCTTAAGTAAAGGAACATGGATAATTTGTGCACAGCAATTAAATAAATGATCTGGCAATTTGCTCTTCAGATATCACAATTGAGAAGTAAATTTTGGTCAGGAAACAGGATGACCTCTTGCTCTTTTGGTTGAATTGCACCATTCAGTGAAAAGAAACCTTGGTTTAACACTTCGTACAGATGCAAGAGGTCGAGGGTTTGTATTACATAGTACTTTTTTTACGCATTAAAAGCCAATTGATGAAAATGATCGGCAGCATTAAGCACACATATCACAGTTTATTAAACTGTAGCTCGTCCTCTGAGTACACAGTAGTGACTTCAGTTAGGTTGATTTACCATAGGGCTGCAATGTTGTCATGCTAATATGCAGTTTGAACACAATAATGTATCTTGACCAGAGGATGATGGCCTTCTTCATCATTTATTATCTGAGCTGCTGGCAGGGATCTGTCAATGAAACACTTGAACACTTTAAGGCTTGTTCTTGAACCACCTAATGAAGGTTAGCCCTTTCATTTGGTGAAGAACTCCAATCAGAATCCTTGACCCAGATATCTACCTCAAACTACACTAAACCTGCCAAAAATACAAGCTGACCCTTCCAATAACCCACCCATAAGTGTTGGGTAAATCTTCCCCAAAGTACTCTTGACACAATGCAGAATATTATTAATGATTCTTTCATAGCTAGGCAGAAGAATATGAAGTTTCTGTATTATCATATACAGAATCACTGGGATTCATAATTCATTCTCTCTCTCTCTCTCTCTCTCTCTCTCTCTCTCTCTCTCTCTCTCTATCACACACACACACAAAATTAAGTTGGATCTCCTATGCACAGTGCTTAAAAGTACATTTTTACACATGGACTTACTAGGCCAATACTTCTGGCTGCATGCCATTCCCTCAGAACTGCCCTGAAATCTCACCATGGATTGGCTGAAGGCTTGGAATGTGGCTCAGAATCAGATGGCAAAAGTGCAATAAGGCCAAGGATAGCAACTTAAAGTCTCTTTCTAATGTTAATTTCAGTGTTCATTTTGAATACATACTTCTGGAACTCAGTGCTTTTTATTTAATCACCAATATTGTATACCTTAAATGAAAATCTGATATTTTTATAAATAAAGAGAGAAAACCCTGGAAACAGCATCTGTGAAGAAAGAGTTATCATTTTCAGACTGATGGTTTTTCACCAGTTATGCAGTGTTAGAAAGTAAGCTGGTTTTGGGATTAAATCGTGGAGCTCATAGTCAAGATACCTTTGGTTCCTTTGGAATTAAAATAAATGTGCGTCACTGAAGTGCAGGTAGTAGAGCTGCTACCTACAACTCCACTGACCTTGGTTCAGTCCCTGCCTCTGCTGTTGTCTGTAGGAGTTGCACATTCTCCCTAGGACCATGTGAGTTTCCTCCAGGTGCCTCGTTTTCCTCTGCCATCCCAAAGATTTGCGATTTGCGAGACCAGTTAACCTTTGTAAATTGCCCCTAGTATTGGTGGGAAGTAGAATTGATGGGAATGAGGGGAAATAGATTACAAGGGGAAATTAGTGAGGGAATGGAACTTACCTGAGAGCACAGGCTAGATGGGAGAATTTGCCTCCTCTTATCTAGTAAGGGCATATGGAAATGACTACTTTATTACTTACCTCCTGTACTAATACAGTGGCCACTGAGTGTGTGCTCCTCTGATACTGTAGCCCATCCTCTTCAAGGTTTGATGTGTTGTGCGTTCAGAGATGCTCTTCTGCACACCACTCTTGTGACACGTGGTCATTTGAGTTATTGATACCTTTCTGTCAGCTTCAACTAGTCTGGCCATTCTCCTCTCTTCCTAACAAGGCATTTTTACTCACAGAACTGCCAGAACTAGATTTTGTTTTGTTTCACTCACCATTCTCTGTGTACCCTAGCGACTGTTGTGATGAAAATCTCCAAAGATCAAAAACTAAGATACTCAAATTGCCCCATTTGGCTCCAACAATCGTTCCACTGTCAAAGTCAGTTAAATCACATTTCTTTCCCATTCTGCTGTTTGATCTGAACGATAACTGAACATCTTGACTATGTCTGCATGCTTTTATGCATTGGGTTGCTGCCAAGTGATTGGCTGATAAGATATTTGTATTAACAAGCAAGTGGATAGATGTATCTAATAAAGTGGCCACTGATTTTAAGTTAGTAGATTGGAATTTTAAAAAGAAAAAAGTTACCATTGGTAATGATAACTAACAAACTGTACCAAATTACCAGCACATTACCGCTTACCTGTAAAGATGGCCCTGCTGAGACACGAGGATGTTTTGCAGGCAGCAAGAATAACTACTAACTACTATTTCCACTAAATACACTTTTTGGGACTACGATTACTGCCATCCACTGTCTGTAATTTATCACTGGGAGATGTGCTTTTGAACCGCCTGTACAACCCAGCATTTGTTGGTATCTGTGAACTGGACTCCTGAGAATACAGGTGTGGCTGCCACAGCCATTGCCGGTGTGGGCTTAGGGCCAGACTGAACCTTTCGGCTGGACTGAAGTGGCAGGGCTCAGGTCTAAGAGCAGATAATGAACCGATGTTTCACTGATTTAAAGCGCCAAGCCAGATTTAAAAAGATTAAGTTCTCGAGACTGACTGGTGAGCTCACCCAGTGTTCAGCTCGTTCCTCTGGGAGGCTTTACTTGGCTCAGTGCTGAACTGAGTTTGCAACAGAGACCTGCAGCCATCGGCACTCACCTCAGTGCTGACCGTGGCTCCCTGGCTGTGGCCTGCAGCCACTGGGCTTCTGGACCACCTGTAGCACTGAACTGGCTCTGTGGCTCTGGACTCACTTTCAGTTCATCTTCTGTGGGTTGTTCACATGACTTGTTCTCTTTTTTCACACATTGGATGTATGACACCCTTTGTGGCAAGGGTCTTTTCATGAATTCGATCGTGATTCTTTGTTTTCTGGCTGTCTGCAAGAAGATGAATCTCAAGGTAGAAAATGATATCCATACTTGGATAATAAATGTACCTTGAACGTTGAACTTTGAAATAATTGCAGCAACCCACCTAGCCTATATCCTTCAAGGAGGAAATCTTCTGTTCTCTCCCAGTGTGTGCTGTGCACCAATACTTTTGCTCCTGTGAATATAGAAATAAACATCCTTCAGTAATGTGAGTTCACAAATAGGAACTGGAATATTAGAATACAACTCTGTTCCTCCCGGGTTTATAAGCAGCATTTGTAGGTGCCTCAGTAAATTACTTTTCCCATACTGCTTGTGCAGTGTATTAACCCAGGGTAAAGGCCTCAATTGCCCATGAAGAGCGTGGTGACCTGCCTCAGTGACTATCATCCAGTAGCACTCACAGCAACAGCGATAAAGTGTTGGTGATGAAACATATCAACTCCTGCCTGAGAAGTGACTTAGATCCACTCCAGTTCGCCTAGCAGCACAACAGGTCCACAGCAGATGCCATCTCATTGGCTCTTCACTCAACCTTGGAACATGTGGACAGCAAAGATACATACATTAGGATGCTCTTTATCGACTACAGCTCAGCATTCCTTACCATCAACTGATTAATAGAACATAGAGATCTACACCACATTACAGGTCCTTCAGCCCACAATGTTGTGCTGACCATATAACCTACTCTAGAAACTGCCTAGAATTAAGCTCCAAGTCCTTGGCTTCAATACCTCCTTGTGCAGTTGGATCCACAATTTCCTCACCAGCAGACCCCAGTCAGTTCTGATCGGCAACAACATCTCCTCTAAGATCTCCATCAGCAGAGGTGCACGACCTAGGCTATGGGCTTAGCCCACTGCTCTACTCACTTTACACTTACAACTGGGTGGCTAAGCACAGCTCCAATGCCACATTTCAAGTTTGCCGACAACACCGCTGTCATAGGCTGAATCAAAGGTGATGACTCAGCATATAGGAGGGAAATTGAAAATCTGGCTGAGTGGTGTCTTAACAACAAACTCAGTGTCAGTAAGACCAAGGACTGATTATTGACCTCATGAGAAGGAAATCAGAGGTCCATGAGCCAGTCCTAAACAGAGGATCAGCAGCTTAAAATTCTTTAGTGTTATTATTTCAGAGGACCTGTCCTGAGCCCAGCATGTGAATGCAATTTTTTAGAAAGTACAGCAGCAGCTCTACTTTCTTAGGAGTTTGTGGAGATAAGGCGTGACATCTGAAACTCTGACAAACTGATAAGTGGTGGAGAGTATATTGACTGCCTGCATCACAGCCTGGTATGGAAACAGCATAATGCCTTGAACAGAAAATCCTTCAAAAAGTAGTGAATACTGCCCAGTCCATAACAGGTAAAGCCCTCCCCACCATTGAGCACATCTACATGAAATGCTGTCACAGGAAAACAGGGAACCCCTACCACACAGGTCATGATCTCTTCTCGCTGTTGCTATCATGAAGAAGGTATAAGAGCCTCAGGGCTCACACCACCAGGTTCAGGAACAGTTATTCCCCCACAACCATCAGGCTCTTGAACAAAAGGGATAACTTCACTTGCCCCATCATTGAAATGTTTCCACAAACAATGAACTCAGTTTCAAGAACCCTTCATCTCATATTCTCCATATTTATGTAATTATTATTATTTCTTTCTCTTTGTACTTGCACGGTTAGTTGTCTTCTGCACACGTTGGTTGAACATCCAAGTTGGGCAGTCTTTCACTGATTCTGTTATGGTTATTATTCTATAGATTTATTGAGTATTCCCACAAGGAAATGATTCTTAGGGTTGTATATGGTGACATATACAGGTGGCCCCCATTTTTCGAACGTTTGCTTTACGACACCTTGCTGCTACGAAAGACCTACATTAGTTACCTGTTTTTGCTAACAGAAGGTGTTTTCACTGTTATGAAAAAAGGCAGCACGCGCCCCGAGCAGCCAAGCTCCTCCCCCGGAACTGCATTCTAGCCGGCATTGCTTAAACACGTGCCTGTGAGCATCTGTACTTTATATCGATTTATTTTGTGCATCTGTTAGCAAGATGAGTTCTAAGGAATCGGAAAAGCCTAAAAGAGCTCATAAGGGTGTTATACTTAGCGTTAAAACTAGACATAATTAAGCATTTCGATCATGATGAACGAAATAAGGACATTGTCCACGCGTTGAACTTGCCTGCATCCACCATTCACACTATTTATACGCAGAGAGAAAGAATCTTGAAAGCTGCCGATGTTACTGTTGGTTCTGCTCGTAGCAAAGTGGTCTCTCTTAGTTGGCATCCAGTAATGGATAAAATATAAAATGGAAATTCTATTGCTTGAGTGGGTTGATGGGTGTACAAGGAGTGGTGTTCCGTTAAGTTATCTTACACTTAAGGAGAAATCAGTCAGTCTTTTTAATAAGCTGAAACAGAAAGTACTGGACAATGGTGATGAAAGTGTTGCAAAAATGGAATTTAAAGGTAGTCATGGGTGGTTTGATCGGTTTCTGAGGCGATGGCAGCTTCATTGTTTAACGTTTACTGGAGAGAGTGCTTCGGCTGATGCTGAAGCTGCCGAAAAGTTCCCAGCAGAACTGAAGAAAATAATTACAGAAGGTGGTTATTCGTATAAGCAAGTGTTTAACTGTGACAAAACTGCAATTTATTGGAAAAAATTGCTGAACAAGACAATTATTTCGATAGAAGAAACTGACAGATGAAGAGCTGATGCAATTGCAAGAGGAAACGATAACAATCAAAACCAAACACAGTAGCGAACAGCCCGAAAGTGAAGTCTTCCAGGAACTGAACGTGAAGCAATTGTGTAAGATTTTTGCTGCGATTGACAACGCTGCAATGATCGCAGAAAAGTATGACTTTAATTTTGAAAGGGTACATAGGTATAGGGCATATTTGCAGGATGGTTTGAGTGTTTACAAAGAACTGTATGATAGAAAGATGCGCGAGGCTAAGCAGTCAAGCATACTGTCGTTCTTCAAGCCTTCCACATCAGCCACAGCAGACGACGAACCTCAACCTTTGACATTGAGGCAGGCAGACATAGAAGATGTTAGCGACCTGCCTGCCCTGTTGGAAACAGATGAGGATGAGATGATACCCCAGTCTCCTGTACCTCCCACCACCCCAATCTCCAATGACTCAGCCTAACACACCATCATCAGTGTGCTCGCTGTCTTCCCAATTCCGGTAAGTGAAACTACACTGTACATACATTATTTCTACTTTACATAGGCTGTGTATTTTTATGTGTTATTTGGTATGACTTGGCAGCGTCATAGCTTAAAGGTTACTGGAGAGAGTGCTTCTAATGAGACTGCTTCTGCTACATAGAAACATAGAAAACCTACAGCACAATACAGGCCCTTCAGCCCACTAAGTTGTGCCGAACATGTTCCCACCTTAGAAATGACTAGGCTTATCTATAGCCCTCTATTTTACTTAACTCCATGTACCTATCTAAAAGCCTCTTAAAAGACCCCATCGTGCCTGCCTCCACACTGTTGCTGGCAGCCCATTCCACCCACTCACCACTCTCTGAGTAAAAAACCTACCCCTGATATCTCCTGTGTACATACTCCCCAGCACCTTAAACCTGGGTCCTCTTGTGGCAACCATTTCAGCCCTGGGGAAAAGCCTCTGACTATCCACACGATCAATGCCTCTCATCATCTTATACACCTCTATCAGGTCACCTCTCATCCTCTGTCGCTCCAAGGAGAAAAGGCTGAGTTCACTCAACTAGTGAGATTATACACTACGTAATGAGATTTTCGCTACGCTAGATAGTGCTGCAATGATTGCAGAAAAGTATTTCTCCTTTATATAGTCTGAGTATTTATCATATCCTTCCTGCTTTTATTATATGTTTCTGTTACTTTAGGGTTTTATGTGATATTTGGCATGATTTTGTAGGTTATTTTTTGGTCTGGGAACACTCACAAATTTTTCCCATATAAATAAATGGTAATTGCTTATTCACTTTACGACATTCCGGCTTACGAACCTTTTCATGGGAATGCTCTATCTTCGGCTAGCGGGGAAACCTGTACTGTATGTACTTTGATAATAAATTTACTTCGAACTTTGAAATGAACAGGGCCCTGCAAAGGTCAATAAATCCGGGAGCAAAATGGGAGATTTTAACATTAATGAAAACACAAGAGGTTCTGTTAACGCTAGAAATCCAGAGGAATACACACAAAATGCTGGAGGAACTCAGCAGGTCAGACAGCATCTATGGAAGTGAATAGGGAATCAATGTTTCGGGGCATAGATTAGCTTCAATCAAGAAGGAAATATGTTTTCACTAAAAAAGAATGAGAATAAAGTTGTAGCAATGAGCAACCTTTCCTGACCCCATTCTGCAATGGGAATGGGCCCGCAGTGAACCATTACTTTGAATAATGGGTTGCACATTATCTTATAACAGAAGAAAAAGGAGATGAATTTCTGAGGAGAGGCAAATAATAGAAAGATAATTCTTAGTCTCGCTTAGTTGAGAGAGTCAAAGCCTTTCGTAAAGTCAGAAAAAGTCATGTATGCTAGTTGAAGTGACTGGCTGCATTCTTCTTGTCACACAGAGAAGATAATGTCTAGATGTATCACATGAGCAGAACCCTTGCTAAGAGACATACAATTGTTATTACAGCCCATTAATTGCTAATTTTGCCAAAGTTTTTTTTAATCTGAAACCATTAACACAAATGTTGCATTCTATTATAAATGCAAAAGATATATCCAGTGTTTGGTACTTATCTTCTAAAGATGCCTATCACTCGAACTTCTGATTTTCAAGTATTGAAGGTGTGTGTTGACTGGCTAGTTGACTATTTGGGACACAACTGCGCAAGCCTGTCTTTGTCTGGAGTTGAAATGCCCAGTCAAATTGCAGACGTCTTCTACTTAACCCCCAAAATTAATTTACAAACCACAAGCTAGGAAGAGAAGCTGTTCTACTCTGTTACTACAAGAAAGTTAACACTCCTTGTCCAGGCCTATGTTTTGTAAGAGATGCAGTTCCATGCAGGACACAACAACTGACAGCTGAAGCCATGGGGAAGCCTCATTCCTCCTCATCACGCTTCCTCCCTCAATCAGGCACACGCTCTGCCCCTGGAGAGGTCTGCTGTGAGCATCTGGTAATGCTGGTCTTTTGCCAACTACTATAAGATGCAAGAGAATAGTCTCTGATTTCTGTTTTTTCCCTATGGAGAAATGACCGGTCTCCAGTGGAGTTCTTTCCCACTTTGGTGCAGTTAAAATCGGAAATTATAGGAAGCTTTGTGTTATTTTTCCAAGCACAAGAACAGAAATATTATGATTTATTTGCTGTTTGTAATATAGAAGACAAAAATATAGCTTGTGCTTTAAAAAAATCAGTGCCAGTCTTTGGTAATTCATCAAGCAAGAATACAAAATAAATGTTTTGGCAGGCCCATTGTAAAGACTACATAAAAATATATAAAATTCATCATTAATCGACTAGAGTTGGTAAATTCCTAATAGGTTCAATTTCATTCCATTAAATAAAAGATTATATTAATGTGATTTTGATCTTCTCAAGAACAAAACTCCATTGAAAATAATGGATTAGGACATTTAAAAATTGTTTTTTTAAATTGAGATTTAATCTTATCAGAAATGATCTCAAATGGGTTCTACCTAAGCACCATTCAATCATAATTTGACGCATTGCAGTTATTTCAATGACCACGATGTGCTAAAAAAAAACACAATCTAATCTATCCTGTAGGATATGATGAATTGTAAAGAAGATGTCATATTGCTGCCTAATATCCTGATGTAATGAGAATATAGAATGAGTAATCTATAACCAAGAATGTTGCTTCCTTACATTGATGATCCTAGCTTATTGTGGTCATGATAATCAGGATGGATAAAAAGAAGCCAACAAGTAATGAAGAGTGAGAAATTTGAACAACGTATCGAGCGAAGTGAGAATCCATTCCCATCATGACCTCAGGATATCCCAGAATGCCTTGTAGCATCTGAAGTCATTTTAAAGATTAAGTTTTGCTATTTACAGAAAGGCAAGGGGGTGAAGAGTTCAGATAATAACTGCTATACATCCTTCAATTTTTTTTTAGGTTAAGTGACTACCTGTTGGAAGATAAATGCTGCAGTGCAATGGAGTACAATCCAGACTGGGAGAAAGGCAGAATTTTGTGATTGGGATTCATGGTTGGATGAGTTGAGGTTTGTGAACCGTGTTGATAGCACAGATTCCCGTCTGTGATCTTGGAGTTGAATAAGCCATATCATAGTTGCAATTGGGAGAAATCTTGTTCATTGGGGCTCAGATCAGAGTCTGGGCTTTAGGTCAGAGTCACGCAGTGGGAAGTAGGGGGTGCAGAATTTGGGCAGGCAGATATAATGGGAGTGAGCAGGGGAGAAGTGGTATGAGTTCAGTGTGATTGGGGGTCGGGCAGTTGGATGTTATTGGGAGGTGGTCAGTTAGGCTCAAACACCATTTAGATAGAGAGCAGATTGTCATCATCCTTCTCCATTAAAACTGTAAATGGGGATCCTACTCATGTGTTGGTGAATGTTCAATCTTTTTTGACTATTAACCAGCATTTATGGGGTTAAAAATGACACACAATGTTCTAATCAGGTAAATATTCCAATATCAATTAGCTTAGTGATTTTGGTTAAGGGGTAAATATTAAGCAAAATAGCAGAAGTAATTTACCTAATCATTGACACAGCACTAAGGGACATTCTATCCAATCTAATACACTTTGCCTCACACATCACAAAGACATGTTGGTTGTCAGGTTATTTAACTGCTCTTAATTGCTTCTAATGTCAATGTGCAGCAAGACCAGGGGCGGTAGAATTTTAATAAGGTACAGGGAAATAGATGATGATCTGATTGAGGGAAATGCTCTAAGAATTCAGTAAGCCAAGTGACTTCCTTCAATGTCCATCAGCCCAAAAGACATAGGAGCAGAATTAGGCTATTTGGTACATTGAGCGTACACTACCATCTGATCATCGCTAATCCATTTTCCTCTCAACTCTGTTCTCCTGCACTCTCCCCATGACGCCATGAGAAAAATAGGAGAAATCTCGTGTGCTCAAAGGTTTCCTACAGATGAGGCAGGAATGTGCCACAACTGGTTCCACTTTGAAAATGCTAAGAGTGAGGCATCCGGGAGCGCAGCCTGAAATGGCAGAGCTCACCCTCAGCACAGGGCAGGTCAGAGCAACTGGCAACCATAATGTTCCAGTAAGCCAATGACTCTTTACAATGAAAGCAGTCTGCCCCTCATGCTGGTTGTGACAAAAATAAATCACTCAGAGACAATGCGCCTTAAAATATTCATTTCTGCTTCTCTTTTCATCTATCACTCTGCCCTCCTTGGCATCTAAGCTAAGAAACGATGAAAGCAATCTGTGAGTACAGTTAGACGAGAAGCTAGACTGGACTGCCAACACAGATGCCTTGTGCAGGAAGGCACAGAGTCGACTGTACTTCCTTAGAAGGTTGGCGTCATTCAATGTCTGTAGTGAGATGCTGAAGATGTTCTATAGGTCAGTTGTGGAGAGCGCCCTCTTCTTTGTGGTGGCGTGTTGGGGAGGAAGCATTAAGAAGAGGGACGCCTCATGTCTTAATAAGCTGGTAAGGAAGGCGGGCTCTGTCGTGGGCAAAGTACTGGAGAGTTTAACATCGGTAGCTGAGCGAAGGGCGCTGAGTAGGCTACGGTCAATTATGGAAAACTCTGAACATCCTCTACATAGCACCATCCAGAGACAGAGAAGCAGTTTCAGCGACAGGTTACTATCGATGCAATGCTCCTCAGACAGGATGAAGAGGTCAATACTCCCCAATGCCATTAGGCTTTACAATTCAACCGCCAGGACTTAAGAACCTTTTAAAAGCTATTATTAATGCTTTTTGAGATAGTGATTTAGAGGCATATCATATTTTTACTGAGTTAAGTATTGTATGTAATTAGTTTTGCTACAACAAGTGTATGGGACATTGGAAAAAAAGTTGAATTTCCCCATGGGGATGAATAAAGTATCTATCTATCTATCTATCTATCTATCAATTGTTCCGTGCCCTGGGCTTCAACAGCCACTTCCTGTAGCAATGCTCTGTTTTTATTTCACTCTCCCTTCCTTTCTTCCTCAGTACCTCTACTAACGAGTAGCAGGGATACACATTGCATGTTATTCAATAATCCACCAGCACAAATACTAGATCATTTTTAACACCATTGTTAAATACCTTCTCCATCTGGTCCAAAAAGCCATGAAGTATAATCATTTACTTCAGGGTATGTAATTACATTGACTTCTTTTTAGATTATTCACTTGAAAGATACAGTCCTGCCTGTAGTTACCTTTCATCCAGACTATGAAAAGGAGATTCACTTTCATTTTATATCCCACACTGAATTTTCAGAATGTTCCGAATATTTTTATTAATGGTACGAGGATGAAAGACATTTGTGCTCAGAGGGAGCAGGGCATCTTTGTACACACTGAAACTTAACAAGCAGGTATGACAAGCAATTAAACAGACAAACAGTGTGCAGGAGTTCTTTACTGTGCGAGTATAAGATTAAGTATATTTTACTGAAGCTATATAAGGCCCTCGTGCAATTGCACCTGGAATATTGTGTAGAAGTCATCTGTTACTACCTAAGGAAGGATATATTTGAAAGTGATATACTGTATAATCATCTAATCCAAGTATAACTGAGGTGGCAGGATTGTCCAATCTGGAAAGATTAAGCAAACTAGATCGATATTCACTTGTGCTCAGAAAATTCACAGGTGACCGCATTGAAACTTGCAAAATACTTCCAGCATGATGATGAAGTGATGCTGGAATAATGAGGAAATAATAATTTCCTGGCTGGAAAACTGGAACGAGGGTGGTCATTATTTCTAAAGGTCAACCAATTCGAAATGAAATAAGAAATTTCTTCAAAAAGAGAACAGAGAGTATTTGGAAATTACTGCCCCAGAGGATGTGAAGGCTCAGTTGCTGAGTATATTCAAGTCAGAGATCAGTAAAATATTAAAGGAATTAAGGGATATGGGATTAGTGAGCTGAATTAAAAGATTAACTGTGATTTTATCAAATGGTAGAGGAGGCAAGAGGATCCATATAATAAGATTAGATTAGTTTATTGTCATATACACCAGGGTGCAATGAAATTCCTTGTTTGTATAAAGCTCACAGTATACACGGTAACAGTAAGTGCAACAATAAATACAATGACAAGCACAAAACAGCAAAATGGTGCAAAAATTGCCCTGCATTCTGAAGCAATGGAAAAAATAAAATAAAGTGACAACAGCAGAATAACCAAGTGAGGTAGTGTTAAGAGTACAAGAATGTGGCAGCACAACTGGGAGGGCTGTTTTAAAAAAGGTGGTTGGTTCAAGACTCAGATAGCAGTAGGGAAGGAGCTATTTTTGAGTCTGGATGACTGGGCTTTCCTGCTCCAGTATCTTTTCCCAGAAGGGAAACAGGTAGCTCAAAGATGGCAGGTATTCTTCTCAATACCACGTGTATTTCTGAAGCTACACATCATGTTCATGTGTTTCACAGGACATAACTGGTCCTAAGAGCATTCCAGAAGAAATGCCCTGTGCACCAGAAGTAGCAGGGAAGAGTACATAGAACATAGAAATCTGCAGCATATTACAGGCCCTTCGGCCCACAATATTGTGCCGACCATGTAACCTACTCTAGAAACTGCCTAGAATTTCCTTACCACATAGCCCTCTATTTTTGTAAGCTCCATGTACCTATCTAAGAATCTCTAAATAAGACCCTATTGTATCCACCTTTACCACCATCACTGGCAGTGCATTCCACACACCCACAACTCTCTGTGTGAAAAACTTAACCTCTGACGTCTCCCTTGTACCTACTCCCAAGCACCTTAAAACTATGTCCCCTTGTGTTAGCCATTTCAGCCCTAGGGAAAAGCCTTTGGCTATCCACATGACTACTGCCTCTCATCATCTTATACACCTCTATCAGGTAAGGTGGAGAGAGAGGCAGTTGTGGGCAAGAAACTTCAAAGGTCATGTGTGCAGGAAATGCGATTTGAATGACTTGTCAAGGTAGGCTGCTCGATGCTGCACATACTCTTGCAAAGGAAGTCTCGTCCGCACTCAGGCATAGTTAATGAGCCACACTGCTCCTGCACCCACATATCCACTCATCCCACTGTCTCCCACACTATCCTTCACACTCTCCCTACCATGGACATTTTAACCCTTCAACTGTAAACAGAGATCAAGCTTCAAAAGATAAGATGATTGATTTGTCTTCATCTGCCCCATTGTATTCCTAAAGTGATAAGGAATGTTAAGGAGTCACTCGCATGCCTCACTATATCATCCTCATGGACAAAGGAACCTCAGAGGCCAAAATCAGCCAAAAGAGCTTCTAAAAATGTTTTGCTATGTCTAGTATGCTTCATTGTGATTATGATTGATGTGATTTATTGTAGATGCCCTCATTGCTAGCTCTCTGCTCCTTCACCTTAGAGCAGCTTTGTGTACAAGAGCAGCTATCTTATGATTTGTCTTTAAGGCATCAGATGAGACTAAATTAGTACACTGGATTATTATTGTTACATGTATATAGGTGTAATGAAAACTTGTCTTGCGTATCATCCATATGGATCATTCCATTAGAACAGTGCATTGAGGTGCTACAAAGTAAAAACATTTACAGAAAACAAAACAGTGACAGAGAAATGGACACGTTTGGATGGAGTATAGGTTAGGTTTTAATATTATTCCCTGGCAGTTTATGGAAGAGATAAAAATAGGTACATTATTGAAAGTCAGAGAAAGCAGCGCAGATAGACAATTAAGTCCAGAGCCATAATGTGCAGTCAATAGTCCATTTTAACATAGTTCTTCTTTCACCCATTACGGCGCTGGAGTTTAGGGCAGCAGTGAAGGTCCTCCATCTCAGGTGGCGTTCACGGCTTCCTTCATTATGTCAGTAGCTTCCTCTCAGTTTACTGTCGGTCATGCAAGTCCCGGGTAGGGACTCAGGAATACTGTCGCATGCAGATGTAGAAGTATTCTTCCTTGCTGTTTCCACAGCAATTTCATTTTACCGGTCAGAGTTGTTAGCCCTGCGCTGAACCCCAGGACAGAAGGACTGGTGGACCACTCTTAGTTTGGCCTCTACCCTTTGATCTATTTGGCATGGGTGACCCGACCAGGAACCAAAGCAAAAAGCCCTGACTCCTGCCAGCATAGCTCTCCAGGTCATTGAAGCATGCAAGCCTCCAAACCACGACAAGTTTGTGGTCCTCTTGGAGGATCTAAACACTCTAGGAGACCACTTAATTGCCTCTAAACAGCAGGATAGAAGCTGTGCTTGAGCTTGCTGGTACAGGTTTTCAGACTTTTGTATCTTCTGCGTGAAGTAAGGGAGAGAAGAGAAAATGCCCGCGGTTGGTGGAGTCTTTGATTATGTCGGTTGCTTTACCAAGTAATTGGGAAGTATAGACAGAATCAGTGGAGGGGAGGCTGATTTGCGTGATGTGCCAAGCTGTGTCCACAATTCTGCAGTTTCTTGCAGCCATGTGCACAGCAGATGCTTTTCAGTGGTGCATCAGATGAGGCATACCAATTTTCTTTAGCCTCCTGAGCAATTAGAGACACTGGCGAACCTTTGGTGATATTCACTGCTAAAGCTCTCAAACCTTTCGACCACAGCACCACTGGTACAAACGAGGGCATGTGCAGCACCTCCCCCACCCTTCCTGAAGTCAATGACCAGCTCTTTTGTTTTGCTGACATTGAGGGAAATGCTGTTGTCGTGATGCCACGTCACTTGACTCCCCACCTCCTTCCTGTACTCTGACTATTTATTTGAAATATGGCCCGTTATAGTGATTTCATCTGCAGCGTTGTTGATGGAAGGAGAGCAAAATCTGGCCGCTCTGGCAGGAGTGTGCAGGGAGTGGAGTTGGCGGCCGAGCATGCAGTCAGTGTTGTGGCCTGTCATTACTGATTGCAGTCTGATGGTCAAGAAGTCAAAGGTCCAAAGGAGAATTCTAGACCTAAGAAATTGTAGATGAGTTTACTTTGAAAGATAGTACCTAAGGTAAGATGTAGCCTGATATAGGTATCTTTTTGGAGCCATGGACCTCTTTCGGCAAAGGAAAATTGCAGTGCATTGAGGTTGTCAGGGAGGCTGGAGTTAATACGTGCCATGACCAGCATATTAAAGTACTTCATGCCAATGGATGTCAGAGCCACCTGGAGGCATGCGTTATTTTTTTTTGGTACATTGAAGGCCGTGATCTTCTTAAACCAGGTAGGAACCTGAGATTGAAGCAGGGAGAGGTTAAAAATGTCTGAAAATAACCCCGCTAACTCATCTGCACAGGATCTAAGGACGCCGCCAGAGACACCGTTCAGACCAGTAACTGGGGGTTCAGCATCATGGGTGGGTGGTGACATTCCAATCCCCTTCTGTTCAAAGCGTTCAGTGAATTTATACGTAGCATTCGAGGTGTGACCAGTCACGCGGTGTACAGAGAGTAAAGCCGTGTGGGCTAAGCAGCAACCTTCAGATGAGCATGTGTTTATTATCAGCAAAGAAAACCTGTTTTTATCGATCCACACTGACTGTGGTCTCCTGATGAGGAAGTCAAGGATCCATATAGAAATCCAGGTTTTGCAGCTTATGGAGTGTGGGCTGATGGTTTTGTAGGCCAAGCTGAAATCAATAAATCCTAAGATAGGCGGGTGATAGATTCTGAGATAACGCATCCGATTTACTTTGCTTTAGAAACCCATCTTGTGTAATGGATTGAAAGAGCTGGATTCAGTGAGAGAGAGCACGAGTGAGGAATTACGCCAACATGATCATTGTGTTGTTATGTGTATTAATTTCATTGGCCGCCATGCTTGTGGGCCATCATCAGTATTGAACATCAGTCCAAAGAGTTCAAGGTCTCAACCAGTGTTCAAACCTACAGAGTGGAGTTAATCCGAGGGACATGCATTTTCTGTAGAGGTCATCATGGTTTAGGTAATGTGCCATCAATAGCAAATACTGTACAGGCAATTTGTATCAAGCCATGAGCATCTTATAGTCATTGACCCATTGAGTGAAATGCTTCTTTGTTTATTTAGGAATACAGTGCAGAATAGGCCCTTCTGCTGCCCCTGCGGCCCCTGACAAACCTGATTAACCCTAATCTAATCACGGGACAATGTACAATGATCAATTAACCTACCCGGTGCATCTTTGGATTGTGGGAGAAAGCAGAAGCACCCAGGTAAAAGCGGGGAGGACGTACAGACTCCATATAGAATGGCGTCGGAATTGAACTCCAAACTCCAAAATTCCCCAAGCTGTAATAGCAACGCACTAACCACTACCCTACCATGGCACCCCACTTGCACCACGTTAAATTCAGTGTGAGTTGATTGGCACAATTAATCACCAGAGTACTAATGCATAATTTGGACACTTTAAGCTGATCATTTGCTTAGTTTATTGCCAGTAAATTTGAGAGTTGGTTTGCATTTGAGAATTCTAGTTTGCATTTTCCTTATGAAAGTAGTTTCTTTATTTATCAAGTTGCTTGCATTCCATACAGCTGTGTAAACACAGCTGGGATATGACCCTGGGAATGCAAGGATGTTACCTAGTTCACATAGTTCTTTCTCTTGTTCTCCAGATTTTGCCTTAAGACTGTTGAGCTCTGGGCCTCTGCTCAGGACTAATACAAAGTTTGGACCCTCTATAGATGCTGCTCCATTGAGTTCCTCCAGTAGATTGTAGCTGAAGAAATCTTATGTGCTTCTAGGAATATAACATACACTATCAGGAAAGTCGTCTCACGTTCAATATTGGATCAACACATGAGAAAGTGGAAACTTTCCCTGTTCGTTAAGAACCCCTTGTAGAGACACATGGGTGAAGCCAATACCCACCTGCATTTAGGGATAAAAAGCAATGCTAACAAGCCTTTTTGCCCAAGGTGCTCTCAGATCGTCACAGAAATCAAAGTAGGTGATTAGTTTTTTTCTGTCACTGAACTCTGTGAAGTAGTAGTGAGAAACAAATTGGGAGACATGGTGGAAATCTGCTGCTGATTCTTGGAGAGTTCCTGTGATCAGGAAATTGAAAGCCATTGTGACTTTGCCCTTGACAGAAAGAGCTGTTCAAGCGTGAGAATATGGTGGTAGGTCTTGCCGCACAGAATGTCTGAAAACTCTTGGCGGGACAAGTTTTGAACAGCCGTCTCTTTGCCTTATGTGATGAGGTGCCAATCATTGCCCAAACATCACCACCGATAGTGGAAAGCTGGTGATGCTGTTACTGTGGTTCTCACTCCCTATGAGTTACATAGAACATAAAACAGTACAGGCCCTTCGACCCACAATGTTGTGCCAACCCTTAAACCCTGCCTCCCATATATCCCCCACCTTAAATTCCTCCATATACCTGTCTAATAGTCTCTTAAATTTCACTAGTGTATCTGCCTCCACTACAGACTCAGGCAGTGCATTCCTCACACCAACTACTCTCTGAGTAAAATACCTTCCTCTAATATCCCCCTTGAACTTTCCACCCCTTACCTTAAAGCCATGTCCTCTAGTATTGAGCGGGGGTTCCCTGGGGAAGAGGCGCTGGCTATCCATTCTATCTATTCCTCTTAATATCTTGTATACCTCTATCATGTCTCATCTCATCCTCCTTCTCTCCAAAGAGTAAAGCCCTAGCTCCCTTAATCTCTGATCATAATGCATACTCTCTAAACCAGGCAGCATCCTGGTAAATCTCTGTACCCTTTCCAATGCTTCCACATCCTTCCTATAGTGAGGCAACCAGAACTCCCAAGTGTGGCCTAACCAGAGTTTTACTGTATATTTTAGAAAAAGCCCTGTCACATTCTCAAATGTCCACAGTGCTCTTTTAAATAACAAGAAAACCAAAAAAATACTCCAGTGAGTAGTTCTGGTGTGATTGATTAACAGAAGACAATTAGCTTTGTTTGTCACATACACATCAAAACAAACAGGGAAATGTGTTTTTTGCATCAATGCCAACACAATCCGTGGACATGCTTGGAGCAGCCTGTAAATGCCGCTTTGTTTCTGACGCCAAAACAGCATGCACACAATTTACTTACCCTACCCCGTACAGACTTGGAACTTGGGAGAAAACAGTCGCACCTGAAGGAAACCCATGCGGTGACAGGGAATACGTAAAAGATGCCTTACTGACAGTGGCAGGAATTGAACCCAGATCACTGGCGCTGTAAAGCATTATCCTAACCACTACACTACTGTGCCGCTCCAAACAGTGGTCTTAATATAAAGCTTTTCTCTCCATTTCTATATTGGTTTGGGCAGATCTGGGGATTCCATGGCTAGTGTCATAGTTTAGTGTGTGACTGGCCCATTAGATTGGAAAACATTACTTATTAAGGTGCCTAATACAATCTTGCACAGAAGTATTCTCTAGTGCAATCTGCTGCACAGTAAAATTAAAACTGCTTCTTGTAACAGCTAAATATAAAGGCATTGCATGATTCAGTTTCTAGGTTAATCTGTTTCAGTAATATGAATTGAGGAATAAATATTGGCTGCAGTACATAGGTTTCCTTTGTCAAAATAATGGTGGAGAACTCTTAGATTTCAGTTCAACTCCTCATTGAGAATGCAGCACATTTGACAATGCAGCATTTTCACAGTACTGCCCTGGGTTGTGAGTATAGATATTCATGTTAATGTTGGAGGGGGAGTTAACTCTCATCTATCTTACTGAGATGAAAGTATGCTGGCTATTATACTGTGCTAGTACCAAGAACTTCCCAATTTTATCTGCTACAAAGTCCCTGTGCTACAATGAGACCATCCTCAGGGTGGAGGAGCAACACCTTATAAGATCTTAATCCATCTGGGTAGCTTCCAACCTGATGACGTGAATATCGATATCTCCTTCTAGTAAAAAAATTCCTTCGCCCTCCCCTCTTCTATTCCCCATTCTTACCTCTTCTCACCTGCCTCCTTGGGTCCTCTCCTCTTCCCTTTCTCCTATGGTGCACTCTCCTCTCCTATCAGATTCCTTCCTCTCCAGTCCTTTACCATTCCTACCCACCTGGCTTCACCTATCACCTTCCAGCTATCCTCCTTCATCACCCCCACTGTTTTGTTCTGTCATCTTCCCCCTTCCTTTCCAGTCCTGAAGAAAGGTCTCGGCCCGAAACATCACTGTTTACTCATTTCCATAGGTGCTGCTTGGCTTGCTGAGTTCCTCCGGTTTTTTGTGTGTTGCTTTTAGTTTTTCTGGTTGCTCTCTGAGCCGCGAGGAGTGTAGACAGAGAGCGTGGCGGGCAGGCCGGTTTCTGTGATATGCTGACCTGTGTCCACAACTCTTTGCAATTTCTTGCAGTCACAGGCAGAGCATTTGTCATACCAAGTAGTGATGCACCAGGACAGGATGCTTTGTACAAACAGGAGAAAGTCTGCAGATGCTGGAAATCTGAAGCAACATATTCAAAATGCTGGAGGCTGCGTCTATGGAAATGGATAACCAGACGATGTTTCGGATGGAGACCCTTCTTCAGGATTGGAAAGGAAGGGGGTAGATGCCAGAATAAAACCGTGGGAGAAGGGGAAGGGGGATCGATTTTAAAAATTGTCAGTGACAAAGGGAACATGCCAACACTTTTTTAACCTTCTGAGGAAGTGGAGTCTCCAACGAGCTTTCTTGGCTGCGGGTTCAATGTGGTTGGATCAAGACAGGCTATTGGGAGATGTTCACTCCCAGGAACTTGAAGCTCTCCACCCTCTCGACCTTAGCACTGTAGATGTAAACAAAAGCATGTCCACCACACCTCTTCCCGAAGTCAATGACCAGCCCTTCCCAATCTGCTGACATTGAGGGAGAGGTTGTTGTCATGGTACCATGCTGCTAGGCTCTCTACCTCCTCCCTGTGCTCTGATTCATCATTACCCACTACAGTGACACCATCTGCAGACTTGAAAATGAAGTCAGAGCAGAAACTGGCAATGCGGTCATGAGTGTGTAGAGATTTGAGTAGGGGCTGAGGTTGCAGCCTTGAGAGGCACCAGTGTTGAGGTGACTGCGGTGGAAAACAATTGATGGTTATAGATGGTTATCGGAGTTTAAAGTCTTTGTGGAGTCCTACCTTACAATATCAGTTTCAATGTGGTGTTGACTCAGGAGATTAAGGGGCAACAATACTGTTTATTGAGTTGAAAAAGGAAGCCAAATATTTACACTTCTCACTTGCTGTGTATTTAGTAGGTCCTAATGCAGTATCATTGTGCATTCCATCATCTGTCCATTGCACTCCTAAAACTGCCTGCTGCACAAAACACTATTATCCATTGCTTTTCACAGCAGACATTACGTACTTCTTTGCTCTGCGTTCTCTCCATCCATTCCCAACAACATTTTCTGACCTCTTCCTTCCCAGCGTTATTATTAGGTGCAGTCTTCAGAATTTGCCCCTAATTGTTTCCTTCATCATCATCCCTCCAGCACTCTTCTGGGTGACTTTCTGAGCTCACATTGACCTCACTCCCTTGTTTTATCACAAATACACATTGTGTAGCAGGGATTAACTTCCTTCACCACACTGATCTAAAAGTGTGTAAAAAAAAAAATTAAGTGAGGAGAGTAACCTAGAAAGTAATAAGCTTTATCGAAATATTTTTGTTGATTAACAGGCAATCAGTAATTACACTTCTACGCAGCGCAATTAGGAAGCAGAACAACGGCATATATATCACAGGCCTGCCATTCATTGTCCTATTTTGTTTGCTAATTGTTTGTTAAATTGTGGTTGAAGGATTGCCTGCAATTTACCTTTTTCTCATATGATGTAATTAGTCCCATATTAAACTTCTCTTTATTCATTCACTTCATAGATCTGCTGTCACTGGTAAAAATCCATTCCAAATTGCCCTCAAGCAGATGGTGGGAGAGCCATTTTATTTAACTTTTGCAATCCTTCTCATGAATGATCAACACTGTCCCAGGATTTAGACTTAGTGACAATGAATTACTGGAGAGATGCTTCCATTTTGGCAGGAGAAATCGCTGTTGAAGGTAGCCTTCCATCTCCTTCCTTGCTCACCACACTCAGATATAGCATTGTGCTTTTTCTCTCTCCGATTTTGAGATTACCCAGGAGAATCAGCTTGCCTTGCCTAAGGACACAAAACTGGATTTGTTCATCCAAAACTTCCCTAACAAGCTCGGTATGGAAACTGCACTGCGGCAGACAGGAAGGCTCTATACTGGAGAGTCAAAACTGCCAACACATCACCAGCACCAGCCTACCTGCCTTCAAGGACACATATACAGAAAGTAGACAATCACGTCATGAAGGACCCCACTCACCCTGCTCATAGACTGTTTATCCCACTCTCATCAGGGAGGAGACTTCATACCATCTACACAATGACCAGCAGACTCAAAAATCAGTTAAATTCCCCGAGCAGTAAAGCTTTATTGTGTTTTCAATGCAGCGTCGGAGCCAGAGTAACAATCACTTCACTCTTTTTTACTCTTTGTGTACTGGAAATAAGCTTGAATATATACCAATGTAGCACATTGGTTCCATGTTATTAGCTAGCTGAAGGGATCATAATGGCCCATTAGTTGATGGCAAAGCTCACTTTGTGATGGCAAGCTTTCTCTTCTAATTTGCTTTTCAGAAGAAGGTGTACCCCATCACTACATGCTTTGAATCAGCTGTCCCTTTTGGTCTTGTTTTCTTCAGGAAGGCAATGGCACTTTCAAACCATCAGGCTATGTTAGCAGCATGATGTTTAGGTGCTCAACCTCATATGATGGACTGGAAGGTACCTCTGCATGGTTGAATTTATTGTGGCATAATCATTGCTCTTCCATAACCATATAGACTTGAGAGAGTAAGGTCATCTTATAGGAAATGGCAGATGCAACATCATATGGAAAAATATAAAGTTAACCACTTTGGCGCTCAAAGAAGAAAAGCCGCATATCTTTTAACTGGTGAGAAGCCGGGTAATGTGGATGTTCAAAGAGACCTAGGTGTCCTTGTTCACCTGCTAGTGTAGCAAACAATCAGGAAGAAAAATAACATGCTAAGAGTTTATACGTGAAGGATTTGGGTGCAAGAGTAAAGAGGTCTTACTGCAATGACATAGGTCTTGTTGAGACCCCACTTGGAGTAATGTGTACCCTTCGTCACCTTGCTTAAAAATAGCAGAGTAAGAGTGCAGTGAAGATTCTCCAGAATGGTTCCAGGTTTGTTGTATGAAAAGAGACTGTGTAAACTAGGACTGTATTCTCTAGAGTTTAGAAGAATGAGTGTGATCACATGGAAAATCATAAGTCTTTTGCAGGTTTTGACAATTTTCATGAAGGAGAATGTGTCCCCCAATGAGGTATCCAGTTTTGAACTCCCCAACCTTGGGGGAAAAAACTATGACCATCTTGTGATGATTGTGTATATTTCTGACAATGAATTGGAGATCACACTCTGAGTGGACCATCAGGGCACAGTCATCAGCACAGAGCACTTCAAGGACAAGCTCCTCAATCATCTTTGACTTGGCATTCACACGGCGCTGGTCAAAGAGTGATCCATCAAACCTGTGCTTCAGATACGCAGGTATCTGTTCGAGGTTTCTGATGGCACGGTTCAGCGTGCATGTGAAAAATAGGTTAAAAAGCACAGAGGCCAGCACACGCCCCTGTTTCACATCATTTGAAATGTTGAATAGTTCTGAAGCTTCGCCATTTGACAGGACAAGTCATGAAAGAGACAATTGAGGCCAACAAACCTGTGAGGGTATCCCAGCTTTAACAATACCATGCACAGCATTTCTCTGACCATTTTGAATGCTTTGGTTAGATCTATAAAAACAACATATTTCGTTCTATGCATTTTTCCCAAACCTGACAGACAGTGAAAACCATGTTGATCATGCTACAACCTGCACAAAATCCACACTGTGTCTCAGGAAGGTTCTCTTCCTATACGCTGGTGATTAGAATTATACAGGCGTTGGACAAGAGGCGAATAACTCAGTAGTTACCATAGACATCTTACTTTGTTGTTTTTGAAGTGTGGGATGATCGTAGCATCTCTGAAGTCTTAAGAATGTCTACTTCTTTTCAGATACCCATAAGAATGCTGTGGAAGGTTCTGATTGCAACTAAACCTTCTGAGTTGAATATCGCAGTGGGTATTCTATCCTGGCTGGGAGATTTTCCAGAGCTTGTTTGAGCAATAGCTTTCTTGACCTTATCCAGCATAGGGGAAAGTTCAAGGATGTCCATGAAAGGTTTCTGCAGGATCTAGTTAAATATAGCCTGGTTTACAGCAGAGTGCCTGGTGAGCAGGTGGCCGAATTGTTCTTTCTACCTTGTGTTGATGCTGTACTTTTTCCTGGGCAAGATTGTGTGTCTGATGACAGGACAGGTGTGGTGCCTGGTGCATGCAGTCAAGATTTCCTTAATAAAACTGAAGAACAATTTGGATTTCTTGGTGTCTGTGTAGAGCTGGATCTCTTCTGCTTTCTTCTCCTACCACTCATCCGGCATTCTATACAGGGCAGCCTGTGCCTCGCTCTCGAAGTGTTTGAAGAGGTCATGTATTACTTTGAGGGATATGTCTACTGAGGGGAGAAGATTGAATACAGTCGGTGAGTTCAGGTACCTCAGCAGCATTGTCTTTATTGATGGCTCTGCAAACAAGGAAATCAGAAGGGGCGAGGCTGAAGGGACTGTTTGCACCTGAACTGAAGGGGCACTAATATCCTGGCAGGAAGGTCGGCTAGTGCTTACGGTTGGGGTGGGGCGTTAAACCAGAGTAGCAGGGGGATGGGATCCAGAGCACCTGAACAGCAGGGAGTGGTTGTGGAGAAAGTTGTTCAGCCTGCATACAAAGTCATAAATTAAAAGGTTGTGCATGGTGGGACGAATATTCTGAACTGCATATATTTCAATGCCAGGAGTAAGGTAGGAAAGGTAAATGAGCTTTGGGCATGGATCAGCCCATGGATTTATGACATCTGGGTTCATGTGCATTAAACCAGCATGACTTTTGTGTGCCCACAGAGCTCAGGGGGTACAATGTTGTCATTGTTAACCGTCTCCTTTATGCTGTGAGATATGGACTGTTTATAGTTAGAGTGCTTCCCCATTTGCAGCCTCAGGTTGATCCAAGGCATCCACTGGCAGGACCAAATCAGAAACTTGAAGTCCTTGATAGAGCGGAAATCATGAACATTGAGACCATGATGCCAAAAGCCCAGCTTTGATGGAGAGAATATGTCATGAGCATGGAAGACACCAGAAGACATGAACAGCTACTGCATGGCATGCTATCGGTGTCGAAGAGGAACCAAGGTAGACTTCGCAAGAGGTGCAAAGATTATGTGGAAGCTAACATTATATATGCCGGACTTACTCCAAAGCAGCTGGAACTGGATGGCATGCCTTGGTAAGGTGAGGGGAGATGTTGTGCAGACCTGTTGAGTGATGGAAAGCTGTAGTAGCAATTACTCCTGCTGTCTCACCACAAACAAATTTGCCACTCAAGACTTAGACTTCACAACTGTCTTCAGGTTCGTAACAGATGAACTGCAGAAAAATGACTTGTAGTCAGATATGATGGACCTTGCATCATATTTCTGATGGTCCTCAGCACTTTGCAAATGACCTATTTTGAGCATCAGATTTATTTTGAGTCTGTCTTTTTGGCATCACGCATCATGATGGATGGTGTCCCCATTGTGGGGACAGAACTTTATCTCCATAAGGGAAACATGGTGGTCACTTTTGATAGTGTCGTCAAAGACAGATGCATTTGCCAGTGGTGAATTGATGAAGACAAATTCAAGTGATTCCATCTCTCATAATATTGATATAGATTTATTATTGTCTCATGTACCAAGATACAGTGAAACGATTTGTTTGTGTGTCATTCAGGCAGATTATGCCATACATGAGTACATTGAGGTAGTAAAAAGAAAATGGAATGCAAAATACAGTATAGTCAGAATCAGAATCAAGCTTAATATCACTGGCATATGTTGTGAAATTTGATAACTTTACTGCAGCAGTAAAATGAAATAGAATGATAAATATATATACAGAAAAAACAATTACATTAAGTATATACTGTATATGTCTATCAAATAGTTGAGTTTAAATAAATAGTGCAGAAAAACAGAAATAAAAATGTAGTGAGATAGTGTTCATGGGTTCAATGTCTATTTAGAAATCGGATGGCAGAGGGGAAGAAGGTTTCAAAGTACATTTAATGTCAGAGAAATGTATACAATATACATCCTGAAATGCTTTTTCTTCACAACCATCCACAAAAACAGAGGAGTGCCCCCAAAGAATGAGTGACAGTTAAATGTTAGAATCCCAAAGTTCCCCCCAGCTGCCCTCCCTCCCTCGCATAAGCAGCGGCAAAGTCTCCCCTCCCTTCTCCCCACTGAGCACTCAAACGTGCAGCAAAGACTCATTCGCCTGGTATTCAACATACCACAGGCTCTCTCTCCCTAATAATGGAGAAAGAGTGGTGTCCGTTTCACAGAGAAAAACAACTCGCTGATTTTACAATGTTAAAAGTCTGTTACATCGCTTTTGTCCATAGATCTTCTGACTCCCACAATCTCCTACGGGGACACCGACCTTCAATCCACTCACCTCCAGAGCCAGAAAATCTCAAAACTCTGGAGTCAAGCTAAGCTCTTAGGCCTGCATCCTGATATAGGGATTTGCATTGTCCAGGTGATCCAAGGATGCGTGGAGATCCATTGAGACTGCATCTGCTGTAGACCTATTGTGGCAATAGACAAACTGCAGTGGTTCCAGGTTCTTCCTGGGACAGGTGCTAATCCTAGCCTCGACCAACCTCTCAAAGCACTCCATTGTTGTAGATGTGAGTGCTGCTGGACAATAGCCTTCAGGGCATGGCCTGCTTGATCAGTGATGATGTTAGCTTAGGCCAGCATTGTCAGCTTAGGCTGAGGGTCAGCTGGTATTATATCATGCTGGTAGCCAGTAGGGTAGTCATGGAGAAAAGTACAAAAAAAGATGTGCTTGTAAACATCAATTATAGCAATAGGAGATGACATTCAAAGAAGCAAGTGGCAATATCCTGTGAATTCTTCTCCGGATCTCTTCAGCAATAAGCAGTTTATGAAGAGGCCATGCTCACTATTGATGTAGTATTGTGACATGTGATTGTTCCAACTTCATCTAGACAACACTTTTAGAGTTTCACTGTGCTCAACCTTTAAAAGTGAAGCTTGGTCTGAAAAAAAAAGGGTACTTTGGCCAGAAATGCTGTTTACCATCTGGTTCAGGAAAATAATGGTTGGATGATATAGCACACAATGAGGCATTAGGAGATACTGTTTTGACCGCAAGCAAGCAGTGCAAACTTTCGGTTACTTTGGTCAGATCAGTAAGAGCATTGTTTTCCCTTAATCTCCTGAATCGATGTAACATTTAAACTGTGCCACTAAGACACAAACTCATGACGTTCCAGGCACCACTTAGAAATAACATTGTGTTTATCCACTTGGTAATTTAACCTCAAATTCAGTAGTGATTAGCTTTACCGAATGACAGATTTCAACATTCAAGATTCAAAGCTCACAAATGTAAAGGAGAATGAAGTAATTGTTACTCTGGATCTCATGCAGCACAAAAAAAAACCACAGAAGGTAAAGAATACAGTATAAATACTATAAATATAAATATACAGTAGACAATACATACTATAGCTTGTATACATAGATTGGATGTCCATAAAGTGACGCTAGACTGACTGGAAATGATAAAGTAGTGGTGGTTGGGAATGTGGAGGGCTGGGTTAGTAGGTGGCGGTATTGGTCAGCTGTACTGCTTGGGGAAAGAAATGTTTTTGAGTTTGGTGGTCCTAGTGTGGATGCTACATACTTCCTCCCTGATGGGATTGAAGCAAACAGTCCATGAGCAGTGTGGGTGGTATCCTTCATGATGTAACTAGCCCTTTTGTGGGCCCTTTTCTACATGTGCATGTCCTTGATGGCAAGTAGGCTGGTGTTGGTGATGCACTGGGCAGTCTTGTACCCATTGTTGAACCTTCCTGTCCATTGAGGTGCAGTTTCCATACCAAGCAGTGATGCAGCTTGTCGGGATGTTCTCTACATTATGGCTGTGCAGAGTCCAGCTCTCTTCAGCCTCCTCAGAAAATAACAGCTTTCTTGACTGTGTAAGAATGCTTTCTTGGACCAGGAGAGGTTGTGTGTGATGTGCACTCGCAGGAGTTTGAAACTGCTTGCAGATTCCACTGCTGTGCTGGCAATGTAAAAAGGGGGTTTTGAGTTCTCCTGAAGTCAATAACCACCTCCTTTGACTTGTTGGCATTAAGGAAGAAGAGGCCTCAGCAGTGACTGCTGGTGGGCAATCAGAGAAGACATCTCCATGCATATCAGGATTGTCAGAGGGCCTTTCAATTTTTCAATTAACGTGGTCCCAACTAATCCCCTCACTGTCACTTGCATTTGCCTGGCGGAACTAACTTTTACAGTGAACAACTGGACCTTTAGTTACACCCACTTTCTCTAGATCGAAGGTGTCACTCACACCGGGCAGTTTCTTTGTGGAATACAGTTCCCGAGGAGATTACATAGAGAGAAATAGAGTTTAAAAGAAGCAAGTGGGATCAGTCAGAACATTTTACACACCACAGTTCCTGAGGAAACACACTGGATTGTGCATAATTTGGAACTTGGCAAGGACCAACAAAAATAAGATAGGTTTAAGCAGAACGGCCATTGTGTGCGTGGGCCAGTGTTAGAGTGGCGAGTTGAGGCTTTGGCTCATCAGGACTTTGAGGAGGAGAGGTGTGAGCCATAGATTTTTTTTTCATAAGTTTTTTTTTCTTATTGCACTTTTAGAGCATTAGAAATGCCAGGCAGGATGGTGGAATGCTCCTCTTGCAGGATGTAGGAAGATGGGAAGAACTCCAGTGTCTGCAACAACTACACCTGCAAGAAGCGCATCCAGATGCAGCTTCTAACAGACCATGTTAAGGAGTAGGAGCTGGAACTGGATGAAATCTGATCATTCAGAAGATGGAGGGGTTGATAGTCAGGACATACATACTGTACAGGACAGATAACTGGGTCACCGTCTTGATGGGGAAAGCTGGAAGGCAGCCAGTGCAGAGTGTCCCCGTGGTCATTCCCCTCAACAACAGGTATACTGGTTTAGGTACTGTTGGGGGGGGGAGAAGATCTATCAGAGGAAAGCCTTTGAGTCTGGCACTATGTCTCAGAAGGGAAGGGGGAAGAAGAGGCGAGATGTAGTGATAGAGGATTGTTGGTTAGGGGAACAGAAAGGAAGTTCCAGAATAGTATGGTGCCTCCCAGGTGCCAGGGTCTCAGATCGAGTCCACAGCATTCTTCAGTGATAGCGTGAGCAGCCAGAGGTCCCTGACAGCATCAATGACATAGGCAGGAGGGGTGATGGGGTCCTGCAAAGTGAGTTCAGGGAGCTGGGTGTTAAGTTAAACGACAGAACCTCCAGGATTGTGATCTCCAGACTGCTACTCCTGTCATGTGCTAGTGAGGAGGGCAACAGAGTTTTGGATCATCGTGCTCTCAACCTGGAAAGTTGGGACCTGTAGAGAAGGGACTGTTTGCACCTGAACTGAAGGGAAATAATATCCTAGCGGGAAGGTCAGCTAGTGCTTATGGTTGGGGTGGGGCGTTAAACCAGAGTAGCAGGGGGATGGGATCCAGAGCACCTGAACAGCAGGGAGTGGTTGTGGAGAAAGTTGTTAAGCCTGCATACAAAGTCAGAAATTGAAAGGTTGCGCGTGGTGGGACTAAGGTTCTGAATTGCATGTATTTCAATGCAAGGCGTAATGTAGGAAAGGCAATTGAGCTTTGGGCATGGATCAGCGCATGGATTTATGATGTTGTACCCATTACTGAGACTTGTTTGCAGGAGGGGCAAGACTGGAAGCTCAAAGTTCTAGGGTTCCATTGCTTTAGATGTGATAGAGCAGGATGGATTAAACAGAAACAATGGCATTACTAGTCAGGGAAAATGGCACAGCAGAGCCCAGTCAGAGCTATCTGGTTAGGTTTTATAGTAGAAATGAGAAATAAGAAAGGTATGACCATGCTAATGGGATTATGTTATGGACCAGCCAATGGTGTGTGGGATTTAGAGGAGTAAATTTGTCGAGAGATCACAAATTGTTGCAAGAAACTTAAGGTTGTGATAGTAAGCGATTTTAAATTTCCATATTTTGACTCCTACTCCCATACTGTAAAAGGGCTGGAGGGGAAAGAGTTTTTCAAAAGTGTTCAGAAAAGTTTCCTGAATCACTCCAAACTAGAAAATGTGATCCTAGATCTCCAATTAGGGAATGAAACAAGGCAGGTGACAGAAGTTTGTGTAGGGGAACACTTTGCATCTCGTGATCATGATGCCATCAGTTTCAAGGTAATTATGGTAAAGTGTAGGTCTGGTTCTCGTGTCAAGATTCTAAACTGGATAAAGGCTGGTTTTCATGGTATCAGAAGAGATCTGTCAAGTCTGTATTGGGATAGTTTGTTTTCTGGGAAAGGTGTACTTGGTAAGTGTGGGGTTTTTCAAAAGTGAAATTTTGAGAGTAAAGTGTTTGTATGTTCCTGTCAGAATAAAAGATAAGGAAAACAGTTCTGGGGAACCTTGGCTTTTGAGAGATATTGAGTCCCTGGTTAAGAAAAAGGAGATGCATAGCTGGTACTGTATAGGCAGGCAGGAACAAACGAGGCTCTTGAGGAGTATAAGAAATATATGAGAACACTTCAGAAATAAATCATGAGGGCTAAAAGAAGGCATGAGGTTGTTCATCAGACAAGGTGAAGGCGAATCCTAAGGGCTTCTACAGATACAGTATATTAAGAGCAAAAGGATAGCAAGAGACAAGATTGTTCCTCTGGAAGATCAGAACGGTAATCTATGCATGGAGCCATAAATCGATTTTTTTTGCATCTGTATTGGGAGAAGGTCACAGAGTCTATAGAAGTGAGGCAAAACTACAGTGATGTCATGAACACTATAGAGATTACAGAGGGTGAGGTGTTTGCTGTCTTGAGGCAATTTAGGGTGGATAAATCCCCAGGGCCTGACAGGGGTTCCCTCAGACCCTACGGGAAGCAAGTGCAGAAATTGCACGGGCTCTAGCAAAAATATTTAAAGCATACATATCCATGAGTGAGGTGTCGGAGGTTTAGAGGATAGCTGTTGTTTAAGAAAGTCTCTAAGAATAAGCCAAGAAATTATAGGCCGGTGAGCCTGGCATCAGTAGTGGGAAAGTTATTGGAAGGTATTGGAAGGGACTGGATATATTTGGATAGTCAGGAACTGATTATAGATAGTCAACATGGCTTTGTTTCTTTAGGCTGAGTCATGACCACTAGAAAAAGGCAGACAGAAAGCTGTGTGAAAAGCTGTCAGATACCTGAGGTTCCCTCCAGCATTTTATAGATCAGGTCATTGATTGCTTGATAAGTGTTATTTTGCTACCTTCTGTATTTTGTTAAGATTCCTCCTTTCCTTCTGTAATGTATTATCTTATAACCTAATAAAGTAGTCCCTAAAACCATTAACATGTGAACAGTGCCTTCTTTGTTTGCAGTTAACTCTTGATGCTGAATCAGGGAAGAAAAAGGAATGAGTTTATAAATATTTTTATTACAAATGGTGGGTTTTCCATATGAAGAGAGGTAAAGCAAAACCAGATTTCCATTCCCAAGGAAATTGGGAAATAGAAGAATCATTGGTGACCTTACTCAAACCTGTGCAGTAAGATCCAAAGGGGGACTGATGTGAGGTGTTTTCATTAGTGGGAGAGTCGCAGATGTAACTACAAGGCAAAGGGCCATAGAAATCTCTTCCAGTGGCTGGTAAAACTCCAGAAATCTCTGCCCCAGTGAGTGGTGGAGGCTGGATCAATAGAAGTACTTCAAGTGGAAGTGGAGAAATAGTTGATATTTGATAAATCGAAGAATAGAGAGGTGTGGAGAAATAGCACAGAAGAGAAGTTAAGGTGAGCATTAATCAGCCGTGACCGTATTAACTGATCGGGCAGGCTTGAAGGCTGTGGACTACTCGTGTTCCTGTTTTCCTGTCTTCTTGTGATCCTATTAAAATATACCAAATCCTTACACATCTTAAAAGGATTGTTGCAGTGGAAATCTTCCCCCTGGCTGCAATGTCTAGAACCAAGAGTCACACTCTCAGAATAAGGGGAGGTCATTAGCACCGTTATGAGGAGAAATTTCTTCACCCAGTGACTGATAAATTTTCACAATTTTCTACTCCAGAATTTATTTAACACAAATATCAAAAGATTCCTAGATATTAAAGGAATCATGAGATATAGGGATAGTACACAAAAATAAAACTGATGCAGAATATCAACCTATGACTTGATGAATGACAAAGCAGACTTATGGGCAAGTTGAACTTCTAGATGAATTTTATTATGTTTAAAGAAAGTAATGAAATAATATTGCAGGAACATAGCTAGGAATGTAGCTGTGAATTCTACAATGCAGTTTGTGCCAAGGAATCTAGTTGTACTTGTTGCAATGGAGTGTGCTCGGGGAAATACCGAGTGAACCTGCTATGTGATGTGTGCTCAAGAACATAGGTGAGAATGCTGGAATAAAACGTTCTCAGGAGCATTAGTGTCAATGTTATGCCCCCCCCCCCCCGTGGCAACTCATTTACTCATTTGACTTAATTAAGTTCTCTCTTTTCTACCATTTATACACGTGCAATAAAAGTTTATCACCAAAATTAATTCACAGATTTCCTTTTTCAGCTTTGTACATGGTCAATATACTTTCTTCTTTGATGATTACTAATTTAATTTACATTTCAGATTGCCTCTAAGTTCATTGCTCTTTCAACTTCTCCATGTATTTTTCCAAACTATGTCTTCGGTCACTTCTTTGGTCTTGCCATCTCTTGTGGCCCTACCCCTATCGAACATAGATAATGCCATTTATGTTCATTACCTTGAAAGGTTTTCCTCCTGTACTCAACTCTAATTCTTTCCATGGCTGCTCCTGAATAAAACTCTTTTTTTCCCAATTCAAGTACAACTGCGCTTTCAATTATCAAGACTGGATCTAGACTCACTTCAATGAATGATTTACCTATCCAAGCACAGCTTCATCTTTGGAGGCTGATTCCTATGAAGCAATTATATTCTCCAGCTCTGGTCACTTGTGACTAAGGATTTTATCACCGTTCCCTTAATTAAAAGAAAGTACACGGCCACTTAAGTCACTTAATATAGCTAGACCACTTAAATCATAATCAAGCCCTGCTCTATTTGTTACATAGCTTTCACCACTTCAGGGTCATCCTGGCCAACACGACAAACATAAATTATTTTCTCAACTGTTAGATGTCTTCTTAAGTTCTTCTGTTCTTCAGCCTCACACCAAAAATAAGTGCAAACAATTCCTTGGGTGGAGTTGTTGATCAGCTTACTGTCTGGATAAAGTAACTGTATTTGAGACTCACTAAAAGTGCTGGAGGAACCTAGCAGGCCACACAGCATCTATGGAAAAAAAGTGGTCAATGTTTTGGGTGTTAGTGAGCTTTCTTGACTGTAGGATGTGTTCTGGGACCATGAGAGGTCATGCAAGATGTGCACTGCCAGGAGTTTGAAACTGCTTGCACTTTCCACTGATATAGAGAGGGTTGAAAGTGGTGCAAGTTCTCCTGAAGTGGATAACCATCTCCTTTGTCTTGTTGACATTGAGGAAGAGGCTATTTTCCTGGCACTAGGCCTCAAACTCTTCCTCCTCCTCTCTGTAGACAGGCTCATTATTGGTGAGGAGCCCTACTACTGTCATGTTATCAGCAAACTTGACAAAGTGACAATGGACATGTCCCAGTCCATCACCAGTAAAACTCTCCCACCTTTGAGCACATCTACATGGAGCATTGTCGCAGGAAAGCAGCATCCATCATCAGGGACCCCTACCCGAACCACCACCCAGGACATGCTTGCTTCTCACTGCTGCCATCAGGAAGAAGGTACAGGAGCCTCAGGACTCACAAAACCAGGTCCATAAGCAGTTATTACCCCTCAACCATCAAGCTCTTGAGCCGCAGGGGATGACTGCACTCAACTTCACTTGCCTGATCACTGAAATGTTTCCACAACCTATGGACTCACTTTCAAGGAATCTTCATCTCATGTTCTTGATATTTATTATTATTCATTTATTATTATTATTTCTTCCCTTTTGTTTTATCACAGTTTGTTGTCTTTTGCACACTGGCTAAATGGCCAGTTGGTGCAGTCTTTCATGTATTCTGTAATGGTTATTATTCTATTATGGATTTATTGTGTATGCACACTAGAAAATAAATCCCAGGGTTGTATACGGTGACATATATGTACTTTATAATAAATTTACTTTGAACTTTTTGAACTTTGGCCTGCTGCTTTAGTCATTTCCCATCATTCCACATAGCCCATTGGTCCAACGCTTTAAGAATTACAAATTATGTTTTTCCTTCCTCCTTTCGTGCCTACTCCAAGCTCATCTTAATTGTGAATTCCTGCTTCTTCAGCAATATTCCCACTGAATTACTAACCAGCTATCTTATTTTCATCATTCTCGACTGGCAGTATTGTTTATGGCTATGTTGCTTTGAGTACTGTTCTTTCACTTTGAAATCAGTTATCCTGACCTTCTCTGTTGATGGAAACCCTTGCTCCAAAATCCCTGAACCTTCCAATGCAACTCCATATGTTCTTACTTTCCAAATGCATGACAATTACATTTGGAACTCTATGTTTGACTCTCTCTAGCCCCTTCCATAGTACTGAAACAACTTGGTTCAAAGTTATCAATGACATCCTTCGTGATTGTTAACTTTCGTTAGTACTGACATTAAGGGACTAGAAATTGTTATATATCATCAGTTAGAACACTGGGTTCAAATCTGCAACATCTGGAATTGTGTTTAAGAGAAGCTAATTGCCATTGTACCAGCATTTTTTTTGCATACTCACTATAAAAAGACAATACACTTAATGCTAGCTCCCCTTGTAACTAATAAATAGGCAGCAGGATTTCTAAACTCCCTCTAATGAGTAATTGCGCTATCTGCAAGTGAATGTTTAGGCCCTGTGGCTTTATTATTTGGTTGAAAAATCTCAAGAGTACTCAACAAACAGTTTACACTCAGATTATTTTTGTGTGTATGAAATTGAAAGACAGCACAGAAAACAAAGTCCAGCTGGGTTTGTTGTTCTGAGGAAGAAATTATCATCCCCACTTTCAATGGAATATTCACCCACTGTGAGTTATTTCTGTGTTCCTGTACGTTACCAGAGAAACACTATTACCTTGAAAAAAGAACGGTTTTATTTTTCACATGTGCGTCGACAGTGAAATGCGCTGGTTGCATCCAAGGCCAACGCAGTCTGAAGATGTGCTGAGGGGCAGCTGGCAAGTGTTGCCATGTTTCCAGTGCCAACGCAGCATACCCACAATTTGCTAATCTTAACCCTAATCTGTAAGTCTGGGACATGTAGAAGGAAACTGAAGCACCCAGAGAAAACTATCGTGGTCCCCAAGAGTTTCTGTTATGGGCCAGCTTCTGGGTTTAGATCTCTAACTCTCCAGAGTAGAGACAGCTGACACAACCCTTTTAATGATTCAGGACTGTCCAGCTAATTGGCAATCATGTTTTAGGGCCATGAATTCAGTATTTAAGGAGCACCTAAACAGAGCTTCGGTACTCAATTGTAAGCACAACTGAAGACATCGACTAGTTTTGAGCTGTTATCATTTCAGTTTTATATCATGCCTCAGATTCTCCAGCTTTTGGGGTCTTAATCATCCTTATCAAGGTCTTTTGTCACAAGTTTGTACAGGCTCCTTACAAACAGTGACAGGAATTGAGCCCCCATTGCTGGCGCTGTGAAGTTTTACGCTAGCCGCCACCCTACCGTGCCAACTCTTTGTACTCTTGTGCGTTGTTTAACTCAATCATGTGTTATGTGATGCCATTACTCTCATCTGTATTGAATTTGAAACCTAGGACAGAAATCCCTGCTGTCACTAATTTGTATTGAATGAAAAATGTCTCCAAGTTAATTAGTTCAGATAATTGTGCATTAGATTCCTCTTGATATTATTGCAGGTAAATATGGTTTTGAATAAACAGACTTGGAGGTTAAATGCCATTTTGAAATCACGTATTATTTGTTTATTCTAAATGGCCAAAAGAGAATTTTACAATGAATTGTTACAGTCAGCACCATGCCCAAACTCTCCCCAAGCACAAATGCAACATTTCCACTATTCACTGGCATTTGAACAGTTTTCTGACTCTAACTGCCGTACTTTCATGGTGAATGTTCAACCTTCCATATATGCAGAAGCCTTCTACTTTCTTCTATTAAACCAGTCCCCATCTATTGCCCCCTTTTCGCTGCCTGGTTAAACCTGTTTTCACATGTCGTCATTGCTTTCCCTCCAAATAAAAGGTTTGCAAAGCAATCTCCTGTGGATCCCAGCTATGCCTGTCTCTAATGGGACAAAAGAGTCATTCCTTGTACAATTCAATCAGCAACATGGGAGACTCTGCAGATGCTAGAAATCCAGAGCAACACACAAACAATGCTGGAGAAACTCAGAGACAGGCAACATCTATGGAGGGGGAGTAAAAAACAAGAGACATTTCAGGCTGATACATTTCACCAGGATGAAGAGGAATCAGAAAGCAAAGGGAGGGGAAGGAGTACCAGTGGTAAGTGATAGGTGGAAACAGATGGGGGGGGAGGGTAGGAAGGTGGGTGGCTGGGGACTTGGGAAGGGGGATTGTGGGGGATGAAGTGAGAAGCTGGGAGGTGATGGGTGGAAGAGATGAAGGACTGAGGTAAAGGGAATCTGATTAGAGGAGGGAAGGAGGAGGGCAGGTGAGGAGAAGAGAAGGGGTGAGAGGGGAAACAGAATGGCAAAGGGAGAAGGGGAGACATTAGCAGAAATTAGAGAAAATTATGTTCATGCCACCCAGTGGCAGATAAAGTGTTGCTCCTCCAGACCTGAATGTGGCCTTACCATTGCAGTAGAGGAAGCCATGGACCAACATGATGGAGTGGGTGATGCACCATCAATAACTCTAGGAGACTGGAAGTGAATGATAGGTTTTTATTAACAGCAAAAAAGGGAGCACGACCATGTTGAAGATTGTGGGAGGAGCAGTGCCCCAATCGCCTTTATACAGGGGTCTGTGGGAGGAGCCACAGGAGCAGTCAGCAGGGGAGGGCGTGTCCAGACAGGTATACATAGTTTACCACAGTGGGAAAGGGAAGTATAATTAAAGTGGGTGGCCACCAGGAAATCCTATCTTTTCTGGCAGGCGGAACGAAGGTGCTCAATGAAATGCCCCCCCCGCCCCCCCCCCCCCCAGTCTGTATTGAGTTGAACTGATATACTGCTATCGAGAAGGCCACACCAGAAGCACCAAATACAGGTGAAGTGTTCCCTCTTTTGGAAGGATTGATTCAGGCCCTGAATGATGGTGAGGACAGAGGTATAGGGATAGGTATTACTCATTCTGGGATGGGATAAGTATAAGGAGGGTGAGTGGATAAGGGGGAGGGGGGCATGCGGAAGTACTCAGTGGTAGGAGTATATTATAGATCACAAAAGTTATGAAGAATGATGTGCTGAATATGTAGGCTTGTGAAGTGGTAGGTAAGGACAAGGGAAACCCTGTTGTGGTGGTGGAAAGATGGGGTTAGAGCAGATATGTGGGAGATGCAGGTGAGGGCAGCATACATTAGTGGCCTTGATGGTGGTGGAAGGGAAATCCTGTTCTTTGAAGAAGGAGATCATCTCAGCTGTACTAGAATGGAAAGCCCTATCCTGAGAGCAAATGTGGCCGAAATCGAGGACCTGAGAAAAGGGAATAGCATTCCTGCAAGAGAAAGGTTAGGAAGATGTAGAGCCAAGATGACTGTGAGAGTCTCCCACTTCTGTCTTTCATCAAGGTACCTTGCATCATCTAATTCCCTCCCTTTCATTGACACTCCCTGATGAAAATTAATTGACATGAAACAATAATTCTTAATTGTCTACATAAATGTCGTCTGACCTACTATGTTTTTAATACATTTTTTGTTTATTATTTTCAGAAAACTAACATTGGTAAAGTTTAACTTTTTTAAAATGTAGTCACAGCAACCTTATTCTTTTTATCCTCTTCTATTTCTAGGTCCATGGATCATTACAACATGTGGTGCCAGTGGGCCCAAAGGGCCAACACAAGCTCAATGCAATAATGCTTACCGGAATACAAATACATCTGTAGTGGTTGTGGCCGAAGGACGTTGGCAAGGAATCCAGAAGTGGAGAGTGCCATCATCTGACACATATAAGTAAGTGTAGACTTTCTTGCTGTATAATTCACTGTTGTAACATGGCCAAGCACTTCTATTTAGAGCTTGAGAAGATGCCCTTATGGTGGAGATAGCACCACTCTTATTTCAGAATGTCATTAATCCATGCCTTGAATGATTTTTTGAAAGAAGGAATTAATTTTACTAATCATTTACATTAACTGAGTATTTCATCCTTCCCATTAAAAAGTTTATTTACTTTGGTAATCAGTGAATAAACTAGACCCTCTCTTCCTGACCATTGTCAACATCCAGGAGGAAAAAAAACAAATTATAAAAATGTTATTAGGTAAAATTTTGTAATGATTAGGTACATGAGATGAAGACATATTGATATATTTAGAAGATATCAATCAATGGTGACAAGTCATTTGAATTTAAGTACAAAAATGGCCTCAAAGTCAAGTTTATAGTAATATGCACAAGTACAGTACAGTATGCACAGGTGCAATGAAAAACTTACTATGAAGTGCTTTGAGAGTTTGGTTGTGGTGCGAATCATCTTCTGCCTCAGAGATCACCAGGATCTGCTCCAATTTGCCTTCTGCTGTAACAGCCAGGCTTGTGGTTATCCTCTGAGTCGAAGATGCCAGGTTCCTCCCATCTGATTGTTCGTGCTACATTCTCACTGCAGTTGTATTTTATCGTGGTATTTCAAAGTCTGGCAAGGAGCTAAATCCTAGTCTTTACATCTGTTAACCTCCTAGTCCTCCTTTTCTCCAATGAGTTGTTATCATATTATAAGATCACCCCAGTCCAGGCCTGACCCACTTCATCGACCTGAGTACTGTTGTATGTGAACCATCACAATATTTCCTCCATTAGATCCTTGATTGGTCAGGGCATGAAGGGATAAAGGGAGAAGGCAGGAGTTTGGGCCTGAGAGGAAAATTGGATCAGCCATGATGAAATGGAGCAGACTCGATGGGCCAAATGGCCTAATTCTGCTTCTATATCTTATGGTCTTATTTTCCTCTTTTCCAGTTACGTACCATCCTAATTACTGGTATTGAGCCAGTCCCAGTCAGGGCCCTAACTAGCCCTCCTAGGTGACGTATCATCAATTGTATCCAATGCTGTAGCTGTGCCCTCCTCTACATCAGTGAGACCCAACATAGACTGGGGGACCATTCTGTCAGTCACCTTTGTTCTGTCTAATACAAAAGGCAGGTTTATCACTGGCTATTCATTTCAACTCAGACTTCCCTTTCTCATTCCAACATGTTGGCCCAATGAGGTTGCACTCAGCTTGGAGGAGCAAAATCTCATATTCCAGCTTGGTTCTCAAAGTAGCAAGTAGGAGCAGGAGTCGGCCATCTAGCTCGTTGAGACTGCTCCACCATTCAATAAAATCATGGCTGATCTGACCACGGACTCATTTCCACCTACCTACTTTTCCCCATAACCTTTAATTCCCCTACAGTGCAAAAATCTAGCCAACCTTGTCTTAAATATATTTACTGAGGTAGCCTCCACTGCTTAGTTGGGCAGAGAATTCCAAAAATTCACTACTCTCTGGGAAAAGCAGCCCCTCCTCATCTCTGTCCTAAATCTACTCTCATGAATCTTGAGGCTGTGTCCCCTAGTTCTAGTCTTACCTACCAGTGGAAACAACTTTCCCACTTCTATCTTATCTATCCCTTTCATAATTTTATGTTTCTATATGGTTAGTGCATTTACTGAGTAAATCTTGCTCTTTACTGTGAGGCTCTTGTAATCATCCATGGAAAGCAGATTCACCTGGGCTTGAATGGAATTACTGTGCCTTATTTACAGTCACTGGAATGATCCATTCTGTTTTACCAGCACCAGCAGTCTGTAGAAAATCCACAAACAGTTCCTCCATTTCCTCATCAACCATATGCACCTTTCCCTTGGCAGCCCCAGCTTTGCAGCACTTTTCAAAATGAGTCTTTTTCCCACTGTTATTGCAGGATTTTCCATAAGCAGGACGTGAAGTTGGAATGTGACTATGTGAAAGTTTGAGCCTTCCTCTTTGCTTTCCTGTTGCTTTGGGAAACATCTTGTGCACTGCTCCTCTGTTTTCACAGCATGCTTTGTCACGTCTGCTCTATGTAGCTCCTTGGCGTGTGTTTATGTGGGACATATATTCACAGCCCTTCAATAGTTTCATTTAATATCGGAGAAGTGTATGCAATATACATCCTTAAATTCTTTTTCTTTGCAACATCCACAAAAGTAGAAGAGTGCCCCAAAGAATGAGTGACAATAAAAATGTTAGAACCCCTCCCACACATAAACAGCGGCAAAGCAACGGCCCTCTACCACCCCCACCCACTTCGGGAAAAAAAATCAGCAGCCTCTGCCCACCAAGCAAGCAATAGCAAAGCCCCCAAGAGAGACCATGATCTGCAGTACAACACAAACTCATTGTTCGCCTGGCAATTCGACAGACCACAGGCTTTCTCTCTCTCCCTTATAAAAAGAAAAAGAGAACTGAAGTCTGAGTGTAACTCCAGGTCAGGGTCTTCATCAGAACCCCATCCACCCTGAAAAGAAAAAGAGGGAGATCAAAGGAAGAAATAAAGCTGTTTCTGCAGATGAGCTCAAAGGAGTTGCTGTTGAGCGCCATTGTAACTCCACCCCAAATATTCCTTTTCAGCTTTAAATCTTTTTCAGGCAGCAGTCTTTCTCTGAGACCATTATCTGGAATTCCCCCAACTATTCTATCTCTAACTTGTGAGTTTCTCATATCTCCAAATTCACAGGACCTATTCAGTGTGTGAAGCTCAGCTAAGTGTTGGTTGAAGCTTACACTTTATTCTATTCACAGGAGGAGAAAAATATATCTGTCAAATGTGACACACAAAAAATGCTGGAGGAATTCAGTAGATCAGGCAGCATCTATGGAGAAGAGTGTTTACTCATTCAATAGATGCTGCCTGACCTGCTAAGTTGCTTCAGCATTTTGTGTGTGTTGCTTTGGATTTCAAGCATCTCGTGCTTGTGATCTCTCAGATGTGATGTTTTTACTTGGGACAAAATACTCCTCAAATTTTGTCATCAGTGTACCCAACATAAAAGCTGTGTCATCAATTTGAAAATTGGTATAGATGTCCAAATTATCTTTGCCAATTACATGCAGAAAGATCGACGCTTTATATTTTCCACTGGTCCCTCCTGCTCTGCTAGCAGATAAATATATATTAGATCACTGTTGAAGTGTTTCCAGTTATCAGTTAGATTGCCAGTAAACTGAACAGGTGCAGGAGGACTTAGCTTATCCACAATGGGAAATCTCAGCTTCTCACCCAAATTTCACTTGGTGAATCCGGTGACTGCTGAACTTTGGGAACACCTTGCTCTCTCGCCTCACTAGCCAGTTTCTCTCCATCATAACTAGCATCTTTCGTACTTGTGCAGTTTCTTTCTCAGTCACACACTGCCTTCATTTGTTCTCCAGGTTCAGACCTCATGCTGTCTGCTTACCCCATGTTATGTCTGTTCTTAATAAAGACAAACTTGGCGTAGATTTACATTAGAACATTGTATCACTGAACTGCAGCTCAACCCTGTGTGCACACAACCAGGTCTCCATCATAACTTCTGGTTCTGGATGAACCCCTTGCATTGCTCACTAGGGACTGAAGTTCTTTATTACACACACAGTAGATAAGTCAGCTGGACCATATGGTCTACACCTCAAGGTTTTGAAAGAGGTAGCTGAAGAAATTATTAGTAATGATCTTTCAAGAATTGCTAGATTCTGTAATGTTTCTGGAGGATTGGAAAATTGCAAATGTCACTCTGCTCTTTAAGAAGGGAGAGAGACAGAAGAAATGAAATTATAGGCTAGTTCACCTGACTTCAGAGATTGGGAAGATGTTGGAGTCCATTGTTAAGGATGAGGTTTTGGGGTATTTGGAGGCACGTGAAAATATAAGCCAAAATCAGCATGGTTTTCTTAAGGGAAAAATATTGCCTGACAGAGCTGTTAGAATTCTTCGAGGAAATAACAGGCAGAATAGATTAAGGATGTTTTGAAGAAAGGTTGCAACCTGAAACGTTGACTGTTTGTTCATTTCCATGGATGCTGCTGGCCTACTGAGTTCCTCCAGCATTTTGTGTATGTTGCATTAGTGGATGTTGTCTACTGAGATTTTCAGAAGGCCGTTGACGAGGCACTGCACATAAGGATGCTTCAAAAGATAAGAGCCCATCATATTACAGGAAAGAGAGCAGCATAGAAGATTAGTTGACTGGCAAGGGGCACAGTGTGGGAATAAATAGGGCCTTTTCTGGTTGGCTGCCGGTGACTAGTGGTGTTCTGCAGTGATCGATATTGGGACCACTTCTTTACATATTATATGTCAATTATTTGAATGATGGAATTGATGGATTTGTGGCCAAGCTTGCGGATGATAGCAAGATAGCTGGAGGGGCAGGCAGTGTTAAGGAAGCAGGGAGTCTGCAGGATGACTTAGACAGGTTGGGAGAATAGGCAAAGAATGGGAGATAGAATATAGTGTAGGGATGTGTATGGTCATGCACTTTGGTAGAAGGAATAAAGGTGTAGACTATTTTTTAAACAGGGAGAGGATTCAAAAATCAGAGGTGCAAAGGGACTTGGGAGTCCTCGTGCAGGATTCCCTAAAGGACAACTTGCAGATTGAATCAGTGGTAAGGAAGGAAAATGCAATGTTAGCATTCATTTCAAGAGGACTAGAATGTAACAGCAAAGATGTGATGCCAAGACATTATAAGGCATTGGTCAGATTGCACACAGTATTGTGAGCAGTTTAGATAGATAGATAGATACTTTATTCATCCCCATGGGGAAATTCAACTTTTTTCCAATGTCCCATACACTTGTTGTAGCAAAACTAATTACATGCAATACTTAACTCAGTAAAAAAAATATGATATGCATCTAAATCACTATCTCAAAAAGCTTTAATAATAGCTTTTAAAAAGTTCTTAAGTCCTGGCGGTAGAATTGTAAAGCCTAATGGCATTGGGGAGTATTGACCTCTTCATCCTGTCTGAGGAGCATTGCATCGACAGTAACCTGTCGCTGAAACTGCTTCTCTGTCTCTGGATGGTGCTATGTAGAGGATGTTCAGAGTTTTCCATAATTGACCGTAGCCTACTCAGCGCCCTTCGCTCAGCTACCGATGTTAAACTCTCCAGTACTTTGCCCACGACAGAGCCCGCCTTCCTTACCAGCTTATTAAGACATGAGGCGTCCCTCTTCTTAATGCTTCCTCCCCAACACGCCACCACAAAGAAGAGGGCGCTCTCCACAACTGACCTATAGAACATCTTCAGCATCTCACTACAGACATTGAATGACGCCAACGTTCTAAGGAAGTACAGTCGACTCTGTGCCTTCCTGCACAAGGCATCTGTGTTGGCAGTCCAGTCTAGCTTCTCATCTAACTGTACTCCCAGATACTTGTAGGTCTTAACCTGCTCCACACATTCTCCATTAATGATTAATGATAATTATTAATCATTAATAATAAGGAGATTAGGGCTCCTTATCTAAGAAAAGGTTGTAGGCTTTGAAGATCCAGGAATGAAAGGATTAACATAAGAGGAACGTTTGATGGCTCTGGGCCTGTTCTCGATGGAGTTATCAGAATGAGTGGGAATCTCATTGAAACCCAGTGAATATTGAAAGGTTTAGATAGAGTGGATGTGGAGAGGATGTTTCCTATAGTGGGTGAACCTAGGGCACAGCTTCAGAATAGAGAGACGCCCATTTAAAACAGAGATGAGGAGAGATTTCTTCAGCCAGAGAGTGGTGAATTTGTGGAATTTATTGCCACGGACAGCTGTGAAGGCCAAGTCCAGCAGTGTATTTAAAGCGGAGGTTAACGGGTTTTTGATTAGACAGGTCATCAAAAGTTAGGGGGAGAAAGCAGGAGAATGGGGTTGAGAGGGATAATAAATCAGCCATGATGGAACAGACTTGATGGGTCAAATAGTCTAATCCTGCTCCTATGTCTTGTGTTATTATAGATTCTCACAATAATCCTTCATTCATTATTTTGTGAACAATCAATTAATACCCTGAGATTTATTCTTTCAATTAAGTCAAAATCAAGCTTTTTTTCCCCGCGTTCTCAGAGAACTTCAAGGACCATTTGCATGTGGCAACCTCTAAATATTTCTTCACACTGAAAACATTGTCCATTCTTATCAAGGAATAGTTGTTGCATGCTAGGGTTCTGAAAGACGTAGCTTTAGAGATTGTGGTGGCACTTCAGGAACTGCTTCCTAGGGTTCTGAAAGAGGTAGCGTTTGAGATTGTGGTGGCTTTAGAAATGATCTTTCAAAAGTCTTTAGACTCTGGCATGGTGCCAGAGGACTGCAAAATAGCAAATGTCATTCCACTCTTTAAGAAAGGAGGAAGGCAGCAGAAAGGAAATTATAGACCAGTTAGCCTGACCTTAGTGGTTGGGAAGATGTTAGAGTCAATTGTTAAGGATGAGGTGATGGAGTACTTGGTGACACAGGACAAGATAGTACAAAGTCAGCATGGTTTCCTTCAGGGAAAGTCCTGCCTCAAAAACCTGTAGGAATTCCTTGAGAAGATTACAAGTAGGGAGGATAGATAAAAGGGACGTAGTAGATGTTGTATATTTGGACTTTCAGAAGGCCTTTGACAAGATGCCACACATGAGGCTGCTTACCAAGTTAAGAGCCCATGGTTTTTCAGGAAAGTTACTAACATGATTAGAACATTGGCTGATTGGTAGGAGGCAGTCAGTGGGAATAAAGGATCCTTTTCAGGTTGGCTGCCAGTGACTAGTGATATTCAGCAGGGGTCGGTCTTGGGACCACTTCTTTCTATGCTGTATATAAATGATTTAGATGATGGAATAGATGGCTTTGTTGCCAAGTTTGTAGATGACACAAAGATTGGTGGAGGGCAGGTAATGCTGAGGAAACAGGTAGGATTCAGAAGAACTTAGACAGATCAGGAGAATGGGCATGAAAGTGGCAAATGAAATACAATGTTGGAAAATGCATGGTCATGCACTTGGTAGTAGAAATAAATGTGCAGACTATTTTCTAATGGGGAGAAAACCCAAAAATCTGAAATTCAAAGGGACTTGGGAGTCTTTAGAACACCCTAATTTTAACTTGCCGGTTGAGTCAGTGGTGAGGAAGGCAAATGGCATGTTAGCATTTATTTCAAGAGGGCTAGAATAGAAGAGCAAGGATGTGATGCTGAGGCTTTATAAGGCACGAGTGAGGCCTCACCTTGAGTATTGTGAACGCTTTCGGGCCTGTCATCTTAGAATAGATGGGTTGGCATTGAGGAGGGTCCAGAGGAAGTTCACAAGGATGATTCCAGGAATGAAAGGATTATCATATCAGGAAAGTTTGATGGTTCTGGGTCTGTACTGGCTGGAATTCAGAAGGATGAGTTGGGATTGAACACTTTTGAATGTTGAAAGGCCTAGACAGAATAGATGTGGAAAGGATGTTTCCCATGGTGGAAGAACTTAGGACAAGAAGACACAGCATCAGGATAGAGGGGTGCCCTTTCAAAACAGAGATGCAGAGAAATTTCTTTAGCCAAAGTGTGGTGAATTTGTGGAATTTGTTGCCATATGCAGCTGTGGAGGCCAGTTCATTGGGTGTATTTAAGGCAGAGATTGATAGGTTCTTGATTGGACATGGCATCAAAGATACGGGAGAAGGTCAGGAACTGAGGTTGAGGAGGAGAAAAAAAAAAGGATCAGCCATGATGGCCTAATTCTGCTTCTATGTCTTATGATCTCTTATGGTCTTATGGTCTTTTTAACTCTTTGGTTGTCACACCAATAGACAATAGACAATAGGTGCAAAAGTAGACCATTCGGCCCTTTGAGCCTGCACTGCCATTCTGAGATCATGGCTGATCATCTACTATCAATACCCGGTTCCTGCCTTGTCCCCATATCCCTTGATTCCCCTATCCATAAGATACCTATTTAGCTCCTTCTTGAAAGCATCCAGAGAATTGCACTCCACTGCCTTCTGAGGCAGTGCATTCCACACTCCCACAACTCTCTGGGAGAAGAAGTTTTTCCTCAACTCTGTCCTAAATGACCTACCCCCTATTCTTAAAACATGCCCTCTGGTACTGGACTCTCCCAGCATCTGGAACATATTTCCTGCCTCTATCTTGTCCAATCCCTTAATAATCTTATATGTTGCAATCAGATTCCCTCTCAATCTCCTTAATTCCAGCGTGTACAAGCCCAGTCTCTCTAACCTCTCTGTGTAAGACAGTCCGAACATCCCAGGAATTAACCTTGTGAATCTAAGCTGCACTTCCTCTACAGCCAGGATGTCCTTCCTTAACCCTGGAGACCAAAACTGTACACAATACTCCAGGTGTGGTCTTACCAGGACCCTGTACAAATGCAAAAGGATTTCCTTGCTCTTGTACTCAATTCCCTTTGTAATAAAGGCCAACATTCCATTAGCCTTCTTCACTGCCTGCTGCACTTGCTCATTCACCTTCAGTGACTGATGAACAAGGACTCCTAGATCTCTTTGTATTTCTCTCTTACCCAACTCTACACCGTTCAGATAATAATCTGCCTTCCTGTTCTTACTCCCAAAGTGGATAACGTCACACTTATTCACATTAAACGTCATCTGCCAAGTATCTGCCCACTCACCCAGCCTATCCAAGTCACCCTGAATTCTCCTAACATCCTCATCACATGTCACACTGCCACCCAGCTTAGTACTATCAGCAAACTTGCTGATGTTATTCTCAATGCCTTCATCTAAATCGTTGATGTAAATCGTAAACAGCTGTGGTCCCAATACCGAGCCCTGTGGCACCCCACTAGTCACCACCTGCCATTCTGAGAAACACCCATTCACCACTACCCTTTGCTTTCTATCTGCCAACCAGTTTTCCATCCATGTCAATATCTTCCCCCCAATGCCATGAGCTCTGATTTTACCCACCAATCTCCTATGTGGGACCTTATCAAATGCCTTCTGAAAATCGAGGTACACTACATCCACTGGATCTCCCTTGTCTAACTTCCTGGTTACATCCTCGAAAAACTCCAATAGATTAGTCAAGCATGATTTGCCCTTGGTAAATCCATGCTGGCTCGGCCCAATCCTTTCACTGCTATCTAGATATGCCACTATTTCATCTTTAATAATGGACTCTAGCATCTTCCCCACTACTGATGTTAGGCTGACAGGATGATAGTTCTCTGTTTTCTCCCTCTCTCCTTTCTTAAAAAATGGGATAACATTAGCCATTCTCCAATCCTCAGGAACTGATCCTGAATCTAAGGAACATTGGAAAATGACTACCAATGCATCCGCAATTTCCAGAGCCACTTCCTTTAGTACCCTAGGATGCAGACCATCTAGACCTGGGGATTTGTTAGCCTTCAGTCCCATCAGTCTACTCATCACCGTTTCCTTCCTAATGTCAATCTGTTTCATTTCCTCTGTTACCCTATGTCCTTGGCCCATCCATACATCTGGGAGATTGCTTGCATCTTCCCTAGTGAAGACAGATCTAAAGTACTTATTAAATTCTTCTGCCATTTCTCTGTTTCCCATAACAATTTCACCCAATTCATTCTTCAAGGACCCAACATTGTTCTTAACTATCTTCTTTCTCTTCACATACCTAAAAAAGCTTTTGCTATCCTCCTTTATATTCCTGGCTAGCTTGCATTTGTACCTCATTTTTTCTCCCCATATTGCCTTTTTAGTTAAGTTCTGTTGTTCCTTTAAAATTTCCCAATCATCTGTCCTCCCACTCACCTTAGCTCTGTCATACTTCTTTTTTTAATGCTATGCAATCTCTGACTTCCTTTTTCAACCACTGTGGCCCCCTTCCCCCCTTTGAATCCATCCTTCTCCGGGGGATGCACTGATTTTGCACCTTGTGCATTATTCCCAAGAATACCTGCCATTGCTGTTCCACTGTCTTTTCTGCTAGGATATCCGTCCATTTAACTTTGGCCAGCTCCTCCCTCATGGCTCCATAGTCTCCTTTGTTCAACTGCAACACTGACACCTCCGATCTGCCCTTATCCTTCTCAAATTGCAGATAAAACCTTATCATATTATGGTCACTACCTCCTAATGGCTCCTTTACTTCAAGATCGCTTATCAAAGCGAGGACACCAGGGAGGATGCAGTAAGGACAAGCAAGGTCTATGAGTGGCTTAGCTTTATTGTAAACTGCTTTGGCAGCAAATACCTGCAGCCAATCTCCCACCTCCCATTGCTGATGAAACAGAGGATAAGGTCTGGAGTATCAGAGACTACCTTAATGAAACAATGATCAGCAAGCCATGCAAAGTGGCATATGCTAGCAGTCCTGGGTTTGACTCAATGTCTGTGATGTTTGTAGGGATTTCAATCCTGCAACAATGAATTCTTGGCAAAATATTTTGTGCATAACTTGGAAGAAAATTTGTAGGTAGTAGTGTTCCCGTGCATGCACTGCCATGGCCTTCTTAGTTGTAAATGTCATTTTGGATTTGCATGGCACTGTCCAGTAGCCTGGGTGAGTAACTGGCGTGCATTTTGTACGTGTGCCCACCTGTAATGGAGGGAAAGAATGTTTCAGGTGGTAGAGGAAGTGCCAATTAAGTGGGCTGCATTGTCCCAGATGGTGAAAGGATTCTTGACAGTTTTTGGAACCACACTGATTCAGATAACTGAGGAGTATTCCATTACACTCCTAACCTATGACTTACAGATGGTGGAAAGGCACTAGTGTGCCAGTAGAACATAGAAATTTACAGCACACTGCAATCCCTTCGGCCCACAATGCTGTGCCGACCAGGTAACCTGCTCTAGAGACTGCCTAGAATTTCCCTACCGCATAGCCGACTGTTTCTCTAAGTTCCACGTACCTACCTAAGAGGCATACCTATTGTATTCGCCTCTATCACCTTCACTGGCAGTACATTCCACACACCCACCACTTTCTGTGTGAAAAACTTACCCGACCTCCCCTTGGTACCTATTTCCTAGCACCTTAAAACTATGCCCCCTTGTGTAAGCCATTTCAGCCCTGGGAAAAAGCCTCTGGCTATCCACACGATCAATGCCCCTCATCATCTTGTACACCTCTATCCAAGGAGAAAAGGCCAAGTTCACTCAACCTATTCTCATAAGGTACACCCTCCAGGGAACACCTTTGTAATCCAGGGAACACCTTTGTAAATCTCCTCTGCACTCTCCCTATAGTATCCACATCCTTCCTGTAGTGAGGTGACCTGAACTGAACACAGTACTCCAAGTGGGGTCCGACCAAGGTCTTTTATAGCTGTAACATTACCTTTTGGTTTATTACCAACACGCCATACACCTTCTTAACAACACTGTCAACCTGGGCAGCAGCTTTGAGGATCCTATCAACACGAACCCAAGATCTCACAGAGCCTCCACACTGCCAAGAGTCTTACCATTTGGATTATATTCTGAAGAATCACTTGTTAGAATACCCAGACTTCTGACTGGTCCTGTTGCAAATTTGTGACCCAAAATTGTGACTCTGCCTCCACAAATGCTGCATAACCCCTGAGTCCCTCCAACAGTTTGTTTTATTTTTGCCCCAGACTAGTTTGCTCTTGTAGCCATGTAGCTGTCCCAGAGTTTCTGTAGAATAATTGTGTAAGACTCAGTAATGCAATTGTCCTTGAAGGGTAGGTGGTTAGACTCTTCCTTGTAGACTATTCTGTGGAAGGAATGTCATTTGCCACTCATCGTCTGTGTTGCGTAGTTCTTGCCATATGCATAGTTTCATTTGCTGAAGAGTTGTCAACAAAATTGAATATTGTGGAATCAGGTACAAAAAGAGAGGGGGGAAAGCTGGATTATAGAAAAAAAATGAAAGAAAATTAATATATAAAATATATTCAATTAAAAATCTTCTGAAACAATTTGCAACCTGAAGGAACAAAATTCCACACTCATAATTGTTCACTTCCTAGGCTAATGGCATTAACAATTATCATGTCACATAATTAATCCTTTTTATCACTTGACTTTATCTTTGTGGCAAGCTTAATGGACACTTAATGTGCAAATGCAGCACCTCCATAAAAATCATCATAGGTGAAGGGTGAGATAGCAATTCCCCTACACTAATGGTGGTGCAGTACAAATAGACCACAAATTGTTATGATTTACAATTCACACAATGTCTCTTCAAGTACCTGCTTTGTGCAAAAATTGTCTGTTATTCAGGCAACATTATCTTCTTCTGCAAAATCTGTCTCATTACTTTTAGTAGCTTACAAAATGAAGGAGACCAGAAGAACAGTGTAACATATATGTTTTTGAACTGACATTAATCCTTTTGATGTATATATCAGAGCTGTCATGGTGCCAGTAAATTTCTATATAAAACCTTTGCAACACCGAGCTTACAATACTCCAATCAGCTCTCACTGAAGTAAATACAGTCATGTTGATAGCAGACGCTGATTCTAACTGACTGATTTAGCTCCTTGTCACGGACAAGCCGAGCTTGCCTCGAGATTTTGATTGCTTTGAAAAGCAGGAAATTGGATAATGTGTTGCACGTTTAGCGCAGGGTACCTGCTGTCTGTCCTTGGTTGTGATAGCCCTCTGACACCATTCATCTGTTTTCAACACCCATTATTCCTAAATCAAAATTTCTGATGCTACAGAATAAAATGAAATTTCTCTTGTTGGTCGAAATTATTCAAAAGCATAGAACTGAAAATGAGGATGGACAAGACTTTAATGGCATGTCAGCAATTGTTCCTCGGCAATTTTGTAATAGATAACAAAATAGGGACAACACAGAGCCACGGTAAATCATACGTCATCTATGACTGACAAATAGAAAACGCTGAATACACTCTGCAGATCAGGCAGAGATGTGGAAAGAGAAGTAGAGTTTATGTTTCAGGTTAACAATCTCTCACTAGGATTGGGAAACAGAGAAAAAAAACAAGTTAGTTTTAAATTGCAGAGAAGGTGGAGAAGAGATGGATAGAACACAAGGAGTACCTCCAAGAGTGGGCAAGAACTGCTGTAATGACAAGCTGCTGATAAAACCCATCTGTTTGATAGTTTAATGGGGGCATTTAGAGATAGAGGAAAGAAACGAAAATATAAAAGCTGCAATTTGCAGGTCAGATCTGTCGGAAATGCCCAGCAGGTCAAGCTAGCAGGCGGTGGAGTAAAAAAAACTGTTTTCACATTACAGCAAAACTGACCAGTTCTGATACAAAGAAAGCAGCTTACCTCCAATTGTTGAACCTGATACTAAATCCTGAAGACTGCAGCACACCCTCTAGGAAGATGAAATCCTCCTATATGTTATTATTCCTCCTTTGCAGTTTGAAAAGACATTGAAAGGTTGTAAATGTAACTCCACTATTTAAGATAGGTGGCTGATTGAAAGTGGAGAGCTATGGACCTGTAAGCCTAATATTAACAGGGAAAATGCTGGAACCTATTATAAAGGACTGGTAAAAGGGAACTTGGTAAATAATAATTAGATAGGACAGAATTAACAGGGGTTTATGAAATGGGAAAAAATTTTCTCCTGCAGAAGGTGGTGAATTTTTAGAATACATCACCCAAGAGACTGTGTTTAATACATCTCAGTCAGAGATGATAAATGTTTAGTTATTAAGATAATTGAAGGATATGGGTACAGTACAGGAAAGTGACACTGAGCTAAATGCAAAGCCTCATTCCTGTTGGTTTCTTAGTGTGTTGAATAGGATTTATATGAAAGCTTAGCAGGATTTTGGGTTGCTAAATAACTAACATAAGGAATCCAATTGAAAACCAACTCTCCACTTACAAGATACAATCTCTGTCAATACTATTTTCCACAATAATAAGGGAGGTTCGGAACAAAGAATCTCTAGAGATGACAGCCATTTAAGACCATAAGATATAGGAGCAGAATTAGGCCATTCAGCCCATCGAGTCTGCTCTGCCATTTCATCATTGCTGATTCCAATCCCTCTCAGCTCTTCTCGCCATATCCTTTCAAGCCCTGACCAATCAGGAAATGATCAACTTCTGCCTTAAATATATGCACAGACTTGGCAGAGCATTCCACAGATTTACTACTCTCTGGCTAAAAAAATTCCTCCTTACCTCTGTTCTAAAGGGTAGCCCTTCAATTTTAAGGCTGTGCCCTGTAGTTCTGGATACCCCCACCATAGAAAACATTGTCTCCACATCCACCCTATCTAGTCCTTTCAACATTTGGTGGGTTTCAGTGAGATCCCTCCCCCCCCCCATTCTTCTAAATTCCAGTGAGTACAGGCCCAAAGCTGTCAAATGCTCCTCATATGTTAACCCCTTCATTCCCGGAATCATTCCAGTGAAACTGCTCTAGACTCTCTCCAATGACAACACATCCTTTCTGAGATATGGGCCCCAAACCTGTTGGCAATACTCCAAGTGCAGTCTGACTAGTTTCTTATACAGGCTCAGCATTATCTCCTTGCTTTTATATTCTATACCTCTTGAAATAAATGCCTACATTGCCTTTGCCTTCTCTACCACAGACTCAACCTGGAAAATTACTTTCTGGGAGTCTTGCATGAGGACTCCCAAGTCCCTCTGCACCTCTGACAAATGAACCTTTTCGGCATTTCGATAATAGTTCGCACTATTGTTCCTTTTACCAAAATGCATTATCATACATTTCCCAACACTGTATTCCATCTGCCAACTCTTTGCTCATTTTTCCAATTTGTCTAAGTCTTGCTGCAATCGCATTGCTTGCTCAGCACTACCTACCCCTCCACCTATCCTCGTATCATCCGCTAACTTTGCCACAAAGCCATCAGTTCCATTATCAGCAACCAACTAGAAAAGGCCCCTTTTATTCACAGCTCGGTTCACAAGACCCTGCAGCGGATAGTGAGGTCAGTTGAGAAGATCATCGGGGTCTCTCTTCCCACCATCACGGACATTTACACTACACGCTGCATCCACAAAGGAAACAGCATTATGAAGGACCCCATGTACCCTCATACAATCTCTTCTCCCTCCTGCCATCTGGGAAAAGGCTCCAAAGCATTCGGGCTCTCACGACCAGACTATGTAACAGTTTCTTCCCCCAAGCTATCAGACTCCTCAATACCCGAAGCCTGGACTGACACCTTGCCCTATTGTCCTGTTTATTATTTATTGTAATGCCTGCACTGTTTTTGTGTACTTTATGCAGTCCTGTGTAGGTCTGTAGTCTATTGTAGCTTTCTCTGTGTTTTTTTTTTACGTAGTTCAGTCTAGTTTTTGCACTGTGTCATGTAACACCATGGTCCTGAAAAACGTTGTCTCATTTTTACTATGTACTGTACTAGCAGTTATGGTCAAAATGACAATAAAAGTGACTTGACTTGACTTTCACTGCCTCCTGCCTGTCAGCCATTCTGCTATACATGCTAGTATCTTTCCTGTAATGCTATAGGATTTTATCTTGTTAAGCAGCTTCATATGTGGTATCTTATCAAACGCCTTCTGAAAATCCAAGTAAATAGTATCCACTGCTTCTTTTTTGTCCACCCTGCTTGTTACTTCCTTGAAGAATTCTAACAGATTTGTGAGGCAAGATGTCCCTTTACAGAAACCATGCTGACTTTGACCTATTTTATCATTAGTCTCCAAGTACCTGGAAACCTCATCCTTAATAATTGACTCCAACACTTCCCAACCACTGAGGTTAGGCTAACAGGCCTATAATTTTCTTTCTTTCACCTTCCTCCCTTCTTAAAGAGTGGAGTGACATTTACAATCTTCCAGTCCTCTGGGACCATGCCAGAATCAGGTGATTCTTGAAAGATCATGACCAGTGCATCTGTTATCTCTTCAGCAGCCTCTCTCAGGATCATTTTCCAGTGGTCCAATAACAACTCTCACCTCCCTTTTACTCTTTATATAACTGTAAAGTTTTTTTGGTATTCTGCCTATATTATTGGCTAGTCTACCCTCATGTTTCATCTTTTCCCCACTTATAGCTTTTTTAGTTGCCTTTTGGTGGATTTTAAAAGCTTCCTAATCATCCAACTTCCCACTCACTTTTGCTACCTTATATGCCCTTTCTTTGGCTTTTATGCAGTCCTTAACTTCTCTTGTCAGCCATGGTTGCCTACACCTGCCATTTGAAAAGTACTTCTCTGTGGGACATATCTATCCTGCGCCTTGTGAACTATTCCCAGAAACTTCAGCCATTTCTGCTCTGCCGTCATCCCCACCAGTATCGTCCTCCAATCCACCTGGGCAGCTCCTCTCTCATGCCTCTGTAATTCCCTTTATTCCATTGCGGCATTGATACCTGTGAGTTATGCTTCTCCCTCTCAAATTGCAGTGTGAATTTAATCATATTATGGTTACTGCCTCCTAAGGGTTCCTTTATGTGAAGCTCCCTAGTGTCATCTGGTTTATTACACAACCCCAAGTAGGCTCAAGCTCAGGCACAAGCTGCTCTAAACAGCCGTCTCTTAGGCATTCAACAAATTCCCTCTTTTGTGATCCGACACTAACCTGATTTTCCCAATCCCCTTGAATATGAAGTCCCCATTATATTGTGTCATTATCCTTATTACATGCCTTTTCCAGCTCCCTTTGCAAACTCAACCCCACATCTTGGCTACTATATATATATATAAGGTTTTTTTTACCCTTGCAATTTCTTAAGTCCACCCACAAAGATTCAACAGTCTCTGACCCTATGTCACCTGCTTCTAAAGATGTAATTCCATCTCTTACCAACAACGCAGCACCACTGCCTATGCCCTCCTGCCTGTCCTTTCGATACAAAGTATATCCTTTGATGTTAAGCTTCCAGCTATGGCCTTCCTTCAGCCACGACTCAGTGATGCCCACAACATCATACTGACCAATCTCTAACTGTGCCATGAGTTTGTCTACCTTATTCTGAATGCTATGCACATTTAAATTCAGCACCTTCAGTCCTGCATTCTTCACCCTGCATTTTTTGACCTCCCTGATCATTCAGCAGCATAATTAACCAGGGTGGACTGAGGCAATATAAACCAAAATTGAATACCATTGCTGATTGAATTCCATCAGCACGGGAGAATGAATTTCAGAGTGTTATCTAGTACATTTGATTTCTTCCTGATTTCTAATTGTATAAACATCCAAACATAAGCCTCTGTTCCAACTCCAATCATCTCAAAACAAATGCATTTCTGTCAAAGGGAAAACTTAAATATTAAGAATTTAAAATAGAGGTCTTCAAATTACTTCCAGTCATAACAGAAGCAGGACAAGTGCCTGGCAACAGATAACTTGCAATCCCTCAATGAGGCAGCTTGCTTCAAGCGGCACAGTAGCATAGTGATTAGCACAAAGTTTTTCAGCACAGACGACCTTGGTTCAATCTTCGCCACTGCCAGTGAAGAGGTTGTACGTTCTCCCCATGACCACATGGGTTTCCTCCGGGTGCTCCAGTTTCCTCATACTGTCCAAAGACGTACCGGTTATTTGGTCAATTGATCATTGTAAATTGTCCCATGATTAAGCTAGAGTTAAATTGCTGGGTGAAAGGGCCTATTCCGTGCTGTATCTCAATCAATCAATTAATTTTGCCAACTGTGATGTGAGTTTTCTTTATCTCAGATGTAAATTTGAGTTTTTTTTAAAAAGGCAAAAAGGACTGGTTAATTTGTGCCTTTACAGCACATCTACTTTCAGAATTTGTTATATTTAAATACCCCGCTCCCCACTCCATGTCCTCAGAGATCACTGGCATTACAGAGATGCAATTATTACCCAACAATTGCAAACCCTCACACTCCTATGGTTCAAACACTACTGTCTGCTTGCTTCCACTAAGTAGGGAGTCAGCACTTCAGGCAGAAGATCTGGAAAAACAAAATAAAATAATATACTGGAGATAAATCCAGACAGTTTCCAGGAAAGTACCTCCTTCCATGTTTCTCAATCACAACTCCATCACATACGTGTCCCCAATCCAGGTTTCCCTCATGTGAAAATCAAGATAAAGCAACTTATTCTTTTTCTATATTAACATGTTTTTCTTAAGAGGTTCGTGATTAAATAAACACTTTCCCATCGACTTGTAGGATATCTGCTTACGGAGCTGCTGGAGGCATGGGGGGAAAGAGCAACTTCTGGAGATTCCGTGGTGTGCTGGTACAAGCCACATTCTACCTGGAGAAAGATGTTATTCTGTATATACTGGTTGGACAGCAGGGAGAAGATGCCTGCCCCAGTGTAAGTAGATATTCAGTTACTTTTACAAATCATAAAGATATAAGATCACAGGATCTTTAAAAAAAAGCCCTAGATACTGGTAGTTACTTTTATCTCATTAATCTCAACTGCACAAAAAGAACTTCCCAACATATTTCTCAGAAATGTACAGCATCTTATATCTCTTCAGTCTTTTTATACTGTCTACCTCAGTGCCAACTACCCATGTTAACTTAATCACTTATTATCCTGATATTTTTATTGTTAACTAATTTGTTCTGTTTATGAGAGTGTGTCAAACTGTTTGATAAATGTGAAATAAATCCTATAATTACAATGTATATTTCATTTGGATTTCTGTTGTATAGCTAACTGCGTAATAGATCACTCCTTGCTCAATCTAATCAAATAAGTGCAATATACTGTATAATTACAAATAAAATAAGACAGTCCAAGCATTTGTTCAAAAAATGCTCAAGAAAGTACAATTCAATCCATCAAATTTATTCATTCTACAAATTATGGTCAATCTAGTCCGCTGCATCCAATTCTCCAAAGGAAGTTCCTGCATTTTCTTGCCTCAGAGTAAATCTTCAATACAATCTATGAAACTCTGATTACTGCTGTCATCTTTGTCTCGCTATCTTCCTTGGCAATTACATGATAGCAGCAAGCAGAACCTTTTCTTTCATGGGGTGTGAGCATCACTAGCAAGGACCATTATTTATGGTTTCTCCCTAGTTGCCAACTGAATCATCCGGTTTCTGGTAAAGTAATGAACCTTATGGATTTCTTGCTAAAATATAGCCCTTTCACAGTCTTCCAGACTGTTGCTACATTTTATGTCTGATTATTTACCTAACTGAATTTAAATTCTGCTGCTGGGTTTTATGTCCAGATCACTAGACCAGACCTCTGGATTGTTGGTTCAATAACAACAACAATGCTATCGTGCCTTTATTATAAACGCCCGACAGTCATAACTCTTCCATAATTCTAATGGGAGTTTCATGAAGAGCTGGCATTTAGAACAGAAGATGGGATTGAGGACCCTGGCCTAGCATGGCAACTTATGCTCGGCCCATGAGAGGTGAACTGATGACCCAGCACTCGAGTGCTCTCAATACCATCTCGGGTGACTTCAACCATGTTACCATGGCTAGAACACTGCCCAACTTCACACAGTATGTGAGCCTTACAACCAGAGGGGAGAGGACCCTGGACTTGATGTATGCTAGCGTTAAGGATACTTACAGATCCTCTTCCTTGCCCCCACTGGGAAGGTCAGATCACAACCTGGTGCATCTCAAACCCTGCTACATGCCTCTGGTGAAGAGTAAACTTGCAACCTCGAGGACAGTGAGGAAATGGTCGGGGGAGGCTTATGAGGCACTCCAGGGTTGTTTTGAGGTGACAGACTGGCAGAATCATCAGAAAACTTCTGAAGATGGCAAGACTCTGTGTTGTAGCTGAAGTCCAAGGTGTAGATGGTGAAGAGAAAGGGAGACAGGACAGTCCCCTGTGGAGCCCCAGTGCTGCTCACAGAGTGCATCACTGGTTACATCAACTTCTGTGTGGACTGCAATGTTCCAGCAAGAACTGTCCTTTGTTATTCAAGTAACAAAGGACATTAAGGCCATCCTGAACACTAAAAAGAGGGCATTTAGAGATGGAAATAGGGAGGAGCTGAGGACAATACAGAGGGACCTGAAAGCCAAGATCAGGGAGGCTAAAGACAGGTATAGGAGGAAGCTTGAGTGGATCCTCCAGCAGAACAACATGAGAGAGGTCTGGAGTGCGATGAGGACCATCACTGGGTTCCAGCAAACTAGCAACAGAGAAGCTGAAGGCAGTGTGGACAGGGCCAACGAACTTAACCTGTTCTTCAACAGATTTGACACTGTGGCCCCTGCCCATCCCCCACATGATTCATCTGGTGTTGGCCCCCAACCGACACATACTCCACTCTCCCCTCCTACCCCTCCTCACAGCCCTCCATCCTACTCTCTTGACTACACCCCTCCCCCATCTGATACCACCACAGTGGGCTTCACAGCTGAACAGGTGAGAAGACAGCTGAAATGTCTCCACCCAAGCAAGGCTGCAGGCCTGGATGGTGTCAGCCCCAGGGTGCTCAAAGCCTGTGCCCCCCAGCTAAGTGGAGTACTTCACCATGTCTTCAACCTGAGCCTGAGTCTCCAGAGGGTTCCTGTGCTGTGGAAGACGTCCTGCCTCGTTCCTGTACCGAAGACGCCGCGCCCCAGTGGCTCCAATGACTACAGACCGGTGGCATTGACCTCCCACATCATGAAGACCCTGGAGAGACTTGTTCTGGAGCAGCTCTGGCCTATGGTTAGGCCACATTTAGACCCCCTCCAGTTCGCCTACCAGCCCCTACTAGGAGTTGAGGATGCCATTGTCTACCTGCTGAACCGTGTCTACGCCCACCTGGACAAGCCGGCGAGCACTGTGAGGGTCATGTTTTTTGACTTCTCCAGTGCGTTCAACACAATCCGCCCTGCTCTACTGGGTGAGAAGCTGACAGTGATGCAGGTGGATGCTTCCCTGGTGTCATGGATTATTGATTACCTGACTGGCAGACCACAGTACGTGCGCTTGCAAAACTGTGTGTCAGACAGAGTGGTCAGCAGCACTGGGGCTCCACAGGGGACTGTCCTGTCTCCCTTTCTCTTCACCATCTACACCTCAGATGTCAACTATTGCACAGAGTCTTGCCATCTTCAGAAGTTTTCTGATGACTCTGCCATAGTTAGATGCATCAGTAAGGGAGATGAGGCGGAGTACAGGGCTACGGTGGGAAACTTTCTCACATGGTGCGAGCAGAATCATTTGCAGCTTAATGTGAAAAAATCTAAGGAGCTGGTGGTGGACCTGAGGAGGGCTAAGGCACCGGTGACCCCTGTTTCCATCCAAAGGGTCAGTGTGGACATGGTGGAGGATTACAAATACCTGGGGATACGAATTGACAATAAACTGGACTGGTCAAAGAACACTGAGGCTGTCTACAAGAAGGGTCAGAGCCGTCTCTATTTCCTGAGGAGACTGAGGTCTTTTAACATCTGCCGGACGTTGCTGAGGATGTTCTATGAGTCTGTGGTGGCCAGTGCTATCATGTTTGCTATTGTGTGCTGGGGCAGCAGGCTGAGGGTAGCAAACACCAACAGAATCAACAAACTCATTTGCAAGGCCAGGGATGTTGTGGGGGTGGAACTGGACTCTCTGACGGTGGTGTCTGAAAAGGGAATGCTGTCCAGGTTGCATGCCATCTTGGACAATGTCTCCCATCCACTCCATAATGTACTGGTTAGGCACAGGAGTACATTCAGCCAGAGACTCATTCCACCGAGATGCAACACTGAGCGTCATTCCTGCCTGTGGCCATCAAACTTTACAACTCCTCCCTCGTAGTGTCAGACACTCTGAGCCAAAAGGCTGGTCCTGAACTTATTTCCACTTAGCATAATTTACTTATTATCATTTAATTATTTCTGGTTTTATTTTGCTATATTTCTACTCTATTCTTGGTTGGTGAAACTGTAATGAAACCCAATTTCCCTTGGGATCAATAAAGTATGTCTGTCTGTCTGTCTGTCTGTCTGTCTTAGTAGTACCTGGTACAAAAGGGTTTGAAGGGAAAACCAAGTGGAATATCCCAACACAATCAGAGGTTTTGGGCTTGCTGTAAGATGAGGATCCCAGATGTGTTGTTTGCGACATTGCCTTTTAAATGTTACCCACGATAACTTTAGTGGCAGTCCCAGGCAGGTGTAACTTTACAACAAGATCTGCATGCTTCTCCTGTAAACTTTAGCAACCTTTAGCCAAGAAATTTAGTCCACATCATCTTATTTTTGACCAGGACAATTGAAATAATTGCAAATCAGTAAAATAATCAGTATTTCTATCCACACGTTGTCGACAAGATTAAACTAATGGCCTCTGAATGTGAGTACACACCAGCCCGGAAATCCCAGGGTGTGCAATATGACATCAATCAGCATATAACCCAGGATTGGCATCACGTTTGCAATGCCAAAGCAAGTATACATGCCAAGGAATTAGAGTGGCCTCAACAGGAAAGAAAATCTTAAAAGCAAGATGAAGACCTATTTGAAAGAGATTCTCATCTAAGTTGCTTATATGGAGTGTATAATGGAAATAGCCAAGGAAACTTCTCCAATAGATTATACTGTATGCCTGCAGGTGAGGCTTTTTTCTTTGGGGGGGGGAGTGTAGATGGAAAACCGTCCTCGTGTTTCTCCTGAATAACCGCCCCCGATGTCCAGCCATATGGTGTAAAAGCGGGTCGCCCTCTGCTCCTGAATCCATCAGATGCAGCTATTAGCACCAGTAACCTTTGTGAATTAATCCCGTCAGAGCTTCCACCACTGAAAGAGATTCCGCTTGAAACAATTGTATTAGATGCTTTAAACAACAAAATAGTTCACATAAAATTTAACACATGGCTAATAATTCTTAACAACTACCAGAGCAGTTACAGTTTAACATCATACTTGGTACATTACCTTATCCACAAAATCAGTCACAACAATCTCTATTTGATTGTTTGCCAAGCATCTGTATTTTATACCTATGCTTTCACAATATCTCATATCCTGTAGAGACGCGATGTCCCTTTTCTCTCCTTTCATATATCTTGTTGTCCCTTTAGAGACATCAAAGTCATTTTCCCTGACCTATTCCTTTGGCTCTTATTTCTGCCATAACAATTTTAAATTGTTTTGTCACTTTCTGACTTTACTGTGTTTGATTGGCATTACTAAATCCATACCTACTGTGTGTGACATTCTTCAAAGAGCCTTCACATCTTCAATCCGTCCTACATTGCAATGCAGTTCTCCCTTAAATCATCCAACTCAATTAGGGTCTTGCTTTAGATCCTTAAGAAATTCTGCAAACTATTTAAGTCTTGTAGAAAATGACTTATTTTCCAGAATTCATGCAGTCACATTTTACTTAATTGATTTTACCTTCCTGTAGCACCTTTTTCTGGATCTTTTGCTTCTCATTCTGTGGGTTCTTATAATCACATATTCATTGCCTCGAAACTCCTACAAAGATGTTCTCCCAGAACATTTAAAGAATCACCCAGTAAAATGCTTGTCATCAATATAAGAATAGTTCCACCGTCCTGAGACAGGTATTCATAGTGGATTAACTCTCAATCCAAGGTATTTCAGGTCAGTCAAATTGTCTGACTAGCTTAGCCAGTTTGCTAATGAAGCTCCCAGTGGCCCCCGATCTAGTTCCGTATTCAATAGCTTCTGGCGACGAGCTATGAAATCCATCAAGGCCACGTGTCAGACAATTGCTTTTTTAGGTTCATAAGGACAGAGTGTGGAGTTAGGGGACAAATTAAGGTTAGGAGACAGCGATGGTGGGAGTTAAAGGTCAGAGTAGTCAATGAAGAGTCAGGAGCAAGAGCCCAGGGGGAGCACTCCGTGGTAGAAGGCCGATCATCCCTATGGATGGCTGTCATGTTGGTGGGCCCCATGGACAAGGGCTGCAGGACCCCTAACCCCATGTCTGGGGATCAGAAGTCCTTGAGGGCTTGAGCTACAAGGGCCTATGACCACCCCCCCCCCCAGTTCAGTGAGTCCCAGAGATGGAGGTCAGTGTTTGTTCGTAGTTTGAGACCAGTGTTCAACATCCGTGATCAGCAAGTCGTGGAGTCAATACTGAAGGTTGAAAGTCGAATATCTGAGTCAACGAGTTCAGAAGTCGAGGCCTAATCGGTTGATGCTCCTGGGTTGACATGCCCAGAAGTCGAAGGCCTGATGCCTGCAATTCCAGGCCAGGCACTGGAGATTGGAGGCCAGTAGGCAGCCTGGGTTGGAGGTGTGTGTGAGTGCGTGTGGGGTGAGAGGGAGTAAATGTGCTTGTCATTGTTGGTGTGGTTGTTCTTCTGAGCATTGCTGGCAAGCTATGTTGACATCGGAATATGTAACAACATTGCTGGCTGCCCGCTGCACATCCTGAGGCTGTGTTGGTTTTTAAACCAAATGACATCTTACTGTATGCTTCAATGTACATGTGATAAATAAATGAATCTAAATCTGAATTTGGATCTGAACCTGGTAACTCGCTGCTAACATGATGCCGCCTGTTTGACGCTCAGAAACATAGATATATGTCATTCTGTTACTTAAAAATGCATGAACGTTCAACACTGCGAGTAAATGACCTTCAAGGATAGTCCTCAAAATACTCCACTTGGGATTACCCACGCTCAGTTTAATATTATATTTCATTCATTAACATGTGACTCACCTCTATACCCCATAACCTTTCATCAACTGCCTCAGCATAAAATGTTCACGTACCTTGGCCAAACTGCTGGCTAACTCCTTCCCAAGAAGGTCTTGCATTTCGATGCATGGCTCTCCTTTCAGCTAAGTTTCATCATCAGACAGACGGTTACCAATTCCACCCTGCAGTGCTACCACCTGTACCTCGATCACTCTGTTACTCGTGTGGATAGAGCAATGCACACAACGTGCTGAGGGAGTTCTGCAGGTTGGGCAGCATCTATGAATGGGAATAAACAGTCAACGTTTCGGTCCGAGACACTTCATCAGGATAGGCTTATGGACAGAGTTGCCTAACGGCACTGCACTGCAGCACTTCACCTGACAGACTGAAGTGTGTATCTCCCTGCTTGCAGGTCCAGAGGAATAATGTTCAAATTTTCAAACACCAGGTCCACCTGGTGGCTGCAGATGATGTTGCCTTGAAACTTGCATCCATTGTCTCAAGCAGTTTAGCCTGAATGTTGTCATTTACTCATCTGCTCACCGAGTGATTATACAATGTCTGATCTAAGAAGTTCTGGAAACTGCATTTCTTTGCCAAGTTCCTTAGCCTGTCGTATATTGACTGACCATCAATATGTGACCAGCTGCTGGTCACAGGACTAGTTGCATGTGGCAAACAATAATCCTTAATGAGCTTGAGACATTGTTCATGGTATTAGTGTAATATCCAGCATTTTGTGATGCAGTATTACTCTCTTCCTTTTCCATATGGCAACACTGCAATGTTCTGCATCCCTTCCTGGAATGTTGGCAATAACACTTGACCTCAGTCATGATTCTGCACCTTCCCACATACAGTGCTAATGGCTGCGTCCAGTCATATGTCCTGAGTTCAGCAACATATCAGCCATGTCCTCTCCCTGCTATCAATACTGCTGTGCTTGAAGTACCCCTTTCAAAGCAGTGCACACAAAATGCTGGAGGAACTCATCAGATCAGGCAGCATCCGTAGAAATAAATAAACAGTCAATATTTTGGGCCAAGATCCTTCTTCAGGACTGGAAAGGAAGGGAGAAGATGCCACAATAAAAAAGGTGAAGGAGGATAACTCGAAGATGGTAGGTGATGAGTGAAGCCAGGTGGGTAGGAAAGGTAAAGAAGGACTGGAGAGGAAGGAATCTGATAGGAGAAAGGGAAGAGGGTCATCAGGAGGAGGTGATAGGCAGGTGAGAAGAGGAAAGAGGCCAGAGTGGGGAACAGAAGAGAAGGCCGTGGACTGACATGTCGGTACAGGAAAGGGAATTGGAATTAAAATGGTTAATTCCACTTCTGGTGGATGGAAAGGAGGTTCTCAACAAAGTGGTTCCCCAATTTATGACGGGTCTCAGCAACGTAGAGGAGGCCGCATCGGGAGCACCAGATACAATAAGCAACCCCCAACAGATTCACAGGTGAGGTTTTGCCTCACCTGGAAGCACTGTTTGGGGCCCCAAATGGAGGTGAAGAAGGAAGTGAATGGGCATGTGTAACACCTTGACCAATTGCAGGGATTAGTGGGAAGGGATGAATGGACAAGTAAATCACTGAGGGTGTGATCCCTGTGGAAAATGGAGAGTAGAGGGGAGGTAAATGCATGCTTGGTGGTGGGACCCCTTTGGAGATGGCTGAAGTTGTGGAGGTTGATATGTTGGATGCAGAGGCTTGCAGAGAATGATGAGAGTTGCCAACGTGCATGTTTCTCAGGAAGCAGTATGTAAAAATTAATGTCTATAGGCTCATTAGTGTATTAAGCTACCACAAAAGCAAAGTAACTGGCTAAACATCCTCAACTATGTGCAATAAGTGTATGAAAAGTCAAGTTGCATGATGCACAGCTTCAGGTAACTTGATTTCTCTGACTATGGAAACAATTAGGCTTGTCTGTTTGTGTTCCATTTTTTTTATTTTCTCTGGAGGATATGCTCAGCCTGACAATGCTAATCTGTCGTCCTGCTCGCCATTTCACACCACTTATCTTCTTTTGCTTTTGATAGAATCACAGCATAGTGACGAGCCCTTCAGCCCACCTAACCTGTGCCGAGCCCATTAAACTGCCTACTCCCATTGAACTGCACCAAGATTATAACACTCCATATCCTTAAGATCCATGTACCTATCCAAACTTCTAAACATTGAAATCAAACTCACATGCACCACTTGTGCTGGCAGCTCATTCCACACTCTCACAAGCCTCTGAGTGAAGACGTTTCCCCTCATTTACACTTTTCACCTTTCACCCTTAACTCATGACCTCTAGTTGTAATCCATCCCAACCTCAGTGGAAAAAGCCTGCTTGCATTTACCCTATCTATACCCCTCATAATTTTGTATACCTCAATCAAATCTCCTCTCAATCTTCTGTGTTCCAAGGAATAAAGTCCTAACCTATTCCATCTTTCCTTATAACTCAGGTCCTCCAGATCCAGCAACATCCTTGTAAATTTTCTCCATACTCTTTCAACTTTACTTAGATCTTTCCTGTAGGTAGGTGACCAAAACTGCACACAACACTCCAAATTAGGCCTCACCAATGTCGAATGTTAATCCACCCATCTCCTGTACTCAATACATTGATTTACGAAGGCCAATGTACCAAAAGCCTTCTTTTGTCGAGTCTCTAACTGCTTCCATTCACCCATTAACCAGATAATCTTGTTTACAGTTTATCTCCATGGTCATCCCAGTTTTACCCTGTCAAAGGCAAACCTCACCCGCACCATCCCTACAGACCAGCAAGCTTCTAGTCTCTCCTTCCCAGTTCTGTTGAAGAGTCTTGAACCTGTCACATTAACTATTTTGTATGCCACAGATGTGGCCTGTCTTGCTTAATATTATCACCCTTTTCTGTTTTTATTTTCCAAGTAATTAAAATTTTTTAAAGGTACACATACATTGATGTACAGTATAAGTTACTAGCCCAATGTTTTGAATAAAAGGGAAACAAAATGGATGGGACGTGGATGGTAGGGGCATGGAGGACTGTGGTCTTGGTGCAGCTCAATGGGAGTAGGCTGTTCAAATGGTTTGGCACTGACGAGATGGGCCAAAGGGCCTGTTTCTGTGCTGTTCTATGACTCGGACTCTAAAAGAAAAGCACTGAGCCTGTCCATCTTCATCACATGCACAAATAATGGAGTTCTGTGCAACACACACCCCACTCCAAACCCTTCCACGCACTAACAAAAAATTGCATGATAAAAAATCAGCAAATTCAGAATAATGTCTAAATTGCTCCAGTGTACCATAAAGAAAATTACAGCAGGGTATGATTACACTTGGCAGGTCAGTTTAAGTAATTTACACATCCCATATCCTGCTCAAAGAGATTATAAAGTCTCTTCTTATAGAATTGGAGCATAACCAATTACACATCACATTGTGTTTATTTGTTTATTTTTCATACTTTGAAATGTGATTTTATGTAAAGCAAGGTTTATAAATCATTGCAGAATATATTTATATTTTGTGCTCAGGCCATTGACATTTTAACCTGGTAGTTTTGTTTTACTGCCCTGTGATTAATTGTGATTACCAGAGTCAAGTGTTTTCCCACACCCTCATTCATCAGTCAAAGATAAATACTGTTAACTTTGCGATTCCCTCTGCCAACTAAAAATATACATCTATTAAAAATCAATGAGCCATGTATAAAGGTTAGAAGAAAAGAAATTGGCTGAAGCATTGCATTACTTCAGTCTTTTGCAGGCATTTTATTGCAGTTCTCATTTGAGTTTATCATTATATTGCCAAATGTCCCCCATTTCCTTTGCTCCTCTCTATGCTTATTTAACTTTATATAAATTTTCAATAAAACAAATGTAGGTTCTCACTTACAAGTTACTTTCTTCCATAAAGCACATAAAATCTTGGATAACATTGCTCTTGGTGAGTTGAGAAGCAGGGGGTACGTGATATCCTGCTGAAGGGTTTTGGCCCGAAACGTAGGCTGTTTGCTTACCTCCATAGATGTTGGATGATTTATTCAGTTTCTCCAGTATTTTTGTTTGTGTATCTAAGGATTTCCAGCATCCGCAGAATATCTTGTAACTGTGATAGTGTGGGAATAGTCGCTGGAATTAAAATGTTGGCCACCGGGAGATCCTAGCTGGTGCGGCAGTAGGAACAAGATGTCAGCTAGCAAAGCAGTCACCCAGGCCAGGTCTCTCCAAACTAGAGGAGGCCACAATGTTGTTTCACATCTCCAGTAGCTGGGATCAGTCCTAACCTCTGGTATTGTCCATGTGGAATCTATCCCTATGACTACGTGGTGCTCCAAGTGCTGCAGTTTCTTCCGACACCCCAAAGACGTGCAGGTTGGTAAGGTAATTGTCCACTATAAATTGATTCTATTCTACAGATGAGTGAGAGAATCAGAGGGGAAGTGAAAGCGAATGAGGGGAGAATAAAATGGGATTAGTGTAAATAGGCCTGGTAAGCCAAAGGGCCTTTTTCCATCCTGCATGGTCTTCTGACTATGATTGAAATGGTCTGACCAAAAACAAAAATGCTGAAATACTCAGTAGGTAAGGTATCTTCTGTGGAAAGAGAAACAAAATTTATCTTTTATGTGGAAGACCTTTTATCAGAATTAAGAGAGTTTATAGGTCTGGGATATGGTACATTTGATATATGGGAAGATTTGAAATAATATCAGCCAAGAGGGAGCGAAATCCATAAAAGATAATTTCAACTATCACCCCAACAAGCTGAGGTAATGCAGAACTTGCTTTGTTTAAAATGGTAGACTCAACAAGAATTTCTTATGAACAGCACACACCCTCTTGTATTCTCCCTCACTGAAGTTAGAACATAGAACAGTGCAACACAGTAAAAGCCCTTCAGCTCACAATGTTGTGCAAACTTTTTAGCTTAGTCCAAGATCAATGTAACAAGCCTTGCACATAGGCTTCCATTTTTCTTTCATCCGCGCACCTATCAGCTGAACGTCTTGGAAGTATCTGCCTGGAACATCACCTCTGGCAGGGTGTTCCATGCACAAAGTACTCGCTGAGTAAAACAAACTACTTGTGACATCCCCTCACCCCACCCAATACTTTCCTCCAATCACCTTATGTCTTCTCGTATTAGCCCCCACTTTACTGGAAAAAGGGTGCCTGCTGTCCACACTGTATCTTTGCCTCTTATTAACTTATACACCACTATCAAGTTGCTTCTCATCCTCCTTTATTCCAAAGAAGAAAATCCCTAGCTTGCTCAATCTATCCTTATGAGACACCACCTTTAATCCAGGCAGCATCCTGGTAAATCTCCTCTGCATGCTCTCTAAAGTTTCCACATTGTTCCTGTAATGAGGTGACCAGAACTGAACATTAGGAATAGGACTCCTGCAAACTTCTGGAGATGCACAGTGGAGAGCCCCTGTGACCAGTAGCAGCACACCGTAGCATGGAGGTCCAATACACAGAATCTCAAGAGGCTGCAGACCCAGGCAGATCCACCACAGGCAGTTATTGAAGACATTCCCAATGGACTGTGCCCCAAAAATATTCACTACCAGGGACCCTCCCCATCATCACACCACCATCCACACCGCCCCCCCCCCCCATCCATCACCACTGTTAGGAAGGAGGCACAGGAGAGGTAGAGAAGCCTTGAAGACTAACACTCAGTAATCTTCTTTTCCTCCATCAGAGCTCCAACTTGGCCACAAACGCCACCTCTCCATTCCATTTTCTACTATTTATTTATTTTGTTATTTATAGTAACTTTGCATTTTTGCACTGCACCACTGTCACAAAACAACAAACCTCACACCACATAAAACAGTGAGAATAAACCTGAGTCTGACTCTGAGCACCTGGAATGAGCTGCCAGAGGAAGACTTTGAGGTGGGTACAAATTCAACATTTAAGAGGCATTTGGATAGGTACATGAAGGGGAGGGGTTTGGGGGGAAGGTTTATGGGCCAAACGCAGGCGGTTGGGACTGGCAGGAAGGATGCAATGGTTGTCATGGACCAGATGAACAGAACCACCTGTTTTCATGGAGTTCGTATGGTTCTACAACTTTATGATCTGATGCAAGTTGGGTGATTGCTTCATTGAGCACCTTCACCAGCCAGGATCTCCAGGTGGCCAGCAATTTTAATTCTACTTCACATTCCCACAACAACATGTCTGTCCATGGAATTTCTTTGCCCATTCCCATGTCTTTCCACAGCTTCCACTACTGCCAAATTGAGGCTAGACACAGGTTGCAAGAAAGGCACCTCATATTCCGCCTTGGTAGTCTCCAACCTGATACTATGAACATCAATAACTTTAATTAACATTGTTAATTGAGAGGGTATCAATTCTCCTTTCAGACTCTTTGGCAAGAATGGCTTCCAGCTGGGAGCTCCTTCCGTATGCTTCTCCTCTTTCTTCCAGAAGGTTGATTTCATCTACATTGCCCCTGGTCATTCTCTAAGCATGATTTATTCCAGCTGAAAAATGGCATCAAAAGCACATAAGACTCCTAGGAATGAACATTACTCAAAGAGCATTAATATCAAATCGACTTTACATAGTTCTTGTCATAGTCTGACATAATGGATTCACCTTGAAACATTATCTCTGCTTCTCTTTCCATCTATACTGTCTGACCTGCTGAGTGGTTTTTATTTTAGAATTCCAGCTTTGCTATTTGTTTTTATTTTCAGAGCTTGAGCTATAAGACGAGGCTGGATACGCTGGGACTCTTTCCCCTGGAGCTTCAGAGGATAAGTGGTTGCCTTATTAAGGTTGATAAAATCATGAAGGCCGTTGACAATGTGAATGGTCACAGCCTTTTTCCCAAGCTACAAGAGTCTAAAACTAAAGGGCAGGGATTGAAAGTGAGAGGGAAAGTCTTAACAGGGGTAACTTTTTCACAGAGAATGAAGGGTATATGGAATGACCTGCCAGAGGAAGTTGTAAAGGCAGGCACAATGATAACAATTCAAAGTACATTTAGACAAGTTCATGTTGCAGCTCTATAAAGCTCTGGTTAGACTATATTTGGAGTATTATGTTCAATTCTAAAAATAGATGCAGTGTTTTCCCGGTATATATTACAAATAAACACTTCTTGAGCATTTAGCCGGGTACAGGTATGGATTATAACTGATGTTTTGATGACAAACTCTGTCATCTTCATTAGGGATCATTGGTTATAATCGACACCTCTACCCAACTGGAAGCCTGAGAAGAGTTTATTCATGTTCAGTTCTCATCACCTCATTATAGGAAGGATGTGGAAGTTTTAGAGTTTGAAGTTCAAAGTAAACTTATTATCAAAGTATGTACACCATTTACAACCTTGAGATTCATCTTCTTGCAGGCAGCCACTAAACAAGGAAACACAATAGAATCTGTGAAAAACACACACAACAAAGACCTACAAACATCCCAAATGCAAAAAGAGGACAAATAATGCAAATAATAAAATAAGAGAGTTAGAGGGTACAGTCCAGGATGCTGTCTGTATTAGAGAGCATGTCTTATGAGGATAGGTTGAGTGAACTAGGGCTTTTTCTTTGGAGCAAAGGAGGATGAGAGAGGTGACTGGATAGAGGTGTATAAGAAGATAAGAGGCATAGATAGAGTGGACAGCCAGTGATATTTTCCCAGGGCAGAAAAGGCTAATATGAGAGGGCATAAGTCTAAGCGGATTGGAGGGATCTATAAGAGGTAATTTTTTTTACACAGAGTGGTGGATACATGAAATGTGCTGCCAGGGGTGGTAATAGAGGCAGGTACATTAGAGACATTAAAGAGACACTTAGATAGACACATGGATGAAGGACAAATGGAGGGCTATGTTGGAGGGAAGAGTTAGATTGATCTTGAAGTAAGTAAAAGGTTGGAACAATGTTGTGGGCCAAAGGGCCTGTATTAATGCTGTACAGTTCTAAATTTAGAGAGGGATATAGGCCAAATATGGAGAAATCAGACTAATTCAAGTGGACAACTTGGTTGGCATGCACAAGCTGGGCCAGAGGGCCTGTAAAACTCCAAGACTATTTGTGTCATAATCTGACTGCTCTGAATGCTTCAGAATGATGTGTATAAATCAACATATTATAAAGATGACAGCTATAGCACCCAAAATAGGCACCCACCTCAATTTCACTCACTTTGTTTCATATTAGAATCCAGCATGATGGCTTTCCATCAGGGAATCACAGTTATAAGTCCCATTACTGCCATGGTACATTAATAGATTAACATGTTTAGCCATTCCACAAACTCTTCAGATGACAGATTTTTATCATCAAAGCACACTTTACAGAAATGTGCCTGACAATCTGTATATAATTTAAAGAAGTTTATCAAATTTGATCAAAAGTGTGTCACATATAAACCAAAAAAAAATCATCTTGAAACATTAAGTAATTTTGATTTATCAATGATTCTTCTGTACAATTGAAGGTATTAATCCTTGGAAATTAAACTTCAACTTACTTTGGTGCATTAGGGTTACATAGAAACATAGAAAACCTACAGCACAATACAGGCCCTTCGGCCCACAAAGTTGTGCCGAACATGTCCCTACCTTAGAAATTACTAGGCTTTCCCATTGCCCTCTATTTTTCTAAGCTCCATGTACCTACCCAAAAGTCTCTTAAAAGACCCTATTGTATCTGCCTCCACCACCATTGCCAGCAGCACTCACCACTCTGCATAAAAAACTTATTCCTGACATCTCCTCTGTACCTACTTCCAAGCACCTTAAAACTATGTCCTCTTGTGGCAACCATTTCAGCCCTGGGAAAAAACCTCTGACTATCCACATGATCAATGCCTCTCACCATCGTATACACCTCTATCAGGTCACCTCTCATCCTCTGTCGCTCCAAAGAGAAAAGGCCAAGTTCATTTGACCTATTCTCATAAGGCATGCTCCCCAATCCAGGCAACACCCTTGTAAATCTCCTTTGCACCCTTTCTATGGCGTCCACATCCTTCCTGTAGCGAGGCGACTAGAACTGAGCACAATACTCCTGACGAAGGGTCTTGACCCGAAACGTCGACAGTGCTTCTCCTTATAGATGCTGCCTGGCCTGCTGTGTTCCACCAGCATTTTGTGTGTGTTGCATAACAGTACTCCAAGTTCTTAATGCTCTTACATAATTGTGGAGTTTGCCCAGAGTACATCAGAAATAATTAACATTCAGAATTATAGGGTCCTGGAAGAGATACTTAAAATGTCCTTAGCCATGGGTAGGGTACCAGAGCCCTAGAGGATAGTTGTTGGTGTTCATTGTTCAAGAAGGGTTCTAAGAACAAGTCAGCAAATTATAGGCCAGGGAGCCTGGTGTTAGTCATTGGTGACTTATCAGAAGGTATTCTAGAGGACAAGATATATAAGTATTTTGGATAGGTAGGACCTGATTAGAGATAGTCAACATTGTACATGGCAGGCCAAGTTCAACCAATCTTGTAGAGTTTTTCAAAGAGGTTGCCATATTGTTTGATGAAGGAAAGATGGTGTTCGTTGTCTACGTCGACTTTAGCAAGGTTTTTGATAAAGTCCCACAAGGCAGGCTGGTCCAGAAGATGAAGTTATTTGGCATTCAGGAGGAAGTAGTCAATTGGGTTGAACATTGGCTTAGTGGGAGAAGCCTGAGAGTGGTAATAAATGATATTCTCTCTGACTGGAGGCCTGTGACTATGGACTCACTTACAAATATTATACAACTCAAGTTATTAGTATTTATTTACTTACATACGTATTTATTATTTGTTTTGTTTGTAGTTGCAGTTTGTCTTATTTTGTATATTGGTAGTTTATCGGTCTTTTAGTCTAGTTTTTCATTGATTCTATTATATTTCTTTGTTCTACTATGAATGTCTGCAAGTAAATGAATCTCAGGTTGTTATATGACAACATTACACACATATAGATTTATGTTCATATATATTTGTCTGGTTGTGTTTTTACTAATATTCTATATGTGATTCTATATGTGAGGACTGGGCCCCCTAAACCACGGTGCCAACTATGAGGTGTCAGGGCGAATCGACAGATGTTATTGGTGGGCTGGGTGGGTTGTGTTCTGGTCTAATTATACGCACATTGAGTCATTGTATTTTATTGACGTTCTATATGAGTTTGCTGAACTGTATGTGCGGGGGCTGCTCATCAAGCCGTGGTGTTGCGGGTAGCAATGTTGGGACTCTTCTATTCCTCGAATGTGTTCTTGTGTGTGACTGTTGGTAATGTGTTTCTGCACCTTGACCTCATAGTAACGCTGTCTAGTTTGGCTGATTTCATGAGTATTCAAGTATGGCTGATTGACACTTAAACTTAAATTGAATTGATTTAACGCACTCCGGTAATTAAGTTACTTTGAACTTTGGTTTTGTAGCACAGGAATTGGTGGTGGGTCAGTTGCTATGTATTATCCATATCAACAGTCTGGATGATAGTGTGTTAAACTGGATCAACAAACTTGCAGGTGACACCAAGATTGAAAGCAAGGAAGAATATCAAAGATTGCAAAGTGATCTGGATTGCATGGGAAAATGGGCTGAAAAATGGCAAATGGGATTTAATGCAGATAAATGTGAGGCGTGTCACTTTGGGAAGCCAAACCAGGGTAGGACTTGCACGGTGAAAGGGGGAGCACCGAAGTGTGCAGTAGAACAAAAGGAACTTTGGAATACAGATGCATAACTCCTTGAAAGTGCAATGAGAGAGCTATTGATGGTGGTGAATTCAAGTGCAGAGTAAGGGTTAGAATTAACTGAGACTCAGACAGGAAATAAACAAGACAACACAAATTAATCCAAAAGCAAAATCACAAACGGTAGTACTAGAAATGAACTCCTACGATTGAGCACTGACTGAGTGCTCAGCATGAGGTCTTTTAAGTACATGAAGGAATGTGGCAGGCAATAATTGGCAGTCTGTGGCTTAAAGAGACAGCAGCAACTAACTATACGCGGGGAAGCAGAGTGGGAAAACTTGGACTCCTGCCGCTGTACATTCAGGACCATAACAGAAAGTGGCATCACAGGAAGACAGGGAACTTTTAGCTTCGGAATTTTAAATCAAGGCATCAAGTACAGGAGCTGGGATGTTAGATTGAAGTAATATCAGACATTGGTGAGGTGGAATTTGGAGTACTGTGTGCAATTTTAGACCATAAGACTGAGGAACAGAATTAGGCCATTTGGCCCATCGAGTCTGCTCTTTCGTTCATCTACTTTACAGGAAAGATATCAATAAAGTTGAAGGAGTGTAGAGAAAATTTCTGAGGACTTTATTCTGTGGAACACAGAAGAATGAGAGAAGCTCTTTTAGAGGTATACACAATGATGAGGGGTAAGCAGCACAGCGAATGGGCTGGGGTGGTGTGGAACAGAAGTGAAAGTCAGTGTTAGGCATGGCAACTTTGTTTATAACACTTCCTGTTTAAATTACTATGGTTCTCCATTCTTCCATATTCTTTGGCTAATTTCCTCAAGGTTTATCTTGAATTTTAATCCTAATTCTTATACTAATTTCCCATTCACATGAAACTTCATAAGAAGTATTTCAGAAAACAACTGGAAGCATGTTATATACCTTAGAAAGGTTTACAGAAAATAATGCAAGATGTGTTGGCAAAATCCTATCAGACGGCTTTCTATGAACAGATCTCCGGAACATCAATCACCTTTTCAGTTTAATTAGTAATGCCAATGTGAGCCTCATTTGAATTGCTACTCACCAGAGCTTGAAAGATGTAAACTGAGGTAATCAGCATTAGCTGCAAGGCACCTGTCTCACAGGCGATGGACAAGCAATGGACGGAAAGCACCAAATTCTTCTTCATGCTTTCTTCAGACTGTAGGAATGCAAGCAGCAATGTCTTCAGAACTCAGTAAGAGGATCATTACTCTCCCGTATACCTGTACAACTCCGTCGGCCAGAGAGAATTACTGATATGCTCTCTCCACTGAAGATAGGATTTCAGGATAATTTCTGGATTTAGCAGGATTCTACTTATTGAAATACTGGCAGTCTGGAGAGGACATAAGAATAGTCCTGTCATCAGAAACAATGGCTTAGAAGTTCAGTCAGGTATCTATTTATCTACATGTAAACAGAAATGAAAATTGATTAGTGAAATTGATTAGAATCAGCACATACAGATAATGCGAATCTGAATCATATGTTTCACTGGGGATAAGCAGTAGCCACATTATTCTATGTTTAACACGTTTAGTGTGTCATGAAACACTGAAACAGGGATCCATGGCTGAGAAACTTCACAGTGTTTAATCAGGAAAGGGGAGGGGGTTGCTGAAAGAAATAGTGATGCTCTGCGTGACCATTAGTTAATCTCACCTGAGCCATTATTATACTGTCTATCACAGGAGACGTCCATGGACTCTGATGCTTTGCTGTATCAGATGAACTCCAGATTTCTTTTTCAGGTACAGCTGTCTACAATGCTCTACGTGCTTCAGAGAAGTGGAATACTTGTTCAGTGGTCAATCTGCCACGCCATGTGCACAATCAGAAAATTCAGCCCTATTCCTTGCAGCAGGAGTTCCAGTTGAGAACCACTGCTCTGATTGGCCGTGACAGTAGACTGTACTGTAAATTTGTGCATCTCACATGACTACAGAAGTTTCACAGTTGTTATATTTAACTATGGTAAAGACAGAGATTAAACTCCTTAAATGCTCTTCTTGTCACTTCTTACACATTTAGAAACGTTTCTTCCCACTGGCCGTAGATGAAACTAATGCATGTCCCTTGCCGATTTAGCACCCATTTCCGTATGCTGTACAACTGCTAGCTGATACTTCCTTCCAAGATTTCTTAGGCAATACCAACATTAGAAGCACTTGACCATCAACATGTCTACAATTTGCATGTTCCAAATGCACAAACGTAAAAGTGGCATAGAATTTTGGAAGTTGGAACATAACAGTTAGAAACAGAAGTCTGCGTCTCTATGCTTACCCTGCCATTTAATAAGACCATGACTAATCTTTTGTCTCAGCCCAAGTTTCTAGCCATGAAGTCCACCAAAAGAACTGCCACTGATGCGAGTCTGTTGTTTCACCAGCCACCTTCAAGCATTGTTCTTCAAACATCTACTTGATGCATCCACTGCAATATTTCTGGCATTTTTGCAAGTAAAGCTCCCCTCAGTCCTACATTTTTCATTTGATATGCTGAATCTGAGTCACTTGGTTTACAATTTAAACACATTATGCTCAAGTGCATGACAGGTCTTGTGAAGAGGAAAGCTAAAGTAAGAGTGAGGTTCATGGAAAAAGCCTAACTTGCTAACTAACAAAGGCCCAGGTTGCTTTACCGACTGATCTCAGCCAGCTCTACACTTGGTAAAAGGAACTTCTGTGAGGATTTTCACCTTGTCTGGGTGGAGAGGCTTGTCAGTTTCAGGTATCCCAAGAGTGATGCTGTCTGGAGTTCAGCCATCTGGCACTTAACTCCTGGTACCATCACCCAAAGTGGTAAGGTCAAGGGGGAGGTTTCAAGAAAAGAGCTGAAACATTCAACCAAGACTTCAAGGGTAGAGCTGGCGGAAGATTATGACACATCACATCTGCAGGAAAGGCATCGGAAGGCTTCAGCAGTTGTGTTGTACTCCATGCCACTGAACCTTGACCCCAATCTGCCAAGGACCATATAGTGTTTCCATGCATCAGCCTTCCCACATTAAACAAAATCACACACAGGCATTCCCTATTAAGGGAATCCACCCTAACAGTCCAGATTAAGTATGTGCATCCTGGGATTGGCTTTCACAGCCAACTTAGGGCTCACCAATTGACAACACTCAATTCAGTGGGCTTCACAGCTGAACAGGTGAGAAGACAGCTGAAACGTCTCCACCCAAGCAAGGCTGCAGGCCCGGATGGTGTCAGCCCCAGGGTGCTCAAAGCCTGTGCCCCCCAGCTATGTGGAGTACTTCACCATGTCTTCAACCTGAGCCTGAGTCTCCAGAGGGTTCCTGTGCTGTGGAAGACGTCCTGCCTCGTCCCTGTACTGAAGACGCCGCACCCCAGTGGCTCCAATGACTACAGACCGGTGGCATTGACCTCCCACATCATGAAGACCCTGGAGAGACTTGTTCTGGAGCAGCTCCGGCCCATGGTTAGGCCACACATAGACCCCCTCCAGTTCACCTACCAGCCCCGACTAGGAGTTGAGGATGCTATCATCTACCTGCTGAACCGTGTCTACGCCCACCTGGACAAGCCGGCGAGCACTGTGAGGGCCATGTTTTTTGACTTCTCCAGTGCGTTCAACACCATCCGCCCTGCTCTGCTGGGTGAGAAGCTGACAGTGATGCAGGTGGATGCTTCCCTGGTGTCATGGATTATTGATTACCTGACTGGCAGACCACAGTACGTGTGCTTGCAACACTGTGTGTCAGACAGAGTGGTCAGCAGCACTGGGGCTCCAAAGGGGACTGTACTGTCTCCCTTTCTCTTCACCATCTACACCTTGGACTTCAGCTACAACACAGAGTCTTGCCATCTTCAGAAGTTTTCTGATGACTCTGCCATAGTTGGATGCATCAGCAAGGGAGATGAGGCTGAATACAGGGCGACGGTGGGAAACTTTGTCACATGGTGTGAGCAGAATCATCTGCAGCTTAATGTGAAAAAGATTAAGGAGCTGGTGGTGGACCTGAGGAGGGCTAAGGCACCGGTGACCACTGTTTCCATCCAAGGGGTCAGTGTGGACATGGTGGAGGATTACAAATACCTGGGGATACGAATTGACAATAAACTGGACTGGCCAAAGAACACTGAGGCTGCATGCCATCTTGGACAATGACTCCCATCCACTCCATAATGTACTGATTAGGCACAGGAGTACATTCAGCCAGAGACTCATTCCACTGAGATGTAACACTGAGCATCATAGGATGTCATTCCTACCTGTGGCCATCAAACTTTACAACTCCTCCCTCGGAGTGTCAGACACCCTGAGCCAATAGGCTGGTCCTGGACTTATTTCCACTTGGCATGATTAACTTATTATTTAATTATTTATGGTTTTATATTGCTATAATTCTTCACTATTCTTGGTTGGTGCGGCTGTAACGGAACCCAATTTCCCTCGGGATCAATAAAGTATGTCTGTCTGTCTGTCGTGTGTGATCGCACTATTACTCCCAAAAGGATCCCAGTCAGTCTTTGAGCCAGTTGGATCCTTTGCAAGAATATCCAAAATGTCTTCAACAAAGTGTAGCCTTAGATACTGATGAACCAATTACAGTGGGTCCCAAGAATTCATTACCATTTACCATGTATGATAAAGCTAGAGTTGCATTACTCTTCCTGACAAATGAAATCCAGAAATCTACCACAGCGAACCATAAATGACACTCTATTGCATGCAGTGATAGCAAATGATTTAAATTCTGTACACTCCCAAGGCTCAGTTAATGAAATTTGCTGATGATGGAGTGCAGAGGCAGGCCATTTGGAAAATGACTAATGACAAGGCATAAGAAGAGCAAAATTGTATAATCAAGTGGATGGACTGAAGTGGTATAGAGTAAAGGTTCCTTTAAAAGAAGATAGTGAAAAAGAAGTTGTTGGCAAATCTAAATTAATTATGTGTTGAAGTGAGCAAGTGAAAAGATAAATAGTCCCTGGGTGCTTGAATAGATGATGTGCAGAAACTGAAAATGCTTGTGGAGTTTCATCGGAGGAAAACTATTGTAAAGCACTACTTTATTATTTATTGCTAATGTAAATTAGATTTTTTTTTGCTGAACTTGGAGGTCAGATGTCATTACACAGCATAATTCCAGGTTAAAAGTGTGGAGAAGCAGTAAAATCAAGCCTTGGTAGGTAATATTGCCAGTCTTAGATTTTAAAAGCCAATAAATTGTAAGATTAGAAAACCTCATCAGGTTAATAAGGCTTTGAATTCCTGAGAGGCTCTCAAAATTATGGAAGTATAAATAAAGGTAATTAATCATTCAAAATAGGATAACCTTTCTTGTTTTTGATAGAGGAAGGGTGATTTATTTGAACCATAGATGAAACGTGAGAAAACTATAATCGGTATAAAGAAGAAAAAAAGGTTCTCTGATGTTCTTTCACACAGGAAACTTGTCTGGTCTTACCAAATCTGGCCTAAACCAATATGGTTGATTCTTGACAGTTACTCTGAGGTAACTTAGCAAATTGCACAACCATGCAAAGATAGCCCATCATCATCTTGTCTACATATAGTTGTTGGGCAACAAAAACTGGACTTGCCTGCATTGCCCATCGTAAAAAAAAAACGTCTTTAAGTGTCATGAATAAAGATTTGTAGCTTCATGATATTGCTGGTTAGTGTACAGAATATACCCTTCACTGCATTTTAGATGATAATGCATTTGGAATGCAATTTATTCAGTTACCGCTTAAGATACTTTTCATTCTAAGAACAGCAAAATTAGAAATGAAATCCATGCTTTTTGAGACACGTTAATTTACAGTCAGTTGCTTACCTTCATGATGAGAATAGGCATCAGATGTTTAGAGGCAAAAAGAAAAATAGGTGATACAAATCTGAAAAATAAAAGAAATGGAAAATACCAAGTTAATCAGTACTGGAGGGAGTAAAATAGATTAACATTTTTGTGGTGACTCTGCAGCTGCTAACTCTGATGAAAAGTTATATCATTCGAACAAGAAACATTTCCAGCCTTTTCAGCTTTTAATCTTAAAAGATTGATAACATTCACTTGATCTCAGATGAATGATGGATGACAAAGGAGGAATTAAAACAAAAAGACCATTGCAACTGAATGAGAGATCTTTCAGGAACTAGCTTAGGTAGAATTTCTCAGTTTTTATGCCAAGAAGTAGAGATAAAATGCATTTAGAAAAATAAGTAATAGTCATGAGTCTCGATTCTCAACTATGTCATGCTGATGTTGTGTCTTCTGATTAGCATCTGAATGGTAACAAAGGGTACCATGTTATTAGTAATGTTCAAATTATCTGCAACATGTAGTCGATAGTTTAATGTGTTCAAAGGACTCCCATCACCAATGGCATACTATCTTCTCATTATTGCCATCAAAGAGGAATCGAGGAGCCTGAAGAAACACATTCAAGGTTTCAGGAATAGCTTTCTCCCCTCCACCATCGGGTTTTAGAATGGACAGTAAACCATGTACACTGCCTCACTATTTTTCCCTATCTTTTTGAATTACTTATGTGGTAATAGGCAGCTGTCAGTCCCATGTGCCTCTGGTAGACTGCGTCCTCTCTGGGGAGCAAGCCTGGGTGGGAAGATTTGAAGAACCGGCTGTTGCTCATGCAGCAGGTTCCCCCTCTCCATGTCACTGATGTGGTCCAAGGGAAGGGCAAGTGCCCATACAGCTTGACTCCAGTGTCCTCGCAGAGATTGCCAGAATGAAGTTGTAAACAAAATCAAATGCTTTAGGGACCCCAGCTCCAGAATTCTCCCTCAGGGTTTACATCCGAAGCCTTTCCCATGGGTGGGTGTGGCCACAAGGCAGCGGAGATTTCAGATCAGGGCTTTCCTTCCCCTAGGCGGCTGCCATCCCAGGCTGATAAACCCCACCTACCCGAAACAACTGGTTTTGAGGCACCAGTGGTCCACCTTTGCCCCTTCTCTTGTCAGTAGACACAGTTCCACCAGGCCTAGTAGACAAGCCACACGTGAAAGCTAAGAGTTAGACTTGGTTGTCCGAGGCTGTTAGTGACACACACCATTTAGAGCACTTTATAGGTAGTGGGAGCTTATCCCCACCACCACCCCCGGCTATGACAACCTTAGGAACTCTACTTATGTAAAGCTTATAATATGTACTTCTAATTGTAATTTATAATTTTTATTACTATGTTTTACAATGTACCGCTTCCATGAAACAACAGATTTCATGACATAGTATGGCAATGATATTAAACATGTTTCAGATAAAATTAGAGAAGTCCATTATTTATTTTTAATCCTCCGCTTTTTGATTTTCATGATCATACAGAGTTTGTTCTTTGAGAAAGGTTGAAAGGTTGGTATTATGAAGCTGCAAAAAGGAAACTCAGAGTTTAATCAAGATTACTAATCAGTTTCCGAACAGTAAGTGCACTCTGATCTATTCCATTTTAAAGAGAATTCTTAGATCTCAGCACACACTTGTTATTTTCCACCCTATATTTCATTTGAACAGAATGTTTTGCAAACCATTTCAAATCCCATTTCAGAAGGAACAAAAGAGTTTTTCTGATCTATTATCAAATATAAACTAAAGCCAACGAGAGTGAAAAAATACATTCCATAAAGAAAGAATGCATGAAGTAACATCTGTGAACTAAGTTGTTTCTTTTTTATGTCGATCCTGAAAACATTATCACCATTCATGAGCCTCGCTTTATATTCCACTTTTATTTGATTAACTAAATTTAATTCTCTCTATCGCTGCGGTGGATTTGAACTCCATCTCTGATGGAGTTGATGGCTTTTTCGCAAAGTTCGTAGATGATTTGAAGATCAGTGGAGCAGCAGTTAGTTTTGAGGAAATAATTAGGAGAATGGGCAAAGAAGTGGCAGATGGAATACAGTGTCAGGAAGTGTACGGTCATGCACTTTTCTAGAAGAAAGGAAAGAGTTGATTATTTTCTAAATGGAGAGAAAATTTTAAAAATCTGAAGTGCAAGGGTTTTGGGAGTCCTTGGGCAGGATCCCCTGAAAGTTAACTTGTGGGTTGAGTCCATGGTGAGTAAGGTAAATGCAATGTTAGCATTCATTTCAAGAGGACTAGTATATAAAGTCAAGGGTGCAATGTTGAGACTTTATAAAGCACTGGTGAGGCCTCATTCAGAGTATTGAGAGGGGTTTTAGGCCCCTTATCTTAGAAAGTATGTGCTGACACTGGAGAGGATTCAAAGAAAATTCACGAAAATAATTCCACCATTAAACAGCTTGTCATATGAAGAGCATGTGATGGCTCGTGGCCTGTATTCACTGAAATTTAGAGGAATGATGGGTGACCTCATAGAAACCTTTTGAATAGTGAAAGGCCTTGAATGAGTGGATGCTTAGACACTCCCACCATAGGAAGCATCATAGGAAGACCAGAGGACACTGCCTCAGAATAGAGGGGCACCCTTTTAGACAGAGATAATGAGGAATTGGAGGCAAAGTCTTTATATATACTTAAGGCAGAGATTGATAGATTTTTGATTGGTCAGGCACGAAGGGATATAGAGGGAAGGCAGGCATTTGGGGCTGAGAGGAACAATGGATCAGCCATGAAGTAATGACAGAGCAGGCTCGATGGGCCAAATGGCCTAACTCTGCTCCCGTATCTTATGGTCTTTTAATGTCTTATGGATAAAGTTGGCATTTCTCCAATAAGAGTGCAGAAGGGAACAGAGAGAAGGGAATCATGGTTGGGAAAAGGAGAAGTGAATGGGGAGGAAGTGGGAAGTGAGATCTGTATTCCGATTGTTTGGAATGAAATGACCTGACTTGGTGTCTCAAAGCTAGTTATGTCTGCACCCACGCCACCTCTGGCACTCCTTCCCTGGCACCTCTCCTACCCCCTTTCCGCGCTGCTCCACTCTCACCATTCCCAACAGCCTTTGCTCCGGCCAGATTTACAAACTCACTCTCCACTCCACATTGACAAATACAGTACTGTGCAAAAGTTTCAAGCACCCTAGCTACTTATGTGTGCCTAAGACTTTTACACAATGCTGTACTTACAGAGGTGAGAGAGGCTGCAAGCATATTAGCGAAGCCCCACTCCATGTGTCTCCAAATCAAACATCAGCATTGCTGTTGTTGGGAAATCCAAAGCCGACATCAAGGCAGGGCTGTCAGACACTAGCAAGGAAAACAAACCCATGACTGCAGTGACGAAAGCAAAACTGGCAGATGAGTTAGGGACATTGCTGCCAAAAATAAGACTCTGGAATGTGTCCCCTTCACAATTATTCCCAAATAACCTTGTAATCCCATGTATCACTGGACATTCTCCTGTCCACCTGAGGTAGGACTCAGCCCTGGGATTCAGCTTGTACAAAGTTTAGAATCAATTGTTTGATTCTTCAATATATATTTAGGCTATTACAATAGATTAAGGAACCGGAAAACACAACACGCTAAAGTTTTGTTAATGAAAATAGCAGGATGCAAATATCCATCCCACTCATCTGCAGCAGAGAGCACAAAGATGCTTTAACAAGATTGTATAAATATATTTAGGATCAGCCTGTAGTTTGTAAGCTTCAGATGGTTGATACTGGAATTACAGGAATTTTGAAACCAAACCTTGGAGAGCTCTCCCATCTCATTTGACTTAATTTTCTAAACCAAACATTTTCTCGCATAACCCTCCCTGAAATGTCAGTGAGGATCCGTATCAGCGAGCTTACTTTATCTGTTTTTCTCACTGTTGATCTGTCTGTCTTGTCACACACTGAGGGCACAAGTAATGAAATGTTTTAACTGTCCATGAGTAAAACATTTTAATGATTTCCACAGACTGCTCCAAACTCCCTGAGCTTAATTTTGAAAAAGGTCAGTTGCTGAACCAGATACACAAGTTAGTGCTATATTTTAGATCAGAATTAATATATGACCCCTTGTAGTTCAAAAGCATCATAGATCTTGGCTCATTTTCATACTTCTGAGATTAATACGTATGAATGTGTTTATATTTTTATTGTAGATTTATATCTCTTGCGTAACATTTCTTTCCCACTTTGCTGCTTTTGGTTTTTTTTCCGGAATATGCATAATCCCTAATAAACTGGATGAGCACTATTCCTGAAGGCATATACAAATATCTTGCATAATACAGCAAGTGCCTGCTCTTCCAAACCTTGTACAACCTTCCTCTTCTGATCTGCCAATACGTGTTTAAAGGAACATAACTTTCTAGAGTCATAGCCATGGAGTTATACAATTCTGCCGGCCCAAACAGTCCATGGCAACCAACATGCATTCCTGAGTTAGTCCAATTTGCCTGCATTTGGCCGATATCTCCCTAAACAATTCCTAAGTGTGAACCTGTTCAAATATCTTTTAAAAGTTGTAATTGAACCTGAGGGTGGTGGGGTGGAGACACATCTCTACCAAATGAGGTGTGAGGCATCCGTCCCTCTACTAGCCTTCCAGTCACCCTTGGGCAACGTGTAGCACCTGCTTCGGCCCCTCCACCCACAGAATCAGGGTCATGAGAAGCTACGGGAGCAGGTGGTGGATGGTCATATGAGCAGCTGGTGAATTACCACAAGTCTTGTTTATGCAAACACTGATGCTAGGGAGAAAATCTCTGAAGAGTACTGATAGTGGCTGGGGTCACCCGTCTTGTAAAGACACTGCCCAGAAGGTGGCAATGGCAAACCACTTCTGTGGAAAAAATGTGCAAAGAGTAATCATGGTCAAAGACCATGATCGCCCATGTCATCTAAACGTGCCACATAATGATGATGATAATGAATGTACCTGCCACACTGGCTGCTCGTTGTTCTTGATTTATGTTTCCACTTTATTCTTTCCATTGCTAATAATCATGTGAACAATATTTTGGTAAAAGTGTGGCTCATGGAAATCTGTTTAGTCCTCTTTCCTTTAGCAAGTACAACCCTAAAGTTAAAAGTTGTTTTCCACTCATCACAGGCTTGGGATTTAGTTCCCTTTTGCAAAGACAAAGTTACTCTGCAGCTTTTTACATTTTATACTCATTTCTGTATTGATTCATTCCTTTCAAGCTTTTGTTTGCATTTAATAGTGTATATTTATTACGTCCTGATATTAAAGAGGTTACAGAATACACTTACGATCCAACATTGCATACAGTATTTTTGGTGTTCTTCACCACTAATATATCTACCTCTCTTCCTGTCCTAGAATGAGTTGTGAATTTAAATATAAGCTCTACTTTAATTTGATATTTTCTGCATAATTTATGTAGAGCATATACATTATTAAGAGTTATTCAACCTTAAGTCCAAAATCAGTGTTTACATTGGGATATAACTGAAGTAATGTTGGTGTAGTGTGCTATCACAGAAGAACAAAATATGAGCGTGCTGGGAATACTGGGCAGGTCACGCCACATTTGTGGCAAGAGGAACAGAGATAATGTTTCAGGTCAGAATCAGCTTTAATATCACTGGCATATGTTGTGAAATCTGTTAACTTGCGGCAGTTGTAAGATTCAATACAAAATAATAGAGAAGAGAAGAACTGTGAATTACAGTAATTATATATAAACAAGATTAATTGTCATTAAGTGAAAGGGAGGAGTTAGAGAGCGTGAAAGTACAGTGAATGAAAGAATATGGACAAAAGAATACAGGAGGTGCAAAATGCTGGGCATGTAGATGTGCCTGGCAGGTCGGCTAGACATGGCCTCCATTTATAAAGGGAAGAAAAGGAGGTATTTAAACAAACAAGCTGCACCAATATCACAGACGTACAATTGAAACAGAGAAATCAAATTACTTAAAGCTGCAGAACGCTTGGCTTCACCCCTGCCTTCATTCACTCTCCTTCAGAATTTCAGGTCTATAATGTAGGTGTGGGTCGATGGGCATAACTGTTCGACATGAACTGGATGGGCAGAAAGGCCTGGTTCTGTGCTTTAATTCTCCACAATTCCATGACAACAGGGATCCAACAGCTGGTCCTCATCTTCTACCACCTCTAGCTTCTTAATTCAATGAATCATTGTTCGTAATTTCTGTGTCTTTAAAGAAGTTCTAACTGTGGATACACCTTCCTCTCTCCTCTCCTCTTGGCATTTTATGGAGGCCATTCCCTTTGTGACTACCTGGTCCACTCTCCTGTTCCCAACAACCATTCCCTCTTCTTACAGCACTTTCCATTGTGACTACAGAAAATGCAGCATTTCCTCCCATTGCACCATCCAGGAACCCGAACGGTCTTTCCAGACGAAGCACTAATTCTCTTGCCTAAGCCTTTTGCACCGTATTCTATTTGTCAATGTGGACCAGAGAGCGAGTTTATAAATCTGGAGGGAGCAAAGAATGTTGGGAATGGCGAGGGTGGAGTGCCACGGGAGGGGTGTGACAGGGAAAGAACGCCAAGGCATGGGAAGGTGCGGGTGCAGGCGCACCCAGCCCTGAGACACCAGGCAAGGTCATTTGATTCCAAACAATTGATTTTCTGATCGTTACAGAATGTCTCACTGCTGCTTCCTGCTCCCTCCCCTCTCCTTTCCCCTTTTCCCAACCTTGACTCCCCTCTCCCTGCGCCCTTCTCATTCTCAGTCCACAATGGAGACTCGTATCAGAATCAGCTTTTTCACCACTCAGTCTTTTTTGTGTGGCAACAGTACAATGCAATACATAGCTTTATTACAGTACTGTGCAAAAGTCTCAGGCACCCTTGAGATAAATATTTGCTTAAGACTTTTCCACAGTCCTGTATGTCAATGATAATAAAACTGATTCTGATTCTTTTTACAGCTTATCCCCATGGTCACCCTGATTTAGCCCCATCATCCTTCCTTCTCTCTTTTTCTATTCCCCATTCTGGTTACCCTGTCATCCCTTCTTCCACTTAACCCTCACAGCTTCTTTCTTCATTCCCCCTCTCAACCTTGCTCCTCACCTCGTCTCGCCTACTTCCTCTCAGCTTGTACTCCTTTCCCCTCTTCTCCTTATTCTTATTTTGGTTTCAGCCCCCTTCCCTTCCAGTCCCGATGAAGGGCCTTGCCCTGAAATTCTCGACTGCTTATTCCCCTCCATAGATGCTGCCTGAGCTACAGAGTTCCTCCAGATTTTGTATGTTGCTGAACCTCTCGTGTTTCTAATAGATCACCTTCTGCCTCACCAATGGTGTAACTAATTTCTTTTTGTCTTGTTTCCAGTTGCGACAAATGGTCCTCAGCCTGAAATGTCAACTCCATTTCTCTTCCGAGAGCTGCAGCCTGGCCAGCCCCTCCTAGTTTTATTTTAGATTTCAGGCATCTGCAGTTTTATGATCTTCATCCCCTGAAAATATTGACGTATATTAAAAGCTAAGATAGTCTCTGAAATCAATTTGTTAAGATGTTAACAGATAAAGACCACATTTCTAGTATTTGTTGGTATATTTCTGCTCAGTTGCACTTTAACCAACAACAGAACTTATCAAAGTGGTTGACAATATCAGAGTTTAGTTTTTAACTTAATTCCACTCAGATAACTCTCTGGCCCTTTGGAAATTTATTTCAGTGACTTGTTTGTCTCTATTGCTTTGGTACCTTTAACATTGCATCTAAAATATTTTGTTTTAAAGGCAAATCCCATTATCCAGAGCGTTTGCTTAGGAGAGAATAACGTGATAGAAGAGGAGATGAAAAGGAATGGTAATGTCACTGAATGGGCTGGAGGTGGTGGAGGAGGAGGAGGAGCGACATTTATTTTCAAGGTAAGTGTTAAGCCCTAATATATATTGTTCAATCATGTTTGTACCAAGACTCTATAAATTTTGTTCACGACATGGATATTTTTTTCTTTAATAACACTGTCCTCCATGTTATCAATAAAATGTTATATCTAATTGCAAACCATTAAAATCCAAAGTACTTATCAAAACAGCTTGGGAAGAAATGTAATTTCATTGCAAACTTCTATTTAATTGAGCAATAACATAAATGTTACAGAGTTGTGCTGGGGCTTTTGTCCTGCTGGGGTTATATTTTTGACTCAGTGTGTACAGTATTGTGTATTTCCAGTCATTGAAATCAGAAAACATGAGGGGCAATACTGTATAATGATTGCAAAAGGCAGCAGCGCAGTGCAAGGGCAGACCTGTGCTAGGGAATCCGAATATTGGGCACAAGTCCATGTTGTCAGATCTGTGGCATTTTACTGCTGATTGAAAATTTCCAGAAGGCCTTTTAGATAAGCTTGAAGTGCTTTCCCTGATAAGAAGTGTTATTGTAATTGATTTAAATGAAGTCATTACAAACTTCAGATTAACTCAAGATATTCCTTTGGGCTGCATGTCACTGAACACCACCATCCATCAATGTTAACTCACCAGCACTCCAGGCCATTTACTGACCAGCAATGCATGGGGACGAGGTAGCAGGAGACCAGACATCATGGATTTTATAGATTTTGCCTGGTCCTTACTTCCTAAGATCAATCAGGTCCATGGCAATGTGGGTAGTGTGGGTGAGGAGTTCCTTATAAAAGAGATTGACTTGACTGATACTTTCTTCATTGTAACACATGATATACGTGTGGTGAGAGAGCATGCCCGAAGGGAATTTGTATAGTTCCCCAGTACAATTTGGGGTGGGTGAGCAAGAGCTGTAGGAAAGGGATTAAGATATCTTCAGTACTGGTGTGGGGTGAGAGGTAGGGATTTGGGTCAATGGACTATGGGGAAAGGTTGGGATTTCCCTGATTTAGGTGTTAGGGAAAGAGAAGGGGAGTGGATCAAGGTTTTTCTGGTTTTGGTATGGGGATAGGGGTGAGGAAGGGATTGAGGTTTATCCATATTTTTTGCCACAGCCGGTGGTTAGAATCTGGAATGCACTGCTTGCAGGTATAGGTGGAGACAGGATGAATTGTGGTATTGAAGAAGGCATTGGATAAAAATATGATTTTAAAAAAAGTGTGAGATTGCAAGAAGTGGCTGAAATAGTACAGGTGAGTCATGCTGGTAGAGAGCCAGAGTAGAAAAAATGGCCCTAATATACTCCAAGAGATCCAATGCCTCATCCTTCTTGATAATAACATGACTAAGACTATCATTATACTCCTCCCTGGTCTCACTACCCTCCACGTCCTTCTCCCTGGTGAATACCAATGTGAAGTATTCATTTAGTACCTTGCCCTCTTCCTCTGGCTGTAGGTGTAAATTCCCTCCTTTGTCACTGACATGTCCTACGCTCTTGTTTTTAATGCATGTATAAAATGCCTTGCCATTTCCCTTAATCCTAATAGCCAAAAATAGTTAATTGCTTCTTTTATCCTCCTGCATTCTTTTTAAGTTATTTCTTTCTTCCTTTACATGCTTCAAAGACTGTGCCAAATTTCAGCATATATATGCTTCTTATTTCCTTTTCACTGAACTTGTAACATCCGTCATCATCCGAGATTTCCAAACTCTGCATCCGTGTCTTTCTTTCTCACAGCATTCTATCCAGCTGTCCTTCTAACAAGTCTCATACGTGAGATGTGGACTTACATAATGGTAACTTCTTCCAATCTACTCTCCCCAACTGCTGTCTCATACTTTTGTAATTAACCTAACCATAATTTAGCACTTACTTTAAGGTCTAGTCTTATCCTGATCCGTAACTATCTTAAAACTTAAGTTATGATTATTGTTCCTAAAGTACTCTCCCACTGAAATGCTCATCACCTGGCCAGGTTCTTTTCCAAATACAAGATGTAAACCTCTGGCACAAAGGAAGTCCCAGTCAAGCGTGGTGAAATTAAACCCACCCACCAAAACAGCCCATTTGTTTTTACATCTCTCCAGGATCTGTCTATATACCATTTCATCTGTCTTCACTTGGCTGTTGAGAGGCTTAATATAATAAGACCATATGACCATAAGGTATAGGAGCAGAATTATGCCACTTAACTCATCAAGTCTGCTCCGCCATTTCATCATGGCTGATCCATTTTCCCTCTCAGCCCCAATCTTCTGCCTTCTCCCCATATCCCTTCATGCCCTGAGTAATCAAGAATCTATTAAGCTCTGCCTTAAAGTCTTGGCCTCCACAACCACCTGTGGCAACAAATAATTCCATCAGAGTAATTGTACTTTTCTTATTTTTGATCTCTATCAATGAACCCTCCAGTTCATCCTCTTAGACTGTAACCATATAACAATTTCAGCACAGAAACAGGCCATCTCGGCCCTTCTAGTCAGTACCAAATGCTTACTCTCACCTAGTCCCACCTACCTGCACTCAGCCCATAACCCTCCATTCCTTTCCTGTCCATATACCTATCCAATTTTACTTTGAATGACAATACCGAACATGCCTCTACCACTTCTACTGGAAGCTCGTTCCACATACCTACCACTCTCTAAGTAATGAAGTTCCCCCTCGTGTTACCCCTAAACATTTGAGATGTCCTGGAACAGAAAGCCTCATTCTGGGAGCAGGTGCGGCAGAGATGGAGGAGCTGGGAATAGGGAATAGCATTTTTACATTTGGCAGGGTGGGAAGAGGTATAATCAAGGTAGTTATGGGAGTCAGTGGGTTTATAGAAGATGTCAGTGGACAGTCTGTCTCCAGAGATGGAGACAGAGAGATCGAGAAAGGGGGGAGAAGTGTCCAAGATGGACCAAGTGAATATGAGGGCTGGGTGGAAGTTAGAGGCAAAGTCGATAAAATTGACGAGCTCAGCATGGGTGCAGGAAGCAGCACCAATGTAGTCGTCAATGTAGCGAAGGAAAAGTTGGAGAGCAGTCTATACCAGTATAGATTTGGAGCAAAGACTGTTCCACATAACTAACAGAGAGGCAGGCATAGCTGGGGCCCATGTGAGTGCCCATAGCTACACCCTTGGTCTGAAGAAAGTGGGAAGAGCTGAAAGAGAAGTTATTAAGTGTGAGTACCAGTTCTGCCAACTGGAGGAGTGTGGTGGTGCTGGGGAACTGGTGAGGTCTATTGTCAAGAAAGTAGCGGAGGGCTTTGAGGCCTTCTTGATGGGGAATTGAAGTGTATAAAGATTGGACATCCATGGTGAAAATGAAGCAGTCGGGACAGGGGAACTGGAAGTTATTGAAGAGGTGGAGGGCATGGGATGTATCCCGGATGTAGGTAGGGAGGGACTGAACTATGGGTGGCAAAATGGAATCCAGGTAGGCAGATATAAGTTTGGTGGGGCAGGAGCAGGCTGAAACTATAGGCCTACCAGGGCAGTCAGGCTTGTGGATCTTGGGGAGGAGGTAAAACTGAGCAGTGCAGGGTGTGGGTATTATGAGTTTTTTGGCTGAGGATGGAAGGTCTCCGGAGTTGATAAGGGCAGTGATGGTACGGGAGACAATGGTTTGATGTTTTTTGGTGGGGTCCTGTTCCAGGGGTAAGTAGGAGTAATTAAGTAAGTAACATCCCTATCAGTAGATGTTGGGTGTAACATGAATGTAAGGAAGGGCAAGCCAATGACTGGGTAAAAAGGCAAATAGAGCAAAGAGTTAAATTGTACCACAGAGGCAAAATTCAAAAGGAGAAAGAACTCAGGACTGAAGGTGCTGTATTTAAATGTGCGTAGCATTCGGAATAAGGTGGATGAACTTGTGCGGCAGTTAGAAATTGTTCAAGAATCACTGAGTCCTGGCTGAAAGAAAGCCGTGGTTGGGAGCTTAAGGATATACTTTGTATCGAAAGGACAGGCAGGAAGGCATAGTATGTGGTGTGGCTCTGTTGGTAAGAATTACATCTTTAGAAAGAGGTGACATAGGGACAGAGAATGCTGAATCTTTGTGGGTGGAGTTAAGAAATTGCAAGGGTAAAAATGTTATGGGAATCATATATAGGCCTCCAAATAGTGGCCAAGATATGGGGATGAGATTGCAAAGGGAGCTTGAAACGGCATGTAATAAGGGTGATGGCACAATTGTAATCAGGGACTTCAATATGCAAGGGGATTGGGAAAATCAGGTTGATGTCAGATCACAAGAGAAGGAATTTGCTGAATGTCTACAAGATGGCTTTTTAGAGCAGCTTGTGCTTGAGCCTATTCAGAGAAAGGCTATCTTAGATTGGGTGTTGTGTAATAACCCAAATCTTATTATGGAGCTTAACGTAAAGGAACCCTTAGGAGGTAGTGATCATAATATGATTGAATTCATACTGCAATTTGAAAGAGAGAAGCATAACTCACATGCATCAGTATTGCAATGGAATAAAGGAATTACAGACACATGAGGGAGGAGCTTGTCCAAGTGGATTGGAGGAGGATACTGGCGAAGATAATGGAAGAGCAAAGATGCCTGTTTTTTAGGAATAGTTCACAAGGCACAGGATAGATAAGTCCCACAGAGAAATAAGTTCTCAAATGGCAAGGGTAGGCAACTATGGTTGACAAAGGAAGTTAAAGCTTGCATAAAAGTGAAGAAAAAGGCATATAAGGTAGCAAAAGTGAGTGAGAAATTGGATGATTGGGAAGCTCTTAAAATCCAAGAAAAGGCAACTAAAACAACTAGAAGAAGGGAAAAGATTAAATATGAGGGCAGCCTAGCCTGTAATATCAAGCAGGAAACTAAAAGTTTTTCTAGTTATATAAAGAGGAAAAGGCAGGTGAGAGTTGATATTGGACCACTGGGAAATGATGCTGGTGAAGTAGTAATGGGGGGGATAAGGAAATGGCAGATGAACTTAATGGGTACTTTGCATCAGTCTTCACAGGGGCACACTACTAGTGTGCCAGTGATCTGTGAGTGTCAAGGAGCAGGAGTGAGTGCCATTGTTGTTACAAAGGAAAAAGTGCTAGGCAAACTCAAAGATCTTAAGGTGGATAAGCCTCCTGGACCAGATGGACGACATCCTAGAGTCCTGAGAGAGGTTGCTGAAGAGATAATGGATGCATTGGTCATGATCTTCTACGATTCACTTGATAATGGCATGGTCCCGGAAGACTGGAAGATTGCAAATGTCACTCCAGTCTTTAAGAGGGGAGGAAGGCAAAAGAAAGGAAATTATAGACCTAACTTCAGTGGTTGGGAGTCTATTATTAAGGATGAGGCTTCAAGGTACATGGAGACTAATGATAAAGTAAGTCAAAGTCAGCATGGTTTCTGTAAAGGAAAATCTTGCCTGACTAATCTGTTAGAATTCTTTGAGGAAGTAACAAGAAGGGTGGACAAAGGAGAGGCAGTGGATGTAATTTATATGGATTTTCAGAAGGAGTTTGATAAGCTGCTACAAATAAGGCTGCTTAACCACATAAAATCCAATGGTGCTACAGGAAATACACTGGCATGCATAGAGGAATGGCTGACAGGCAGGAGGCAGTGAGTGGGAATAAAGGGGGCCTTTTCTGGTGGCGTAGTGGCATCGGTGCTGGACTTCGGAGCGAAAGCTCCTGCATTCGAATCCAGCCGGCTCCCTTGCATGCTTTCCATCCGTGCTGGGTTGAGTGTTGAGCTAGCAACTCGACCTTGTAAAAACAAGAAAGCCTGCTAAAAAAAAACGCAGTCATGACGTCATCCCAATGACTCCACTCGGAGTTAAGGGCTTTTTTCTTCTTCTTCTTCTTTCTGGTTGGTTGCTGGTGAGTAGCGGTGTTCCTCAGGGGTCAGTTTTGGGACGGCTGCTTTTCACATCGATTGTCAGCGATTAGGGTAATGGAACTGATGGCTTTGTGGCAAAGTTTGCGAATGATATGAAGATAGGTGGAGGGGTAGATGGTGCTAAGGAAGCAATTCAATTGCAGCAGGACTGAGACAGACTGGAAGAATGGACAAAAACGTGGCAGATGGAATACAGTGTTGGGAAATGTAAGATAATGCATTTTGGTAAAAGGAACAATAGTGCGGAATATTATCTAAATGGGGAGAAGGTTCAAACATCGGTGGTGCAGAGGAACTTAGGAATCCTCGTGCAAGGCTACCAGAAGTTTAATTTACAGGTTGAGTCCGTAAATGTTTTTCAGAACAATCATCTCATCCAGTTAAGGGGAATTTATTTCAAGGAAATGGAATATAGAAGCAAGGAGATAATGCTGACACGAGGAAATCTGCAGATGCTGGAAATTCAAGCAACACACACAAAATGCTGGTGGAACACAGCAGGCCAGGCAGCATCTATAGGGAGAAGCGCTGTCGACGTTTCGGGCTGAGACCCGTCGTCAGGACTAACTGAAAGAAAAGATAGTAAAATCTCTTACTATCTTTTCTTTCAGTAAGTCCTGACGAAGGGTCTCGGCCTGAAATGTTGACTGTACTTCTTCCTATAGATGCTGCCTGGCCTGCTGCGTTCCACCAGCATTTTGTGTGTGTTGCTTGAGATAATGCTGAGCTTTTTAAGATTAGTCAGGCTGCACTTGGAGTATTGTCAATGGTTTTGGCCCCCATATCTCAGAAAAGATATGTTGTCTTTGGAGAGAGTCCAAAGGAGGGTCATGAGGATGATTCTGGGAATGAAGGGGTTAACATATGAGGAGTGTTTGGCAGCTTTGTGCCTGTACTCACTGGAATTTAGAGGAATGCCTGGGGATCTCACTGAAACCTAGTGAATGTTGAAAGGACTAGATAGGATGGATGTGGAGAGGGTAATTCCTATGGTGGGGGTATCCAGAACTAGAAGGTACATCCTCAAATTTGAGGGATGACCCTTTTGAAAAGAGGTAAGGAGGAATTCTTTTAGCCCAAGAGTAGTTGATCTGTGGAATGCTCTGCCACAGACTGCAGTGGAGTAATGTGTTCATGGGTATACTTAAAACAGAAGTTGATTGTTTTCTGATCAGTCAGGGCCTCAAAGGATATGGCGAGAAGACAGGTGTATGGGGTGGAGTTGGATCTGGATCAGCCACGATGGAATGGCGGAGCAGACTCGATGGGCTGAATGGCCTAATTCTGCCCCTATGATTTATGGTCTTGTCGACTAAAAACATCTAACCTGAGCTGCATTTTCATAGTGACACAAAGCACCAAAGGAAATGTCATCATTATGCATCACTAATAGAAATAAAATTTTCAGTTGCTTAAAAAAGGCATTTTGCATTTAACATTGTCTATAATGTAGTGTAAACTGGATTCTGTGATCTGGCACATTGCAAGCAAAACTAAAACCCATGGGGTCAAGGAGACAATAGCACCATGGTATGAACTTTTCTAAGTGCAGTGACATATATGTTAAGTTGCTAGGCATTCAGCCATATTATCATTGCTGCTTTTGATATACTGTATATTGTTTATTTGAATTTGGATATACAGGTGCTAAACTTCAATGTTTGCAGATCACCTTGGACTTGGAAATGTACTGAGCACTGTTGAAGTTGGTAGCATACTATGATATTTGATTTGGAATTACTATCCTGATGCCTGGAGTGTTGCTTCAGAGATAAGAGTTCAAATCGCACCATGGCACTTGCAGAATTTATATTCAAGTAATTCAATGAAACGAAATTTTAAAAGAAAATCTATTAACCATAAAAGAAACATTTACTGTGAAGATGTAAGCAAACACAATTTTGATTAATTTAACAAGATGCAACAATTTTAGCTGCGACTGGATGAGATGATTGGTAAATAAAATAGGAGAAACATGAAGGAAAATGACAGATCATCCTAAACCTCCATCTGTTCACTAACATCTCTTTTCAAGTCTGGTCTGTACTGAATACATATCCTGACTTTATTATTGACATCCACTTCCCAAGAAAAGTGGACAAGGCTATTTCCTGTAACCTTCCCACCCCATCATATCTCTTTAGGCAAAATTAGCATGGTTGCAAATCTGTATTTCTGTTAGGCACTCATCAAGATAATAAACCTAATTCATATTATTAGGTTTATTCAGGAATCAGGAAAATGTAAATATACCAATAAAAATGAAAGACTTGAAGCAGGTTCAACTTAAAGGAGAAAGGCAAATCAAATCAGTTAGGGATCAGGAGACCTAGGGAAATACAGACTTTGAAAGTAGTGGCACACACAAAATGCTGGTGGAACACAGCAGACCAGGCAGCATATATAAGGAGAAGCACTGTCGATGTTTCAGAAGGCCAGGCAGCATCTATAAGGAGAAGCACTGTCAATGTTTCAGAAGGCCAGGCAGCATCTATAAGGAGAAACACTGTCAATGTTTCGGGCCGAGACCCTTCGTCAGGTCTCGACCCGAAACGTCGACAGTGCTTCTCCTTATAGATGCGGCCTGGCCTGCTGTGTTCCACCAGCATTTTGTGTGTGTTGCATGAATTTCCAGCATCTGCAGATTTCCTCATGTTTGCTTTTGAAAGTAGTGAGATAATTTGAAAAAACATATCAATAAATACTATGGGTCCTCAACATTATCAGCAAAAACAACAAAATTGTGCTCAGTCTTTTTCAAGTAGCATCAACTGAGCACTGATGCACCACCGTTTAGGTGTATCAACTTGCCTCATAGGCACCAGGATTGAAAGACCACAGTAAAATATAAATATTATTTACTTGAAGGAACTAGAGAAGTTGGTAGTTTGTTGTTGGATCCAAGAAACTAAGAGAAGAGACGTTCAGCATTATAAATGTCCTTTCTGAAGCAAATAAAGAGAAACAGTTTTAATAGGCGGAAAAGTTCATGGCCAAAGGGTAAGCTAATTGCAACCAGAACTGAGGAGACATGCAGAAATATTTTTATGACAAGACAGAGGGATTACTTAAATAGTTTGCTGAAATTTCCAACCCAAAGACTATCTCAAATTACCTTCCCCAATATTCTGTGCTTGTATGATTTTATGCTCTCATCTATCAGTAAGTAAAAAACTGGACTACCTTACATGAAGTAAAAGGTTAAGCAGAATACTCATTTTGTGATGAGATTTACCCAATTTCTACTGCCCTTTGTAAATGATAACATAACCACTTTATATCCTCGTACTGTTGCACACTTTAACTTAGTTTGGCAATAAGTGACTGCCGCAGACTCCAAAGAAGCAGTGCATTGACTTTCATTCAGCCTTAGAAAGGACAAACAAAGCCCTTGACCTCTTTCTCTTCCTCAGCCTTTTAAGTAGAATTGAGGTGCTAATCAAAATTGTCATATTTCTTCCATTTTGTACTGTATGAACACAAAAACAATTCATCTCTCATTTACCTAGGCCTGAAGTACTAAATGAATGAATAAGCTCCATTATAGGTGATGCACCATCAATAACTCTTGGAGATGGGAGGCGAACAATAGGCTTTTATTAGCTGCAAGAGATCACGATTAGCAGCAAGAGACCACCACACAACATCTTGGAGACTGAGGGGGGAGCAGTGCCTCCAACCACCTTTATACAGGGGTCTGTGGGAGGAGCCACAGGAGCAGTCAGCAGAGGGGCGTGTCCAGACAGGTATATGTAGTTCACCACAATAGGTCTGGACAAGGCTGTTTCCTGCAACCTTTCCACCCCATCATATCTCTTTTGGCCAAATTAGCATGGTACAGTGCAAGTATGTATTTCTGTTCTGCATTCATCTAGATAATAAACCTAATTCACATCATTAGTCGCTTGAATGCTACTAAAGTTAACCCTCTGGGATTAATTTAACATCAAAGCTACATCATCATATAACATAATGCAAAAGTTATTCTTAACTAAAATACTAAGCACCCGCCTGTTTTGTTTCTGATTAGGGTAGGATGGGTCTATCAATCTCTGATGACCTTGTTTAATGGAATTCTTAAGCCCTTATAACCTTTATAAATCTGATTTTTCTCATTTCAGAATAATGCATTTGATTGCTAAATTTTTATTGACATTTTTAGATCACTTTTCCATATTTCATTTGATCTTTTTCTGTCAGTTCATATAGATGAAAACATTAATATAGTCTCCAGTATTTCACTGGAATGCTGGATTTAAGTGCAAGAAATTTAAAATCTCTTGCTGAATGAAAGAGAAGAAGCGAGTAAAGAGAATGCAAAGATACACTCACATTACAAGCAATGACTGAGGCACAGAAAGGCTGAAGCCACTTAAAGCAGGTGGTCCATAGTGGTCAACAAATTAAATCAAAGTGAATATGGAAATGGTTTTGTGACACCACGATTATAGTATGTCATGGTAAAAACAAAATGCCCAACTTAAAAGACTTATGGATGAAAACTCATCAATAATTTGTTCAATTACATGATATAATAAACAAGATGACTGGTACTCATGGTGAAGCTTCCAGTATTCATTGTTATTACTTCATGCTATTGTTTGCAATTTGCAAATTTCTATATTTTATTGTGAAATGCAGAAATAATAATAATAGTTTTTATCATGATACAGCAGACCCTTGGTGGTTAATCTGCCTAGAACTAGCACCACTGAAAGCCAAGGGAAATCACTAGAGCCAACATAGATTTAGCCTTTAAATACACAGAGTTTTTTCCATTTAGTTGCATGAAGCAATATCAATCAAAAGAGTTTATTTATAATTTTCAGTTTCCACTATAATGACATTTCATATTTCCATTTTTTTAATTCCCTGTCTAATGTTTAAAAAGCTATTTAAAAGTTGATGTTTCTGTTCCTGTTTTGCTGCCTGTGATAATGTGATTGGCCTATCTCACCCATGTCAAGAAAGGTTCAAAATTTTCCACCATGGCCACAGTGATTTCTTCTCTAGTTTCCCACAATGCCCTAATATACATTTGCTCAAGCCCTGGAATTTATCCACCTTAATGTCCCTCAAGACTTCCAACACCCCCTCTTCTACCTATGTCATTAGGACCAATGGCTGTTCTCCCTCCCACTTCATAATAGACAATAGACAATAGGTGCAGAAGTAGACCATTCGGCCCTTCGAGCCTGCACCGCCATTCTGAGATCATGGCTGATCATCTACTATCAATACCCGGTTCCTGCCTTGTCCCCATATCCCTTGATTCCCCTATCCATAAGATACCTATCTAGCTCCTTCTTGAAAGCATCCAGAGAATTGGCCTCCACTGCCTTCCGAGGCAATGCATTCCAGACCCCCACAACTCTCTGGGAGAAGTTTTTCCTTAACTCTGTCCTAAATGACCTAACCCTTATTCTCAAACCATGCCCTCTGGTACTGGACTCTCCCAGCATCTGGAACATATTTCCTGCCTCTATCTTGTCCAATCCCTTAATAATCTTATATGTTGCAATTAGATCCCCTCTCAATCTCCTTAATTCCAGCGTGTACAAGCCCAGTCTCTCTAACCTCTCTGCGTAAGACAGTCCGAACATCCCAGGAATTAACCTTGTGAATCTACGCTGCACTTCCTCTACAGCCAGGATGTCCTTCCTTAACCCTGGAGACCAAAACTGTACACAATATTCCAGGTGTGGTCTCACCAGGGCCCTGTACAAATGCAAGAGGATTTCCTTGCTCTTGTACTCAATTCCCTTTGTAACAAAGGCCAACAGAACATAATGTTCTATGTTTGGTTTAAGTCACCTTGACTCTGGCACCAAGATGGTGACAAACCATCCCGGAGTCTCACCATTTCAGAGTTTCACTCTCAGAAACAAAATACCTGTCTGTTACGCTCACTAGTGAGTCACCCCGTCGTTATCATTTGTTGCCTGTTTTTGTGCACTTGCTGACCTTCCTCTTCCCTGCTGTTGCTTTCCTCACGGCTATCTTCCACTAAATGAAACCACAGCAATATACTAGTTTGAAAGGGGAATAAATTTAGGGAACTCCTGCCACACCTGTCTGCACTTCTTGCCCTTCTTGGTAGTTGTCCTATCTCTTTTTTTTTTCTCTATACCTGCAACTTGTCTAACTTGCTAAATTTTCAGGAAGTTCAGGGAGTTCAGCATTGTTAAGATCAGCAAGTGTTCCTATTCTTACTGTTAAGTGTTGCCAAATACATAAATTCAAACACTGTGCAGAAAGGAAAATCAAAAGGTTTGATCAGCAGAACTCAAAGCCAGGCGTTACAGTACTGTTGTGGTTAGCACAATGCTTTACAATGCCAGCTGTACGATTGAGGGTCAATTCTACTGGCTGTTCGTATGTTCTCTCTGTGACCACGTGAGTTTCCTCTGAGTGTTCCGATTTCCTCCCACATTCCAAAGATGTACAGTTAGGGTTGCTGAACTGTTGGCATGCATTGTTGACATCAGAAACATGCAGACAGACACTTGCAGGCTACCCAGCACAATCCACTCCGACTTAATTTGACACAAACAATGCATTTCACTGTATGCTTTGATGTTTATGTGACAAATAAAGCTAATCTTTAAAGTCAAACGAGAAGGGGAATCAATAGCAGGGAGCGCACTGGAACTTATGCTATGTTGTAATGTCAGTGTGCGTTATACAGCTTTCATTGATTTGAAATTGGATTTTGGAAAAAAATTGAATGAGCTTTGGCTGTAATAGAGCAGGCTGAATGCTACCATTCCTGGATAAATTTCTGAGCACTGTTCAACAAGGAATAATACAATAGGAGAGCTAAGTTCTCACTCTCAATTGAACATTGGAAAAGACAGAATGAAAGAAGGTGGCCACTCAGTTACAAAGAATGAGAAAGGACAAAAACACAGTTATTATTATATCAAATTAAGTCAATGGAATAAAAATCTAGTGCGCTCAGAGACTTCAACAGCTTCAATGTCATCGCCATTCATAAAGTGGATGATAGTAAAAAGGGAAAACAAGAGTTGGAAAGAGCATTCCTGAAGCTGATTAAGAGACAGCAATTCAGTTTGTCCAATAAATTTATTAAACAATAAACATAAGCAATGATAGTAAAGCTGCAAATATTTGTATAGCAACCATAAATGTCATTACTTCCTTGAGTAATAGAAAATTATAAACAATTTAATTTAGTTTGTGGTCATCACTATTTCTCTGTATTTAAAGAATCTATTTGGTCTTAGCGTATCTTGGAAAAGTAATTTCCAACAAGTAACAGAGGAACAATAATTATAAATAAGAGCTGTTGAAATAAAACAATTGCAAGATAGAAATATACCTAAATGAGTCAGCCACCTAAATGTATCAGCTGAGATGCTTGTACTAGGACTGAATGGCTTGGGCACCTGACGAATGGGCATTGATTCACTAACAGACTGTGCTGGGATAAATGTGGAGATGATTCTGTAAATAAAAATAAAGTTTTAACCTCTGGGAAAAATTGACAGAAATTGTTACAGAATGGGCAGAGCGAGCAGAACCCATAGCCCAGTTGATCATGAGACAGCAGTGCTCATATTGCTTCATGGCAGCTTGCCGATTCGGAAGCTTCAGTCGGATTAATGCTGCTCATGGGCAGTTACCTGCTTCTTCAGAGGCAGCTCTTAACAGGACAACTTCTTGGCCATTGTGATCACTCTTAGTTATAGCAATCAAAATGCTAGTCAATGTCACCGATTGAAGTTATCACCTCCTTAAGGGATGATTGCTGTCTACCTGTTTCAAAGCATGTCACCAGAAGATGTCACTTGTGCCCATGTAATTAGTCATATATGATTGGAAGGGAGGTTAGGGATGTAATAACTACATGCTCAGGGAATTATTCCTCTGAAAAACATTCTGGAGTTTTCACATGGTGCAAAGTGTTTATCCAAGAAATATCCATCAAAAACTTTAGAATCTTGCCATGTCCATAGCCTTTTCTTCTTTGAGAAAGTTATTAACTTACAAGTAACAAAGATATTTGTTGCAACTCTGGATTAATTAATTACATTGAACCACAAATGGTCCAAAGGTATCACAATGCAAGACTGTATGATAAGGGTTATGGATGTTGTGTATGCAGTCAAGCACTGTGGTATAGTGGTCCTAGTGAAGAACAGTTATCGACATGTAATTCCTCATTTGATTTGAGGAACACCATTCCATTGTGAAACAGGTGCATTATATTAGATCTCCTACAACTTCCTCTATGCTTCATTCCCCCACCCTTCAATGTCTGCAGGTCCCATCATTCTTCTTTCCACCTCTTTTCCCTCATTATGCTCGAGTCACAATATTATAAGGTGCAACGTTCCCAGTTCAGATGGTGGTGACATCTTCCACCAAACCGTCAGCCATTCCTCTGCTGCACAATCTCGTATTGCAGTGGAGCATCACAACGTCCACGGGCTTCCCATCTCTCAGGGTGGGACATCTGCTCGCTTGAACCTGTGCAAGGTTGAATGGAAAACAAGGACAGCACTCCTTTCAACGAAATGGAAGAAATCAGTTCCCATTAAAGAGATAACTGGAGTTAGTTTAAGTCTGTTCTGAAGCAGTTTTTAAAAGTGTGTGTTATACTGTTCTTCACTGGATTTCACACTTTTTTTTAGGAGGTCTCAGCTGATTCTGAGCTTTGACAGCTCGTGAGCTCAGGGACCCTTCCACAGTACTTATTCCAATAAAGCCCCTGACTGTGTTGGTGGCTGTCTTGTGCATCTATTCTCTGAACTCATTATGATAGTTTAAAACTAATCAAGGCTTAGAGTTCAACATAGACCTCTTTAAAAGGTTCCTAAGACTAAGCATACAGCACAAATAACATAACATATGGTTACAGTAAATAATGTGGCATAAGTTATTACAGAAATATACTAAAGATTACATGATAGGGAATGCTACAAAGTATGTGCTCTGTAGTCTTAACACAATTTCACTTCTTAACTGTGGCTTTAACTTACTGAGCTCCATATATAATCACTCCAGTGAACCTTTCCTGAACCAGTGGTCATCCTCGTGGTGATTCCCTTTAACCTGAAATATCATTCCTTCTTCAATCCTAAATCCTGTTGAACATCTGGTGATCAGTCCAGAGGAATGTGATTGCAGTACCGCGGTGTGGGTAAACCCCGTCTGCTGCACTCCTGCAAGTTGCAAAGTTTGACTTCCCCCCCCCTCCTTATTTTAGAATACAAAATAATACCTATTGCAGCTTTCTTGTTCCTCTAGATCAAGGTTGGGAAAAGGGGAAGGGAGAGGGAGAGGGGAGGGAGGAGGAAGCGCCAGAGACACATTCTGTAATGATCAATAAATCCATTGTCTGGAATCAAGTAACATTGCCTGGTGCCTCAGGACTGGGTATGTTTGAACCCGCGGGCCACCCACCTCCCCCCAACCGCCCCCCCCCCCCCGCCCCTGGCACTCCTTCTCTGCCACCTGTCCCACACCCTCATCATTCCAAACATCCTTTGCTCCCTCCAGATTTACAAATATGCTCTCCACTCCACATTGACCAGTGCAGTACTGAGCAAGTCTTCAGCACCCTTGCTATATATACATGCCTAAGTGCTGTATGTCTTGTTGATCGTCACACTACAGGGATTCACCAATGGATACTACAGTCAAAATCCAGTTGTATCCTTTTATTTGTTTGCATGAATGGCTTTTTCAGCATTTTCCCTCAGTTTATGCCTGACTTTAAAATTTCATCATCTAACCACTTATTTCCTCCAGGCATGCTAGAACCAACTTACATCAAGCAAAGGGTGCATTTTCTGGAGATGACTTTGACTGGAGTGAATCCCCTGTTAGAAGAGAAGAGTTTGGCCAAAGGCCAGTGAAAGATTTGTCACAGTGACTGCTCACATTGCACCCAAAGAATTGGCAGAGTTTTGAATTACTCACTTTATTATTCTGTGGTACAATTAAAGGTGCCTTAATCTTATGACTAATTGATTCCTTTCATGCAATTCAATTAATTTTATATTTGTGACCTTCTAGGCAATTGTTTCATATCTTCGTTACTTTGTGCAGAAAATTTATTCTGGGTTGATTGTTAATAAGTTGAAGCCAATGTTGCTTTGTTGTGAATTCCCCTACCTTACTGAAGAATAGTGAGATCCATCTGTTGCTGTGAACATCTCAAACTGTTTAGCCTTACCTTTCCTGTTCACTTCAGTCTCTTTCTTGGTACAGTTTATATTTATTTCTGTGAATCACCACAAAATGTACTTTAAGTCAAGTGTAATTTTCTCAAGAGGGAATATCAAAACTGGCCAGAACTTTTCAAATTAAGTCTAATCAGCACTTTGTAATGTAAGCAATATTCCTTTTTATGTTCAACCATAATAACAGCAAGAATAGATTAGTATTGTGGAGCCAACTGTGTCACTAAATTTACAACCCTTACTCTAAACACTCTAGCAAATTAATGCTTAGTGAACTGCATTTCCATTAAAAGTAAAATTCTTATTTAATTTTTATAACTCATAAAATCTTATGTCCTCTAGAACGGATTTGTTTGCGTGTTTGAGATTTGTTCAGTGATGTTTTTATTCGGTTTGATGACCTAGTTAACTACTGCTACACCATATCGAAGAAGAATATCATTGACTGTCAAGTGCTTTGAAATATTCTAAGTACGTTGGCCTTCATTAGTTGGGCGATTGAGTTCAAGAGGCACGAGGTAATATTGCAGTTCTGTAAAACTCCGGTTAAACCACATTTGAAATATTGTGTTCAGTTCTGGTTACCTCATTATAGGAAGTTTGGGGAAGTTTTAGAGAGGCTGCAGAGGAGGTTTACCAGAATATTGTCTGGCTTAGTGGACACGTCTGAAGAGAATAGGTTGAGTAAGCTATGGCTTTTCTCTTTGAAGAGGAGTAGGATAAGAAGTGACTTGACAGAAGTGTCCAAGATGATAAGTAGCATAGATTAAGTGGACAGCCAGAGACTTTTTCTCAGGGCAGAAATGGTTAATACGAGAGGCATAACTGTAAGGTTTGGGTGGGGGGGGGGGGGGGTGATGTCAGAGGAAGTTTTTTTTACACAGAGTCTTAAGTTCATAGAACGCACTGCCAGAGGTGATGGTAGAGGCAGCTATATTAGTGACATTTAATAAACTCTTAGATAGGCATATGCATGAGAGGAAAATGGAGGGCTATATTGGAGGGAATGATTAGATTGATCTTTGAGTTAGGTTTCAGAGGCTGAAAGGCATGTACTGTGCTGTACTGTTCTATGATCCTTGGACCAGTTCAGGGACCATAAATACAGGGTGGCAATATTTACTCTTCACCAATCTGCAGGTTGCCTAGTATCACACAACCTTCAGTAACAAGAATATCTTTATATATAAATGATCCAAATAATTAAAATAGTGGGGGGTTTTTTCATTTTAAAAACAAATTCTCACTTCTGCAGGCACTGATAACTTCCTAATTCAGACTTTGAACTAGAGAAAACTTTCCAGATGCCAAAAATAAATTTAATTTAATTTCCTTTAATCATATTTAACATTGTACTTGGTCTCTGAAATGTTCCAGATGGACAAGGGGAAACCAGTCCCACTAGTGATAGCAGCAGGTGGAGGAGGCAAAGCCTATCTGAGTAAGGATTCCAGTTTCCCTGAAGAGATGTTAGAAACTGATTCTTCTGTTCCTGGAGTGAATGGCAGATCAGGTGCTGCGGGTGAGTAGCCTCCTTCAGTAGATTCTTTTGGTCAAAAGACTTCACAAGATTCCTTGTTTTTGCCCACTGTGCACATTTCAAAACCACTTCATCTGAGTCTATATCCTGTATTTTGCCAAAAGCAATATTTTATCCACTCGGGAATTTCTGCCTGTGTTTTCAGTACTGAAATATTCGCCTCTGCTCAGAGCACTGGAATCTCTGGGGAGTTATCCTTGAAGTTACAGAAAAGGTCAAGCACTTTTTTTAAATTCAAGAAGATTACTGCAAGGCAAAGAGAGATGGCACTTTCATCTATCTTTCACTTATCCATGCCATTCAGTCATGGATCATACATTGCTGAAAAAGAAGCACACAAAATCAGATTTCTATTTACACTTTGATAGTTTTTCTCTGCGTTTTATAAAACAAATATACGTATAATAATGCTTTAATATTTTGAATTTTATCTGAAAATAAACAGAGTTTATCTTGTGAATGAGATCAAGCACTAATTCTAGAAAGTTCGAATTTCTTTTTTTCTGAGAATGCTGAGCAGGTGATCTATTTAACCATGGAAGGAATTATTCAATCTGACGTCATTTATTCTCCACACTCATTAATTTTTCATGCAAAAATTATGGATATGTAAGAATGGTTTTCTATTGTTATTGTCTGCCTATGCTATTTTCCCTATAATTTTTCTTCTGTAAGCCTCACAGTAAGTTTAAGAAGCATTTCACTCGTTATCTAAAGAATTGTAATGTTCCTATGTCATGGGACTTGGCAAACGAATCGCATTGTGAAATTCCTTTATTTGTATTGATCTAAATGTCTTAGCCCTAGATTTAACTGTTATCTTTATAATTACCTAACATAGATTGCTGGTTCATTATATCTCATTTCACCAATTCACGGTTAATTTGTAAAGTCACAGGTTCTCTGCAAGCCTCCCCACCGTATTATTGTTGTTATGTCATATAGGTTGCAAATCCCAGTTTAAATAAAATCACTGCACCACGGTTACTCCAAATGCAGCTTGTAACTATTATTTGAGGTGACTTAAATTAATCATGTGGACCCTGTAACTAATCAGCTCTGAGCTAATATCTGCTCTATGGCTTGAAATCTATCCTTCCATCAGTGATCAATTACAATAGACACGACATGTAGTGCATTGTGCCCTGAACTACATGACCCAGATGTAAGTCTGAATCTCTGTTGACACTTTAACATCATTTCCTCTGAAGAAGAGCCATTAATGGCTTTAGTTAATCTACGACAAAACATTTAATCATTAGGAGAAAGGGAAAATTGGTGTCGGATTGTACTTCCACTGTAACACACAAAATGCTGGAGTAATTCAGCAAGTCAGGCAGCATCTGTAAAGGGGGATAAGTAGTTGACATTTTGGGCCAAGAAGCTTCATCAGGACCTGGCCTTCGACTGTTTATCCCTCTCCATAAAACCGACCTAACCTGCGGAATTCCTCCAGCTTTTTGCGTGTGTTGCTCAAGATTTCCAGTATCTGCAAAGTCTCTTGTGTTTGTATTTCTACTGCTAATTTATTGAAAAGAGGCTGAGCTGACCACCATCAAGTACAATCTCACATATATTCATTATTTACTTCCCAGAGGATGCTCATTTATGTTATCTGCTTCAATGGTTGCGACGATAATTTGTTCCAGAAACCTTGTGCTGGATTAGCATTTTGTTTTACTCAGAATCTCTCAATGCTTGGCTTTCAATTGCTCATTATTGACAACATTATAAATATAAATAAGAATTTGTGTGATTCAGTTTGTAACCTTAGACAACAAAAGATAAAGGAACTGAAGATGAAGACTAATTTCTGTGTAACTTGAAGATGCTTCAGATGCTCCAGTTTTGAGAATAAATCTCTTACCAGATAGGTTGCATTTTTCTTACTCTCCTAAGTCAGAAGATTTACTAAAATACACTGGGTTTAATTTTGTTCCTATTGTGTTTTCTTGTTAAAAAAAATCTGTAATTTATAACTTATTCTGGTTTTCTTGTGAGTGCTGCTTATATGATGCTATATCCAAGTAAGATTTTCATGGCAAAAGTGCATGTACGTACTTGTGCATGTGACAATAAACTCGACTTTGAACGATAGAGGTTGTTCTGTGCGGAAAGCTAATTGGGTCTGTGATGTGGTGTGGCCAAAGAGGAGAATCACTGCATATCCCAGCCCAAATTTCTTTTTAACTGTCAACACAAGGAAATCTGCAGATGCTGGAAATTCAAACAACACACACAAAATGCTGGTGGAACACAGCAGGCCAGGCAGCATCTATAAGGAGAAGCACTGTCGACGTCCTGACAAAGGGTGTCGGCCCGAAACGTCGACAGTGCTTCTCCTTATAGATGCTGCCCGATCTGCTGTGTTCCACCAGCATTTTGTGTGTGTTCTTTTTAGCTGTGCCTTCATTGGGCACAGAGTCAGGAAGTCATGTTGCAGCTGTACATAATTTTGGCTAGTTCATATTTGGAATACTGTGTGCAGTTCTCTTTTCCCCATTACAGGGATGATGTGGAAGTCCTGGAGAGGGTGCAGAAGAGATTAGCCAGGGTGCTGCCTGAATTACAGAATATTGTCTATAAGGGGAAGCTGGAGGAACCAGAGTTGAGGGGATACCTAATGGAGTTTATAAAATCATAGATAGGTCAGATAGTTATAATCGTTTCACTCTGGGCAGAGGTGTCAAAAGCCAGAGGATGTAGCTTTAAGATGAGATGATAAAATTTTAAAGGAGACGTGCAGGGTAAGTTTTTATACTCAGAACATGCTAGGTGCCTAGGTGCCTGTGGAGGATGGCATGATAGCAGCATGCAAGATGTATTTGGACAGGCACATGAACATACAGGGAATGGAGGGATATGGATCAAGTCCGGGGAGATTAGTTTAGTTTAATTTGGCATCGTACTCAGCACAGACATCATATGCTGAAGGAGCCTGTTTCTGGGCTGTACTGTTCTATGGTCTTTAAAAGGCAGCTGTTTCGGGTTGAATTCTTCCAGCCTGCCTCTAATATTAACAAGATCATTGTTGTTGTTATTCCTCTTCGCGCCTTGTGGCACATCGGGCAGGAACCTTGCCGATTCTTTAGCATTTGGCTGTTTTTTATGAGGCCGAGTTGCCAACTCGACTCTCAACCCAGAACAGATGGAAAGCATGCAAGAAGCTGGCCAGATTCGAAGCCAGAATCACTCGTCTCGAAGCCTGGTCTGGATGCCACTACACCACTGCATTTTAACAAGATTAGTTTATGTAGATATGCTTGTAAACAAATAAGATTGTGACACGACTTAAAAAGGGTGAAATAGCAAACTTAAATATTTGATATTTTCATGTATGAAGCATTTATAAAGGGGTGAGATGTAGATTAATTAATGACATAGAGTTGATTATAAAGTGAGAGAAAACAAACATTAAAGGGTAAATTAGTGAGGAATATAAAATGGGACAATGAGTAAATAAAAAGGAACTCCAAATGAACATCAACCAATAGAAAATGAAGATGAGGAAGGACTAAGTACTAATACCATCACTAGAGACTTGAGATCAGATAATCCTAAGGAGTGAAAAAATTATATGCTCCGTGATCTAGAAGGCTTGCATCCTAGCATCCCTGAAGAAATGGGTACAAAGAGTTTTACATAAGTTATAAACTTCCAGAGATTCTGTAGAAGTGCTAGAGGATAGAAAAACTGCCAATATGAAGCACAACTCAAAAAAGGAGGAAGGCAAAAAAGTAAGTGTCACATTTAACCAACAAGGAAAAATAAAAATAGATTATTAACAAATGCAGCACATTGATTGAGTGAATCAAGTTGGTCAAGGCAGTCTTGAGGAGGACTTCATAGAATGCATCCGTGGTGGCTTTCTTGAACAGCATGTTACTGAACCTGCTGGGGGAATGTGCTATCTTAGATCCGATCCTGTGCAATGAGACAGGTAAACTTAGTGATCTTGTAGTTAGGGATCCTCTTGGAAAGAGTGATCACAGTATGATTGAGTTTCTAATACAAATGGAGAGTGCAATAGTTCGATCTAAAACTACAATGGGGACTACAATGGGATGCGGGACAATTTGGCTAGAGTAGTCTGGGAACACAAGCTATATGGTGGGACTGTTGAGGAAGAGTGGAAGACTTTTAAAGAGATTTTTCATGATGCTCAACAAAAGTATATTCCAGTTAAAAGCAGGGATAGTAAGGATAGGGAGAACCAGCCTTGGAAAACTAAGGAAATAAAAGAAGGCATTAAACTAGAACTTGTGTGTACGAAGTCGTCAAGTGTAGTGGGAAACTGGAAGATTGGGAAATCTTTAAAAAGCAACAAAGAACCATTAAGCGAGCAATGAAGAAAAGGAAGAGAGATTATGAAAGTAAACAAGCACAAAATATAAAAATGGATAGTAAAAGTTTTGATAATTATATTAAGTTAAAAAGGGTGGTTAATGTGAATGTAGGTCCCTTGGAGGACGAGAAGGGGGAATTGATATTGGGTACTGAGGAAATGGCAGAGGCTTTGAATGACCATTTTGTGTCTGTCTTCACGGTGGAGGATGCATCTAACATGCCAAAGAGAAATGTTATGGATGTGATAGGAGGTGAGGACCTTGATGCAATAGTTCTCACTAAAGAGGTAGTGCTGAGCAAACTTGCGAGCCTGAAGATGGATGAGTCCCCTGATCCTGATGGAATGCGTCCCAAGGTACTGAAAGAAATGGCAGAGGTTATAGTAGAGGCTTTGGTGACAATTTACCAAAATTCTCTGGATTCTGGGCAGATTCCGATGGATTGGAGGATGGCAAATGTCACACCACTGATCAAACAAGGATGTATGAAAAAGGCAGGTAACTATAGGCCAGTTAGTTTAACATCTGTTGTTGGGAAAATGCTAGAAGCTATCATTAAGGAAGAAATAGCAAGGCATCTGGAAAGAAATGGATCAATCAGGCAGATGCAGCATGGACTCAGCAAAGGCAGGTCTTGTTTGGCAAACTTAATGGAGTTCTTTGAGGATATAATGTGCGTAGTGGATAGAGGGGAACAGAAGGACGTTATTTACTTGGATTTCCAGAAGGCGTTCGATAAGGTGCTGCATAAAAAACTTATCCATAAGATAAGGATGCATTGAGTTGGGGGTGATGTATTAGCATGGATAGATGATTAGTTAACCAACAGAAAGCAGAGAGTTGGGATATATGTGTGTTACTCTGGTTGGCAATCAGTGGTGAGCGGAGTGCTGCTGGAGTCGGTTCTGGGCTCGCAACAGGTTGTGATATACATTAACAATCTGGAAGAGGGGACCGAGAGTAGTGTATCTAAGTTTGTTGATGATACTAAATTAAGTGGAAAAGGAAATTGTGCAGAATATACAGAACATCTGCAGAGAGATATAGATAGGTTAAGTGAGTGGGCAATGGTCTGGCCGATGGAGTACATGTTAGTAAATGCGAGATCATCCACTTTGGAAGGAAAAATGAAAGAGCAGATTAATATTTAAATAGTAAATAAAAATAGCAGCATGCCGCTGTGCAGAGGGGCTTGGGAGTGCTTGTGCATGAATCACAGAAGGGTGGTTTGCAGGTGCAGCAGGCTATCAAGAAGGCAAATGGAATGTTGGCCTTCACTGCTAGAGGGATTGCATTTAAGAGCAGGGAGGTTATGTTGCAACTGTACAGGGCACTGGGGAGGCCGCAGTGGGAGTACTGCATGCATTTCTGGTCTCCTTACTTGAAGAAGGATATACTGGCTTAGGGGGTGGTGCAGAGGAGGTTCACCAAGTTAATTCCAGAGATAAGACTGTGAGGAGAAATTGAGTTGCCTGGGACTGTACTCGCTGGAATTCAGAAGAAGCCTCTATCTTAAAATTATGAAGGGATAGATAAGATAGAGGCAGAAAAGTTGTTTCCACTGGTAGGTGAGACTAGAACTAGGGGACATAGCCTCAAGATTCCAGGGAGTAGATTTAGGATGGAGATGAGGAGGAACTGCTTTTCCCAGAGAGTAGTGAATCTGTGGAATTCTCTGCCCAATGAAGCAATGGAGGCTGTCAGTAAATATACCCTAGACAAGATTGGATAGATTTTTGCATAATAGGGGAATTAAGGATTATGGAAAAAAGGCTGGTAGGTGATGAGTCAATGGACAAATCAGCCATGATCTTATTGAATGGCGGAGCAGGCTCGATGGGCCAGATGGGCTACTCCTGCTCCTATTTCTAATGGTCTGATTTGAAAAATTCTAACCTTACTAATTAAGCAGTGTCAACACAGCTTCATGAAGGAGAAGTTGTACCTGACAAGTTCAGTGGAGTTTTTTGAGAGAGCCTCAACTGGAGTGGATCAAAGAATCAGTAGATGCTTAAGCTTCCAGAAAAATTTAGTCACAAGGTAACAGTTAAACTTGTTGGAAGGTAACCAAGTCAAAAGGGCAACGTTACAATAGTCAAGGGGGATTTCAATCTGCAGGTAGATTGGGAAAATTAGGTTAGCGCTGGATTCCAAGAGGGGGAATTTCTAGAATGCCAATGAAATGGATTTTTAGAGCAGCTCATGGTTGTGCCCACTAGGGAATCAGCTGTTCTGGATTGCGGGTTGTGTAATGATCCAGAATTGATTAGAGAGCTTAAGGTAAAAAAAACCCTCAGGGGAAAGTGATCATGATATGATCGAATTCACCCTGAAACTTGAGGAGAAAATGAAAGTCGGATGTATCCATATTACAGTGGAGTAAAGGGAATTACAGAAGCACAAGAGAAGAGTTGGACAGAATCAGTTGAGAAAGAACACTGGCAGGGATGACAGCAAAGAAGCAAGGCCTGGAATTTCGGGAAGCAATTCGGAAGGCACAGGTTGTATACATTCCAAGAGGAAGGAGTATGACACAACCGTGGCTAACAAGTGAAGTCAAAGCCAACATAAAGGCCAAAGAAAGGGCAAATAATAGAGCAAAAATTAGTGGGAAGTTAAAGGATTAGGAAGCTTTCAAATACCAACATAAGGCAACTTAGAAAGTGATTAAGAAGGTAAAGATGGAATACAAAAGTAAGCTAGCCAATAGTATTAAAGAGAACCAAACGTTTCTTCAGATACATAAAGTGTAAAGAAAAGCAAGAATGGAATGTTGAGAGGACTAAATAAGGTGGATGTGGAGAGGATGTTCCTTTGTTGGGGGTATCCAGAACTCAAGGACACAGCCTCAAAATTGAGGGGTGACCTTTTGGAACAGAAGTAAGGAGGATTTTTTTTTAGCCAGAGAGTGGTGAGTCTGTGGGATGTTCTGCCACAGACTGCATTGGAGGCCAAGTCCGTGGGATAGACCCTGACTGGATGAGACATCAAGGGATATGGAGTTACAAGAATCACCCCTTGTAATAATGATCAGTGAGGCACAGAGAATCTGTATTCACCAACAAGTAACTTTTACTGTTTCTACTAAAAAGCACGTGGGTTTACACTCTTATCTACCTGTGTGCTGCCTACTAGATTTCACTGACACTCCATGAACAGTCAATGAAAAGAAAAGGTAAAATCCAGGAAAGGAGTCTACGCTAGCCAGGTATTCCTCATAGTCCTGATCTCCATGTGTCCGTGGGGTCCTCCTTATCCGCAATGGTTGCTCTCTGCCTGCTGGGGAGCTATCGCCCCCACGTATTTGGAGTTCCTGGGTCTTATACTGTTCCTCATCAATTGAACCATTGGATCTCCATCCCATTGGCTCAAGGTCTCCTGACCTACCTAGGGTTACACTCTTACAGGTCATTGTACAGGGCTACAACCCACATTGTTTCATGGTGCTGCCCAACCCAGCCTTGTGCATTTGTGCCTTTACACTCTGACTGGTCCAAACTAGTAAAATAAGGCAACCCAGACAGAGTCTAACGAGATTACAGATTGCAGGTCTTGCATTTTACAGAGTAGCTACTCCTCTGAGAATGGTCTCAGGTTTATCACTCTGACTAGATTGTCCCAGAGCAAGGATCAGTTCAGAGTCCACGGCCTCTACGTAACAAATGGCTACTCATTTCAGAATGGTCTCAGGTTTAGCAGAACATTACCTGAAGCTTCCTGTGTCCATTCAGTTGCTCTGATTAGATTAGCTAAGAGCAAGAATCAGTTTAGAGTCCACAAAAAGGGGGAAACAAAGACAACTGGCTTGTCTGCTTCCCCGTCCTTGATTAGACTGCAGTTTCTTCTGGCCGACAATTGTGAGAGGGTATGTGCCTGGGGTTGAATGGGATCCGGGATCAGCCATGATGAAATGGGGGAGTGGGCTCAATGGGCTGAATGGCCCAATTCTCTCCCTATGGCTTATGGTCTTCTATTGGACCACTGGAAAGCAATGCTGGAGAGGTGGAAATGGGGGACAAGGAAATGGCGGACAAACTGAATAAGTATTTTCCATCAATCTTCACTGTGGAAGGCTCCAGCAGTATGGTGGAAGTTTCAGATGTCAGGGGTCATGAAGTATGTGAAGTTACCATAACTAGGGAAAAGGTTCTTGGGAAATTGAAAGGTCTGAAGGTAGATAAATCACCTGGACCAGATGGTGTACAGCCCAGGATTCTGAAAGAGGTGGCCGAAAAGATTGTAGAGGCATTAGTATTAATCTTTCTCGAATTACTAGGTTCTGGAATAGTTCTGGAAGATTGGAAAATTGCAAATGATACTCCACTCTTCAAGAAGGGAGAGAGGCAGAGGAAAGAAATTATAGGCCTGTTAGTCTGATCCTAGTGATTGGGAAGATGTTGGAGTTAATTATTCAGGATGTGGTTTCAGGATACTTGGAGGCAAATGATAAACTAGGCCATAGTCGGCATGGATTCCTCAAGGCAAGTGCTTGCCTGACTAATCTGTTGGAGTACTTTGATAGACAAAGGAGAATCAGTTGATATTGTGGTCTTGCATCTTCAGAAGGCCTTTGACAAGGTGCCACAAATAGTGTATGGTCATGCACTTTGGTAGAAGAAATGAAAGGGTTGACAGTTTTGAAATTGGAGAGAAAATGCAAAAAAATGAGGTGTAAAGGGACTAGGGAAACAGTGTGCTGGATTTTTTAAAGGTTAATTTGAATGTTGAGTCTGTGGTGAGGAAGGCAAATGCGATGATAGCATTCATTTCAAGGCAACTAGAATATAAAAGCAAGGATGTAATGTTGAGACTTTATAAAGCGCTGGTAAGGCCTCATTTGGAGTACTGTGAGCAGATTTGGGCCTGTTACCTTAAAAAGGATGCTTGAAACTGGGTGGGGAGTGTTCAAAGGAGTTTCACAAAAATGATTCTAGGTTTGAACTTCTTGTCATATGAAGAGTGTTTGATGGCTCTGGGTCTATATTCACTGGGATTCAGAAGTATGAGGGGTGACCTCATTGAAACAGAGTAATTTTTAGGTAGACAGACTGTGGGTAACACAGCAATCATCGCTGAGAATATTGTTTGAAATTTATACTTGGAAAATAGAAGGCAATGTACTGAAGCCAGATTTGCAAACTAACACAAAAACAAAATAGATGGGAATGTGGAAGGAGAGTGCTGTTATGTACCCCGTAACTGGGTCACTTACCAGCAAAGATAGAGAGGTCCGTTGAAGTCTGATGGTACTATTTTTAAAAGTCTTTATTTATAAAGGGGCACAAAAATAAGGTTAATACAAACATTCAGATAATATACGTCGTCAATACTCAATCTAAAGCACGGGTATAGTAATAATCATCAATAAGAAATCGCTCTATCATTTGTCTAGGGGATAAAATATTGCCTGATGGAAATATAAAAGTCACTCCATTTCTGCAGGCTTCAGCCTTTGGGGACCGCTGGGTTTTCACTTGTTGGAGAGAGAGAGATTTGTGAGAAAAGAAACTTGCCCGGGTCTTTTGATGAGGCCAATCTGTTGAGTCCGGGGAGTTGGTTCCCTGTTGTTAGTTCAAGAAAATCATTTCTGTGGTACCTGCCACCGGCTCCCAGGCAAGGGAACCGAACGCACATGGCTTCCTTCAAATGGCTGCCCGCTATTACGGTATCACTAGCGTGTCTTCTGGTGTGTCTGAGGGGCCGTCTCTACAGCCCCTCTTTTATCTTGACTCGCAGGGTAGTAGATGTCAATCAGGTTGGGGGTGATGCAATCTCTCTCTCAACCCGCCCACTTTGCCCGAGGGCTTGCACGTAGCCCAGTCCCCAATCCACAAATGTGCCTCCAAGAGACAATGGCCAATGTCGCGTTATTTTGCATCGCCGGGGAATGAGGCATCCGGCACGTCTCTCTCCCATTTCCTGGGTCCACTGACTCACCCTCCCTTTAGTGCTCTTGCGATTCTCACAAGGGAGGGGGCTGTGGGCATAACAGTACTGTTTACAGAGATATATTGGTACTGCTTAATTACTTAGATTACAATTTTTTCAGATGTGCTGCATTTATTAATAATCTGTTTTTATTTGTTGGTTAGATGAGATACTTGGTTGTGATTGGGCAAATAGCAGGCAAATGGAGTTTAATGCAGAGACATGAAATTTTCTGTTTTGCAAGGAAGAATAAAAGAACAGGCTATCATTTAAATGGAGAGAAACAAGCAACAGGTAATGTGAAAAGCAGGGAGAAAGTTAGTCCTTTTAAAGGAGTCAAGGTATAAGAGTTGGTAAAGTACAAGACAGTAGTGAGTTCTGTGAACTTTGATCCCACTATCTATGGAATATGAGTTCATTTAACATCTTTCGGAGAAGGTTCACTTGGATGATCCTTCAATCCTGAGTATGGTATGGTTGTCCTATGAGACAATGATTAAGCAGGTTGATTCTCTACTATTACGGTTCAGAAGAATGAGAGCATCAAAGAGTAAAAAACTCATCACAAAACTGTCAGATCTCTTTGTGGATGTTCTTCAAGATTAGGCTTAACCACAAACTGCAAATTCTGAGTCCAACAGTCTCTGCATCCTCACGAGTCTTTGATTTTTTGTGCCTTGATTTTCAGATAAATGTAAAGACATTTCTGAATCAATTCCTCCTTTCTTCCCTGCTGCGCATCTTCAGATAGTGCAGAGATTCATGAAAGTGAAGCATGGGCAATAAATTTTAAAGTGTCAACATGCACATCACAACAAAAGGCAATATGTATAAGAAGATGTTTTTTTCAAGTTTGTTTGTTGAGATACAGTGCGAATGAGGCACTTCTGGCCCTTTGATATGTGTCGCCCAGCAATCCCCCAATTTAATCCTAGCATAATCATGGGATAATTTACAATGACTCATTAATCTACCAAACGGTATGTCTTTGCATTGTGGGAGGAAACCGGAGAACCTGGAGGAAACCCATGCGGTTATGTGGAGAACGTACAAAGTCCTTCCAAGCAACGGTGGGAATTGAACCCAGGTGGCTGGTGCTGTAAAGCGTTGTGCTGACCACTACGCTACAGTGCCAGCCCTAAAGTTCCGTCACTCTTGTAAGGAAATACAGCAGCTAATTTAGCAGTTGAGTCAATACTTGCCTCTGAACTATAAACAGAAACTTTTGGAGATGCTCAGCAGGGCCGATGGCATTTACAGAAAGAGTGTTGATGTTTTGAGTTCCAGACAAAGACCTAAAACATTGTGTGTTTCTCCTATTGATAATTTCTAAGATTCTCCATACTTTTATTGCCTTTTAGGATCCTTTACAACATTGACTCCTTTTGGTAGTTGACTTAGTGAGCAAAACGTTGATTGCCAATCAGCAGATATTATAAAACCATATATAGGAGCAGAAGTAGGCCATTCAGTCCATTGAGTCTGTTCCACCATTCAATCATGGACTGATGCAATTCTTCCAGACATCTCCACTCCCCTGCCTTCTCCACATACCCTTTGATGCCCTGGCTAATCAAGAACCTATCCACAGCCACTTGTGGCAACAAATTCCACAGATTTATCATCCTCTGACTAAAGTAATTTCTCCGCATCTCTGTTCTAAATGGATGTCCTTCAATCCTGAAGTCATGCCCTCTTATCCAAGACTCCCCTACCATGGGAAATAACTTCGCCATATCTAATCTGTTCAGGCCTTTTAACATTCAGAATGTTTCAATGAGGTCCCCCCTCATTCTCCTGAACTCCAGGGAATACAGCCTAAGAGTTGCCAGATGTTCCTCATACAGTAACCCTTTCATTCCTGAAATCATTCTCATGAATTCTCTGAAACCTCTCCAATGTCAGTATATCCTTTCTAAAATATGGAGCCCAGAACTGCACACAATACTCCAAGTATTGTCTCATGAGTGCCTTATAGAGCCTCAACATCACATCCCTGCTCTTATATTCTATACCTCTAGAAATGAATGTCAACATTGCATTCACCTTCTGCACCACCAACTCAAACTAGAGGTTAACCTTTAGGGTTTCTTGCACAAGGACTCCCAAGTCCCTTTGCATCTCTGCATTTTGAATTCTCTTCCCATCTAAATAATAGTCTGCCTGTTTATTTCTTCCACAAAGTGCATGACCATACACTTTCTAACATTGTATTTCATTTGCCACTTCTTTGCCCATTCCCCTAAACTATCTAAGTCTCTCTGCAGGTTCTCTTGTTTCCTCAACACTACCCGCTCCTCCACCTGTCTTTGTATCATCAGCAAATTTAGCCACAAATCCATTAATTCCATTGTCCAAATCATTGACATACATTGTAAAAAGCAGCTGTTCCAACACCGACCCCTGTGGACGCCACTGATGACTGGCAGCCAGCCAGAATAGGATCCCTTTATTCCCACTCTCTGTTTTCTGCCAATCAGCCAATGCTCCACCCATGCTAGTAAATTTCCTGTAATTGCATGAGCTCTTACCTTGCTAAGCAGCCTCATGTGTGGCACATTGTCAAAGGCCTTCTGACAATCCAAGTACACCACATCTACTGCATCTCCTTTGTCTACCCTGCTTGTAATTTCTTCAAAAAAATTACAGTAGGTTAGTCAGGCAGGATTTTCCTTTCAGGAAACCACACTGGCTTTGGCTTATCTTGTCATGTGCCTCCAGATACTCCGTAGTCTCATCCCTAATAATCGATTCCAACAACTTCCCAACCACTGATATCAGGCTAACAGGTCTATAGTTTCCTTTCTGCTGCCTCCCACCCTTCTTAAATAGTGGAGTAACATTTACAATTTTCCAGTCATCCAGTACAATGCCAGAATCTATCGATTCTTGAAAGATCGTTGTTAATGCCCCCGCAATCTCTCCAGCTACTTCCTTCAGAACCCAAGGGGTGCATTCCATAAGGTCCAGGGGATTTACCCACCTTCAAACCATTAAGCTTCCTGAGCACCTTCTCAGTTGTAATTTTCATTGCACATACTTCACTTCCTTGACACTCTTGAATGTCCAGTGTACTGCAGATGTCTTCCACTGTGAAGACCGATGCAAAATATGCATTCAGTTCCTCTGCCATCTCTGTGTCTCTCATTACAAGCATCATTTTCTTTCTTTTTCAATCTCTTTATTATTAATAATAATATTATGAACAAAATACAATTAATATATTAATAAAGGGATTACAAACATACAAATTCCCATTACACATGGAAGAATACATAAGCAATGATTACAGTATGAATGAGTTTTCCCAAAACATGGACCATACAGTATATGTATGAACAAGGTAAATCTAGGTATTTCATAATATATGATATAAAAAACCAGAAAAAAGAAAAAAAATTGCAAAATTGACTAAACTACTAATCTAATAACTAATGAAGAAGAAAAAAGAAGCAAAAGAAAGAAAAAAAGAAAAGCTAAAAAGGAAAAAAAAGGGCTGTTTATAATATCTCACAAGAATACATAATCATCAGTGTCATCAACTCCGATCCTCTCAACATAAATGAGATTAAAGCTGGAAAATCCAATAAGCTTGGAACAGGGTCATATTACATCATATGAAAATATTGAATAAATGGTCTCCATATCTCTTCAAATTTAATAGAGGTATCGAATACACCACTTCTAATTTTTTCTAAATTTAGCTCATTTTTATTCTTATATAAACCCTATTTGTGATAGATGTCAATTTGAAATCACGTCTTTAACTCATATGTTTTGGTCATGTCCGCTTTTGAAAAAATATTGGAAAGATATTTTTGATATTATCTCTACGGTATTGAACATCGATTTACAACCCCATCCTATTACCGCAATTTTTGGTTTACCAATGATGGACTCACTTCATTTATCTTCTTCCGCCTGTCGAATGATTGCATTTCTCACTTTGATGGCTAGAAGATCTATTTTGTTGAATTGGAAGGAAATTAATCCTCCCACTGTATTTCATTGGCTTTCTCAAACTATGTTATGTTTAAATTTAGAAAAAATTAGAAGTGGTGCAGCATAATTTTCTATTGGTCCTATATCTACCCTCAACTCTCTTTTACCTTTCATATACTTTTAAAAAAAGCCTTTAGTATCATCTTTGATATTATTCGCTAGCTTCTTTTCATAATTCATCTTTTCCTTCCTAATGACCTTCTTAGTTTCCTTTTGCAAGTTTTTAAAAGCTTCCCAATCTTCTCTCTTCCCAGTAGTTGGCTTCCTTGTATGCCGTGTCTTTTGCTTTTACTTTGGCTCTGACTTCACTTGTCAGCCACGACAGTGTCCTTCTTCCATTCAAAAAATTCTTCTTATTTGGAATAAATATGTCTTGCACTTCCCTCATTTTTCACAGAAACTCCAACCATTGCTGCTATGCTGTCCTTGCTGTTAGTGTCCCTTTCCAGTCAACTTTGGCCAATTCTCCTTTCATGCCAGTGTAATTTACTTTATTCCACTGAAATACCAACACATTAGAATTTAGTTTCTCCTTCTCAAATTTCAAAGTGAACTTGATCATATTGTGATCACTGTTCCTTAAGTGTTCCTTAACCTTAAGCTCTTTAATCAACTCCAGATCATTGCACAACACCCAATCCAGCACAGCTGATCTCCTAGTCGGCTCAACAACAAGCTGTTCCAAAAAGCCATCCCTTAGACATTCTACAAATTCTCTTTCTTGAGGTCCAGTACTGTCCTGGTTTTCCCAATCCACTTTCATGTTAAAAAAAATATTGTTATTTCTTCATTATTACTTCCATCCATACTGACATAAAGTAGACCAACTTTCACACTACGACTTTCTTTGAATGGTCTCATTGAACTGGATGCCGGTTGGTTTTATTATTCACGGTTTAAAAGGACATTGTGCTCAAATGCTTCGAAAAGTTCTTAAAATGAGGTAAAGATATTAGGATTTGCTTATTTTAATATTCAGATGCTGAGATGTTCAGCCGTGATCACATCAGTCCATTATGGAAGGCATAAGTGTGATAATGGATAATGGTTGGCCACTAAGTGGATTGGGCAACTTGGCGTAGGAGGCAAAAGACTTCCACATTTTCAAAGAACCATATCTTGCTTGGACCTCAATGAGGAAGAATATAGTCACAGGCATGGGTTTTCCAAGCTAATAATCACCAAGATATGTGACATTCTACAGGGAGACCTTTGGCCACACTTTTTTGCCTGGCTTGCTCCCCTGTACAGCTCCGATTATGACAGATGGACTAACGTTTTTGACCACAGTGTTTTTAAACTGGTTGCTGCTGCAGCCCTCTGCCGTGTCCTCCGGTTCACTGCTCGCTGTAAGGCACTTTATTCACATAGCTAGTATTTCATCTACAGTAAATAACAGATGACATCTCAAGGACTGGCCAGCATTATTTGTTTCCATGTATGCAGTTAGACATTGACTACACTCCTATGGCCATAAGACCTCCCCTTAATTTCCCCTTCATTTTATGAGCAAGCAAGGCTTCCACTCCCTCATTGTGCAGGTTATTGTGGATCATGAGAATGATTTCGGTGGTGTGAGCCAAGTTTCCAGCAAATACATCCCGAGGCATTCTCCAGAACATTTTCATTTGTCAGCTGTACCCAGAAAAATGAACGTTGAGACTTAAGGTCTTTCCTATACTTTCCGGATGGCAGATCCCATGTACTCTGCAACCACAGCATTTGAGACCAGATCATAGTGGAAAATGCCACAAGTCTCTTAAAAGTGAGAATCTGTGTCCTGCTTCATTTGAGGGACAGCTTCAGAATATGCCACGGTTTCATTGTCACCTGCTGTATGCTGCACAATCACGTCAATCAAAAGTGGCAAAGGCTGCTGGAAGAAGGAGAGCTTGAGTACCAGGAGGATCAGGACCAGATAAAAGAAGATTACTGTCAAAGGGATGCCCTGATCTATTTCATCTGGTTCAGTGCAACATTCAGATTATGGGAGTCATCCTGAATTTCGTGAGTTCCTGCTGCAAACAGTGTTCTGCACTAGAATCTTTAGCACTGACATAATATAACAATCACCAGCTGGGAGGGCTCATATGAAGCATTCTGTACTATCACAACCTACTGTCTAATGTCTCAAAGTATTTACCTGTACTAAATGGAAGAAGCAGTGATCCGAATGCTTTCATGCTTTCACTACACCATCACTGAATTACTTGACAGGTAATATTTTGTGTAAGGAACTAAGATTGTCTGTGCTGCTGCTGTTGATTTTGGAGAGTTTGGCAGCCTCTAGATTTTGTATCAATTACCACTTCCTGGAGACGAGCGGTTTTTTATGAGTACCACTTCCTCTGCGGGTTATTTTTTCCAATTTGAAGCACTGAGTAAAGTCATTCATCTCCATCCACTCTTTATTGGGCAATATCTGTGATTGTTAAGCTTTTGGCAATATTAATAAACATTTAATAGACATATTTTGAAGAAAGTATTATGTTTATCTTTGTGCCGCATGTTTACGTTCATTTACACTGTATAGATATGGAGTATTATGTACATGTATTGTTGAAACTACTTGATCATCTGTCTGTTTCCTGCTTTGTGAGAATACTTGACAATAATAATATATTCAGGCATGCAATGATTCTGTATTGAATTTGATATATATTTTACTTAACTCTTTGCAGTTTCACAAAATCTCATGAAAAACACAAACAGAAAGCTTGCACCCTGAGTGATTTTTGAGAAGTTATTTAGCTCACTGCATTGCTGTGTTCACCTGTACAGTGAGGGCAGTAGTCCATCATTTAAAATGCACTTTCCATCGTGGTCTACATTCTGGAATAAGCAGTGGTGTAATGAGTTAATACATTTTCTTTCAGCGTGACTCTAGAATGAGGAAAATGCACAGTTGTGGAGATTTCTGCCCAGCTCTTCTGTTCTCAACTGCCCTCTGGTTTTTCCTCCTGACAGGCATCCCCTTACCTTTGATTTAGCTCTCACTCTCCTCCAGATTAGCAAACCCTTCTGTGGATGCTGCACAGTTAAAGCATTGGCAGACATATGGGACTCGATGAGTTTCTGGAATCAAAAAGGCTTTGCTTCTGGATGGAAAGCACATGAATTCCTGTAAAAATGCATTTTGGATAATCCTGCAGTACTTTTGCAGGGGACCAGATTAGATGTTAGTGGTAAACACAAGTCAGCATATCAAAGATAGCATATTTAACAAAAGTTCTATTGTTAAAATTGGACAATTAACGTGTAGTATCACACATTTTTGAAATAAGACTACAAGACCAAAAGACATGGGAGCAGAATTAGGCCATTTGACTCATTGAGTCTCCTCTGCCATTTGATCATGGCTGATTTATTTTCCCTCAACTCCATCTCCTTCCTTCTTCTCATTACCTTTGACATCCTGACTGATCAAGAACCTGTCAACTTCCATTTAAATATATCCAATGACATGGCCTCCACAGCCATCTGTGGCAAAGAATTCCACATAATCACCATGCTCTGACTAAGTAAATTACTCCTCATCTCTTGTCAGTTCCAAAGAGATGTCCTTATACTCTGAGGCCTTGCCCTCTGATCCTAGACTTTCCTTCTAATGGAAACACCCCCTTCACGTCTACTCTATCTAGGCCTTTCAACACTTGGTAAAATTCAATGAGATCCTTCCTCATTCTTCTAAATTCCAGCAAGTACAGGTCCAGAGCCATTAAACACTCCTTATACATTAAACCATTCATTCCTGGGGTAATTCTCCTAGCCCTCCTCTGGACCGTCTCCAATGCCAGCACATCCTTTCTTCGATATGGGGCTCATAACTGCTCACAAGTGCAGTCTGACCATTGCATTATAAATACTTGGCATTACATCCTTGATTTATATTCCTCTCCTCTCGAAATGAATGCTTACATGCTAAAATTTGTTCTTGGTCCAGTGCCTCAAAGTGCTTACTCTTATGATATCAGCATCTCCTCTGCTATCAGATTTCTAAGCGGTTCATGAACACATAAACACTACTCCATTATTCCTCTTTTGCTCTATTTATTTAATTTTGGAATTTATAGTAATTTTTATATCTGGCTGCATAATTTTTACGGCTGGAATAAAACAACAAATTTCACAGCATATGTCAGTAACCCTGATTCTGATTCTGATCAGAGACAGTTTCATAAGCAGAGCCTATGCAAATCTGAGTTCACCTTACTGAAAATCTGGTGACAGGACTGACATTTATTGCAAGACATTTTCTACTGTTATCTGGCTCATATTAATTCTTTTACAGCCAGTAGTCCCTTTTTTATGCAGCTTTTTAAACTGTCTCAGCCTAACATTTTAATACCACACTTATCATCCTTACCATAGTAACTCTATTTTTGTTAAAGTGTCAGCTATTATGAATGTGGCACATAGAACAACTTATAGCAAAATGTTTCACATGACATAGTTAGTAAAAACCCTACCTTATCCATTCTGAAGTGTGTAAGGAAGCCTGGTTCATCATCAGCTTGAGTGCACCACTTGTAGTTAGGACATTAATAGCTTCATCATGATCAGTCAGCCATTAAATTGATTGTGCAATGCCTATTCATTTTAACAAATGTCAAAGAGAACAAGTGAGACTTGAAATACTAAACAATTTATTGATTCAATTATAGTTATTCACATTATTGTAAGAAATTTATTAAGAATATACTTTTTATTAATTTCCACTACTGAGTTCCCATGTGGTGATTGCTGCAAGATTCAGGTCAAATGGTTGGCTGAGTGGAGGCTTGGCAGTTCCTTGTTGGGCTTACAGGAGAATAAAAAAGGGAAGCAACCACACAAGTGGGTCACAGGCATAGTGGCTATCATCTGACTACTGTTTCCAAAGGTCATCAAGCAACAAAAAATAATTAAAGAACATTGAAAACAGCCCTGACTTCACCAAACTCTCTCTGTTCTCATGATTGGTGTCCAAGAGGGCAGTTCTGACTAGAAGACAAAAGTGCAGAATTAGGCCATTGAGCCCATTGAGTGTTCTCTACCATACAATCATAGCAGATTTATTAACTACCTCAACCCCACTCTCTTGTCTTCTCCCTCCCTTCCTTTGACACCCCTACTAAATAAGAACCTATCCACTTTAAATATACTCAATAATATGGCCTCCACAGATGAATGAGTCAATGAATTCCAAAGGTTTATCACCGTCTGGCTAAAATAATTCCTCCTCGCCTCTGTCCTGGTGAAGCAAACATTAGAACCATTAGTAAAGAAATTCCTCCTCATCTGGTAAAATGATTCACTTTGGAAGGTCGTCCTTGGAGTTCCCCATCATCCTCAACACAGATGCCCCCCACCCCAACAGGGCTGTGTGCTGAGGCCTCTACTGTAAAATCTGCTCACACACGACTCCACGGCCAAACACCTGAGTTCAAAGTAAAGTTATTATCAAAGTACATACAGTATATGTCACCATATACAGTCCTGAGATTTGTTTTCTTGCAAAAACACTCAATGAATCCAATAACCATAATAGAATCAACGAAAGACCACACCCAACAGAGAAACAACCAGTGTGCAAAAGACAACAAACTGTGCAAATACTAAAGGAAAAATTGAAATAACAATAATAAATAAATAATCAATAAATATTGTTAACATGAACAATATTTGAACAATCGTTGTGAGAATAGTTCAGTGATGAGGCAAGGAAAGCTGAGTAAAGCTATCCTCACTGGTTCAAGAGCCTGATGTTTGAGGGATAATACTGTTCCTGAGTCTGGTGGTGCAAGACCTGAACCTAATGGCAGGAGCATAAAGAGAGCAGGACCTGGAGGTCCCTAATGATGGATGCCTCTTTCCTGTGACAGTGCTCTGTACAGATGTGCTCAAAGCTGGGGAAGAGTTTGCCCATGATGGACTGTGCCATATACATTGTCGCATTGACCGTTCACTGATAACATGTTGCTTCTCAGCAACAACGATTAGCCTGTCTACAGAGAGAAGGTGGAAGAGCTCAAGGCCTGGTGCCAGGCGAATAACGTCTTCCTCATTGTCAACAAGACAAAGGAGATGGTTATCAACCTCAGGAGAATTTGCACCACTCACACCCCTCTGTACAGCAGTGGAAACTGCGAGCATTTCAAACTCCTGGGATTGCCCATCTTGTACAATCTCTCATGAATCCACAGCACATCCCACACAATTAAGAAAGCCCGCTAACGCCTTAACTTTCTGAGGAGGTGGAACAAAGCTGGACTATGCACATCAATATTCATGACTTTCTACAGATGTGTAATGGAGAGCATTCTAACGAGCTGCCTCACTGTTTGGTACAGAAACTGTACTGTATCAGACGGGAAGACTCTACAATGGGTAGGCAAAACTGCCCAATGCATCTCCAGCACCAGCCTACCTGTCACCAAGGACACATATACAGAAAGGTGCTGGAAAAGGGCAGTAACATCACCCTGCTCATGGACTGTTTGTCCTACTCCCATCAGAAAGGAGGCTACATAGCATCCACACCAGACTCAAATACAGTTACTTTATCCAAACTGTAAGCTGATCAGCAACTCCACCCATTAACCCACCCACAGTAACCCCAATACCACTACTTTATTTTCTGTCAGTCTCCTCACGTACAGTCTCTCCTGTGTCTAGCATCACTTTATGTGCACACAATCAATGTGTATAAATTATCTCAAGAATTTATATTTTTTGTGTTTATAATATTGTGGTTTTTATCTTATTGTGTTTTTTTTCTTGTGCTACATTATTTTGTTCTCCTTTACGTTTATGGAATGGAGATAGCATTAAACAATCTTGAATCTTGAAAACGGAAACATCCTCATCTTGTAAAATGATTCCCATTGGAAGGTGGGCCCTGGAGGCAGTATACGGGGCTGGTGGCAGGATTCTGAACAGCATGGAAGAACAGTGGGAACCTGATGTCCACGTCCATAGATCCCTCAAAGCTGCAGTGCTAATTGACAGGGTAGCTAAGGAGGTGCATGACATACTGGCCCCACGCCAGGGACCAAGCTCAAGAGCTGCCAAGCAATATTATGGTTCTACAAAACTCTGGCATGACCACACCTGGAGATCAGAATCAGAATCCGGTTTATTATCACCGGCATGTGACGTGAAATTTGTTAACTTAGCAGCAGCAGTTCAATGCAATACATAATCTAACAGAGAAAAAAAAGTAAAATAATAATAAAATAAAAATAAGTAAGTCAGTTACAGTATATGTATATTGAATAGATTAAAAAAAGATGTGCGAGAACAGAATACTGTATATTAAAAAAGGTGAGGTAGTGTCCAAAGATTCAATGTCCATTTAGGAATTGGATGACAGAGGGGACGAAGCTGTTCCTGAATTGCTGAGTGTGTGCCTTCAGGCTTCTGTACCTCCTACCTGTTGGTAACAGTGAGAAAAGGGCATGCCCTGGGTGCTGGAGATTCTTAATAATGGACACTGTCTTTCTAAGACACCACTCCCTGAAGATGTCTTTGTAGGCTAGTACCCAAGATGGAGCTGACAAGATTTACAACCTTTTGCAGCTTCTTTCAGTCCTGTGCAGTAGCCCCTCCATACTAGACAGTGATGCAGCCTGTCAGAATGCTCTCCATGGTACAACTATAGAAGTTTTTGAATGTATTTGTTGACATGTCAAATCTCTTCAACCTCCTAATAAAGTATAGTTGCTGTCTTGCCTTCCTTATAACTGCATCGATATGTTGGGACCAGGTTAGATCCTCAGAGATCTTGACGTCCAGGAACTTGAAACTGCTCACTCTCTCCACTTCCAATCCCCCTATGAAGAAAGGTATGTGTTCCTTCATCTTACCCTTCCTGAAGTCCACAATCAGCTCTTTCATCTTACTGACGCTGAGTGCCAGGTTGTTGATGTGGCACCATTCCACTAGTTGGCATATCTCATTCCTGTACATCTTCTTGTCACCATCTGAGATCCTACCAACAATGGTTGTATCATCAGCAAATTTATAGATGGTGTTTGAGCTATGCCTTGCCACATAGTCATGTGTATATAGAGAGTAGAGCAGTGGACTAAGCACACACCCCTGAGGTGCACCAGTGTTGATCGTCAGCGAGGAGGATATGCAGAGGGAGGTGCAGAGGCCCAGGATCTGCAACTTCTCAATCAGGGTTGTGGGAATAATGGTATTAAATGCTGAACTATAGTCGATGAGCAGTATCCTGATGTAGATGTTTGTGTTGTTCAGGTAGGCTAAAGCCGTGCAGAGAACCATTGATATTGTGTCTGCTGTTGACCTATTGTGGTGATAGGCAAATTGCAATGGGTCCAGGTTCTTGCTGAGACAGGAGTTCAGTCTAGCCATGACCAACCTCTCAAAGCATTTCGTCACTGTTGATGTGAGTGCTACTGGGCGATAGTCATTAAAGCAGCTCACATTATTCTTCTTAGGCACTGGTATAATTGTTGCCTTTTTGAAGCAAGTGGGAACTTCCGCCTGGAACAGTGAGTTTGGTGCCCAGTTCAAGTTGCCCACTATGAGGAAGCTTTAGAGAGGGTACAGAGGCGATTCACCAGGATGCTATCTGAACTAGAGAGCATGTCCTGTGAGGTTAGGTTGAGTGAGCATAAGGCCCTTCTCTTTGGAGTGAAGGAAGATGAAAGGTTACTTTATAGACTTGCACAAGATGACAAGTGGGTGGTGGGTTGGAGGTGCATCTCTACCAAAGGAGGTGTAAGGCATACCTTCCCTCCTCTAAGCCATCGGGTTACCCTTGGGTGAGGTATATCACCTGCTCAGCACCCCCCCAAATCAGGGTCACGTGAAGCCATGGGAACAGGTGATAGATTGGATGGTCGCGTGAGCAGCTGGTGCATACCACAAGTCCTGGTCAGGTGACCACTGATGCCAGGCAGACAATCTCTGCAGAGTATTGAGAATGGCTGGGATCACTCATCTTGTAAAGACACTGCCCAGGAGAAGACAATGGCAAACCACTTATGTAGAAATATTTGCCAAGAACAATCATGGTCATGGAAAATCCATGATAGCCCACGTCATGCAACATGGTACATAATGAATGAATGAACAAGATGACAAGTTCAGAGATAGAGTGGACAGCCAGAGACCCCTCCCCAGTGCTGAAACAGCCAATATGAGGGGGAATAACACCAAGGTGTCTGGAATAAAGCACAGGGAGATGTTAGAACATAAGAAATAGGATCAGGAGTAGACCATCTAGTCTGTCGAGCCTGCTTCACCATTCAATAAGATCATGGTTGATCTGGCCATGGAAGATACCCCACGTAGAGAGTGGCAGGTACATGGATCATGCCACTACAGGTGGTTGCAAAGGAAGACACACCAGGGACATCCAAGAGACTTCCGGACAGGCACATGGATGAAAGGAAAATGGAGAGTCACGTGGGATGAAAGAGCAAGACTGATCCTAGAGTAGGTCAAAGGGTTGGAATAACATTGTAGTGATCAATAATGAGATCTGAATATATCACTTATCCTTTAAGGAATAATCAAAGCATTTGGAAAAGTTCACATTTAACTGACACTGAAACATTTCTCCTGACCCTCTTCATTTACTAACAATGTGTATTTACATTGCGCTTTTCTTTTGGACTTACAAAATATGGCACACACACTTGAGGCCGTGCTTTCAAACTCTGTTCCAGCATTATCCAGTAACTTGGGGACAATCTACCTGTGATGCAAAGAGAAACAGATGAAGATAAGCTGGGCATGGGACCTGGAATTCACTTTTGTTTCCCTCAGTGTCCTCAATAAGTTAGCAAAGACGATGGGTCAATTCTTCACAGTACCCCCAGGAACATCGAACGTAGTGTGTGTTGTATCTGCATAAATCAGCCAGAGTAGGCTTTTTTTTAGCCTAGGATTTTATTGTCTTCATTTATATTGTGACATTTAACTTCCCAGACATCCAAATCATTTTTTGATTGATGAAGTATTCTGGAACTGTTGTCAGTTATTTTGTATGTAAATATGGCAGTAAATTCACACTGAAGTAAGTTCCACATACAGAGATTGAAAACAATCTATTTTCAAAAAATAATGACTATTCAATAAATAATGAGACTGAATAAATAGTCGATTTGAATTGAGAATATATTGTGCAAGTACCATTTAGATTCTATTAGTTCTCCTAACTTTATAATTCCTCTTTTATTTTTACAGGAGGTGGTGGAGGGTGGAGTGATTCCACCAACCCAATGTGGTCGGGCAAATCTCTGACTGAAGGTGGTGAAGGTGGACAACCCTGTCCACAGGCCATTAAGAAATGGGGCTGGCTAACAAGAGGAGGCTTTGGAGGAGGAGGCGGGGCTTGCACAGCAGGAGGAGGTGGTGGAGGCTATATAGGTGAGAAAAAATGTGTAACCTGTGTAAATACACTTTGACCTCACAGATGTGTGTAAACCAAGACCAAAGTCAAATGCTAAGAATGTTGGCAATCTGAGCTAAGAACAGAAAATGCCAGATATGTAACAGCTCAACAAGTAAGTTTATGTTCAAAGTGCGTAGATGTCACCTTATACTACCCTGATATTCATCTCCTTACAGGCATTCACAGTAGAACAAAGTAACTCAACAGAGTCAATGGAAAAACTATATGCAAAGACTGGCAAACCACCAATTGTGCAAGCATAAAGTAATAATATATAAATAAATAAATCTGAGAATAAGAGTTGTAGGGACCTTGAAAGAGGCTATACATTGTGGAATCAGTTCAGAGTTGAGGTGAGTGAAATTATGCAGGTTTAGGAGCTTGATGGTTTAAGGGTATTACTGTTCCTAAACCTGGTGGTGTGGAACGTAAAGCTCCTGTACCTTAGATGAAACTGAAGAAAGAGTACACCATCTGGTCTCTTGAGTCTGCTCTGCCTTACATAGCTCATCTTCTACCTCAACATTATTTCACCAATATTCAGATAAGTTTCTTTGTGCTATTCTCCTGTGAAGACAGACGCAAGCTCTCTTTTAAAAATTCCTCTGCTATTTTCTTCTTCTTCATTACATATTCTCCTGCTCGTGTCTCGAAAGGACTTACATTTTCCCTCGCTGGTCTTTCATTTGCATACCAGAAGAGGATCCAAGTATATTTATGCTTTTGTTATTTCACTTTTTTTTTAACAATTTATTTCTCCTCCTTTACTAAATTCTAAAATAATCCCAATCCTCAATCTCACATTTTTCCCTCAAGTTTATTTTCCCTTTCTTCAAAATTTATACTTCCGTTGATTTGTTATAGCTGGAGCATATTTCTAATATTTTCTTTGCAAATTGTGCACTTTTTTTTAAAGATGGCCAACGTCTGACAACTGTCATACCTATACTGTAATTTCCCAACTCACCTCAGTCAACCTGTCCTTGTAGCTTCCTTTGTTTAGAATGAAAACCCTGGTTTCAAGCTTGCTTCTAAACTTAATGTCAAATTCTATTTTTTGTCAAGTCATTATTTGCCAGTGAGTCCATTGTTAATTAAACCCCTTCTCGGTGCACAATACTAAATTTAACATAACCTGTCCCCTGGCTGATTTTTCAACTTACTGATCCATAAATCCAGTTCAATTGCATTCCAGAAATCAACCACTATTAGTACTAAATTGATTTCTCCCACGATTAATGGAATCAGTGGACTATTTTAATCACTGATTGTGCATTTGTTAACAAATTGTCTCTCCCCACTTGTGCAGCATAAGCTTTATTTACCTAGTACGAGTACTTGCAATAGGCTGAGTACTCCAATCCTATTTTGGATCTGCGCTTGCAAGCTCTGTAGAACGATTGAGACTGTTGGATGAAAATAGAAGGATGTAACAACTTAAATTAAATCCCATTTATGGGCATAGATATGTCTCCTCTGCTTGTGAATCCTAATAATATTCGCATGGATACTTTCATGCTGTCAGAAGTTGCCCATGCAGCAGAATTACTTGGCAAAGCTCAATTGCTCACATCGTCAACAAGCATGCTGACAATCGGTCACCAGAACCGTGCTGCATGTGGACACCTGACAAGATGGAGTCCACCAAGAATGCTTTGACAGCAAGCAGCAGGCTGAGACAGCGGAAGAGAAGATGCAGTTGAGGACAGACTGCAAGATGCCAGTAACACGTTATAGATATCCTTATAGAGTCACAGAGTAATACAGGCCCAACAGATCCATGCTGATCACAGCATCCCGCCTGCTAGTCTCAGATGTCTGTGTTTGGTCCAACCTTCCATGTACCAATCAAAATGTCTCTTAAATGTTGCAACTGTATCCTACTTAATGACTTCCACTGGCAGCTCATTCGTAGAAGCATAGACACTGCAACACAGAAACAAGCCCCTTTGGCACATGCCAGTCTATTAATCTGCCGAGGCCCATTGACCTGTACCTGGACCATAGCCCTCCATAACTCTCCCATCCATGTACCTATCTAAATTTCTTTTAAATGTTGAAATCGAACACGCATCCACAACATCAGATGGCAGCCCATTCCACACTCTCACCACCCTCTGAGTGAAGAAATTCTGCCTCATGTTCCCTTAAACATTTCACCTTTTACCCTTAACCCATGACCTCTAGTCCTAATCTCACCCAATCTCAGTGGGAAAAGCCTGCTTCCATTTACCCTCTCCATACCCCTCATAATTTTGTATACCTCTATCAAATCTCCTCTCAGTCTTCTATGTTCCAAGGAATAAAGTCCTAACCTATTCAATTTTTCCTTATAGCTCACGTCCTCCAGTCCTGATAACATCTTTGTAAATTTTCTTTGGACTTTTTCACCTTATTTATATCTTTCCTGTAGGTAGGAGACCAAAACTGCCCACAACACTCCAATTGGGCCTCACCAATGTCTTATACAACTTCAACTTAACATCCCAGTTCCTGCACTCAATACTCTGATTTATGAAGGTCAATATGCCAAAAGATTAACAAACCTGTCTACCTGTGACATCAGTTTCAAATAATTATGGATCTATATTCTCAACTCCCTCTGTTCTGCCACGCTCCTCAGTGCCTTACCATTTGTCCTACCCTGGAGAGGTAATGTTCCAACTAGTTAGACCCCACTTGGAGTACTGTGTTCAGATCTGGTGACCTCATTACAGGAAGGATGTGGATATTATAGAGAGAGTGCAGAGGAGATTTACAAGGATGTTGCCTGGATTGGGGGGCATGCCTTATGAGAATAGGTTCAGTGAACTTGGCCTCCATTGTTGGAGAATGAGAGGTGACCTGATAGAGGTGTATAAGATGATGAGAGGCATTGAATGTGTGGATAGTTAGAGGCTTTTTCGCAGGGCTGAAATGGCTAACACGAGGGGGTATAGTTTTAAGGTGCTTGGAAGTTGGTACAAGGGGGATGTCAGAGGTAAGTTTTTCACACAGCGAGTGGTGGGTGCATGGAATGTATTGCCAGCAAAGTTGGTGGAGGTGGATACAATGGGGTCTTTTAAGAGACTCTTAGATAGGTACATGGAGCTTAGAAAAATAGATGACTGTGCAGTAGTGAAATTCTAGAGCCCTCTTAAATCTCTCTCCCTTTTATCTTCTACCTGTGCCCTCTAGTTTTGCACACCCCAACCCTGAGGAAAAGATTATGATCATCCATCTCATGCATATCCCTCAAGATTTTATAAATTTCTCATTCTCCTATGCAACAGGGAATAAAGATCCAGTATAGACAACTTCTCCATATATAACTCTAGTGGTTATCTAGTCCACATAGTATCCTCGGATATCTCTTTTGCACCCTCTCCAGCTTGACAAAGTCTTTACTATATGAGGGTGACCAAAACATAAGAACATAAAAAATAGGAGCCGGAGTAGGCCATCCAGCCCATCCAGCCTGCCCCGCCGTTCAATAAGATCATGGCTGATCTGTCCGTAAACTCAGCTCCATCTACCTGCCTTTTCCCCATAACCCTTAATTCCCTTACTATGTAAAAACCTATCTAACTGTTTCTTAAATATATTTAGTGAGGAAGCCTCAACTGCTTCCCTGGGCAGAGAATTCTACAGATTCACCACTCTCTAGGAAAATCAGTTTCTCCTCATATCCCTCCTAAATCTTCTCCCCTGAGTCTTGAGGCAAACTCCCCTAGTTCTAGTCTCACCTACCAATGGAAACAACTTTCCTACTTCTATCTTATCTATACCTTTTGAATTTTTTTATGTTTCTGTAAGATCCCCTCTCATTCTTCTGAACTCCAGAGAGTATAGTCCCAGGAGACTCAATCTCTCCTCAAACTGGACACAATGTTCCAAGTATGGCCTCACCAATGACTTGTATAAGAGACAAAATTAAACTTTGCCCTAACTGATGAAGACCAACATGCTAAATACTGTGTAAACCACCACTTCAGTGAACTGTATGCTTGTGCTTTCAGGTCTCTCTGTTTCATAACACTTGCCAGTGCCCTGAAATTCATTAAAGAAGTCCTACCTTAGTTTAAAAATGAACATCTTGGGAATGTGCGAGATGAGATGGAAAGGAGCTGGTAAAACAAGCTCAGAGGGATATACCGTCATTTACTCAGGAGGAGAAATACATGAAAAAGGTGTTGGAATTATGTTAGATGAAGAATGTGCAAAATCAATAAAAGGCTATTGGACAATATCAGATTGAATGGTTCTCGTGAAACTACATGCAATACCTTTTGACATTAACATCGTTCAAGTTTATGCCCCAACAGCAGAGAGCAATGAAGAAAACATCGAACAATTTTATGAGGAACTAGAAACAGCATTAAGACAATGTAAGAGCTCAGAAAATCCCATTATTCAAGGTGACTTCAACACAAAATTAGGCAAGACCAGGGACGAGGACAATATTGGGGATTACGGCATAGATGAGAGAAATGAGAGAGGTGAACAACTAGCTACTGGGTCACAGAAAAAGATTATATAATTGGTAATACCGTCTTAAAGCAACACCCAAGAAAACTATGGACATGGAAGAGCCCAGGGGATAACACCAGAAACCGGATTTATTACGTACTTATAAGGAGAAGGTATAGAAATGTTCTGAAATCATGCAAAACATATCCGGGTGCAGACTGCTACAGTGATCACGTACCAATAATCAGTGTGATGTATCCGAGACTCAGAAAGCTTAAAAGACCAAGAGTAGAGCCAAAGCTGAATTTGACAAAAACAAGTGACAATGAATTCCAAATAACAGTGAAGAACAAATTCGAGGCTGTACAAAACATCACAGCAGTGATATAGAACAGCAGTGGGAAAACCTCAGAAACAGCATTATACAAGCGGTACAAGAGGTGATTCCCAAACAACAGAAAAAAGCTAAAAAGAAATGGATGACAAGAAATTCTGAATCGTATGGAACAAAGAAGAAAATGTAAGGAAAACGAAGAATCCTACGTATCCTTGCATGCACAGATAACAACCGAGTGCAAGGAAGCAGAAGAAAAGTGGCTTAGGGACAAATGTGAGTTAATAGAACAATTGCAGAAGACCAACAACAGCAAACCTATGCACGACGAGGTCAAAGAGGTCACAAATCGGAAGAAAAGCGGGGCAACAACAGGATGTATAAAAGCAAAAGATGGATCTACAGTTATGGAAAAAGGAAAAATAATGCAAAGATGGTCAGAGTACATCAAAGACCTGTACAATGACAAAGACTGAGAGAACAACTTTGATACTGGCAACAACAATGAGGGCCCAGCAATACTGAAAGAAGGAGTGGAACATGCTACGAAGAAAATGCGAAAGGGAAAATCATCAGGACCAGAAACATTCCGGTTGAACTGTATGAAGCACTAGAAGATTTTGATGTAGAGAAATTAACAATCTTATTGAATAGAATATACAACAGTGGCAAAGTACCAGAAGATCTTTTAAAGGCAGTATTCATTGCACTGCCAAAGAAAACAGAGTGTGGACAACACAGAACAATTAGTTTAATGAGCCACCTCACAACAATTCTACTTAGAAAAACATCATGCTCAGAATAAGAAACAAAGTTAAACCAGAGATCAGTGAAGAACAGTGCAGCTTTGTCGAAAGCAAGGGAACTTTTGGCCTGAAACATCGACATCGCTTCTCCCTATAGATGCTGCCTAGCCTGCTGTGTTCTACCAGCATTTTGTGTGTGTTGTTGTTTGAATTTCCAGCATCTGCAGATTTTCTGGTGTTTGCTCTTTATATTCTCAGGGATATTATTGAAAGGTCAAGAGAAGTACAACAAAACCTATGCTTCTGTTTCATTGACTACACAAAAGCCTTTGACACAGTGAAACACCATCATCATGAAAATGCATAAAGATATTAATATCAACAGAAAAGAACTAAGAATAATCAGGAATCTGTACTGGCAACAAAGTGCAGCCATATGGATAGACAATGAGATTGGTGAATATCAGCTAATAAAGTGAGGAGTCAGACAGGATTGTGTTCTATCACCAGACCTGTTCTCCCTGTACAGTGAAAACATCATGACAACCATACAAGACCTACCTGGAATAAGTATAGGAGGATACAATATCAACAACCTCCGCTATGAGGATGATACAGTACTGATAGCAAACAGTGAAGTAAATTTACAGAAACTAGTATCTACCATCAACACAGAGAGCGAAAGACATGGCCTAACCTTAAACAAAGAGAAAACTGAAGTTATGGTAATATCGTACTGGGAAATGAAATCCTGAAACAATTTCACAACTTCAAGTACCTTGGGTAACATCTGATGGCAAATGCAAAACAGACATAAAAGCAAGAATAGAAATGGCAAGAACAGCATTTACAGAAATGAGAAACATCCTAACGAACAAGAAAATAGCAATTGACATCTGCCTTAGAACTCTCAGCTGCTACATTCTTCCTATATTGATGTATAGCCGCGAGTCATGGACCATCACAAATACAATGGAAAAAAGAATCAATGCAGCAGAGATGTGGTTCCTCAGAAGAATGCTATGCATATCATATATGGACAGGATAACCAATGAAGAAGTTCTACAGAGTACAAAAAGAAAACATGCATTACTTAAAAAAAAATCAGAAAACGCAATCAAAATTCTTTGGACACATCATGCGAAGAGAGACATTAGGACATTTAGTTACAACTGGAAAGCTGGAAGGAAAGAGAAGCAGAGGCTGACAGAGAATGAAAATGACAGACAGATTAACATCATGGTTAGAAACAGGGGAGGCAACAACTACAATTCGGAGGGTCAGGGACCATGATAGATGGAGAGACATGATCATCCACGCCGAACGACAAGGCACCTGAACTAACCTTAGTGTGAATGTCCAAAAACACATCACCTCACACTTGTCTGTTGAAATATTTCCATTCCTCAGCCCATCTCCTTAACTATTCAATATCCCTTTGAAATGCCTTGTAGCCTGCTTCACTGTGAACAAGACCCCCAATTTAATATCGTCCACAAACTTGCTAATCATACCGTGTACTTTATATCCAAATCATCTACATAAATAATAAATAACAGCGGTTCCAGCACTGAACTCTGGGACACCCCACTGGTAACAAGCCTTTGGTCAGAGAATCAACCTTTAATCATCACCCTCTGCTCTCTCTGTCATTGAGCCAATTCTGAGTCCACCTCACTAGCTCCCCATGAATCGTGTGTGACCTTAACTTCCAGATCATCTTGTAATGCAGGACTTTGCCAAAGGCTACTAACTTCCATATAAACCACATCAACTACCCCACCTTCATCTGTCCCTTAGTTACCGCTTCAAAATCTTGCAGCAAATGAGACACCCCTAAATCCGCCAATCTGTGACTGCAAAGGCTGTTCCATGCTCTCTCTACCCAGTAGATATGTGACTGTTTAATAACAGTCCAGCAGAGTTAATATATTCAATTCACTTGATATTTTCAATTGATATCATGTATCTCATTTTGTGTATTTGCCTTCCTATCATGAAACTACATAGTGGCATGTTTCTTTATCTACTTTATGTTTCTTTTATTCCATTCTTCTCCCTTTTATATTTGGGATATATTGCAAACAACAAACGTTCTTTCCAAGCAAATGCTTTTGCATTGACACTGTTTCTGAAGAAATATCATGATACAGGAGAGATAGAGTGCTAAAAGTTGCCTAAGGCAAATAAGAGGCTGAAAAAATATTGATTTCTCTGGTATACTAATGTCTTATCAACTTGATCATAATTCTGTTTAACAAATGTAGGTGCAACAAGATCATTGTGTCCCTACTCATCCCTATCCCCTTGTTACTGACTCACCCAGTTTATTTACTTACTTAGGTTAAGAGGAACCTGTCTTTGACAAATCTATTTCACAAAAGAACCAGTTGGCCATTGTGTTCTAGGCAATTCATAGGGATAGATTACACCAAGCTCAAACCTGATAATATCATATAGCTAGATCCTTTTAAATGAACAGTTTCACTAATCATGTAGTTATTTTCTTGTGCAGAGGAGTTTTCGGTTACGTAGAGGAAGTAATAGTTCTCAAGAGCCAGGTTCTCAATAGCACACCTGTATTGCACATAACCATGCACCTGTCTATGTTAATGTAAATGTATGAGATTTCCACCAGTCTCAGCCCTATGTGGCAATGCAATATTGAACCATGGGAAACTTGTATTGTGAATGGCCTGTCGTTTTAAGAATCAAAATGGTGGGCCATTCACAATACCGTGTCAGTGCTGTGGTTAGCATGACGTGATTACAGCTCAGAGCATTGGAATGCGGAGTTCAATCCCTGTTCCTCTGTAAGGAGTCTTGAGGAATGTGTGGATTTGCTTCAGGTCCTTCTGATTCCTCCCACAGTTCAAAGACATGCTGAGTTGGTTAATTGATCATTGTAAATTGTCCTATGAGAGTTAAATCGAGGTTGGCAGGGGTTACTGGGTGGTGCAGCTCAAAGGACCAAAAGGGCCTATTCTGCTGTGTATCTCTAAATAAAATAAAATAAAATCTGTGTATGTACCAGTTTAAATTTGGAAGAACATCTGAGTTATTCTGCTAAGGTCACCTCTACTGCTATCCTAGTAGAGAGCTCAACATAGATTGAAAATCAGACCCGGCACACTTCCTTGGTACAAACAGGTCACCACAATTCCAGACATTTTCTTCCAAAATAATAGAACCATAGAACCATAGAACATTACAGCACAGGAACAGGCCCTTTGGCCCTTCTTGGCTGTGCCGAACCATTTTTCTGCCTAGTCCCACTGATCTGCACCTCGACCATATCCCTCCATACCCCTCTCATCCATGTACCTCTCCAAGTTTTTCTTAAATGTTAAAAGTGTTGACATAATAATGTCTAATTTCTTAAGGTTTCTGGATGTGAAGCAAATAAAATATATCTATTGATTTTATACTCAATTTGGAGACCAATTAAACATGTGTTTCATGAATTTCTGTGCTGTGAAACTCTCTGATCATATGACACTATAATGGATGGATGATAAGAAGCATTAAACAATGTTTGATTAACAACAGGTGGAAATGCGTCTGAGGGTAATCATCCAGAAAAAGATGGTGCCTGTGGTGTTTCTTACATTAGTCCATTTGGCGAATTGTACACACCAGCACTGGCAGGTATGTGAAAGCTGTGAGCAGTTCTATTCTAACCGTATTATATCATGGAATTTTATTGATAACCAGACACAAGACATAATAGACTAGATATTTTGCGAGGCTCCACTTTAACAGCCACCATTTATCCATTGGAGAAGATGGCCGCTATTAAAATTTTGTCATTTGGGAAAATTAAGTTGAAGTCTCGAGGTCATCATCAGATGCTCCGGGTGCAATGAATTTCACTCCACACAACTAAAACTGTCTCCTAATAAACAAATAGAATAAAAACCAAATGGACTCTGTGTTGAGCAAATCATTTTCCTAACTAGATGCTGCCAGACGTTGAAAGCTAAAATCTACCCTCGTGTAATTTAAACATTTTCTCTATAATATATATGACATCAAATTCATGTTATTTATTTTCAGTGCAGACGATACTGCAAATTTCCTTCTCTTCCCCCCTCGTCTTGCCCTTCACAGTTTCTTAATTGTCTGTTCCTTCCTGCATTGCTCGGCTGCTTGGGCCGCCTTCATCTCTCCATCCCTCACACTTTGTTTCTGTTACTTGCATGTTCCTTTCTCTCCTCACAGTGACAGAAAGCCACGGGGAGGTTGAAATTGTGCTGCATTTAAATTGCACCCACTGTGAACATAATGAATGTATATTTGACTATATCAAAGAAGAACTTGTCTGCATGTGCGAATCAGGAAAAATTCTGGCTTCAGACAGTGTTACCTGCATTTGTGAGTACCAGTTTTGACATGTTTTTGAACACCCTTGAGATATATTTAAATAACATACTTATCAGCAAAATAGCCAAATTCAGCAGAATTCTTTTTCTAGAAGAGAGGCATTATGCAAATTTATCTTGGGGCATGCCTTTGAATAAAATATAATGCTGTGATTGCTGGAAACCTGAAATAAAAACTGAAATCATATTAAGACTTTTTTTTGAGTTTGTAACCAACGGAATAGATAAAGGGAACTTTCAGAAGGCCTTCAAAGCTGTTTCACCCAAGAGGTTATTAAATAGCTTTAGAAAACATGGGTAATATGTTGGCACAGATTGAGAATAGGTCAGTGGGAAGAAAACAGAATATAAATCAGCAAACCTTTTCCAAGTTGGAAGACTCTGATGGGTGGGATCACTACAGGTTCCTGAGCTATATCAATGATTTGAATAAGGGATCTAAAGTGTAACAAGTGTAATATATCTACCTTTGTTAGTGTTACAAAGTTGAGTGGCAAAATGGGCTAAGAGGGAATGAACAGTAAATTCAAAAGAATATGTACAGGCTAATTAAAAGGATGAGGAAATGGCAGAGGGAATATAAATGTGGAAAAATGAGAAGGTGTCCATTTTGGGCAGAAAAAAATACTAGAAAAGAGAAGTCTTTTTTTAAATGGAGAAGGATTGAAAATTGTTATTGTTCGGAGTGTCTTCAATGTCCTTGCACACAAATGAAATTTAATTTGCAAGCACAAGCATTGAGGAAGGCCACAGCAGTAGAGATACCTTGCTCTAACTATGTAGCACCATGCTAAGCCCACACCTGAACTACTGTGCATGGTTCATGTCTCTCTACAGAAGAAAACATAAACACCTGATAGAGTGCAACAGAGTTTCATCAGATTGGTATATAGGATAGTAAATTGCCTTCTGAGGAAGCATTAAGCCTATCTTCTTTAAAGTTTGTAAAAATGAACAGTGATCTTTTTAATGGGGCTTTGCTTGATAAATTCCAAGGTGTCTAGAACGATGGTTCAAAGTCTCAAAATAATAGGTTGACTATTCAAGACTAGGATGAGAAGAAACTTCTTTACCAGAGGCCCGTGAATCTTTGGAATTTTCTACCATGCAGGGTTGTGTAGGACAATCGCTGAATTATATTCAACTCAGAAACTGTAAATGCTGAAAAGTAACTATGAGGTGAAGGATTAGCCATGATCTTGCTAAATATTGTAGCAAGCACGATGTGGTCCTCGCCTGTTTCTGTTTCTTGGAGTTTTTGTGAAATTTCGGCAGGCCAGACAGTATTTCTGGAAGTAAAAAGAGAATTAAAGTTTTGAATCAGTGCGAAGGCAACAGCCTCAAGCATCAATGTCATTTCTGTCACCACCGGTAGTACGTAGAGCGCAAGATCACAGGGACAGGCCCTTTCAGTCCACAGAGTCTGTGCTCAACCACGGTGCCAGTCCAAACTATTCCCAATTGTAGTCTGTATCTCTTCATTCCCTTCCTATCCATGTACCTGTCTAAATGCCACTTAAACATTCCTATTGTATCGGCTTCCATCACTTCAGCCGGCAGCTGACAGACACCCTCCATTTTCTATGCACCTGGGAAATACTGCCTCTTTAAATCACTTTTAAATTTTCTTCCTCTCACCTTAAAGCTATGCCCTCTAGTATTTGACACTTCCACCCTAGGAAACAAGCTGCCTGCTCTATCTATGTATTTCACGATTGGAATGAGGGTTTTCTGTTAAAGCAGGAAATGCTAGAAACACTCAGCAAGTCAGGTATCATGTATACAAAGAGAAATAGTCAACATTCCCAGTCAAAGAACCATAGATGCCTGGCTCACTGGGCATTTCCAGAAGTTGCTGTTTGTATTTCAGGCTAAAGATCTTCCATCAGAACACTGGGTATCTTAGGAGTGAAGCACTTTACAGGATATCCAACCTCACAATCTAAATTAAATTATTGGATGTGCTACAGATGTGTTGGCCAAGAAATGGTCAAAGATGATGGTGAAGAACTCTGGAACCTGGAGCACTCTGGGTAGCTTAGTGATGAAAGGTGGAGGCCAGTGCATACTTCATAAATAGATTGGGGATGATGATGAGCAAGACCAAGATTATAATTCAGATGATGATGATGATGATGATGAGTAAGACCAGGAATACAATTCAGATGATTTCTTACTTTGTTGGTTGTTTTCTCATACTCTTTCTTTTTGCCTAGTTCCTCCGGACAATCACCTGCCATTTTCTCTTGTGCTTTCTGTTGTGTTGTCGGTCGTGGTAGCTGCTCTGCTGCTTGCCTTCTCAGGAATCATGATCGGTGGGTACAACCTTTGGGATATAGTTTGTGTTGAGGTACCTAAGGATTCCTCTCTATCATCCAGCATAACCCAGAAAATAATCCTAACTTTAGGTCCTTTCCATCCCAATCTGATTAAAAATAACCTTTCTCAAAGGAATGCATTGGTGGCACTCTGAAGACAGATGAATTCCAAGAGAAGTTAATAGATTTATTGTTGGTTTATTTGTTTATTACTGCCATTTTTACAAAGATAAAGGGAGAAAGCTGTGTTTGTATGCCATCCGGGCAGAACATGATAGTAAAAGAAAACGGAATTCAGAATGAAGTGCTACAGCTACAGAGGAAGTGCAACGCAGTAACAAATGAAGTGCCCTGATGAGGGAGGTAATCAGAGAAAGAACACTCCTTTAGTATGTGAGAGGCCTGTTCAAAAGTGATAAATAGCAGAACAGCTGTTCTTGAGTCTGGTGTTACAGACTTCCAAGCTCTTGTATCTTCAGGGCTGTATTTAAAACTTTTGTCATTCTTCACGGTTTGAGCAAGAGCAGTTGCCATACAAAGCTGTTGCCCAACAAGACTGAGCAATTCACTTCTTCCTCACAGGATCTGAAAGAATTCTCTATTTTTAAGCATCTTGTCCAAATTGGTTTACAAGTGTGAGAACATCCAGTCTGAGGCGCCTAGTTACCACAGGGGCCTGAGTGTAATGGTACACCTCATATCCAGGCTGGTGCTTGGTTCTGATGAGCTGCAAAGGCCATGTTGAGCTCTTTGACAAATTGCAAAAAGGTTGCAGCCTCCAGTAGCTTTGCTCAGAGTATCTGAGGAAGGAATGTATCCAGGCAGTAGGTTGAGAAACATTGCAGAACGAGGCCACACAACATATTGAATCCTGCTCACCTAGATGCATTTCCAGTAAAGTGAAATGTAAAAGATCTTTTCTTGTTGCTTGTAGTTGGGCTGTAAATATGCTCCATTTCCTGAGAACAGTCAACCCTGCCCTAACAGAAAAAACAATCTTCTGTTGTTGCTGCAAAGAAGAAACAATGCCCTGACTTGTGTACTTTGAGAAAAAGAAAAGAAATCACGTGGTGTTACAACTTAGCAGTTGCTTGGAAGTCTGTACCAGCAGACTCAAGGATAGTTTCTTTCCTGCTGTTTACAGATGCTTTCAATGGTGCATCTGAATAATTGGTGAGGGTCATTGGGGTCATGCTGAATTTCCTTAAGAGTTTTGAGAAAGTGAAGGTATTGGCCATAGAATCTTGTCACCTGAGGGATAACAGGACAATCCTCTACGTAGTACCTGGGTCAGTGCCTCCAATGACACACTCAGAAATTGGACTTTTCCCTCTAGGCTTCCGGCACATTCCAATATTTCATTCTGTTAGTAACCAAAGAACAGTTCTCCTTAAAGAGGGATAGTTTGCTTTCACACAGTCTTATTATTCACATAACAATTGATGCTTCACCTTTAAGTATGAAAAATGGTCATTCATAAGCTGTTAAAAATATTTTTGGCAGTGTACCGACTCAAGCACCAAGAGCTGCAAGCCATGCAGATGGAACTGCAGAGTCCTGATTACAAGCTCAGCAAACTGCGAACTTCCACCATTATGACTGACTACAATCCCAACTACTGCTTTGCTGGGAAAACTACTTCCATCAGCGATCTCAAGGAGGTTCCCCGGAAAAACATACTGCTCATCCGGTGAGTAAAACAATGGTTGGAGACATAATTTAGCTACTTTCACGGTGTGGGTTGAGATAGTAAAGACCAGCACCTCGACACTGCTTTCTTTATTAGTAGTTGCTGGTAAGAAAAGAATCACACAATGAAAATAGTGTCCTTATTATTTTTCCCTCACTTTTCTCTGTGAAATGTGTTCCAAAACATTGGGCATGTTTCCTCAGACAAGCTGAAATGAGTGTGGGCAACCTCTCTTCCTGTAGGGGAGCATAAAAGCTAAGGATTCCATCATGTACTGCTGAATTGTAACACCAGGTGATTTCTTTTCTTGTGCCCTCCATGTACGCACCCTACACATGGGTCAGAATACCACTTCCTATTAAAGGCAACAGAGCAAGATTGTTTTTTTTTCATTAGGGCAACATTGATTGTCCTCAAGAATGAAGCATGTTTGCAGCCTGATATGTAGTCCTTGAAACTACAAGCAACAAGACAAGCTTTCTCTAAAATTCACTTAGCTGGAAATCAATCTATGCAAGCAGGGTTCAGGTATGCTTAACGGCCTCCTTCTGCAATGCCTGCAGCCTGGTTGCATTCCTTATTCAGTTACCCTGAGCAATGGAACAATTTTTTTGCAATTTGTCAATATGCTCTGCCAGCCCCTTGCAACATCAGAACCGGGCACAAGACTGAGTATTGGATGTACCCCTACATTCAAGCCCCTGAGATAACTAAGAGCCTCAAACTGGATGCTCTCGCTCTTCTAAACCAATTTGAAAGAGATGCATAATGAATTCTTCTTTCAGCTCCTGTGGGAGAGAAATGTATTGCTCAGTGGCATAAATTCAAGATCAGCACCAGAAGAACAAAAGGGACTTTAAAGCATTTGTTTCACCCAGTAGATACTTAAGCCACACATTTTAATATCAGAAGTAGGAGTGGATTTCAAATCCATAATAACTTAAAAAACACAGTCAATTAATATTTTTAACAGGAAAAAACAAGAATAAATAACAGGGGAATGGGATCAGTTCTTAGGAGTTGGCATGTACCCAGTAATTAGAAGCTAAAAGTTATCTCATTTAGATGCATCTTTTGTGATTATCTTACCATTTAATTATCTAATCATATTCTGCATTTATCCTACTTGAATCTGAAAATTGGATCTCAATGGATGAGTTTCAACTTTTGTTTTGGTAACTGGGAGTTTCTGAGTTGTTTTCTCTCCATTTTAATCAGAACATCGTGTGTTTATCCTGGCCACCTAGCTCTAATCTACAAATATATTTTTGATTTGTAACTGTAGTGTCAGTGGGCTCTTTGGTATTGCTGCTTACAAAGGCATGTAGCAGGGGCAGAGCTTCTCCCAAAACAATATCCTTTGTAGGAAGTAGTAAACCCTTACAAAAATGAATATTTTTGCAACCAAGGGAGTATACAGTGAAAATTCACAAGATTGATTCCGACAGACTTGCGTGAGGAGACTAAGGTAACCCTCTCTTGAGTTTAGAAGTATACGTGTATGAGAAATTTACAGAATTCTTAAGGAGCTCAGAAGAATAGATGCAGAGTTAAAGTTTTCAAGTCCAGAAATGAGATCACACTCTCAAAATAGGCTGTTGACATTGGGAATCAAGATGAAGATATTTATGCACTCAGTATAGTGAATCTTCAATTTAAAAAGAGCCAGCATTGACCTTATTCAATGGCAGAAAATGTATAGGTTAGATAACTTACTGCTGCTTCCATTTCTGTTGTTTAACGAAGGTGAAGTTTTGATCATTTTAAAATTTCCTTCTAAATCAGAGAAATAGCAATGTAGCAGGGATTCCCTCCCAAAGTCCTCCAATGGAGTTCAAATGTCAGAAACCTAGAGTCATAGAATCATAGAACACTACAACACAGAAACAGGCCTTCAGCTAATCTGTGCCGAATTCTTAATCTGCCCAGCAACTTGTACCCACATTACTCCCTCCATACCACTCCCATCCATGCACCAATCCAAATTTCTCTTAAGTGTTGAAATTGAACCTGCATCCACCAATTCTGCTAAGCCATTTGTTTCACACTCCCACCACCTTCTGAGTAAAGAAGATTCCTCTCACATTCACCTTAAGGGGACGAAGTTTCATCACCATCACCAGAAGCAAAGCAGGAAGAAAAGGACTCCAAGCCAGGCTGAATTGCAGAGGGAAGAGGACCCCCTCTACCCAGCATCTTGTTAGAAAACATACAGTCACTGGAGAACAAAATTGAAGACCTAAGGGCAAGGGAAATCAGGAATTGTTGTGTTTTGTGTTTTACCGAGACATGGCTTACTCAGAGTATGTCAGATACAACAATCAGACACAAAGGCTCCTCATACACATTACAGAAGACGGACCAAACTTCTGTTTCAAAAAAGGCAAAAGGTGGAGGTGTGTGTTGTGCACCAATGTAGCAGTTTTGTCTTTCTTGTGTTCCCCCGACCTTGAACACCTAATAATCAAATGCCAACCGTTCTATTCACCAAGAGAGTTCTCCTGCGTGATCCTGACTGCAGTTTGTATACCACTAGCGGTCAACTGTAGTTAAGCGCTTGAGATATTGCATGATGTTCTCACCAAACAAGAAATGGTCCATTCCAACACATTTCAAATCATAGTCAGAATCTCCAATCAGGCTTATTTGAAGAAATTACTGACTAATTATAATCAGCATATAACATATAGCACCAGAAGTCCCAATGTAGTAGACCACTAATATACTAAGATAAGGAATGCCTACCATTCCATGCCTAGAGTGCATTTCAGGAAATCTGATCACCTGGTTGTCCTTCTCCTAGCTGCATATAGGCAGAGGCTAAAGAGCAAGGCTCCAGAGATTAGGAAAATAAAGAGAACACAGGAAGCAGAGGAGAGGCTGTTGGATTGCTTCGAGTCAGTGGACTGGGCCATGTTCAGGAACTGATCTTTGGATCTGAATGAATACACCACAGTTGTCACAGACTTTATCAAAGCAGTCATAGGCACATGTCCCCACAAAATCAATCAGTTTTTTCCCCAGCCAGAAGCCATCAGATTCGCAATCTGTTGAGGGCATACAAGAGGCCTTCAAATTTGGTGACAAAGTAAGTTACAAGAGGTCCAGCTTCAATCTCTGGAAAGCCCAGGAAAAGTGGCAATTTCATTAAACTTGAATCAATGAAGGATGCTCGACAGCTGTGTCAGGGCTTGAATGCTATCACCTCATACAAAGTGAAATCAAGTAACATAGGCAACAACAGCAGCTTGATTCCAGAGGCCTAAAGATTTGAGCTTAGTGCCTCCTAAGCTCACTGTAACTGCCAAAATATGGAGAAAATGTCACCAACGTCCACAGTCATTTCAGTCTCTGAGGCCAAAGTAGGACCATTCTTCAGGAGGATGAATCCTGTCTCAACAACTAGCTGGAATGTTCACTCAGATCTTTAACCTTAGGTACCCATTTGCATCAAGCACTGATGCCCAAGAAAAACATGGTAACCTGCCCCTTGTCCAGTAGCACTTGCGTCCACAGTGATGATGAAGTGTTTTCGGAGGTTAGTGATGAAACATATCAGTTGCCTGAGAAGTGACTTGGATCTGCTCCAATTTGCCTACTGGCACAAAAGGTCCACAGTAAGTGCCATCTCATTGGCTCTGCATTCAACCCTGGAACATCTGGACAGCCCCAGCAACAGAATCAGAATCAGGTTTATTATCACTGGCATGTGTCGTGAAATTTGTTAACTTAGCAGCAGCAGCTCAATTCAATGCATAATATGGAAGAAGAAGAAAAAATCAATTTACAGTACATGTATACTGTATTGAATAGATTAAAATTGTGCAAAAATCAGAAATAATGTATCTTAAAAAATTGAGGTACTGTTCATGGGTTCAATGTCCATTTAAGAATCGGATGACTGAGGGGAAGAAGCTGTTCCTGAATCGCTGAGTGTGTGTCTTCAGGCTTCTGTACCTCCTACCTGATGGTAACAATGAGAAAAGGGCTTGCCTTGGGTGCTGGGAGTCTTTAATAATGGTTGCTGCCTTTCTGAGACACCGCTCCTTGAAGATGTCCTGGGTACTTTATAGGCTAGCACCCAAGATGGAGCTGACTAAATTTACAACCTTCTGCAGCTTTTTTTGGTCCTGTGCAATAGCCACCCCACCACTCCCCCCCCACCCCCCAGTACCAGACAATGATGCAGCTTGTCAGAATGCTCTCCACCAGTACATCTATAGAAGTTTTGGAGTGTATACGTTGACATATCAAATCTCTTCAAACTCCTAACAAAATATAGTCACTATCTTGCCTCCTTTATGATTGCATCGATATGTTGGGACCAGATTAGATACTCAGAGATCTTGACACCCAGGAACTTGAAGCTGCTCACTCTCCCCACTTCTGACCCCTCTATGAGGATTGGTATGTGTTCCTTCATCTTACCCTTCCTGAAGTCCACAATCAGCTCTTTTGTCTCACTGATATTGAGTGCCAGGTTGTTGCAGTGACACCACTCCACTAGTTGGCATATCTCACTCCTGTACACCCTCCCGTCTACACCTCAGATTCTACCAACAATGGTTGTATCATCAGCAAATTTATAGATGGTATTTGAGCTATGCCTAGCCACACAGTCATGCGCATATAGAGTAGAGCAGTGGGCTAAGCACACACCCCTGAAGTGCACCAGTGTTTGTTGTCAGCGAGGAGGAGTTATTATCACCAATTCACACAGATTGTGGTCTTCCAGTTAGGAAGTCGAGGATCCAATTGCAGAGGGAGGTACAGAGGCCCAGGTTCTGTAACTTGTCAATCAGGATTGTGGGAATGATGGTGTTGAATGCTGAGCTATAGTCGATGAGCAGCATCCTGACATAGGTGTATACACCTATGCATACATCAGAATGCTCTTTAATGACTATAACTCATCATTCAATACTATCATCTCGTCAACAGTAATCAGTAAGCTTCAAGACCTTGTGCAACAGGATCCTCAATTTCCTCACTTGCAGACTGGTTCAAATAGGCAACGACATCTTCGCCATAATCTCCATTAGCACAGGTTTGTGCTTAGCCCCTGAACTACTTTTCATGTCAAAGCTGCCCCTAATGTTTCTTTTAAATCTCTCACTTCTGACCTTACACCACCATATCATATGTGAGGCAGGCTGATGGCGTAGTGGCATCAGTGCCGGACATTGGAGTGAAGGCTCCCGAGTTCGAATCCAGCTGACTCCAAAAACCTGGAGAGGGACGGGCTCTGCCAGGTTTCAGATGCGCAAGACACACCGCAAGATGAGCAATCACCAAAAAGATCGGTGCAAAAAGCTTGTTGTGACGGCACCAGGAGATAAGGGCGCACACACATCATATGTGAGCTCTTCATTCAAGTAAAATAAAGTGGATACATTTTCCTGTGGTTCGCATTTTTCTTTAGGTTAGTTTCTGGAGCTACAAAACAACCTGTGGAAGAAAGAGAAGTGTCTCAGTGCAAAGTGTTGTCTGTTTATTGCCCCTCCCCATAACACTACCTGACCTGTTGAGTTCCTCCTGCTGTTTGTATGTGTTGTTCAATATTTACAGCATCTGCAGAATTCTGAGTGTTTCTGAGCCTCATCCATTCTATAGGGCATGTGTATTCTGCTGGATTTGTACCTTCTCATTCCTGTAGAGTTGTTTCTATACTCTTGTCCAGTCCAGGTACACTTAGGAATTATGAACTTACATGAGCTGAATTCCCTTGATTTGCTGGTCTCTTGGTCTCTGTGAGCCTTTCAATATCAGAGGAGCTTTAGTCATTCCTGAAATTTCCACCTCAATTGCCCAAACTCTCTCCCTGTGGGTGTGTGTCAACCACTCAGTTACTAGACTCCTGCAACTTCTGACTCATGTTTTGTCCAGCAATGGTGACATCACTGAGTCAATTGTGTAGCTCAAATGTTTGCTTGCCCTACACATTTTCAATCAGTAACCTCTTGAGGATCACCTGCCTATTGAACTACACAAACTTTTGGATTAATGTTACCCACTTTCAACATGTAGTTCTTGACTTCAGTACATCTACAGTAGACACCTGAAAGCCCTGGAACAATACCACCAAAGGATTTTGAGGATCAACTTAAGGACAGATGCACTAACGTTGCTGGTGGAAGCCAACATGAATACCATTTCCACTTCAATGAAGCAACACCAGCTCCAATGGATGGGTCATGTCAGTCAGGTGCCTAACTCGTGTCTCCCCAAACAGATTCTTTGGTCCCAGTTGGAGGAAGGTCAGTGAGCCCCTGGTAGGCAAAGAAATGCTTCAAAGATAACAGCAAAATCTGCCTGAAGAAATTCAACATTACATCTAAAACCCAGGAAGATATTGCACTCAATAGATGCACGGGTGGCAACTCTGTTCAAGAGGGAGTTGCGCTACATGAGAGCAATCACTGTGCAGTGAACAGGCGGCAGCAGTGAAAGGAGAGAAAAAACAACCAGAAGACCCAACCACTAACCACAGCCACCACTTACTCGCATCCACACTGCGTCAGAGTATATGGATCCTGGATCAGCCTCTACAGCCACATGAGGACCCAACAGTAGACAACCCCTTAGGGGAATATCATACTTGAGTGATTGCAATACCACTACTACTACTCTTGACTTCCATGATATTTTTATGGCTCCTCTTTGGAAGTCCACTCTGACCTCTAACTGTGCTTCTCTCTTGAAACCATCTGTCTTGAACGTACAATTTGTGATCAAATCTGACTTTTTTTCTCCTACCTATCCTTCCAAGTTAGGTTGCAACAAACTCAAGCATTTCCCCAGCCAGCTGGGAGCTCCTTGTGGTTGAGCGAGAGGCAATCCTAATATAAGGCAGAAACAATACAAGACAATAACCCATGGGCCACTTAGACTCCCTATTGCTCCATTGTCTCCTTTGGTGTGCAGACAGACATCGGCCTCCCCGTTTGGCAGTGAACGGCATGGGAACATGAAGTGGTCCTGGTTCCCATTTAGAATGAATATTCTTAGGCGGAAGTGGTGAGGCAAGGTAGGTTCAGGTTTCAGTTTTTCCTGTTATTTGAGGAAAGGGGAAGTATGAGTGTGAGGGCAGCTTGTTGTTCTCGGTGTCGGATGTGGGAGGTCCTGGAGTCTCCTGGCTTCCCGGACGTCCACATCTGCGCCAGGTGCGCCGAGCTACAGCTCCTAAGGGACCGTGTTAGGGAACTGGAGCTGCACCTCGATGACCTTCGTCTGGTCAGGGAGAGTGAGGAATTGATAGAGAGGAGTTACAGGCAGGTGGTCACTCCGGGGCTACGGGAGGCAGACAGGTGGGTCACGGTTAGGAGGGGGAAGGGGAAGTGTCAGGTACTAGAGAGTACCCCAGTGGCTGTATCTCTTGACAATAAGTACTCCTGTTTGAATACTATTGAGGGAGGGATAGCCTACCTGGGGGAAGCAACAGTGGCCGTGCCTCTGGCACAGAGTCCGGCCCTGTAGCTCAGAAGGGTAGGGAAAGGAAGAGGAAGGCAGTAGTAATAGGGGACTCGATAGTTAGGGGGTCAGATAGGTGATTCTGTGAATGCAATCAGGAGACCTGGATGGTAGTTTGCCTCCCTGGTGCCAGGGTCCGGGATGTTTCTGATCACGTCCAAGATATCCTGAAGTGGGAGGGTGAGGAGCCAGAGGTTGTGGTACATAAAGGTACCAATGAGATAGGTAGGAAAAGGGAAGAGGTCCTGAAAGGAGAATATAAGAAGTTAGGAAGGCAGTTGAGAAGAAGGACCGCAAAGGTAGTAATCTCGGGATTACTGCCTGTGCCACGCGACAGTGAGAGTAGGAATGGAATGAGATGGAGGATAAATGCGTGGCTGAGGGATTGGAGCAGGGGGCAGGGATTCAAGTTTCTGGATCACTGGGACCTCTTTTGGGGCAGGTGTGACCTGTACAAAAAGGACAGGTTACACTTGAATCCTAGGGGGACCAATATCCTGGCGGGAAGGTTTAATAGAGCTGTTAGGGAGGGTTTAAACTAATTTGGCAGGGGGATGGGAACTGGAATGATGGAGCGGAGAAGAGGGAAAACAGAAATAGATCTCAGGTAGTGAGCAGTAAGGATGTCAGGAAGGACAGGCAGGTGATGGAGCAAATTTGCAGCCATTGGGATGAGTTGCAGTGCAATCAATGCAAAAAGTACCAAGTACTGGACTTAAGGTGTTATACTTAAATGCACGCAGCATAAGGAATAAGGCGAATGATCTTGTTGTACAGTTACAGATTGGCAGGTATGATATTGTGGCCATCACTGAGACATGGCTAAAGGATGCATGTCTCTAGGAGCTGAATGTCCAAGGATACACGGTGTATCGGAAGGATAGGCAGGTAGGCAGAGGGGGTGGCGTGGCTTTAAAGGTAAGAAATGATATTAAATCATTCGAAAGAGTTGACATAGGATCAGAAGGTACAGAATCTTTATGGGTTGAGCTAAGAAATTGCAGGGATAAAAGGACCCTGATGCCATTTATCTACAGGCCTCCAAACAGCTGTAGTGATGTGGACAACAAATTACAACAGGAAATAGAAAAGGCTTGCCAGAAGGGCAGTGTTATGATAATTGTGGGGGATTTTAACATGCGAGTGGATTGGGAAAATCAGGTCGGCACTGGATCTCGAGAGAATTTGTAGAATGTCTAAGAGATGGCTTTTCACAACAGCTTGTTGTTGAGCCCACTAGGGAATCGGCTGTACTGGATTGGGTATTGTGTAATGAACCAGAAGTGATTAGAGAGATGGAAGTGAAGGAACCCTTAGGAGGCAGTGATCACAATATGATTGAGTTCACTGTGAAGTTTAAGAAAGAGAAGCCGAAATCCGATGTGTCGGTATTTCAGTGGAGTAAAGGAAATTACAGTGGCATGAAAGAGGAACTGGCCAAGGTTGACTGGAAAGGGACACTAGCGGGAGGGACGGCAGAGCAGCAGTGGCTGGAGTTTATGCGAGAAGTGAGGAAGGTGCAAGACAGATATATTCCAAAGAAGAAGAAATTTTCGAATGGAAAAAGGATGCAACCGTGGCTGATAGAGAAGTCAAAGCCAAAGTAAAAGCAAAGCAGAGGGCATACAAGGAACCAAAAATTAGTGGGAAGACAGAGGATTGGGAAGTTTTTAAAGACTTACAAAAGGAAACTAAGGAGGTCATTAAGAAGGCAAAGATGAACTATGAAAAGAAGCCAGCAAATAATATCAAAGAGGATACTAAAAGTTTTTTCAAGTATATAAAGAGTAAAAGACAGGTGAGAGTAGATATAGGACCGATAGAAAATGATGCTGGAGAAATTCTAATGGGAGATAAGGAGATGGCGGAGGAACTGAACGAGTATTTTGCATCAGTCTTCACTGAGGAAGACATCAGCAGTATACCGGACATTCAAGGGTGTCAGGGAAGAGAAATATGCACAGTCACAATTACAACAGAGAAAGTACTCAGGAAGCTGAATAGTCTAAGGGCAGATAAATCACCTGGACCAGATGGAATGCACCCTTGTGTTCTGAAGGAAGTAGCAGTGGAGATTGCAGAGGCATTAGCAATGATCTTTCAAAAGTCGATAGATTCTGACCTGGTTCCGGAGGACTGGAAGATTGCAAATGTCACTCTGCTATTTAAGAAGGGGGCAAGGAAGCAAAAAGGAAATTATAGTCCTGTTAGCTTGACATCGCTGGTTGGGAAGTTGTTGGAGTCGATTGTCACGGATGAGGTTACGGAGTACCTGAAGGCATATGACAAGATAGGCAGAACTCAACATGGTTTCCTTAAAGGAAAATCCTGCCTGAAAAACCTAGTGCAATTTTTTGAGGAAATTACAAGTAGACTAGACAAGGGAGATGCAGTGGAGGTTGTGTATTTGGATTTGCAGAAGGCCTTTGACAAGGTGCCGCACATGAGGCTGCTAAACAAGATAAGAGCCCATGGAATTACGGGAAAGTTACATACATGGATAGAGCGTTGGTTGATTGGCAGGAAACAGAGAGTGGGAATAAAGGTATCCCATTCTGGTTGGCTGCCGGTTACCAGTGGTGTTCCACAAGGGTCCGTGTTGGGGCCGCTTCTTTTTACGTTGTATATCAACGATTTGTATTATGGAATAGATGGCTTTGTGGCTAAGTTTGCTGATGATACAAAGATAGGTGGAGGGGCTGGTAGTGCTGAGGAAACAGGGAGATTGCAGAGAGACTTGGATAGATTGGGGGAATGGGCAAAGAAGTGACAAATGAATTACATTGTTGGAAAGTGTACGGTCATGCACGTTGGTAGAAGAAATAAACGGGCAGACTATTATTTAAATGGGGAGAGAATTGAAAGTTCTGAGATGCAACAGGACTTGGGAGTCCTCGTGCAGAATACCCTTAAGGTTAACCTCCAGGTTGAGTCGGTGGTGAAGAAGGCGAATGCAATGTTGGCATTCATTTCTAGAGGAATGAGCGTACTGAGCTTAAATAAAGGAGACTATGATGGTATGAGAGCGGAATTGCTTAAGATGGATTGGGAAAATAGATTAAAGGGTAGATCGGTACTTGATCAGTGGTGTATATTTAAGGAGTTATTTTACAACTATCAAGAATAATATATTCCACTGAAGAAAAAAGGGTGTAAAAGAAAAAATAGTTATCCGTGGCTAAGTAAAGAAATAAAGCAAAGTATACGACTAAAAAGAAAGTTATATAAGGTAGCTAAATCTAGTGGGAAGATTGAAGATCGAAAAGCTTTTAAAGATCAGCAGCAAATAACAAAAAGATTGATTAAGAAGGAGAAGATAGATTATAAAAGTAAATTGGCGAAAAGCATAAAAGCAGATAGTAAGAGTTTTTATAGTTACATAAAAAGAAAAAGGGTGGCTAAAGTAAATGTTGGTCCCCTAGAAGATGAGACCAAGAAATTAATGGTAGGGGACATGGAGATGGCAGAAACGCTGAACAAATATTTTGTATCAGTTTTTACAGTAGAGGACACTCAAAATATCCCAACACTGGATAAACAGGGGGCTCTAGGGGGAGAGAAGCTAACTACGATTCAAATCACCAAGGAAATGGTACTTGATAAATTAATGGGACTGAAGGTGGATAAATCCCCTGGACCAGATGGCTTGCATCCTAGGGTCTTAAGGGAAGTGGCGGTCGGGATTGTGGACGCATTAGTGATAATTTTTCAAAACTCGCTGGACTCAGCAATGGTCCCGGCAGATTGGAAAAATGCTAATGTAACTCCTTTATTTAAAAAGGGCAATAGACAGAAGGCTGGGAATTATAGGCCAGTTAGCCTAACATCTGTGGTTGGCAAAATGTTGGAATCGATAATTAAGGAAACAGTAACAGGGCATTTGGATAAACATAGCTTAATAGGACAAAGTCAGCATGGCTTTACAAAAGGGAAGTCATGTTTGACAAATTTGTTGGAGTTCTTTGAGGACATAGCATATAGGGTAGATAAAGGGGAACCAGTGGATGTGGTGTATTTGGACTTCCAAAAGGCATTTGACAAGGTGCCACACCAAAGATTATTACTTAAAGTAAAAAATCATGGGATTGGGGATAATATTCTGGCATGGGTGGAGGATTGGCTTTCTAACAGAAAACAGAGAGTTGGGATAAATGGTTTATTCTCAGACTGGCAGTTGGTGACTAGTGGTGTTCCGCAGGGGTTGGTGTTGGGACCCCAACTCTTTACAATCTATATTAATGATTTGGAGAAAGGGACTAAGTGCAACGTATCGAAGTTTGCTGATGACACAAAGATGGGAGGGAGTTTAATGAGTGCGGAGGACATTGAAACCCTGCAGGGGAACATAGATAGGCTGAGTGATTGGGCAGACATTTGGCAGATGAAATATAATACTGACAAGTGTGAGGTCTTGCACTTCGGCAGGAAAAATAATAGAGCAAGTTATTATCTAAATGGAGAGAAACTGGAAAGTGCTTCTGTGCAAAGGGATCTGGGGGTCCTGGTGCAGGAAACACAAAAAGTTAGTATACAAGTGCAGCAGGTGGTCAAGAAGGCCAATGGAATGCTGGCTTTTATTGCTAGGGGGATAGAGTATAAGAACAGGGAGGTCTTACTGCAGTTGTACCGGGTATTGGTGAGACCACACCTGGAGTACTGCGTGCAGTTCTGGTGTCCATATTTAAGAAAGGACATACTGGCTCTCGAGGCAGTGCAGAGAAGGTTCACTAGGTTAATTCCAGGGATGGGTGGGTTGATGTATGATGAGAGGTTGAGTAGATTGGGACTCTACTCATTGGAGTTCCGAAGAATGAGAGGCGATCTTATTGAAACATATAAGATTGTGAAGGGGCTTGATCGGGTGGATGCGAGGAGAATGTTCCCAATGATGGGTGAAACTAGGACTAGGGGGCATAATCTTAAAATAAGGGGATGCCGTTCCAGGACTGAGATGCGGAGAAATTTCTTCACTCAGAGGGTAGTGGGGCTGTGGAATTTACTGCCCCAGAGAGCTGTGGAAGCTACTACACTCAATAAATTCAAAACGGATATAGATATTTTCCTGGATAAAAATGGCATTAGGGGATACGGTGAGCAAGCAGGTAAGTGGACACGAGGCTAGGTTTAGATCAGCCATGTGATCTCCTGGACCAGTTTTCGATAGCCTGGATGGGTCGGAGAGGAATTTTCCAGATTTTTTCTCCTCAATTGGCAACTCGGTTTTTTTCCCCCAGGTGATCACATGGGTTTGGGCGGGATGAATAATAAAATAAAATGGGCGGCATAGTGCCCTGTTGGTTGGCACTGTTGCCTTGTGGGATTCGGTGAAAACTAGAGTTAAGATTGGATCAGCCATGATCTTGTTGAATGGCGGAGCAGGCTTGAGGGGCCGATTGGCCTACTCCTGCTCCTATCTCTTATGTATGTTCTTATGTTCTTATGAATAGAGTATAGGAGCAGGGATGTGATGTTGAGGCTCTATAAGGCACTGGTAAGACCTCACTTGGAATGCTGTGTGCAGTTTTGGGCTCCTTATTTAAGAAAGGATGTGCTGACATTGGAGAGGGTTCAGAGAAGATTCATTAGAATGATTCTAGGATTGAGAGGGTTAACATATGAGGAACGTTTGACCGCTCTTGGACTGTACTCCTTGGAGTTTAGAAGAATGAGAGGAGACCTCATAGAAACATTTCTAATGTTGAAAGGCATGGACAGAGTGGATGTGGCAAAGTTGCTTCCCATGGTGGGGGAGTCTAGTATGAGAGGACATGACTTGAGGATTGCAGGGTGCCCATTCAGAACAGAGATGTGAAAAAATCTTTTTTAGCCAGAGGGTGGTGAATCTCTGGAATTTGTTGCCATGGGCGGCAGTGGAGGCAGAGATTAAGGCAGAGATTGATAGGTATTTGAGTAGTCAGGGCGTCAAAGGTTATGGTGAGAAGGCGGGAGAGTGGGACTAAAGGGGAGATTGGATCAGCTCATGATGAAATAACGGAGCGGACTCGATGGGCCGAATGGCCAACTTCTGCTCCTTTGTCTTAAGGGCTTATGGGCCTCCATCAGCAATGGGTGGCTTAGGAAGCCAGGTATTTCAAAAGCTGACTACCAGGCCTATCCAGCTGTCCTCTATAGATCAGTGACTCGAACAGTAACACTGCCAGCCACTTTGAGGAAAGAGTCCATTCCCAGCTGAATGGTGGCAGCATGTGGTCACTTCCACATTTACACTGGAGCTGTGGGTAGCTGTGACTTCCGATCTCAACAGCATCACTTAATCGGAGTTTCAATGTGCCAGTCAGTCATAGCACAGTACACATCGTCTCTGGCCACTGATTCTCCAATACCAAGGAAGACCGCTCTTCAGTATGTCAAAATCACCACTCTGTGCTCCTGCTTCAGGCAACCGTGACCCATTCTCCAGTAAAGCTCTGATCTGTTGAAGACGCTGGAATCCAGAAGAAGAAACAATTTGCTGGCAGAACTCAGCGGGTTGGGTATCATCTGTGGGAGGAAAGGGGTAGTCAATATTTCAGGAGGAAACCCTGCATAAGGACTGTTGCATTCTGCTGTGGTGTGGTACTCTATAGGGTGGTCCAGTGGCCCACTGTCAGAAGGGCAACTGATCTGAATATTGCCACCAGTGACATGTAGTCAATAATCTGAATGAAGTGCTGCCAGCCAGGAACTTCTGACCATGTAACCCTTTTCTATCATACATGACACCTTGTCCTCTCTCTGCTGTAGAATATCTGGACCTTTTTACAGCACTTCTGGAGTCTGGAGGCCACATTTGCCCTTCTGCTATAATATAGGAGATCCTGCTCCATCAATTTGGAGAAGGGATTGTTTGTGCATGAAAACTCAAGTTTACTACTTTAGCACATCTTATTTAACTGAAAAACCCCAACTTCAGACCTAAAGTTGTCATCAAGATGTTATGGTAAAAAAATAAACTTCAAATGTGAAGGAAGAGTCATTTATCAAGCATACAGTAATAAAATATATTACTTTTTAAATATTAAAATATAACCACTTTTAGAGAGGACTGTTAAACACAATTATCTTCTACCTGTGTGATTCTTTATATTGTCCTAATGAGCTTCTTATTCTTTATGATTTCATTTATGAGGTTTTAAAATTATTTACACGATTTGCTGTTTTTGATGTTTGCCAGTCTCTGTTCTGTGGTTTTTCATGGACTCCCTTGTGTTTCTTTGTTTTGTGGCTGCCTGCAAGAAAATGAATCTCCAGGTTGTACATGGTATACATACTTGGATAATAAATTTGGTTTGAGCTCTGAACTAATACGGGTGTGGGGGCAAGGGTAGTCTGTACCCCTGCTGGTTATTCTGTCTGTAATAAAGAGACTGCCATTTCAACCATTTATTCTTTTTTATCTTAACTTTCTACTATTACAACCCTGGCATTTTATCAGTATTAATAGATTTATCCCAAGCAGATTATTAGATTAAAGTTAATAATTGCATTTCCTGCATGGAGAATTTATTGTCAGGTGTTAGATCATTTACCTCCATCTCTAATAGTTCTGTCACTTTTTCACAAACTATTTGAATTACCTAGTAATCTGAACTAAGAAATTTAAATTGTGCAGCAAATTGGAAAGTTAGTGCTAAAAAATTGAGCAATTAAATAATTTATATTAAATATCTGAATTCAGAGCAGTAGCTTCCTTTACGTGCTGTGGCTAGATGTCTAAGCAAATCTGTCAAGCAATGGCATTTCATTCATCTCAGTTTAAAAATCATGACACTTCAGTGGAAGCATATTCAAAAATAGAAATTGCTTTGTTCATTTAAATGGTTTTATGTTTCATTCTTGCAATTCCGTATTGTAATATTAGATCACTGAGTGATACCTTCATTCCAAGAGGATTGAGAAGGTTTCAGCTACTGAGAACATGGTCTGAGTTGCATAGCTTCAATTTTGTAAATGGTGGATTATTGTTTGGACAGGCAAGTACTGACATAATGATTCCCTTCACAGTGGCCTGGGCCATGGAGCCTTCGGTGAAGTATATGAAGGCCAGGTTACAGGGATTCCAGGTGAACCCAACCCTCTGCAGGTTGCTGTCAAGGTAAGAAAGATGCCAGTTCACACAGGTTCATAAATTCTGAACCAGCAACAACTCAGTGCTGAGTATGTCCTGTTATTTTCTAAAGGGATTTGGGCTACAGTCATTCTGTGGTGTATTTTTCTTTTTGTCAAGAGGCAACATGATTATGAAAACATTCCTAGACTTTTGTTTGTTGAAACACATCATTATGTCATTTGTGTAGACAATAGTGGGCTCTCCCACACAAGCAAAAAGAATTTACCAAGCACTTTTTTTTATATCAACAGTATGCTATTAAGCAGTAATTTCCCTAAGGAGTCAAGGGGCAACTGTATGTGCTTTGCTGTGCCATTTTCTTTCATTGAAAATTATGATGAGTTAAACGTGGTGGAAAATGCTTTTGAAAACTCATCACAAAGAGGCGAGTGCCACAATTGTTACAGCATTACTTGTGATGATTTTGGCTCATTTTACAGGAAAATTCAATCTAGCACCAACTAGGGTTGATGCTTTGTGTTTTCATGGATGTTCTCAGAACAACAAGACTTGCACAGTCCTTTCACAGCAATGTTCAGCAGTTGGACATGCTTTTTTATTCTGCCTTTAGATGAAGATAGAGTGATTTACTGTGCCATCATTTCATTTCTGGAGACTGAATGTGAATCGAGTTGAGACAGCTCGGGTAAACAGTATGCTCACAAAGGTTAAGGCAAATTTACTATGCAGTGTAAAGGAAATTAAAATATTACTCAACAGGCAAAATTTGATTTTGGTGCTTGTCCCTGAGTTTCTACAATTGCTTACATTGCCACAGGACAAATGTTCACCAGATAAATATAGTGGATTCCAGTTAATTGGGTCACATGTCCATTTTTGCCCAATTAAGTGACTGTCCCAATAAGCCAAAGTTTCATGGAAATACTTTAAAAAAATCAAACTGAGTTACAAATTATGTTTTCTAAATAAAATACAGAACAAATGAGAAAAAATACTGATACTAGTACAGTATGATAAATCTACACATTAGTTCCTGAAGAAGTCATCTGTGTCACATTCTTTGGATTGCAAATGAACAAAATCAGCGCAAATATCTAGTGCAGATAATGGACTGCCTTCATACAATGCTTTCAATGATTGCATCTTCCAAATCTTCATTTTCCTTTTCTCAATTCAAGGTAATTGTCAATTACTTCAAATTCTTCAATAGTTCCTAACTTAAAGTAGTGAAATCATTTCATTTTCACTCCTGACCATTTCTGTCATCTCCACACCTGCGTGCTTGAAACTGTAGTAAGAAAAACATTTCTGAAGTGTTTTACTGCTTATTTCTCACCAATTATCAATGACAAAAATCGCTGCTGTTTGAACACAAACACACGCTATTTAAAAACTGTTTGTTTGAAGCACACTGTAGTATTTAATGGCCACGTAGTGCACACGACCAACACTGGTTAAAAACTGTTTGGCAACAGTCTCCAATTAAGTGGCATAGTGTTCTAAATCAGCAAAAGGAATCTTGCCTATTTTCTCAACTAGTTTTTGTTCTTTAAGAGATGCCCCATTAAGTGGGTGCTCTGATTAAGCAATGGTCCAAGTAATCATAACCCACTGTAAAGTAATTTCTGTGAAATATTATTATTAATATCCCCTCTCTTGTAAACAATGTTACATCACAGACCAGAAATGGGAATAAACTTCTTTGGTGAATCCAGCCCCTTCCTGCATTTGTGTGTCTGCAAATTACAGGAAAAGGAATGGTTTCTGTCCATGAGAAAAGGAAATTTCTCTTTTGTAACAATGTTGTTTAATCATTTAAGAAGCCAATCAGTCTAAGAAAAATTAGATGCTAAGTAGAAGATGTTAAGATTTCTGTGGATGGATGATTTACTTGAGCTTATTGGCCTTCCTCAACTATAATTATCTGGTGATCTTGTGAAGATAGACAGGTTAATTAGTTAGCTGAAAGACAGTACAGACACAGTTATATTTTATATACTCTGCTATTCTCACTTATCACTGTTAGCATGAAGCAGTATTGCCTTCTAGTTCTATCAAACATTACAGCCCAGGAAATAGATTAGAAAAATAACATTTATGCATACTTTTAATGTGTATACTAGATTTTAAAATCAATTGTATGTGTTTTAAGTGTTGCATAATTTCCCAGTCATTATTCGTATGCAGCCCACATTCTTGACTTGCCAACAAGAAAGCAGACCAAAAGGGTGACAATCTTTATCTTGTAATTCACTATAATAGCAGGAGCATATCATGCTGCAAGTCAGAAATCATGCTTGATTTAAGGGGTTCCAGCTGGGATATCAATTTTATAAACACACTGTCTCCATATGGATTTCCATCTGCTGCACTTTTTTTACACAGTCAACACAGATAGAAGACACAGGATCTCTGTACTGTGCACCTCTGTGCCAGTCACTTTAATTTGTGGTCCTAATCATCGTAGTGGGTGTGAGAACATCAGGACATATCAATCCTTCACTTCCACTCCACCATTTAAAAACATCATGACCAATCTAATTTTGACCACAATCCAATTTTTCTACCCTCTCCCCATGTCCCTGATTCCTTTGTAATTCAAATGTCCATCATTCTCCATCTTGAATAAATTCAGTGGCACATCTGTGCCTCTGCAGTTCTTAGTTCTAAATAACCCAAATGGGTGAAACATCCCCCCAGTATCCACTATGTTAATCCTCCTCAGAATTAAGATCACCTATTGTTTCCCTAAACTCTAATGAGTTCAGACACAAACTGCTTAACTGAGCAATATTTCTCAGCATTATGTCCAATGCAAAAGCATCCCTCCTTAAATGAACTGACTAAATTGTATATAGTACTACAGATCTCACCAATTCCTTGCAAAGATTCAGTAAAACTTCCCTATGTTTATATCACACACTCCCCTGCAACAAAATCTACATTACTTTAGCCTTCTTAATTAATTGCTGTACATGTCTGAAAACTATTTGTATTTCATGTACAGAGTTCCCCAGATCCCCTTGAACCTCACATCTTGTCATCTCATTTCATTTAAATCATAATTTGATGTCTCATATTTGCTTCCAAATTAGATAACCACATTTTTTTCATATTATACTCCATCTGCCATCTTTCCCCCTGCACATTTAAGCTATCTTTATCCCCCTGAAGGATTTTATGCTATCCCTACAATTTGCTCACCTACCACCAGCATATCTGGCCATATTACATTCAACTCTTTCATTCAGCTCACTAATATAGATAATCAACCATCTATACCCCAGCACTGATCCTATGGTAGTCCACCTATTACAGGTTGCTAATCCAAAAATGATCCTTTATCCTGCGTCATTGGTTAGTTAGCTACTTGCCTATCTATGGCATTAGGTTACCCCAATCTTGTGTGACATTATTTTCAGCATCTTTTATGTGGCATCTTGAAATCTAAATACACTACATCTACCAGCTCCTCTTTATCCACCCTTTTTGTACCATCCTCAAAGATATCTAGCAAACTGTCAAATATGGTTGCCCTTCCATAAAATCCTGTTGATTCTGTTTAATTTTCTTATGACTTTTTGATGGTCTTTCTACTACCGTCTTAATAATAGATTTTCCCAAGGACAGAAGTTTTTTTGTTAGTCTATAGTTTCTTGATATCTTTCTCCCACCTTTCTTAAAGACTGATGTCACTTTGATCCCTATCAAGAATCCAGCGAATTTTAGTAAATTAGAACAAATGCATCCAATATCTAAATGTAGCCACTTCTTTACATGACTCTAGCTACGATCAGCTCATCGGGTCAGAGACATGTCGACTTTTTGTCCTATGTCTGCTGCAGGGTTTCAACCCAAAATGTTAACTACTGCTTTTCCCACCACAGATACTGCTCAGTTCCTCCAGCAGGTTGGTTGTTAGCCCCATTAGTTAAGCTTGTACTTTTTTATATTCCTCCCTCTTTCTTCATAGTAACTTGATTACCTGTTCCCTGCTTCTGATTAGAATATTTGCAGTAACTGGACTCAAACAGGAGACTATTTCACTTGTCCTCTCATCTCTACTCTCTGTTTTTCCCATCTTTCCTCTCTTCCTCTATTTATCTTTACTCTCTTTCTTCATCTTTGTTTTCCCTTCTTTCACCAGCACCTTCTTTTCCTGATTGGAGGATTCACATTACTGGCATTCACCTGCTACCCAGCTGGCAATGGACAAATAGGGGAGCAGATATGAGCTTTTTAGTCCCAAGATTCTGTTGGTAGGCAGGTTGGATTCTACCAACATAAATAGGTGGAAACAGGGAAAGTAATTTCTTAAAGTGAGTTGTACAATTTTAGGATTGTTTTTGGTGACTCAGGTTTATACAACATCTAATTTGCACATTTGAAATGGGTGAATGTTATTTTCAAAGTCAAAGCCATGTTTATTGTCATATGCACAATATACAGTAAATATGTATGCAATTAAAAACTTGCTGCAGCATCACATGCATTTAGCATCAGATATGCAGCATTCACAAGAAAAAACATAAAAATCATACACAATTTTTACAAGTACAAAACTGGAGCAAAAGTCATCGTAGTATAACAAGGTTAAAGTTATATTCGGGAATTGCTATACTGAAGTAATGATTAAGAATAATTGAGCCTTTCAGTTCTTGATCTATTGATATGATTTGCAGATGACAAGATTACAGGAGCTACTGCATCCTTTCCTTTAAAAAAAGAGGCAGAGAAATAAAGTGCCCTGACATTTAATAAGCTAGTGCAGCTCTCAAATGCCAATTTTTAACATTCTTTTTAAACAACACCCATGCATTTGTTGTGATGGATATTCACTGTCCAGGACCCAAGAAAATTATTGCTAACCTCCTCTATCTAGCACAGCAGTGTGAACTTTCCAAAGGGTCAGAGTTGTCTGTGGCAATGTTAAACTTCTAACCAATATTCCTTCTTGCTATAAAGAAGTAAACAATGAGGTCATGTAGGCCCATGCTTAATCAACAAAAGACAATTGGGTTGTGTTAATTTGCCTGCAGCACTGGCTAAGTTATTTGCACCATTGCAATTAAGTTCAAGGAAGCTGGCAGACTAAACTGATTTTGTCACCTAGCAGATCAAACATAGTCACAGGTACAGTTAATTAATCAATAGTTGGGATGGTTGTGGCTGGAATCTCCGTCCACAGAAGCTTTCAGGTCATCTTTGTTCTAGCAAAGGTAACTGAAAAAACAGAAAATGTCAACTAGTAACAAAACAGTATCAATACTAAAAAGCTTTGAAGATTGTTAGGAATGACAAGGATAAAGACAGGGTGACAGAAGAAAATAGAGTTCATTCCTCACCTTTGGTTTTCGTGATGGACAACTCATTCATCTGCAAGTCAATGGTATGTTCATTTAGTTTGTAAGAATTGTACCCAAACACTAATCCCTCCTACTTACACCATGTCCATATCCCTCCATCTTCCATACACCTATGTGCCTATCCAAATGTCTCTTAAAAGCCTCTACCACCACATCAGGCAGTGTATTGCAGGCATCCACAACTCTGAGTACAAGACTTACACCCCCACATCCCCCTTGAACCTACCCCCTTCACCTTCAGTGCATGCCCTCTGGTATCAGACAATTCAACCCAGGGAAACAGATACCCCCTATCCACTCTATTTGTGCCTCTCATAATCTTGTAAACTTCAATCAGATCTCCCCTCAGCTTCCAATGCGCCTGAGAAAACAACCTGTTTATCCAACCTCTCATGATTGCACATGCCCTCTAAACCAGGCAGCATCCTGGCAAACCGCTTTTGCAGCTTCTCCAAAGCCTCAGCCTCCTTCCTCTTGTGGAGGAGACCAAAAATGTATGCAATACTCCAAATGTGGCCTAACCAGAGTTTTATAAAGTTGCAACACAACCTCCTGACTTTTGAACTCAGCGCCTCAACTAGCAAAAGAAAGCTTTCCATAAGCCTTGTTAACCACCTCACCGACCTGTGTAGCAAGGAGCTATGAACTTGGATCTCAAGATCTCTCTGCTCAGCAACACTATTAAGGAATGCAACTCCACACATTTTTCTGGGTTTAACTCCATCTGCCATTTCTCAGCACATATCTGCAATTGATCTATATCGTGCTGTATTCTTTGCCAGTATTCAAGACTATCCACAATGCCACCAATCTTGGTATCATCCCACCCATCTACATTTTCATTCAGGTCATTTATATACATTACAAACACTAGCAGTCCCAACACAGATCCCTGCGTAACTCCACCTCAAATAAGTCCCTTCAACCGCTGCACTTTGTCTTCTATGAGAAAGCCATTTCTGAGTCTAAGCAGCCAATTTGCCAGGGATCCCATGCATCTTAATCTTCTTGATTAGCCTCCCAAGAGGGACTTTGTCAAACATCTTACTAGAATCCATGCAGACAACATCCACAGCCCTACCCTCATCAATTTCTCTCATCACCTTGTCAAAAAAACACAAAACACCTTAAAGTTAAGCCTGGCAATTGATGGTGACTGCAATAATGGGAGCAGAGTGAAGAAGCTGTCAGCGTAAAACAGAATAACAGTATGTTTACCAGATGGCTCATGTAATTATCGCACAATGTGTGTCCTGCGTGAAACAGTTCCGAATACCCACTCTCCAGTTCTTTAATTTCTTCATGCCTCTGCTCAACCATTAAACAGAAGTAGGCCACAGCTTTCAACTGATCCCCTTGGTATGCCTAAACTTTAGGACAGCTTCCCATATATAATCTGCTTGGGACCTCCAAAGATTTTATTGGGTTGGGATATTAGGAATGGAAAAGAATTGGAGCTATGGTGACAGGGAGAGAGGGAGTGTCGGAAGAAAGAAATAGAGTGTTAAGAGATTGGGCACCATGTTTGAGTAGCAGTTAATGCAACACAACGACAATTCTGGGTGTCGGAGTTCAGAGTTCAATTCCAGTGGCGTCTGTAAGGAGCTTGTACATTCTCGCCGTGACTGCGTGCGTTTTCTCCATATGCTGCAGCTTCCTTCCACAGTCTAAAGACATGCCATTTTATAGGTTAATTGTTCATTATAAATTGGCTTTTGATTAGGCGAGTGTTAAATAGGTGCATTTGTGCATTGCTAGACAGTGTGGGTCTTCGGGCTGGAAGAGCCTGTTCCACACAGTATCTCTAAATAAAGAAACAAACAAAACAATAATTGGAGGAAACAATAAGGGATAGTGTGAAGTTGGCATGGTGCTTGCATCAAAGGGCATAGTTTACAACAAATGCTTCATACTTGTGCATGAGAGACTATCAAGCCTAATCTGGGAAACTCTATGAACAAGTGCTGGTATTGTTGGCTTTTGATTATCATTTTAAAAAAAAAGAACCAGCCTAATATTTAGGTACCATACATAAAATCTGTAGATTTGATGTATATAGTTCAGAAATACCTTTGTAAAAATCATGAACACAACTGTTTGTTCCCCTCCATAGATGCTGCCTGGTCTGCTAAGGTCCTCCAGCACTTTGTGTGTTGATCTTAATAAAAATGTGTTTTATTTTAATAAAGAAAACTAAAGCTAATAAAATGGCAACAATTTGTTCTGTGAAGTTGTGAAATGAAATGAAGAAAAGCATTGGAAACTTTGATGTGCGCTGATTGTGAAGTTCACTGAACAAGAACAACATCTGTTCCAATTGCACAAATGTTCAAGCTTAAGCTTTCTTTTAGATAGTAGAAAAGTTAGCACAACTTGAAGCTAGTCATAAATACCCAACAGGATATCATTGTTGGCACAGTAGTGGTGAAGAATGACTTGTATGAATTTGCACCAGAGATTTCTGACTCTCAACACCACTCCACTTCCAAACCACTAAATGAAAAACGTACTCAAGCACCAAGTTTGCGAGGTCAACAAATCATTGGTTGCTTTGACATCTAATGTTTTGGCTTGTATTTCATTCAGAAGATGCAAGAGAAAACCGTTGTCCATTTGTTTTTGCTCTTGTTTATGCACTTGGTACGTTCTTCCCTTTTGTATCAGCCTCTTCCACCACTCCGGGCAATGCATCCCAGATACCTACCATTCTCTGTAAGTTCTGACATTTCCCCTAAACTTTCCCCCACTCACCTTAAACTGATGTCCTCTGATATTGGCTATTGCTACCCTGGGAAAACGGTGCTGGCTCTCGTCTCTAGCTATAGTTCCTATAATCCTGTACTCCTCTAGAAAATCATCTCTCAGCCTCCTTCACTCCGAACTGTAAAGCCCAAAATTGCTCATCCTTTCCTCATAAGATATGTTCTCTAATCCAGGCGGTATCCTAGTAATTCTCCTCTGCACCCATTCTGAAACTGCCACATCCTTTCTCTAGTGAGGTGACCAAAACTGAACACAATGGTGTTCTAACCGGAGTTTTACAGAGCTGCAACTTACCCTCAGCTAATGAAGGCCAACACACCACCCAATCAAGTTATGTGGCAACTTTGAGGGATTTATTTGTCTTTGAGCCCAAAATTTCTCTGCTCCTCCACACTGCTAAGAGTCCTGCCACTAACCTTGTACTCTGCCTTCAAGGCCAACTTTCCAAAGTGTCTCACTTCACACTTCCCCAGATTGAGTTTTATCTGCCGTTGTTCGCCCTTGATTCTACTAGAAATGGATAAAGGAGCCTTCCACATTTGCCCTGTTCATCAAAATAAAGGGAAGCTGCTAGGTAGATACCATCTCCCCAAGTTCAAACTCATCTCAAACAGGGAAGGAATCAGACATGACTGTTACCAGTAATAGCAATGGTAATAATTTAAAAGGTCTTCTTTGTCTGGCACACCTGTTTCTCCTTCACAATGAAATGATTATGTGAACAGTGTATTAACCCCTCCATAATACCCACCAGCACAATTGGCATCCAAGCAGTACTGAAACAATTTCTTCTCCCAGACCTCCCTCCTATCACCTATGTCTCCTCACGAACGAAGCACCAGTAGCATTAATACTATTTACTTTTTAACTCGTGTTGTAAATGGGACCTTAAGCTAAATATCAATCTTCTGGAATATATTTTATTATTTGTTAATTTATTTGTGATAATATCATATTGTTCATGCAGTAAATGTACCATGTGGTGCACCTTGGTTGGAGAAATGTCATTTCTTTTGGCAGTATACATGTATAGGGTTGAATGACAATGAACTTGAACTTGAACTTGACTTAAACTTGCACTTAATGCACCTTTCATGTGAGTCATGTAGTCTTGAGACAATGAATGTAGATATAATTTAAGTTCTAATTTATAAAGTAACAGCTTTATAAAATATTACTGTCTAGGCCCAGAGTATAGCCACTTGCATATTGACCCCATTAAGGCTCATCTTTCAAAAGGACATCTAGTGGACGCTGGTGTCCAGTTCTCCTTGCTTCTTGTAGCACACAATCAGAAATTGACAGGCTACCTGTAATTTCCTTTCCATTTACGTCTCCAGAGATTTTAGGCTTATATATTCCAAAGCAAAATGGAGTAAAGGGGTTGAATAAAATTAATCTATTTCAGACCAATGTTAAGAATGCATAAGTTGAATTTACATACAGCAAGAAATTTTGCTTGAAAGCATTATAGAAGGTATTTCTAATGTAAATTGCTGATTAAAACAAAATAGAGTTTCAGATTAATAGAGCTTTTGTTTACATTGCTGATGTGAAACAAAACTGTTTTGTTTTTAATAAGCTCGTTTGTTTTATTTCATGGTTATAAAAGTTCTTCCCATTAGATTTGAGTGTAAGTTTAATGGTAGAATTTACTGAGGCATTTGTAAACAGTGTTGACTCAGGGCTGCTCATTTTGATAATGGCTACACTGATATTACCTTTCAAAAATCACATTGCGGTTATTATCCAAAACTGATTTGTTTTGCAGGAAGTGAATTGTTTTAGGAATGCACTTCCTCATTTCCCAGCAATAAAGAATTTAGAAAATGACTAATATTGGTTAAAATATCGAAAACAGCAGTGGATGTAAACCATAACAGCATGAGTTTTTTTCTTCATAATCTAATGTTTGCAATCTGTTCTGTAATAATGTAAAGGAAACAGATTGCCTCGAGTGCTCATTGCATACTTCAGGATGTAAATTGTAAGGACTGATTCCATCAACTAAGCCAGCCTTCTAACTTCCAAACGCTGCATGATTCTTTCCTGGGAGATGATGAACTCTCGCCTCAGGATCAGCATTTCCCACATGAATGCAACAATCCCACTTGATTTCATCATTTCTTGCTTCACTCTCAGGCTGTTGCCTGGTTTACTATGAGGACAGACTTGGAATATTTTCTCTGGAGTGTCAGAGGCTGAGGCGCTTCCTGATAGAGAGTGTCTAAAATTATGAGAGGGTAGGTAGTCAGGGTCCATATCCCAGGATAAAAATATCAAATACAAGAGAGCATGTCTTTAAGCTGAGAGAAGAAAACTCTACAGTAAATGAGAATTACGAAGTCTGGCATGGGCTGCTGGGGAAGGTGAGGAAAGCAAGTACTTTGAAGAGATTTTTGTACAGTCAGGGAATGGAGGGACATAGGCCATGCACAAGCAGATGGGATTAGTTTAATTTAGCATCATGGCTGGCGTGGACACTATGGTGTGGACACTATGGCACTGTGTTAGACTTTTCTATTATTCTATTTAAGGTCCCCATAAGTTACCGTGACAAAAATAATATGCAATAAAAATGGAAATGCTGGAAATACTCCTCGAGTCAGGTTACATTTGTGGGAAAAGAAAGAGAGCTAATGGTTCAAGTTAAGAGCCCTTCAGAATGTAGAACATGGAAAATGAAACAATACAGGAGGGAGGACTGGGGACGAGGTTGTCTCCGATATAGTAAAACCAATGGACCATAGATGCAGAACATCAAAAGTCATTTGTCACAAACAGAATATTCACAGAATTGATCTAAAATAAACAAAATCTTGTAATCACATGGAAGTCTGGTGACATTGATGGAAAGGTAAACAGAGTTAACCTTTCAGGTCAAAGACCCTTCGTCGGACTGCAAGGTTATCTGTTTCTGCTGTGCTGATGGATATGATATAGTCTTAGCTGCCAACTTGGCTAGAGTCTGAAATGCAAAATCTCTTGCCAACAGCTGCCTGCCTTTCACCCACCCGCCATCAGTTGTTTACCTCTCAATTGTTTACTTTCTTCCTCTTCAGTGATTCCTTTAGAAATGCCAGTTAAGTTGGAGGAAAGCTAGAAAATCCATCTTTGACTACATTCTGTCAAATATGAGAACAGATGGGGTAATTTAATGTCTACAGCCCAAGCGCATCACTGATCATTTTTATTCCATGAGCCTTAACATCCTGATTCTATATTCAAAAATAAGCTGCAATGTTAGGTGCATCTGTTGGATCTCTGTTTATTTTCCGATCCTTAGGGTTCTTCCAGGAGTCAGGAGTGAATGAGCAGTCTTAAGCTCTTAACGATCATTTATTTTAAGTACAAACAAATATACAAGTACTAAGCAAACTAAATAATTTGCTGAGAAATGAAGCAAAGGGATGAGTGAACAGCAATGAATGTGAAGATGAAAGAAAAGGAAAGATGGCACCTCTGAAAAATCCATTACCTTTATAACCGAGATAAGAAAATTCCTTAGGTAAAATAAACCAGTCACTTACATTATGTGGTAAAATGAGAAAGGTGATATTTTAACTGTTACACCACTTCCTGCTATTAAGTGAGGACGGACCATCACATATTGAGAAAAATACATGAGTTTATTAAAAAGGACAAATAATTAAAATACAACTTTAGTCTTACATTAATTCATCTTATGAAAAGTATTAAAAACAGTGGTTTCCAACACATATCACATTTATTTTATGGTGAAACTGAGCTAGTATGTACAGTTACCTGCCAGCTTGTACTCCATCCCCTACCCCTGCTGTCTTACTCTGATTTCTTCCTTCTTTCTTCCCAGTCTGGATGAAAGGTTTCAACCCAAAGTGTTGACAGCTTATTCCTGTCCACAGATGATGTCCTCCAGCATTTATGTGTGTTGCTAGTAGGTATATGAGCTGGGCTCATGTTCTGAGCTCTGTTAGTTCTTATAGCGTTATAATTTCTCATTGAAAACGGGCAACAATATTCTACCATTTGCCAATGACAATAATTCGACAAGCCTTTTTTGAGTTGCAGCAAAGAATTGCCTTGTTGATGAAACTCCTACTTTTCCTTCTCTTCCTCCAAGTACCTTCATCCCAGAATTACTTGGGCACTAGAGGAGGAAGATATTGTATATTTGAAAGATCCTGCTTGATGGTGTGCACAGCCAATATGCTTCCAAACCCCTTGACTCTTTATTCTTGCCAATGGAGTTTTTTTGGGTTGACCGCAGCAGGGGTTTCTTCCAGAATTGTACATATGACCTAATGATCCCAGACCCAAAATAACGTAGGGTCATGAGTACATACTGGTGATGGGAGAATTGTCGCCTCATCTATGATACACTTAGGTTATGTGATATTGGCAAATTTAGTCTTACAGCTCTGACTTCATACACAATTGCTACATTAGTGAAATGCAAGGACAATGTGGTTTTTGCCTGTTACCAATACACACCTGTGTATCCAAATTAAAAAGAATGATAACCAACACAGAAAACTCAGTGATCCTGCTCAACATCATAGCGGGCAAGCAGACAGCATTTTAAGGGTCTATTCCAAAGATCATACCAGCTACTACATATAGTCAACTTGCTGTCAGCAAAAAAAAAAACAAGCAAAACGTGTGCCTATACTGTCAATGATTTCAGTTAAAGCAGATTGGTGTTGTTCAAAAAATGAGCAGGTTTTAGAGATAATATTGAATGGCTACATGCTAGTATCCCTGAGGACGGAATGTGAACAGCTTTTAGCACCAGTGTAAAAACCATCTGCAGACAACAGGTAATTCTGCTTTACCAATGCAGGACAAAATAAGCCTCATTTTGGTCACTAGTTATCCAAGCCAACAAGTGATTTTGTACAGTAATATATATGGGTGTAGTGGAGAAAACATGCTATATTCTACTGATAAATGTCACTTGTCTGAACTTCTATTCCCTTTAGACATTGCCTGAAGTTTGCTCTGAGCAGGATGAGCTGGATTTCTTGATGGAAGCACTGATAATCAGGTAAGATCACCTGAAAAAAATAGTAAGATTGCTTGCTAAACTACTGCTTTATTTAAGTCTTCCCTCATTTTCTCCAATTCTCATACCAATCCACTCCCTTCCCCCGAAAAACACAATAGTCAACACTTTCTTTTAGATATTGGCAGGATGATCCATGACATGAGCAAATCAAACATGATCTCCTTTAGTCTAATTGAAGAATCTGTGAAAACACTCCTTTAGATGGCTATAAATAAACTGAGGCCAAGGAAAGCCAATTACTCTGGGCACCTGAAGCTCTGCCAGATTTATAGCTTTCAAGTAAATTTATAATTAGGGTACATTTATATCAGCAGAAAAGAATCCTGAGATTCATTTTCTTGCGGGCATTCACAGTAAATCAATATTCAAAAGTTCAAAGTAAATTTATTATCAAAGTGTAGCGGTGTGCTACACGCAGCACTGAAATAACGACATGGAGTCGGTGAGCTGCAGTTGCAAAAGAGGTTTATTCAAACTTCGCGGCTTCACTTTAAAGCCTTCCTGATCCCGCCCTCCCCGGGCGGGAATGCTGTAGGGGGCGCGTATTCACAGTCCCGTCCCTGCGCGCGGGCTTTTCCCCTTGCTGGTGAAGCAGGCTTGGCGCCCTCTTTGGGACCGGCCTCTATGCCGGCACACGCCACTTTGTGAGCCGGTTCGAGTGCGCTGGGAAGTGGGTCGCCACAAAAGTACATATATCTCACCATATACAACCCCAAGATTTGTTTTTCTGTGGGCATACTCAGCATATACAAAGAAACAACAAAAAACAACCAAAATAATAATAATAAATAAATAAGCAACAAATATCGAAAACATGAGTTGAGGAGTCCTTGAAAGTGAGTCCATTGAACATTTCAGTGACAGGGTTAGTGAAGTTGAGTAAATTCATCCCCTCCAGTTCAAGAGCCTGATGGTTGAGGGGTAATAACTGCTGGTGTAGGTTCTGAAGCTTCCGTATTTTTGGTGACAGGAGTGTGAGGAGAGAATGGCCTGGATGGTGAGGGTCTTTGGTGATGGATGCTGCTTTCCTGCACCAATGTTCAGTGTAGATATGCTCAATGGCTTTACCCGTGATTGACTGGGATGCATCCACTACTATTTGTAGGCTTTTCCATTCAAGTGCATTGGTGTTTCCATACAAAGCTTGATGCAACCAGTCAATATATTGTCCACAGCACATCAACAGAAGTTTGTCAAAGTTTTAGATGACATGCTGAATCTTCACAAACTTCTAAGAAAGTAGAGGCACTGCTGTGTTTTCATTGTCACGGCACTTGAGTACTGGACACAGTATAGTTCCTCTGAAATTTAAAGTTGCTGATCCTCTCCACCTCTGATCCACCGCAAGCAATGGTCTGTAACATCCCTTTGGGCTTGGAGGCAATTCGGTGAGGCAGAACCGAAGCAAGGCAAGGCAGTGGGCCTGTTGCCAGTGCGAAAAACACCCGACATTCGATTGACTTAAGCACTGAGCCAAATCGGAAGGGTCGGGTACAGGTTGAACTGAGGCAGCAGGATCCAGGCCCCAAAGAGCATCGAAGTGACACAACCCAATGTTTGGATGACGATTTAGGCACCAGGCCAGATCAGAACGGTCATGCTGAGGGAGAGGCGATTTAGCTCGCTGCTCTTCTCTGCACTGAACAAAAGGTCTGAGAACAAACTTTTCGTGAACTTCAGTTCAGCACGCTATTTGCTTGCGTTTATTGTTTGTGTGATTTGGTGTTTTTCTCTCTCAGCACAAAAGGTGTTTGATGCTCTTTTTTAAAAAATAGCTTCTTTGGATTTCTTTGTTTTGTGGCTCCTTGTTGGGAGATGAATCCTAGGGTTGTATAATATGTACATATTCTGATAATAAATGTATTTTGAACTTTTGATGAGGACTGCAGAATCATCAAAAATATACGACTTGAAACAATAAAAAGCATTTTAATAGTTTCAAAACAGTTGATTCTGTAAAAGAAGGGATGATTTTTAAGAGATTCTCAAATTCAATGATTGGCCTGGAGATTGTTCTCGCAAAGGGGATGATTTCAGGCACTCCTGGAATTGCTGTGTCATCTAAGCAATGCGGCAATATTTTGAAGTGAGTTTGAGCATAGAAACCTGATTCAAACGTCTCCAGTGGTTTTTGGTGCCCTCATCTTTATAAGAACAAGGCTTTTCCACTGTCCATTGTTGGTTTTCTTTCTTTACTGGTTTGTGATTAATGATCTGATCTCAGATTAAATAACCAAACCACAGCCAAAATGTGAGGGTAGGAATAACCAACTCAATATAAATAGATGAGATTTTACAGGCTGGTTGGAATGTAGTCTGGAATTCACAAAAGGTTGTGGTTAAGAAGGGGTGGGGAGAGGGTTAGATTGAAGGTATTAGCGAAGATGTAAGAGGGATTGAGAGTTATGGGCGTTTCATAGACCTTTCTGAATACTGATGGCAGAGGGGAAGAAGCTGTTCCCAGAAGGTGCAGCAAGTATAATTAGAAAAGGTAACGTGATTACATTGTTTATTACTAGGGCAAGTGAATACAAAGGGAGGAACAGTATGTTTCCATTGTATAGGGTATTGATGCAGCCGTATCTGGAATGTCCTCTATTTTTATTGAAGGAAGAGTTTTGCCAGTCTGTTATGTGGAATAGTTAGCTGTTTCATGTGCAGAGTTTGGACAGGCTGGATAGTATCCACTGCAGTGTAGAAGAGTGAGAGGGATATGATTGAAACATTTAAGGTCCTAAGAGGACCTGACAGGGTAGATGTGGGGATATTTTCTCTTGTGTCTAAATCTAGATCTGGGAAGGGTTATTTATTAGTAATGGGTCATCCTTTCAAGAGAAAGGATAAAGTATATTTTTCTCTTCAGAGATCATGAATCTTTGGAACTCCCTTTCTCAAAGGGTGATGAAAGTGGATTTTTCTGAATATTTTTAAGGGAGCGATAGACAAATGGATGCAAGATTACCACACAGGAAATGCTGGAGCAACTCAGCAGGTCAGGTGGCATCTATGGAAATGAATAAACAGTTAACATTTCAGACCAAGACCCTCATCAGGACTAAAAAGGAAGAGAGAAGCCAGAATAAGAAAGTGGGGGGGGAGGGGGGTAAGGGAAAGTACAAGCTAGAATGATGATAGGCAAAGTCAGGTGGGTGGGGAAGGGGGACGAATTAAGAAACTGGAGGTGGAAAACATAAACTGCAGGAGAAGCAGGAATCTGATATGAGAGGAGAACGGACCTTGGGAGAAAGGGAAGGAGGAGGGGCAACAGGGTAATGTGAGGGAATGGGAGGAGAAGAGGAAAGAGGGGAGCCAGAGTGGGGAATGGAAGAAGAGGGAAGGAAGAGGCAGTAAAATTATGATAAGTTTGAGAAATCAATGTTCATGCCATCCAGGTCAGAGGCTGCCCAGATGGAATATGAAGTGTTGCTCCTCCAACCAGATAGAGGCTTCATCATGGCAGTAGAGGAGGCTATGGATTGACATGTCAAAATGGGAAGGGGGATAGGAATTTAAATGGTTGGTCCTGGGAAAACTTGGTTTTGCAGATGGAGCAAAGGTGCCCAATCTATGTCGGGTCTCACCAACATAGAGGAGGTGGCATTGTGAGCACTGGATACATGAGAAGAGCCCAGCAGATGCAGAAGTGAAGTGTTGTCTCACCTGAAAGGAAGTCAGGGAGAATGTGAATAGGCAGATGTTGCTCTTTGTCTGCTGAAAAGAACCCTGTTCTGTGAAGAAGGATGTTCTGGGGAAAAAAGATTCATCTTGGTAACAGATGCAACAGAGACAAAGAAACTGGGAAAAGGGGATGGCATTTTTACAGGAGATAGGGTGGGAAAAGGGTATGGTCAAGCTGTGGATACATGAAGCAGCACTGATACAGTTATCAGTATAACGTAGGAAGAGTCGGAGAGCATTGCTGGGGAAGGCACGAAACATGGACTGTTCCACGTGGCCAATGAAAAGACGGACATAGCTGAGGCCATTGCGGGAGCACATGGCTTTACTTTGAGCTTGGAGAAAGTGGAAGAAGCTGAAAGAGAAATTGTTGAGTGTGAGAACTAATTCTGCCAGGTGGAGGAGGGTGGTCGTGGAGGGGAAACTGGTCGGGTCTGTTGTCTAGGAAGAAGCGGAGAGCTTTAAGGCCTTTATGATAGGAGACATAGTGTATAGAGACTGAATATCCATGGTGGAAATGAGGCATGCTGCTGATCTCCTCAACAACCTTCAATTCCCTAGAGCGTCTTCTTGCTTCCCCCATTCCCCCACTCACCTGTCTTCACCTATCTTCACCTATCTTGTACTCCTTCCGCTCCACCCACCTTATCATCCTGGCTTCTTCCCCTTCCTTTCCAGTCCTGATGATGGGTCTCTGCCCGAAATGTCAACTGTTTATTCATTTCCATAGACGCTGCCTGACCTGCTGGGTTCCTCCAACAGTTTGTGTGTGTGTGTGTGTGTGTGTGTTACTCTGGATTTCCAGCACTTGCAGAATCTCTTATGTTCATGATGTAAGATTTTATTGGATTTTCTGAATTGCAGATTTGACGTTATGTCAGATTCACCAAGATCTCACTAAGTGGCAAACCAGGCTTTCAGGGCTGAATGGTCAACCCCTACTCATAATGTGTATGGACGAATGCGCTGTGCATTGCAGTGTGACCTCACTCTGCCACTTGCAATAGCAATGAGTTTCATTAACATTAAATACAGCCTAAAGAAACTTTCAAGAGAAGTTGTCAACTTTCTAGATGAGCATTTAAAGCATATCTTAACTCACATTTAAATTAGATTTATCCTGAACCTGTAAAGTCTCAGCAGCTCCCAGGAAAGCTTTTCCACATGGTGTCAAGTTGAAAGGCATAGGATAAACTGTGGGCATGCCTTGCTATATAAATCTAGAGCAGAGAATAAGGAGCTATGAAGGAAAGCATTTTAAATTAAAATTCTCAATTCCCGTATCAAATTTACTAGACATTTTGGAATTTTCTGTTAAAAGAGAGCACTTCCTCAACTATTATCTATTTTAAGAAGATCTGCGCCAATGCCATCAGCTCAGACACTATTGCAAGTGCCTAGTTGATTGCATCCATGGTGGATACGTGCCACCAAACAGGACTACACTCGCCTATGTAACCAGCTGCCTGATAATTGACCCACCACATCTAGCTGTTTGTCTGCCTGTCCAAGACTGCTTCTGCAACCTTCAACCATTCTTTGCTTTCTGAAAATTACATTTGCTATTTCCAAACACACCTCCATTCCTAAGCCAGTAAACACGGACCAGTGGAGATGTACGTACTTAATCTGATCACGAAATGTCAGCCATTTGGACCTGGACATTTCCAATTCCCAGAGAAAGAAAACACTTTTCAAATAGCTGTAATGTTACATCATTTGTCTCATTAAAGTTTGCCATTTTTACCTCAAAGGCTGCATGTTTCTATAGATGCTGAAATAAAATTTATCATGAATGAAATCCTGCCAGTGCAGTTGTTTCCACATTTCTCTCAGACTTCTAGCGAGTTGATTTGTTGTCATTGAAGTGGTCAATGCTTTTCATTGTGATGCTAAACATGTACTTCTTCTGTTGCAGTAAGTTCTGCCATCAAAACATTGTGCGATGTATAGGAGTCAGCCTGCAGGCTCTCCCTCGCTTCATTCTGCTGGAGCTGATGACAGGGGGAGACATGAAATCCTTCCTTCGAGAATACCGACCTAAACCAGTAAGATGCGAACATATGTTAATGGAAATATCTGTTGAAAGTTGTTCTCCACAAACAGAATCAATCTTGTGGAGTGACAGATACCAGCTTTAAAAAAAATCCAGTGTCAAAAGCCCATTATTAGATTTATTGGCAAAGTAGGATGATGCCGGGATTTTCAATAATTTTAGTAATTTCCTTCCCTCACCATAGATTGTGAGCATTTAGTGTTTGCTTCACATCTCAGTGATCATCTCTGAGGTGTTTCTTCGTTGATGCATTGAGGAACTCTATTTGGGTCCTCACGGTACTGATGCATTTCCAGATGACGCTGATTAAATGTTAGCATTTATCTGACACTTGGCAAAGTGTCGGATGTTACTGGTCTCTTAATTGTTGTGACTCTGATTGAGGGTAAAGCTTCAGTGTAGAAAAAAGTATTGAAGTGAAGTCTGCAGTTCTTTATTTTATATAGACTGGGTAATATACTTATGAAGGCACTGACATTTGAAATCTAACTAATCCTTATTACAGTATATTGGTTGTCAGTTTCTGCAGCATTCACTGAAACTGGATAAAAGAGCACGGAATACATCACATAATTTCAGTGCCCTGACAGTCAAAGAATTCAATGTTTTATTTAGGATTAAGGTTGGGCCAATATTATCTGCCTGAAGCAAGAGAAGTCAGCTAATTGCAAAGTTTGGTTTTAAGCTATCCGCTCTGTAATTGACCACATCTTGCAAAGCTAGCAAACGTCTGTTCATATAGTTCGTTTTTATTGGACTTGTCACTCTTCACTTAACTCAACTGATATCTAGTAAAAATCAAAGTAAGCCAGGAACTGATTTCCAGTCCTTTTTAATCCATATTCAAATTTATTTTCCTTCATATCTTATGCCCAACTTCCTCTCCATTTCTCTTTTTTTCTAAAGTTTACAATTGTTACTGTTATATTTCAGCCTTCATTTTCATGCATGCTTTGGGATAATAAATGACAGGAGTAGTCAAAGTCAGAGTGAAGTATTTTCTGCACCCTCCCCTCTGGCTAGCCCCCAGCAGCCATTTTAATTGGTGTTCTCAGTTGGAGAATGAGGATTCCCAACAAACTACATTAAAGCAAAATATTGTTGATGGTGGGAATCTGAAGAAAAAATAAAATGCAGGAAAAACTCGGCTTTTACACAGCATTAGTGGAAAAAGGATATTAATCTTTTCAGTTGATAATCTTTCATCAGAATTGTGAGCAAGTATCCCTAGAGTCATTGAGAAGCACATCATGGAAACAGGCCCTTCAGATTTTTGAATCCATGCCAACCATCAACTATCACTAACCACTAAAATTAATTCTACACTAATCCCAATCCCAGTACTTTATTCTCCTCATATTCTCATTAACTCCACCAGATTCTACCACTCATTTATACACTAGCGATATTTTATTAGTGACCAACTAACTAATGAACCTGCATGTCTTTGGAATGTGTGAGAAAAACAGAGCTCCCAGAGGAAGCCAGCACATGAAATAACATGCAGACTTCACATAAACACTAACCAAGACTGGAATTGAACCCAGCTCTTTGTTGCACTGAGACAGTGACTCTGTTAGCTGTGCCACAGTGTAGTGTTAGTTGCATACAAGATTTAAAGTGAAGGGAAGTGAGATGGTGAATTTCATGTTAATTTAATATTATTACTGTCACCATAGCATGGTAGAACCTGTCACTAATAGTCAAAAGTTGTGTGCTATGTCTAATAGCGCTTAATCGTGAGGAACATTAATTTTGTGTTGAGAAGAATGTGGATTTTGCAATGTGATTCTTGAAGGTATTTTAAATTGATGAGATTTGTAGGAATATTGATCCTGTAATATTGATCAAGTGACACTGGGCCAGATCTTAACTTTGACAATGTAGAGCTGGTGTTTGGTCCTCAATTTAGTGAGCACAGCATAAAGGATCTGAATAATGATGATGATTCCTGATCATCAAAATTAATGATTCAAGAAATAAAGAGTTTGCTAAGAAATTGGAGAGCTGCAAACACCAGTGGAATCTGTAGCACACTTGGTAACCAAAGCAATTAAATGTTTATTGGATTTTATTGGGACTGAAGATTGTCACCCTCTTGCATATTTTCATTATAACTTTGACAGAAGTGACTACAGAGGGGTGTGAAATTAAACATCTTTTATATTGTATGTTCTGTTCTTACAGTAAGATTTCCATTGCCCTTGTAAGGATACCTGTTTCTTACATAGTAGGCAACATGAGACAGCATCTAAACACATTATTCTTATGTATCACTTCCACTCACAGCATGCCAGTTTTATACTTTCTTGGTTAAAACTACTTATCAAATGTCTTTTGATATCACAGGGGCAGCCATCAACTCTCAGCATGCTAGACTTGCTGAATGTGGCTCGTGACATTGCTCGGGGCTGCCAGTATTTGGAGGAAAACCACTTCATTCATCGGTATGTAACCACAAGCTAGGCAAGCAGGATCACTGAATGCTATCCAATTGTGTATGTTTCTGATAATCTTTATAATGGGACTTTTTGCTGTTACACTGCTTTACAAGAAATGAAACAGATATACTCCACTTTCACCCTGAGGTGGATGCGATGAAAATTTCCTCTATATTCACTGTAGGAATGGAAGAGGCTGTGCTATCTTGCAATATTTCTGTGACATATTTCTTTTTGAATTGATTTTCCTGTTATTCCAATAACCTACTGAAATAACATAGCAAAGAATTTTTGATTAATGCAGGTGACCTCAATTTCAAAACTGCTTTTAGTAAACCAAGGTTGAGTTTTCTGATAAAAAAAAAATTGCCAGAAAAAAAAAACCACTGCAGAATTGTTAGCAGTTCTGATCACAAATACATTACAGAACACCCAAAGCTACATTCAAAAGATCAAAGAATAAACAAGTTAAAATTATATCTCTAATTTAAAAAAAAACACAAAAATCATGTGAAGCAGAAAAAGCAGTCTTGTATTTCAGTGTAAGAGCAATGTGGTAAGTGAATGCATTAAATCAACAATAGGAATACTGGCATCATTTTTTATGTGAGCAATCAGCAGATGGATTATAGTTCTAATCATTTGTCATAAGCCTATTCTGCAGTTAGATGAATAAACTCATATTTTACGCACATTCCCTAAAGAAATGTTCATTTAGATATTTAGATTTAAGTGCATAAGGTATTTTTTTTTGTAGGAGGCCATCTTTTGTAATCTGAACATATGCTGGTTTAATCCTTGGAAATTCCTACCTACATGCTCCCTTATCTGGGTGAAAACATTTATTGGGGATTGAAAAGTGGGATCACTGTCATGATACAATCCATCCATTTGAAATTTAATATAGAACATAGAACACTACATCACAGTACAAGCTCTTATGGCCACAATGCTGTGCTACATTTATAACCTATTATAAGATTAATCTTATCTAACCCTCAATTTTGCTATCATCCATATGCTTATCTAAGAGTTTCTTTCTTGTCCTAAATAATTGCCTCTACCACTACCCCTGGCTGGGATTCCACACAGTCACCACTCTCTGTGTAAAAAAAATCTTGCCTCTAACATCCTCCCTATACTTTCCTCCAGTCGCCTTAAAATTATTCCCCTTTGCGTTAGCCATTTCTGCTCTGGGGAAAAAGTCTCTAGCTGTCAATTCGATCTATGCCTTTTATCATCTTGTACACTTCTATCAAATCAACTGCCATCCTCCTTCACTCCAAAGAGAAAATCCCTAGCTCACTTGATCTGTCCTCATGAGATATGCTTTCTAAATCAGGCAGCATCCTGGTAAATCTCATCTGCACCTTCTCTAAAGCTTCCACATCCTTCCTATAATAAGGCAACCAGAACAGTATACAATATTCCCAATGGGGTCTAACCAGGGCTATATAGATCTGTAAGATTACCTCATGGCTCATGAACTAAAAAAAATATTATGATGAAAGGAAGAAAAAAATCTCTTACCACAAAGCATTGGAAATAGAATTGGTTCATTATTTTCACATGTACTAAGTTCCAGTGAATAGCTTGTCCTGCATGCTGTTCATGCAAATGAAATCATTGCAAAGTGCATTGAGGTATTGAAAAGGCTTTCTGCTGCTCAGTGACGACCATAGGTGTTACGTTCTAGCTGACTAGATATGCAAGCCGGGGATGTACGATATGGAGAGCAAGCAGTTGCTCATATTGCAAGCTCCCCCTCTCCACGCATCGGATAAACCGAAAAGAATGGCAGAGACCAATACAGTTCGGCACCGGCAGCATTACAGGAGTTGCTAGTTGGCGTTGGACTCAACATAAGACTGCCTTAGTGACTGCAGCTCCATATTGTTCACTCGAGTTTACTCCTGAAGCCTTTCCCTTGAATGGACATAGTCGCAAGGCAGCATAGGTTTGAGGTCAATTTTGCTTCTCGGTGAGCTGCCAACCACAGCTAACAAGCCCCATCTGCCCAAAGCGGCTGCTTTTAAGGTATCAGTAACCTGCCTTTGCCCCTTTTCCTGTCAGTAGAAATGGCTCCGCTGGGCTTAGTAGCTAAGCAACACAGGAAGGCCGGGAGCTGGGTTGTCAAAGGCTTTTTGAGACACATGCCATTGCGAGCATTGAGTAGCATCTAACATGAGCTTTGCTCCACTATCTGCCATGCCCCAGCTATGACAACCTTAAGAAGTCACTGAGGTATTACAAGATAAAATAATACAGAATAAAATGTAATAACTACAGAGAAAGTGAAGTACAAGTAGACAGTGGGGGAAAAGGAAGAAAGCAGAGTACACAATACACAGCAATGGGTAATTTAGCCATGTTGGGATTGTTCCTGCACTCATTGAGATAAGGGATAATCCATGAGCATGGATTTAGCTGGGTTTTAGCAGCAGTTTCATATAAACGTATGGCACTTACTCTCCTAAGTACTAGTAATTACCCTCCTAGGTGGTGGCAACACCACGACCACCACAAGAATACAGAAATCATGGATTCTGCCTGTGATTTCTTCCTGTATTCCAGACAGCTGGTATTTTCCAGTATGTACACTGAAGAGCTGCACCTAGTTAAACCTGACACAGAGCTTGTTGCAAGAAAGAACATTAAACCACAGTACAGGTTCTTCAGCCCACAATCTTGCACCAAGATCAATCTAACCCTTCCTTCCCACATAGCTCTTCACTTTTTTTGCATCCTATCCAAGCGTCTCTTAAATATCTCGAATGAATCGGTATCTACCACTACACCTAGCAGCGCTCTGTGTGTAAACCAGCCCATTTCTGACATTTTCCCCTCTCCTTTCCTCCCATCACCTTGCATTAGCCATTTCCACCCACTTTCCACCCTGTGAAAAACTTCAGACCACCAGGTGGAGTACATTCCATCTACAACCACTCTTCTTCCATCAACTTATCACTTACCCAACAAAGTTAATCAGGCTCATGAGGCATGACCTGCCCCTCACAAAGCCATGCTGACTATCCCTAATCAGATTATGCTTTTCCAAATGCTTGTAAATCCTGTGTTTAAGAATCCTTTCCAATAGTTTGCCCTCCACCGATATAAGATATAAGACTCCACAGGTCTATAATTCCCAGGATCATCCCAATTACCTTACTTGAACAAAAGAATAACAATCTTCCAATCTTCTAGCACTACTCCTGTGGCCAGAATATCATCACCAATGGCACTGCAGTCTTCTCCCTCACTTTCCATAGTAACCTGGAGCATATCCCATTTGGCCCAGTAGTTGGAAATGAAGAAACATGTTCCTTCTAATTATTACTGCCTGGAATTTGTTTATTCTGTTTTTACCAGTTATTTTAGTCTCTTTGATTTTGAAGTTTTGCATTGATTCAGAATGTCATTAACAACTTTGTGAGGTGCCAAAGCTGACGGCATGCCTTTGTCATCACTCTGGAGTATTCACAATGACTTGTCAGCAGAGCTTGTTTTGGTCTGCCCAAGTAATCCTATCACACTGCTTGAGGTCTAACTATGTTCAGGACCTCGCTGGTCAGGTCAAGGCTTCTCTCTGTAGGAAGTACGGTATGTTTGAAAGAACTGCACCTGTCAATGGCAATTCCAGATGATCTGGCACATTCAAACAAATGTGGCCTAATGGCTAGCAGTGTATACACTGCAGCACACACAGAGCGCTGGAGCAATTCAGCAAGTCAGGCAGCATTAATGAGGAAGAGTAAACAGTCAACGTTTCAGTTTGAGAAGACTGAGAAGGAAGGGGAATAATGCCGGAGTAAAAAGGTGGGGGGGAGGGGAAATGGGCTAGCTGGAAGGTGATAGGTGAAGCCAGGTGGCTAGGAAAGGTCAAGCATGAAGGGGAAGGAATCTGATAGAAGAGGGGAGCGGGCAATAGGAGAAAAGGAAGGAGGAGATCCAGGAGGAAATAATAGGCAAATGAGAAGAAGTCAAAGGTTAGACGGGCTATAGAATGGGGAGGGAAGCTGTTCACCAGGAGGAGAAATTTGATATTCATGCCATTAGGTTGGAGGTACCAGATGGAGTATAAGGTGTTGCTCCTCCACACTAAGGGTGGCCTCATCCTGGCACAAGAGAATGCCATGGATCGACACTTCGGAACGGGAATGAGAATGGGAATTAAAATGTTTGGTCACCGGGAAGTCCCACTTCTAGTGGATGGTGCAGAGGTGCTTGGCAATCGGTCTTACCAGTGTAGAGGAGGCCACATCGGGAGCACCAGACACAATGGACGAACCCAGCAGATTCACAGGTGAAGTGTTGCCTCACCTGAAAGGACTGTTTAGGGCCTTGAATGGAGGTGAGGGAGGAGTGTATGGGCAGGGTTAGCACTTCTGCCACTTGCAAAGGTAAGTGTCTGGAAGGAGGTGAGTGGGGAGGGACGAATGGACAAGGGAATTGCAGGGGGAGGGATCTCTGCAGAAAGCAGATATACACTTGTTTCTTTAATCTCCTCCCTTAGTTTAACCTTTGGAGTTCAAAATCATTCTAGTGAGTAACCTTTGTACTTCCTCCAAGACCAATGCATTGTCCATGAGATATGAACTGTTCACAATGCTGTCCTGTGGCTAACGAAGTTTTGTATAAGTGGGGAATCTTTACCTCTGTCCCATTGTACTGCAGTCTTTTGATATAAAGGCCATTACCCAGGATTTTATTGACTATTTGATTTGCTCTGTACCAAGTGATGGCATTTTGATTATCTATGTACGTGGATAAATAATTTCTCACCCTCATCTTAAACCCACCTCCACCAAGCTTTTTCAGCTCTTCATTCCTGGCTTATTGTCTTCTGAAATTATTCTGTTTTATCCTTCTTAAATTTCTTAGTAAGGTCTTGGTTGTATCTACATTGTCTTGAATGATAATGATCTTTGCTGCACTGGCAGACTATAAAATGTTCCTATTTCCTTTGGAGCAAGTTGTTTATAAATATGCTGAATAATTGTGCCACACTGCTAATTCCCCAGCTAGATCAGTAAATTGTCCTCAATTCCTCAAATTTCAGCTGTTGACAACAGTGTCTTATGAGACCTTCTAATCAAATGAACGTCCAAATCACAAGAGCAGATGTTACTCTGTCAATTATTTTTGTTTAAAAAGTTTAGTTGAGTTTGTCAGGTATACCATTCCTTTTACAGTTCTACATTGGTTTGCTCTTACCACCTGAAAAGTTTCAAAATATTCATTCAATCTATACTTAATTACAATGCTGTTAATTTCCTAACAACAGATGTTAAAATTCACTGATTTCCTTTACTTACCTTACTTGTATATCAAAGTGATTTGCACAATGTTCTAATATAAAGAAATTTTTTATCAAATCAAAAGAACCTCATAAAATTATTTTAGTGCAGGCAATAAAACTCTGATGACCTGGCAGCTGTTTTACCATTGAAACAATTTGTAATGCATGAAGTTCTGTGTATCATCATTCATCACATTGAATTATTAATTTTAAATGGATTACTTGTTAACATAATGCCCCAATTGGAGTTTCTCTTCATTAATGAGTCCTTGATGTTGCTTCACTCACCAGGTAAATTCTGATTTTATACTTCTCAGCAACTAATTGCAGCTCTCCCTGGATTAAGAGTGAAATCTTAATATCTGAACCACGTTAATGTAGTTCTAACAGAAGGCCCATGAAGTGCTAGCACAGATCTTGTACTGAAATCCTGAACAACAACTTAAAATGAGAGTTTGACCAACTAAACCATGCTGAGAGGGCTTGGCAGGACGGTTTCATTATAATCTGCTTTCTCAAGTGAAAGTGTGCAATTGTTTAATTACATCTGCCAACATCAGTTCACTAATATTTTTACCCCAAACCATTTGTTCTTGTGTTTAGATTAATTTATCAATGCTATGCAAGTTCTCTAGATAGTGCTACATTTTCCTGAATAAATGATGGTGAAGATGACTTACGTATATGATTGTAAATCTTTAGTAGTGACTGGATAAATCATGTAAATTAACCAATGTTCTCCACTGACATCCTTCTAAAGATCAAATAAAAAGGCAGAATGGTTATATTTAACAACCATACTTTTACTTCCATCTGACCACACTAGGAAAAGCAAAGCATTGGACTGTCTTAATTCAAAACTTTGTGAAGAATTTAAGAAAATGAGGAAATCATAAATCCTTTGAGATTGCTGTATAATTTAATAAGATCATGCTAATAATCTGCATTGAGTTCCACCTGTAAATTTTGCATTACTCCACTTTGCCAACTTTCACTGAGATATTCATTGGTAATCTATAATAGACATATTTTAGATATTAGGATTTAAAATCACTCCTCACATCCTCAGCGTTTCATGAGTAATTTATCATCATTACCTATTAGCAATAAAATTTGCCTTTTCACTTTTACCATGAGAATATATTAGAGGCATTGACTGGCCTGTTTTTAAATCCGCAAATCAGAATTTTTTTTATCTATAATCTGATTTATCCCTGGGTATAGGATCTAGCCAAACTAACTTTTGGGTCATTATTTATCTCCTAATTCAAGCTGGGATTATCAAAAAAAAAGTTTAACCCTTGTAAGAAATTACTGTCCAGTGATCCCTAATGTGTACATTTGTGTGGTTACCAGATAAGGCAGGATGACAGAAGCCTTTCCAGTTTCCTAAACTGAAAAACTTATTCACCTTCACTATAAAGAATGATTGAGAGGCCAGTTGACTGCTGGGGACCTACTCAAGTATGAGTTAATTCCTTCAGGAAAAAAAGATAAAGAACTGAGGGAATACCAGGGGGAAAATAATTTACTTGTCTGTGTTTTATTCATTGGCAGGGATATAGCTGCAAGAAATTGCCTGCTTACTTTCAAAGGCTCAGGAAGAGTGGCTAAGATTGGAGATTTTGGAATGGCTCGTGATATATACAGGTAATTGTTGAGAATTTTCATTACTATAGTTCACATTCAGAGATCTTAGGGTTAAAATTGATTGGTAAAATAATATTCCGATAAGTACAGTGATTGACCATAGTAGACCATGTTTGATAATGCAGGTACCCAATTATAATAGTTCTGCCTGTTCTTACTTATTAAGCAAACAAGGACAGTTTTCACATTTGTGCTTCAGTAACATTAGCAAATTTATAACTCAAAATATCAGTAAAGCTATGTGGTAAAATTCCTGTTATTTGAATTTCCTGAAAAGGAAACTTTGTGAACTACTGACTTTATTAGACAGTATTACACTCAGAGTCAAGATCAAATATGACTTTGGCTGAAGCTGTTCTGGAAGCCAGTGTAATTGGATCATGACAAGCAGATAATATCCACTCATTAATTCAAAACTGTGCTTTCGGTCCTTTTTCTTTTATAACACTTTATCTGATATCAACATAATTAAAAGTAACCAAATATGATACCGAGCATGATACTTTGCAGCAAACTGTAAACTGAGGAGCCAACAGACACAGAACTAAGGTGCTGCAATACTGCCACTAGCTGGAGAAATTAATTACAGCATAACATCCTTATAAATATGAGAATTTGTCATGGAAAAGACTACATGGAACTAAGACAAAAATGCTACAATAGGAACTTGGTTGCTAATAATAAGATCTTCTTTCAGGACATTCTTCTCAAATGTAAACAAACACAGATTTTCATTTAATTCCCAGCATTTCAGCTTTTCTGGCACCAGCTACAATACTGATCTTTTTCAGTGCCAAGATAATTTATTAATGCAGACAGGAAGTGCAGATGAAGGGGCTTTGACAAAAACATCAACCATCCAACCTTGCTCTGATGCTCCTTGACACACTCCAGTAATTTAGAATTTTGATCCAGATTCCAGAAAATCCATCTGCAGTCTTTGTGGCTCTGTTGATGACCAATAAGAATAATTTCACACTATTTTATTTAGGTACAGCATGGAATGGTTCAAGCCTTCCCACCCAGCAATCCCCTGATTAATCCTAGCCTAACCACGGGACAATTTATAGTGATCAAGCAGTACATCTTTGGACTATGGAGGGAAACCGGAGGCACCTGGAAGAAATCCTCACGGTCATGGGGAGAATGTACAAACTCCTTACCAACAGCAGTGGGAAATGAACTCAGGTTGCCTGTACACTAAAGTGTTGTGCTACCAACAACACTACCATGCTGCCCAATTATAACTAGAATTCAGTTCCTGAAGAAATACTATGAAAAAATATTTATTTATCATCTTCGACAGGTTTTGAACTGGATCTTACTGCACCCGGTCTGTGCCTGTATTGACTGCGGTCTAATTTTAGTTTTGCTGCAGTGTGGCTACTAATGTTCTGCCAGCCTCACTGATACAAAGGTAATGAAACCACAAGTGGCAGAAGTTAAGAACTATCCCACAGCTCCTAGTACCGATAGCTGATCCTGTCAGTAGGTCCAGCCTCCTAACTGCACAGAGACTGCTGACAAATAATTAAAGACCCAAGAAAGGCTGCAAATGCTGGAATGCAACACACAAAGTACAGGCAGAACTCAACTGGTCAGGCAGTATCTATGCAAATGAATAAACAGTCGACCGGGTGAGCTTGAGACCCTTCTTCAGGACTGGGAGGAAAGGGGGAAGACACCAGAATGAAAAGTGGGGGGGGGGGGTTGGAAGGAGGATAACTAGAAGGTGATAGGTGAAGCTGTTAAGTGGAAAAGATCAAGGGATGGAGAGGAAGGAATCTGACAGGAGAGGAGAGTGGACCATAGGAGAAAGGGAAAGAGGAGGGGACTCGGGGGAGATGGTAGGCAGATGAGAAGAGGTAAGAGGCCAGAGTGGGGAATAGAAGAAGAGAGGAGGGGGAGGGATTATTTTTTAACCAGGAGAGGAAATGCTATCATGTTGGAGGCTACCCAGATGAAGTATAAGAGAAATGGACAAGTCAACATTTTGTGTCAAGACACATCAGGACGGGAAAGAAAGAAGGGAGAAGCCAGAATCCTCTCTGTACCTAAAACTGTGCCCTTTCATGTTAGGCATTTCAGCCCCAGGAAAAAGCCTCTGACTATCCATAAGATCCATGCATTTCATCATCTTATACACCTCTATCAAGTCACCTCTTATCCTCCATCGCTCCAAGGAGAAAAGGCCAAATTCACTCAACCTATTCTTGTAAGGCATGCTCCCCAATCCAGACAACATCTTTCTAAATCTCCTCTGCACCCTTTGTATGGCTTCCACATCCTTCCTGTAGTGAGGTGACCAGAACTGAGCACAGTCCTCCCTGGTCTAACCAGGGTTCTTTACAGCCGTAACATTACCTCTCGGCTCTTAAACTCAATTCCATAGTTGATGAAGGCCAATACACCATATGCCTTCTGAACCACACAGTCAACCTATGGACACGAACCCCAAGATCCCTCTGATCCTTCACACTGCCAAGAGTCTTAAAATTAATACTATATTCTTCCATCATATTTGAGCCATCAAAATGAACCACCTCACATTTATCTGGGTTGAACTCCATCTGCCACTTCTCAGCCCAGTTTTACATCCTATCGATGTCCCGCTGTAATCTCTGACAGCCCTCCACACTATCTACAACACCCCCAAACTTTGTGTCATCAGCAAACTTACTAACCCATCCCTCCACTTCTTCATCCAGTTCATTTATAAAAATCACAAAAAGAGGTCCCAGAACAGATCCCTGAGGCACACCACTAGTCACCGACCTCCATGCAGAATATGACCCATCTACAACCACTCTTTGCCTTCTGTGGGCAATCCAGTTCTGAATCCACAAAGCAATGACCCCTTGGATCCCATGTCTCCTTACTTTCTCAATAAGCATTATCAAACCTTATCAAACGCCTTGCTGGAATCTATATACACTACATCACCTTCTTCAATGTGTTTAGTCACATCCTCAAAAAATTCAGCCAGGCTTGGAAGGCACGACCTGCCTTTGACAAAGCCATGCTGATTATTCCTAATCATATTATGCCTCTCCATATGTTCATAAATCCTGTCTCTCAGATCTTCTCCATCAGCTTACCAGCCACTGAACTACTCTACATCAGTGAAGGCCAATGCAGATCGGAAGATTTTTTCATCGAGCACCTTTACTCTGCCCTCATGACAGTCAGGATCTCCTAGTGACCAACTAGTATAATTCCACTTCCCTGCACCCACATGCCTGTCCACAGCCTCCTCTACTGCCAAGTTAAAGCTAGTTGCAGACTAGAAGAACGTCATCTAATATTCTTGAAAGGGTGCAGAGAAAATTTGCAAGGATGTTGCCGGGAATTGAGGATCTGAGTTAAAAGAAAGCTGAAGTAGGTTATTCCTTGGAGCATAGGAGAATGAGGGGAGATCTTACAGAAGTATACAAAATTATGGGAGGTATAAGTAGGGTAAATACATGCAGGTGTTTTCTCCTGAGGTTATGTAAAACTAGAACTACAGGTTTAGTGTGAAAGGTGAAGTATTTAAGGGGGTCCTGAAGTGGAAACTATTCACTCATTAGGTGGTGCAGATGTAGAACAATCTGCCAACAGAGGTGGTCGATGCTGGTTCAGTAGCAATATTTAAGAGAAGGTTAGATGGATACACTGATGAGAGGTATGGAAGACTATGGTCTGAGTGCCGGTAGATGGAACTAGGCAGAAAAGCAGCTCAGTATAGATGAAAGGTCCAGTTTCTGTGCTGAAGTGCTCTGTGACTCTCTTCCACTTTGACAGTCTCCAACCTGATGACATGAACGTTGATATCCCTAACTTCTGGTAACCACCCCCTTTGACTCCATAATCGCTTCTCTTCCCCATCCTCGCCCTCTTGATCTACACATCAGCTACACATTCCTCAGTCTGGTTCCCTTCTTCACTTCCTTCTCTTTATACCATGTCCACTGTCCTCTTCAATCAGATTCCATCTTTTTCAGCTCTTGGTCACTTCCTCCTAATACTTACCATCTTCTGACATTGTTTCCGCTCTCCACTCTTTTTAATGAAGGTTAGTGTTTCTATTCAAATAAATAGGGCTACTCTAGATGCCTGGTGTGAAGATCTCAAAGTGTATTCAATCCTTCAGCTCAGTTGTGAGAAGCAGTATGGACTCTGTTGAGTCAGGTAGATTAGCATCTGATCTCCAGTGCAAGCCACTGGCTAAAGATCAGTATGAACCAGCCCAGACATTTTGCATTTTCCTTAACTTCACCCTCTTTATGCATAGGCACTGAATTCCAATCAACATTTCTTCACCAATCTTCCCAATTTACTACTGCTCGCCAAACTTCTCATGATTATTTTCAAACCTTACTTCCCCACCCCAATCTCAATGTCATTTGCTGTTCAAAAACAGTTAATAATCCAAAAAAAACATCACTAATGGATCAGTAACTAAATACGCTATCCTGTGTTGGTCACCTGGTATACGTCGACAAGAAAGTACCAGATGAATACCAAAAACCAATGGAAAAATGAGAGGAACAGTCACCCAGAGCACATTGGAATTGCTTCTACTGAGAATCAGTTCCATCTTTCTTCATTTCATTGTACCAGTCAACATCATCTCAGTTTAGATTATGACCCATTTTTTATTTAAAATGACTACATGTTAATATTACTATTTGTGTTTGCTACTGGTCATCTCACTTATTGGAAGGCTGTGGAAGCTTTACAGAGGGTGCAGACAGGTTCTAACAGGATGTTGTCGAGAGCATGTATTATGAAGAAAGGTTAAATAAGCTAGGGCTTATCTCTTTGGGCTGATAGAGAATGAGAGGTGACTTGACAGGAATGTATAAGATGACTAGAAGTATAGCCAGAGCTGACAGCCAGTGCCTTTTTCTCAGGACAAAAATGGCTAACACAGTTTTAAGGTCATATCAGAGGATATCAGAGGTAAGTTGTTTTTTTTTTACAGAGAATGGCCAGCAAGGGTGATAGAGGCCAATGTGGTTGAGATATTCAAAAGACACTTAGATAGGTGGATGTTTGAAAGAATAATTGGAAGGAAATGCGGGGGTGGGGGGCAGGATTAAATTGATCTGAGAGTAGGTTAAAAGTTCATCACAACTTTGTGGACTGAAGAGCCTGTACTGTCCTGTAATGTTATGTTCTATGTTCGGGAACAGTCATCTTATATGCAGAAACTTTAAATGTGTAATGGAACATGAGTGCAAAGATTTTTACTGGAATTTTGTATTAAGCAGAGGTAAAAAAAAACCTTCTAAATAACTGAGCTAATATCTACACTATTATCCCAAAATGAAATGGCAATGCTGGAACTTTATGTGCCAAACAAAATGACTGGAGCACTTTGGTGTCTTAGAGGAAGAAGTGTTTATCAAAATTACTTCTGTTCTGGGATAACTGTACATTATGTTTGCCAGCAACTTACTACAGAGCAGAGGTGTAGAATGCAATGTGACACAGTGGTGCATCCTGACTCTTTATTTTTAAAAAATCCATTTGGACTCATGTAAGGAATTAAATATTAATGCTGTTTAAGAATTTCTAACAGTGTCCAAAAAATGGCATGCTGAAATGAAAATTGTGTTAACATGACATTAACTACTTTTGTGCATGCCTTTTCATAATAAAGATAGACTTGTATCTATGAGAAATATATGAACTTTAATACCAATCCTGGCATCCAGTTTAACTAAAGGCTGCCAACAGTAATGCAAATTTGCCTCTGGCAGGATTTTTAGTTACATTGGTCAGAATAATGACAGGCCCTGTTCTCTCTCAGAGAAATCGATGATGCTGATGGCTCAAGCCAAGTACTTTTTACTAAATCAGCTATACCACTCCTGCAGTCATGGACAAGAGCTCTGCACAGTGCTCTGTGAAATGAACCTCAAATAGACTCACACAAAATCCAAAAATAGTGACCTTAGGATGACCCTGATTTTTGGCTATGACAGCAGTGTTAAGTCTTGTGATTGGTTGGCAGGCAACCAAATGCAAGTACCTACGTTGATCCAAAGTCAAAAATCAGAGATTCCCTAGCACTGGAGCCTTGCCGACTCTCTCTGCTAAGAAATGCTAAGTATAATACTTCTCTGCTTGGCAATATGTTACCCAAGTCATAATTACATGGCTCATCAATAAACTGGGGACCTGTCCATCTTTGATAAATGTGAATTCGACATTCAGAGCTGGAAGGGGTGCTTTGCTGCATTGCCAGGGCTCACAAATTGACACAGATTCATGGAGGGAACCCATGGTCTTACAAATATATCCCTGGCAACATTCTGCCATCATTGCCTCTGTACAAGGAGCCGCTCCTCAAACCCCCCTGCACGTTCCTTTGCCTGCACCTCTCATCAGGAGGAATCTGCCACTCTCGTGTGTTATATTGCTCATTTCTTGCCAAAAGTCTCTGGAATCCAATACATTCACAATTTGTTTTGTGTTTCTAAACAGTTTTAGGGAGGCAGTGTATTTTCTTTTAACCCTGGGGGAAAAAAACTGCAAGAGAATTTATTGGCTATTAATTTTGTTGTCTGCAAAAATAACCATCACATACAATAGAGTGTATGTCAAATGAACTCTATCGACAAGAGCATAGAATAGTGCAGCACAGGAACAGGCCTTTTGCCATAGTGTCTGTGCCAAATTAAACCAATTCCCTTCTAGCCGTATCCTTCTCTCCCTGCACTTTTGTATGCTCTTCTAAAACCACTTTCAAATCTGTTTCCACTACTACCCATGGAAGCCTGTTCCAGGTACCTACCAGTCTCCAAGTAAACAAAAACTGGCCGCACACACCCTCTTTAAACTTCTCCACTCTCACCTTAAATGCATATTCTGTAATATTTGTCAATTCTCCCTGGAGAGAAAAAATAAGATCTCTAAACCTATCTCAGCCACTCGTAGTTTTAGAACCTTCTATCAGGTCTCTCCACAGCTTCTGACACTCCAGACAAACGACCTGAGTTTATCAAATCTCTCCCCTTATAGTCCATACCCTCTAATCTAAGCAGTATTCTGGTAAACCTCTTCCATACCCTTTCCAAAGCCTCCACATTCTTCCTATAATGCAGCAACTTGAATTGAACACTAGAGAACAATATGTATCTGACTCTTTATTTCATTTGTACCCAAGAAAATTATTGGACCTGTTGATTGCTCTGACCATCTGTCCAACTGTACTATATTGCACTTAACCTTGCCAGAAGATTAAGTGCAATAACTTGGCTTTCAACCATTGGAACCAAAGTAAATCCTGGATGATGGTGCCTGCACTGTGAGGCTGGGAGTTACAGACAAGATCTGCCTAGCGAGTGAATTCCAGAGTCCCGCATAAAAGTCTGGTCTCACATCAATTGGTCTTCACCACATTGGCCGATTGCCTCCCCCATGTTGTGTCATTCAGATCAGCTGCATGATCTGACAGTCTATTGGTTTCACTAGGATTCCAGGCCTGTAGCTGTGGGGGCTCAAAGGAAGGATAGATAATTTCTTGCAGTTCTTTTGATTTGATGAATGTCTTAATTATATTTAAGTGGTTTATGTGACAATTAACCTGTTACCTTTAAAACATCTTATTTTTATTTTTATATTATTTACTTTAATCACATTGAACATCAATATCTATGAATGTTACAGGCATTTAAAACCTACTGAAATTCTGATGGTTTAGACAGATGACAAAGCTCCACACCCAACTTTATCTCTATATCAATGCTTGTCAGGCGTGCTGAACAAGACCCCAACACCACAATATCCAAGGCCACTCAAGCATCCAAACCTCAGGAATGCTCAGGGGTTGATCTCTCTGACCTGACCGCAGTTCTGTATGGCAGGCAGACAGGGACAGAAACATTCAGCTATTTACCTTTAACAACTATGAGATTGACACTTCTTTGTTGTTTGACACTGCAGGGCTAGTTATTACAGGAAGGGTGGCCGTGCCATGCTCCCAGTGAAGTGGATGCCACCAGAAGCCTTCATGGAAGGAATATTTACCTCAAAAACCGACACCTGGTAAGTGTGTTCCTTTCCTGAAAAGGTGAACATTGTGACTACTAAAGTAACATACCTCATGTTTTAAGCTATAGCATACTGATAGTGATATGCAGAGCAACAGACTACAAAAGAGAAAGAACTCTCTTGCTATGTACATCATAAGTCCAGTGGAATTGCGCACATTCTTTTATGGTCTATAAATCTGATTAAAATTGTATCTGGTGCCTCTGCATCATATATCTAAAAGGAATTTCAACATCATCTGTGACAAAAACATCCCCTTGATTGGCATCACATCCACCATCCTTAACATTCCCTCCCTCCACCATCTGTGCAGTGGCCCCATTAACAAAATGCACTGCACCTCAGCACCCCAGCCAAGCCTGGAACTTCAACCGGCAAGGTTGAGAAGGGCAGCAGATGAATGAGAACCCCACCACTTCGCTCCAAGACACAGACGCAGAAGGACATCACTTTAACTAGGACATCCTGGACGTTCTGTTGCAGGCAAACACAAAGCAGCCATGAGAGTTTATAAAACGACAATTCTCTTAGAAACATAGAAAACCCACTGCACAATACAGGCCCTTCAGACCACTAAATTGTGCCGAACATGTCCCTACCTTAGAAATTACTAGGCTTACCTATAGCCCTCTATTTTACTAAGCTCCATGTACCTATCACCACCACCGTTGCCGGCAGCCCATTCCACACACTCACCACTCTCTGAGTAAAAAAACTTCTGTACCTACTCCCCAGCACCTTAAACCTGTGTCCTCCTGTGGCAACCATTTCAGTCCTGGAAAAAAGCCTCTGGCTATCCACACGATCAATGCCTCTCATCATCTTATACACCTCTATCAGGTCACCTCTCATCCTCCGTTGCTCCAAGGAGAAAAGGCAGAGTTCAGTCAACCTATTCTCATAAGGCATGCTCCCCAATCCAGGCAACGTCCTTGTAAATCTCCTCTGCACCCTTTCTATGGTTTCCACAACCTTCCTGCGTGACCAGAACTGAGCACAGTACTCCAAGTGGGTTCTGACCAGGGTCCTATGTAGCTGCATCATTACCTCTAGGCTCCTAAATTCAATTCCACGATTGATGAAGCTCAATACACCATACGCTTTCTTAACCACAGAGTCAACCTGCACAGCTGCTTTGAGTGTCCTATGAACTCGGACCCCAAGATCCCTCTGATCCTCCACACTGCCAAGAGTCTTACCATTAATACAATATTCTGCCATCATATTTGACCTACCAAAATGAACCACTTCACACTTATCTGGGTTGAACTCCATCTGCCACTTCTCAGCCCAGATTTGCATCCGATCAATGTCCCGCTGTAACCTCTGACAGCCCTCCACACTATCCACAACACCTCCAACCTTTGTGTCAGCAGCAAACATACTAACCCATCCCTCCACCTCCTCATCCAGGTCATTTATAAAAATCACGATGAATAAGGTCCCAGAACAGATCCCTGAGGCACCCTACTGGTGACTGACCTCCATGCAGACTATGACCCGTCTACAACCACTCTTTGCCTTCTGTGGGCAAGGCAGTTCTGGATCCACTTTAACAGTAAGCCTTGCATGGGGTACCTTAATACCTTGCAGAAATCCATATACATGGCATCTACTGCTCTTCCCTCATCAATTTGTTTAGTCACATCCTCAAAAAATTCAATCAGGCTTGTAAGGCATGACCTGCCCTTGACAAAGCCATGCTGACTACTCCTAATCATATTATACCTCTCCAAATGTTCATAAATCCTGCCTCTCAGGATCTTCTCCATCAACTTACCAACCACTGAGGTAAGACTCACTGGTCTATAAGTTCCTGGGCTATATCTGCTCCCTTTCTTGAATAAAGGAACAACATTTGCAACCCTCCAATCTTCTGGAACCTCTCCTGTCTCCATTGATGATGCAAAGATCATCACCAGAGGCTCAGCAATCTCATCCCTCACTTCCCACAGTAGCCTGGGGTACGTCTCATCCAGTCCCGGCAACTTATCCAACTTGATGCTTTCCAAAAGCTCCAGCACATCCTCTTTCTTAATATCTACATGCTCAATCTTTTCAGTCCCCTGCAAGTCATCACTAAAATCACCAAGATCCTATTCCATAGTGAATACTGAAGTAAAGTATTCATTAACCAGCCTCCAGGTCCAACGTTTAATTCTCCGTAACTTCCGCCACCTCCAACAGGATCCCACTACCAAGCACATTTTTCCCTCCCCCCCTTTCTGCTTTTCGCAGGGATCACTCCCTACGCGACTCCCTTGTCCACTCGTTCCCCCCATCCCTTCCCACCGATCTCCCTCCTGGCACTTATCCTTGTAAGCGGAACAAGTGCTACACCTGTCCTTACACTTCCTCCCTCACCACCATTCAGGGCCCCAGACAGTCCTTCCAAGTGAGGCGACACTTCACCTGTGAGTCGGCTGGTGTGGTATACTGCGTCCAGTGCTCCCGGTGTGGACTTTTATAAATTGGTGAGACCCGATGCAGACTGGGAGACCATTTCGCTGAACACCTACGCTCAGTCCGCCAGAAAAAGCAGGATCTCCCAGTGGCCACACATTTTAATTCCACTTCCCATTCCCATTCTGATATGTCTATCCATGGCCTCCTGTATTGTCAAAATGAATCCAAACTCAGGTTGGAGGAACAACACTTTATATACCGGCTGGGTAGCCTCCAACCTGATGGCATGAACATTGACTTCTCCAACTTCCGTTAATGCCCCTCCTCCCCTTCTTACCCCATCCCTGACATATTTAGTTGTTTGCCTGTTCTCCATCTCCCTCTGGTGCTCCCCCCCTCCTTTCTTTCTCCTGAGGCCTCCCGTCCCATGATCCTTTCCCTTCTCCAGCTCTGTATCACTTTCGCCAATCACCTTTCCAGCTCTTAGCTTCATCCCACCCCCTCCGGTCTTCTTCTATCATTTCGCATTTCCCCCTCCCCCCCACTACTTTCAAATCTCTTACTATCTTTCCTTTCGGTTAGTCCTGACGAAGGGTCTCAGCCCGAAACGTCGACAGCGCTTCTCCCTATAGATGCTGTCTGGCCTGCTGTGTTCCACCAGCATTTTGTGTGTGTTGTTGTTATTCATTAAGTACCTCTGCTATTTCCTCCGGTTCCATACACACTTTCCCACTGTCACACTTGTTAGGTCCTATACTTTCACTTCTTATCCTCTTGCTCTTCACATACTTGTAGAATGCCTTAGGGTTTTCCTTAATCCTACCCACCAATGTCTTCTCATGGCCCCTTCTGGCTCTCCTAATTTCCCTCTTAAGCTCCTTCCTGTTAGCCTTATAATCTTCTAGATCTCTAACATTACCTAGCTCTCTGAACCTTTTGTAAGCTTTTCTTTTCTTCTTGACTAGATTTATTACAGCCTTTGTACACCAAGGTTCCTGTACACTACCATAACTTCCCTGTCTCGTTGGAACGTACCTATACAGAACTCCATACAAATATCCCCTAAATATTTGCCACATTTCTTCCATACTTTTCCCTGAGAACATCTGCTTCCAATTTAAGCCTCCAATTTCCTGCCTGATAGCCTCATAGTTCCCTTTACTCCAATTAAATACTTTTTTGACTTGCCTGTTCCTATCTCTCTCCAATGCTATTGTAAAGGAGACAGAATTATGATCACAATCTCCAAAATGCTCTCCCACTGAGAGATCTGACACCTGACCAGGTTCACTTCCCAATACCAAATCAAGCACAGCCTCTCTTCTTGTAGGCTTATCTACATGTTGTGTCAAGAAACCTTCCTGAACACACCTAACAAATGCTACCCCATCTAAACCCCTTGCTCTAGGGAGATGCCAATTGATATTTAGGAAATTAAAATCTCCCATCACGACAACTCTGTTATTATTACACCTTTTCAGGAGCTGTTTCTCTATCTGCTCCTCGATATTCTTGTAACTATTGGGTGAGCTATAAAAAACACCCAGTAAAGTTATTGACCCCTTCCTGTTCCTAACTTCCACCCACAGAGACTCTGTAGACAATCCCTCCGTGGCGTCCACCTTTTCTGCAGCCGTGACACTATCTCTGATCAACAGTGCCATGCCCCCACCTCTTTTGCCTTTCTGAAATGCCTAAAACCCGGCACTTGAAGTAAACATTCCTGTCCCTGAGCCATCCAAGTTTCTGTAATGGCCACCAAATTATATCTCCAAGTACTGATCCAAGCTCTAAGCTCATCCTCTTTGTTCACAACACTGCTTGCCTTAAAATAGACACTTTTCAAACCTTTGGTCTGAGTGTATCCCTTCTCTATCACCTGCCTATCCTCCCTCTCGCATTGTCTACAAGATTTCTCTATTTGTGAGACAACTTCCTCTTCCCCAGTCTCTTCAGTTCATTTCCCACTCCCAACAATTCTAGTTGAAACTCTCCTCAGTAGCCTTAGCAAACCTCCCCGCCAGGATATTGGTCCCCCTGGGATTCAAGTGCAACCCATCCTTTTTGTACAGGTCACACCTGCCCCAAAAGAGGTCCCAATGATCCAGAAATCTGAATCCCTGTCCCCTGCTCCAATCCCTCAGCCACGCATTTATCCTCCACCTCATTCTATTCCTATTCTCACTGTCACGTGGCACAGGCAGTAATCCTGAGATTACTACATTTGCAGTCCTGCTTCTAAACTTCTTCCTAACTCCCTGTAGTCTGTTTTCAGGACCTCTTCCCTTTTCCTTCCTATGTCATTGGTACCAATATGTTCCATGACCTCTGGCTGTTCTCCCTCCCACCGTAGGATATCTTGGACACAATCAGAAACATCCCAGACCCTGGCACCTGGGAGGCAAACTACCATCTGAGTTTCTTACCTGCATCCACAGAATTATCTGTATGACCCCCAAACTACAGAGTCCCCTATCACTACTGCAATCCTCTTCCTTTCCCTACCCTTCTGAGCCACAAGGCCGGACTCTGTGCCAGAGGCACAGCCGCTGTCACTTCCCCAGGTAGGCTGTCCCCCCCCAACAGTACTCAAACAGGAGTACTTATTGTCAAGGGGTACAGCCACAGAGGTACTCTCTATTACCTGACTCTTACCCACCTGTCTGTCTCCCATGGCTCCGGTGTGACCACCTGCCTATAACTCCTTTCTATCACCTCCTTGCTCTCCTTGACCAGACGAAGGTCATCAAACTGCATCTCCAGTTCCCTAACTCGGTCCCTCAGGAGCTGCAGCTCGACACACCTGGTGCAGATATGGCTGTCCGGGAGGCTGGGAGACTCCAGGACCCTCCACATCTGGCACTGAGCACAGAAAACTGGCCTCACACACATCCTTCCTCCTTTCTGCAAATAACACAGTTAGACCTACCTCGTCTCGTCCTGTTACCGCCTAAGCCCGTTGAGCCGAAGCCCTTTCACTCTGCTATCTCTCACTCTGCTGCCCACTGGATACGGCGGTCTTCTTTTTAAACCTTTCATGCGCTACTGGCAGACGTCACGTGCCTACACATTCTCACCTCTCTTAAAAAAACTCCCTTCGCCCCGAAAACTCAGCCGTTCATTCGCAGCCTTCTTGCTCTGAATCTCATAACAATGTAAACAAACAAATCGGAGTAAACACCATCTAAGAACCCCAAAAAGCCAAAGAAATGTGAGCCAATGGAATGCAAAGGTCAACTGAAGCGGTAGCCAATCAGGGCTAAGCCAAATAAACAGGGGCCTATTTAAACACAAACACTCACAGAGAGGAACACCAACAACTGCGCACTGAGGATATCACCTCGACTGGTGATGAAACAGCTGCCAAGCTCATTGAACATTGCAACATCAAACATAATAATCTGACGTGGAAGTCTATTGCAGGTACTTCATTGTCACCAGGGCTAAACCCTAGAACACACTACCTAACTGCACAATCAAAGTATCTATACCAGAAGGTCTATAACACTTGAAGAAGGAGGCTAAACAAATTCTGGTTAATTGGGCCATTGGTTAAATCAGAGTAGCTGTTTATTTGGGACAACTCTTAAAAAACAAAAACTAATCAAGAAAATAGCCGGGATTCCCTTAGTTGGGACAGGACACTGTTACCGAACAGTTTGCGACTCGCATCAGTTTCATGGTACTGTAGAAGGAGGAACAGTAATCTAATTTGTTCTGTATTTCATTTAAATACATAATTTTACTCAGTTAAATGATAGTTTGTCTTTTTTATACTTTTAAAATAGTTTTCATAAAATTTCAGCAATTTGGTTAGCCACTTAATTGAGCCAAAATGTACTGGTCCTGACGTATCCCAATTAACCAAAATCCACAGTATCACCGCTAACAAAGTAAACTTCACCCCTGCTCTACTCATTATCTGTTTGACTCAAAAATCACAGAACATATTCGTTGAATGAGAGTAATGTCACCACTTTGAAACCATTGAGCTTTAACATAGGAATATTTATCAATCAGAAGTGGCAAAGGCAATTTCCATTCATATGCTAGAATTAATTCAGAATATTCTCCCAAATGTTCTTCACAGAGGCATGAGGTAAACAAATGCTCCACAGAAGGACAGTAATAACCAAAAGAAGTTGTTGAACAGAAATTTTAGAGGGAGATATTATTGCAACTGTTATCGAATCATAGATTAATTGAGAGATACAACATGGAAATAGGCTTTTTGACCCATTTAAGTCCACATATAGAACATAGAATAGTACAGCACATCACAGGCCCTTCGGCCCACAATGTTGTGCCAACCCTCAAACCCTGCCTCCCATATAACCTCCCACCTTAAATTCCTCCATATACCTCTCTAGTAGTCTCTTAAACTTCACTAGTGTATCTGCCTCCACCACTAACTCAGGCAGTGCATTCCATGTACCAACCACTCTGAGTGAAAAACCTTCCTCTAATATCCCCCTTGAACTTCCCTTCCCTTAACTTAAAGCTATGTCCTCTTGTACTGAGCAGTGGTACCCTGGGGAAGAGGTGCTGGCTGTCCACTCTGTCTATTCCTCTTAATATCTTGTACACCTCTATCATGTCTCCTCTCATCCTTCTCCTCTCCAAGGAGTAAAGGCCTAGCTCCCTTAATCTCTGATCATAATCCATACTCTCTAAACCAGGCAGCATCCTGGTAAATATCCTCTGTACCCTTTCCAATGCTTCCACATCCTTCCTATAGTGAGGTGACCAGAACTGGACACAGTTACTCCCAAGTGTGGCCTAACTAGAGTTTTATAGAGCTGCATCATTACAATGCGTCTCTTAAACTCTATCCCTCGACTTATGAAAGCTAACACCCCATAAGCTTTCTTAACTACCCTATCTACCTGTGAGGCAACTTCCAGGGATCTGTGGACATGTACCCCCAGATCCCTCTGCTCCTCCACACTACCAAGTATCCTGCCATTTACTTTGTACTCTGCCTTGGAATTTGTCCTTCTAAAGTGTACCACCTCACACTTCTCTGGGTTGAACTCCACCTGCCACTTCTCAGCCCACTTCTGCATCCTATTAATGTCTCTCTGCAATCTTCGACAATCCTCTACACTATCTACAACACCACCAACCTTTGTGTCGTCTACAAACTTGCCAACCCAGCCTTCTACCCCCCACATCCAGGTCATTAATAAAAATCACAAAAAGTAGAGGTCCCAGAACAGATCCTTGTGGGACACCACTAGTCACATCCCTCCAATCTGAATGTACTCCCTCCACCACGACTCTCTGCCTTCTGCAGGCAAGCCAATTCTGAATCCACCTGGCCAAACTTCCCTGGATCCCATGCCTTCTGACTTTCTGAATAAGCCTACCGTGTGGAACCTTGTCAAATGCCTTACTAAAATCCATGTAGATCACATCCACTACACTACCCTCATCTATATGCCTGGTCACCTCCTCAAAGAACTCTATCAGGCTTGTTAGGCACGATCTGCCCTTCACAAAGCCATGCTGACTGTCCCCGATCAGACCATGATTCTCTAATTGCCCATAGATCCTATCTCTAAGAATCTTTTCCAACAGCTTTCCCACCACAGACATAAGGCTCACTGGTCTATAATTATTCGGACAATCCCTACTACCTTTTTTGAAAAAGGGGACAACATTCACCTCCCTCCAATCCTCCGGTACTATTCCCGTGGACAATGAGGACATAAAGATCCTAGCCAGAGGTTCAGCAATCTCTTCCCTTGCCTCGTGGAGCAGCCTGGGGAATATTCCGTCAGGCCCCGGGGACTTATCCGTCCTAATGTATTTTAACAACTCCAACACTTCCTCTCCCTTAATATCAACATGCTCCAGAATATCAACCTCACTCATATTGTCCTCACCGTCATCAAGTTCCCTCTCAGTGGTGAATACCGAAGAGAAGTATTCATTGAGGACCTCGCTCACTTCCACAGCCTCCAGGCACATCTTCCCACTTTTATCTCTAATTGGTCCTACCTTCACTCCTGTCATCCTTTTGTTCTTCACATAATTGAAGAATGCCTTGGGGTTTTCCTTTACCTCCTCGCCAAGGCCTTCATGCCCCCTTCTTGCTCTTCTCAGCCCCTTCTTAAACTCCTTTCTTGCTACCCTATATTCCTCAATAGACCCATCTGATCCTTGCTTCCTAAACCTCATGTATACTGCCTTCTTCCACCTGACTAGATTTTCCACTTCACTTGTCACCCACATCCATACACAAATCCTACCCTAACCTATTTTGTTGTTTCCTATGGTGGGAGAGTCTAAGACCAGAGGGGTCAGCCTCAGAATAGTGGGATGTCCTTTTAGAACAGAGATGTGGAGGAATTTCTTTAGCTGGAGTGGTGAACTTTGTTGTCACAGGCAGCTGTGGAGGCCAGGTCTTTATGTTTATTTAAGACAGAGGTTGATTGGTCAGGGCATGAAGAGATTTGGGGAGAAGCCAGGAGATGTTGGCTGAGAAGAAAGCCATGATGAAATGGTGCAGCAGACTCAATGGGTCAAGCGGCCTAATTCTGCTCCTATAGGTTATGGTCTTATGGCATTATGGTCTAATCCATTCTTATTGATTTCATGTTTCCATGGATTCCACTTGGATTCTGCCATTCACCCACACTTGGAGCAATTTAGAGAGGCCAATTACCCTAGCAATCTCTGTGCTTATTGGTTGTGGGAGGAAAGCAGAACAGCTGGAGGAAATCCACTCGGTCACAAGAACAACATGAAAACCCAACACAGGTAGCACCAAACGTAAGGATCAAACCTGATGCCACAGGAGATGGGGCAGCAGCTCTACTTAGTTCCACCCCTGAAGACAGTACTGTTGTTGGTAGGGACAAGGGACTGGAGACAGAAAAATTCTTCTCTGATTGAAGATGGCATTTGATGTATCACAGGCTAGGAATATAGAAATTAAAGGCAGGATGTGAAAACTGAGAAAAACTTCGAGATATTTGTTCTAGAAATTAATCAAAAAATCATAGTGGTGCTGGTGAGAGGAAAGAGGGACTCTTTTGAATTGGGGTTAAATACCAACATCTTTAATTAGAAAGTAGGTTTGCTAAATGGTGATAGTGGGAGACTTGTTCCCCAGCACTGTCAGTTGTCATCTTGATGAGTGCAAAAATCCATCTTAAAATAATCACCATTCCTCAAAAAGACAAGAGCAGAGAACATAACTGACAATCAGCATGCAGTTAATTTTCAGTAAGCAGCTTCTGAAGACGATTGTGATATTTGATTTATCGCTGTGTGCTTTAAAATGAGCAGTAATTTAATAGAATTCCACCACTTTTTTAGTTACGATGCCTAGAAATTCAATAAGATAATGCTTGGGAATGAGTTATCATGGGAAAATAACTGTTAAAATTATAACCATAGAACATTACAGCTCAGAAACAGGCCTTTTGGCTCTTCTTGGCTGTGCCGAACCATTTTTCTCCCTAGTCCCACTGACCTGCACCTGGACCAATTCCTCCATACCCCTCTCATCCATGTACCTATTTAAGATTTTCTTAAATGTTAAAAGTGAGCCTGCATTTACCACTTCATCTGGCAGCTCATTCCACACTCCCACCACTCTCTGTGTGAAGAAGCTCCCCCTAATGTTCCCTTTAAACTTTTCCCCCTTCACCCTTAACTCATGTCTTCTGGTTTTTTTCTCCCCTAACCTCAGTGGAAAAAGCCTGCTTGCATTCACTCTATCTATACCCATCATAATTTTATATACCTCTATCAAATCTCCCCTCATTCTTCTACGCTCCAGAGAATAAAGTCCTAACCTATTCAACCTTTCTCTGGAACTCAGTTTCTCAATAGCACTAACAAACCTCCTTGCAAGGATATTGGTCCCCTTGTAGTTCAGGTGTAACCCGTCTCTCTTGTACAGGTCCCACCTGCCCCAGAAAAGGTCCCAATGATCCTGAAATCTGAAACCCTGCCCCCTACACCAGTTCCTCATCCACGTGTTCATCCTTGAGAGCATACTATTCTTATCCTCATTGGCACGTGTCACAGGTAGCAATCCTGAGGTTACCACCCTTAAGGTCCTGCTTTTTAACTTCCTACCAAGCTCTCTATACTCACTTATCAGGACCTCCTCACTCTTTCTTCCTAAATCATTGGTACCGATGTGTACCATGACATCTGGCTGAACACCCTCCCACTTCAGAATGCTGTGCACGCGATCAGGGACATCCCTGACCCTGGCACCTGGGAGGCAACAAACCATCTGGGAGACTCTGTCATGATGCAGAACCTCCTGTCTGTACCTCTAACTATCGAGTCCCCTATCACTACCACTCTCCTCTTCTTCCACCCTCCCTTCTGCACTGCAGAACCAGACTCAGTGCCAGAGATCCAGCTGCCACAGCTTGTCCCAGGTAGGTCATCCGCCCAACAGTATCCAAATCGGTATACTTGTTGTTGAGAGGAATAGCCACAGGGGAGACCTGCTCTGCCTGCCCTTTCCCCTTCAGTCACCTGACGGTAACCCAATTACCTGTGCGCTGCTCCTTTGGCGTAACTACCTCCCTGAAACTACTATCTATAAACTCCTCATTCTCCCAAATGATCTGGAAGTCATCCAGCTCCTGCTCCAGTTCCCTAACGTGGTTTGTTAGGAGCTGCAGCTGGATGCGCTTCTTGCAGGTGTCATTGTCAGGGACACCGGAGGTCTCCCTGACTTCCCACATCCTGCAAGAGGAGCATTCCAACATCCTGCCTGGCATCCTCTCTTCTCTAAACAAACAAAACAAAACTTACCAGAACCTACCCTCGCCTCTGCCTGTTGACGCCGAAGCCTGTTGAGCCAAAGCCGTCCCACTCTGCTCCCTCTCACTATGCTGCCCACTGTATAAGGGGGTCTTTTTTTTTAAACCTTTGGTGCTCTCTGTCACGCACCTGCGCCTCTTTTCCCCAAGCAGTGTAAAAAAAAGGCTTCTCTCCGAGACTGCTTACTCCTTAACTCTCAGACTCTAGCTCCAATTTAGAAAAGACTGTTGCAAATTCCTCTCCTTTTTAAACCTTTGGCGCTCTACATCACGCATCTGTGCAGTCCAGCCTCTTTTCCCCGAGCAGTGTAAAAAAAAAATGGCTTCTCTCCGAGATTCCTCCTTCACTTTCAGCCTGTAGCTCCAATTTAGAAAAAAATATTGTAAATTTTGTAAAAAATATAACCTTGTAGATAACAAGAAATCCAAGTCTTGCTACTTGATCACTTGTAAATATACCTTTCCTAACCTTTCCCCTTGTAAAAATACCTTCCCTCTCCTTTCCTCTTGCCTGCTTATCCACTACTTTGAAACTACCTCCCTAACAGCAATGTCATATTCCTTTCAACACCACTGCACCCCACGGCTTCAGTGACTCAAGTTCAATCCTAACCTGAGGTTCTGTCCACATAGAATTTGTAAGTTCTCCCTATGACTATATGGCTCTCTCCCAGATGTTCTGCTTTCCTCCCACATTTCAAAGATGTGGAAGTTGGTCACTGCAAGATGACCAACAGTGTGACCAACAGATGACCAACAGTATGAGGCTATAAGGCCAGAACTTGCGGGTGTGAATTGGGATGCTGTTTTTGCAGGAAAATGTACTATGGACATGTGGTCGATGTTTAAGGATCTCTTGCAGGATGTCAGGGATAAATTTGTCCCGGTGAAGAAGATAAAGAATGGTAGGGTGAAGGAACCATGGGTGACAAGTGAGTTGGAAAATCTAGTCAGGTGGAAGAAGGCAGCATACATGAGGCTTAGGAAGCAAGGATCAGATGAGTCAATTGAGGAATATAGGGTAGCAAGAAAGGAGCTTAAGAAGGGGCTGAGAAGAGCAAGAAGGGGGCATGAGAAGGCCTTGGTGAGTAGGGTGAAGGAAAACCCCAAGGCATTCTTCAATTATGTGAAGAACAAAATTTGGGAAGATGATGTAGACAATGTTCTGGAAAGACGGGCGTTGTGATCGCAGACAAGAGCTGATTTTGCTCACACTCCTGGGATGGTGACTCCTCTCTCCAGGGTACAGAGGCTATGAAGACCGCCCCATGCCCACTAATATGATGAACTGATAAGCAAGGCTTTGGGCCTACTCCAGGCTGCTCTGGGGTTTGGATCTAAGGACTCATCTTGGTTCAGAATGTTGTTGCTCGCTTCCGTTTTTGCATGATTTGTGTTTTCTGCCCCTTTCTCTGCACGTCGGGTATTGGCGTTTTTTAAAAAAAATTAGGTTCGTTTGGGTTTCTTGCTTTGTGGCTGCCTGTTAGCAAACAAATCTCAAGGTTGAAAAATGTATACATTCTTTGATAATAAATATACTTTGACTGTTGGTAGAATAATCATGACAAATTAAAGTAAGTGGGTGCTGAATGTTGATATGGACTCAGTGGGTTTAAGGATCTGTTCCCATGCTGTGTGACAAACATTGCAGCCAGGTAGGAAATGGGTTCTCACCAGCAGTAGCAAATAGGATGAGCAATAAACGCAGACTTGAATAGGAATTGAGTCCCCACAGTTAGCAAGTTTCTGATTATCTGTAACACGCACCCACAAAGAAATCATCACCGCTCAGAACCAAGCATTTCAAACTGTTTTCCACATCCAAACAAGAGAATGAAGCCATTGTCGGTGGACTGTCCCTTCCTTTTACATCCATAGTTTCCATGTGCCTTTTTCTGTTCTATGTCCACTGTGCTGTACCCCACCACCATAAGGTGAAGAAGACTGCAGATGGGAAATGCAGCCACTTCGAGGCCATGGCAATCTGATTTGGGGCTGTAATTTTTGCCACATATAGCAATAGTCTGAGGTGCCGGCTGAGAGGCAACTGTTGTAACAGCACTGGCAGGAGTGTTGTCATCCTGTTCATTCATTCCCTACACAGCCACTGGGATCACAGGACTCTAGAATCCCACAATATCCTTGAAGCTCTTGACAATAGTGGAATCCAGATGCATGAAGGCAGTAATTAGAGGCACTTGTTTATTGGGTGGCTTCGTCCTGTGAAGATTTGCTTTCTAATATTTTCCATTCTTCTGCGATTGTATCAATGGCTGCTAACTTGGAGCTGGCTATTACTTCCATGCTGGAAAGGAATATCCCAAGGCTGTGCATGTACTGTCCACGGGGTTGGAGCTGGATTCTCCCCATGCTTTGAGATAGTTTGGACAATGTCCCAAACATCTGTATGTACAACTATTTGCAGTATCTTCTTCCTTCTCCATGGAATGATACTTCCCTATTGCTGGAGCTGGACACAGTGACTTATCATGAAATTACTTGGACTTAATGTGCTAATGAGGAAAGCTTCACAATCAGTATCTCTGAACCACAAAGTGAGGTGTGCTCATCCCCTTCACTGTATACAGTAGTAGCTGCTTCGTAGTCAAATTAATTTCTTGGCGCATATTATTTTCAATTTATCGGGTTACTTTTGCTTTGCCTGAAAATGCATCAAAACAAGATGGAAAAATCAAAGACAATATGCACTATATTAACTGGCACTTGCATTTAAGCAAAGATAAAAAAACATGGAGAAAGGAATTAACGTAAAGTTTAATGAAGTCTCAAAATGGAAGAATTTCAGAGTTGATGTCCTCTTGAAAATCTGAGATACTAGCTTTGTGTTTGTTGTTCTGTTGAACTGTGTAAGATTGTGCATTGTTGTTTTGTTGCAGGTCCTTCGGAGTGTTACTGTGGGAAATCTTTTCACTCGGGTATATGCCATATCCCAGTAAGAGTAACCAAGAAGTGCTGGAGTTTGTCACTAACGGTGGCAGAATGGACCCACCTAAAAACTGCCCTGGTCCAGTGTACGTAAACTCTTCTCAAACTGATTTGCATAACTCCCCAGAAGGCTGATCTAGACAAATTAAACCTTCCTGTTATTCATTTTCAGTCTCTGGTATAATCTGATTTTACTACCTTCTGTTGGGGTTACAGAAATTTCATCAATCTAATCTACTTAATGGTGTGCTGGTACACAAAGATTATTAGATAGTTTGCATTTCTAAAAGTGACTCCCAATTAGCAAGCAAGGGAAAGGGCTTAAGATAATCAAGTTTATACAGATTTAATAATGCAGCATCTCATAGTTGTTTTTTTATTTGAACAATCTTGTATGTAGTCTGAAAAGGTTAATGTAGTCAGATCTCTACATAGGCTGCCTACACAATGCTAAAAGGGCTGAATTTTAAACATAAAATATTTTAATCACCTAATGTCAGTGACAAAAAAAAAGATAAGTATAAAATATTTCCAGTCTAATGTATAAATGTTTGGCTTTTATAGACAGTATATTGTATTTAAAGCAATGGACTAACCATTAGATGTAGTAATAATATTGAGGAAATTTCAATCAAGAGGCTGTATATGATCATCATTTTCTTTCAGGAGAGTGTTCTTAACTCTGAAAAAAATCCAAAATACACCTGAAAAAAACAGTTACTATCAGTAGCTACGGAGGATTGAGTAATTTTGGAATAAATGGAATTGTCACTTGAGAAAGGGAGACTAATTAGAACCTTTAGGCTGCTGCTTGATTAGTAATCGGTGTCCTGATCACACCCACAGAGTTGACAAGTGCACTGATCACACCAAATTTGACTTCAACTTTGTCCCTGTAATTAAAGGGAATTTACAAGCTGGTTTGTGTGTTTTTTCCTGTGTTAGTAAAGTTCAGAATGGTTTGAGAATGAAACACATAATGAGCATGTCAAAGTGTAGCTGTGCTTCTACCTGTAGGTTTAATTTTGAAATGTGCAAGTATTTGACCTCCAGTCGATAGCCATGCTGAAGTCTGCTTAATGTAGAGCAGACACTTTTTCCTGTGCCTTGAAGGATGAAGCAGTAAGTGGGCACAGGATTTCACATATCTTCTACAATATTTGTGAAAGCTTATTGCAAGCTGTAATGACTGTTACCTTGCAGAGTGCAGCTGTGCAAAATGTGTACCTGGTCATCCATTATTGCTTCCTGAAGAGCCCAATGGTAAATGTCATTAAATAACAATAAGCAGCCACATAAATCTCCCCATAATGTCACAGTAAAAACACAAATTGCTCTTGCTAAAAACACTATAGTGCCACATGCTGTTTAGCTTGTTGCATCATAAGCTGATGGTTCTCTAGAGATGGGAATAGTGGCTACAAAAACAGCTTTAAATAGTTTGTTGCAAAATCTAGTGAAATCTCTAGGTTTATAATGTTAGAGTATTACCAATGTTGAAAGAAAATACAAGTAAAAATTTTACAAATTTAATTGAAATACTAGAAATAAATCATACACCTAGAATACTAGAATTAAAATCAAGTTTATTATCACTGACATAAGTTGTGAAATTTGTTGTTTATCTTCTTTTTTTTAACATATATTTCAGGTACCGAATAATGACTCAGTGTTGGCAGCATCAGCCAGAAGACAGACCCAACTTTGCAACTATATTGGAAAGAATAGATTACTGTACACAGGTAATCATTATCTCAGGGCAGAGTGATATTTATCTAATATTACAGCTATCTGTTTCATCCTTAAGTGGAATAGAATAACATGGTGAATACTATAAATCAAATCTTTCAAAAGCATTCAATCGGAAATTGCTGCAGGAACCAACAATGGAAGTCCAGAAGACAAAATTAAATTATAGAGTGGATAAATAATTGGTGAGAAAGAAAGAGGAGGAAATACAAGAGAAAAAAATTAAGTGGGAGAAATTCCAAGGAATTGATTTTGGCTGAGATCGCAATATGGAGACACAAAAAGGTTTAGAAGAAAATTGATACTATCAAGGAAAAAGAGAAAAAAGTTCATCCCAAGAAGTTAATTAATAGCATTCATACTTTATCTTTAAACCATGAAGTGGTATAACACAAAGTGTTTTGAAATCACAGGAAAAAAAGACAAGATGGCATTCATTGTAAGGGGACCAATCTAGAAGGAAGCCAACAATATTTGGTTTATAGTGAAAATCACAGCAGATAAGAGGAACAGGTGGAAAGCAATGGGAGAGGAATTAGGTGACCATGAGGAGGACGATGTTTCGATGATAGGGTTGTAGGAGACAGGGTGACTAGGGATATTCGGCACTGGATGGAAGTGTAGATCTGCAAATTTGGTTCATCTGTGGTGGTGGTGTTTAGAGGAGGTGTGAATCAGGAAACTGGAGATGTTTAAATAGTGGTGAGATAGAGGGTGTAATGGATCAGCAGCAGATGAAGGATGTGAGACACAAGCAATTTATAGTATTCTGGAGGTGTGGGGAACAGATCAAGGTCTGTGCAGGGAACACAGGTCATTATGAGATTGGGTAAGCATGCTGGGAATTGGAGGGAGTTGAGGAGTAAAGCTGTGGGATTAGGGAGTTGTAAGATGAATGCAAGTTATTTCTCCACTGACAAGTGCCCCAGTCAAGTATGGTGTTGGGAAAACCTGGTTGTCCCAGATCACCCCATCACTAAACGGTTCCCACAACCTATAGCCTCACTTTCAATAATTTTTCATTTCATATTCTTGATATTTATTGCTGATTTATTTATACAGTTTGTTGGCTTCTGCTCATTGTCCTGTTGGGGGTGGTCTTTCAATTATTCCATTGTGTTTCTTGTATTTACTGCAAATACCTACAAGAAAATGAATCTTAGCGTTATATATGGTGACATATAAGTACTTTGATAATGAATTAACTTTGATTGTCCAAATATGATTGTTGAGGGAATTATCTTATCACGTGCACCCAGACTGTGAACATTTGGGGTTTAAAGATGTCTCAAATTCGGAAATGTCTAATCAAATTTACAGAATGAGGGGAAATAAAATGTAAATTCAGCATATAATGGAATTTCTGCTTTTTTATCATTTGATTTTTGAGCAATATCATAACCAGCCAAAACACTTGTTTCATAGTTGTAGATGGAAAGAGATTTAGATTGGGTGGAATGGTTATAAGAAGTTCCTCAAACCAAGAGATCAGATGTTTACCTTGTTATCCACTAGTAAAACTACACTAAATATGACATTAGAATTGAGTGCCTGTAGGGAGATATCAAAACAAAAGAATGAGTTTAAAAATTTAGTATTATCAAATGACAGAGAGGACATATATTTTTGTCAAAAAAAAAGAGAGAGTACAGAGGAAATTTACCAGAATGTTACCTGGGTTTCAGCACCTAAGTTACAGAGAAAGGTTGAATAAGTTAGGTCTTTATTCTTTGGAGCGTAGAAAGTTGAAGGGGGGGACTTGATAGAGGTATTTAAAATCATGAGGGGGATAGATAGAGTTGACGTGGATAGGCTTTTTCCATTGAGAGTAGGGGAGATTCAAACAAGAGGACATGAGTTGAGAGTTAAGGGGCAAAAGTTTAGGGGTAACATGAGGGGAAACCTCTTTACTCAGAGTGGTAGCTGTGTGGAACAAGCTTCCAGGAGAAATGGTAGAGGCAGGTTCGATTTTGTCATTTTAAAAAAAAATTGGATAGGTATATGGACAGGAAAGGAATGGAGGGTTATGGGCTGAGTGCAGGTAGGTGGGACTAGGTGAGAGTAAGTGTTCGGCACGGACTAGAAGGACCGAGATGGCCTGTTTCTGTGCTGTAATTGTTATATAGTTATAAATAATTGAGTGGGAACAATGTTCTAATGCCATTCCTGTTGCCTCATACTTTTTATACTATGAGTTATAAAGTGAAGAAGATTGTAATAGACCAGAAGAAAAGATAGGGTTGGGAAGAAACAAATTAAATTTAACACAGAAAATTGCAAGGTGATGCACATCAACTGAAGGAATTAATAGAGACAATATAGATTCAATGGCATAGTTCTAAATTGAATAAAAGCAGCTAAGTCTTTGAACTTTCGATTTGATTTCCAAAATGTGGTTCATAATGCAAGCAGAATCCTGGGATTCAGAAGCAAAGGCTTGGTTAAAAGTTATGCTGAACATGTTAGGGGAGCAGTTTGGGAACAGTTACCATTAGTTTGAATTGGGGCAAGGCTGTTGGGGGCAAAGAAACCTTTAGCAAGTGGGAGATATTTAAAAGTGAAATAGCAAGATTTCAAGGACTTCAAGATACACTGATATTCAATAAAGTGAAAACTGTGGTGATTGGCAAGATAACTGGTTGGCAGCAGATTGTCAGCTGATGGTTTACAAACGATCATGTCTTTGAAATTAATTCCTTCTTTGGAGGTGGTTCTTCACACTGAGATTCTTCCCCATGAGTATCAGTATCAGTGTTCCTCTGCCAAGTCTGGTATTTTCACCTGCCTAGAATAAAATCAGAAAATACTAAGCAGAAAAGCCAGTAGATATGAACAGAGAAAAAGGGTTTCTATTTTAGTTTACTGGTATTTCATTAGTTGTTGTTACATTCTCCCTAGGATCCAGATGTAATTAATACTTCTTTGCCTGTGGAATATGGACCTGCTGCAGAAGAAGAAGGAAACGTACCTGTACGCCCAGATGACCCTGATGCATTGGCACCACTTCTCGTTTCACCAGCCCAAGAAGCAGAGAATGAGCACGTCTCTACTGATTCTTCCTCACCACCCCAGCGTCCAACCAGCCTCTGCCTCGGTGACCATCGGATCAGATTTGTTCCAAGTGACACTGCCACTGTACATACTGGAGGTTCAGCTGAGGAGGGGCCTCGCATCGCCAAGGCGTACTCCAAAATGAACAGCTCTGCTACGTTACAACAAGGTAGAGGGTCCCGCAAAAAACCCACCAACCTCTGGAACCCCACATATGGGTCATGGTTCACAGAAAAGCCTGCTGTGCAAAGCAACAACACTTTGACTGAGAACCGACCACCAGAGAGAGAAGACTCCAGTTTCTGTGCCAGCAGCAGCGTTTCTTCTGCTCCCATCCCAGCACCAAGGCTGCAGGCTTCTGCAGTTGTGCTAGAACCTTCTTCCCTTGTTGCCAATACATTGGATGTGCCTCTGTTCCGGCTGCACCAGTTCCCCTGTGGGAATGTGAGTTATGCATACCAACAGCAGCAGAACCACCAGCAAGGACTGTCTTCTGAAGCTACATCTGCTTGTGCTTCCTGTAAGGAAGGTTACAACTCACATGTTAGTAAGGGCTTACCTGCCCAACAGGACCCACGTGTTCACCCTGTTGCCAATATACCCACTTGGGACTCGGGACTCTCTCTTGCAGAGGACGTAAATGTTACTATCCTGTAAAGGAGATAAAGATGGTTTTATTTAGGCAAGTCTTACACCAAATAGAAGCAGCAACAAGTACCATTTGGCTCACAGGACTAGCACAGGTTCTTGTTTTAAATTCCAAAATAAAATGCAAGACACATTTGGATATGAAACAAGCTCCAATGCAGCTCATGCATTTGAAGGTACCAAGCTTGTGTACTGGCAAATTTGTGCTGAAGTTATAGCTATAAGAGACTCTTTGGCACCTGCTGAATTAATTTATATGACTTTTGAACTAAAATAGTGTTTTTAAGTAAAGTTGCACAACAAGCTAAACCCGAAACACTGAATTCTTCATCCTTTTATATTTGCTGGCTTTCATTCCTCTGCTTACCGCCAACTCTCAGCAGCTGCAACATCTAAGGAAGGAAATGATCAGGCGTTAAATCTATGAGGGGCACTGTGATCTCAAAATGAAGAAAATGCTTTTATTTATAGGGTACCTTTCATAATCACAACATCTCAAAGTACTTAACGGCAATTTTGAAGGGTGGCTACTTTAACAATGGACCAAAACCAATATGAAAGGTTCTTCATGCAAAATATGAGGGAGAACAGAGATTTAGCACTCTCCATGTAATGTCAGGACCACAATCATGGTTGATATTTGCTCTTGATCAATCAGCAGAAACAATGGATGGATGCTTAATCTGCACACAAAGACAGGCACCCTCACAATACACTAGAGGTGAAAGCAAGATGTCCACTTGGCCCAAGGTGCTGCAATATACTGTGGGAAGGTGCTACTTCTCCCCAGGAAAGCAGTAAGCATTTCACCTCAGCTCAGGTTGTAAGTGAGTGCATGTAAGTTTAAAATAAAAATGATTTTTATCTTCAGGGGTTTATGCCTTTTTTTCTGATTCAGACCTCTAAGATAGTTCCATAAGTACTGAGAACCAAGTTACTACAAATCAGCAGACTATGTATACAAGTTTTCTGTGAGTTTGGGGTTGTAGCAACTGCCTGAATGTGGATATCACCACTTTGTTCCCAGTCCTAACTCTCTATATTTCACTGGACTGAAAGGGATGAATGGAGACTCAGACCAGGATTGTAGGGGAACTAAGACACTAGCCCCGTCTCTGGTCCAAATCCGGGCCTAATTTCTGCACAACTATTATGTTAAGTGTGTATTAGAATGGTTAAGAAACTTCATTCCAATATGACAAACAAGCAAAAGCTACTTGCCCAAACTGTTACCAAAATGACCCCTATTTAAGATCATGTTTGTTAACTTATTCATCTTTTCAAAACAAATTAATTTCCCAATAATACCTACTAAGCTAAGAATTCTTCCAGTTCCCTACAAATTGCTCAACTATAGTACTGGTTTGCACAAATCAACCATTGTAACAGACCCATTTATAAACGAAAATAAAAGCAGAAAATACACAAAATATTCAGCGAGATCAGACAGCATCTGTGGAGAGAGAAAAGAAGTTAATGAAGTGGAACATCATTAACCTGAAACATTTTTTCTCTCTCAGCACAGATTTGCTGCCTGATTTGCTGTGTACACTTGCATTTTCGGATGTATTTCCAATTTCTAACAGAACTGGTTTAATTTTTTTTATATAAACTAATTTTGACTTGCACTTCATTTATGGTGGAATGTAACCTCTGAATTAAATTGCTGCTAATTAGCCTATCATAAAGTACTTTGTACATTAATATAACCTTATTACAGTTATTTGTATTGTTTCAGCAAGCACAGAACCTTGGATTTGACTAGGTCACAATTCTTAAGATTATTACAATATGGAAAGGTGACTGATTCTCCTTCACATCCTTTTACTATATTTACATACAAGCACATCATTGTAAAGATATTTCATTTTTACTCTTCATCTTTGTGCTGCATAATACCCTACTGATACAGTATTAGTGATTCAAATAACATAATTACCTTTATTGAAGACATCCATGCTGCTTTATTGAAAATTCCATGCCTTTGAACCAGTGTTGACTCAATTGCAATCTATTAAAATCTTGAAGATCTGCATCATCAAACATTGGAGGCAAGAAAACCAGCCAGAAGATTTCTGCTTGAATGAGAAGAAATTTCTTCACCCAAAAAGTAGAGAATCTGCAATTTTAAAAATAGCTACATTTTTTTTTGAATTTTGGAAACAGTAGAAGACTGGTTTATTCCAGCTTCTTTATCTGCTGTTCTATTAAATTGATCCTATTTACTTTTAAGTTTCCTTCTGAGCAAGGAGGATCAGCAATGTAGCAGAGATCCCATCCCCATATTCCTGCAGTTGTCTTGAGCCAATAACCATTCCAGCTTGTGCACCTACAGTGTCTTGTAAAAATATTCAGCCACCAACCCTTTCTTCACATAATTTGGGTATTACAGCAAGGGATTTTGATCAATGTAATTGACAATTTTTATTTGTGAATCACATACTCCTTTTTTTCCCCCCACTGTAGAGCCTAAAAAAAGTGAAAAGCATGAAAAAGTAAATATTCATAAACTGAAATGTCAGCCATTTAAAAGTATTCATCCACCTTTGCTCAGCTCTTAGTCCAACCATCTCTCATAGCTATTACAGCCAATACTCTTTTTGGATAAGTCTCTATCAGCTTTACATAATATGATGGGGCAAGATTTGCCTAATACTCTTTGCAAAATTGCTCAAGTGCCAGATTAGTTGGGAAATGGCAGTGGACAGCATTTGAGAGGTCTTGCTGGAGATGTTCGATCGGGATGAGGTCAGGACTCTGTCTGGGCCAATGAAGAACATTTTTTTTCCTTTGAAGCCATTTGTTGGTTGATCTGGTAGTGTGGTTTGGGTCATTAGCCTGCTGAAAAATGAACTTCCCATCAATCCTGACCAGATTTCCAGTCCTGGCTACTTCCAGCATACTTTACAGTAGCGGTAGAGTTACCTGGCTGATGCACTGTATTGGATTTACACCACACATACCTCATAGTGTTCCATTTTAGTCTCATCTGACCACAGGACCTTCTTCCATATCCTTCCAGTATTTTCTAAATGAAACTTTGCAAAATCTTTATGAGCAAGGATATGCCTTTTTTAAGTCAAGGTTTCTTCCTTGCCACTCTTCCATAAATACCCTTTTTTGTACAGGCCTTAGAGATTGTGGAGCCATGAACTTCATCTCCAGTTGCAGCCACTGACTCCTGCAGCTCACTCTGAGTGGCTGTTGGTGTCACAGTAGCCTTTCTATTAAGTGCCATTCTTCTCCAGTGACTACGTTTAGAGAGACAGCCTGACATAGGCAGTTTGGCTATGGTTTCATATTTTTTCCAATTTTTCTACAATTGACTGCACTGAGCTCTATGACCAGTGCCTTTGAGATGGTCTTGTACTCTTCCCCAGATCTGTGCTTCTCTACTATCATTTCCCTGACTTGTCTTCAATGTTCTTCTGTCTTCATTTTGATCTGGTCTGTTGAAAATCTACCATACATATTGGATGTTGGAGGGTTTTTTTTAAATTCATTGAAAACAGGTGACCCTCCAATTGTCTGCATCAACAAATTGGATGAGTTGGTAAGGTAATACCATATATTTCACCTGAGGAAAGTTAGCATAGTAATTACAAAGGGGATGAATATTTTTTCAACTTCTCAATTCTGAGTTTTATTTTTTAGTAAATTATTGACAGGTTTTGGAATTTTTCTTTAGATTTGACATGATGCACAATATTTTGGATATAATCCTACTTCAATAGTTTTTAAGTTAGTTATGGAAGTTCAATACTTTTCAAGGCACTGTACATCTGCACACCATTGATTCCTTCCACTCTTAGGTGAGATTCCAAGTTTGCCTATGCAAGAGAGATACAGGAGATGAATCTCCAGATTTCAACGTGCACGCTTGTCATTGTCCATTGCAGGGTTCCATTGAGGGTGGTGAGAGAGTGTTCCCTACTCTGGGTTCAGTTCAGGACAGCTGCTTCCGAAGTTAATGAACTTAGTGACGAAACAAAGGAACCAGCAACAAGAAGAGAAATTTTAGTCCTCCAAGCTCATAGCATTAACTTGAAACTTCCATAACATAAATTTAGTGACATATCTTGGGGGCATAGCTCAATTTATCAAATCTATAACACACTGCTTCAAAACCTATCCAAGATAACATTCCCCACTGAAGGTTAACGTAGATAAATTCCATTTCATTTCTTACCTTTACCTCCTCTTATTTAATTTGAAATTTAGGTGTTTTAGGGGAGGGGCAAGGAATATTGAATGTGAATCTCCAAATTGTCGCTTTCCATTGCGGGGTTCCGCAATGCCTAAATTGAATGTGAATGTCTATTGTTACTTATTTAAGTATCTGTTCTGATTTTATAGAAACATTTGTCTGTGTATTGCTGCATTCCAAATGCAATTTACCGTGTTCATCACTTTGAGATGTTTTGATGTTTATCATAAATGTGAATATCTATTTCCTTTCCCTAAAGGAAGGAAATTCCTGTGCAAAAGTCCTGTGAGACCTTACAAATTAAACTTCCACTCTCACCCCATCTGTTTCAAATAAAAAGACTATTATTTGATACTCTGAACTTTCAGCTTCCTGAGAGTCATCTGATCTGTTAACAAATAGGAAGCCAGCTCTTGATGTCCCATAAGCAAAAATTCCAACTTACTGACAGAGAGAAACAAGTTTATTAGATCAATGCTCCACACTGAGCATGGGGTCTACAAGTTGCAGGGAGCTACATTTCTATAGGAAGTACTGGAATCTTAAAGAATATAAATGTTCATTATGTCTATTTCGACACTGTTCAGAAACTTCTTGTCATGGTGAAGCCCGCTCATAACTGACTGCATGGTCACCAAGCCATTATACTTGATTACTTAGAACATGGTGGTGTCAATGTACAACTTCTTTTCATAGGATTTACCAGTTGCAACTCCTCCCTGGTGATCAGTTGGCATTGTAAAGTTACTATTAGCTGCATGGCCCTTTGATTGTTTTACATGGAGCATAGTTATCAGTTACAATCAATAGGTTTTGAAGTTATGTATTTTAAAAAGCTGGATGTTAAAATCAAAATCAATAAAATGTAGAAATTGCATTATTACCATAAGATTGTTAATACATTTGTATGAATTTATTTATAAGCTATTTTAATAGAGACATTAACCTTTTTATTTTAAATCGAATGACATCTCAGGTAAAGTGGACAGATAATTGTCACAGACTGCTAGCACTGTATACAATAATTTCTCATATTAAAATTATTATAATTTAATCTTAAGATTCTTACTGCTGAAAACACTTTTTTGGAGCAATTGTATGTTTTCAACAAATGCACATGTGGGAATCAGAAATTCCAGTAGCAGCTATCCTATTTGTTAAATCACTGCGTGAACATGCAGCATCTCTCTTTGTAGTGAGAGCATTTAAACACTAATACATATTATTAATAAATGATTCATTCAGTTTATTTATGGCATCATTCAAAGTGCTAAGTTAAGTGAAGACATACTGATGACACATAAAAGAATTTCTTGTCAAACATGTAGTTTGTCACAGCCTGTGGGAAGTCTGCATAAGACAATCTACGTGTCAACCTAAATACTTCAGGTTAGTCAGCTTTTTGAATGAACAATCTTTCATTCTTGTGATAGACATCTGAAGTGCTAAAGTGCCCTTTGCTTTCACAAAATCTTCTAAAAAAAAAGCACTGTATGTTCCAAATACAGCAGCCAACTCTTAATAATAATGTTTCATTCATTCTTTATGACCTATTATCTGCTATTGAACTCTAACATTTCATATTTCATCTTAGAGTTTATTATTCCTTATAGATCTGAACTCCATCTTTATACCAAATAATATACAAATCAAAATACAAAACTTGCTGTGAATTTCAATGTCAGCTGAAAAATGTTAAATTAAATTACGTGAAGACTCCTCACCCATATTTTATGTGTAGCATCCATCTATGCCTGAATTGTAATCACGGCTTAGGTCAGGTCCATAAAAACTCCAGGTATTCAAAATTGTTTCGTAGTAGCGAAGTTCAAAATCTAAAATTAAATTTAAAATAGCTATAAACCATTTGGACAAGTAATATGATGGCTTTTCAACATTCTTAGTGAGAAAGTTAAAAAAAAACTAAAAATACTGGCCTGTTTTGAATTTTGGTCAAGGTTTAATGAGCAATACTATATTATTAATTAATAATTACACTTTGATAGTTCAGTTATTGAGTAATATCCACTACACTCTTCCTTTGGATGGGGTTTCTGCAAAACCCTGTGGAACAAAGAAGAGAATTTCTGTTAAAATAGTGTGGGTGGGAAATTGCATGTCAACATAACACACTAATGCAAATTTTAAAAGAACACAGGGGAAAGGAATACACCACTAATCCCCCTGAAACCAGCATTGTCATTTGGTAAGATCATAGGTGATCCTTTACCTCAACACCACTTTTCTAGCCAACTCCCATATTCGTTCTTTCCCTTAATTTCAAAACATGGATCCATATCTGTTGATAATTCTCACTGACTGAGTCTTTACAGTACTATTGAGTAGAAAATTTCAAAGATTCATTATCCTTTGATTGAAAATACTTTTTCTCATCTCCGTCCCAAATGGTCTCATTCTGAGAAGGTGAGCACTGGGCTATTCACCCCACTCCAGGTGTCAATATGTAAAACATAATTTGCCTTATTGCAAACCTATTCTTCTTGGGGTAGAGAGGCTATACTTGTACACAATATTTCCAGATGCTGTCCCACAAGAGACTTCCATAATTTCAGCAAGAAAACATTTTCCTACAGTAAAATCAAACATACCATTTTTAAAAATTGATTGTTCTATGTGCACGTTAACTTTAAGTGTACAAATTATTATGTACAAAGGCATACGGCTCTCTTTAACCACCAACATGTTCATTCTTTCACTTTTAAAACATCCTGATTTTATATTTTTTTCATCTGCCGTGATCTTAATATTCATTTATCCCAACTTGATGTCCCCTAAAATCCGTCTGCACCATCCTCACAACACACACAGCCACCAGCTTCCTTTTGTCAGCTAAGCTCAGCCAAATTATTGTGTGTGGTTTAGGTCAGCCTGTTATAGGAGAGATTAAGTTGGAAAGAGTACAGAAAAGATTTACGAGGGTGTTGCCAGGACTCAAGGGAAGAGTTATTGAGAGAAGCTAAGCAGGATAGACTTTATTCACTGAGGGATGAACTTACAGAGGTATACACAATCATGAGGAGCATAGACAGAGTGAATGCACACTTTTTTTTAATCCCCCAGGCACAAGGAATCAAAAAACTGGAAAGTGTAGGATTTAAGTGAGATTTAAAGGACCCGAAGAGCAAACACTTCACACAGAGGGTGGTGCATATATAGAACAAACTACTGAAAGTTGTGAAGGCAGATACAATAACAACATTTAAGAGGCGCTTAGACAAGTACATGGTTTGGAAATGTTGAGGAATATGGGCCAAATGTGAGCAAATAAGACTAGCTTAGATGGCCATCTTGGTTACCATGGACTAATTGGGCCAAAGGGCCTCTTTTTGCATATGGTATTACACTGTGTCTCCATGATTACACCCGGGACTCAGCTCCAATCTCTGTGGCATGCAGTAGTCACAGCCAGGCAACCTGAAAACACCCTGTTTACACCTACTTATGTTTTCCGTCTGTTAACCAATCCTCAATTCATGCCAGGATATTATTCCTCTCCTTTATTCTTTAATGTTGTATAATAGCCTCTTGTGTGGCCTTCTGAAAGCTCAATAAACCACATCAGCTGCTTTGCTCGTACCTATACTCCCCTGTACTCCCTCAATTAACTCCAACAGATTTATTAAATGCAATTTCCATTTCATAAGTTATTTTCCAAATACATTGTTGCCATTTTCTCAATATCAAATTCTAATATTTTTACATACTATTAAAGTCATACTTACAGGTTTGTAGTTCTGTTTTCCTCTTCTCGTGGTGAGAACTCCTACCTTGCAACCATTGTTTCAGAATTGTTACAAACACCATCTCACTACCGGGTCTTCAGGTCCTGAGGATTTAGCAGCTTTCAGTCTATTTAATTTCTCCCACTCTTTTCCAACCAAAGTTTAATTCTTCCAACCTTCCATTCACTCTGGATTTCCAGAATTCTTTCGTATCTTCCTGCTTAAAAAGATAATCATTAAAATAATCATTAAATTTCTCTGCCATTTCCTTAGTCATCATTGTAATTTATCCTGACTCAGCTGAATACACTTAGCTAACTTTATTTTTACATGTCCATTGAAGTTTTTACAGTCAGCTATAAGGTTCCTCCCCTTTTATACTTCCCCTTTCCTCATCAATGTCTTGATTGTCCTTTAGCTGAATTCTAAACTTTTCCCTGGACTTAAAGAGTTTGGCAACACTCTTCCTTTGGCTGAATACTATTTTTAACACATTCACTTACAAATTTCTGCTAGATATTCCTGACAGGACTGGGTAATCTCCCTTATAATTACGGTATCCCTTGCTGTGAAAGCCATGCATGAATATCAGCCAAGAAAGGGTGAGGATGCATACATTCTGTGGTTAAATTGTCTTCCCAGACAGTTTAAACTCTCACATGGGTTATTAATTTAAATGATCAGATATTTAATGATATGAAATGAAAAGATGAATGAAGAGTGTAGCTATTTAACCAGCTATTTTAAAATCAGGTGTACCTGTTGTTATAGTTGAATAGTCTCCCTGATTTTCCTCCCAACTCTGATAATCAAGAAAAATCTACAATAACTTACTCCAGTTGAACACAATCATTCAAATCAAAGTAGTTTTGATCAAAGATCATCTTAAGATGGTCTAATATGACCACCATGGCACATGAAGAAATGCATTCCATGAGGAGTAAATTTTAATTGGGCTAGAAGGCAGCTGGCAAAGCAGCACAGCTCCAGCAACAAAGCAGAGAAAGTCTGCAGATGCTGAAAATCCAGGCAACACACACAAAATGCTCAGCAGGCCAGGCAGCACCCATGTACCACCGGCGTACAGTCGACATTTCAGGCCAAGACCCTTCACCAGGACTGGAGAAGAAAAGATGACTCCTCCAGCATTTTCTGTGTATCGCTCACAGCTCCAGCGACCCAGATTCAATGACAGTATAAAACGTGCACATTCTCCCTGTGAGACTGAGCGTCACGTGCTCTGGTTTCCTCCCACATCCCAAGGACAGGCTGGTTGATTGGTTACTATAAGTAATCAAGTGGGAAACAAGTGGAGGAACAAGACTGATGGGATCTATTCTGAGAGCTAGCTAGATGCAGTGGGCTGAATCACATCCTTCTATGTTGCAAGGGAATATGAAAACACTGAAATCTATAAGTCAACAATAAATAGATGAGAACAATTTTAAATCAGTAAAAAGACCAAAGATGAGGAAGAACTTCTTTATCCAGAGGGTTGTGATGGTGAGTCAATGTTATGAACTATTGGATAAGGCTATGCTATTGGCACATATTATTTAATATTCTGCGGAGTTACAAAACAATTGAACATGTGAAAACATCAGGAAGCATACCCACTAGAACCTGGGAAGACTGCACTTGATAGATACACCTGGAAGAAATCTGTTCAAGAGGGAGATGCACTACATGAGAGTGACCTCTGCTGTACTTCAGAGAACAAACTTCTAACCACAGCCACCATTTACTCTTGCCCATTCTGCATCAGAATATGAGGATCCCAGATCAGCCTCCTCACTTATTAAGGACCCACCAATAGACAACCCCTTAGAGAACATCATACTTGACTCCAGTGATCATACTAGAACTTTACGATGGAGAGATGAAGCAACTGAAGGTGATTTGACCTCCAACAATACAACATATTCCTTTACTATAGGCTCAATTCAAGTCTATTTCCTCCTTATCTCCACTAATTTTAATTCTACTAACACTCCTAGTTGCCACATTTAGTTAAAAGCTGTTTTGAGATCAAGGACAATTGTGCTCTCTTCATCTCATTTCTGGAATTCAATGTTTTGTTTGTGCTTGTGCCAAGACTATAACAATGTCAGGAGCTAAATGTTCCTGGTATTCCTACACCAGGCATATGTTCGAAGATGATAAGAGTCAGTTGATTAACTAATAACATCCATATGTTCAGCACCGAGTCACACTTCTGCATAAAATATGACATCACAGGCCACAGGCATACTGAGGTTGCCTGTCTCCCACCCCACCCTGAAAGGTGTCTAAAACAGATTTGTGAAGGTCATCTGGAGCAGGAGATCCTACTTCTGCATGACAAACTATCAATAGCTACACCGCTGAATGCAATCCCCACATCCCCTTTCCCAACAGTTTGACACCTTAATTAGTTCACTGATCGCCATACTTACTGCCTGGCCACAATGCAATAACAAAAGCCAGCAGAAAATCAACATTGTTCAGCCAATATGGCATTTAAATGCAAATGCATTGTGGTGAACTACATATACCTGTCTGGACACGCCCCCCCTGCTGACTGCTCCTGTGGCTCCTCCCACATATCGTGGCTCCTCCTACGGACCCCGGTATAAAGGCCATTGGAGACACAGCCCCGGCCTCAGTCTCCAGGATGTATTGTGGTGGTCATTTGCTGCTTGTTCTTTCTTCCAGCCAATAAAAGCCTATATCTCGTCTCACGTCTCCGAGAGTTATTGATGGTGCATCATGCGTACAAATTGCAAAATTACAAAATCCAGGGTGCAGTCTTGAAAATCTATGCTCCATCCAAGCCATTCCAGTACTGAAAAAAAAAAACAGGTATCAACCTGACAATGTGGAAAGTTGCTCAGCTAAACCTTTTGACAAAAAAAAGAGCAAAGCTAATCTAATTACTCCCCACCAGATGACAGTCATCAGAAAAGTGATGGAATATGTTCAAAGTTCAAAATACGTTTATCAAAGTATGTACACATTGTACAACCTTGAGATTTGTCTCCTAACAAAGAAACCCAAAAGAACCTACATAAAAAAAACATCGAACACCCCTAAATGTAGAGAGAAAAATCAAATCATGCCAACAATAACCACAAGCAAATAGCATCTGAACTGAAGTCCTCAAAGAGAGTCTGAGACCCATAGTCCAGCATGGAGCAGCAAGCTGAACAGGCCTGTCCCTCGCCTCAGGCCCCAATGTTCTGACCTTTTCAATCTCACCCAGCACCTAAATATTCATCCAAATAACAGGTTCAGTCACCCCGTCTCCATGATTCACCTGTACCCGACCTTTCCGATTTTGCCAGGCGCTTAAATCAATCGAACCTCAGGTCTTTCTTGCTCTTGGCTACAGGCCCTCTGTCTCACCTCAATTCTGCCACATAAAATTGCCTCCAAGTTCAAAAGGAAGTTACAGACTTTTGCTTGCAATGATTATTTACCAGAAAAAGAGTGATTAACAAAGTATTCAGTTGTTTTTCTTGTTTCACCAGCCGCCAGTCAGAAGTCATTGAGATTCACCAGTGACATCTTAAACCAAAAGTTATGTCATCAGATATGTCCTGACGATGGGTCTTGGCCCAAAACATCGACTGTACTTCTTCCTATAGATGCTGCCTGGCCTGCTGCGTTCCACCAGCATTTTGTGTGCGTTGCTTGAATTTCCAGCATCTGCAGATTTCCTCATGTTTGCGATATGTCATCAGTATTGGCTTGCCGAACAGTTAGTCACTGATTGTTAGGACTTAGACCGACCAATGATGATGTATTTCCAGACCTTGATGTGAGCAACTTGGAGAGGAATTTGTAGGATGTAGTGACAATCCTTGTCTTTCCTTCACTGGCTTTTAGCAAGCAAGCAAGACAGAGAGCAAAGAGTAGGAGCATAAATAATGTTAACACCACACAAGTGAGATTAGCAGGATACTGCTCCATTGAGCCACAGACTGGGGTGATACCCAGTAATCTGTTGCAGGACACATTGACAGACCACTGTGATATCCTGCAAACAGATGCTAACTCCATTATCCACAACTCCAAAAGCAGCAGTCTGAATTTGCACGGTAATCTACAAAAGCTCTAAACCGAAATTTAAAATAGAATCTTCTTCTTCTTCTTCCTTCTTCGGTTGTCCATCGGAATCTGATGACGTCCACTCCTTTAACAGTGAGATCTTTGATGACTATACAGTCCTATCCTGGACCCACAAGTTCTATTGCAGGTGGGACATGTATGTGTGGTATTGGTGGTGGTAGTGATGGCAACCATGGCTGCATTTCTCCTGGCTCTCTTCTGCTGTCTTCTAGTTGTTCTTTCCATCTCCAGAATACAAACCCCATCCCTACACAGCTGTCAGCAAGTGAGACAGTCAGCAGCAACATCCTCCAGGTCCTCAGGTCTGATCTTGCACTTCCTTAAAGCATTCATCTGATCCTTATAGCGCTTCTTCGGCCCTCCAGCTGAGCGTCAACCATGATGTAGCTGGCTGTATAACACTCTGCAGCTGACGTGGGGGCATCCTTATCACATGCCCCAGCCACTGCAGCTGACACTGGGTGATCAAGGCCTCAATACTTCTGCAGTTGGTCTTTACAAGTATTTCAGTGTGAGGCACCCACTCACACCAAGTAATTCCCAGGATGCGCTAATAGCAGCTTATGTGGAAGCGCTCCAAGGACTTGATGTGACGGCTGTAGGTTACCCAAGCTTCACTGCTATAAAGGAGGGTGGTAACACAGACCGATACAGCGACCTTTGTGGAGGGACGGTGGCTCCTGTTCTGAAAGACTCTACGCCGAAGTCTCCCAAAGGCAGCTGATGCCTGTTTAATGTGGCTCTGGATGTCATTGTCAATGCCACCATCCTCAGAGAGAGTGCTCCCAGATATTTGAAAGATGGCACTATTGACAGCTTTTCATCACCAATAGTGACAGCAGGTAGGGTGGGTAGAACACTAGTACTCCATTGGCAAACCACTTCTGTCTTGGTGGCATTTTCAGCAGGTCGGATAGGATTCAACCATCTGATCTTATCTGACAGTATGCTGAGCTGCTTCTGGTGTAATGGGCGTTGGCATCAGCAGTCAAATGCTACATTGTGGTCAGTTCCATAGCCCTATGAATGGATTTAGCAACTATATCCCCCCTAAAAATGGTGAGCACCAAGCCCAATGCAAAATATAGTCTTATTAGTAGGGTAAGTAGGTGTCCATAAGACCATTGGGGACATTTTAGCCCATTGAGACTACTCAGTCATTTCATCATGGCTGATCCATTTCCCTCTCAGTCCCAGTCTCCTGACTTCTCCCTGTAAACCTTCATGCCCTGACTAATCAAGAACCAATCAATCTCTGTTTTAAATATACCCAACGACTTGGTCTCAACAACAGCCTGAGGCAACGAATTCCACAGATTCAGTGCTCTCTGGCTAAAGAAATTCTTCCTTATTTCCATTTTAAATGGTCATCCCATTATTCTGAGGCTGTGTCCTCTGGTCTTACACTCCCACACCACAGGAAACATTCTCTCCAAATCCACTCTATTGAGGTCTTTCCAAGTTCGATAGGTTTCAATGAGATCACCCCAAGTCTTCTATGTTCTAGTGAGTACAGGTCCAGAGCCACTAAACTCTCCTCATATGATAAGCCTTTCAATCACTGAATCATTTTTGTGAACCTTTTTTGAACCCTCTCCAATGTCAGCATATCATTTCTGAAATAAGGGGCCCAAAACTCCTAAAATACTCCGAGTGAAACCTCACCAGTGCCTTATAAAGCCTCAACATTATATCCTTGCTTTTATATTCTAGTCCTCTTAAATTAATGCTAACTTTACATTTACCTTCCTCACCACAGACTCAACCTGCAAATTAAGCTTTAGGGAACTCTAAATGAGGACTCCCAAGTCCTTTTGTACCTCAGATCTTTAAATTTTCTCTCCATTTAGAAAAAAGTACACAACATCTACTGATTCTCTTTCATCTATCCTGCTTGCTATTTCTTCAAAGAATTCCAACAGATTTGTCAGGCAAGGTTTTCCCTTACAGAACCATGCTGACTACGGCCTACTTTATTATTGCCTCCAAGTACCCCAAAACAACATCCTTCACAATTGACTCCAACATGTCCCAACTACTGAGGTCAGACTGGCCTATAGTTGCCTTATGTTGGTTTTTAAAAGCTTCCCAATCCTCTAACTTCCCACTAGTTTTTGCTCTATTAAAAGCTGTCTTTGGCTTTTATGTTGGCTTTGAACACCCTTGTCTGGCACAGTTACACCATCCTGCCTTGAGAATACTTCTTCTTTGGGATGTATCTATCCTGTGCCTTCTGATTTACTCCCAAAAACTCCTCACTTATCTGTTCAGCTATCATCCCTGATGGTGTCCCCTTCCAATCAAGTTTGGCTAGCTCCTCTCTCCTGCCTCTGTCATTCCCTTTACTCTACTGTAATTCTGATACATCTGACCTTAACTTCTCCATCTCAAATTGCAGGGTGAATTATATCATATTTTGATTGCTGACCCCTAAGGTTTCCTGTACCTTAGGCTCACTAATCAATTCCCTTTGCACAACACTCAATCCAGAATAGCTGATCCCCTGGTGGGCTCAACCAGGAGTCACTCTAAAAAGTCATCTTACCAACATTCTACAAATTCATCCTCTTGGATCCAGCACTAACCTGATTTTCCCAATCTACCTGCAAATTGAAATCTCTTATGACAATTACAACTTTGCCTTTTGACATGAATTTTCTATTTCCCCATTGTAATGTGTAGCCCACATCCTTGCTACTGTTCGGAAGTTGGTATAAAACTCCCATCAGGGTCTTTTTACCCTTGTAGTTTCTTAGCTCTTCCCACAATAATTTACACCTTCTGATCCTATTTCACCCCTTTCTAAGGATTTGATTTCATTTTTGTTTCACCAACAGAGCCATGTCATCCCCTCTACCAACCTATCCTTTAGATACAATGTGCATCCTTGGATGTTAAGCTCCCAGCCATTTACTTCTTTCAGATATGATTCAGTGATCCCACAACATCAGACATGCCTTTCTATAACTGTGCTGCAGAATCATCTATCTTATTCCATGTACTGCATATATTCAAATATAACACTTTCAGTCCTGGATTCATCACCCTTTTTGATTTTGTCCCCCACATTGCAACCCATCCCATTGACAGCAATTTGGCCCTATAATCAGCTTGACTTTGCTAGCAGTCTTACTGCACACTGCCTGTTGGTAAACTAACTACCCTGTCACTCAGGTTCCCATTCCCCTGCCAAATTAGTTTAAGCCCTCCCAAATAGGTCTAGCAACAAGGTCTAGCAATATCCTTGCCTGTAAGGATATTGGTTCCCCTTGTGTTCAGGTGCAACCCTTGCCTTTTGTACAGATCATACATTCCTCAGAAGAGGTCCCATTGATCCAGAAATCTGAACCCTGTCCCCTGTACCAGTTTCCTGTTCTTCTCCTAGCGTCACCCAGTTACCTGCCTCCTGCAATCTAAGGGTGACTACCTCCCTGTAGCTCCTGTCTATCACTTACTAAGTCTCCCATATGAGCCGAAGGTCATTAAGCTACAGCTCAGTGCATCTGGTGCAGATGTGTTTATCTGGGAGGCTAGAGGTCTCCCAAAATTCCCACATTTCAAACACAGAACAAAACCTAGCTCCTGAAGCTATTCTCACTGGAGTAACTGTACCCTAACAGATGAGGGACAAAGAATAAAGAACAATAAAAAAAACTTACCAGATACTTACCTCACCCAAGCCTGATGAGCCAAAGCCATTGCAACACTGGCCCACTCACAAAATGGCCACTCTGAATGCCCCTGCCTTATTTTCATTCACCTGTTCTAATGAATACTATTCACTAATTGGGCACAGTCCAAACTCAGAAAACTGCCACAAAGCATTGCCTTTTTAATCTTCAATTGCAGACCTGTGTGTGAAGTCGCTGCTCCTTCTCGTGCTCATGTTCACTGACCAGACACTGTCCCTCTCCAAACCCTGCCTTGAAGCACTGCCTTTTTAATCTACAATTGTGAACCTGGGAGAACCTCTTGACCTTTTATGCAAAGTGTAGAGGAAAGCTGGACCTTTTGGCATCAATATTTTTTAAATGATGTTATCAAAACAAATTGTAATGCCAAATGGAGTTGAGTGAAGTTCATCTGTGATCTAATTGACTGGTGTAGCAAAAGGACTGGAATGCCTTCTCCTAGTCCTTTTGTCTTCTCATTCTCTTTCTGAAATTACAGATGTCTTAAATGTTTTGTAATAGTTTATTCTTACAGGGCCATGTAAAGGCTAATTTAAATGAAATTTACAAATAAAATAATTGAGACAGATTAAATTATTCCCATTCAATTTACAAAATGAGGTATATTTTTGGGCTAAAAATATGATCATTTTCAAATGAGGTGATAAAAGTTGACAGCCTGTTTATGTTGGCAATAATTTCTGTGAGCACAATGAAAACTATCTTTCCTGGGATTTCAACATTTTCAATTGTAAATTGAACTTCAAGGAACCAGAAAATATATTAAAGAATTCAAAAATGTTTATTCTGTTTAGGGGAAGAAAGGACAAAACAATCTACTTGAAGTTTCATTTCTACTCATGAAAGAAGTGGGAAAATGTCACACAACACAAAACAACACAAATAATGCATGATTCTAATCAAAGTTGTACGAAGCAAAGGATTTTCAAATTGGTTTGTATTTTACAGTATTAGTGCTGTAAATCTGTCTGACATTTATACGAGTACAATTTTAAAAATAAAGTTTGTCTATCTTAGCACAATGACAACAATCATTTTAAGAAAAAGACTTGTACAATAAAATAGCTCTTATCAAACATATACATTTCTTAAAATTCATACAATAAAATACAGCATTTTTAAATTTTGTTTAGAAAGCATTAGCTAACCCTCTGGGTGCCACAATAATTCAAAATAACCATAAAAATATCCAAAATAGCACAGACTTTATTGAAAGCTGTTCAATTTATTTAAGTATCTCAGTCTTGCTGTGATTTAATATTTTGAAGAAGCAGTTGATTATTGTTATCTTACATTTGAAATAAGTATTTGTGAGAAGAGGGTTGCAGAATTAAAGAAATAGCCAATGCATTTCTATCATTTTAAGAAATATGGATACATTGCGATAACAACTCATTATGACTTTTTAAAAATTTCTTCTTTTCCACATGGCTGACTTGAAGCTTATTAGGAATATATATATAGTTCAAAAATCTTGCCCCATGAATTGATATAGTTTAAGTCTGACAGCTTAGAGGCATCTGAATTCATGGCAACAAAGCTAGATCTTGAATCCCACAGTTTCCTATTAAACTGAAGCCACTAGGCCATCATAAATCTAATCCATCTGAATAAAAGCCTTGTACCTAAGTGCATCAATCATGTCTTACTCAGAGAATTGTTGCCACATTTTCCCGATAGGCTCACTTCTAAAAAAAAGCAGCAAATCACGTCTGAACCATTGGAATTTGTTGATGTGTGGTGTTATTATTTCAAAATAAAAATATTTCTTTATTGTATACCCTTTAAACAACCTGATTTCTTCCAAAATCCATGCTGCCAATCCATAAACATCTCCCACCGATAGTAATTAGCTTATACTTGACAAATGCATGTTGCATTTCATGGTAAATCACTGTAATTAGGACAGATCAGCTTACAGTCATGGATCTTACTCAGAATAATGTACTGTTTGATAATGTAATTCAATACTGTACACAACTACTTACTTTATACTCAGCCATGCTCAGGTGATACTTAACGTGGAGAAAGATTAATGTAGAATATCTAACATGTGTTTCTGTATTGATTTTGTAAAAACAAATTCTCTGATCTACAAATGGATAGAAATTTATTGATTGTACCAGGTACTGCCATTAATATATTTTGCTATGATCCTACAGTTCTAACAATGGGTTTCCCTGTAGAAATCTATTTATTGTTTCAGACTATTTGAATATCTTTTCTCAGAAAGTAAAATATGATTTTAACTGTTAGGTGCTTAAGGCAATGTGTGTTATAGTCAGTGAAATAAGGTGTATTTCTGACAATAGGTTGTTCAAGTACTAACATGCCAGCTCAACCTTGCTCCTCACTGACTGTAAATTGTCAGCTTATTCAGTGATTGATAAATACACTTTTGTGGGAAGATTTTTGTCTAGTTTCACTGTGTGCATTTGAAATAAAGCAAAATATCAGATATCTAAAATGCCTTTCACATCAGAAATGGAACAGTGTAGAAAAAGTCAAGCAAGTGAAGATTGTAGGAAAAGGTGCTCACACACTATAGCAATGACAGTAAGTTTTTCACTGCACCTATGTGTATATGCAACTTGCCTTACAGGGAGGCCCAAATGCATTACATCCTTGTGTTTATACTTTCTGCAGCTAAAACAGAAGGAAAAGAAAGATTCTAGGAAAAAGGATTACCACTAGAACAACATACTAACTGCTTGCACCACTATGTCAACTACAGGAGGTATGAATGGATTTGTTTAATTTGGAAAGTCAGAGTTTAGGAGGGTTAATGGTGCCCAACGGCAACTTCTTTGCTTGCATCTTTGGAAACAGCTCTAGTTCCATTTTTAATACCTCTTTTTCCCTTTTAGGGTTCTTTTGAAGACCCTGACCTGGAGTTACTCGCTGACTACAGGACCCGCTCTTGGGGTTTCATAACTGGCTGTTGTTCGGCACACCACGGAATCAGCCTAAGAGTTCCACTCGCCTTCGGAGGGCTGAGTTTTTGTGGGTCTGGAGATGGGGGGAAATCAGATTCAGTGTCTGAGCAGAAGACGGGTGTGTCGTGGTAGATGGAAGATCTAAGGCTGTGTGCCCAGAAAAAGCATTTCAGGATGTATATTGTATATATTTCTCTGACATTAAATGTACCATTGAAACCATTGAATTGTGTCTAACACAGATATTCAACAGCATTGTTGTGCCTGTTATTCAGGTATATTCAACTGATTTGAACAAATGGGTTGTCATAGTTATTGGTAACCAAAACCATCAATACATTCAAATTTTTCACCCTGCCCCTTTTCAACTTGGCATAACCATTACTCACCTAAAATCCATTCACACACACGCTGTTCCTTTCTGAGGAGTGGGGTATTCTCAACACACCCAAGTCCTGTAGTGATGGACAAGTGGTGAAGCGGTAGGCTTGACCAGCTGGGAGCTGTAGTCACAAGTCTGCATGCAGGCGGCAGGGGGAGAGTGGTTGCATATGGATTACAGAGCGGAGATCCGGTGAGGCAGCATCCTCTGCGTCTGAGCAGCCCTGTTAGGGAGGCACTGCTCACCCTACAATTAGGGAAGGGCCTAGAAAAGGTGGCTCAAACAAAGCCCACTCACACCAACCTAGTCAGTCAGCCACGGTGGCGGGTCGTCCAACTCTAGCAGTAAGAATCACAGGCAGAATCTGATCGTCGCCTCATGGAACAGACGAACTCTGTTGGACAATGCTAACACTGATCGCCCAGACAGACGCACTGCACTTGTTGCTCGTGTGCTCAAGGACTACAACATGGACGTTGTGGCTCTCCAGGAGTCCCGACTCGCTGGAGTGGGCGCACTTTGTGAAGAGTAAGGAGGGTACACATTCTTCTGGTCTGGCAGGCCCAAAGAAGAATGAAGAGAATCTGGTGTGTGCTTGGCTATCAAGAACTGCCTCACAGCAAAGCTACCAACCCTGCCTGTTGCTGTAAGTGACCGAATCCAGACCTTGTGTACACCTCTGCAAGGAAAGCACCACCTCACCATAGTCAACGTTTACGCACCAACTCTGACTAATCCCAGTGAAGTCAAGGAGGCATTCTACAGTGAGCTGAAAACCACCATCAGTAGTGTGACAACTTCCGATAAGCTGCTGTTGCTGGGAGACTTTAATGCTCGGGTTGGCAAGGAGACCACTGTGTGGCCTGGTGTGATTGGATGCCAAGGGGTTGGCAACAGTAATGGTCTACTGTTCCTCTTGATGTGCACAGAATTCAAACTGTGCATCACTAACACACTGTTCAGATTGCCAGACAAGCTCAAATGCACATGGATGCGTCTACAATCTAAAAGCTGGCATCTCATTGACTATGTCATCATCCGACAATGAGACATCTCTGACGTTCATATCACCAGAGTTAAGCGTGGAGCTGAGTGCTCAACTGATCATCGAATGGTGTGTCGGATTCATGTCTATCGATCAAACCTCCATGCACACTGAATGCCGCCAAACCAACCAAAAAACTGAACACCACCAAACTGAAACACTGAGTGTGCTGACGCCCTGAAATCCTCTATGGAAACTGCTCTAAGAAGACTGGTTGAGAATCCACCAGACGATATTACTGAGCGCTGGAATGCCTTCAAAGAAACGGTCTACAGCGCTGCCCAGGACACTTTGGAGAAAGTCAAGCGCAAGCATCAGGACTGGTTTGATGAGAACAACCAATCTGTACAGGACCTTCTAAGAGCTAAGGCAGCTGCACACCAGGCTCTTCTTCGACAACCAAACTCAAGTTCCAATAACCGTGCCTTTTTGAGTGAAAAATCAACTTTGCAGAGGCAGCTCAGAGCTATGAAAGACCAGTGGTGGGCGAACAAGGCCAAGGTGTTACAAGCCTTCACTGACTGTAATGACTCAAGAAGCTTCTATGAAGCAGTCAAGGTTGTGTACGGTCCATCAAAACAAGGCACCTCACTGAGCAAGGACAGTACATTCACCTTCACTGAGAACTCAGAGCACATGAAAAAAGGGCAAAAACACTTCCACGAGCTGCTGAACAGAGCAGGAACCATCACCGATGAAGCACCGGGTAGGGTACACCCTGGACCCATACTGTTCGAGCTAGATGCTCCCCCTACTCTTCACGAGATCATCAAAGCCATCAAACAGCTAAAACCCAACAAAGCACCAGGGCCTGATGGTATTGCAGCCGAGATCTACCAGTTTAGTGGTAACACACTGACATCATGCCTACATCAGCTGTTCACAAAGTCGTGGGGAGCTGCAGAACTACCCCAAGGCTTCAAAGATGCATCAATCATGACCATCTACAAGAACAAGGGAGACAAGAGAGAATGCAATAATTACCAAGGCATCTCTCTTCTGTCAGTTGTGGGAAAATGCCTCGCGAAGATTATCCTTAGACACTTGGTGTCCAACATCAGTGATAATATCCTTCCAGAAAACCAGTGTTGTTTTCGAACAGGCCATAGTACAGCGGACATGATCTTCTCACTGAGGCAGCTTCAAAAGAAACTTGTTGAGCAGCAGAGAAGTCTCTATGTCACATTTGTTGATCTAACCAAAGCATTTGACACTGTTGGTAGAGATGGCCTGTGGAAGCTCCTACCAAAATTCGGTTGCCCCCCCACACCTAACCAACATCATCCATCAGTTCCACGAAGGCATGGAAGGCCACATCAACATGTCTGGTGAGTTGTCAGACCCATTTTCCCTCAGCAACAGCGAAAAACAGGGTTGTGTTTTGGCTCCGACTCTGTTTGGACTAGTCTTCGCTGCTGTTCTTCAGGATGCCACGTCAGACCTGAAGTCAGGGGTCTTCCTACAAATGAGGGCTGATGGCGGCTCCTCAACCTCGCAAGACTGAGAGCAAAAACAAAAGTCAGGGACATTGTGGCATGTGAGCTACAGTTTGCTGATGACTGTGCACTGGGTGCCCACTCTCTTGAAGACTTACAGATCACCAGTCACTTTGCCAATGCAGCCAAAAGCTTTGATTGACAATCAGCCTGAAAAAGACGGAGGTTTTGTACCAACCGGCTCCTGTCTCAAGCTACGAAGAACCAACTGCGCTCATTGATGACACTCGTCTCAATGCTGTCAACAAGTTTTGCTACCTGGGCAGCATAATAACATCCTCAGCTTCCCTGGATGTGGAGATTGAGTCAAGAACCAGAAAACCTGCTTTGCCTTTGGTCAGCTGGAAGATCAACTTTGGTCACAGAACATCAGGTTGGCCACCAAGTGCAAGGCTGTTGTCATATCAGCCTTGCTATATGGATGTGAGACGTGGTGCCCATATCAGAGTCACTTACGCCAGCTTGACCAACTGCAGCAGCGTCACCTACATTCTCTGATGAAGATCACCTGGCAAGACAAGGTCTCCAATACAGAGGTCTTCTCACGAGCCGGAATGCCAGCAGTTTCAACCTTGATGATGTCAGCCCACCTGCACTAGGCAGGACATGTTGTCAGAATGCCTGACAGAAGACTGCCCAAGGACATCTTTTATGGCCAACTGTCCAGTGGTACCTGAAACGAGGAGGCCAGCGACTACGGTACAAGGATGTTCTGCACAGGAGCCTCAAGAAAGCTGACATTGTCCCATCAACATGGGAGGATCTGGCTCAAGATCGCTCACAGTGGAGGGACGCCATCAGAAAAGGTATGGATGCTGCTGAGAACAAGTCACAGAGGCAACAGAGGAAAGGCACAGGAAGCGCCACAACAGAGCCTCTGCCCCTGCTGCCTCTCCAGGCCTCACCTGCCAAGTATGTGGCAAGCAGTGCCTGTCAAGGATTGGCCTGTACAGCCACTGCAGGACACACATATCAAATCCCACTAACTGACTGAAAGGAACCATCATCATCCTATGGGATGGATAGCCAAATTTAGGTATACTATTAGGTATACCATTGGCTGATGTGATGTTCCAGGGAGCATGGAAATAATTAGTTCATCAGTGAGTACAACCAATTGTTCAATCACTTTTACTGCTGTGCAACAGCAGAGGGTTATAGAATACCAGGTCTACATTATCCAAAGTACATTATTTGAGAGACAACAATCTTTAGGACAAATTGAGGTTTCAAAATATGCTTTGCAGGTACAAATCATATTTTCCACAAGGAATCTTTTATACATACTATTCAGATAGTACATCACTTTTACACTTTTATCTCCTGGAATAAGAAGAGCTACCTTTGAATAATATATGTACCTGCACTGCTATATTCAGTGGCTAGTGTGACTAAATATATCGAATTTATGCAGTTCTACATTTTGGCTTTTGTCCCAAGCTATATACACAGAACATTGATTAATATTTCAAGGTTATATCTAAGGTGCATCTGTCATGACATACATTGGAGCGTACCAATGTTATTTTGTAAAAATAGCAGAATAAGAATCAGTAAGAAAGGACAAGTAAAAAGATTTAGGTAATAAATAGATAATTTAGGTAATAAATAAATAGATCTGAGGTAAAAGATTTAGAATGTTCTGCAAAGTATCATGGTCTTCAGTGCTTCAGATCTAGAAGTATTTGATGTGTTTTTTTTGTAAGCAGAGAATTACCCAGGACATACATTTGAGACATTTGAAACACAAATTGACAGACATGTCAAATATGAAGTAATCATGTATGTCACAAAGTGGCCTAAGTTATCTATTATAGTGGCTGTACATTCAGGGGTTTTAGTTTTAAACCAGCTAGATAACGTGACTGGTTTCAGCTGCAGTATATGCCACTCAGCAATGAAAGATCTGTAATAACAGCCTGAGAACAATTAGGTTGTGTACACACGCCACTGGTTACTGTGACAGTAATGTCATTGTTTAAAAGATCTTGCAAGATCCAGAAAATTAAGATGCATGGGATCCATGGTGAATTGGCTGTTTGGATTTAGGACTGGCTTGCTCATAGAAAATGGAGGGTAGAGGTCGATAGGACCTATTCCAGCTGGAGGTCCGTGTTTACTGGTGCTCTACAGGGATCTGTCCTAATTGTGATGTACATAAATGACCTAGATGAAAATCTAGATAGGTTATATACTGTTAAGTTTTAAGTTTTCAGATGATATGAAGATTGGTGGTGTTGTGGATAGTGTAGAAAACTGACAAAAAATACAGCAGGATATAGATCAGTTGCAGATATGGGCAGAGAAATGGCAGATGGAGTCCAACCCAGCCAAATGTGAAATGTTGCACCTTGGCAAAAGAAATGTAAAGGCAGGGTACACACTCTTAAGGGCAAGACCTTTAACAGTGTTGATGAGCAGTGTGAACGTGGCATCCGAGTTCATAGCTCCCTGAAAGTGGTTTCATAGATTGACAGGGTGGTTAAGTAGGCAAATTGCATGTTTGCCTTTATTAGCCAAGGCATTGAGTTCAAAAGTCAGGAAATTAGTTGCAGCTTTATAAACTCTAGTTAGACTGCATCTGGAGTATTGTATACAGTTCTGGTTGTAACAGGAAGGATGACAAGGCTTTAAAGAGGGTTTATCTGAATGTTGCCTGGATTAGAGGACGTGCTATAATGAGAGGTTGGACAAACTTGGGTTGTTTTCTCTGGAGCAGCAGAAGCTGAAAAGAGATCTGATAGAGGTTTATAAGATTATGAGAGGCAAAGACAGAGTAGATAGACAGGATCTTTTACCGAGGGTTGAAATGTCTTATACCAGAGGGCATATATTTAAGGTGAGAGCAGACAAATTTAAAGGAGATGTAAGGGGCAAGTGTTTTACACAGACAGTGGTGGATGCCTAAAATGCACTGCCTGGGGTGGTGGTAGTGGCAGATGAATTAGAGATTATTAAGAAATGTTTAGATAGGCACATGATTGTGAGAGAAATGGAAAGATATAGACATTGTGCAGACAGATTAGCAGATTACTAATTTAACTGGTTCAACTCAACATTATGGGCTGAAGGGGCCTGTTCCTCTGCTGTACTGTTCTATGATCTACATATTGCATTCAAGGTGAAAGATAACCACTTTCATATTTTATACAGGACATGGACTTCACTTGCAAGGGTGGTATTTTTGATGGCTCTTGAGCTGTTGAGGCAGTTAAGAGTCACCCACACTGGAGAGTCTGGAGTCAAGTATGGACTAGATCTATATGATAACCATGGTAGAATTCCTCCTCTGGATGGCATTATTGGAACTCAATATGTTTTTATGACAATCCAAGAGTTTCATGATAGCCATCATGGGCACCAAAGTTTTTATTCCAGATTTATTTAGCTGATTGCATTGAATTTAAATTTTTCAGATGCATTGGTGAAATGTGAACTTCAGATCTGGACACTAATCAAGAATTAGTCTGGAAACAGCATAATAACTTAGTCACTGTGTTACAGGTTCATCGGGGTTGATTTTGCCAGTAAGCTTCTCCATTAAATCTGGAGCACGATTTGATGCTCATGTTACTCTGTCAGTACTCCATACCATTTGCCATTTTCTGCATTGTCTTCTACTGCAATTATAACTTAATTGCAAAAGAGGTAACTATTTGTAACTACAGGTGATTCAATAAAGGAAAACTTTAGAGAAGTCAATAAGGACAACTTATTCACTATGCTAGTTAAAAGTTTTTGAAGTAATGATTGTAAATGTGCTAAAAATGAAATAAAATGAAAAAACTCAGTATTAACTGTTTCTCATGCATAGGCTGATCTGTAATGTTTATCTGGCACAGGAGTTCCCAACCTGGGATCCATGGACCCCTTGGTTAATGGTAAACTCCACGGCATAAAAAAGGTTGGGAACCTCTGGTTTGCAATATCTTGTTTCTGATCCTGCTAAACAATACTTTGCATTTAATTTACTTAATGTACTGTTCTTCCCATAAATCACAATGAAGGGGATAATGCCTATGAGGTCTTTTGAGACATTGCTGGTGTCAAAATTATAGGATCAGCAAATCGCGAAATTTAAAACTAAAACAATAGCCAGGCTTAATTTGTTCAGAATTATACCAAATTAATATTTTTCAGAATTTCAAAATAATGGTGTGTTTCCTATTAAAGGTCAACTCATTTAATAATAAATAAATTATATTGAAATAGCAAATTAAGTACTGTTATATTTCTCTGATTCCAGTCACTAACCAATATAGTACTATAAAACTTTGTATTAGTTCCTATTAGTTATCGCCAGAGGAATTCATCCGGAGCACACTGCTGTGTTCTTTTGATTTAAATCTTAGATCTTTGAACACAAACACACACAACTGATGCTATTTAAAAACTGTTCAACAACCGTCTCCTGCCCCAATTAAATGCTCTAAATAAATGAAGGGAATCCCGACTATTTTCTCAATTAGTTTTTGTTCTTTAAGAGTTGTCCCAAATAAGCGGCTGTCCCAATTAACCAATGGCCTAACCAACTGGAATCCACTGTATTACTATTCCAACAGTAATGCTATTTCTGGCAGCAGTATAAAACCAATTAGTACTAAAAATGAAGTTGGTGTTAGCAGATAGTCATGACTATTTGTTAAACCAAGCAACAAAAATGAATGTGCAATTCATGGTACATATCCAAAATAATTCTACTATCACCTGTTAGATTTCCTACTAGATTAACTACCAGAACGAAAGAAAAAGATAAAAATCAATAAAGCTGCACAAACACGAAGCTGGTTATATTAAGTTTCTGTGAAATTGTTTATAAAAGCTAATTTCAACCTGACCATAGACAGAAAATGGAGCCAGTAAATACAGTATTTATACTATTGTCAACACATTGCTAAGTGGAAAGTTTAAAATTATCTCCTCAGGGAATCTTGCTAACTTGCTTACCTGGTGAGGCTGACAATGGGGCTGCTGCTAATAGCCAGTAAAGCAATTGCATCATAGCTGAGTCAATTTTCTTCCCTCTCAAAGCTCAGTGGTAATAATGGGTCATTGACTTCAGCTGTGTCACTTGCAGGAAGTGGCACTGCTAATTTAGAGCAGATCACATTATTTATTGGTTAAAAGGCCATTGACCTGAAACAACTCTTGAAAAGACTCTTTTCTCCCTCTCCATAAATGTTGCCTGAATTCCTAATTGTTTCAAATATTTTCTATTTTTAATACAATACTTTTTATGCTGTTTGCTTACAGGAATAAATAAACTAGACAAGTACATTCCCATTACACAGCTTCTTCGAAACTATGAAATACAACAGCACTATGAAACACGACATACTGTAACAGTTATATTCAAAAATATCAACGTTTCTCTTTGAAAAATGTTCTAAATATAACATATGTATTATATAAAAGTCTCAAAGTGCATCACATTTCTTCCTGTCTTGTACTAAGTAAAATTACTCTTTCATAAAATAAAATGGTCTTTTGTGGTGCGTCTAGAGGTGAAGATAAAAATAACATGTGGTTAATTTAACTGTTACAACTTCAGTTTTGAACCAAACATGTCGCTGTAAGTGAGCAATTAGCAATAAAGCAGTGCATTGGCTTTGCTTGCACAAATACAGATGGCTAGAAGTGTTAGGAGGAACAAAAATAACCTTATAGACCTAACTGGAACATCACGTTTTGTGCTTTCATTTGCTTTCTCATTCATTGCACCCAATAGATACTCTATGGCACTTACATATAAAGAGGCAACAGATGTTAAAATGTAATCTGTAATGCAATTACTTTTCTATACATAAATCCAAAACTAATAATCAGCTAAAAGCTGGAGCATTATCTTAATTAAAAGTATACCAAACCGTATGGATTATTGAAGACATATTCATGCTCTCTAACAGCATTATAAAACTTCATCCCATATTTCCATCAAACCTATTTCAATTTTCTGCTAGAAATACAAGTCTGGAGTTTCCCTTTTGGATGTAACCTGAAGCAGATTCTAAAACTGCAACAAGTCTGATAGCCATAGTATTTTGCTGGTGAAAAATTATGCCCAAAAAGTCTCCCAAATTCCTTAAAATGAATATAAGCTGGGCTTAATTAACACTAAGGTTATTTTACCTTTGACACTTAAGATGCAAGTTTTTTGTTCATTAAGCTATTATTCTTGGTCATTAGCCAGGAAAGCCTGTTTCAATAACCCGCACTTTAAGAAACTATATATGTTACGCAAGATTCACCTGAACTATATCAGTGCTTAAAGGGTTAAATTATGGACCTAGCTGCATTAACTTGACTGGCATTGTCCTGAGGCTAGAAGGTGAAGAGATAATGCAATTGAATATTTTACAACATGAAAGGGATTCTACAGAATCAACAGTAATATCTCATCTTGTAGGGGGTACCAGAGCAAAGGGTATAATTTTACAATTAGAATTCATTCAGTTAGCAATGGGATCAGAATCATTTGTTCGCATAAAGGAAATTTAGAATTCACTCTGCAGAATGGCATGTTATTTGAAATTTCCAAGTCTAAGAGTGATAGAGTTTCATTTGGTAACTGTACTAAATGATATGTAAAAGACAAGTAGTGGGAATAGAGCATAGAGTGGCCTTTATATAACAGAAGGGCCAAATAACTTTTAAGAGATCAATGATCAATAATATATTTTGTGCCAAAAGCCACTATATAGAAATATATAGAACTCACAGGACAAAACTTGGCTACTGTTCTATGTTGGTGTGCATGATCTTCTACCCATCATGAGTTTCATCCACTCCAGTAAAGGTGCCATTTATTCCTTTCTCCTCCATGCATTTAGTTAACTTCCTCTTAAAAGTCTTACGTTCCCAGCTCAGCTATACCAAGCAGCAGCAAGTTTCTAACAAATACCTGGATTTTAAAAAATCTGTTTTTTTAATTTAGTATCTTTTTAAATTTAATATTTAATTTATATTTATAACTCCTGGTTTTAGAGTTCCTCATAGATGGAATATAATCTCCACCTCTGCACTATGAAACCCTTTCATAATTGTAATGACCTCTATTCAGCCATCCTTCAGCTTGTCATATCTGAAGAAGAGTCCCAAGACGTTCAATTTTTTTTGATAGTTATAACCTCTCAGTTCTGGTATCGTACTTGTAAATCTCTGTTGCAGAGCAGTCACCTTCAAGGAAACGTGAGTGAGATATATGATAAAAATGAGTGAGATGGATTGAAAACCTATTGCTATGTATGAAATTCTGTACATTTTTAGGAATAAAATCTACCAAACAGGAAATATTTTTACAGCAAAATGAATGTGTTTATGCTCAAATGTTAAGAGGTGATGACATCCTTGTTATGTTAGCACTGTTTTATGGAAGAAGAATAGCGTGGTGCAGCATTCTTACAGCCTAACTCACATTAAAACAGAAAATATAAAGTATGCCTAAGTGAGGATAAGCATGAAAAGTTGCTCAAAAATTTGCAATTATTGGGCCACTTGCCTGGAAATTAATGTCCAATTATTAGGGCTAAAGTCAAATAAATTTCATAGGCAGAATACAAGTACTGATGGAACTACATAACAGGTTTAGTACTATCATGCTGTCTAGGTTTAATGGTGTGCCCGAATATCTGATTTGCAAAAAAATAAAAAGGATCAAGGAAACTTCTGCTTATGCTTGTGACCAACAAGCTGTTGAATTTGTTTGCATCCATACTATGACTAATTTGTGTGCAAATAGACAGAAAACTCCAGACTTAGATGCATACATTGAATTCACATTTTCCTACATTCTCCTTACCTTGCTGAAAACAAAACATTTACCACTAAATATCATCCACTAGTTTTGTGCCATTAATGCCTCGGTAAGTTACACGGCTTGGTCGTACCAGAACTCCATAATTTAGTTTACAAGTAAAATAACGTTTTTCTCCCACAGAGCCATCATTTTTTCCTTTTGGTGAACGCAATTCCAGTCCAAGCCATACTCCTGGAGCAAAATCAGTAGGTCCAATGTATCTAATGATTGCCATTTCACTGGAGCTGCTCAGTAGGACCTGTGATCCTTCATGTAACTTCACATTTCCCTCAGTGGTACTTGTGCTGCTCCAGCTTCGCCTCATGGTTTGATTTTTTGGCCTAGAAACAAGAAATAGTCATTATTAAGAGCAAATGAGGCAAATTATGATGAGACATCTCTGCCCAAAACATTAGTCTCACTTTCCTGTGCACCTACAAATCAACCTGCTCTGCATTTCTAGTATACCTGTTTTATTTATCTCAGATTTCCAGCATTGTGCTTTTTTAATCTCTGTGAAGCACATTTTGACTTTAAGTAACCTTAATCTTCAAGGCTGACGGCTGAAAGAAACAACTGCCTATGATGAAACCGATTCTACAAGTATCAAATTAAGATCCAATTTAATCTGCTATAAAGTGCATATCCCTATGAAAGCTGTTTCTACTGTTTGGATGTTAATTACTCTATAGATACTGAAAAGGCACAAAATCCTACTCCCAGCAGACACTGCAATAATACAAATTTCAAGGGTTTGAAAGGAAATAATTAAAAGTTTTTACTTTAGCACTCTTTTCTTTTGCTTCTCTACTGATTTTTCCTTGAACACTTACCATGCCATTTTGGATGGAAATTGGCTACAAAAAAAAGGCTATTCATATTGCAATATAAGATATATCTCTGTGATGTGGCCACCTTCTTTTTATGTGAAAATGTTTCGATTCCATACCTGCTGGCCAGTATTACCCTACTCCCTCTTTTAGACACATGATAAGAAATCACAGTCTCTAGAGTGCAAACCTGCATTTTACTACTACAGAGCACAAATTGTATAAATACCTACTTACAAAATTTGATTTAGATTAATATTTCAAGCTTCAATTGTTTTAAACTATACTTAAATTTTCTGCTAACCTAAAACGATTCTACTTCCAAAGACATGTCTAAATATATAAAACATATTGCTCTTTATTCTTTCTGCTAGCAGAAATATATAATAACTCTAAGTTTAGTAAAATATATCATTATATGCACCCTATAACTAGTCTCATGTGGCTTCACGTCTTTCTTTATTTCAGAAGTAAACCAAAAAAAATGCAAGATGTCAGGACACTAAGGCACTGGTAACTACTGTACTGTTTAATTACACTTATTAAAATATCTTTAATGCTGTTAAAATATGCAGGTTGTGAAGACAATTTAATAGCCACTTTGTAGAATTGCTGCTGATGGCAGTTCTAGACTATACTGGCAGCACCATAGGATAAATAAGACTGGGGAGGGCCCATGAGAGTCTAGTCGGTGTTTATGTGTTTCATAAACAACTCCATTCAAATTGTAGTTAAAAAATATATTAATTACTCTTCTAACAGCTGGCATACTAACAACTATGGGTTCTATTTGTATGGTCTTGTCACTGGTTTTGTACTATGGTGCTGGCTTTGCTGTTTTGTAGTAGTGCTAAATAATGAGATCAATATTTTGTTCTTGAGCGCACATATAAATACAACCACTATTTGCTTCATCAACAAAAATATGCCATCATTTTTGTAATATAGTCTTGTGTAATGATAAAAAGTAATAAAACAAATCACTCTCAGCTGGAGGCATTGTGCCATCTGAAGCTTCTCTCATTTTCTCCAACATTACAATTCTCCCTTTCATTATCATTAGGCTTCTTCAAAGAAACAAAATTCTTGCAAAATACTGTAGTACTAATAAAATTCAGTTGTTAGATGGCAGCATCCTGCCCTTATATAAAAAACAATTACATACTTTTCACAAAAAATGTTAAAGCATTGTAAGCCTCATTACAGACACAGTATGGAGTCCAGATTGTCAAAATATTTATCCAACATCAAATATTTATCACACACAACAATTTCTGAAATGTTAATGTTCAAACCCATCATTCAAACAACATTTATATTCTTATACTACCTTTAATGTGGTACAACATCTCAAGGCACAAGAGAAAATAGTTATCAGGCAAGATGAAATAGAGGCACGTGACAAAACATTTGATCAAAGAATTAGGTTTAAAACAAACATTTGAAATCAGGAAAGGTAGAGGTAGGCAAGTTTAGCTGGCACTCCAGGGTTCATCTGAAGTACCTGCTATTCCTTGCATACATTCTACTCCTGAAGAACACCTTTGATAGTTTCATCCAAAGTCATGCTGTTGTTACCCAGACATTGGCTAGATAGATAGATAGATAGACAGATAGATAGATACTTTATTCATCCCCATGGGGAAATTCAACATTTTTCCAATGTCCCATACACTTATTGTATCAAAAACTAATTACATACAATACTTAACTCAGTATAAATATGATATGCATCTAAAATCACCCTCTCAAAAAAAGCATTAATAAATAGCTTTTAAAAAGTTCTTAAATAGTTTACTAAAATACATTGAATGGTAACTTAAGCTCAGTCATAACCCCGGCACTTTAACATATCTTTCCCCTGGCGGTTGAATTGTAAAGCCGAATGGCATTGGGGAGTAATGATCTCTTCATCCTGTCTGAGGAGCATTGCATCGATAGCAACCTGCCGCTGAAGCTGCTTCTCTGTCTCTGGATGGTGCTATGCAGTGGATGTTCACTAATTTCTTTGTCACTCTCTCTCTCCCTCTCTCTGTGAATGTTCATAAAGTCAAAATTTAACCATGAATAATTCAACTATCCTGTTTGTCCCAGAGGTGCAAATGCCATATCCCCAGAAACATTTACGAAAATTCATCTGCTTCTACCTCTGTGAATTGAACAGAAGATCAGAGCGAATGGCAAAAAGTAGCAAAATCTGGGCTGCTGGCTTTAGCCTCCCCAATATATAATAGGAATGACTGCCCATCCAGTGGTAGCTTCAAACGAGTTGTCATTCATTTTTGTTATATTTATTTATGGAATGTAGCTGTTACTGATAAATCAGTGACAAGGTGATCTTGAACAGGACGTGCAGATAGTTAGAAATGAAACTAATGAAAGGAAAGAGTCTGGAACCAGGGAAAGTTTGGAAAAACTCTTGATGCTGTGATTGAGGGAAAGGAAACAGAAAGGGCAACTGAACAGATGGTCACAAGCAGAGAACTTCATGATGTCCTCACTATGAACAGTTTACAATATGATCTTTGCATTCTTTGGAAGAATAAGCAATCTGACACAAGACGGGAGAGCTCAATGGTGTTTTATGTGTTCAGTTAATCAATTACTAAAACCTGAATCTACCACAAAGACTTAGAATTATGTACATTACTTGAATGATATGCTCAGGGGCCAACTGGTGTACAATTCTTTGCTCTCCTTATGCTGCGTGATCCTGAAAATCTCTTTATTTTTAATGTTACCCTTCTTTTCCTCACAGGGAGTTGAATCAGAATCAGGTTTATTATCACCAGCATGTGTCATGAAATTTGTTAACTTAGCAGCAGCAGTTCAATGCAATACATAATATAGAAGAAAATAAATAAATAAATTGCAGTATGCATATATTGAATAGATTAAAATTGTGTAAAAACAGAAATAATATATATTTTTAAAATGAGGTAGTGTTCAAGGGTTCAATGTACATTTAGGAATCAGATGGCAGAGGGGAAGAAGCTGTTCCTGAAGCCTTTGGGCTTTTCTACTTCCTGCCTGATGGTAACAGTGAGAAAAGGGCATGTCCTGGGTGTGCTGGGGGTCTTTAATGATAGACGCTGCCTGGTACACCGACCCTTGAAAATGTCCTAGGTACTTTGTAGGCTAGTACCCAAGATGGAGCTGACTAAATTTACGATCCTCTGCAGCTTATTTTGGTCCTGTGCAGTAGCACCCCCACCCCCCCCCCCCCATACCAGACAATGATGCAGCCTGTCAGAATGCTCTCCACGGTATATCTATAGAAGTTTTTGAGTTGCTTTCGTTTATTAGCAGAAACACAGTAGCTCTCTCGGTCCAGTGGAAATAGTCTGGTATCAAAATTAAAATCACCCTGGTCAACTTACTGCTATGTTGTTGCTTTGCTATTATACCTTTACCAGGACTTTCCAGACACACACCAAAAGTCCCTGAGTGTTAAGATCTCTGAAGACCTAACCTGGTCCCAACATATCGATGTAACTATAAAGAAGGCAAGTCAGTGGCTATATTTCATTAAGAATTTGAGATCATCTGGAATGTCACCTATAACACTCGAAAATTTCTACAGATGTACAGTGGAGAGCATTACTACAGGCTGTATTACTGTCTGGTATGGGGGTGGGGTGCTACTGCACAGGATTGCAGTAAGCTGCAGAGTTATAAAATTAGTCAGCTCTATTATGGGCACTGGGTTCAGCAGAATCCAAAACATCTACAAGGAGCAGTGCCTCAAAAAGGCGGTGTCCATTATTAAAGACCCCCACTACACAGGACATGCCCTCTTCTCATTGTTACCATCAGGAAGGAGGTACATAAGACTGAAGGCAGACACTCAAAAATTCGGCAACAGCTTTTTTCCCTTGGCTATCCGATTTCTGAATGGACATTGAAACCATGAACATGAACTCACTGCAATTTTATTTCTGTTTTTCCATTATTTATTTAACTATTTGATATACATATATATATTTACTGTAATCACAATTTTTTTCACTGTATTATCATGTATTGCAATGTACTACTACCATAAAGCTAACAAATCTCACGACATATACTGGTGATATTAAACCTGATTCTGATTCTGATCAAATATAAATTGCATTAACACAAGAAAACTGGGATCTTATAAAAGATTACAATTATTCTTTCCAAACTGTGGAATCAGATGTGAACACCGTGCTGAGTAAAATCTGGTAGGTAAAAGATGGAGTTTAGAAAAGGTAAGTACTCAAATTATTTTTTGTGGTTCTAAGATGAAGAGAATCCAGCATAACGTGAGCAGCTGCATAGTAAAAATACACCTATCCCACCTTCTTCCTAAGTCTACTTTCTGCAGGCCAATGTTTTCCTGTCTCCCCTTTGCAGAGAGATACTGAACACAGGTGTAAAGCTTCATGGACTAATAATCATCTAATACTTACAATTTTTATCTCTACAATAGTATGACCTAAAGTATTATTGCCTGCCATATGGTAAGTAGCTACAATTTTTCTCTCCTCATTCTGCAGTAACATTCCTTTTAATAAGTAACGTAAAACTTAAAATTTACATATCTATCATGTGTGCAAGTGCTTCCACTGACATTGAACAGAGAGCTTGGAAGAAACGTAATAGAATTATTACCCCGCAGTATTTTAAACCACAGCATTCATCAAAAATCAGTGCTACCATGCATAAGGCTTGAATGACATATGTTGCCTAGGAACTGCAGTTTACCCTTTCTCATTGTGTTAAACAGATCCTTAATATTCTTCATAGTTATAAAGGTTTGCAACTCTAACATCCACTTTCTGTCCAAAATTGCCCCAGCTCTTTTTCTCATCATTGCTAATTAACCCAGAAATGATTACAAGCAAGACCTAATGTATGCAAAGAAGCCAAAAAAACAAACACAAATGAGTCCAGTTAATAAGCACACATTTTTAGTTATATTAAGAAATGATAAATATTAGCTTCATTGGTCATGTGAACATCAAAACATACAGTAAACTGCATCAAATCAGGTCAGCAAGATTGACAGCCTGCAAATGTAGCCATGTTCTGAGAAAAACATAGCATTCACACAACTTATGAAGCCTAACAGTATATCTCTGGAATGTCGGAGGAAATTGGAGCATTTGGAGAAAACCTACGCAATGACACAGAGAATGTACAAACTCTTTTCAGACAGCAGCGGAAATTAATCCCCGATCAGTAACTGCTGGTGCTGTAAAGCAATTGCGCTAACTACTACACCACCATGCTGCCCTGAAATAGTGCAGAAGAGAAATAGTGAGCAGAGACAAGAGAAAATCTGCAGATGCTGGAAATCCAAGCAACACACACAAAATACTAAAGGAAGTGCCTGGATTGAGCAGCATGCGTTATGAGAATAGGTTAAGTGAACTCGGCCTTTTCTCCTTGGAGTGATGGAGGATGAGAGGTGACCTGATAGAGATGTACAAGATAATGAGAGGCATTTATCGTGTGGATAGTCAGAGGCTTTTCCCCAGGGCTGAAATAGCTAGCACGAGAGGGCATAGCTTTAAGGTGCTTGGAAGTAGGTACAGAGGAGATGTCAGGGGTAAGTTTTTTTATGCAGAGAGTGGTAAGTGCGTGGAATGGGCTGCCAACGGCGGTGGTGGAGGTAGAAACGATAGGGTCTTTTAAGAGACTCCTGGATGGCTACATGGAGCTTAGAAAAATAGAGGGCTATGGGTAAAGCCTAGGTAGTTCTAAGGTAGGGACATGTTCAGCACAGCTTTGTGGGCTGAAAGGCCTGTATTGTGCTGTACGTTTTCTATGTTTCAATGTAAGTCAGCAAGCCAGGTAGCATCTATGGAAAAAAAGTACAGTTTCAGGCCGAGACCCAATTCCTGTCTTTTCAAGTACAAAGTACATCACTTTGCCATTTCAGCACTGGTGGATCATAAATAACCCAGGATGGTGCAGACCTGAAGACAGTTGTATCAATGTCAAAAGATGGAAGATCCAAATATATATATTCAGGGCTTTTATGCCCTATACACATAATCAAGCAGTACCTTCCAACTTGGTCAGCAAGTGATCTGCTTGTTATTCTACTGGATATTTTATGTCAATGACTCTTGCTCATTGTTTCACCCAAGCAAAGAAATTTCCTTTGTTTTTCCCACCCACTTCCTACCATACCCTCCTCCCTTTCACTGCTCTGCAGACTAACTTTTTTATTTCTTTATCGGGTCAGATGAAGGATCTCAGATCCAAAACTGGTTTCTCTGCCCAAAGATGTTGCTAGACTGACAAGAGTACTTCCAGCATTTCTGCTATTTTTTTTCCAGATTCCAGCATCTGCATTTCTATTTATTTTCCATGCTTGTTACTCTCGAATCGGGGATCCAGATTACATGAACACAAGAGGAGTTTTCTAAATGTATTAAAGAATGCATTTTCACAATATCTTTACCCAAAACCACGAGCCATCGAGACAATTGAACCTAAAGAAAAATTATTTTACTCTCAAACATTCTCTGCCTCTTTAGCAACACACACAAAATGTTCACAGCACATTAACAAAGTATAAATACAGTATGCAACCTTGAGATCAGTCTTCTTGCAGACAGCCATTAAACAAAGAAACGCCATAGAACCCACTTAAAGACCCCACACATAATAACATCAGATGTGCAAAAAAAGAACAAATTGTGCAAACAGCAAAAGTGAACAAACAATCGCACAAAAAAATTAAACATCAAACCTTAGAGTTCCTAAAAGTGAGTCCATAGCCACAAACCGCTGAGGTAAGAAAAGCTAGTCCAGGGGCTGATGGCCACAGCCACTGAGTCAGTCAGTTCAGTGCTATGTTGATGGCTTCAGACCACAGTTGCAGATACAATTCCACTCTGAAGTGCCACGATCAACTCATGCAAATAGGAAAGTGCTTTCAGTACCAAAGACCTTAAACATCAAACCGCAGCTGAAAGAGAGCCCATAGCCACGAGCTACCAAGGCAATTGAACCTTGCAGCATGGGACACAAGACTCCTGCAACTTCCGCCAGCACCAGCGAGAGGGAGACCAGTCAAACTCAGGCAGATGGCACTGAACAGCTGTTTATTTTCCACTCTGGTCCTTGTCAATTTTAATCTTGCTCAACGCTTAAATCAACACGGAGTACTGGAGCTAAACACAGGTTCGTATTCCACCATTAGGAATTGATGCAGTGATGGCCATAGATAACAGTCCATGCTGAATGCCCCAGGAGATCACAGAAGCATTAAATCAGTGGGCCCAAAAATACATTCTTAAGAGGGGAGTTACAGGCTTCAGTGGATCCCGCTTCAGAAGAAGAAGCAGTGTATTTAGAAGAATTAGAAGAAGAGAATCCAGCAGTTCTCTAGGTTGTCTGCAAGATTTCACCATTAGTCACTAGCACCATCTTCCCAACAATGCTGGATGAATGTTGAAATAACTCAACAAGTCAGGCAACAACAAAGCAAGGAAATGAACAGTCAACGTTCTTAGCCATTCATCAGGAATGGAAAGGTGAATAATCAGAAGCAGGCATATATCACTAATATATGTCATGAAATTTGTTTGTTTTTATGCCAGCAGTGCATTGAAAGACAAAAAATACTATAAGTTACAATAAAATATTTTAAAAGTAAATAGTGCAAAAGAGAAATAGTAAGGCAGTGGTCATGGGTTCATGGACCATTCTGAAATCTGATGGCAGAGATAAAGAAGCTGTTCCTAAATTGTTGAGTGTGCATCTTCATACTTCTGTACCTCATCCCTGATGGTAGTAGTGAGAAGGGGATGGTGAGGGTGCTTAATGATGGATGCCTCCTTCTTGAGGTACACGTTGAAGATGTCCTCAATTGTGGGGAGTGTTGTACCCATTATGGAGTTGACTGAGTCTACAAATCCTCTGCAGCTTTTTTGATCCTATGCACTGGAACCTCCACACCAGGTGGTGATGCAATACTCAGAATACTCTCCACGGTACATCTGTGGAAATTTGCAAGGGTCCTTGAATTGTGTTGTGTTGATTGTCAACAAGGAAGAGATGAACAGAAGGAGCAGAAGTCAGAACAAAGAGGTATGGGAGAGGCAGTAACAGAAGTTGGCAGGTAATAGGTGTTGTTGATGCCATCAGGGTAGAAACTACGAAAATGGTCCTATTCAGGGCCCTAAATTGTCCTCCCAGGTGAGGAAGACCTTCAGATGTGTACCCATCAGTGTCATTTATTGCATCCAGTACTCCTGATGTGGCCCCCTCTATATTTTCTCACGCAGACTGGGGGATCACTTTGTTGAACGTCTTTGCTCAGTTTCCCAATGGCCACGCATACCAATTCATCTTCCCATTCCCATAGCAATGTCTGTCCATGGCCTCCTCTACTGTCTTGGTGAGGTCAAACACATTCCATAGGCAGTGCAGAGGTATAGCAGTTAGTGCCATCATGTTACAGAGTCAGCCAGTGATCAATGATCAGGGTTCAATTCCTGCCACCTCCTGTAAGGAGTTTGTACATACCCCTTGTGGCTGCATGGGTTTCCTCCAGGTGCCCTGATTTCCTCCCATATTTCAAAAGCCGAAAACATTAGGGTTAGTGATTTGGAGGCATGCTATGTTAGCACCAGAAGCATGGCAACACTTGCGGGCTGCCCAGCTCAATCCTCATTGATGATTTGATGGAAACAATGCATTTCACTCTATGTCTGAACTTACATGGCACAAATAAAGCTCTCTTTAATCTGAAGGCATGAACATTGATTTCCCTATGTTTAATTGCATAGCACATTAAAAAAACACACAAGGAAAGATGCAATATGTTTGAGATAAAGGCATTTCACTTACCAAAATAATAAGCTGCAGTGTAAAACTTCACTTTTAAGAGCCCAGTAGGGTAATTAATATATGGGCTTGGAAAGGAGTTAACTAATAGGAAACAAAAATTCTGAATAAATGGGTCACTTTCAGACTGGCAGTTAGTAACTAGCCATGTGCTCCAGAGATCAGTGGTGTGACCTTACTAATTTACACCTTGGATTAACAGAAGCAGAGCATTGTGGCCAAATTTTCCTAATGGTCCAGAGAAAGACAGAAGATTCAGCAGATAGACATAGATATGTTCAGTTGTTGGCAGGATTTAACAAGTGTAATTTAACATAGCAATATGTGAGGATATCCATTTTGGAAGGAATACTTTAAAAACAAATTCTCCTTTAAATGGAATGAGACTACAAAACGTGATAAATAATTATGGGTGTCCTACAGCATGAAACACAAAAAGTTGGCATGCAAGTATAGCAAATAATTAGGAATGTTCGCTTTTTTTGAACGGGATATGCAATATAAAAGAAGAGGAGATTTAAGAGCAGAATCCATATTTAGATCATTGTGTACAGCTTCAGTCTTCATTAACAATGATAGACTTACATTAGAGACAGTTCAGAGAAAGTGACTAGGATGGTTCCAGGGTTTGAAGGTTGACATCAAGAGTTGTGCAGCCTATATTCACTGAAGGTTAGAACAGAAGGGCTGATCTTTTTGAAACATACACTATAAAGGGAATGAGAGGCTGGATGTTTACAAGGTATATCCCTGGGTAAGGATATCTGACTCCAGTCAAGCTGCCACTACTGAACAACTATTCCTTGGGGGACATCTTCCAGATTGCAACTCTGTCCAATTATTTCACTTTTTCTACAGGTTGTGCTTGTTCTTTTTGTCATCTTTGTGTTATAGAAAATATTGGAGCCTCTGATGTACAGTTTGGAACTTGATCGAAGAATCCAAGCAATGATGTGTCTGAAGAGCTGCCTCATGGAAATCAGAGACGGGAGAGGGGGCTGAAAAGGTCTAAGAACACAAACTGACACATTGAAAAGACCAGAGACGAGGCGTGGGGTCATGAATGATTCCATCTTGAAGCGGCAAGGAAGACTGAAGCATTGAGGTGAACACAGACAGGGTCAAAGATGATTCCCAACAGAGATGGTCAGCTGCCAGATCGGGGCACTTGACCCAGATTGGCAGAGTTTGAACCCGGTTCAGCATGTTCAACCCAGATCGGCAGTTGCTTTTTACTGAAGGATGGAGTTTGTCCGGCTGCTCTCCTTCTATGCAGATGAAAAGACATTCCCCGTATTCTGAGATTTATGTGATTATTGAGCTGTAGTATCTATTGGTTTCTTTCAGTTTTTCAGTGTTTTCTTTCTTGTGGACAATTGGCAGGTGGATGATCTGTTAATTTTTGTGTGTAAGAGGAGGGGTTGGGGGCTTGGTGCTACTGTCGCTGCTCTTTTCTGCAAGTGGGGGGTTGGGGATTGTTATGTGTGGGGGTTGGAGATTGCTATTGTGGCTGTTTTTTGCTGCTGGGGAGGGGGGAATTTTGGGGTCTGCGAGTTTCATTTCTTTTTTGAGTGGGGGGGATAGCTGGTATCCATCAACACCCATGATCTTTCTGTATTTATTGGCCATCTGGAGAAGACAAATATTAGAGTTGTATTGTACATGCATGTACAAAAAGATGAGGAATAGGGTTAGACGGTGCCCCATCTTTTAACTCGACTCCTTGTCTTTTTTTCTCCAGTCCTGATTAAGGGTATCAATCCGAAACATCCAATGTACTCTTTTCCATAGATGCTGCCTGGTCAAATGAACCTTTGAATCTTTCTAGATCTAAGTAGTATAAACTGACTTCAGGAGGAGGAAACCAAAGGGCCATGAGCCAGTCCTTATTGGAGGATCAGAGGTGGAGAGGATCAGTAACCTCAAATACCTCAGTACTATTATGACAGAGGACCTGTCCTGGGCTCAACACTTTATAAAGAGAGCACAGCAACACCTCTACTTCCTTAGGAGTGTGCAAAGATTCAACATGACATCTAAAACACTGACAAACTTCTATAGATGTGTGGTGGAGAGTATATTGACTGGCTGCATTACAGCTTGGTATGGAAACACCAATGCCCTTGAACAGAAAATCTAAAAAAAGGTACAGCCCAGTCCATCACATGTAAAACCCTCCCCATCATTGATCACATCTACACAAAGCATTGTCACAGCAAAACAGCATCCATCATCAGTAACCCCACCAGCCAGGTCATGCTCTCTTCTCGTTGCTGCCATCAGGAAGAAGGTTCAGGAGTCTCAGGACTCACACCATCACGATTCAGGAACAGTTATTACCACTCAACGATCAGGCTGTTGAACCAAAGGGAATACCTTCACTCAACTTCACTTGCCCTGTCATTGAAATGTTCTAAAATAAAACCTATGAATTCACTTTCAAGGACTCTTCATCTCATGTTCTTGACATTTATTGCTTAATTATTTATTATTTATTTCTTTTTGTATTTGCACAGTTTGTTGTCTTTTGTACATTGGTTGAATGCTCAAGTTGGTGCGGTCTTTTATTGATTCTAGTGTGGTTATTATTCTGCTGTGGTTTTATTGAGTATGCCTGCATGAAAATGAATCTCAGGGTTGTATATAAATGACATAAATGTACGTTGATAATAAATTCACTTTGAACTTAGAATTTGAGACAGAAAATGCACAACTTGCCTAAAGGGATACATAGAAAAATCAGAATGTCTTATTTTTAAAAATGATTGTATCAGTTACTTTGTAGAGTGCTTTAAGTTGCCTTCCTGCTATGAAGAGTTTTAAGGAAGTACAAGGTTATCTTGGTGTAGCTACAAGTACACATAAGCTAAAATCTGCTATTTTGTGTGTGTTACTTTGGATTTCCAGCATTTGCAGATTTTCTTGTGTTTCTACGTGAAATTACATTTTGATATATCATCACAAATTAATCTTATTTGAGATGAATGAATGCAGGAAACTTTGATTCCAACTCAGTCAACAAGTATTACCCAGAAATATTAAAGCTGTAAATTAATTTTTAAAAATTAGATGCCATAAATATTTTAAGATATTGACATATTGCTTAGAAAAGGGGTTCAATACAACTGGCACTTATTCTATAAATGAGCGTCCAGCCTCTCTACTTCATCTAAACGTTATCACCATAACCACCTCTTTTCTCTATTGTGTATTTATTTGGAATAAAGAAAATCCAAATCAAATTCAGATCCAGAATCAGGTTTTTATCACAATCTCATAAGACATGAAATTGGTTGTTTTGTGGCTGTAGTACAGCACAGACACAAAGCCTCTTTAAATTACAAAATAAATAAATAGTGCAGCAAAAGGAAAAATGAAGTATTGTTTATGGACCATTGCAAACAAAAGTCAAGATATAATGCAACAAAGGGTGCTCCAATTTATTCAAAGCAACTATAATTGGCATTTAGGATATAGGAAAAATGCTCTGAATAATGAATCAGCATAGATTTTCATCCTTGAAGTAGATTTCACAGCAATATGATTTGTGACATCCAAAACCCCATTATATTCCTGTAGTCAGTAAGTCAATTATTTTTGATGAATTCCTCTATTAATTATTTATTTTTTATCTAGGTAATATGACTGTTCATTCCTTTGCCTTGACTTCCTTTTCTTTTTACTGGTTCATTTTTTATCAGTATAATAGATCTTTTTAGAATTTCTTATCCATTTTTACAAGATGCATACATCAGGATGCTTTTTATCGACTACATCTCAGAATTCAATACTATCATCCTCTGAAAACCAATCAGTAATATGCAAGACCTTGGCCTCAATGCCTCCTTGTGCACTTGGATCCTTGATTTCTTCACTAGCAGATCCTAGTCGGTTTGGATTGGTAATACCTCGTCCACAACCTCCATCACCACACATGCACCACAAGGCTGTGTGTTTAGTCCCCAGTTCTATTCACGCTATATTTATGACTGTGTGCCTCAGCACAGTTCCAAAGCCATATTTAAATTTGCTGACAACACCACTGTCATTGACTGAATCAAAGGTGGTGATGAATCAGCATATTAGAGGGAGACTAAAAATCTGGGTGAGTGGTTCCATAACAATGACCTCTCACTCAATGTCAGCAGAAGACCAAAGACCTGATTGTTGACTTCAAGAGGAGGAAACCGGAGGTCCATGAGCCAGTCCTCACTGGGGGATCAGAGGTGGAGAAGGTCAGCAACTTTTAATTCCTTTGTGTTATTAGTTTGGAGGACCAGTCCTGGGCCTAGCATGTAAATGCAATTATGAAGAAAGCATGGCAGTGCCTCTGCTTCGTTAGATATTTATGAAGATTCAGCATAACATCTAAAACTTTGACAAACCTGTATAGAATCGTAGTGGAGAATATATTGACTGATTACATCACAGCCTGGAATGGAAACACTAATCCCCTTATAGGAAAATCCGACAAAATGTAATGGATATGATCCAGTCCATCATAGGTAAAGCTTCCCTTCCATTCTTCACATCTACATGAGGTACTGTGACATCATCAGGGACCCCACCATGCTCTCTTCTTACTGCTGCCTTCAGGAAGAAGGTACAGGAGCCTCACGATCCACACCTTCAGATTCAGGAACAGTTATTACTCCTCAACCATCAGGCTCTTGAACCAATGGTGATAACATCACTCACACCATCATTGAGTTGCTCCCAAAACCAATGGACTCACTTTCAAGGACACTTCATCTCATTGGGTTGGGTCTTTCATCAATTCTATTATGTTTCTTGGATTTGCTGAGTATGCCCACATGAAAACGAATCTCAGGGTTGAAAATGGTGACAAATATGTACTTTGATAATAAATTTACTTTGAACAAAGCAATCACTATGCCTTGATTCCACAGGCAGCAATATTAAAGGATGCAAATACACATGGAGGGAGTCGTAGTTGAATTATCTGATTTTGTAAAAATATAATGGATATTATTCTAGAAATTAGTCTAAACTGAATTTTGTGTGCTAGATTTGTGCTATTGAATTACTTTATGATTCTCTCATCCATACTGCAGCGGCTCTAAAGCAGCATGACACAACATTGAGATTCTGGCTCTGCATGAAGGATCGGATGGGCAGAGCCCCTCACACTACCATACAAGCACATCTTGGGATTTGTTTGAAAGTTCTAGTGATGAGCCCTTCAGCCAAATTACTTTGACAGTCTGCTCAGGGAACCATCTGAGAGGAATCACCATAGCACTAATCAGTGGAGGGCTTAGAGGTGCTGTGATCTTTATAAGTGCTGCCCTTTTCAACAGGCAGTACACTAAAAATAAGAATTGGTGAAAATACAAGTATTGTCACTGTATTCACATATGGTTTCCAACCATCAATGATGCATTCCATGTTTAAATTGAATCAACAATGAAGGTCATTAGCTGTATCTTTTTCATCCATTTTCTGTTGGCAAGACAGAGATATGCCCACATGAATTTTGATGGCATCTACACATGTGCAAAATATTAAGGAGATGTCAGACATCACAGAGTCACAGAGATACAGCACAGAAGCAGGCTCTTCAACATACTTAGTCCATACTGACCACCAAATAGCCATTTAAACTAATCCTACATTAATCTGACTGTCCCTATATTCTATCAACTCCACAAATACCCACATACTAGGGATAAGTTGCAGTGGGAATTAACTTAATGATCTGCACATCTTTGGAATGTGTGGACACCCAAAAGAAATCTTCATAGGAAGAACATACGAACTCCACACAGACAGCACCCAAGTCAGAAATAAACCCAGAGAGGGTGCAGAGGAGATTTACCAGGATTTTGCCTGGTTTGGAGAACAAGTCATATGAAGCAAGGTTAGCAGAGCTGGGACTTTTCTCTTTGGAGCGTAGAAGAATGAGAGGGGACTTGATAGAGGTCTACAAGATTATGAGAGGCATAGATAGGGTGGATAGTCAGTACCTGTTTCCCAGGGCACCAACAGCAAACACCAGAGGGCATATGTACAAAATTAAGGGAGGGAAGTTTAGGGGAGACATCAGGGGTAAGTTTTTTTACACGAAGGGTTGTGAGTGCCTAGAATGACTTGCCAAGGATGGTGGTGGAGGCTAAAACGTTAGGGGTATTTAAGAACCTCTTGGACAGGCACATGGATGAAAGAAAAATGGAGGGTTATGGGGTAGTGTGGGTTTAGTACCTTTTTTTTTAAGGATTATATGGGTCGGCACACCATGGAGGGCTGAAGGGCCTGTACTGTGCTGTAGTGTTCTATGGTTCTATGGTTAACTCCTGCCTGAGAAGCAGCTTGGATCTGCTCCATTTTGCCTACTAACACAACAGATCTACAGCAGAAGCCATATCATTGGCTCTTCACTCAACGCTAGAACATCTGGACAGTGACTCTATTGAGCTCATCTTTTGAAATACCGTAGATGTCGGATTATAAGCCGCTACTTTTTTCCCACATTTTGAACAGCTTTGAACACTGCGGCCTTTACTATGGTACGGCTAATGCATGATTTTTTTTCATGCCGCCAAAAACATTTTGCCTCAACAGTAGACCAATAAAATTGATGAGTAGTTCACAGAGGTCCAATGAAATTGTACGATAAATCAAGCGCACTTTCACAATTAAATTATTGTAAATCAGTCATTTGTACTCACCCTCATCAACATGGAAAACACTCGAAGAAAAGCATTGTGCTGCCTTTATGGCAGTTATTTAGTTTATAATATTTTCGCTTAGTAATTCATTTGTTAGTATTTTCTAGTTAAAGTTAGAAGTACTACATCCCGGGATACTATGACGTCACATCCGGTTTCGCCGCGTCTTGTGGGAAATACCGGTTTGCGATAAACGGGAAGGTGGGGGCATTAGGCCAGCGCAAAACACTGCTTTTAAGTTAAAGGCGATCAATAACTTTTCCTGATAGGCTGCAGTATATATTTTTTTACCAGTCGTTAGGAGATATTGGAATGTATACGCAACATAATTTGTGTGTTACCGATACGTATGTATATTTAAAAGTAGCCGTGTTACAGGCACGGTTCGAAAAAAAGCATTTGCAATATGTATTTGTTTATGTTACCATATGGATTTAATTAAAAGTTAAAAAATCCTCACGTGTAATATCTTTCTGTGTAAATATCTCATATTACAACGTGGGACACCTGCGGCCTAAAATCCGGTGCGGCTTGTACAAGTACAAAATTGATTTTCTTTCTAAAATTAGAGCCAGCGGCTTTTAATCAGGTGCGCTCTGTAGTGCGAAATCTACGGTAACTTAATTTCTACATTTGATGTCTCTCTTTTTCCTTTTCAAAGTGGATGGGTTTCTGTTGAAGACCCTGACCTGGAGTTACACTCAAGCTTTGGTTCCTTGTGGTGGTGGGACCTGCTCCTTGGGGCTCATGACTGGCCACTTTTCAAAATCTTAAGGACGCAGGCTATAGACAAGCACGCCTTTGGGATTCTGAGGTTTCACAGCTCTAAGCCAGTGCCGCTGACTGAAGTGTCACAGGAGAAAACTGAGTATTGGGAGCAGCAGATACTTCTGAGAGCTCAGCGAATCCCTCTCTCTCTCTCTCTCATTGGTGGGGGAAGAATTTGTTGCCAAGTCTCCAGTCGGAATACTCAGTCACAAAAAAGCAGCACAGCATACTTTTAATACAGGCAGTACCCGGGTTACGTACGAGTTCTGTTCCTGAGTCTGTACTTAAGTCGGATTTGTACGTAAGTCAGAACAAGTACATCCGGTATTATTTAGCGTCAGTTAGTCAAACATTTATCTTAGCATATAGTATATATTTTACCTTTCTATGCATATAAAACACTTAAGAAATGTATTTATTCCAATAATTAAACCACTGCGTTGCTTAGTAATAATTGTAGCTTTCATTGGGGCAGGGCTTTTCACATGCTCCATTATTCTCACTTTATCCATTATCCTTTAAAATTGTTCCGATCGTTGACCGACTGCAGCCTAATGCTTTTCTAATGACCGATCGCGCTTCATCCCTTTCCAAACGCTTCATTATTTCCAATTTATCTTCAATCGCAATCACTTCCCGTCAATGGAACAGAAACACTGCGGGTGTCGGGTCCCGACCTCAGCCAGCTCCCGAGGTCCACTGGGTCTTAAGGACCACCGCACACCGTCAACGGAACAGAAACACTCAGGCAGCGGGTCCCGAGTTCTGCCAGCTCCCAAGGTCCGCTGGGTGCTTAACGACCACTACACTGAGACAGGCTGAATAGGACAAGTGGGGGTTGTGCTGGGTTTGGGTATTTGATCATCCACAATATTCCGTGTGGGAATTTAAACTGGAGGTGGCAGTGTTTTTTTTTACGAGGTCGAGTTGCGAGCTCGATATCAACCCTGCACGGATGGTACAGGAGTCACTGGATCGACATCAACCCGGCACGGGAGCAGACTGTCACTGGATCGAACTCGGAAACCTCCGTTCTCCAGCCCGGCGCTGATCTCACTGTGCCACCAGCTGACCAGAACGGCAGGGGGGTGGGGGGTCAGGGTGAATCTTACTAAGAAAACTTTAAGCCAAATACAAAGTTAAACACTCAACACAGTGTCAACTGCAATGATTTAAAATGACGGACAGCGTCAGGATCCGACTTAAAATGGCGGACAGCGTTCTCCTTCCTCGGTTCGTAAGTACAAATTGTCTGTAAGTCGGACGCTAGTAACGTGGGGACTACCTGTACCATAAATCAGCGAGTTGTCTTGTTATGTCTCCAGTTCTGTTGTGAAAAGGATACCTCTTTTTCCCTTTATCAGGGAGAGAGAGAATTGTTGGATGAATAGAAACATAGAAACGTAGAAAATAGGTGCAGGAGTAGGCCATTCGGCCCTTTGAGCCTGCACCGCCATTCAGTATGATCATGGCTGATCATCCAACTCCGAACCCTGTACCTACTTTCTCTCCATACCCCCTGATCCCTTTAGCCACAAGCGCCATATCTAGCTTACAATGATTAGAACTTACAATAACTTAGAATGATTATTTTTGTTGTACTGGAGATAGTGGTCTTTATTAAAGGCTTGCTATTTCATTCTTGGTGGACGGAGGGAGCTGATTTTTTTTGCGGAAGTGGGTGGGTGTGGAGGAAGGTTGTTGCTATGTTGCTCTTGTGCGTGGGAGGGTGGAGTAGGGGAGCTTTGGGGCACTCGTCTGTTTTCGTGGATGTCTGTGAAGAACAAGAATTTCAGAGTGTATATTGCATACATTTCCCTGATGTTAAATGGAACTACTGAACATCAGGATACTCTGTATCAACTACAGATCGGTACTCAACTATAATCCCCACCAAACTAATCAATAAGCTCCAAGACATTGGCCTGAATACCTCATGTGCACTTGGATCCTCGATTTCCTCCACTTCCAGACCCCAGTCAGTTTGGATCGGCAACATCTCTTCCACAATCTCCATCAACACAGGTGCACCAGAAGACTGTGTGCTTGGCCCCCTGCCCTACTCACTTTACACTTATGACTGTCTGTATGAGTACCATTCTAGTGCCATATTTAAGTTTGCTGACAACACCACTGTCATTGACCAAATCAAAGGTGGTGATGGATTAACATATAGGAGGGGAATTGAAAACCTGGCTGAGTAGTGCCACCACAACCTCTCAATTAATAATTAGCCAGGGCATCAAAGGGTATGGGGAGAAGGCAAGGGAGTGGGGATGACCGGAAGAATTGGATCAGCCCATGACTGAATGGCCTACTTCTGCTCCTATATCTTATGGACTTAATGTCATCAAGACCAAGGAGTTGATTATTGACTTCAGAAGAAGGAAGACAGAGGTTCTTGAGCTAGTCCTCATCAGGGGATGAAAGGAGGACAGGATCAGCAACTTCAAAATTGCTTGGTGTTATCATTTCAGAGGACCTGTTCCAGGCCCAGCATGTAAGTGCAATTATGAAGAAGGCAAGGCAGCACCCCTGCTTCCTTTGAAGTTTGCAAAGATGTGGCATGACATGCAAAGCTTTGACAAACTTCTAGATAATTTGTGGTTGAGTATATTGACTGGTTACATCAGAGCCTGGAATGGAAATATCAAGCCGCTTATTGGAAAATCCTACAAAAAGTACTGGATTTGATCCACTCTATCATGGGTAAAGCTTCCCCTCCATTCTGCACATCAACATGAAGTGCTGTGGCAGCAAAAGAGCATCCATTATCAGGGACCCCCAGCACTCAGGTCATGCTCTCTTTAATGCTGCCATCAGGAAGAAGATACAGGAGCCTCAGGACTCGCATTTCCAGGTTCAGGAACTGTTATTACCCCTCAACCATCAGGCTTTTAAACCAGTAGGGATAACTTCATTCAACTTCACTTGCCCCATGACTGAACTGTTCCCACAACCTATGTACTCACTTTCAAGGATTCTTCATGTCATGTTCTCATTATTTATTGCTTATATATTATTATTATCTTTCTCTTTTGTATTTGTAGTTTATTGTCTTTTGCACATCGGTTATTTGTCCGCCTTATTGGGTGCAGTCTTTCATTGATTATATTATGATTTTTTTGGATTACCATAAGAAAACAAATTTCAAGGTTGTATATAGTGACATATATATACTTTGATAATAAATTAATTTTGAACTTTGAAAAGATTATTCTACTTTTAATTCCCAACTGCCTCTCAAAGTCTCTGAAGTTTCACTGGTACTGCCAGAAAAAGTTCTAGTCCATACTACTAGTTTGTTTTTTACACTATGGATACAGTCCAGGAGTTGCACCAGAGTTTTCAAAAGAGAAATTTTAGATCTCAGTGTGCTGAAATAAATTACCTAAATTGCCTCCTGCTGCAAAAATCTGAAATTGTGTCGAGAAATTGAGGAACAGAAATTACAGAAAAAATGATTAATAAATGAGCAGACAAAAAATAGGCAAATTTTGAAAGGAAAAAGAAACCAAGGGTGCAAACTGAAAAGTAATGGAGGCAACAGACAAAAGCCTAATACTAACATAAATAATTCATGAAGTGTGTTTAAACCCTGAATATGAAGTTAATGTTCAAATATAAATCAAACACTTTATATTAATTCATTCTTCCTGTAAGTCTAATGTACCTTATCATACTCTATTCTATTATGTTGCTATTACCTTACTGTTATAACACAACAATTCTTCCAATTCTAGTGCCCAGAAGTTATTTGCATAGAGCTGTTGCATCCCCAGTGTAATGCTACTGAAAAATATACTTTGTAACTATGGAAATTCAACCAGGTACTTCAGGGTACAATTCACCCCTACAATCCTGGAATATTGTAAGGAAACATGACCAAAGTGTCCCAAAATACTCCCATGTTAACGTGCCTTTGGGCAAACTCTAGCCGAGATTTCACATATGGTTTTTTTTAACAATGGGTCTCTCTTTGTCACTGTCCCATAAAGCTGAGACTGGTAATGCACCAGGTCAACAGTTGTATGCACAGTCTCTCCCATCTTAGCCACTGAAGCTTGTAACTCGTCCAGAGTTGGTATTGGTGTCTTGGTGGCCTTCTACAGCAGTGGATTAGGCTGCCTACAAGGTACAGAACCTATAAGAAGTATTCACCCCGCCCCCTTGGATGTTTTCATGTTTTACATGTTTTACAACATTGAACTGTAGATTTAATTTGGCTTTTTTGACACCGATCAACGGAAAGGACTCTTTTGTGTCAAAGTGAAAATAAATTTCCACACATTGGTCTAAATTTATTACAATTATTAAACACAAAATAGTTGCATAATTATTTACCCCTTTCAAGTCAGTTTTTAGTAGATGCACCTTTGGCAGCAAGTACAGCCTTGAATCTGTGTGGATAGGCTCCATCAGCTTTGCATATCTGGACAGTGCAATTTTCCCCACTCTTCTTTACAAAGCTGCTGAAGCTCTGTCAGACTGCATGGGGATTGTGAGTAAACATACCTTTGAGTCCAGCTACAAATTCTCAATTAGATTAAGGTCTGGACTCTGACTTGGCCACTCCAGGACATTAACTTTGTTGTTTTTAAGCCATTCCTGTGTAGCTTTGGCTTTATGCTTGGGTCATTCTCTTGCTGGAAAAAAATCTTCTCCCAAGTTGCACTTCTCTTGCAGACTGCATCAGGTTTTCCTTCAAGATTTCCCTGTATTTTGCTGCATTCATTTTACCCTGTTCAAGCCTTCTGGGGTCTACTGCAGTGAAGCATCCCAATAGCATGATGCAGCCACCACTATGCTTCATGATAGGGATGGTGAGTTTTTGATGGCGTGACGGCATAGCATTTAGACTGATTTAGGCCAAAAAGCTCAATTTAGGTTTCATCAGAATGTGGAACCCTCTTCCAACTGACTTCAGAGTCTGCCACATGCCTTTGGGCAAACTTTAGCCGAGATTTCACGTGTGTGTTTTTTCAACAATGGCTCTCTCTTTGTCACTGCCCCATAAAGCTGAGACTGGTAATGCACCAGGACAACAGTTGTATGCACAGTCTCTCCCATCTTAGCCACAGAAGCTTGTAACTCCTCCAGAGTTGGTATTGGTGTCTTGGTGGCCTCCCTCACTAGTGCCCTTCTTGCACGGTCACTTGGTCTATAAGGACAGCCTGCTCTAAGCAGATTTACAGCTGTGCCATTTTCTTTCCATTTCTTGATGATTGACTTAACTGTACTCCAAGTGATATTTAGTAACTTGGAAATTTTCTTGTATCTGTCTCCTAACTTGTGCTTTTCAATAACCTTTTGCGGATTTGCTTGGAGTGTTCTTTTGTCTTCATGGTGTAATTTTTGCCAGGAAACTGACTCGGCACCAGTTCGTCCTTCCAGATACAGGTGTATTTTTACTACAATCACCTTGACAGCACACAAGTCTCCAAAAACAGATAGATCTCCATTTAACTAATTACATGACATCGAAAACTAATTGGCTGCATCAGTGATGATTTGGTGTGTCATATTAAGGGGGGGGGAAGAGTTGAATACTTGTGCAATCAATTATTTTGTGTTTTATATTTGTAATTAATTTAGATCACTTTGCAGAGATCTGTTCTCACTTTGACACGGAAGAGTCTTTTTCAGTTGATCAGTGTCAAAAAAGTCAAATTAAATCCATTGTGATTCAATGCTGTAAAACAATTAAACATGAAATATTTCAAACACGAATACTTTTCATGGGCACTGGAGATGAAAGGTTTCCATCATTCCTTGCCTTTAATTTTGCATTGGAGTTCTCTTTGTAGTCATAGACTGGGTGTTCCTGTGCTTGGATAGCAATAGGAAATTTGAAATTGATGCCTTCTTTTCACCACTACATGGCGAAAGGATTAGAGGGATTTGCGTTCAGTAGTTAGAAAATAAGGACTGCGAGAAACAGAGCAGGGAAGTTCGAAGATACTCAGAATGAGTATACCAGAGGGTGAAATCACAGAGTTGCTGGGTTGCAGGGTCAAGGCAAGTGATTGTAGGACTGGACGACAGCAGATTGATGGAGCTGCCAGGAAACTTATGTGATTTGAGAAGCCACGTTTAATGCAACTGTCTCAGGGAGGCCCCCTGCTGGACCCCCTGCAGTTTGCTTATTGGGCAAATAGTCAACATGGGACAGCATTACATTCTACAACACCTCGACAACCCAGGAACTTCTGTGAGGGTCCTGTTTGTTGACTTCAGCTCGGCGTTTAACACCATCATCCCAGAAATCCTCCACTCCAAACTCACCCAGCTTACTGTCTCCCCCGCCATCTGTCAGTGGATCACAAGCTTCCTGACTGACAAGGTGCAGCAAGTGAGGCTGGGGAGCATCATCTCTAGCACCCGGATAATCAGTCCCGGTGCCCCCCAGGGATGTGTGATCTCCCCACTGCTCTTCTCCCTTTACACTAATGACTGCACCTCACAGGATCCATCTCTTAAATTCCTGAAGTTTGCAGACGACACAACTGTCATTGGCCTTACCCGAGACGGTGATACAGACAGGAGGTGGAACGGCTGGCCCTCTGGTGTGGTCAGAACAGTCTGGAGCTAAATACGCTCAAGACTGTGGAGATGACAGTGGACTACAGGAGGAGCCCCCCAATACTCCCCCCACTCTCTATACTCAACAGTATTGTGTCTGCTGTGGAGACCTTCAGATTTCTGGGTGTCACAATCTCCCAGGACCTGAAGTGGACACCCAACGCGGACACTCTTATCAAAAAGGCTCAGCAGAGGTTGTATTTCCTACGTCAACTCAGGAAGTACAACCTGCCTCAGGAGCTGCTGATTCAATTCTACTCAGGAATAATCCAGTCTGTTCTCTGTTCGTCCATCACTGTCTGGTTTGGATCAGCTACCAACAAGACAAGAATAGACTCCAAAGAACTGTCAGGGCTGCGGAAAGGATTACTGGTATGAAGCTGCCCTCAATCCAGGACTTACATGCATCTAGAGTCAGGAAGTGAGCAAGCAGCATTATTGTAGACCCATCACACCCTGGACATCACCTGTTCCAACTCCTTCCTTCTGGTACGCACTTTAGATCACTGTATGCCAGGACAAATAGGTACAAGAACAGTTTCTTTCCGTATGCCATCAGTCTTATGAACACTTGAATTTTAGTCTATTGTAAATCAAGTCCATCTGTACATTCAATGAGGTGGACCTCATTGTATATAGTTTATGATTATTTGCACTATTGTTTTTGTTTGCTTTTAATTCTGTACAGAGAGAGCTCAGGGAAACCGGCATCAGTGTGTCCTCATACTTGGCGATAATAAAGGATTCTGATTCTGATAAGTATCTTACATGTCATGCATGCTTCACAGCTGAGTGGTATGAGACTAAATCATCCTTAGAATAATTGATCACAGGTGCCCCAGTACACTGTGATCCCTGATACCCTGCAATGCTCCAAAGGAAGTGCTACACAGAAAGGAACATCATTACGTGTGCACTGAAGGCAGGTCAAGTTTGGGATACAAAGTGCCTACTGTTTGGAAATGCCCATCAAATTTTCTGCATTACACAATACAATCTGGGAACAATCCTTCATTAAAAGACTAATTTTCATTTGAATAATGCTGAAAAAGGAATACACTGCCATTGAATTTTCAGGCATTCTGAATAACATTGTTAACTGCAGGCATCTAATTTCATTTGACATTTTCGCTACTAATTGGTTGCTAGGACAGATTTTGCATATTAAAGTATATGTCATCTTCAACTATTTTTAATCCAAGTATTTTGAATGACATAATTAATTAATTCATTAAAGCTAAAATTATAAATACTTAAAAGTAAATTACATAATGGCTAATACATAAAAGTGAACATTGAAAAACACCTGATCCATACTTAGCAAACAGACCTTCGGTTCTTTTGGATGATCCAGTGCCGTGAATGAAGAATTATATCACCGAAATCTCACCTATTTCTACCCTAACTTTCCACACTCCTCTCTCCACCTCTCATAAACATGCTTTAATTCTGAAAGCAACAGCCATTCCTTTACTGACAAGTAAACACAATGAATTCCTCTTTAATATCCCAAGCCCCTTCCTATCCAAATTCTACTGTCAATTCTATTTCATGAGCCTTTTGGAGGTTTGTTATGGAAAAAAGTCTATCATTCAATATTGAAGTTAAATGCAGTTTAACTTTAAATGAAGTTGAAATTCTTATATGTCATGGAGAAATTATCAGGAACAATAATTTACACAGGCTTCTGCACTCAATTGACTTAGTACCAATAACTAGATGCTCTGCAAATGAATGGAAATTGAAGAAGCTTATGTAACAACAAATTGTCCAGCTGCAATGGGATGAAGATGGACATAATGAGTCACCAAAGGAATTCAACTCTGTCTGAGGCATGGCTATAATGAGGTCTGAAGTCAAGTAATCCTGGGTATCAATTGTCAGGTTACTGAATAATGATCATGAAAACACTGTTGATAAATCCTTCCACTGTTTTAATGATGACTGAGAATGGATTAATTGGGTGCAAATAGCTGGAGTGGATTCATTTGGCTTCTTGTATCACCCTGGTCCACTCCTCAAATCCAAAAAGCAAACCACTTCTCTCAATAGCCTCAAATGCAAGAACATTATGGCAACCTATCCCTTTCCACCATTTAGAACCCAAACAGTTTTATCAGGTGAAATTGTAATTCAGTTGCGTATCTTCCAACTTAATGAATGTTATTCATTACTCTCTTTCTGCATTACATTGGAGGAACCAAACACCGAATTATAAATGTTTTGCAAAATATCTCTCTTCAGTCTGCAGGAGCTACCATGAACTTCCAAGTGCCTATCACTTTAATTCTCACACACTCACACTCACTGTGGTTTCCTGTGTTTTTCCAGTGAAATCCAAAGTAAGTTTGAAGAAAATCATTTGATCTTTTATTGGTATGCATGCTTTTAAGACTCAAGGTTAAATTCAGTTAATTCAGGTCACTCACTTTCTCTGACTGTATCAGAACTGGCCAGTTCTGCAGCAAGTAATCCAAATACTAATTCAAATTTGCATGTTTCGCTGACTTTCTCTCTGCCTCTGCCTCCACAACACCTCCCCACCTACCTTCCTCACACTCCACTCACCCCTGCCCCTACCATAATAACTTCATAAATCTGTTAAATAGCTTAATCAACTGCTTATCATCATGGCAATCCTAGACCCACGTCATAAATATTCCCTTTGCCTATCCATCCCCCTTCCATATTTTATTAAAAACTATTCATTACTCTCTGCATTTTCACCTTCCTGCCACATTTAATTCATGCACACTGAATGTATCACAAGATATGAAGACCAATGTCAAATATTGTTTAATTAGAAGAAGCATATTGAATATCAACCAACACGAAAACCTGTCCCATGGAATGGGAGAACCAATAATCACCATCATTGTATGATGTGCTGTTTTCAGTTACCAATAGGAATCTCCAGGATCAAACATTACCTGCTTGAAGCGTTTTTTCGTTTCATCTCCCCTGGCGATGGAAGAGCAGATGGGGTGCTGTAACTTCGATGGAAACCTATACAGCAGGAACAATAAGGAAAAGATTTTTTTAAATCGTCATCGTTTTTCTTAAAGCTTAGAGTGAAGTTTCAAAATAATTTAATCCTATATAGAGTGAACATATAGGGAAATAATTATCAAACAATGTCCTCAAAATGCAAAATATTTCCATAGAATTAAAAACAAGTCTGTTGTTGCTTCAAAAACCTAGGCTTAATTTGTTCCCTTCAGAGGGGTGGGTACATATTGGCTTACTAATTCCCATTTAAACATTAGACATAGGAGCAGAATTAGACCATTTAGTGCATCGAGTCTGCTCCATGGCTGATCCATTTTTTCTCTCTGCCCCAATCTCCTGCCTTCTCCCCATATTGTTTCAAACGCTGACCAATCAAGAATCTATCAACCTCTACCTTAAATATACATGCAGACTTGGCCTCCACAGCTGTCTGTGGCAAAGAGTTCCATAGATTCACCATACTCTGGCTGAAGGAAGTCCTCCTCACCTCCATTCTAAAAGGATACCCCTCTATTCAGAGGCTGTGTCCTCTGGTCCTAGAGTCTCCCACCATAGGAAATATCCTCTCCACTCCCACTCTATCAAGGCCTTTCACCCTTCGATAGGTTTCAATGAGGTGGATCCCTCATTCTTCTGAATTCTAGTGAATACAGGCCCAGAGCCATCAAACACTCTTCATATGACAATAAGTAAACATGATATAAGAGTCCTTTAAAGGCATGCAAACAATTAAAATATTAGAAACTTTTGCAGGCCCATTACTTATTTCAGCCCAGCAATATATTGGCATCAAACCAGTTGATAGAGAAACAGTACATGGCTCATTCACTTAATTTTCTAATAACTTTATTGATGCATTCAAGATAGCAAAGTGGCAGAGCTACCAACCCAAGAAAAGAATATGCAAATTAACCAATCCAGACTTTAAACAAAACTATTGGCCATAATTCCTGCTTGTCAGTGCCATTAAGTATACAGAAATATTACTCATACCTTCTGAAACAGCATGGGGGTTTAAACTTCCAAGCACCAGGAATCCAGAATAATGCTAAGAAAATGTTAATGACCTCATCAGAGCCAACTATAGATATTCTCTCCTTTTCCTCCTTTCTCATCTTCTTAACATTCTCCCAACTAGCCCTTTGTAGTTCACTCTAGTTAAGAGCAGTTCTACCTTAGCATCTTGTGTTGTAGCTACCCAATTCTCCTCAAAGCAATTACTTACAATAAGACTGGATCAATTCCTACTTAAAAGTGTAACTAGTCTAAAATTCTCACAACCAATTGTTACTTCAACAAATTCCATTGCTTCAGTTTCTTCACTCTGCACAACCATTTCAAAATCCATCACTTCTTTAGGAGTTTTATCATCCATCTTAATTCCCTTTCCTTACATTGACATCCTTCTTTCAATTGAACACTGAGATTATTTAATGTGAGCAGCAAGTTATTCTGGTCCTCATTATAATTGAGAACAAAGAAAACCTCAATTCAAGTTCAGTTACTGCTGAACAAATTTAACAGAAAAAAGTAAAATTTAATTTATACTAAACTTTTTATCACAGCTATTACTATTAAGTCTGATTTAGCTCAAAGGAACTAAAGATATTTTATCAAGATTTCTACTATTATTTGGCTCTGCAGTCCACTGTTAAGAATACCTAATGTACTCTAACAGTGTAATAAATCACTGTCAATTTAGCGGAGTCTCAAAACGTGTATCAAATAGAAAAATGGAGTATCCTTACAAACATCACCCTGTGAAATGAATGTTGAAAAGGAATCTCATGATCTTTTCCTCCACTGGGTAGTCTAAATGTGGGACGAACCAAGGAATATAAAGAAATGTCTCATTCAGTTAACCAATATATTGCAAGGAAAACCAATACACTGCTCATTGGTTAATGCACATTTAAATAAATGCATAATATATCGAATGTTTTTACAATTAAATAATAGTCAGGTTAGAAGTACTGTCTGTCCCCAACTTTTGTAACATACTGTATTTCATTTATTCACCTAAATGCAGATTGTTCTTTTATCAGCTTCTTGCCAGAATAGAACAAAAGTTCACACATTTCAGTGCAACAGTCATTATAATCCAGACACTCGTGCTTATCCATGGGCATAACAAGTCTGAATGATTGCATAAGTAAGATCAATCTAGCATGCTCTGGCTAATTGCTGGAGAAATGGGCAGTGACACATATTATACAGTCCAACTCTTTTGAAAGTATCTACAGTATCTCAAGAGCGAATAAATCGACAACTAGATGATGATGTCTTTAAATTTCAGTCCTTCAAGTGGTACTTCAAACACTATTGGCCTTACATCTAAGATGCATTCTTTTTAGAGTGTTTTTCTTTTAGTACCAAAGTCATATAAACAGCTGATCTGTTTCAAACTACTGAATTTCCTCCATTTGTGACGTGTCTTTGGCTTATGCTTATTTGGCTTAAGCCAATAAACAAATTGGCTTATGCTGATTTAAAAAGCAAGTAGGACCTGTTGGGGCTTTCCACAATGCTTGAGATTGTGCATGCCGTTACTTGTGGTGAGAACGCCAGATTTTAAAAAGCAAGAGGAGCCTGCTGGAGTTTTTAATCCCTTGGATTATCAGGCACTTGGCAAGAAGCAATAAAAAGTAGTGAGGTTTAGTTGGACTGACCATTGTGGGAGTGCCACTGTATCAATGGACAGAGTTAAGAGTGGGGAACTGAGGCTTTGACTCATGAGGCTTCTGTGCTGTGGCTATCTTGAGGTTGCTGTCACGTTTCTGTGTTTTTTCTTTATTAATACCTAGCTAGAGTAGTGAGAATGGTTCCAAGGGAAGTGGTGTGCTCCTCTTGCAGGATGTGGAAGATCTGGTAGTCTTCCATATGCAATCTGTGACAGTATCATACATGCAGAAAGGGAGGATGTCATGACGGATCATCTACTGAGTTAGTGTGAGTGTAAGTCAGAAACAGGAAGGGAGTAGATTGGAAGGCAGGATTTGGAACGGTGCAAAAATTACAGGGTTGTTGTCATGGGTGACTTCAGTTTCCCTAAAATTGATTGGCACCTCCTTAGTGCAAAAAGTGTACATTGGGATGGAATTTGTTAGATGTGCCCAGGAAGGATTCCTGACACAATATGTAGACAGGCTGACTAGACCCTTAACCCATGTCCTCTGGTTTTTTTCTCCCCTAGCCTCAGTGGAAAAAGCCTGCTTGCACTCACTCTATCTATACCCATCATAATTTTATATACCTCTATCAATCTCCCCTCATTCTTCTATGCTGCAGGGAATAAAGTCCTAACCTATTCAACCTTCCTCTGTAACTCAGTTTTTCAAGTCCCAGCAATAACCATAGCCATGGGCAGGGATAGGAGCAGATAGGTATCAAAAAGTATTTAATTCTGGGAGGACAAACTACGATTTGGCAGGAACTTGGGAGCATAACTTGGGAACAGGTATACTCAAGGTAATACACAACAGAAATGTTGAGGTTGTTTTGGATTCTGGATAGCTTTTTTCCACTGAGGGAGGGAAAGAATGTAGGGTGAAGGAATCATGATTGACAAGAGATATGAAATATCTAGTCAAGAGGAAGTAAAAAGCATACTTAAGGTTTAAGAAGCAAGGATCAGACAGGGCTGTGGAGAGTTATAAGGTAGCCAAGAGGGACTTAGGAGAACTAGAAAGGAACATGAGAAAGCCTTGGGAAATAGGATTAGGGAAAACCCCAAGCCATTCTACACATATGTGAAGAACAGAAGAATGACTAGAGTGGGGGGTAGGATGAATCATGGAAAAAAGAGGAAACATGGTTGGTGTCTGAGGATATTAAGTATTCTTAATGAATACTTCCCTTGAATATACACCAGTGAGAGGAACCTTCATGAAAGTGAGGACGTGGTTAAACAGGCTGAAATGCTGGAAAATGTTGACATTAAGAAAGAGGATATGCTGAAACATTTGAAAGAGGACATCCCAGGGCCAGATAGGATATACAGTATCCAAGTTCCTATGGGAAGCACAAGAAGAGACTGCTGCATCTTTGGTGATGATTTTTGCATTCTCATTAGCCACAGGAATAGCACCACAAGATTAGAGGTAGGCAAATGTTATTCCTTTGATCAACAAAGATAACAGGGATTATCCTCAGAGTTATACACTACTGAGTCAGTGGTGGGAAAACTAGTGGAGAGGGTTCTTTGAGATAGGAATTATGAGCATATGGAGAAGCACAGTCTATATGGCTTTGTGAGGGACAGGTAGTGCCTTACGAGCCTGATTGAATTCTTTGAGGAAGTTACAAAACAAATTAATGAAAATAGAGCAATGCATGTGATGTATATGGGTGTTAGTAAAGCATTTGACAAGGTTCCCCATGGTAGGTCAGGAGCCATGGGCTCCAGGAAATTTTGGCTGTATGGATTCAGAATTGGCTTGCCCACAGAAAGCAGAAGGTGGTAGCAGATGGACTATATTCTGCCTGGAGATTAATGACCAGTGGTGTTCTGCAGAGATCTGTTCGGGGATTCCTACTCTTTGTGATTTCTATAAATGACTTGAATGAGGAAGTGGAAGGGTGGTTTAGTATGTTTGCAGATGACTTGAAGGTTGGTGGAGTTATGGATAGTGCAAAAGATTATCGAATGTTACAATGGGACATTGATAGGATGCAGACCTGGGCAGAGAAGTGACTGATGGAGTTCAATCTAGGAAAAAGTGAAGTGATATACTTTGGTAGTCAAACTTGAAGGCAGAATACAAGGTTTATCTTAGGACTCTTAGCAGTGTGGAGAAACAGAGGGATCCTGGGGTCTATGTCTATAAACCCCCTAAAATTACCACACAAATTGATGGTTAAGAAGATGCATGGAGTGTTGGCCTTCATTAATCAGGGAATTGAGTTCAAGAGCCATAAGGTAATGTTGCAGCTCTATAAAATTCTGGTGAGACCACACTTGGAGTATTCTGTTCAGTTCTGGTTACCTCATTATAGGAAAGCTGTGGAAGATTTGAAGAGCATGCAGAGGAGATTTACCAGTATACTGCCTGGATTAGAGAGTGTCTTATGAGGATAAGTTGAGTGAGCTGAAGATTTTCTCTTTAGAGCAAGGGAGGATGAGAGACAACTTGATAGAGGTGTATAAGGTGATAAGAGGTGTAAATCAAGTGGATGGCAAGAGACTTTTTCCCAGAATGGAAATGGCTAATACAAGAAGGCATGTCAAGTCACTTTTATTGTCATTTCAACCATAACTGCTGGTACAGTACATAGTAAAAATGAGACAACTTTTTCAGGACCATGGTGTTACATGACACAGTACAAAAACCAGACTGAACTACGTAAAAAAACAACACAGAGAAAGCTACACTAGACTACAGATCTACACAGGACTGCGTAAAGTGCACAAAAACAGTGCAGGCATTACAATAAATAATGAACAGGACAATAGGGCAAGGTGTCAGTCCAGGCTCTGGGTATTGAGGAGTCTGATAGCTTGGGGGAAGAAACTGTTACATAGTCTGGTCGTGAGAGCCTGAATGCCTCGAAGCCTTTTCCCAGAGGGCAGGAGGGAGGAGAGATTGTATGAAGGGTGCATGGGGTCCTTCATAATGCTGTTTTCTTTGCGGATGCAGCATGTAGTGTAAATGTCAGTGATGGTGGGAAGAGAGACCCCGATGATCTTCTCAGCTGACCTCACTATCCGCTGCAGAGTCTTGCGATCCGAGATGGTGCAATTTCCGAACCAGGCAGTGATGCAGCTGCTCAGGATGCTCTCAATACAACCCCTGTAGAATGTGATGAGGATGGGGGTGGGAGATGGACTTTCCACAGCCTTCGCAGAAAGTAAAGATGCTGCTAGGCTTTCTTTGCTATGGAGCTGGTGTTGAGTGAGCAGGTGAGATTCTCCGCCAGGTGAACACCAAGAAATTTGGCGCTGTTAATGATCTCTACCAAGGAGCCGTCGATGTTCAGCGGGGAGTGGTCGCTCCATGCCCTCCTGAAGTCAACCACCATCTCCTTTATTTTGTTCATATTAAGACAGGTTGTTGGCTCTGCACCAGTCCGTTAGCTGCTGCACCTCCTCTCTGTAAGCTGACTCGTCGTTCTTGCTGATGAGACCCACCACGGCCATGTCATTGGCAAACTTGATGATGTGGTTCGAGCTGTGTGTTGCAGCACAGTCGTGGGTCAGCAGAGTGAACAGCAGAGGACTGAGCACACAGCCCTGTGGGGTCCCCATGCTCAGTGTGATGTCATTGGAGATGCTGCCCCTGATCCGGACTGACTGAGGTCTCCCAGTCAGGAAATCTAGGATCCAGTTGCAGAGAGAGGTGTTCAGGCCCAGTAGGCTCAGCTTTCCAATCAGTTTCTGAGGGATGATTGTGTTGAATGCTGAACTGAAGTCTACGAACAGCATCTGAACGGTATGTGTCTTTTTTGTCCAGGTGGGTTAGGGCCAGGTGGAGGGTGGTGGCAATGGCGTCATCTGTTGAGCGGCTGGGACGGTAAGCAAACTGCAGGGGTTCCAGTGAGGGGGGCAGCAGGGTCTTGACGAGCCTTTCAAAACACTTCATGATGATGGATGTAAGTGCAATGGGACAGTAGTCATTTAGGCAGGACACTGAAGACTTCTTCGGCACGGGGACGATGGTGGTGGCCTTGAAGCACATTGGAATGGTGGCGCTGCTCAGGGAGATGTTGAAGCTGTCAGTGAGACCATCTGCTAGCTGGTCTGCACATCCTCTGAGCACTCTACCAGGGATGTTGTCTGGTCCAGCTGCCTTCCGTGCTGGGTTCTTCTCACATCGGCCACGGTGAGACACAGCACCTGGTCATTTGTAGGAGGGGTGGACTTCCTTGCCGCCATGTCATTTTCAGTCTCAAACTGGGCATAGAAGTTATTCAGCGCATCTGGGAGGGAGGCATCATCTGCACAGTCAGGTGATGTCCTGGATGCCCTTCCAAATGCACACACACACACACTTTAAGGTGATGGGATTAAAGCATAGTTGGGATATCAGAGGCATGTCTTTTTTTTACACAGAGAGTGAAATGTGCTGTCAGGGTGGCGGTAGAGGCAGATACATTCAGGACACTTAAACAGGCACATTGATGAAAAAAATGGAGGACTATGTTGGTTAGAAGAGTTGGATTGATGTTGGAGTAGTTTAAAAGGTCGGCAAACATTTTGGGCCACAAGAGCCTTTACATTGCTGTACTATTTTATGTTCTATTTTCAATGTCCTATGTGTTCTATGCTTCATGTTCAGAATGTGAGACACAAACAGGATGAAGCCAGCTATAAATAATGCATATCAAAAAAGCTACAGATGTTAGAAATCTGAAAGAATAACAGAAAATAATCAAAATATTAAGCCATTTAGGCAGCATTTGTGGAAATTTCATATTTCAGGTTGAAAACCCTCCATCAGATACTATTTTGCCCAGTAGTATTGTCAGCCACAAATAAGTTGTATCGTCATCTTACTTCCAAACAAGAAGTACCAATATTACTGAAGATATTCATATAGCTAATCTCATAATTCAATTTTGGTTAACTGTACAGGACTATGTTCCTGGATATAGAAGTCTACAGCTTGTACAGTCATCACAATAGTATTATTACATTGGAGCCCTCATCTTTCAAGCTTTTCTCATTCACTAACATCCAACTCTAGGTAAGGACATGTTCGGCACAGCTTTGCCGAAGGGCTTGTATTGTGCTGTAGGTTTTCAATGTTCCTACGTCTAACTCAGAAATACTGGAACATTCAACCAAAGAGCCTGTTAGACTTTTCAATACCTCAGTATCTTTTCTATCTGCCTGCTTTGTTTCTTAAATGTAATTATGAATTTTCCAACGGATTTAGCCTCTGCAGCTTTTTCCAATACTTCTCTATGAACCATTACAATTAATTTTAAGGTCATAGTGCCCTGATTAGGACTTCAAGAGCAAAAAGGTTGCAGATGCTAAATATATGTAATAAAATATAATAAAATATAAAACACTGGATACATTTAGCAGGTCAGGCAGCATCTATGAAGTAAGAAAGAGAAGGTAACATTTCAGATCAATGACATTTCATTGATCCTGATCAAATATTATCACCAAGTTCTCTACCAGGATGATAATTCATCTTGTTCTATTTCTAAGGTAACCAGTTTTGGAGAAATGATGGAAGTGAAACTGCAGGTTGGTATAATAGGTACTGAAGTACTGAGTTTGTCAGGAAGGAATGTGCATGCAAACGTAAGGCTATACTTTCTATTCGAATTAGAGCCAGGAATAAGGGTAACAAGGACAAAACTGAAAGCTCTTTTTCTAAATGCACTGAGGATTCTTAACAAGGTGGAAGAATTAATAATGCAAATAGAAATAAATGTATACAAGCTAATAGCCAATACAGCAATAGAGCGGCAAAGTGACTAAAGCTGGAAAACAATATTCCAGTACAGTATATTTTCATAAAGGAATTGCAAAATGGAAGGGGAGGTGAGGCAGCCTTGATATTAAATAATTGGGGAAAGAACCTTTGTTCAAAAAATTAATAAGTCAAAACAGTTTGAGCTAAGCAACTACAACGAGCAGAATATGACTTGGACTTGCAAAAAGTAGTAGTAATACAGCAATATTGGAGTGGGAGGATCTAAGGATAGTGCCAAATGTTTTTGTGGACCTGGCCAACTTCTTCCAATTCATCTGCAAAACAGTTTAACTTTCCTGTTCTCAAGTCCCTTTATTCCTTTTCAAGGTGTCTGGGGTCCTGTTGGGGTCCATGATCCACAGCTGTGCTCAAACTAAGTTCTTCACAGACACTGCCTTCACACTCCTTGGAACTCGTCAATCAGCCTGCGTTTCGGGATCTTCACAAGCGGCTTGGAAGACATACGTCTTTGGGGTGAAGCTCTGTGCCTGTGGACGACCCAATTCCTTGCTGAAGTCACTGACTGAAGCATCACGGGAGATCGAAACATCAAGTCAGTGGGCTCAACTGTCAGAGACCTCTGAACTTGAGTGATCCCTCTCTCTTTCTCGATGGTGAAAGAGAGTTTGCTGATTCTCAAGAGGTTAACATCGAAACAGCGAGCTGTTGGTCTTCCCTCTCGCTGTGGCAGGAATGATCTCTCTCTCCCTTGTTAGTGAGAAAGAGAGAGACTATTGAGATGGACAGTAGCTTTTGATGGAATATAGATCATACACTCTGGGGGCTTGCTATTGCTTGGTAGGTAGTGGGGGGGCTGGTGCTTTTGCTGAAGTAATTGGGGGAAGGGAAAGGTTAATGCTTTGGCTGCTGCTTGTGCATGGGAGGGGGAGAAGGGCATTGGGGTTCTAACATTTTTCTGTCATTCATTCTTCAGGTTTTTTCTCTCTGGTTCGTGGATGTCAGTGAAGAGTAAGGATTTCAGGTTGTATAGTGTATACATTCTCTGATATTAAACTGAACCATTGAACTATTGAATATTATACCTCCGAGAGGTAATGTTGCAGCTATATAGGACCCTGGTCATACCCTACTTGGAGTACTGTGCTCAATTCTGGTTGCCTCACTACAGGAAGGATCTGAAAACCATAGAAAGGGTGCAGATGACATTTACAAGGATGTTGCCTGGATTGGGGAGCATCTTCTCCTTGGAGCGACGGAAGATGCGAGGTGACCTGATAGAGGTGTGTAAGATGATGAGAGGCATTGATCGTGTGGATAGTCAGGGGCTTTTCCCCAGGGCTGAAATGGCTAGCATGAGAGGGCATAGTTTTAAGGTGCTTGGAAGCAGGTACAGAGGAGTTGTCAGGGGTAAGTTTTTTATGCAGAGCGTGGCGAGTGTGTGGAATGGGCTGCCGATGGCAGTGGTGGAGGCGGAAACGATAGGGTCTTTTAAGAGACACCTGGTGGCTACGTGGAGCTTAGAAAAATAGAGGGCTATGGGTAAAGCCTATGTAGTTCTAAGGTAGGGACATGTTCGGTACAGCTTTGTGGGCCGAAGGGCCTGTATTGTGCTGGATGTTTTCTATGTTTCTATTATAAATCGGGAAGCCACTGATTCTTGCAACAGGGACATTGCAGTGATCACAAGAGACTCCAAAGACAGGTAGACTAGGCAAATCAAATTAGAAGGAACAGAGCAGAAGGTGAATTCATGGAGTGTAGAGGAAGTTTTTTTTTAAATCAGTGTGTTGCCCTTAAGGCATTCATTTAGTTTATTATATTTTTGCTTTAGTAATTCGTTTGTAATCGTTTTCTAGTTATAACTTTGTTGAAAGTAAATTCGTTGTCTGTGATATATTGCGGCATGCGATGACGTTACACCCGGTTTCGCCGCGTCTTGTGGGAAAATACCAGTTTGGAGAAACGGGAAGGCAGGGGCTTGTGTGTGCAGGATCAGCACGAGGAAAGTTTCATTCTACGCACTAGAAACATCACAGAAGCAACGCCATAAGTTCATAAGATAATCGATATGTTGAAGTAAAATGTTAACGCTGATTCTGTTAAAAGTAATGGCGGTTGATAAAGTTTATGTGTTTAAAGAGTTGCGGATAGTGTATTTAAAGCAGTTGATGGTGTAGGTAGATTCTGACTGTATGCTGTACTTTAATGTAATATAGTTTGTTGTAGTTTTATTTTTGCAAGTATTTATGATGTAAATGCTATGCCAAGAAGGAAACAAATACTGTATATATTTTGTTTTGTTTTATCAACAGTTTTCACCATATGTTAATGTGGAAGAGTGAACAGTAAACGGTTAATCTTACTGGGATCGCACCTCATTGACTCTGGTTTATACTTGGTGTTTAGTTCAGAGTTTTTACACCTGTGCAAGAACCCTACAGTGAAAAGGTGGCATTACCTGGTGTTTCGACGAGTGGTACGATGGCCACACGCTCAAGTGTCAAATCCTTGCCATCCAGCGCCAGGAGCAGTAGGGCATCAACAAATAAGACTGCCCACGCAAGAGCTAAAGCAGAAATCACCAAGGTGCGAGCATCATACACTGAACAGGAAGCAAAGCTGAAAATGGAAAAGGCTGCCAGTGAAGCCGAAAACCAGTTGGAAAGGGTAAGGATAGAGTCAGAGTTAGAAGTGCTGACGCTACACCGAGAAGCCGAAGCTGCCAGGGTGGAAGCAGAGATATTAGCAAACGCTGAAGAACTGCACGTTCTAGATGAAGTGAAATCTACTTCAGAAAGGACCAGATTGGAACGCACTAGCGAATACGTCCGATCTCAAATGGACCTGAAGACTCGTTCTTCCTCTCCATACTTATCCGCTAACGTCCCATATCATGAGGAGTCAAAGAGAAGTCCAATTGCATCACATCCATCTGTGGAAGATAATTTACCCTTGCAAATTCACAACGAATTCAAGAATGAAAGGGCTGATGACAAATACTTCTCGACACCAAACTTACCAGATTTGGCGAGAGAAGAGGTAAAGGCTGAATTCAGAACAGCAAATTCCATACCAAATGTACACCCTCAGTCATATACCCGCCGACATATTCCCCCAGCCAGTGTGCCACTTGCGATTGAACCCATGGCACAGTATTTAGCACGACGAGATCTCGTCACTTCAGGACTATATCAGTTTGACGATAAGCCTGAAAATTATCATGCATGGTACTCCTCATTCACTAACGCTATCGGTGGAGTCCAGCTCGAAGCAACTCAAGAGTTGGATCTTATGACAAAATGGCTGGGAAAAGAATCATGTGAACAGGTGAGACGCATACGCTCAGTGTACATCAACAACCCCAAGCTAGCCTTACGCAAAGCATGGGAGAGACTTCGGGATTGCTATGCAGCCCCTGAAATTATTGAAACGGCACTGTTTCGACGTCTGGAAAATTTTCCTAAGGTGTCAGCCAAGGACCACACTTAACTAAGTGAGTTCGGAGATCTACTCATGGAGATTGACGGCGCTAAAGAAGACGGCCATTTAACTGGCCTGTCATATCTAGATACTTCATACGGAATTAGACCAATCGTGGACAAACTTCCATTTGGGCTGCAGGAAAGGTGAGTGTCTGTTGGCTCAGAGTACAAGGAAGAGAACGATGGTCAATTTCCTCCCTTTGAGTATTTCACTAGGTTTGTGTGCAAGGAGGCAAAGAAGTGAAACGACCCTAGCTTCATGAGTCAAGGTAGCAGTACAATTCACACCAAGCCAGTCAAATCCACTTTGAATAATCTTAACATCAATAAACCTGTTTCAGTGCGTAAAACTGAAGTCTCTACAACTAACAATGACCCTAGCAAGAATTGTCCATTGCACAACAAACCCCACCCCCTCAAAAATGCAGAACGTTTAGGAAAAAACCCTTTGACGAGAGAATGGCCCTTCTTAAGGAGAAAAAAATGTTTTAAATGCTGTACTTCTACCTCTCACCTCGCTAGAGAGTGTACGATCCCCGTGAAGTGCTCGGAATGTAATAGCACTAATCACGATGGGGCCATGCACTCCGGCCCGTTACCGCAAACCGACAAAGCTCCTTCACCCTCACAAGAGGATGGCGGGGAGGGAGAGGATCACTCCAAGACAACCGTTGTCAGCTCGAGCCGCACAGAAGTTTGCGGTCAAGGTCAGTCAAGCCGTTCTTGTTCAAAGATCTGCCTCACTAAGGTGTACCCTAAGGGAGCCAAAGACAAGGCCATCAAAGCCTATGTAATTCTGGATGACCAGAGCAATCGCTCACTAGTCAGACCAGAGTTCTTCGACTTGTTCAACGTAGAGAGTAGTCAGTTCCCATACTACCTTAGAACTTGCTCAGGTAGCATAGAAAGATATGGCAGGAAGGCAGAAGGCTTCCAGCTTGAGTCGCTGGATGGCAAAGTTGTCATCTGTCTCCCTCCGCTCTTAGAGTGCAATGAAATTTTGAATAACCGCACTGAGATCCCGACGCCAAGTGCAGTGCGACACCAGCCACATCTCCACCACATTGTCAAGCACATCCCAGAACTGGATCCAAAAGCAGAAATACTCCTGCTACTTGGAAGAGACGTTCTCCAGGTGCACAAGTTCAGGAAGCAGGTCAATGGACCACACGACGCCCCCTTTGCCCAATGCCTGTATCTGGGCTGGGTGGGGATAGGAGAGGTGTGCCCTAGCAATGTACACAAACCGACAGTTAACACACTCAAGACCAACGTGCTAGAGAATGGCCACCATTCAATTTTTCAACCCTGCACAAGCTTCATGTGTATCAAGGAAGCACGACGAGGCTTTAACAAGTGTGGTAAAGTAACCGACAAGACACTGGGACAGTCAGTCTTCGCTCAAACTGAGCATGATAATAAACTTGCTCCATCAGCACAAGAAGCCATCTTCTTAAAAATAATGGACACCAAGATCTTCAGAGACGAAGCAAATAACTGGGTCGCCCCACTACCTTTCAGAGAACCACGCCAGCGCTTGCCAAACAACAAAGAGCAGGCAGTTAAGCAGTTCACGTCTTTGCAAAAAACCCTGAAAAGGAAACCTGAGATGCAGCAACAATATGTAGCATTTATGGAGAAGATCTTCGCTAATGGACATGCTGAGGTAGCACCGCCACTCAGAGAAGGTGAGGAGCACTGGTACCTACCAACGTTTGGAGTTTACCACCCACAAAAGCCTAATCAGATTAGGGTGGTCTTCGACTCCAGTGCTCAGTGCGCTGGTATCTCCCTTAATGACGTGCTCCTCACAGGCCCCGACCTCAACAATACCCTTCTCGAGGTCCTGCTGCGCTTCCAGAAAGAGAAGGTCGCAATCCTACCAGACATCCAGCAGATGTTCCATTGCTTCTTAGTACAGGAAGACCATCACAACTTCCTCCATTTCTTATGGCACAAAGACAATGACATTAACAAGGAAGTCATTGAGTACCGGATGAAAGTCCATGTTTTCGGCAATAGTCCATTGCCTGCCGTGGCCATCTATGGGCTGCGAAGAGCCATCGAAGAGCGAAGAGCACAGGAACACGGCAATGACACCGTTCAGTTTGTGGAAAGGTACTTCTAGGTTGATGACAGCTTGATATCGCTACAGAAAGAAGACGAAGCAATCGATCTGCTCCGACAAACATAAGCCTCACTCGCTGAGTCAAACCTCCGCTTGCACAAGTTCGCATCAAACTGTCAGGCAGTAATGGAGGCCTTTCCACACGATGACTGTGCTCCGGCAATCAAAGACCTAGATCTAGATGGAGAAACCATACCCACACAAAGGAGTTTGGGCCTCCTTTGGGAGATTACAACTGACACATTCACGTTCTCCGTGCCAACCGCAATCAAGCCATTCACCCGCCGTGGAGTTCTCTCCACTGTCAACAGTGTTTTCGATCCCTTGGGTCTACTGGCGCCAGTCACGATCCAAGGAAGAGCCCTTCTCAGGGAACTTACCTCTGAGCTCTCTGACTGGCATACTCCTCTACCAGAAAACAAGCTAAGTAAATGGGAGGCTTGGAGAGATTCACTTCAAGATCTAAAACAGCTTCATATCCCACGTAGGTACACTGCGGACAAATTGGCCCAGGCAAAGGATTTCATCCTTAAAGCAACTCAAAGAGCAGCTTTTGCAAGGGAGTTTTCGGCCCTCCAAGCAAATAAACCAATACCAAAGGACAGCCCTTTGTGGAAACTCAACCCGATCCTGAAGAACAATCTCATTTGCATTGGAGGCCGGTTAATACACTCTCACCTTTCAGCTGCAGAAAAGAGCCCAGTAATCCTGCCCAAAGACAGCCATGTGTCCTTACTGCTTACTCGCCATCACCATGAACAGGTAAGGCATCAGGGCCGTCACCTGACAGAGGGAGCAATCAGGGCAGTGGGACTGTGGATCTTGGGAGGCAAAACACTGATCAATTCAGCACTCCACAGATGTGTAACCTGCAGGAAACTGCAAGGGAAGCTGGAAGCTCAACGTATGGTGGACCTCCCACCAGAACGCCTCAATGCCTGCCCTCCTTTTACATATGTGGGGCTCGGTGTATTTGGTCCCTGGACTATCATCACTAGACGTACCAGAGGAGGACAAGCAGAGAGCAAATGGTGGGCTATCATGTTCAGCTGTGTTAATGCTCTCAGGCGCTTCTTTGCACTAAGAGGCCCTGCAAAACAGTTAAGGTCTGATTGCGGCACGAACTTTGTTGGAGCGTACAAGGAGCTCGGGATGGACAAGACGGTGCAAAGGTAGCCTCAGTGAGCAGGGATGCAACTGGGAGTTCAACACATCACACGCCTCTCACATGGGAGGCTCATGGGAGCGGATGATTGGTATCGCCAGAAGGATCCTCGATTCAATGTTTCTGCAGCAACGCACCCAACTGACCCATGAAGTACTCTGCACACTAATGGCAGAGGTCACAGCCATTATAAATGCACGACCACTCCTACCTGTCTCTTCTGACCTGGAAAGCCCCTTCATACTCTCGCCATCAAAGCTCCTTACGCAGAAGACAGGAGCTCCCCCTCCACCTGGGGACTTCTCAGATAAGGATTTGTACACAAAGCAATGGAGACAGGTTCAAGCTCTCGCAAAACAGTTCTGGTCTTGTTGGAGACATGAATATCTACCTTTGTTGCAACATGGACAAAAATGGACAGAACCTTGCAGGAATCTTCAAGTTGGAAATTTAGTCCTGCTCAGGGACAAGCAGATCGCCCGCAACTGCTGGCCAATGGCCAGAATCACTGCCACATTCCCTGGTAGGGATGGACATGTCAGGAGGGTTGAGTTGAAAACTTCTGACCAAGGTGATGTGAAAACTTACCAAAGGCCAGTTGCAGAAGTCATTCTACTTCTACCTAAGGACTGATTTAGAAACTGAAGTTTTGTATTATGTTCATAGTGACCTTACAAAGGTCAGGCGGAGAGTGTGTAGTAATTTGTTTGTAATCGTTTTCTAGTTAAAGTTAAGGTTGTTGAAAGTAAATTCGTTGTCTGTGATATATCGCGGCATGCGATGACACTACACCTGGTTTCGCCGCATCTTGTGGGAAAATACCGGTTTGGAGAAACGGGAAGGCGGGGGCTTGTGTGTGCAGGATCAGCGCGAGGAAAGTTTCATTCTACGCACTAGAAACATCATAGAAGCAACGCCGTAAGTTCATAAGATAATCAATATGTTGAAGTAAAAATGTTAACGCTGATTCTGTTAAAAGTAATGATTTTTGTCATAATGTCATAAAAGTAATGTTAAAAGTAAAGTTTATGTTCTTTGTTATTTAAAGAGTTGCGGATAGTTTGTGTTGAAATGTATTTAAAGCAGTTGATGGCGTAGGTAGATTCTGACTTGGTGTTTAGTTCAGAGTTTTTACACCTGTGCGAGAACACTATAATCAGAATGTTGAGGAATCAACATGGAAGCTATGTTAGATATAGTACTGCAAAAAGAGAAAAGGTTAAATGCAGATCCAGGTATCTAGAGGTTCATTAAGGTAACCAATATAATGTAATTGTATATGACATTAATCTCTTTCAATTCAAAAAGAAGATCTTAAATGTAAAGAAAGCAAACAACAAAGGCAAAATGTATAAAAATAAAGGGCTATGGGTAAAACCTAGGTAGTTCTAAGGTAGGGACATGTTCAGCACAGCTTTGAGGGCTGAAGGGCCTGTATTGTGCTGAATGTTTTCTATGTTTCTATGTATGAGCTGCATTGGGATACCTGTACTATATTAACAGATATTATGGTAAACACAAGTTGTTTAACAATGAATTGTAGTGCCCAGGGAATATTGAGGGAAGGAGAACACTAGAGTACAACACCAAGAATCCAAGGTGGTGGCAGCCCTGATAGATAAGGCAATGAACAAGGCTTACAGCAAATTTGCCCTCACTGACCAGTACACAGAATAAAAGAGCAGACAGATTATGGAATATCATTCCTCAGAAGCTGATGGGTAAACACCTCTCTGTGTAACTGGATCCTGGACTCCTTGACAGAAAGACTACAGTCGATCCTTGTTGGCAGAAACATCTCTAGTTCCATCACAATGAACACTGGCGCTTCCCAGTGCTGCGTGCTCAGCCTGCTGCTTACACATGACCACACTACTAGATCCAGTTCAAACCAAATCAAGTTCGCTGATGACACAACAGTGGTTGGAATCATCGACAAAGATCAAGAAATGGCTGACAGAGTGGAGGTAGAGCAGTTGGTAGAATTGTGAGACACAAAAACTTGAGTCTCAATGCGCAGGCTGAACACTCCGCACTGCACATACACAACTCCTCCACGGACAGAGTTAGGAGCACCAAGTTTCTGGGAGTGCACATAACGTACGATCTCACCTGTCCCTCAACACCATTTTTTTTTGGTAAAGAAAGCACAGCAGCGTCTCCACTTCCTGAGGAGATTGTGGCGAGTGAAGCTCTCCAGTGCATTCTAACCAATCTTTACAGGAGCACCATTGAGAGTGCCCTGACCAGCTGCATCACTGTCTGGTACAGAACTTGCAAGGCATCTGACCACAAGTCCTTACAAAGGATCATGAAGACTGCTGAGAGGATCATCTGGGTCATTCTGACTCTCATTAGAGATATTTATCAGCACCCATAGCATTGTCAGTGATCACTCCCACCCATCCAACAATCTCTTTGACCACCAACCCCCACCATCAGGCAGGAGGTACTGTAGCATTAGGACAAAAAATGTTTGGATGAGAAACAACTTCTTTCCCCAGACCACAAGACTACTGAACTCATTGCCAGCACCCAGATCTCATCACACATGAAATCCCAGTAGCATTATACTGTTCACCTTTTAACTTGTGCCCTAAAAACAACATATTATTTTTTACTTTACTAATGGCAAAATTGCTTTATGTATTATGTGTGTGAGTTACATATCCTCTGATCAGAATTAGAATCACAGTCAAGTTTATCACTGCCATGTGTCGTGAAATTTGTTAACTTAGCAGCAGCAGTTCAATGCAATACATAATATAGAAGAAAAAAATAATAATAAATAAATCACAGGTATATGCATATTGAATAGATTAAAAATCATGCAAAAAATATATATTAAAAAATTGAAGTAGTGTCCACGGGTTGAATGTCCATTTAGGAATCAGATGGTAGAGGGGAAGAAGCTGTTCTTGAATCGCCGAGTGTGTGCCTTCAGGCTTCTATACCTCCTACCTGATGGTAACAGTGAGAAAAGGGCATGTCCTGGGTGCTGGAGGTCCTTAATAATGGATGCTGCCTTTCTGAGACACTGCTCCTTGAGGATGTCCTGGGTACTTTGTAAGCTAGAGCCAACTAAAATTACAACCCTCTGCAGCTTCTTTTGGTACAGTAGCCCCACCCTCCACCATACCAGACAGTGATACAGCCTGTCAGAATGCTCTCCACGGTACATCTATAGAAGTTTTTGAATGTATTTGTTGGCATATTAAATCTCTTCAAACTCCCAATGAAGTACAGTTGATGTCTTGCCTTCTTTATAACTGCATTGATATGTTGGGACCAGGTTAGTTCCTCAGGTCCTCATCTTGACACCCAGGAACTTGAAACTGCTCACTCTCTCCACTTCTGATCCCTCTATGAGAATTGGTATGTGTTCCTGTCTTATCCTTCCTGAAGTCCACAATCAGCAATTTTGTCTTACTGACGTTAAGTGCAAGGTTTTTGCTGTGACACCACTCCACTAGTTGACATATCTGACTCCTCAACATCCTCTCAATTCCATCTGAGATTCTACCAACAATGGTTTTATCATCAGCAAATTTATAGATGGTATTCGAGTTATGCCTAGCCAAACGTCATGGGTATAGAGAGAGTACAGCAGTGGGCTAAGCACACACCCGAGGTGCAGCAGTGTTGATGGTCAGCGAGGAGGAGATGTTATCACCAATCTGCACAGATTGTGGTCTTCCAGTTAGGAAGTCAAGGATCCAATTGCAGAGGCCCAGGCTCTGTAACTTCTCAATCAGGATTGTTGGAATGATGGTATTAAATGTTGAGCTATAGTCGATTAACAACATCCTGACATAGATATTTGTGTTGTCTAGGTGGTCAAAGGCTGTGTGAAGAGCCATTGAGACTGCAGCTGCCATTGCCCTATTGTGGTGATAAGCAAATTGCAATGGGTCCAGGTTCTTGCTGAGGCAGGAGTGCAGTCTAGTCATGACCAACCTCTCAAAGCATTTCATCACCAGGCAATAGTCATTAAGGTAGCTCACATTATTCTTCTTAGGCACTGGTATAATTGTTGCCTTTTTGAAGCAAATGGGAACTTTCACCTGTAGCAGTGACAAGTTGCAAAAATATCCTTGATTATTCCCACCAGTTGGTTGGCACAGGTTTTCAGAGCCTTAGCAGATACTCCATTCGGACCATCCGCCTTGCAAGGGTTCACCCTCTTTAAAGCCAGCCTAACATCGACCTCTAAGACAGAGATCACAGGGTCATCAGGTGCAGCAGGGATCTTCATAGCTGTAGTTATATTCTCCCTTTCAAAGCCAGCATAGAAGGTATTGGGTTCATCTGGTAGTGAAGCATCACTGCCATTTACGCTATTGGGTTTCGCTTTGTAGGAAGTAATGTCTTGCAAACCCTGCCAGAATTGTCATACATCGATATCGCCTCCAACCTCATTCGAAATTGTCTCTTCGCCCTTGAAATAGCCCTCCACAAATCATATCTGGTTTTCTGGTACAGATCTGGGTCGCCAGAATTGAATGCCACAGATCTAGCATTCAGCAGACAACGTACCTCCTGGTTCATCCATGGCCTTTGGTTTGGGACAGTTAAGTCTTTGTAGGCACACACTCATTTGCTCAGCTTTTAAAGAAGTTGGTAACAACTGCAGCATACTCATCCAGGTTCAAAGATGAATCACTGAATAACGATTCAAAGCAGTACTGTAAGTGCTCGTTGTGCTTCCCTTGTCTATACCTTCTCAGTCCTCACTAATGGTGCTGCAGTTTTCAGCCTCTGCCTATACTCAGGGAGTAGAAGTACACCTTGATCCAGAGGAACATTGTTTTGTATGGCAGTATGCATGTGTATGCACGTGTATCATCAAGACCTATAAGGCTACAGATTAACTGCAGACAAATAGGATTAGTGCAGAAGTATTTGATAGTTGGCAAAAGACCATAAGGCATAGGAATTAGGCCATTTTGCCCATCAAGCCGACTCTGCCACTCTATTAAAGTTGATTTATCATCTCTCTTAAGTCATTCTCCTGCCTTCTCTCCATAGCCTTTGACTATAGTCCAGACTAAACAAGAGTCTATCAACCTCTGCTATAAATATACTTCATGTCTTGGCCTTCACAGCCATCTGTGGCAATTAATTCCATCAATTCACCACCGTATGGCTAAAAATAAATACATCATCTCTGTTCAAAATGAACGTCAATCTACTCTGAGGTGGTACCCTCTGTTCCTAGACTCCCCCACTATATGAAACATGCTGTCCACATCCACTCTCCATACATCTTTCAATATTCAATAGGTTTCCATGAGATCAATCTTTTAAACCCCAGCAGGTACAGCCATTACCCTTTTCATTCCTGGAATCATTCTCATAAGCTTTCTCTGGACCTTCTCCAATGTTGGCACATCTTTTCTTAGATAAGGGGCCCAAAACTGACCACAATACTCCAAGTATAGTCTGACCAATGCCTTACAAAGCCTCACCAACACATACTTGTTTTTATATTCTAGTCCTCTCAAAATGGATACCAACATTGCATTTGCCTTCTTTACTAAAGTTAACCTTGAGTGACTCCCAAGTCCCTTTGCACCTCTGAATTTTGAATTTTCTCCTTATTTCAAAAATAGTCTATGCCTAGATTGCTTCTACCTTAATGCATGACCATGCATTTCTCTACACTATATTCCATCTGCCACTTCTTCGTCCATTCTCCCAAATCATCTAAGTACTTCTACAGACTCCAAGTTACCTCAATACTACTTGCTCCTCCACTTATTTTAATATCATCTGCAAGCCTGGCCACAAAGCCATCAATCATATCATCCAAATCGTTGACATAATGTGAAAAGAAACAATCCCAATACTAATCTCTGCAGAACCCCACTAGTCACCAGCAGCCAACCAGAATAGGTCCCTTTTATTCTCACTCTTTGCCCACTGCCAGTCAGCTAATTTTCTATCCATGCTAGTATCTTTCCAGTAATCGGGTATGCAGAGGGGGTAGAATTCCAACTGATTTGTCAGGCAAGATTTACCCTTAAGGAAACCATGCTGATGTTGGCCTACTTTATTATGTGTCTCTAAGTACCCCCAAACCTCATCTTTGATTATGGACTCCAACATCTTCCCAGCCACTGAGATCAAGCTAGTTGGTCCATAATTTTCTTTCGTCTGTCTCTCTACCTTCTCAAAGAGTGCAATGACATTTACAATTTTCCAGTCCTTCATAAACATGCAAGAATCTATTAACTCTTCCACAATCCCTTCAGCAAACTGTTTCAGAACCCTGGGATGAAGTCCATTTGGTCCAGCTGACTGCTCTACTTTCAGATCTTTCAGCTTCCCAAGTATCTTCCTTTTAGCAATTGCACTTTTACCCTCATACCCTCAAATTTCTGGCATGCTGCTAGTATCTTCCACAGTGAAGAATGATGTACAATACTTATTAAGTTCATCTGTCATTTCTTTATCCCCCATTACTACCCCTCCAGCATCATTATCTAGTGGTCCGATATTCACTCTCAGCTCCCTTTTACTTTTTATATATTTGAAAAAAAACTTCGGTATCCTCTTTTACATTTTTGACCAGCTTACCTTCAGATTTTATGTCTTCTCACCTTATGGCTCTTTAGTTGCCTTCTATTAGTTTTTAAAAACTTCCCAGTCTTCTAACTTCCCCTAATTTTTGCTATATTTTGTCCTCACTTTGTGTTTTTATGCTTCCTTTGACTTCCCTTGTCAGTTTTGGTTGCCTCATCCTTCTTTTAGAATATATTTTCATCTTTGGGATGTATCTGTCCCACAACTTCTAAACTGCCCTCAGAAACTCCAGCCATTACTGTTCTGCCATCATCCCACGTAGTGTCCCCTTCCAATGAATTTTTGCCAGCTTCTCTCTCTGTACTTCCTTTTACTGCACTGTAATACTGATGCGTCAGATTTTATCTTCCTCTTAAGAGTGAATTCTATCATGTTATGATTACTGCTTCCTTAGGGTTCCTTTAACTTAAGCTCCCTAATCAAACCTGGCTCATAACATCCAATCCAGAATTGCCTTTCCCCGAGTGGGCTCAATCACAAGCTGTTCTAAAGGTCATCCTGTAGGCATTCAACAAATTCTCTTCTCTTGGGATCCAGCACCAACTTGATTTTCCCAATCTACCTTCATATTGAAATCCCACTTGACTATTGTAACATTTCCCTTATTACATGCTCTTGTTGTAATTTATATTGTACATTTTGGCTACTGTTCAGAGACCAGTATATTACTCTTATCAGGGTCTTTTAACCCTTGCAAGTTCTTTACCCACAAGGATTCTACATCTTCTGATCCTATGTCACCTCTTTCTAGGGATAACAATTTTATTTTTTATCAACAGAGCCATCCACCCCCTCTGCCCACCTAATTGTCCTTTTGATTCAATGTGTACCTTTGGATGTTAAGCTCACAATTATGATCTTCTTTCAGCCATTTCTCAGTGATGACCACAATGTCATATCCGCCAGTGTCTAACTGCACTACAAGATCATCTACCTTATTCCATATCCACAGTGCATTCAAAAATAACTTCAGTCCTGTATTTATCACCATTTTTAATTTTGCCCTCATGTAACACTTTAACTCATCCCACTGATGGCAATTTTCCTTATCATCTTCCTGTCCTTCTTCACAGTCTCACTACCCACTGTATCCAGCTGTATGTCAACTACCCCATTCTCAGCCCTATCAGTCCAGATCTCACCCCCCCCCCTCCCCTGACAAATTAGTTTAAACTTCCCCAACAGTTCTAGGAAAACAGCCCACAAGGATATTAGGTCCCCTCAGGTTCAGGTGCACTACACCCTTTTTTTACAAATCATACCTTCCCCAGAAGAGCTTGCAAAAATCCAGAAATCTGAAATTCTACCCCATGCACTATTCCCTCAGTCTACCATTCATCTGTACTATCATGACACTAGGAGCAAAACAGAAATTACTATCTTGGAGGTTCTGTTCTCCAGACACTTCCCAACTCCCTAAACTCCATGCACAAGTCCTCTTTCCCAGAGCTGCTGGCTGCTCACTCTCCTTCCTGAGAATCTTCTGCAGCCTCTCTGAGACATCCTGAACACTAGCAACTGGGAGGCAACACACTATCAATGATCTGGATGATAACGTGGTTAACTGGATCAACAAATTTGTGGATGACACCAAGATTGAAGGTGTAGTGGACAGTGAGGAAGGGTATAATGGCTTGCAGAGGGATCTGCATCGGCTGGAAAAATGGGCTGAAAAATGGCAGATGGAATTTAATGCAGACAAGTGTGAAGTTTTACCCTTCGGTAGGACCAACCAGGATAGGTCTTACACAGTGAACAGTAGGGCACTGAAGAGTGTGGTAGAACAAAGGGATAATGGAATGCAGGTACATAATTCGTTGGAAGTGGTGTCACAGGTAGACAGGGATGCAAAGAAAGCTTTTGGCATATTGACCTTGATAAATCAATGTATTGGACAGAATCTCCTGTCCATCTCCCGAACTATCAAATCTTCTGTCAACTATCACTCTACCTAACTTTACCCTTCCCAGTTGAGCCTCAGAGCTGACCACTAGGATGCTGCTGCTGTGCCCTGAGGTTCTCCAGCAGTATTTAAAAGGGGTATACTCGTTGTTGATAGGAATAACCACAGGGAAACTGCACTGATGGTTTATTTCCCTTACTTCTTTTGGTGGTCACCCATCTATGATCGACATTCCAGTTTGGTGTAACGACCTCAGCAAAAGTCACATCTATGAGGTTTGATTCTGAGTACATCCTGCTCCAGTTCCTTGACTTTGTCAGTCAAGAGTTGAAGTTGGGTGCACTTCCTGCAGGTGTAGTTATCAGGGAAACCCTACATCTTACAGAAGGAGCATTCTACTGGCTGAATTACCATCTTGCCTACCTATATTTGGTATATCGCCAACTTTTCAAGTTTAACTTCTAGCCTGTGAGTGTTGAGCTGAAGCATGGCCACTCTAACCGTGTCCACTCCAACAAAGGCCGCTCTGCTTACACCCTGCCTTTTATATTGGCCCCTACTGAGTGCCTAAGAGAGAGTTATGATTGCAGCCCACTTTTAAGTTCCAAAAGGGCCTGAGGTCTTTTCAACCTCACACTGCCTCACCAACGAATATGCATGGACATGTTGAACCAAAGATCCTGTATCTGTGATGTATTCCATTTTAAGTAGTTAATACATTATTTACAAATTATGTAAACCTTTAAGGCAAAACCAGAAAAAGTGGCTTGGCAAGGGTTATCAGGGGAAGTCAAAGAAAGTATTGGATGAAAGGAAAAGGTTTACGATGTTTCCAAAATGAGTAAGCCTGAGGATAAACAAAGTTCAGAATTCAGCAAAGGAAGACCAAGACATTGATAAGGAAAGATAAAGTGGAATACAAGAGTAGTGTAACTGGTAAAAAGAGTACAGACTGTAATAACTTCTATATATTTATAAAATAGAAATTATTAGCTAAAATCAGTGTGGGTCTTTTTCAGGATGAGCTAGCTGAAGTTATAGTGGAGAATAGGAACAGGCACAGACAGAAACTACTCCAGAAATAATGTAAAACTACAGATACATAAACTCATGAACATTACTTTGTTATTCTTTTATTTTTTCACAATTTATTTATTTTTATAATGAACAGATTTTTATGTCTTTGCACTATACTGCTGCTGCATAGCAACTAATTTCAGATCATATGTCAGTGATAATAAACTAGATTCTGATAAATAGCTAGGACCTGTATCCATGGATTTTGAAAGGAATAGTGCATGCACCTGACAGAATTTATAGAACTTTGCCGTAGATTCCATAAATTCTAGACAGATCACACAAATTGGAAAGTAACAAACGTAATTCCACTGTTTAATAAAAAAGAATAAAATAGTTAACTATAGATCAGTTAGTATGACATCAGTTGTAGAAATAAAAATGATAGAATTTATTATGAAGGAAAGGAGGTACAACACTTAGAAAATAGTGAACGAGGCACAGTTAATGTGGATTTATTAAAGGGAATTCATGTTTGATAAATCTGTTGGGATATTTAGAGTTTTAACTATTAGAATACATAAGAGTAAACCAGTAGAAAGCCTTTGATAAGGTTATATGTTCGAGTTCATGAAATTGGGGCTAATATTCTTACATGGATTGATGAGCAGTTCTTGTATGGACATTTAGATGGAGACGGAACATAAAGATTTTTACTCTCCATGTATGTGAAGGATGTAAGAAATAAAGTCAATTCAATTCCATCAGGTATCTTTGACTTCAAAATTTCACTGCTTCTCTTTCAACAGATGATGCCTATCTATTAAGTGTTTCCAGAAATAAAAACAAAAATTGCTGATTATTAGCATCTGCAGTACAGTTTATGTGAAATGATATTTTGAAAATCATGTGAAAAATTGTGAGATCATATACTCTGGTAGTAAAAAGATGAAGTTTGTTTTTAAATGGTGTGGGATTGAAAATTTTGCATTGTTCAGGGCATTAGAATGTGTTTTTGCTAACAGGTATGCACAGAGTACAAATAATAATTCAAAATTTAAGGACAGAAAGCCTTGTGCAAAAACGTATAATATACTGTCATTGCTACCTGTCAAAGCTGAATTTTACAATACAAACATTTCAAGAAATTATTCTCATTCCAGCAGAAGTTGATGAAATGCTTTAATCATTTAATCTTTACTGATCAGCCATGCTACATTTCTTGAGACTTGTATTTCATGTTTTGGGAAACAAATATGTGACTCTAATAACTCCACATTACAATATAGAAGCTTAACATTGAATCAGAAGTAATGCTTTGTATGAGAGATCAGTTTCATCATGTAACATGTACAAATCATGTAACAAATACAATAAATTATCATAGCTAGAGAGAAAGTTCCTGGGAAACTGAAAGATCTGAAGGTAGGTAAGTCAGAAGTTATATACCTCAGAGTTCTGAAGGAGGTGGCTGAAGAGATCATGGAGGCATTACTAATCATCTTTCAAGAATCACTAGATCCCGGAATGGTTCTGGATGACTGGAACATTGCAAATACCACTCTACTCTTCAAGAAGGGAAACAAGAGGGCAGTTAATCTGACCTTAATGGTTGGGGAAGATGTTGGAGTCAATTATTAAGGATGAGGCCTTAAGGTACTTGGTACATAATAAAATAGGCCATAGTCAGTATGGTGTCCTCAAGGGAAAATCTTGCTGACAAATCTGTTGGAATTCTTTGAAGAAATAACAAGCAGAATAGACAAAGGTGCCACACATGAGGCTGCTTAACAAGCCACAAGAAAGATTCGAGCATGAGTGGCTGATTAGCAGGAGGCAAAGAGTGGAAATAAAGGGAGCCTTTTCTCATTGGTTGCCAATGATTAGTGGTGTTCCACAGGGGTCTGTGTTGGGACTGAATCTTTTTATGTTATATGTCAATGGTTTGGACATATAATGTCCATACCATATATTTGGACATATAATGGTTTGGACAATGTCAATGGAATTGATGGTTTTGTTGCAAGGTTTGCAGATAATATGAAGATAGGTGGAGGGGCAGGGAGTTTTGAGGAAGCTGAGAGGCTACAGACGGATGGATTACAAGAATGGGCAAAGAAATGGCAGATGGAATACAGTGTCAGGAAGTGTATGGTTATGCACTTTGGTAGAAGAAATGAAAGGTTTGACTATTTTCTAAATGGAGGGAAAATACATAAAACTGAGGCATAAAAAGACTTGGGAGCCCTTGTGCAGGATTCGCTACAGGTGTTGTGATGGAAAATAACTGGTTCTTTGAGTCTCAACAGTAGAGGCCTGGACACACACAGTTTTAATAATAAGGAATTTATTTACAAGGGGAAGTCGGGTCAACACAAGCAACTACAATACACAGGAAGCGGTGTGGGGACAGGGTACGGTTACACAAACAAAGAACAAGGGAAAAGCACTACAACAGCTATCCCCCTTGACCTTGGATAGCTGCGGCTCCCTTACCAGGACAAACGATAGACCTTCCCAAACATAAATCAATGCACTTACCTTCAGTGAGGTGGTCTGTAAGAGAGAGCACGCCAGGGACAAGTCTCACCTTTTATAGCATGGGGCTGGGCGAGATAATCCAATTAAGGTGACCAATAATTTAGGTGTGCATTGATTAGTTGGGAGGGACCAAATGTTGATTGGCATGTGGTGTGTCCTCCGACCAGCCAGGTGGCAGTGCATTTGTCACGTGGCCAGTATCTCTGGATACAACAGGTTAAATTGCAGGTTGAGTCTGTGGTGAGGACGGCAAATGTAATGTTTACATTCATTTCAAAAGGACTAGATTATAGAAGGATGTAATATTGAGACTTTATAAAGCACTGCTAAGTCCTCACTTGGAGTATTGTAAGCAGTTTTGAGACCCTTTATCTTAGAAAGGAGTGTGTTCAAAGAGGTTCAAAAAAGTGATTCCAGGATTCAATGGCCTCTCAAATGAAGAGCACTTCATGGCTCAGGGCCTAAATTCGCTGGAATTCAGAAGAATGGTGAAAGGCCTTGATAGAGTGGATGTGGAGAGGATGTTTTTGATGGTGGGAGGGTCTAAGACTAGAGAACACAGCCTCAGAATAGAGGGGCATCCTTTTAGATCGGAGATGAGGAGGAATTTCTTTAGGCAAACAGTGGTGAATCTGTGAAATTCTTTGCCACAGGCAGCTGTGGAGGCCAAGTCATTATGTATATTTAAGGCAGATGTTGATAGATTCTTGATTGGTCAGGGCATGAAGAGATATGGGGGGGAAGGTAGGAGATTGGGGCTGAGAGGAAAATTGGATCGGCCATGATGAAATGGTAGAGCAGACTTGATAGGCGAAATGACCTAATTCTGCTCCTATATATTATCATCTGATGGTCTAAATCAATTACCTACCTATAACTGATTGATTGAATCTGCTGGTTGGAATATCTGAGAAGGAATCCAATGCTTCTGTTGCCCTATAGGGAAAGAACAGATAGATTCACACTTTAAAATGAATCCTGTCAAGAGCAATTTATGATGTCAACTTTCATTTTTAGCATCCCAGTTGGAATGGGGCTGTTAGATGAAGAAATCTTTTCATATTAAGGTTGATTTGGTTTATATTAATACCAGATTTGGGAAAGATTGTTGAAGGTACCATTTGAAATAAAGGGGGGGGGGGGGGTTTGCCAGTAAAATAGAGACAAAGTTGTCCTCCATATTGGGTATGCACAAGAGAAAATCTCCACCATACCCAATGAAAAACGATAGGAAGAAAATATAGCTGCAGGAGCAATGCCTTTAAAGGAACCTTAGAAACCCATAACCAAAAGCTTCATTGATGCAGAGCCCAATATAGCAGGTAATGTACACAGATATATTCTGCTCTAAAAGCCCACCATCAGCTATCTTCAAAATGTCATGACGAGACATTCACCCTTCATTTTTGCTACATAATTGTACTGTGCATCTGAGGCATATTTTCTACTTTTTTTCGAGCAACTGAGCACAATCTGCACAGTGAATCCTACAGTCGGTAATTTCAGGTGCTTGGCAGCCAAACAAACAGGCCTTGCATGTATTCTTAGTGATATTCTAGAAGCACATTTTTCTCATTGTTGTACATGAGGTAAGGAATAAGCAATTAGAAATTATCTCTGAATCTTTTCATTTCCTTTAAAAAGATTATGTAAATGACTCATAATTGCCCAGAAGAATCCATAAATGTCAACTAATTAAATAAGTACTTTTTCAGTGTTGATGGAATTTTAATCATTACTTTCAAGACAATTTTGTCTTCTGAATAATTTCCTACAACAGTACTTAGAATAACACTATCCCCAAGCTGCTGAAACATTTAGAAAGGGCATACTTTCTCCCCAAAGAATTCAGTGAATCAGGTTAATTTCCCTAACAGGAAGACTTTTATTGTGCACTTATCGACCAATATTCTCAAAGTACATTGCACATTAAGGCCAAGAACAGTCAGATTCACCAACATAACATTATTGTTGCAGTTACTACGATTAACATCAATTTGCTCATATTAATCCAGTAATTGTAATCTTCTTTTAATTATTCCATATATTTTCAAAGTTTTATGTGCTCAGGAGTTGGGAACAAAGAGGTATTATACATCATAAAGTCAGGCTGATGCATCAGTATAGATCTTAATGAGAGCTCTCTGATGGACCAATCAACATTAAATTACCTTGCGGAGCTTCAATGCGTAATGACCTGCACAGGCAAGATAAACTTTCATTGTATTAACCACATATTAACTGGCGAGACACCAGCCTAAGAAAAATGTAGGGGATACAAAGTAGCAATTATACAACTTATGATTTTCATATTCTTTGTTAGCTTCAGAATAGTTTTTTTAAAGTGACTTTATCAGTCATTAGGAATGAATGAATCTTCATGCTTTATTTCTTTCATTTAGGCATATCTGGGTGCAATTAAAAAAATGTAAGAAGCAAGAGTAGGCTTTATAGCCCCTCAAGCCTTCTCCAGCATTTAAAAATATCAAGGCTACACCTTGTCCACTTTCCCATCTAAATCTACTAGTGTTGAGAAATCTACTATTTCTCTACTAAATCTACTAGTATCAGTGTCAGCCTTTACCATATTTAACAATTCAGCATCCACAGCCACCTATGATTGGGAATTCCCAAGATTCACTACACAATAAGTAAAGAATATTTCCTCATGGTCCTAAATGACTGACTCTTTATCCAAACAGCTAAAGACCAAATAGCACTCCACAGAATCACCCTGCTAACCTGAAATCAACCTGATTAATCCTTATCTGTTTTCTGTTTTATCATACCAAATCCCACCTGGGCCTCTGTACCTCCCTCTGTAATTGGATCCTCGACTTCCTAACCAGAAGACCACAGTCTGTGCAGATTGGTGATAACATATCCTCTTCGCTGACGATCAACACTGGCAAACCTCAGAGGTGTGTGCTTAGCCCACTGCTCTATTCTCTGATACACATGACTATGTGGCTAGGCATAGCTCTAATACCATCTACAAATTTGCTGATGATACAACCATTGTTGGTAGAATCTCAGGTGGCATACAGGAGTGAGATAATGCCAACCGGTGGGAATGGTGCTGCAGCAACAACCTGGCACTCAATGTCAGTAAGACGAAAGAGCTGATTGTGGACTTCAGGAAGGGTAAGATGAAGGAACACATACCAATCCTCATAGAGGGATTGGAAGTGGAGAGAGTGAGCAGCTTCAAGTTCCTGGGTTCAAGATCTAACCTGGTCCCAACATATTGATGTAGTCAGAAAGAAGGCAAGACAGCGGCTATACTTTATTAGGAGTCTGAAGCGATTTTGCATGTCAACAAAAACACTCAAAAACTTCTATAGTTGTACCATGGAGAGCATTCTGACCGGCTGCATCACTGTCTGGTATGGAGGGGTTATAGCACAGGACCAAAAGAAGCTGCAGAAGGTTGTAAATCTTGTCAGCTCCATCTTGGGCACTAGCCCACAAAGTACCCAGGACATCTTTAGGGAGCGGTGTCTCAGAAAGGCAGCATCCATTATTAAAGACCTCCAGGGCATGCCCTTTTCTCACTGTTACCATCAGGTAGGAAATACAGAAGCCTGAAGGCACACACTCAGCAATTCAGGAACAGCTTCTTCCTCTCTGCCATCCAGTTCCTAGACTTTGAATCTTTGGACACTACCTCACTTTTTATAATATACATTATTTCTGTTTTTGCGCATTTTTAATAATCTATTCAATATATGTAATTGATTTACTTGTTTATTTATTTTTGTGTTTTATTTTTTATTATTTTTTCTCTCTCTGCCTGATTATGCATTGCAGTGAACTGCTGCTGCTAAGTTAACAAATTTCACGTCACATGCCGGTGATAATAAACCTGATTCTGATTTTGACATTACTTTATGTAATAACATTTCATTTGGCATCTTATCAATTGTCTTTCAGGAAAATTCAGGAATACTACATCCATTGGTTCCTCCTCCTAGATACCTCCTCAAAAACTCCCTTATACCTTTCATCAAAACTACGTTGTCTCTACCAAATTACATGATTACTTTCTAAGTGGCTTATTACATTTGAATTGTATATTACCCAATAACATGTCCAGCCAACTAATCAATAACTTCCTATTTTCTCTCTTTTTCACCTGTCTTGAGGGACAGCATCACATTTGCTATTGTACAATCATCTATGACTATTCCAGAATATAGGGATTTTTGGAAGATCATCACAAAGGCATCCATTATCTATACACTAACTCTTAGAGAGATTAGATTGCAGGCTGCAAGGCAGAAATTTGTTGATTATTGTTCTCCTTATTTTTGTCCATCACTTCTCTCACGTGATTAATCACAACACATCTTTAGCATTAGACAGAAATAAAGTGTGCAATCTTAAAGGCAGATTTTTCATTTTAATTGCACCTAGTTTCCTGATGCAATGAAAATATATAATGAAGTATAATACTTGGCAAGCTACTTACATTTGATTTCCAATGTCCAAACCTGGCAGAATCTCTTGGAGGCACAAAGACAAATACCAGGATTTTCAAGAGTGAAAAAGTTTAAGGTAGATTTCTTTGCAAGGTTTAGTAAATTTTGATTTTAGAATTAAACTTAGTTTGAAGCATTTATAGTTTCTTTCATTGTATTAATTAGTGATCAGAAAAATTGCCTTGCAGGGAAGGTTCAGAGTTAATTTGGTGGTGACTAAAATAGTTAGGAGGAAATTACAGTCATCTGGGGCTGTCTCTGACCTTCGGAATTATTATGAGTAGCAAGTCCCTGGTAAAAAAAAGGTAATATTCCAGCTATTAATTACCATAACAAGAACAGTTTAATCAATTGTTTATAATTTAGAACATCCACTGGGCCAGATTCAGAGCAGTCAATGTCTTTCAAAGGAGATTGATGATCAAGTACAACAAAGAGGACACAAAAAGCATTCCTGAAAAAATGAGAGTTATTGGTCATTGATTAATAGCAAGGTGATCAGAGTGGACAAGAATATGTAATCATAGCAAGGTGAGCCAAAGATGACTTTGTGGCTAGAAAATTAGAAAGATCAAAACTTTGAGACTGACCAAATTTACCTATATATGGGGAGGGAGAGAGTTTCATAGATCAAACTAATACACTTAAGGCTTACAATGAGAGTAGGCTGCCTAGAGATCAGTGGGGATTCTGAATCATCAGTTTGGAAAACAGTTCACCATGGGGGGTGGATAGGTGGGCTTTGGGAGGATACATACCTGGTTGGGAAGACTGCTATTGAGGAAATGACAGTTAGTGGGTTTGTGCTGTTCTTGATAAGGGGTTCAGTACTGAGGTCTGGATCAGTACTGGAAATGGAAATAGGCAGGAAAATTATGTGGATGGTCAGCGCTGGGCTTGGTTGAGGGCGAAAACGTCAGAGAGAGGAGGGGCGGGAAGCTCTTTGGGCAGTGGTGGTGGGGAGGGCAGGGGAAAGAGGAGCGTTTATCATCAGACACTAGGCAACGAGCAGAGAAGAGGGGTGGTGGTGCTTTCGCACTGTGTTGTCTTACACAGGCAGCGGCAGATCGAGAGGTTGTTCTGTTGCAAAGTAGACGGAGGGAAAGGCAGTAAGTTGCTGCTGCTGCTGTCGCTGAGCAACACTTGGCCAGCCCTTGCAAGATGGGGAATCCGCTAATGCCTTGAAATAAAAGGAAGCATGGCTCAGTTTCCAACAGCTTTTGCGGGGGGCCTGGATATCTGTGCCACTACAGTAGAAGAAAGAGCTAAGCATGACCAGCAGTTTCTTAGCATTAAACCAACTGGTGGAATGATTACTGGTGATCAGACACAAAATTTCTTTCTTCAGTCTGGATTGGCTCCGCCTGTTCTTGCACAGATATGGATCTGGCTGACAGAATAATGACCGGAAGATGGATCAAATAGAGTTCTCTGTAGCCATGAAATTGATCAAGCTAAAACTACAGGGTCATCAGCTTTCCTAGTCACTGCCTCCCATCATGAAACAAGCACCAGTGGCTGTTCCAACAACACCAGCATTTGGTATAGCCAGTGTTCTAGCTTTGTCCTCCATGGGTTTAGTAGCACCTTTGTCAATGGTGCCCATGCCAGCTGTGGGGATATCACCACCACTGGTATCTTCTGTTCTGTTCTTCTGTATAATCTTATCATATGATGGAGAAATTTCAAGGTAGTTATTTTTTGCTCATGTATGTTTCATTTGAAGAAAAGGATGTTTAGTCACTAACCATTAAAAATTATGCATTCTTGCCAAAAAACAGCAATAAATGTATTTACTTATTTAGAGATGCAGCATGATAACAGGCCATTCTGGCCCAATGAGTTCTCGCCACCCAATTACACATATGTGACCAATTAACCTACTAACCCCTACGTCTTTGGACAGTGGGAGGAAACTGGAGGACCCGGAGGAAATCCATGCCGTCACTGGGAGAACACAGAAACTCCTTTCAGCCAACAGTAGTGATTTAACTCCAGTCCCTGGCAGTGTAATAGCATTACCCTAACACCACATTAGGACCACATCATGGTCAGTATTAAATTTTTCAGCCTTAACATTACACACCTGTGAATGTAGTGTTTACATCCTTCATTTACTAATGTGAAATTTATATTTTATGTTATCTAGAGCAGTAACCAGTTATAAATAATCAATTTAATACACTTGCTAAAATAGCAAACACTATATTTAATGGGATTGTGTTAACTATTCTTCCATTAATATTTTGATTGTAATGTGCCAAGTACCCGTAATATTTTCATCATAAGTCTGGCTGTGATGAGACAGCTTATAATTGTGACAAATGGTATCGGGTAAGTTACCAATAAGGAATAGCACTGGTTACCCAACATCGCTATTTTTCCCAGACATATACAATGGATTCCGGTAATTGTGCAATCGGTTAATGAGGGCAGCCATTTATTTGGGACAACTCTTAAAGAACAAAAAAATAAATTGAGAAAATAGTGTGGATTCACTTTGTTTATTTGGGACACTATTCTACTTAATTAGGCTAGAAGAATAGTTTCTAACTAGCGTCAGTTACATGCACTTGCGTGGCCATTAGACACTAAACCTTGTCTAGAGTGATCGGATTTTAAATACCGCCAGTTGTATGTGCTTGTGTTCAAAAAGCAGTGATTTTTGTCACTGATAGTTGGCAAAAAATAAACAGTAAGATGATTTTTAACTGTTTTGCTAACCGTGGTTTCAAATCTTTAGTCTTAACAGATGCCAGAAATGGCCAAGAGTAAAAATGACATGATTTCACTACTTCAGCAAGTTAGGAATTACAAAGAATTTGAAGGTATCAACAATCATCTTGAATGCTACGATTAAAATATAAGATTTGGATGATGCAATCATCTAAAGGATTGCATGAAGCCAGTTCATTATCTGCACTAGGAGTCTGCGCTGAATTTGTTCATTTACAGTCAATCACAGCAGATGAATTCCTCCATTGATAACTATTAGGAACTAATAACAGAAACTCTGCAGATGCTGGAAATCCAAGTGATGGAGGAACTCAGCAGGCCAGGGACCCAATATCGGAAAAAGTACAGTTGACTTTTTGGGCTGTTGAAGAAGGCGGTGGGAATTGGTGAAGGAGAAGGGCATTTCCTAGTGGCCACCCATTTTAATTGCACTTCCCATTCCCATTCCAATATGTCAATCCATGGCCTTTTCTACTGTTGTGATGAGGCCACACACAGGTTGGAAGAACAACACGTTGTATTCCATCTGAGTAGCCTCCAATCAGATGGCATAAACATCGATTTCTCGAACTTCCAGTAATTCCCCTCCCCAACCACCTTCACCATTCCCTATCCCCTTTACCGACTCTCACCTTATCTCTTTACCTGCTCATCGCCTCCCTCCGGTGATCCTCCCCACTTTTCTTTCTTCCATGGCTTTCTGTTCTCCCCTATTGGACTCTTTTTTCTCCAGCCCTGTATCTCTTTCACCAGTCAACTTCCCAGCTCTTTATCTCTCCCCTTGCAATTTCACCTATCACCTTGTGTTTCTTTCTCCCCTCCCCCACTTTTTATATCTACTTCTCATCTTTTTTCCTCCAGTCCTGCCAAAGGGTCTCAGCCCAAAACATGAACTGTATTTTTATCCATATATGCTGCCTGGCCTGCTGAGTTACTCCAGCATTTTGTGTGTGTTTATTAGGAATTAATACACAGTTTTATAGTACTATAGAGGTATTGATAGTGTTCTAAGTTGTTCTGTATTTCATTCAGATACATATTTCTTTACTTAGTTAAACGTGGGCTTGTCTTCTTTATACTTTTAACTATTTCCATGAAACTTGAGCTAATTGGGGCCGCCGCTTAATTGAGCCAAAATGTACTGATCCTGACATGTCCCAATTAACTGGAATCCACTGTAATTACTAAAGAGAACAAATGCATCCTTGCACAAAATGACATCTGCTACACTGGAAGATTTGCAACACATCAGGGTCATAAGGCAATCCATGTGTTGACTGATGGATGGATCACTGCTTAATGAGGTCACAGCAGCCGTTCATTATTTATCTACACCACTGCAGAAACAGATTAAAGCCCATAACCCTACCCAATGACAAGCAATTGAAAGACCCAAGCATTTCTCTCGAAATATGCAGCAACATAATTAAAGCAATAACTTTGCTGCCCTACAAAATTGAATGGAAAATCTTTAAAGATACTGCAGAAAGGGTCAAGAGAATCCAGCATAAACAAGACTAAGATGAAAAGTGTAAAGATGCTGGCTATGTTCTTTATATTTTATGCTGTTTCATTTGATTGAAAATAATTTCTAGGAAAGGAAAATGAATTGAAGGCTATTTTTTTCTTAAATTCTACCAACATTTTGGCCATTTTTTTACATTACTATTTACTTGATACTAAGTTAATCAAGATTAGCTTTCACATCCTGAGCACTTGATAGGTTGAGGATGGTTCAAACCATCTCATTGATCTCACTTTCTTTCACTCTGATCTAGAAAATGAACTTTATAATACAAAAATGTGTTGTCAAATACTTCAATTGCTTATCTGGAAATAAACTACTGAAATGCTTTGCTTTTTCACTTTTCACCATTTTAACCTTAATTGAAAAACTGATGAATAAAAATAACTTCTATAACCCCTTCTTTGCAGGACAGACTAGAGGAGCACAATAAATAAACCTGAATAATTCAAAATCTTGACAGAAAATGTTGTAAAATATCTGCACATAGATAGACAAAGTGAAGAAGTGTCAGCCACATCTCTGCTAGAAGCACTCTGGAAACAAAGTTGTAGGTTTAACCTCTGTTCTATAGACCTGAGGTTAAGATCCAGTTTGATACAACTGTGCAATACTGAGAAAATGCAGCACTATTGGAGGTGCCACTTTATGGATGAGATGTCACACCAAAGTCTTGTTTTCCTTCTCAGGATGGATGTTCATTATCCATAAAACCATAAGACATAGGAACAGAATTAGGCTATTTAGCCCATCGAGTCTGTTCTGTTATTTCTTCATGGGTGATCCACTATCCTCTCAACCCCATTCTCCTGCCTTCTCCCCATAGCTTTTCATACCATGACTAATCAAGAACCTACCAACTTCCATCTTAAATGTACTCAATGACATGGCCTCGACAGCTGCCAGTGGCAATGAATTCCACAGATTCACCACCTTCTGGCTAAAGAAATTTTCTCCTCATGCCCATTCTAAAGCAATGTCAGTCCTTTCTGAGTCTATGCACACTGGCCCAAGACTCCCTAACATCCTCTTCACAACCATTCTATCCAGGTTGTTCAATAGATATCAATGAGATTCCCCCTCCTCATTCTTCTAAATTTCAGTGAGTAAAGACCCACGGCCATCAATCACTCCTTGTACAATAAGCCTTTCATTCTCAGGATCATTCTCATGAACGTCCTCTGAATACTCTCCAATGTCAATACATTTTTTTTTAAATACTGGGCTCAAAATTGCTCACAATACTCATGTCCTTGCTTTTATATTCTGTTCCTCTCAAAATGAATGCTAACATTACATTTGTCTTCCTCACCACCAATTCAACTTGCAAATTAACCTTCAGGAATCTGCACAAGGAGATTCAAGTTCCATTTCACCTTTAGTTCCTTCTTCCAAAGTACATGACTATATACTTCCCGACACTGGATTCCATTTGCCACTTCTTTACCCATCCTCCTAATCTGTCAAGTCTTCTTGCAGCTTCCCTGCTATCTCAACTCTAACTGTGCCTCCACCTATCTTCAAATTTTCCACAAACTTGGCCACGAAGTCATCAATTCCATAATGCAAATTATTGGCATACTATGCAAAAAGAAGCAGTCCCAGCACTATGAGTCATAGGTCTCCAGCCAGAATAAGTCCCATTGACAACTATCCACTGTTGTCTATGAGCAAGCCAATTCTGAATCTAATTCACTGTGGCTTCCACTTATGTTAATCTTTTGTTTGAACCTTCAGAAATCCATATAAACAATAGCCACAGCTCTACCTTCATCAATCCCCTTCAACACCTTCTTGAAAAACTCAATAAGTTAGTGAGGGACAACTTGCCTAAACAGGATGTTTCTGTAGAACAATGTGGCCATGCTATATCAGCATCAGAAAGTGTGGTGTCATTTGTGGGCTGCTTGCAGCACATCTTTGAGTGTGCTAGATAGTAATGCAAATGATGCATCTCACTGTAAGTTTCAACGTACATCTGATAAATAAATCTAAATCTGAGTCTGACAAAGCCAAGCTGACTGTCCCTAAATTGGCTATGGATTTCCAAATGCTCATAAATTCTATACCTAAGAATCCTCTCCAGTACTTCCCCTACCATAGTCATGAGACTCAACGGTGTGTAATTTTCAGGATTATCCCTATTTCCCTTCTTGAATAATGGAACAAAACTAGCTACTCACCAGTCCTCTAGAACCTTGCCAGTGGCTAGAGAGGACATCATGATATTGCTCAAGGCCTCAGCAATCTTATGGCTTGTCTCTCTCAGTAGCCTGGAGTATCTTCCATAATGGTCTGGGGACTTATCCATCTTAATGTTAATTAAAAGACCCAGGATTACCTCCTTTCGTTACCTCAAATGTTCCCACCAATTCAGCATGCTCCACATTAATCCTCCTATCCTCCATGTCTTTTGAGGCCAAGTCATAGGGTATATTTAAAGCAGAGTTTGATAAGTTCTCGATTAGTAAGGGTTACAAGGAAAAGGCATGAGGATAGGGTTGAGAGGGATAATAAATCAGCCGTGATCAAATTGTGGAGCAATGCTCTAATTCTACTGCTATGGTTTTGGTCTTTTCCTCAGTCAATATTGATGCAAATACTGATTATGCAGCTCTATAAAGCACATTTCCAGTGTTGTGTTCAGTTCTGGTTGTCATAGAAAGGATGTAGAAGGTTCAGAGATGGTGCAGAGGAGATTTACCAGGATGTTACCCTGATTAGAGAGCATGTCATTTCTCCTTCAAGTCCCCACTCTCCCTCTCCTCAAGACTCCAGTCACCCTGCTTCATCTCCTAGGGGCAACTCTTCTTCTTCATCCTCTCCTCCCCTCCTCCCATAAACCTACTCCAATCTTATTTTTCTTAAGTCTAGACCACTTAAAATTTCAGTTCCACCACCACCACAAGCACATGTTCTCAATCCATTAAGTCAGACATCTACCTCTAGCATTTCAAAGCAGTATCCCCTCTACCACCTGTAAATAGAGTGCTCAGTTCTTCACCTCCACATACTTCCATCCTCTGACAGCAGTTGTTCACCATGAATCAACGTTTCAAGCAACAGCCAATGTTGGGCTTTGCTGGAAAGGCAGGAAAAAAAATCTGATTAAAGTTAACATGGTCTCACATCTTTATCTCCCAGCTCCAAATTAACAGCAACAGCCTCATTTTTTCTCACCGTTTCCTCTGACACTAATGAGTTGGTATTTCAGACAGCAAAGAGCAACTGAGCATTTACGCAATTAAATAATTGCTGAAGCAAGTCAAAAATGTGAACCAATGCAGTTTCTGAAGGAATCAAGTTCCATTCTTCCATAATTCAGTGTTAAGTGCTCACCTCGTTTAAAAATAAAATTGGTGTATTGTGCTTTTACAATCAGGGTTATGAAATCAAACCTTTTTGATGTGTTATTTTACTTGGAAACTGGCTCCATCAAAATTGAGGAGAAAATCACCAGACGATTTTGTTCTTTTCCCTTGGCAGTTATGTACCTTTGTTGGGAAGGCTGCCTTCAACCAGAGCACTCCCAAAATAAACCAGTACTTTAGTCAGCAATATTTCCTGTCATCCTAACTCAATTTATTTATTCAACAGGAAGACTCTTCTCATGCCTTGACTCTATCAGCTGCATAAACTGAGAACATATGTAGATACATAACAAGTGTTATATGGTTATGTACATAACTAGTTATATATGAATATATAATGAATGGATTTGGCAATCCATAATGATAATGAAGGACCAGAAAATCAATTCCGTAAATAATGATGGTCAAAGGAGGAAGGAGTCATTAAAATCACATGCACATACAAAATACTGGCCTCTTTTCAAGTTCTCTAGATATATTAGGAATCTATGTATCTAAGTGTGTGTGTGTATATATATATATATATACACACACACACAAACTACAGCTAGACTATTCCTTGTATTGGGTATTGCAACCTAGAAAGAATATATTGTTTTTTTTTAATGGAGGGTGGAGTTGGTTTACCAAAATGATGCTTGTACTCCATGAAGCAAATAACAAATTAGTACTTAAGAAGACTAGGTTGCATTCCCTGAAATCTAGGCTAAAGATTAATATGAACTGATGCAGTAAGTATCTCAATCAGCATACCAAGACAAAGAACTATGGTCTAAAACTTAAAACTAAGTTTCAATTGGTGACGAAAGTTTCAAACTTTCTTCCATAAATGACAATTATTGCTAAGTCAATTGTCCATAACAAATCTGGGACTGACAGAATTTTTCTTAAGGCAAGGTGTTAAGGGATATGCTTCAGTGGTAGGTATTTGCTGTTTGATAACAGATAACAGTTAAATTTCAGCATGAAAACCAGGAGCTAAATGGACAAAAAGGCTGTGATCCTGTTAGCAGAAGTACATCGTTAATCATGAAACATAAAGTGAGATATACACTGTTCAGCAAGTGCTTTCAGAATGTCCAGTTGTGCAATACAAATAATAACTACACATTTGCAAGCATGAAACTGCAGAACAGAAACCCAAAGGATACCAAGTGACTTAGAATAAGCATGCTGGAAATACTCGTTTCATTTCAGATCTCAGGTGACTAAAGCATTTTGCTTTTGGATTTTTCACAATTTTGTAATTATTGTTAGTGCTAAAAGTAAGATACTGACATGGCTCAACATTCCAATAATTTGTATATTTGTTCTGTTGCTCTAAGCTATTTGTTGTCATTTTTCTATGCTATTCAAAAATGACAAGACATGTCAGTATTGTTTTGATTAAGCAACAATTTCATGATACAAACTGTTTTCCTAAGCATGCTATAAACTGGGTTTTTTTATTTGCAGCATTAAGGCCAAATATTTGAACATCAGATAATTTATGCTTTCAGATTATGCACTAGCAGTAAGTATCTCAAATCACTTATCCACTTGACAACTACCTACCACTCCCAGATCCAAACCCTTAACTTTTTACCTAGAGCATAGAATAGCACAGCACAGTACAGGCCTTTCAGCCCACAATGTTGTGCCGACCCTCAAACCCTGCCTCCCATATAACCACCCCACCACCTTAAATTCCTCCATATACTTGTCTAGTAGTCTCTTAAATTTCACTAATGTATCTGCCTCCACCACTGACTCAGGCAGTGCATTCCACGCACCAACCATTCTCTGAGTAAAAAACCTTCCTCTAATATCCCCCTTGAACTTCCCACCACTTACCTTAAAGTCATGTCCTCTTGTATTGAACAGTGGTGCCCTGGTGAAGAGGCACTGGCTGTCCACTCTATCTTAATGTCCTCTTAATATCTTGTATACCTCCATCATGTCTCCTCTCATCCTCCTCTCCAGAGAATAAAGCCCTAGCTCCCTTAATCTCTGATCATAATGCATACGCTCTAAACCAGGCAGCATCCTGGTAAATCTCCTCTGTACCCTTTACAATGCTTCCACATCCTTCCTATAGTGAGGCGACCAGAACTGGACACAGTACTCCCAAGTGTGGCCTAACCACAATTTTATAGAGCTGCATCATTACCCCGCGACTCTTAAACTCTATCCCTGGACTTATGAAAGCTAACACCCCATAAGCTTTCTTAACTACCCGATCTACCTGTGAGGCAACTTTCAGGGCTCTGTCCACACTACCAAGTATCCTGCCATTTACTTTGTACTCTGCCTTGGAGTTTGTCCTTCCAAAGTGTACCACCTCACACTTCTCCGGGTTGAAGTCCATCTGCCACTTCTCAGCCCACTTCTGCATCCTATCAATGTCTCTCTGCAATCTTCGACAATCCTCTACACTAAATACAACACCACCAACTTTTGTGTCATCCGCAAACTTGCCAATCCACCCTTCTACCCCCATCATCCAGGTTGTAAATAAAAATTACGAAAAGCAGAGGTCCCAGAACCGATCCTTGTGGGACAGAACTAGTCACAACCCTCAATTCTGAATGTACTCCCTCCACCACAACCCTCTGCTCTCTGCAGGCAAGCCAATTCTGAATCCATCTGGCCAAACTTCCCTGGATTACATGCCTTCTGACTTTCTAAATAAGCCTATCGTGTGGAACCTTATCAATTGCCTTACTAAAATCCATGTAGATCACATCCACTGCACTACCCTCATCTATATGCTTGGTCACCTCCTCAAAGAACTCTATCAAGCTTGTTAGACATGATCTGCCCTTCACAAAGTCATGCTGACTGTCCCTGATCAGACCATGATTATCTAAATACCTATAGATCCTATCTCTAAGAATCTTTCCCACCACAGATGTAAGGCTCACTGGTCTATAACTACCCAGACTATCCCTAACAAGGGGACAACATTCACCTCCCTCCAATCCTCCGGTACCATCCCCGTGGACAACAAGGACATAAGGATCCTAGCCTGAGGCTCAGCAATCTCTTCCCTCGCCTCGTGGATCAGCCTGAGGAATATTCTGTCAGCTCCCGGGGACTAATCCATACTAATGTATTTTAGCAACTTCAAAACCTCCTCTCCCTTAATATCAACATGCTCCAAAAGTTCAACCTCACTCATATTGTCCTCACCGTCATCAAGTTCCCTCTCATTGGTGAATACCAAAGATTGAGGACCTCGCTCACTTCCACAGCCTTCAGGCACATCTTCCCACTTTTATTTCTAATCGGTCCTACCTTCACTCCTATCATCCTTTTGTTCTTCACATAATTGACGAATACCTTGGGGTTTTCCTTTACCTGACTCGCCAAGGCCTTCTCATGCTCCCTTCTTGCTCTCCTCAGCCCCTTCTTAAGCTCCTTTCTTGCTACCCTATATTCCTCAATAGCCACATCTGATCCTTGCTTCCTAAACCTCATGTATGCTGCCTTCTTCCACCTGACTAGATTTTCCACCTCACTTGTTACCCATGGTTCCTTCACCCTACCATTCTTTATCTTTCTCACTGGGACAAATTTATCCCTAACATCCTGCAAGAGATCCCTAAACATTGACCACATGTCCATAGTACATTTCCCTGCAAAAACATCATCCCAATTCACACCTGCAAGTTCTAGCCTTATAGCCTCATAATTTGCCCTTCCCCAATTAAAAATTTTCCTGTCCTCTCTGATTCTATACTTTTCCATGATAATGCTAAAGGCAAGGGAGCAGTGGTCACTGTGCCCCAGATACTCACCCACTGAGAGATCTGCGACCTGACCCGGTTTGTTACCTAATACTAGATCTAGTATGGCCTGTCAACATATAGTGACAGGAATCTGTCCTGGACACACTTAACAAACTCTGCCCTGTCTAAACCATTGGAACTAATCAGGTGCCAATCATTATTAGGGAAGTTAAAGTCACCCATGATAACAACCCTGTTATTCTTGCACTTTTCCAAAATCTGCCTCCCAATCTGCTCCTCGGTATCTCTGCTGCTACCAGGGGGCCTATATAATACTCCAAGCAGAGTAACTGCTCCCTTCCTGTTCCTGACTTCCACCCATACTGACTTAAGAGGATCCTGCTACATTACCCACCCTTTCTGTAGCAGTAATAGTATCCCTGACCTGTAATGCCACCCCTTCTCCCCTTCCCCCCCCCCTATCCCTTTTAAAACATTGAAATCCAGGAATATTGAGAATCTATTCCTGCCCTGGTGCCAGCCAAGTCTCTGTAATGGCCACTACATCTTAATTCCATGTATCCAAGCTCTCAGTTCATCACCTTTGTTCCTGATGCTTCTTGCATTGAAGTACATGCACTTTAGCCCTTCTACCTTACTACCTTTACACCCTTTATTCTGCTTCTCTTTCCTGAAAGCCTCTTTATATGTTAAATCTGGCTTTACTCCATGCATTATACTTGCAGTTCTTGCATGACCTTTATCCTCCTCCACGTCACTATCTGCTCTAACACTCTATTTCCCCTCCCCCTGCAAATCTAGTTTAAACCCCCCCCCCCGGAGCAGTACTAGCAAATTTTCCGGAAGGATGTTAGTCACCCTCCAGTTCAGGTGCAACCCGTCCCATTGGGACGTCCCACCTTCCCTGCAACAAGGTCCAATTGCCCAGAAACATGAAGCCCTCCCTCCTGCACCATCTCCTTAGCCACATATTTAGCTGCATTATTTTCTTATTTCTAGCCTCACTAGCACATGGCACAGGTAGCAATCCTGAGATTGCAAACCTGGAGGTCCTGTCCTTCAACTTTGCACCTAACTCCCTAAACTCTCTTTGCAGGACCTCCTCCTTCTTCCTATCTACGTCATTAGTCTCTACATGGACGATGACAGGGGTGCTCTGCTCTTCCTGTCTATTCCCCTTCCCTCTCTTGACAGTCACCCAGCTACCTGTCTCCTGACTTTTAGGGGTAACTATCTCACTGAAACTCCTGTCTATTTCTGCCTCTGCCTCCCAAATGATCCAGAGTTCATCCAGCTCCAGCTCCAGTTCCCTAACTCGGTTTGTCAGGAGCTGCAGCTGGATGCACCTTTTGCAGGTGTAGTCATCAGGAACAATTGTGCTCGCCCTGACTTCCTACATACTGCAAATGCAGCACTCGACTGTCTTAACTCTGCCTCCATTACATACTTCTAAGTTAATTAGATTAATTAAAGGAGCTTACACGGCCTTACCCCACTGGGACCAAACACGTCCTCAGCCTCTGCTCGCCGAAGCCTCTTGAGCCAAAGCCTTTTTACTCTGTCTCCCTCCACTCCATCGCCCGCTCCATTAATCTGCTCACTTTTTAAACTCTCCCGCTGTTCTCACAGGCACACCTTCATGCACTTGTGCAGTCATGCCCCGTTCAAACTGCCGAAGAAATTACCTTCCCCTTCTCAATCTGCTTGCTTTTTAAACTCTCCCGCTGTTTTCACAGGCCGACCTTCACACACTTGAGCAGTCATGCCCCGTTCAAACACAATTGTGAAACATAAAACCAGAGGATGGATTGGAGAAAGAAATTATAGAAGAGGCGGAAGCTTACACAAGGATATACTGTAGGAATAAATAGTTTTTTTTCATAAGAAGGGTAATTAGAAAGAGAGTAAAGTAGTATCTGAGGAGAGAAAATCCATGAAAATTCTCACTGAATGTGGGGTGTGAAAAGCACGAAAGGAGAAGGAAATTTGTAATCAATTAGATGAGTTTTTAGAGAGGAAGTAGATGGGAACTTTAGAGAAGATTTGGCACAGAGGCAGAAGCAGCAGAGAAGTGATAGACTATATAGTTTGCTATTGAAACTTCTATTTTGGATGACAATAAAATATTTTAAAATTTCTGCATCTTTCTGCAATATGCTTAAAATTGACTTTTCATAGTCATTCCCAAATTAAAACAGTTTTCATGATAATATGACCAGTTTACTGAACTGCAATGCATTGTTAAGATCTTATAATAAATTAGATGAAATATTTATTGCTTGCAGGTTTTGAAATTTAAATAATTCAATTATAAAGTGTGTTCTGACTTTATTGTCAGATCTCAGTATTCTTGATAATCAGCTCATTGTGCAGTACAAGCTTTTTTTTATTTCTGGTACGATGCACATCAGCAGAAGTACTGCTGTCTGCTAATATTATTTTTCATAATTATTTCACAATGACCTGCAATGTACTTTGGAGACCTATTCACCAGATGTTGAGATAGCTCACTGTGAGAAACAAATGTAGCATCATCTTCCATATCTTCCACAACCAGACAAATCTTTCTTTTACCTCCCTTTCAAAATTTTAAAGGATTATGTCTTTTGTGACTCTGTGGACTGCTCTTCCATCTCCACCTTTCCTTCTCACACACTCTTCCTGTAACCACAGGAAATACAGCATTTGCTCTTTTATCTCACCCCTTCCCACCAACTAAGAAACTGCAGAATCATTTTGGGTGAAACAATAATTCATCTATGCTTCTTTCAATCTACATATTGCATTCAAACTCCCAATATCTCCTCTGTCATGGAGAAACCAAACATAAGACCACAAGACATAAGAGCCAAATTAGGCCATTTAGTCCTTCAAATCTGTTCCATCATTCAATCATGGCTGATTCCTTTTTCCCCTCCACAGCCTCACTCCCTGGCCTCCTCCCTGTAACCTTTGAAGCCATGTCCAATCAAGAAACTATCAAGCTTGGCCTTAAATATGCCCAACGATCTGGCCTCCATAGCTGTCTATGGTAACAAATCCAACAAATTCACCACTCTCTGGTTGAAGAAATTTCTCTGCATCTCTGTTTTGAAAGGGTGCTCCTCTATCCTGAGGCTGTGCCCTCTTGTCCTACACTCCACCAGCATGGAAAACATCCTTTCTATATCTACTCTGTCTAGGCCTTTCAACATTCGAAAGGTTTCAATCAGATCCCCCCTCATTGTTCTAAATTCCAAGGAAGACAGATCCAGAGCTCTCAAATGTTCTTTGTATGATAACCCTTTCATTCCTGGAATCATCCTTGTGAACCTCCTCTGGACCCTCTCCAATGCCAGCACATCTTTTCTAAGATGAGGGGCCCAAAACTGTTCACAATCTCAAGGTGAGGCCTCAGCATCACATCCTTGCTCTTCTACTCTAGACCTCTTGAAATGAATGCTAACATGGCATTGGCCTTCCTCACCATTGATTCTACATGTAAGTTAACCTTTACGGCGTTCTGCACAAGGACTCCCAAGTCCCAGATATTTGAATTTCTCCCTATTTAGAAAATAGTCTGCACATTTATTTCTACTACCAAAGTGCATGGCCATGCATTTTCCAACACTGTATTTCATTTGCCACTCTCTGGCCTATTCCCCTAATCTGTCCATGTTTTTCTGCAGCCTCCCTGTTTCCTCACACTATCTGACCCTCCACCAATCCTCGTATCATCTGCAAACTTGGCAACAAAGCCATCTATTCCATTATCTAAATCATTGATATATTGCATAAAATGAAGTGGTCCCAACACTGACCCTTGCGGAACACCACTAAGTCACTGGCAGCCATCCAGAAAAGGATCCTTTTATTCCCACTCTCTGCCTCCGACCAATTAACCAATACTTTAACCATGCCAGTAACTTTCTTGTAATACCATGGGCTCTTAACTTGGTAAGCATCCTCATGTGTTGCACTTTGTCAAAAGCCTTTGGACTGTATATTTGACAGTCCAAATATACAGCATCCACTGCATCCCCTTTATCTATCCTATTTTAAATCTCCTCAAAGACTTCCAACAGGTTTGTCAGGCAAGCTTTTCCCTTAAGGAAACCATACAGACTTTGTCCTATCTTATGCTTGTCACCAAGTACTCCATCACCTCATCCTTAACAATTGACTCCAACACCTTACCAACCACTGATGTCAGGATAACCAGTCTATAGTTTTCTTTCAGCTGCCTTCCTCCTTTCTTAAAGAGTGGAGTGATATTTCCAATTTTCCAGTCCTTCAGCACCATGCCCGAGTCTGATGATTTTTGAATTATCATTACTAATGCCTCCACAATCTCTACCACTACCTCTATCAGAACCTTAGGGTGCAGTTCATTTGGTCCGGCTGACTTATGTACCCTTAGGTCTTTCAGCTTTTTGAGCACCTTCTCCCCCTTGTAATAATAATTGCACTCACTTCTTTTCCCTCACACTCTTCAACATCTGGTGCCAGTGTCTTCAACAGTGAAGACTGATGCAAAATACTCATTTAGTTCATCTGCCATCTCCTTGTCCCCTGCTATTATTTCTCTGGCCTCAGTTTCTAGCAGTCCTATATCCACTCTCATCTCTGTTTTATTTTTTACAAACTTGAAAAAGCTTTTACTATCCAATTTGATATCGCTTGCTAGCTTGCATTCATAATTCATCTTTTTCCTCCTAATGATTTTTTTAGTTCCTCTCTGTAGGTTTTTAAAAGCTTTCCAATCTTCTGTCTTCCTGTTAATTTTTGCTTTGTTGTATGCCCTTCGCTTTTACATTAGCTTTGATTTCCCTTGTCAGCCACAGTTGTACTATTTTACTATTGAGTATTTTTTTTTTTGCTTTTGAAATACATTTATCCAGTACCTTCCTCATTTTTCCCAGACACTCATGCCATTGATGGCTGCTGTCATCCCTGCCAGCATTTCCTTCCAATTTACTTTGTCCAACTCCTCTCTCCTACCACTACAATTTCTTTACTCAACTGAAATACTCCTACTTTACTTTCTCCCTATCAAATTTCAAATGAACTGAATCATATTGTAATCACTGACTCCTACGGGTTCTTTTACCTTAAGCTCCCTAATCACCTCTGGCTCATTACATAACCACCAATCTAGTATAGCTGATTCTCTAGTAGGGTCAATGACAAACTGCTCTAAAAAGCCATCTCGTACGCATTCAACAACCTCACTCTCTTGAGATCCATTTCCAATCTGATTTTCCAAATTGACCTACTTGTTGAAATCTCCCGTGACTATAACATTATCCTTTTGACACACCTTTTCTATTTCACATTGTAATCTATGGTCCACATCCCAGCTACTGCTGGGAGGTCTGTATATATCTATCATCAGGGTCCTTTTCCCTTTGCAGTTTCTTAACTCAACCCACAAGGATTCAATATCTTCTGATCCTATGTCACATCTTTCTACTGATTCGATGCGGCACTAAGCCAAAATATTCTATTCAACCTGTGGTGACTTCCTGACATTTCCATTGCCTCTCCCTTTCATTTTTCATCCACTTCCACTCTATTATATCTGCAGCTTCTCTGTTACAGCCTACACTGTGCCAATGGGGCCAGATACAAGCTGAAGGGATTGAGCCTCATCTTCCAGCACATAGCAGGTGTTAACACTCAACATATTTCAGATTGCTGAACCCACTGACAGTACTGCCTGACTCACTGAGTTCCTTCAGAAATTTGATTATTATTCCAGATTCCAGCATCTGCAGTCTCTTGTGCAGACAACTTCAGATAAGTTGCTTGTTTTGTCTATGTCAAAACTGGCCAGTTCTGTTTCTAAGATTAATAATAATTTCATTTACACCCATTTTCTCTCTCTGCAGAATGCCAGAATGCTGTCAGTTGTACCAAGATAGTCAGATTATGAATTTGTACACTATATATCTGTGTGTGTGTGTGTGTGTGTGTGTGTATATATATATATATAATATATTAACTGAGGGTGTTGGTGCGTGGCCAAGTGGTTAAGGTGTTCGTCTAGTGATCCGAACATCGCTCGTTCGAGCCTTGGCTGAGGCGGCATGAGTGTCCTTGAGCAAGGCACTTAACCACACATTGCTTAGCGCCAACACCAGTGCCAAGCTGTATGGGTCCTAATGCTCTTCCCTTGGACAACATCAGTGGCGTGGAGAGGGGAGACTTGCAGCTTGGGCAACTGCCGGTCTTCCATAAAAAAACTTTCCAAGGCAGAAATCCATGGTCTATTGAGACTAATGGAGGCCTACACATTAACTGAGAGAAAGTTCATTAATGATTTACTCTATTATCTTGCATCCACTATGATACTTGTTATCAATTAAATTTCCATAGAAAAATTGTTGATGAGAATGCAAGCAAGAATTATTACATATTTAATTTAGAGAACAATCAAGGGAAGCATGCTATCTTTAATTAAAAAAATAAAGTTGGTGTGGTTTAATTTGTTATTTAGATTTTCTCCACAATTACATGGTAGGTCTTAGAACTGATAACATGAATCAAATTCTCTATTCATTTTGTTTACCTCTATGCTTAAATCATGTCCAGCAGATAGAATTCACGTCCCTTACCTCTGAACTCTTGATGGAGGTGCAAACACCCCATGCTTTGGTTGACAGGTGAAATATTGCACGCCCCCCACAGAGCCATTGTTTCTGCCATTTGGTTTATCCAACTCAATTCCATACCAATAACCTATGAAATGACACAAATAAGAATTGCACAACATTAATAACACAATTTAAGCTACACACCCATCCTGAATCAAATACTCTAGGGTGATATTTGACTGTCATTAAATGGCTGCAATTACTCAATTTTGGGAACCCATTCCAAAACTATACATGTAAGCTGTATAGCTGTAAGACAGATCAGATGAGTTTTCAATTACCCTTAATGGCTGTCTAAAACAGTAAGGTCTTTTTATTAATGGGGGTGGTTGATGCCTGTTTTACACCAAGCAAGGAAACAGAATAGTGATGAATGGGTTAGAAGCCAGAGTCGATCTCTATAACACTTGCAAATGTAAAATAAAACTATTGTGGAGTCAAGCCAGCAACACCATAATGTCTAATTCACACTATTCAGAATTCAGAATCAGAATCAGGTTTATTAACACTGGCATGTGACTTGAAATTTGTTAACTTAGCAGCAGCAGTTCAATGCAATACATAATCTAGCAGAGACAGAAAGAAATAACAAATAAAATATAATAATAAATAACAAGTATGTTTGTAAATCAATTATGTATATTATATAGATTATTAAAAATGTGCAAAAACAAAAATACTGTATATTAAAAAAGTGAGGTAGTGTCCAAAGCTTCAAAGATGGCAGAGGAGAAGAAGCTGTTCCTATCATCATCATACCATTCATTGTACCCTTCCCTGACCTCTAAGTTTAAATTTTGGGCCTCAGCTGGCATGGCAAATGTTGTGATAATACTCATTTTGCTATCTCTAAAGCTGTCACCGTTTTAATATTTTTCCAAGACACCTGACGATCTGGACTCCTCTAACTTGCATGTTTTAAATTTCCTGAATTCAATTACAACATCTTCAACTACAAAGGTTCCAAACTCTGGAATTCCCTTTCTACACCTTTAGAGTTATCTCTCAATTCTCCTTTAAGGCTCTATACAATCTACCTCTTTGATTAAGTTTTTAGTGGTCTAATAAATCGTTCTGGTTAAATATCAATTTTTTATTATTCTTTATGTGAAGGGGCTTGCAGTGTTTTCCATATTAAAGATGGCATGGAAACCCAAGTTGTGTTTTTGTTTCCATACAAATGATTATTCTTGGAGTTTTTTCCGTATTTTGAGGATTCTAATGATTCTCTATTTATCAGTATTCATCTCTACTGATATTAGAAAGCAAATATAATGTTGCTGTTTTTACTTAATTTTTGTGCTTAAAGAAAATATCCAGCCCCTATATACCATGGCATTTAAATAGTAGAAAGGTAACATTAACCACAAATATATTCCTGTATTTTCTTAATTTCTATATTACTAAATATAATTAAAATGATCATAATACTATTAAGTATCTGTGAAGATTGGCTAAACACAGTGTATTCCTCACTGGGAGACATAGACTTTGCAGATCAGAAATAACCTTGCACTCAATGGCAGTAAGACCAAAGAATTGCTTGTGAACTTCATGAAAGGTAAAATAAGGGAACACACACCAGTCCACATCGAGGGATGAAAAGTGAAAAGGGTGAACAGTTTCAAGTTTCTGGGTGTCAACAGACTAAAAGAATGGGCATAGAAGTGGCCAGTGGAATACAGTGTAGAGAAGTATACTGTCAAACACTTTAGATGAAGGAATAAAGGCATAGACTATTTTCTGAACAGGGAGAAAATACGAAAATCAGCAGGTCAGGAGTCCATGTGCAGGATTCCCTAAAGGTTAACTTGCAGATTGAAGCAGTGATAAGGAAGGTAAATTCAATGTTAGCAGTCATTTCCAAAGGACAAGTATATAAGAGCAAGGATGTAATGCTGAGGGTTTATAACTTATTGGTCAGACTGCACTTAGAGTATTCTGAGCAGTTTTGGTTCAATTATCTAAAAGATGTGCTGGCATTGGAGAGGGCCCAGAGGAGGTTCACTAGAATGATACCAGGAATGAAAGGGTTAATATATGAGGAGCATTTGATGGCTCTGGGCCTGTACTTCTTGGAATTTAGAAGAAGGAGTCATTCCTCACTCAAAGATTGAGAAACAGCTTCTTCCCGTCTGACATCAGATTTCCAAATGGACATTGAACCCATGAACGCTACCTCACTACTTCTTTTGCACTACTTATTTAACTATATATTTACATACATAAACACATACAGCATATTTGCTGTAACTTACAGTTCTTTATTATTATGTACTGGAATGTACTGCTGCCGCAAATTTCACAACATATGCTGGTGATATTAAATCTGATTCTAATACTACTGATTCTAATGGGGGGAATTTCATCAACATCTATTGAATGTTGAAAGGTCTAGATAGAGTAGATGTGGACAGGATGTTTCCTATATTGGGGGAATCTAGGACAAGTGGGCACAGCCCCAGAATAGAGTGATGTCCATTTAGGGCAAAGATTAGGAGGAATTTCTTTAGCCAGAGAGTGGTAATTCTGTGGAATTCATTGTCACAGGTGGCTGTGATGGCCAGGTCATTGGGTATATTTAACACAGAAAACCTACAGCACAACACAGGCCCTTCAGCCCACAAAGCTGTGCCGAACATATCCTTAACTGAGAAATTACCTAAGGTTACCCATAACCCTCTATTTTTCTGAGCTCCATGTACCTGTCCAGAAGTCTCTTTAAAGACTCTATTGTATCTGCCTCCACCACCATCGCCGGCAGCCCATTCCACGCACTCACCACTCTCTGCGTAAAAAACTTACTCCTGACATCTCTGTACCTACTTCCAAGCACCTTAAAACAGTCCTCTCTGGGTAAAAGCCTCTGACTATCCACACAATCAGTACCTCATAGCATCTTATACACCTCTATCAGTTCACCTCTAATCCTCCGTTGCTCCAAGAAAAAAAGGCAGAGTTCACTCAACCTATTTGCATAAGGCATGCTCCCCAATCCAGGCAACATCATTGTAAATCTCCTCTGCACCCTTTCTATGGTTTCCACATCCTTCCTACAGTGAGCTGACCAAAACTGAGCACAATACTCCAAATGGGGTCTGACCAGGGTCCTATATAGCTTCAACATTACCTCTCAGCTCCTAAACTCAGTCCCACATTTGATGAAGACCAATGCACCGTATGTCTTCTTAACCACAGAGTCTACCTGCGCAGCAGATTTGAGTGTCCTATGGACTCAGACCCCAAGATCCTTCTGATCCTTCATACTGCCAAGAGTCTTACCATTAATACTATATTCCGCCATCCTATTTTACCTACCAAAATGAACCACTTCACACTTATATGGGTTGAACTCCATCTGCCACTTCTCAGCCCAGTTTTGCATCTTATCAATGTCCCACTGTAACCTCTGACAGCCCTCCACACTAACACCTCCAACCTTCGTGTCATCAGCAAATTTACTAATCCATCCCTCCACTTCTTCATCCAGCTCATTTATAAAAATCACGAAGAGTAGGGGTCCCAGAACAGATCCCTGAGGCACTCCACTGGTGAACGACCTCCATGCAGAATATGATCTGTCTACAACCATTCTTTGCCTTCTGTGGGCAAGCCAGTTCTGGATCCACAAAGCAATGTTCCCTTGGATCCCATGTCTCCTTACTTTCTCAGTAAGACTTGCATGGGGTACAGGTTTCCAGGTTGACAGGTTCTTGATTTGCAGGGCATGAACAGTTATGGGGAGACAGCAGGAGAAGAGAGTTGAGAGGGAAAATAAAACAGCCATGATGAAATGACAGATCAGACTCGATGGACGGAATACCTAACTCTGCTTCTATCACTTATGGTCTAAAAGGAGTGATGGTTCTCACTGATAACTAGTGAGAAATAAGCAATAAGACAAATTAGAAACGTTTTGTTCATTGTTGTTTCAAGCATTTACACTTGGGAGATACCAGAAACAGCCAGAAGTGAAAATTAAACAATTTCACTATTTTGACACGTTCATCGGTAGGTCACATCTGGAACTTCCAGTTGGCGGACGATTTCCCTCCATGCTGCTCTGACATATTGGGAAATCATGTTCATGGAAAGTTACAGCAGTGGTTCACCATTGCCTTCTGCCAGGTGAGTCTTCTTTTAAAAAAGAGATCACCAGCTCTTAACCCAGCCCAGATGGAGAGCGTGCAAGGGAGCTGGCCAAATTCGAACTCAGGACCTCTCGCCCCGAAGTCCAGCGCTGATGCCATTACACCACCAGCCGGCTACACATTAGGAACTACAAAAAAATTGAAGGTATCTAAAATCATATTGAATGTAACAATGAAAATTATGATTTGGAGGATGTGACTGTCAAAAGCATTGTATGAAGGCAGTCCATTATCTGCACTAGGTGTCTTCGTTGATTTTGTTCATTTACATTCAATCAAAAGAACGTGACTGCGTACTCTGGATGAATTCTTCCACTGATAACTATTAGTAACTAATACACAGTTTTATAGTACTGTAGTAGTATTGGTAGTGTTCTCATTTGTACTGTTCTTCATTTAAATCCAAAATTTGTTACACAGTTAAATGATAGCTTGTCTTTTTTATATCCTTTTAACTATTTCCATGGAACTTTGGCTAATTGGGGCATCCACTTAATTGGGTCAAAATATATAGGTCCTAATGTATCCTAATTCACCAGAATCCACTGTGGTTGGATTATGTTGTTCTCCGATTTTGGCAATTTACTTGCAAACATTTCCTCACCATGCGAGGAGACAAACAATGCACTGGCAATGTCTCCTCGCATACTGACGAAACATTTGCAAGTATATTGCCAAGATCAGAGAACAACTCAACCCATCCATCAACTACCCAAGCTATACATTTTCTGTATTATATCCAGAATCCACTGTATTTTACACTTATTCTCATGGAAAATTATAATAGTACTCTTTTACTTCTAATGGCTGCCAGAAATTTGTCTTCACTATCAGTTTGACACAGGGAAAAATATTGTGATGAACTTGTCTCATCTAATACTGATCACAGTTTATCAAAGAAAATAAGTTCAGGCCGGAAGAATAGATGGAAAATTAGGTTACTCGCTTTTTTTCTTCTGTAACTAGAATCAAAGACATTCACTTGTATAGCATGCTTACAGACTTCACGATTTTTCAAAGCCAATAAATAACTTATGAAATATAATTATTCCAGTAGTGTGTGGAAAAACAACCAATTTGCACAAATAAATTGGGTTTTTTTGTACTACAGGTTGACCGTCACTAATCCGACACCATTAAGCCCTAAGGAGAGCCGGATTAGTGGAAATGGCAGATTACAGAAGGATCACATTAAGCAATAGCTAACCGCCTCATCATACCTTTAAAATATCATGTAGATCAGTACAAGTTAGATAATAATGAAACAGAAATAGTAAATTAGTAGCAAGTGAAAATTTAATAAAGTAATATTAAATTTAATATTACAGGTACAGATAAAATAAAGGGTACAGGTAAATGTCCAGGAATTAACTTATACAGAAAATTAATCTGCCATTGTCCAGGGGCTGAATTAATGATGTACAGTTAGGTGGCAGGAAGATACAGAAAACATTGTTTTTTGCCAAGAGTTCTGCTTTTGGGTGTGCTGAACAGTTGTCTAAAACAAGCATTATCTTACAGTTGTGGTGCAGGCCAACAGAGTCACAGTGAGCTCGTGCTTTGCGAACAAAATAATTTTCAAACCATTCTAGTGTGATGCTAGTTATAATCCATCTGCTTTTGTTAGCACGGTAAATTACAGGAAATTGTGTCATACCTTTGAAGGCCCTGGGACATAAACTTTTGCCAATGACCAGTAACTTACATCTGTGGATTCCTGCAGTATTAGAGCAGCCTAGCACAGTCACACAATCTCTCGATGCCTTATACCCTGTTGGCGATTCTGCATCTGCTGTTGTTAGTGTTCTTCTTGGTGTACATCTCCAATACAAAGCAGTCTCATCAGCATTGTACACCTGCTCGGGGCTTAATTTTTCATCGGAGACTAACTTGGTGAACTCGTCAACAAACTCTGCTGCTGCTTCCTTGTCTGCTGAACATTTTTCACCACACACTGCACGAAACTGTAAGCCAAGATGCTGCTTGAACCGATGAAGCCAGCCTTCACTATAGTCACACTCATAGTCCTAGTTCTTCATGAAACACTTTTGCTTGTTCCTTCACCATATCTCCAGATAGTTCAACACCTTCACTTACACGAAAATTAAACCACATTATTAGCACTTTGTCTAGTTCCGAACTTCTTCCGTCTTTCATTGTCTTTCTTACTCACATCTGTTTCTTTGAGCCACTAACAGCAAAAAAAATGTAGCAGTTTTTCTTTTTGTTTCTTTATATCATACACTGTGAAAGAGCCAATGTTGTAACACTCGCACAAGCTTTTCACTGATACACCACTGTCCAGTTTTTTTCAAGAGTTCAATCTTATTTTTAATGGATATGGTGTGGTGTTTTCGCTTCACAGCATGAGGTGCATTTCCTTTTACTCACGGGGGCCATAATTGGGGCCAAAAAAGAGCAAATGATATTAATAAATGCAGGAAAACAAGCAGGAATCACCTGTCTGTGCTTACAAGAGCGAGCCAACACATGAACAGATCTAGCGTAACCAAAACAATACGTAGCAGATTGATACAGTGGCCCAGGAAATTTGAAATTACAGTTGCAAATTACAGAAAATCTGAAACCAGTGCCGGATTATCGAAGGAGCCGGATTACAGGTAGTCGGATTAGTGAAGGTCGACCTGTATTAAATTATAAATGTTGGCTAGGAAATTAGGAGATATTCTCAAATGCTACCTTGATTTAGCATTTCATCCAGAAGTCAGATTATTCGGCACTGAAGAACTCCCTCAATACTACACTGAAGTGCCAATCTGGATATATGCTCAACTTGAATATAACAGCCAGCCCAGAAGGCAATTAATGGGCAATACTAACCAGCAAGCAAATGGAATTAATATACTTGGGCAACATAATTGACTTCAATATGATGAACCGAAGGGCCCACTTGCATGTTATGTAATTCTATGACTCTACTTACACCCAAACTCAGGTTATCAATACAACTTCAAACATCTTGTGATTGACACGTGGCCATTAAAAGTTGTGACATAAACTACACAAATATACTAAGTAATTGAAGCTTAAAGATCAAGGATCAACTTTATTCACCATATACATTTACATGTAATGGGAATTTCCTGTGGTGTGTTGGTCAGGGCACAAAGAATAAAGAATTATTTTAAAAAGTAAAGTTAAAGGTTAAAGTATGGATATAGAATAAAATACGTATAAATGGGGTGGCACAGAGGTTAACACAACACTTTACTGTACAGCCAACACAGGTTCAATTCCTGCCACTGCCTGTAAGGAGTTTGTATGCTCTCCTCATGACGCAGTGCTCTGATTTCCTACCTCAATACAAAGGCGTACCAGTTGGTAGGCGAATTGGTCATTGTAAATTGTCCCGTGATTAGGCTTGGATTCAATTGGAAGATTGTTGAGGAGCATGGCTCAATGGGCAAGAAAGGCCTATTCTGCACAGTCTCTCAATAAAAATTTTAAAAATTTTATATACATTAATATAGAATGTATTTACAATGTAAACAGCATTATAAAAATTATTTAAGTGTTTATAGTGCAGAGATGGGAATAGTTCAACTTTAAATATTTTGCCTGATGGGTATAATTATATTCTCAATAGAAAAGGTTTTCATTTTGTTTTTCAATCAGCACCACCTAGTGTAATAATATAGCTCATTATCCAGAAAGCTGCTACATTTCTTTACAATATACCAGTTCACTATAGCTTTGCTTCAATTAGATGCAATCTTAGAGCTTGTGGTTTTTAGGTTCAAGGATCTTACTAGAAAGTGAGCCTATAATCCAACCTGACACTTCAGCACCTTACTGAAGAAGTACTGCATATTAAGCTTTCATGGAGAGTTTAACCTGACGCTCCATAGAGGAAATGGAAAAAGTTCCACTGCATAATTCAATGAAGTGCAGGCGAGTTCTTCCTGTTCCATTAGCTAGCATTTATCCCTCAACCAATTTTTGAATAATGGTGAGTTATTTCAATCCTTTTTATGGTAAATGAACTTGCGTTTTGCTTGTCAAATCAATACATTTCTTTAATGGCAGTAAGGAAGTTTGAGATGTTCTGAGGTCAAGAAATTCACAGCAAGTTAGAAAATTGTATATGTTTCTAATCAAGAAGCTTGCACATTGAGTAAGCAACCAGAAGGTCACAAAGAACAGTCTAATGTCTACCTAAATTTATTTAGAACATTCACAAAATATGTCACTAACGTTATTTTGCCATCAACAATTCTAGTGGAGATCATTACTGCTAATACAATAAGAATTTAAGTCAACGCTGTTATTAAGTTTCCTGACATCTGCCTAGTTATCCACACTAGACGTTTTTGTAGATTCATATTATCAGCATACAACCTGCCAGTTCTTATTTATTTCTCTCATGAAGTGTGGGTCACTAGCAAGAGGTCATTCCTCATTACCATTAAGATGATAGTGAAAGCATTCATTAATTCAGATATTCCCAGAGCTGTTAGGAACCTCTGCATATCCGTTGATATAGTTGAGGTTGCATACTTTGCTTTAAGTGTGTTTAGCAGATGGTGCATGCCAGCACTGATGATGGAAGAAACAAGTGTTTCTGATGGAGAATGGCATGTTAACCAAATGGACTTCGCTGTTTTAAAAGGAGTTCAAGTACCCCAGCTCTGTTTGAGCTGCATTTATCCACAAAAATAAAGTAACTAATTACACACCTGGCTCATGGTATAAGGATGGTGGAAAGACTTTGGAGACAGAGGAGGTGAAAGATTCTCTGCAGAACACCAAGCATCCAGCTAACATTGGACCGCGTGTTATGTTTCTGGTCAATACTAAGCCTGTAGACTGCTTAAAGTTGAAGTATTTGATAACGGTACAAATGATGACTAATACTATTACTCATTTACTAGAGGTAGTTATTGACTGGCATTGAATTGCCTTGAATATTACTTAACATTTATCACTACAAACTGTTCTTAATTATCTGTGAATGGAACTAGACATGGAAATCTTCAGCCCTATTTTACTTGGACTTATTTTTGCCACATGAATTTTTTCACACATTCATGCCCAGTGCTCTCATGTCATTCCGACGGGTTGCTTAGTTACCATGGTACTGCTATTGAAATAAACCTATTATAAAAGTTTATAATTAATCCTACATATTAAGGGAGTAAATATTTTTGCAATTATTACAAATATAATGGGTTAAAACTGGACCATAGAACATCACAGATTTCTGAAAACAAATTATCAAATAACTAAAAGTCAATAGTCAATTAACTTTATGGAACTGAAAAAGATTGTTGCTTGCTTAGTCATTTATCTTCCTGTATTGTTCTATTTAAGCTGTTCTTCAGCATTGAGGATGACATGCTTCTCCAGTTAGCTGGATTTTCAGGCGACCAATGAGGCAAATGTGGTAATGTTTTGATGGATTTTGCTCATTTAGGGAAGTGGACCAAGGATTTGTAAATGGATTTTTAATACAGATTAACGTAAGGTGATGCAGTTTGGAAAGAAAAAAAAACTAAGTAGTATGTATACTCTGAATGGTTGGACATGAGGGAGTGTAATGGAACAGGAGGACCACAAAGTACATGTGGATAGTTAATTGAAAGTGGTATTACAGGTAGACAGGATGGTGAAAATGGTATTCAGCATTTGGCCTTCATCAGTCAGGGCACAGAGTATACAAATTGGGTCATTATGTTAAATTGTATAAAGTGTTGGTGAGGGGAGTACTTTTGCTAGAACAATTCACATAGAGAGTGGTGGGTGCATGGAATGCACTGCCAGTGAAGGTGGTAGAGGGAAATACAGTAGGGTCTTTTAAGAGACTCTTAACTGGGTACATGGAGCTTAGAAAAATAGAGGGCTATGTGGTAGGGAAATTCTAGACAGTTTCTAGAGTAGGCAACATGGTCATCACAACATTGTGGGCAGAAGGGCTTGTAATGTGCTGTAGATTTCTATGTTTCTACAACAAAAAAGCCTGAGTTATAGGGAGAGGTCATTCAGTCTAAGTCTTTATTCATTAGAATACTGGAGAATCAGAGACAACAAAAAGGATATTTAAGAGATTCAAATAGGCACATGGATGTACTGTATGAAAAATGAGGGTTTTGGTCTGTGTAAGAAGAGTTAAGTTAATCGTGGAATAAGGTTGGTAAGCTGACAATATCATGGGCCGAAGGACCCATACTCTATGTTCTTATTCTAAAAGAATTGTATTTGAACCTCACCTTGGCACCAATTATGTTCTAGTGGTAAATAATTCAGGTGGTATTTTTTTTAAATGTTTCATGAAATAAAGCACAGAACTATTAATTGGTGGTACTCCCCAGCTTATTCAATAAATGCTTCATCAAGGAAGGATATTTTCCACCCTTACTGTGTCTCCACTGTTCATCAGATTCACCAATAGTACTGATTCTTTACTGCACTCTTCAGTTTCAGACTATTGAGAATGGGCATTAAATGCCAGCACAGATCACAACATTTACAAATATAAAATAGAGTATAAATATTGCTGGACCTCCCTAGATGTATTCTGCACTAAAAATTGTCCTACAAGTAGTTAGTTTGCCATTGTCAAACTGTCCTCATGGTAGACCTTGCAGTCTTACCTGCTACAATGAACAACCAAATTATTCTTGATGAACAAACTCTGGAAACGGTGCTCGCTTGATGTATACTGATGTATAATTATACTTGTGCACGAGAGGACATAATTTCATGGTTTAACATTCATTTCATTTCCAAGTTCTCAGTCATCATTGCTGGCACTGATGAGCTAGAACCTTTTGGGCTTAGCCTTACTCCAAACAGTATTTCTGACATCACCTTTGGGTCATGTTGAAGATTCCTCTCAATGCAAGCTCATAAAAAGAGATAGATATTGACTTCTGTCATGCTGGAAAATTTAAAAAATGCCTTGGAAACTGTTGAAATAACATAACTGCATAGAGTTTAAGTTAGAAATGTGGAATCATTATTTCTGAAAAACATACTCATTGGCACCAAGAACCATGACCACCTTATTAGTCATGTTAATAATGTGAAAACGTTGGTCCTAAGTCTCTTTTCTCTTTTAGTAGTTTTAAATGGAATGAAACTGAAACCATAAAACATTAATCATCAAATTAATAAATATATTCGAAGGAGCTTAGACTAGACCCTCAAGGTTTACAACATTATCTGAATTCATTTATTTGATTATTGCACTGGGATTGCTTCTAGGTACCCATCAATTTTTATCAGATCTAAAACTGATAAAAGAAATTAAATAAATACTAATTTAAAGACAGGCATTCTTTACATGTCTATCATTTGGCTACCAGTTGAATATTTAAAGATATTAATAATGTAAGTTGCAAAAACTTGTAAAATTAGTCAGCTCCATCATGGGTAAAAGCCTCCATAATATCCAAGACACCTTCAAGGAGCAACACCTTAGGAAGGCGGCATCCATCATTAAAGACCCACACCACCCAGGACAAGCCTTCTTCTCATTGTTACAGTTGGGAAGGAGGTACAGAAGCCTGAAGGCACTCACTCAGCCATTCAGGAACAGCTTCTCCCCCTCTGTCAATGCACATTGAACCCATGAACACTACCTCACAAATTTTTTTTTATTTCTGACTTTTTTCCACTACTTATTTTACATAACTATTTAATAGATATATTACTTACTGTAATTCATTTTCCCCATTATACTTATTTATCACATATTTCATTGTACTGCTGCCATAAAGTTAACAAATTTCACAACATATGTTAGTGATATTAAGCATCATTCTTATGTTTAGAACATCTGATGCTTTTCAGACATTCCCTCACTTTATTTGTAACTCGTTCCTCTGAGAAAGTAGATTAACATTTTGCACTAGACTAAAGATTTCATTTCTAGAAACAGTAGCTACACAACTAACAACCTGCATTCATATAGCGCCTTTAATGTGATTGATCACCCCACCAGATTTTGCAAGAGTACTAACATTAAAAAATCTCAATACTGAGACACAGATTAAGGCAGCTGATCAAATGTTTGGAATAAGAGGGGGATACCATGTTTTTGAGAGAGTTTGGGAAACCAAGACCCAAGTCAAAGTATCAAACCTCACAGATAATATTGTTTAGATCATTACAGGAACTACATGTACATTGCCAAAAACAAGCAGATTAGAAGATTAAATGCATGGCTGGATGAGGCAGAATCAAAGATATAACACCTCAGGCATTGTCAACAGTTCCAGGGAAAGAAGGACTTGTTTTGCTGGAACAGCTCCCCTTAAATTGAGCTGGGACCAGTGTCCAGGAGAATCTATTAATTGAGGCAGTAGGAAGAATTTTAAACTAATGACGTGCATTTGTGAACACATGTCATTAGAATTCAGAAAATAATTTATTCAAAAGAAGAGAAAAGCTGCAAAGCAGGGCATCCACTTTAGAAAAAAAGAGCACGAATAAAGAGAGAGACAACTTACAGGTAATAAGACAATTGTGATCAGGATGAGGTTGGGAAAAATAGAAACAAGTTAAATTTAAAGGGGCAACACCAAAATGTGTACACTATAATAGATGAGTTAACAGTACAGTTCGATAAAAAAAATATATGATAGCATGATTGTGGTGTGATAATGGTGGGAATATTCCAATACGCGACTTTTCGAAGGAATAGGCAAAATAGAAAAGGAATTCCACCTCGATTGCAAAGGAATAGACAGAGAGACCAAAGACTGAAAAATCAGGAGGCATAATCAATATTTCATAAATGCCCTAACTGTAGATGTGACATGTTATAGCTTATGTAATTTTCATATATAATGAAGAAAGCACATTTGCAGAAATATTTTGGTTGACAGGTTTATGGTATTTAATATCAGAAGGGCTATTTACTTAAGTAAAAACAGCCCATAAAGTTGTCATTGTTAAATTGTAGCCAACTATTAGATGACAGGAAGAAGATATGAAGTTGCCAAAAACCAAGCCTGAGAACTGGAAGGGTTTCAGATTATACAAAATGTGTGTATAAAATTCACAAAGTAGAAAATAGATTGCAAAAATAAGCTAGAAATAGGCCTAAGAAACCTGAGAAACCGATTACAATATTGAGGGGATTAAATTTATTGCTAATTTTAATTCCTTATGGCTGTTTTGTGGTACCAGTCTGAAGCTGAAACAGGCTGTGTGCAACATTTGATCCTGCGGTGAGCTTACATACGATCTTTGACCATCTAGTTCCATTTGTTTAGCAACACCAATTCTCTGTCACTTCTTCTACACTGGACTACTCTAAAGCTCTCCTGATTAGCCTCTTAATTTGTCTTCGCCTTTCAAACAAGTGCTTGCATATTGACTGACACGATTTATCCATCATGACTGTACTATCTAACTGGCTCCTTGTCTAGTGATGCCTCAATGCTTGAATCTTCAGGGATACATTCCAACCTTTTTCAATCTTTATAGTCTTTTCTAACTTGCAATCTTTTTCATTTTCTATTCACTGCTTAATCACTCCAAAGTTCATTTCTCTAAATTCTACCATCTCCATTACAAATGTTTTTTAAAGACCATTCTTTTGGGCCTCTGTTCCAATGTTTTCATTCTGAGCTGGATATCATACTTGATAAACTGATGATCATGTGAATCACCTTGATACATTTACCATATAAAGATGCAGCTCTTCGAGGCAGATATTGAGGAAAAGGAAAAGGAGTAGAATTATCAGCAGAAATGACAATGAGCAAATCCAGAGCAGCAGGTCTGTCAAAAATGAGGAAAAAAAAGACTTTGGAAACATGGGAAGTGAGCAAAGAAAAGGACATGTAACATTTAAAAATTATTTTCATGAAACCAAATGAACATTCATGTTCATTTGCAGCCACTGTATATTTATTTATTCCAATAAATAAAGGGGACTTGTGAGTCCTTGTGCAGGATTCCCTGCAAGTTTATTTGCAGGTTGGGTCTGTGGTGATGAAGGCAAATGCAATGTTAGCATTCATTTCAAGGAGACTAGAATATAAAAGCAAGGGTGTAAAGCTGAACTTCTACAAAGCACTGGTAGGCCTCACTTGGAGTATTGTGAACAAGTTTGGGCCTCTTACCTTAGTAAGGATGTGCTGAAACAGAAGAGGGTTCAAAGAAGATTCATAAAAATTATTTCAGGGTTGAATGGCTTGCCATATGAAGACTGTTTGATGGCTCTGGGCCTACATTCGCTAGAATTCAGAAGACTGAGAGGTGAACTCTTTGAAACCTATAGAATGGTGAAAGACCCTGATAGAGTGGATATGGAAAGGATGTTTCCTATGATGGGAGAGTCTAAGACCAGAGGACACAGCTTTAGAATAGAGGAGTGTTCTTTTAGAACAGAGATGAGGGGGAATTTCTTTAGCCAAAGAGTGGCGAATCTGTGGAATTCTTTGCCACAGGCAGCTGTGGAGGCCAAGTCTTTATGTATATTTAAGGCAGAAGTTGATAGATCCTTGGTTGTTCAGGGCATGAAGGGAAATGGGGAGAAGGGAGGAGATTGGGGCTGAGAGGAAAAGTGGATCAGCCATGATGAAATGACAGAGCAGACTCAATGGGCCAAATGGCCTAGTTCTGCTCCTATATCTTACAGTCTTATGGTCTAATAATTCTAATTAACCTACCTGGTGCAAAATTAGTCTTCCCGTAGAACCGTGCAGTTCCACTCCTTTGCCCAACAACAACCACACGGTCACCAATTTGAATATCTGCCTTATTAGTCTCATTGCAGTCCAGGCTGCCAACAGATGGAACTCTCTTCCGCAAACCTAAATCAAACAATCACATTAAATCTTTTTTTAACATCATTATTATTCACGTGTTGTTCCTCTCTCCTTCTCAGCACAAAGTAAATTTGTCTGTGGTTTTTCAAAGGCTATGTCAAATTTTAGCACTATCATCTTCAAAATGGTAAGCATCAGTGCTGGTCTGTGGGAAAGGGAGAAATAAATTTCATTGAGAGATCAGTTACTATCATCATCAACATCAATTAGAACTAAAACGACATACATTCACACTGCTCTTTAATGTGGGAAAATATCTTAGAGTTGTAATGAAAAAAAGGATGTCAAGCAAAAATCTTGATGCATGGGAGAGGTGACAAAAACACTGGCAGTTGGGCAAAGATGTGGATTTTATGATAAGCCTGGTAGCTTCAGAGAGAGAAGAAACTCGGAAACCAAAGGATTCTGTAGGCATAAATGCTAATGTAGGAAGAACGTAGGTGGTGGGGTGTGGGGGAGTTGAGGAAATGCCATAAACAGAGAACGTTAAGCACCAATTATGTAAGTAAGAAGGAAAGTCAGAGAACAGGAAATTTGGACAGGGAGATGGGCTGTTTGTAGGACTGCATAAATAAAACGAACGGGGTTATTGAATTGGCAAATAGGAGAGAATAATTAACTAGAATAGAATTCAGGAAGTTGAATTATAAATGTGCTTAAGATTATAAAGTGTAGAAGTTACAAGGGTGCTGAGAAGAAGTTCTAACAGCTTCAAAGGAATCATTTGGGTTAAGGTGGTAAAATAGGTAGAGTTAATAATGGAAGTGGACAACCTTACACATCTCCATTGCATAAATCCATCCAATACTTCAATAATTTTCATAATTCGATCAATCCAACTGCAAATGTTAAACCCATCCCATGCCTGCAGAAATCTTGAATATGCTATATACTCTGATGATTAGTGCCCAAACTGCTACCTTAACCTTAGCTACACAAAGTGGTTTAGCATTTCTGCCAAGTCAAATTGCAAAATAAAGGTCTGCCTGCTTGGGAGAAGACACTAAAACTGCTCAGGAACAGTGCAGTAGAACATTCCTAGAGTGAAATAAAAGCTGATGGAAATTAATGTTGGTACGTAAAAACAACACAGAAAAAAAACTACACTAGACTAGAGACCTACCCAGGACTGCATAAAGTGCACAAAACAGTGCAGGCATTACAATAAATAATGAACAAGAGAATAGGCACAGTAGAGGGCAGTAAGTTGGTGTCAGTCTAGGCTCTGGGTATTGAGGAGTCTGACGGCTTGGGGGAAGAAACTGTTACATAGTCTGGTCGTGAGAGCCCGAATGCTTCGGTGCCTTTCCCCAGATGGCAGGAGGGAGAAGAGTTTGTATGAGGGGTGCGTGGGGTCCTTCATAATGCTGTTTGCTTTGCGGATGCAGTGCGTGGTGTAAATGTCTGTAATGGCGGGAAGAGAGACCCCGATGATCTTCTCAGCTGACCTCACCATCCACTGCAGGGTCTTGCTATCCGAGATGGTGCAGACTTTAGATCAGGGGTTCCCAATTTTTTTATGCCACTGACTCCTACTATTAACCAAGGAAGTCCGTGGACCCCAGGTTGAAAATCCCAGTTTAGATGAATATTGGCAGACTCAGTAACTTGGAAAGGACAGGCAGGTAGAGTATAGAAAACTGTGAGGTACACTTTGGTAGGAAAAAATGAAAAGCTGGATATTCTCATGCATTAATCACTGAAAGCTGCACAAAGTTTGCTTTTCATTTCATTATACTTATAGGATCTGTGAATACAAGCAAGTAATTTAAGCAGCATGTGTGGTACGTTTGGTAGTGTAGGCATCACTATACACCTGCAAGAAGTGCATCCAGCTTCTTTCAGACCATGTGAAGGAATTGGAGCTGGATCTGGTTGAACTCTGGATCATTCCGGAGACTGAAGAATTAATCGGCTGGACATACAGAGAGGTAGTTACACCCAAAGTGCAGGACATAGTTAACCGGGCGACTGTCAGGAGGAGTAAAAAAGAGATAGGCAGCTAGTGCAGAGTACACCTTGAGGCCATTCCCCTCTTAAAATCATGTAGAAAAACAAAAGGAATGCTATTTTGATTTGTTATTACTGTAAGATCATCCCAAATTACAATATAAATAAGAACATAATAAATACAGGTTTGAGTAGACCACTAAAGCTCTCCAATCTGCTCCACGATTGAGGATACCGAGGAGCCACTTCTCCAGCAAGCTACAGTGCTACTGAGAGAAAACTTCAATATGGAGATTCATGAGAGTGCTGCAACATAATGAATCAGGAAGCACAGAAAAGAAAGAAAATATTACTGTGTGTCCAAGAGTCCAAGTCACAGATATTAGCACATTAAGGTGATAGCTGCCTTGCATTTTCAGATAGTGCAGCTTGAGGCTTCTCTTTATTATAGGGCTTTAACAAGTTGCTGCCATCCTCTTGGTACATGTTCAACACTGCAGGCATTGTGTTAATGTAATGAAATTCAGAGTGTTTAATGACAGTGCCTATGCAGCAGGCAGCTTTGTGCTGAATAAGTTAAATTTATTTATGTTTATATTTTAATATGTTGTTGGCTTTATCCAGAATTAAAGTAAAAATTGTTCTTCCTGTTCTCTTGAGCTAGACTCAGAAATAACAAGAACGCATTCTATGATCAGCGGAACTATACAGAACTCATCACATGATGTTGTAGTGTATTGGGCTTCACGTAATTAAGAGCTGAGTTATTATTGCAACACCTTTTGCCATTTCTGATGTGTTATAGCTGCCACAGTCATGAGTGGTGATCCCTGCAATAATGTTTACAGAAAAGCTGAAACGATAATGCTGAATGTTGAATGATAAGATGAAATGGCAAGATGGAAATCGTCACTGCCAGTTACCAGCATAGTGCAAAGTCAAGTGAAAATTTTTTTAAAACTGCAGTTGCTGGAAATAAAAATAGTAAACTCTGTTATTACTCATCAGGTCAAGCTGCAAGTATTGGAAGAGAAGCAGAATTATCATTTTGAGTGTGTGATACTACATCAAAACAGGGAAAGGGAGAGATACATGACAATTAACAGTATGAGAAAAGGTGAGGGAGAAATGCTAAAAACAATGAGAATGTTTCTAATGAGCCAATATTTAATTTTCTAACTTTCAATAACATATATACGAACCTTAATTACCCAAAGGTCATTTTACATAGTCTGCTTTCTTCACAATGTGGTATGACTGTGAAATCTATCAGAATCAGGTTTATTATCACCAGCATGTGATGTGAAATTTGTGAACTTGGTAGCAGCAGTTCAATGCAATACATAATATAGAAAAAATAATAATAAATAAATAAGTCTTATTCAGTATACTTTATACAGTATACATATATTGAATTGATTAAAAATCATGCAAAAACAGAAATACTATATTTTTTTTTTTAATTGGGTCGGTTCCAAGGGTTCAATGTCCATTTAGGAATCGAATGGAAGAGGGGAAGAAGCTGTTCCTGAATCGCTGAGTGTGTGCCTTCAGGCTTCTGTACTTCCTACCTGATGGTAATAGTGAGAAAAGGGCATGCCCTGGGTGCTGGAGGTCCTTAATAATGGACACTGCCTTCTGAGACACTGCTCCTTGAAGATGTCCTAGTACTGATTAAGATGGAGCTGACTAAATTTACAACCCTCTGCAGCTTCTTTCAGTCCTGTGCAGTAGCCACCCCACCCATACCAGACAGTGATGTAGCTGATCACAATGCTTTCCACAGTACATCTATAGAAGTTTTGGAATGTATTTGTTGTCATACCAAATCTCTTCAAACTCCTAATAAAGTATAGCCGCTGTCTTGCCTTCTTTATAACTGCATCAATATGTTGGGGCCAGGTTAGATCCTCAGAGGTCTTGACACCCAGGAACTTGAAACTACTCTTTCTCTCCACTTCTGATCCCTCTATGAGGATTGGTATGTGTTCCTTCATCTTACCCTTCCTGAAGTCCACAATCAGCTCTTTCGTTTTACTGACGTTGAGTGCCAGGTTGTTGCTGCACACCACTCCACTAGTTGGCATATCTCACTCCTGCACACCCTCTCATCACCACCTGAGATTCTATCAACAATGGTTGTATCATCAGCAAATTTATAGATGGTATTTGAGCTATCCCTAGCCACACATGACAGCACAATCCTTGTCTGCCAAGCAATACCACCCCACCACCACCACTTGCTCTTCCTCATCCTTCTGTTGCATGGCAGACAAGGATCGTACTCTCATGATACCACATTGTGAAGAAAGCAGACTATATCAAATGACCTCTGGGTAATCAAGGCAGCAGAGTGGATATTGAATACAGCAATAGAATTTTCAGCTATGCTTTTCCTAGTTATGTGACAAAGGGAAGACAGATTGGACAACCTTCGTCCTCAAAAATATATCTCCCTTCCTGCACAAAGGCTAAATTATGGCAGGCTCAATGAATCTCAGGATGAACGAATCAAGCAAGTTTCTAGAATGCATAACATTGACCATGTACATGTTTAAGAAAGTAGAAATTTTATTTTGCTGAACACCTGCATTGAATTGAAGAGCCTGAACATTTGGATGACCCACAATCTGGAAAAAACTGTAAACGTCCAAAAACCTAATGCTTTCTGATCAAAGAAGAGATTAAGTCTCCTCTCATTATGTAAAAACTCTGCATGGTATATGCATCCAGAATAAGACCGCAAACTACAACGTGTGGTAGATGGAGACAGAAGGGAAATAGCAGATTCTAGAAATCTACAGCAACACGCAAAATCCAGAGGAACCAATGGGTCAGGCAGCATCTATAGAAGGAATCAGATGGTTGATGTTTCAGTTCAAGAACTGGAAGGAAAAAGGAGTGATAGCCCATGTACAAAATTTGGGGGTAACAGTAGGACAATAGCTGTCAGCTGACAGCTGGGTCCAGGACAGTGGGATGTGTGCGAAGCAGGAGGAGTGGGAATGATACTAGGATCTTGGAGGTGATAGGTGGAAGTTACAAAGGACTGAAGAAGATGGAATCTGATAAGAAAGGACAGCAGACCATGGAATAAAGTGAAGGAGGTGAGGAGATAAACCACAGACAGGAATATGTGAGTGATGGACATAACAAGAAGGCAGGGAAGGGGAAAGAGAAGGACTGATGAGGTCAATGGGATAAGGGAAAATGAAGAACAGTGGGGAGTTGTTAAGAGCAGTTAACCTTATAACCATATAACAATTACAGCACAGAAACAGGCCATCTCGGCCCTTCTAGTCCATGCCGAACACTTACTCTCACCTAGTCCAACCTACCTGCACTCAGCCCATAACCCTCCATTCCTTTCCTGTCCATATACCTATCCAATTTTACTTTAAATGACAAAATCGAACCTGCCTCTACCACTTCTACTGGAAGCTTGTTCCAGACAACTACCACTCTCTGAGTAAAGAAGTTCCCCCTCGTGTTACCCCTAAACTTTTGCCCCTTAACTCTCAACTCATGTCCTCTTGTTTGAATCTCCCCTACTCTCAATGGAAAAAGCCTATCCACGTCAACTCTATCTATCCCCCTCATTATTTTAAATACCTCTATCAAGTCCCCCCTCAACCTTCTACGCTCCAAAGAATAAAGACCTAACTTGTTCAACCTTTCTCTGTAACTTAGGTGCTGAAACCCAGGTAACATTCTAGTAAATCTTCTCTGAACTCTCTCTGTTTTGTTGACATCCTTCCTATAATTCGGTGACCAGAACTGTACACAATACTCCAAATTTGGCCTCAGCAATGCCTTGAACAAATTTAACTCCTATACTCAATACTCTGATTTATAAAGGCCAGCATACCAAAAGCTTTCTTCACCGCCCTATCCACATGAGATTCTACCTTCAGGGAACTATGCACCATTATTCCTAGATCACTCTGTTCTACTGCACTCCTCAATGCCCTTCCATTTACCATGTATGTCCTATTTTGATAAGCTCTACCAAAATGTAGCACCTCACACTTATCAGCATTAAACTCCACCTTCCAACTTTCAGCCCACTCTTCTAACTGGCCTAAATCTCTCTGCAAGCTTTGAAAACCTACTTCATTATCCACAACGCCACCTATCTTAGTATCATCTGCATACTTACTAATCCAATTTACCACCCCATCATCCAGATTATTAATGTATATCACAAACAACATTGGACCCAGTACAGATCACTGAGGCACACCACTAGTCACCGGCCTCCAACCTGACAAACAGTTATCAACTACTACTCTCTAGCATCTCCCATCCAGCCACTGTTGAATCCATTTTACTACTTCAATATTAATACCTAATGATTGAGCCTTCTTAACTACCCTTCCGTGTGGAACCTTGTCAAAGGCCTTACTGAAGTCCATATAGACAACATCCACTGCTTTACCCTCGTCAATTTTCCTAGCAACCTCTTCAAAAAATCAGTTAGAGAAATCAACTGGTATATATCAGCCACAGCTACGTGGAATGATTAAGTGGTTAAGAACCTTGACCTTCACCTGTATGGGCAAGGTTGTCCAGGCATCATTGCATTGCTAGGGCTCTAACTTGAAAAAGGTGACAGATATCTGACACCATTGCTTTTAAGGATGAGAACCTCTCAATGCATGGCAACTCAGATAAATCAAGCGGCTTCATTAAGGTCCCTCAAATTGTCCTCTTTTGCTCCTGGCTGAGTGGAGATCCAGATGGATTTTAAATCGAGGTATTGTGGCGACCCACTTCCCAGCGCACTCAATAGGCTCACAAAGCGGTGCGCGCCGGCATTGAGGCAGGTCCCAAGCCTGCTTCACCAGCAAGGGGAAAAGCCCACGCGCAGGACGGGACTGTGAATACGCGCCCCCTACAGCATTCCTGCCCAGGGAGGGCGGGATCAGGAAGGCTTTAAAGCGAGGCCGCGAAGTTTGAATAAACCTCTTTTGCAACTGCAGCTCACTGACTCCATGTCATTATTGCAGCGCTGCATGTAGCACACCGCTACAATTGGTGACCCTGACGGCCCAAACGATATTTGGACCGGAGATGAACGACGCCGCATATGTTCATTCAGTTTCGTTAAAACTGCCAAGCTTCTGGACGCTGTGACCTTACCTATGGTTCCAGCAAGCAGAAGCCCAATTCCACATTCGGCAGATAACCTCGGATGCCACGTTACTACTACGTGGTGAGCTCCCTCGACCAGGAGACAGCCGCCCAGGTTGAGGAGTTCATACAATCGCCCCCAGCGGACGGCAAGTACACAGAATTCAAAGCCTTGCTCATAAGGACTTTCGGGCTCTCACGGCGCGAGCGAACTGCCCACTTACTGCACCTGGATGGATTGGGGGACAGACCACTGTCGGCTTTGATGAACGAGATGCTGACCCTGGCCGGAGGTCACAGGCTCTGCCTCATGTTTGAGCAGGCTTTCCTGGAGCAGCTGCCCGAGGACATACGCCTGCTGCTATCCAACGCGGATTTCAGCGACACCCGGAAGGTGGCGGCCCGGGCAGACGTGCTGTGGAAAGCCAAGAAGGAGAGTGGGGCGTCCGTCGCACAGATCACCAGGCCACGCTCCCAGCAGCAAACCAGACCAGGCCCGGCCACAGAGCCCGCTAACCCCAGAGGCAGGGGTGAGGAGACCAACGAACAATGGTGCTTCTACCACCAGCGGTGGGGTGCAGAAGCCCACCTCTGTAGCCTGCCCTGCAAGTTCCCAGGAAACGCCAGGGCCAGCCGCCGCTGATGGCTACGGTGGCTGGCCATCGGGATAGCCTCCTGTATGTCTGGGACAAGCAGTCGGGACACCGCTTTTTGGTCGACACCGGAGCCGAGATCAGCGTCTTACCTCCAACGAGTTACAACACCCGCAACAGAGAACCGGGTCCCATCCTGAGGGCCGCGAACAGCAGCACAGTAAGGACCTACGGCACCCTTACAGTGTGGCTACAGTTCAGCTCCAGCTGGTTCACGTGGGACTTCACACTGGCCGCCATAGCCCAACCGCTCCTGGGAGCGGATTTCTTGCAAGCTCACAGCCTACTGGTCGACCTGCCCAGGAAGAGACTGGTTCACGCCGAGACCTTTCAAACGTTCTTCCTGGGTGAAGCCCAGTTGCCGCCCCACACCTAGACTCCATCACGCTGTCTGACAATGACTTCACCAGAGTCCTGGCGGATTTCCCATCAGTTCTGGCACTGCAGTTCACGGCAGCCATGCCCAGACACGGTGTACAGCACCACATCCCGACACAAGGACCACCCCTCCACGCCCGTGCTCGAAGGCTTCCCCCAGACAAGCTCCGGCTGGCGAAGGAGGAGTTCAAGGATGCAGGAATTGGGGATCATACGGAGGTCCGACAGCCCATGGGCCTCCCCACTGCACATGGTGCCCAAAGCAACAGGAGGCTGGAGACCATGCGGCGACTACCGCAGGCTGAATGAGGCTACAACACCGGACTGCTACCCTGTGCCGCACATTCAGGACTTTGCAACAAACCTGCACGGCGCACGGATCTTCTCCAAGGTAGGCCTCGTCCAGGGATACCATCAAATCCCGATGCATCCAGACGACGTCCCCAAAACAGCACTCATCACCTCTTTCAGCCTTTTCGAGTTCCTCCGCATGCCGTTCAGCCTAAAGAATGTCGCACAGACGTTTCAGCAGTTAATGGACACGGTGGGACGCGACCTGGACTTCGCTTTCATCTATTTGGACGACATCCTCATAGCCAGCAGCAGTCGACAGGAGCATCTGTCCCACCTCCGTCAACTCTACGCCTGACTGAGTGAATACGGCCTGACAATCAACCCGACCAAATGCCAGTTCGGGCTTGACACCATCGACTTCCTGGGCCACAGGATCACTAAAGACGAGGCAACCCCTCTGCCCGCCAAGGTAGACGCAGTCCGCCATTTCCCCCGATCCAACACAATCAAAGGCCTTCAGGAATTCATGGGTATGGTGAATTTCTACCACCGCTTCCTCCCTTCAGCCGCCCGAATCATGCGCCCCCTGTTCGCCCTGATGTCGGGTAAGGGCAAGGACATTACCTGGAATGAGGAGTCCGCTGCCACTTTCATTAAAACCAAAGAAGCCTTGGCAAATGCCACGATGCTAGTGCACCCCAGAACGGACATCCCTACCACCTTCACAGTGGACGCATCCAACATGGCAGTCAGTGGAATGCTGGAACAACTCATCGAGGGTCGCTGACAACCCCTGGTGTTTTCCAGCAAACACCTACGACCACCCGAGCTCAAATACAGTGCTTTCGACCGGGAGCTGTTGGCGCTAAACCTGGCAATCCAGCATTTCAGGTACTTCTTAGAAGGTAGGCCCTTCACCGCGTTCACGGACCACAAACTGCTTACCTTTGCGTTCACGAAAGCATCCGACCCCTGGTCATCCTGCCAGCAGCGACATCTGTCCTACATCTCCGAATACACGACGGATGTCCGGCATGTCTCAGGAAAGGACAATGTCGTGGTGGACGCCCTCTCCCGCCCTAACATCCAAGCCCTGTCCCAGGGGGTAGACTATGAAGCACTGGCGGAGGCGCAGCAGGCAGACGAGGAGATCCCTAGTTACAAAACCGCAGTCTCCGGTTTGCAGCTCCAGGACCTCCCCGTAGGCCCAGGTGAGAGGACCCTACTCTGTGACGTCACCACCGGCCAACCCCACCCCGTTGTTCCGGCAGCCTGGTGGTGGCGTGTTTTCAACTCCATTCACAACTTAGCGCACCCCTCCATCAGGACAACCGTCTGGATGGTAGCCAACAGGTTTGTTTGGCACGGACTCTGCAAGCAGGTCAGTGAATGGGCCAAAACGTGCATGCACTGCCAGACGGCCAAGATGCAACGGCACTCCAAAGCTCTGTCGCAGCAATTCCACCCCACCCGCTGGCGTTTCGACCACATTCATGTGGATATCGTGGGCCCCCTGCCAGTGTCGCGAGGACCGCGGCACCTCCTGACTATCGTGGACCAGTTCACAAGATGGCCAGAGGCGGTCCCGCTTACTGACACCACCTCCGAATCTTTCGCCTGGGCACTGATTGCCACCTGGGTATCTCGCTTTGGTGTACCGGCCCACATTACCTCCGACAGAGGCGCCCAGTTCACCTCCAGCCTGTGGTCAGCTATGGTCAGCCTTTTGGGGACACAGCTGCACCATACAACTGCCTACCACCCACAGTCGAACGGACTAGTGGAGCGTTTCCACCATCACCTGAAGTCGGCTCTCATGGCCCGCCTCAAAGGGCCTAACTGGGTGGACGAGCTTCCCTGGGTCCTGCTCGGAATCCGCACGGCGCCCAAAGAGGATCTGCATACCTCGTCGGCCGAGTTGGTGTACGGCGCACCCCTGGTCGTCCCAGGGGAGTTCATACCAGCCCCAAGGGGGCAAGAGGAAGAACCCGCAGCAGTCCTGGGCAGACTACGCGAGAGGCTCGGTAACCTGGCCCCCATACCCACTTCGCAGCATGGGCAGAACCTGACCTGCGTACCCAAAGACCTGCAAAACTGTAAGTTCATTTTTTTACGACGGGGCGGACATCGGGCACCGCTACAGCGGCCCTACGAGGGGCCGTTTACGGTGATCAGAAACAACGGGTCCACATTCGTGCTGGACATTGGGGGGAAAAGAGGAGGTTTTCACGGTGGACTGACTCAAACCGGCCCATGTGGACTTGGCGCAGCCAGTCGAGATTCAGGCACCGCGGCACAGAGGCAGACCTCCCAAACAGAGTCCGGCCCAGACCGTGGACATTGGGGGGTGTATCGCCGGTTCTGGGGGTGGGGGAGTTATGTGGCAACCCACTTCCCAGCACACTCAAACCGGCGAGCGCTGGCATTGAGGCCGGTCCCAAAGAGGGCGCCAAGCCTGCTTCACCAGCAAGGGGAAAAGCCCGCGCGCAGGACAGGACTGTGAATACGCGCCCATTCCCATTCTACAGCTTTCCCGCCCGGGGAGGGGGGGATCAGGAAGGCTTTAAAGCGAGGCCATGAAGTTTGAATAAACCTCTTTTGCAAATGCAGCTCACCGACTCCGTGTCGTTATTGCAGCGCTGCGTGTAGCACACCGCTACAATATCATATATTTTGTTAAATATAGTTTAACCACCAAAATTCAAGAGATTTAACAGTTGGAAAGTTCAATGCAGATGATTAAAAAGACTTTTGATTCTAATGACTCATAACAAACCCACAGGTAATTGTCAATCCCTTAAATTAACACAGACTTCATTTAAGATTTATACAAATGCTAGAAACTAATCTCTGGCACGATCCACAATGAGTCACAATTCCATCTATTTTAAGGTAAAACTATCAATTGTGTGTTGTTTGACAACTGGTGTCACCCCTGGGTGCCTTTTGTGTCTCAGCTGAGCTCCAAATGATGGGAAAGTGCTCAGACAAGGTGCAATACAAGATACCAAGAACACTTTGTTTCAAATGTAACGCTGTAATTCAATCCTGGATCCATTAATGTTGATTCTTTAATTAAATTCATTAACTTTGTTCTAAATTGATGAAAGTGGCTTTAGCTTCAATGAATATAATTACCTGCATTCTTTTTGGTGATGGTGGGTACCGGTTTAGTTGCCAGCTTCGTTGAGTGGGTTATGTTCCGTTGTCGTGGGAGCAGCTGCCTTTGTCTGAATTGCCTGCCCTCTATTGAAGAGGAAGAGGAAGAGGAAGAGCAGGATGTCCCAGGCAGAGAAGCTGAGTAGATGATATACAGTGCAACAGAGAAAAGTGTAAGAAAAGAGACCAAAGCAAATTTAAGACTCAAAAATACAGACTTCTAAAGCAAGCACAGTAGATCTACTATATTTTGACATGCAATTTATATAAAACGCAAAACGGTTGGTTAGTTAACCGGATTTTATTCAGCACAGTGGAACTTAGATAAATATACTCCTATTCCTAACAGCTTCTCTCATTCATTTGGCCATTTTGGAAATTAATCACTTTTGCAATATATAAATATTTTTAATTTTTCATTTAGATTCTTCAAAGCCATTGATAGAAATATTTCATGACACAGGGGTGAATAAATAGAGGTCAAGTTTGTTCTGCTAGATTGTTAGTGGCATACTGGAAGTCCACTAAATTGTAACACATCTAAAAGAGTATGTTGAAATAGTGATAGATTATCACCCCAGCAGTGAAAATCTATCAAGCACTAGGGCCAAGGCAGTGTGCACGATTAAAAAAAAGATTCTTCATGACAAAAATTGCATTTCTTCTGAGAGCTTTCACAATAGAGCTTGTCAAGATCATCAAGCAAGTGGATTGGGATTTTACAGGGGGAAGATGACCAAGGCAGAAGAGCAGAGGAATATTATGGATGGGAGACAGGAAGGTTCTTCAGTGGGAGAAGCAGCTCAAGGGAAGATGTACTGTTAGGGTGAATGGATAGTCATAGCAGGAATGATGGAAAAGGGTTGAGAAACTGTGGAAGAGGGTGGGAATGTGGTGGGGATCCTGCTGATTATCCACAACTGAGGGGCTATTTATCAGGCAAGTAGTAACTGTGCGAGGGATCAATCAAGAAGACGATCAAATCAGCAAATAACAACAAGAGGCAACAGAAACTGGTGTGATGCGTAACCTATGAGCATTAGCAGTGAAATGGAAAGTGGTAATAATCAATAATTTCTAATGTTTAAAGGAGACCTATGACAAAAGAAAGGATTTTCAGACTTCTGAGGTATGCAAGGATTTTTAAATAATGCCAAGAAGACATCAAGCCTCCAATTAGTAACTGCTTTAGTATGTGAGGTAAAAACCACTAGCAGACCTACAGGCAGCTTATTAGACCATGAGATCAGAAAATATAGGAGCAGAATTAGACCATTTAGCCCACTGAGACTGCTTCCCTTTCATCATGGCTTATTCAATTTTTCTCTCGGCTCCAATCTCCTACTTTGACCCCAAATCCCTTCATGCCCTGACCAATCAAGAATCTATCAACCTCTGCCTAAAATATATATAAATACTTGGCCTCCTCAGCTGCTTGTGCAAAGAATTCCACAGATTCGCCACTCTTTGGCTCAAGAAATTCATCCTCGTCTCGGTTCTAAAAGGACATTGCTCTATTCTGAGGCTGTGTCCTCTGGTCAAAGACTCTCCCACCATAGGAAACATCTCTATATCCACTCCACCAAGGCATTTCACCGTTTGATAGGTTTCAATCAGGTTCCCCCTCATTCTTCTGAATTCCAGTGAATACAGGTCCAGAGCCATCAAACACTTTTCATGTGACAAGCCATTCAATCCTCGAACCATTTTTGTGAACCTCTTTTGAACCCTCTCTAGTTTCAGCACATCCTTTCTAAGATAAGGGCCACAAACCTGCTCATAGTACTCTAAGTCAGTTGTCATCAGTGCTTTATAAAGTCTCAATATTACATCCTTCTTTTATATTCTATTCCTCTTGAAACGAATGCTAACATCACATTTGCCTTCCTCATCACAGACTCATCCTAAAATTAACCTTTAGGGAATCCTGCACAAGGACTACCAAATCCCTTTGCTCCTCAGTCTTTTGTATTTTCTCTCCAGTTGGACAACAGTCAACCCCTTCATTTCCTCCACCAAATTGCAGATCCATACATTTCCCATCACTGTACTCCATTTGCAACTTTTTTACCCATTCTCTTAATCTGTCTAAGTCCTTCCGTAGCCTCTCTACTTCCTCAAAACTACCTGTCCTGCTAACTACCTTCATATCATCTTCAAACTTTGCAACAAAGGCATCAATTCCATCATTCAAATCATGACGTATAACGTAAAAAGAATCAGTTCCAACACAGACCCCGTGGAACACCACTAATAACATCAAAATGAGGGTTCTACATTGTTTGATGTTAATTCAATGTCCAGTGGGTTCTGTACTTATGCAGGCCATATAAATTAAATTCAATGCTGTCGACTTTCTAGGTATTTGAAGTTGTTAGTTAACAATAACCTATACTATATATGCTGGGACAAGAAAAGCTTTTTAAACAATAGATCTAAACATGCTGCATTTAATAGATATAAAAGCAGAATGTAAAATTCACAGTCCAAGATCCAAGTCCAAAGATGTTGAAAAAAGAGAGGGAACAGTGACTTGATGTCAATGGTCAAGTGTGATAAATGGTTTGTAAGTGAAATCTTCATTATGGATGGGCCAAGGACTGGGGAAAGGGGACTTGGGTGCAATGAGGACTTTGGGTAGCTGAGTATTTGCAGAGCTAAAAATTAGTGGGAGTAGCTACAAATCAAGGTCAAAAATCAGGGTGGTGATCATGCAAGTAACTGAGACATGGTGAAAGGAATTTCAAAATTAATTTACTGTCTGAGTAGAATTATATTCATTGTATTTTGCAAAGGAATAAAATAAAAGTAAATTTCTAATTCATTATCTCATTGTCAATAACCATTGAAGAGTCAATATTGAGTTCTAAATGAAAGAAAGGATCAGTAAGAATGCCATGTTAATTAATGAAATTTGTAAAATGTTAGTTCAGGAAAAGGGATAGCCAGAGTAGGTTCCCTATAAAGTTGACTTTATTAAAAATCCTCTGATAAAAACTATTTTTTATGGTATTCTTTGGCATTGTTACTTGCTGGTATACTGTTTTAATTTTTCAGAAGTTAAGATATTTATATTACCTTATACAGCTAATTAAAACTTGTATTTTCATTTCTTAGCAGCACAACTCATGAGTGATAGATTGAGTTTAGAGCAGGTGAAGCACAATTCACCAAAATTATATAGGCCTTAAAATATTAGGCTAGATTACAGAGTCTGAACTTCAATGTAGAGAACAAAGGTGTAATCTAATGGAGGGGATTAAAATGATAATTTATAAGAGAAACTGAAGCAGCTTTTTTCACAGTGGGAAATTACAGAACAAGGATCAAAAACAAACCTACAACAAAGCCTTTCGGGGGCAATATCACCAATCAATGCTTCATATGGAAGGTGATCAAAATCTGGAAAACTGTTCCCTGAATGCCCCTTGTAATTAAATTGATTGAGAATATTTAAATTGCAGTTGTTGGAATCTTGCCAAATAAGCCAAGGTACATAGATAAACTCAAACTGCAGGTCAGGTGTGACCTAACTAAATGATATAAAGGGTAAACGGCCAACATCTGTCATGTAATATTTGCCAAGATGTCATATGTGACCTAACCATTCTAGAAATTCCCAGAAAGAAAATGAAATGATTCAGGACGCTTACCAACTCAATATTGGATACTTTCCTACAATCTACTAATACAATCTGCTCGTTTCAATGGGCAAGAAGAAACTGTGCAGGTTGGATGCCCATTACAGTATTATGGCACAAATAATATTAGAGTTTGTGCCAGAAAAGGCCCAAATAAGAAAATTTATTTTTGCTTTTCATAATTGGTCCTTGGCAAGTTCAAGATACCCAATGTTCTGTTCTTTCTGGTCAATGTTGCAGCCTACCTGGTTTTGTTCCACAAATAATGTCCCAGAGTTAAAAATCACCTGAGCCCCATGCTAATGAGATGAGACCCATATGTCATCACATAGTACCCACCTATGAAATTGTCATTCAAGCTAAATGTTTATTGATAAACCAGTAAGATTGTCATTGTTTGCCATAATGATGCTTCTAAATAAATCGTAAATGACACAATTTCTGTTGCTTGAAGGAAAAAAGAGAAAATATGGGAAACAAAAAGAATGTGAGTATAAAAATCATTGACTATCAAGTGCAGTCCAACAGCGAGGAGACTGTGGCATGAAACCTCATAGCATCATCCAATGTACTCCTGATCTACTCTTCCCTTTTGTTTTTGTGTTTGCTGCTAAGTTTTTGGTAGTTCATTCTCGAATTGAATGACAGCCCTGCCCAGTTATCTCGTCCTTCCAATGGAGCAACTCTGTGATGCAAATTCAAATTGTGAAAAAAGTTGAAGAAAAAAAAGGGAAAGAAATGAAATCAGAAAGGTAAAACGTACAAACACCCATAAAGTAACAGAGAGAGATTAAAGTGGAAAAAGGGTTAAGTTAGAAAAGAAATACTTAAACTGGAAGAGAAAGGGAATGAGGGAAAAATGTACAAGCAAGTATTTCACAGTACATTCAGATTGGAGGGTTGTGACTAGTGGTGTCCCACAAGGATCTGTTCTGGGACCTCTACTTTTTGTAAATTTTATTAACACCCTGGATGTGGGGGTAGAAGGGTGGGTTGGCAAGTTTGCAGATGACACAAAAGTTGGTGGTGTTGTATTTAGTGTAGAGGATTGTCGAAGATTGCAGAGAGACATTGATAGGATGCAGAAGTGGGCTGAGAAGTGGCAGATGGAGTTCAACCTGGAGAAGTGTGAGGTGGTACATTTTGGAAGGACAAACTCCAAGGCAGAGTACAAAGTAAATGGCAGGATACTTGGTAGTGTGGAGGAGCAGAGGGATCTGGGGGTACATGTCCACAGATTCCTGAACGTTGCCTCACAGGTAGATAGGGTAGTTAAGAAAGCTTATGGGGTGCAAGCTTTCATAAGTCGAGGGATAGAGTTTAAGAGACGCGATATAATGATGCAGCTCTATAAAACTCTAGTTAGGCCACACTTGGAGTACTGTGTCCAGTTCTGGTCGCCTCACTATAGGAAGGATGTGGAAGCATTGGAAAGGGTACAGAGGAGATTTACCAGGATGCTGCCTGGTTTAGAGTGTATGGATTATGACCAGAGATTAAGGGAGCTAGGGCTTTACTCTTTGGAGAGGAGGAGGAGGATGAGAGGAGACATGATAGAGGTGTACAAGATATTAAGAGGAACAGACAAAGTGGACAGCCAGCGCCTCTCCCCCAGGGCACCACTGCTCAGTAGAAGAGGACATGGCTTTAAGGTAAGGGGAGGGAAGTTCAAGGGGGATATTAGAGGAAGGTTTTTCACTCAGAGAGTGGTTGGTGCGTGAATGCACTGCCTGAGTCAGTGGTGGAGGCAGATACACTAGTGAAGTTTAAGAGACTACTGGCCAGGTATATGGAGGAATTTAAGGTGGGGGGTTATATGGGAGGCAGGGTTTGAGGGTCGGCACAACATTGTGGGCCGAAGGGCCTGTAATGCACTGTAGTATTCTATGTTCTATGTTCTAAAAGGTGACCAGGCAATTCTAATGACTGGTATCATGTGTTAAATTAAAATTTCACATTTTACAGAGTCTTGCAGTGCATGAAACTTTCCTCATCACTTACTAGCCCTGATAATATAAGTATTTTTACTAATCTGGTAGAATACTATAAAGTGTAAGAGCCAACAATTATAAACTTTATCAAATTTTGGTTCATCATCTTATCTTATTTTAGTAAAATATTGAACACAATAAACCAAAAAAATACAGGAGAAACAATGCTTTCCCAATATTGGCAAAAAGCAAGGATCCTAGAGTTAGCATTTTATAAGTAGCTATTAGTTTCAGCACGTTAGGTTTGTATTAGGAACCAAATCTAATTCTAAATAAGCATTATCAATGTATACCTTCCATTCCTGTCTGAGGTTTGGCAATGTCTTGAGTGGGAATAGGGGGTTTTGGAACATACTTTTTGGAAGGAGGTAGACCTTTTGATAAAAAAAAAATCAATGATCAAATGAAAGGTTGAAAACAGCAGGAATATATTTAATGGTCTTAATTGCCTGATAAACTTTAAAAGCAAGTTATAAAATGTGAAATTTCAGGATATACTTGGCTAACAAATACTCTCAAGAAGAAACAAGAAGGTAAATTTTATAAAGCTGTCTTATAAGAGTGAACATAAATTGAAATTTAAGCAATAAAGATGTGTTATTAACAAGACAGCCCTGTGGCTAATTGTATCCATATCAGCTCTCTAACAGAGCACATCACCAATTCCAACCCTCACCTCCTTCTCATTATCCTTGCAAATTTTTCCTCACCATATATTTATTCATTTACCTCTTGAATATCATAACAGAACCTGGTTCCATCTTATCTGCAGGTAAAGTATTGCAGATTCCAACCATATATTCCAAAAAGTATTCTCTCTTGTGACTACCACTTATTTTCCTTTTCATTTTATACCTGTTACTTCAAGGCCAATGAGAGCGTCCTCCCACTACATACTCTGTCCATGTCCTCATGCTTGCATTTTCCTATCAGATCTCTCCTTTACCTTTCCTTACCAAAGAAAACAGTTGAATCCTCTCTAATTTATCCATGTAATTACAATCCCACAATCCAGCAACCACGTCCGTAAATTTCTGGATCCTAGCACCTCCACATACTTCCTATACGGGGGCAACCAGAAATGAACATAATAGTCCATTTGAAGTAAGACCAGTGTTCAGCATAACTTCTCTACTTTTATACTCTATACTTGCATTAATAAGATCCAGAACTGTCGATGCCTTATTGTCACTTTCAACTTCTGTACCCAGACCCATCACCCTGGCCATCCACTCAATTCTGCAGCATCCAGACAGTAAAGATATCTATATCAGGCTTTTGTTTATTGACTACAGCTCCACTTTCAAAACTATAATTCCATTCAAACTCATCATCATACTCCAGACCCTGGGAGTCAATGCCTCTCTCTGCTATTAGATCCTCAACATGTTGATCATCAGACTGCAGTCGGTAAGAATAGGCAGCAACATTTCACCATGATTATTATAAACAATGCTGCAGAAATGTGGCTCCAGGCCAACATGTATGTACCAACACTCTACAGGCCATGACACTCAGGCAATTGTGCTATCTTATTACTTTTTATTATATTATTACTACAGACCACAGAACCTGTCACCTCCAATGCCAGCAGGACTGAAATTCTCCAGATTGTGATCCTTGCTACCAACCTCAATGGCTCTAACAGTTCAGAACAGATTCAAAACCCGGACTCCACTGCCATCAATACAGGTTCTAACAACCTCGGACAACTCCAAAGTGCTGATTGTGCAACCTCCAACTCTGACTCCAGCCTTGACCTCCAGGCTGGGACTTCACATGTTGCCACTGGAACCCCTATCTCCCCTTCCCTCACCATCACTCCGCAATCCCGTCTCTCTCAGGTCCCACTGCCAGCTCTTGTGTCCGCAGAGGCTCCACCTTCCTCTCACCCTACCATCCCTAAACACCCCAAACCTCCCATCTCCTCAGGAACTACCAACCCTCTTTCCCCCTCTGATGCCAGCTCTCATCCATGCTGGGTCTTCACCATTCCCTCTGACCTTCCCCTCTCTGAGGCAGAACATCCTGTCCTCAGTAAGGGCTTCAGCTTTGTCCCCCTGTGCCCACACCTCAGCGAGTTCCACGCCCACCAAGTTGCTGAGCTTTTCTTCTGTCACCTCCATCTACTATTTTGGCAAGGACTCTACACCCCACACTGATGACCCCTTCCTGGATACCCCGCCCTGGTTTTCTGCCTGCTCTGGACCTTTTCATTGCCAAATGCCAACAGGACATCAACCATCTCAACTTCATAACTCCTCTCTCCAATTCCAACCACACTCCTTCCGAACGCTGGGCTCTCCATTCCCACCCTCCGTTCTAATCCTAACCTCACTATCAAGCCTGCAGATAAAGGGGGTGCTGACACACAAGAAGTGGTAGTGCATGTCGGCACAAATGACATCGGGAAGAAGAGGAAGGACATTCTGCAGCGGGACTTCAGAGAACTCGGAAGAAGGCTGAAAAGCAGGACTTCCAGGGTGGTTATCTCCGGTTTGCTTTCAGTTCCTCGTGCTGGAGAGGGCAGGAACAGAGAGATAATGGATCTGAATGTGTGGCTGAGGAACTGGTGCAGGAAGCAAGGATTTACATTCTTGGACCACTGGGATCTGTTTTGGGGTAGGGATGAATTTTACAAAAGGGACGGGTTGCACCTTAACAGGCACCTTAACCAGCATTCTGGCAGACAGGTTTGCCACTGCAACATGGATGTGTTTAAACTAAGTAGTGGGGGGGAGGGGATGAACTGGAAATATAAGGATGGAGTTAAAGGGAAAGTGAAAATAAGAAAAGTTAAAAAGGACAACAGAATCAATGGAGTAGAAAGCTCAAGAAGAGATCATACAGTATGGCCAAGTGAAATAGGAATTGATATGAAAGGAGAGGGGAGTAACGAATTAAAAGTATTATATATGAATGCACAAAGTATAAGGAATAAAGTATATGAGCTTGAGGCTCAGCTGGAAATTGGTAAGTACGATGTTGTGGGAATAACTGAGACATGGCTTCAAGCGGACAAGGCCTGGGAAATGAATATTCAAGGATATACATCTTATCGAAAGGACAGACTGACTGGCAGAGGGGGTGGGGTGGCTCTGTTGGTGAGGAATGATATTCAGTCCCTTGCGAGGGGGGACATAGAATCAGAGGATGTAGAGTCAGTATGGATAGAACTGAGAAATTCTAAGGGTAGAAAGACCCTAATGGGAGTTATCTACAGGCCCCCAAACAGCAGTCTGGATGTAGGGTGTAAGTTGAATGAAGAGTTAAAATTGGCATGTCGCAAAGGTAATGATACAGTTGTCGTAGGGGATTTCAACATGCAGGTAGACTGGGAGAATCAGAATGGTACTGGACCCCAAGAAAGGGAGTTTGTGGAGTGCCTCCGAGATGGATTCTTAGAACAGCTTATACTGGAGCCTACCAGGGAGAAGGCAATTCTAGATTTAGTGTTGTGCAATGAACCGGAGTTGATCAGTGACCTGGAGGTAAAGGAACCATTAGGAGGTAGTGACCATAATATGATATGTTTTAACCTACAATTTGAGAAGGAAAAGGGAAAATCGGATGTGTCAGTATTACAGTTGAACAAAGGGAACTATGGAGCTATGAGGGAGGAGCTGGCCAAAGTTCAATGGAACAATACCCTAGCAGGGAAGACAGTGGAACAACAATGGCAGGTATAATGCAGAAGGTGCAGGATTGGTTCATTCCAAAGAAGGAAGAAAGATCCTAAGGGGAGTAAAAGGTGGCCGTGGCTGACGAGGGAAGTAAAGGGCAGTATAAAAATAAAAGAGAAGAAGTATAACATAGCAAAGATGAGCAGGAAACCGGAGGACTGGGAAGCTTTTAAAGAGCAACAAAAGATAACAAAAAAGGCAATATACCAAGAAAAAATTAGGTACTAAGGTAAACTAGCCAAGAATATAAAGGAGGATAGTAAAAGCTTCTTTAGGTATGTGAATAGCAAAAAAATAGTTAAGACCAAAATTGGACCATTGACGACAGAAAAGGGTGAATTTATTATGGGAAACAAGGAAATGGCAGATGAGTTGAACAGGTACTTTGGATCTGTCTTCACTAGGGAAGGCACAAACAATCTCCCAGATGTAATAGTGGTCAAAGGAACTAGGGTAAAGGATGAACTGAAGGAAATTTATATTAGGCAAGAAACAGTGTTGGATAGACTGTTGAGTCTGAAGGCTGATAAGTCCCCGGGACCTGATGGTCTGCATCCCAGGGTACTTAAAGAGGTGGCTCTAGAAATTGTGGACGCATTGGTAATCATTTTCCAATGTTCTATAGATTCAGGAACAGTTCCTGCTGACTGGAGAGTGGCTAATGTTGTCCCTCTTTTCAAGAAAGGAGGGAGAGAGAAAACAGAGAATTATAGACCGGTTAGCCTGACGTCAGTGGTGGGAAAAATGCCGGAGTCAATTATAAAAGATGAAATTACGACACATTTGGATAGCAGTAGAAGGATCAGTCCGAGTCAGCATGGATTTATGAAGGGAAAATCATGCTTGACTAATCTTCTGGAGTTTTTTGAGGATGCAACTATGAAAATGGACAAGGGAGAGCCAGTGGATGTAGTGTACCTGGACTTCCAGAAAGCTTTTGATAAAGTCCCAAATAGGAGATTAGTGGGCAAAATTAGGGCACATGGTATTGGGGGCAGAGTACTGACATGGATTGAAAATTGGCTGGCTGACAGGAAACAAAGAGTAGCGATTAACGGGTCCCTTTCAGAATGGCAGGCTGTAACCAGTGGGGTACCGCAAGGTTCGGTGCTGGGATCGCAGCTGTTTACAATATACATTAATGATTTAGATGAAGGGATTAAAAGTAACATTAGCAAATTTGCTGATGACACAAAGCTGGGTGGCAGTGTGAAATGTCAGGAAGATGTTATGAGAATGCAGGGTGACTTGGACAGGTTGGGTGAGTGGGCAAATGTATGGCAGTTGCAGTTTAATGTGGATAAATGTGAGGTTATCCACTTTGGTGGCAAGAACAGGAAGGCAGATTACTATCTAAATGGAGTCAAGTTAGGAAAAGGGGAAGTACAATGAGATCTAGGTGTTCTTGTACATCAGTCAATGAAAGCAAGCATGCAGGTACAGCAGGCAGTGAAGAAAGCTAATGGCATGCTGGCCTTTATAACAAGAGAAATTGAGTATAGGAGTAAAGAGGTCCTGCAGCTGTACAGGGCCCTGGTGAGACCCCACCTGGAGTATTGTGTGCAGTTTTGGTCTCCAAATTTGAGGAAGGACATTCTTGCTATTGAGGGAGTGCAGCGTAGGTTCACAAGGTTAATTCCCGGAATGGCGGGACTGTCATATGTTGAAAGATTGGAGCGACTGGGCTTGTACACACTGGAATTTAGAAGGATGAGAGGGGATCTGATTGAGACATATAAGATTATTAAGGGATTGGACACGCTGGAGGCAGGAAGCATGTTCTCACTGATGGGTGAGCCCAGAACTAGAGGCCACAGTTTAAGAATAAGGGGTAGGCCATTTAGAACTGAGATGTGGAAAAACTTTTTCACCCAGAGAGTGGTGGATATGTGGAATGCTCTGCCCCAGAAGGCAGTGGAGGCCAAGTCTCTGGACGCATTCAAGAGAGAGTTAGATAGAGCTCTTATAGATAGCGGGGTCAAGGGATATGGGGAGAGGGCAGGAACGGGGTACTGATTGTGTATGATCAGCCATGATCACAGTGAATGGTGGTTCTGGCTAGAAGGGCCAAATGGCCTACTCCTGCACCTATTGTCTATAACAACTTTCAGACACCTCCTCTTACTTACCCCTTGAACAGGATCCCACTAAGGAGCACCAGGCCAATATCTCCCACACCATCACTGACCTTATTAGCTCTTGGAATCTCCTATCCACTGCCACCATGCCCTCCCAGTTCTACCTCCTACCCAAGATCCATAAACCCACTTATCCAGGTAGACCCATTGTTTCAGCTTGTTCCTGCCTAACTGAACTCATGTCTGCATACCTTGACTCAGTCTTATTCCCTACCCCCTAGTTCAGTCCCTTCCTACCTACATCCATGACACTTCACACACTCTGGATCTTTTCAATGATTTCAAGTCCTCTGGCCTCTATCACCTTATGGATGTCCAGTCCCTACCCCCCCCCAACCAGGAAGGCCTCAAAGGTCACTGTTTCTTCTGAACACTAGAGCCAAGCAGTTCCCCTCCATCCGTCTACCAGAACTCATCCTCACTCTTAATAATTTCTCCTTCCTTCAAACAAAAGGTGTAGCCATGGGCACTCCCATGGGTTTCAGTTACACCTGTCTTTTTGTCAGCTATGTGGAACAATCTATGTTCCAAGCCTAAACTGGTGTCCGTTCCCTATTCTCTCTATGCTACATGGACGACTGCATTGGTGCTACTTCCTGCCCCTACACGCATGTCAAGCTCGTCAACTTAATCAACTTTGCCTCCAACTTCCACCCTGCCTTCAAATTTACCTGGTCCATTCTGACACCTCCCTTCCCCTTCTCGACTCACTGTCTTTTTCTTTGGAAACTGATGTCTATTACAAACCCAGGGACTCTCACAGCTACCTGGACTATACCTCTTCCCACCTTGCTACTTATAATATGCCATCCCCTTCTCTCAATTCCTCTGTCTCCGCCACATCTACCCTCAGGATGAGGCTTTTCATTCTAGAATGAAGGACATGTCCTCCTTTTTCAAAGAAAGGGGCTTCCTTTCCTCCACCATTAACGCTGCCCTCAACCACATCTCTTCCATTTCATGCACTTCTGCTCTTACCCCATCCTCCCACCATCCTACCAGGGATAGGGTTCCTCTTGTCCTTACCTACCACCCCCACCAGCCTCCGTGTCCAGCACATAATTCTCTGGAACTTCCACAAACTCCAACAGAATCCCACCACCAAGCACCTCTTTCCCTCCCCCCCACTTTCTGTTTTCCACAGGGATCACTCCCTATGCGACTCCCTTATCCATTCATCCCTCCCCTGATCTCCCTCCTGGCACTTATCCTTGCAAGTGGAAGAAGTGCTACACCTGCCCCTACACCTCCTCCCTCACTACCATTCAGGGCCCTAAACAGTCCTTCCAGGTGAGGGGACACTTCACCTGTGAGTCTGTTGGGGTCATATCTGTGTCCGGTGTAGCCTCCCGTATATCAGTGAGACCCGACGTAGATTGGGAGACCATTTCACTGAGCATCAATGCTTTGTCCACCAGAAGAAGCAAGATCTCCCAGTGGCCACCCATTATAATTCCACTTCCCATTCCCATTCTGATATGTCAATCCATAACCTCCTCTACTGTCACAATGAGACCACACACAGGTTGGATGAACAACACCTATACTCTGTCTGGGTAGCTTTCAACCTAGTGGCATGAACATCGATTTCTTGAATGTCTGGTAATGGCTGCCCTTTCACCATTCCCCATCCTCTTTTCCCTCTCTCACCTTATCTCATTGCCTGCCCATTGCCTTCCTCTGGTACTCTGCCCCCCCCCACCCTTTTCTTTCTTCCATGGCCTTCTGTTCTCTCCTATTGGACTCCTCCTCCTTCAGCCCTGTATCTCTTTCACCAATACACTTCCTAGCTCTTTACTTCATCCCTCCCCCCTCCCAGTTTCACCTATCACCTTGTGTTTCTCTCTCTCCTCCTCCACCTTTTAAATCTACTCATCTTTTTCTCCAGTCCTGCTGAAGGGTCTCCACCCGAAACATTGACTGCACTTTTTTCCATAGATGCTGCCTGGACTGCTGAGTCCCTCTAGCATTTTTGTGTATGTTGCTTGGATTTCCAGCATCTGCAGATTTTCTCTTGTTGTTATTACTTTTTAATATGTTTTTGTAACTCAGCAACATTATAATTCTTTCTGGTATTATAATTACATGTGCTGTGTGCTATGGGTGATTATTGGTTCTGTGTTTTGCACCTTGGCCTCAGAGGAATGCTGTTTCAGTTGGCTATATTCAAGTGTATGGTTGAATGACAATTAAGCTTGAATGTGAACTTGCTACAAGACGTTACATTTTTTGTCCCCTCAACCCACTGTACACATGACTGTGTCACCAGACAAGGCGATAGAGAGCCTAGTAACATAGTGTCATAACAACAACCTTTCTTTCAATATCAACAAAACAAAAGAACTGGTTATTGACTTCAGGAAAGGGGTCAGTGCACATACTTCTGTCTACATCAATGGTGCTAAGGTTGAGAGGGTTGAGAGCTTTAAGTTCCTTGGAGTAAACATCACCAATAGCCTGTCCTGGTCTAACCACAGCTAAAAAACCTCATCAATGCCTCAGTTTCCTCAGGAGGCTAAAGAAATTTGGAATTTCCCCATTGACATATCCAATTTTTATCATTACACAATAGAAAGCAACCTATCTGAATGCAGTGGGACTTGGTTTGGCAACTACTGTGCATGTGACCTCAAGAATGTACAAAGAGTTGTGGACAGAACTCATTGCATCTCAGAAGCCATCTGCACCTCCATGGACTCTCTATACTTCTCACTGCCTCAGTAAAGCAGCCAACATAATCAAAGACCCCACATACCTTGGACAGTCTCTTTTCACTCCCCCCCCCCCCCACCCCTCACCTTCCATCAGGCAGAAGATACAAAAGACTGAAAGTGCATACTACCAGGCTTGAGTACAGCTTAAATGGTTCCCTAGTACAATAAAACAGATTCTTGAGCTCAGAATATGGTCTTGCACCTAATTGTTTGCCTACTTTGTACTTTCTCTGCAGCTGTTACACTATTGTACATTCCTTTATTGCTCTACCTCAATGTGCTCTGTAATGATTTAACCTTCATGAACACTACGCAAGGCAGCCTTTCACTGTGTTATTTCACATGTAACAATAAAAGACCAATTCCAATGCTCCTGCACACCATTTGAAACAGTAACCTTTATACTTTATGCTTTTTCTCATAGGTCCTTTCAAAATGTATCACCTAGTTTTTCTCTACACCCAACTTCATCTACCTTGCATCTGCTTATTGAACCAGCCATTTACATTCTATTGAAATATATTACTGTTCTCTGTCCTCTTTGCAATTCATAATACTGCCAACTTCTGTGTCACTTACAAATTTAGAGAATTGCAAGTGACCTATTGTTTTTAATACGTTATTAGTTGAATTAATGCAAGACTAAAATCATAGTTTTAGCCATGGTTTCTTTTTTACTGACATAATTTGTATCTTTAACAAACTCATGCATTTTTCACACTGTGTGGTGGTTTATCACCACTTATTGGTGGGAATGCAGTAAAGCAGTTATAACAGTTTGCTCCTTATCATTTTTAATTGGCTAAGTGTTAGCACATTACACACGTTTTATGATTGTGCAACCATTCATTAGATTTTCTTATCTAAGGAATTTCTGTTATCAGGACTATAAAGGTTTTTCAAAGGTTTTTCTTTAATTTCTTGTCTTTTCCCATTTTCATCAGCTTTGAACCACAATTCCTTTGTCTGCTTCGTATCCGCTCCTTTGTCTAATCTTTAAAATAAATGATAGTGAAGAATCAAAATTTCTCATTCATTGCTGAATTCATAAAAGAACCTGGGGATCAAAAATTACCGAGGTCTGACAATTTTGATGTCTGAAAATGGAATGGGTTATCTGAAAAAAAAATAGAATTCAAAGAATTCACTGGGCAAAGAAAGTAAGTTTTAGAGCAGAATTAGGAGTTCAGAACTTCCTTCATTTCTTAATTGTCAGATTCTGCTTCAGTACACAGTTTAAAGGAAGTTGAAGAGAAGAAAACTGTATTTACTTTGTTTGTCACAGATCCATACTAAAAAAATTCAGGTTGCAACTCTAATTAAGGCTAATAATAAGCCTTAATAAATTCAAGAGTTAAGAATAAGCTTTAAATTCATGAGCTGATAAGCTGATATTTTGATTATAACTTTATTATATTCTCAGTAGTGATAGGGTTGCAATCTAATAGCTGTGATTGAAGAATACTCATTAAGATTGAACTTAAAGCTCAGAAACAAACTACTGAATCTTTAAAATCTTGAAGGAAAAATGTACCATGCTAAAAGAGCAGTATGAAAAAGACATTAAAAAAATTTGAAAGAGCAAATCTCTGCGTTAACGGAGCAGGTGAAAGAACAGCATATATAGTTGCAAAATAAAACAAGGGAGTTCCACACCGCACAGGAAGAACTTCTGATGGGTGATGCTGCAAACCGAATGAGCAATGTTGACAGTGATCTCAATTATGTTGAAATGCAGCCAACACCTAGTCCCCAGAAACAGCAACACTTTGGGAACTCCAAGGAACTGCAAAATGATACTGATTCAACAGAGACCTCTAGTGGCTTACATGATGATGACAACGGTAATTGGTCTGGCAACTAAGGCAAATTCACCCCGGTAAAAATTAGGGGAGTGAAAACATGTGAGAATGAAGAAGGAGATTATGAAAGGAGACAGGAGATTTACCATCAACCACCAAAACCTGAAAAAATTAACAACTGGTCCAGAGAAATTCCTCATCCTAAAAAAAGGAAACTTAAAGACTTGGACTGAATTTTAATGAATTAAGAACATAAACAAATTACATCCATATGATGGAATTCAAATTTTAGCTACCATGCTATCTTCTCATTAAATAAAATGGTGGACACATTGAGTTGAGGATGGTAGAGGAGACGACACACAGAATTTATCAGCTGGTTGGGATGCAGTTAAGGCATTGTATGAAGAAAAGCCCCAAACCAAACTGGTTGGAAGAAAGTGGTCAATTGTAAACAAAAGGCTTCAGAGGATATTTCTGAATATGAAGACTGCTATAGGACAGTATGTACCATCTTCTCAGGAGTTCCAGGAATAACTGAATATAATAGAGAATAATACCCATTTGGCCCCCGTAAGTCAATTTTCATGGATGGTTTCAAAACGGATGTTGCTAAAATGGTGAAGCTAACGAGAGCAAATTGGAATGAACCTGCCATTCCCCATGGTGCAGACTACTAAAGACATGGAGCAAGATATTGAAGACTGAATAAGATCAGTACAGACAGACCAACTGCCCACACCTGCTAACCAACAGAACAAGATGAAGCAGAATTCACAGCAACCCCAAGGTAATAAAATGACAATTCTGTCATAAAAAAGGACATTGGGTGAAAAGTTGCTGGCAAAAGAGAGCAACTCCACCACAAAGTCAACCACAACAGCAATTTCAGGCACAGCTACGACAACAAGTTCACTAACAAGCTCAAATACTGTTCAATCACAAGGTCATCAGCAAGTTCAACCCCCTTACCTCACAAGGGATTGGAAACTCTGATCTAATGGCACAACTTCAAACTACAATCGTGAGTGTAGTGGACATGTGGTCAAGGTCGCAAAAATAACTAGGCCCTACCCTGCGGTAGCCATCACCTGCATTGATAGAGCAAAAATTGGGACAGCTTATGTGATAACTTATGAGTTGGTTATGAATGTGTTGAATTCTCACTGGATACAGGAGCAAAGCTAACATGCATACCTGAAGCAATTGCCCAAAAATGCAATGTCCCATTGACTAACATCTGCAGATATGCATGTGGTGCTGAAGGACAGAGAATTGAGTTAGTCTAAAGCAGACCAGCCGAAGTACAATTTGATCCTCACCTATGAGAAATACAATTCTGGGTGGAAGACATCTCACAACCTCTTCTCGGAATGGATGTCTTATTGACTTTAATCTCCACTCTCGAATTCATGGAGGGTAAAATTATGTGGAATCTCATGTGGTTGGAAAAATCTAAATTAACCAGTCATCCTATATGGTCATAAGACAATAATGACAGTGGCCTGCTGGAAACAGATTCTGCTAAATTTACTGGGAATCTGCCAACTAGTAGCAAGCAATATCCTCCAAGTAGAACATCTATAGAAGGCATCATACCTATTATCAAACAGCTGGAGGAGCAAGGAATTCCTGTCAAAATACACTGTCAATTAAATAGTCCAGTCTGACCTGTCAAGAAGGCAAATGCATTTGGAGACTGACAGTGGATTACAGGATCAACAATATTGAAAAATTAACTCCTCCTGTGGCAGATCCATCAGCTATCTTTAATACCCTGAACACATTACACAAATGGTTCACAGTATCGATATGGCCAGTGGTTTCTGTTTGGTACCACTGGCACCTGAATGTCAACTGTGCAGTTGTTGGTCAGTAATGCCAGTGGATGAGGCTACCACAAGGACTTCACAATAGTCCTACTGTCTACCACATGGTATTGAAACAACATCTAAGGGACTTTACAGGCATTGACTCAACTATCATACAATATCTGGATGAAAACCTCGTAGTCTCGGAGACCGTAGATCAGCATGAATGTAATGTACTTTATTTGCTAAATAATCTAGCCTTCAGAGGATACAAACGAAATGTGGACAAGGCACAATTGCAACAAAAGGAAGTGATTTAAATGAGACAGAACATTACCCAAGGCAAATGAGAAATCACTGAAGATCACAGGTGGAGACAAGGTAAGTAGGTAAGTTCATTCCTTATTTCTTATTTCTATTTGCTTATTTAGCTCTTGAAAGAATAAGGGCTATGTCCACAGAGCCAGCGTTCTGTTCCAGATGTCAGATGTGGGATTTCCAAGTGATTACGAGCCTCTCCAATGGCCACATCTGCACTAGGTGCGTCGAGATACAGCTCCTTAGAGACCATGTTAAGGAACTGGAGCTGCAGCTCTATGACCTTCGACTCATATGGGAAAGTGAAGAGGTGATAGACAGGAGATACAGGGAGGTAGTCACCTCAAGGCTACAGGAGATATATAAATGGGTGACTGTCAGGAGAGGGAAGAGAGAACGTCAGATAGCGGAGGCTGTCCCCTTCAACAATAAGTACTCCATTTTGAGTACTGTTGGGTGGGAGGAGGGGACTGTCCTACCTGGGTGAAGAAGCAGCTGCCATGCCTCTGGCACTGAGTTGGGCCCTGTGGCTCAGAAGAGTAGGGAACTGAAGAGGATGGCAGCAGTATTAGGGGACTCTATAGTAAGAAGGACAGACAGGCAATTCTGTGGGCACAAAGAGGAAATACGGATAGTAGTTTGCCTCCCAGATGACAAGGTCTACAATGGTTCTGAACGCGTCTATAGTATCCTGAAAAGGGAGGGTAAGCAGCCAGAAGTCATGGTACATATTGGTACCATCGACATGGGTCGAAAAAAAGGTGTTCTGAAATCAGAATATAGGGAGCTAGGTAGGAAGCTGAGAAGCAAGGGCTCAAGGGTAGTAATTTTAGGATTGCTACCTGTGCCACGTGACAGTGAGGACAGGAATAGAATGAGGTGGCAGATAAATGCATGGCTGAAGAATTGGAGCAGGGGGCAAGGATTCAGATTTCTGGATAATTGGGACCTCTTCTGGGGTAGGTGTGACCTGTACAAAAGAGACGGGTTGCACTTGAATATGAGGGAGACCAATATTCTTGCGTGCAGGTTTACTGAAGATGTTGGGAGTGGTTTAAACTAATAAGGTGGTCAAAGTTGTGGCGCAATTAGAGATTGGTCGGTATTACATTGTGGGCAGTACTGAGTCAAGGCTGAAAGAAGGATATACTGTATCAAAAAGACAGGCAGAAAGGCATAAGTGGTAGTGTAATTTTGTGTTAAGAGATTGAATTACATCTTTAGAAAGAGGTGACATAGCGTCAGAGAATGTTGCATCTTTATGGGTGGAACTGCAAGAGTAAACAAAATCATTATGGGAAACATATATTGGCCTCCAAATAGTAGCCAAGATTTGGACTTGAGGTTACAAAGAGAGCTGGAAAAGGCATGTAATAAGGGTAATGTCACAACTGTAATTGAGGATTTCAATATGCAAAGGGATTGGAAAAATCAGGTTGGTCAGATTGCAAGAATAGGAATTTGTTGAATGCCTGCGAGATTGCTTTTTAGAGCAGCTTGTGCTTAAGCCTAGCAGGGGAAAGGCTATCTTAGACTGGGGTGTTATGTAATAACCCTGATCTTATTAGGGAACTTAATGTAAAGGAACCCTTAGGAGGCAATGATCATAATATGATTGAATTCATACTGCATTTTGAGAGGGAGAAGCATAAGTTACATGTATCAGTTTTGCAATGAAATAAAGGGAATTACAGAGGCATGAGGGAGGAGCTTGCACAGGTGGATTGGAGGACGATACTGGTGGGGATGATGGCAGAGCAGAGATGGCTGAAGGTTCTGGGAATAGTTCACAAGGCGCAGAATAGATATGACCCACAGAAGTAGTAGTTTTCAGATGGCAAGAGCAGGCAACCATGGCTGACAAGGGAAGTAATGAAATAGCGAAAAGCCAAAGAAAGGGCATATAAGGTAGCAAAAGTGAGAGAGAAGTTTGGATGATTGGAAAGCTTTTAAAATCCAAGAAAAGGCAACTAAAAAAGCTATAAGAAGGGAAAAGATGAAATATGAGGGCAATCTAGCCAATAATATAAAGCAGGATACTACAGTATGAGTTATTTTCAGTTATATAAAGAGTAAAAGGCAGCTGAGACTTGATATTGGACTACTGGAAAATGATGCTAGTGAGGTAGTCATGAGGGTCAAAGAAGTGGCATACAAAATTAATGAGTACTTTACATCAGTCTTCATTGTGGAAGACATTAGCAGTATGCCAGAGGTTTGTGACTGTTAGGGAGCAGGAGTAAGTGCCATTCTTTTAACAAAGGAAAAAGTGCTAGGCAAACTCAAAGGTCTTAAGGTGGATAAGTCACCTAGACCAGATGGACTACATCCCAGAGTCCTGACAGAGGTTGCTGAAAAGATAACAGATGCCTTTCAAGAATCACTTGATTCTGGCATGTTCTCGGAGGATCGGAAAATTGCAAAAGTCACCCCACTCTTTAAGAAGTGAGGAAGGCAAAAGAAAGGAAACTATTACACTACTGATGCCCTGAACAACAACAAAAATGGTTGCCATGCGCAAAATAGCTCTTCAGAATCATATGGCATTAGATCTTCTTTTAGCAGTTAAGGGGGAACAAGTGCAGTTACAGGTAAGAATGTTGCACCTACGTACCTGACAACTCCGAAGACATAATTAATTAGGCTGATCAAATTTTTAAAGAAGTTGCTAACCTACATCAAACTGATAAATGGGAAATGGGATTTCTTTAATTGGATTCATCGCAGTCTTCGAAACTGGGGTTACTCGATGAAAAAAGTCATAACATTCATATTAATATGCAATATCATAATCTACTTTTTTGTATTTGTTTAAAAGGGATTATTACTAGAATACTCTAAACTCATGTGCTCCTAATATATCAAATCATGACGTAATACTATAGATGTTTTTATGAACATGCATACTCTTTGATATTATACAATTGAAGCAGTGTTTTATTACTCTGACATATAAGCACTTTAAGTTTTCCGCCTGTGTTTTCAGATGTAGTGATTCTAACAATGTACCTTATAGAATCAAAGGGTTGGGGGGGTGGAGAACTGTTGGAATCAGTTGATTTTTTATAAGATATTAGTTGAATTAGTGCAAGACTAAAACTGTAGTTTTAATTGCAGTTTCTTTTATATTGACATAATTTGTATTTTTATCAATCTGAATCCTGAACTAACTCAAATTTTTCACAGTATGCGGTATTTCGTCACCACTTACTGGTGGGAACGCAGTATAGCAGTTACATAACAGTTTGCACCTTTCCTTTTTAATTGGCTGAGTGTTAGCACATTACATAGAACATACAAACGCTACAGCAAAATAGAGGCCCTTCAGCCCACAATGCTGTTCCAAACATGTACCTACTTCAGAAATTACCTAGGGTTACCCATAGCCCTCTATTTTTTAAGCTCCATGTACTTATCCAGGAGTCTCTTAAAAAACCCTATCGCTTCCGCCTCCACCACCTTCACCAGCAGCCCATTCCATGGTCTCACCACTTTCTGCGTTTTTTTTTAAAAAACCTACCCCTAACATCTGTACCTACTTCCAAGCAGCTTAAAACTGTGCCCTCTCATGACAGCCATTTCAGCCCTGGGAAAAAGCCTCTGACTATCCACACAATCAATGCCTCTCATCATCTTGTACACCTCTATCAGGTCACCTCTCATCCTCTGTCACTTCAAGGAGAAAAGGCCAAGTACACTTAATATATTCTCATAAGGCATGCTCCCCAATCCAGGCAACATCCTTGTAAATCTCCTCTGCACCCTTTCTATAGTTTCCACATGCTTCCTGTAGTGAGGTGACCAGAACCAAGTACAGTACTCCAAGTGGGGTCTGACCAGGGTCCTATATGGCTGTAACATTACCTCTCAGCTCTTAAACTCAATCCCACGATTGATGAAGGCCAATGCACTGTATGCCTTCTTAACCACAGAGTCAACTTGTGCAGCAGCTTCAATGTTCTATGGACTTGGACCCCAAGATCCCTCTGATCCTCCACACTGCCAAAAGTCTTACCATTAATACTATATTCTGCCATCATATTTGACCTACCAAAATGAACCACCTCATACTTATGCGGGTTGAAGTCCATCTGCCACTTCTCAGCCCAGTTTTGCATCCTATCGATGTCCTGCTGTAACCTCTGACAGCCCTCCACACTATCTACAACACCCCCAACCTTTGTGTCATCAGAAATTCACTAATCCATCCATCCACTTCCTCATCCAGGTCATTTATAAAAATCACAAAGAGAAGGAGTCCCAGAACAGATCCCTGAGGCACACCACTAGTCACCAACCTCCATGTAGAATATGACCCATCTACAACCACTCTTTGCCTTCTGTGGACAAGCCAATTCTGGAGCCACAAAGCAAGGTTCCCTTGGATCCATGCCTCCTTACTTACTCAATAGGCCTTGCACGGGGTACCTTATCAAATGCCTTGCTGAAATCCATATACACTATATCTACTGCTCTACCTTTATCAATGCATTTAGTCACATCCTCAAAAAATTCAATCAGGCTCATAAGGCATGACCTGCCTTTGACAAAGCCATGCTGACTATTCCAAATCATATTATGCCTCTCCAAATGTTCATAAATCCTGCCTCTCAGGATCTTCTCCATCAACTTACTAACCACTGAACTAAGACTCACTGGTCTATAATTTCCTGGGATATCTTTACTCCCTTTCTTGAATAAGGGAACAACATCTGCAACCCTCCAATCCTCCAGAACTTCCCCCGTCCCCAATGATGATGCAAAGATCACTGCCAGAGGCTCAGCAATCTCCCCCCTCACCACCCACAGTAGCCTGGGATACATCTTGTCCAATCCCAGCGACTTATCCAACTTGATGCTTTCCAAAAGCTCCAGCACATCCTCTTTCTTAATGTCTGTATGATCAAGCTTTTCAATCCACTGTAAGTCATCCCTACAATTGCCAAGATCCTTTTCCGTAGTGAATACTGAAGCAAAGTATTCATTAAGTACCTCAGCTATCTCCTCCGGTTCCAAACATATTTTTCCACTGTCACACTTGATTGGTCCTATTCTCTCACGTCTTATCCTCTTGCTCTAACCCACATGTTAAGATCGTGCAACTGTTGACTGGATTTTTTAATCTAAGGAATTTTTGCTATCTGGATCATCTTTAATTTCTTTTTTTCTCCCACTTTTCACCTGCTTTGTATCACCATTACTTTGTCTGCTAAGTATCTATTCCTTTGTCTAAACTTTAAAATAAATGACCACAAAGAATCAAAGTTTCTTACTCATTCTTGAACTCCTGGTGATTGAAAATTACTGTTATCTGACAAACCCCAATCTCCACCTCCTAGCCCCAAGTCTAGACTATTAATACCCTTGTCCAAGTCGAGGTAATTCATTGTTCAGTCCAAAGACAATTAACTATGGCTCTGCTCTACCTGTGATTTAGCCATCTTCATATCAATGCTATCAATGTCAACAATTGGAGGTGGAGCAAAGTGATGATAGCGCTAAACGGCGACTCCTTTGCATGCATCTTCGGAAACAGCTCTATTTCCATCTTTAATAGACAATAGGTGCAGAAGTAGACCATTCAGCCCTTCGAGCCTGCACTGCTATTCTGAGATCATGGCTGATCATCTACTATCAATACCTGGTTCCTGCCTTGTCCCCATATCCCTTGATTCCCCTATCCATAAGATACCTATCTAGCTCTTTCTTGAAAGCATCCAGAGAATTGGCCTCCACTGCCTTCCGAGGCAGTGCATTCCAGACCCCCACAACTCTCTGGGAGAAGAAGTTTTTCCTTAACTCTGTCCTAAATGACCTACCCCTTATTCTCAAACCATGCCCTCTGGTACTGGACTCTCCCAGCATCTGGAACATATTTCCTGCCTCTATCTTGTCCAATCCCTTAATAACCTTATATGTTGCAATCAGATCCCCTCTCAATCTCCTTAATTCTTATTAATTAATTCCTTAATTAATATCTCTATTTTTCCCTTTCAGGGTTCTTTTGAAGACCCTGACCTGGAGTTATATGCTGACTACTCTTCTTTGCAGGAATTGTACCCGCTCTTGGGGTATCATAACTGGCTGTTGTTCAGCATGCCAAGGGCTCTGCCTAACAATTCGGCTTGGATTTGGAGGCCTAGTATCTCGGGGCTCTGGAGACCGGTGGATTGAAGGTCAGTGTCCCGGATGGATGTGTTGTGGAAGCTGGAACATCTTTGGCAGTGTTCACAGGACCTGAGATGTTTGGGCACAGAGCTTGAGAAAAGCGATGCAATGAACTTTGAACATCTCAAACCAGCGAGTTGTTTGTTATGTCTCCCCTCGTGCTGTGAAATGGAGACATTGCTTTCTCCCTTATTAGGGAGAGGGAGAGGGAGGGGGGGAGAGAAAGGAAGGGAGAGCGAGAGAGAGAGGGAGGAGGGAGGAGGGAGAGGAGGGGAGAGAGAGAGAGAGAGGGGAGAGAAAGGAAGAGAGACAGAGAGAGAGAGGGGGAGAGGGGGAGGGAGAGAGGGGAGGGGGAGAGGGAGGGAGAGAGGGGAGGGGGAGAGGGAGGGAGAGGGAGGGAGAGGGAGGGAGAGGGAGGGAGAGGGAGGGAGAGGGAGGGAGAGGGAGGGAGGGAGAGAGAGAGAGAGAGAGAGAGAGAGAGAGAGAGAGAGAGAGAGAGAGAGAGATGGTTGCAAAGAAAAAGCATTTCAGGGTGTATATTGTATACATTTCTCTGACATTAAATGCATCTTTGAAACCTTTGAAAATTATGCCCCAAATTTCCCAGTAATAAACATCAGAAGTTATTACCCCTCAACCATCAGGCTGTTCAACCAAAGGAGATAACTGAACTCAACTTCACTCGTCCCACCACTGAACTGTTCTCACAACCTGTGGACTCATTTTCACGGACTCTTCATTTCATGTTCACGATATGTAGCTTATCTATTTATTTATGCTATGATTTATCTGGCCAGAAGGTACGACTTCAGCACAACAGGACTACTCCAAAAGAATGGACTGGAGCATATTCAGGGGAAAGGGTACCTACGATCATTGTATCAACGTTGATGAATATGCAGGATCGGTGACTGGCTACATAGGAAAGTGCAATCATGATGTTAACATGATAAAACACTACACTGCCAGGGCAAACCAGAAACCACGGCTGACTGCAGAGGTTCGTATACTTCTTAGAGATCGGGACATTGCCTTTAGATCAGGGGTCAGAGCAACTTTAAGGTCAGCAAGAGCTGCACTTTCCCATGCCATCAGAGATGCAAAGCATGAGTGTGCACAGAAAATCCAGACACCATTGTGACACCAGGGACATGCAGCAAGGAATACAAACCATAACCTCCCTTCCTGATGGGCTGATTGCTTTCTATGCACAATTTAACCAACTGAATAATGTGACTTCGAAGTAAGTCTCCTCTCTGAATTACTGTGGAATATTTGTAGTTCGGGTTGGCTATTTATAAATTTGGTTGATCGCTGAGTTTGGTAAAATGTTCGCAGATGTTTTGGCTCCAGTCAAGAAACAATCATCAGTGTGTAGTTGAGGGTGTTGTCTCCACAGAATGCTGGCTTGTATACTTCTCCGGGGTCTGAATGGATATTGATATAATATCGTGATCTGGTTGGCAGGTTCTAAACACTGAACAGTTCAGCAGTAGAAGATTCTGATTGGCTAACTTTGAGGGTGGTCCGTTGGAAGTGCTTGCTTTGTTGTCCAGATCCCAAAATTACTGATGATTTTTTAATTGTTGACATCACTGTTTCTCTTTTCTCCGTAAGGGATCATATACCAGATCGATGTTGATGTCTTTGTTGATGGATTTTTCTGTACAGAACTAAGCTTTGAAAAATTCTCTTTCTTTTCTTGTTCCTGCTTGAGTCAAGACTCCTAATTGTCATCCATCTGAAATGGTGTCTCTCTTTGTCTTCATGAATTGATACTAGCGAGAGTGGGCCGTGTCTTCTGCTCGCTAGCTGATGCTCATGTAGCCTGGTCAGTAGTTTTATTCCTGTTTGGTCAACGTAGTACTTGGTGCAGTCATTACACTGGATTTTGTAGATAACATTTGATCTATCACTCACATTTTGTTGCGCTTTGAGTTTTGATAGGTTCCTCCTCAAAGTCACACTGTTTTGAACCAGCCAACCAGATGACGATGTCTTATCAATATCCCTTCAGACCCCGAAGGAGTATATAAGCCGGCATTCTGAGGAGACAACACCCTCAGCTGCACACTGGCAATGGCTTCTCGATTAGAGCCGAAACATTAGCAAACATTTTGCCAAGCTCAGGGATCAAACAAATTTCTAAAAAGCCCCTATCTCTCTGAAGAACGGGCTGGTCACAGCTGAGGCCAGAATCAGAATCAGGTCTATTATCACCAGCATGTGTTGTGAAATTTCTTAGCAGCAACAATATGATGCAATACATGATAAAATAAAAAGAACATTAAATAAATCAATTACAGCAAGAATATACAGTGCCCTTAAAAAGTATTCCCCAAGAAGCTTTCATGTTTTATTGTTTTACAACATTGAATCACAGTGGATTTAATTTGGCATTTTTGACACTGATCAACAGAAAAAGATTTTTTTGTGTCAAAGTGAAAACAGATCTCTACGAAGTGATCTAAATTAATTTGAAATATAAAACAAAAAATAATTGATTGTATAAATATTCACTCCCTTTAATATGACACACCAAATCATCACTGGTGTAGCCAACTGGTTTTAGAAGTCACATAATTAATTAAATGGAGATCATCTGTGTGCAGTCAGGATATTTCAATTGATTGTAGTAAAAATACACCTCTATCTGGAAGATCCAACTGCTGTTGAGTCAGTATCTTGGCAAAAATTACACCATTAAGACAAAATAACACTCCAAGCAACTCCACGAAAAGGTTATTGAAAAACACAAGTCAGGAGATGGATACAAGAACATTTCCAAGTCACTGAATATACCTTGGAGTACAGATAAATCAATCATCAAGAAAAGCAAAGATGGCATAGCTGTAAATCTGCCTAGAGCAGGCTATTCTCAAAAACTGAGTGACCATGCAAGAAGGGGACTAGTGAGGGAGGCCACCAAGAGATCTATGACGACTCTGGAGAAGTTGGGAGAGACTGCGCGTACAATAACTGTTGCCCAGGTACTTCACCATTTGCAGCTTTATGGGAGAGTGCCAAAGAGAAAGCCACAGCTGAAAAAAAAATCACATGACATCTCAGCTCAAGTTTGCCAGAGTGCATGTGGGAGACTTCGAAGTCAGCTGGAAGAAGGTTCTATTAGTAGAGCTAATAGGACTTGATGTTTCAATCCCTTTGATAAGTTGGCCCTCTCAATGTTGGCAAAGGGCTTGGAGTAGTGACAAGGAGGGTAGGTAACTCATCAGGGTCATCAGGTAGGCATCCTCCTTCTTTGACATTCCGTAGATAAGCCCATGACACCTCCAGAGGGCTCAACGGTGCAACTTGGCATCGCAGATACACCGCCCTCAGTTCCATGCCCGCCTGCCTTCATCTTGCAGCTCAGTTGTTGTCTTTCCTTTTAATCCAAATCCAATTATTTTCTTCCGCTGCATTTGACAAGGACTTGATTGCTTGTTGGAGTGAATAACCCCTCACCCCCATCTTCTTCAATAGACTGGTCATAGATGTAGCCATGAATCCCCTGCATCCCACTTCTACAGGGAAAATCTTGGTCTTCCAGCCTTTCTGGGGAGCTTCAGTTGCCAGTTCAGAGTACTTGGGTCTTTTTCCTCTCATAAGCTTCTTCAACACCACCTTCCCATGGTACTATCAATTCCACAACACATGCCAGCTTGGCTGTTGTGGACCACGGGACCAGTGTGTTGTAGCTGCAATATCTAGGGCTTTTCTTCCCAAGTCCAGGTCCATTTTCCAATCCCGAGCAACCTGCAGAATGCTTACCTCTTTTGATGGTATATGGTGCTCTGGAGGTTGGCCTGCTGGTACAAATCGTGTGATGTGAACATCTCTTGCCGATGTTTGTGGGAGAACATTTGTGGTGAGTCGCCTCTGTTCCAAGGTTGATGCCAGCTGTCTGAGAACTTGGTTATACCGCCCCTGGCTGAAGCTCGTGGTGCATCCTTTTAAAATGTACCTTAGTGATCCAGGTGCTTGCCAAAGAGAGCAAGTGGGATCTTCTCCCCACCACTGGTTCAGGTTCTGGGGTGTGGATAGGAGGTCATAAGTGGCTCTAATGACAAAACTTAGTCGAGATCCCTCCAACTCCCAGATATCACGTCAGGGGAGTTTCCTCTTTTCCAGGCTCTCCCAATTAGTTCATTGGCCCCGTTGACCATTGAGATGGCCATGGCGTGTCGCTCTACCTCCTCCTGTCTTCTCACCTCCACCACCATGAGCCGTCTCTTTTGCACTGATGTTGCCTTGTGCCATTGAGGAGCCTTTGGGACGAGCACAAGCCTGGTTCTCCCAAGTTGGACTTGGCCAACCACATCCCTGAAGTGAAGAGCAGACTTGGCACTCTGAACGGCTTCAGATGGGGTTCACTTCCTCCCCGTTGCCACACGGGGGGCCACTGTTCGAATAACAGTATCTTCAGATTCAGTGAGGATCATGACCAACCTTGATTTGGTGCATTTGAATTCTTCCACAAGACTTACAATTGGTAATTCTAATTTGCCGTTCCCATACAGCCCAACAGGACTTAAGCATCGTGGAAGTCCAAGCCACAGTTTCACATGTGTGCTGATCACTCTTTCACATGTTTTCACCTTGTTGATGGGGATTTCATACACTGTTAAAGGCCACATGAGTCTTGGGAGTATGCCGAACTGGAAGCACAACAGCTTGAGTTTTCTGGCAGCCAGGTCTTGTTGATGGGTGGTATGTTCATGATGGTTCATGAAGTCAGCTGGAAGTAGGTTCTATAGTCTAGAAACCAAAATTGAGCTTTTGGTCATCAGATTAAATGCTATGTTTGGCATAAGGCAAACACCGCACATCAACAAAAACACACCATTTCTACCGTGAAGCAAGGTGGTGACTGCATCATGCTGTGCGGATGCTTCACTACAGCAGGCCCTGAAAGGCTTGTAAAGGTAGAGGGCAAAATGAATGCAGCAAAATACAGGGAAATCCTGGAGGAAAACCTGATGCAGTCTGCTAGAGAATGACCACTTGGGAGAAGATTTGTTTTCCAGCAAGACAATGACTCCAAGCATAAAGCCAAAGCTACAAAGGAATGGCTTAAAAACAACAAAGTTAATATCCTGGAGTAGTCAAGTCACAGTCCAGACCTCAATCCGCTTGAGAATTTGTGGCTGGACTTGAAAAGGGCAGTTCACTCACAATCCCCATTCAATCTTACAGAGCTTGAGCAATTTAACATTCATGGATACACATTGTATCCAAAGGATAGGCAGGTAGGCAGAGGAGGTGGCCTGGTTTTGTTGGTAAATAATGACATCAAATCCTTAAAAAGTTGTGACAGGGTTAAAAGATGTAGAATCCTTGTGGGTAAAATTAAGAAACTGCAAGGGTAAAAAGACCCCAATGGAAGTTATATACAGGCCTCCAAATAGTAGCCAGAATGAGAATTACAAATTACAATGGGAAATAGTAAAAGAAAAATGTTGTGATAGTCATGGGAGATTACAATATGCAGGTAGATTGGGAAAACCAAGTTGGTGCTGGATCCCAAGAGAGGTAATTTGTAGAATGCCTATGAGATAGCGTTTTAGTGCAGCTTGTGGTTGAGCCCACAAGAGGAATGGCAATTCTGGATTGTGTGTTATCTAATGACCCAGATTTGATTAGAGAGCTTGAGGTAAAGTAACAATTAAGAAGCAGTTTGAATGGGAGAAGCTAAAGACAGATGAATCATTATTTCTATGGAGTAAAATGAATTACAGAGGCATGAGAGAGGAGCTGATCAAAATTGATTTGAAAGGGACACTAACAGAGATGATGGCAGAAAGACAATGGCTGGAACTTCTGGGAGAAATTTGAAAGGTGCAGGATAGATACATCCCAAATATGACAAGTATTCTAAGGGTGGATGAGGCAACCGTGGCTGACAAGGGAAGTCAAAGACAGAGCCGACGTATAATATAGCAAAAGTTAGTGGACAGTTAGAGGATTGAGAAGCTTTTAAAAACCAACAAAGCCACTAAAAAATCCAAAAAGAGAGAAAAAAAAGTATGAAGGTAAATTAACCAATGATATAAAACAGGATACCAAGATTTTTTTCAGATATATAAAGAGTAAAAGATAAAGTAGATATCGCACCTCTGGAAAATGACATTGGAGTGGTAGTATTGGAGGACAAAGAAATACTGGACAAACTAAATAACCATTTTGTGTCGGTCTTCATTGTGGAAGACACTAGCAGAATGCTAGAAATGCAAGTGTGTTAAGGGGCAGAAGTGAATATTGTTGCTATTACTAAGGAGAAAGTGCTTGTTGAGAAAGTTGAAAAGTCTGAAGGTAGATAAGTCACCTGGACCAGATGGACTACATTCCAGGGTTCTGAAAGAAGTAGCTGAAGAGAATGTGGAGCATTAGTAATGATCTTTCAATGATCACCAGATTCTGGAACAGTTCCAGAGGACTGGAAATTTGCAAATGTCATTCCATTTTTTAAGAAGGAATGGAGGCAGAATAAAAGGAAATTGTAGGGCAATTAGTCTGACTTCAATAGTTGGAAAGATGTTGGAGTCTATTATTAATCAGAATCAGAATCAGACTTGAATCGCCAAGTACCTATGCACATACAAGGAATTTACTTCCGGCAGATGTTGTCTCTCTGCTCATAACAATAATAATGATAAATATAAATGAAAATATAGATTATACATACAGGTAGTGCAATCCTGGATAAGGTGCAATTAAGGATAAGGTTTCAGGGTATTTGGGGGCACATAATAAAGTAGGCCAAAATCAGCATGGTTCCCTTAAGGAGAAATCTTGCCTGACAAATATGTTGAAATTCTGAGGATAGAACAGGCAGGAAAGACAAAGAAAAATCAGTGGATTTTTTTTTTGCCTGGATTTTCAGAAGGGTTTTAACAAGGTGCCACATATGAGACTGCTTTAACAAGTTAAAAACCCAAGGCATTATAGGAAAGATACTAGCATGGATAGAAAGTTGGATGAATGGCAAGCGGCAAAGAGGGAAATAAAGGGAGCCTTTTCTGGTTGGCTGATGGTGGTTAGTGGCGTTCTGCAGGGATTGGTGTTGGGACCACTTCTTTTCAGATTATATCTCAATGATCTGAATGCAGGAATTAGTGCTTTTGTGGGCAAATTTGCAGATAAAACGAAGATAGGTGGAGGAGCAAGTAGTGTTGAGGAAACAGACTTGTCTGCAGAAGGACATAGATATAGAGAATGTGAAAGAAGTGGCAGCAGAGTGTAGGGAAGTATCATGCACCTTGGTAGAAACAATAAAGACATAGACTATTTTCTAAATGCGGAGAAAATTCAAAAACCAGAGTTGCAGAGGGACTTGGAAATTCTCCTGCAGGATTCCCTAAAGGTTAACTTGCAGGCTGAGTCTGTGGTAAAGAAGACAAATGCAATGTTACCATTCATTTCAAGATAACTGAAATACAAAAGCAAGGATGTAATGCTGAGGCCTTATAAAGTATTGGTTAGACTGTGGCGACCCAATTACTAGCACACTCGAACTGGCTGACAATTAGCCAGAGTGCAGGGACAAAGGAAGAAAGCCTGAGGGGGTTTCTGTGGTGAACTAGATATACCTGTCTGACTGCTCCTGTGGCTCCTCCCAAGACCCTGCTGACTACCCCTGTGGCTCCTCCCACAGACCCCTGTATAAAGGCGACTGTGGCCTGCTGCTCTCCCTCATTTCCCCAGGATGTAGTGTTGTTCTTCAGTCAATAAAAGCCGATATCTCACTTCCTAAGTCTCGGCGTGAGTTATTGATGGTGCATCAATTTTATTGACTGAAAGTTACAACATGGAAACCGCTTTACGCCCAGAACGCCTAGACTTGGACCCCCGAGACCCTGGAGCAGCTCTTGCCTTTGACCACTGGCTGGTGTGCTTCCAATCGTACTTAGAGGAGGTTCGTGCCACCGACTCGGCTGTTCGGCTCAAACTTCTCTTCTCGAGGGTCGCCCCAAAAGTTTATTCGTTCATCAGGGACATATCCACCTACGAGGAGGCGCTTGCCGCCCTCCGAAGACAGTACCTGCGGCCAGTAAATCCAGTTTATGCACGGCACCGCTTGGCCACGCGAAAACAGCGGCCTACGGAGTCGACTGCTGAATTTCTTCGCGAGTTACTGATACTCGCGCGGGACTGTGACTGCAAAGCGCTCACAGCGGAACAGCATAAGGAACTCTTGGTCCGAGACGCTTTTGTGACTGGGGTTCGGTCAGTGTGTATCCGCCAGCGGCTGCTGGAAAAAGCTGATCTTACCTTACGCTCCGCGATAGAGTCGGCCGATTCGATAGAGGCTGCGCAACTGTACGCCGAAGAAGTCCAGCCGCGCGATTCCCCGGTTCCGAGCGAATTCGCCAACGCCGCAGCCAGTCGCGGTATCTCAAACCCCACGAATTCGCCAGGTATGAAACTCTGTTACTTTTGTGGGCTTCGGAAACATGCCCGGGAAAGCTGTCCGGCGCGCGAAGCGACTTGTTCCAGCTGTGGGAAGAAGGGCCATTTCGCCAAGGTCTGTAAATCTAAACCGCGCCCGGGGTCGAGCAGCGCCGCGTCTGAGACCTGGGGGCCGCCATTTTGCATGACCGGATGTGGACAACCATCTTTGCCGGCGTCACCTGGCCCCGCCCCTACCTACCCGTGTGCGACCTGGGAGCCGCCATCTTGCATGCCCGGATGTGAGCGGCCATCTTTGCCGGCGTCACCAGGCCCCGCCCCCGACACGCCCCTTTCAACGCTGGCTTCCGTGACCCTCGATCAAAGCGCCCCGCACCAGCTCGCAAGGTCGATGATGGACATCCTGGTGGAGGGGCGCAGGACTAGCTGCCTGTTTGACACGGGCAGCACTGAGAGTTTTATTGACCCGGCCACAGTGAAACGCTGCGGACTCGTGACACGGCCGGTCCGTCAGAAGATCACCTTGGCTTCAGGGTCGCATTCCACAGACATCCGGGTGGGTTGTGTAGCGACATTGGTGGTGCAGGGCACAGAGTATCGGAACTTTGCGTTCCTGGTCATGCCTCGGCTGTGCGCACCTGTGCTATTGGGGCTGGACTTCCAGAGCCATCTCGAAAGTGTGACTATGGCATATGACGGGCCCCACCCACCACTCACTGTCAGGAATCCTCAGTTTGGTGGGACTTCGCCATATACTCCGTTACCACACGCACATACACCCCGAACCCCACATCCCGCCCAGCACCATGTCGATAGCTGTGCTGCTGACACTATTTGCAACCTCTCCACCCTCAAGATCCCTCCCCCATCGCTGTTCACCAACCTGACCCCCGACTGTAAACCTGTGGCAACTAAAAGTAGGAGGTACAGTGCGGGGGACAGGGCCTTTATTCATTCAGAGGTGCAGCGGCTGCTCAGGGAGGGGATCATTGAGCCAAGCACAAGCCCATGGCGGTCCCAGGTGGTCGTTGTTCGGACTGGGCAGAAAAATAGGATGGTTGTGGACTACAGCCAGACCATCAATAGATTCACGCAGCTTGACGCGTACCCCCTACCCCGCATCGCGGATATGGTCAACCAGATAGCTCAGTACAAGGTGTACTCGACAATTGATCTGAAATCCGCTTATCACCAGCTCCCCATCCGCCCAGAGGACCGCCCCTACACCGCCTTCGAGGCGGGTGGCAGGCTCTATCACTTTCTGCGCGTCCCGTTTGGTGTCACAAATGGGGTCTCGGTCTTCCAGAGGGAGATGGACCGGATGGTGGACCAGTACAAACTGACGGCCACATTTCCCTATCTAGATAACATCACCATCTGTGGTCGCGACTGGTCGGACCATGACGCCAACCTCCAACGTTTTTTCCAGGTGGCCGATGCTTTGAACCTGACTTATAACAAGGACAAGTGTGTGTTCAGAGCCACACGACTCGCTATCCTTGGGTATGTCGTGGAGAACGGGGTCATTGGCCCTGACCCCGACCGTATGCGCCCCCTGTTAGAACTCCCTCTTCCCACTACTCTCAAGGCCCTCCGGCGGTGCCTGGGTTTTTTTTCCTATTACGCCCAATGGGTTCCCCATTACGCAGACAAGGCCCGCCCCCTGGTCAAGTCTACCACCTTTCCCCTCTCTGCCGAGGCCCGCGCGGCCTTCAGCTGCATTAAAGGGGACATTGCCAAAGCAACGATGCATGCGGTAGACGAGACCATTCCCTTCCAAGTAGAGAGTGACGCCTCTGACGTCGCGCTGGCTGCTACCCTCAATCAGGAAGGCAGGCCAGTGGCGTTTTTTTCTCGTACCCTTCAAGGCTCTGAACTTCGGCACTCCACGGTGGAGAAAGAAGCCCAAGCCATAGTGGAAGCTATTCGGCACTGGAGGCACTATCTCGCCGGCAGAAGGTTCACCTTGCTGACCGACCAGCGCTCGGTTGCGTTCATGTTCAGCAGCCAACAGCGGGGCAAAATCAAAAATGATAAAATTTTGCGATGGAGAATAGAACTCTCCACCTATACTTACGATATCCTGTACCGGCCTGGCAGGCTCAATGAACCGTCTGATGCCCTATCCCGGGGACCGTGTGCTAGTGCCCAGCTCGACCAGCTGTATGCCCTTCATGCCCAACTTTGCCACCCGGGGGTCACCCGGTTTTATCACTTCATTAAAGCCCGGAACCTGCCGTACTCCCTGGAGGACATCAGGACGATGACCAGGGACTGCCAGATCTGCGCTGAGTGCAAACCGCACTTCTACCGTCCTGACACTGCGCAGCTTGTCAAGGCCACCCGCCCTTTTGAGCGACTGAGTATTGACTTTAAGGGCCCCCTTCCCTCCACCGACCGCAATGTCTACTTTCTCAGTATTATTGACGAGTACTCGCGATTCCCCTTTGCCGTTCCCTGCCCCGACACTACTACCACGTCGGTCATAAAAGTCCTGCGCCAGCTCTTCACACTGTTCGGATATCCCTGCTATGTCCACAGTGATAGAGGGTCCTCCTTTATGAGTGACGAGTTGCGCCGGTTCCTGCTTGCTAGGGGCATAGCTACTAGTCGCACCACGAGTTATAATCCCCGGGGGAATGGCCAGGTGGAGAGGGAGAATGCCACGGTGTGGAAGGCCATACTTTTAGCCCTTAAGTCACAAGGGTTGCCGGTCTCCCGATGGCAGGAGGTCCTCCCTGAGGCACTCCACTCTATCCGCTCCCTGTTGTGTACGTCCACTAATGCCACCCCTCACGAACGCTTATTCTCTTTTCCCAGGAAGTCTGTCACTGGGACCACCCTGCCAGTTTGGCTGACGTCCCCGGGGCCAGTGCTGCTGCGTAAACATGCGAGGAGTAATAAGTACTCACCACTGGTCGAGAAGGTTCACCTCCTGCATGCTAATCCCCAGTATGCCTACGTGGTCTTGCCTGATGGGCGGGAGGACACGGTCTCTGTCCGCGACCTGGCGCCCGCCGGAGCAGCAGACCACTACCCCGAGCACTCCACGGTAACTTTGCACCCTGTACCCGAAGTGACTCCGCGCGCACCGTGCCCCACACAGACTCCGTATGCGTCTGTTCCAGGGCCCTCGCTCACACGCGAGGGATCCCTGACACCTCCTGTTGGGACAGAATTAACCCACTCTCCGCCTTCGGAGCACACACCACCTCCGGCACCTGTGCCGTCATCACCTCCGGCTCCTGTGCAATTGCAGCCGGAGCTCCGTAGATCGCAGCGAACGATTCGACCACCTGATCGACTTAACCTGTAAATATACTTGGGAATTTTTTTTAAACAAAGGAGGGGTGAATGTGGTGAACTAGATATACCTGTCTGACTGCTCCTGTGGCTCCTCCCAAGACCCTGCTGACTACCCCTGTGGCTCCTCCCACAGACCCCTGTATAAAGGCGACTGTGGCCTGCTGCTCTCCCTCATTTCCCCAGGATGTAGTGTTGTTCTTCAGTCAATAAAAGCCGATATCTCACTTCCTAAGTCTCGGCGTGAGTTATTGATGGTGCATCAGTTTCAGTAGGGCCTCTCAAGGTATCTGGTGGGAGAGACAGGCTTTAAAGCAAGACTGTGGAGTTGAAATAAACTTAGTCTTTGACTGCAGTTTACCGACTCCGTGTCGTTATTTTAGCGCTGCGTGTAACACACCGCTACAAGACCATACTTATTGTGAGTAGTTTTGGGCCACTTAAGTAAGGAAAGATGTGCTGACATTGGAAATGGTCCAGAGGAGATGCATGTGAATGATCCCAGGAATGAAAGAGTTAACAGGTTAGGAGTGTTTGATGGCTCTGGGCCTGTACTCACAGGAGTTTAGAAGAATTAGGGGGAATCGCATTGAAACCTGTTGAATACTGAAAGGCCTCGATAAATTGAGTGTGGGGAGGATGTTTCCTATACTGGGGCGGGGGGGGGGTGTCTAGAAACAGAGGACACAGCTTCAGAATAGAGGGAATCCATTTAGAACAGAGATAAGGAAAACTTTCTTTAGCCAGTGGGTGGTGAATCTGTGGAAATCATTGAGTATATTTAAGGCAGAGATAGTTAGGTTCTCAATTAATCAGAGCGTCAAAAGTTACAGGAAGAAGGAGAATGGAATTGTGAGGGATTATATATCAGACATGATAGAGCAGACTTTAAGGGCCAGTCTAATTCTATTCCTATGCTTATTGGTCTTATGGAAAAAAGCTAGTGTCTTGATTATGACATGTTTAATCAGATGCTGACAGACTTATTTTGAATTTCTGGAATTTCATGTTTTTACTTCAATTTGCTAAAATTTGTAAAGCTTTTCAACTTTAATAGCCTGATACATTAATGCATCAAAAGCATACTTCAACAAATTTATATCCAAGAAAAAAAGGTATAAAATGGACTATTGATTTGCAATCAGCTATTTCTGACATTGTAATAAAAATGAAATTAATTGAATTTTTCCTATAATACCTGAGTAGGTATTATCAAGTTCATAAGATCCTTTTGTAAAGACAGACAAATCAAAACTTGCAGAGCAAAACAACTAGTTATGATGAAGTATGCATTGCTTGGATTTTGTAGGTTAAAGCCCGTGCGTGCTTGGACAAAACCATCACCTTTTCTGTACATAATGCTGGCATCTCTCTGCATTAATAACAGGCAAATTGAGTGTTTCTGCTCAAGTATGCACAAATGCAAAACTCTGAACTCACTGACAGCTGTTAGCTGTCATTTCTTTAGCTCTATGCTAATTCTGAACTTGTGGTACCCAGCAAGGGATCACTGAATTATAGAAATTACTTATTCCTTATAGTAGGGAACATGCTCAGACTGTGCCAAGTTGTATCTGACACACAGCTCTTCTTGTTTTTCTTTAAAAAACTGCACCATTATTAAAAAGTTAGAATTAGTTTTAATATTATACAGTATTTACTATTTTCTTTAATTATGCAGGTGCTGCAAAAGGTCAAGTGGAAGGTGAATCTATTTTTGCTAGTTCATCTCTAAAGCATCAATTTCAGTCAAATGTCAACAACAATTTGATACCCTACTGGGTAAATTTACAGCTAGAATTTGAAAAACTATCCATTCACCTGTTAGCTTTAATCAACAGAATGTAAATGGGTATTTGTAAATCACACTCAAGTCACAGGAATTAAATGATAAACAGGCTTCCCTAACATTCTCTGTAATAATGTTGTTAGAGGCTTTGAAGAGGATGCATAAGAGGTTTACCAGGATGCTGCCTGAGTTATAGAGCTTGTGCTATGAAGACAGTTTAGACAAATGTGAGTGTTTTCTCTGGATACAAGTTCAAAAATTAAGAGAGGCATTGAGTAGAGAACCGGTATCTTTTTTGCAGGGTCTAAATGTTGCACTTTAGGTGGCATGTATTTAAGAATTTGTGTGGGACTACATTTTCTTCACAAAGAGAGTGAAGGATGCCTGGAATGCGTTGCCAAGGGTGGCAGTGAAGGCAATTATGATAGAGGAATTTGTGAGTTTCTTAGATAGGCACTTGAATGCACAAGAGAATGGAGGGATAGGGACATTGTGTAGGCGGGGGGGGGGGGGGGGGCTTAGCTTAGGTAGATACTAAATCACTATTTTAATTAATTTGACACAATCTTGTGGGCCAACAGGCCTGTTCTTCTGCTGCAATGTTTTATGTTTTATAATCATCAAAAATCCTTGGTAGCATTAAAGAAATATTTACTCAATCTTTCAAAGTTGCAATAGAAAATCTCAAGAGCTGAAGAACAGAATCATATTAATGAGATCTCTTGAACAATTGATTTATTTTTGTTCACCGAAACGTAACATTAATCTACTCATACCCTGATCAATACAGTCCAAAAACTTGCTGAAATTGTTGACCAGATAACTGGTCATGAGGATAGATTTGTTATGAAACTAAATCATGAGGGACCTAAATTGAAAAGTGTCCAAAAATGAACACGAGAGCCAAACTGGACAATTAATTTGTATCATTGTTTCCAACACAGGCAACATAACAAATCACTATGAACTGAACTATCCAGCTTTATAGAGAATGTAATGAACACCCTATATTTTAAATCAACGCCATTTCTTAAACCAAGCCTCAACTACTGAAACCACGTTTGCCACTCTTAAAGGAGAGGCAAATCATCGCTGCAACAAAGATTGACAAGTATTCTGGAAGCTAAACAGGCCTTGGAGACTTTCAATAAAGTTAACATAGAAGATTCCAGGTTTTCCAAGCACCCAGGTCTTGATGGAGGAAGCGCAGAGTGGAAGAGATGTCCTCCACACATACACAAAGTAAATGGGATGAGGTGGTTGTGTTAGTTACTTAATGCCAGACTTGAAAACCTGGATGTAATATTTCTAAGAGTTTAATGACATCATCTGCACAATTGAACTTGGATAAGAATTCATCAGATGCTATATCACACCAATATCAGATTCTGATACTGCTAATCTACCACATCCTTACATGCTAACAACAAGCCATAAATCAAGATTTCATAATTTGCGTGCACTACTGTTTATTCAGCCCTGGAAGGCACGTCACCAACACATACAGGAGAATAACTGACATATTTTCATTCCTCTTTTGGATGCTGTTACCAGAAGATGACAGAAGTACCTATGGCTGCTTATGACCATATGGAAGCAATGCCTTTTATACAAGAGGCATTGATCGCATGGATAGCCAGAAGCTTTTCCCCAGGGCTGAAATGGCTAACACAAGGGGGGCATAGTCTTAAGGTGCTTGGGAGTAGGTACAAGGGGGATGTCAGAGGTAACTTTTTCACACAGAAAGTGGTGGGTGCATGGAATGCACTGCCAGTGATAGTGGTAGAAGCAGATATAATAGGGTCTTTTAACAGACTCAAAGATAGGAACATGGAGCTTAGAAAGATAGAAGGCTATGCTGTAGGGAAACTCTAGGCAGTTTCTAGAGTAGGTTACATCGTCAGCACATTGTGCACCTAAGGGTCTGTAATGTGCTGTAGATTTCTATAGTTTCTACATTTTTTCTTCAATCAAAAGACCTGAAAATTCCACATTTCTCCTCAATCAAGGTTTGTTCTGCTAGGACTGATGAATCTTTACAACACCTTTGACTTTGTACACATTATATTCAGTATTTTTCAGCTGCTTATCGATTTGTAGATACCACCCCAAACTCTCACCAAATTGCATAATATAAGGTATCTCCGGGAATCTTTCATACTTGTTATGATGCAGAAAGAAGCCATTTGGCCCATGAGGTCAATGCCAGATTCCAAAATAGTCATCCCAATCTCCCCCTCCCTTTATTTCCCTATACTTCCGCAACTTGTTCTCTCTTACAAACCCATCAACTCCCCTTTGATTATTTTGCTTCTTACCTAGCTATTTACAGTGAAAATCAAAGGAAACCAAAGACAAAAATAAAAAAAAAGCCAGAAATAGTCATCAGGCCATGACGGCCTCAAACATTTACAATATATATTAATGCCTTCTATGGAAGAATAAAAACTATCATAAAACACAGGATAAGATGTAAATATCCCTTGTGTCAATGGGTTCTGAGCACTTGCACGAGACTGCCTTGATGTTGGGAATGGCACAGGGTTGACAAGTATATTGTAGACTACCATAGATGTCGGATTATAAGCCGCTACTTTTTTCCCACATTTTGAACAGCTTTGAACACTGCGGCCTTTACTACGGTGCGGCTAATGCATGGTTTTTTTTCATGCCGCCAAAAACATTTTGCCTCGTAACAGTAGACCAATAAAATTGATGAGTAGTTCACAGAGGTCCAATGAAATTGTACGATAAATCAAGCGCACTTTCACAATTAAATTATTGTAAATCAGTCATTTGTACTCACCCTCATCAACATGGAAAACACTCGAAGAAAAGCATTGTGCTGCCTTTATGGCAGTTATTTAGTTTAGAATATTTTCGCTTAGTAATTCATTTGTTAGTATTTTCTAGTTAAAGTTAGAAGTACTACATCCCGGGATACTATGACGTCACATCCGGTTTCGCCGCGTCTTGTGGGAAATACCGGTTTGCGATAAACGGGAAGGTGGGGGGGAGCGGCATTAGACCCGATCGAAAACGCTGCTTTTAAGTTAAAGGCGATCAATAACTTTTCCTGGTAGGCTGCAGTATATATTTTTTTACTAGTCGTTAGGAGATATTGGAATGTATACGCAACGTAATTTGTGTGTTACCGATACGTATGTATATTTAAAAGTAGCCGTGTTACAGGCACGGTTCGAAAAAAAGCATTTGCAATATGTTTGTTTATGTTACCATATGGATTTAATTAAAAGTTAAAAAATCCTCACGTGTAATATCTTTCTGTGTAAATATCTCATATTACAACGTGGGACACCTGCGGCCTAAAATCTGGTGCGGCTTGTACAAGTACAAAATTGATTTTCTTTCTAAAATTAGAGCCAGCGGCTTTTAATCAGGTGCGCTCTGTAGTGCGAAATCTACGGTAGTTTTCTGACATTAGAAAAAAAGTGATAAATGAAATTTGATATAAGCTTTAAATAACATACATAAAGCAATCATGGATGCCAATACCAGCCCAAATTCAAGTACCAGACCAATGGTCAGTTATGGCAGGGCTTACATGCTGACCTTGCACTTTATTGTCTTCCTGCATAGCATCTTCCCTATAACTGTAACACTTACTCCTGTACTCTGTTATTGCTTTATCTTGTACTACCTCAATGCAGCGTTGTAATAAGTTGATCTGTAAGAATGGTATGCAAGTTTTTAATTTAATAGGAAGAACAGAAAAAATATTGAAATCAAACACAATAGCATAGTACAGGTCCTTCAGCCCACAATGTTCTGCCAACCTTATAACCTACTGTAAAATTAATCTAACCTTTCCTTCTTACATGCCCTCCATTTTTATACCATCCACGTACCAATCTAAATGTTTATAATATCTCTAACATATCTGCTTCTACCACCACCCATGGCAGGGTGTTCCATGCACCTTCCACTCTGTGTAAAAAAACTTTCATCTAACATCCCCCCCAATTTCTTCCTCCAATCATCTTAAAAATCTGCCCTCTCATATGGAGCTAGCCTCTCTCTGTCTATCCACTCAATCATTCCTTTTACCAGCAACCTCTGCCTTCTATGGCCAAGCCATTTCTGAATCCACATTGTCAGGTTATCCTAGATCCTATGCTTCCCGACTTTCTGAATAAACCTATCACGGGGAACCTTATCAAACACCTTACTAAAATCCATTAAATTGCTTAAATGGAAAGAGACTACAAAATACTACAATCCAAAGGCACATGGATGTCCTTGTACATGAAATGTTGGAGGTTGAGACAACAAGTAAAGCATATGAAAGGGAATTAACAAATTCATCATATACAGTGGTATGCAAAAATTTGGGCACCCCGGTCAAAATTTCTGTTACTGTGAATAGTTAAGTGAATAGAAGATGAACTGATCTCCAAAAGTCATAAAGTTAAAGATGAAACATTCTTTTCAACATTTTAAGCAAGATTGGTGTATTATTTTTGTTTTGTACAATTTTAGAGTGAAATAAAGGAAAGGAGCACCATGCAAAAGTTTGGGCACGAGAGATTTGAGCTCTCAGATAACTTTTACCAAGGTCTTAGACCTTAATTAGCTTGTTAGGGCTATGGCTTGTTTACAATCTTCATTTTCAAAGGCCAGGTGATGCAAATTTCAAAGCTTTATAAATACCCTGACTCCTCAAACCTTGCCCTAACAATCAGCAGCCTAAGCAGCTGCCTAGCACTCTGAAAATTAAAATAAATGATGCCCACAAAGCAGGAGAAAGCTATAAGAAGATAGCAAAGCATTTTCAGGTAGCTGTTTCCTCAGTTTGTAATGAAATTAAGAAATGGCAGTTAACAGGATCGGTGGAGGTCAAGTTGAGGCCTAGAAGACCAAGAAAACTTCCTGAGAGAACTGTTCCTAGGATTGCTAGAAAGGCAAATCAAAACCCCCGTTTGACTGTAAAAGACCTTCAGGAAGATCTCTGGAGTGGTGGTGCACTGTTCTACTGTACAGCGACACCTGCACAAACATGACCTTCATGGAAGAGTCATCAGAAGAAAACCTTTCCTGCGTCCTCACCACAAAACTCAGAGTCAGAAGTTTGCAAAGGAACATCTAAACAAGCCTGATGCATTTTTGAAACAAGTCCTGTGGACTGATGAAATTAAAATAGAACTTTTTGGTCGCAATGAGCAAAGGTATGTTTGGAGAAAAAAGGGTGCAGAATTTCATGAAAAGAACACCTCTCCAACTGTTAAGCATGGGGGTGGATCGATCATGCTTTTGGCTTGTGTTGCATCCAGTGGCACAGGGAACATTTCGCTGGTAGAGGGAAGAATGAATTCAATTAAATACGAGCAAATTCTGGAAGTAAACATCACACCGTCTGTAAAAAAGCTGAAGATGAAAAGAGGATGGCTTCTACAACAGGATAATGATCCTAAACACACCTCAAAATCCACAATGGACTACCTCAAGAGGTGCCTTGACCTAGTGTGGATAGACCTCAAAAGAGCAGTGCATGAAAGACGGCCCAAGAATCTCAGAGAACTAGAAGCCTTTTGCAAGGAAGAATTGGCAAAAATCCCCCAAACAAGAATTGAAAGACCCTTAGCTGGCTACAGAAAGTGTCTACAAGCTGTGATACTTGCTAAAGGGGGTGTTACTAAGTACTGACCATGCAGGGTGCCCAAACTTTTGCTTCGGGACCTTTTCCTTTTTTGTTATCTTGAAACTGTAAAAGATGGAAATAAAAAAGCAATCTTGCTTAAAATATTAAAGAAAGGTGTCATCTTTAGCTTTATGCCTTTTGGAAATCAGGTCATCTTTTACTCGCTTAGCTATTCACAGTAACAGAAATTTTGAACAGGGTGCCTAAACCTTTGCATGCTACTGTATGCAAGACCAATGGAATACATGCCTTAATATCAAAGAGTACAAAATGGAAGAATTTGAGCACTGCACTCAGTCCAAAGAAGCTTCACCAAGCTTCACTGGGATGAAGAACTGAACATACAAAGAACATTGAGCAAATTGGGCCTACACTCACTTAAAGTAAAATGTAAGATTTCAAGAGGTTAAATGTAAGCAAGATATTGCCCCTGGAACTAGAGATTTTATTTCCAGAAGAAGAGGCTGCCTTATTCTGAAATGAAAACCTTCTTTATATTACGTTCTCATACTCTTTCTGCAACAAGGCAACAATGCATTATCTTCACTTTCCCCTTTGCATTCATGTTGAGTATGTTTGTTCACCCATAAAAACTGGAATCACATTTTGTCATGGCTATAAACTGCTAGGTTGTGATTGGTGAACTGTCCATGTATTCCGGCCTTGACCCAATGTCACCTAGTATTGGGATCCAACTGACAACCAACTGTGAAACCAAAAACATTCATCTGAAGCTCACGTTTACAGCAATCTGTACTCCAGAAGAGGGCATCGTAAGTATTCCTTTGGATTCATGATAACACTAAGTTTAAGCTACACAAATATTTAGTTAACTTTGTCACTCTGGTCAATAGAAAAAATCATTTTCTGTCTAATTGCAAGTAACAGTTCTTTGCTTTGGACTTAAATCTTGACTTTAAAAATTGCCAGATGCTCATTGCTATTCTCCACACTATGTGAAAAATAGCATAATGAACCAAAACCTATGAATTCATCAGCAACTGATTCAATCCTCCAACTGAGATTTATTTTTGTCCACTTCTGCTTTATCATAAGAATCACCAATTCAGTTTGAGGACCTATCGCTTTCTTTAAATTTGGCAGAAACATATAAAAATTTGGAAAGTCTGAGGGACACATCCAGCTTAGTAAAGTTGGTCATCCTAGAGGATCTGAATACTGTTTTAACCTTAAACACAAGAGATGCTGAAGTTGCTGGAAATACAGAGCAATACACACAAAACACTGTAAGAACTCAGCAGATCAGACAGCATCAATGTTTTGAACCGACATCCTTTATCAGGTCTTGGCCAGAAACATCGACTGTTTATTCATTTCCCTAGATGCCGTCTGACCTCCTGAGTTCCTCCAGCATTTTATGACTGTTTTAACCTCACCTTCCAGTAGGTGGAGCCCTGCACCTGTCCTAGGAAGACCATAGGACATAAAAATCTACAGCACATTACAGACCCTTCAGCCCACAAAGTTGTGCCGACCATGTAACCTACCCTAGAAACTGCCTAGAATTTCCCTACCGCATAGCTCTCTATTTTTCTAAGCTCCCTGTACCTACCCAAGTTCTCTTAAAAGACCCTACTGTATCTGCCTCCACCACTATCGCCAGCAGTGCAGTCCACACAGCCACCATTCTCTGTGTGAAAAACTTACCCGACATCCTCCCTGTACCTACTTCCAAACACCGTAAAACTATGCCCCCTCATGTTAACTATTTCAGCCTCTGGCTATCCACAAGATCAGTGTCTCTCATCATCTTATACACCTCTATCAGGTCACCTCTCATCCTCCGTCACTCCAAGGAGAAAAGGCCAAGTTTACTTATTTTATTTTCATAAGGCACATTCTCTAATCCAGGCAACATCCTTGTACATATCTCCTGCATTCTTTCTACTGTATCCACATCTTCCTGTAGTGACGTGACCAGAAATGAACACGATACTCCAAGTGGGGTCTGATCAAGGTCAGATAGCTGTAACATTATCTCTCAGCAGTTGAACTCAATCCCACGGTTGATGAATGCCAACACATCAAACGCCTTCTTAACAACTCTGTCAACCTGCACAACAGCTTTGAGTGTCCTATGGACACGGATCCCAAGATCTCTCTGATCCTCCACACTGCCAAGAGTCTTACCATTAGTATTATATTCTGTCTTCAGATTTGACCTACCAAAATGAACCACTTCACACTTATCTGGGTTGAACTCCATCTGCCACTTCAGTTCTGCATCCAATCAATGCCCCACTGTAATCTCTGACAACCTTCCAGACTATCCACAAATATCCCCAACTTCTGTGTCATCAGCAAACTTACTAACCCACCCTTCCACTTCATCCAGGTCATTTATAAAAATCATGAAGAGGAGGGGTCCCAGAACAGATCCCTGCAGAATACCACTGGTCACCATCCTCCATGCAAAATACAAATCATCTACAACTAACCTTTGTCTTCTGTGGGCAAGCCAATTCTGGATCCACAAAGCAAGGTCTTCTTAGATCTCATGCTTCCTTACTTTCTGAATGAGCCTTGTCTGGGGAATCTTATTAAATGCCTTACTGAAATCCTTATACGCTACATCCACTGCTCCAACTTCATACCACCTCCAACCAAAACACAGATTTTCAAATTCTAAGATGTTTTCACTCTGGCTTCTTGAAAACCATGAAAAACACTCCATACATTTTCTTCATCTTCATCTTTCCTTGCATTCTCTTTTAATGTCTAACTTAATCTACTCATATGTTTACTCATAAACTCAGATAATGGGTAGTATGGTTGCACAATGGTTACTTCCATCACTTTACACTAATCACTGATTGTGGTTTGATTACCACCACAGTCTGTAAGGAGTGTGTTGGAACATGAATCATGGCAACACCTTGCAGGCTGCCCCTAACACAATCCTCATTGATTTGATTTAACTCAAACAAAGCCCTTCACTGTGTGCTTCAATGTGCATGTGACAAATATAGCTAATCTTTAATTCATAAAAAACTTAAATCTTTCTCTGAAGTTGAACACAAAAATTATTAATACATCTGCTTTAATTTTCCTGTTGATTATTAACTTGTAATTGCCACAGATTCTGAGGCTATCATCTGAATTCATCTCAGACTACAAGGTAAAGATTAACACGTACAAACAAGCTGGAGGAACTCAACAGGTCGGGCAGCATCCATGGAAATGAGCAGTCAACATTTCGGGCCGAGACCCTTCGTCAGGACTGATGAAGGGTCTCGGCCCGAAACGTTGACTGCTCGTTTCCACAGATGCTGCCCGACCTGCTGAGTTCCTCCGGCTTGTTTGTACGTGTTGATTTGACCACAGCATCTGCAGTGTACTTTGTCTTTACTAAGGTAAACATTGTTCTTTGAAGAATCTAGATGAAATCTTCTTCAACAGGTAAATCCTGCCCTTCATACTTCGAAGTTTCCAAGTTCATCATGAAACATCTGCAGTACTTGTCAATTGTATACAATTCTTCTTCTTCTTACAGAAACATCTGCATGATGCTAAGCTAGGGCACATCATCAGTGATGTTACCTGAGATCGTCAGGTGTTTCGGGCCTGTGCCCTAGCAGCAACCCACAGATCTGCCCTCTTTATCCTGAGCCATCTTGATGCTTTCTCTGCTGCATCTGTGGTGGTAGAAATGGCTCTCCTTCTTCTCTCTCCCATGATTCCAAGTGCAGTGTATACTTTGCAGAGCGACTGGCCTGCAAAGCCACGACACCCAACCTCCATGGGCCAACACTTTGCTCTCCAGTCTCTTCTTTGGCAGTTGTTCTTCAGATCTTCATACTTGGCTCTTTTCCGTTCATAGGCCTCCTCATGCGTTCTTCCCACGGCACGGTTAGCTCAAGCATAAGAACGTGGTTCGATGAGTCAGACTACAACACAATGTCGGGCCGCAATGTAGTCTCTATGATGTGGGGAGGAAACGGTAGCTGCTTTCCCAGGTCTGCTTTTAGCTTCCAGTCCTGCACAGTGAAGAGCAACCCAGTTGCTTTCTGGTGTTCTGTTGGTCTTTTCCCCTCTTTGACAAAGCAGATGGTATTCTTGACCAGACTTGTTTTCCGGCAGATGTTAAGAGTGCTGCAGATTGTCTCAGCAATTGTCCAGAGGACCTGGTCATGCCGCCACCAATAACAGCCATCAGCAAGAGCTCTGGGGCAGCAGCTCAGGTTATGCTCTAGCATACTAGTCTTCTCACAGAGGGGGCAAGATGGTCGTTCTGCAAGGCCCCAGCAATGCAGGTTGGATGGGCTGGGAAGGACGTCATAAACAGCCTGGATAAGGAACAATGCGGTGTGGATCCACCTTCCAGAGATCATTCCACGTGATCTTTCGCTCGATCACCTGCTCCCATTTGGTCCAGGCTCCTTGCTGTTTCATTGCCACTGCTCTGCTGGTCCTCTCCTCCTCCACAGCTGTCCTTACTTCATTCTGCACCAGTTCTTGTCGCTCTTTCCCCTATACCTTGGACCTCAAGGCTTCCAAGTCCAACTCTTCCCTTGGCGACTGCCCCCACCAGCACTTTGTGGCATGGTTGCACCTCAGTTTCTTCTACTGCAGCCTCTGCTCTCCACTTTCTTCCAGTTCTCACTGCCACTCTTGCTCCGGCAATCTTTGGATCTGAAGATTCCCGGCACTGTAGCACCTCTCTTGCTTGCAAAACCTTGAAGTCCTCCTCGATGGATTTCAGGGGGAGCCTCAGTTTGCAGTTATTCCCGTACAGAGTGATGCTGCTGATGTTCCTTGGTAACCCAGCCATCTCCGCAGGAACCGGCTGACTACCCTCTCTTATTCAGCAACAGTGGAAATTGGAAACTCATAGAGAAGCAGTGGACAGGCGATTCTTGGTAGTATACCATGCTGGTAAATCTATGCCTTAAACCGCCCTGGAAGGCCAGTCCTGTCAACCTCTTGCAACCATTGTTCAAACTCCCCACAGTTGTTTCTTATTGCCGCCTTATCTCTAAGTGATGCATCAAACAACTTCCCAAGACTTCCCAAGAAAAAGAAGAAATATGCAATACAAATAACTTCTTTCTCCATGTTCTTGAGCTCTCCAAAATTTGTATTTACTTTTAATAGCTAATATCAGGCTATAAAATTAGAACTTCCATTTGTAACAATTTGTATCATCACAATGATAACATCTACATAAAAAGGTTCTTCTCTCTCCTCAATAATCTAGCCCACACTGTTTAAATAGTCTGAGTATTTGAAGATTAATAAAACAAACGATATACTTTCTTGATTGTATTGCCTACATAATATCAATTGGCAACTGTCTTTGGGTTTGCATATCTTTAAATACATAAACTATATACTCCCCCAGCAACTTGTCAAAACTTGTATTCCCAGTGTTCAGTAATCCAGTTCAAAGTCTACATCTCATCTAAATCCAAAATTGGCAGTTAGACATATATTGTTGCACTCAAGAAATGGGGAAAAGGCGGTAATGATCAACCACTTTAACCAACTCTTCAAATGCCTTGGTCTTCTGGTTTGGGTCGAGTCAAAGTTTTTAATGAATCAGAATTTTTCTCACTGATATTAGTCATGATTTTTTTTTTGTTTTGTGGCAGCAGTACAGTGCAGGCATAACTACAAGTTACAATAAATAAGTAGTGCAAAAGAGGAATAGTGAGGATAGTACTCATGGACCATTCAGAAATCTGATGGCATAGAGGAAGGAGCTATTCCTAAAATATTTGAGTGCGTACTTCCTCCCTAATGATAGTAATGAGAAGAGTGGTGAATGGTGAATATCTTCAATGAAGGATGCCACCTTCTTGCAACACCACCTTTTGAGGATGTCCTCAGTGTTGTGGAGGTGTGTGCCTGTGATGGAGCTGGCCGAGTCCATAACCCTTTGAAGCTTTTTATGATCCTGTGCATTGGAACCTCCAAACCAAGTGTTGATGCAACCAGTTGGAATCCTTTCCACAGTACATCTGCAGGAATTTGCCACAGTCTTTGGTGACATATCAAATCTGCCTTCATCATGATTATATCAATATGGTGGGCCTACAATAGATCCTCTGAGAGGCTGACACCCAGGAAATTGCTCACTCTTTACACCACTGATCACTCAAT